>NC_080100.1:57394519-62194519 GCF_950005125.1 Chionomys nivalis
TACTTCCCCTTTTCAACAGTATTCCCTAAGTGCTTTGCTATGTTCTCTGCATCTGTTTGCATCACTCCCTAATTGAAGGTTTTCAAATGACAGTTATTATTCTGATTACAAGAGATGGCCAGTTAAGGCTACCACCCATCTATTATTTTGGTGGTCCTCCTTGTAGATTCATGGGAGTGTTGCTGTGGGACAATGGTCTTGTGACCTATAAAGATTGCTCACTGGTATTGGTTTAATAAAACACTGATTGGCAAGTACCCAGGCAGAAAGTATGGGTACAACCCAAATAGGAAAATTCTGGGAAGAGGAAAGGCTCAGTTTGCAGTCATCACCCAGATGCAAAGGACGCAAACATGAGAATGTCTCATTGATAAAAGGTACCAAGTCACATACTAACACAGAAAAAAAATTATGAGTTAACATAAGATGTAAGAGTTAATTAATAAGAATCCTGAGCTAGTAGGCCAACCAGTTTATAATTAATTTAGTCCTCTGAGTATGTCTTTGGAACTGAATGGCTATGGGACCAGTGGGACAGAAACCTCTGCCCCCAACCAACAGAGTGTCTTTTTATCAGGTTTCTACCAGTCTGCAAAATTCCACCCATCAAGATATCTCTTTCATTTCTCTCTCCTTAGCCTTGCTTCCACTCCCAATGCAGTCCTTCATATTCTCATACCCACTGACCCTAAGTCTACCCAGGAGATCTCTTCTATTTCCCTTTTCCAGGTAAATCCCTAAATCTTTGTCCCCTTTTGGGCCCTTCTTGTTACCTAACCTCTCTGGGTGTGTGGATTGTAGCATGGTTAGCAATTATTATCATTCACTTTGGAAAACAATATGGAGGTTTCTCAGAAAAATTTCTACTTCAAGACTCAGCTTTACCTCTTCTGGGCACATACATAAAGATTTCTCAATCATTCAACAAGGACACTTGCTTAACGATGTACATAAAAGCATTATTCATAATAGCCAGAATCTGAAAACAACCTAGTGTAGAGAGGAGGCGAGCAGGCCTGCTTTTCGTCCCCCCTGGCTCCCGCATGGTTAGCTTTACACCCAAAATAACAACACACAAATTGTATTTTTTAAACACTGCCAGGCCTATTAGCTCTAGCCTCTTCTTGGATAACTCTCACATCTTGATTAACCCATTTCTATTAATGTGTGCAGCACTTACCACGAAAGATTCTAGCCTACGTCTGTCTTGGGCTGGAGAATCATGGCAACTGCCTCACTCTGCTTCTTTCTCCCAGCATTCTGTTCAGTCTACTCCAACTATCTAAATCCTGCCCTATCAAAAAGCCAAGGCAGTTTCTTTATTAACCAATGAAAATAACACATAGATAGACAGATGACCCTCCTCCATCAACCTAGATGTCCATCAACTGAAGAATGGAAAAGAATATGTGGTACATTTACACAATGAAGTATTACTTAACTGTTAAAATCCAAGTCCATCAGAAGATTTGAAGAAAAATAGATGGAACTAAAAAAAAAAAAAATCATTCTGAGTGAGGTAACCCAAACCCAGAAAGACAAACATGTCACATACTCACTCATAAGAGAATATTAGCTGAAACATTATATTTTTAAGATCTTACCAGAAACCCCCTTTATAGGGAAAGAGTATTAAATTTGCTGTGCAAATCCAGTTGCTTCTGTAGAAGGTACTTGCATAGGAGGAGTCTTCAGAGCCGTCCTGTAATTTCAATTATCTAAGGAGACAATAGTTAGGAATGTAGGTATCATAGCAAACTTTGGAGATGTAACTGCATATTTATGAAAATAATATACATGGCTAATGCTAAGACAATTAATCTTAACTCCAATGAAGTGCTAGTATCCAGACAGGAGTATGTCTTATGTTCTCTTATTCTTTCTAAGGGAAGTCAATACTTTGTTCTGCTCTGTTTCTAAAGACATAATTTCTTTCATTACTAACTCAACTTTGCATTATTTAGAAAAAATCCTTAAAGACTAGTTAGTGCTACAGAAACACAATCATTTTCAGATGGATGGTCTTTCACTGGAAATGGCTGACTTATTAGAAGCTGCACTCTTAGAGAACATTGTCTCTCCCTCTCCCAGCAGCTTATAACTATCAATGGTTCCATTGATTTAAGTGGGACTGTATACCTAACGCCTTTGTTTCTGCTGGGACTTTGGCTGGCTTGGGCTTTCAAGGGTTTTGCTCATGTTTTCAGAACTCTTATAGGTTCTTATGTCGAAGCTGTTCTGCTGTATCCAGAAGATAATGATTCCATATAGTCATCTAACACTTCTGGCTCTTATACTTTCTGCTCTATCTTCCACAATGATGCTTGAGCTTTGAAAGAAGGTGTGGTATGTATGTTAATTTTCAGACTCAGCATTCAGCAATCTCTTATACTCCTTCCTTCCAGTTTGTGGGTAACTGTGCTAACCACAATCTAGTGCAAATAGAAACAATTCAAACCACAGATGATTCATGCATTAATCTGTTAATATAATAGGTCATTAGCACTCAATTTAATACTGTGTCCATTTTCCATAATAGTAGGTTTTCTCCTTTCAAAACGACAACCTTTCTTTCTTTCTTTCTTTCTTTCTTTCTTTTATTCTTTTATAATTAAAATTGCCTCCTCCTCCCCGTTTCCCATTTCCCTCCCGCTCCTCCCACACACCGCCCCCTCCACCACTCCCCTCACCCTCTCCCCACACCTTTCCTCTCTCCCCACTCCATTCCCCCCTCCCTCTAAGTACTGAAGAGCAGTCCAAATTCCCTGCTCTGCGGGAAGTCCAAGGTCCTCCCACTTCTATCTAGGTCCAAGAAGGTGAGCATCCAAACAGGCTAGGCTCCCACAAAGCCAGTTCATGCATTAGGACCGACTTAGTTCCATTGTCCTTGGCTTATCATCAGCCTTCATTGTCCACCATGTTAACAGAGTCCTGATTCATCCCATGCTTATTCAGTCCCAGTCCACCTGGCCTTGGTGAGCTCCCAATATATCAGTTCCACTTTCACAGTGGGTGGGTGCACCCCTCGTGGTCCTGACTTCCGTTCTCATGTTCTCCCTCCTTATGCTCCTCATTTGGACCTTAAGAGCTCAGTCCCTTGCTCCAAATTGGGTCTCTGTCTCTATCTCGATCCATCGCCAGATGAAGGTTCTAAGGTGATATGTAAGATATTCATTAGTATGGCTATAGGACAGGGTCATTTCAGGTTCCCTTTCCTCAGTTGCCCAAGGTACTAGCTGGGAACATCTCCCGGGTCACCTGCGAGAACCTCGAGAGTCAAGTCTCTTGCCAACCCTAAGATGGCTCCCTTAACTAGGATATATATTTCTCTGCTCCCCTATTCACCCTTCCTATATCCCAACCATCCTATTCCCCCAAGCTCCCCCCATCCTCCCCTTCTCACGTTTCTCATCCCATTTCCCCTTAGCCTCATGCCACCTCACCCGCAAGTTCCCAGCTTTTGCCCGGCAATCTTGTCTACTTCCCCTATCCAGGCGGATGACTATACGTTTTTCTTTGGGTTCACTTTCTTATTTAGCTTTCTAGGATCACAAATTATAACCTCAATGTTCTTTATTTATGGCTAGAAATCAATTATGAGTGAGTACATCCCATGTTCCTCCTTTTGGGTCTGGGATACCTCACTCAGGAGAGTGTTTTCTATTTCCATCCATTTGCATGCAAAATTCACGATGCCATTGTTTTTTACTACTGAGTTATACTCTAATACGTATAAATTCTACACTTTCTTCATCCATTCTTCCAATGAATGGCGTCTAGGTTGTTTCCAGGTTCTGGCTATTACAAACAATGCTGCTATGAACATAGATGAACAAATGCTTTTGTCATATGATAGGGCATCTCTTGGGTATATTCCCAAGAGTGGCATTACTGGATATTGGGATAAGTTGATCCAAATTTCCTGAGATATCGCCACACTGATTTCCAAAGTGGTTGCACAAGTTTGCATTCCCACCAGCAATGGATGAGTGTTCCCTTTACTCTACAACCTCTCCAGAAAGGCTATCATTGGTGTTATTGATTTTAGCCATTCTGAAAGGTGTAAGATGGTATCTCAAAGTTGTTTTAATTTGCATTTCCCTTATCATTAAGGAGGTTGACCATGACCTTAAGTGTCTTTTGGTCATTTGAATTTCTTCTGTTGAGAATTCTCTGTTCAGTTCAGTGCCCCATTTTTGAATTGGGTTAATTAGCATTTTAATGTCTAGTTTCTTGAGTTCTTTATATATTTTGGAGATCAGACCTTTGTCTGTTGCAGGGTTGGTGAAGATCTTCTCCCAGTCAGTGGGTTGCCGTTTTGTCTTAGTGACAGTGTCCTATGCTTTTCAATGTTGTCCTTAATGTCTGTGCTGCTGGGGATAAACGTAGGAAGTGATCTCTTGTGCCCATATGTTGTAGAGTACTTCCCACGTTTTCTTCTGTCAGGTTCAGTGTGTTCAGACTGATATTGAGGTCTTTAATCCATTTGGACTTGAGTTTTGTGCATGGTGATAGATATGGATCTATTTTCGTTCTTCTACAGGTTGACAACCAGTTCTGCCAGCACCATTTGTTGAAGATGCTTTCTTTCTTCTATTGAATACTTTTAGCTCCTTTATCAAAAATGAGGTGTTCATAGGTTTGTGGGTTAAAATCAGGATCTTCTACTTGAATCCATTGATCAACTTCCCTGTTTTTATGCCAATACCAAGTTGTTTTCAATACTGAAGCTCTGTAATAGAGTTTGAAGTCAGGGGTGGTAATGCCTCCAGAAGTTCCTTTATTGTATAAGATTGTTTTGGCTATTCTGGGTTTTTTGTTTTTCCATATTAAGTTGATTAATGTCCTCTCAAGATCTGTGAAGAATTTTGATGGGATTTTGATGGGGATTGCATTGAATCTATAAATTGCCCTCGGGAGAATTCCCATTTTTACTATGTTGATCCTCCCAATCCAAGAGCAAGGGAGTTCCTTTCATTTTCTGGTATCCTCTTTAATTTCTTTCTTCAAAGACTTAAAGTTCTTGTCAAATATATCCTTCACTTCCTTGGTTAGAGTTACCCCAAGATATTTTATGCTATTTGTGGCTATCGTGAAGGGTGATACTTCTCTGATTTCCCTCTCTGCTTCCTTTTCCTGTGTGTATAGGAGGGCAACTGATTTTTTTGGAATTGATCTTGTATCCTGCCACGCTACTAAAGGAGTAGTAGGCTGTAGGAGTTCTTTGCTGGAGTTTTTGGGATCGCTTATGTACACTATCATATCATCTGCAAATAATGAAAGTTTAACTTCATCCTTTCCAATTCAAATCTTTTTGATCCCCTTATGTTGTCTTATTGCTATTGCGAGAACTTCAAGCACTATATTGAAGAGGTATGGAGAGAGTGGACAGTCTTGTCGTGTTCCTGATTTTAGAGGGATGGCTTTGAGTTTCTCGCAATTAAATTTGATGTTAGTTGTCGGCTTGATATAAATAGCTTTTATTATAGTTAGGTACGACCCTTGTATCCCTAATCTCTCTAAGACCTTTATCATAAAGGGATGTTGAATTTTGTCAAATGATTTTTCAGCATCTAATGAAATGATCATGTGTTTTTTTTTTTTCAGTTTAATTATATGATGGATTACATTGATAGATTTTCATTTGTTGAACCAGGCCTGCCTCCCTGGGATGAAGCCTACTTGATCATAATGTATAATTTTTCTAATGTGTTCTTGGATTCGGTTTGCCAGTATTTTATTGAGGACTTTTGCATCGATGTTCATGAGTGAAATTGGCCTGTAGTTCTCTTTCTTGGTTGTGTCTTTGTGTGGTTTTGGTATCAGAGTAACTGCAGCTTCATAAAAGGAATTTGAATATGACTTCTCTGTTTCTATATTGTGAAATACATTAAGGAGTATAGGTATTAGGTCTTCTTGGAAGTTCTGGTAGAATTCTGCATTGAAGCCTTCTGGGCCTGGGCTTTTTTTGGTAGGGAGGTTTTTTATAACAACTTCTAATTCTTTGCGACCTGCAGGTCTAATTAGATTGTTCACCTGGTCCTGGTTTAACTTTGGTATATGGTACTTATCTGAAAAAGTGTCCATTTCTTTTACATTTTCCAATTTTGTGGCATACATGCTTTTGTAGTAAGATCTAATGATTCTCTGAATTTCCTCTATGTCTGTAGTTATGTCTCCCTTTTCGTTTCTGATCCTATTAATTTGCGTGTTCTCTCTCTGCCGTTTGATTAGTTTGGATAGGGGTTTATCAATCTTGTTGATTTTCTCGAAGAACCAGTTTTTTGTTTCATTGATTCTTTGGATTGTTTTCTGTGTTTCTATTTTGTTGATTTCAGCCCTCAGTTTGAATATTTCGAGTCTTCTCCTCCTCCTAGGTGAGTCTGCTTCTTTTTTTTCTAGAGCTTTCAGGTGGTCTGTTAAGTCTCCAATGTGTGCTTTCTTTGTTTTCTTTAAGTGGGCACTTAGTGCTATGAACTTTCCTCTTAGCACTGCTTTCATAGTGTCCCATAGGTTTGAGTATGTTGAGTCTTTGTTTTCATTGAATTCAAGAAAGACTTTAATTTCTTTCTTTATTTCTTCCTTGATCCGGGTGTGGTTCAGTAGTTGACTGTCCAGTTTCCATGAGTTTGTAGGCTTTCTGGGGGTAGCATTGTTACTGAATTCTAACTTTAATCCATGGTGATCTGATAAGACACAGTTGGTTACTAATTTTTTTTTTGTAACTGTGTAAGTTTGCTTTGTAACCGAGTATGTGGTCAATTTTCGAGAAGGTTCCATGAGCTTCAGAGAAGAAGGTATATTCTTTCCTATTTTGGTGGAATGTTCTATAGATGTCTGTTAAGTCCATTTGATTCATTACCTCCCTTAATCCTCTTATTTCTCCATTAGGTTTCTGTCTAATTGACCTGTCCATTGGTGAGAGAGGAGTGTTGAAATCGCCTACTATTAGTGTGTGTGGTTTGATGACTGCCTTGAGTTTTAGTAATGTTTCTTTTACATATGTGGGTGCTTTTATATTAGGGGCATAGATATTCAGGATTGAGACTTTGTCCTGATGAATTGTTCCTGTTATGACTAAAAAATGTCCCTCTCCATCTCTTCTGATTGATTTTAGTTTGAAGTCAACTTTGTCAGAAATTAGTATGGGCTGGGCGGTTGTGGCACATGCCTTTAATCCCAGCACTTGGGAGGCAGAGGCAGGCGGATCTATGGGAGTTCGAGACCAGCCTGGTCTACAGAGCTAGTTCCAGTACAGGCTCCAAAGCCACAGAGAAACCCTGTCTCAAAAAACCAAAAAAAAAAAAAGAAAAGAAATTAGTATGGCCTTGTTTCTTAGGTCCGTTTTCCTAATAAGCCTTTTCTCAGCCCTTTACTCTGAGTAGATGTCTGTCTTTTTGGTTGAGATGTGTTTCTTGTAAACAGCAGAATGTTGAATCCTGTTTTCATATCCAATCTCTTAGCCTGTGTCTCTTTATAGGTGAGTTGAGTCCATTGACATTAAGTGATATTAATGACCAGTGGTTGTTAACTCCGGTCATTTTTTCTTTCTTTCTTACTTTTTTTTGTAGTAGATTTTGTGTGTTTCCCTTCTTCGAGTTGTGCTGGTGAAGGGTCATTAGATGTCTGAGTTATTGTGGGTATTGTTGGACTCCTTGGGTTGTGATTTTCCTTCAATTACTTTATGTAAGGCTGGATTTGTAGCTATGTATTGTTTAAATTTGTTTTTATCCTGGAAAATTTTGTTTTCTCCATTTATAGTGAATGAAAGCTTGGCTGGGTATAGTAGTCTGGGCTTGCATCCATGGTTTCTGCAGTACATCTATCCAGCACCTTCTGGCTTTCATGGTTTTCATAGAGAAGTCAGGTGTAAGTCTGATAGGTTTACCTTTATAAGTAACTTGGCCTTTTTCCTTTGCAGCTCTTAATATTCTTTCTTTATTCTGTATGTTTTGTGTTTTGATTATTATATGACTAGGAGACTTTTTTTTTGATTCAGTCTATTTGGTGTTCTGTATGCTTCTTGGACCTTCAAAGGAATATCTTTCTTAAGGTTGGGAAAGTTTTCTCCTATAATTTTATTAAATATATTTTCTGGACCATTGAGCTGTACTTCTCCTTCTTCTATCCCTATTATTCTTAGGTTTGGTCTTTTTATTGTGTCCCAGATATCCTGAATGTTTTGTGATGAGAATTTGTTGGTTTTGCTGTTTTCTTTGATCAGTGTGTTTATTTTCTCTATGCTATCTTCAGTGTCTGAGATTCTTTCTTCTATCTCTTGTAATCTGTTCGTAGTACTTGTCTCTGTAGTTCCTGTTTGTTTACCCAGATTTTTCATCTCCTTCCTTCCCTTGGTTTGTGTTTTCTTCATTACTTCCATTTCATTCTTCAAGTCTTCAACCGTTTCCCTTACCTGTTTCATTTCTTTTTCTTGTTTCTCTTGGTTTTCTTGGGTATCTTTGAGAGATTTATTCATTTCCTCTACCTTTTTGTTTGTAATCTCTAATTGTTTATGGCAGTTTTTTTACCTCCTGTTTAAGGTCCTCTATTATTTTCATATAATTCACTTTTGAGTCGAATTCTTCTTATTCTTCTGGAGTAGGGTGTACAATTCTTCTTATTTCGGCATTCCTGGATTCTGGTGATGTCATGTTGCCTTTCAGGTTGTTGGAGGAATTCTTGCATTGGCGCCTGCCCATCTCTTCCTTCAAATGGAGCCAGGAGAGGCCTGGTATCTTGGTCTAGTCTTTGCTGTGACTGACTCCTTGGGTGTATCTCCTCAGTGTAGGAGCAGGAACCGTTCCCTTCCAGATGGACTCCTCAGCACCGAAACATGGACGTCTGGTAGTCCAATGAACCGCGGACAAAAGGGCGAATGTGGGAGGTATGGCAGGGTCGAGTAGAACACCGGAGACCCTGCAGCGCAAGCTGAAGGTGCCTGCGTTCCCTTTCGTGGGTCCTTGAGGCCTGCCCAGTAGACAGGCACTCTCCACTCTAAGTGGGTAGCCTCAGTGTAGGAGCAGGAAACTGTTTCTCAGCAAAGGACCTTGCAGACAAGGCAGGCTTGGGGGGGGCATCGTGTGGAGGAAAGAAAGCCCTGCAGCAGGAGCTGGGGGAGGGGGGTTTGTGCTCTCTTCCAGGATCATCCACCCCTGGATAGCACACACTCACCCATCCAGATGGAATCCTCAGCACCTAAACAGGGCGCGACAACCTTTCTTATATTAGGTTATTATATTAGGTTCTTATATTAGGTCATTTTGGTATGGGTAATATATTGTGAACAGAAAATCCAATGAAAAAATGTTTTTTTCCTTCCATGATGTTTAACTGACTATTGCAGCAGTTGGCATGTCTTTCAGAGTATTTATAATTGTAGCTTGCAGTGTACCTAGCTGCACATGATTACTATATCTCTCCAGCATCTTGCATAGCAACATCTAGTACTATTGAAGCTAACCATAAAATTGAAGCTTGCAGGTTCATTCCAGATTGATTTAGCCATGTCCTGTTACTCAACTATGTGCTTTTTTCAGTCATTGTGCCTTAGTATCATGATATTTTTATTTATTATTGAAAATAAATTCTTCTCTCATATAATGTATTCCAACTGGTCTGCCCTCCTTCCGCTGCTACAAACTACTCCCCTAACCTCCCCTCTTCTCCATCTGTCTCTATTCCATTTCCTCTTCAGAAAAGAGCAGGCCTCCAAGAAAAAAAAAAACTGAACAGAACAAAACAAGATACAATAACACAAGGCAACATTTCTTTTATCAAAGCTGGACAAGGCAACCCAATAGGAGGAAAAGGGTCTCAAGAGAAAGTAAAAATATTTCCTTAAGTTCTTGAGGACAATGATGGTAATGGTGATGCATATTAGTGTTTTAATATCTATGAGACTTCATTGCCTAGTTACATCAAAGAAAGGTACAAATTGCTGCTACTCTTGGTTTTTTATTCCTTAGCCTGTGTTTCCCAGAAAGGAAATCTTTACTTTGTTATTAGGTGACTCCATTTTAACCCCCTTTTGGTATGTACACACACACACACACACACACATACACCTGAAGCAATAGGTTTCCATACTTATCTTTTGAAAAGTTTTCGGAATGTTTTGTCACTTCCCATACAACTGCTTCTAATCTACCCTCTGTTCTCTTACTTCAATGTAATCCTTCCTATTCTGTTATACCAACATAACCCATTATACCAGCATGTTCTATCTTGAGACTACAATTCTTAATAATTGTTAGCCTTGAAATTATTTCAACCTATTTAGTGCTGAAGTCTCAAATTCTTTTTGTTCAGAGTTGGGATCCTTAAAAATTAGAAGAATTTCTCAGTCTACTGACTTTGACAGAGTGAAGTTGCATCTTTTTTTCTCCACAGAAATAAGCATAAATTTGGATCAAATTTGCTCAAAGCATTCCTTTCCCTTTTGTAATCCCATAACCAAGTAGGTCCATTTGCTCCCATAAGCAGTATTACTTCTACTGTCATTTCATATATCTGTACAAGTTTTTATACCTCAATATAAAAAGCACCCCAAATGAGAGAAACACAATATTCTCTCTTTCTACCAGTGACTTACTTCATTAAAAATACCCAGTTGCATCTATTTTCCAGGAAAAGTCATGATTACTTTGTTCTTTATGGCTAAAACCATCTCATTGTGTGTGTATATATATATATATATATATATATATATATATATATATATATATATCACAATATCTTTATTTATTCTATTTTACTCTTTACATTTGTTCCTATGTTTAGTTTTGTACTATGTACCTATATACTAAGAAACAATACAAGGATTTTGATGGTGACCTATGAATGCTACACATGATGCCAAATAAAGAAACCAGAATAACAAAATATTAGTTTGCTATTATTTAGAACTCCAGATTTGGCCCCTGGCAGGTAAAATACACTGTTAGAAGTTCATTCATTCATTCATGCATATTTAACTTCGCTGTTTAAAAGCAAGAGTCAACATATATATGTTTAGACAGGGATGGGGAGTGGATACGGAATAAATTGTACCAGTTATAAATTTCATCAAAATACAGCATGAAAAATTCTCAAAGAACTTAAAAAACATTGTAAAATTGTTAAAATGCACTATATGTGTCTTATAATTAGTTTTGATACTTTTCACATTTAAGTGAAAGCTGATGTTTAAATGGAAGAATGCCATGCTCCTGCTATAGTTTCTAAATTACACAACTAAACTTTTTGCCATTTGATGTATATTTTATTATTCTTTAAGTGTTTACAATTTCTATAACATTGAAAGAAAAAGACAGAGGTTATACTATTCATAATAATTTTTAACCAACCTAACTCAATAGAAAGATTTTGATATTTGAATCAAATTTAGAAACTGACCTATAATAATTATCCCATGACTTGTTATAAAATAATAACTTGTTGAACTATAATTAGTTGAAATAAATTTGTTTCTGTTAATATGTCTTGCTTGCCTTAGTAATTTGATTTTAACATAGAATCTCTGAAGATTTCAAGATGTTGTTAGATAATAATAGAATAGATGGATTTAAATATGAGCAAATGCATTGGGTTGGAGATTTCTTTTAGTCCCTAGACATAAAAAAATAAAAATTGTATAATTTTGCAGTAAGAGTAACCACTCCTTTATTGGCAAATCTATGAGTATATTCAATAGGATTGATGAAATGTTTGAAAGATTGACATTTATATTACTACCCTGCTGCATAGTCATGGGTCAGTTATATTCCACAGAATTATTCACTATGCTTCCAGCAAAACAATATTTTAAAGCAACTCCCCTGCTGATTGCCTTGCTTGCTGCCTCACCTTCAAGACAGAAATTTCTCTTAGTCTTTTTCACAGATTCAAAATCATGTTATTGCTGACATTTTTGAAAGAATGTGGCATTGCTTAACTTTTTGTGATATGGTGAGGATTAGGACAGATTTTTTTTCTTTTATTGTTCTTTCATACAGTACATCCCAACCTCAGCCTTTACTTCATTCTCTCTTCATAGCTACTCTATCCTCCCCTTTCCCCCAGATTTACTCCTCTGTTTTCATTTAGGAAAGAGAAAGCCTCCCAGAGATGTCAACAGAACACAGCCTACAATGATGGATTAAGACTAGTCATAAATCATCAGATCAAGACTGGTTGAAGCAACCAAGTAGGATGAAAAGGGTTCCACAAAAAGGCAAAATAGGCAGGGACACTTCTACTCTCACTTTTCAAGTCCTATAAAATCTTCAAGTTAAAAAGACACATTGTAAAAATAAAGGGCTTAGGTCAGACCCATGTAGACTCCATGGTTGCAATTTTAGTCTCTGTAAGACTTGCTAGTTGATTCTGTGGACTGTGTTCTCCCTGTGTTCTTAAATCCTCTGACTCATACAGTCCTTCCATTTCTCTTCCTCTTCATCAGCGTTTCCCAGTCCCACATAGTACTTGATTATTGGTCTCTATATTTTCTTCCATTAGTTGTTGGAGGAGGCATTTCTGATGATGATAAAACTAGGTACTATTCTATGAATATCATCTGGCATCATTTCATTGACTTTATTTATTTATTTATTTATATATTGATTGATTGATTAATTTACAGTCATATTTTTTCTTCCTTAGGTCTCTGAGTAATTCAGCTTTAGGAAGAACTTTTGGACATGGTCTCCCTTTTTTGTCTAGGGCTTCAAATTAGACTTGTCACTTATTGACCTCTCCCACAACCTCTGAGCCACCATGGCCCAGGTACATCTTGCAGTCTGATCTTTGGTTGGACAGACAGTGTATAATATGAAGGTTCAGAGAGAGTAGGGATGTAGTCCATGTTCATTTGGCCTATCTGATCTTCCAGCTGGCATGAGTTGTGGTGTCAGGGATTACAAGTCATTTTTATTTATGTCAAAATCAAAGTCACCATGGTAGGGAACTGGAGTAATATTTTATGACTTACTCCTTCAGGTTGCTTTTATTTCTTTGTTTCCTTTTGTTCAAAATATATCACAAAATCATTCACTGAGTGGGAGATAAAAAATAAACTTCCCTTTGAGCTCATAATATTATTTTAGCACTATGTCCACATTTACAGGAAATTCTAAATTCTGAACAAATAAGGTCATTTGCAGTGGTACAAAAATAAAATCCATACATTTTGTCTTGACTTTATCTATTACTGAAATAGAAATATATATCCTTTTAGATTAAAATCTATAATTTTTTAACTATTCAAAAATTTCCCCTTATTGTCTTGGTAGCCTGGCTGACACCTGGGGCCATGGTAACATCCTAAGCTGGGATGCTAACAAGGACCAATTCTGGGTTCATGGTCCTATATGTCAGAGTTTGTTTTGAAGTCTGTAGCCCAATTTGTCATTGAGGGCCATGTGGATGCTTGGGATTAGGACAGTGAGTCTGTGTTGCTGACAGAGATCCATGCTGGAGTCATGGTCTTTCAGATCCAAATGGCCTACACTGTTATCAGATGCCGTGGTGATGTCCAGGCCTGAGCTGCAACTGAGGCCCCCTACCCCTCACCATGTTCTGGAAGAAAATTGACCCAGATGGCATGAGCATAGGGAAACTGGTTTCACCCTTCAAGCATGGGGATGGAAGTTGAATTCAGTAGCAGGGACTGACCAGCTCAAGTACTACCCAGGTCTATCCCTGGGACTAGTCCCCACCCCAATATCTACCCCATCTAAAACCTGCTGGAGTGTGTGAAGAGACATGTTCCATGAAAAGATACATGAAGGATACCCATGACTTTCAGCAGCCACAGGATATTAGAGAGGATTTTGGTTTGATTTTATTAATTTCTTGTTTTCTTCTATTCTATGTCTCTGAGCTAGCTATCCAGTCTTTTTTAATCCTTACCCTAAAAATGTTTTATCATTAATAATAGTGGTTTGTTTCTTAGAGGTTAGACAAACCTACAGGCAGGGGGTCTGTTTTCTATTCTATATACTACACTCAGTCTTCTAACTGTGGAATTAACACTGCTTACATTCATAAGTATGTATTAATTCATGTGATTTTGTTGACTTTTTTGGCATTTATTTAGACTGTTTTAATTAGTTATTCAGGTAATAATTATTTATTACCTGTGCCCACTCATGTGTATTTATCCCACACGTCATACCAAATTACTCCTTTCAGTCTCTGCTGCAGTGGTGTCTTAGTGATCAGAAATTTCTTAAATGTGTTTTTCTCTTCTGAATTTAATTTAAAATTATATTTACTAACTCTCTCCTACAAAACCATAAGTTAACAGTAAACAAAGAAAATTGCAGTCTTGTTATATTAACCTTATGTTTATAGGAGCATCGATGTCATTCCTTTTCATTTTCTTTAAAACACTGTCCTACCAGTCCTCACTATGCTAAAAAGTTTTAAGAGTTCACACATTTTAACTTTAAACTTGAATATTCTATACTCAGGCAAACTTTGTATATAAATAATCACACATGTAGTTTGAAAGGATGAAGTTGTTTGAAATGTTATTCTTCTTATACAGTAAAAGTGGTCTATGCTAATTTATCACAGAGACACAATGCTTAGAGTCTATATAATCACTAAGATAAGAGAACAGTAAAAGAAGTACATTTGTGACATCAGAGGAGCCATGAACTAAAGTACACAAGTCTAAGGTTTGGAAATAAAATTCAAGAGATGTTTTCAGTGAAACCTGTAGGCTTATTAGTTTACTCCTGGTGACAGTTATCTCACGGAAACAAATTATGTGAATAAAAATAGTATCAGCTTTAAAAAGTTCAAGGAGCAATCAATCCATGATACTTGTTTCCTTGAGACTGAAATGTTTCCATGTGCTGCATATTTGATTTCTAGCCCTCAAAGTTTTCTGCTGATTCAGACCATAAATCAGGGTGCCCCCCAATACTTTTATAAGTTTTATGGCAATGAATAATGGTGTGAAGAATTTATGAGGGTGAAATCTCTACTAACTACATAGCTATTGCCTTTTCCAAAAGAATAAATCCTACCTACCTCCGACCAGAAGAATAAAGTTCTCGACACTGTAGGATTCATAACTGACAAGCAGGGTTCTGGGCCTTTAATCATGGGATGATGCTTTCCGGTTGTAAAATGTAAAATTACGCTGAATGAGGAAGATTAATAGATCTTGAACAGCAGAGCCAAATATCCTCTTAACTGCATCTTTCCTGCAGGGGATTTTTTTTGTATTTCTGAAAAAAAAAAATGCAATTTATTCCCGTTATGCAATCTTTTTTTTTTAACATTTTTTTATTGAAAAAAAAATTTCCGCTTCCTCCCCACCTCCCATTTCCCTCCCCCTCCTCCCGCCCCTCTCCCACTTCCCCCACTCCTCTTCTCCTCCCTCTCCAGTCCCAAGAGCAGTCAGGGTTCCCTGCCCTGTGGAAAGTCCAAGGTCCTCCCCCCTCCATCCAGGTCTAGGAAGGTGAACATCCAAACTGTCTAGGCTCCCACAAAGCCAGAACATGAAGTAGGATCAAAACCCCGTGCCATTGTCCTTGGCCTATTTCAGCTCTCATTGTCTGCCATTTTCAGAGAGTCCGGTTTTATCCCATGCTTTTTCAGTCACAGTCCACCTGGCCTTGGTGAGCTCCCATTAGATCGGACCCACTGTCTCAGTGGGTAGGTGCACCCCTCGTGGTCCTGACTTCCTTGCTCATGTTCTCCCTCCTTCTGCTCCTTATTAGGACCTTGGGAACTCAGTCTGGTGCTCCAGTGTGGGTCTCTGTCTCTATCTCCATCCATCGCTAGATGAAGGCTCTATGGTGATATGCAAGACATTCATCAGTACGGCTATAGGATAGGTTCATTTCAGGTTCCCTATCCTCAGTTGCCCAAGGAACTAACTGAGGACATTGCCCTGGGAACCTGGTAGCCACTCCAAGTTCAAGTCTCTTGCCAACCCTTAGGTGGTTCCCTTAACTAAGATATGAGTTTTCCTGCTCCCGTATCCAACCTTCCTTTATCCCCAATCATCCCGTTTCCCCCAGTTCCCCTCATCCTCTCCTTCACACTTTTCTCTCCCCATCTCCCCTCACCCCCATCCCACCCCACCCCTAGATTCCAATTTTTTGCCCGGAAATCTTGTCTATTTCCAATAGCCAGGAGGATAACTATATATTTTTCCTTGGGTTTACCCTCTTGGTTAGCTTCTTTAGGATCACAAATTATAGACTCAGTGGCCCCTATCCATGGCTAGAAACCAATTATGAGTGAGTACATCCCATGATCTTCTTTTTGGGTCTGGGTTACCTCACTCAGGATAGTATTTTCTATTTCCATCCATTTGCATGCAAAATTGGAGAAGTCATTGTTTTTTACAACAGAGTAGTACTCTAATGTGTATATATTACACACTTTCTTCATCCATTCTTCCATTGAAGGACATCTAGGTTGCTTCCAGGTTCTGGCTATTACAAATAATGCTGCTATAAACATAGTTGAACAAATGCTTTCGTCATATGATGGGGCATCTCTTGGGTATATTCCCAAGAGTGGTATTGCTGGGTCCAGGGGTAGGTTGATCCCAATTTTTCTGAGAAACTGCCACACTGATTTCCAAAGAGGTTGCACAAGTTTGCATTCCCACCAGCAATGGATGAGGGTACCCCTTTCTCCACAACCTCTCCAGCAAAGGCTATCCTTGGTGTTTTTGATTTTAGCCATTCTGACAGGTGTAAGATGATATCTCAAAGTTGTTTTGATTTGCATTTCTCTGATCGCTAAGGAGGTTGAGCATGACCTTAAGTATCTTTTGGCCATTTGAACTTCTTCTGTTGAGAATTCTCTGTTCAGTTCGGTGCCCCATTTTTTAATTGGGTTAATTATCCTTTTAAAGTCTAGTTTCTTGAGTTCTTTATATATTTTGGAGATCAGACCTTTGTCTGTTGCAGGGTTGGTGAAGATCTTCTCCCAGTCAGTAGGCTGCCTTTTTGTCTTAATGACAGTGTCCTTTGCTTTACAGAAGCTTCTCAGTTTCAAGAGGTCCCATTTATTCAATGTTGTCCTTAATGACTGTGCTGCTGGGGTTATATATAGGAAGCGATCTCCTGCGCCCATATGTTGTAGGGTACTTCCCATTTTCTCTTCTATCAGGTTCAGTGTGTTCAGATTGATATTGAGGTCTTTGATCCATTTGAACTTGAGTTTTGTGCATGGTGATAGATATGGGTCTATTTTCATTCTTCTACAGGTTGACATCCAGTTGTGCCAGCACCATTTGTTGAAGATGCTTTCTTTCTTCCGTTGTATACTTTTAGCTTCTTTATCAAAAATGAGGTGTTCATAGGTTTGTGGGTTAAAATCCAGGTCTTCTATATAATTCCATTGGTTGGCTTCTCTGTTTTTATGCCAGTACCATGCTGTTTTCATTACTGTAGCTCTGTAATAAAGTTTGAAGTCAGGGATGGTAATGCCTCCAGAAGTTCCTTTATTGTATAAGATTGTTTTGGCTATCCTGGGTTTTTTGTTTTTCCATATAAAGTTGATTAATGTCCTCTCAAGATCTGTGAAGAATTTTGATGGGACATTGATGGGTATTGCATTGAATCTATAAATTGCCTTTGGTAGAATTGCCATTTTTACTATGTTGATCCTCCCAATCCAAGAGCTAGGGAGATCCTTCCAATTTCTGGTATCCTCTTCAATATCTTTCTTCAATGCCTTAAAGTTCTTGTCAAATAGATCTTTCACTTCCTTGGTTAGAGTTACCCCAAGATATTTTATGCTGTTTGTGGCTATTGTGAAACGTGATTATTCTCTTATTTCCCTCTCTGCTTTCATATCATTTGTGTATAAGAGGGCAACTGACTTTTTGGAGTTGATCTCGTATCCTGCCACATTACTAAAGGGGTTTATCAGCTGTAGGAGTTCTTTGGTGGAGTTTTTGGGGTTGCTTATGTACACTATCATACCATCTGCAAATAATGCAAGTTTAACTTCTTCCTTTCCAATTCGAATCCCCTTTATTCCCTTATGTTGTCTTATTGCTATTGCTAAAACTTCAAGAACTATATTGAAGAGGTATGGAGAGAGTGGACAGCCTTGGAGTGTTCCTGATTTTAGTGGGATGGCTTTAAGTTTCTCTCCATTTAATTTGATGTTAGCTGTTGGCTTGCTGTAAATAGCTTTAATTATATTTAGGTATGACCCTTGTATCCCTAATCTCTCCAAGACTTTTATCATAAAGGGATGTTGAATTTTGTCAAATGCTTTTTCAGCATCTAACGAAATGATCATATGGTTTTTTTCTTTCAGTTTATTTATATGATGGATTACATTGATAGATTTGCTTATCGTAACCAGCCCTGCATCACTGGGATGAAGCCTACTTGATCATAATGTATAATTTTTCTAATGTGTTCTTGGATTCGGTTTGCCAGTATTTTGTTGAATATTTTTGTGTCGATGTTCATGAGTGAGATTGGCCTGTAATTCTCTTTCTTGGTTGTGTCTTTAGGTGGTTTTGGTATCAGAGTTACTGTGGCTTCCTAAAAGGAATTTGGCAATGACTCTTCTGTTACTATATTGTGAAATACATTAAGGAGTATAGGTATTAGGTCTTCTTGGAAGTTCTGGTAGAATTCCGCATTGAAACCATCTGGTCCTGGACTTCTTTTGGAAGGGAGGTTTTTAATAACAACTTCTAATTCTTCGCGACTAACAGGTCTATTTAGGTTGTTCACGTGGTCCTGGTTTAACTTTGGTATATGGTATTTATCTTAAAAAGTGTCCATTTCTTTTACATTTTCCAGTTTTGTGGCATACATGTTTTTGTAGTAAGATCTAATGATTCTCTGAATTTCCTTTGTGTCTGTGGTTATGTCCCCCTTTTCATGTCTGATCTTATTAATTTGCAAATTCTCTCTCTGTCATTTGATTAGTTTGGATAGGGGTTTATCAAGCTTGTTGATTTTCTCTAGGAACCAGTTTTTTGTTTCATTGATTCTTTCAATTGTTTTCTGTGTTTCTATTTTTTTGATTTCAGCCGTCAGTTTGATTATTTCCAGTCTTCTACTCCTCCTAGGTGAGTCCGCTTCTTTTTTTCTAGAGCTTTCAGATGGTCTGTTAAGTCTCCAATGTGTGCTTTCTCTGTTTTCTTTAAGTGGGCAGTTAGTGCTATGAACTTTCCTCTCAGGACTGCTTTCATAGTGTCCCATAGGTTTGATTATGTTGTTTCTTTATTTTCATTGAATTCAAGAAAGACTTTAATTTCTTTCTTTATTTCTTCCTTAATCCAGGTATGGTTCAGTTGTTGACTGTCCAGTTTCCATGAGTTTGTAGGCTTTCTGGGGGTAGCATTGTGGTTGAATTCTAGCTTTAATCCATGGTGATCTGATAAGATACAGGTGGCTACTAATATATTTTTGTAACTGTGTAAGTTTGCTTTGTTACCGAGTATGTGGTCAGTTTTCGAGAAGGTTCCATGAGCTGCAGAGAAGAAGGTATATTCTTTCCTATTTGGGTGGAATATTCTATAGATGTCTGTTAAGTCCATTTGATTCATTACCTCCATTAATTCTCTTATTTCTCTGTTAGGTTTCTGTCTAATTGACCTGTCCATTGGTGAGAGAGGAGTGTTAAAGTCTCCTACTATTAATGTGTGCGGTTTGATGGCTGCCTTGAGTTTTAGCAATGTTTCTTTTATGTACGTGGGTGCTTTTATATTAGGGGCATAGATATTCAGGATTGAGACTTCATCCTGATGAATTGTTCCTGTTATGGGTAGAAAATGTCCTTCTCCATCTCTTCTGATTGATTTAAGTTTGAAATCAACTTTGTTAGAAATTAGTATGGCCACACCTGCTTGTTTCTTAGGTCCATTTACTTGATAAGCCTTATCCCAACCCTTAACTCTGAGTAGGTGCCTATCTTTGTGGTTGAGGTGTGTTTCTTGTAAACAGCAGAATGTTGGATCCTGTTTTCATATCCAATCTCTTAGTCTGTGCCTTTTTATAGGTGAGTTGAGTCCATTGACATTAAGTGATATTAATGACCAGTGGTTGTTAACTCCAGTCACTTTTTTAGTAGTAGATTTTGTGTGTTTCCCTTCTTTGAGTTGCACTGGTGAAGGGTCTCTAGATGTCTGAGTTATTGTGGTCATTGTTGGACTCCTTGGTTAGTGATTTTCCTTCTATTACTTTCTGTAAGGCTGGATTTGTGGCTACGTATTGTTTAAATTTGTTTGTTTTTATCCTGGAAAATTTTGTTTTCTCCATTTATAGTGAACGAAAGTTTGGCTGGGTATAGCAGTCTGGGCCTGCATCCACGGTCTCTTAGTTTCTGCAGTACATCTATCCAGGACCTTCTGGCTTTCATGGTTTCCATAGAGAAGTCAGGTGTAAGTCTGATAGGTTTACCTTTATAAGTAACTTGGCCTTTTTCCTTTGCAGCTCTTAATATTCTTTCTTTATTCTGTATGCTTTGTGCTTTGATTATTATATGGCGAGGGGATTTTTTTTTTTTTTGATCCAGCCTATTGGTGTTCTGTATGCTTCTTGAACCTTCATAGGTATATCTTTCTTTAGGTTGGGAACGTTTTCTTCTATAATTTTATTAAATATATTTTCTGGACCGTTGAGCTGTGCTTCTTCTCCCTCTTCTACTCCTATTATTCTTAGGTTTGGTCTTTTTATTGTGTCCCATATTTCCTGAATGTTTTGTGATGAGAGTTTGTTGGCCTTGCTGTTTTCTTTGATCAGCGTGTTTATTTTCTCTATGGTATCTTCAGAATCTGAGATTCTTTCTTCTATCTCTTGTATTCTGTTGGTTACGCTTGTTTCTGTAGTCTCTATTCGTTTACCTAGATTTTCCATGTCCAGCCAGCCTTCTGTTTGATTTTTCTTCTTTGCCTCCATTTCAGTTTTCAAGTCTTGAACTGTTTCCATTATCTGTTTGATTGTTTTTCCTTGGTTTCCTAGGGTATCATTTACTGATTTACTCAATTCTTCAAACTTTCTGTTATACTTCTCATTCATTTCTATAAGGGCATTTTTTACATGCTGTTTAAGGGCTTCAATCACTTTCATAAAGTCAATTTTTTCTACTTCTTCATGATTAAGGTGTTCATGTCCTCCTGTTGTGAGGTCACTGGTTTCTGGTGGCTTCATATTATTTTTCAGATTGTTGGGTGAATTTTTGCATTGGCGCCTGCCCATCTCTTCCTCCTAATGTTCTCCTGTGGATCTTCTTTTACAGGATCAAGTCTCCTTGCCTACTGATGTACCTTCCCAGTGATGGCACTCCCCAGTGATGGCTCTCCTGGTGCTCCAGTGATGTGTCTTCTGGTGCCAATATCAGATCTCCGTGCCCAGTGATGTCTCTCCTGGTGCCAATATCAGATCTCTGTGCCCAATGATGGCTCTCCTGGTGCCGAGATTAGCTCTCTGTGTTGGTTGGGTAGTTCATAAACAAAGCACCCAGACAGGCTGAGCAGGGTGGTGTTATGTGCCCAAAGAGGGAAGGAGGCAGAAGGGAGGAGGGTTCCGGATGCAAGCTGGGTGGGATAGGAAGAGAGAGGCAGTATGCAGGGAGTAGAGTCCCTGCAGGGAGCCCAGGAAATATAGGGGGGGATGAGGAACTTCTGAGTTCCCTGTCCCGGGGTGCTGCCGCGGGTCACAAACTCAGCCCAATGATGGCTCTCCTGATGCCAAGGTCAGATCTCCATGCTGGTTGGGTAGTTTGTAAACAAAGCGCCTACCTTGCTTGGTGGAGGCAGGCCAGTGAAACAAAGGAACTCCCCCTTATGCAATCTTATTTTCAGTTATAACTTATCATGTTCCTTATAATTTTCATGCTATCTACTTATGAACTTTAAAATTATGCTAAATGTTTATTAACACAAAACTCTTCTGAATGACATATTGGACTGAGGCAGTGCTCAGTCTGTGAAACACCACAGCAAATTCACATGTTTTTCAGTTGTGTAGAGGACTATGGAATTGCAAATAAAAAGCTCATAGTTTACAGAAAGACATTATTTCACAGCTACTTTAGAGCTATTCTATCCACTATATAAGTGTATATAATTTTAATGTAAAAATAATTTTTAAGGCTTATCAAACTAGAATACTTAGCTTTATTTATTCTCCCTTCTTCTTTCTCCAACATCATTACCCTCTTCTGACCTCTCCACTTAAATCCTAAGCAGTCAATCCTAAAAAATACACACAAACGCAAAACTAAAAAGACTGAAATGTTTTACTTTCATATTTACATATCATTAATTTAAGATAAAAAGTCCACAGATTTAAATAGGGATACATTGGAGACACTGGACTTGAATGTGAGGAATGAAGTAAGTGCTGTAGACTCATGAATAATAATCTAAAAATATTAAAATAAAGTAGATAAAGCTTTATCTTAGGAAAGATTTTGAACTTCCACTGGTACAGTCATATATTATTTTTCTTATATACAGTAATTGTTCATGTATGTTCCTTGTATTAACATAATATCACTCTGAGATTTCACATTAGAAATATTTAATCAATGAAAAATTATCAAGAAACTGGTAAAATTTAATTCATTCTTTCTGGTATATAGTTCATAATTTTAAATATTTAACCATCTGTTAAACAGGAACTCATGCCCCAAATATTAGAAAGATGATGACAATGTGTTAAGAAAGAAAAACATCAGTCATTCCTAGTTCTCAATGAACTTCACTGCTTTTTTGCTCATTATCCTTCATCATCATCATCTCTCTCTATGTGTATGTATATATATGTATGTACTGATAAACTCATGTATGTGGGACTTGTAGGTATTAATATAGTATCTTGCAAGGAGTTTATGTAACATGTCTCCTTCGTTTTAGTGCCATTTTGGTGTTAGACTGGATAAATTCTACTCACAGGGAAACATAACTGTATCAACAAGCACATTGCTTTCTAAAACAGCAACACAGTACTAGAAATACATTTTAGTGGATATGAAAACTTGCTCAGGAATGGTATCTGAGTTTGGATTTCAGTAATCATGTGAAAATTTTGGCATGACCACACATGTATCTGTAACTCATCAACTTGGTGTGTGTATCTAGATATATCTATTGAACTCGATGTCTATCAGGATAGGTTCAGATTCAATAAGAATTTTGCAAGATACCAAAGCAGTAAATGAAATTGTAGGGTGCCCTACATCCTTTTCTACTCTCTGTGCAAATGCAGAGGCTCACCTATCTACACACACACACAAATGCAATACATAGCACACACATGCATGAAGCAATAGTACCCACTTTTCAGCATGTTGAATAAAGAATGAGTCAATTATGATTTTATACTCGCATGATATGATGTATTTTATTATCTTTTGAGTTTATGACTCATCAATTTTCATTTAGTACATATTTCCTCATTGTTATGAGAAACAGATATGACAAAATAAGATAATCATAAGTTTCTTCTGATAAATTTTGTATTCTACAATTTTTATTTAAGAATTCAAAATTACTTATATGTTTATATCATTTAATAAATATTTATTTAGGGTTGATAACATGTAAAGTTATATCTTCTAGAATTTTCAAATGCTATTTAGAGTAGATATGTATGTATATGAAATTGAGAAATATATTGCTTTAATCCCTGAGAGAAAAAAGACAAGGAGAATTCTGGGGTCCATAGTTTATGAATTTTTTGTTGTTGGACATTAAAACTGAAAACTCAGGCATATTTACATTGTCTCATATTATTTATCAAGTATTATAAGTTGTATTATAAGAAAGTTGCAATAGGGTTCAGGCTTTGAAATTTTAAGGCTCCCTCTATTGCTAACATACTCTCTGCCTCCTGTTCATGGATAAAACATGAGCTCTCCACTGCTGCTCTATCTTTTTGTAACCATGTCTTTTGCTGTCCCATCATAGACTCATAAACTGCTGGAAACTTAAGCCTAAATTAAACTCTTCATTTTGTTAGTTTCCTTAGTCCTGGTGTCTTATCACACAAATAGAAAAGGAACTAATATACATACATTCATTTACTTCTTAGTCCTTATTTCTGTAAGACTAGTTATTTACATATATGATAATTCTAAATAATATACAGAAAAGTAATAATGAGAGTAGGAGGTATCAGTATTAGGCAGGAAAATACAAACAGTACAAGTTTGAAAAACAGGCATGCAAACCTATAGTTTAGAGACTATAATAAAGTATGCTGTTTCTAAACACATACACACAATGGGAGGAGGAAAGGGGTGAAAAGAGGAATTGAGGCAAGTCACTTTAGATTGTAGAGGTATAAGGAGCAATCACAACAGGTCAAGTTTATACAAATGTAATTTAATCATTTTTTATCTGAAACAATGATAGAAGTGAGTAAAATTTCTCTGATGAAATAGTTAATGAGCTACATACATTCATTATGTTTATAGGCAGACAAGATTTGCATTTTTTTTTAATTTTTCTGTTTTTGCCTAAAGGAGAAACACAGATTTTTTAGTACTTCATTTAATCAGAACATCATTGATTTGCATATTTTATGAACTGCAGACCTACATTTCCCTCAGACACAATTGCCTTAGCAAAAATATTTCTTATTTTTCAGCTATAAGTAGTATTTGAAATCACTTCAACCATATAAATAAAAAAACAATTTCTTTTTTTTTTCTTGCTGATTTTTTTATTAATTAATTAATTTAATTATTAAAGATTTCTGCCTCTTCCCCGCCACCACCTCCCATTCCCTCCCCCTCCCCCAATCAAGTCTTCCTTCCTCCTCAGCCCAAAGAGTAAGCAGGTTTCTCTGCCCTGTGGGAGGTCCAAGGACCACCCACCTCCATCCAGGTCTATTAAGGTGAGCATCCAAACTACCTGGGCTCCCACAATCCCAGCGCTCGGGAGGCAGAGGCAGGCGGATCTCTGTGAGTTCGAGACCAGCCTGGTCTACAGAGCTAGTTCCAGGACAGGCTCCAAAGCCACAGAGAAACCCTGTCTCGAAAAACAAAAACAAAACAAAACAAAAAAAAAAAAAAAAAAAAAAAACAATTTCTAATTAGATTAAATCTAGACCATTTGCAACATATGCATTAAATACCAACTAAATTGTGAAGGATGTGTTGTGTCAAAGGAAAATACTGGGTTCACTGATTTTGTTATAACTCTTTTGATAGTTAAACATTAAAGTTTTACTAAAACTTTATTAGAATTGCAAAAAAGGTTATATAGTTACAGTATTTATACATATTACATATGACATGTTTTAAAATCTACTGACCTTTTGCTTTTATATGATGCTTTCAGATTGTTTGAATGTGTATTTCTTACTTGTTTGCTTTTTAATTTTTAAATTTGGTTTCTAATGAGGTTATGGGTGGTAGTTGGGGAAAATATGAGAGGAGCTAGGAGAGGAAAAACAGTTCAAAATATATTATACAAAAAACACATTTAAAAAATGAACAAATAGCCAGGCGGTGAATGTTCATGCCTTCAATTCCAGCACTCAGGGGCAGAAGCAGGTGGATCTCTGTGAGTTCAAGGCCCTGCTGGTCTACAAGATAGTTCCAGAACAGCTAGGACTGTTACACAGAGAAACACTTTCTTGAAAAACCAAAATAAATGAATAAACTTAATAAAATTAAAGATATTTAGTGAAGGTTATTTACATGAGGAATTCATCAGTACAAAGAACCATTATTCTACCTGACCTATGCTTTCCATCAGTATTCTAAGTCATCAAAGCAGATCAACTGTTGTTTTGGACAGCAATGTGAAATCTTCTGCTTTGCGTGTGTATCACACACTAAGTTTAAATATTCTTAGAAATTTAACAAATTCCTAGAATATGAATAACTATCAATACAATAGTTTATAATAAATTTCAAATATTATTGGCAGAGACTTATTTAATAATACATTTCTCTGTAGGTACAAATGTGTAAACATGTACATCATACATCATGAATTAAATTGGTAGGTACTTTAGTGCTTAATAATTGTATTTGTTCTAAAGGTAGTAATAGTTTTATATGTGCTCATTTATATTCAAAACTTAATATTTAGAAGTTAGTATATTTATATTACATTACTTATATAGTTTAAATTATGCTAATTTTACAGTATTCTGATATAACTAGATAACTTATTTTTACACATTCTACACTTATTAATTATTTTCTTTTATTATTTTTTATGTTTATTTTTTATTTTTTGCATTTTCCACTGTGTTGAATAGACTCTCCTTGTAGCTGGTAGGTGACAAGATTTTTGTAACATAGAATTAGTTATGAATAAAGAACTGTTGCCATTACCTATGTGATAAATACACAGTTCAAATATATAAATTCATAGAACATATTTAATTTTACTTTTCACTTTAATGTTCTTAGGCTTCTAAACTCCGGAAGTGACTGGAGCTTGTTGCTCGTCCTGTAATGCTCACTTTCCCAAGCACTGTTATTTCTTCTTACTGTGTGTTCTTTCCATATCAGCACCAATACTGTTGAATGTAACAGCTTCCATGTCTTTAAAGTTGGGCACCATACAAATTAAGTGCATACCTCAAGAATATTTGCATTCAGTTAAAAGAAAACTTTTTAATGAAAAATCAATTTAAAAATGTAAGTTTTCATGGTAGGAGAGAAATCTAGCTTGGTTATGTACAAGTAAAGATTGCTTACATGTATATAACTAAGTATCTGTGACAAATAGAGGGGGGAGTTGGCCCTGAAGTCGGAAGGGTTGGAGAGATGACCCTGTTTGCCCTGAGCTTCAACTACTGGGAATGCATGTCCTGCACCTCACCTGGGCAGCTCATTAGTACTAATTCTGTTGGCAGAGGTACAGGTCAAGCTGGCCATGAAAGCGTAGGTATGGGAAAGCTGTTCCTGAGGACATGAATGCAAGAGAAATGGCCAGACCCTTTGTTTTCATGGCAGGAGGCATGCCTCACCAGGGCAATGTATGAGGGCTCACTCTGTTGTGAGGATAAGGGAGAGCTCGAGGCTGACCAACCCTGCAACTCTCCCGGCCTAGAACCAGGGTTATGGGTTGGCCCACCCCAATATCAACTCTATATGTGATCTGACGAAACAGGTTAAGGGACCTGTCCTGCGTACCCAAAGTTGCAGTATATCCATAACGCAGTAGCAGCAGGATAACAAAGAGTAGTTTCAGTGAGAGTCCAGCATTGGTAGTGCAAAGAAAAAAGACAAAAAACAAACAAACAAACAAAAACAGAAGTCGTAAACCAGACCAGTGATTCTTTGCAATGAACACTTACAAGTAAATATATATAGACGACAAGATTATTGCTTAACTCACTCTGTCACATTACAGATTCCATGGCAAGACTTTTTGTCATTTTTTTCGCTTTCTTTTTTTTCTCTTAAATTTTATTGGGGGGGGCAGAGGGATGGTGATGCATGATGTTAAAGACACAAAGAATAATAAAAAGAAAGCTAAAAAAAGAAAAGAAGGAAATAATATGAGAGGGAACATTATGTTAAGTGCAGGAAACCACTCACAGAATGACAAAAAAATAAAAAAGTGGTTTTAATGAAATGCTAAAGAAATATAAACAATTTCTCATCTGCTTGACTGATATTGATTTAAATTTGGCAGAAAGTATATATCAAGAAAATCGTCAGCAGTTGGCCATGCACTCCAAGAAGAAAGCATGGCGCTGCCCAGCCTACCATAGACTGAACAGGGCAGGCAGATGTACATGCATGGCCAGGGCAATCGGGGACTAATTTGATGAACAAATGTCCTGTGAAGAGGTGAAAACAGTGAGGAGCAGGTTGTGGTGGACTGACACCCAAGTCTATGGTGTTGCTTGAGTCTATGCTGCAACAAGGGCCCATTTCTGGGTTCATGGTCCTGTTGCAGGCATGATCTATGTTGATGTCCATGACTCCTGATACCTCCAAATGCTGAGAGATTAGACCTGTACAGAGTTGGTCCCACCCCTCAGTGGATGCAACATTAGTGAAAACTTGTCCTCCCCTTAAACATCTGCAGAACTTAGAAAAACGGGTCCTACACAACACCTCGGCAGCACGCTAGAACAGGGGCATACATGAGCTGGCCCTTGTGGCATAAGAATGTGAGAACAGGTCCCCCCATCTGCCCTGTTGTGGCAAGGGTAAGACAAAGATGCCTTCCCTCTCTGCTCCTATCATCTGCAACAGGAGGGAAAGCTGACCTTCATCTGCGGCAACACTCTAGAAAGTGGGTACTGTACCTCTTCTCTGGAGAGCAAGACCTTCACCTTGCCTAGCCAGCACCGTCAACTGACCGTCTTTGTTGGGGTGTGGGTGAGTCAGACCGAAGGTGTGGCACAGAAAGGCTGGCCCCAGTACTCATCTGCCATGCAGCAGCTAGGGAAAGGGTGAGAACCCCCCCCCCCCCTTGGCCCTTAGTCCCTGCCACCTGCAGCAAATGAGGGAGCTGCAGCACTGGGGAAAGCGGGCCCTGCTCCTCACTTGGACACTATAATAGAGCTGACCCAGTTGTTGGAGGCATTGTTGAGTCTGCCCTGAGGACACGAGAATAGGAGAGTTGGCCAAAACCAGACGTCTACCATGTGTTATTGAGGGTAGGGAAAGATGTTATTTCTTCTCTTGCCCCTTGCACCAGTGGCAGGTCAGGGAGCTGACCCTTCCCCTTACCAGCTGTAGCACTAGGGAAATGGGGCTCTGCACCTCTTCTGAGCAGCACAGTAGAACTGACCCTGACGGTGTAGAGTTGGGACAGCTGACACTGAGGGCATCAAAGCAAGAGAACTACCCTGCCGCTTGCTCATTGACACATAGAATAGAGTCAACTAGCTAGACAATGTCAAAGAGTTCACCTTGGTGGTGAGGACTGAGGGGAGCTGGTGTGTTGACCAACCCTGCAGCTACAGAGCCAGAAACAGTATTATGAGTTGGACAACCACTACATCCATCCCATCTATGACCTGGTGAAGCACGTGAAGAGACAGGTCCTGCAGATCCAATGTTGCTGGATCTCCATGACACAGGATAAGATCAAGATATCCAAGAGGAGTCCCAGTAAGAGACTGGTGTTGGTATAGCAGAAACTAGGAGGCCTCCAACCGGGCTAATGACTCTGTCATGAACACTTGCAAGTAGAGAAAGATAATCGGAGTGGCTCACTGTGTCCCACTACAGCTTCCATGACTCCAAATATTTAAAACATTTTTTCCTTCTTTCTTAAATTTTATTTAATTTCGGGGGACGATGCAAGTGCACAGGATAGATATGAAGTGATGGGGAGATGAATGGGATCTAGATGCATGAGGTGAAAGATGAAGAATAAAAAGAAATTAGAAAAAAAAAAAAGAAAATTGTCCGTTTCTGTTAAACACTCTATCAGATTTTATTCTAAATCCCTCATGACTTTAGATTTGATTGGAAATTCGTACTTCATTTATATTATCTAGAGTATGAAAAGTGAAAATAATTATTTATTGTAAGAGTATAGCTAATTTACCTGTCACGATATAACCGTTTTTTAGTCTTTTGATAAAGGAGAATGATGACTTGCCTATAATCTTATTTTCCAAGCCTTTAAAGCTATAAGTACCAGCACCTACGCACACATGTAGTGTGATTCCAAGGCAGCATGCTTCAAGTCAATTGTGAAACAGACAATTCTTTATAAATTTTAGATATTCATAAAATTAACTTCATAAAATATTGTAATAATAATAATTAATCATATTGAAGATGCTTTTTCTCTATCAATTTATATGGGCATTAATAAAACTACATTGCTGAATCTTTGATATACATAATTAAATCTTTACTTTGATATACATAATCTTTAAGAAAAACAGAGACAGCTAGTTTGTAATGAATGTTATCTTGTGTTGTACTATTTCTTAGGATATTCGGACAGAAATTTTCGAGTGAAATGCTTTCAAAGCCCTGTGGATAATCTTATCTACACAAATTAAATGTTATGAATCCTTTATGGAATTTTTTAAAATTTTTAGTCCAACAAAGTAAACACATTATAAATATTGACAGCATTATCTTCAAATTATACTTCAAGTACAGTTTGTGAATCGCTCTTTGTCAAGTTTCACGGTGTTACATTTTAGTGTAGATCAATGTGAGGCTAGTTTCTCAGTTTCTGAAAAGGGATTGTGCCCCCAAGAAATAGCAAGTAAGAAGGGACAGCTAGTCAGTTGTCTCACCAGCATCATTAAAAATGTTATGCTGCTTCACAAAGGGATTTTGAAGCAATAACTTTAAATTCATCAGAAAAAATAACTAAAATGAAACTTACAAGGGCCAAGATGAATTATCCCTTCAGGTTGCATATAATGAATTTGAAAGCTGAGGCTTCAGTCTACGAGATGGAAATTATTCCTAGCACGGCTTGGTTGACAATGAAGCTGAAACTCCATAGCCCATATACCTAGGGTAAAAGAAAATCATGCCTATTGTTTTACTAAAAGAACACAACAATAAAATGACTCCTAATGACATTCTTCTGTATTCATAGATCAGTTTCTAGCTCAACCATTATCAGAGAAGCAGATGAAAAGAAATACAAAGACCCACAGACAGTCATTATACAGAGAAGAGGAAGCTTTGGAATCTCTAGTCCCAAATGTGATGTTTCTATCAAATTTCTTCCCTTAGGTATCGGAGAAACCTTTGAAAGAGGATCCAGGAAGAGTATAATAATCAGAGAGGATAAAGGACACACAAAAAATAAGACCTTCTAAGTCAAAATGAACACAGCTCATTTAAGCTCACAAAAAATGAGGCAGCATGCACTGAACCTACGTGGTTCTGCAAAAGTTGGTGTTCTAGAATAAATTATTATAGAGTTTAGAACATTTTTGGATTATAAAAATTATTATTTTTTTAATATACCCAAAATAAAACAAAATCCAAAATGTGACTGTCACACTCAGTGCATTGATCCCATTGACTCTTAGTCCTTGGCTAATACTTGTGAAACTAGCCATACATTCCACAAGACCTAAATGTCAGACACCACATTTAGTCTTTCCATTAGGGAGCATTATTAGTATTATAGTGTGAAAGTAAGCCCTTCTCTTGACATATAAATATAGACTTAGTCAGAAAAGTACTGTTAGTGAACTTTCCTCTTGAGGAGCTAACACTAAGGCATTTAGTCTCGGAAATTAGCTGCAGGTAGTGAGAGTCTTAGAGTTGAAGGGTGTCCTTCCTGTTAAGATTTCTCTGTTTCTGCCTCCAATTATTTATTAAGAATAAATCATAATGTCTATGCATAACTTCATTTTACCTCATCTTCTCCTCTTTCTATTTATTTTCAGTATCAGATTTATCTGCTAAAAGTTTGAAAAAAATGTAAGTCATCTTTCCCACTAAGCATTTTTGAGCTTTTTCAATTGATCGCTTCATGGGTGTTTGAGTGACCTCTGACTTGTCTGTCTTTTTAGAGGAGAGGCAGTTTTGTTCACACTGTAGGTTTCATATAATCCCCTATGCTCATCTTACCCCATATTACTCATAGTTATACTTTATAGAGAGTGCTACCTGCAAAAGTGTGATAGCAGTTAGCAACATATGGCATTCACAATGCTCCCATATGTTGCTTTGTTTCATGATGGAACTTCAATTATTCTGAGAATAATCTGCCAACTACTGTCATTCTTAGTCCATGGTAAGCAATCTTTACATTTCCTTCTTCTGTTTTTTCTTTCTATTTGGATTGACTGGAGCTGAGTTATAAAATTTTATTCCTCATCTTGTTTGACTTTGACTTTTATGACCCAACATTCTTTCATTTTCTTTAGCTATTCCTCTGTATAAAGTGCATTTTAGGAGAACCTCGAACTAAGTGGCAAGCACAGAGTTCTTGATATTACAGATATCAATTTGTCCATAACACTGGTGAACTTTTGAACTGCTATAAAATTGGTGCTACTTCTCTTACTCCATAAAAATCATGAAATTACCTCTGAAGCTACAAAAAAAAAAAAAGGTGAGGAATCATTGTATGTATTTTACAACCAGAAATGCTAGGGTAAAACAATGTATTTCTTTCTATTCCTTTGCATAATGGAGAATGCTAGTGAATCTTTAACAAGTTATTCATCATCCAACCAACGATTTGGCTGTCTTTGGCTTAAGAACTTCATAATGATTCTCTTATTGCTAATTATGGATAATTGCACTATATTTATAAGGAATCCAAAATCTCTATTTTTTTTTAATTTTAATACATCCTTTGCTTAGTTTGTATTCTTTATAAAAATGTGTTTTCATCTGCTTGTTATGTTTGAAAATTGTCTTTATTGATTATTTAATGAATTTAAATTACTATTTATACCTTGATGCTGCTCTACAGTTTCAGTCCTTTTGGCATTTTAATTCCACTGATCTATGGCCAATCATATGATGAATAAGCTTCCTAACTAAATCTATCATGCTGTGCCAATTTTCATGTTTACTAGCATTTTTGTTCTCCAGCATTCTACTAATTTACTGAACTCTCCACAATCATAATTTTTTCAAATGAACTTTAGTATCATAATGAATCTGAACAATTTTATCTTTTGGAGTCTGATTTTTGTCACCTGAAAAACAATAGTAATCCAAGAAATACATACTTTTGATGGAGAACTAAGTGGAAACATGCAAAAGCATATCATTCCATGGTAAATCTACTGCATCTGGTGCAATATAAGTACAGTATAGAAGAATATTATCATGTTTTCTTCTCAAACTCAAACTAAAACTTAAATCTCTGCCAATATTTTTATTGATTATGGTATTGTTTATAGTGCATTGTGTTTATCATTCAAAAGATTGAAAGAGTGAACATGTAATAAGAAGATATGAAAGCTTTATTAGTAAGAATTCAAAGTATTAAATTGAAGATTATTGTTTCTGTAAACTTGTTTGAAGATTCTTCTAAAAATTACTTGTTTAAATAAATCATTTCAATATCAATAAATTACTTGAAGAAAAAGCAATCCATAATTTTATTATAAAGTAGTAAAATTTAAAAGTTTATGGATATTTTTGTTCACTTTATTTCTTACAAATAATATACTGGTCATAAAGTGTTTTTCAACTTTATATAAATGCTAATAGTCTTGTCACTCTATCTTCATAGAGCCCAGAACATGTTAAAATTTATTGTGTTCTTATATTTACCTTACTTGATTTACATTGTCATACATATGTCGGGTTGTGACAAAAGAGGAATGTTTATATTTTTCCAATCCCAGTATGATCACTTAGAAATTTTGGTTTATAAAATTTGATAAATCATAGATTTATGTGATTTGATAAAAGTTTGTGAGTGTTATCAAATTTTCTTATTCTTCGTAAAATTAGTAAATTCCAAAAGTCATGAACAATGAGAATAATGACAGTGATATATTAATAAATAAAAACTCAGGATATACATTTTAAAGAGATTATATACTATAAATAATAAATGTCTACTTTTATAAAAAAGATGTCTTATGTTTCATAAGTTGAAAATGATGTTTTATGTTTATTTATATAAACACTTACATTATTAAACAGATTACCAGAATATATGTTACAACTTTGTGCAACACAAATCTAAGCGAATAAGTGGATTATCGGTTATCATATGTGCTATAACAATACAGAAAGATAAAGTTTACATAAAAGTAGGTATTTTTTATCCTTTTGGGCATATTAAACTTTATTTACATGTAATCTTGATATTTATATGTTTATATGTAAATATATATAATTATTGATAGTCCTTCATTATGTCAACTTGTCTTATATACAAAATTTTCAAGTATATGCTATAGATATTGGAAAATTAACATATATTGTTGAATCCTTTTTGCAATTTCACATACTTCAATCTATATTTATATTTGTGGCGATTTTGTTGAAATACGAGCAAATATACTTTATACTTGTTATGATGATTTTAAAAATTTATTACTTTTAATTTTAAATTTTTATTATTATTTTTGGATTTTAACATAGATCATTTCTTCCTTTTCTTTCCTCCCTCTAAACCCTACCATATAACCCTTTTTGCCTTTTTCAAAATTTATGGTCTCCTTTTCATGAATTATTTTTCCCTAGATGTGTGTATATGTGTCTATAACCTTTAACACACACAAATACAAACACACGCATGTAAATGGAGAGTGTTTTTTTTCCAAGATGCCCAGACCTGAATAATCACACAGAGACTATTTCAATTGCAATACTGTTTGGGCAATGGCTCAAGCATATTCCTGGCTAACTCTTATATTTTAAATTAACCCATTTCTCTAAATCTGTGAATCACCATGAGGTTGTGGCTTACTGGTAAGGTTCCAGCATCTCTCTCCTTCAGCATCTACTTGCTGTCTTCCTGATTCTGTCTTCTTTCTCCCAGCATTCAGTTTTCTTTTCCCCTGGCTCTATTCTGCCCTGTCATAGGTCAAAGCAGCTTTTTCTTAATCAATGGTGATATAATATATTCACAGCATATAAAAGGGAATCATATATATATATATATATATATATATATATATATACACACCCACACATATTTTTCCACATGAATAAACACAACATGCTTAATATATATAATGTTACTTATATGTAAGTTGTCTGGGCTGGCCTATTTGCATGTTCTTCCCTAAAGATAACTACTTTTCCCACTTCAGGTATCCTTTAGTTACTTTCAGCTCTTTTTCTATATTTGAAGCCTTCTTGCATTCACCATAGTCCCATTCACATGTCTATTTTTGTCCTCGTAAAGCTCTTGCATAGGCCAGTTGGTGAGACCTTATTAACATAGCTTGTGACATTCTTAAGAGACACTATTTCACAGCAAACTCCCTGTACTTCTGGAATATACAGTCTTTCTGCCCCCTCCACAGCAATGTTCCCTGAACCATAGATGCAGGAGTTGATTTTTAAATGTATTCTTTTTGCTGGGCTCCATAATTAGATGTTTGACATTTGGTGGTTTTCTGTAATGTTCTCCCTCTATTACAAAGAATAATATCCTTAGTGACTGGTGAAAGCTAAATTTATCTTTTGGATATAAAGACAAATATTTATCATGTAGTTGGAATTTTACAGATTTATAAAGTGATGATTCTTTGGTTGGAAGCATCACCTCTGTCCCTAATATCCTTATACCCAAAGACTCTGGAATGTTTGGGTTCTGGCTTCACTCCTTCCCCTGGCATTCATGAATCCAAGGAGTCTGGAATGTTTGAGTGGAAATTTCTACCCCAAGATCCCTCCTGTGAAAGTTGCTCCAGTCCAGACTCCACCTCTGAGAAAGCCCACCAAAGAGTGATCCCTCCCAGAGAGGTTTTAGACCACTCCCACAGGTTATTTAAATTGTCCCACCAGAGAACCAAGATAGCCTTCCTCATGTTCCTTTTCCCTCTCCATGGTTTTTCAGTTTCCCTTCCCCATCTCCTCTCTGAAGGCCTGGAAGGCTGCCCAAGAAAGCAGGCATCCATTAAACCTGGGCTTTTTCTAATTTGGTTTGATTTGCTCTGATTTGGATTATTGCATTGTTGGAGAGAATTATTTGGAGGTAACAACTTTTTATCTGGTAGTTCAATGGTTATATAGGTTCTCTTTCAAGAGTCATGGCATCATAAACCATGTTATTTGGCCAAGATTCCTTTACTAACCATGCATTCTCTCTTCTTTAGCATGTATTAAGTATGTTTGCCATTATATAGCTTTTAATTTAGTGAATTTTGAATAATAGACACTACCTTACTATGTAATTAAAATAGAGTTTCACATTTAAAAATGACATACTGGAAAATAGCTTTAATTCTTAAAATAAATTTTGCATATTTCATCCTAACTTATAATAAAAATTTGAGATACTTGGTCATGATAGAAACCCAGGACTCTAACCATTGATCTACAGAGTCCCCATTCAAGACAAGTTATTGTGAATTTCAGGGTAAGATTCCACGTGCAGTGGGAAAAAATGTGAGATTTACTATTATTTAACAATTGCATTTTTTTTCTCCTCCTTTGTATGTCACATTCACTAAATGTTACCCTTCTTGAGGCATGTAGACCACTGTTCATTCAATGTATATAAAAATTGTGCTTGCTGCAGGAAAACACACAAGCCTTGCATACCTCATCTTTTTTACATGTATAAACTGGTACTGAACAAAAAACCTTTGTTCAATCAGGGAAGTCTCATTTGTAGATACTAGATTTCACATTGAAATAGAAGGGAAGGACGAGGGTGAAACTGTCATGCACATGATAATTTTTCATGAAAATATCTTTATGAAACCTATCACTATGTACATGTTACAATGACTGTACACCAATGAAATAAACGAAATTTAGATTAAAAAATAATAAAAAATTCAAAGCAAATTTTGAATCAACTGACAAGAAGAAAGTAAGGATATAATAATTTGTTTCTTTTTTAAATTAATTGCACTATCTAAAAGGAGCTTTTCTTTTTAAACTCTTTATTAGTATACTTTCCTGTTAAAAATAAAAGATTTTCATAGATTGAAAGAAAAGGAGTATTTGTCATTTATAATCAATAGTTATGCTATTTGGAATATCATAAATGAAAAATAAGAACATGGAATGTTACAGATATTTTAGTTTTGTTTTTCTTACTGTTTTGTTTTGTTTTTATTGAGCTCTACATTTTTCTCTGCTCTAATTCCTGCCTCTCCCATACCCTGCAATCCTCCCCCAAGGCCCCGATGCTCCCAATTTACTCAAGAAATCTTGTCTTTTTCTACTTTCCATGTAGATTAGATCTATGTATGTCTCTCTGATTGTCCTCATTGTTGTCTAAGTTCTCTGGGATTGTTTTTAGTCTGGTTTTCTTTGCTTTATGTTTAAAAACCACCTATGAGTGAGTACATGTGATAATTGTCTTTCTGAGTCTGGATTACCTCACTCAAAATAACGTTTCCATCCATTTGCCTGCAAAATTCAAGATGTCATTATTTTTTTCTGCTGTGTAGTACTCCACCGTGTAAATGTATCATATTTAGGTTGTTTCCAGGTTTGGTTATGACAAACAATGCTGTTATGAACACTATTAATAGAAAACATGTCCTTGTGGCACAACTGAGCATCCTTTGGATATATACCCAAAAGTGATATTACTGGGCTTTGAGGAAGGTTGTTTCCTAATTATCTGAGAAATCGTCACACTGACATCCAAAGGGGCTATATACCAGCTTGCATTTCCACCAACAATGCAGAAGTGTTCCCTTTACCCCATAACCTCTCCAACATAAGTTGTCATCAGTGTTTTTGATCTTGGCCATTTTTAGTAACTAGAGAAATAAGCTACCAAAAGATCAAGGGAATACAAATCAGAAAAAAAGGTAAACTCTCATTGTTGGCTGATGATGTTATAGTTTACACAAATGACCCCAAAAATTCTACCAAGGAACTTCTACAAGATTAACTCAAAAAAATCAGTATCGCTCCTATACACAGATGATAAAAAAACTGGGGAAGAAATCAGAGAAACAACGTTCTTCACAATAACCACAAATAGCACAAAATATTGTGGAATAACTCTAACCAAACAAGTGGAAAACTTGTATGACAAGAACTTTAAATTTTTGAAGAAAGAAATTGAAGAAGAACCCAGAAAGTGATAAGGTCTCCCGTGCTCTTGGGTTGGCAAAATTAACATAATAAAAATGGCAATCTTATCAGAAGCAATCTACAGATTCAATGCAATGCCCATCCAAATCCCAGCAAAATTCTTCAAAGACCTCGAAAGAACAGTACTCAACTTCGTATGGAAAAGAAAAAAACAAACAAACAACAACAACAAAAAAAAACCAACAACAACAAAACAGGATAACCAAAGCAATCCTGTACAATAAAAGAACTTCTGGAGGCATCAATATTCCTGACTTCAAACTCTACTAGAGACCTACTGAAAACAGCCTGGTATTGGCATAAGAAGAGACAGGAGGACTAATGGAACCAAATAGAAGACTGGGATATTAATCCACACTTCTTCAAACACCTGATTTTTGACAAAGAAACAAAACATACCAAATGGAAAAAAGAAAGCATATTTAACAAATGGTGCTGGCATAACTGGATATCAACATGTAGAAAAATGAAAATAGACCCATATCTATCACCATGCACAAAACTCAAGTCCAAAGGGATCAAAGACCTCAACATAAAGCTGACCACATTGAACCTTCCAGAAGAGAAAGTGGGAGGAAGTACACTTGAACGCACTGGCACAGGGAACCACTTCCTAAATATAACCCCAGCAACACAGACACTGAGATAAAGAATTAAATGGAACCTCCTGAAACTGAAAAGCTTCTGTAAAGCAAAGGACACAGTCAACATGACAAAACGACAGCCTACGGAAAGGGAAAAGTTATTCACTATTTCCACATCAAACAGAGGTCTGATCTCCAAATTGAAATTACTCTTTAATCTGATTTTTGAGACATGTGATGAATAGATTACTTGTTCACATCTCTCTAGAAATGGTCATGCAACATAAGTTTTTGGAAATAAAGATAATTGTCTACTTTGAGAAACAACAATACAAAAATAATTTACATCTAAAATAAGCAAAAGAAAGCAAATTACAAAAGAAATAATTAAAATAGACAAAAGGAAAAAACAAAACAATAGCCACATATTTTTCTTCTTTGAAATTATTTTTGAATTTGGTATGAATGTTACTATATTAACAAAGGAAAAAAGAGAGATAAAACTGAAACTTTATGGAAATACCTATACAAAATATATGTTTAAGTATTAAAACCAGAGGCCAAGAAATTGAAAAGGCAAAGAGGATAATCATATGGAAGGACTCAGAAGGAGGAATGTGAGTGGCTGTATGTTATTATCTCAAAAATAGAAAAAAATAATTATAAAAAGAATAGAATACAAACTCTCTGAGAATTGCTAAATAAGTAATTGAAACTTTTTCCAATTCAAAAAATATTTTTGCTTTTCAGAACAGCATGTAAATAGCTTCAAAATCTTTATATGACTGTAAGAATATATAAAAACCAGAGTGCACTGTGAAATCAAGGAATTAAAAATCATCCGCAGGAGAAACGATCACATTCCAAAGTGCAGCAAGCACCAAAATTTTAGTTCTGGTTGAAAATAGAAACACAATAGAATCATTCAATGTGTTTGGACTGATATTGAGGTCTTTAATCCATTTGGACTTGAGTTTTGTGCATGGTGATATATATGGATCTATTTTCATTCTTCTACAGATTGACTTCCAGTTTTGCCAGCACCATTTGTTGAAGATGCTCTCTTTTTTCCATTGTATACTTTTAGCTCCTTTATCGAAAATCAGGTGTTCATAGGTTTGTGGGCTAAAGTCAGGGTCTTCTATTCTATTCCATTGGTCGACTTCTCTGTTTTTATGCCAGTACCAAGCCGTTTTCAGTACTGTAGCTCTGTAATAGAGTTTGAAGTCAGGGATGGTAATGCCTCCAGACAATCCTTTATTGTATAAGATTGTTTTGGCTATCCTGGGTTTTTTGTTTTTCCATATAAAGTTGATTATTGTCTTCTCCAGATCTGTGAAGAATTTTGATGGGATTTTGATGGGGATTGCGTTGAATCTATAGATTGCTTTTGGTAGAATTGCCATTTTTACTATGTTGATCCTCCCAATCCAAGAGCAAGGGAGGTCCTTCCATTTTCTGGTATCCTCTTCAATTTCTTTCTTCAAAGACTTAAAGTTCTTGCCACACTATCCTGAGTGAGGTAAGCCAGACCCAAAAAGAGGAACATGGGATGTACTCACTCATATTTGGTTTCTAGCCATAAATAAAGGACATTGAGACTATAATTCGTGACTCTAGAGAAGCTAAATAAGAAGGTGAACCCAAAGAAAAACATATAAGCATCCCCCTGAATATTAACCTTCATCAGGCGATGAAAGAAGACAGAGACAGAGACCAACATTGGAGCATTGGACTGAAGTCTCACGATCCAAAGGAGGAGCAGAAGGAGAGTGAGCACGAGCAAGGAACTCAGGACGGCGAGGGGTGCACCCACACACTGAGGCAATGGGGATGATCTATCGGGAACTCACCAAGGCCAGCTGGCCGGGGACTGAAAAAGCATGGGACAAAACCGGTCTTGCTGAACATAATGGACAATGAGGACTACTGAGAACTGAAGAACAATGGCAATGGGTTCTTGATCCTATTGCATGTAATGGCTTTGTGGGAGCCCAGGTAGTTTGGATGCTCACCTTAATAGACCTGGATGGAGGTGGGTGGTCCTTGGACCTCCCACAGGGCAGAGAAACCTGCTTACTCTTTGGGCTGAGGAGGAAGGAAGACTTGATTGGGGGAGGGGGAGGGAATGGGAGGTGGTGGCGGGGAAGAGGCAGAAATCTTTAATAATTAAATTAATTAATTAATAAAAAAAAATAAAATAAAAAAAAAAAAAAAAGAATCATTCAAGAGCGGAAACTCCTGGAAGAAATTACTATTTTAGAATAATTACCTGAAATGACCCCCCAAAATGGTAGAGACATTTTATCTGAGAGATAAAGACTGTGATAGGCTCACAGTCTTCAAAACATTGAGTTTTCAAACCAGTAGCCCATCAGTATACCCAAAATAAACATTAATGGAAAACTCATATATCCATCAGGTAGAGTAAAGAGCCATAATGGAATGTATGAGTTGTCTATTCTTTACGAGGCTTGTTCACAGGAGACTGTTTTACCAGAAGTGTGTATAGCAAAGTCTAAAATATCTAAAAGATTATGAAGACCCAGACAAGTTTGTTTAGTTGTCCATAGCAGAAAAAGGAATATGCAGTTCCAAAATTTAATTGCCTCACAGACAGAAGAGATAAAACATGATATATTGCATATCAAAAGCAAATATTTAAAAGTTATAAAAAAATTAGTCAATATAAAAGTTCATTCTATGAAATTTCAGATCACAAGAAAAAATTTTATTCTGCAAATTTTGTTAGTCCTTCAACTGTGCTCATCTACTGAAGTAGAAAAACAATTAGATGACCTTTGAACTTAAAATTTTAGGTTAATTATTATAATAGGAAAATTATCATTAGAAAGGAATTCAGTTTAAATAGAATGTTCTTCCATAATTAAATTTTTCCTTACACTGCTTTTGAAATGTTAGCTTGTTTTAGTGCCATGCTTTGTATCTTTTGATTAAACTATTCATGACTTCTTAGTTTGAATCCAGTGAAATGAATGCAAACCTTTAGAAAAATAATAATCTCTCAGTTCCGGAAGAATATCTCTCAGTTCAGGAAGAAATATTACTACCTATTTGTTACCTATAAATGATATGTTTCAAAGATATCTTAACATTTGTCCACTAAAAAAATAAAAGACAAGTTCTTAAATCCATTAATAATACCAGTTATGGATTCCATCTCAATCTGCAGGCCTTATATTCAATCATAACATGACTAGGTACTATCATAACATTAATGACATTATTCTCCCAGTTCATATATATTATTAGCCTAGTCATAATTTTTTGCAAAGCTTTCAAGTCACAACAACACAGTTGTACGCATGCACTCAGAGATTGAGACAGGATATACAATAGCTGTACAACTTCAAGATGGGAAAAATTGTAGCATGGGACACAGAGATGAGATTGAAATCCAGCCACTATCTAAGAACTATGAGCATGTTCCCACAACAGGGCAGGTTTTAAGCCCAAATTTAGTTAGGCAACACAGAAGGAATTTTGGAGAAAAGCAGAGAATCAAAGTATTATGGTAGATAGATGAGGTTGGATCTGGAAGGAGTTATTGGAGGGATGGCAACAGGATCAAAATACATTACCTGAAATTCTCAGATATGCTCTTGAGTCCCTCCTCTATGTGTCACTTCACATCCAGGGTTGTACTAAAGAAGTTGATCTATTTATCGATATTTTCTAGATAGGGACATTCAGGTGAAAGAAAAAAGAATAAACCAAAATACTGAAAGTCAAAGACAAGCAAATTTTTCCCATGTGACTCTAGAAATCAATCATGTAAGAGCTAGACTCCTCTTGACTTCTAAGGAAATTTCCATATATGAACACTTTTCTCTTGACTAGCCATATATACCTCTGAAGGTATTGAATCTAGGTTATGTATACACTGAAAGAGCTAGAGCCTGACTTTCTAGTATTAAGTTAAAGGCCAATTCTCTACGGTTTTCAGAATCCATAGTAATTACAGATAACAATTATATCTCTAGTTGTAGTGGGTAGGAAAAAATTCCATTTGCAAGAATCCTGACCGCAGAATTCTCATTTATGATTTGTGCTTGCATCCATCTCGACTTGACGTTACTTCTGTTTCTTTCTGTAGTTCTGACATGAGGTTAATATGTTCTGCCAAAATACTTATCGGACAGTTAATTTCTGTAGAAAAATTTGTCCAAATAATTTTCAGTATTATAAAAAAGAAACTTGAATGCTCTACAGGAATGGTATACACTAGGGTTTTCTAATTGCTTCCTTGGTTATCTCTTTTCAAAAACTCAGTCAGAAATTTTTAGATGCCTGAGAGAGGTAATATACAGCTTTGTTCTTTTTATAAATAATTATGTTTTAAAATTTCATATTTCAATCAGCCTCTTCCAATGTTTATGAAGCAAATGAAGTCCTCATATATATGGATGTATGTTCAGTATAAAAGTTATATGTACATTATAAAAGTGCTATGTAAATGGATGTCTTCTCTTCTTTCCTTTGTTCATACTTTTAATGATGCCTAATTTAAAATAAATTACAATCCAGTTATTGACTACCTTCAATGAGAAGGACTTGGACATTTTTATAAGATTTGCCTCTTTACTTTATACACACGTGTGTATTTATAAGTACACAAACACATACATATACATATGAAAATATTAGAATCACACATGCATAGTTGCAAAATAAAACTAGTAATCAAAATTCCTTGGGAAAGGTATAATTTATTAAGCTAACACTTTTGAGATATCAAGCATGTATAAATGAAATATACATAGACAGCAACAATTACTGATTTTAATTTACATCTTTACAATTTTTTTTGTTTAATATATAGTAGCTAAGTCCAGGAAAGATATTACATAAGACACTAACAATAAACAGAGAGACGAAGACATGAGCAAAACCCCACTCCTTATAATAAATTTACTGTATAAACTGAATAAATAACACAATTAAATGTCTATAGTTTTATCAGATGTACTATTATAGTGAAAGTTAAGAATTCTGACAGGGAAAATACCCCAATTTTTTTTTGCTTCAGAAAATGTGGCTATAACATTGTTCAAATATCATGCTTTCTTAAAATCACTTATTAATAGAGTAATTTTTGAAAACAAGAATGATAACAACATTAATTGGACTTACTTGTTCCTTTAATTTTATATTATGTAACTAAGTATCTGAAATATATGTCCAGTGATTTTGTTCTAGTATAGAGATCGAATAAGAATGGGTATAAGTGATAAAGTAAAATATTTCCTATCAGGAAGACGGATTTGAAATATCTTCAAAAAAGATTCAGGACACAAATTTTTATTATGAGCTTTATACACTAATTTCTTTGTTACTATATACATGTACTCATTCATTTTTAGTAGAAGTTTGTTTGTAACAAGTGTTTGCTGGTTTTCAACCTTGCTTTTATAACTAACTCTTTTTTCTTTATTTATTTTTTAATTTTATTTTACATTCCATCCATAGTTCTACCCCTACCTCCCCCTCCTCCCCAGCTCAAATCCCATCCACGTTTTTCAACAGGTAAGGGATCCCATGGGAAGTCAATGAAGTTTGGCACATTATGTTGTGACAGGATCAATCCCCCCCCCTCCCGACACACACACACTAAAAGCTGAGAATGGTATCTCAGCATTGAGAATGGGCTTCAATAGGTTAGGCCGTGATCCAGGGATAGATCCTCGTCTTACTGCCAGGTGCCTCTCAGTCCAAATGTCGCCACTGTCTCCCACATCTGGAGGCCCGAGCTCTGTTCCATGGAGGCTCCATAGCTGTTGGTCTAGAGTTCATGAATTTTCTCAAGCTTGGTTCAGATTTCTCTGCAGATTTCTTCCTTGCCCATATTCCCTCTTCCCTCTCTTTGATTGGATTCCCAGAGCTTGGCTTGGTGCTTGTTTGTGGATCTCTGCATCTGGTTCTGTCAGCTGCTGGATGAAGGCTCTATGATGGTGGTTGGAGTATTCACCAATTTGATTACAGGGGAAGGATTTTGGATTACAAATGCTCCTCTAACCACTCACCTGTGTTCTTTTATACACTCTACTATTCAAGATTATATTAAAATTCTTTCTTTGGTTGTCTTTAGTTTCACACGTAGGTGAATAGGAATATGCTTTTATAACATTGAAGTCATAAAAGAACAAAATATATTCGACAATTCACACTCTATCTTTATCGTCTCTCTTATAATCTTTAATTGCTTACATTATCTGGAACTCAGCAGCACAAAAGAGCAAATGACATTCTGGAAGCTGCATTTGTATTTTTTCCCAAAATGTTCGTTCAAGAAAGAAATGGCAAAATATTCCTCCAGAAGAGATCAGGTCAATGGATTTTTAAATTTTAAAATAATATATATAGGATTAATACATACATAGATCTAATCTACATGGGAAGTAGAAAGAGCCAAAATTTCCTGAGTAAATTGGGAACATGGGGACCTTGGGAGAGGGTTGAAGAGGGGAAGAGAGGCAGGGAGAGGAGCAGAGAAAAATGTAGAGTTTAATAAAAAAAGACAATAGCCTTGAGATATGCCAGTTTTGTACACATTTTTTAGAGACACATGCTTGCAAGAATATGACTGTAAAATAAATTGAAATAATGTATAGTAATTTGGTATGTTCTTCTGTACATGTGTTGCTTTTATTGACTGATGAATAAAGCTGTTTTGATCAATGACCTAGCAGAATAAATAGCAGGTGATAGAAGAATAATAGGTGGAGTCAAAGAGACTCCATGGAGACACCAAGGGAGTAACATATGACATCCGTAAGCCACAGCCTCATGGCAAAACACAGATTAATAGAAATGGGTTAGTTTTATAGTTAAAACTAGCCAGTAAGAAGCTTAAGACATTGATCAAACAATTGTAACTGATAATATGCCTCAGAATAATTATTTCATGAGTGGCATCGAGAACTGGTGAGAGGAGAAAAACATCCAGGGGGACTGGTGGCACAGGAAATACTTCTAGCTACAGTATGGGATAAAGCAAAATAACCTGCAGAGATAAAATCAATCATGATGAGACATAAAAGATAGCCAGCCACAGTAATGTAATACTATAGGCAATTGAAGAGGGATAATTAGTTTAAGACTAGCCTTGGTGATTTAGTTATTGAATAGCCTAAAATATTTATTGTCTCACAAAACCAAGCAAAGAAAAGCAAACAAACAAAAAACAGAAATAACAATAACTTAGTCACATAAGGAGTTTAGATAGGATATTTTTATATTTAAACATAATTGTGACCTTCATTATTTGAGCAAAAAATCATACAGATGGCCCAGGTGGTGGTGGCGCACGCCTTTAATCCCAGCACTCGGGAGGCAGAGGCAGTTGGATCTCTGTGAGTTCGAGGCCAGCCTGGTCTACAAGAGCTAGTTCCAGGACAGGAACCAAAAAGCTACAGAGAAACCCTGTCTCGAAAAATCAAAAAAAAAAAAAAAAATCATACAGATGTATTACATCCTATACTCTGAATTTGATGTTTAAGGCTCTGCTAGTTTAAATTACTTTTTTATTATCTTCTAGCAATATGACTCTATACTTGTAATACATGAAAACAAGAAGCCATTTTATGCATATTATAGATAGTCAAAAGGAATATTTGATAAATAATTTCTGAAAAGCAGAGTTTTTCCTACATTCAAATGAGTGACCTACCTTTTCCTCACTATCTATTTTTTTTTTCAATTCAAAGACAGTTTTTTTTTTTCTCTAGGATCAGAAAGTTCCACTTTAAGTTTATAAAGCTACAAGATTCAGAGAAACTTTACTCTAAACAGCAAGAGACTCAAGTCAAAATGTGATTAGAAATGAGCTTTAAAGTCAACATGACTGAGTACAGTCAGCTTATTCCACTTTCAATGATGTGTTCCAAATCAACATTGTTTGAATTGCTAAGAAGTTAGGAAGGCTCTGTCCTGTACTATATAGTCCAAAGACAAAAGACGAATGATCAACTCGGAAAATAAATTAATATTGTTTATTATTTATTTTGATCAACTTACACAAACTCAAAATGTCAGGTGCAACAAAGAAAAAGAAAAAGTAGGATAGTCTGATGCTGTTCTTTAGATTAATATATTCAGAAATCTTTTCATAGGAGAGACGTTTGACATATATCTAAAGTAGATGTATTTTACACTACTAATCCTTCAGTTATGCAGTTTTCTTTTGCATTTGTTATTATGTCAGTTACTCTAATCTATTTGTGCTTTGTAATGTCAGTCAATATTTGTAGAAATCATAACATATAAATAATGGCAACATAGCATTTATGCAAATAGTCTGCTATATAAAATATGGACAAATATAATGGAAAATATTTCAATTTACCTGTCCATTGTGTACTCATTACAATTTTGCAGTATGTTTAAAATTCACAAAGATGCCTTAAATTTATATAAATTATATAATTATCACATATATGCATTTCAGTTTGAAATCTTTATTTTTTAAAGCTGATCAGATAAATACTTATAAGTTGTTCTCTTCTCTTTGCACTAATGCAGGAATACTGCAAAGATGTTTGCTTATGTTATAAATAAACATTGAAACGAAGAGTTAAAGGAGGTAGGGACTTGGTGATTAAATTATTATTATGTTTTACATCATGTTTTAAAACTAGCTAAAAAGAAAGAACACAATAAAGAAAATCAAGATATATCTAATAGAGAGGAATGTTCCTCTTCAAGAAGTCAGTACATTTTTTACTAATATTTACTCAAAACTAACGAATCTAATCAGTTGTATCACTCTGGTAATCACAGCTTCAAAGTAGTCTATAACCATATGGAACCTTGTTTGAATATATGTAGTTCCAATTTACTACATAAATAGGTGCACATCGAATTGAAAGTGCCTGTGACAGTGTAAATATGGTGGTCAGCATTAGACTTAGTTGAAGATAGATGACTGAAAGGAAAATTTACAAATGTATGATCAAGTGCTAAGTTGGAAATATAAAACTTATCTGGATGAGCCTTGCATGGTCTTACCTTACTTGCATATTTTTTTGTATTCCTCATTTCTACACTTTTGAATAAAATTCTTCATAGGATGATTGTTTTTCTTTCCTCCTTTGGCCAACAAATTCTTAAAACACTGCAATTACTCTAAATTTGTCAAACTATTCAGGATAAATCAATGATAACAATTACATCAATATTCCATATAATTTCTATGCTTTTATTGGCTATAATAACATAAACAGCTTTTTGAACTTTTGCTATATATTTATTGATATATATAAGAAATAAAATCCTTTGAGGAACATTTTTAATGTTGAGAAACTTTTAGTAAGTGCTATAATGAAATTAAGACTTTTCTTGGACTAACAGAATGGAACACTTCAGAAGGTTTCCATCATACAATGCAATTGGCCAATAATTTCCATCATCTTTCAATGCAGTCTCTTCTACTCTTCTAAATAAGCCACTTAACAAAAACTGCTGAAACACAGGTTGTTTGTTTAGGTGATTAGGTTTTGCTTCTGATTTTTGGTTATTACCCATAATTACTAAGATTGTCTTGGTAATTTGAATACAGCTTACAAATCATATTTAGCAAAATTATGGAGCATCGCAAAGCCATAAAAATGTAGAGATAATTTTAAAGTTATCATCAGTTTTGGAAGACTTCAGATTGTTCATAGTGTCATACATTTTATAGCTATGTCACAGAACTGAGAAATTCAATTCATATTTCTCACTCTAAATGCAGGTAAAATTGTGCTTGGAAATCCATCTTCTGTGATTATTTTCATTTACCAAAAAGATAAATTATGCACTTGCAATTGACAATTAATGAACTACAGTAACCAGTCACCTATTTTATCTTTTTAATTTTTTTGAGATTATAATATTTATTCCTTGCATTTATTTCCTCCAAATCCTTCCATATATCTCTCTCTACTCTCCTTTGAATTCATAGTCTTGTTTTCACTGTTATTTCATTTATATGTTTATCCTATTACATCTATCTTCCAACATTTAACCATATAACCTGATCAGTTTGTACAATTTATATCCACATGTATTCAGGGTTGAAATAGTCAATTGATGTACTTTTCCCTGGACTTTCTTCAGTTGAGTATAGTTCTTTGTATGATTGAAGTCTTGTGAGCTTTTTCTTGTACATTTTAGTACATCCTTTGAAGCAATGAAAACCAAACTTATCTGTGTGTATACTTTAGATATTATGTTGATTTATTAACTTAGTGATTATAGATTCTCCTTGATAACCATGACCTTATTAACAATGAGTAATTAACTGGATTTTCAAAACCAAAAATAATTTCCCTCTTGTTGAGTGGATCTTAAGTCTAATTAGAGAGCTCTTTGTTGCAGTGTTGTAACCACTGTATCCTGAGAATTATTGAGCCATTCTGGTTAGTGTGAGTCACAGACACCATAGGCAAGGAGTAATTTTAGTTACCTTCCTGATTAGAAGCTTTCATTGTGCCTTCTGTAACTAAGAAAGCTGTTACTGAGGTAGCAACATTCAATTCAATTTCAATTCATGGGTTGTCGCTCCCTGTTACTGAAGGGCATGGTGCATTGTAAGAACTTACCTTTTTTCTCTGGGGACAAGCAAGAGAAACAAAAATAGTCTGTATACTTTGGAAACTCTTGGCCAGATGGTGCAGGAGAATTGTCTGTATTCTGTCAATCATGTTTTAAATAAACGCTGATTGGCCAATAGCCAGGCAGACAGTACAGGCAAGACAACCAGACAGGAAGTAGAGGCGGGGCAATGAGAATAGGAGTATTCTGGGAAGAAGAAAGCTCTTTTTGCCAGACCATTGAAGAAGCAGGATGTGACCTATCCTGCTGAAAAAGATACTGAACCATGTGGCTAACATAGATAAGAATAATGGGTTAATATAAGTTTTAAGAGCTATTACAAAGCCTGAGATAATAAGTTTATAACTTATGGAGATCTCTGTGTGATTTTCTTTGGGAACTAACAACTGTGGGAACTGGGAAGGACAGAAACCCCTACAAGCAGGCCCTCATGTTACAGCCAGCAACTTAAAGAGGAGTTCTTAAATATAGCATGCTGGCTTTTGTGGTCCGGTGGGTCTTAGATAGAGCAATTTCACTCAAAATAAGAACAGTTCATTAAAGCTATATATGTACATTTATACACAGAATTGTGTATATTAGTATTCCATTTTAGGTAAATAGTTAATAGTATGATTCCTTCTTCCTTTTTTAGACATGCTTCATTTATTCTACACCCTTCTTCTTTTGTCTTTATTTGTCTCTCTTTTTAACAGACTCTTCAATTTTCCTCTCAGATCATTTGCATCCTGGGATTCCCCTTTACCCTCCTCTCACCATCTTTCATATTTACATCCTTTTTCTATCTAAGAAGCTGTCCTTTTCCATTTTCCAGAGGGGACTAATTCAGCACTTCTATGTCTCTCTTTATTCTGCGCATTTCCCCTATCCCAGATACGGTTTTCCTTTCTGTTTTATTTTTTTTGTGTGTCTGTGGTAACTTCAGGCTGTGTACTCAGTCTGATGATCTGGAGGCTGGAGCCTCCAATGAGAGACCATGTGTGTCAATTGTCTTTCTGTGTCTGGGTTGACTCATTCAATATGATCTTTCCTAATTATATCCATTGACATGCAATTTTCATTATTTCATTTTTCTTTGTAACTGAATATTTTATAGTGTATATGTCCAACATGTTCAATATTCAGTCATCAGTTTAAAGATATTTAGTTTAGGCTGCTTGTATTTCCTAGCTAATATAAATACAGATCCAATGAAGACAGATGAGCAATATTTGTGATAAAAGATGTCAAGTTCTTTTAACATTTATAGGTTTACCTAGGTAATGCAGCAATTTACTTCTAACTTTTTGAGAATCCGCCACACTGAGTTTTATAGGGGGTGCACCAGTTTACAATCCTAGCAAGAGTGAATGAGGGTTTTGTTATTTCCATTTCTCTGTCATATAGAGACATAGACAAAGACACACACACACACACACAGATACACATGCACAAACAGTCACATACATTCACAGGCAAATGCACATGCATACACCACAGACACACAAATATATACACACACAGAAAAAGAGAGACTATATTGTTTATTAAGATTGTTCATTCAATAACCATATGTCAAGAGCATTATAGAAATTTCTGGCTCATGAAATCTCTATTGCAGTTGACTTTTAAAAGGTTTTATATGCATATAATATATATATATATATATACATTTAACACATGTATATATATATATATAGGCTTTAGAAACCTATGATTTTAATACTAGAAGTAACATTCAAATGTGTTATTTACCTTTTTTTATTTATTCAATGTGTCTTTCACATCACGCATCTTAACCCATTTATTTACCTGTCCCTTCACATGCAACCTCTGCTGCTAAAATCCCCCCCCCCAAAAAAAAAAACAAAACTTAAGAAAAAAAGGAAAACATTAAAATTTTTGTCATGGAAATTCCTTCACCTACTTCAGAATATCATAGATGGAGTGGATCTTGGAATAGGAAAATTCATAATCCTGGTTCTGGGCCTGGGCAATTGCACTGCTGGGCAGCTGCACTGTTGGTCAGCCCACCAGACTTCCACTGTTCTCATCAACATATTGATTGAGCTCCCTAGCATTACCCCAGTTAATTCACCCCATACAGTTATGCATACTGGGTGGGGCCAATAGTCCTGTTTTCATGCCCTCAAGGCAAACTCTACTGTGTTGCTCAGGCAAGATACAGAGCTTGGACTCCTTATTGTTACTGATAGGAAGCAGGGACAGTTCTTCTGTTCTTATGACTTTAAGATCAATATTTGCACCTCCCTCAGGTGTTGATGGGGGTGGGAACAAAGGCATCTCCCCCAACCCCCGCCATGCTGCCACAAGACAGATGAGTAATGGGGACAGCTCTTTCATGCTTTCAATTTTGAAGCTGGCTCACCCACACCTGTGCCAATATGGTTAGCTGTATGGGCTGCCCAGTCCCGTTACAGGATTTGCTCTCCTGTGTCTGACAGTCTATAGGCGTCGATGGGTAGGGTTGACTGTGAGGGATAGAGGTGGGGTGTTTATTTTTTTATCATGTTAAAGATGTAAATTAAATGTATACCTGATTTATGTTATTCTTTTTTCTTTCTCTTTTTGCAAACACTTATTAGATGGATGGTAGACACAGATACAAACTTGCCAACTACTGTGCATAACTTTAGTAAGCATACTATAGTATTGAATTTGAGATGGGATTCTTTAACTACAAATCCGTTTTGAAATCATTCTTGGTCAGAAGGCCACAAAACTAGGATTCGATCCTAATACATGAACTGGCTTTGTGGGAGCTTAGCCTGTTTGGACGCTCACCTTCCTGGACCTAGATAGAAGTGGGAGGACCTTGGTCTTCCAGCAGGGCAGGGAATTTGGACTGCTCTTCAGTATCGAGAGGGAGGGGGAATGGAGTGGGGGGGGAGAAGAGGAGTGGGGGTGGGGGAGGGGAGTGGGGGAGGGGGCAATATGTGGGAGGAGGGGGAGGGAAATGGGAAACGGGGAGCAGGTGGAAATTTTAATTAACAAAAGAATAAAAATAAAAAATATGATTTTTTGCATCTACAGCAATGCTACCAGAGACTTATTTTAATTTGAAAATTAATAAAATGATGATTAATTTAGCTATAACAAATTGATATTTATGGATTTTTATTTCAGAGTTTAAAACTAAATATAAATTTACTGAATGAGTAAATTTCATTAAAATGTTGTTTGATTTATAAATAATTAGTAATGTGCCCATTACTTTACTTAGCCTTATCCAGCTCCTCATATCACTCACAGAGTCAGCTTTTCATTTTGTGTGGCATAATATAAGTTTATACAAATTGTAGTTAATTTTATTAAACCAAATGAAAATCAACTTTCTAGGGGCCACAAAATGTTAAGCATATGGTAATCATTTTGATTCATTATCCTGAGGAATTAAATGACATTACTTATCAATTATTTAGTGATACATTTTCACATTTTAATAGGTCAGATTTGGACATACTCTTTAATTTATAATTTTCTTTGGTGAATTGATCCTGTTTTTGCTTCATTTCCACATTGTTAATGATATAAACATGCACATACAGATGATAGGTTATATACACAGTACTACTGTAGCTAACAAGCAACAGCAACTTACAGACAATAAGTGTATTATCAAAACCAAAATGGCAAGGGCAGTTAATACATGAGTTTGTTTGATAACTATTTTTTTTAAGTTACATTATTTTATTTTAGCAAAATAGCTAGGAAATGAATAATACATATAGTAATGACTTGGGAATGATCTTGTTATCTGCTGTAATAAAAAGAAAAAGGAAAACAGTAAATTTTCTAACTCCAGTAAATCAAGAAAATAGGGTATAATGAGTGCCACAGGAACTGAGGGATACTTCTACATGAGGCACAGTACATAAAATAGATGGAAACCATTATCTTCATTGCCACCTCATGAATATACAGATGACAAGGTGTTTCAGAACTATTAATCTATCACCTCTAATGGGCATTAAATCTTGGTTTGGCTAACAAACACCTATGTTACAGTCATCAGAAATTAATACACCATGGACTGTTTATCCTCTGAGAGGCATGTTATCAAATGCATAAGCTTCTGACATACTTTTCATTTTCAGAGATTGTTCTCTAGATATTTCTGTCATGAATCAGAATTGTAGCCCATTTACCCCCGAAGCTTCTTGCAGAAGGCTGTGCAAAACATTCTCTTTTGTCATTTATTGTAGCCATGATTTCTCTTCACAAGCATTTATAATAAAAGAATTAGGCTTGTTTAGTAGATGAGTGATCACAGTGGAATTTGTGACTCCTATTCCTCAGCTCTATTTTCAAATAAAATTCTATTTAAAATGAACTGAGTTGAGAAATAAATATGCTGTGTTTTTTAATACCTTGTTAATATGAGATTAAAAACAGGGATTTTATAGTTTCAGGTAATGGCTGTGTGTTACTGAATAGCTTTACAGATTGAGACATGTAATGAAATGAGTCCTCCTTTTTAATCCACCTTATTTAAAATAAAAACGGATAGGAAAGTTGATCTCCTGTACCACCAAAATGTTTCATAGTCCTTAGTTTATAAAAGGTGATATTTTGCCATTTAGTAATTACTCAGTATCCAAATCCTTCTTCAAAGGAGAGGTCTTTTAAAATGTTCACCTATGCCTGGAAAAATTTACATACATAATAGAGCACAGAGATATTCAGTTACTTTTCTAATATATCAATATTAAGAAGGAGAAGAGTCAGGCTTTCACAAAAAAGTTATCTTCACTGATTGAGCTCAATTGAATGAGTTCTACTCAAAAACTGCATCAAATTAGAATAGCCTATTATAAAGTAATTTTTCCTTTCTCTGGTAGCTGGTCTAGTATTTCATATAGTCAAAAAAGGTAAATATATAATTTTTGGATGTTCTCAGACAGCTATCATTTGTGATTTAGGTACAAAACACTAGGTCAACAAGAACTGTTATTTTTACTATTATGTATTAAAGTAATTTTTTGTGGTGTGCTATTGCTACTGCCTTGCTTATATGGTTGTGCTGAAGGTTTATTTTTTCGTGACTGATTGATAGTTCCCTAATATTCTTATACAGCTGGTGTTCAAAGCCTGATAACACATTTGTAAAACAAATTCAGGGGTGTATTTGATAATAGGAAGGCAAGCACAAGCTTGGAGGGAGACATTTGCATATAGTGCACAACAAGCATCATATATAAGGAGGAGAAAAATAGGTAAATCTTCAATATTGCAATGCAAATATTTTTATTTGAAAGTAATAGAAATGCATTTTCAATATATATTAAATATTTATATCTACAAAGGCACTTTCCCCTTTCCTTATAGAATAAACTTTATGAATAAAGCTTGGATACAAAATAAGACAATTTGTTCAGTAAGAATAAAATTCAACCAGGCACAGTGGGTTCACTTTTAATCCCAGGAACCTGGAACTGGGAAAGAAGAATCTCTATGAGTTCCAGGTCAGCAGGTTTCATTACAAAGTGAGACCCTGTCTCAAAAACTATCAAAAAAAAAATGAACAAAACAAAATAATAAAAAAGCTAAATTTCTAATTTAAGCTGGCACTCAATGTTTTGAAAGATGTGATTTTTAAACTGTCAAGTTATAGAAAACCTTGATAATCTAAACTTCCTGATATCAAATGTATGAGGTGGCTTTGTAGTCTGTATAAGCTTCATGTGAATTTTTCTTCTAGGAATAAATGGCATTAAGGAAAACTCCATGTTGCTTATTCACTATAACATTACAATTATGATTGGTGCATTAAGGAAAACTCCATGTTGCTTATTCACTATAACATTACAATTAAGATTGGTGGTGATAAATTATTTTTCTCATTGTACAAGTTGCTCCAAGTCTCTCTCTCTCTCTTTGTCTCTCTCCCTTTTTTTTTTTTTTTTTTTTTTTTTTTTTTTTTTTTTTTTTGGTTTTTCGTTTTTCGGTACAGGGTTTCTCTGTAGCTTTGGTGCCTGTCCTGAAACGCTCTTGTAGACCAGGCTGACGTCGAACTCCCAGAGATCCGCCTGTCTCTGCCTGCCTAGTGCTGGGATTAAAGGCCTGCGCCACCACTGGCTGGCAAGTGTCTTGAAACTCTCAACCATCATGTCTAATTCCCTACAGTGGTGTCATGACAATTGTATGCGATAATATTTTAGTGTTATTTCTCATCCTTTGAGCTTTTATCTACTTACTAATTTTAGGGTAAGAATGAGCCCTCATTTAAATTTTGGTTAACAAACAAAGTTTTAGTTTTATCCGCATATCACTGTCACTTCAGAACCTTCAATAGAACTACTCGTAATAGGATATAAAATAGAAATTTTGATTCATAAACTAACTGATTATACACTATCACTAGTTTTTTTTTCAAGACAGAGTTTCTCTGTAGCTTTGGAACCTGTCCAGAAACTAGTTCCTGTAGATCAGGCTGGTCTTGAATTCACAGAGATCCACCTACTTCTGTCTCCCAAGTTTTGGGATTAAAGGTGTGGGCAACCCTTTAATCACCCAGCCTGATTATACATTATCAATTTGGCTCAGAATACATATTGACTAATAGAAATACAAAGGAAAGATTATATTTTTGTCTGTATTGCAGCATTAAATTTTATAAGCTATATGATTTTATAGTCTTTGTTGTCAATGAAATTTTCCTGACCCCATTTTCTTTTATATGATTTATAGCTTATGATGCTGCTGATAATTCATAATAGAGAAAATTTTGATTGCATCCTTTTAATCACACATAATTCTGTTTCCATTGATGATGTACATGCATTGGAAAAGAAATAGGGCATAATAGTCCATACAGATGTAGAGGGTGTTTGATGTTTAATATTCTTCACATTTTGTTTCTCTATCTGATATAGTGTGGTTTTTCTGGTGAAAACAGCCCTCATTCAAATTACGGTTACAAAACAAGGTAACCAAACAAGTGTCAGACAGCTGATAAAATGCTATGTATTTTAGAGGATGATATTATTCAACTATTCTTTTTTATTTATTATTATTATTAAAAATTTCCACTTCCTCCCATTTCCCTCCCCTATCCCCCCATTTCCCCTCCCCATCCATCTCCAGTCCAAAGAGCAGTCAGGGTTCCCTGCCCTATGGGAAGGCTAACGTCCTCCCCCCTCCATCCAGGTCTAGGAAGGTAAGCCTCCAAACAGACTAGGATCCCACAAAGCCAGTAAATGCAGTAGGATCAAAACCCAGTGCCATTGTCCTTGGCTTCTCAGTCAGCACTCATTGTCTTCCACGTTCAGAGAGTCCAGTTTGATCACATGCTCCATCAGTCCCAGTTCAGCTGGCCTTGGTCAGCTCCTATTAGATCAGCCTCAATGTCTCAGTGGGTGGGTGCACCCCTCTCGGTCCTGACTTCCTTGCTCATGTTCTCCCTCCTCCTGCTCCTCATTTGGACCATAGGAGCTCAGTCCAGTTGTAGCGCACCACGGCGCTCTGCGCACCTCGGCGCTGTCAGCTGTCATGTTCACAGGGTCTGACACTAAGCCCGTTGCCGCCATTTGCTAGTGTCCCTAGTAGTAAACAACTTCTGTGCACGCTCGCTACCGGCCCAAGAGTGGTTTGAATCCACCTATCAGTTGCTCACACGTCTTGCTCACGCAATTGCATCAGTATGGGCCGAGCCAATCAAGCAATGACACATCATAGGCGGACCAGGCACTGTATATATCCCCCACGCGGTCGGGCTCGGGGTCTTTTCGCCTCCATCTTATCTTCAGTCTTCTGCGCTCCAATAAAGTACGTTCCAAGAAGAATCCTGTTGTGGTCGTCTTCTGCTGGCAGAGTTGCGCGCCGCATCCAGTGTTCCAATGGGGATCTCTGTCTCTATCTCCATCCATCGCCAGATGAAGGTTCTATGGTGATATGCAAGATATTCATCAGTATGGCTATAGGATCAGGCCATTTCAGGCTCCCTCTCCTCAGCTGCCCAAGGAACTAGCTAGGGACATCTCCTTGGACATCTGGGAACCCCTCTAGAGTCAAGTCTCTTGCCAACCCTAAAATGACTCCCTTAAGATATATACTTCCCTGCTCCCATATCCATCCTTACATTATCCCAACCATCCCATTACCCCAAGCTCTCCCCATCCTCCCCTTCTCACTTTTCTCTCCTCATCTCCCCTTGCCCACATACCACCCCCAAGTTCCCAATTTTTGCCTGGCCATCTTGTGTACTTCCAATATCCAGGAGAACTATATGCTTTTCTTTGGGTTCACCTTCTTATCTAGCTTCTCTAGGATCATGGATTATAGGCTCAATGTCCTTTATTTATGGCTAGAAACCAGTTATGAGTGAGTACATACCATATTCATCTTTTTTGGATCTGGGTTACTTCACTCAGGATAGTGTTTTCTATTTCCATCCATTTGCATGCAAAATCCAAGATGTCATTGTTTTTTACCGCTGAGTAGTACTCTAATGTGTATATATTCCACATTTTTTTTATCCATTCTTCCATTGAAGGGCATCTATTGTTGTTTCCAGGTTCTGGCTATTACAAATAATGCTGCTATGAAAATAGTTGAATAAATTCTTTTGTAGTATGATAGGGCATCTCTTGGGTATATTCCCAAGAGTGGTATTGATGGATTCTGGGGTAGGTTGATCCCGAATTTCCTGAGAAACCACCACACTGATTTCTAAAGTGGTTGTACAAGTTTGCATTCCCACCAGCAATGGATGAGTGTTCCCCTTACTTCACATCCTCTCCAGCAAAGGCTATCATTGAACAGAACAAAGAATTCTCAACAGAAGAAGTTCAAATGGCCAAAAGACACTTAAGATCATGTTCAACCTCCTTAGTGATCAGGGAAATGCAAATCAAAACAACTTTGAGATACCATCTTACACCTGTCAGAATGGCTGTTCATCTCTTCTTGTTTCAAATAGAATCATATTTACCACAAAGACAAAGTAACCTATTATTATGAATTTACCTTGAAAGAAATTCATAAAATTTTAATACGACTGATGAAAAAGTAAGAAAAGATGCTGTTTACAAATTAGTCATATTTCAAAATTAAGAAAATACATTATGTTCTAAAAATATAAGTTAATTCTTAACATTATCCAAGTATAATAATCCACTTATATTTCTCTAAAGTACTACAAATGTATATAATTGACTATATTCTATTATTTACATTGTGACAAATTCCTATGTGACAAAACATTTAGCATGTTACATAATGAAAATGATATGACTTTGTTCATATTGTAAATATGAACCATATTATAACTATTACAATGCTGTTTCATTTATTATTCCTTCATTGGTCAAATATAGCTAATATTTTCTAATTTTATATTACACCTATCCACAAGTTAAAACCCATACATGGCACCCTTCTCAGGGCCAAAACCTCTCTATCTTGACAGGTAATAGGTTCTAGGGAGTTTCAATTACTCTTAGTCAATACTGTACTGCACTGACTCCTAATGCTTATTGTTATGCCCATAGATTGGTGCACATAAACACTTATCAGTGAAGTGTCCTTTGCATTAGATGAAAATAAGCACAAAGACCTACAGCTTGTCAGAGGAGAAAGTGGGAATCTGTAAGGATTTGAAAGATGATTATCCCTAAATGAGACTTCTTATAACACAACTCCTCTTCCCAAGGTTCACGGAATATAACAATGAGAAGATGGATAGATCTTAGAGTCAAGGACAGAGAAGACTACAAGAAATTACATACATATGTATGTGTTTGTCATTTACCAAATAACTGGATTATAAAAGTTTCATATAATATTTTGAAACATGAAAAAGTTCAGATGTGCAAAATTTAGCCAGTGTTTGGAAAGGTATTATTTAATTTCAATGTACCCTTCTTGCTCCACCCTTTAGTATAGAAGATTATTTAGAAATTTTCCACCTATGCATTTGTTTATTTTCAAAAATCCAGAGGCAAAATTTGCATTATTCCACATATATTCACATTATAAGTATTTTACAGACATTAATTCTTTGTCATGAGTCTAGTTTCAAATGGACATATTAAGAAAAAAATTTCCTGTGAAAACAAACTTATAGTCTAGTAAAAGTATAATACTTGAAATAGCACAAAGGAAAAAGAGACATTTGAGTACTTAAATTTAATGTATATAAATTACATTTTTAACCAATATAATTGACCACTCAATTTGTTTTATGCTAACATCCCTTAATGTCCACTATACTCTCCAGACTTCTAAAGAAGTCCACTACACTAGAGATTGAATTTTTCTTCATAAACTACATTTCTAACTATGCTTTCTTTATTCTATATAATCCCAAGGGCTGTAATGTTGTCCCACCTATTTCTATATAATAACTAAACCCTTTAGCATGCCATAGAAGTCAAGGAGACTCTTTTATATGAAGGTCACATAATACTTCTAAAGTGACTAAACAATAACCTATCAATTTGTTTAACTAAAGCATTGTTGATTGACATAATTCTCAAATGTTTTCCTCTACCTGGTGTGCCAAATAATATGTTTAAAAATTTCACCAAAGAAACAAGACAGGAATAATATTGAGAATGGAACCATCTAAAACCCCCTCAAAATCAAATTGAACTTCAAATTTCTCCTTGTTCAGGAACAAATATACATGTGGATTAAATAAATAGTACAGTGTTGACAATCTCAATATGATCAGAAAAACACAGGATGCAGTACAAATTCAATCTCTCTCATAAAATGGAGTTACTACTGGTTGCTCTTTTGTAGAAATTCAGTGTCCAGTAAGTGTTTCTATTGTGGAACAAGGATTTAAACAGAAGGAAGTAAGATGACTATATAAAATAAAACCAATCTTAGTGTCATCTTTTGCCAACACAATCCTGATATATTTCTGTAAGCAGTCTCTACTTGAAGAACGGATACCCAAATGCAGGCCTATAATGTTTTCAAGAACTACAATGTAATAATAAAGACTGTAATTTCTGGAAGAAAATTCAGTAAGGAAATAATTTTCACCAACTTAAAGGAGAATGTGGGTCAGTCAAGTTTCAGAAGCTTTCAGAGTTCCAAGACTATTATTTTTCCATCTAAATTCACACCTGTTGCAATGTCTGAAAACAATGCAGTGGGTTAGCAATTTAAATTCAGAAGTCAGAATAACCTTAGTGCAATCTCGTTGACATTTTACATTATGAATTGGTTCATATTTTACAGAGTTTTCTTTCATTTATAAAGGTTCATTGATAACTTTAATAGTATTATTTTTCTAAAGACTGCACCAAAAGTTAGGCAGAATATTTCTAGGTGTATTATTCATTATTGTGTGACTATTAAGCATTTTAAGCTGAATAAGAAATTCAAGCTATTTTTTTCTTGCTCTGAATTTCCATAGTGTTAACAAGTATGCTGCTTTTCATGTGAACTTACTGAATTAACTTGCAGATTCACAGACCTTGAATTCATTTTAGTCAAGATAGTGCATTATCTCTGTGTGTAGAAAAAAATCAAGGTAACTGCATTTTTTCCATCTAATAATACCCTTGCCTGCCTAACTGAATCAAGATGAGAACATAGTTAATTTAGAAGTCGTGTATATTACTATAATTTATAGTTTTGTTTACTCTATTAAAAGCACAATAAGGTTCAAGTTTCTAATTACAGACCACCAAAAATTTATTATAACTTTATAATTTACAATTAAATATTTTTATATATTTGAAAATTTTCAAATACTATATGTAAAACACATTTTACTAAGGACAAATAGAATATAATTTGGAATAATATAAAGAAAGGGTGATTTACTCATCAGATTTCAATGTAATTATTTCTACATATATGAAAGATTATTTCACAATTAACATGATTTTTCAGTATCAACATGAAATTTTTAATTACCAATGTAGTCGGTAGTTTTTCTGTCCTGAGCCACTTCCAAATAACTACTCTGTACTATATTATCAGACTAGTTACTAAACAGTTTTTACATTTTAAGTTAGCCCATGTTCCTTATTTACTCTCTGACATTTAGTGGCACCTTTATTAACATAGCACGTTCATCTCCTGCTCCTTCTGTGTCTTGCAGTGAATCTTCCAACTCTACCCTTCATTCCATCATTGTCAATTTGGCTTTCCCCCCTAACTGCATTCTTACAGCTATTGGTCAATCACACTTTTGTTAGAAGTTATAGCCATCATGGGTATACCTATATAAATTAATAATGAAAATATTTTCAAATATGTCTCTAGTAAAATTAAAGGTTTTGCATAATACAACATACAGCATATTACAAGTATAGCACTCAATCGTATAGGGCAAACAATTATAGAAAGATCTAATCAAACTCTAAAAGATATGCTTAATAAACAGAAACAGGTAATAAAGACCACAAGATACAAACTGCACAATGCTTTATTAACTTTATTTTTTTTAAATGTTAATGATAAAGCACATTACAAGATTTAACCATAGCTTTAGTTTACTGTTTAGCTGCATGCTGAAGCATCAATTCTGTTCATCTCAGTTCTATAATGCAAAAGAGCTAGAAAACTCATAATCTGATAAGAGTTTTATAGTCGGAACACTTTAATAATGAATGATTCTTCCTCAGCTAGAGAGGCAAAATTGTGATTAAATTCATGGAAGCAGAACTAGAATGAGACTATGGATAAATGTATGTTCCTTCAATACCAAACAATTAAATACTTTTATAATATCACAAACTCAGACACAGAATGATAGAACTAAAAGTGACTTGTAATCAACACATTTTCACTGATTTTGGTGGTCAACTTGAAGCAGCCAATTGCATCAATGATGAGGCAATAACTTTCACATTTCTGTCATCAATACCTGCATTAATACATATTCCTACTCACATAGTGCACCTGTTTCTCTGCTAGGACATCTTAATTTACTTCACTTATATTCCTACATTTAATGTGTATTCATCAGATTTCCAAAACTTCAAAAGCATTTTTTATCAAAATAAATATGCTTTCACTATGTTCATAGTGGACAGGACCCTTTAAAGCATATGCCTGAATATTAATAAAAACAATATGGTACTGGCACAAAAATGGATACATACAAGAATAATGAAAATCAAGGGTCCAAACATAAGTACAAGTAACCTCAGTGACATACTATTTGACAAAGAATGCCAGAAAACATATGCTGGAGAAATGGTGCTGTGAAAACTGGATATGCCCATTTGAACCATATTTCTCACTTTGCATAAAATCTAATCCCAATTTGATTATGGAAATAAGCATGAAACTTGAAGCTCTTAAACTATTACAAGAAAATAGGTAGAGTTCTACATGTTATAAGTATAGGAAAATGTTTCTTTAATTGGACCCCATTTGTCAAAAAATTAAGACAAATGATTGACAGGTAGGAAATCAATAAACTAAAATGCTTCTGCATTGCTAAAGAGACAGTAAACTTGGGGAAGAGAAAGTACACAAAATAGAAGAGAATATTTGCTAATTATACATTTGATAGAGGATTAATATCCAGAATATATAAAAATTCAAAGAGGAAACAAAGCAAAAAAAATCACAAAATCAAATGACCAACATGGTTCCTAAATAGTGAATAACCAAAAGAAGTAAAAAAAAAAATACCTGAAAATATATTAAAAATGTTCATCATGCATTTTAATTTTAGGAGAGACATAATGGATGTATTTTTGACATTACTAGGAGATACATTCCAACACCTACCTCCTTGATCTTTTGGCTCTTATAATCTTTATGACCCCATTTCAGATATGTCATCCAAGCCTTAGGTCTGGAAGTGTTTTGTAAATATATCCATCACCTACAAAACACACCAACAATGAACAGGGAATGATAACTTTTGGGGTATAATGGTATCATACATATTTGGTGGTAATCACCAACTCTCTAATTGGATTTAAGACCTGATAAATTACAAGGAAGTTCTGCTGTCAGTCAGGGGGAGTGAGGGCAGCTGGATCACAACAATCAATAAAAGGAAAATCATGCTTGTTACCTAAAATCAAGCTACCTACTCAGTGCTATTGAATCGTGTTTGGGGTAGATGAATCTATAGGCATTCCATTAATAAGTCAACATAATCTTTAACAAAAAAAATCTATAATTGTTTGTCCTTAAACTTACAGATACATGTAGACTTCATACCTTACCAATGAAATTTTTTTCTCTAGTAATAACTCATTACTTTGTAATGAATAACCCTTAATATAAATTTACAATAAATTTGGCATTCAGGATATTTTTCTATGATTTCTGTCTCTTACTTCTGCTCGCTTATATGGGGATTATTTGTTTAAACTGCATTTTAGTTCACTGTGTTTTGTGAAGCTAATCTTAAACTCTAATATGGTGAATATAAAATGAAAACATTTGTACTTTTCCATGACACAGATTACATTTCATGTTACATAATCAAGCTTTATGAGACATTTGTAAAATTGTCTGGAAGTGCAATGACAAGGTGGCAACTATTCACTATTGTTCGTTTGAATTTACTGTGCATGGAAATGGATTGATGGCCATGTTGTGATGCAGGAAAAAAAGTTATATTTCTATTAAGGAAACTGAGAAAAATGTAAAATGTGAGTGATGCAAATATCAGTCACCTGTGGTAGTGTCAGAGTTTTGTACAGAACAGAGAAGGGAGTAGGCTCAGAAACTAAGCTTTGCCATTAGAAGAATATAAACACTGCTGAACGAAATACTTTCAAGGGTAGAAACACAAATTTGAATTCAGTGAGCATTTACCTGGAATCAGAGTTCCAAGCTAAATAGTTCATCTTTTATTTAATGCTGGTTTCATTTCAGAAATAATTTTTGAACATTAACACCTACTGTACACAGAACACTTAGGGGAAATATTTAACAACCAATATCAGGCATTTATTTTCTAGTAGAAGGAAAATCAACATAATTAAAATCAAGGTTGTACTGAATGTAAGTGTAAAAGAAAAATATATTTGAGCTTGAAATACAGAGAAAGAAAAATACTTAAAGGGAAATGTTTCCAGTTTAGCATGACTATGCAAATAATTGCACAAATCACAGATACATTCAATGTAGTATTATTTTGAATGAAGCAGATACAGACAAATATGAAGCAAATAAAAATATGTGGGCAGGGGGAGGCAATATCGGCAAATTCTCTCGTGCAAATGGGACCTGAGATAGGATCAGAATTTCAAGAAGAAGATCAGAAGAACTGTTTCACACAGGAAATGCAATTGCAAACTCTGCCAGAGTTTTGTCAGCCTCAATTTTTACTCTTTATCTTCATGGAGTCAGAGGAATAATGTCCATATCTTTGTCTCTGAAACCTAGGAATATGTTTCAGTACACAAAATAATTATTCAGATTGCTGGTGCAATTAAGGTTGTTAGACATCTGATTTTTTAAATGAATGCTGAGAGAGGAGTTCTGCAAGGAAGAACCCCCATCTATCACAGTATCAATTGTTTGTAGCTCTTCATTGGAGAAGAGCTTATGAACTTTTCCCATTGCATACTGCCAATCATACAGTCAAACTGCAAAGTATAAGTGACCATGAGGTAACCAGCCCCAACTGGTACTACTATGATGCCTAAAGATATTAGTGGTGAGCTACAAAATATTTTAGATGTTATAGTAGTGACTTTTTCTATTGCTTTAATAAAGCATAATCATCAAAAGCAACTTGAAGAGAAAGCACTTTATTTTGTTTTATAGTTGTAGTTAAGCATTAAGAGAAGTTACAACAGGAACTCAAGGGAGAAAACTGGAGGTAGTAGTTGAATCAGAAACCATGAAGAATTGTTGCTTAGTGACTTGCTCCCCAATCCTTGCTCAGCTGCTTTCTTGTACACCCACACAGGAATGGTAATGCCCACCGTAGGCTGATTTCCCTCAAATCAATCACTAATTAAGAAAATGTCAGATAGATGTGCTTACAGACCTTATTGGGACATTCAATTGTTGTTCCTTTTTTCCAGATGAGTCTCGCTTGTATCAAGGCAATATAAAGCTCACCAACATAGCTGCAGAGGTAAAATCTGAGATAGATAAAACCAGACACATCATTCCAACAGACTGTGTGAGCCTAAAGAATTGGGCTCAAATTTCAGTGAGTGATTGAGAGAGTATCACAGTTACCATTTTGCTGTTAATATTAGGGAATTGCTGTTAATTAGTTGGTCACTTTATATCAGTGGTTCTCAATCTTTGTTTCACAACCTCTTTGGGAGTTGCCTAAGATCATAAGAAAGCAAAGGTATGTGTATTACGATTAATGACTGTAGTGAAATTATAGTTATGAAGTTGCAATGAAAAAATTTACTAGTTGGGGGTCACCATGAAACAAGGAACTGTATTAAAGTTTACAGCATTTAGAAGGTTGAGAACCAAGGCTTTATATAGGTCTGAAATATTTTGACATTAATTTTAAGGTAACACATTTGCTATCAAAAAATTGCGTTATTTATATGTTTTACCCATTAATCAAATGCTTAACCATTAAACTTTTGATTACGTTTTGGAAGTTTAACTTCCTTGAGAGGAACAACTATGTTAGAATCCCAGACTAGGCATGCTGTCTTGTTACATTTTGTATACCTTGAATGTGTGATTGCATTAAACATGGAAGACTGTGATGAGGGAAGGAAAGAAGGCTTGTAAAGGTGCTGAGCAATGGTACATTTGTAAAGAAGGAACTCATGTCACCAAGAGGGTGCATTGGTGGGAAGAGAGTAGAGATTTGGCTCATATGGAAAGAAAAAAATGATTCACTGTTTCCATAGTAACCAACATAAGAATATGGTCTTACCATGAGTAAGTTAGGTGCATTGGTAAGAAATACTTTTAAGCAGAAAGTAGTCTCAGGGAAGGTTAGCAAACTAAATAAATTTATCTGGCAACTGAGAAAATGATTCTCCATTGAAAAATTTATACGGAGGAAGTAGACTCCTGTGCCCATGTATTGCAGGCTACTTCTCACTTTCTGTAGTAAGGGGAATGGGCTGCTTGTTATTCCCAACTGACTGGCTAGATTAACCCCCAAAATAACCACACAGAAACTGTGTTAATTAAATCACTGCCTGGCACATTATCTCTAGCCTCTTATTGGCTAACTCTCACATCTTGATTTAACCCATTTCTAATAATCTGTATTTCACCAAAAGGTCATGGCGTACCGGGAAAGATTTAGCCTGTCTGACCTGGAAGCTCTATGGTGGCTCTCTCTGCTTCTTTCCTCCCAGCATTCAGTTCTGTCTCCCCATCTACCTAAGTTCTGCCCTATCACCAGGCCCAAAGCAGTTTCTTTATTAACCAAAATAAGCAATACAAATACAGAAGGACCTCCTACACCATTTCCCCTTTTCTGTTTAAACAAAAAAGAAAGGTTTTCAATTTTACATAGTAAAATTTCATATAACAAAACAGTTATCAAGCAAGAATTACAGTTAGATTATTTCTATCTATTTTATCTTTTAGCATAACAAAGGAAAACTATAACTATCTATTCTTCTATTCTTCAACTCTTCAACCCCATGAAAGGATGAAATATTACCTAAGTAAACAGGAAGTGCATTGTAAGCAACTTCCAAAACTTTAGAATTGACAGACACATCTTACTGCCTGTACAATCACCCAAAATTCTTCTGTACCATTGGAGCATCCATCTTCAGCCTACAGGCCCATAGTATTCATCAGACATTTCCATGAAGCTGGAAATTTTAAAGACAGTTCAGTCACTTTCTTCTGTGTCCTGCAGAAGAATGTCTTGTAGACTCTTTTATGAAACAGGAACTCCGAAGGATCATCTCACCTTTAGGGAAGTTTAGCAGTCATCTCTCTGTGGGTACTGCACATCCAGTGAAGCAGTCTAGGCTAGAGCAGTTTCTTGCCCAAATGGCTAGCAAATCCATAAGGAGCCTTTTCGATGTCCATCTTTCTCTTGAAGTAGCTTGGTGCTGCCAGGAGCAGATATTTTTCACTGTCATAAAAAGTCCTAAATTATTAAAACATTTCAAATGCCATATTCTGTAGTCTTTGAAAGATATGAAGAAGACCTATCTGAAATATACCTACACACATCTAGAAAATCTAAGCCGGGCGGTGGTGGCGCACGCCTTTAATCCCAGCACTTGGGAGGCAGAGGCAGGCAGATCTCTGTGAGTTCCAGACCAGCCTGGTCTACAAGAGCTAGTTCCAGGACAGGCTCCAAAACCACAGAGAAACTCTGTCTCAAAAAACCAAAAGAAAAAAAAAAAGAAAATCTAACATGACTAAAACTTAAATGTTATAGGTGATTATCTATTAACCTATATTTCTTAATTATACATTACATTTTTAACTGAACTACCCAATCACAATATCTTAATCAACAGCAGACATATACATATAACAGGATTGACCTTAAATTTATATGAATAAAGCAAAATCCATACCAATGCTAGTTATTCATATCTATATTATATCCCCCTCTAAATGTAAACAATATTTGGGCATGTGGACATAGTTATTTTTCTCCAAACTGCTTCCTGCTGTATGGGGGTGCTGTTAATTACATCTTTCATGGTATATCCTGTATGCTAGATACATCTCAGTTGGAAGCTGAGCAAAGTAAGTTTTTGAGGGTGTTTACGGCAACCTTTCAAGAGGGCGTGGTCTATCATACCATATTGATCTTGAAACAATCCATAGGGTATCATCCTCTGTAAAAACAAAAGAAGAACTTCTTTTCCAAAGCACCATATCCTTAGACCCAAATTTTGAAGTCAAGATCCTTTATAATATAGATGCTGTATTAACTTAGCAGCACATACAGTGAAAAATCTCTCTGTACTTAGACTCCTTCACAGACAAAAAAATTAAAAAAAAACCACAATAATACACAAAATCCAGACTCTCTGTGAATTTTCCATTTACATGATTTATTCTTTTAATCTAGATTATGTGTACTCTGTCTCTTTAAAGACTTTACACTTTTTTTTTTAAAAAAAAAGCATTAACTTTATTTTATGACTCTGTATACTCTTTATCTTTTCTCTCCCAAGCCTATGGACATTTATTGAATATTTTGACCAATTTAGAGGTGGTTTATGTCTGAATCTTTCCTTATTGCATTGTCTATAATTCTCTACTCTCTTGAAGAGCTTTAAAAATGCTAAACTCTTAAGAATCCAAGCTGATACAACCCCAGGTCAAATACAGGTACTTCCTGCTTGCTCTGCCCAGTCCAACATGGCAGAGCCGCTTGTGCCTCTGAGTAACTTCTGCCTCGGAGCCATGGTGCCCAATGCCCCCTTCCAGACAGACCATAGCACTTTACTCACAAACCCCATCTAAATGCTCTGTCAACTTCAAGAGACAGAGGTCATTCTAGGAGCATAGCCCAGAAGCCAGCGTTTTAAAACTGCACAGCTCCCCCCCAATACTAAAGCTGAATCAGGAAAATATCTCTTAAAGCAGCTGCAGCAAGTCACTAGCAAACAGCAAGAAGCTGTGTTAAACTCTATTGTTTTTGAAGCTCTCTCAGATTTTACATATAGTCAGTTTACCACTTTTGGCACCAATTTGTAGTAAGGGGAGCTGGCTGCTTGTTCTTTCTAACAGCCCAGCTAGCTTAACGCCCAAAATAATCACACAGAAATTTTATTAATTAAATCACCATCTGGCCTATTATTTCTAGTCTCTTGTTGGCTAACTCTCACATCTTGATTCAACCCATTTCTAATAATCAGTGTGTCACCACGAAGTCGTGGCTGCCTGGGAAAGATTCAGCATGTTTGACCTGGCAGCTCCATGGAGGCTCTCACTCTCTCTCTTTCAATCTCTGCTTTTTTAATTCCAGCATTCAGTTCTGTCTCTCCACCTACCTAAGCTCTGCCCTATCACCAGGCCTAAAGCAGCTTCTTTATTAACCAATGGAAGCAACACAAATACAGAAAGACCTTCTAAACCACTCTTCTGTCAGATTCAGTGTGGTCAGTTTTATATTGAGGTCTTTAATCCATTCGGACTTGAGTTTTGTGCATGGTGATAAATATAGGTCCATTTTCATTCTTCTACAGGTTGACATCCAGTTATGCCAGTACCATTTGTTAAAATTGCTTTCTTTCTTCCATTGTATAATTTTAGCTTCTTTGTCAAAAAAACAGGTGTTCATAGGTTTGTGGATTAATATCTGGGTCTTTAATTTGACTCCATTGGTCAACCTCTCTGCTTTATGCAATACCAAGCTGTTTTCATTATTGTAGCTCTGTAATAGAGTTTGATGTCAGAGATGGTAATATCTCCAGAAGTTCATATATTATATAGGATTGTTTGTGCTATCCTGAGTTTTTTTGTTTTCCCATATAAAGATGATTATTTTTCTCTCAAGGTCTGTGAAGAATTTTGTTGAGATTTTGATATGAGTTGCATTGAATCTATAGATTGCCTTTGGTATGATTGCCATTTTTACTATGGTGATCCTACCAATCCAAGAGCATGGGATATCTTTCCATTTTCTGATATCTTCTTCAATTTTGTTCATCAAAGCCTTAAAGTTCTTGTCAAAGAGATCTTTCACTTCCTTGGTTAGTGTTACCCCAAGATACTTTATGCTATTTGTGGCTATCATGAAAGGTGATGTTTCTCTGATTTCCTTCTCTTCTTCTTTATCCTTTGTGTATAGGAGGACTACTGATTTGTTGATCTTATATCCTGCCACATCACTGAATGTATTAATCAGTTATAGGAATTCTCTGGTAGAGTTTTTGGGATCACTTATGTACACTATCATATCATCTGCAAATAATGAAAGTTTGACTTTTTCCTTTCTGATTCAAATCCCCTTGATATCCATATATTGTCTTATTGCTATTGCTAGAACTTCAAACACTATGTTAAAGAGATATGAAGAGAGTGGATAGCTTTGTTTTCCTGATTTTAGTGGAATCACTTTGAATTTCTCTCCATTTAATTTGATGTTGGCTGTCAGCTTGCTGTCTATTGTTTGTATTATATTTAGGTATGATCTTTGTATCTCTAATCTCTCTAAGATCTTTATCATAAAGGGGTGTTAAATTTTGTCAAATGCTTTTCAACATCTAATAAAATGATCATAATTTTTTTTCTTTCAGTTTATTTATATAATGGATTAAATTCATACTTTTTGTATGTTGAACCAGTCCTGCATGTCTGGGATGAAGTCTACTTGATCATACTTGATCATAATGGATGATTTTTTGATGTGTTTTTGGCATTGGTTTGCCAGTATTTTATTGAGATTTTTTTGCCTTGATGATCATGAGTGAGACTGGTCTGTAATTGTCTTTCTTGGTTGAGTCATTGTGTGGTTTTGCTATCAGGGTAACTGTAGTTTCATAAAAACAGTTTGGCAATGACTCTTCTGTTTCTATGTGCCACACATTAAGGAGTGTAAGTATTAGCTCTTCTTGGAATTTCTGGTAAAATTCTGCACTAAAACCATCTGGTCCTGGGCATTTTTTGGTTGGGAGGTTTTTGATGACAGCTTCTATCTCCTCGTGACTTATAGACATATAACCCCAGTAGCACAGACAATAAGAGCAACAATGAATAAATGGGACCTCCTGAAACTGAGAGAATCTGTAAAAAAAAGGACACAGTCATTAAGACAAAAAGGCAACTTACTGAATGGGAGAAGATGTTCACCAACCCCACATCAGACAAAGGTCTCATTAAAGCATGAAACAATCCCACACCAGTTTGGATTCAAAGGATTATTTATTTGAGGGGAAAAAACTTACAGAATACCATCCTACATGACAGCCAGGAAAGGAGTCTAGTTGCTGAAGCAAGAGAGCAAGCAGAGGACTGCTGCTGCTTTTTTAAAAGAAAGAGACAATGCCCCAGTGGGCTGGTATCTCACTGGCTATTAGCTGAAGGAGTGGAAGGAGCTCCTGCAGCATCTCCTTCTTTTGTTTAAACAAGAGAGTTCTAAACCTACTATGAAATTATATACAATAAGAACAAATATTCTATTCTAACTAGCTTAAGTCTTGTATAATAAATAACTTGGCCAAGTCATGAGAGGAAAATAACTACATTTATCTAGCCTTCAACTCCATCAAAGATCTGAGAAGGGAAGTGACATTACCTGAGTAATTAGGAAGTGCAATCAAACAACTTCCAAAACATACAAAAAATGACAGAGACAACTGGCTACCTGGGAAATCACACAAAGTCAAGTTTGTAGCATTGAAGCAACGAACTTTGGCTAAGGCCTAGAAAAACTGACAGATTATTTTTAAAGGCAAGAAAAATTTCAAAACCATTTTAGTCTGTCTTGGCAAGATTTGAGAGTTCTGCTTATCCATTTCCAGTTACTATCTATTTTGTCAGTAGTTGAGGTATGAGCAGTTCCTTGTCCAGAGGCCAGTTTTGCCAAGAAGAAGATAAGCTCCAACTGGAGTGTCTTTGGTGCTCAACAATCTCCCAGGAATAGACAGGTGATGCCAGGAGCAATTGTGTCTCACTACCACAGAACTCTAAGTTAGATTAAATGCCATTTTCTACAGCTCTTTGAAGAGGTTGAAGATTATTTATACAGAATATAATTTCTATGTATCTAAAGAACCTGATTAATCCTACAATAAATATGACAAACATAGATGATTATTGATCTACAATTCTTAATACCTAGATAAATAAATAAATGAGGACAATGACCTCCAAATGTAAACAATGTATAAGTATATATTGCAATATGGTAAATATATATAAATATATCAATACACAAACAATATATAAGTATCTTAATCAGAGGTATAAATGTACACTGCAATATTGATATATATTATATCAATATTATTATATATATCACATATATATTATATATCATATATATAAATATATATCAAATAATATATTATATCAATACATAAAAATGTTTTAAACAGAGGTAGAAGAATGCATGCATCAATATTCAATATAATTTAATTTTGTATCCATATACAAGAATCTATGCCAATGTAATTATCTATAAACAGTAACTCACAAATACCAACTATTATCCCATCATCCAATTTTCTTTTTTTCTTTTCAAAAAGATCCCTGAGCTTATAAAATTCCTCCCCCAACCCTCAACCGTATACTTATTATAATCAACCCCTAAATGATGTCCCTCAACCCAAGGACAAACTTTGCTAGGAGAGGGGACATCATCCTCTAGAATTACTTCCAGCTGTCATGGAGGCAACATTCTTTCTGGGGGATCCGGTGAAAGTAAAATTATGGTTAAATTTCAAGATTAATGTCTGGTAAGATTGCAAGTAGTCTTTGAGTATTTTGTGGAGGTCTGACCAGAATGTTGTAAAAGATGTGCACCATTTCAGCTAACCAAATTAGAACCATCTTGTGCAGCTGGTACCCAAAACAGGCCTTGTATTAGTGCTATCAGTATCATGATGTCATATCAACCAGGTGGAATTGTTGTTACGGGACCCCATCTTCTTCCTGGAAACTTCAACGTTTACTTCAGAAAAATTAATTGTTCATTGTGGAAAACTTAAACATTAATTATATAGACATGTACAGACATACATATATTCAATGAAAGGTGTGATATATATGAAGAAAAGCAATGATGTTTCCTAAATTCCTTTTTTCCTTCTGTCCCATATCACGGCTCTTGACATGAGGCAGAAATCTGGGTTTTTCTCTTAACAACAGGCTTGGAATTACAGAGGGACTGAACCAGAGTCCAACTCCAAAACCATCTCTATATACATATGAATATAATAAACAATATTACATATATTGTTTATATATTTATATATGTTTATATATTTATATGTTTATATATTTTTTATATGTTTATATATTTTTATATATAAATAATAATATAATAAGCTATATGTATATATAAACATTACTTACAGAACCAATTCTATTTTCTTGGTGATCCATATTGGCTAGTAATTTTTTCCATCAGTCAATATTCAAATATCCAGGGTCCCTTGAATTTTTTGAAGATGAGTGTTTTCCTGCAAAGACAAGAACAGAACCCTGCCCCCATCCTATATGTTTTTCATGAGACCTGTATGATTATTTATTTATTTATTTTTTTTTTGGTTTTTCGAGACAGGGTTTCTCTGTAGCTTTGGAGCCTGTCCTGGAACTAGCTCTGTAGACCAGGCTGGTCTCAAACTCACAGAGATCCGCCTGCCTCTGCCTCCCGAGTGCTGGGATTAAAGGCATGCGCCACCACTGCCCGGCCGACCTGTATGATTATTATCATTGTGGATGAGCTGTCATGTCTACTTTTCAAGAGATGTCTCCTCTACAAACCGAACCTTTATTAATTTTGATGGTAGCCACAATTTTTCTTCTCCTCTGGAATCAAGACCAAAACCCCTTCCTCAATGCAGCACATCTCCTGGCTTCCATTGTGAGGTTGGCACATCCTTGAAATAAACCAGTTGATTTAGTTCATCAGACTTTTTCATTATCCAATGTCTTTCTGCCGTTATTGTTCCTTTCTCATTAGCATTAAGAAAATTCAAGGTTAATAAGGCATTATGTAATTTATTTCTTGGGGCATTTTCCAAACCTTTCTGTTTATTTAGCATATTGTTTATAGTTTGATTTGATTTTTGTATGACTGCTTGACCTGTATGATTGTATGGTACACCTGTAACATGCTTAAATATTATAATAAGCAAAAAACATTTCATTTTTCTAGAGACATAAGCTGAACCATTATCTGTTTTTATTTGTGTAGGTATTCCCATGACGGCCATAACTTCTAATAAATGAGTGATAACTGAATCAGCTTTTTCTGAGCTTCAAGTAGTCAAAGGATACTTAAGGACATGTTCAACTTCCTTAGCTATCAGGGAAATGTAAATCAAAACAACTTTTAAATACCATCTTACATCTATCAGAATGGCTAAAATCAAAAACACCAATGATAGCTTATGTTGCAGAAGATGTGGAGTAAGGGGAACACTTATCCATTGCTGGTGGAAATACAAACTTGTGCAACCACTTTAGAAATCAGTGTGGCAGTTTCTCAGAAAAGTAGGAGTCAACATACCTCAGGATCCAGCAATACCACTCTTGGGAATATACCCAAGAATGCCCAATCATACGACAAAAGCATTTGTTCAACTATGTTTATAGCAACATTATTTGTAATAGCCAGAACCTGGAAACAACCTAGATGCCCCTCAATGGAAGTTTGGATAAAGAAAGTGTGGCACATCTACACATTAGAGTACTACTTAGTAGTAAAAAAACAATGACATCTTAAATTTTATATGTGAATGGATGGAAATAGGAAACACTATCCTGAGATAATCCAGACCCAAAAATATAAATATGGTATACACTCACTCATTAGTGGATTCTAACCATAAACAAAGGACATTGAGCCTATAGTTTTTGATCCGATAGAAGCTAAGTAATAAGGTGAACCCAAAGAAAAGCATATATAGATCCCCCTGGATATTGGAAGCAGACAAGACCACCAGGCAAAAGTTGAGAGCATGGGGGTGGGAATGGGGTGGGGGGAAGGGGAGACAGGGAAAGAGAGGAGAATTCGGAAGGGTTGGAGAGCTTGGGGAAATTGGATGGTTGAGATGGAGAAAGGACGGATATGGTAGCAGGGAAGGAAATATCTTAATTGAGGGAGCCATTTTGGGTTGGCAAGAGGCTTGGCTCTAGAGGGGTTCCCAGGAGTCCATGGGGATGATCCCAGCTAGGACCCTGGGCAGTGGAGAAGAGGGTGCCTGAACTGGCCTTGTCCTATAGTCAGACTGATGACTATCTTGAACACTACCATAGAACCTTTATCCAGCAATGGATGGAGATAGAGACAGAGACCCACATCAGAACACTAGACTGAGCTCCCAAGGTATAGTTAAAGAGGTGAAGGAGGGAGAATATGAGCAAGAAAGTCAGTACCATGAGGGGTTGGTCCACCCACTGAGATAGTGTCCCTCAGCTAATGAGAGCTCACTAATTACAGCTGGACTTGGACTAAAGAGCATGGGGTCAAACTGGACCCTTGAGCAGACTGAGAAGCCAATGATAATGGCACTGGGATTTGTCTCTACTACATGTACTTGCTTTTTGGATGCATACCTTCCTAAGCCTGGATGTAAGTGGGAGGGCCTTGGACTTTTCACAGGGCAGGGTACCTTGCACTCTCTTAGGACTGGTAGGGGAGGAGAGGAGGGCATATGGGGCAGTGGGAGGGAAGTGAGAGGAGGAAGTGGAAATTTTGATTGTTTTTTTTTATAAAATAAAAAAGTCTAAAAAAAAAAGAAAAATTTATGAGTGCACAGTACAAGGGTAAAGCCAGGTATAAGTGGCACCGAACCATGAAAATATTTAAACACATAGTTTTACTAGCCTTACAAAATAAATTCCATGATACCCTCATATCTGCTTTTGCACCATGCTCTCTGTAGGAAAATTGTTTGAGTTTACCAAGATTTATAACTATAACAATTGCCTAATTCAAACATTAAAAAAATCATTCAATATTTTCTATAAATTTAAATAATGTTTTGTAGATATCATAATTATTGTTTCCACCACAGTTCAATGTATTGTTAAATTAGTAATATTTAAGTTAGCAAAGTGTTTGATACAGATACTTAAAAGTGATTTCAAGCCTAGAGGTGGTGGTGCATACCTTTAATACCAGCACTCTGGGGTCAGAGGTAGGCAGATCTCTGCGGGTTCCAGGCCAGTCTTTTCTACAGAGTGAGTCCCAGGATAGTCAGAATTACACAAAGAAACCATATCTTGAAAAAAAATTATTTTAAATATAAAATGGTATACATTTTAGAACACTTTATATAGTTTTATTTTCATCAAGCAACCTCCAAATTAAAATGTTTTGCATGAGAATAATTCAGAGTATCTCAATGTTTGCTATAATGGAATTCTTTCAACCTCTGTGCCAAAGCAGTGCATGATAATCCTTGAGAAGTGCAAGAGAGTTGGGTGGGGTATCCTCTCTGGTCTCTTCATTAATGTTGGATTGAAAGTGAATGCTGTGGCTTTCAATTACTGTGATGCATAGATTCAGCTGGTGATAAGAAGTTATTTAATTTGCTGTCAAGTTTGACTATCCTCACTTGTGACAGGGCTCCTGAGTACTATCTTGGACAGCATGATAGGATCAGAGTAAGGCTGCTTTTGGTCATTGAAGCAAGGAGCTATACATTTGTGTGCACAGAGTGTTTAAAGTACTCTTCATATACAATATCAAGTTACTTTTATATTAAAGCTGTTCTTTGGCCAGGAATATTTAGTCAGTAATTCATGTTTATCTGGTAAAATATTACTGAATTCTTCTCTTTAAAGAAAGCCTATTAAAACATTACGAAGTGTAATGTTGGCTTGTACTAACATGCCTGTGTGAGGACTATATGAGGACGAGTGGAAACTGGATTTTCTTGAAAATTATGAAAGTAAATGTTGCAGAAATTATAAATTAGATTTGTGTAAAATATAAATATTAAAGGCATCAGCAAGGTTTGATCATTAAGCAACTAATCAGAATAATTAAAATCATTGAAGGTAATATAGTAGAGCATTGAAATTTGATATAGGATATAAGAAAATTATTTCATTTGTTGAGGTTGCTGTAGTGACACTTCTGGTATTTAGAATTAATGTTTCTTTGCTGTTTATTTGTTTCTATGTCACTTTTACTGTTTATGTTTCTTCACTTATTTTCAATTCCTACCATATCTCAGTACTTTTCATCCTAGAACCATAATTTATTGGAGTCCTTACTGGTGAATGTTTCATTATAAATACATTCATCATGTTTTCTTTTAAGAAAAATACATAACAAATAAGATATGCAAGGTACTTTACTTTAAGAACAATATTAGTTTTATTTTTATGTATTTTATTTTATATTTATACATACATATAAATTATTCCAGTCCTTTAATTCTTCCCTTATGTCAACACTACATTTTTTTTTGGTTTATTGACATAAGGTTCTTCTGTGGGTTTGGAACCTGTCCTGGAACTAGCACTTGTAGACCAGGCTGGCCTCGAACTCACTGAGATCTACCTTGCTCTTTCTCCTGAGTGCTGGGAATAAAGGTGTGCGCCACCACCACCCAACCACTACTTTTTATCTCAAATTTCATGTAACTTTTTTAAAATTTATACCTCTTGCCTATATATGCATAAATATGTGAACATCTGGATCATGGGAAAACTGTGGATGCACAGCCATGATGAAAACTTACTATCCCTCCAAAATCAACCATCAACAGCCAATAGTTTCTCATAGAAGTATATTTCAGAAATGGTGGAATCTGCTAAGATACAACATTTATTGAAGATAGACTTAGACAAAAACCTATCTATTGTAAATCACTGGAGGAATGTATTAGCATCTAGATATAAATATGATTACATAAAACATAGATGGTTTAAACTTAGTGGAATATTGATAAATAGTACATTTCCCTTTCAAATATAGCTACAAGTTAAGTGCAGTACAATTCATGATTTAAAAATAAACATAGAGCCAAAGTACTCAAAACAGGTTAATAATTTTATAGATTCAGAGGAAAAGAACTAGAAAAGTTTTTCAGACAACATTGTTCAAAAAATATATGTGTATAAATATATTTTTTTGACAAGAGAACCAAGAAAATAGTGAAAAAGAGCATGCTGGGTAAGAGTGAAGTTGGGCTCTTAAACCACACATGAAACTCAGCTCACAAGAATAACACATGAAAATATAACTTTCCTAGAAGCAAAATGTAAAAGAGGAACACTTTACCTTTGGAATAGGCAAATTTTTTTAATGTCATACCAATACATACTTTGGGAAGCAAATAAGTAAGGAAACATCCAACAATATACTTGGTACTATAAAGGGAAAAATCAAGAAAGTGAAGGTGAGCTACAGATAGGAAGGAACATTTACCAACTCTGTATATGTGACCAATGCCTTTGTTACTTTTTCAACTGCCATAAAAAATGATCATATAAGAAAGCATTTAATTTTAGGGCTTATAGTTTCAGAAGGTGAAAGGCTTAGGTTAGGTAAGGAACACAGCAAGAGGTAGGTAGGCATATGATAAGTTATTGACATCTTTCATCTCATCCACAACACAAGTCAGAGAGAGATACCTATAAATGCTCAGTATTCTAAAACTTCCAAGAACATCGCATTGACACATATCCTCCAACAAGAACAAACTTCCTGACCCTTCCCAAAAAGTTCCACTAACTGGAAACAATACATTAAAATATATGAGCGTATTGGAAACACTCTCATTTCAACCCCATGAACCACATAATATTAAATTATAATGAAGTAAAGATATTTACACTGTAATGCTTATCACAACATTATTAAATCCCTATCCATGGAGGGATTCAATGAAATGCCAATCAAAATTCCAGCAAAATTTTTGACAGACCTTTAACAAACAATACTCAACTTCATATGGAAAAGAAAAAAAATTCTGGATAGCCACAACAATGCTGTATATTAAAGGAACTTCTGGAGGCATCATAGTTCCTGACTTCAAACTCTACTACAGAGTACAGTACTGAAAACAGCCTGGTATTGGCATAAAAACAGACCGGAGGACCAATGGAACTGAACTGAAGATTTGGATATCAATTCACACACCTACAAACACCTGATTTTTGACAAAGAAACAAAAAGTAAAATGGAAAAATGAAAGCATATTTAACAAATGGTGCAGGCATAAACTAGATGTGAATATGTAGAAGAATTAAAATAGATCCATATATATATATATATATATATATATATATATATATCCATGCACAAAACTCAGGTCCAAATGGATGAAAGCCCTGAATTGAAAACCAACCACACTGAACCTTCAGAGAATGGATAGAGGGAAATACTCTTGAATGTATTGGCATAGAAAACCATTTCCTAAATATAACACATATGACACAGACACTGAGAGACACAGTTAATAAATGGGTCTTGCTGAAACTGAGAAACTTCTGCAAAGCAAAGGACACTGTAAATAAGACAAAATGGGAGCCTACAGAATGGGAAAGTATCTTCACTAACCCCACATTAGACAGAGGACTGATCTCCAAATTATACAAAGAACTCAAGAAATTGGTCACCAAAAGAACAAATAATCCAATAAAAAATGGAGTACAGACCTAAACAGAGAACTCTCAAAAGATGAATAGAAAATGGTTGAAAGGCACATAAGGAAATGTTCAACATCTTTAACCATCAGAAGAATGTAAATCAAAACAACTCTTAGTTTCCATCTTTCATCTGTAGGAATGACCAGGATCAAAACACTGATGAGAGCTTATGTTGGAGAAGATGTGGCATAAAGAAAACACTCCCTTATTGTTGGTGTGATTGCAAGTTGGTACAGCTGCTTTGGAAATCAGTATGATGATTTCTCACAAAATTCAGAATCAACCTACATCAAGACCCAGGAATACCGTAACCTTTGGGTATATACCTAAAAGATGCTCAATCATACTACAAGGACATGTGTTCAATTATGTTTATCACAGCAATATTTGTCATAGCTAGAACCTGGAAACAACCTAAATGCTCCTTGATCAAAGAATGGATGAAGAAGATGTGGTACATTTGAAAAATGGAGTACTACACAGAGAAAAAATAATGACATTTTGAAATTTTGGGGCAAATAGATGGATCTTGAAAACACCATACTGACTGATGTGTTACTTGGTAACCCAGACCAAGAAAGAAAATATGATATCTACTTACTCGTAAGTGGCTTTTAGACATAACAGAAAATCCAGCCTGCAAATGGATGGAACTAGAAAACATCATTTTGAGTGTGATAACCCAGATACAGAAAGGCAATTGTCACATATACTCACTCATAAGTGGTTTTTAAACATAAACCAAGGTAAACCACCCCACAAATCACAATCCCAGAGAACTTAGACAACAGTGAGGACCCTAAGAGTGACATGCATAGATCTAATCTGCATGGGAAGCAGAAAAAGACAAGATCTGCTGAGTAAATTGGGAGCATGGGGACTTGGGGAGAGGGTTGAAGGGGAGGGTAGAGTCATGGAGGGGAGCAGAGAAAAATATAGAGCTCAATTTTTAAAAAAATCCAGCATACACTTGACAGTTCCAGAGGACCTAGACAAGAAAGAGGACCCTAACAGACACAAACATGGATCTAAGGTATATAGGAAATATAAAAAGTCAAGATCTTCGGACTATATTGGTAGCATAGGGATCATGGGAGAGGGTAGATGAAGAGTGGGAAGAAAGGGAGGGGAGCAGAGAAAAATATATAGCTCAATAAAAACAATTTTAAAAAATTCTGAACTAAAATAACGTCTGTTTAAAAAACAAATCATACTTCTTGTGGGACTCTGAAAAATGGAAACAGGGGCTGTCTCCAACTCTTTTACTGACTCTTTGGGATCCTACTCCTCATATTCCTCATAGCTTAAATAGGTGGAAGGTGCTTAGTTTTACTGTAACTTGATATGCCATGTTTAGTTGATACTCATGGAAGACTTGCCCTTTTCTAAAGAGTAAGAGGAGTTGATTGGGAGATGGGAATAGAGGGGCCTGGGTGCAGCAACTAGGAGGAAAGGGGGAAGGAGAAACTAACTGCACCTGTGACAAGAAAGAAATGAAGAAAGAAAGAAAGAAAGAAAGAAAGAAAGAAAGAAAGAAAGAAAGAAAGAAGGAAGGAAGGAAGGAAGGAAGGAAGGAAGGAAGAAAGAAAGAAAGAAAGAAAGAAAGAAAGAAAGAAAGAAAGAAAGGAAGAAAGGAAGGACAGAAGGAAGAACAGAAGGAAGAAAGGAAGGATGGCAACAAATTATAACAAATTATTTCCCTTGAGGAAGATTTTGGAAGAACTATGTGACTTGTCTCTGTAAGATATACATTTTTCTATATTGAATGTAGTATTAGATTTGAAAATGTACAGATATCCAAATAAACAAATCAAATGATAAACTATTCACTGCAAATATGACCCGTCTTTTGGCCTGAAGCCTCAATAGTCCACATTCAATAGAGGTAATCATTCAGGTTAGATGAGACTTGTATGATTGTATGAGCAACTAATGAGTGTAGAACAAGAAATATATAAGAATAATTATGAGACATTTATCATATTATAAATGAAATAATTTATTGATAAAATATTTGGTGTTTAGTACATATTTACATATTTGTATCTCTACTACTTAAATATAATGTAAGCAACATGTAAAATTGAATATGTTTTGAAATAGCAAACCATAATTATTTTGTATTGCATGTAAGAACTGTAGAAATGTTACAGATGGGAAATAATCAGTCAGAATCATTAACAAACTAAATGTTCCAAATATTAGAATTGAACACCAACTGCTCTGTGTGAGAGCATGATGGAATGGTGTCACATTTTTGCTCTGTAAGCTACATTTATGAAATCTTTGACATATTGAACCTTTTGAAATTTATTTTCTGAATACTTAGGAGAATATCCTTTGATGTAGGATTCCCCTATGTATGCTGGGAATACCATTGGTTATTAAAGAAAGTGTCTTGAGTCCATGATAGCATAAAACAGAGCTAGGTGGGGAAAAGTAAATGAAATTCTGGGAGGAAGAAGGTGGATTCAAAGAGAAGATAGATATAACTTTACTTGGGAAGCCACAACCATGTGACAATACAGAGATTCATGAAGATGGGTTAAATTAATATGTAAGAGTTAGCCAATAAGAAGCTAGAGCTAAGGGATCAAGCATTAACTTAATTAATATAGTTTCTGTGTGGTTATTGCAGGGCTGAGCAAGTGGCCCTCTTACAACAATCCTTCACATCTATTAGTTGAAATCACATGCTACATATCTTTGTTTTCTTTAAGATCTACATTTTATTTTTGTTTGATATGCTCTTCATGATTGAATGGTGGCCTTTATTGGTTTATGTCTCTTAATATTCTCTCACATTTTGGTTTTGTAACTCTACTGGTGGGTCAAGTGAGAGGAGAGACAGGTGACCAGAGGGTGATGATGAGACACTCAACTGGTCTCGATGTTTATGTATCCTATGAAACTTGGACACCTTAGCACAGCCTCTTCTATCAATCCTTTCTATTTCCAAACAGTTATTATTTATAAGGCTTTATGCCATCCTTAGAATTTGACTATTATGACAAATATTTAATACAGACTTCTTATATTTGTTTGCTAAAATTGTTCTAACTTGAGTGTGCACTTCAGATCAACTAGAATGAAGATTGATGTCTTATGAAAGTTAATATTCAAAAAGAAATAATACAGAAAGACTACATTTGTTATGTTATATGATTAACACAGGATCTTCACTTGGCTTCTTCATCTTTACTATTAACCTACACAACAGGGAGGAAATGTGTATAGCAAAAAGACCAAGGTATTTATTTTCTCTTTAGACATTTGAGGACAATATCAAAACATAAAATAAGCTGGCAATTTTACACTCTCCTTCTCACAATTAATAAACCATTCAGAGTGGAAAACTTTGAATTGAAGGAAATTCTTGAAATGTTAGTAAATCCCAAATGAAACTTCCTCCAGAAATATGATCTTTAAAAACATTAATTTAAGTGAACCTCAAGTGCATGTAGACTGTGACAAGTTAACTATTTTTGTAGAAGCTTAACAGCCATGGTTCTGGTATCTTAAAATGTGACTGTATTTTCTGCTGTCTAGTATAGTACATAGAAGTGAAAATTAGAATCCACAACACTGTACAGCATGCTTCTGAGACAGGTGCACGGCATGTAGAGCAATGATATTTCAAAGTGAGAGAGTGGAAGAACAATGAAAGAGAAACCTTGATAGAGAGAGCCACTATGGGGTTAGAGAGAAACCTGGTGCTAAGGAAATTCCTAGGAACCAAAATGATTACCCGAGCTAAGACTCTTAGCAATAGTGGAGAGGAAGCCTGAACTGGCCTACCCCTGTAATCAGATTGATTAATACCCCAACTGTCATCATAGAGCCTTCATAGAGTAAATGATGGAACCTGAGGCCGAGATCCACAACCAAGCACTGGACCAAAATCTGGGAATCCAATCAGAAAGAGGAAGGAGGAGGGGGTATATGAGCAAGGGAAGTCAAGATCATGATAGAGTAATCTACAGAGACAACTGAACCAAACACTTGGAAACTCATGAACTCTAAACTGACAGCTGTGGATCCTCCATGGGACGGAACTAGGCCCTCCATATGTGGGAGACAGTGGTGAAACATGGATTATCTGAGGGGCCTCTAGCAGTAGGACAAGGATATATCCCTGGTTCAGGAGCTAGCTTGTTGAAGCTTGTTCCCTGAGCTCAGTCTTAATGAAATGAAGAGGTCCTTACTCCTGTTCCAACTTAATATGCCACACTTTATTGACTCCCCATGGGAGCCCTTAACTGATTGGAAGATTGGATATAGGGGCTGAAGCTGGGAGAAGAACTGTGTTTCGAATGTAAAATGAAGAAAAAAAGAATGATGGATAAGAGAAAAATTGTGCTCTTTTGGTTACTGGTATTAAGATACTGATCTTACACATAATAGCTGCCTTTACCTTTTTGTTTCCCAATTTTGCCTATTAAATAGCTGCATACTTTTCTTGGTAGCTTTATTATACAAACTAATCTAGAACTAGGCATCATAATAATCATAGATTATGTACATTGTATTATTATAGTAGAAACTTGACCAGTTTTAAACAAATGGGCCCCCAAACTTGTACCACTCTATATTTTACATATACTTCAATTATGCCAAAGAAACAAACTGAACTTATAAAGTATGATAAGAGTTCTTCAGTTTGCTTTGTTTCAAAAAAAAGTGGGATGTACTGGTTGTGAGAAAAGATTTACAACCTAAAGTTCTTTATCTGACACATTCTATGTCTTGAGAAAGTTGCCACACATTTCCCTCTTCTGTATACACTCCAATGAAAAAGGCAATAATGTTATTGCATATTCTATCAAACTGGTAGGAGATTTAAAAGACATATCTCCAAGGTGCTTTAGGCAGGGTTTGCTTCCAATAAGTTTTCCATGTGTACTGATTAAATGCACACAAATGGAAATTTATTTGACATCGGTTCATATAGCTTAGATACATGGAGCATTACCATTTTGTGAAACAGGAGAATGAAAACGTATTAACATAAATATTATGGTTCATATGCTTTTTAAAATCCAAATCTATACTTTTAAATATTTTATTTAAGTTTTATATAGTTTTGGGAAAAAATTGTGAACATATCACTTGGTAAGTTGCTGTATCTTTTCATAATTAATTTTTAAAATATGTTCAACTCTGTCTCATTAACCAAATCTGAAATGATGATAATCTAGTGTGAGTAGGCAAATAATCTGACAGGATCTAATAATGTAAGGAAAATTGTTTTATAAAAAGTGAATAAAGAGCCGGGCGATGGTGGCACACGCCTTTAATCCCAGCACTCGGGAGGCAGAGGCAGGCGGATCTCTGTGAGTTCGAGACCAGCCTGGTATACAGAGCTAGTTCCAGGACAGGCTCCAAAGCCACAGAGAAACCCTGTCTCGAAAAACCAAAAAAAAAAAAAAAAAGTGAATAAAGATAAGTCAATTATATGTTTTCTTTGGGTTCACCTTCTTATTTAGCTTCTCCAGAATCACGAATTATAGTCTCAATGTCCTTTATTTATGGCTAGAAACCAAATATGAGTGAGTACATCCCATGTTCCTCTTTTTGGGTCTGGCTTAACTCACTCAGGATAGTGTTTTCAATTTCCGTCCATTTGTATGCAAAATTCAAGAAGTCATTGTTTTTTACTGCTGAGTAGTACTCTAATATGTATATATTCCATACTTTCTTCATCCATTCTTCCATTGAAGGGCATCTAGGTTGTTTCTAGGTTCTGGCTATTACAAACAGTGCTGCTATGAACATAGTTGAGCATATACTTTTGTTGTATGTTAGGGCATCTCTTGGGTATATTCCCAATAGTGGTATTGCTATAAGCATCCTCCTGAATATTAACCTTCATCAGGCAATGAAAGAAGACAGAGACAGAGGCCAAATTTGGAGCACTGGAATGAAGTCTCACGATCCAAAGGAGGAGCAGAAGGAGAGAGAGCACGAGCAAGGAACTCAGGACCGCGAGGGGTGCACCCACACACTGAGGCAATGGGGATGTTCTATCGGGAACTCACCAAGGACAGCTTGCCGGGGTCTGAAAAAGCATGGGACAAAACCGGACTCGTTGAACATAGCAGACAATGAGGACTACTGAGAACTGAAGAACAATGGCAATGGGTTTTTGATCCTATTGCACGTACTGGCTTTGTGGGAGCCTAGGTAGTTTGGATGCTCACCTTAATAGACCTGGATGGAGGTGGGTGGTCCTTGGACCTCCCACAGGGCAGGGAAACCTGATTGCTCTTTGGGCTGAGGAGGGAGGAAGACTTGATTGGGGAAGTGGGGGGAAATGGGAGGTGGTGGCGGGGAAGAGGCAGAAATCTTTAATAAATAAATTAATTAATTTAAAAAAAGGATAAGTCAATTAAGAGAGATTACTCATTCTGTGTGTTGTCACTTTATGTCAAAAAATTTCCTTATGAGAATACTTTTCAAGAATTTACTTTCTTCTAAATATCTACCTTTCTCTTCAGAAAATATATTCCTCAAACATAAATATCTTTTAGATTATTATGTGCCAGATTTCATATAATAAAATTTGGAAATGTAATTTATACTTTCCATAAAAATATATTCACTCTTCCAAGCTTGAAAAGTATAATCACCACATAGTAAATAATATTTTATGTTTCCATTATTGTTGTTAGAATTACTTAAAATGCTAATAAACATAGGTAAATTGCTTATGTTCACAAAATAGCAAAATTTTCTCCAACCCATATCCTACATAATTGTTTTACCTAAATCTCAATATATCTATTAATAAATTACTCATTAATTTTTTCTCTCTTGAAAGCTTTCCACTTCTTATGACATTTACTTTATGTAATCCTAATTCTACCATTAATACACAAAGAATAAAAATTTATGTTTGTTCCCCCAATAAGTTACATAACTCCGTTTTCCTGTCATTTTCAGAATATTAAGTTATATTTCATGTAACAATTAGGCTTTGCTGTCATTGAAACAATTTTGATATTAGCTTTTATAGAGTCAGAACCAATAACTACTATTACCACACAATTTTTCCTACTTCCTTTTAACCATATAAACAATACATATAACCTTAAGCTTTGGCAAAATGTGTGAAATGTTTTCAGTGGCTGCTGAATACATGGTGTGCATCTTTCTTCTATCCTTAAGCTCTGATAAATGACATTCTACAGTCAGTGTGGACTTTGTATTTCAAAGATTGTGTTAATTATTCAAGCCTTTGATTATTTCTTTCTCTCTTCATTGGAGATTCATTGTTCATTGGCCTAGAGGTTCCCTCTTCACTCCAAAAATTATTATTTTCAGCATAATGATTTCTTTCTTCTTTTAAATCAGTAGCATTGAATTCAGTGTCAAACATAAGACATAAGTTGTCTTGTGCAATAAAAATCTAATTGAACTATCCAGTTTTATCCTTCAGTGAGTTCACAAAGACATGTTCAATGTTCTTTAGTACATTGATAAATTTGAAAATTATTTTCTTCAATATCAATAATTTCATGTAGTTCTGTTAAAATTCTACTTACAATAGGAAAAGCACACTGTCAAATATGTATTACTTTGGCTACTTGGGATGGTAAAATTCAAGAGTTGATCCCAAAGACTTGGAATAGAAAATCACATATTCCACACTGATAGACACTGCTAAAAGAAAGTAAAACACTTTCATATTTCATATTAATCACATTTAAAAATAATTAATGCAGGCATGATGAAATAATAATAAATAGTAGGTAAAAGCTTTTCAGATGGCCCAGTGAGTAAATTCTTTTATTTACAAGTCTGACCTTGATCCCCAGGACTTACATTGTAGAAGGAGAGAATCAAACTCCACCAATATATTGTCCCTTGTTCTTCACACACATGCTGTCTCTCTTACACACAATCATACATGCACACACTTTGTATAGCATGTTCCTCTGACAGTAAAACATTCCATTATACTGGGAACCACGATAATCAGAATGGTGAATAACAAAACAGCTTCAGGAAGTCCCTAAAACTGACCAAATTCATTAGACCAATTTATGCCTGATTGAATAAAAGCTGAAAGAAGATTCAGACAAGCCAAGAGGCAAAGAGGGCTATTAGGCCAGACCAGTTATCCGGAAGAAGCAGAAACAAGCTGATCTGCCTGAAAGATGTCTAGACCAAATTCACTTGGATACAACAGCTTCCAATGTGTTCCAGGTTTCCCAGCTGTTGTGAGTTGTAACCCAGCCTGGGGTAGGGCTTAGTGATGCAGTTACCTTTGATCAATTTCTGCCCCATAAATAACTCTTCATCCATGCTTTTTTAAAGAAATTCCCACGAAAAAATCTCATGATTCACCATTTGAACTTTGGTCTGTCCTGGACTCCCTATGTTGTGTGAGTAGCATCTCCCTGGAAAATTTTCTTCACAAAAATGAATAAATGTATTTTTAAATGTGACTAAAAATAAGGAAGAAGTTAAGAAAATAATGTGATTATAAATGACTAGACATCATAAAATACAAAATTACTTTCCAGTCATACAATATCAGATAGCATACAAGAATGCATGCCAGATAATATAACAGATAACAAACAATGAAATTTCAATATTCTTGGAAATACAATCTTAAATGAATCAAGTGTTGCAAATCTATACAATAAAATTGAAATAAAAAAAATCAGAAGTGTAAATTAGGAAATAAATGTATTTCTGTCACAGAAATGGGAATTATAATTTACATTGATAGATTTATCCTTAATTTAGTTTTCTTAATTTTCTTGCAATTTTATTGAAAAAGTAACTCATTTTGTAGACATAAATGATATAGTTTCTATTTACAAAGAATTATTTGTTTCTTTTATATGGAAAATTAGCAATATATTTTCTGTTTATTTTGAATTGGCAGAAATTTTTTTAAGATTATACTTCATTTAATCATGGTTTACTAATTTAAGCTATATAAAACAAGGTGAAAATGATAAAAATATGGTAATAAGATAGCAACTTTGCTTCATTTACAAATAACTAATTCTGAGTGATTCTTTAAATCTCTTTCATGAACTAAGCAAAATATATTTGGAAGTTTTCACAGGAGAAAGAAAGAGAAAGGGGGGGAAATAGAAAACAACAGGATTTCCTATGGGAGGAAAACTGAGAATAAGGCTCCTAATTTGCTTCATATCTATGGGTTTCCAGAAAAGAACATTATCTTAAGCAATGTACTAAGTATTTTTCTGATTAATTTCATGTATTGAAACTCTTTCCTTCTCTGTGGTAGCTTTAGTTATAAATTTTTAAACACCACCACTTAAGTCAAAGAGATCTCTACAGATCTTTGATTTGTATCTGTATAGAATTAGATATGAGTAAAATATATGACTATGCTACACTTTTAATTTTCTATGATTTATCATGAAAACAAAATAAAAGTTGACTAACAAAAATGTCATAGGATTTTAGATTCTTGAATAGGTGAGCAATGAGAAAATAATTTATATTATACAGAAATAAATTCTGTTGTGTAGTGCTATTTTTAGAAAAAGTAAAATAATGGTTCCACTTTTAGGAGCTCTTGGCATAGATTGAGATTATTTCTGAACTAGTAGTTTGAATCATGTATGAGTAAGGAAAAATAAGCATCTCTAAGTCAAAATTAATGTTTTTCCAAGCTGTCATGTAGTAATTTCACTTAATTAATATTCATTTTTGTGTAAAACTGCATTCATAATACTGCAGAATTTCACTGTAAAAGTAATAAAATTTGAAGCCATAAAATAAAATAAATTCAATATGCCTATCCAAAGAATTAATTATGTCATTTAATATTACAAAATTTTTAAATATGTAAATTTTTAAGCAACTACTTATGTGTTAATGTTGAAGACAGTGTTTTTCCTGCTCTAAAAATATTAATTTCAAGCCAGTAATATATTTGAGAAATTTTCATTTTACAATATACTTAGAGGAAGTACATTCTGTGCTATTTGATTGGTTTTTTTTTTTTTTTGATGACCTGTATGACAAGAACTTTAAATCTTTGAGGAAAGAAATTGGAGAAGACACCAGAAAATGGAAAGATGTTCCATGTTCATGGGTAGGTAAAATTAACATAGTAAAAATAGCAATCTTAACCAAAGCAACACACAGATTCAATGCAACATCCATCAAATTCTCAGCAAACTTCTTGACAGACCACAAACAAACAGTACTCAACTTGATATGGAAAAGAAAAAAAAAATCCTGGATAGACAAAACAATACTGTATATTAAAGGAACTTCCAGGGGCATCACAGTCCATGACTTCAGACTCTACCATAGAGTACAGTACTGAAAAAAGCCTGGTATTGACATAAAAACAAAAAGAAGGATCAATGGAATTCAGTCAAAGATCTGGATATTGATTCACACACCTACAAACACCTGACTTTTTACAAAAAAAAATATAAGATGGAAAAAACATATTCAACAAATGGTGCTGACATAACTGGATATCAACATGTAGAAGAATGAAAATAGAACCATATCTTTCATAATGCACAAAACACAAGTCCAAATGGGTCAAAGACTTCAACATAAAGCCAACCACACTGAACCTCACAGAAGAAAAAGTGGGAAGTACACTTGAACACATTGGCACAGGAAACCACTTCGATTTTCTTGTTTCTTCCTCAATATCTTTTTTCAAAGACTTAAAGTTCTTGTCGAACAGGTCTTTCACTTATCTGGTTAGTGTTACCCCAAGATATTTTATGTTATTTGGGGATATTGTGAAGGATGATGCTTCTCTGATTTCATCTTAGCTTCTTTATTATTTTTATATAGGATTGCTACTGATATTTTTGAGCTGATATTTTATCCTGTCCCATTTCTGAAGGTATTTATAAGCTGTAGGAGTCCATGGTTGATATGAGTTTCACCCCTGTATGTTGTGAATACCATAGGTTAATAAAGTAACTTCCTTGGTCTGTTGATAGAGTAGAATAGAGGCCCGTGGGAAAAACTAAGCTAAATTCTGGGAGAAAGGAGGTGGAGTCAGAGAGAAGTCATATAGCCTTCCGGACACAGACTCTGAAACTTTAGCCAGTAAGCCACAGCCATGTGGCCATACACTGATGATAGAAATGGGTTAAATTAATATATAAGAGATAGACAATAAGAAGCTAGAACTAATGGAACAAGCGATGATTTAATTAATCCAGTATCTGTGTAATTATTTTGGGGATGAGCAGCTGGGAACCAATTAGTGGCCTTCCATCAACACCTGGTAGAGTTTTGGAGTCACGTATACTATCATATTGTCTGCAAATAGCCAAAATTTAACTTCTTCCTTTCCAATGAGAATCCTCTTGATCTCATTTTGTTGTCTTATTGCTCTAGCTTAACTTCAAGAAATATGGTGAATAGATATGGAGAGAGTGGACAGCCTTGTCTTATTCCTGATTTTAGTGAATTGCTTTGAGTTTCTCTCCATTTAATTTGATGCTGCCTGTCAGCTTGCTTTATATTACTTTTATGTTGTTTAGATACGTTTCTTGTGTCCCTAATCTCTGTAATACCTTTATCCTGAAGGGGTGTAGGATTTTGTCAAATGATTTTTCAGCATCTAATGAGATGATCATATTTCTTTTTTCTTTAAGTTTATTTATATGGTGGATTATATTGATATATTTTCATATGTTGAACCATCCCTGCATCTCTGGTATGAAGTCAACTTGATCACGGTGAATGATTTTTTTATATGTTCTGGGATTCAGTTTGTCAGTATTTTATTGACTATTTCTGCATCTATGTTCATGAGTGAGATTGGTCTATAATTCTCTTTCTTGTTTGATTCTTTCTGTGATTTTGGTATCAGGGTAACTGTATCTGCATAAAAAGAGTTTGGCAATGTTCCTTCTGTTTCTATCATGTGGAACATTTTGAAGAGTAGTGGTATTAGCTCTTTTGGAGTTCTGGTAAAATTCTGAAGCCATCCAGCCCTGGGCTTTTTTTTTGGGGGGGGGGGAGGCTTTTGATAACTGCTTCTATTTCTTTGCAGGTTATAGACTATTTAAATTGTTCATTTGGTTTTGATTTAATTTTGGTATGTGGTACCTATCCTGAAAATTATCCATTTAATTTACATTTTCCAATTTTGTGGAGTATAGGTTTTTGTAGTATAACCTAATGCTTCTCTGGATTTCTTAGGGTTTGTTGTTATGTCCCCCTTTACATTTCGGATTTTGTTCATTTGGATGTTCTCTCTCTGCCTTTTAATTAGTTTGCATAAGGGTTTGTATATTTTGTTGATTTTCTCAAAGATTCAGCTCTTTGTTTCATTGATTTTTTTTTATTGTTTTCTTTGTTTCTGTTTTATTGAATCAGCCCTCAATTTGATTATTTCCTTTTGGCTACTCCAAAATGAGTCGGCTTCTTTTAGTTCTAGAGCATTCAGGTGTGCTGTTAAATCATCAGTGTGATATTTTCCCACTTTCTTTATGTAGGAACTTAGTGCTATGAACTTTCCCCTTAGCACTAATTTCAGTGTCCCATAGGTTTGGGTATGTTGTCAATTCATTTTCATTGAATTCCAGAAAGTCTTTAATTTCTTTCTATATTTCTTCCTTGACCCAGGTTTGGTTCAATTGAGCACTATTCAATTTCCACAAGTTTGTAACTGTCTGCAATTAGTATTGCTGCTAAATTCAAATTTTAAATCATGGTGATCCAGTAAAATACAGTGGGTTACACCAAAATTTTTGTATCTGTTGAGGTTTGCTTTGTTACAGTGTATGTGGTCAATTTTAGAGAAGGCTCCATGAGGTGGTCAGAAGAAGGTATATTCTTTTGTGTTTGGATGGAATGTTTTGTAGATGCCTGTAAAGACCATTTGAGTAATGACATCTCTTAGTTCTCTTATTTTTCTGTTAAGTTTCTGTCTGGTTGACCTGTCAATTGGGGAGAGTGGGGTGTTGAAGCCTCCTACTGTTAGTGTGTGGGGTTTGATGTGCGATTTAAGCTTTAGTAATGTTTCTTTTACATATGTGATTACTCTTTTATTTATGGCATAGATGTTAATAATTGAGACTTCATCTTGATGGATTTTTCCTGTGGTAAGTATAAATTGTCCATCTCTATCTCTTCTGATTCATTTTAGTTTGAAGTTTATTTTGTTAGATATTAGGATTGCTACTTCTGATTGCTTCTTAGGTTCATTTGATTGGAAAATCTTTTCTCAATCCTTTACTCTGAGGTAATATCTGTCTTTGAGGTTGAGATGTGATTCTTGTATACAGTAGAAGGGTGGATCCTGCTTTCATATCCATTTTCTTAGCCTCCGTCTTTTTATATGTAAATTGAGTCCATTTATGTTAACTGATATTAATGACCAGTGTTTGTTAATTTTTGTTATATTTCATGGTAGTCTTTAGTGTGTTACCCTTCTTTATGGTTTGCTGGTGTGAGATTATCTGCTGCTTGTGTTTTTGTGGGTGCGGTTAGCTCCTTGGGGTGGAGTTTTCTTTCTAGTACTTTCTGTAAGGCTGGATTTGTGGATAGGTGTTGTTTAAATCTGGTTTTGCCACAGAATATCTTGTTTTCTCCATTGATTGTGATTGAAAGCCTTGCTGGGTATAATAGTCAGGACTTGCAGCCATGATCTCTTATGTTCTGCAAGACATTAGTTCGGGACCTTCTGGCTTTTATGGTTTCCATTGAGAAGTCAATTGTAATTCTGATAGGTCTGCCTTTATATATTACTTGCCCCTTTTTCTTTGTAACTGTTAATATTCTTTCTTTATTCTGTAGGTTTTGCATTGTGGTTCTTATATGACAATGGAGACTTGTTTTTTTGTCCTGTCTATTTAGTGTTTTGTACATATTTTGTACTTTCATAAGGGTATCCTTCTTTATGTTGGGAAAGTTTTCTATGATTTTTGTTGAATATATATTTTTTTGCCTTTGACTTGGAGTTCTTCTCCTTCTATCCCTCTTATGCTTAGATTTGGTCTTTTTTTATGGTGTTCCAAGTATTCTGGATGTTTTATGTTAAGAATTTGATGGTTTTAATATCTTATTTGACCAAAGAATATTTTTTCTATACTATCTTCAACACCTTAGATTCCGTGTTCTATGATTTGTTTTCTATTAGTTATGCTTCCCTCTGCAGTTCCTGATTGTTTACCCAGTTTCTCTATATCCAAAATTCCCTCAGTTTGTGTTTTCCTTATTGCCTCTATCTCAGTTTTCAAGTTTTGAACTGTTTGAACTGTTTGCTTCACCTGTTTGACTTTTTTATTCTTGGTTTTCTTGGGTTTCATTGAGCAATTTATGGATTTCTTCCAATTTTTTGCTTGTCTTTTCCTTCATTTCTTTAAGGGAACTTTTCCATTTCCTCTTTAAAGGTCTCCATGATCCTCATAAAGTTATGTTTAAAATTATTCTCTTATGTTTATTCGGGGTTAGGATGATAAGGTCTTCCTGTCATATGACCACAGCATTCTTGTGTTACCTAATGTTGCTTTTTAGATAATTGAATAAATTCTTTCATTGGCACCTACACATCTCTTCCTTCAACTTGTGCCAGCAGTGTCTTTGACTCTTGGTTCAATCTTTACAGTGGCTGACTGTGTTTGGGGGAACTGTTTTTGGTCTGTTCTTTACTGTCACTGTCTGTGTCTCAAGGAGCTATTGAGGTTTTTCTTGGCCTGTTTTCTTGGTCTGCTCTCTTGGTTTGCTCTCTTGATCCATTCTGTGCAGTCACAGCTTGTGCTTCAGAGTTCCTTTCTCTTGGTCCTCTATGTGTAGTTGCAGCTTGTGTTTCAGCATTCCTCTCTGAGGTTCATGGGTGGGGAAGAGGAGGGCTTTGGGGCAGAGTGGGACTTGAAGCTAGCATAGTCCAGTGGATGGGGTGAGGATATTGGAGGAGCCTACCTGCAGGAAACTTATCTGCTATCTGGCTAGAGAAGCTGAGGCAAGTGGGGGAGGGGGTCCCAAGGTTTTGCCCCACTATGGAGAGCCTAGAGAGTGTGGTGTTCAACAGGGTTGGTAATAATTCATCTCTTGGTCCTCTCTGTGTAGTAGCAGGCACTGATCTTATGGGTGGGATAGGAGGGTTTGGGGATGGAGTGGGACTTTTATCTTGCCCAGTCCAATGGTTGGAATGGGAGTGTTGTAGTAACCTACCTGTTGTTACTCTGTGTGTAGTATCAATTTGTATTTCTGTGACTTTCTTTTATTACATAAGCAAATGTCCAAACTATAAGCAAGCAGGGTTTCTTGGGTAAGAAATATGTAATTTAATTTTAAAAAGTCTAATATACACTGGGATAAACACGTCTTCATTTATGTTGTTAGGCATACTGCTCAGTTTATCAGTCTTCCTAGAAATTGTTTCAAAGACAGTTTACGAAAACAGGGGTCAAGGAAAACTATTTTTAAAGCACTCATTTTTCTCTTTTTTTTTTTTTCTGCAGTTGGTGCTTTAGGGAAGTAGCATTTTTTCCCTCTAGAGTTTGATGGTTACCCACAAGCAGATATAGAATTTAAGAGTTCACTAACAGAAGCCCAGGCTGGGAATAGCAATGGGATGTAATGATTAGCCCTCATTTAGACTCCAAAGAGCTCAGTATTGTGAACAAAATAAATGCCTTAATTGCTTCATAAAACAAATAAAGGGTAAATATACCTGAAGAGCATGCGCTTTCTCTAAGCAGCTCAATTATCTAAAATTCCTTATCATATCAATTCTTGAGTTTCTGAAAAATTTGTTCATTATTCATATTTGATTTATAAAATGAAAAAGAAAAAGAAAGAGCTATTCAAGACTCGAAGCCCTTCATGTTTGATGTCTCTAACAAAGAATCTGTGTTCTTTATTTTCCTCTCCAAACCTAAACCATCCAGGTGTTTTGATCATGTTACTGTAAGGAGACAGCAAAGCAGATATTTTAAATTCCTAATTTATGTGCTTTGCATGTGTGATCACAGAATATACAAATATGCAGCAAATACCTTTGTATTAAAACAGGCCCACATTTTATTGTCAGAAAAAAGACAACAAGTTGCCATCTGCATGAATAAGAGCTATAAAATATTTCAATTATCCTTTCTGGCATACTCTGAATTCATATACAATTCATTTTCACATAAATTTGTTATCTGAAAGCAAAAATGTCTAAAGAAAATAAATTGGCAGTTCTTGGTATTCAGAACTTTTTAATATAAACTTGGGAAGGGATTGTCATATGGTAGTTACTTATTAGGAAAATAGCATAAGAAAATTAGCATCTACAACACTATTGTTTAACTCCACGTAGATATTTTTAAGACAAATATCTTGAAGTATATACAAAACACCACGTTTTTTTTATTGATAATGACAACTTCTAAAAACAAAGCATACAACCTCCTTTGGTGCTGTTCATACATATTGATGTCAATTAGCTTCCATACCCACTGTAATTGCTAACAGAAAAGTACACTGTAGGAGCTTATAAGAAACTGATATCAAAATGTTAAATAATCATGTAAACTGCGTATTGCTATGCATATAAAAAGTTTAGATGAAGCATTGCTTATTTTCAGAATTTGTAAACAAACAGGATTTATTTTGTTCCTAATGTTATTTTATATATAGATGCTATTTATTGATATTTAATGTGTTATTAGTGTTTGCAAAATTTTTTACTCTTACATATTTTTAGTCTCCTAAGATATTACTAAGAAATTAAATTTTAAGTGGCTCAATACATACCTGCATCTGCAAACAACAGGATGAGTAGATTAAGTACTGCAAGTCCATTTAACATTTCAGATGATAGACTTTAGAAGACATTGATTATTGCAGAATCATGACATTTTAGCCTTTGAAAAATCATGAGACTGTTGTTTTCCTTGGAAATAACTTAGTTATATAAATTATATTTAATCAATACTATCAACTGACTGGATTTTCAAAACCAAGATGATTACTCAGTATTGATGGTTTCCAAATTATTGTTTCTTACTTGTTATTGTTATTCAGTTGGTGTTTGGTGACACAAAATTGAGTTCATGCAAGGACACAATAGTATTCGTAGAGAAACACAAGCTTTACCTGAAGGTTTCAAATATTTCTTCATTCATGTAACCCCTATCGTGGAACTATTAATATGATCATGTAGTTTTAAATATAATTTTAAAACATAAATATTTGAGGAAAAACTTTATAGGCACTATGTAAATCTGCCATGATAATAGTGAGTAAATGAGAAATAGAGTGGACATGTTAAAGGAGATCATGTTAAGGTAAAAATTTCACTAACAATACCCAAAAGTGTAACTCTCAAATTGAATATGTTAATATCAATTCAGAAAAGTTTGAATCAGATAAACATATCACACATGTCTAAACATGCATAAACACACTCACAGATCTTACCTATAACATTTGTCCAATTCAGGATATGAAACTTTCAAAATGAAATATTTGTTAAACTATACTGTATTTTGAAATATATTAGTAGTATTTGTATAAAATATACCTATTAATGGCTGTTGAATTTTTAATTTTAAAATTTGCAACAGTGGAATATGAAATAAAAAGATTTCTTCTTCATTTTCAGTTTGTACAGAATTAATGATATTTCAAAATTTTAAGAACAAATTAATATAAAAGTTTATTGTAAAATACAAATCCAATACTAAGTATAGTATGCACAGTATCTTGCTATTTTAGAAAAAAAGGGCCAATTGCTGTATTAGAACATTTATCCCCAATATAATTATGTATTTTTGGTGTTCTAAATAATATTTTAATCATCCTTTGAAAATTTCATGTATGTGTAGGGCATATTGATCAAATTTGCCACTTTCACTACCTCCCTCTATGTGTCCCTGGCACACATGAACCAATCTCCTTTCCGCATTATGTCTACTGTTACTGTTACTATTTCTTCTTAGTAGTAGTAGCAGTATGTGAAGTAGTATCCCACTGAATCCAATTAGGGCCATCCATGTGGGAATCAATACAAGATCATCCATCCAGTGGGGCATAGGAAACCTATCAGCAACAACATCTTCAAAGAAAATTGACTCTTCCTCCTCAGCAACCATCAATGGTCAATAGTTCCTAAGCTCATTGTAGGGACTCTGGACACAGTGTATCCATATTGAAATTTGACTTTCTTTATCTTGTGCAGACATCATGCTGATCCATTTCATCAATACACTTAGAAACAATCAGCTCATTTTCCAAATACTCTTTTGAGTTTCTATATGAAGACACACCTACAAAGTGGTTCATAAATGTGATATATGAACTGATACAGTATACATGTATATATGCATGTGGTGTGTACTTATGTGTACATACCTTCAGAGAGAGATTTCATTATATTTTGATACTTTAATTATAATTTTCTTTTCAAGGCTGAATCCCTTGACAGTTTGCTCTTGCTGTGTGTTCTTTCTCTTTGCTCTAGTATCCTAGATCTCCTCTGGGCTAAGGCAATTCTCTTTACATTGACAGATACTTCCCTGGGGAACCTTGAGAGAAGGGCGAATGCTTTTGTGATATATCATACTGTAAAATTCAGTGACTTGTACTATTGCTCATATGGTCTCTTAGAATTTTAACAATGACATGGAAGAATCAGATATCACTAAAGCATAGCTTGTTTAATAAGTACTTTTCAATACAAAATGTGATTTTCTTTCATCTTCTTTCTCATAATCTTTGAATAAAGTATTTTAGAATATATATTCAATTCTATACATCCTAATTTGAGCCTGGTACTTCTTAAAATGCACTTCAAAACTATTTTGTAAAACTAAAATACTGATCAAATGCAAGTTCTAACTTGCTTAAAATTTCTAAGGATCAAAATTTATTTTATAATGCAATTGTAAGAATTCTATTACCTTCTTAATTCTGCTTCACAGAAACAAATGTTTATTCTGTTTACAGATATTAACTTTTGTTTCTACATTAAATAGCACAAAGACAATTTTGCTATAAATAGTATGACTATAGAATTTACTGATATATCTCTTGCTTCAAAAGCTTCAAACATTTTCTATATGCATGCAATATAATATAATATATAACCATCATATATACCCCTGTACTCTTCTCTGATCCCCTACCATGACACTTCCTCCTATTTTCATTTTTTTATTTTTATCAATTTTATATCTTACTCCATCCAATAATTCCTGCATATATTCACATGAGTAAGAGTATATCTACTAAAACACAGGTAACATATAAACATAACATTGGAAGAGGGAAAGAATTATGTAATTTGAAAATATCCAAGCAGAGATATATACACATATCAGGCAAATATCTAAATTAAAACTTAGGAGTGCTCAGACCTAAATGGGATATGGTTATCTAATCCTTCCTTTAAAGTTTCAGGGAACTGCACCAAATAAGAGGCTGAAGGACTAAGAAGCAGAGGGCATGGAAACTGCCAACCAAACAATAAGAACTCACAAATACTGGAAGCATGCACAAAACCTGTGCAGGCTAAAGCCAGAAGTCTCAGTTCTAAGAGAGTGTAGATACAGTCTTCCATCACTAACCAAGAAGCTATCTTCAATTGACATCTGCTTGCACAGGAAAAATTAGTTCATGCCAATGGAGTTTCACTGGGTATATAAAACATACCAAGATAAGTCTCCATGTCTAGCAGTAGATGAACAGAACAAAGTAAACTCAATAATATTTTTGCAACTTTTTGTCTAATATTGTCTTTTTGAACATATTTTTGTCATATGTATTGATCTTTTGTTTGTATATTATTGTTTGTGATTTTGTGTGCTTATGAATTAGTGTGTGTTTGTGATTTTTGTGGTTTTCTTTTTTCTTTTTTTTCCAGACTGATAGGAACCTTTAATTAGTAAGGACATTCTATGTTCCCAGAGATTTCAGCAAATCTGGAACTTTTATCTAGGCCTTCCAAAATCACATGTTCACCGACTGCTTTTTTTTTCCCACAGGATCACTTGCTTCTTCTCACCCACTGTTCCCAATTCCAGATGTTTCCTGGGATAATAGCAATCGTGGGGTTTAGGTGCCATTGAACCCATCTTCAGCTTCAGAGATGAAATGGTCCTTGCAAGTCCATCAGGATTCAGCTGCCAATGGCTCATTTGTGGCTTGCAGAAATCCAAACCTCTGGATATATGCTTTTTGTGAGAATCCGTGATTTCTGTCCCATAAGCAAATATGGAAAGTACAACCCCATGGAAGGCAGCAGCTGTATAATTTACTTTTCAAAGCTTGAAACCTGTGATATTGGCATAGGCTAGATTAATAAACAAGTACAACAACATGCAGAATACAGAAACACCATGTGGAAATAAGGACGGAGGCCACTATAAATAAACAGAAAACAATGGACTATCCGATGATGCTTCTCAGACAACTACTTTATTGTATAGAAATGTTTACACAACATAATCATCTTTTTGAAATGTTAATTAAAATGAATTCCCAGTGCTTTATTATTTCCAGTATTACTAAAACCCTGAAACTTGATAAAGAACATTACGGAGAGTGGTATAAGGAATAACTTTGGGTAAGCATGAGTTCTTAAACTAGACAAAAAAAGTATAAGGAAACAATGATAAAGTGAACAATCCTATTTGCAAAAGCTTCATCTGGGCATGGTTGCTTATACTTCATGATGAATAATTTTTATTTTCAACTTTCTTAGTTCAAGAAACACCTAGGGGATATGGAAGTCATGGCACAGCAGCTACAAGAGATACATGGTAGGACGTTATACAATATGAATCAGTATATAAGAAATAAAAAGAGAAGAGGTAGAACATGTGAAACTATCTTGCAACTTATAACCTTCAAAATATCAGACTGTGAAATTACACTGTCCAGAATGACAGCTACAAGGGGCTGTTGGGCATTCAAAACAGGGTTGATTGGAACCGTGCTACAGGAAGGATGAAATGCGATGTACATATTTTGAGGGCATTGAATGAAAAATATACAAATTACAATCTCATTTGTAATTTCCATATGAGCTAAATGGTAAATAATATTTTTGAGATATATAAATTAAATATATTATTAAGATGAACACCAACTGGTTCTTACTACTCTCTTTAATGCAATTTTCAGCAAGTTTGGTTTTTTTTTTTTTGATTTTGAGACAGGGTTTCTCTGTAGCTTTGGAGCCTATCCTGGGACCAACTCTTATAGACCAGGCTGGCCTTGAACTCACAGAGATCCACCTGCTTCTGCCTCCTGAGTTCTGGGATTAAAGGCATGTGCCACTACCACCTAGCTTCCTAGCAATTCTTAAAGAGCAACTCTTAAAGTTTATTTGTCTCATATTTCTATTGGACAGCACTGATCCAGAACAATGAGAAAGCTATAGATATTCAAAAGTCTAAAAAAAATGTAAAAAAGGTGCAAAATCTCCTAATGAACAAGGAAATATAAATTTAAATAACAGTGTATATCACATTGGCAAGTTTCTAAATATCTGATCTAACCTAGTTTTTTTTTTTTTTTAAATTCTGTTTTCTGTTTGTATGGAATTTGCCTCTGTCTTCTAAAAAAAAAAAAACAGAAAAAGAAGCATGGAGTTGGCTGTTTGGGAGCTCAGGGGATCCAGGAAAAGATGAGATAGGAAAAAACATGATCACAATATTTTTCATGAAAAAATTACTTTCAATAAAAAGACTACAAAAAATGAAATAATATAAAACAAGAATACTGACAGAGGTCTGTCAATTATTAGCAATGGAATTAAGCACATTGGTAAGGATCGTGTGGACAATTGGTTATTATTATAATTATTTTCAGGATATTTGGCACTTTAATTGCAAAGCTTTCAGTGGCTACCTAGGTCTCATTTAGTTACAAATATTTACTGAGTATATCTTATTTTTAAGAGATCAGTCTGATGAATAAAACAGAAATTATTGACTTTTGTGATTATACATAAGAGAAAAATTCTAGAAAAGATTTGTCTGTAGATCAGATGCTGGGCCACAGGTGAACTGGATTTTCTCTTCTATGTAGAAAAGACTTGACTTAAGATGGCTGAGAGTCAGATTTACTTGAAGTTCATGGCCTTTGTATTGCTGGCAGAATTCATTATGTTTGGTTTTGGATTGAGGTTTACATTGGTCCCCTCTGAAGACTATCTGTTATGTCTACTTTTCTACAGACCAGTTAAGGAGTCTCTCTGACATTTTTCATTCTTTTACTTCACCCTCTAAACAGTTCTCGTCTACTTAGTTAACAACAATTACTCAACATTTTTTCCTGATTATTCACCTACATGTAGCATATAGTCCATCCTATTCACAGGACTTACGATCAAAGAATTGGGATTACAGAGGTTATAGGTCAGTGGTTCTCAGCCAATGGGCCACTACACCTTTGGGGTCGTATGTCAGATATTCTGCACATCAGATATTTATATTACTATTCCTAACAGTATAAAATTGCAGTTATTAAGTAGAGACAACATAATTTTATTATTGAGGGTGACCACAATGTGAAGAACTGTATTTAAAGGGTTGGAACATCAGGAGGTTGAGAAACATTGGATTGTGGGTAACATCTAGATTCTTCATGTGGCAGTAGAGCTTCCCTGAAAAATTCATTTTCATGTCAAGACAAAAAGAATTGATAAGGATAAGAATGGGAACAGTTATTTTTAATTTGTATATCTCTTAGAAGTAGAAGTGTTTATAGAGGAACTTAAGAACAGGAAAAAAATCACCTTGCTTTGAAGAGGAAGCCAATAGTGAATAAAATAATTTATACTACCTAATGACATAAACTCTAGTGCCAAATATAATACAATGTATGAATAGGTATTATTCATTTTTAAAAATTTAACTAAACTTATTTTTCATTTTTTTCTTTTAGATAAAATAGATACCTTTCTCATACAATATATCTAGATTACAGTTGCCCCTCTCTCTATTCTTCTCAGGTCCTCTCCACCTTGTTTCCTTCAAGATCCACTCCATTTTTGCCTCTCAAAATAAAAAAATTCATGCTTCTAAGAGATAATAACCAAACCTGAGAAAAAGAAATATGATAAGATAAAGCAATGAACGTCATTTTTAAGTTTGACAAGGCAATTCAACAGAAGAAGAAGAGCCCAAAGAGCCCACAAGAACTGGAAACCCATTTATTCTCACACACAAAAATTCCATAAAAATAATAAGCTAAAAGCTATAATATATACATAAAGGACCCAGTGCAGACCTGTGTAGGCTCTGTGCATTAGAGTTAATTATACCAGGAAATCAATGTCAGTTTCAGTCTCTGTCAAAATTATATGAACCTTGCTTAGCTCATTTAGAAGGCCTTGATATCCTGGTGTCCTTCATTCTCCTTGTCTCTTATACTTTCTGCTTCCTTTTCTCCTTGATTCCCTTAGCTCTGAGAGAACAATGTTGTACAAAGTTGGTTACCCCTATAATTATCATCAGCATATTTGGTACTTGAATTTCAAATCTTTCAGTGGCTTCTTATGTGTCATTTAGTAACAAATATTTATTGAGTGCATATTATATTTAAAAGACTAGTCTTGGTTCAGTGACAAATAAAACAGAGTTGATCTGGAGATATGCCGGGCAGACTCTCTCTCCACCTAGTGTGTGTTTGTGGGTCTCTGCATTGTTCCCATCTTCTACCAGTGGATGTTTGCTGATGATGATTGAATACTGCACTGAACTAAGAATATAGTAGATACATTTGTTTGTTTATTTGTTTTTTAGGCCAGTAGTGAATGGTTTTATTCTTTTACCTCTCTACCTATCTATTTACTTGTTTACTTGATAGGTCTCTGGGCTATGGTTCTTGGTTACCCAATAGGTATGATTCTAATGAGGCATTGATTTCTTGGTATAATTAACTCTTATTGTTATGAATATCCCTGGTATTCTATAAGTTACATAAATATTGTTTACTAACATACTGTAATGCCTCATTTGGTTTTGTTTTATATAGTAAGTATTAGATCCATATTCATTGTTTTCTAAGTATTAGTGCCATTCAAAGTTTATGTAATAAGTTTCAATCTCCTATTGTGTAGACACCAAGAAATGACTGATATTAATAGTGTTGGAGGCGCCTCCTTAGAACCTTTCTTGTTCTCCTTTACAACTACAACTATGTGGCAATACAGAATTCCAAACACTACCTTAAACAATGAAATTGGTCCTCATTAAATTTCAAACATATTGATATCTTTATCTTCAACTGTTTATCCTCTAAAATTAAGATAAAAAATTCCTGATTTCCATATATTTCAAGCATCATAATTTGAATTTGTAACATATTCCAAAATTTCATGTGATATCTAAGACTTGTTTATCCATCATTGTCTTGGTGTCACCAATTTAGAAGTTCATAATGGATCTAATTTCATCAATGGAATATCAGGAACTGAGGCTTGTTTGAATGAAGTAATTATCTGCAGGTAAAATACTGTGCTAGCCCTTGGCAGTCTGTTTCTGCTTCCAATTCTTTCTGAGGTGAGTTACTTTGCTGTGCTCACGTCCTCATTTTTGATGTTTCAGTCCAGTGTGAAACTCAAAACAATGCATCCAATTGACATTCAACTAAAATCACTGGAGTAATGAAACAAAGTTATAGCTTCCTTCTTCTGTGTTTTCTCAAGTCCTTGTCACTGATATGAGAAGCCAAATCATCTACAGTATTTATAATAGAGCAGATGGTAAGACCCCATTTCAACCTTTCTATCCAGCCTTTCTTCTCAAGAAACAGATGTCCTACTAGAACCACAGTGCTGCTGCTGACAACTAATGAGTTAAAAAGGCAAGTACAACTAGAAACAAATTGTTTTTAAAAGATCCAGTTATAACATGTTACAACATGCAAGTACTCTGCTTTCTAATAAGTTTCAGCTCATTGCAGCAGTAAATTAAGTTAAAGAAAACTACAGGAGCAAGTTTAGTCCATGGAAAACTGTAGTTTTCATGTGCATAATTCTTTTCATGTCAACAGCTAGGATAAAAACTGCACACATGGATGAATTTAAACCTAAAGTTTGCAGTGTTTGAAATGTATTTGATTAATTAAAGCGCTTTTCTTGCTGACTAGTGCTTAACACATATTGAACATTGGTCTCTTATTAAGTACAATTTGACAACTAGAGACTGGAGTTCTACTAAAGAAACACTTGCTTATTATAAGATAGTGAATGTAAATAAATATTAATGTGCTTTGTTTTCCTCCATCATCAACTAACTTCTCTTTTGACTTTGACAATTCATGAAAAGGAGTTATATTACTATGTTTAATGATACTTTGATAATATTAGATTGATTAGGCTAGTTAAAATGTAAGTTAAAAATACATTCATATGTATTTTGGGGGGAATTTAAATAATAGAAAATATCAAATTCGTAAAAATTTCTATTTCACAAGATTTTCAAAAGTTTTTTTCTGATAATTTGTTTAAATCATAAAATTAATCTTTTACAGTAATGAACCACACAAAACTTTCGCTACTATCTTTGGTAGATGTAAGCATTAGACAAATTCTGGAATGTTTGTACAGAATTTCATCATTATTAAAAACAAGACTGCAACTTAGCATATCTTGTACCTTGCTCTGAACAGGTAAAAGCCTTGAAGAGTCCAGGACACTTGTTTGAGCATAACTTAAGGTATTTCTAACTAAATATTTGATCACTATTTGCTTAATGCCTTTCATTATGATCAGGCACTAGTAATGACAAATTGAACTAAATAAAAGTAACTTTCAAAGAAAAAAATGGCAAGCTCATGTAGACTGTACATGGAAAAGCACACAGGAATTCTAAGATGTAGACCAGGGGGACCTGTACCCTTTCAATGCTTACAGTAATAATGAAGACAAGTTAGTGGATTTTCTTAATTAAGGGATTCATGTTTACATGCCTCACCCTTCTTCTAAGAAGTTTGAGAAAAGATAATTTATCCTATATTCAGTTATGAACTCTAATGGAGAAGAAAAGAAAGAAATAACATTGGTTCAACTCTTACAGACTCTATACATGAATAAATATAGAGATCATAAAAATATGGAATGCAGAAGTAACACTATCTACATATATATATATATATATATATATATATATATATATATATATACTTTCCTAACCAGAACTAGCATGAAATTTGGAACCTAAAAGCACAGTAGGATAAATTAGACTAACCTATAGTGTTAATAATATTTCCAGAAAGTATAGAAAGCATACTACCTTATTTTTCATTAGTTATAGAAAACTCAATTAGTCCAACAATACTCATGGGGCACTACCATAAAATCAATAGTACTCACCATATCAAGCATACAACAATAAAACAACAGCTTTCCCACACACATTGGTCTTATATTTTCTTGGGAGAATTAACTAAAGCGAATACATTAAATATTAAAGAACTCCCACTAAGTATTGTGGATAATGAGAACACCTAGGGATAAAATCCAGTGCTAAAACACTTATGCAACATACAGAAGGCCCTAAGAAAAGTCCTTATCGCTGAAAATTATAGAAAATAGAACAGGAAGAAGATAAAATGGACGTGCATACGCTCTTACTGTGCCACAACAACCTAACCAAAGCAGCTTGAGGGGACATAGTTTCTTTCGGCTTGTACTAAAAAATATATATAGTTCATCATGGCAGTCAGGAGATGAGATCTCGAAGCTGCTGGTGAGAATGTATTCATGGTTGAGAAGAGAGAATGAATATCATCCTAGTTATTAATCCAGTATGCAGTCCCAAAAAATGATGTTACCTACTTATAAGGCAGGTCTTCATTCTTGTGCAGGGTAGAATTTCCCATATTTACACAAGCCAGGATTATTTTGAAGAGGAACCTTCAATTGAGGGTCCATAATCTTGATGTAAAGGAAAGTCTGGGGTTAGAAGGTTGTCTTTTCTTAATTAACTGACTAATAATTAATGACAAAAGACACATCCCACTCTGGGTTTTGTCACCCCTTGTCAGGTGCCTGTAGTGTATGAAAAAGCAAGGTGAGCCAACGATAAAGAAAAAACCAGCAGGCAGCATTCCTCTACGACTTCTGTTTAAGCTTCTGACTACAGGATTCTATATTAAGTTCCTCTTTATATAGTCTATAAGCTACAAGATAAAATATATTTTTTCTTCCCCAAGCTATTCTTAGTCAAAATGTTTTATTGGAACAATAAAAGCTAAACTAGAAAGGCCTCAACTAAGTTAGTATTGATAATCTTTCATAAGTAGAGTTTATTCTGTTTAAGGAAATCTTTAACGAATTTTCCTAGAACTATAGTTGAGGGATTATAAATCTTGTCAAGTCGATTGTATCAATCATCAAGTGTGGAAGTTGGGGCAGAAATTGAGACACATGATTAATAAGAGTCTGTCATGTCCTCCACACCTGTTTGAAATTGTGGCCCTTCCGATAACACTGTTCTTATAAATTTGGGTTATTAGCAAGATGGCTTCTGGGGTAAAACCTCTTACTGCCAACTCTATTAAGTTGAATTCATCTCCAACTCCTGGGTCTTATGAAATGGAAGGAAAGAATCAGCTCATACAAATAAATAGTTCTTTCACCTCCGTACGTGGCATGTGATATATGAGATCATACACAGACCTACATACTCAAGCACACACATACACAACCCACACACATATTTGGAAGATCAAATATTGAAAGTGCAATATCATAACTTGTTAAACATGTTATATACAATCAAGATGAATTTTTCTATCAAAATTAGACTTAATTAATTTCCTGTGTGGGATTTTTCTTGTTTTAAAAACATTTTTTCATCTATCATCTTCCTCCTTTCCTTCCTTTTTTATTTTCTTTCTTTCTTTCTTTCTTTCTTTCTTTCTTTCTTTCTTTCTCGAAGTCTGTCTGTTCATCTTTACTTTTATTTGTATATGCACATATGTACCTGTTTGTGTGTATATATCAGGTTGGGAGAACTGGATGACCAGTATGTGTATAATTATACCTTTGGAGAAAAAGGATCAAGGTAAAATATCATTCCTCAAAAAGTCATACTTTTTGCTTTATTTATTTTATTTGTTTTGAAGCAAGGTTATTCACTGCCTATTTGAACTTGTGAATGAGGCCAAACTTGGTAACCAGAATGTCCTGGAATATACCTGTCTTCTCTCTTAAGTACTTATATGAAGAACAATGTTTGACTTTTTATTTTTATGTGTTTACTCATTCTTGAGCAAAACAAAAATAGCAACAAAATATTTTACTATCTGACCAGTTCTGTTAAAGACTTAATTATTCTCCGTTTTTTTTTTTTTGTATTTTTGTAGGAAGACATTGCATGTAGAAACTTCAACTTTGAAGTAGGAAGTTGCATTTCATTTGTGTAGTAATTAGAGAATTCCCACATTTTGATTGAGATTCTTCATTATTTGATTTTGTCAATTCTTTATGTATTTTTGGTGCTAACAGTATCAAATTAGCAATGTTTATAGCAGTTTTTGGCATAAACATCAATACTACTTTGTTCTGAAAGTTTTCCAACATTGGCCATTGGAAATTTACCTAGCTGATCTTCAGTTCTGTATTTTTAGTTCTGTGAGATTTCTTTTATTTTGCGATTATTTATTTGTTCATGTACTAACTTACTAATTTTATATCACTCCTTAAATCTTGAATCATACAGTACTCCAAGTATAAATGTTTAAAATTTATCATAGTCTAAAAGGCAGGCATTTTTTTAATGGTTTGTTTCTTTTATTAACAATTGTCATTAGAAACCAATATCTGGTTCTAGCTTGTTGTTATTAGAATGGTGTGACACATAAACCACTTACATTTGTCAGAAGTAACTTTAACCTACTCAAATTCTATCATGACTCAAATATGAATTATAAAAAACTCAGGTAAGTTTCTACTAGGAATTACTAAAAAGACAGAATTTATGTTAGGCAATAAATATTTTATGAGTACACACCAATATAAAAATATTATATATTTTTCAGAACCTTTCAATTTAAATGACACTCAAATAAAATGTTTTCATTTTGAGAGGTCATAGAGATTGACAACACCTGAGGAATATTTAAAAGTGTTAATGAATTAGAGATTAATTTTAACTCTTACTGTGCCTTATGTGACTGCATGCCTTTTATTAAAACAATTTAGAACTGATTAGACATTTGATTCACGTGAATTTAAATAAAACATTGAAATTTACTGCTCTTTTCCTCAATTACTTACAGGGTCACAAGGCTGTTTTGATATTTTGTAGACTCCTCATAAAATATTATAGAAAAGCATTTTTAAAATTCTAATCCTTTTGACAACTGAGTAACATATGAACTTTTTTATAGGAGAAAACTGTGACTGAAACAGCTACAAAATTGATGTGATTATGGTTATATGAGTGAAGAAAGGTTAATTACTGAAGGGATGTGAATAAAAGCAATGAAGTCAGTGATTTGAAATGTCATTCTGCTTCCTAACTTGACACCTGGAAACAAGGGTGGAGAGGATCAGAGTGGCAACTTCATTTTCCTGTAATTATGAATTCCTCTTTCTACATGAGCAATACACAACCTAATCCCAGAGCCTCAGCTATAAATAATTAGTGATCACCTGAAATGCTGATCCCTACAAAACCAAAGTAACAGCAACAAAATCCAGTTATTAAGTAAGGAAAAATTCTCTTGTATTTGAAAATGGACTGCACATAACCTCATGATTATTATAATAAAATGAATCTTTCAAAATAAGAGGCAATTTCTTCTCTTATGAAGGAGGAATGACAAACATTTTGCATTGCATGTTTCACACATTTAATCCAACCATTATTAAACTAGACCAACTTTGAAAATGTATATGAACTAATGAAGTAAACTGACAATTTTATTTGTTTATAATTATCAGCATTGTTTTGCAAGGCACTGTCTGCTTCACCATATTTTCAAATTTGGACCGTGACAACCTTTTTATTTTCCCTTTGGGTTAAGCAGAATAAACTCTTTGTTATTTTAAGAAAAACAACTAGAAATATGTTAAGTTTTCTCTTAAGAAATATTTTGGAATTCTCTTTGGAAACAATTTTCAGTTTTTATAAAAGGCCTTGTTTATTAATTTGTCACTTGGACCTAATTATTTACATTGCTTTGTGCTTATTTGAGGACAGGTTTTATTATGTAGACCAGGCTTACTTCAGACTCAGATTTTTTGCCTTAGCTTTCCAAATGGTGAAAACAATTACAAGGACTAAAAGATTCAGGAAGTCTGTCAAAAGAATCTACTTCCAAGACATATCAGCAATGTTTTCCTCAACAAGACTAGTCCAGTGACACAATCCATTGATGTTGATATGTCAATATGGATATGGGAATATCACAAAAAAGCTACAAGGACAATTTATAATCACTTTTGAAAGAGGGTGCCCCAGTCTTCTCCAGAAAAGGGCAGGGCAATAGTTTATCCAATTTCAAACTATCATCACAAACACACACATACACACATACACAAGTAGTATTAGACTAACTCAGCAGGTTATACACACACACATGTACATATGCATTATGCATATGTGTACATATTTACTTTTAAGGTGTGATACTTTTCTGTATATTCCAATGTATGTGTGTGTGTGTGTGTGTGTGTGTGTAAGAGAGTGAATGAAGTTCTCTATAGAAGATATGTCAAGATATCAAGACTCCTAAATCTACTCAGGCTTTGACTTCACAGCTTCATACAAAGCCTTGAAAGCCCTTTTTGTTTTTCATGACACTCAGAGACAGACATTCCAGTCATACAGCTAAAGAATGTCTGTATCTTTAGTATCCAACATGGAGATTATGATTTACTACATCATTTTGCATTCATGGTTTTAGAGTATGAGAAAAATTTTGAGTTGTTACTACACTAAAAAATAAAAGTAATTATAGAAGTTGGTGGACTTCTTTGAACATTGATGTCTTTTGGAGTCTTGCATGTTTAGATCTTGCCTTTTAACAAAGTTATCCTCAAACACTTGACTTGGCTGATGAGCTGTAATTGTGTGCCACCATGCCTAACTGAGGCGATGTCAAGTAATGCAGTCCTTCTTCTTTCCTGTGAGGAATGGTCTGCTTCTCATAAGTTTCTTAAATACATGTTTATCATCAACTTTGCCTTATTTTTTTCTGAAACCTGAAAGTGTAAGTGAGGGTAATGTAGGCAAATGACCCCATAACTTGGTCCTGTTTACAGAGGTTACATACATATAAAGTATAAGTATAAATGTATTTATCCAGGTTGCAATAGAGAATATGAACTTATTTATATCTGGAAGCTAGAAGATATTCAATAGTATGTCGGTGATAATTCTGTATATGAAGAAACCACAACATTATACTCAGTGTAGAACCACGCTTTCAGAAACAGCCAAATCTTCAGTTCACTTTTTTATTCTACCTTACGTTTTAGCTTTTCTAATAAGACTAAGATCTCTTCAAAGAACCAATTTTTCTCTTTTTTGATAACTGAAAGCATAGCATGTGTAATCATTTTACGGTATATTGTAGATGAGTACATAGACAAACATATTTCCACTACCAAAAAAGACAGGCATTTGAAAACATATATGTTCACTATCAATAAGACAGGCATTTGAATATTTCCACACAGTGCAATTAATTAGTGCTTTCAAGGCAAAGCTGGCAACAGGCAATGCTAGAGAAAATTCAGGGTATAAGGAGAGGAAAACAAACACATTTTTTTTTTTTTAATAAAGCAAAGCACAAAATTAGCGGCAATTAAAACAGCACTGGGGAGACAGAGGCGGATCTCTGTGAGTTTGAGACCAGCCTGGTCTACAAAAGCTAGTTCCAGGACAGGCTCAAAAGCTACAGAGAAACCCTGTTTCAAAAAACCAAAAAAATAAATAAGTAAAAATGAAAATAAAAAAGAGAGGAAAACAAACACATTTTTTTAGTAAAGCAAAGCACAAAATTAGTGGCAATTAAAACAGCACTGGGGAGACAGAGGCAGGCGGATCTCTGTGAGTTTGAGACCAGCCTGGTCTACAAAAGCTAGTTCCGGACAGGCTCAAAAGCTGCAGAGAAACCCTGTCTCAAAAAAAAAATAATAATAATAATTTAGCTATAAAGTAAAGAGTAATATGTGGTGTGTGTGTGTTACCTAAGGGAATTGAAATGGAATGCATAGGAATGAATAAACAGAGAGAGACTAAAGTAGAAGTGTGTGTGTGTGTGTGTGTGTGTGTCTGAAATTTCAATGGAGTCACCATATAACAGGGGAAGCAATATCCCAATAGACATTTGCCAGGAATGGTATATAAGTTGAGTTACTGACCCAAAGTGCCTCATGAAAACATCAAACAGTTCTAATTGCCAAGGCTGTGGATTGTTCTTACAATCAACTGATCGTAAGATCCATTTCTGAAGACAAAGCTTAGTATCACATTAAACAAGGAAAAGTTTAGCTAGTGCCTTACCGGAGTCTTCTTTCATAGTTACTGTGTTCAAGGTACACAAGACATTCCTCATTCTCCTAGGAGAGAGAAGTAATTACCACCCCTGCTATAATTATTAGTTGTCTGCAAGATATGTTGTTGCAACAGAGGCAAAAATTTCTGGAGTAATCTAGTGTTTCTATTTCATTTAAGGCAACCTCTGCAGCATGAATAATAAAAACCCTGAGAGAGATACAGGGTTCAACTTGAAGATCAGAAAATCAAAGCAGACAGGCAGTAGAGAGCCCTTTTCTCTCTATGAAATCTTCATACTGAAAGGGTAAGATCCTGTCTCCACTAACCCTCAGACTCCACATTCCCCTGAGCTCCTGTCTCTTTCCCTTTATAATCTTCATTCTGCCCAGTCATACTGCTTCTGTCTCCACCTTCCTAGTGTTGGGATTAAAAGTATTATTAAAAGTGACTCTGAAACACTGGAATTAAAGGTGTGTGCCATCACTCCCTGGCCTGTGTGACTAACTAGTGCAGCAGTTTTGCCCTCTGATCTTCAGGCAAGGTTTCTTTATTTAAGCACATATAATATACTACTTACCACTCCATGAAATGGAACATCTCCTTAACAACTCCCAGTGGCCAGAACCTGAGATGCATAGGCCATGAACTGGGAGTAAACCAAACACTGCTGTTCGGGTTAATCATGTCTCATAATAGAATTCTGCTATACCCATAAGTATATCAGTCATCATCAGAGAAACTTCTTGCAGTAGATTGAAACCAACACAGAGACATAAAACTGGATCATGCAAATAGAGACATACCTTGGAAGATTCAGTGCTAAATAGGATGCCCTCATCAAAACTCTACCCTCAGCTCTCTTGGAGCTATGAGGAAGAAGAGGTGGAAAAATTGATGGATGCCACTAAGGAAGTTGTGCCTTTCAGGTATTACAGAACTTATGCACATACACATTTAGAAAGACTATGGCAGCATGCACAGGACCTGTACAACCTCAAGTCAGATAGAGGATCCATGGCTGAGAGGGTCAAATGGACATAGTATCCCATCCCTGACCAAAAAACTACATCAAGTTGATATCTATTTAAACGAAAACTTAGTTTTCTCTAATGGAGTCTCACTGGACATACTAGCCATACTATAGGACAAGACTCATGCCCAGCAGCAGACAGCCAACACAAAATTCTCAGTGGTATTTGTATAGATTTTTTTTCTTTGTTTTAAACTGTTTTGAAGGAATATTTTTGCTTTTCATCTTTCACCACTGTTGGCTTCTATATTGTAATTTTTTACTTTGTGGTTTTTTATCAGTTTTAGTTTTCTTTTTGTGTTTACATTTGTTTGTTGTGGTTTCTCTTCCTTTTTCTTTTCTTTTTTTTTGCTTTATTCTGGTTTGTTTGCTGTTTATGTTTGCCTGTTTTCCAAAGAGATACAATGAAGGCATATGATTGGGTGAGTGGATACTCTGGAATGAACTGGGAGGAATTGAAAACAAAATTGTGATCAAATTAAATGTATGAAAAAAATACTGAGTGGTTTGTAAAACATGAAATAAAGTAGAAGCTAATTGAAAAATGCTTTTCCTTTAAGCTCAGTTTAGAAATAATTAAAATTAATATGGAGAACAGTGATACTTGTTTAACAAAGATACATTGTTTTTAACCTGAAATTCTCAGAATATGAAAAATAGGAAAAGGAAGTGATGGGATTTGTACACACAAACTGGATGATATAAAAGGAAAAATAAAATCAGGAATTAGAGGGAAAACAAAAATTAAGTAAAGATGAAGGTAAATGTACACTAAGAAATCATACTTAAAACATCTCTTCAAAATAATCATTTTGATTGTGAGAGCTATAAATATTTTCTGTCAAAAATACTAAGAATAAGATGACTTCACTTACTGAAAATGTGACATTATAGAGACAATAACATGTAATGCTACTTCTAAATTTTAAAACCTAACAAATAATTGGAGTTTTTGATTGCAGGCATTTTTGACACTTATATTATGTTCTACTGCAAAATTTGTTGTGTTATTAGCCAAAAACTTCTAGTAAGCAATTTTTTTTCTAAAAATACAAACATCATAGAATGCTGTGTCCTAAGTAATTGGGATATTACTACAGTCTCAGTATTGTTCAGGCTTATTTTCCATTAACCTTAATAGATGCCATTACCTAAAACACTAGGATGATTGGGAGTTTAGAATAATTCAAGGTAGACTGAGTTTATTCCTTTTTCTGTTAAAATGTCAACCATCATGTAGAAAAATGAAAATAAACCCATATCCATCACCATGTAAAAACTCAAGTCCAAATGGATCAAAGACCTCAACATAAAGCCAGCCACACTGAACCTTATAGAAGAGAAAGTGATAAGTACACTTGAACACATTGATACAGGAGATGACTTCCTAAATATAACCCCACTTGCACAGACACTGAAAGAAACAATTATAAATGGGATTCCTGAACTGAAAAGCTTCTGTAGAGCAAAGGACACCATCAACAAGATACAATGACATCCAACAGAATGGGAAAAGATCTTCACTAACCCCACATCAGACAGAAGTCTGATCTCCAAAATATACAAAGAACTCAAGAAATTGGTCATCAAGAGAACACATAATCCAATAAAAAAAATGGAGTTGAGGCCTAAACAGAGAACTCTCAATAGATGAATCTAAAATGGCTGAAAGACACTTAAAGAAATATTCAACATCCTTAATCATCAGAGAAATGCAAATCAAAAGAACTCTGAGATTCTATCTTACACCTGTAAGAATGGCCAAGATCAAAAACACTGATGACAATTTATGCAGGAGAGATTGTGGGGGAAAGGAAACATTCCTGCATTGTTGGTGGGAATATAAGTTGGTGTTGCCTCTTTGGATGTCAGTGTGGCGATTTCTCAGCAAAGTAGGAAACAACCTTCCTCAAGACCCAGTAATACCACTTTTGGGTATATATCCAAAGGATGCTCAATCGTGCCACAAGGACATGTGCTCAACTATGTTCATAGAATCTTTGTCATAGCCAGAACCTGGAAACAACCTAAATGCCCTTCGACCAAAGAATGGATAAGGAAATTGTGTTACATTTAAACAATGGTGTACTACACAGCAGAAAAAAAAAATGACATCTTGAATTTTGCAGGCAAATGCACGGAGCTAGAAAACATCATTTTGAGTGAGATAACCCAGTCCCAGAAAGACAATTATCACATGTGCTCACTAATAAGTGGTTTTTAAACACAAAGCAAAGAAAACCATCCCATAAATCACAATCCCAGAGAACCTAGACAACAATGAGGACCATAAGAAAGACATGCATAGATCTAATCTACATGGGTAGTTAAAAAAGACAAGATCTCCTGAGTAAATTGGGAGAATTGGGACCTTGGGAGGGGGTTGAAGGGTAGGGGAGAGGCAGGTAATGGAGGAGAGAAAAATGTAGAACTCAACAAAAATCAATAAAAATGTCAACCATTTATAAGTAACTATGCATCATATAACCTATGCTTCAGTAAATTCCACACAAACAAAACTTTTTAATATGTATATAATTTTAAATAAAAAAGAAATGAAGAATCAGAACCATTTGGGATGCTCATATGCCTTTAAAAATGAAAGCTATGTTAAGATCCAAGTGCCAGTTCTTAAATATCTTGCAGTTCGGTTATCTATGTTGTGCAATTACCTACATTACTGGAACAAATCACCTAAAGATACTGAGGGAGGATACTAATATGAGATTGGTAAACAGTCAGATAGTTATTTCATATAAATCTGCAGTAGAAATGTTTAATGAACACTGACATGTAAATTTTGAAGAATTTCATTGAATGTTCAACCATAAACATTGCAATGATATCATCATTAATTTAAATCCCTCACTAAATTAATGTTCTTTACTATTTTATAATAGATTATTTTGTGTATCAGGTACAGAATAAATTTTTCCTATAAATTGATAATGTATATTCTATATGTAGTCTGTAGCTGAACGTTGATTTTCTAAGTAAAAATTATTAATTCTCAATAAACTTTTTTATATTTTTATATAAATAAAATAAAAATTGGAGTTGTAGAGGTGGATCAGGAGTTAAAAGAAAGTACTTTTCTTGCAAATGACCCAGATTCACTTTCCTGCCCCACATTAGGTATATTACAACTACTTCTTGATGTGGGATTCCCCTCTGTATGCTGTGAATATCATCGGTGAATAAAGAAACCACTTTGAGCCTACAGCAGAGCAGTGCAGAATAGAGATGGGCAGGGAATGAATGCTGAGAGAAAGGAGGCAGGATCAGTGAGAAGCCATGAAGCCCTGCTGGAGCCAAATGGAACTTTACCTGGTAAGCCACAGCCTCGTGGAGATACACAGATTACTACAAATGGGTTACATTAAGATGTTAGAGTTAGCCAATAAGAAGTTAGAGCTAATGGGCCAAGCAGTGATTTAATTAATATAGTTTCTGTGTAGCTATTTTGGGAATCTGAACAGCCGGGAAATGAACAAGAGGCCAAGCAGTCTCCTACTACAGCCTCTAGTTCTAGTTTAATGTCTTTAGCCCTTCACTTACCTGTACACATCTGGTGCAGACAAATTCATGCAAGTACATGCAGCTACACACAAGAAGAAACAATATTACAAGAAAAATGCTTAAAATAAAAATTAGTTAATTAAAATTTATATGCAAACCCACCTAATCCCTGTCAATAAAAGGTACAAATTTCCAAAATTCATAGATTCTTTAATGCTATGCTGTGAAAACACTGATATATTTTGCCATTATCTTAATCAGTTCTAGGGAATGTTTCAAAAGATGACAAATTGGGGGCGGCAGAGGCACCAGCGTGCAGGCAGGCCCGGGTGGCGGAGGCACCGGCAGTCAGGCCCGGCAGGCAGGCCTAGGCGGCGGAGGCACCGGCAGGCAGGCCTAGGCGGCGGAAGCACCGGCGCGCAGGAGCGGCGGAGGCACCAGCACGCAGGCAAGTCCGGGCGGCAGAGGCACCGGCGTGCAGGCAGGCCTGGGTGGCGGAGGCACCGGCAGGCAGGCCTAGGCGGCGGAAGCACCGGCGCGCAGGCAGGCCCGGGCGGCGGAGGCACCAGCACGCAGGCAAGTCCGGGCGGCAGAGGCACCGGCGTGCAGGCAGGCCCGGGTGGCAGAGGCACCGGCAGTCAGGCCCGGCAGGCAGGCCTAGGCGGCGGAAGCACCGGGGCGCAGGCAGGCCAAGGTGGCGGAGGCACCGGCAGGCAGGCCTAGGCAGCAGAAGCACCGGTGCGCAGGCAGGCCTGGGCGGCGGAGGCACCAGCACGCAGGCAAGTCCGGGCGGCAGAGGCACCGGCATGCAGGCAGGCCCGGGTGGCAGAGGCACCTGCAGACAGGCCCGGCAGGCAGGCCTAGGCGGCGGAAGCACCGGCGCGCAGGCAGGCCCAGGTGGCGGAGGCACCGGCGCACAGACAGTTCCGGGCGGCGGAGGCACTGGATGCAGGATAGTGCGGGCAAGAAACAGTGAAGCCTGCACTGAGAGCAGATTGCCCCACTACAATTAAATCAAACCCAATAGATAGCATCGGTAAGAGGAGATGGGCAGACGCCAAGGCAAGAATTCACCCAACAATCTGAAAAACAACATGAAAACACCAGAACCCAATGATCTTACAACACAAGGACTTGAACACCCTAACACAGGAGAAGAGGAAAAAACTGACTTTTTGAAAGCAATAGAGTCCCTTAAACAACATGTAAAAAATGCCCTCATAGAAATGGATGAGAAGTATAACAAAAAGTTTGAAGAAATGAGTAAATACGTAAATGATACCCTGGGAAGCCAAGAAAAAACAATCAAACAGGTAATGGAAACAGTCCAAGAATTGAAAACTGAAATGGAAGCAAGGAAGAAAACACAAACTGAGGACCAGCTGGATATGGCAAATATAGGTCAACGAGCAGAGACTACAGAAACAAGCATAATCAATAGAATACAAGAGATAGAAGAAAGAATCTCAGATTCTGAAGACAACATAGAGAAAATAAACGGACTGATCAAAGAAAACACCAAAACCAACAAATTCTCATCACAAAACATTCAGGAAATATGGGACACAATAAAAAGACCAAACCTAAGAATAATAGGGATAGAAGAAGGAGAAGAGGCACAGCTCAAAGGTCCAGAAAACATTTTTAACAAAATTATGGAAGAAAACTTCCCCAACATAAAGAAAGATATTCCTTTGAATATTCAAGAAGCATACAGAACACCAAACAGACTGGATCAAAAAAAAAGTCCCCTCGCCATATAATAATCAAAACACAAAATATACAGATTAAAGAAAGAATATTAAGAGCTGCAAAGGAAAAAGGCCAAGTAACTTATAAAGGTAAACCGATCAGACTTACACCTGACTTCTCTATGGAAACCATGAAAGCCAGAAGGTCCTGGATAGAGGTACTACAGAAACTAAGAGACCATGGATGCAAACCCAAACTACTATACCCAGCCAAGCTATCGTTCACTATCAATGGAGAAAACAAGACATTCCAGGATAAGAACAAATTTAAACAATACGTTGCCACAAATCCAGCCCTACAGAAAGTAATAGAAGGAAATTCACAACCCAAGGAATCCAACATTGCCAACACTGCCTACAATAACCCAGGCATCTAGCGACCCTTCAACAGCACAACTCAAAGAAGGGAGACACACAAACTCTTCTACCAAAAGCAGTAAGAATAACCGGAGTTAACAACCACTGGTCATTAATATCACTTAATATTAATGGTCTCAATTCACCGATAAAAAGGCACAGGCTAAGAGATTGGATACGAAAACAGGATCCAACAGTCTGCTGTTTGCAAGAAACTCATCTCAACCACAAAGACAGGCATCTACTCAGAGTAAAGGGTTGGGAAAAGGTTTTTCAAGCAAATGGTCCTAAGAAAAAAGCAGGTTTGGCCATACTAATTTCTAACAAAACTGACTTCAAACTAAAATCAATCAGAAGAGATCGACAGGGACACTTTATACTCATAACAGGAACAATTCAGCAGGATGAAGTCTCAATCCTGAATATCTATGCCCCTAATATAAAAGCACCCACTTATGTAAAAGAAATATTGCTAGAACTCAAGGCAGACATCAAATCACACACACTAGTAGTAGGAGACTTCAACACACCTCTCTCACCAATGGACAGGTCAATCAGACAGAAAACTAATAGAGAATTAAGAGAATTGTTGGAGGTAATGAATCAAATGGACTTAACAGACATCTATAGAACACTCCACCCAAATAGGAAAGAATACACCTTCTTCTCTGCAGCTCATGGAACCTTCTCGAAAATTGACCACATACTTGGAAACAAAGGAAACCTCCACAGATACAAAAAATATCAGTGTCCACCTGTGTCTTATCAGATCACCACGGATTAAAGTTAGAAGCCACCAACAATGCTACCCCCAGAAAGCTGACAAACTCATGGAAACTGAACAGTCAACTACTGAACCACACCTGGGTCAAGGAAGAAATTAAGAAAGAAATTAAAGTCTTCCTTGAATTTAATGAAAACAAAGAGACAACATACTCAAACCTATGGGACACGATGAAAGCAGTGCTAAGAGGAAAGTTCATAGGACTAAGTGCCCACTTAAAGAAAACGGAGAAAGCATACATTGGGGACTTAACAGCACACCTGAAAGCTCTAGAAAAAAAAGAAGCAGACGCGCCCAGGAGGAGTAGAAGACTGGAAATAATCAAACTGAGGGCAGAAATCAACAAAATAGAAACACAGAAAACAGTCCAAAGAATCAATGAAACAAAAAGTTGGTTCTTGGAGAAAATCAACAAGATTGACAAACCCCTATCCAAACTAATTAAACGACAGAGAGAGAACACGCAAATAAATAAGATCAGAAATGAAAAGGGGGACATAACCACAGACACAGAGGAAATTCAGAGAATCATTAGATCTTACTACAAAAGCCTGTATGCCACAAAACTGGAAAATGCAAAAGAAATGGACACTTTTTTTAGATAAGTACCATATACCAAACCTAAACCAAGACCAGGTGAACGATCTAAATAGACCTGTTAGTCGCGAAGAATTAGAAACAGTTATCAAAAATCTCCCTTCCAAAAAAAGCCCAGGACCAGATGGTTTCAATGCAGAATTCTACCAGAACTTCCAGGAAGAGCTAATACCTATACTTGTTAATGTATTTCACAATATAGAAACAGAAGAGTCATTGCCAAATTCCTTTTATGAAGCTACAGTTACCCTGATACCAAAACACACAAAGACCCAACCAAGAAAGAGAATTACAGGCCTATCTCACTCATGAACATCGACGCAAAAATTCTCAATAAAATACTGGCAAACCGAATCCAAGAACACATTAGAAAAGTTATCCATTATGATCAAGTAGGCTTCATTCCAGAGATGCAGGGCTGGTTCAACATACGCAAATCTATCAATGTAATCAACCATATAAATAAACTGAAAGAAAAAAACCATAGGATCATTTCATTAGATGCTGAAAAAGCATTCGACAAAATTCAACACCCCTTTATGATAAAGGTCTTGGAGAGATTAGGGATACAAGGGTCATACCTAAATATAATAAAAGCTATTTACAGCAAGCTGACAGCTAACATTAAATTAAATGGAGAAAAACTCAAAGCCATCCCACTAAAATCAGGAACACAACAAGGATGTCCACTCTCTCCATACCTCTTCAATATAGTGCTTGAAGTTCTAGCAATAGCAATAAGACAACGTAAGGGGATCAAGGGGATCCATATTGGAAAGGAAGAAGTTAAGCTTTCATTATTTGCAGATGATATGATAGTATACATAAGCGACCCCAAAAACTCTACCAAAGAACTCCTACAGCTGATAAACACCTTTGGTAATGTGGCAGGATACAAAATCAACTCCAAAAAATCAGTTGCCTTCCTATACACTAAGGATAAGGAAGCAGAGAGGGAAATCAGAGAAGCATCACCTTTCACGATAGCCACAAATAGCATAAAATACCTTGGGGTAACCCTGACCAAGGAAGTGAAAGATCTATTTGGCAAGAACTTTAAGTCTTTGAAGAAAGAAATTGAAGAGGACACCAGAAAATGGAAGAACCTCCCTTGCTCTTGGATTGGGAGGATCAACATAGTAAAAATGGCAATTCTACCAAAAGCAATCTATAGATTCAACGCAATCCCCATCAAAATCCCATCAAAATTATTCACAGATCTGGAGAAGACAATAATCAACTTTATATGGAAAAACAAAAAACCCAGGATAGCCAAAACAATCTTATACAATAAAGGATCGTCTGGAGGCATTACCATCCCTGACTTCAAACTCTATTACAGAGCTACAGTACTGAAAACGGCTTGGTACTGGCATAAAAACAGAGAAGTCGACCAATGGAATAGAATAGAAGACCCTGACTTTAGCCCACAAACCTATGAACACCTGATTTTCGATAAAGGAGCTAAAAGTATACAATGGAAAAAAGAGAGCATCTTCAACAAATTGTGCTGGCAAAACTGGAAGTCAATCTGTAGAAGAATGAAAATAGATCCATATCTATCACCATGCACAAAACTCAAGTCCAAATGGATTAAAGACCTCAATATCAGTCCAAACACACTGAACCTGATAGAAGAGAAAGTGGGAAGTACTCTACAACACATGGGCACAGGAGAACACTTCCTACGTATAACCCCAGCAGCACAAACACTAAGGACATCATTGAATAAATGGGACCTCCTGAGACTGAGAAGCTTCTGTAAAGCAAAGGACACTGTCACTAAGACAGAAAGGCAACCCACTGACTGGGAGAAGATCTTCACCAACCCCGCAACTGACAAAGGTCTGATATCCAAAATATACAAAGAACTCAAGAAATTAGACCGTAAAAGGTTAATCAATCCAATTATAAAATGGGGCACTGAGCTGAACAGAGACTTTTCAACAGAAGAAGTTCAAATGGCCAAAAGACACTTAAGATCGTGCTCAACTTCCTTAGCAATCAGGGAAATGCAAATCAAGACAACATTAAGATACCATCTTACACCAGTCAGAATGGCTAAAATCAAAAACACCAATGATAGCCTCTGCTGGAGAGGTTGTGGAGAAAGGGGCACTCTCATCCATTGCTGGTGGGAATGCAAACTTGTGCAACCACTTTGGAAAGCAGTGTGGCGGTTTCTCAGGAAAGTTGGGTTCAACCTACCTCTCGACCCAGCAATACCACTATTGGGAATATACCCAAGAGATGCCCAAACATACAACAAAAGTATATGCTCAACTATGTTCATAGCAGCATTGTTTGTAATTGCCAGAACCTGGAAACAACCTAGATGTCCTTCAATGGAAGAATGGATGAAGAAAGTATGGAATATATACATATTAGAGTACTACTCAGCAGTAAAAAACAATGACTTCTTGAATCTTGCATACAAATGGACGGAAATTGAAAACACTATCCTGAGTGAGGTAAGCCAGACCCAAAAAGAAGAACATGGGATGTACTCACTCATATTTGGTTTCTAGCCATAAATAAAGGACATTGAGACTATAATTCGTGATTCTAGAGAAGCTAAATAAGAAGGTGAACCCAAAGAAAAACATATAAGCATCCCCCTGAATATTAACCTTCATCAGGCGATGAAAGAAGACAGAGACAGAGACCAACATTGGAGCACTGGACTGAAGTCTCACGATCCAAAGGAGGAGCAGAAGGAGAGTGAGCACGAGCAAGGAACTCAGGACTGCGAGGGGTGCACCCACACACTGAGGCAATGGGGATGTTCTATCGGGAACTCACCAAGGCCAGCTGGCCGGGACTGAAAAAGCATGGGACAAAACCGGTCTCGCTGAACATAATGGACAATGAGGACTACTGAGAACTGAAGAACAATGGCAATGGGTTCTTGATCCTATTGCATGTAATGGCTTTGTGGGAGCCCAGGTAGTTTGGATGCTCACCTTAATAGACCTGGATGGAGGTGGGTGGTCCTTGGACCTCCCACAGGGCAGAGAAACCTGCTTGCTCTTTGGGCTGAGGAGGAAGGAAGACTTGATTGGGGGAGGGGGAGGGAATGGGAGGTGGTGGCGGGGAAGAGGCAGAAATCTTTAATAATTAAATAAATTAATTAATAAAAAAAAGATGACAAATTGATCTTATATTTAGCAGCACTTTTATTAGAAGTTTCTCAGCACTGCTCTTCAGATTAAACCCACGGTTAAGGATGAAACACGTGACAGAAATGGAAGTAATCAATGCTTTTTGGTTCAAAGTACTCTCAAATATTGAAGGAATTCTGGTTGCTTAGAGATTCTATTAAATGTCCATCGGTTTCACTGGATCTGTGAAGTCACTGCTGGGGATACTTACCCATCAGATTTCCACGTAATGATTATATCACTGAAATAAGGGTTGTGATTACATAGTAAATCTCCCTTTGTATTTCAAGTAGGTAAATATGCTCAAAGACAATTCCTGATTTACAAATATAACAAAACAAGAATATTCTAAGATATTCCACGCAACCAGTCTATTTGTCTTCTATTGATTATTTTTGAGTATTTTTAATTTTCTAAATATTGATGACACCATTCTATACATTACAGCATTTCTATAACTATGTTAATTCAGATATAATTGTGTCACCACTAGTAAAATTGTGAACTCAGCAAGTATAACATTGGTGGAGGGAGAACAGTATGTTAGACAGAACATTGGTTACCACTAGAAGTGAGAAATTAAAGCTAGGCTAATGTTGGAGGAATACAGATCTGTAATAATGATGTGATAGCTTATTTTTCTCTATGATATGCTTGGCTTAATGTGGAAGAACTGTATTGTGGCTCAATTTTGATATGATGATAAAATTCAATTGGCACAAAAAATTCATTTGAATCTAATCTTTAAACCTTTGTATGTATTTCCCCTTGTAAATTCAGTCACCTATGCTAAATCTCTACAAGAATGTTCCCTGCTGGTTTAGAGATGTTTCTCTAGCATGTGTAATGAAGCTCCTTGTGACTTCAAGTAAGGTGACTTTAAAATCTTGTAGCTTGCTTTAAATAAAATGAAAAGGCATAGTTGATTTGTATTGATTTTATCTCTAATTTGATTATGCTCAAATCTTTCCAAATGCTTTTAGAACAAGTCTTGGAATGAATTTTGATAATTACACATTGTCTAATATTAATATTAGACTAAAATTCAGCCCTTTTTAAAAAACCTGTAGGAAGGTGTCAGTTTACAGGATGATACTGATATTATCATAAGTAATGTAATTCAGGAAGAACACAAACAGATAAACGGGGAAAACTGTGCTCTTAATAGATTCTTCCTTAAGGGAAATTTCCACTTATGTTTTCAGGTTCTAAGAAAAACAGCAATTTGCTCGTGAAAAATCACTGATGCACTACAATACCTGTAACTCTTTACAGAGGTTCACTGTAAACTGAAAGCAAACAAGGTTTGCTACACTGGAGGGCAGGACTTGGGACATGGTTCCTTCTAGCAGCATACTGTAAGAGTTCACACAAGGCAACATGCACATTACCAACAAAGTTATAGTAAGATATGTATGAAGAAATGAAGCATTCTCAAAGAAACTGTTTCATACTAATGATTTTCAGGGTCTTGTTCCTGTTGCTGTTTTACTCGTAACATTTAAGTTTGAGATGTTTCTGTTTCTTTTCCATGCTAAATATATCTGTCTTACTACATATTTGATCTTGTATAAACAATATAAACTAATCCATTTTATGTGTTGGTCATTCACATGTTCTTAGCAATAACTCAGACAAAATTGTGGAATATATTCTTTTGACAAAGACACAAATTCTTTCATTTAGAGACTGAGAAAAATATGACTTTTCATTCATTCATCTCAGTTTGATTATGTACTTATGGTATTCAATAAATTGAACTTGAAAGGTTAATATTACTGACATACAAATGATGTTTAAATTTTATTCAAGTTGTTGGAGACCATCTTCAACAAAAACATAACTTACCAGCATACTGGCATGGGTATCAGAAAAATAGTGAAGAGAATGAAGACATGAGTGAAAATCATAAAAGAGAAAACATAGGATAGTACTGGGAGGGAATTTCACTAAATACTGATTTCTGCATTAATTTTTACATGAACTTTTAAACAAAACATATGAAAGCGGGAAGAAGGTAAAAGTGTTCTCTTTAACCTGATACAAAGGACAATTTGAATAGTTGACTGCTACAATTTTAAGCCATCAAAGCATTGATCCATTTATTACCATTCTTTTGTTTAGACAGTGAACCCACCCTAGACCAAGTATCCTGAAGGCAGTCACTCCCAAGGTCAAACCTCTTATTTCAAAAAAAAAAAAAAAAAAAAAAATCAGAAGTATGCTTGCATGTTTTGATCATTTGTCAGGGTGGAGTGTATCTATCTGTATGTGTCATTTTAATGTCAAAGGTACCAAAGTACCATATCCTGGCTCAGAATGTGTAGCCCTGGTTGTTGCCAACAATTTTGAGCAATCTCAAACTTTGTGACCTTCAGACAAAGTGGAAATAAGCTCACATTTTTGGGCCTCCACACAAACTGAGATGATAAAGAAAATTCTAAAAAACCAAACATCTTGAAAAACCATTTTATGATACTGTACATTTTAATTTTTAATATTTGGTCCATCTATAAGCAATAAAACACAACTGAGTGTAAGTTTTGTTTCTATCCAAATTATGAAGTTTATGAGCCAGGAATTTTTATTCTAAGCATTTTTGTTTTACAATGTTGTGCAACCTAAAAACAGATGTGTTTGCTTTGGGTCTGGTTTAGACATGTAAAGATCAATTCTCTGATACTGTATCAATGTTGTTACAGCTGAGTAACTCATAGGAAAAAAATTTCATTGGATAGTTCTGTGACTCCAAGGATAAATTTCTAAACTTCTAGTCACTGGTTATGACTATGGCCCCATTTAGTGTGTCACATCATGGTGGATGGTATGACGGCAGGAGTTAAAACATGGGATAATGATCATATGACTTTACCAGAACTAGAAGCTTGGAATAAGCATAAATTTATTCTTAAAAACTCACATTGATGGAAATTACCTCTGTACTTTGTGCGAATACTTTCACCTCCTTTGCAGGAGACAATCACCTCAGAGTGACCCCAAAGGTTCAGCTGTTTTCCTCTATGCCTCACATTTTTAAAGGTAAAAAGCATCCCTTTCAGTGCCAAGCTATTGAATGATGCTCCATATAGTTTTATGTCAACTTGGTATAATAGAGAGTCACATTAGAAGGAAGAATCTCAACTGAGACAATTTCCCCAACAGAATGGCCTCTGGCCCATTTTCTTGATTGTCAAATAATGAAGGAGAGCACAGCTTACTCTGGGTGGTAATCTTCTTGGCTAATCATCCTGAAAGCTACAAGAAAGCAGGCTGAGTAAGCCAACAGGAACAAGATAGTAACCTGCTTACCTCCATGATTTTGTATTCCTTCTTGCCTTCATATTCCTGTCCTGCTTTAGTTTATGGACAGATTTCCTTCAATAATAGGCCATGATATAAAAGTGTAAACGAAATAAAATTTTTCTCCCATAATTATATATTCTCAGCACAGCCAAAAACAGTCTAAAACATGTGATTTATTGAAATAATTACTAGCTATGCATAGAAAATATAAAACAAACAACCTAACTAACTAAAGACTAATAAACTAAAAACTTTGGAACTTGCAAGTTCAGTTCCATTAAAGGATTTATTGTTTATAAATAGAGTCACTACGGACACATTCTTTAGTATGTATTCTGATATAGACATAATATTAAACTTATACAATGGGCAAAAATTGTTCTTTAAAATCAAAAGACATCAATGTATAAGAAACTACCTACTAAAATGCTCTTTCTCTAAAAGTCGCCATCAGCATTTCTAAACAGCTAATGATGAGACATTTGAACTTCTCTCCATATTTTGACATGAAGCTAAAAGTCACATTAGGACCTGATGAACCTACGAGTGGTCAAATCTTAACCCTTCCAGCATGGCTTGGGGGAAGATCACATACTGAATTCTATAAACTGCCATCTCAATAGTGATTTCGCCAACACAGGTTTGTCTCACTAAGAGTAAATTTATTTTGCTGCACTACACTGACTTGGGCTTATTCCTGAAAAACAGCCCTCCCCAAAAGACACATAAAACAGTAAGACTTTATGAATATTTTGATTTATATTTATAACAGAAATCTTACTCTCAGAATTTATAGGCAACTATTTCACTAGTTTTATTTTTCAAATATTACCAATTCAGCTGCTATGTTAATAAAATTGCTTTAATGATGAATAGACACTATTTTTCCTAACATACACTGACATAATAGCTTTTATTTAGTTAGAAAATCATATTCTAAATAAAAACTTTTTCCCAAGAAGCTGTGTAAATAATTGATAGACTTTTTTCTCACTCAACATACTTTTTTTCTCACTGAATAACTTCTTGAATTTTATGCACGATTAATTTACAAGTTACAAAATCTCTATACATGTGTCTCTTGGGCTTTCTGTTGTACAAGGATATATACTACTGTAAATGAAAATTCAAATAATATTATTTTTAATTTTAATTTTTTGTCTATCATCTATCTGTGACTACAAGGTAACATTCATTGATCACAAATTTGAGCATTTAGAAATAATTTTTAATTTTATTCAAGTTTTATATTGATAATTTTGTGTCAAAGGTTAAAATTCTAATAGATGTAGATGTTTCTTATCTTCTCTTTGTGACATGATTGAGTGTTCTTGCATAAATTTTCATTTACTTCTTTTCAATTTACACATGAAACTTTCATCCCTTTTAAGCGATTACACTATTTCCCCTTTGGTTTCAAAAATCCTCTGTTACCCTGTTATAAGTTTGTCCCTAGACTAGTATGTGCCTGCATTAAATGCCTTAATTATAGAATTTAGCAGAAGTCATTGAATTTTAAAAATCAATTTTATGTTGTAAGAGTGTAAAAATAATTGGCTGAAAAGCAGATAATTATTGGTTGAATAAATTTTTCTATATTTATCTTATAAACATAATACTACCATATCAACTCATTTAAATGCATTGTCAGTGGTACAAACATTGAGTTTCCTTCCTGGTGTTGCAATTGCTGTTTCAAATATTATTAGAAAAAAATAGTTTTAACAATCAGACCATAAAATTATTGTGGTGATTTAGATAGATAGATAGATAGATAGATAGATAGATAGATAGATAGATAGATAGATAGATAGATGTGTGTATACATAAATCATATATATATACATATATATTATTGTTTGAACTAGTATAGACAGTAATTAGTTGTGAGAGTGGGTGTGAGGATAGAGGTATTCATAAGAATTCTCTTCTGAACTTTTGCTGCTTTCAGACAGTTCTTTGGAAATTTGAGAGAAGAAAAGACATGGACTGGGAAAGTGAAATAAATGAGAATGGAAAAACAGAAATATCAGAACAGTATTAATATTTTAAAACAAGTAAGGTAAGATGTGGTTTAACAGGACTGGTCAAAATGTGTGATGTAGACCAGATAACAAAACATCTCAGAGGAAAGAAAAATCACAAGAAGTTTGGAAATCACCCCTTGGGCAGACTGCAGAAATATGGAAATGGACACCTACTGAAAAACAAGTTTGATAATTCAACAGTGCCTAAATCTCTTCCACCTAGAAAATCAATCTCTTCAATACAGATGGATCAAATACTTAGCATGATTTAGGAAAGGAAAGACACCATAACCTCTATATTCCTTTACCTATAATTGCAATATAAACTGTGTTCAAAGCACATCATGAAATCGCTTTTGCTCATTTCTCATATATGTGTAAAAATTTTGAGTGCTTTTTGTATTTGCATCTTTAAATTTGTATCTTTCTCACTGTTGTATATAGGATCTGTTGCTAACATTCCCACATATCCCCTAACACTCACGTCTGACATTTCAATGATCTCATTTTATTCCAAAGGATAAAACAGTTATTTTAAATATCATAGACCTTATACAAGTCCCTAGTTTGTACTAATCCATGTATTTGTCACCAAAGACTGAAAGTTTGTGAGAGGAGAATCTGACTTTAGAGTTCACGTTCCTATTGAGATTGCTACTGCAATAAAAAAATAAAATGGACATATAACAATAACCACAATGAAGAAAACATTATAGAATTGTTTCTTAATTAGGAAGTGAATCATGGAAGGCTTATTCATCACTCTGCCTCTTACATGATGTTAGTCTGCTACATCGTTTTAGTTAATTCTTTTGTCACAGTGACCAAATACATGACAAGCAGCAGCTTTGTGTAGGTAGGATTTATCTTGGCTTGGATCCTGACAGTGTAGTTCATTACTGCAAGTGGAAGGCACAGCAATTAATGAAAGAAGGAATAAGTGGGTAAGATGCTGAACATCTAAATTGTCCAAGAAGCAATCATTCTCAGGCTGGAATTAGGAATGCAGAATAACTCTCAACCACATATTACCCCCTGTATTAGCTATCTACCTCATGCTACTGTGATATAAAAAAACGACTTATAGATATTCTACCAACATTTAAATTTGATATTATAAAGTGGAATGTATGAGTAGCGGAAAATTACTGCTTGTTGGATCATGGGAGCTCATGGGGAGATGTAAACGTGGAAGGAGAAAATAGGCTCTACAAAGTTATTCTCTTATTGTGGGACTCACTCTCAAATAAGCACCCTGACAGCAAAGAAAGTGGAAGAGAGGAGATACATTCACTTGTGGACTGCTTCTCAGATTACTCCTAAAAGACTTCAGTCACAAGTCTACATTCACCTTTTATATTCTAAAAGTACAAAGTGTAACCAACAAACCACGAAGCTAGACTCTTTTTAAAAGCACACATTGTTGCTTGCTCAGGGGATTTTGTTTTCAAAGGAATATGATACAGTTGACAGGTGTAAACTTTCATGGTAAGGTTGTGTAGGCAATGACCTACTATTTCAGCTATTTCTCCAGGTTGCTCTGTTCCAGGTAGTAAGGTGAGATCATGCTTGGCAATGAGCAGTATAAGCAGTACTTTGAGTAAATCACCAAATAAATTCATAAATAAGTATACAGTATTTGGTCTTTTTGGCTTTATTCTACTTTACTCTAATCACCACATAGAGCCATGGTACATTCTTCTAGACATAGTGATTGTGCACTTCCATGCGAAGAATAGAACAATTCATTTAATTATTAAAATATAGCTTCTGAATGTGTTTTTCTAGTTTTTGTTGTTGTTGTTTTCTTTAGGTTTGGTTTTTGACTTTTTTTTTTGAGACAACATTCCTCTTTAGCTTTGGAGTCTGTCCTGGAACTAGCTCTTGTAGACCAGGCTGGCTTCAAAATCACAGAGATCCACCAGCCTCTGCCTCCTAAATGCTGAGAATAAAGGTGTGCACCACCAGTGCCCAGCTTCTGCATGTGTTCTTAATCTGAAAAACAATATTAATTTATTGATCAACAAAATATATGTCACTTATTGTTGTGTATCTATTAAAGAATTATGCCCAATAAACTACATGTTTTAGAAAAGATTATTCTTAAATTACAAAATTTTATTTATAGAACTTAAAAATTTTTAAATGTATTTCAGTTATTAATTTATTACGTTTACACTCCTCTTTCCTGCCTCTTAACTTTCCCATGTCTGTAATCCCCTCTAAAATTTCATGGTTTCTTTTTTTAACCATTGTTATTATATATGCATATATATCAATTAATAAAGATACAAATGCAATACGTTGAGTGCATTTATTGTTTCCTATGTGTACATTTTAAGTGCTCATCAACTTGATCCAGGATAATCAATCAAGAGGGCTCATCTTTAAAGAAGACTAATTTTTTTTTCTTAGAACTTGTAATCTACGAATCTTATAGTTCTTCAACTAAAGTGGAGATCCTGGGAGATTTTCTGACTATTTTGTGATACCAACTATTGTTGGAATTACTCAGGCTCTACTTGGAGAGCCATGTTGTTGAAATTCATGAGTGTAGCTCATTTGTCATATCTGAAAGGGATAATCTCACAGCAGACTTTCTCTTTCTCTGTTTATTTAGTGGTGTTTTCTGAGCTTTTGGTGGAGCAGTCCTCAAGAGGACTAGCATGTATAGTTCTACCTTCTTTGATGGTAGTTCTTTCCACCTTAGTTAAGATAATTAGGATAATCTTTTACACACACATCCAAGGCTAACCTACTTGGTAACTTCTTATAGATTTACCAGGGAAAGAATATGAGGAAGTTGTGCCCTTTGCTTTTTGAGAGAGATTACATTTAATAATAACAAATAAATTCTGTTTAAAAGGAAAAGCTCAAAACACTATAAAATTTGAGTTATAAAATTATGTTATTCATTTCTTTTAGTATGGCTTATAGTGAAAATCCAAAGGCAAAATAGGACTCTAAATTTGGAATACACAGTTGGGGATGTGTCTCTAATTATGTGTATTAGGGAGGATCAGAAAGGTACTTAACTGCTAAATATTATTTAAGTGAAATCACAGACTTTGCATTAAAACAATAAAAACATCTACAAGGTAAGGAGACAAAAGAGAAGGACTTACATTTAGGTTATGTTTCTATTATTACTGCTAAAATAAGCATAAGTAAAAGTTTTCATTATGATATTTTTACAAACTTTGCTTTATTGGCTAAAGGAGTTCCCAGAACACCTCCGTCTTTGTCTAAATAAGAACATTCCAAACTAAATACAAAACTATAAGCATTAAGAACAAATATCAAGTATAAAAATTATAATTACAAACAACATAAACAATACCAAGCAAAAAACATATATTAAATGTTTCAATAATTCTTCTATCCTAATGAGTCTAAGTGTTATATTAAAAATGACTTGGCTAAGTCATGAAAGGAAAGTAACTATGACTATATACTCTTTAACTCCATTGAAGAACTAAGAAGGGAAATAATATTACTTGAGTAAACAGAGAGTACAATCAGGCAACTTCTAAAAGGTGCAAGAAATAACAGAGACAATCTACCTTGGCAATCACCCAAAGCCTCATTTGCAATGCTGGGACAACCAACTTGGGCTAAAGACTAGAGTAACTGACAGACCATTTTCAGAGGCAGGAAAAATTTCTGGTGTGAGAGAATTGTCTGTATTCTGTCAATCATGTTTTAAATAAATGCTGATTGCCCAGGCAGGAAGTATAGGTGGGAAAACCAGACAGGAAGTAGAAATAATGCAATGAGAACAGGAGAATTCTGGGAAGAAAGAAGTTGATTACTTCCACTCCTGCCCAGATCACTGAAGCAGCAGGATGTGATCTGCCCCATTGTAAAATGTACTGAGTCACATGGCTACCATAGATCAGAATAATGGGTTAATATAAGCTACAAGAGCTAATAAGTACCTGCCTAATGGGACAATCAGCTTTATAACTTATAGAGATCTCTGTGTGATTTTCTTGGGGCTTGCAGGCTGTGGGGTACCGGGCAGGACAGATTGGAGAGAATTTAGCCAAAATTACCTAAATGATTGTTTATAAATGTTTGTTTACACTTAAAGGGGGATATGCTATAGAAATTTGCATTGGTATGGTCTTGGTTTATTGATACAAATTTAAGGTCAATTTTGTTATATTTTTACTTCTGCTCTTGATTAAGGTGCTGTGCTTATCAGCTTATTTAAAATATAATGGATAATTATGAAATACAGGTTAATAGATAATCATCTCTAGTGGTCAAGTTTGTATTCATGTTAGCCAGGTTTTGTAGATATGTAGAAATATTTCAGTTAGATTGGTATTCATGAAATCTTTCAGAGACCTTCAGAATATGACATTGAAAATGTTTTAAGAGCATAGGAAATTTCATGACAATAAGGCACATCCGCTCCTGGCAGCAGAAATCTACTTCAAGAGGTTGATGGGCACCACAAAAGCTCTTATAGCATTGGTTAGTCATTTTGGCAAGAAACTGCTCTTGCCTGGACTGCTTGAAGTCATACTGTATAAACTGAACATGTAGGAACCACAGAGAAAATGTCTTATGAAGCTGCCTAAAGAAGGTGAAACAGTCCTTCGGTGTTCCTGCTTCATGAAAGTGCCTGCCAGACATTATGCAGGACACAGAAGAAAGTAAGTGACAAACTGGCAATATAGGTGGAACTGTCTTTGAAATTTACTGCTTCATGAAAATGTCATGCTAGATGGGTCTGTAGACTGAATACGGATGTTCGATGGTACAGAAGAACTTTGGATGACTGTCCAGATAGCAAGATGTCTCTATCAATTCTAGAATTTTGGAGTTTGCTTACAATGCACTTCCTGTTTGCTTAGGTAATATTATATCCTCTGGAACCTTTGATGGAATTGTAGAATAGAGAGTTATAATTATAGTTTTTCTTGGTTATGATAAAAAGATAAAGTAGATATAAATATTGTAACTATAATTCTTGCTTGATAACTCCGTTATATGTAATTACTATGTTAAAATTAAAACCTTCCTTTTTAAATAAATGGAAAAAGGGAAATGATGTGGAATTTTCCTCTGTATGCTGTGAATACCATTGGTTAATAAAAAAAACTGTCTTGGGTCTGTGTAGGACATAATAGAGGTAGGCATGGGAAACTAAACTGAATGCTGGGAAAAAGAAAGTGGAGTCAGAGAAATACCATGTATCTGCAAGTGGGGGGAAGATGGCTAGTTCTTAGCTGGAACCTTGCTGGTAGGCCACAAGCCTCGTGGCAAAATATAAAACAATAGAAATGGGTTAATTTAAGAAATAAAGGTAAGTTAGAAATATGCATAAGGTAATAGGCCAAACAATGTTGCAATTAATACAGTTTCCCTGTGATCATTTCGGTTCTGGCAATCCAAAACAAACAAGCAGCCTCCTTAAAAAAAAAAAAAAAAAAAATGCTGCTAATGTGGAGACCACCTAAAACCTGAGAAATTTGGGAAGTAATTCTAGACCCAAAAGAACAGAGTTAAGCATGGTTTCTTGGTTTCAGCACTTTCTCAGTTGTGTTCTTTGCTAAAGGCAAGTGTGTCTCATTTCAGAAAGGATTACTGACTCAGCTTTAGCTACAAAAACCTTGCAGCTCTCTTAAGTGGCCCTGCCACCAAACACTTAAATGGTGTTTATAAATGGCTGACAGCATGCTTCTTGGTGGTGGCAGGAACCTTGAAACTCCATAAAGTTGTGGCAATAAACGTGGCTCCAGCCTGTACCTCTTCCATGATCCTAGACTATCAGAAAGCTAAGGAATAGGCTTGGTCCAGATGTCAAAGCCACAGCTCTAATCCTAGCCATATCACTTAGAAAATTAAAGGCTCATATTGTCAGAAAAATAGAGATATAATAAAGATTGTTTCAGATGAAAAAGTCTCTAAACAGTTTAACAGTGTGTTTAAAAATATATGTAGGCTTGGGAGAGAAGACAGAAAGATAAAGTCCTTTATGGGGGGGGGGTAGCACACAGCACACATCTTTAATCCCAGCACTTGGGAGGCAGAGACAGACAGATGTCTATATTCAAATGTATTTATCTATTTACTTATTTATTAATCAAATGAACTTCTGTTATAGTTTTAGAAAATTGTTCTAGGTGTAATAATCGTTATTGGCCAGCAGGTGTCGTGGTTGCAGACAGAAGTGAGGAATTCGATGTGACTGTTAGTGGTGCTAAAAGTTCTGGTGTGGTTTTGTGGTGCCAGCGGTTTAAATACTAAGAAATATAGTAACAATTAAAAGCAATTAAATCAATTCCATATCTAAGAAGGTTTGACTGGAACTTAGAGATTTTAAGCAGTTGCAAGCCATGAGTTTACTGACTGGGGCTGGGCCAGTTCACAGAGCTGAACTGGAAATAGAAGCTGAAGGCCCCTGTCCCCCCAGACAGATCTAAGCCTGATTAAAGCGGGCCTCACAGAAATCAGAGAAGCAAACCACTTAGTAGGTGGAAGCAAGTCATTTGAGTGGTCAGTGGGAAACTGCCAAGTTACTGCTGTGCGTGGTGGGCCAGCCAAATGGTTTGCAGCTGCATGCCAAAGAGGTAACTCAGCTGTGTGGGTAGTTCAGCAGTTGTGGATTCTAGGTACATGGTGCCAATATGTTACAATTTATAATAAAATAGTCCCAACACTAGCCCAGCATGGAGTATAATAAAGGTTTATTTAATAGGGGGTGAACTCACAGAAAGTATAGCCATCTGCAGTACTCTGAATGCGCTGGGAATGGGAACCAAATTCAGCAGCCAAGAGGCCTGTGAATGTTTTACATCTGCATTTATACTACATGAAACCATGCCCAAAGTGGACTGAAATCTTAAAGACTATTGGATGGAGGTGGAAACTCCTATTAAGACTGTTGGACGAAAGAAGTTCCTATTAAGAAATTGCTCAAAGAATTCTAAAGGGCTCATAAAAGACACAAACTAATGATATTCTCATGAGACCATCACAAATTGTGAGGTATCCTTCTCAACCCAAAGTTAGAATAACATATAAAAGATGTAACTTATTAGTAAGGTGAAACATATTGATGGTGTAGCTATCAGGAAACTCTCCAGGAAATTCATTGGTGGTATACAGTTGTGTTCCAATAAGTAACCATGATAAACTCATTTGTACTGCAAGCTTTACATAGATAGGATTGTGTGCATGTGCATGATTGCATGTATGTGTGTGTATACTTATTTGATGAATGCATGCATATGAAGTCATGATGTGTATATGTGTTCCTTGTGGATGCTTGTTTATACATTTGTATGGAAAAGAAAAGTCCATACCACTTTTGTTTCTCAATTATTCTTGACCCTATTTTTTGAGATATGTTCTCTAAGTAAAACTGGAGCTTATTGATTTGTCTATACTGGCAAGGGAGAAAAATGTAGGCATTTTTCTATATTTACTTCCTTCATGCTGAAATTACAAATATACATAACCACATCTACTTTGTACGTGGGTTCTGGAAATTGAATTCAGATCATCTTATTCCCATTTGAGACAAAGCAGATGAGCTTATTGACAAATTTACCTAATCACATTTCTAAATTCCCATGTTGTGAACAATTAAATTCAAGAGTCTTAATTGTTTTCTTTGTTAGTCGTGAATTATAAAAAGTAAATAAATGAATTGAGCAATCAAATGGGCACTGATTATAATTGATGTACACACAGTCCTCTATTAGGCTGTGCAAACTGCCATTGTGTGTTACAAATATAACAATATTCCTCACACTACAAATAAAAATATCAACACAGAAATGTATGTTAAAATGTCAAAGAAGCAAAAGTGTTATGTAATATTTTAGGGGATGGCGATAATATAGGAAAATGAGACTTTCATGAAGAGTCAATTAAAGTTAGCCAAATCCTTAAACAAAGGCTTAACCTCTGTGATGTTCCTGTATCACCCTTCCTCATTTCTATTCAAAACTAAGTGAAAGTATGATTGTAGCTTAATTCATGATAAAGAAAAATGTAGGAATAGGAAAAGGCAACTTTTTGTCAAAATCAGGACTGTAATCAATGATATGGAGGTAAACTCTCATCCTAACAAAGTTACTATCTGTGGAAAAATATTTATTGAATCAGAAATATGCTCTCATCCCACTTGTCAAACATTTATTAAGCAGTTTTTCTTGCATCAGGTCTATATACCAAAAATCTTGTGTTTGTATCTATTTACATGCTGTTTACCTTCCATATAAACTAATTTATGTAAAATCACTGTAAATCTTTTTGAAGTGAAATAATAATTTCAAACTCCCTTATGGTTTAGATGTTTCCTAATTTTCTGACTGCTTATGGATTTGAAGTTGCCAAGGTTTTCCAAATTTACACACGTGCTTAATTGGGAGTCATGTAAGAGAATATGGTGCTTGCCTCTATTTATAGCACTTGGGAGGCAAAGGTTAAAAGATCTCAGGCAGATTGAAGGCACTCGGAAATACAGAGTAAGACCTTGTTCCAAAAGAAAAAAAAATTAAACTGTAAAAGAAGAATAAGAAAAAAGAGAGAATAGAGAGAATATGGGGAGGAGGATGGGATATAGGGAAGACAGAGTCATATGAGTTACAAAATGAACTTGCCAAGCAGAACACAATGTTAAGTATAAAAGATAACACTTAAAATTAAAGAAAAGATGCAGAGGCATGGTATAATTCAAAACACCAAAATGATTTATAAATAATGCCAGTTAAGAAATCTTCATGAAACCAAAGACTTACACAAAAGTGCCAAAATTCAGTATCCACAAGCCTGGAGTCACAAGCCAGGCAACAACTGAACTAAAGCTTCTATTTTACTTTTCTCCTTATTTCAGGGGTCCCTGGAAAAGGTCACAAAGATGTGCTATTCCTAAAATCCTACAATGATAATTTTCTTCGCTTGTGAGAGCAATTAGCTTTGTAGAGCAATGCGAGTTCCCTAAGCTCAGGCTTTTCCAGACCTGGAAACAGCAAGCAACCTATCTTTCATCAGACAAGTCACCAAGCATGCAATTCAGGAGCAGAGGCTTCCTCCAACTCCTAGATACCTAGTCTTACACAAAGTACTATAACTTGCTTTTATGGGAAAACACACCTGCAATTTCAGAGCTCAGAGTACTGAAGCATTAGGATACAATTTTAGAACCATCTTGGGCTGCATGATATCCTGACTCAATGTGAACATGTGTTTTCATTTTCTTCATGATAATTGAATGAAAATTTTATATTTATCTAAAAATGTGCTAGTTTCATATTGCTTGCAAGCTAATTATATTTTCTTAACTTTAAAAACCATATAATTACATATTTTATAATTATGCTTTAAAATAATGAATTCTTTATAACAATTGCTAGGTAAAAATATCCTGAAGTTATGTATATTAAAATTATATTTGCGTATTTTATCACTTTATATTTATAATCATTAAATTATGATGACATTTGTAACAATTTAGTGATGTGATACATTTTTATCTGACTAAAAATATAAGTAAATATTTGACCCGAGAAAAGCATATTAGACTTCTAAATTAAATATTTTGTATAGATGGTAAATTTATCATGAGACTAAAGAGGTTCAAAAGAAATTGTATTATTACAATGAATGTCCAAAAATAAAACAAGAAGCAAAAGTAACTGCCTAATTTGTACGTTGATAGATAAAACATATAAAGGAAAAGGAAAGAGTGAGACTTTGCCTTTGCTTCCAGCTAGGCTACTGGGCATGTCTACCTCCATTCTAAATTGATAGCAACAAAAGAACATAATTTAGAGGCAAGATTTATTCGATTAATGGAGCAAACTTCCAGTGTCTCTTCTAGATCTTCAACCTGCTTGTAAATAGTTCTGTCTCCTTGGCATTGTATCAGTCCTGACATCTGGAGCTGTGTTTTATGTGGTGCAATTCAGTTGCTATCTACTTTCAGCCTGCTGTGCCAGACATGAAAAAGACTTGTTAAAGCCAGCAAAAGGAGTGCATATATATATTTTTTAAAGCATAGTCATTCAGCTATGTAAAAATTTAAAAGTAAATATTTTAAACACAAGTTAAATGAAAGTATTAGTGAATAATTTTGTTTAGGGAACATTTATTTGGGTTAAATCAAATTCAGTTATTTGCTTCCTCAAAAGGTATAAGGATCAATGTGTTCCTTAATGCTACATGACAAGCACTTAACTAATTACTAAGATGCACGGCTAGATGTCTGTCATTTTCATGTACTCATTGGAGCTATTGTAGGCAAAATAATTTTGTAACTTAGAAATTGAGAAGAATGTGTTGACTTCTCAGTACTTCAATTGGAAAACTTTCAGCACAGATGCCTTAAATGTACTAAAATAAAATTATCTACACCAACCAATACATTGTTATTAATTTGTTTATTTATTCTTTGTGTCCTTGTCACATATATGTGTGCTTGATATATATATATATGGAGTATGCTGGATTAGGAGCACATACATGGAGGCGAGAAGTCAATGTCATAATGACTTCTATAGTTTAATTTATCATCTTTTTGAGACACACTATCTAACTGAACCTAGGAATTACTGTGTTAGGTAGACAGATAATCAGAGAGACAACTAGAGGGAAAACTCCCTGACGAACACTGGAATAATTTAGAAGTGATTGCTGCCAAATCCAATGTATATATAAGTTTGTGCATGTGTATTGGGGAGGGAAAAATGTAGAGTTGGTTCTCTCCTTCTCTATTCATGTGGGTTCCAACAATGAAACTCAGATCACCAGAAAGTTTGGCAATCACCTTGATCCATTGAGCCATCTTGCTTGCAAGAAATATGTAGCTTGTGGGAACCTTAAATGCCTTGATGTAGTTTATGGAAACTCAATTCCAATCTTGAGCAGTTGGACCATCATATAAACTCTTAACCGCTTCTGCACCCAAAACTTTAGTGTATTTTAAAACAAAACGAATTATGGAAAATAATATAAATTTAAAAGTTATATAAAATATAAACCCATATATTATAAGAAAATCTAAAATTAGAAAGCTCAAGAGTCCACCTTAAGTATTGATAATTAATATAAAAGAAGTACAATGGTGATATGTACAAGTGTAAATGCTTTTACTGACCAAAATTACCAAAACAGTCACTATCACATTCTAACATAGTCCCCCTCTATTATTACAAATAATCACAAGTTGTTACTAACATTGATTATACAAAGTTGAAGTACTGTAGGATTATGTTTTCCAATATTGAAATCATTTAGAGAAAAAAATTATCCTGTTTATGCTAAGGTATGTATCTTTCTAATGTAGGTTTAATTGAAACATGTTTCAATGACATTATACATAAAAGTTTTAACAATTTTAAAATCAGAGAAACCAATATTAATAATTATCAAAAATATAAAATAGTTTGACAATTTCACATTATTCTTTACTTGTTAAAAATTAAAGCATAGTGATTCTAGTTATTATTGACTATGATATTTATCAGGTTTCTCAAAAAATCATCTTACAGATGCCAAAGCACTCAAAGAAAAAACATACTAGAAGTCTATATTTAATATTTGTTGAACAACTCACAATTCTTCATAACTATATTATAAAAATCAATTGCACTAACCTTTTCCAGATGAGAAATATCAATTAAACAGCACATACATTCTAAATGGCTATTTCTTTTGAAAATAGCCATTGCTTATCATTGTTATCTTGATTTTATGAAGTCTTCTCCAATGGAAGATTCCACTATGGCCACAAGCTTAGAAGTCATTATCTTCCATTAACTCTGAATCAGTCCTATCATTTACTTTTAACCAATAGAGCAAAGCAGAGATTACTTTTCAGTCTACATTTTAAGAGACATTAAAACTTTCCATTATTATTACTTTAGGAACACCAGCTACTATTTAAACAAATTTAAATAGAAATCCTGGAAGGCTAGATACTGTGTACAAAAGGAGAAAAGAATGTGAGCACAGAGGTGACCAAGATAATGACTGCAAGGAAAGAGACATCCCATCATTCCAACTGTCTTAGCCATAGGACAGATCCACAATCTCATAATGAACCTCTTGTCTCAACAGGGAATGGAACACAGGTATCCTCATTAAACTTCTGCCACAGTACTTATTCACAGGATCCTGGACTAGTGACATCCTGAGCTCAACAAGTAAGGGTTCTTGCTACCAAGCCTGATAACACAAATTATATCGCCAGAATTTATACGGTCAAAGAAGAGAGCTAATTTTATCAGTGAGTACTTTGATTTTTAAAATATGATATAGCACATATGTAAGAACAAATACATGCACCACCAACCAATATAAAAATAAATACAGCATGATGGTTTTGTAGAATTTTTATGTTATGAAGGTGTAGAAATTTTCTAGTCATTCAATTTTTAGGGAAGTATGTATATTCACACCAAAAACATCCACAATATAATTAAAGACCAAAATAATATATAGAATCTTGTAACTAAAAAGTGAAGAAATGATCAATGATAAATTTATATGACTTTTATTCTAATAAAGTATATACATTGATATAAGTAAATAATATTAGAATAAAGGTATCAGTATTCCTACAGTTAACAAATGATATGGTAATAGAGTCAAATTTCGTTCAGATTTTATTTTTGCATTATTTTCTTACTGTATATTGTGTTCATGCAATTATATACAGAATTGAAAAATGAATGATTTGCTCACAGAAGTCATACAATATACACCAGGCTGAAGGATCATATATACATAAATATAATGTTAATTTTTTAAAAAGATAGACTAAATAATAATAAATATTTAAAATTTTATGACTTTAGGGATTCATGGCAGAGTATAAATCCTGACGGCATTATTTGGGATGATAAAATGAAAATAATTCTGATTTTTGAGCAATAATCAAAGATAAGTGTTTCAGAAATCACTGGAAAAAAGAAAAATTGAACAAATCAGTCCATCACACTGATTTTACATAGCTTTAACTTTTTGCCAAAAAAATAAACATTAGTTTGTATTCAGTACATAAATTCAGCTGGTTTAACTATCATAAAATAGAAAACTTGACTCTAAGATATATAATTGTGGTATTGATGTTTTATAAGTATATATCTATAATTGCACAAAAATGACATACATTTTTAGAATCTTCTTTTCAAGGTAGTCTTTAATGTATTTGAGAATAAGAAAACTATAAATATCATTTAAAACATCATTGGTTTATGATTCTGAATATTTGTTTCTATTAATTAATTATAAGTATATATACATATATAAACATGTGCATACAAATGTATATATCCATCTTTTTGTTCTTTGTTTAGAGTAAGACTTCAAAGATAAACAGATAGAATTCTCTTTGTCAAATTTTATTAAAATAAACAGTGAATCATTCATGTAGTTATCAGAATCTTGATATCACAAAGTTTCTGTGGTTTTGACATGTAAAATATGAAGTTTATTTTAACTTTGGAAACTGCAACTAATTAATACAGATGTTTTATTCACTAGAGGTAAAATTATAAACAAAGCTCTAGTTATTGATCAGAAAAAAATATACACAATTTATCATGTCATAGATTTTAAAGCTCTTAGATTTATAAAACCAAACCATTTCATGCTATATAATGTAAATATAACAATGTTTCAACAAAACTCTGGAGGATGGCATTATGGATTTAGAATACACAGTGACAAAACTCATGCCCTTATCTCATGCATTCATTTATGCCTCAACAATGCTTAAGCATGCATGGCAGTTATTCGGTTGTTCCTATCCTTGGCAGTCCTAGATCTTGGTGTTATTGTCATACCCAAGGTTCCCCAGTCTTCCTTAATGCTGAATATCCAGCATTGTTTGGGCTTTCCCTTTGCCTATCTCTTGTACGTCTAAAAACAGTGCTGTCATTCATTCTCTTAACACAACCAAAGTATCTCAAAGCGCCATTGCCATATTCTGTAGTTTACTTCCTTCTGTGGGATATATATATATATATATATATTGGTTTTTCGAGACAGGGTTTCTCTGTAGTTTTGGTGCCTGTTCCGGAACTACCTCTTGTAGACCAGGCTGGCCTCGAACTCCCAGAGATTTGCCTGCCTCTGCCTCTTGAGTGCTGGGATTAAAGGTGTGCGCCACCACCGCCCAGCTTAGAGATATTTTTTTAATGTCATTACTGCCCAGTATATCTTTTTGTGTGATTCCTAGAATCCTTCTGAGACATGAAATTTCAAACATATTCAGTCTGAGGAGCCTTTCATTGTCCTGGTTTCAGAGTTGTAAAAAAGGCAGCTCAAGACAAGTGTTTCATATTGTAATTTTTGTAAAGTGTCTCAATTTCTAATTTTCTTGTCGTTATGTCTCTTGCTGACCAAACCTTTCCTAGTGCCTGCAATAGTCTTCACTATCGCTATCTAATTCTTGACATCTGAAATAGTTCCCTCCTTTGAAATGAAGTTTCCTCCGAGGTAGACAAAATTGATTGTTTTGATTCTTTATTACAATGTTAAAATGATCAGTGCCCTTCTGATGTTTTTTATCTCAGTCTTCTCAATGCTTGCTTTCATAACAAGATTTTCAATTACTTTCAGCACTCTATTTACCATGGTCTGCAGCTCATTTGGACTTTCAGTAAGTAGTACTGTATCATTGGCAAAATTCAAATTATTGATACGCATACCACCTATCTGCTACCAAACTCCTCATCTTCCAGGGCTATTGGGTTTATTAATTTCAGGAATATATTAAAGAATAGTGATGAGAAGATGAATCCCTGTAAAAATGCTATGATTGTCTTAAACTAATTATTTAATTCATTATAGACTTTGATTGCTGCAAAGGTATCTTTAGAGGTAATGTCTAGTAGTATGATTTTCTCTGGGAATCTGTAGAACCTCATTGTATTCCAAAGTCCCCTCCTCCAAATTCTGTCAAATGCCTTCCTGAAGTTGAGGTAACAAGTATATAAATCTTTTCCAAATTCTTCATGATTTTCTGCCAGTTGTCTCAAAGTAAAGATCTGATCAATTGTGCTCCGGTTAGCTCTAAATCTGTACTGGGCTTCTGCTAGAACTTTCTCTGTTCTGCCTTTGATCCTTTGCAGGATAATGGTGCAGGAGATCTTGCTGCTTAAGCATAACAAATTAATGTCCCTGTAATTCGAGCAGTTCAGCTTGTTCCTCTTCTTATGTATGGGGATTATGACTGAGTGTAACATGAGCACTCCTGCTTGAAGGGCCAGGCCTGCTTGTTTGTTGTTTTCTGTCCTCCCACCAGGTCCCCCACAACTGTTTAGTTCCAAAGAAAAATCACACATAGGTCTCCATAAATGATAAGCTGATTGGCCCATTAGCTCTAGCCTCTCACTGGCTAACTCTCACATCTTGATTAACCCATTTTTCTGATCTATGTTAGCCATGTGGCTCAGTACCTTTTTTCAGTGGGGCAGATCACATCCTGCTGCTTCAGTGGTCTGGGCAGGAGTGGGAGGAATCAACTTCCTCCTTCCCAGAATTCTCCTGTTCTCATTACATCATTTCTACTTCCTGTATGGTTTTTCTGCCTGGCCAATCAGCGTTTATTTGAAACATGATTGACAGAATACAGACAATTCTCCCGCACCAACGGAGCACTTCCATTCTGTGGGAATCACTTCATGTTTCCATATCTCTCTGAAGACTCTGAGAATTGCCTCAACTTCTGAGTCTATTGTAGCTACCTCCAGCTCCTCCAAAATAATATCATCCACTCCTGGGGCTTTCAAGCCTTTTTCTGTCGTGATAGCTTCATTTATCTTGCTCCTGTCAATATTTAATATTTCCTCAACTCTGGTGTTTGAATGGCTGCTAAAGTGCTTCTCATTCTAGTCTATGTTGTCAGCATTAGAGTCATTGTATAGGTTATCAAAGTAATGGCTCCATTTTTGCTTTACTTCACCTGGTTCTGTTAATAAATGACCTTGTCCATCTTTAATCACCTGAATTTGAGGAGTGTATCTGGCAATTATCTATCTGATAGCTTTGTAGACAGGATGTGGTTTATTATAGAGTCTAGCCTTTTCAAGCTCTATGCATATACCTTGTACATACAGCTCCCAATCCTTCTTCACTCTACTTTTACCTTCCTGCACAGAGTGTTGTTGTGTTTTGCTCCATGAGGATTGTCTCTTTGTTTCTCTTTAGGTTCCTTATTTCTTCTGCCAGGTTGATCATCTCTGCAGTAAATCATTCTAATGGTATTGTCCTTTTTTGCACAGCTAATCATTTCCTTGGAAAGCCTCCTGTATAGTCCTTTGTTTTTCTCCCATTTGCTTTCTATATTTGTAAAGAGATTTTTAATGATGTCCCTCATCTCCTGGTAGCTGCCTCCTCAATGGTGATACTGGAAACAACCAGTCTGTTTCTCTGGAAACCTAGGGAATTAAGTATGTGATTGAAAGAGATTGAGCTAGTCAGCTAAGGACCACCACATGAAGAGGAAAAGACATGGTCACTCATACTCATCAACTCAGACTACGAATCCAAATATGGACTCCCCCATGCTCTTATCTACAATAAAGAAAATGAGGAGGCAGAAAAAGTCTAAGAATGAGAGAAGATGGAGAACACTGAGAAAACTAGACCCTATAAAAAAACATGAGTAAAGCACAAAGGAATTTACAGAGAGAGAGGCACCATGCACAGGTCTACATCGGGTGCTCTGAGTATATAATTTGGCTCCCAGTTTTTATAGGATTCTGAGTGCATATCTGACTCTTGTTCCTTCTCGTGGACACTTTGCTTTTTGATGGTTTTTCTTGTCCAACTTTGATGTGATAGATTTATTTTAACTTATGATTTATTTTGTTACGTTTAAAATAAATGAATGAAAATCTAGCCACTGTGGTAAAGGTTAACAACTGAACTCTCATTTATACTTACTGGGAGAGGGAAAATTAGTTTTCTCCAATATAGTGAAACTGGGTCTATCAACCAGCCTGAAGAAGGTTTCATGTTCATCACTATGTGACATACATACAAAGAACTCCATCACATTTTTATGTGTTTTTATTTGGTTACAATTTTGTGGGGGGGTTTTGTTTGTTTGTTTTCTTGTTTGCTTTGCTTTGTTTCTTTTGAGTATTGTTTTATTCATTTATTTTGGTGTTGGAGGTTGTTTTTGGTTTGCATTTTGAGAACAAATTAAAGTTAGATGGGTACAAACCAGGGAGAAGACTTGATAAGACTTGGGGGAAGGGAATAAAATGATCAAAACATATTTAATTTTAAAAATTGTTTTAAATAAAAAAGGAAAAATAAGAATTCCATAAGAGGTTCAATTTACAGTGTGTAACATAATCCTGATAATATGTTTACATTCTTAAAATTATTATGTGGACAAACAATATAGTTTTATGTAAGCATAAGTTTTCCCTTTAATAATTTAGTCAGATAAAACCTCCAAATAATATATTGTTTAAAATATTATCAAATATATTCATATAACCTTTTAAATCTGTCTTTTCATTAACTGAATTAATTTTCCTCTGAATTACGTTGGTTTGTACAATATTTTAAATAGAAATGGTTTTAATTTGAAGAAAAAATAACTAAAATCACAAATTGGTAAGAGGTTTTGACAACTTTACAAATAATGAGTCCTTAGGCTTGTACTAAACTGCAAGACAACAAAGAAAAAAAGAAGAAATCTTAGGGAATATGGCTTGAAAAACCATCACACATGTTCATACACACACACACACACACACTTACACACTAACAATTTTAATATAGTCTAATTTTTAGCTTTGTTGATTCTTCTCTGGAGCTACTTTACAGAAAAACAAAATTTCCATACATTATTTCATTCATATACATTCTAATTAGATTTTTTTTTTTTTTTTTTTTTTTTTTTGGTTTTTCGAGACAGGGTTTCTCTGTGGTTTTGGAGCCTGTCCTGGAACTAGCTCTTGTAGACCAGGCTGGACTTGAACTCACAGAGATTCGCCTGCCTCTGCCTCCCGAGTGCTGGGATTAAAGGCGTGCGCCACCAACGCCCGGCTAAAGAATACAACTCTAGAAAAAAATCCTTCAAGTACCCATCAAGGTACAAATTCATTAAAGTATATGCTGCTGCAGTTAGAACAAATTCTCTCAACTGATAGTAACTAACAAATCTTTGAGTCGAAACTTAATACAAAAGATAAACATGGGAAGGAAAGAGAAAATGAGAAAGATTATAGAGAAAGAGAGAGCACAGCAATGTGAGAAATTTAATGAGTCATTTTAAAATGCACATAAATATAATAATCAGAAAATTAAATTAGTTAATTTGTTATAAAATCTTGATAGTTCTCTTCATATTAAATTTTATATATATTTTTTTAATGCTGCAAGATCCCTGGTGGCAGTAGGCAACAGAAATGCTGTAGGTCCCAAATGGTAGTAGCGGGCCATGTGACAGCAGACAACAGGCCCTGGGAGCAGCCAGTCCCAGGCAGAGACAGCTGCCGGTCCCAGTGCGGTGGCTCGAGCAGTGGTGGCGGGCCATGTGTCATCAGGCAGCGGGCTCTGGGAGCAGCCAGAGATGGCTGCCAGTCCTCGAGCAGAGGCTGGTCCCAGGCAGGGAGACACATGGCAGGCGGGCAGGAGACAGAGTCATAGATAGACAGGACTTGCAGAGTAAGGTTGAATATTTATTCAGGAGGTTGTGGAGGGGAAATGATGAAAGAGAGAGAGAGAGAGAGAGAGAGAGAGAGAGAGAGAGAGAAGAGGAGAAAGAGACAGAGAAGGGGAGAATTGGAGAAGTGGGGAGAGAGGCAGAAGCAAAGCTGTTTCTCTGAGAGAAAGATGGAAAAGAGAGCAAGCTCAGGCCAGAAGCTGAAGATCAGCCTGCCTCAGCAGATGGGGGAGGGAGTAGGTGTGACTTGTCTCTTAAAGGAACCAGGGGCCAAAACCATAACATTAAATATAAGCAAAAAACTGTTTTATTAACTGTATGAAAGTCATAAGGTTATAAGGTAATGAATCTTTTTATAATTGTTTTTGGGTTTTACTAGTTAAATTTATGTATTTATTTTACAACTTGACAGCAGCTTCTGCTGCCTCCTCTCCTTTCATTCCCTTCACCCAATCCTCTGCTCCTCAGTTTCTGCTCAGTGAGTGGTAGGTCTCCAGCAAATGTCAACAAAATTCTTCAATATAAAGTTGCAGTAGGACTAAGTATCTACTGTTGTATTAAGATTAGACAAGGCAACCAAGTATGAGAAACAGTGTCTGCAAAAGTCAGTCAAAGCATTAGGTATAGCCTCTGCACCTGAAAGACCCCCGGTATGCGGAGACTCTTAATCAAGTCTCGGGATAACAACCCCCCCCCCCAGTAACTCATGAGAGACCATCTTTGCTGCAATCACACAAGATTTATTTGACAGGACAGGAACCAGTGCACTGAAGCCGAGACTTGTAACCCACGCAGGGGAGGAGTTCAACCCTGAGTAACTGGGAGAAGGGTTTTTTTTTTATTCTTTTTTAATTAAAATTTCCACCTGCTCCCTGTTTCCCATTTCCCTCCCCTCCTCCCAAAAGGGTTTTTTAAGGGAAGAAACTACAACCCAGTAATCGAAAGGGGTAGGGAGGGTGTCAATGAAAATTCCAAAAATACAAGTAATAATCACAAGGGGGCAACTCCCTGTTTGTCAAGATTATTCTCAAGATTATAATCTAACTTTCTCTTCAGCTAGTTCCTGAAACAGATTCACTGAACCTAGATTTTTGGCTCTATTTTTCCTGCTAGTGGGGTCTGGATTTATCCAGGTCTTTCACACCAGTGTTAGGAGTTCTGCAAGTTGTCCCAGTTACAAAACTGCCACATATAAGTAGAAGGCCTAAGTTAATCATTCATAGGAGTGTACAGATTCTGACTCTACAACCAAGAAACTTGCAGGTAATGAATCTAAAGAGATCTGTAGTGTGTGAAGAAGTTCTTATGGCCAAGTCTGTTAAGTCCCCACAAAAGCCAAAAAGAAAATGGAGTCCCATATTGTAAAAGCTAAGAGCCTTTATTTTAATCAAGTTTGCAAACTCAGTCTCTCTGCATATCTAAGGTATTGGAATAACCGGAAAGCCACAAGCTCAATTAGAATAAGGTTTTATAGTAGTAAAGGTGGGGGTGAAGGGTTTCTGAGGTTTTAAGATCCCTGATTGGCTAACATTTGTCTAGGGTGTCCTGGTTAATGTTTGCTGGCAGGTGTTCCTATCTACAGTGCTTGGAATGCCAGGTGTTTATTTTGCATAGTCTGTTCTTGGTCGGGGTCAGATAATCTCAGCTTGTGGTTCCTCCTGCAACCAGGCATTGCCTCAGGGTAAATTACTGAGATTCTGGACTCTATTTAAATTTATTGATGGCCAGAGTCCCAGGTGATAATATTTGGAAGTTATGAACTTCCTCTGGGTGACTGCCCATACTTAGCTTATCATGGTCTGTACCCACATAAGTGAGTTACAAAGAAAACATTATGAACATTTGAAGCTTAAAGACTTTATGAGGTCTTATATTCATTTATTTTTGATAAATAAAGAATAAAAATGAAAACATAAATTTAATAAATGAACATTATAAAATTTTCCTGAATGTGGGCAACCATAGTTGGCTTTTTTCTGTCCACTTGATACAAGCCAGAGTCATGTGGGGAAAGAAACTTTAACTGCTAAAATTCCCTTATCATATTCACCTCTTGTAAAATGTGTGAACCAGTTTTTTGACTGATAAATGATGTAATCCAATATACTAGAAAAAATAGCTTGAGCAAGTAATGGTAGCAAACCAGTAAGCAACATTCTCTTATGACACCTTCTCCATTTATTGACTTTGGTTTCCTGCCCTGAGTTCCTGAGTTTGCCTGTCTTTGATGGATTTATAAATTGAATATTGAAATAAACTCACCCGCAAATTTCTTTGTTTGTGGTGTTTTATCACAGGAGTAGAACCCACAACTAAGAGAGCAATCACCATTAATAAAATATTGAATATTTTGTGATTGAAGTTTTTAAATTCACATTGCAATATGTAACATTGTAACAAAAGATTAAATTACAGAACCAGACTTAACTACACTAAAATCCAATCATCAGTATGTTTTATATGATGGTGTCAGAAGAACCAATAATAAGTAATTAAAACAGCATTTTGTTAGGCAAAGTTAACTGGGAGAGTGAACACACTGTCTTCAGATGTCTCAGGGGGACCTTTCTAATATATCAATTAGTCATAAATTGTCATTGTTCCTGTTTTTTGTTTAATTTCCTAACGCATCTTAAGATATACCATATCTTAGAGGAGCTGACAACCTCTGTCTGCAGTGTTTATCAAAGCACACCAGATTCTGTCTGTGCTTTGCTCAAAATAAGAGATGAAAACAAGAGCAAGCTACAGAATTCAGGATATTAAAAAAAAAAAAAAAAAAAAAAACAACTTAATAGGAAAAGCAGTGAGGAACATGCCCTGGGTACACTCTAGTATGTGAAGATACCAACAAAGCTACAGTGGAAAAGGGTGATAAATTGTTTCTGAAGACATACTGTAAGGTGATGACAGAAGATACAGAAAATACATAACTCTGAGAAAGAATAAAGGACAGATAAATTGACATGGAACATATTTTTATAATCATTATAAAATGTTAATACTGTGTTCGGAAGCATAAGGACTTGCAAATATATTAATGGAAGTTCAGATTTAAAAGGAGGCTCTATAGGAAGAACAAGATATTGGTTTGTATTCAATTCTCTTCTAAATCAACATATTTGGGAGGAAATACATATTATAGAAAACTAAATTATAGAAGGTAATAATAATTTCCAGAGATTGATAATTGAGGTTTTGATCTTGTCTTTTTACTTGAAAATCTAATGAATAAAAACAGACTATTTTGCAAAAAAGGTTAGATTTTTGGAAGGCACAAGTGTTCTCAGACATAGTGTTTCAGTAATAACACAGATTCTCCTGTTATTACTTTCACGGGGGGATACTTGTCATAACTGATGGGCTGCATTGGCATCATTGCCACTACAAGCTCATCTTTGAGTAATGGACCATTCTTGGTGGTTTAAAATCTATCAGTTTTGCCAAGTGTATTATGGAATGCATTTGACATTAAAATAATGTTTTAGAATCATTTCACTGCTCTAAAAAAATATTTTGTACTGTACAGTTACCTACATCAAATTTTTTCCTTGGAAATGTTAGAGAAAGGACAAACTAAAACATCACTGTTTAAAAGGCAGAGTAGCAAAAAAATATGTGTTTTTTTATGTCTATGTGAAAGCATATCTTTCACTTCGCAGAGAGTTACCTCTGACTCAGATTGGGATTCACAAATGCATGATAGGCCATATAGTCTTCTGCCCAGTGTCTTTGAGGGCCAGCTAAGGAGAGATGTCAACTTCAACACAGCATTGCTATTCAGAAGTGTTTTTATCCTCTCGCAATACACATCTAAACAGTAAATTATTTCTATCTAGAATGTCCTATACCATGATATTTTTGTTCTGGAACAAAGGGCCTTAGAAGTAACAATTTAATATCTGAAAAAGTATTTACTTTTTAAAAATATTTTCACTAATTATATAATTGAGGTTTGGGAAAAATTTTTATTTTTAATTATCTTGAAATTTTTTTTTTACTTTCAATGTCTTCTGTGTATTTGAATATCCTCCAATGGAAAAAAAAAAATTAAAGCCCAACTTTTCTGCTGCTGTGAAGGAGAAGATACTTCTCTTGGTTGATACACAGTCTTGCTGTTCTGAAAAGAGACTTCTCTCTGGCTGATACCCAGTGATTCTATTCCCAGACTATGTGAACTCTAGGAAGTGTAATGACCATAGATTTTTTAAATGTAGTAATTATGCAGAACTATATAGTCTATTTTATTTCACTCTAATTATATGAAAGCATAACCCTTCGTCAGTTTCTTACTGCCTTTGAAAATTATTCCTTATGTCCCTGTTTATATATTACCAGTGTCTGGAATGCTTTTTTCGTATGGTGTATGTTTTTCTCTATTCTCTTTAACTTCTATTCCTGACTCCAAGACATGTATTTCCCTGACAATACAGATTAAAACTGCTTGGCATGTTACCTATCATCCTTTTGTCTAGACCAAAAGAGAATGATGGTGCTACCTGTGTAGTTGATACCCTTGGTTGTCTGTTCAGTCACAATTAATAGCTGTGTTTTTTCTGCTGAAGAGCTGTTTATACAGAAGAAAAAAAAATGTAAGGCACTGAGTTATAATCAGAGTGTCACAAGTTATTGGCACAGTTAAGATCAGTAAGACAGACAGTGTAATCACAAATACAACTCTGCTACAAACTCTGTAAGACCCTCAGGTTCTGTTATTTTTCAGGTTCTTTTACTAAGGCATTTAGAAAAGAAACTAAGGGCTGGTGATAATACTCAGCTCTTAAAGGCTATGCTCACAACCAAAATGATAAGAAAAGACACTAAAAATTTAGCAAGAACACAAAGGATGAAATGAAAGGATTAGCAAAGAATCAAGCCAAGTACAGGATATATTTATGACAACATTAACAGATCTCATATGCTGCCTATTATCATGAAAACAAGGGTTACTGTTGCTGTTCTATAGAACATTACAAAATACTAACTGCATCTTCCTTCAATTATGTGATAGACCTGAACTCCAGATGCCAAGAGGAGGAGACTTCAGTCACCAACAAGTAAATAAGGTTTGAGTCCTCAGGAGCAGAATCAGTGCTACTATTTAATGAGATAGGTGGACTTAACTTTCACTCCTTCTTCCACAGTGAAGTGTCTAGGAGACATGGCCAAGTACAAACCAGTCATCAGGCCTATCGCAAATCAGACCCCATGAGTCCGACCATCCTGGGCTTTTGGCCTCTTACACTAACAGAAAAAATATGGGCTTCTTAAAGCATAAAACCTATTCTAATTTTTGATAGCACCTCAGAGTGTTTAAATGGTATACAAGGTCACATCAATATCATTTATTCTCTTTTTGAAAACAAAAATGAGTCAACTATTTATGGAGTGTATCTATTCATAAACTGAAACAGTTGGTGACAATTTCAAGGTTTACTATTCTTTGTTCTTCAGAGGAAAAAAAATTGCATACTAACAAAAGTTTTGTTATTCTTTATAGGTATTTATATAAATATTTTTAACTTATTTATTTATATTTACCATTAGAGAATGAGATTAAATTTTTTCTACTTTAAATATCCATTGAATAGTCATTGTTAAAATTACCTGTGTCTCTTTTATATAACAAAGAAATATATGAAGCAGGAGAATGTTCATGTAAATAAATATGCAGTTATAAACAAAAACAAAGTAAATTTTCACAGGTCATTTTATTGCTTATCATATACATTAAATTTCATAGGAACTGGTCTACAAACATAGACTAGGATAACTAAAAATTCTGTCTTATATTTTTCTATTTTAATCTAATTCTATCCCTATAAATTGCATTTATTTATTTATGTTTATTTATGTGTGAGTATGCGTGTGCACGTGCATACCTAAAGTTCATGATATACATTTGAAGATCAGAGAATGCCTTATACAAGTCAGTTCTCTCCTTCCACTGTTTGTATCTCAGAAGTTGAAATCATGTCCTTTTGTTTAGAGCCAAGTAATCTTTATCCATGGATCTATCTCCCCAGCCCATTATTAAATTATCACATTTTCATTTTTAAAATATATTTAAGAATTTCATGGATGAGTTCTCTGTATTTGTATTATTTCCTGTCCTCACACTTAACTCCTGTAATGACCTCCAAGAACTACCACATTTCTTCTCTAAATACTTTGTTTTACACATAGACATACACACACACACACAGGTAGAAACACACACAACTGAAAACATGCTGAATCCTATTAGTGTAGTTATTATTTACATATCTCTAAGTCTGGTAAATGAGAATTGGGATCACCAATCTGGAAAAGAAGCAAACAGAGAAAACATAAGCCTATTTTCTTCTACATCAGCAACCTAGCTCTTCACCTAGGAATGTGGTTTAACTAGAAAGAGTTAACTGGGAAGAGGGAATCTCACCGCATTTTCCCCCTCAGTTTGACCTGTGGGGGGTGTCTGTGGAGGTATATTGCTGATTAATGCTTGGTTTGGGAGGGCGTATCCATGTGTGGAGAGTACTATTACTGCTCCTTGCACCCTGCATCCCGCAGCAACATTCTTGCATCTTACACCCTACACCCTGCACCTTGCTCCCTGAATCCTGTATCCTGCTTCCCGCACTGTGCATCCTGCACCCCGGCTTGTATAAAAAAGAAAGCTGAGCAGCATATCTCCATGTTTGCTGTTTTCACTTTCTGCCTCCAGTTCTTATCCTACTAATAACCATCAACATTGCATTATGATCTGAAAGTTGTAAGCTGAAATGAATCCTTTAAGCTTCAAGTTGCTTTTGGATCATGGTGTTTATCACAGAAGCAGAAATATAACTAGGATGAAGTGTAAGAGAGAGAAAGAGAACAAGAGGAAGGAGAAATAAATAATGAACAATAACGTCATTTGGAACATCAAGCATTTTTTTCTTATGATAAATTTGCTTCATTGTTCATTTTTTCAAACTTTTTATTGATTCTTTCTGGATTTAACAACATGCACAGCAATTCCATTCATTTCCCTGTTTCTTCAAATTCAACTTTTGCCCTTGCAACCTGTTCTTGAAAACAAAATAAAATTTAAAATAATCAAAAGACTAAAGCAAAGAAACAAACAAAACAAAAAGACAATAAAAGGTCTTGGTGTGGGAGCTCTAGTACGACACAGTGAATCACACAATAGACCCTTTAGTGTATACATCATTATCGGGCGAGCAGACCCTGCACTTTGTCAGGCAGCACAACAAAACTGACCTTGTTGGCAGGGATGCAGGAGACCCAGCCATGAAGGCACAAGAGCAGGAGAGATGACCAACCCCCTTTACTGCCATGTGGTGACATGAGTAAATGCTCCCCTTCCTGCCACCTGCAGAAGGCAGGAGATCTGACAGTAGAACTGTCCCGGCAACACACCAGCTGCAACACTTAGGAGAGCGGGTCCTGCACCTTGCCTCGGCAAAAGAGTAGAGCTATCCCTGGTGATATGAGTGCAGGTGAGTCAGCACTGAAGTCACGAGAACAGAAGAACTAACCCCTCTCTTTACTGCCTGTTGCAGTGGGTGCACCAGTCAGGGTAATGATGGAGAACTAGCCCTGGTGGTGTTAATGCGAGAAAGCTTGCAGGCTGACAAACTCAACTGCCACACAGGCCCAGAAACATGGCTAAGGGTTGGCTCACCCCAACATCCTCTTCATCTATGAACTGTTGGAGCATGTGAAGGGGCCAGACCTCCAGATCAAAAGCTAAGAGACTTCCACGACACAAACCAACAACCGTATATCCAAGAGAAGTCACAGTAAGAGCCCAGTATCTAAGGGTAAGTAAAGCAGAAGCTCAGGAACTCTATCCAGTCTAAGGACTCATTGAAATGAACAACAAATTTTGAAGGCTGTTTTGTTCTTACATTTTTTTCAAAAAATTCTTTAAATCTTTAATTAGGGAATGAATGCACTAGGCTGGCATTAATAGACTTTTAGGCTCTAAGACATCTGTCTAGGCCATTCTGGCATATTTATTCTCTATTGAGAAGTCAGGTGTAATTCTAAGAGGTTTGCTTTTATGTATCAATTGTTCTTTTTCTCTTTTAATATTTAATAATCTTTGTTTGTTGTGTTTAGTGTTTTGTTTATTATGTGGCAAAGGGACTTCCTTTTCTGTCTAATCTATCTGATATTCTCTAAGCTTGCACCTTTATAGGTATATACTTCTTTAAGTTAGTAATTTTTTTTCCTCTGGTTTTGTTAAAAATATTTTCTGGACCTTTGAGCTGTGAATCTTCTTCTTCCTCTATACCTATTATTCTTACATTTGGTCTTTTTCTAGTGTCCCAAGTTTCTTGGATGTTTTGTGTCTGGAACTTGTTAGATTTAATGTTTTCTTTGATCAATGTATCTACTAGTTCTATACTATCTTCGATACCTGAAATATTTTCTTTTGTATCTTATATATTGTTGGTGATGCACTTGTCTAGAGTTTCTGTTTGCTTTTTTATTTTCCCCAGTTCTCTCAGTTTGGGTTTTCTATATTGCTTCAATTTCTATTTCAGGTCTATAATAGTTTTATTCATTTTCTACAATTATTTGTTTGCTTTTTCTTGGGTTTCTTTTAGAGATTTATTCATTTTCACTTTAAGGACCTCTATTATCTACCTAAATTTGGTTTTTAAGGTTATGATCTTGAGCTTCATGTCTTGCTGCAGGCAGATAGCTGGAAACTGAAGGAGACATATTGTCTTGGCTGTTGGTGCATTCTTATGCTGACCTCTAGGCACCTGGATTTGGTGTGATTACAGGGCTAGGTGTTGATTTTTCAGTTTGGCTTTGTTGGATGTATTTTTTATTCCTTAGTTTCTGTTTCCTTTCTGACCCATCTGGCCTGTTGAGAAGAAGGTCTCCACTTGATTTGAAGCCTTAACTTCTTATAGCAGGCTTGTTCTCTGATAGAACAGAAATTTTCAACCACACCTGGCAAAAGGCAACTAAGAGTGTGGGGACTTAGGACAGGGTGGGTGAGCAAGAATGAGTGAGAGATTGGGGAGCTTGGCAAGCAGCCTAAATTTACTTCTACTAGTCTCGACTTCATATTTATGAGCTGTTTTCTTTGTGTTTCTTCCTGTGTTTTCTGGGTTTTAATGGCTTCTGAAGACAAAAATCCAAACTTTTTTTTCTTGTAGGATGTGCCCAATATCATCTAATAAGAAGATATTTCCACTTTATCTTAAAATTTTCTGTTGTGTTTTCTATTTGAATGTTCACATCAAATGTTTTTAAATTACACTCATTCATTTATATGTGACATGTGCATGCCACGGTATACATGCTGAAATCAGTGGACACCTTGAAAAAATTGTTTCTCTCCTTCTAGCATTTAAACCCTGTGATCAAACATAGATCATTAGAAATGGTAGCAAATGCCTTTATCTAGTGAGCTATTCTGCTGAACTCTTGATTGAATTTTAAAATGTCAAGTCCAACTGTCATTTTTTTGTTTCTGAATTTATATAAATCATGAGAGTCTAACACCTATATTTTAAGTTATAGGGAGTGCAAGCAGAAAAAGAAAACATTATACAACTATTTTCTGTGGGTTTCCCTCATCTCATATAACTTGTTCTGTTGAGTCTCATTTTCAGAATAATTGGTTAGTCAGGGACAATGTGTACCAACATTTCAATCCAAATTAGACCTGCACCCTGGTAAACTCTCATTATTCTTGCTGAGCCACTGGGCCTGCTCAGAAGGTCAAGAAACATTAAACCAAATCTGTTTTTGCACAAACAGGGTAAGATGTTGACTGCCATAGCACTGCACAGTCAGCAGTGATTCAGGATAAATGATGGGCAAGGGCAAAGTTATCAACTTGCTGAAATTGAACCGAGCTAAATCACTTTGGTCTCTCTGGAGTAACAAAAGACTATAGTGCAATGTCCCCAAATCAGACATCAATGAAGTCCACATGGAATTCTAGCTTCAGACAAAATACTTCTAAGTAATAGTTTCAGATCTAAGTATTCCAAAATCAACTAGTTAGAAATGTTTCTGTGTATGTATACATGTATATTTAATTATTATGAAACATGATGGGTAATTTTGTTCATTTTGGAAATATTTAGGCAAAATTTTTAGGAATGTTTTTGTTTTACTTTTAAATGTCATGTTTTTGTTTCCATGAATTTTATTTTTTGCAAGTGGTTTTAAGATTGCTATTTTCTATTTTTGTTTTTCTTTTAATTGAATGTCAAAGTTATTTAAGATTGATAGTGCTTATTGCAGTTTAAGTGAATATTTAGTTCATATTTTAGATCAGGATGCACTTGTCTAGAAAACTTGAATGACCTTTAATATGTTCATATCAGCTTACAGATTTGTATATTTCTTTACTAAAACACTTAATATTAAATCATGTATACACATGGAATGGATTTTTTTTTCTATTTATTTATTTATTTATTTATTTATTTTTGAAAAAAAAAATTTCTGCCTCCTCCCCGCCTCCTATTTCCCTCCCCCTCCTCCTGCCCCTCTCTCCCACCCCCCACTCCTCTTCTCCCTCTCCAGCCCCAAGAGCAGTCAGGGTTCCCTGCCATGTGGAAAGACCAAGGTCCTCCCCACTCCATCCAGGTCTAGAAAGATGAACATCCAAACTGACTAGGCTCCCACAAAGCCAGAACATGAAGTAGGATCAAAACCCCATGCCATTGTCCTTGGCCTCTCATCAGCTCTCATTGTCGGCCATGTTCAGAGAGTCTGGTTTTATCCCATGCTTTTTCGGTCACAGTCCAGCTGGCCTTGGTGAGCTCCCACTAGATCGGCCCCACTGTCTCAGTGGGTGGGTGCACCCCTCGTGGTCCTGCCTTCCTTGCTCATGTTCTCCCTCCTTCTGCTCCTCGTTAGGACCTTGGGAGCTCAGTCCGGTGCTCCAGTGTGGGCCTGTCTCTATCTCCATCCATCGCTAGATGAAGGTTCTATGGTGATATGCAAGATATTCATCACTATGGGAACCATGGAATGGATTTTTTTAAACAACACAAAAATGAAATTCCTTTCATTTTCAACAGCTAATGTGAAATTTGAGTGTTTTATGTTAAATGAAGCATGCCTGTGATCTGGGAGTCTCCTCTGTATGCTGTGACTATCATTGGTTAATAAAGGAACTACTTTGGCTCTATAGCAGAGCTATAGGAGAACAGACCTACGCAGAGAAAACTAAACTGAATGTTGAAAGAAAGGAGGCAGAGTCAGAGAGAAAACATCTAGTCCCGCTGGAACCAGACAAAACTTTAGCTGGTAAGCTACAGCCACTTGGCAATACACAGATTAATAAAAATTGATTAAATTAATATGTAAGAGTTAGCCAATAAGAATCTAGAGCTACTGGGCCAAGCAATGATTTAATTAATCCAGTTTCTGTGTGATTATACGGGGTCTAAGCAAACAGGTACCAACAAGCAGCCTCCTCCAACAAATTGGCACCAATGTAGTTGACTAAAATCCACTTAAAAACCTGAGAGACCTTGAAAAGAAATTCCAGACACAAAAATACAGAGTTTAACAGAGCTTCTTACTGTTTGCTGGCAACACGTCACAGCTCTTATGAGAAGTTTTCCTGATTCAATGGTAGCAGGATAACACCGGTGCCATTTTGAAATGTGGGCTTTCTGGACCATGCCTCTATTGTGACCTCTGGCTCTTTCAGGAGACTGAGCATTTTGATGGGTTTTGTGAGCAATGTGCTATGGCTTGCTTGGTGGTAAAACAGACCAGCTGTTTGCCTAGAGATGAGGCACTGTACATGGATATCAGAGGTGGCAAGCAGCTCTGCCATGCCGGATTGGATGAGATAAGCAAGTAGTACCATATTTTCCTTAGTAATGGCACAGTTTAAATTTTTAAGAAGCACTGGCATTTTAAGAAGTGCTTCTGGACAGTAAAGAATTACAGATACACAATAGGACAGGTTCAGAAATAAAAGACCTATAAATGAGACATGATATATTTTAAAAATGCATGTAGGCTTGGGAGAGAGAAGAAAAATAGTATAGAGAGTCATAAAGACACAATAAAAATAAGCCACATAAAGATGGAAAATTCACAGAAAGTATGGATTATGTATAATATTGAAATTTTTGAATGTGAAGGAGCTAAGTACAGAGAGGCATTTCATTTTATGGACTGCTAAGCTAAACCAACATATATACTGTAAAGGTATCTTGATTTCAATATATGGATCTAACGATATATTGCTTTGAAAAAGAGTTTCTTCTTTTGTTTCTACAGAGGATATGGATTCATTACAAGCTAATGTGTTTTAATGAACCAAGACCCCCTGAAAGGTTGCTTTGAGCACCCCTCAAAAAATTACATCACCAAATAAACAGCAGGAAAAAGTTTGAACAGAACTACACCCATATTCCCAAGTATTTATAAATGTTCTTTTACATTTAAAGGGAGATATGCTATAGAGAGTTGTATTGATATGGATCTTGGTTTATTGATACAAACATAAGGTATATATATATATGTGTGTGTGTGTGTGTTCTTTTTTTTTAGATTTATTTATTATGTACACAGTGTTCAGCCTCCATGTACAGCTGCAGGCCAGAAGAGGGCGCCAGATCTCATTACAGATGGTTGTGAACCACCATGTGGGTTGCTGGGAATTGAACTCAGGACCTCTGGAAGAGCAGCCAGTGCTCTTAACCTCTGAGCCATCTCTCCAGCCCCATATATCTGTTCTTGATTAAGGTATTTTGTTTGTACAGCTCATTTAGAAAATGTAATATATAATAAGAAATATGTTAATAGATAATCATCTATAATAGTCAAGTTTGTAGTCATGATAGATTTTCTAGATGTACAGAGATATATTTCAGATAGATAGGTATTCTTCAAACATTTCAAAGACTACAGAATATGACATTTAAAATGTTTTAATAACTAAGGGCTTTTCATGACAATGAGATACCTCTGCCCCTGGAAGCACCAATTACTTTAAGAAGAAGATGGGCATCAAAGAGGCTTTTTATAGAATTGGTTAGCCATTAGGACAAGAAACTGCTTTTGCCTGGACTGCTTGATGAATGGGACATGCAGGACCTGAATAGAAATGACTGTTGAACTTTCCTAAAGGTGTGATGATTCTTCCAGGTCCCAGATTCATGAAAGAGTCTGCAAGACACTATGCAGGACACAGAAAAAAATGACTGACAAGCTGCCAATATAGGCATTACTGTCTTTGAAATTTCCTGCCTCATGAAAAAGTCTGCTGGATACTGTGGGCCTGTAGGCTGAAGATGGATACCCCAATGGTACAGAAGAACTTTGGGTGACTGTTCAGGCATTTAGATGTCTCTGTCAATTCTAGTGTTTTGGAAGTTGCTGTTTACTGTTTTGTACTTCCAGTTTACTTAGGTAATATTATATCCTTCTGGAGTGTTTGATGGAGTTGAAGAGTGGATAGTAATAATATAGTTTTCTTTAGTTAAGATAAAAGATAAAGTAAATATTATAACTTTTATTCTTGCTTGATACCTGTTTTGTTAAATGTAATTTTACTATGTTAAAGCTACAAACCTTCCTTTTTATTTAAACAGAAAAGGGGGGGGTGATGTGGGATTCCCCTCTGTATGCTGTGAATATAATAGGTTAATAAAAGGAACTGCTTTGGGCCTATAGCAGAGCTATAGGAGTACAGTCCTCTTTGGGGAAAACTAAACTGAATGCTGGGAGAAAGGCGGCAGAGTCAGAGAAAAGCCATGTTGCCCCCCACCAAAGCCAGACAGAACTTTTGCTGGTAAGCCACAGCCATGTGGCGATACACAGATTAATAAAAATGGGTTAAACTAATATGTAAGAGCTAGTCAATTAGAATCTATAGCTAATGGGCTAAGCAGTGATTTAATTAATACAGTTTCTGTATGATTATTTTTGAGCTAAGTGGCTAGGAACCAACAAGCAGCCTCCTCCAACATGCCTGGAAGATTAAAGGAGTAAAAGTGCATGTGCTATCTGTAGAATATAAACATTTAGTACTCACAGAAGCAGAAAGGAGAGTTATAATGATGCTTGATAAGGCTGGCAGGACAGAGTTAATTGAGAGCCTTAAAATTTGGTAGTTTCAAGTCAAAGTTGGGATTTTCTGTGTACCTATCATATAAAGTAAGTAGCTGTCATTAATAATGCATTTTATTTTGGGTTTGTTATGAGATTATTTTGATCTTCTCACTATAGACACAAATATATACACTAATATACATATTGATATACTAAAAGACAAAACAATGTCACATGATGAGTATAATCAAAATGAATATAATAACTTCTCATACTAATTGATTGTATTATTTCTGTGACAAAGTCCCTGAAATAAGCGTCATAAAAGAAGGGTTTTTTTCTCCTTTTTTTGTTCACTGTTTGAGAGTACAATGCATAAAAGAGTGGACAGTGTAGGAAGAGTCACTGACACAGGCATAGTACCTTTCATCTGTGACTCCTTGAACCAGGAGCAGAAGACAGAAGAGGTGGGGTACAGTTGTAAAAGGTCATGCCCTGTTCCCAGATGCTCACTTTATTCAGTCACCCTTAACAAAGAGAAGATTCTACACCCTTTCATAGAAATTTAACAACCAGGAACAAAATGTTCAAGCACATAAGCCCAGGGAAGCATTTTATATTTACATTTCATTTCACAATTTCTGGTAAGCAATAAAGACTGAACAATTTATAAATTTATCAAAATATTATAACATACATATAAGGTATATTTTAATAAATCAGCAAAATGAATAAAGCACAGGAAGGAACTCTAAAAACTGTTAATTATGAACCACTTAAAATAGGATTAAATTTATGTTAAGCAGAATTAGCCTTGTGGGATTCACTGTACTGAGAATCTATTTATGTTATTAAGCTACTATTTATGGTATTAATTTAAGTGCTAAATGAACAAACTGAAGAAAAACCCTTAATACAACAAGCTCATACTGATATATATTCTATTGTTTAATATTCAGAAAAATCAGTGACAAATAGGTTGAGGACATTGGACTCTCAATTTAAGCATGATAGTCATTCTAAGACTATTTATAATTCATGAAATATACTCATGTTAGCTAAAACACATGGAAAAAAGTGTTACTGATTCTAATGCAGATGTGTTTCAAAATGGCATCTATAAAATTTATTTTTTCATGTATCATATTGTTATTAAAATTGTGTATCCCTTTTTCAAGGAAAGATAAGGCAGACATATGACCTTCCTTGATAAGGTGAAAGTGATTTCTTGAGTATTCACCTCATCACGTTTCCTAGATTTTGTCTCAACAACTAGAACATTGTGGAAAAAATATTATGATTTAACCTGAATTTAATAATGAAGTGAGTAAAAATATTAGAAAAGAAGAGTGCTAAGAACTGGTTAATAAATGGACCAGGAGTCAACATATCTATGGGCAAATTTAAAACAAATTTAGCATGTAGAATATTACTGGAAATTTATTCACAATTCTTGAATCAATACCATAGTACTTCAAGAAAAAAGAGATTTCAGGAACTCAGGGGCTACAACAGGATCAGACAATTATAGACAGAACATAAAAATGATATACAGACTAATAGTTGAATCTACATGCTTCAAATCAACTGGTCATCTGTGATTAGCTGTAGTTCACCTTCAGTTACTGGCTCAGACACAGTCTCTTGTAAGAAAACATCTTTTTAACTTTTTTATTGATTTTATTGAGCTGTACATTTTTCTCTGCTCCCCTCCCTTTTTCTATCCTCTCCTATGGTGCCCATGCTCCCAATTTTCTCTGGAGATCTTGTCCTTTTCTATTTCCTATGTATATTAGATCCATATATGTCTCTCTTAGGGTCCTCATTATTGTATAGGTTTTCTGAAATTGTGCTAGTTTCCTTTGCTTAATGTTGAAAGGCTACTTATGAGTGAGTACACATGATGTTTGTCTTTCAGGGTCTGAGTTACCTTACTCAATATGATGTTTTCATCTCAAGAAGTCATTATTTTTTTCTGTTTTATAGTACTCCATTGTATAAATGTACCAAATTTTCCTTATCCATTCTTCAGTCAAGGGGCATTTAGGTTGTCTCCCAGTTTTGCACATGTCTTGTGGTACAATTGAACACCTTTTGGGTATACACCCAAAAGTGGTATTGCTGGATCTTAAGAAGCTTGTTTCCTAATTTTCTGAGAACTAAAGCCAACTACACTGAACCTCATAGAGGAGAAAGTGGGAAGTACACTTGGATGCATTGACACAGGAGACCACTAATTAAATATAACCCCAGTAGCACAGACACTGAGAGACACAAATAATAAATGGGACCTCCTAAAACTGAGAAACTTCTATAAAGCAAAGGATATGGTCAACAAGACAAAATGGCAGCCTACCGAATGGGAAAAGATCTTCACCAACTCCACGTCAGACAGAGGACTGATCTCGAAAATATACAAATAATTCAAGAAATTGGTCATCAAAACAACAAATAATCCAGTAAAAGAAAATGAGGTACAGACCTAAACAGAGAACTCTCAACAGAGGAATCTAAAATGGCTGAAAGATACTTAAGGAACTGTTCAACATCCTTAGACAACAGAGAAATGTAAATCAAAACAAGTCTGAGATTCCATTTTAACCTGTAAGAATGGCCAAAATCAAAATCACTGATGACAACTTATGCTGTAGAGGATGTGGGATAAAGGGAACACTCCTGCATTGCCAGTGAAAGTGCAAACTTGTACAGCTGCTTTGAATATCAGTAAAATAACATTTCTAAATTAGATTTTTTTTTTTTTACTTTGTGTCATAAGTCAGGCTAGACTTTGCAGGTAAGGGCAAAAGTACAGTATTCAGACTTAAACTTAATTTGAAGTGAGTGCCATAATACTAAATTTACGAGTAATTCAGCAGCAGGGAAAACTAAAAACTAAGAGACATTTTACTATGATTGAGTAATGTCATTTCTTCAGAATTCAAATCCCAGTTTAGCTTCTAGAGTCCAGAGGATAAAGCTATGATGCCTACATTGAGAAAATCTGAAATGCCTAAAATTTCATAGAGATGAAGATGGAAATAATCACTGAGTCAGGATATTGAAATGGGTGTATTTATGAGTGTTCCAACAGGAAAAAACAATCTGCTTTCTAGGGAAGCTAGAATTACTGGCAAAAATCAGGATCACAACCACCACTATGTTGTTCAGAGAGTTTCTCCCCAGAAAACTAGAACTATTTTGAGAAATTTCTGAAGAGCTTTATTTAATAATAGTGGAGATTATAAAAATGAATTTATGTTCTCAACAAATGTCATAAGTTCCTTGGGAATATTTCAGACCTGAACCATTGTTCTGTTCACAAACTCTAGAGGTGATTGAACTCCTAAGAAGAAACCAACATTGTCAGGAAAATCTTTACAGTGATATTTCCCTTCATGTCTTTAGTTTAAAAACATATGCCTTTGCATATATTTTACAAGTATTACTTAAATGTGTTGAGGACTTCCATATATTGTACATGAGGAAAGCCACTCTCTCTGTGGCTTAGATACTAAAGGTAGGACAAAGAAAAGCAAGAAAACACTTATTAAGGTACTAGCAGTACACTGTGTAGACCTAACTGCTGTCTTTTCCTCAACCTTTGCATATCTAATTTGAACTGAAGTATTCAAAAATATGACTCCACAGATACAGGATAAATAACCACCTTATATGGTTATTATTCCACTGAAAATGAAGCTATTCCTAGGCCTGAGGGTCCATCTGTGCTTACCAGGTGGCTCAAATATTCAATAAACTGGTGAAACTGATACAATTTTTCTCAGCTTGTAAATGTTGATGTTTGGAAGAGTCTTGTAACACCTGTTAAAGAAAAAGAACATATCCTAAATTTACAGTAGGATTAACATTCTACGTAGGTAGGAACTAAACATAGATTGTGGTTGAATTACAGGAAAATTAGTAACAGATATATAAAAGGGGATGATGAAAAAATACTCAGTGAATGCAGTATTGTGAAATTCACATTCTCTTCCACTTACACAGAATAAATGGTTTAGAATTAGATTATATTTGGGTGCATTGCCTTATCAGATAGAAAGCAATCGTAAAAAATTAAGTTGATGAAAACTAAGCATTAGGAACATAGGAGAAAATAACTATACAGTTCTGGTGTGAAATACTAGGTTAAGGTTGGTCACACATCTCAATATTGAAGATATAGTTGCTGAAACTAGGTTCAGTCTCATTTATACAGCATTGGGAGTTGATCTAAGTCATACCGCAAAAGGAATTTAAATAAACAATGTATAAGTATTCTACACAAAATAGGGTGCAAGAAAATAATGGATAGAAGACATATCAGTGTATATCTTGTAAAATGTAAGAAAATCTTGAAGTCATATTACTACAAAGAAGAAAGTATTCACCAGGGATATAATACTGACTGATGTAGGTAAAAGCTATAATCTAAATAAGGCATTGATGTATGAATGCAATATTGATTAGATTGGAACTCAGATACTTTTATTTTGCCACCTTGATTTACCCTTGGCATACACTCCTCCAGCAACTATGTTATACCAGCTTCTGAAATGGGATTCCAAGATGATGGGATGGTTTTCAACTTTCAGTATAAGGAGAGTTATCTATATTGTAATTTTCTAAACACAAGAAATGTGTGTTCAAACATTCACACTGGGAAGGAAATGGATCTATACTTGTCGTGCTTTAAGATCTATGCATAAACCCTATGTCCCCTCCCCACCACTAAAAGCCCTAGATATTTAACCTTACCAAACAAAGTCCTTGTCAAAAGTCCATGATTTTATGATTCATCTGAATTATGAGACCTGGTTGTTGCCTAAGCATTGTGATCCCTATAAGTATTCAATTAAGTGTGATTTTTAAAAATGGTACTCAAAGAAGTCCTTACAATTTCAAATTAATTTACAGGCATGCTTAAATATTATATATTAAAAGTAAGGTCAAATATTAATAACTCCTTGTTTAAATATAGAATTTTTGTACAGGGACTTGGGATTTAATTTGTTTGTTTATTTTGTTTTATTTCTTTATTTTATTCTTTTTTAATTAAAATTTCTGCCTCCTCCCCGTTTCCCTTTTCCCTCCCCCTCCTCCCACACATCGCCCCCTCCCCCCACTCCCCTACCCCTCTTCCCACACCTCTCCCCTCCCTCCACACCATTCTCCCTCCCTCTAGGTACTGAAGAGCAGTCCAAACTCCCTGCCCTGCTGGAAGTCCAAGGTCCTCCCACTTCTATCTAGGTCCAGAAAGGTGATCATCCAAACAGACTAGGCTCCCACAAAGCCAGTTCATGCATTAGGATCGAAACCTAGTGCCATTGTCCTTGGCTTCTCATCAGCCTTCATTGTCCACCATGTTCAGAGTCCTGTTTCATCCCATGCTTATTCAGTCCCAGTCCAGCAGGCCTTGGTGAGCTCCCAATAGGTCAGTTCCACTGTCACAGTGGGTGGGTGCATCCCTCGTGGTCCTGACTTCCTTGCTCATGTTCTCCCTCCTTCTGCTCCTCATTTGAACCTTAAGAGCTCAGTCCCTTGCTCCAAATTGGGTCTCTGTCTCTATCTCGATCCATGGCCAGATGAAGGTTCTAAGGTGATATGCAAGATATTCATTAGTATGGCTATAGGATAGGGTAATTTCAGGTTCCCTCTCCTCAGTTGCCCAAGGTACTAGCTGGGGACATCTCCCTGGACACCTGCGAGCCCCTCTAGAGTCAAGTCTCTTGCCAACCTTAAGATGGCTCCCAAAGAAAAACGTATAGTCATCCGCCTGGATAGGGGAAGTAGACAAGATTGTTGGGCAAAAACTGGGAACTTGCGGGTGAGGTGGCATGGGGCTAAGGGGAAATGAGGTGAGAAACGTGAGAAGGGGAGGATGCGGGGAGCTTGGGGGAATAGGATGGTTGGGATATAGGAAGGGTGGATACTAGAGCAGAGAAATATATATACTAATTAAGGAAGCCATCTTAGGGTTGTTTATTTTGTTTTGACAGGGCCTTATTACATATCCCTGTCTGGCATAAAACTTTCTCTGTAGAGCAGACAGGCTTCAACCTCATAGAGATCTGCCCACCTCTGCTTTATGAATAGTAGAAGTTTATTTGAAAGTCACCATCCCCAATACTGTCTCTATAACAGGAATTTTTTTTTTTTTTGAGATAAAGTTTCTCTGTAGCTTTAGAGTCTGTCCTGGAGCTAGCTCTTATAGACCAGGCTGGTCTTGAACTCTCAGAGCTCCACTCGCCTTTTCCTCCTACGTGCTGGGTTTAAATTTGTCTGTTACCACTGCCCAGTGGACTCACTCTAATAGACTTGAGTTCTACTAGGCATGCATGTCTGAAGGGTTCTTGCAATTCCAAGTTGATTATTCAAATGCCCTTGAGTGGCCTTTTATAAAATCCATTATATTGGGGCTATCTAACATAAAGCAAACAAGGCTCTGTAACCTGAGGTTTGTAGATGCGTGCTCCCACTCACCTACTTCTGCTTCTCCTTCTCCATTTCTCCATAGCACAAAGGGCTCTGGATCTAATCCCTTTTAATCAGCTGAGGGCAAGGAGGCCGTTGCCCATCTCTTTGGAATGGCACTCACCATCAGCTGTTTGCTATGCTTCCCTGGCCTCTGCCACCTATGCCAGGATCACTCTGGTCCCCTTCCCCCATACCCTACTGTTTGCTGTTTGTCTCACACTGGGACTCTCTAAAGGATCCAAAAATTTTACCAGGGAACTCCTATAGCTGATAAACAGCTTCAGGATTGTGGCAAGATATAAGATCAACTAAAAAATACCAGTAGATCTCCTATATACAATTGATGAAAGGTCTGAGAAAAAAATATCACCCTTAACAATAGCCACAAACAACATAAAATATCTTTGGCTAGCACTAACTAAGAAATTGAAAGACCTGTATGACAATAATTTTACAACTTTAAAAAAGAAACTGAAGAAGATATCAGAAAGTAGAAAGATCCCTATTCTCTTGGATAGGAAGGATCTAAACAATAAAAATGACAATCTCACCAAAAACAATCCACAGATTCAATACAAACCCCATAAAGATTCCAAAATAATTATTCACATACCTCCAAAGAACAACGCTCAAGTTCACTTGGAAAAAAACAAAACAAAAACCAAAATATCCCAGGATACTAAAGGACCTTAAAGAGGCATGATGATCCCTGACATCAAGGTTTGTTACACAGCTACAGTAATAAAAACAGCTTGGTATTGGCACAAAAAGAGATTAGTGTACGAATAGAAATAAATCAATAACACTGATATTAATCCACAGACCTATGAACTTCTAATTTTTGACAAAGAAGTTAAAATTAAAAAATGGAAAAAAGAGAAAGCATCTACAATATATGGTGCTCGCATAACAGAATGCCCACACATATAAGAATGCAAATAGATCCATATCTATCCCTATGCTCAAAACTCAAGGACAAATGGATCAAAGAAATCAAAATATATCAAGCCAAAGTGAACCTCATAAATGACAAAGTAGAAAGTAGCCTTGAATACAGCACACAGGAGACCACTTCCAAAATATAACAGCAGTAATAGAGACACTGAGGCAATAATAAATGAATGGGACCTCCAGAAACAGAGAAGCTTCTATACAGCAGCAGACACATTCAATAAGACAAAAACAGAAGCCAACCAAACAGGAAAATATCTTCACCAACCCCACATCAGACTGAGGAGTGATCTCAAAAATATGTAAAGAACTCAAGAATCTAGACATCAAAATATCAAATAATCCCAATTTAAAAATAGGGCACAGATCTAACAGAATTCTCATCAAAGGAAACTCAAGTGGCCAAAGATACTTAAGGAATTGTTCAACATTCTTAGCCATCAGGGTAATGTAAATGATTCTGAGATATACCAAACACCAGTCAAAACAGCTAAAATCAAAATCGCCAAGAATAGCTTATTCTGGAGACTATGTGAAGTGTAGGGAACACTCCTCCATTGCTTGTAGGAGTACAAACTTGTACAACCACTTTAGAAATTAGTATGCAAATTTCTCAGAAAATTGGGAATCAATTTACCTAAAAACCCATCAATAACATTATTGGGCATGTACCCAAAAGTTGCATACTCATACCACAAGGACATTTGCTCAACTATGATTATAACATTATTCATAAAACTGGAAACAACCTAGATTTCCTTCAATCAAGTAATGGATAAAGAATATGCGGTACATTTAAGCATTGTAATACTACTCAGCACAAAAAACCAATGACATCTTAACATTTGCAAGTAAATGGACAGAAGTAGAAAAATATCCTGAGTGATGTAACTCAGACACAAAAAGAAAATATGGCCTATACTCATTCACAAGTGAATTTTAGAAGTAAAGCAAAGTATAACCAGCCTATAGTCCATGATCCCAGATAAGCTAGGTAACAAGGAGAAACCTAAGAGAGACATACATTGACCCTCTCAGGAAAGAGAAGTAGACAAGAACTTTGGAGAAAATTGGGAGCCTGTTGGAGGAAGGGAGAGCAAGAAAGAAATAAGGGAGAGAAAAGAAAGGAAGTGGTTAGGAGAATATGAGGAAATAGGATGCCTGATATCTGGGAAGGCCAGAGAGCGAGAGCAAGGAAGGCGATATCTTTACTGAGGGAGCCATTGTCTGGCTAACAAAAAATGTGGCACTAGGGAAATTCCCAGGAATTCACAAGAAGGACCACAGCCAAGCCCCTAAGCAATCATGAAGAGAATACCTTGTTCTGACCAGTGGGACACAAATTGGGAGCCCCAATCCTGGAAGGAAGTAATGGAGGGAAAAAAAGACATGAGAAAATGAAGAACATGTCTGAATTCTAATCAAGCTGCACATTTTATTTTTTCTCAGGAGCATTATATAGCAAAAAGGCAGAGGGGTGGGTAGGTTGCTGTGATTGTTCTAACTGGAATGTCAGGTCTGGAGACATCTCAGCTGATAGAAAGAGATAAATAAATACTGAGTGTCTGTAAATGTTTACTAACACGGGGAATCTAATTACTTCCGGGGCCTGGGGCCTGCAAGTCTGCAGGCATTCTTAACTCACAGGGAGAGATAAGGGTTATTTCTGGGGCCCAAAACTTGACCTACAGAGGTGAATATCTTACTTGTAAACTAAGATGACTGGACTAAAACCAAATACAAGTCTTTGCTCCCGGGAGTACCTAAACTGACCTTCCCCTGTAATTGGATTGGTGAATGAACTTCCAGAGTCCAGTCAAAGAGAGAGATGAGAGACAATATTAGCAAAGGACTCAAGACCATAATCGAGCTGCCCACAGAAACAGCTGACTTGTGCCAGTAGGAGGTAACTAACTCCGGACTGACAGTGGTGGGAGCTGCATATGTCTAAACTAGGTCCTCTGAATGTGGGTGACAGTTGTGTGGCTGTGGCAATCTGTGGGGCCATTGGCAGTGGAACCAAGATTTATTGCTATTGTTTCAACTGGCTTTTTGGAGCCTTTTCTCTTTGGAAGGATGTTTTTCTCAGCCTACCTATAGGGGGTAAGTCCACGGTCCTGCCTCAAAATGATGTTTAAGACTTCATTGACTCCCCATGGAAAGCCTTACCTTTTCTGAGAGGTGGATGGGGAGTGGGTTGAGGAGAAGGTAGGGTGAATTGGATGAGGGGAGGGAGATGTAACTGGGTTTGGTATATAAAATGAAAAAATATTGTTTTAAAAAATAAATAAAAATAAAGAAACAAAGATAATTAATGGTGTCAATTTCTCAAACAGAGACAACTGTACACAAAGAAAGCTTATAGTATTAGACCATACTATCAGCTCAGAGGTTATCCTGGGTATCAAGTTTACTAAGAATTGAAATGTTAAATGTTTATGCATATGCTAACTAATATATCCATTAATACAATCACAATGAAAAGTATTTCAATAAAAGACAAGAAATATTCATGAGTGAATATTTTACTCCAAAGTTTCCTTTTATATTATAAAATATTATTTTTGCTAAGTTTTCCTTTTGTTAGAAAATATTACCAGACACCTTTTAAAAGACAAATAGTTCAACTCTAAATCCTTTTAATAATAATAACAAAGCAAAGCAAAAATAAGCTTCTATTCACCAATAACAGCAGCAAGATCTCATGAGATATTTCCATTAATTTCTCACTACTGATAGTTCAGCTTTCCTTGCTTTTCTATTCATAAAATATACAAAAGTTGATTTTCTCTCACAGCCTTCACTGTTATTTGTCCTTGGGAAAGTAGCTATAAAATTCAACTTCAGATGATTTCACCTCTTATTCTTTAAAGGAGCTATTTCTGTGACAAGATAATTTTATTAACTATCCAATACATTCTGTATTATGTGAGTTAAACATATATATAGATATATTTGTTTATATATATGTGTGTGTGTATATATGTGTATGTATGTATTTCCTGTTGAATCTGTTTTTTTATTTGTTTATGATTTAAGGTCTAATAACTCTGCATTGAACAACTGATACAACCACTTAGAGGATTCATCACTTGAAGAAGTAAAATTTCCTTTTCTTAGCAATCATAACTTGCCCATAATTACTTGTCTAAGCGTGGGACCCTATGGAATATGGTTTCTTCCGTTTATTCTTGTCCATTGATGCTGACATTTTTCCTGTCTTGTTTATACAGCCATATTTAGAATAGATTGAGTCATACTAAATTTTCTGCTATTGCTTTGATGTTTCTTGAGCCATGGATACAGAAGCTGTGATGTTTGTCTATCTGGCAGTGTTAAATAAGCAACTATCTATTGATTTCCATGTTTTATAGTTTTTACCTTTTATGATGCTCTCCTACTTTCTATAAAAAAAAGGATTCTTTAATGAGAGGTTATGGTTATACTTATGTGAGGGTGTAAAGACAATTCAGAATTTAGGAAAACGTTATATTGTTCTATCACAGTAGCAGAAGTAGATATTCATTTAAGGACCACAACCTTGCTAGTACTGGGAAGTTGGCTGAGTTTCTAACACCAGGCATTATTTTCCTCTTTTTGAGTGGATCTTAAGTCTAACTACACAATTGCCTTTTTCTTTTACTAACAACATGTTATTACAAATTATCTTGCCATGACATCCATTGCCATTGTCAATAGATGTTGTACTTGTTTAATTACTGCTTCATTACTTCTCCTCCTTATCAGTTTGCATAGTATTTTCTGGTACCATTGGAACTAGAGCTCATAAAATATTTTCAACTCAGATTGTTGTTTAATTCATCCAAGTCTTGGATGCCTAATATTTAGTAGTATTATCAATATGGGCTCAGAGGTGTGAGATTAGATCAGGGCAAATGGAATGATACAGATCTGCTCCAATAGGTATTGGCAATGCAGTGTTTATAGGACTGTGAATAATACCAGCAGTCTAATACAGTAACTAAAACTTGTAAGAGAGAATTCTGTAACTTTATTTTGTTTCCATGTATGTTCAGAGAACTACCTGAAAGAATAGACTATGAGCTTCGGAATAATGCAGGGTTCCATATGTGTGTTATTTAGTTGCTTCTACATGGAAATAGGATATTAAAGGCTTTGTGTTAATTTCTAATTTGGACAGAGAAATTTTTTATTATAGTTTATAATATTTAACGCATATGATCATACCTATTCTAATTGCTAAGTCTAAACTGTTCAGATAGAAATGGGATATCTTAATCAAATTTCAAACATGGTTGATGTAGCATCATAGAAACAATAGTTAGAAATAATATAAGAGCCATAGCATTGGGGGAAATGCTTCAATGTTCTTCTTTTTCACATGATACAGCTGTTACCCACATAAAAACAAAACAAAAATTGCTGTGGGAACTCCTTCAGCTAATAGCCATTAGATACCGGCCCACTTTAGGCATGATCAATGTTCTATAAATACAGATGTAGAGGTGCACTTAGCCCCTTGGCTGTTGGTTCCTGTTGCCTACTCATACAGAGGACTGCTGATATGTGAGTGTACCCCTAAATAAAGAAACCTCTATTATACTCCAGGCTGTGCTAGTGTGGGACTATTTACTATAATTAACAAAAGAGTGGTGTCCATGTGTGGGAGAGCATGATTCTGTGTAATTACCTGAACTAGTTTTTCCTTCCAAGCTCTGGGCTTCTTGATATTCTGGCCACCAAGAAACCCTCTCTGTATACAGAATTGATTTAATTGCTCTTAATTTGTTAGTATTGAAGTCACTACAACCGTGAAACCATAGCCTGAACTATTCAAGCAGGAATCAATCGTGTACCTCTGCATCACACCCATAACTGCAACAGCTACTGCCCAATAAAGATTATCACATCTATAACAATTTACTGAAAACTTATAGCAGAGAAAGTTCCTTTGATTAATAAATAAATAAATTTGAAGATTGTATAATGGCAGACAATATCACCACCCAGGAATTTAATAAACTTTTTGTTTATACCATAGATGAAATTCTGTAAGGAATTTGTGGTGTTTCTAGTACATCCACCTTTTTTCAAGACAGGGTTTCTCTGTAGCTTTGGAGCCTGTCTAGGAACTCTTGTAGATCATGCTGGCCTTGAGCTCACAGAGATCCACCTGGCTCTGCCTTTGCAGTGCTGGGATTAAAGTTGTGTGCTAATACACCACCTAGCTAATACATCCATTTTTGTGATCATGAGATATATCCTTGCTCTTCATAATATATCCTTAAAAAAATGGTTGGATAACAGGGTTAAGAATGAAAAACTTTGAGAAATGATACACTCTTTATATACAAATAATGAAAAATTAGCTGACAGGATTTATAGCAATAAAAATCAAAAGTTAGATGAAAAATTAGTACCATTATAAATGGTAAAATTAGTTTGACCAACAAAATTCAAACCATATCAATGTGTTATGAAACCTTACAAAAGGGTACTGAGAAATTATCTGAAAAGATTCATACTGTTGAAACTGACAACAAAAATATTAAAAAGTTATCATAAGTTAGCAGATAGAATATCTCTTCAGGAAGGCAATCTACACGCCATCAAAACAATATCCAAGAATGAAAAGTTATCATTAATGGAAAGCTGCAATACCTAGAATCACATGTGCAGAATTAGGATCAGAAGTTTTGTTGTTTTTTTTTTTTTCTGTTTGCTATTCTATTTTTCAGTTTGATGTTGGAGACAAGGTTTCTATGTGGCTCATATTGATCTTAAACATACTTCCTAGTCACTCATTACTTTGTGCTTCTTATGTTCCTGCCTCCATCCCCAAGGGCTGGGATTATAGGCATGAACATCTTGTTAAAAAAAATTTGAGTGTGGGGTGCCAGAGCTTGGTGGATCGTGTTTTTAATTTTAATACTTGGAAGGCAGAGGCAGGCAGATCTGTGTGAATTCAAGGCCAACCTGTTCATGTAGCGAATTTTAGGCCAGCCAGGAGTACACAGAGAGATATTGTCTCCAAATAAACTCTTAAAACATTTTACCTATTTAGTGTACACTAAGTGCATAGTTCATAGAAGTCAGAGAATGAATCCTCAGAGTTGGTTCTCCATATGGGTGTTTTCTTTTTTAGACATCTCTTCATTTTTTATTTTTTTATTTTTCCATTAAAAAATTTCCACTTCCTCCCCTCCTCTTATTCTCCACCCGCTCCCCCAATCACCCTCCTCCCTCCCCTCCAGTCTTAAGAGAGGGCAGGGTTCCCTGCCCTGTGGGAAGTCCAAGGCCCTCCTCCCTCCATCCAGGCCTAGGAAGGTGTATATCTAAAGAGACTAGAATCCCAAAAAGCCAATACATGCAGTAGAAACTAATATTACCTGATCAATTAGGAAGTGCAATCAAACAACTTCCAAAACATGCAACAAATCACAGAGACACTGGCTACCTGGGCAATCACCCAAATTCATGTTTTCAGCGTTGGAGCAACCAACTTTGATTAAGGCCTTCAATAACTGACAGATTATTTTTAACAGGCAAGAGATTTTTCAAAACCGTCTTACCCTGTCTTTGAAAGTTTTATTTATCCATTTCCGGATACTGTGTATTTTGTCAATAATTGAGGTATGGGCAGTTCCTTGCCCAGAGGCCGGTTTTATCAAGAAGAAGACAAGCTCCAAGTGGAGTGTCTTTGGCGCTCAACAGTTATTGGGAATAGGTCGGTGTTGCTAGGAGTGATTGTGTCTCACTACCACAGAGCTCTAGGATTAAATTAAATGCCATTTTCTACAGCTCTTCGAAGAGGTTGAAGACTATTTATACAAAATATAATCTCTATGTATCTAAAGAACCTGATTAGTCTAACTATAAATATGAAAGACATAGATGACTATTGATCTACAATTCTTAATACCTATCTAACTTAAAGACTAAGAGAATAAACAACCGTGCAATAAATGAGGACAATTACCTCCAAATGTAAACAATGAATATTGATACATAAACAATATATAAGTATCTTAGTCAGAGGTAGAAATGTACACTGCAATATGGTATACATATAACAATACTATATATATATATATCAATACATAAAATATTTTAAACATAGGTAGAAGTATGTATGCATACAATATTCAATATAATTTAACTTTGTATCCATATACAAAAAAATCTATACCAATGTAATTATCTATAAACAATAACTCACAATTTTCCCTTTTTTTTCAAAAAGATCCCTGAGTTTATAAAATTCCTTTCTCAACCCTCAACTGTATACTAATTATAAGCAACCCCTAAATATTGTCCCTAAATCTGAGGACAAACTTTGTTGGGAGAGGGGACATTGTCCTCTAGAATTACTTTCGGCTGTCATGGGGACGATGTTCTTTCTGAAGGATACTGTGAGAGTAAAATGATGGTTAAATTTCAAGATCAATGTCTTTTAAAATTGCAAACAGTCTCTGAGTATTTTGTTGAGGTCTGGCCAGAATGTTGTACAAGATGTGCACCATTTCAGCTAACCAAGTTGGAATCATATGTTCAGCTGGATACCCGAAACAGGACTTGTAGTAGCGCTATCAATATCATGAGGTCATATCAACCAAGTGGAGTTGTTGTTATGGGGGCCGCATCTTCTTCCTGGAAACTTCAAAAATCAGTGTAGAAAAAACTCATTGTTCATTGTGGGAAACTTAAACATTAATTATATAGACATATACAGACATACATATATTCAATAGAAACCCCAACAGACAAACAGGCTCCGGCCATCATGTTACAGATTGGCACCCACATGGATAACTGCATCCACAAAAAGCCTGAGAAAGCTTGGGAAAGACTAGAGTAAAGCATTTTGGTTTTCAGCCGTAACAGGAAAAAAGCTGGCTGTTTTAAAATGCTGGCTTTCTGGGCCTTCCTGCCAGGGAAAACTCTCTTTCAAGCAGGCAGTCCAGAGTATGCAGCTATGGATACAATGTTGCAGCTTGCTTCCTGGCAAGGACCTTGAAATGCCATAGAAGCTTTTCAGTGTTGTTTACACACTGTTGCAGCTTGCTTCCTGGCAAGGACCTTAAAATGCCATAGAGTTGTGGTAAAACTTCTCCATATTCCTTAGCAAATTAAAAACCCATGAGGTCAGAAAAAGAGAGATATACAGTAAAGAGAGATTCAAAGAGGACGAAAACCTCTAAATGGTTTACAATGTGTTAAAAATATATACAGGCTAAAGATTAAAGTTCTTAAATAAAAAAACGAAAGAAAGAAAGATATTAGCCTGGGAGGCAGAGACAGATGGATCTCTGTGAGTTCAAGGATAGCCTGGTTTACAGAGGGAATTCCAGGACAAAGATATACAGAGACCTTGCCTCAAAAATCCAAAAGTTAAAAATAAAAATAAAAGAAATAGAGGTTAAGCCGGGCGGTGGTGGCGCACGCCTTTAATCCCAGCACTTGGGAGGCAGAGGCAGGCGGATCTCTGTGAGTTCGAGACCAGCCTGGTCTACAGAGCTAGTTCCAGGGCAGGCTCCAAAACCACAGAGAAACCCTGTCTCGAAAAACCAAAAAAAAAAAAAAAAAAAAAGAAAGAAATAGAGGTTAAAATAAAGCCACGTAAAGATGGAAAATACACAGAGAATCTTGATATTGTATATTATTATGCTCTCTTTGAATTGTTTGAATGCTGAGGAAGGAGCAACAGCTGCTAAAAGATATTTGCTTATAAATGCTGCGGAATTAATCCAAGATAGGTATTTTGAAAATGCCTTGACTTCACAGTTGAAATCAAAAAGTATGTTACTTTGTAGAAGAGATTTTGCTTTTGTTTCCACAGAAAATAAGAGGCTGTGGATTTATGCAGAGTTAAGAAAAATCCAGTTTGATTAAGGAAGACCACCTGAAAAATCTCAGACAGGAATAGATGGCCCAGATATCTGAGTTCTTCATTCAGAACAGGTTCAAAACTGCTGCCTGAGATGATCAAGACTCACAGGATACTTCAGTCAGTACTTGATCATAACTCTAAATTTTCTTTAGGTCCCCATAAGATTATCAGTGCCGAGCCCTGGACAGGGAACTCTGAAGTTCCTCATCCCCCACCCTATACTCCCTGGGCTCCCTGCAGGGGCTCTACACCCTGCATACTGCCTCTCTCTTCTTGTCCCACCCAGCTTGCATCCAGAACCCTTCTTCCTTCTGCCCCCTTTCCTCTTTGGGCACATAACACCATCCAGCTCAGTCTGTCTGGCGCTGGGGGCAAATCCTCAGGGCAAGTAGGCAGACGAGACTTCCTTTGTCTCTCCAGCCTGCCTGCATCAAGCAAGGTAAGGCCTTTGTTTACAAACTACCCAACCTGCACGGAGATCTGATCTAGGCACCAGGAGAGACAGCAGCAGGGTGAGTTTGTGACCTGACTGGCGGCGGCGGAAGCAGCCCTGGACAGGGAACTCTGAAGTTCCTCATCCCCCACCCTATACTCCCTGGGCTCCCTGCAGGGGCTCTACACCCTGCATACTGCCTCTCTCTTCTTGTCCCACCCAGCTTGCATCCAGAACCCTTCTTCCTTCTGCCCCCTTTCCTCTTTGGGCACATAACACCATCCAGCTCAGTCTGTCTGGCGCTGGGGGCAAATCCTCAGGGCAAGTAGGCAGGTGAGACTTCTTTGGTTCACTGGCCTGCCTGCACCAAGCAAGGTAAGGCCTTTGTTTACGAACTACCCAACCTGCAGGGAGATCTGATCTTGGCACCAGGAGAGCCATCAGTGGGAGAGCTAATCTGGGTACCAGGAGAGCCGGCTTTGGGCACGGAGATCTGATATTGGTACCAGGAAAGACATCACTGGAGCACCAGGAGAGCTATCACTGCAGGGTGCCATCACTGGGAAAGTACATCAGTAGGCAAGGAGACCTGATCCGGTAAAAGAAGATCCATAGGGGAGCATTCGGAGAAAGAGATGGGCAGGCGCCAATGCAAGAATTCACCCAACAATCTGAAAAACTATATGAAACCACCAGAACCCAGCGACCTCACAACAGGAGGACATGAACACCTTAATCATGAAGAAGTAGATAAAATTGACTTTATGAAAGTGATTGACGCCCTTAAACAGCATGTAAAAAATGCCCTTATAGAAATGGATGAGAAGTATAACAGAAAGTTTGAAGAATTGAGTAAATCAGTGAATGATACCCTAGGAAACCAAGGAAAAACAATCAAACAAATAATGGAAACAGTTCAAGACTTAAAAACTGAAATGGAGGCAAAGAAGAAAACACAAACAGAAGGCCAGCTGGACAGGGAAAATCTAGGTAAACGAATAGAGACTACAGAAACAAGCATAACCAACAGAATACAAGAGATAGAAGAAAGAATCTCAGATTCTGAAGATACCATAGAGAAAATAAACACACTGATCAAAGAAAACAACAAGGCCAACAAATTCTCATTACAAAACATTCAGGAAATATGGGACACAATAAAAAGACCAAACCTAAGAATAATAGGAATAGAAGAAGGAGAAGAAGCGCAGCTCAACGGTCCAGAAAATATATTTAATAAAATTATAGAAGAAAACTTTCCCAACCTAAAGAAAGATATACCTATGAAGGTTCAAGAAGCATACAGAACACCGAATAGGCTGGATCAAAAAAAAACATCCTCTCACCATATAATAATCAAAACACAAAGCATACAGAATAAAGAAAGAATACTAAGAGCAGCAAAGGAAAAAGGCCAAGTTACTTATAAAGGTAAACATATCAGACTTACACCTGACTTCTCTATGGAAACCATGAAAGCCAGAAGGTCCTGGATAGATGTACTGCAGAAACTAAGAGACCATGGATGCAAGCCCAGACTGCTATACCCAGCCAAGCTTTCGTTCACTATAAATGGAGAAAACAAAATTTTCCAGGATAAAAACAAATTTAAACAATACGTAGCCACAAATCCAGCCTTACAGAAAGTAATAGAAGGAAAATCACTAATCAAGGAGTCCAACAATGACCACAGTAACTCAGACATCTAGAAACTTTTTACCAGCACATCTCAAAGAAGGGAAACACACAAAATCTACTACTAAAAAAAAATGACCGGAGTTAACAACCACTGGTCATTAATATCACTTAATGTCAATGGACTCAACTCACCTATAAAAAGGCACAGACTAAGAGATTGGATACGAAAACAGGATCCAACATTCTGCTGTTTACAAGAAACACACCTCAACCACAAAGACAGGCACCTACTCAGAGTAAAGGGCTGGGATAAGGCTTATCAAGTAAATGGACCTAGGAAACAAGCAGGTGTGGCCATACTAATTTCTAACAAAGTTGACTTCAAACTTAAATCAATCAGAAGAGATGGAGAGGGACATTTTCTACTCATAACAGGAACAATTCATCAGGATGAAATCTCAATCCTGAATATCTATGCCCCTAATATAAAAGCACCCACGTACGTAAAAGAAACATTGTTAAAACTCAAGGCAGCCATCAAACCGCACACATTAATAGTAGGAGACTTTAATACTCCTCTCTCACCAATGGACAGGTCAATCAGACAGAAACCTAACAGAGAAATAAGAGAATTAATGGAGGTAATGAATCAAATGGACTTAACAGACATCTATAGAATATTCCACCCAAACAGGAAAGAATATACCTTCTTCTCTGCAGCTCATGGAACCTTCTCAAAAATCGACCACATACTCGGTAACAAAGCAAACATTCACAGTTACAAAAAAATATTAATAACCACCTGTATCTTATCAGATCACCATGGATTAAAGCTAGAATTCAGCAACAATGCTACCCCCAGAAAGCCTACAAACTCATGGAAACTGAATAGTCAACTACTGAACCATACCTGGATTAAGGAAGAAATAAAGAAAGAAATTAAAGTCTTCCTTGAAGACAATGAAAATAAAGAAACAACATACTCAAACCTATGGGACACTATGAAAGCAGTCCTGAGAGGAAAGTTCATAGCACTAACTGCCCACTTAAAGAAAACAGAGAAAGCACACATTGGAGACTTAACAGCCCACCTGAAAGCTCTAGAAAAAAAAGAAGCAGACTCACCTAGAAGGGGTAGAAGACTGGAAATAATCAAGCTGAGGGCTGAAATCAACAAAATAGAGACACAGAAAACAATTGAAAGAATCAATAAATCAAGAAGCTGGTTCCTGGAGAAAATCAACAAGATTGATAAACCCCTATCCAAACTAATCAAATGGCAGAGAGAGAATTTGCAAATTAATAAGATCAGAAATGAAAAGGGAGACATAACCACAGACACAGAGGAAATTCAGAGAATCATTAGATCTTACTACAAAAGCCTGTATGCCACAAAACTGGAAAATGTAAAAGAAATGGACACTTTTTTAGATAAATACCATATACCAAATTTAAACCAGGACCAGGTGAACAACCTAAATAGACCTGTTAGTCATGAAGAATTAGAAGCGGTTATCAAAAACCTCCCTTCCAAAAAAAGTCCAGGACCAGATGGTTTCAATGCGGAATTCTACCAGAACTTCCAAGAAGACCTAATACCTATACTCCTTAAGGTATTTCACAATATAGAAACAGAAGAGTCATTGCCAAATTCATTCTATGAAGCTACAGTAACTCTGATACCAAAACCACACAAAGACCCAACCAAGAAAGAAAATTACAGGCCAATCTCACTCATGAACATCGACGCAAAAATCCTCAACAAAATTCTGGCAAACCGAATCCAAGAACACATTAGAAAAATTATCCATTATGATCAAGTAGGCTTCATACCAGAGATGCAGGGCTGGTTTAACATACGCAAATCTATCAATGTAATCCATCATATAAATAAACTGAAAGAAAAAAACCATATGATTGTTTCATTAGACGCTGAAAAAGCATTTGACAAAATTCAACATCCCTTTATGATAAAAGTCTTGGAGAGATTAGGGATACAAGGGTCATACCTAAATTTAATTAAAGCTATATACAGCAAGCCGACAGCTAATATCAAATTAAATGGAGAGAAACTTAAAGCCATCCCACTAAAATCAGGAACACGCCAAGGCTGTCCACTCTCTCCATACCTCTTCAATATAGTTCTCGAAGTTTTAGCAATAGCAATAAGACAACATAAGGGGATAAAGGGGATTCAAATTGGAAAGGAAGAAGTTAAACTTGCATTATTTGCAGAGGATATGATAGTGTACATGAGCGACCCCAAAAACTCCACCAAAGAACTCCTACAGCTGATAAACGCCTTTAGTAATGTGGCAGGATACAAGATCAACTCCAAAAAATCAGTCGCCCTCTTATACACAAAGGATATGGAAGCAGAGAGGGAAATAAGAGAATCATCACCTTTCACGATAGCCACAAAAAGCAAAAACTCTCTTGGGGTAACTCTAACCAAGGAAGTGAAAGATCTATTTGACAAGAACTTTAAGGCATTGAAGAAAGAAATTGAAGAGGATACCAGAAAATGGAAGGATCTCCCTTGCTCCTGGATTGGGAGGATCAACATAGTAAAAATGGCAATTCTACCAAGGGCAATTTATAGATTCAATGCAATCCCCATTAAAATCCCATCAAAATTCTTCACAGATCTTGAAAGGACAATAATCAACTTTATATGGAGAAACAAAAAACCCAGGATAGCCAAAACAATCTTATATAATAAAGGAACTTCTGGAGGCATTACCATCCCTGACTTCAAACTCTATTACAGAGCTACAGTAATGAAAACAGCGTGGTACTGGCATAAAAACAGAGCAGTCGACCAATGGAATCGTATAGAAGACCCGGATTTTAACCCACAAACCTATGAACAACTAATTTTCGATAAAGGAGCTAAAAGTATACAATGGAAGAAAGAAAGCATCTTCAACAAATGGTGCTGGCACAATTGGATGTCAACCTGTAGAAGAATGAAAATAGACCCATATCTATCACCATGCACAAAACTCAAGTCCAAATGGATCAAAGACCTCAATATCAATCTGAACACACTGAACCTGATAGAAGAGAAAATGGGAAGTACCCTACAACATATGGGCACAGGAGATCGCTTCCTATGTATAACCCCAGCAGCACAGACATTAAGGGCAACATTGAATAAATGGGACCTCCTGAAACTGAGAAGCTTCTGTAAAGCGAAGGACACTGTCATTAAGACAAAAAGGCAGCCTACTGACTGGGAGAAGATCTTCACCAACCCCGCTACAGACAAAGGTCTGATCTCCAAAATATATAAAGAACTCAAGAAACTAGACTTTAAAAGGATAATTAACCCAATTAAAAAATGGGGCACTGAACTGAACAGAGAATTCTCATCAGAAGAAGTTAAAATGGCCAAAAGATACTTAAGGTCATGCTCAACCTCCTTAGCAATCAGAGAAATGCAAATCAAAACAACTTTGAGATATCATCTTACACCTGTCAGAATGGCTAAAATCAAAAACACCAAGGATAGCCTTTGCTGGAGAGGTTGTGGAGAAAGGGGTACCCTCATGCATTGCTGGTGGGACTGCAAACTTGTGCAACCACTTTGGAAATCAGTGTGGCGGTTTCTCAGAAAAATTGGGATCAACCTACCCCTGGACCCAGCAATAGCACTCTTGGGAATATACCCAAGAGATGCCCTAGCATATGACAAAAGCATTTGTCCAACTATGTTCATAGCAGCATTATTTGTAATAGCCAGAACCTGGAAGCAACCTAGATGCCCTTCAATAGAAGAATGGATGAAGAAAGTGTGGAATATATACACATTAGAGTACTACTCTGCGGTAAAAAACAATGACTTCTCGAATTTTGCATGCAAATGGATGGAAATAGAAAATACGATCCTGAGTGAGGTAACCCAGACCCAAAAAGAAGATCATGGGATGTACTCACTCATAATTGGTTTCTAGCCATGGATAGGGCCCACTGAGTCTATAATTTGTGATCCTAAAGAAGCTAAACAAGAGGGTAAACCCAAGGAAAAACATATAGATATCCTCCCAGCTATGGGAAATAGACAAGATTGATGGGCAAAAAATGGGAATCTTGGGGGGTGGGGTGGGATGGGGATGAGGGGAGATGGGGAGAGAAAATTGTGAAGGAGAGGATGAGGGGAACTGGGGGAATCGGGGTGATTGGGGGTAAAGGAAGGTTGGATGGGGGAGCAGGGAAACTCATACCTTAGTTAAGGGAGCCACCTAAGGGTTGGCAAGAGACTTGAACCTGGAATGGCTACCAGAAGCCCAGGGCAATGTCCCCAGTTAGTTCATTGGGGCACCTGAGGATAGGGAACCTGAAATGAACCTATCCTATAATCATACTGATGAATATCTTGCATATCGCCATAGAACCGTCATCTAGCGATGGATGGAGATAGAGACAGAGACCCACACTGGAGCACCGGACTGAGCTCCCAAGGTTATAATGAGGAGCAGAAGGAGAGAGAACATGAACAAGGAAGTCAGGACCATGAGGGGTGCACCCAACCACTGAGACAGGGGGGCCGATCTATTGATAGCTCACCAAGGCCAGCTGGACTCCTACTGAAAAAAACATGGGATAAAACCGGCTCTCTTAATGTGGTGGACAATGAGAGCTGACGAGAGGCCAAGGAGAATGGCACAGGAACTTTCATCTGGCGATGGATCGAGAGAGAGACAGAGACCCAATTTGGATCAACCGTCTGAGCTCTTAAGGTCCAAATGAGGAGCAGAAGGAGGGAGAACATGAGCAAGGAAATCAGGACCACGAGGGGTGCACCCACCCACTGTGACAGTGGAACTGATCTATTGGGAGCTCTCCAAGGCCGGCTGGACTGGGACTGAACAAGCATGGGTTGAAACTGGACTCTCTGAACAAGGCGGACAATGAAGGCTGATGAGAAGCCAAGGACAATGGCACTAGGTTTCGATCCTAATACATGAACTGGCTTTGTGGGAGCGTAGCCTGTTTGGATGCTCACCTTCCTGGACCTAGATAGAAGTGGGAGGACCTTGGTCTTCATGTAGAGCAGGGAATTTGGACTGCTCTTCAGTATCGAGAGGGAGGGGGAGTGGACTAGGGGGAGGAGAAGTGGAGTGGGGATAGGGGGAGGGGAGCGGGGGGAGGGGGCAATATGTGGGAGTTGGGGGAGGGAAATGGGAAATGGGGAGCAGTTGGAAATTTAAGTAAAAAAGAATAAAAAAAAAAGAAAAAAAAAAGAAAAAAGATTATCAGTGCCCCCAACCAGCTGGAAGTAGCCTGAAATACTACGCCCACATTCCCCAAAAGTGGACTATGGATATTTTCCTTTGTTTGTTTGTTTTTGTTTGTTTTTGTTTTTTTAAAGAGGGGGAAGTGGTGCAGGAGAATTGTCTGTATTCTGTCAATCATGTTTTAAATAAAACGCTGATTGGCCAGGCAGAAAATATAAGTGGGAAAACCAAAAAGGAAGTAGAAATGATGTAATGAGAATGGGAGAATTCTGGGAAGGAGGAAGTTGATTCCTTCCACTCCTGCTCAGACAACCGAAGCAGCAGGATGTGATCTGCCCCACTGAAAAAGGGTACTGAGCCACATGGCTAACATAGATTAGATCAGAAAAATGGGTTAATCAAGATGTGAGAGTTAGCCAGTGAGAGGCTAGATCTAATGGGCCAATCAGCTTATAATTTATGGAGATCTATGTGTGAATTTCTTTGGGGCTAAACAGTTGTGGGGTACCTGGTGGGACAGAAACCCCAACAAACAAACAGTCCCCGGCCATCATGTTACAGAAACAAGTCGCAGTGCCATTATCAATGGCTTCTTAGTCAGCCTCCATTGTCAGCCACATTCAGAGAGTCTGATTTGATCACATACTCCTTCAATCCTAGTCCAGCTGGATTTGGTGAGCTCCTCATCTCCCTCCTTCTGTTCTTCAACTGGACTTTGGGAGCTCAGTCCAGTGCTCCGATGTGGGTCTCTGTCTCTATCTCCATCCATTGCCAGACAAAGGTTCCCTCTGGATGGATATGCTGGTACCCAGAAGTTTTTTGATTCAATGAAATCATTAGCAATATTCACAGGTCAAGAGATTCAGGCTTTACAAAGGATAGTGGTAAAAAGATTTGATTCAGTTGAGGAAAGTATCAGAACTAATAAGCAAGGAGAAGTACAAGAAAAGGATTTAGCATTTCCAGTACTTCTAAGAGTCAGAGATGACTTATCATGAATTTTAGCTACTTATCCCATTATTAACTCTGACAGTCTAGCAAATATTCAATATCAAAATGTATACAAAGCATAAATGGAAACCTATAGGTATGAAAGATATAAAAAATTAGCAAGAAATAACATCTCATGACATGCATTCACCATTTGTTAGGAAGGTGGTAAAGACATGGGCTTCCAGCTACAAGATTGCTCCAAATTATTGACTTCAATTGGTCTCAGCAGTACTTAAAGATGATCTGCAATTACAGTGAAAATGTTATTAGAGAAGGAGGGTAAAGCTTTAGAACAATGAGAAAAGGCTAAAGGATTTGTGGCTTCCCAAGATCAAATTCTTGGTGAAGACTGTAATACTGATTCACACAATCAATTAATAATAGACATATCTTGTCCTATGCCATATAACAGCCTTAAATGTTTGGACAGAATTCAAGAAGCAGAAAGAATTGAATCACATACTAAGGATCAATAAGGCCCAAAAGATACCTTTAGTGAATTTTTACAAAGATTAAATAAAGTGATACAAATAGGAGTAACAGATCCAGAAGCTAGAACTTATTAAATTTGTGGCACTTGAAAATGCCAACATAGAATGCAAGAATATACATGGGTCTTTAAACATAAGAACAGTGCCAATGGAAGAATGGATCTTGGTCCATTAAACATGTGACTATAATATTGAAACCTGGATAGGAAAAGCAAAATCCAAAGGTAAAAAGAGACATCAAGTTGCAAATGTTTTAATTATGATAGAATAGAACATCTAAGAATGGATTGTAGGCAAGGCATTCCTAGAAATAATGTCTTCTCTGGGAAAGACAAAAATAGAAGGTCCCAAACTTTTTAATTATATAGAAGATGTGGCAAAGACTGACATTGGACCAGCAAATATAGATCAATAGGATGCAAAGAAGACAGACCATTATCACCAGGAGGAGTCTTGGGGGCCTCTCACAAGTCCCCAGGTCGAACATGGTCCAGTCATTCCCAGTCACTGTGGAGTACATGTCTCCCCAGGAAAATTAAAATAACCAGTGCCTATTATAAAAACAAGAACTACAAAAAAAAATACTATTCTGGATGATGGAATAAACATGGAGGATAAATCAATAGGAAATGCATATTTTTGCTGACTTTTAAAAATGATCAAAGTCAAAAGCTGAGAGTCTAAAAAAGTAACATTGTAATTGCAGGATTTCTGGACATGGGTACAAATTATTATTCCAGAATCTTGGCATTTGAATTGGCTTCTTTAGGAGGCAGATGAAAATCTCCTAGGCATTGGAACCCTATCTCAAGCAAAACAAAGCATGAGATGGGTTGAATGCATAGGGCTAGAAGGACAGAAAGAAAGGCTAATGCCATATATAGCTAATATTGCAGTGAACTTAAGTGACCAATTGCAACAATGGAATACCCAGAATAACATCCTTGCATTCACAGAAATGGAATGAACATACCAACTCACATTTCTAGGATAACACCTGATCTAATAATTCATTTAATGAAAATCTTAAATGATGACAAAGAATTAAGTAATTCCTGGGAATTAATGGCTGAATCTGAGAAAGAATTAGCTTTGACTGAAGAAAAATTATAAAAGTCACCTGTGTATCAAGTAGATGAAATTTAACTGCATTCTAGTCATTTTGCCCTGCAGAATTTCCCTATAGGAATGTTAATGTAAAGAGAATATATTAACTTAGAATGAATCTTATAGCCACATAAACTGAGTAAAAAATTGAAAACTTATGTGGAAAAGATCTCTGAATCAATTATATAAAAAACTGAAACTTCGTATATTATCAGGAATAAACCTAACTGAGATTGTAGTACCATTTACTAATGATAAAATTAAAAAACTATGAAAATATTAAAAAAAATATGAAAAGACAATGAGCCCTGTCAAAGAGTTTGTGCTCATTTTAGAAGAGGTTAATAGCAACTATCCCAAAAGCAATAGAGTTAACCTTAAGGAGAGATCTTCTTGGATACTTCCATACATTGTGTAAGATACACCAATAACTGGGTCCCATGTGTTCTATACTGATACAAATAAATCATGAAAAGCAGGTTACAAATCAGAAAATTTAAGGAAAGTGGAACAAAGCCCTTATAATTCTGTCCAAAAGGCAGACTTATATTCTATTCTTATGGCACTAAAATAATTTTAAAGAACCTCTCAATATAGTTACTGATTTGAATTATGCAGAGAGAAGTGGGCGCTCAAAGGAATAAAATCTGGCAGATGGATGTATTCTACTCTGTAGAATTTGAAAAACTGAAATATGTACAACCTACCATTGACACTTATTCAGGTTTCCAATGGGCAACTGCTTTGAGCAGGGAAAAGGCTGAATCAATAATCATGCATTTATTAGAAGTTATGGCCATTACGCATATTCTTTCATAAATAAAGACAGACAATGGTCCAGCATGTGTCTCTAAGAAAATGGAGCAGTTTTTTTGCTTATTATGAAAAAATGAATATTATAGGTAATTAATATAGTTTCTGTGTGATTATTTAGGTCAGGGAGGCAGGAAAATAAAAAAAAGTCTCCTCCCACAGAATGGTGCACTAATGTTGGCTGACTACATCCATATAAAGCCTGAGAGAGTTGGTAAGGAATTCTAATACACACACACACACATAATAGAAAGAATTAAGCATCACATCATGGCAGCAACATTTTCTTGGAGTGACTCTATTTGCTAGATACACATAGAGGTATTATTCCTTTAAGAAGTCCTGATTTTGATTATATAGAATATGAGTACCTGTGGATGCCTTCCAGCTAATGTAGAAGAGTATAAAAAGTCATAAAATAAAGTTAATTCTTAAAAAAAAGGCAAAGTCTTTAAAGAGACAGACAGTACAAATATTGATAGATTAAAAAAGAGTAAAGAAAAATAAGCCACATAAAAATGAAAGATTTAATTCGTAGAGAGTCTGGATTCTGTATATTATTCTTTTTTCTTTAAATTTTTGACTATGAAGGAACTAAGTACAGAGACTCATTTCATTGTGTGGTTACTAAGCTAAACCAGCATTTATATCATAAGGGTATCTTGACTTCAAAATTTGGGTCTAAGAATATAGTGCTTTGGAAAAGAGGTTCTTCTTTTCTTTTCACAGCAGATTAGACCCTTTGGATTGCTTCTAGACTGATATGGTATGATATACCACGCTGTCCTAAAAGGTCTCCACAAACACCCTCAGAAAATTTCTTCACTCAACTGCTGACTGAGATAAACCTAGCCCACAGGATATACCATGGAGGACCTTATTAGCAGCACCCCCATACAGCTGGAAGAAGTTTGGAGAGAAATAACTACATCTATATTCCCAAATATTGTTTATAAATGTTCTTTTACATTTAAAGGAGATATGAAATAGATATAAATAATTTGCATTGGTATGGATTTTGTTTTATTGATATAAATTTAAGGTTAATCTTGTTATATGTATATTTCTGCTCTTGATTAAGGTATTGTGATTGTGTAGTTCATTTAAAAATGTAATATATAATTAGTAAATATAAGTTGCTAATGGATAAACATTGATAATAGTCAAGCTTGTAGTCATGTTAGATTTTCTAGATATATAGAGATATATTTCAGATAGACATTCTTCATATCTTTCAAACACTACAGAATATGTCATTTTAAATGTTTTAATAACTTAGGGCTTTTTATGACAATGAGACACATCTGCTCAATCTACTTCAAGAGGAAAAGATGGGTATCAAAGAGGCTCCTTATGGAGTTGGTTAGCCATTTGGGCAAGAAACTGCTCTTGCCTGGACTGTTGCATAAACTGGACATGAAGAACCCACAGAGAGAGGACTGCTGAACTTGCCTAAAGATGAGATGATCCTTTGGCATTCCTGATTTATGAAAGTCTGCGACTCATTCTGCAGGACATAGAAAAAAGTAACTGAACTGTCTTTAAAATTTCCTGCTTCATGCTAGATACTATGAGCCTGTAGATTGAAGATGGATGCCCCAACGGTACAAAAGAACTGTAGGTCACTATAAAGGCAGCGAGATGTTTCTGTCATTTCTAGAGTTTTGGAAGTTGCTAACTTCTCATTTACTTAGATAATATTATACCCTTCTGGAGCCTTTGATGGAGCTGAAGAATAGATTGATAGTTATAGTTTTCCATTGTTATCATAAAAGATAAAATAGATCTAAATATTGTAACTGCAATTCTTGTTTGATACCTGTTTTGCTATATGTAATTTTACTATTTTTTTTGTTTGTTTTTTTGTTTGTTTGTTTGTTTTTTGAGACAGGGTTTCTCTGTGGCTTTGGAGCCTGTCCTGGAACTAGCTCTGTAGACCAGGCTGGTCTCGAACTCACAGAGATCCACCTGCCTCTGCCTCCCAAGTGCTGGGATTAAAGGCGTGCGCCACCATAGCCCGGCGTAATTTTACTATATTAAAGTTAAAGCCTTCCTTTCTTTTTTAAACCTTTGCAATGCTCTGTTGTTTTTTAAGTTCAGGTGGACAGATCAATGATTATTTGAACATGGTTTCTTTTACCACCTCTGATTAACTGCTCTCACACTCACACACACACAAACACATGCACACACATGAGCTTACCTTGCTAGCAATACATTTTGCTCTCTTTTTTCATGTAGTCCTACTTCTGAAAATATTTGTGAGGTATTTATCTTTCTTTCAAAATAAAGCAACATTTTTATCATGGAACTTCAAATGAACTGTGCTAACTATAACTATTTACTCTATAACTATTTATAGAGTAAATTTGAAACGTTAACACATTTGAGTGGATTTTTTTTCAGGTCAGTGTAACAAAATACCTGAGAAAGAGCACTAGGGTCACTGATTTTGACTCACATTTCCAAAGTATAGTCAAACATGGCGAGTAATAAACAGTATAAGGAGAATGAGGTAACTCACCACATCTGGGGCTGAAAAAGATGAATTCTTATGCTAAACCAGCTCTCTCATTCATGGGAAGAACAGGTTAGCACACAATATGATACTGTCCAAATTCAAGGTGGTTCTTCATGACTCTGGGTGTCTCTATTCACTTCTATTGATTTAGTGTACATAATACCCCTCAAAGCCATACCCAGAGACTAGTTTTCTTGGTTAATATACCTAAAGTGACAACTAATGTTAATTAAAAGAGGAGGAGAGAAGAAAAGCTAGGATAGAAGGATAGAAGGAGGCAGGAAGAAAAGAGAGAGAGAGAGAGAGAGAGAGAGAGAGAGAGAGAGATCAGTTAAGTACTCTCCTTGACTCACCTTGATGGGTGTATGTTTAATGACATCTAATTATATTACCATTTTTAGAAGCTCAATGTAGGAGTATGACTTTTCATTCAATCAAAGATTTTAGTTTGCAGTCCTCCTGTGGTCTGTATTTACTGCGGTCATCTTGATATTTTCCAAAGGCCAAGACTCTCACTTAACTGAATTTCACACATAAAGAATATTTGTCTTATGCTGTCATTTCCTAGCTACTGACATCCATGTTAACACAGCCATGAATAGACACTGCCTCAAGAAAACACACAAATCATTTCTGGCTAAAAGGAGACTATGTCTTTGCTAGAATTGCCACTGCATCATTGTCTATGAGAATTGCTGACAGGATTATTTTTCATTTGAACCCCTGGGAAAATAACTCTTCTACATCCTGAACGTCCTTTGAAGTCAGTAGTAAACATAAATAGGGTGTCAAGAGAAATTACATTCTAATCTTTTATAATGTGCATAATAGTGTATTCTGAAACAGCTCTGCACAAAGATTTATTGGAAAGTGAATGACACAAAAAGGGATTCTAAAATGCTGAGAGAGAAGTACATCAATCGTTTGGTGGCAAATATTTTTAAAATACCCAGTCACATTATAGTAGATAGCATCACAAGGCAGAAATTTTAAATGTCTAATATTTTATATTGATGTCACTTGATAAATGAACTCAAAAGATGGATTGTCTGAAAAGTTTATTAACTCATGATTTATACTTCTGAATGATTCTATTTTATTTATTTAAATGATTTGAAATTTGCTTGAACTGTCCCTTGCTCTTTTCTTGTCCATCACAGTATGTCAAAAAAAGGTTTTCGTCAACTAATCATGGGATTGGTGGTTAAATTTATAAATTTAGCAAGGGGAGGATTAAAAAATAAATGTAGAAAGAAGAAATTATATGAAGATAGACACACTTTGTTCTGCAATATGGCTCATATATACATAGTCAGAAAGGTCAGTGTTACCAAAACAGGGTGCACGGTATTAGGGTACAGACATTAATCATCAGTGACAATAGAGGAAAGGAGGAATCAGACTTAAGTAAACTGTCAATTATTTTTACACCATAATAAATTTGAAGCATACAAATCTATATGTATCCATGTGATCAAAGTTGTGAGCAAGAGGTATATTAATGCTCATAAAAATATTAATGAAATGCAAGTGAAATGAAATAAAAGACAAATAAGGAAAAACTGAGAATTTATCAAAGAAATTGTAGCATTTTACTGAGGATAGGCAGGAGAGCTATCAGTTTTACAACCAGCTTCATTAAGCTTAATGAAGGGTTAAGACACTGACAGCAACTCAGACCTAGTACTCAAGAAACAGGAATTAGTTTCAGCCACAAAAAAGCAATCATCAAGGTTAGTAGTGAATTATTACATATTAGAGTATATTTTCTGATTTAAATATCCAGAACATGTCTAGAAATATTACTATGGACTTATATTTTTCTAATTGAACTTTTCTATAGAATCACATAAAATTTTAAAATATGAACATACTTATTATGGACATGCTAAGAATATCACTTAAATACTTCTCATTCAGTGACTCACACTTTGAGATGAGAAGTGTTAGCATTTTTTTGAAGAATTATTTGTAAGATAATGCTTACATTGTTTCCTTATGTAATTCAATTTCTTCTAATTATCTTCATTTTCCTCAAGAAACAAAATATGTACATGTAAATTAAAATTTTAATTTGACAAGTTTGTAGGCAAGGATTAGTTTTTAAAGAAAATAACAAGTTACAAATTATTCTTAATATAACTAAATCAATTTTAGATATACCATATATCCTATAAATATCAGAATTTTAAAAAATAAAAAATGTTAGTGAAACTGAAATTTATTATCCATACTATTTAGAATAAACTACAGTATTATTTGCTTCAACAATGTTGCTTTTCTTTTTTTCTTTTCATGACTAGATGCGGTTATTTATTTTATCTTTCTAAAAACAAACTATCTTTTTTATTATACATATGAATCCAAGTTCCCATTTCCTCCTCTACCCCCACTTATCCCCCACCCCCCCATTCACTCCACAGAGAAGGTAAGACACATTGCTTTTTGAGGTAGGTCCAAGTCCCTCCATACTATATCTAGGCTAAGCAAGGTATCCATCCAAAAAGAATAGGTTCCCAAAAAGTCAGTACAACCAGTAGGGATAAATCTTGGTGCCATTAGCAGTGGCCATGCAGTCTGCCCTAGCCCTGCAACTGTCAACCACATTAAGAGGGACTTGGTTTAATATATGATTGTTCCTTCCCTGTCCAGTTGGAGTTGGTGAGGTCCCATTTACTCAGTGGAGGAGAGGGTACCCAAATTGGCCTTGCCCTGAGTCAGACTGATGAATATCTTAAATATCACCATAGAACCTTCATCCAGCATCTAAAAGAAAGAGAGATAGGGACCTACATTGGAGCACTGGACTGAGTTCCCAAAGACCAGTTGAAGAAGTGATCATGAACTATAAGCTCAATATTCTTTGTTTATAGTTATTATCCACTTATGAATGAGTAGTATTTGTCTTTTTGGGTCTGGGTTACCTCACTCAAGATGGTGTTTTCTAATCCCATTCATTTGCATGCAAATTTCAAGATGACATTGTTTTTTTAATACTGAGTAATACTCTAATGTGTAAATGTGCCACATTTTCTTTACCTATTGGTTGGTTGAGGGACATCTAGGTTATTTCCATGTTCTGATTATTACAAATAATGCTGCTATAAACATAGGCTTTGTAGTATGATTGAGTATCTTTTGGGTTTATTCCCATGAGTGGTATTACTGGATCCTAAGGTAAGTTGATTGTCAATTTTATGATAAACTGCCATACTGATTTGTAAAATAGTTTATATAAGTTTGCATTTCCACCAGCAATGGATGAGTGTTCCCTTTACTCCACATCCTCACCAGCACAAGCTATCATTGGTGTTTTTGACGTTAGCCATTCTGACAGTTGTAAGATAGCATATCAGAGTTGTTTTGATTTGCATTTCCCTGATGACTAAGGCTGTTAAACAATACCTTAAGTATATTTTGGCTATTTGAGATTCTTCTGTTGAAAATTCTCTTTTTAGTTTACTACCCCAATTTTAAATTGGATTATTTGGAATTTTGATATCTAATTTCTTGAGTTCTTTATATATTTTGGAAATCAGTTCATTGATATGGGGTTGCTAAAGATATTTTCCCATTCAACAGGCTTCCTTTTTGTCTTAATGACTGTGTCCTTTGCTTTACAGAACCTTCTCAGTTTCAGGAGGTCTCATTTATTTATGGTTGCTCTCAGTGACTATTCTACTGGTGTTATGTATAGGAAGTGGTCTCCTGTGCCTATACATTAGCTACTTCCCAATTTTTCTTCTTTCAGGTTCAGTATGATCAGATTTATATTGAAGCCTTTAATCCACTTGGACTTGTGTTTTGTGCATGGGGATAGATATGGATCTATTTTCATTCTTTTACAGGTTGACATCCAGTTATTCCAGCACCATTTATTGAAGATGCTTTCTTTTTTCCATTGTATAATTTTAGCTTGTTTGTAAAAAAAATCAGGTGTTTATAGGTATGTGGATTGATATCTGGATCTATGATTCAATTCCGTTGGTGAACCTGTCTGTTTTGATGCCAATACCAAACTGTTTTCATTACTGTAGCTGTGTAATAGGACTTTATGTCATGGATAGTGATGCCTCCAGAAGACTCTTTATTGTACAGGATTGTTTGGCTATCCAGAATTTTTTGGTTTTTCCATATGAAGTTGATTATTGTTTTTTTCAACGTCTGTGAAGAGGTGCATTGGGATTTTGATGGGGATTGCATTGATCTATAGATTGCTTTTCACAGGATTGCCATTTTTATCATGCTGATCCTACCTATGCAAGAACATGAGATTTGCTGGCGGGAAGTTATATGTTGCCTCTGTCTTTGTGGGTACAGTTAGCTTCCCTCGGTTGGGTTTTTCCTTCTTGTACTTTCGTATGGCTGGATTTGTGGATGCATATTTAAATCTGATTTTGTCATGGATATTTTGTTTTCCCCATTGACAGTGACTAGAAACTTTGCCAGGTATAGTAGTCTGTACTTGTAACCATGGTCTCTTAGTATCTGCAGTACTAGGAAAGCCTAGGACCTTCTGGCTTTCATGGTTTCCATTGAGAAGTCGGGTGTAATTCTGATAGGTCTTCCTTTATATGTTACTTGACCTTTTTCCTTTGCAGCTCTTAATATTCTTTCTTTATTCTATATGCTTTGCATCTTGATTATTTGAATGTTTTTTCTTGGTTTTCTTTGAGGGATTTATTAATTTCTTCCAATTTTTGTTTGCCTTTTCCTTCATTTTTTTCAGCAGTTTTTTATTTCTTTTTTAAAGGTCTCCATCATCTTCATAAAGTTATGGTTAAAATCCTTTTCTTCTGTTTCTTCCTGTTTTATGATCACTGGGTTGTGGTGCTGTGGTGCTATAATGTTTTCTAGGTTGTTGGATGAATTCTTGAGTTAGTGACTACCCATTTCTTCCTTCATTTGATGCAAGCAGTGTCTTTGCTTCTTGGTTCAATCCTTGCAGTGGCTATCTGCATCTTTGGGAACTGTTTTGGTCTGCTCTGTATTGTCAATGTCTGTGTCTCAGTGAGCCACTGAGGTCTCTTTTAGCCTACTCTCTTGGTCTCTCATGGTCTGCTCACTTGGTCTGCTCTGTTCTGTCACAGCTTGTGTTTCAGAGTTCCTATCTTTGTCCCCTCTCATGGTCTTCTCTGTGTAGTTGCAGCTTGTGTTTCAGCATTCATCTGATATTGTAGGACTGGGGTGTTGGAGGATTTAGGGGTGGAGTAGGACTTGTAAATTTCCGAGTTTGATGGATGAGATAGGATGTTGGATCAGCCTACCTGCAGAATACTCTCCTGCTAGCTGACCAGAGAAGCCAAGGCGGTGAGGGAGGGGCCCAAGGTTTTGACCCACTATGGAGGGACTAGAGGGCAGGGTGTCCTGTCATGTGACTGGTCACTCACCTCTTTGTTATCTGTGTATTGTAGCAAGCTGTGTTTTAGCTGTCCACCAAGGTTGCAGGAGAATAGGCAAGTTTGTGGGCTGTGTGGGGCTTGTAGTTTGTAGGGTCTGGTAAATGAGGGGTATTGGGGCAACCTAGCTACAGGAAATTCTCCTGTTGACTGGTTAAAGAAGTAGATGAAGGTCAGGGAGGGGCCCAGGATTTTGCCCCCTGTGGAGGACCTAGAGAGTGTGATGTCCCTCTGGGTGGCTGGTCACTCAACTTTGGTACTCTCTGTGTAATAGTAGGCTGAGTTTCAGAGTTCCACTTAGATTGTCGGAGTATAGGCGAGTTGAGGGGCATGTTGGAACTTGTAGTCTGCAGTGTCCGGTGGATGTGGGGTATTGTGGCAGCCTACCTCTTGATCCTCTCTGTATTGTAACAAACTATGTTTCAGAGTTCCACCAAGATTGCAGGAGGATAGGCCTAGATGCTGTTATAATGAGAATTAAAATTCATATGATTTTATAGACAGGCAATCACTTTATTGTGTGAATCACATGAAATTATGCACAAAACTGTAGAAAACAATAAATCTGCATTTCAAAATAAAGACTGTTTATAAAATATATAAAAAACAATGTAGTAATTGCTAGTAATATGTTAGATTAAAAATACACAATAGAAATATTAAACTACATTATAGCCTAAAATATATTTCTAATTAAAACTTATATTACATGAATCTGTATAGGTTTGATAATCTAACATGTAAAATATATTATTAACAATAAAATTCAGAAAATATTTGGAGACCACAGATTAGTTAAACCACAAAATTTTCTCATGCATATTTACAATATGTTATACAATATAGAGAACTTTGATATTTATTTGAAAACTTCATAATTATAATGAGTATATAATGAGCTTCTCTGGTATTCCAATTATCTGTCTTAAAAACACTCACACACACTCCCAAATATTTTATTCTCATAAATCTCCAAGAAAGAAATACATGTAAAAGTTTATACTTTTTTTTCTTGTTCCATCCACTTGCCTACAAATTTCATGATGCTATTGTTTTTTACTCCATTATGTAAATGTATCTTATTTTTGTTATCTATTCTTTACTTGAGGGGAATCTAGGTTGCTTCCATTTTCTGTCTCTTGTGAATAATACTACTATGAACATAACTGAGCAAGTGATCTTGTGGTATTATTGAATATCTTTTGTATATATGCCCAATAGTGGTATTACTGGGTCTTGATGTAGGTTTATTCTTAATTTTATAATAAACTGCCATACTGATTGCCAGAGTAGATATACAAGTTTTCACTCATAGAAGCAGTAGAGGAGTGTTCCCCTTACTCCACATCCTCTCCAACATAAGCTGTCATTAGTGTTTTTATTCTTAGCCAATCATCCTGAATGAGGTTATCCAGATGCAAAGAGACAGAGTATGTATTCACTTATAAATGGATACTGAACACAAAGCAAAGAATAACCAGGCTACAATTCACAACTGTAGTAAAAATATGTAAAATGGAGGACACTAAAAAACTACAAGACTAAGGTTGGACTTTTCATTCCTATTTTGTGAGTTTGCCCCTTATAATAAAGAAAATATAATTGTTTAAAAAAAAGTTTATACTTTTTAATCATCATTAACATCCTACAACAATGTTGCAATTAGATTTTTTATAAAAATAAGTACATACAATATGATGTTTCATTATTTGACTTTGAAAATTGTAGCATGTAGTAGAGTAGTGTGCAATGTTGGAAAATATATCTCAGTATCTATATATGTTCAGACATCACTCTCTCTATTTCTACTTCTACACTAAAGGAGTTGTCACAATGTAAATTTCACAGTAACTGAAACAGTGCTTAATCTTTACAAGACTATCTTACGGGAAGGAATTTTACAACTGCATGTAGTGATTATGACAAAACTTGATCTCTTCATCTATTTACCTCTTTAGTCAGATCCTGTTAGTATTTCCTCACACAGTCTCCATACATTAATGCTAGGATCAGTGGCTCTACCTCTGAGAAAAGAGATTTGGGAGTAGAGGTGAATCTAAGTAAACTTCCCTCTGACCTTAAAGTGTACATTTGAAATAGAGAAAATTATTAACTATGTTGGAACAATGTGAAAGTTTTGTTATGTCTCCTATAAAGATTCTCCTTGTTTCTCTCTCTCTTTCTCTATCTATCTATCTATCTATCTATCTATCTGTCTGTCTGTCTGTCTGTCTGTCTGTCTGTCTGTCTGTCTGTCTGTCTATCTATCTGTCTACCTATCTATCTATCTATCTATTTGCAATTAACATTTTTAATTTGGATTCTGACAGTTGATATGATCGTTGCTTTTCAATATTACCATAATCCTAATTTATTCAAAATGTAATATGGTGATCAACATTTTACAAGTATACAGAAAACAGTGGTATGTTGAATTTTTCTACACTGTGCTAGAATTTTCATTAAAATTTGATATGTGACTGAATTTTTCAAATAATTTAGCTTCATGTTATGTAACTATGACAACATTATTGATACAAGATTTAGTAGCCATCCAATCAGTAGTAAGAATGTCTCAGGTCATCTCTACAGATGCTCAATGTATTCAATGAAGAAGCAGTATGTTCGTTTTTCCAGTATAATTCTCATAAACACACTACCAAAGTTTTATTCCAAAATCTTCTAAAGATAATATTCTAGGAAGACATCTTAAATTTGTATAAGAGGAATGACTATAAAGTTAAGGAAAACAAACAGACCTTTCCATAATTACATCATTTACAGTAAGAACAATCAATGGATTAGGCTCTCATAACAAAGTATTATAGAGTGAGTGGTTTTAATTACTCTTTATCCTAGGGGTAAAGTACACAGTAAAAGGCACAGTGGAGTCACCAGTTTTCTCAGTCTTTACTGAAAACTTTTGACCTAGTCACAGTGGAACCCCACTCATGGTTCCGTCTGTCCCGGTAATGGAAGAGTAGGAGACATGCTCTCTGGAGAATCGTCTGATGGGAGTCCTAAACTTAGCATAAGGCCTGATCCTTATAAATTTATCTCACACATATTTTCTCCTAAAAGCTACATCTCCAAATACTATCATATTGGAGATTAGGCTTGAGCATGTGACTATTAGGATGATACAATAAAGTCATTAGCAAAACCAGAGGGAAAGAGTAAACTGTATCCTATTAACAGAACCTTCCTACAATTCATGGCTTATAGAAGTCAGTTCAAGAATTAAATTTGTAAGGATGTATATGAATTCCTCATACCCAATTTACTAATTTGAGTTTTACATAGAGGCTTTTATATCATATTTTGAAACTGAACTAAACTCAGCCACTCACTTGAATTTGAAAATCTAGTGAATTATTTATTTCAATTTTTATGTTTTTCTCTTTGACTGCCAATATTTTTTAATTGCACACTTACATAGTACTTCATTAAAGACATAATAATGTACCATTCTGTCCTCATGCCCGTTTCGTAATTTTAAGTGCATCAAGACTTACTGTTACTTCATGATGTAGCTAAGAGCGTCTATCGCTTTCAACTTAACCATCTCTTACTTGTATTTATATATTGTTGTACTGGAACTTTATATTATATAATTTATTTATTAAGGGTTGTCACATGAAAATATATAATTATATAATATGTTTTATAATTAGATATTTTGTAATTTAGAAGAAAAATAGATGTGATATATGGAATCACTGGTTATCATGATATAAGCTTTGAATATGCCAAGGTTAGAATATGAGAAATTTCTACAAAATGAAATGGTCATATATGTTAAGTAAGCCTGACATGGTTAATTTTAAATTATGACCACCATGGCTGTGTATTTATTAAAGATTGAGCTTTTCCAGAAATAAGACCCTCCAGCTCCTCACAAGCCTCACAGTTACTTTAATCCCCAATAAGTGACAAGCTGTGTTCCCTCACAAGGAGGTTAATGTTTTCGAAAGAATTCATGTGGTCAGGGAGTATGAAAATCTTAAAACTCATACAAAATATAGTACTTGATAATTTAATATAAGCAATATTTAAGAACTGTCAAAGTTGGATGCATTTAGATATATTCTCTAAACTGTACACAGGAAGTGGAGAGAATATATGTTTTGTTTCCTGTAAAATACTGAAAACAGAATGGGCCATATCTCTTAAAACTCTCTGGAAAAAAAGTATGGTCAATAAATTGTGTTGTTATTTTTCTGTCAATATCACAAGCTAGGGTCAACTGGGAAGAGAAAAACATCTACTGAGAAAATGAATCTATTAGATAGCCTGTAGCTGAATCTGAGTCTGTTGGACATACTTTGGTTAAAGATTGATGTATGATGGCCTTGCCTCATCTTAGGTGTTGTGTACCCTAGGCAGTTGGTTTGAAGTTGTATGAGAAAGCATGCTAAACAAGACACACATAGCAAGCCTGTGAGCATTATTCCTCCATGTTCTCCAGTTCAAAGCTTTAGGTTCCTGCTTGAATTACAGACATGATTTACCTCAAGGATGGATTGTGGTAAATATATGTAAGCCAAATAAACTTTTTGTAGACAAGTTGGTTTGGTCATGGTCTTACCACAAAAATAGAAAGCAAACTAGGACAGAAATTACTTGTAAACTCCTTGACACTGTATATATATATATATATATATATATATATATATATATATATATATATTTTTTTTTTTTTTGAATTCTGCTTTGTTAGTTATAATTGATTCTTGATTATTAATTATTATTTTGTGAAATTAGACAAATTATTAATATGTAAGCACTAGTGTATTTAACTAATTATGTATTTAATATCATAGAAATTTAAATGCACATTACATTTTGTTATATAAAATATGTGGTTAACTGTTTATATGTATACTTGGTAAATTACTGATTTGTAGAAGGAAACTAGTGTATTATAGCTATTTATTGGAAATACAAACCATATGTAATTCTTTGACCATTCTGTTATATAACAGTTTCATAATAAATTTTTGTTGTTTTTTGCATCATGGTTAAGAATAAAAGTAATATAATGTATGGAACACATGCAAAATCACCTTGCTTCAACATAAAACTAACATCTGGTCTTAAACTCCAGAATAGTGTATTTTGCCAAGTATGTTAGTGTATTGTTGCCCTAAGTTCTTCCTTTTGTGATAATTGATCACAATCTAATTATTAAAATTAATGATTTTGAAAAATATTATTTAAAGAATTTTGTCATATCTACCCTTGATCCTGTATTATTTCTGAGTTAGTGATTTCTGTGCCTGTTAAAAACAAAAACACAGGAAAATAATTAAAGCTTCAAGAGTTTCTATAAATACTTATAAAAAGAACAAATGTGATTTTGGTTCCTTAAGTAAAATTGAACTCTTGGCTTTATAAGCTATATTCATACAAATACAAATATATCTATTAAATTTAAATATAAACTCTCCTGTCTTTGTATTTGTTCCATCTTTGCACTTTTTTTGTACTTGGAATTCAAATATTTATGAGCTGTATGCTCAAACCTTACAGACCTTCAGATGCTACTCAGTTTTCACACTGTGACTCAACGAGTTCTACGATTTTCTGTTAAAAGCCACTTTTCTCAAAAATCCACCAAAATGAAGAAGTCAATGACCTGTAAGTTACAGCTGAGGTGTTCATGCTGTTTTTGTAGATAAATACTTTTTATTATAGTCTACGATACCAAGAGTTCAATATCTGTTAAGGCACCAATCTCACATTTGTTGTTAAAGATTTTATATAAGCTCTTAAAGCCTAAGCTCCCTGTGTTACTGTCTTTAACACACACCGAAGTCAATCAACCAAGAAATAAAAGAAGAGGAATAAGAAAGATACAACAAAATCCTTAGAGTAATTGTTTTCCATGCTGATTAATCTTATTAATTAGACTGTGATCAATGAGTACATAGAGAAAACTGCAGGTAGTGATATGTCCAGACTTATTAAGTCCATCCTTGCATCATGTTTCACTCTCTCTCATTTTAAACCACAGTGAGCTCTTTCTTTTGTTTTTAGTGGATTACTAAGTTGACATTGAACAACCATAGTATGTGGAGACACAGTAATCTCAGAGATCAATGATTTCCTACTACTCTAATAACCAATACATGTAATTCTGAATGAGAACTATACATTTAAAACAGAAGCAACTCAAAGTAAGTAAAAGAGGCAAGCCATTTTAACAGAATATCATGCTGTTTTTGAAATAATCATTTTTCATTTTATTTGGATTTCTCAAAACCTTACTTTTTAAAAAAATTACAGCATAAGAAACACACGAAGCTGAGTGAGAAATCTGAATCATTAATCTCATTTTAGAAAGCATTTTGTTTCCATGGATACTATGCTAATTGAGAAGTTCTATAATTTGACAACTGGCCAATACTAAAAGTAGGGATGACCATTCATGTCCATCCTCTACTGAACAATGTGTTCTACTTAGTTTAGAAAGGCTATACAAAGGCCTTTTCTCAAAACAAACTAACTAAAATTACTTGCACCAAATATTCCTTTCATTATATTTTTATTAGTTTATTTGGCTGAGTTTTAATAAGAAACACAAGGAAGGGTATAAGTACTGCCTATACTATAAAAATTCTGGAGCATGATGCTATATTAGCAATTAATCAATGGATTTGGTACTAAGGAAACACTCTGTTTTACATTATGGGCTGTTTTCCTTGTGTTCAACTGTCATTTCTTTAACTTCTTATTTCATGCAAGTCTCATGAAGATTGACTTCACTCTGCAGCACAGAATGACGTTGCATATATCCTAATTCTTCAAACTCCATGTAACTAATATATCAGACTTACACCAGCAAGTCTAATTCCTGTTTCTTACCAATAACCCCCCAGAAATTATATTTTCTATATAATATTATGTGTGTCTTTCTTTGTACAAGTTGATGAGAATCTATAAACAAAGAAAATTTTATTTAAGATAATTACTGTTTAAAGGCTGAGTATCATGACACATGCCAGCAATTATGTTCCTCAAATTGAGGTAGGAAAACTACTTACTTGAGACTAGCTTGGGATAAGGAGACTATAATTTTATACATAGATACATATACACAGTCTGTTAGTGTTCCATCTATGCTACCTGAAACTTTTTTGTCTTATGATGTCTACAAGTAAAAGCCATAGTGACACATATTTTAGAATAATGCGGATTACTGTGCTTTCTGTCTTTGTCTCTCTTTCTCTTGTCTATATCCCTCCCAACACACACATACTCTATATGGACACACATGGAAATATGCTAGAAATTGATGGTATTCTATCTATAGAGAAAATATAAAGAATAGAAACTGGTACAATTTGAAGATGATTCAGGTTGTTTATGACAATTTAAAGCAGTATTTTGGTACTAAGTGACAAAGTAATAATGAATTATAGAGATGGAAGAACTTTCTTAAACATTTGGATAATAGAGTATGCCAGAACTTCAATTCAACTGTGCTTTTTTATATTTGAATTGATGAGTAAGAAATGCAAAAATGTAGATATAATATAATATTCATTAAAATGATTACTTTAAATACTTAGCCTAAGAATATATATTCATGACTTTTTTACAAGACCATGGAGTGGAAATTGTGTCAGAAGAATTTTAGCCTTAGGCTTCTAGGCAGTCAGAGCTTAAGCTTATCCAGAGTCCTTAAAAAGTATAAGAAATGTTCTACCTGGAGAACAACAGGGATGGGGCAGAAACTAGGTGGTGAAATAACAAAATTGTGGTCGCACGCCTTAAATCTCAGGACTTGGGAAGCAGAGACAGGCAGATCTCTGTGAGTATGAGGCCTGCCTGGTCTACAAGAACTAGTTCCGGGACAGGTCCAAACTATAGAGAAACACACACAAAAAAGCACATATATCCCAAAATAAGAATATATATATATATATATATATATATATATATATATATATATATATATATAATTTTGTAATATATATTAAATATTCACAAGTTATGATACAGGTCACAGGGAAAAAGAATAAAGAAGGGAATAATGTGTAAAGTAACACTGAATTTAATAATTTATTTAAAACTAATGATAAAAATGGGTAAAATTATTGATAAATTATTTTAAAACTCCAAATAATTTTTTAAAGTAGATTTGGCTATTCATATATAATGGATACTAGATTTAAAATGTATGAATTTTCTGGTTTTAAACACATCTTATTTCTTGCCGATGGTTCTTCTATATGTATTTCATCTGTTAATTACACCATTAGTTGCTATATATCATTTGAATATTCAGAAAAAGAAATTTAGCATATATCAGACATTATTTTGCCAATTCAACAGTTTCTGGTATTGAAGAAACAGAGAATATATATTTTATTTTTAAAATATTGTCTTTTGTAGTATTTATTTATGAAAATGTTTTAGGAAATATAAAGTCATTAGACTCATATAGCAATATACTTAATTATTGATAAGATTTTGCTGAGGCAATGTCTTTACAGTCATGCTTTCTCATCATTCCTGTGAATTCATGTATTAGAAATGTGTTCTCATGAAATACTGTGTTCTCACAGCCATTACCTAGAGAGGGAGAGACCTTGAAGCACTCAGTGTTAGATGGATGTCTCTTTTGAATTCCTTCCCTCAGAACTCAAGGAACCCTGTGGAAGAAGAAGTAGAAAGAGTGTGAGGACCCGGAACCTGGAAGACACTAGAACAATGCCATCTAAATCCACTGAACAAAGTTATATGAACTCACAAAGAAACAAAGCTGCTGTAAGGGTCTTCTTCAGGTGCTCTGATGGTTCCACTTTAGCATTTTTTTTTATTGTTTTTATTAAGTTCTACATTTTTCTCCACGCCTCTTGCTTCCTAACCCCTCTTCCCTTCTACCCTTTCCCATGACCTCCATGCTACCAATTTACTAAGGAGATCTTATCTTTTTCACCTTCCTGTTTAGATCTGCATATGCTTCTCTTAGAGTCCTCTTTGTTGTCTAGTTTCTCTGGAGTTGTGGCCTGTAGGGTGATTTTTCTTTCTTTTATATCTATTCACTCTTAGTGAAAACATACATTTCTTTCTGTGTCTGGGTACCTCACTTAATATATTTTTTTTCTAGATCGATTCATTTGCCTGCAAATTTCAAGCAGTCGTTATTTTTGCCACTGTGGAGTACACAATTGTGTAAATGTACCACATTTTCTTTATTCATTCTTCAGTTGAGGGGCATCTAGGTTGATTATGTAAACAAGTAAGTTGTTCTCTGATCTTGAGCCTTTTCTTGGGCTCCTTTTTTTTTTGTTGGTTTGTTTTGTCTAACTTTGATATTTTGTTTTATCTTTTTATATTTTATGTTATCATATTTAATAAAAATGAATGAGTGGATAAATAAATGGATGAATGGATAGATTGATGGATGAAAATATGGCCACTCAAGTAAAGGATAACAACTGAAATCTCAATACTAACTGTTGAAAGTGGAAAATGCACTGGGTATATTAATCACTCCAGAGCAGGCCTTGTGTTCAGGAGTAGTTGTTCAACATTTAATAGACATCACAGTTTTTTGGTGGGCTTTTATTTGGTTACAGATGGGTTTTTGCTGTTGTTTTCTTTCTTTTTGGATGGAGTTTTATTTTGTTTTCTTGAGTTTGATGGTGTCTGTTTGTTTTTGTTTTTGTTTTTTTTTTCAGCTGACAGCGACAAAGATGGTTTATTGTACACGGGTTACAATTGGCCACAAGTAGGGACAGAACTAGTCCAGAAGGCCACAGGTCCAGGGCAAAGGGCCAGCGGGGCTGCTGTCATGACGGCGGGCGCGTCGGTCTCTCGGTGATCTCTGCGAGCAGGTGGCGAGGTCGCGGGTCCAGAGACTTCCTCCGACTGCAGCTCAGTCCAGCTTGTCCCAGCGTCCCTTACTGCTGCTCCTGCGGCCTTCGTGGGCGGGCAGGCGAGTTTACTTGGACCTCTGCCCCATCTTTCTTCTCTTGCGCTTCAGTCTGCGCATTCTCTTCTTCTTCCACTTCGCTCTCATGGCGCAGGGGTGTCAAGGAAGATGGCGCTAAGGCCGAGAGAGCGGGGGAGTCGTGGCAGAGATGGGCAGAGAATCTGGAAGGACTTAGGGGAGGTGAATAATATGATAAAAATATTTAAATTGAAAATTATTCTAAATAATTATAAAAAAATGTATTACAATTCCTGGAGTAATGTTAAGTGGAGATAAGTAATGACCACAGCTGTTTAAAACAAACTACAACTCTAATGTCACAAGGGGATTAAACACACATAATCACATAACTTTGAACAATACTAGCACAAAACCTGGTCTATTATAGACATGCTTGTATAACATTTGATTTGCATATAAATAGTAATGTAATAATATGTAATCATGTCTCTTGCTACTCTAGTAGACAGTATAAACATGAGAGAGCAGAGCCTAAAAATAAATTAGGCAGCAAAAGTCTCATGCAATAGCCTAATTTCTCAGGGCATCAGACAATTTATATTCTAAGGGTATTCAGACGGTTCATTGTTTAAAGCTAAGTTAGCAAAGGTGACATGTGGTTAGGCATTATATAGTCAAGAGGGCAACCTCCACTTGGAAAGATTTTTGGATGACAAAAGTAAGATGATGGATAATCTGAAGATAACCCAGTCCTAATCATAACACAGCGGTGGGAAATGAAAGCACATTCCAAGGACAAATTCAGGTTCTGGTAGAACAGAGGTTTCTAAACACTTACCTTGTTCACCCTCAGAAATGTCTTTACATTTTGTTCAGAGACTGTGTTCAAACATTTGTCTTCTAGATAATTGCTTTTTGTCTACTCTTTTATATCTTTTTCTCCAATTTTACATGCTTATGCAATCTGCTAATTTTTTTCCCACCCAGTTTTATATTTTCTATTACAATGTAGGCTGAAATTCTTTCACCTTTTAGTACTTTCCATTTGGGTTACGCTTCATATAATTTTCTTCCTCAATAAGTTGCGAAAAACTACAATGTTTTCCAATTAATGTTTTCCATACCTAGGTGATTCTACTGCAGTTATATGATTTCTGGAATTCAATAATACTATTTTTTTGATAAAAGAGAATTGATTTTTACATGACTTTAAATTTTTTGCAATTATCATTATTATTCATGTCATTTCTAATATTCTAAATTCATTTTTAAAATCTACAAATAAATGATGGAGATCTAGTTCTATCCGAATACCACTACTTAATTGTCATAAATTCTTTTAAATTTTGTTGCCATTTGAAATATTTACTTGAAAGAAACTTTCAAAATTGTTTTTATCTACCTACTGCCTAAATTAATCTTTTTTGAAAGACTACATATAATTTTTCATTAGATTTTGACATCCATTATTCATTTTATAAATCAACTCTAGTATTTTCAGCTTCTCCTTCTCCTTTTCCAATTATAATAGCTTAAATCTCAAACTTCGTGAACATGAATTTTGTTATTTCTTCACTAATTAAATTTTCCTTTGAGCCTGGTGGTGGTGGTGTATACCTTTAATCTCAGCAGAAGTAGGGAAGCAGAGGTGGATGAGTTCAATGTCAGTGTATTTTACAGGACAAGTTCCAGAATAGCCAAGGCTACACAGAAAAACCATCACTTGGAAAAATCAAAAAGGTTCTTTGAGAATATCATATATAGATATGTATATCTATACATACATATATACTCATATAAATGTGTATACACATACACTCACTCACACACACACACATATATATAATGCAAGGCCTTTTCTTTATTTTTTTCACCTTTTATTCTTTTTTTTTCTGTAGCTTTGGGGTCTGTCCTGAAACTCATACTATAGACCTGGCTGGCCTCAAACTCACAGAGATCATTCTGTCTCTGCCTCCCAAGTGCTGGGATGAAGTGTGTGCCATCACTGCCCAGAAATGATTCAAGTTTTATGAATCTTTCTAAGGTTTTTACTTAAATTACTATTACTTGTTTTTTTTTATTTTAATATACTATCTAAATATTCTTACATAAGAATAACAAGAATGTTTTAACTTATTATGATAAATAGATAGAGGGCATCTACTTTTTATTTCTTAACATCAGGAATCAAATTTTGCTCATGCTAAATATATTGAAATATCACTTGAAGTGTAACTAACTTATTTTCTTTTAAGAAATATAATATTTTAAGAGTTTTTCCTTATATTTACTCAAACTATCAATGAAGTTAAATGCAACATATAAAATAACAGTTTCCAACTATTTGGTATTTTTAATAGTAACTTTGTATTACATTTACTGGAAATTATGCATTATCAGGATCTCTATTTGTAACATTATAGAGAAACTGTATTTGAAGGAAAATAAAGGTCTCAACCTGGCAATGCTACAAATCTCAGGTATGTAATTATAATCAATCATACACAGGGTATGGCATTCATCTTTTATTTAGCATCTGAGATCTGTCTCAAAATGCTGAAACTATGCTTTGCTAATATCGTGGTGGGAGCGGCAAGTTTGAAATATGAAAGTAGACTCAGAAGTTAACAGCACTGATGGCTCCTCCAGCAAACAAGGGCTCAATCCCAGCCTCTTCATGTTTGCTCTTTAGGGACTTTTATTCATTATATTTGGAAATTAAGATTGTCCATCGAAACCTATCACAATAAATGATCCAAACCTCAAGTCATCATATAATAAAGAATGTCAAGACTCCATTGATGGCCAAGACTCCCCATAATAGTAACAGTTTTATTGCATCCACAAGTCCAAGTTTAAATCCTCCTCTGAGACTCTGAACAAACTTTTAATTGTAGTATCTCAAATATGTCATATACTCCTAAGATACCTTGCTATACAATAAATCCTGATTATAGTTTTCCCTCCCTATACTCTTCCAATTTTCTCCCCACTTCTGCTACCCACAGGATAGTCTCCCTTTCTCTTTTTCATTATAAAAGAATACAATTCTGAAAGATAACAACCAAACATTAGAATATAAAGTATAATAAGATGAAGCAAAACTATCATATCAAAGTTGGACATGGCAACCCAACAGGAGGAAAAGTCCTAAAAGCAAGCATAAGATCCAGAGACCCACTCATTTTCACAGTCAGGAGTTCCAGAAAAATACTAAGCTAATAATTAGAATATATTTACAGATGACATTATACAGACTTTTGTAGGCCCTGTGCTTTCTGCTTCAGTCTCTGTGTCCTCCTATGAGTCTTGCTTAGTTGATTCAGAAGACCTTGTTCTCTTGGTGTCTTCCACCTGCTCTTATGATGTCAAATTTAGACTCCCTTGCTGCATAGTATTTGGCTATGTTTTTAGGCATCTGTTACCATCTGTTATCAGGGGAAGCCCCTCTGATGATGACTAGGTAAGACTCTGATCTATGAGTACAGCAGAATATCATTATGCATTATTTTATTGATTTCTATTCTTTGTTTTTGACCAGTGGTATTTAGTTTTATCCATGTCTAGCTAGACTCAAGTTCTTGGTTAAATGTCCAGTATAATTCTTTCCTGAGGAGTAGACTGTAGGTCAAACCAGACATTGTTTGACTACTCTCACAAGTTCTATACCATGATGGCCCTTGTATATTATGTTGGTAATACAGAATTTAGATCAAAGTTTTAATGAATAGGTTAGTATCTACCTTTATCTTTCTATAGCCTGCAGAGAACCTTCCCTCCCTGATATGGTATTCCCCTTTGTATGCTGTAAATAACACTCATGAATAAAAAAACTGCCTTGGCCTTTTGATAGGGTAGATCTTAGGTAGGCAGGGAAAACTAAATGGAATAGTGGGATTAAGGAGGCAGAATCAGAGAGAAGACATGTAGCCCCACCAGACACTATACCTGGAAGTTTACCCATTAAGCCACAGCCTCTTGGCAATATGCAGATTACTAGTAATGGGTTAAATTAAGATGTATGAGTTAGCCAATAAGAAGCTAGAGCTAATGGGCCAAGCAGTGATATTAAATGATATAGTTTCTTTGTGATTATTTCAAAAGTCTGGGCAGCTGGGACACCAAGAATTTGGTACCCAGATGACCAATTAAAATCCATTTAAAACCTGAGAAAGGTTAAGAAAGAATCCTAGACACAAAAGAACATTGTTAGGCATGGTCTGGTATCTGTATTTCCTTGGTTGGGCTCTGTTTGCTAGAAGCAAGCAGAGGCATGGCTCGTTTAAGAGAGGTTTTCCTGGTTCAGCAGTAGCAGAAAAAAAAGCCTGTGCTCTTTTAAAACTGTGGCTTCCTAGGCCATGTAGGCAGTGCTAACTCTGATGAGGTCTGGATATAGAGTATTTAAATAGAGTATTTGAATAGAGTGCTACAACTTCATTAGTAACAACATAGACTGGCTGTGTGCCTAAAATGTGGCTGTACACATGGCTGTCAGAAGAAGCAAACATCTCTGCCATGCTGGACTAGGCAGGGCAAACAGGCAGGGCCATATTACCTCTAGCAATGTTGCCACTTAATCTTTTAAAAAGTGCTTAGCATTTTACGAAGCATTTCTAGTCAGAAAAGGATTACAGATACACAATAAAGACAGATTCAGACAGACATAAACCTCTAAATGGTCCACAGTGTTGAATAAATGTATGTAGGTTTGGGAGAGAGTAGAAAAATAAGCCAAGTAAAAATGGAAAATTCACAGAGTCTGGATTATGTATACTATTGTGTTTTCTTTGGATATTTTGACTTGAAAGAGCTAAGTACACAGAGACATTTTATTGTATGGGCTGGTAATCTAAACCAACATATATAGTTTAAAAGTATCTTGAATTAAAGATATTTATCTAAGAATATGTTGCTTTGGAAAAGAGGTTCTTCTTTTGTTTCTGCAAAAAATGAGAACTTGTATATTGCTTCCAGACTAATATGGTTTGATGGACCAAAGCCACCAGAAAGGTCTCCTTGAACACCTTCAAAAAATTACTTCACACAACAAACAGCAGGAAGCAGTTTGGAGAGAGAGAAAGAGCTACACCCAAATTCCCAAGTATTATTTGTAAATATTCTTTACATTTAAAGGGGGATATGATATAGAGAAGGACATTTTCCATTGGTACGAATATTTCTTTATTGATACAAATTTACAGTAAATTTTGTTACACTATATATGCATATATTTCTGCTCTTGATTAAGGTATTGTGTTCGTGCAGCTCATTTAGAAAAGTAATGTACGATTAAGAAATATAAGTTAATAGAAAATTATCTACAATAGTCAAACATGTACTCATATTACTTAGATTTTCTAGATGTACAGGGTTGTATTTCAGACAGATAGGCATTCTTCAGATCTTTCAAAGAATGCAGAATATGGCCCTTAAAATGTTTAAGAACTTAGGACTTTCCATGACAGTGAGACACATTTGCTCCTGGCAACACCAAGCTACTTTAAGATGAAGATGGGCACTGAACAAGCTTAGTATGGAGTTTAATAGCCATTTATGCAAGAAACTGCTCTTGACTGGACTGCTTGATGGTATGTTGTGTGAATTGGACATGAAGGATCCACGGAGAAATGACTGCTGAGTGAGAGTGACACAATGACTGCTGACTAAGGGTGAGACAATGCTTTGGGTTTCCTGCTTCATGAAAGAGTGTGCTAGACATTCTGCAGGACACAGAAGAAAGAACTGACAAACTGCCAAAAGAGGTAGAATTGTATTTGAAATTTCCTGCTTCATGGAAAAGTCTGCTTAATACTATAGGCCTGTGGACTGAAGATATGTGCACCAATGATACAGAAGAAGTTTGAGTGACTGTCCAGGCAAGCAAAATGTCTGTGTCAATTCTAGAGTTTGGGAAAATGTTTACAATACACTTCCTGTGCACTTAGATAATATTATATCCTTCTGGATAATTTGATGGAGTTGAAGAATTTATAGTTATAATCTTCATTAGTTATTATTAAAGGTAAAATATATATAAATACTGTAACTGTAATTCTTTCTTGATAACTGTTTTGTTATATATAATTTTAATATGTTAAAGTTAAAACCTCCTTTTTTATTTATACAGAAAAGGGGAGGTGATGTGGGATTCCATTCTGTATGCTCTGAATACCATTTATGAATAAAAAAACTGATGGGGTACATAAGCGACCCCAAAAACTCCACCATAGAACTCCTACAGCTGATAAACACCTTTAATAATGTGGCAGGATACAAGATCAACTCCAAAAAATCAGTTGCCTTCCTATACACAAAGGATAAGGAAGCAGAGAGGGAAATCAGAGAAGCATCACCTTTCACGATAGCCACAAACAGCATAAAATATCTTGGGGTAACTCTAACCAAGGAAGTGAAAGATCTATTTGACAAGAACTTTAAGTCTTTGAAGAAAGAAATTGAAGAGGATACCAGAAAGTGGAAGGATCTCCCTTGCTCTTAAATTGGGAGGATCAACATAGTAAAAATGGCAATTCTACCAAAGGCAATTTATAGATTCAATGCAATCCCCATCAAGGTCCCATCAAAATTCTTCACAGATCTTTAGAGGACAATAATCAACTTTATATGGAAAAACAAAAAACCCATGATAGCCAAAACAATTTTATACAATAAAGGAACTTCTGGAGGCATTACCATCCCTGACTTCAAACTCTTTTACAGAGCTACAGTAATGAAAACAGCGTGGCATAAATACAGAGAAATCAACCAATGGAATCAAATAGAAGATCCGGATTTTAACCCACAAACCTATGAACACCTCATTTTCGATAAAGTAGCTAAAAGTCTACGATGGAAGAAAGAAAGCATCTTCAACAAATGGTGCTGGAGCAACTGGATGTCATCCTGTAGAAGAATGAAAATAGACCCATATCTATCACCATGCACAAAACTCAAGTCCAAATGGATCAAAGACCTCAATATCAATCTGAACACACTGAACCTGATAAGAGAGAAAGTGGGAAGTACCCTACAACATATGGGCACAGGAGAGCGCTTCCTATGTATAACCCCAGCAGCACAGACATTAAGGGCAACATTGAATAAATGGGACCTCCTGAATCTGAGAAGCTTCTGTAAGCAAAGGACACTGTCACTAAGACAAAAAGGCAACCCACTGACTGGGAGAAGATCTTCACCAAGTCCGCAACAGACAAAGGTCTGATCTCCAAAATATATAAAGAACTCAGGAAACTAGACTTTAAAATGCTAATTAACCCAATTAAAAAATGGGGCACTGAACTGAACAGAGAATTCTCAACAGAAGAAGTTCAAATGGCCAAAAGACACTTAAAGTCATGCTCAACCTCTTAGCTATCAGGGAAATGCAAATCAAAACAACTTTGAGATATCATCTTATACCTATCAGAATGGCTAAAATCAAAAACACCAATGATAGCCTTTGCTGGAGAGGTTGTGGAGGAAGGGGTACCCTCATCCATTGCTGGTGGGAATGCAAACTTGCGCAACCACTTTGGAAATCAATGTGGCAGTTTCTCAGGAAATTCGGGATCAACCTACCCCAGGACCCAGCAATACCACTCTTGAGAATATATCCAAGAGATGCCCTATCATACTACAATTGTATTTGTTCAACTATGTTCATAGCAGCATTATTTGTAATAGCCAGAACCTGGAAACAAGCTAGATGCCCTTCCACAGAAGAATGGATGAATAAAGTGTGGAATATATACATATTAGAGTACTACTCAGCAGTAAAAAACAATGACATCTTGAATTTTGCACGCAAATGGATGGAAATAGAAAACACTATCCTGAGTGAGGTAATCCAGACCCAAAATGAGGAACGTGGGATGTACTCACTCATAATCGGTTTCTAGCCATAAATAAAGGACATTGAGCCTATAATTTGTGATCCTAAAGAAGCTAAATAAGAAGGTGAACCCAAAGAAAAACATATAGTTATCCTCCTGGATATTGGAAGTAGACAAGATTGCTGAGCAAAAAAGTGGCATCTTGGGGGTGGAGTGGGATGGGGGTAAGGGGAGATGGGGAGAGAAAAGTGAGAAGGGGAGGAGGGGGGAACTTGGGGAAATGGGATGGTTGGGTTAAAGGAAGGGTGGATATGGGAGCAGGGAAGTATATATCTTAATTAAGGGAGCCATTTTAGGGTTGGCAAGAGACTTGAACCTAGAGGGGCTCCCAGGTGCCCAGGGCAATGTCCCCAGTTAGTTCCTTGGGCAGCTGAGGATAGGGATCCTGAAATGGCCCTATCCTATAGCCATACTGATGAATATCTTGCATATCACCAGAGAACCTTTATCTGACGATGGATGGAGATAGAGACAGAGACCTACTTTGGAGCACCGGATTGAACTCCCAAGGTCCCATTGAGGAGGAGAAGGAGGGAGAACATGAGCAAGGAAGTCAGGACCATGAGGGGTGCACCCACCCACTGAGACAGTGGGGCTGATCTATTGGGAGCTCACCAAGGCCAGCAGGACTGGGACTGAAATAGCATGGGATAAAACCGGACTCTCTGAACATGGTGGACAATGATGGCTGCTGAGAAGCCAAGGACAATGGCACTGGGTTTTGATTCTATTTCATGTTCTAGCTTTGTGGGAGCCTAGTCAGTTTGGATACTCACCTTCCTAGACCTTAGACTTTCCACAGGAACCCTGACTGCTCTTCGGACTGGAGAGGGAAAGGGAGAGGCGTGGGGGGAGGGGGAGAGTTGTGGGGCGAGGAGGAGGAAAATGGGAGGCTGGGAGGAGGCGGAAATTTTTTTTAATAAAAAAAGAATCCCATTTCCCTTTTGCCCCATGTCACCTCACCCTCAAGTTCCCAGTTTTTGCCCTGCAATCTTGTCTACTTCCCCTATCCAGGTGGCTGACTATACGATTTTCTTTGGGTTCACTTTCTTATTTATCTTCTCTAGGATCACAAATTATATGCTCAATGTCCTTTATTTATGGCTAGAAACCGATTATGAGTGAGTACATCCCATGTTCCTCTTTTTGGGTCTGGGATACCTCACTCAGGATAGTGTTTTCTATTTCCATCCATTTGCACGCAAAATTCGAGAAGTCATTATAAATGGGATGAGAAATGTGAGAAGGGGAGGATGGGAGGAGCTTGGGGGATTGAGCTGGTTGGGATATAGGAAGGGTGGATAGGGGAGCAGCGAAGTATATATCCTAACTAAGGGAGCCATCTTAGGGTTGGCAAGAGACTTGACTCTAGAGGGGTTCGCAGGTGTCCAGGGAGATGTCCCCAGCTGGTACCTTGGGCAACTGAGGAGAGGGAACCTGAAATGACCCTATCCTATACTGATAAATATCTTACATATCACCTTAGAACCTTCATCTGGCGATGGATCGAGGTAGAGACAGAGACTCAATTTGGAGCAACGGTCTGAGCTCTTAAGGTCCAAATGAGGATAAGAAGGAGGGAGAACATGAGCAAGGAAATCAGGACCACGAGGGGTGCACCCACCCACTGGGACAGTGGAACTGATTTATTGGGAGCCCACCAAGGCCAGCTGGTCTGGGACTGAATAAACATGGGTTGAAACTGGACTCTCTGAACATGGCAGACAAGGAAGGCTGATGAGAAGCCAAGGACAATGACACTAGGTTTTGATCCTAATACATGAACTGGCTTTGTGGGAGCTTAGCCTGTTTAGACGCTCACCTTCCTGGACGTAGATAGAAGACTTTCATCTTCCCGCAGGACAGGGAATTTGTACTGCTCTTCAGTATCGAGAGGGAGGGGGAATGGTGTGGGGGGAGGGGAAGAGGAGTGGGATAGGGGGAGGAGAGTGGGGGGAGGGGCAATATTTGGGAGGAGGGGAGGGAAATGGGAAACGGGGAGCAAGTGGAAATTTTAATTAAAAAAGAATAAAAAAAAAGAAAAAAAACTTAAAATATATCCAATGCAAAAAAAAAAAAAATCCAAAAGAGATTAAATATCTGACAGGAAAAAAAAAACTGTCTTGGCCGTTTGATAGGCTACATTTTAGGTAGGTGATTAACAATAAATGGAATGCTGGGAGAAAGGAGCCAGGGTCAGAGAGAAGCCATATAGCCCCACTGGACACAGATTCCAGAACTTTACCCTGTAAGGCCATAGCCTCATGTCGATACAAAGACTACTAGAAATGAGTTAAATTAAGATGTAAGAGTTAGGCAATAAGAATCTCGAGCTAATGGGCCAAGTAGTGACTTAAATAATACAGTTTCTGTGTGATTATTTTGGGAGTCTCGGCAGCTGGGAAACCAACAAGCAGCCTACTCACAACACCTCCCAAAACAGACTAGAACAAAAGGGGTGGCTCTGTATAGGAAAAAATAACTCACTTTTCAATATTCAATGAGTGGTACAGATGTTATGGTATTCAATGGGATCCCCCAAGTCAGTTTGCAGAGAGCATCCCTTCATCTTAGTAACAGCTTGGATTGTTTGGTGACTTCCATAGGACACTCTTGGACAACAACTCAATTGCTTATAGTTAAGTTGATTCTCTGTATCCCCATTACAAGAAATATTAATTAAGATCACTTTTACATATTCCAGCAAGTTTCTATTATATTAGATTTTCACACAAACCTTCAAAGTCTTCCCAATTACAAGCAACTCTCCCCATTTTTTTTCTTCCACCACATCACCCAATCATAATCCCTCACTTTTTATCATAGACTCATAGTCTATCCATAAAATCTATTTCCCAAACTTAGGGAGTTCCCTGCATCCCCACCTAGATCCTCCGCTTTATGTAACCTCTCTGGGTCTATGTATTGTATATATAACATATGTCTTAGCAATAGCTTGAATCGTCTGGGTACTTTCATATGACCCCTTTGGCTAACAATTCAGTTGGATGAAAACCGGTCCCAGCACAAGAAGCTTCATTTGGTGACAATAATGGCAAGTAGAAGTTCTGTCACCTTCATTATTTGAAAACTTCATCAGGATTGCCTTCATATATTCTTAGAAGTTTCTGCTGTGTTAGGGGTTCCATACCACTCCTCAAATGCTTCTCAATTGTTCTTTATTTCTAGCTATCTTTCCATCATTTCCTCTCTTACTCCTATCTTCTCTCCCACTTCCCAGACCCTCCATTTCTTGTGCTCCGCCTACCATTCCAACACATTCATAATGTCTGTTGTAATCCACCCTCCCAGGTAGATTAATGTGTCTGTTCTAGACCTTTTCTCTATGCCTAAGAACTCTGTGTCTATAAATTGTAACTTGGTTTTTAATTAATGGCTACTATTCAGATACCAGATAATATATACTGTATTTATCATTCTAGGTCTGGGTTATTTCACTTGGAATGATTTTTTTAATTCCATCCACTTGCCTAAACATTTCATAATTTTTAAAGGGTTGAGTAATACTCAGTTGTGTAAATGTATACTTTCTTTATCCATTCTTCTGTTGAGAGACATCAACATTGTTTCCAATTTCTGGTTATTATGAATAGAGCAGAATTAACATGGCTAAACAAGTGAACTTCCTGTAGGATGTAGTGTCATTTCACATGCCTAGAGTTGTTCAGATTGATTTTGAGATACATCAATTGCTAATTTTCTGAGAGACTGCCATATTGATTTTTATAGTGTTTGTACATTTTTGCACTCCTACCAGCAATGGAATATTGTTTCCCTGATTCTGGACTGTCATTTTATCTTGATCCTGTCACTTTTTATTAATATTAGCCATTCTGGCAGATATAAGATTGAATCTGAAAGCAGGTTCAAATTGCATTTCCCTGATGATTAAGGATGATGAGCATTTCTTTAAGTGTTTCTCAAATATTTGTGTTCCCTCTAGTGAGAATTCTCTGATTAGATATATATTTCAATCTTATTAGTGTTTTTTAGATTTTGATATCAAGATTCTTGAGTTCTTTGTATATTTTAGATGTTAACTGCTTATTGTGGAGATGTAAAGATGCAAAAATCTTTTCCCATTCTGCAGGCTGCTGCTTTGTTCTATTAATAGTGTCCTTTGCCTTACAGAAGCCTTTTAATTCCATGAGGTCCGATATATTTGTTCTTGATCTTAGTGCCAACACTAATGGTGTTACATCCAAAAACTTATCCCTTATGCCAATGTGCTCAAGCCTATTCTTCACTTTTCTTCTATCAGGTTTAGTGTAACTGGTTTTATGTTAAGGTATTGAGACAGTTGGATTTGTCTTTTAAATATGCTGATAAATATTGGTCTATTTGCAATCTTTCATATACAGCCACCTAGTTTGGCTAGCAGAATATTTGAAGATTCTCTTTTCAAAGTTTATTTCTTGCTTCTTTATCAAAAATCAGGTGTCCAGAGTGTGTGGATTTATATTTGTCTTGTAATTTGATTCCATTTATCTTTATGTCTGTTTTTATGCCTAAACACTTTGAGGGCTTTATGGCAGCACAATTTAAAATCATAAAAGATGAAATATCCAGTAGTTATTTTGTTATTCAGGATTATTTTTGCAATTTTAGTCTGGTTTTTGTTGTTGTTTGTTCTGTTTTTGTTTTTCTACATGAAGCTGAGAATTGTCCTTTCAAGATCTATAAATATATGTCTTAGAATTTGATGGGGATTTTGTTGAATCTGTAGATTGTCTTTTGGTTTAATGGCCATTTATTCTATATTAATCTTAACAGTCCATGAGCCTTGGAGATCTTTCCTTCTTCTGATATCTTCAGTTTTTTTCTTTGGAGACGTGAAGTTTTTTTATCATATAAGACTTTCATTTGTTTGAGTAGAGTTACCACAAAATAAATTTGAGATCATTGTCAGTGGTATTGTTTCCATGATTTCACCCTCAGTACATTGGTATTTATATATAGAAGGACTAACTTTTTTTAAGTTAATCTTGTAACCAGTCACCTGTTGAATATTTTATTCAAATGTATTAGTTGCCTGGTAGAATTTTGAAGTCACTTAGTTTATTATTCACTTAGTATATTATTATATCATCTGCAAATAATAATACTTTGACTTATTCCTTTGTAATTAGCATACTTGTAGTCTCTTTCAGTTGTCTTGTTGCTCTGCCAAAAATTATAATTACTATATTGAATAGATATGGAGAGTGTGTTTTGTTCCTGTTTATAGTGGAATTGCTTTGAATTTATCTCCATTTAGTTTGATGTTGGCTATAGGTTTGCTGTAAATTTCATTTATTATGTTTAATATGTCACCTGTCTCTAAACTCCCAGGACTTTTATCTTGATGGTGTATAAGATTTTGTTACAGGACTTTACTGAATATAATGAGATGATCATGTACTTTTTGTTTTCCCTCTTTCTGTATATATATATATATATATATATATATATATATATATATATATGTATGTATGTATTTTGAAATATCCCTACATCTGAGTAAATTCTACTTGATCATGGTAGATGATCACATGATGTATTCTTGGATTCAGTTTGAATGTATTTTATTATTTTTGTATCTATTTTCATAAGGGAAATGGTCTGTAGTTCTCTTTCTTCACTGAGTATGTGGTTTGGGTATCTGGTAAATGTTGTCTCATAAAATGAATTTTGTAATGTTCCTTCTCTTTCTTTTTTTGTAATAATCTGAATAGTATTTGCATTAACTCTGTTTGAAAGTCAGAGAAAATTATGATCTAAAACTTTCTGACCCTGGGATTTTTTGATTGGAGATGTTTAATAACTCCTATTTTACTAGGGGTTATTGTTTAGGTTAAGGCTTTACTCCAGCCCTTGGCTTCCATATATCCAAAGAGTCTGAAATGTTCATGTGGTAATTTCATCCAAGCCCCCTCCCATGGAAGTTGCCTCAGTCCAGACTCCACCCTTGAGAAAGTCAAAAGATGACTTCTCCCCACAGATGCTCAAGACGACTATCACAGGATATTTAAATTGCACCCTAGAAAACAAACCCATAGGTTTCTGGTCTTCCTTCCCCAGCTCCTCTTGGGGGTGGGTTGGAAAGCCAACCAGGAGAGTTGGTATTCATGAATCATGGTCTTTTCTAATTTGATTTGATTTTGTCTGATTCATATTATGTTGGTTGAGATGCTTATTGGGGTGCAAAAAAAATTCAGTTATAGGTCAATTTAAATTGTTTACCTGTTCCCAATTTAACACTGATAAGTGGTATCTATTGAGAAAATTATCTATTTCTTTTAGATTTTATAATTTGGTAGGATATGTTTTTAAAGTATGTCTTTATGATACTCTGGATATCCTCAGGGTCTCTTGTTATGTCTCTCTTTTATTTCTTATTTTATTAATTTGCATATTCTCTCCTTTTAGTTAGTTTGGATAAGAATTAATTATCTTGTTGATTTTCTCAAAGAACCAATTCTTTGTTTTCCTGGTTCTTTGTATTCTTCTCCTTGTTTCTGCTTTATTGATTTTAGCCATTAATTTGATTTTTCTTCCTATCTCTTCTTAGATGTGATTAATTATTTTTGTTCTATAGATTTCAGTGTCCCGCTAAGTTGTTAGTAATGAATCTATTTAGGTTTTTTAATGTAGTAAATTAGTGCTATATTCTTTCCTGTTAGCACACTTTCATTGTGTCCCATAAATTTAGAATATTATCTATTCATTTTCATTGAGTTATAGAAATTCTTAAATTTCTTTCTTTGTGTCTGTCTTGACCAATTTTTTTTTTGTTCAGTAGAGGTTTGTTTAGAGTCCAAGAGTTTGAAAGTTTTCTGTTGCTTCTGTTGTTGTTGACGTCCAGTTTTATTTCACGGTGGTTCAATAGGATAGCACAGGATATTTCAATTTTCTTGTCTCTCCTGAGACTTTTGTGTCTGTATTTGTAGTCAATTTTGGAGAACATTTCATGAGTCTGTATATGTAGTCAGTTTTGAAGAATATTTTATGAGTCTGTATATATAGTCAATTTTGGAGAATATTCCATGAATACAAGAAGAATGTAAATTTATGTGTGTTTGGATAAAATGTTCTGTTAATATCTGTTGGTTCATTTGATTTCTAACTTCTTTTAACTCCTGTATTTCTCTGTTTAGTTTTTATCTGAAGGACCTGTTCATTGGTATGCATAGCATATTGAAGTCTTCTGCTATTAGTGTGTGAGGGTCAATAAGCGAGTTAAGTTGTGGTAGTGTTTCTTTGACAGACTTAAATGCCCTTGGTTGATGAATAGATATTAAGTGTCATCTTAGTGGATTTTTCTTTTCATGAGTATGTGTTGTCTTTCCCTGTCTCTTTTGATTAGTTTTGGTTTCACATCTATTTTGTTAAATATTAAAATGGATACGCCAACTTTCTTGATAGATTCATTTGCTTGAATTATCTTTATACAAACCTTTACCTTGAGGTAATGTGTATATAATGTGGAGGAGTATTTCTTAAACTCAGTAGAAGGATGCATCCTGATTCCACATTCACTCAGTTAACATGTCATTTTATTGGAAAATTGAGATCCCTGAAATTGAGAGATATCAATAACCAATGATGGTTGATTCCTGCTATCTTGTTGTTGTTGTTGTTGGTGGTGGTGGTGGGGTAGGTGTGTGTGTGTGCTTCCTTTCTTTTGATTTTTCTCATGTGATATTATTTATTTCCTGCATTTTCATGTACATCACTAATCTCTTTAGGTTTGAATTTTCCTTATAGCACCTTCTATAATATGGAATGTTTATTTAGGTGTTGTTTCAACTTAAGTTTATCATGGAATACTTACTTTCTCCATTTATGTTGAGTATAAATCTTGCTGTATAATGGAATCTGGGAGGGCATCTGTCATCTCTTAGAGTCTGCGGCACATTTATCCAGTCCTTGCAGGCTTTTAGAGTCTATTTTGAGAAATCAAGTGTAATTCGAATAGGTTTGCCTTTGTATGTTATTTGGTCTTTTCCCTTGCAGCTTTTAATATTTCTTCTTTTTCCATACATTTAATGCTCGGATTGTTGTTGAAGAGACTTTCTTTTCTGATTCAATCTATTAGTCTCTGAGTTCTTGCATCTTTGTATGCATCTCTTTCTTTGGGTTTTCAGGTATGTTTTTGATGGTTTTGTTGATAATATTTTCTGTGTCTTTGAGGTAAGATTCTTCTTTTTGCTCTATATCTATTTTTCTTAGGTTTGATTGTTTCTCAATGTGCCAGATTTCCTCAATATGTTGTGTCAGGAGTGTTTTAGATTTAACATTTTCTATAACTGATGTTTCCATTTCATCTATTGTATTTTTAATGCCTAATATGCTTTCTTGCATCTCTTGTATTCTTTTGGGGAATCTAACCTCTCTATTTTCTGTTCTATATCTTAAATTCTTTATTTGCAGAATTCCCTAAGTTTGGGTTTTCTTTATTGATTCTATATCCAATTTAAGTACTTGCACAGTTTTATTTATTTCCTCAGACTCTTTGTGTTTTTCTGGCTTTGTTTAAAGAATGTTTTCATTTTCTCTGTAAGGACCCCTATCATATTCATAAAAATCCGTTTTATGGCTTCTTTTCTTAAGCTTTGGAATATTTTCTTGAGTGTTGGGATATTCAAGACTGCTGTGGTATGACAGCTGGGATCTAGTGGAGATACATTGCCCTGGCTGTTGCTAATTGTGTTACACAAAGTATGCTAGCATCTCAGCATCTGTGTTTAGGATTACTAAATTTCTAGGTACTAGTTTCTTGACTAATCCTGTTTATTGGGTGGGCGTTTTATTCCTTGTTTTCTTTCTGGATTTTCAGTGTAGTGACTGTGTGTTAACTGATTCTCAGGCCTGATCAACTGGTGTGTTCATAGAAAAAGTATGCTGGTTTTGAAGATTGGGTATCCAAAATAAGTTGGGCAAAAGTATCTTGGAAGTCAAGGTCTTTGTGATCTCTTGGGGTTGTACACAGAGAAGAAAGGAAGATTACATCAAGTTCCCAGCTACAAATCTGGGTATAAGCCTGGGGGGTTGGATCTCAGGAGCAGTAGGAGAGGAATATATCTACCATCAGTCTACTTGTTGTTCTGAAAAGATCAGCCATTAGGTTAGGAGGTAGCTCCTGCTGGAGTTGGGGGACCGAAATGAACCAACAAGTGCTGAGAGGAAGTTTAGTTTGTGGTATCAACATGGATGTGGGTGGGGAAAGAGAATTCTGCAGCTGGTGTTCTGTTTTAGCACCAGGTACTACACTAGGGTTTGGATCTTCTGGAATAGAGAGAGGAGAGAAGGTCTGCAGATGGCCTACCTAGTTTTCTGGAATGAATGGCCTGTGTTCTAGCAGGAGATAGGAATGCCTACTGACGTTGGGCAGTAGGAAATATCTAAGATTTGAAGAAGGAAGTTTAGGAGGGTATGGCCTGTGGTAACTATAGGAGATGTGGGCAGTGGGGAGGGATAGCTGCAACTGGTATTGTTTTACAGTATTACAGATTCCTCAAGTGACACACCATTTTCCCAATGGCTTGTCTTTGTGTCAAATTGCAGCATGGATGAGCAAAATGGACATCATGACATCTAGAAAGCCCAGAGGGGAAAAAAATACTTGCTCTCAATAACTTTCTTCATTTTTCCCTTTGTATTATTTCCAGACCCTATTTATGCTGTTTAGAAATAGAAATCAATGATAGGTCTTTCCCTATGAGTTAATACTCTCTGAAATTGCCCTCATAGACAGCCCTATATACATATTTTATTAGTAACCTAGGAATTCTCAGTTTTAACAAGCTGTCAATATTTGCTATCACAAGAACACACAGAATAGACGTCACTATACATAAGAGTTGAAACCAGTTCTGGGGATCAACTTCACAGGTTCACATGTATCAGGCAAGTACTACCACCTGGACTCCTTAAATTCAAGTTGTTACTTTCTTCTCTATATTAGACAGATATTTAGATTTACATATATTTGCTTTCAGTGTTATAAATATGCACAAATATACTCTTATGAAAAAAATTACTGCTGATATATATAAACATATGTGTATGTGTATATACATACATGCATATTTTATGTATGCATATATATGTATGCTTACATGATTTTTATGGTAACTTTGTAAGTTAACATCCAAATTAAATTTTCAGAACTATAAAGCAAAACAAATAGCTTTATAGTGTAGATGACTTAACAGCTGTCAGCTTTTGCAAGGAATGGCAGTGGCCCAGTTCCCTTGGCATCCCTGAAGCTGTTCCTACGGCTGTTGTTGCTTCTATGTTTGCTGAGGTTAACTGCAATAATAAAATACCTTTTTTGGTTCATTTACTCAAGTTGTTGATTATCACAGATGTTAAGACAGAACTTTATTATGATCAACTATACTGTCACCTAGACATTAATATTATTGAAAGCTTAAGATAATCTCCTTGTGGTATTTGCTTCAGAATGTATTTTATAACATTACACAGTTTCAAGATAATTATATGTTTTTTTCTGAATGTTTATGTATGTGTGTTTGTCAGTGTGTGTGAGTGTGTGTGTGAGTATGCATATGCATGCATCTTATACTTTAGCTGTTGGTTAACACAGATTCAATGTCAAAACAATTCCATAATACCATTAATGATTCAGTGACACTGCTTTTGTTCCATGATTTCAAGATGGCTAATTATGTGGTTCATGTGTATGTGTGACTTCAAGAATTATGTGTGTTTTATATGAGCAGTGAGCTGTACACACAATTTGAAGTAATTGGTGTTATATTTAGTACTCAAATTATGCATAATTAAATTCCATTTCATGGAAGAAAATATCAATGGATTATATTAATGTTTCAATGTATAGAATAAGTAATTGCACATATATATCCTTAAGAGTTTTAAAACTCTTATGTCAATTATTTTATTTGATGATTGCATCTATAACAACAGGAAAAGGAGCAAATAAGACACTGTTATAATGATTTTATAAATCAAAAATCAAGGGTTCATAGGTAAAATGATATTCAATGTGACATCTGGATCAAATAAATGTTAACACAAGTGCATGTCCATAGTGATCATTTTATTTTTTCTAGAATCAAGATTAATCATTTTTAGGTTACAGAAGATCTACTATCTATTGAGTGCCAAGGAACATTTCTCATTTCAAACAAATTATTCTATTTTTCATTTAATAGTCATATTGTATAACGCTAGAAAATATGTGTCTTGATATCCATAGTTGTCTTCTTTACTCATAAGTTATTGTTTTTGAAGATAAAGTAGTGTATTTTCCCAAGTGTCTGCCAACATTGTTTTATCAAAATACAAAAAGTACAAGCTCATGATACCATTTGCTGTTATATGTTTTCTTTTCTTTTCTTTTTTTTTTTTTTTTTTTTTTGATTTTTCGAGACAGGGTTTCTCCGTAGCTTTTGATTCCTGTCCTGGAACTTGCTCTTGTAGACCAGCTGGCCTCGAACTCACAGAGATCTGCCTGCTTCTGGCTCCCGATTGCTGGGATTAAAGGCGTACGCCACCACCGCCCAGCCTGTTATATGTTTTCTTGATGACTATCGTTATAATTGGCCAAGATGTAATTTCAGTGTAGTTTAGGTTTTAATTGGGCAATGGTTATTGGCTACATTTCCATGCATTTACTGGCCATTTGTGCTTCTTAATTGCAAAGTAACTGTTTAATTCTATTGCCCTTTGTTATGATTCTTTATTCTTGGTACATAAGTTGGATTTTTTGTGTATCCGAGAGAGCTATTACTTTGTGTTTAAAGGTTTGTTGGAAAGTACTTTCTCTTATTCTGTATATTTTTCTCTTATTGTTCTCTCATTCTGTATATCTTATTCTGTATATAAATTCATAAATACCAAACAGAAGCAGAGGCTTCTTTATATAAATTCTTCAGAGGTGCTTGTTTGAAAACTTTAAGCTTGGAATCAAGTATTGTGGGTAAACAAAATATAATATCTTCTAAACACATCTCAGACTTTCATTTGATCCAGCTCTATCATTTCAATTGGAATATATATATATATATTATACTTTTTTAAAAAATGCTGCAAGATCCCCATGGCAGTAGGCAGCAGAAATGCTGTAGGTCCCAAATGGTGGTAGCAGGCCATGTGGTGGCAGGCAGCGGGCTCTGGGAGCAGCCAGTCACAGGCAGAAATGGCTGCTGGTCCCTGAGCAGTGGCTGGTCCCAGGCAGGGAGAAACATGGCAGGCGGGCAGGAGACAGAGACATGGATAGACACAGCACGACATGCAGGGTGAGCTTGAATATTTATTCAGTGGGTTATGGAGGAGGAAGGGTGAAGGGGGGACAGAGAGAGAGGGAGGGAGAGAGAGAGAGAGAGAGAGAGAGAGAGAGAGAGAGAGAGAGAGAGAGAGAGAGAGAGAGAAAGAGAGGAAGAGGAGAAAGAGACAGAGAAGGGGGGAAGCAGAGAAGGGGGGAGAGAGGCATAAGAAAACTGCGTCTCTGAGAGGAAGATGGAAAAGAGAGCGAGCTCAGGACAGAAGCTGAAGATCAGCCTGCCTCAGCGGATGGGGGAGGGAGTGGGTGTGGCTTGTCTCTTAAAGAAACAGAAAACCATAACTATATATATATATATATATATATATAGATGATAGATAGATAGATATAGTCACATACATAATTTTAAATATAATCACATATGTATAATGCATGTATTAAAATCATATAACAGAGATGTCTGTAAAATGTGTTATCACTGCACTATTTACAATTGTCTAGTTAAGAAATCTTAAGGTATCTTCCAGAACAATGAATTAATAAAATCTAGTATATATACACAATGGAATTTATTTCAGGTATAAGTGAGGCAGTAGTTATACCTACAAGAAAATAGACTGTGATATCATTGACATAGCTTGTGTCCCCCAATTTCTTCTAAGTTATAATTTTTGCTTTTTATTGTTGTCTAATGAATACTTACTCTCTGAACCATTGAAAGGTCCAGACATTGAGATTTGGAGACAAGAAATTCAGGAGCACAAGTTCAGTGACCATGTTCTATGTGATGATAACTCTAACAAACCTAGGAAGCAAAAGAAAGTATTTACCTTGTACCAGCTTACTTCATGAATTGAAGATCTACTGCCATAAACTGCATTTTCACAAATTGCAAGATTCTGTAACTATATGAGTTCCTGATCTTAAAAATTCAGTCTCTCATAGGGATACCTTCCCTTTTATTTAGCTTGCAGTCTGCTGTTCATTTTTAGGGCCCTTTCTTTCTCTTACAGTAAAAAAAAATGCTGTTATCAACTTTCAACTCATAGCTGACAAAATACAATATTAAGCTCAACATCTCCTTTCTATTTCATGTCAATTATTTTGCTGCTCTCATACAATTTACTACTCCCTCTGTCCATCATGAATTTCTATGGTATGTAGGAAATAACACAGAATTGCTTATATTTTTGGGTATTTTCACAATTAAAAGATTCTATGTCAGAATTTTATTTTATAATTTTTAAAAAATATTTTATTAGATTTTGTTTTGTGTTTCTGATTTTCTTTTTAAAAGAAATCCATGTATGATATTACTTGGGTGGCCCAAAACAAGGAACTAAAAAGGTCATGGATGCAGGGAAAATCTAAATATTGTTCTAATAAAGAAATATAGCGATACGATAACACTAAAAGAGAATTATACATAGCTGTAGATCAATATCTTGCTCAACAGAAACTTCTCCTTACAGAAGATGGGAACAAATAGAGAGATCCACACGTTGACAACGTACAGTTAGTGTAGGACATTTGAACACCCATTCAGATAAGGCAGAAAGATCTTAAGAGCCAGTGGGCGTCCAAACAGGCTAAGCTCCCACAAAGCCAGTTCATGTATTAGGATCGAAACCTAGTGCCATTGTCCTTGGCTTCTCATCAGTCTTCATTGACCGCCATGCTCAGAGAGTTCGGAATCAACCCATGCTTATTCAGTCCCAGACCAGCTGGCCTTGGTGGGCTCCCAATAAATCAGTTCCACTGTCACAGTGGGTGGGTGCATCCCTCGTGGTCCTGATTTTTTGCTCATGTTCTCCCTCCTTCTGCTCCTCATTTGGACCTTAAGAGCTCAGACCGTCGCTCCAAATTGAGACTCTGTCTCTACCTCGATCCATAGCCAGATGAAGGTTCTAAGGTGATATGCAAGATATTCATCAGTATAGGATAGGGTCATTTCAGGTTCCCTCTCCTTAGTTGCCCAAGGTACCAGCTGGGGACATATTCCTGGACACCTGCGAACCCCTCAAGAGTCAAGTCTCTTGCCAACCCTAAGATGGCTCCCTTAGATAGGATATATACTTCGCTGCTCCCGTATCCATCCTTCCTATATCCCAACCATCCCAATCCTCCGAGCTCCTCCCATCCTCCCCTTCTCATATTTCTCATCCCATTTCCCCTTTGCCCCATGCCACCTCACCCGCAAGTTCCCAGTTTTTGCCCTGGAATCTTGTCTACTTCCCCCTCTCCATGCGGATGACTATATGATTTTCTTTGGGTTCACTTTCTTATTTAGCTTCTATAGGATCACACATTATATGCTTAATGTCTTTTATTTTATGGTTAGAAACCGATTATGAGCTTTGTGGGAGCTTAGCCTGTTTGGACGCTCACCTTTCTGGACGTAGATAGAAGGACCTTGGTCTTTCCGCAGGGCAGGGAATTTGGACTGCTCTTCAGTATCGAGAGGGAGGGGGAATGGAGTGGGGGGAGGAGAAGAGGAGTGGGGATAGGGGGAGGGAAGTGGGGGGAGGGCAATATTTGGGAGGAGGGGAGGGAAATGGGAAATGGGGAGCAGGTGGAAATTTTAATTAAAAAAGAATAAAAATAAATAAATAAGTAAAAAAAAAATTGGAAATTTAACTTATACTAAATAAAAAAAAAAAAGAAAGAAAAACATAAAACTGGATTTTCTGTGTGTATCTCCAACCTAAAAAAAAAAAAAAAAAAAAAGAGCCAGTGGGTATGAAAGACACCAAGGGAGCAAAGCCCTTTAGGTACAATAGGACTGATAAATACGAATTCACGAAGGCTGTGGCAGTATTTACAGGGTCTGCCAAGGTTCAATTAATTCAGATGGGCTCCCAGCATTAAGAAGGGGAAGAGACATAACATGATACCTAACCCGAAGCCTGAAGCTATATCTAATTGAAAACCAACCCAAAGGAAAAATTTGCTTTCTCCAATGAATTCTCATTATATATACAAACCACAATCAAGGGCAGGCTTCATGCCCAGCAGCAGATGGCTAACTCAAAATGAACTCAATGTTATTTTAGGAGATTTTTTTTCTTACAATGTTTTGTCTCGACATTTTTTAAACATTACTTGTTGTTTGCTTATATATTATAGTTTTCAATTTTGTGATTCTGAGGAATGTTTCTGTGTGTGTCTGTGTATATATATGCTATTTTTTTATTCTTTCTTTTGCTGGTTTGTTTTCTAAAAAGATAGGAGAAAGAAAAAATAGAGTTAAATGGGTGGGAGGTGAGGAAGGCATGGGAGGAGATGAAGGAGGAGTAACCATGAACAGAATATATGATTATTTCAATTTTTTTAATAAAAATGGACATTTCATGAAGCTTTTCTAGGAAGGTGAGAAGATGTGTCTGCATTGGGCATGAGTGTCTTACTGATGGATGCTACAATAAATATGCTAAGAGTTCTATACTCCTACATATTTCAATGTATCTTGAAATTGTAGAACCATTTTATAATGCTGCAACTAATTGCAGTAGTGATGTTTGTGAGTACCTAATGTTCTGTACCTTTCCATATGCTGTTTCACTCCATTATTCTTGATAGAACTAATTCCTTCCTTTCTGCATTAGCAAACAAATGTAGCTTTAATTAGTAAGGTGCTCTTCACTGCCACAGTAAGTACAAAAGTAAGACTGAAGGTCAAACAATGAGACACTTTGCAGTGCTTTCACTAGTTGTTGCAGTGTTTATAAATACTCTTTAATATCTTGCCATATAAACTTCGGGTCCTAAAAGGAAATGTTTAGTATTTCCACACTTAGTACCCTTAGTAATTATTCTAGGTACATATTTTACTCAATCATGTCACATTAGTAGTGAAGTACACAAACCAAAAATAGATGACTACTTAAATTCTTCTAGGATATCTGGCATCAAATGCACAAGAGATACATTCTTCAGAAAGTTGTGCAACTTTTCTGCCTACTTCTAGGTAGTAATATCTCCAAACACATCAAAACTCACATTGGAAGCTTCATAAACTGAAGCAATTAGTTTGATATAATAGCTAAGCAATAATGTGAACATACTTTCCAGAATTGTGTATTTTATCAAAACCCATGTAAAATTACATGGTTAATATTATAGTAGTTTCTTGATTGTTCTAAAATACTTTTATATGAGTGTAATATAATTATCAATTCATTTATTTCTGAAGACTTTATATTGCAGTGAATGTATGAAAGTCCTTATACTATTTAACCTCTCTATTCATACAATTTTAGAAATATCTCTTCAGGTTTACTCGGAAATATATTGAATAGTAAAAGTAATGACTTATCAGTAGCCCTTTCCAGTCTGTGACTACTACTTTTATATCCCTATGTGACACACATGCTAATGTAAGTTACAACAAACAACTTCCAATATAAATTATTTTTCAAATTTTCTAAATTTCTGCAGTTTCAATAGCTTTCTGATTGTAGAAAATTAACGTTTCACCTCCAGGTTTATTGAAGTGTGGTTGCAAGTTTTTGCTGTATGAAATTTTATATAGATCAATTAGGGCAATATGGCTATGATATATGTATACAAATATGTATATTTGTATTATATAAAAACTTACAAAGAATAAAAAAGTTTAGTCCACATTAATTTGGAAAATTACTTGTATTTTTTAAATTACAAGTAGTGTTTTTCCATTTTATTGCCAAATTTTAAACTGAAAGATGTATACAGCAAGAGTTTTGCTATTTCTCTTCTTCCTTAGTGTTAAAGGCAATTTATATTTAGTATCAGTGCCTGGAGAAAAAAATCTATGAAATGAATGGCACTTTTCTACAGTGGAATATTTGAAAGTACAACCATAAGTAGAATAGCAAAATCTTAAGAAGAATGTTTACCCAGTTAGAGTAAAATGGATTGCTGTTAAATTGGTAAGTTAGACAGATAACTTAGATTGCTAAACAACAACTGATGGTTATACCATTAAATGGATAAATTTATATATTGGTAGATGATAGAAGGATAGGTAAGTAAATAGATGATAGATAGATAGATAGATAGATAGATAGATAGATAGATAGATACATACATACATACATACATATATACATATACATACATACATACATACATACATACATACATACATACATACATACATACATAGACAGACAGACAGATAGAATAGTAGATTATGGTTGAAATCCACAGAACCTAGTGCTGACTCTCCACAGCCTATATATAAAAGAAAGCATCTCATCAGCTCATACGCAAATCTAGAAAGTGAGGAAATGAGAGATGTATAGGTATTGCATCCCTTCAGAAACCCAGTGGACAGAAATAATTAACTTCTTTAATCAAAAGATCATAATCTTTTTTAAACATTTTTATTTATAGCTTTTATTTACAACCAAGTCAATTTTCCTGGTTAGGTTGATTATTGATACTTGCCAGAGAAGATAAAGACTTCATAATAAAACCATTATTACAAAATAATTAAAGGATTTTTTTTGGGGGGGGGGTTGTTTTCTTTTTTTTATTTTATTTTTTTTTATTCTTTTTTAATTAAAATTTCCACCTGCTCCCCGTTTCCCATTTCCCTCCCCTCCTCCCAAATATTGCCCCTTCCCCCCAGTCCCCTCCCCCTATCCCCACTCCTCTTCTTCTCCCCCCACACCATTCCCCCTCCCTCTCGATACTGGAGAGCAGTCCAAATTCTCTGCCCTGCGGGAAGACGAAGGTCTTCTATCTATGTCCAGGAAGGTGAGCGTCTAAACAGGCTAAGCACCCACAAAGCCAGTTCATGTATTAGGATCGAAACCTAGTGCCATTGTCCTTGGCTTCTCATCAGCCTTCATTGTCCGCCATGCTCAGAGAGTCCAGTTTCAACCCATGCTTATTCAGTCCCAGACCAGCTGGCCTTGGTGGGCTCCCAATAAATCAGTTCCACTGTCACAGTGGGTGGGTGCATCCCTCGTGGTCCTGATTTCCTTGCTCATGTTCTCCCTCCTTCTGCTCCTCATTTGGACCTTAAGAGCTCAGACCGTTGCTCCAAATTGGGTCTCTGTCTCTACCTCGATCCATCGCCAGATGAAGGTTCTAAGGTGATATGCAAGATATTCATCAGTATAGGATAGGGTCATTTCAGGTTCCCTCTCCTTAGTTGCCCAAGGTACCAGCTGGAAACATATTCCTGGACACCTGCGAACCCCTCAAGAGTCCAGTCTATTGCCAACCCTAAGATGGCTCCCTTAGATAGGATATATACTTCGCTGCTCCCGTATCCTTCCTTCCTATATCCCAACCATCCCAATCCCCCGAGCTCCTCCCATCCTCCCCTTCTCATGTTTCTCATCCCATTTCCCCTTTGCCCCATGCCACCTCACCCGCAAGATCCCAGTTTTTGCCCTGCAATCTTGTCTACTTCCCCCTCTCCATGCGGATGACTATATGATTTTCTTTGGGTTCACTTTCTTATTTAACTTCTCTCTTAAAAATAAGATATACTCAGTAAATATTTGTAACTAAATGAGAACTAGGTAGCCACTGAAAGCTTTGCAATTAAAGTGCCAAATATCCTGAAAATAATTATAATAATAACCAATTGTCCACACGATCCTTACCAATGTGCTTAATTCCATTGCTAATAATTGACAGACCTCTGTCAGTATTCTTCTTTTATATTATTTCATTATTATTTCATTTTTGTAGTCTTTTTATTGAAAGTAATTTTTTCATGAAAAATATTGTGATCATGTTTTTTCCTATCTCATCTTTTCCTGGATCCCCTGAGCTCCCAAACAGCCAACTCCATGCTTTTTTTTTTTTTTTTTTCAGAAGACAGAGGCAAATTCCATACAAACAGAAAACAGAATTTAAAAAAAAAAAAAAAACTAGGTAAGATCAGATATTTAGAAACTTGCCAATGTGATATACACTGTTATTTAAATTTATATTTCCTTGTTCATTAGGAGATTTTGCACCTTTTTTACATTTTTTTTAGACTTTTGAATTTCTATAGCTTTCTCATTGTTCTGGATCAGTGCTGTCCAATAGAAATATGAGACAAATAAACTTTAAGAGTTGCTCTTTAAGAATTGCTAGGAAGCTAGGTGGTAGTGGCACATGCCTTTAATCCCAGAACTCAGGAGGCAGAAACAGGTGGATCTTGTGAGTTCAAGGCCAGCCTGGTCTATAAGAGTTAGTCCCAGGATAGGCTCCAAAGCTACAGAGAAACCCTGTCTCAAAATCCAAAAAAAACCAAACTTGCTGAAAATTGCATTAAAGAGAGTAGTAAGAACCAGTTGGTGTTCATCTTAATAATATATTTAATTTATGTATCTCAAAAATATTATTTACCATTTAGCACATATGGAAATTACAAATGAGATTGTAATTTGTATATTTTTCATTCAATGCCCTCAAAATATGTACATTGCATTTCATCCTTCCTGTAGCATGGTTCCAATCAACCCTGTTTTGAATGCCCAACAGCCCCTTGTAGCTGTCATTCTGGACAGTGTAATTTCACGGTCTGATATTTTGAAGGTTATAAGTTGCAAGATAGTTTCACATGTTCTACCTCTTCTCTTTTTATTTCTTATATACTGATTCATATTGTATAACGTCCTACCATGTATCTCTTGTAGCTACTCTGCCATGACTTCCATATCCCCTAGGTGTTTCTTGAACTAAGAAAGTTGAAAATAAAAATTATTCATCATGAAGTATAAGCAACCATGCCCAGATGAAGCTTTTGCAAATAGGATTGTTCACTTTATTATTGTTTCCTAATACTTTTTTTGCCTAGTTTAAGAACTCATGCTTACCCAAAGTTATTCCTTATACCACTCTCCATAATGTTCTTTATCAAGTTTCATCTTTCAAGGAAACTTACAGTAAAAAAACAAAGAAAAAAATCCCTTATGTATTTTTTTCTAAATTGGTACAGATAATTTGGAATTAAAAACAAGATTTTGATAACTGCTGTCTATTTTTATTAATTATGGAATTATTTGTTGTTTTAAAAGAGTAGAGATAGTTTTTTATTCACTTATGTTTTATCTGATAATCTTATGGCAATACGGATTCCTAGTAACGGAGATCATTTAAAACATGATGGTAAAACTACAATTCAAAATTTGATAAGAGTAAGGAAGACAAATAGAAAATAGAACAGAAAACCACAAATCAGTCAAAATAAAAAAAAACTACTGGATAAAAGAAGAATAGATAGGCTTAAAATATAGTAATGATGCAGAAGGCACAGAAAAAGTCAAAAAAATGATCAAACAGAAATAGTACATAATACGGGACACCAGAACAGGCCACATTCTGATATTAACAGCTTGACGCTGAGATAGATACAAAGGGAGTTCATAAGCCACTAACGAACAAGAGAGCAAGAGATAAGATAGTGAGCAATTCAGCAGATCAGTGGTGCTCTATTGGGACATGTCACAAAGGACAAAACAAAGACAGTGGATATGAGACACTGGTTTATCTAACTCTTGAGACTGCACTACTGCAGGAGAATAAGATTAGGCCTCTAACAGCCAGAATCTATGGGACATAAAAACGCTGTGGTGCAAAAGTTCACTTCAAAAATATCATCCATACACCAACTTAAAGGAGTATTCAAAGTCAAATTTGATGCATTTCAAAGTGACATCAACAGAATACAGCATACATACTAACTGCCCATAGTTTATTCTTTAATGACTGTAGAACAACATTTAAATCTAAATCATTGGATCAAGTCACAACATAAAAACTAACTTGAACCCTTAGGAAATATCTCAGCAATATCTTATGAATACTTATCTGTATATTTGATCATGTTTCTTACACTATTCTTACTGTTATAGAAAATATACAAAATATAAATACATATGAAAAATATAGAACATGTAGATGTTTTAACAGACGGTGAAGAAACACATGAAGAAAATTTCATTGAAAAGTTATTTAACAATTCATGTAGTATATTATTATTTTCTTGAGAGCTACCAAGTTGTACATAGATATATATTTTGTGTTTTCTATGAAGCTATTATATATAAACCTGTATGTGCAATTTGTGTTTGCATCAGAAGTAATGTTATTTTATATCTATGTGTATGTCTATATATGTGCATGTCTGTGAGCTATCAAGTTATTATATATGTGTTTATGTTTGTGTGTATATGTGATCTGCTGTTTAAATATTGTTTTTTTGATTTTGATATGAGGTTTGATATTTAAATCAATTTTTAATTTTTATTACTACATATTTTATGCACACACTTATGGGATTTAGTGAGGTATTTCCATACAATCAAACAGATGAACTGATCATATTGAACTTCCCTGTTTCCACTATGTCCTGCCACCAGCATACTATTTGGTCCCTAGTTATCACTATTTTCTTGTTCTTTTACACGTGTGTGTGTGTGTGCGCGCGTGTGTGCGTGTGTGTGTGTGTGTATGTGTGTGTATATGCCTCCACATATGATCAGGAACCTGTAGTTCTTATCTTTCTCCATATGGCTCACCTTACTTATCAAGAAGACTTCTTGTAAAATCCATTTCTTAGCAACTGACAAGAGTCTACTTTAATTATAAGTGAAGAAAAACCATTATTTGTATGTTATTTGACCCCTGGGTTGATTTGCCTTGCCTAAACTATTCTTAATAGTGTTTTAATGAAGGTGGATATACGGATTTCTCTTTAGTATTATGTTTTCATCCTCTTTGGTTATATATTAAATAGTAGGCTAGCTTAGCTAGATGATAATTCAATCCTCAGCTTTTTTGTTTTTATTTTTTATTGAGGACTCGACAAATATATACAATGTGTTTTGTTTATGCTCGTATCCATTCCCTCCCTTCGATTATGTCCTTTCTCAATATCATTTCCCCTCTAATTTTGTCTCTCACTAACACCATATGCCCCCCAATTTTCATGTTCTCCTTTTATTTTTAATTTTCAACCCAGAGAGACCACTTAATGCTCCTAGAATGTGCATAAATTCAGAGTCATGTACTGGATATCCTTTCAGTGGCCACATCCCTGAAAGAACACTCATCACCATCTTCAAGAGGATAGCAAACGCCAATAACTCTTCAACTAAGGGTGCACACTTTGCACACTCCCATGCATGTATTTTGTCTGTCTAAGATTGGACGGTCTTATGCATGCTATCACAATCACTGTACATTCATAGTTCATTTGTCCTGTCATGTCTGAAAAATAATGTCCTTATAGTCATCCAATAATCTTTACCTGTTTTATACAAAGCAGTGAGTTTCATTATTAAACACTTTTCATTTATTCAGAAATATCTGCAGCCACTCCAGGCAATTTTGTTTGTCTTCTAAGTCCCCAAAAACCTTTTTCTGGTGTTTTCCACAGCAATAGAAAATGTGTAATTATTGTATTTCTGCGTGAGAATTATTTATCTTAAAATCATGATATCAATATGTATGCTATGGTTTTTTTATTAAGGGGAAAAGAATACTCAATTGAGTATATGTATTATATTTCTTTACCCATCCAATGGGTTATGAAACATTGGCTGACCCAAGGATTGCCTCATACATTGTTCCATTGTATATCTTTGTATGAGGTATATATTTCAACTATTTGTTGCCTTTATTTCTTTCAGTTATATACCTTGGAGTGGCTTAGTTGCAACATATTGTACTTCTAGTTTTAAATTTATGAAGTACTGTCATATTGCTTTCCAAGGTGTTTGAGCGAATTAACAAAGTTATTGTGCATGAGCTCCTTTCTTCCTTATACAAGCTTTTGCTGATTTTGTTTTAGTGTTGTTATTTATGTAATTATTACAATGAATTTTAATCAAAATATGATTATATCAATGCCACTTCTCTTTCTTCTCTTTCTCTTCTCCTTTTTTTCTTCTGTTTAGCCCCTCTCATGTCCCCTCCCTCCAGCCCCTTCTGTCTTACTTTTTATTGCTATGATCAACAGACACCAAGACCACGCACTCCACATCCAGCATCTCTGGGACAGGAATATACTCTGCATGCTTTCAAAAGAAAAACATAAAAACCAAGTCAGCAACAAATGGTGGAACACACAGCCCTAATTGTCTTTTTCCATTGATTCCTCCCTCCCGAACTCATGGAACTACCACAAGAAGATGAGGCAGAAAGCATGTAAGATCCAGAGGGGCAGAAGTGCTCAAAAAAAGCAAGACCCTCTAAATCAACATGAACAAAACTCTTGTGAAATCTGAGAGACTGAAGTAGCATGCACAGGTCTATACATGGCTGCACTAGATCTTTTGCATATATATGGTACTCCTGCACATGTGTGGGTCTCAGATTCTTGTGCCTTCTTTTGGGCTTTTTCTTTCAGTTGGTTTATTTGTCCAAGTTTGATGTAAAACTGGTTCTTTTATCTTATTACATTTTGTCACATTTTAAAAAATGAATGAATAAAAGAAAGAAAGATTGAATGAACAAATGACTGAACCTAGACACTAAAGTAAAAGTTAGCAATTGGAGTGTAATTTATTTGTGTTAGGAGAGGAAAAATTAGTTTTTTACAGTTGTGTAACACTGAGTATATTAACAACCCCAGGGCATTTCCAATGCTAGAAATAGTTTATCAATATATTATGGGATTTCACTTTTTGTGTGTGTGTGTATGCTTTTATCTGGTTACAGTTTGGTGTGTTTTGTCTCTTTGCTTTTGGGTGTGGTTTTAATTTGTTTCCTTGGTTTGGTCTGTAATAAAGTTCAAAATATCAAAAGTGGTTTCATCTGGGTCACCATTCTCATTTTCTAGTTTGCCAGCTTTATCAACTTTGTAGGGCAATAAATACATTTGGTATTATTCAATTCTTGGGTAAGATAGGTATTCCCCTGGTATTTAACAAAAGCACAGTATGCTGCTGTTATAGTCTGCATTTGACTACTAGTTCTGATTGTTCCAGAAGCAAATAATTGCACTACAAAAATAAAGCCCACAATTCATTGGAAACCCTGCTAGTCTGTAGTGTCAATTTTTTGGTTCCAGATCAGAGAAGATAAAAATAGCAGTTATATAAGACTCTTAACTGCAAATTTAAAGTCTATAAAGCCTTACAGTGAACATGTCCCATGGCATATAAGCCAGATACAACCTGAATACATCAAAATCATATTTTCTACACAAAGAGATTGTGAAGTCCCCAGAAGGCACAAGGCACACATTGTATTTTTAGAAAGAAATTCAGATAATAAGAAAATTTCCAGAAAAGAAATAATAGGCCAAATTCCAGTCTTTTGTTTTATTAATATAAAATATCTCAAGGATACTGTGTTCACCACTTTAAAGAAAACACCCAAAGATCAGTGTAGATAAAATAAAACAATGCCATGTTCAATTACTGCATCTACCATTGGAGACAACATACTCTGGGTTGTTTTTAAGAATCTGTGGATAGGTTTTTATAAAATTATATTTTTTCAAGAAAAACTATGATTGTGTTTCAACAAGTAGTATAATTAGAATAATAGGTATAATCGCTCATGTCTGGCAATTTCAGCACTAAGGCAGTTGAAGCAAGAAGAGTTCCATAAATATAAGGCCAGCATAGTAAATTCAATGAATTCTTGAATTCAATCAGCAGAAGAAACAACAGCATATTCATAATATGGATTCAGGAAAGCCCAGAAGGATGCAAGCCTTCCCAAAGATATATAGGCAACTGAGGAAAATGAGAGAGAGAAAATAGTCTCACCCAGGGAAGAATACACAAATTTGGTTACCCAATACTAAGTTAAATGGACATCCCTGAAATATACATAAAAGCAACACCATACTGACTATGCAAAATGTGGAGGTGGTAAGTATAATTAAAGAAAAAAAGGCCATGAATTCAAAAGAGAGTAAGTAGGTATATATGGGATGATTTATTTTTAGTATTATTTTATTACTTAAAAATACCAATCCAAATTCCCACTCCCTCCTCTCCTCCCACTCCCCTTCCACTCCCTCCACAGACCCTCCCACTCTGCTCCAATCTCAAGAGAGGGCCATGCACTCCACCCTGTGGAAAGTCCAAGGCCCTCCCTACTATATCTAGGTTGAGCAAGGCTTACATCTGAAGAGAATAGAATCCCAAGAAGCCAGTATATGCCATAGAGACAAATCCCAGTGTCACTATCAGTGGCCCCTCAGTCTGCCCACACTGTCAACCCCCTTCAGAGTTGACTCCCAGTTCAGTTGGAGTTGGTGAACTCAAGCAAACTGTCGCAGTGGATGATCCCATCATGGTCTTGAATTCCTTGATCATACTCTCACTCCTTCTACTCTTCAACTAGATTTTGGGAGTTCAGTCCAGTGCTCTCATGTGGGTCATTGTCTCTGTTCCCATATGTTGTTAGATGAAAGTTCTATGGTCATATTTAAAAAAATCATCACTCTGACTACAGGGTAGTGCCAGTTTAGACACCCTCTCCTTTATTCCTTAGGGTCTTAGCTGGGGTCATCCTTGTGGGTTCTTGGGCATTATTCTAGAGCCAAGTTTCTTGCTACCTCTCTAATGATGGCTCCCTCAATCAAGACATCTCTTTCCTTGCTCTCGTATCTGTCCTTCCTCCATCTTGACTATCCCATTCCCTCAAGTTATTCTCAACCCCCTTCTCCCTTTTCTTTTACCCCCTGCCCACATGCTCCCAAATTTTTGTCTGTTTCCAATTTCCAGGTGGGTCTATATATGTTTTTCTTTGGGTTCACCTTATTACTTAGTTTCTCTAGGATCATGAACTATAGGCTCGATGTCCTAGTATCCACTTATGAGTGAGTACATAACAATCTACATTTTTTGGGTCTGGGTTACCCCACTAAGGATAGTGATTTCTAATTCCATCCCTTTGCATGCAAAATTCAAAATGTCATTAATTTTTACCACTGAGTAGTACTCTAATGTGTATATTGCCACACTTTCCTTATCCATTCTTTCAGTTGAAGGGCATCTAGGTTTTTTCCAGGTTCTGGATATTACAAATAATGCTGCTATGAACAGAGTTGAACAAATTCTTTTGTAGTATGATTGAGCATCTTTTGAGTATATTCCCAAGAGAGGTATTGTTGGATCCTGAGGTAGGTTGACTCCCAGTTTTTGGAAGAACCGCCACACTGATTTTCAAAGTGGTTGCACAAGTTTTCATTCCCACCAGCAATGGATGAGTGTTCCCCTTGCTACACATCATCTCTAGCATAAGCTATCATTAGTGTTTTTGATCTTAGCCATTCTGACGGGAGTGAGATGGTATCTCAGAGTTGTTTTGATTTGCATTTCTCTGATAGCCAAGGAAGTTGAACATGCCCTTAAGTATCTTTTGGCCATTTGAAAATCTGTTGAGAATAGTGTTTAGTTCAGTATACCACTTTTTAACTGGATTATTTAGAATTTTAATGTCTAATATCTAGAGTTCTTTATATATTTTGGAAATCAGTCCTTTGATGTGGGGTTGGTGAAGATTTTTTCCCATTCAGTAGACTGTCTTTTTGTCTTATTGACTGTGTCCTTTGCTCTACAGAAGCTTCTCAGTTTCATGAAAACATATTGGTATTGGCATAAAAGCAGAGATGTTGACCAATGGAACTGAATTGAAGATCCAGATATTAATCCACATATCTATCAACACCTGATTTTTGACAAAGAAGCAAAAATTATACAAGGGAAAAAAGAAAGCATCTTCAACAAATGGTGCTGATACAATTGGATGTCAATCTGTAGAAGAATGAAAATAGAGCCATGTCTGTAGCAATGCACAAAACTCAAGAACAAATGGATTAAAGACCTCAATATAACTTTGACCACACTTAACCTGATAGAGAAGAAAATGGGAAGTAACTTTCAATGCATGGGCACAGGAGACCACTTCTTAAATATAACGCCAGTGGCACAGACAATAAGAGCAACAATGAATAAATGGGACCTCCTGAATATGGGATTGATATAGAGGGAGCAAAGGAAAGAGAAAAATTATGTAAATATATAATTATTTCAAGAAATAAAAATGTACAAAATGAAACAATAAAATAGACCTAGGTGTAACTAAGAATAACTATTTTTGTTAATCAAAAGTCTTAGAAGAAATAGGTTTGCACAAATATTTAAAAGTTTTCTATGAATTAGCATAAAAATAAAGTTTAGTCTCAATGCACATTGAAGAAAAAGGCAATGATTCAACAATAATAAAGTTTCCAATAAATCACAACAAAGTCCGGCTAATTAGTAGAGACCCTAGCCTCTTATTAAAAGTTAATGAGTGCCATTGGCACATCCTGCCATTTTGAGAATCTAAGATTATCATTAGAGAGAAGAATCTTTTACAAGATCAGCTATATTGATTTCATTTTCTTCCATGTGTTAGAGTCATAGTTCAGTGATAAAGCCTTTGACTAAATGGGCAGGGTCCTGGACTCAGTCCCCAGCACCATAATAAAAATAGCATTGTCTTTTTCTCCGCTTTGTCTAATACATTTAAAATCTATTTACACCACAACAATTTCTAGTTTACGTTTACAAATTATTAGTTTATTTTTCAATTTATAACTTACAGATTCTTCTTTGTAAGTACTTACTTGAGGTTCCGTAAGCTCTGATTCTGTGTCCAGAGACAGCATGATGTGATAGAATAAGACAAGACACATCTATTTCTCTAAGGAAATACTTAGAGGATGGAGTAGTAGAATTCTTCACCAAAACATGAAACTATTTAAATAACTGGAACAATTAATTAAAGAATGCTTTTTGGTGAAACTTTATATTGTATCTTTATGAAAGCTAAAAATTTGTTGTGACTTGGGTCCTCTGCCTTCACTCAGTAATTTTTCCATAAAAGTTTTAGGTGGCTATGAAGTGGCATTCCCTTCTGTGTGCTGTGAATATGTCTTAATATTATTGGTTAACAAAGAAGCTGATTTGACTAATTGCCAGGAAGAGTACAGCTACACAGCAAATTCAAGGAGAGAGACATTGGGGAAGGGTAGACAGAGTCAGGAAGACAACAGAAGTCGCTGGGGAATCAAGATGTGAGGTAACAAGCAACAAGCTTCACAGTAAAATATACACTAAAAGAAATGGGTTGATTTAAGTCATAAAAGTAGTTAGTAATAAGTCTGGGATTATAGACCAAGCAGTTATTAAACACAATAAGTTTCTGTGTGATAACTGGGGACTGGACAGCTGGGAAATGAAATCCTAACCTCTGGTTACATGCCTTTGATTACACAAATATTCAGCTTTTCATATAAGATACTCCTCAATAAAAATATAATGTAGCATATTCATCTAAATGAGTTTGTAACTTGGAGTTGAACCATCAGAAGAAACCTTTCATTTTATCCAATGATTTTTCTAGCCAGTGCTTCAAATCAAGACCACCAATGTTAGATCGTTTCACACTTTTATCTGCCCAGTGAAAGCTGATGCAGTTTCTGCCCTCCCAATGTTTTCAAATTCCTCATGCTGTTGGCCCTAATCAAGAACATAAATGATTGTTCCTCTATGGTTTTAAATTTAGGGACTTTTTGCCATTATTTTAGTGATATTAATTAATCATTTTTATATCATTATAAACCAAATAGTATGGTTTGCTACTTATCTTTACTTTCAGTTTGCTTTTCACTTCTTTTCTTTTTTTTTTGGGTTTTTTTTTTCTTGCTGATTTTTTTATTAATTAATTAATTTAATTATTAAAGATTTCTGCCTCTTCCCCGCCACCACCTCCCATTCCCTCCCATTCCCGCCCCCTCCCCCAATCAAGTCTTCCTTCCTCCTCAGCCCAAAGAGCAAGCAGGTTTCTCTGCCCTGTGGGAGGTCCAAGGACCACCCACCTCCATCCAGGTCTATTAAGGTGAGCATCCAAACTACCTGGGCTCCCACAAAGCCATTACGTGCAATAGGATCAAGAACCCATTGCCATTGTTCTTCAGTTCTCAGTAGTCCTCATTGTCCATTATGTTCAGCGAGACCGGTTTTGTCCCATGCTTTTTCAGTCCCCGGCCAGCTGGCCTTGGTGAGTTCCCGATAGATCATCCCCATTGCCTCAGTGTGTGGGTGCACCCCTCGCCGTCCTGAGTTCCTTGCTCGTGCTCATTCTCCTTCTGCTCCTCCTTTGGATCGTGAGACTTCAGTCCAGTGCTCCAATGTTGGTCTCTGTCTCTGTCTTCTTTCATCGCCTGATGAAGGTTAATATTCAGGGGGATGCTTATATGTTTTTCTTTGGGTTCACCTTCTTATTTAGCTTCTCTAGAGTCACGAATTATAGTCTCAATGTCCTTTATTTATGGCTAGAAACCAAATATGAGTGAGTACATCCCATGTTCCTCTTTTTGGGTCTGGCTTACCTCACTCAGGATAGTGTTTTCAATTTCCGTCCATTTGTATGCAAAATTCAAGAAGTCATTGTTTTTTACTGCTGAGTAGTACTCTAATATGTATATATTCCATACTTTCTTCATCCATTCTTCCATTGAAGGACATCTAGGTTGTTTCCAGGTTCTGGCAATTACAAACAATGCTGTTATGAACATAGTTGAGCATATACTTTTGTTGTATGTTTGGGCATCTCTTGGGTATATTCCCAATAGTGGTATTGCTGGGTCAAGAGGTAGGTTGAACCCGACTTTCCTGAGAAACCGCCACACTAAGCAATCCTTAGAGACTATTTTAAGTTTTACATGTGTACCTAAATAAATTCTATTTACTTTAAATTTCTCTAGTATAAAAACTGCTAGTATCTTTTACAATGAACAATGTATACTATCAACTGAATTCAACAACTAAGGCATTTAATAAATAAAACATACGAAAAAGAAATCTATTTGGGCTAGGAAACATTTTGATAGTGTTTAATCAAATTTTGCCATGAGATTGGCAAACATGTTCTTGGATCTTGGATCCTTTACTAGCAGATTCATATAAATTAATGATGCTCTTAAAATTTTTTAAACAATGTTCCAATTACTAAATGTATCTTTCCAACATATGTAGAATTAGGATGCTTTCCTCCAAACAATATATTCACTTTCACTTTGACCTGACTTTCTGAAAGTCTATTACCATAAAAATCTATATAGCTCAATAAAAACAATAAAAAACTTAATAAAAAAAGAGAAGGACATTTTCTGCTCTGTTCCTAGAGGTGAATAAGCCAGAATTTTTCCAAAAAATCCAGGGGTTTTTCAATTTTTCTTATATATATTATTGATTATGCCAGAACTGCACCTCAAATGGAAGTATCTTTTTATGGAAAACAGATATTTTTCACACAGTATAGTATGATTTTATTTTTTCTTCCTCCAACTCCTCTGAGACCCTTACTACCTCTTCCTATCTGCATCCAAACTTTCTTTTCTCATTAGAAAACAGTCATCTAAATAATAAAATAAAATAAAGAAAAACTAAACAAACCCGATTAGGCCAAAATATATAAACAGAAGAAAAAAAGCTTCCAAAACACAAGGTTCACATATAAATATATATATACTAACTTTTTTTGAGAGCTTAATTCAATTATAACATTTTCGCTTCCCTTTTCTCCCACCAAACACTTCCATATACCCCTTCCACCTCTCCTTCAATGTCATAACTATCTTTTTGTTAATATATATATATATGTTAACACAAACATATATGCATTTGTGTGTATACACACACACACACACACACACACACACATATATATATATATATATATATATTACCAAATCTGCATAATTGTATTTGTATGTATGTTTTCAAGCCTGATCCCTTAGCACTGGAGCAGAAAATCCAAGTCATGCTGGGTATGTTAGCAGACACCTGTAATTTCAGTACTCAAGAAGCTAAGGTAAGAGCACCATGAGTTCCAGTTCAAGCTGATCTACACAGTAATATTGTCTCAGAGACAATTGTTTCAATGAAACAATAAAGCTAATTGAACAGCTGGTGTGTCCTTCCATGGGGAGGACACCTTTCCTGTTCCTGGGTTTCTTCAGTTGCCTTTAATTGCCTTTGTGTAGGTTTGAGATCTTGCAAAAACTATTTTGATACAACCACTAAAGTAAATAAACTAAGTTCATTCTTACTTTCTCTTTATGTCATGCTCATCCTCAACATCTGTTTTATGTGACATTAGCTGACTTACATTTTCAGTTAACAAAATTGAAAAAGATAGGAACCGGGTATGTTTTCCTATTAAGTGATAGTTATAGGTAGAGAATATAAATTTAATAGAAAATTAGTTCTCTAAATGTGTTTTCATTGTAACATTTATTAAGCTAATGGAACTAGCAAAGTCTAGGTAATTTCCTAAGAATGGCTTCTTGATACCACAAAACTAGCTGTCATGAATGGCACAGTAACTAATAATTGTGCTGGCAAGAATGTGTGGAAGTCCTTTTTATTGTTCCCCTTCCAAGTGGTTTAAAATATATTATCAATTCCACTAATTGTTTTCAGAATTCCCATTGAGATCTATAAAAGATTTTTTCTTGTTTATTTCATTTTATTTTTTAGACACAAACCTATTCCCTTTCTTTTTATTTCTCAGTTCATAAAAGAATGAACATCTGCCATTATAAAGTAATATAACATATAATAATATGATTTAATGTTGATTATCACCATAAAAATTTGAGTCCTATGGTTTCTTTTACTAAAATTAGAATAATTTTATAATTTATATTGGCCAGTGATAGAAAGTGGAGTAAATCTTAAGGACCATTTGACACAAAATTTTGCCACACATGCTCTGTGGATGACTTGTAACATAATTAGAATGTTTGCTTGTAAATTTCTATAGGCCTCAGAAAGACATTCTAAGGAACTGTGCCTTCAGGCATATTGCAGGAATACTGTAGCATTGACTCATGTGTTCTGTGATTTTTCCCCTGCTTATTTGATTTTAGAAAACTGCTGACTGCCACAAAGTATGTTTGTCTTAAGGAGTAACTTTAATCATTTCTCATATGATTACATCATATGTCAAGTCAGCTCTTCTGTTTTGCTCAGGCTTCACGAAATTGCCATGTAAAGTATCCTTAGTTAACAATAGCTAGTTCAATTATAATCCTAATTAATTACTGTCAACTGAAGAGCAAATGTTATGATTTTTGTAGTTTGGTTTTTGATACAGAGACTCAAATCTCACAATGACCATTTATTCCCTATATTCGACTTAAAGGTTACATCCACCTAAACTATACTTTGACTATTAAAGACATTGAGTCTGTAGAAACACTGTGTTCAATCTTAACACTCTCATGAAGGCAATAATTTTTTTGGCTCTGCAAATTGCTTTTTCCTTTCAGGTTATAATCGAATCAAGATAATTTCCCAGGAGTCTTCGAGTGAATCTCAATTGGTAATGCGTAGGAAACAAAAAAGGTTTATGCTTGGCATAGATAACTGTTGGGCATTTCCCCCAGTGTTTCAATTGGCTTTCAGCAGTCAACACAGTCTGTCTGTGAACAAGAGGTTTTCTTTCCCGCTGTGTGGGGAAACCTAGCCTGCCATGTATATTATCCAAGTGATAGATTCAGTGTAGCAAAGGGCATTTATCAGCAAATGATTGTCTGTAACTACAATGTAATTACTCCAACTCTATCACCCTCAAAAGTGGGAAATGTCTTAAGTGTTATGTTAATAGCAAACATATTATTATGTTTCATTATGAATCATTTTGAAACACAATTTGTTTAGGTTGCTTCTCTTCTCCCTTCTAATTTCATTTTTCTTCAGGTGGATTTCAGTTCCGCTAGCACCATTGTTTAAAGAGTGTATGTTTCTGATGCTGTTGCCAAAATTTATATGGCCATGCTTGTCAGGATTTACTTTTGGGTCTATTCTAGGACATCGGTCTTCATTTCTGGTTTACACCATCACCATCCTGTTCATTTTGATGTAATTAATTTGAGGCCTGTTAGTATGATATTTCAGCATTCTTTATACTTGTTTGTTTTGGTTTGTTTGACAATATTTATGAGTATGTGTGTCTTTACACATTAATTTTTATCTTTTCTAATTTTGTGATTAATAACATCAGAATTTTAGTAGAATATCACTAAATCTTTAGATGACTTTTGATAGTATAACTAGTTTTAAAATATTAATTTTGCTAACCTAGGAGCATAGTAGGTCTCTCTTATACCCAATATCTTCAATAATTAGTTTCTTCTCTGTGTCTTAAAATATTTTAATTGGAGAGTTTTTCCTGATATGTTTATTATGCATCCTCTGCAGAGCTTTCCAGTGGATGTCCTCTTCAGGTGCCTGACTTTTGTAAGTGCTTTCAGGTATGTGCTTCATTGTGTGGCAAGTTGGAGACTTGGGACGTAAAAGAAAAGCAGTGGTAGTTGTTGTGCTACTAATTTGGTCAATGAGTCAAAGACTATATGTTTTTTTTTTGGTCAGAAAGTATATGATGTGTGTACATATGTGTGAGGTATATAATTTAAGATATATATCATATGAACTTTTGAAAGTTCAAGAATGATCTATACATCCTTTTTATGGTGATAGCATAATATATTCTATATTCACTAACATTTAAGAGAACCTTGCCTCCTCTTGTATGGTGATAACATAATATATTCTATATTCATTAACCCAAAGATTCCTTCATTTCCTCTTGTGTGGTGATGGTATAATATATTCCACATTCCCTATTACAAGGATTCTATTCACTTCCACTGTGTGGTGACGACATATTCAGTAACATTAAAAAGACTATTAAAGACATGTATCTGAATATCTTATATTTTATATTTTATCAGAAATTACAGTCTTACTTTCTAAAAAAATAATATCAGTCTTGTACTTGGATTTTAAGCTGAAGAAATTACTTCCATTATATTATATTTTGTTATTCTCTTCTCAGGGTACAAGATCTGCATTAATAAATTTTAATACTTTTCTCAGGGAAATAATTACTGCTGAAAACTTGTTTTCTATTTTCTACATTATTCCATTTTAAGCACTTGATGCTCAAATCCTTAAATATTCTTACATTTAGATGAAAACTTTATTCTGTGGTCTGGCATGCATTTATGTTTTCCTCCTGATTTACAAAGTGTCTTGCTCTGTTATTTTTTATTTTTTTATTTTTTTTGTCATAAGAATTCAGTTTTTCAATTTTTATCATATTGTATGTATACAACTTCTAATAAATATTTATAATTCCTATGTATACTTAATATATGTGTAATCAACTTAATAATCAGGAATGACCCTATTTAGATCCTTCATAGACCATCCTCCTGATATTAGAACTGGAGGACTTATGGCCTTCACAATTCCAAAATGATTAACAAGCATTGATTTGATACTCGTTTCATGTTCAAACATTGTCTTGTAATTTTTGCATTAAGACTGTTATTTATTTCTCTGTTGTTTGGGTTTCTCCTTCACACTGTATTAAAGGTTAAGCTAAGGCTACCCTCTTACCTATAGGTTTAATCCCTGAAAAAAATGGAACATCACCAAATACAAAATCCAACCTCCTCCAAGAAAATTAATGTAAGCCCTTAATTATGAGCTTAAAGAAGTAATGAAAAGTGTATTCAGTGTTTACTCTTCCATTGAATTACAAAGAGAACTGTGACAGCTACTGCTTACATTATCAGCATTGGAAAAACTTACTAGATAGTAATAATATGGAAGAAAATGTAAGGTTAGCACTGTATTTGAACATTTCAGACCTAATTACCTAATATTACTTTTATAACCATGTAGCATATCTAATTCAAACAAAACACATTTATAAAGTATTTTTTCCAGTGGTGGGGAATAGCTTATTTATACATACTGACATCAATAGCTATAATATTAGAGAAATCTCATAAAGAATGGAGAGATCCAATGCCTGTAGGATTTATAAAGGAGGGTTCGGATCAGATAAGCCTGACTGGAGTTTCATTTAATACAATTTGTCAAGGAAATTTGCTAAGGACTCAAGTTCAGAGCTGTTGTTCCCAAAGGCAAAACAAAACAAAAATGGCTCTATTAATACTTTAAGGCTTCCATGAAAATCACTAAAAATTATATGGTTTCAATGATATAAATTTTCTCACAATTCTGAGCATCCTAAACACAGTATCATTGTTCTAGGAATATTTTGTTTCTCCTAAGAGCTATCTTCTAATTGCTGACCACCCTATGCATTCCTGATGCTATATTTCCCTTTTCCTGTTCTATGAGATAAATGCCTTCAGTATCATTCTCCTATAATGTGGGATTCCTCTTTGTATGCTGTGATTATGTTTTATTATCACTGATTAATAATGAAGATGCTTTGGCTTATGGCAAGGCAGAATAAAACTAGGTGGGTAATTTGAATAGATATATATATAGATAGATAGATGCCGAGTCAAAGAGAGACAATGTAGCTACCAAAGGAGAAAAACACCCAGAACAGTTCCAATAGGCCACAGCCGCGTGGTGATATACAGATGAATAGAAATGGATGTAAAAATTGTTAATGCAACTGTATGATAGGGAATATTTAGAGAATGTGTATGTGAAAACTGAATTTTCATGTTGTATATATACATAGGAATATAGGGTGCCCAGAGAAATGATGCTACAAATAAAAACACTAGCCATGCAAGCCTGATGACATAAATGCTATCTATGGAACTTGTGTAAAAAAATCTGTATGTAGTAAGATAGGAGTTGGATACAGGAGGATCACCTGAAAGGTAAAAGGCAAACTGATCTTGAACTCTCAGCTCAACATCAGAAACAAGGAAAACTGCATCAATAAAGCAGAAGGCAACAATCAATTCTTAAAAGTTGACCTCTGACTTCACATGCATGACATAGCATGAGGGTGCAGGACTCACATACACACACACACACACATGTACATACACATACACACAGAGAAACACACAAATACACACGCAAGCACACATACATACACAGAGATAAACAAAAGTAAATAATGACAATTTAGAATCCTATTATAAGTTAGAAACCTAAATACTGATGATCTCAACATACTTTATTGGGGTCTCATTGTTGTTTTGTGTATGAGGTAGTTCTAAGTTGTAAAAGATACATATCCCTGAGAAGTCCAAATGGGAATATTTTAATTTTTTCTTTTCCTAAAAACCTTTTTGTCTGGATGATATATGTTCAGCGAGTATGTGTGTGGGGTGTTGGTGTGAGTGTTTTTCTACACATGCCACAGTTTGTATGTAAAGGTCAGATGGCAACTTCTGTGTTGCTAGTGGCTTTCCAATTTGTTTGAGTCAGAATCTCATGCTAGTTCCCTCTGTATGCCAGGCACGCTGGCCTACTAGTTTCCAGGGGTTCCCCTTCTCTGGCTCTCGTTTCCCTTTGAGATGCTGAGCCTACAGACACTGATGCTACTACATCTGGCTTTTCTATGGGTTCCAGATGCTTCATGTCAACACATGCTCACTGAGCCATTTCCTCAGCCTAAGGACAAATGTTCTCCAGAAGCAACAGTACCTTTAATGGACCCAGAAATTTTCAAGTTAAATGTAAAAATACACAAATCTAGCTTCTTATTTATGATAGCGTGTTTCTAACATTTTTTTCAGATACAATACTTAGAATAGTTGAAAAGAATGTGCAGAGATAAAGCAGCCATTTGACTTCTTCTTGTGCTAAAGACAATATCAAACTTCTCTCCTGTTGAATAAGGATGGTCCTCAAATATAGCATGCACACATACATACGTATACACATATGAATGCATACACAAATACATCAAGTTGCATGTATAGTGGAATTATCCATGTTTTCCCCACTGAATATTTTTTACATTCTCTCTCTCTCTCTCTCTTTCTCTCTCCCTTTCTCTCTCTCCGTGTGTGTGTGTGTGTGTGTGTGTGTGTGAAAAGCTGACCTGAGAAATTCCATCTTTCCAAAATCATTTCTGCTATTATTTATAATGATGGTTTTAATGAAAATAAAGGAAAATCAAGAACAATAAATGATTTTATACATTGGACTCTTTTGTGCTCTTTCTATATCTCAAAATATTTGTTTTGTAAGATTTGAGAAAGAAAATTTATAGCAAGCACCCAGTTGGCCCATAAATAGAAAGGACCTGATGACTGTCTTTCTCAGTCAAGTTGCAGCAATATAAAATAAATTGATTTTCAGCAGCATTTTTTGATACTGCTGAGATGTGGGTAGTGTTTCTTCCAGACAAGAAAATGAAGGACTTTGTTTCCATGGATACAAAAGCTTTGGGAAAACTCTATCCTCCTGTCTGTTGTTAGTGTATTATAAATACTGACAGAGGACAGCAAAAATTTTAATACTTCCCTTTTTTCCTTTTTATTCCCTTTATGAGTCTTCTGAGAACAGAATCCAAACTTAAATATGGAGTTTTATGAATATACCTAAATGGAATTGTGTTCTCTATGTAGAGTTCTACAAACTCAGAGGAAAAGTAACTGTTCTTGCTTCCAACTGTAGAAATGAACTATTACTCCTTAATAAGTCATTCTCTCAGCTCCGCTCCCACTTTGAACTCTGTGCTAGACCTGGGGCTTGTCTAAGCATTGCTAGATGCCATAGATTCTTCTTGCTGTACTTTGTAATGGAAAACAAACCTTGTGCCTGGGAACTATTGAACTCTGTTCTATTATTTCCAATTGTATATGTATATGTGTTTTGCCTACATATTACTAAGCATTTGTCTGGTACCAACAGATGTTAGAGGAAGGAGACATATGCCCTAGATCTTGAGTTATAGATGGTTGTGTGTAAGCATGTAGATATTGGGAATCAACCCAATGTGCTCTGTAAGAACTTCTGAGCCATCTCTATATTGCTTCATGTATTCTAACATATAAGAAAACTTATTGTCAATATCACTTTGGCTATGTTGAGAAAAACATTTAGGTTGGTAATTCCAAGAATTATTTTTCTTCAAAAACAGTACTAGCGTATTTCATAAAGGTGTAGTATTTTACCTTCTATATTATGTCTAGATCTATGTAATTCATTTAACCATAAGCCACCTGTATAGCTTGATTATTTTGTATTCATCACTAAAACAGCTGGTCAAACGGGAACTATATATTACTTATATAATCTTAGCACAAATGAGATATAACAAATTTACTTAATTCTCATATTATGGTACATAACAAGAGAATGACAAAAACCAAGGCTATAAATGAGTGAAACTGTATAGAATTTGAAAAAACAAAACAAAACAAAAAATAAACATTCTGAATTCAGTTAGGCTTTTAGTCAGGGACCATTAGGCTTTAGTTAAAAGTCAGAGTGAACTAAAAACAACACATCAAGAAGTAATAGGTCAGTCATTAATGCTGAAAAAGACTCTATAAACAACAGCATATATAAAGACAGTGAGTTGGCTCAGTACATAGAAGTTCTTGCTGCAAGCCCTTGCTACAAATCCTGGCAACCCAGGTGAATGCCCAGGAACCCACATAGTGAAAGGAGGAAACTACCCCAAATTATCTGTTGTCCTCTGGAAACATACGATAGTAATTGCCTGGCTCTTACACAAAGTAACACAAAAGTTAATGAAGCAATTTAAAAATAAACACTTTGTTTAGAGAGAAGCAAGTCTCAACCAAGAAAGAAGTATTGTCTGCCACTCAATGTGTTGTTATAATCAGTCTGGAACTTATTCACCAAGGCAGACCAGTACACAGTATATCAGACTTATACAATGGGAAAAGTGATCAAGAACTAATGAGGTAAAGGGTAGAATAACTACTTGAATTTTTATCTTTAAGGCAAGAGAAGAGGTCATAAATTTATATTTGATAACTTGGAAAGTTTAGAAATTGCAAGTACTCATAGAGGCTCAAATTGGGTCTAACACAATTAACTTCAACGTACAGGTACGTGAAAATATTGGGAACTCTATTTCCTATTTGTGCCATGTCCTTTCCTCTGCTCTGATTCTTAATGTGCCTGGAGAACATGGGTGATTGAGTGCTTCTGTAGAAATAAGTGGACAGTCCCATTCCTATGGCTACTGAAAAGGCAACACATTTATAAATGAATGAAGCTGACTGAATGATCCATTTATAGCAGTTTGCCAAAGACTCATTTCTCTTCCTAAGATATTTTGCTTTTATACCCTGAAGAATTTCTTCACTAGAAAATCCATTTTTAGTCATATAGCAATATTTCCAATGTATGTCTTTAGAATCTAACCAACCATCTTATACTATAAAATATCCCTCTGTTATTTCTTTCATAAACCTTCCAATTATATAGATATAATTATTGAAACCTGAACTTCAGCTTAAAACAGCGTTTTTTTGTATGTGTCTATTTTTCATTGGTTATCCTTGATTATAGGAACGAAATATCTTGTATATACATATGTAATGTACAAATACTCAATGTGCAAAAGAAAAGAACCGCACAACGTAGTCATCTCTCTTTGTGGCTCTCTTTCATGCTTTATGTTAATATAATTAATCATATTTTACTGTTGTTTCATAAAATTGCTAGAGAAGATATTGCCTTAGGCTTTTAAATGAATATAGTTCATCATTTTTAATTATATCCTATGGATGATCTCTGCCACAAATATTTCAAAGTTTTCTATAGCATCCTATTTATATAAAGGCATGCTAGAGAACAAAACAAATACTTTAAAATCTGGTTTAAGCTATGAAGAAGGGAATTTTCAATATAAGGGTAGGTTCTCAGGAACATGTTTATCACAGAAAAATTATTTGGAGATTACAAGAGAGAAAAAACTCAGAAAGAAAAAAAAACTGTGACTCAATCCCTGGTGTTAAAAAGGACAAAGTGCATCTACTATCATTAGTGATAGTGGAAGCTGAGAACTGTATAGGGAGGAGAGTTACTCATTCGTCCCCAGTTGATTTGCCCCAAAATAATTGCACAGAAACTATATTAATTAAATCACTGCTGGGCCCTTTAACTCTAGCTTCTTGTTGGCTAACTCTTACATCTTAATTTAACCAACTTCTCTTAATGTGTGTAGTGCCATGAGGCTGGTAAAGTCCCCAACATCTGTCTCTGATGGCTCCATGACTTCTTTCTGACTCTGCCCTCTTTTTCCCAGAATACAGTCTAGCTGTTTCCACCTAGTTCTATTATGCCTTTGACATAGGCTCAAAGCAGTTTTTTACTCATTAACCAATAAAAGTAACACATAAACAGAAGGCCCTCCCACACCATAACTTGATAACTGTTTTGTTATACATATTTTTATGACCTTAAAGCAAAACCTTACTTTTGATTAGACAAAAAAGGAGAAAGGCTATAGAATATCTTTCTGTACACTGTGAATTTATGTTGCTCTCGTTGGTTGATAAAGAAATTTGCTTTGGCTTATGGCAAGGCAGGATAGAGCAAGGTGGGAATCCAAATGGAGGTACAGGAGAAGAAGTGCTGAGTCTGCCAGCCAGCTACCCATGAAGCAACATTCCAGAAGACTGGCAAATCCATGGCCATGTGACAATAGTTGAATAATAGAAATGAGTTAATTTAAATGTAAGACCTATCTAGTAATAAGTCTGAGTCATCAAACAAGCATTTATAATTAATATTAAGCCTTTGAATGCTATTTGGAAACAGTTGTAGGACCTGTGGGACAGGGCAAGACAGAGAAAAGCTTCTGTTTACAGATGTTGTAGTTTCTCAGGACAGCAGCAAAGTATCAGAAATTCTTTTGTCAAAACCTACTAAACAATGGGAGGGCAGGGATGGTCTCTGTCACTTTGATTACTAAATTCATTAATGCCGGTAGCCCTTTTCCCTTCCCTGCTACCTTGGAATAAAAACAAACTTGAATATATTATAAACAATTTGGAATCAAGAAATAGACCTAGATTCTTACCTTGATCAATATTCCCTTTAAGCACATATATTAAGGTTACTCTTTCTGAAAAATGACCAGTTTATTTTAGTAACTGACTAAAGTGCTTATTTTTTTTCTTTTAAAAACTACTTTATTTAAAATTAGTTTTTTTTTTCAGGCTGGTAGCAAATGGATAACTTTATCTTTTTCTTGGATCTAACAAATCTAAAATTTTTGATAGTTCATTGTGGAGAATGACCACAATTCCATCAGAACAATGTTCTTTATTAAATCATGATGATTAGTGATTAATTGTACAGCTTTCTAAGAGTACTACCAAAATAACTTTATTGTGGTTTTCTCAGTTACATTAATATTATGTAATCATCATTTAATACAGATACACAAATCACTCACAATTTACCAGCCTTTTTTTCCCTTTTGGGTACTGAACTAAATTTGACAAGCCCACTTTTCACTATCTTTACAAGAATATAAGTAGAAGATCCCATGAGATTTTTGTTCAGGAGTGGTGCTGTCTTTGAATTGAGTGGCAATTGAAGTTGTCGAGCCCATAAAAGAAGATTGCTTTCAGTCTCACTCATTCACCCTTTACTGTATCAGAACTCATAACATTTCTGTGTTCTGCTTTCAATGTGACATTTGTCACTTAACAGAATTATGTATTGGATAGGAAAATACATATACACCAGAACAGGTTTTATTACTTTAGATGAAAGAAAAGTCCCTGAACTCCACTGCAAAGAGTGTTTGCTGCTCTGTGCACTGAAGATATTGCTGCCGAGCCAAGGGATCACTGCACAATTTCGAAGAGAGCAAACTTCTTTTTTTCTGATTTCAGAACAGTTGGGGAAATGGGAAGTTTTATTTACTCTCTAATAGTGTGGTAGTATCTCAAAAGTAGAAGACTCTATGTAAATATAATTACAGAAATATTCTCAATCTAAAACAAGATGTTTGAAGAGGAATTCTCACAGTAAAAGCACATGATGTTATGACAAACCACGTTATTACCAACTTGAATATCCATCAAAATCTCATCACTGAATGATTTATAATAAGTAAATGTTCTGAAATCTAAGACACGTTAAAAGGGAGTAGATCTATGCATTCTCAGATTAATAAATTAGTAATTTTTTTCATTACTTATTAAATGTGAACTCGGTTACAAGATTACAAGATAAAGGGTTGTTTAAAGCTTTCTCAGGCAGTCATTTATTAATAAGCATAAATAGTGCATTATAAGTACAAGGTGGAACTCAAATGCTGTATAAACATATTTCTAGTGTACACTTCAGCCTTAATTCTATAGATAGGAGAACTACAGTGTGGGGAATTTAAAAGATTTGTTTAGTTTAACACTCTCAAAAACTAGAAAAAAATACCCCTGAGTTTTGAACAGAGATGTTTTTCTGGAAGCTCTGTCAGCAAGGGTGCTGCATCTCAGAGGAAAATGTAGAATAACACTACATGTTATGTATGAAATGTGGCCCATTGGTTTGTGTGTATTTCTATGGCTGCAATTTATTCTAAAGTGTACCTTGGAGTGCTGTGGGACAATGGTCTGTCCCCTGTAAGTTGTTTTTTAATAAAATGCTGATTGGCCAGTAGCCAGGCAGGAAGTATAGGTGGGGCAACCAGGCAGGAAGCAGAGACAGAGCAATGAGAACAGCAGAACTCTGGGAAAGGGAAAAGACTCAGTGTGCAGTCATCACCTAGACGCAGAGGATACAAGATGTGACTCCCTTGCAAAAAAGTACCAAGGCACATGGTACACACACAAGAATAATGGGTTAATGTAAGATGTAAGAATTAATTAATAATAAGCCTGAGCTACTAGGCCAACCAGTTTATAATTAATGTAGACCACTGTGTAGTTCTTTGGGACTGAATGATGGTGGGATCGTGTGGGACAGAAACCTTGGTCAACACTGGAGACCACACAAAAAAACATGCTTCCTCTGCAAATCAACCTTAGATTGAAAGATACTTAAATAAAAATTTTTAGTTTTACTTCCTCCAGTCTTTTGTCTTTTCTATTACTCTGGATAGCAAAGCATTACTTGTTATATGAAAATTCTTTCTACTATAGATACTAATTTGTATGAATGACCCTTGTTGTGTAATCAGACAGTCATTTTTATTTCTGCCACAACTTCTTAGCTTGGAAGTGATCTGGAACCACAGGACACGGAGACGTCATATGTAAGATCATTATAACTTCTGTTTCAGCCAAAAGAATATTATTTTCTATAGTGGCAAAGCCCTCTCACAGAAATATATTGAGATGACAATGCAAATCATTTACTGCTTATATTTTCCAATAATAGTGTTTATAACAAAATACATAGACAAATGTTCTTTCTACTGAGACTGAATAAAAGACACCTAATGTTCCAAAAATCATTTCCACAAATAATCTTTGGTATTTTTTTATACCCATAGTTATATTGTAAATATCCTTAACTAATTTTAAAAATATTCACAATTTTACAATAAATTGGTACCCTAACAAAGGTTTCAAACCAAAAAGACATGTTGCTCCATTGTTCACATGAAGAAATTTTTAAAGTTTTGTCATTGACTCAAATTGAATGCTTCCTTCATTATTCCAATTATAAGTACAAAAATTGTCTATCTTTTATTTCTTTAATCCTTTGACTATCTGTAGTTATCCGTCTACACAACTTTTATTTATATGATTATTTGTCCCTATTCCTGACCAATGGGCTGAAACTTATAAAATAAACTACTGAAGGCATGCTAAATGTTAAGTTCTTAGAAACAAATATTTTCATTAGTATATACATCCCCATGAAAAGTTTCAGATCCATATATACTAAAAAAATAGAAAGATCAACATTGTAGGTAGTTGTTATTACAAGCTGAACAAAGCAATTGGCTTTGTGCAGAATTTTCTAACATTGAAGTGTGTTTTGTATATTTAATTTAAAACATCGTTTACATGAATTCAAATGCAGATTTATAGAAATGCGCAGTTGTGTGCATGTGTCCATAATTATTTTTATTTTATTTTACTGCATGTGAATGACTACATGTATGTGTGTGTGTGTCTGTATGAGTATGTGGTATGTGTGTGTGCGTGTTTGTGTCTATATGGAGGCCAGAACACAATCTTCAAGAGTTAGTTCTCTCCCTCAATCCTATGGAGCCATCTAAGAACATGACCTCCATCCCTAGTTTGTTATATGCTTTTAAATGAATAAAAATGTTGACATACTATATCCAGAAATAACAGGTAATGTGGGATTCCCCTCTGTGTACTATGAATATGTTTTATATCATTCGTTAATAAAGAAGCTCCTTTGACCTATGGCAGGGCAGAATATAGCCAGGTTGGAAGAGATGGAGAGTAGAGAGAGTCAAATAGATGCTATGTAGCTGCCAAAGGAGAAAGACTACAGAACAGAATGTTACCCAGTAAACCACAGCCTTGTGGCAATACACAGATTAATAGAAATGGGTTAATTAAAGATATAAGAGCTAACACTGGGCGGTGGTGGCACACACCTTTAATCCTAGCACTCGGGAGGCAGAGGCAGGCGGATCTCTGGGAGTTCAAGGCCAGCCTGGTCTACAAGAGCTAGTTCTGGGACAGGCACCAAAGCTACAGAGAAACACTGTCTCGAAAAAAAAAAAAAGAAAAAGAAAAAAGATATAATAGTTAGAAAGGAAAAAGCCTGAACTATTGGCCAAACAGTGTTGTAATTAATATAGTTCCTTTGTAATTATTTGGGTCAGGGTGTCTGGGAAACAAACATGCAGTATCTGCTTGCAAGCACTAAAATTAAGAGATGGATGGAGATAGAGACAGAGACCCACATTGGAGCACGGGATTGAGCTCCCAAGGTCCAAATGAGGAGCAGAAGGAGGGAGAACATGAGAAAGGAAGTTAGGACCGCGAGGGGTGCACCCACCCACTGAGACGGTGGGGCTGACCTAATGGGAGCTCACCAAGGCCAGCTGGACTGGGACTGAAAAAGCATGGGATAAAAAGGGACTCTCTGAACATGGTGGACAATGAGGGCTGCTGAGAAGCCAAGGACAATGGCACCGGATTTTGATTCTACTGCATGTACTGGCTTTATGCGAGCCTAGCCTGTTTGGATGCTCACCTTCCTAGACCTGGATGGAAGGGGAAGGACCTTGGACTTTCCACAAGGCAGGGAACCCTGACTGCTCTTCCGACTGGAGAGGGAAGGGGAGGGGAGGGGGGAAGGGGGAAGGAAATGGGAGGCGGGGAGGAGGCAGAAATTTTTAATAAAATAAATAAATAAATAAAAATAATAAAAAAAGGACAACAGATCTCTAATGCTTTCCAAGAGTTAGTAGTAGTCAGTTAACTTTATGCCCATGCATATTCTGGATATAAATATTAAAACAATTTAATTAATGTGTTGCGTTTTATACCTAATTATAGAAAGTAGCATCATCTGAAGTAAAATAGTGCATAAATCATATTTCAAAGTACTACAAAATTAGATACAAATGCTTCATTGTGCACAGCATATAAAAATGGAACACTGATTAAAATACAAAATCAAAACCATAAATTTTTCTAACTAAAAATATTATTGCCTTATTGATAACATTTTAGATATAGTCAAAAGTGCACAATTTATGGAAAAAATTATGCCAGGTTTGGTGAAAATTTTCTGTTCATAGATATTCATGTTTACACCTGAAGCATATCCTGCAGAAATAATCTCAGAGTATGAGAATGTTTTACTGATTGAATGAAAATATTCACAATATATATATATATACACATATATATATTAGACTTTATTTATTTATTTATTTATTTATTTATTTATTTATTTATTTTTTGGTTTTTCGAGACAGGGTTTCTCTGTGGTTTTGGAGCCTGTCCTGGAACTAGCTCTGTAGACCAGGCTGGTCTCGAACTCACAGAGATCCGCCTGGCTCTGCCTCCCAAGTGCTGGGATTAAAGGCGCGCGCCACCACCGCCCAGCTAGACTTTATTTTATAAAATACACAAATGTACATTATCACAATTGAGCTATGCTATGTTTATTTTGATTGCTAGTAATGTGATCAGTGATAAAGAAGGTAGCAGTTTATTGAGAGATTTTGAAAATGAAGGAATCTGGACACTTAAGAAGACGAGAGACATATAAGACAGTTTTAGAGCTGTCACTCTATATTGCTGAGTCCAAGACTGCTCAAGAAAGAAAAAAAAAACTGAATGAGAAACAAAACAAACCCTAAGATCTTCCAGACTCACAATGATGTTACAATGTTACACACAGCAGAACAAAGGGTATTGGTGGTCAAGTTTCTAGAATAATTCCCATTTACTTCCACTCACCCTAACTTTACTCTTGTCTCCCTCTTTTGTACCTCCCTCCCTTCTGCCCCCTCCACCTTCATTCAATTCTGCATGGGCCTGACACTTTTGGCTATATGGCCTTGAAAGTAGAGCTTTTCTGAGATCAGACCTGGGGTTCCTCTTCTCTGGTGGTTCACAGCTGTTTTAATCATTCCTCAGCCTCAGGATCCTATCCTTTCTCATCTCTTGCCACCTATATTCTTCCTCTCCTCACCATGCTTCCAATGTGCTGCCTTTTGTCCAGCTGTCAATGAGCTCTTGGATTCACCTTGTTTCAGGTTGACTTTGCCACAGTCGTCATTGCTACTTCCCCTTCACTGCCAATGCTGTCATTCTGATATTGCTGTTGCTGTCCCTGTTGCTTCCTTCTTCATGATGCGAAATCAGCTGACACAAATAAAAGTATTCAAGATCACTCAATATATCATTTTATTGAGTCTCACTCAAAACCAGGGTTGGCAGTGCTGTAAAACGCCGCCAGGCAACTCACCAATTAAGCTGGAGCAGGCTGATTAGAAAGTCCAAGGAGTGCTCAGATAAATTACTGCCAAATTTTGTGGGGTGCAATTACAGCCAGATATCTTAGCACCAATCATCGCCATTGACATCTGCATTTTAGCCTGAATACAGCCTTGAATGTTAATTTAATCATAGATTTTGAGGTTTGCATTTTGTCCCATAACAGCCTTTGGTTTTAGACCAAAGTTATTTGTTTTGGGCCTGTTTTTCTGCGACAAGACTTTTCCTATAGAGAAGGAACACACATGTATGCTCACAACAGAGAGGAAGGCCACCCTTTGCCTAAGATCAAATGCCACTGAATTCTACATTGGCAAAGCAAGAGCATTATTGGGATTACTTGTAGGACTACGGGAGAAGGTTACTTATAGGAGGGTTAATAACTCAAAGATAGGTGCATTACCTAAGCCCAACAACTGTAGGTAACACACACTGGGAACCTGGAGCATACTAAATAGCGTACTCACTGGAGCTTATTCTCAGTTTGTCTGTACCTCTTCCAGGCACCTTGCCTTTTGTTCTATATTTTCCAAGCAGCTTGGGTGGTCTCTGCCTATTTTAGGTTGCTGGTTCTGTCGGAGTCCGTCTTCTTTGTAGCCTGTCTTGTCTGATGAACTCCTAGCATCTTTGTGTTTATTTTTGGTAGGGAGGAGTCTAAAAAATCTTGTTACTTTTAAGGACTTCCTGATTATTAAATTGCTTACTTCCTTACCTAAGGAGACTCCAAATACAGTAAAATGTTTTACATAGGAATGAAATTATCACACATAGTCGGATTTCTTTTGGGGGCTAATCATAGCCTAGACTCAACATTAATAGACTTAGGTTCTACAATAGTCATTCTCAATCTTTCTAATGCTGTGGCCATTTATACAGTTCGTCATGTTGTGGTGACTTCCAACCACTAAACTATATTTGTTGCTACTTTATAACTGTAGTTTTTCTACTGTTATTGTTATGTAAACGTCTGTGTTTTCCCATGGTCTTAGATGACGCCTATGAAAAGGTGATTTGACTCTCAAAGGGGACACAACCCACTGGTGGTGCAGGAGAATTTAAATAAACATTGATAGCCAGGCAGGAAGTATAGGATGGAAAACCAGACAGAAAGACAGGGAGTAAAGGTGGGGACAGTGAGAACGGAATATTCTGGGAAGAAGGAAGCCCATTCCTCCCCAGTCCTCCCCAGACCACGGAAGAAGCAAAATGTGACCTGCCCTGCTTAAAAAGGTACCGAGCCATGGGGCTAACATAGATAGGAATAATAGGCTATATACATTATGAGAGCTAATACGAAGCCTGAGTTAATGGGCCAATCAATTAATAAGTAATGTAGACTTCTGTGTATTATCTTTGGGACCTTGTGGGCTGTGGAAACAGGGCATGACAGAAACCCCTCATGCTACACACTGGTTTAGAACCACTGTTCTAGACAAATTGCACCATTTCTCAGCACCATCCGAGCCATCCCTCAGCTAGTCTATCAGGAGTAAATATAAATAACAGCAGGGTCATCTAGAGTTCATCTAGGCTTGCGATAACAAAACAATCTGAACAAACCCTTTCAAACATCCCTAGGTAGTACTACCTTCAGGAGCTGGAATAGTCAACTTTGATCATCATGATATCATCTAGGCATGAGAGACGTGTGCCCCAGCTGTCACTAGCATTTGAGAAGCCTAGCTGACTGATGCAACTATGTTCAAGAAAGCCCTGTGCAAAGAGAGACAGTCCAAGGGATAATTAGCCAGTCAAATTGCCCCATCTTCTAACATTGTTTCTTTTTAACTGGACAATGAACACCAGGAATTCTTACAGTATAAATTTAAAGAACTTACCATTTGTACTAATAGTGACAGCGCAAAGCTTAAGGGAATTTACCATCTTCTCAGTGCCACAGGACGAGGTAAGTCTACCTCCTCTGTATAATTCCATCTCTCTTTCCCTCTCGCCTGCCTCTATCCTTCTATTCCTTCCTTCTCCCCTTGCTTATTTTCTTCATTCTATTCTTACTCTTTTCACTTCTTCTTCCTCTATTTCTTCATTTATCTCCAATTTTTGAATTTTTTAAACTTTTATTAAAAATAGATATTTATTTCTCACACAATATATCATTTTTCTCCTCCCAGCTCTTTCCAACTGGATCCACTCCCTTTCTGTCTTTAATTAGAAAGTAAACAAGCTTTCAAGGGATAATATAACAAAATAAAATTTAAGTTTTTAGGAAGATAATAAAAAATAATAACAGGCAAGTATCACACAAATGGTCAGCCAATGGTGTGCAGAGTAATTACATTTACTAATCTCAATGCTTTTTCGTATACACGCATACTTGTAATGTCAGTATTATGCTAAATTTATATAAAATTAAACTTTCAGAAAGAGGCCTGAGAATAATTTCCTAAAAGTCTTTAAACAATTTAGAACTCTATTTATTAGATATTTATTAGATAATATCAAGAAGAAATCTAAAGTATGATGAATTGCCAAATACAAAACTGAAGATTTAAATGAAATGAAAGTGACAGAATAAAAACAAAAACTGACATGTGACAAGCACACTATGAAGATGATTATGGGCAGTTTTGCAGAGGCAGTGAACAGCAGCTGGGTGGCTTTAATGATCATTAGCTTTATTTTAAATTGGTGCATCATGATGAGTAGTTTGCGTTACTTTCTTTTTGTTTGTGCTGCTGTGGGTAACATAGTCTGCCTCCATCAGGGAATAAAATCACCGTGAAGCTGCACTTCTGAAATTTATATGTGACTTAATACAGAACAACAAGGGCATTATCTCTCCAATTGTCCAATCTCGGAAGCATGTTTCTATTTTCTTTTTGCTGTAATTCATTCTTCAACCACTCATGCACAGACCACATGAAAATGTATTTAGTGATCAAACAACAATCATTTATTTAATTATCTTCTTATCCTTTCATGTACATTATTTTTATGGTTTTTAATGTTTGGTCTGGATAATTGTCTGTATATCATATGTTGCTTTGTACCCCTGGAGGACAGAAGTGGCATTGGATCCCCTGTAACCAGAATTACAGATGGTTGTGAGGCCCTGTATGGATGTTCAGAATAGAATAGATCTATTCTCTGGAAGAGAACAGAAGTGTTGTTCACTACTGAGGCATCACTTCAGTCATTTCACTTTGGCCTTGAATGGGAGCAATCTCACTAGTGTCTTTAGAAATGTGGGAACGTTAATTCATTTTATTTCCTATGGTTTCATCAGCTGTAGGGAATATCAATATACCCAAATAGTCCTATGTTAAACTGAGGTTTTCCTTACTAAAGTGTTGAATGACCAGCCCTTTACTCAGTATTTGGCTTTATGTCCCTCCATTTTAACTTCTATTGTTTTGTTTGCTTATTTGTTTTTTTAAGGTGTTATGATCTTCTTCTCCTCCTCCTTCTTTTCATGAGAACTGCAGTTTCATGGTGATTATGGTAGCGATTCATCTTTGTTATTTTTACTTTTTAATATTTTTATTATTCAAAATTGTGACTATTTCAAAGTGTGATTTTGGGGGTTTAGAGATTATGTACTTTGAGATTCTGTTTTTATTTCAACATTTGAAGATTAAGTTTTCAATATCCTTGCTTTGTGTAATTATAATAAACACAAGCATTTACTAAGTATATTGGTAATTTTGGAACTCAGTATTTTCTTTCCAATATCAATATTTAATATTTTTATCAGCCTTCTGTAACAGCTGGTGATTATTTCTTCTGTGAAATGTTATTCATGCAAAAGCATACTCACTTTTTTAAATGGGGGAAGAGATTAAATTCAGGAATAGAACACGTAATCAAGTCAATTTGCATTCCTATATCTTGAATAGTATTGATGAAATTATCATTTTTACAATGATTCTTTGAAATTTCATTTCTATATTTAGGTTCTGTATTTATTGTTCTAGTATAATCAAAGTAATTTAAATGTAAAGAAATGAAGTAGTTTTTCTTGTAAACATTGTTGACAGAGTGTTGATGGAAGAGAATACATTCTTCCAGTTTTTGCCAGTACACTTTATCATCGTGAGTCTGGAGGGCATGGCAAGCAGTGTCAATTGTTTCTGTTAGTAGCAGACCTATATGGCCTATTGTTGAAAGGCTCAAGCACTTACTCCATGTGTGAGCAGTTATGAGCCTATTGTACAATAACAAGTGCAGGGTTATTACCTGGATATTTTTCTCCTTTTCAATTATTGTTTTTGTCTTCATATAATGTTTGTCTACTACTGCCAGATAGTAGACAGTTAACACAATGATTCATTTTTACATTCATTAGAAGAGGTCTTGAGGTCTACTGAAAATCATGTTGAACTGCATGAGATAGGAAAACTAATAGTATATACTGCACATAGCATTCTTTTGAATAAAATCTTACTTTACAAATACAAGAAAACTTTAAAATTAGAACTAGGAAGAGTGTTCATATACCCAATAGGTGGCATGGATTTTGTATGCAGATACATTTTTTAAAGGGAATATTTATGAAATTAACAAAAACTAAATTTACAATTAATGCCTGGAGCCATTTGAACAGGTTTTTAATGAGTTATATTTTAGATTAACGAACCTGTTAAATATACGTGATAATTTTGTAATTGTGCTTAGATTAACAAAGAGAAAGAAACAACCATTCATTTGACCATCTCACTGTAAAAAGCAATTAAAGACATCTCTAAGACAGGCATATACCAATTCCTTTTCTGTTGCTATGATAAAACACCATGAACAATCCAATTTATAGCAGGAAGAATTTATTTTGTCTTTAGTTCCAGATTGGTAAAAGCCCATCATGATAGAGAGGCATAACAACAAACATTAGGATCAAGTGGAAAGCTTAGAGCTAAAATCCAAAATGGCAATCTTAAAGCTGAAGGAATGACCTGGCTGCTGGGTAAGACTATAACTAACCTAAATCCAACCCCAGATGTGTATACTCTGAAGCAAGAATTGTAATTGGTTTTAATAATAAAAATTTGGAGTCAAATATCAGGGTAAATGCAAAAAAGAAAATAAATCAGAGAAGTAAAAGAGCAAGCCACAAGAGAATTTTTACCTCTAAGGAATCCTCAGCCTGCAGGGGGCAACATCCTGTCTTCAAGAAAACTCAGCCTTGAGTACCTGTCTCCTCCAGTCTTATATTCCGCTTTAGACACAGTCATATCCCTTCCTATCTCTAGTTCCCTGGTGCTAGGATTAATGGCATGTGACTCTCAAGTACTGGCTTTAAAGGTATGAGCCACCACTGCCTGGTTCTGTTTCTTTTTTTAGACTGGATCAATTTCGTATAGCCCAGGATGGTCTTGAACTAATAGAGATCCATCTGTCTCTGCCTCCTGAGTGCTTGGATTTAAGGTGTGTGCCACAACTGCCTGGTTGTTGATTCTGTACTCTGATCTTTGGGAAAGCTTTATATGTTAGATCACAAACAAAGATCACCAAATACTTCCTTCAGCAAAGCCATACCTTCCAAAGCCTACCAGGCAGTACAACCAACAGCTGACTAGGCATTTAAATATTTGAGTCTAGCATCAGTCTCATTCAAACACATGCATTTTACTCCCTGCCCCCTTTAGATAACTACTTCAACTTTAAAGTTCGCATTGTCTTTTATGGTTTCGAAAAATGTTCAAAAGCAGAAGGTCTAAAGTCCCTTAATTACAACCTTAGCCTGAAAACTAAAGATAAATCACTTATTCCAATATATAAAAACACCAAATTTACATTCCTGTCTAAAATAGAAGGAATGGAGCCACAATGAGGAAATACTTCACTAAAACTAACATGGAACCCAACAGAGCAAAGACCAAATCCTGTATCCCAGTATCAAAGGACTTAGATGAGTCTGGCCCTCCATCCTTGCTGTTTGCATTACATACCCTTTCTTTTGTGCTCGCTCTAATCTCCTTATAACAGTATCTCTACTCAGATATTGAAAAAATAGATATCAAAAAATGGTGAAGGAGAGATTTGATCATCTCTTTGGGTAGTATCTCACAGCTTTTGATTTCCAACATCTTGGTTTCTCTGAGGCAATCCATGTTTCATTTTCAGAGATTCACAAGATTTTCTCACATGGCATTCTACTCTAGGGAACTTAATGGATGGGGAGTAATAAAACTCCTTTAGCAGACAATGATGCTTCGGGAACTCTGTAAAAGCCAGGAGCAAAATCCCAAGATCCCTTCAATCATTCATTCTTTATGTTTTTAAAGTCAACACCACTTGAAGGACAGTGCCACATTTTGCTGTGTTTTTAAGATGGACCTGGACATTCTCTAAACACATTGGCAGCATAACTTTCATTCACACCTCCTAAACCAAACAACACTACGAACTGAGAAACAGGTATGCAAATTCTGTATCTTTGAGGGGTATTCTCCTTCCAACCACTACTCTGTATTTATATGTTTTCTTTTAAACGATTACGGTATTTTATTAAGGTTAGCATCATAAGGCACCAAGTGTTTACCACAGGGAAAAGAACATAGTCTGTTTCCAATTACATAAGTAGCCATAGTCTTCCCCTCAAAGATGTGTTTGACTTAATTATGGGGTGGATGTGTTAGTTCTTTGAAAAAGACAGGAAAGAAAATTAAATCAATATTACTTAATGTGTTTTCTTCTTTAAGATTAGATCCTCAAATCTCAGCTAGCAAAATGATTTTGCACTGCCACAATACAAAGGATATTTTTTTCTTTTGAATGTCTGAGTGATCAACACTTGGGATGAAAATGTAAATAGAGCCATTACTTACAGTAACCTAAGGGAAAGAATTGCAAGAAAATATAAAAAATAAGCCACAGTAAGGATAGAAATCAATCAACATATTCTCAGGTTTTTTGATGATATTATTTCTATTTGAAATAATTTTAATTAATGAACAAATAGACAAAAATATAAAATTTCAGTAATGATAAGTGATAACACTTTTTAGCTATTTACATTGCCTACCACAATAAATTAAAATTTCTGACAATGATCATGGCTAATTATATTAAATATTATAGCATAAGTAAACATACTTTACATTGTTAATTCTTAGACTTTACTATTTCTGAAATTTTACTCTGTTCTTTCATATTCTTCTTCATATTCCTCTAAAACTCAAATACCCAAATCTGTGTTGATCTTTGGAATATCTTATCATTAAACATGTTAAGTTAATTTTCTTTTAAATTCTAAAACCTAACTAGTATCTTTTCACAATCATTTGTTTATCTACTTATATTTTCATATTTCTTTGTAAAATTTTCAAAGTACATAATATTTCTTTAAAAGTTTTATGTAAAAGACATTTTTATTAATATCAAAGTTTTACTTTTAATATCTGAGATTTGAGGTGACATCTTCCAGACAAATACATTATCTTAAGTGAGTTTACTTTTGTAAGAAAATGTTTGCTTAGCCTCTGTAAGTTCTTTTTAAAAATTTTTCTAAGTTATATTTTATTGGTTTTCGTTAATTGGCTGTTTTGTTGAATGTTTTGATTTTTCTTACTCGTTTTTATTTTGTTTTTATTTAGAGAAAGAGAGAACATGAAGTTGCGTGAGTAGCAGGGTAAGGAGGATGTGAGGAGAGGTTGGGAAAGGGGAAATAATATGATCTAAATGTATTTCAAAACAATTATTTATCTTTTAGATTTTTTTCATTTACTTTACATATCAGCCACATTTGCCTCCTCTCCTGTTCCCTCTATCCCCTCTATTCACTCCACAGTTCAGAAAGAGGCAGGCCTCCCTTGGGAGTCAATAAAATATGTCATATCTGTAGGATAAAACGGACAGCCAAAGAAACCCACTCTGGCCCTGAAACCAGAGCTTATGAAAGAAACACACCTTGGATCTGAGACCTGAGCCAGAGAAAGGAACACTTTATCTCTGAACCCAGAACCAAAGAAAAACACCATGACTCTGAAACCAGAGTCAAAGAAACACACTTGAGCCCTAGAATCTGAGCCAGTGAGAGAAATACACTTTAGCTCTGAATATAGAGTAAAAAAGATAAAAAGAACCAGTTAAAAAAAGTTTGACCTGTATTCAGAGCCTATTCTATCCAGGACCAACTAAACTTAGCAATCCCTGAACTAAACAAAAATCTTCTCCTTGGGAAAACTCCACCCATAAGAAGCCCTGTGCCCTAGCCAGTTCAGTTGCAGACTGTCCTCACCACCCTGGCAGAGGCAGCCACTCTCCTGGATTCCTATTTTCCAAATAAATCTCTTTCTTAAAAGACTTTTGGGTGAAGATTTTTCTTTTGCTGAAGTAGAAAGAATAACCTTTGCTAAGACATTCCCTTGATGGGGGTGAGTAGAATAAAACAGAAGGAGCAGTTACATCTGCTCCAAAACTCCCCTGGGGGTAGAACAGAAAAAAGTAACTTTTTGCCAGAATCAGAGATTACTACAATTCTGTAGTAAAGGTTTCCCTTTCAACAGAGGGAAACAGAAGTAACTGTTTGGATGCTCACCTTCCTAGACCTGGATGGAGAGGGGAGGACCTTGGACTTCCCACAAGGCAGGGAACCCTGACTGCTCTTTAGACTGGAGAGAGAGGAGGAGGGAGAATGGGGGAGGGGAAGGGAAATGGGAGGAGGGGATGAGGTGAAAGTTTGTAATAATAAATAATAATAATGATGATAATAATAATAATAATAAAAACTCAAAAATTCAAACAAAAAGAAGTAACATCTTGAGACATACAGAAGGGGATAGCTCTGCTAGTACTTTTTGGGGAAGAGAACACAGCTTAACTGTAATGGCTATCTCTAGGAGGGGAGCAGGATTACTAAATCCCCTGGGAACACCATCCCCCACCATATCCCAGTTTCAGGCATTGCCAGACTTCCATCTAAGTCAGGATACCCTTGCCTCCAGAGCTGTCCCTTTGCAGCTCCAAAGCTGTAACACTTGCTTACAATATCACATTGAGACAGGACCAAGGTCCTCCCACTGTATCAAGGCTGGGTAAGGCATTCCTGCATGGAGAAATAGGTTGCAAAAAAAACAGTTTATGCATCAGAGACATGCCCTGATCCTATTGCTAAGTACCCCACAAACAGACCGAGCTACACAACTGTCTTTCACATGCAGAGTAGGTCAGTCCCATGCATGCTCCCTAATTGTCAGTACAGAGTCCTTGAGCTCCCATTACCTCAAGTCAGCTGTATCCTGATAGATCATGCCCTCTCTCTCTCATGATCTTGACCCTCCTTGATCATACAATCATCTGGACTGCTGGAGCTCAGCCCAGGGCTTGACTGCGGATCTCTGCATCTGCTTCCATCACTTACTGAATTAAGCTCTCTGCTAACAATTAGTGTAGTCACCGATCTGATTACAGGAGGCCAGTTCAGGCATCCTCTCCACTATTTTAAAAATCTTAACGAAATCATGTTATAAGTGTAAACAGTTTTTAATATATCTGTAATTCTTTGTAATAGTTCTATAATTTCAAAATGATTTCCTGTACCATAATTATATATAATTTTGAGATAAAAGAGCAATGAGATGCAAAGTCAAAAATATGCTTGATGTTACATTTGTAGGAATTAACTTTTAATCACAACATGCCTATCAAGCACTTTAACCTTAAAATAAACTTCTTTGTTCACATGACTATTCAGCTGGATAAAACTAGTACATCATTTTATTCCATGAAAGAAGTGTTTGTCACCCATGGAAAGCATTTCAAGGTATGTCCTTTTGAAAGACGTTTATGTCCTATATTGAATACATTAATCTTAAAAATAAAATATTCATGCTTCATGTATTCACTTAACTATCTTTAAATCTCACTCCTTGGCTAATAACAGACTGAGGCGAGGTATATGTCAGGGGTGTCTCTGCAAGGAGGACCAGAGAGGCCATTATGTAAAGCTCTGAAAGTGAAGCCTTGAATGTATTGGAAACTTCAAGATGTTGGAGATGCCAGGGTCATAGAATAACTACAGAGAAAAGATGCATTCAAGGTGTGGAGCAAGTCAGGAGAGAGAAGTGTGTTAAAGTAAACAAAGGTGAAAGGAGTTGGAGATCTGAAGATCTCTTTGATATCAGACATAGATATGATGAGTTTGGAGTTTACCCTGCTTGTTTTCATTCTTGCTTTGTTGCAATATTTCCTCTCTATGCTCTCTTTCCTCCCTTTTAGAATGGAAATATAAATTTTGTACCATTATATGTTGGAAGTATGTGATCTTAGCTTTGACACTGACTTGAAGGCAGTTACAATTAAAAGATGTCCAAGAGGTTCAGAAACTTTGAACTTTGGGTGTTTAAACAGGGCTGAGATTATGATTCATTATGGGTACATTTAAAATTGAACTGAATGCATTTTGCATTACAATATGATTACAAGCCTTTGGTGGCCAGGGAGGGGAACATGGTGGTTTGCATAAGAATGCTCCTCAAAGACTAATATATTTGAAAACTTAGTTATCAGCAAATTGCACTACTTGAGAAGGATTGGGAAGTATGGTCTTACTGGAGTCGGTATGGCCTTAATGCAGAAGGCCATGATGGGAAATATAAACCTCTTCAACTACCCATTCTTTGAGAGGTCTTATGTCCAAGAGGAAAGAATATTATTGTCATTTTCTAAGCTAATTTAATTTATAACTCTATTCTATACAATTATTCTTATATCCACAGTGTAGTATTTAGCCCTCATCAAACAAGTTTCATTTTGAAGAAGATGGAGACTGTTCCAGAAATCCTTGACTATTCAAAATGTGCAGAGAATCCATTAATTTGATTAGTAAAGATGAGCTTTCTCTAAGGAAGTGGTTTATAATAAGTTATCTATTCCAATCAGCTAGCACTAATTAACTCACTAGATTTAAGAAGTATATATGTGTGGGGGTGTGCACATGTAAAATTAAGATACCATAGTTATAACAATTTTATCTTCAGGTAGTTTACCCTGCAAATTTATTTGACGATATAGTCACATTTATATATTGGCACTCTTGGACTTATTATGCCTTTGAATTATTGATAGTACCCATTATTTTGAGAAGGCCTTACAGATTTTTTTGCAAATGGCAGTATTGTGAAAAGAAAGAATTTAACAAAAGCTTGATTGTGGTTTCTGCTGATGCCAATGATTGTTAATTGGGAATAGATCAGCTATACTTTCAAAAACATATTCAATTCTTTTAATACCCACAGACAAATAGACTTTTGATTACATTTCAACATTAAATTTTATTAGAGCATATTTAACACAATTCAAGCATCATGGCCTAATTTCTGAAAAGAACATAGATCCACACTGATTAAATATTCTACCAGCTATCTTTTCCTCTTTATTGAGTATAAAGCTTATTCCTCAAAAGTCTGTTATTGTGGGAGAGAAGTCAATAAAATTACCAAGTAATATGTCTTTTCTGGTTATGCTGAAAAACTTTGAAGTAGCTTTCAAAAGACTATAACTGAGTTTAATTATAACACACACACACACACACAAAAAAAATAACTCCATGGTGATTTGCAAACTGTTCTACCAATCAAATATACGAGTTTAACAACATCTGCAATCTAACTGAAAATCAGCAGATTGAAGTAAACCAATACAGTAAAGGTCTTTGGAAGTATAGCCACAAATGGTTTAACATTTATCTACATTTGTAGCAATGAGGTTCATATAGTTCTCAAAATTATCCCCAAGGAAGTAGGAAAGAATGTATGCAGTTCATGAAACATAAGGAAACATTACTAAAAGCAGAAATGCAAAAAAGGTATGATATATCTGTCTATATGTGAAAGCTGGAATTATGAAACAAGTGGTCTATGGAGAATAAGTAATTATTGATACAAGATAAATAAAATATAAACACAAAAGAGTAAAACATGAAAATCTTCATCAAAATAAAAAAATGCCTTTTTTTGAACACATACTGTTACAAAATGGAAAGGACAAGCCACAAATTGAAATAAAATACTTGTAAAATACATGTCCAGATTACAATTTGCATGTAAAACAGATAAACAGCTTAAAATGTATTAAGTATATGTGACAGAAAGTGCATGAAGAAAGCATCAAAGAAGCAATATGAATTATGGTTTATGTGTGTGTGTGAGTGTGCATGTGTGTGAATACATAAATATTTAAAATATAACAATGCATTCAGAAAAGATACTAAAACCTTACTAGTCTTATTACGCATGTATCAGAGTATACAGCATTTAAAGATGAATGATGCCATTTATAAATATGTGAAACTTACATCTGTCAATTTTAACTTAATTTAGTTTTAATAAATGTAAAAAACAATACCTGTTTTTGAAGATCATTTATTTACAGTGTTGAATCAATACAAATAGAAGGCTCCAGGTCTCATGTTTTTTGTTCGTTTGGTTGATTGGTTAGTTGGTTGGTTTTGGTTTTGGTTTGGAATTTCTGTTTGTTAGTTTCAGGACAGTGTCTCACTGTGTTGTCAATTATATCCAAACTCATCATGGAACCTTAGCTACTCTTGAGCTGTCTCTCTCGTGACAACTATTATAAATGCATACAGTCTGGCCAAAAGGTAATTGAATGCAAAAGTAATATGATACTCTATTTAATATGTTGGATAAATGAACAAGAGGAAAATAATATTTGATTTTCAGTCCCATGTACACAACAGTTAGAATCAAGAACCATTCTTTGATGAGTGAGCATTTGAAGAAAGAATAAAACTGAGAGTTGTGAAAAAACGAAATAAAAAAAAACTTAAAGTATGTCTTGGTGAGATGATTGAAAGAAAAATTACCTCTGTGTTTAAAATCTAACCAATACTTTACAGAAATGTCTCACTGAAAATGCTGGCAACAGTGCAATAGTTAAAAGGTCTCATCAGAATTGAAACTATGAACTAATATATAAAATAGAAAATATCAGTAGAGAATACTTTCTGTGAATTAAAAATGACCAATACTCATGTAATGGGGTAATAATGTTAGTCAACATGCACACAGTAAACATTTGTGAGTCCAGTTCCATAAAGCATCAATATTGTCTATAAAAGATCAAAGACACATCAAAGTGATTATTATGGCAAGTCTAAACATCTATTCTCAGCAACACTTATAACAACAAAGAAATACAAGTCAACTGTTTGCATGTAAAATGAATTTAACAAGTTTCTATGTAATATTCTTCATAGTGGCTGAGGAATGCAAATCGTCCTAAGTAATATATGGACATTAATGACATACTAAGAACACTTCATAAGTGTATTTAACACATAAATACAAATAGAGATAATTAAAATGACTATTCAAAATTTATCAGTTCACAACTGCATGAAACGTTATATCTATGACAAAAGAAAATACAAAATCTACAAAGAGCACATATGGGAAACACTCTTTCAAATTATTGCTGAGTCACTATAGAAGTCAAAGAAGATTCAGATATATAAATATCCAAAATGATATATGTAAAGATTCCCAGGGTCAAATACAAGTGGTAACACAACTTAACCAGAACCCATACATTATCACTTCTAAGAGAAAAATTTATAGCTACAATTGGCTACTACAAAAGTCAGATAAATTAAGCTGTAGTCTAATGATGTCCCAAAATGTCTGAGAAAATAAGAATAGCTCAACCTTCAAATTAGTAAAAGAGAAAAGGGATAAAGGATAGAAATGTAATTATAAAATAATAACAAAAAGAACCATATATGGATCAAAAAACAAATAGATTCTTTGAAAAATATAGACCTTATTTTGTATATGTTTATTTTTATGTTAAGTAGTAAAAAGCATATATATAGATAAATTTATATGAACTACCAATTGAGTATTCAATATTAGACCATTACTTCTCTTCCATAAATTAAGAAAGAATTTCTTTAAAAAAATCCCTTGTGTAGATTTGTTATGAATTTGAACAAAGGTCAATTCATACTTGGGAAACCAAGATAAAAAAGTCATACCAAATATTGACAAAAAACAAAATAAAACATAGACTCAAACAAACAAACAAAATCTTACTTATTAGCAGTCACTCTTCAGGATGCATAAACAAATTTCTTTGGTTATTTTATGATGAAATGTTTAATAAACTGTGTAATTCCTGAACTTAGAGACATACTTTAAAATGTTTAAACTTCTTTGAAGCAAACTAACTGTGAAAAATAAAGCCCTAAACTGTTGGGATTCCTGAGCATTAGTTTGCTTCCTTTTGTTCTGAGAGACCTATTTGAAAGCAGTCAACACAGTGATGTCATTCCGTACTGGAGGCACTGAGGACAGAATGTCAGAGATAGGGACACTAGTTTGCAATTACTCTGAAGAAGCAACAAACTTATTTAGCAAGCTGAGGGGTTTATAGAGTGCTTTGAACAATTCAGAAAACCCCCAACTGACTTCTGAGCAAATAGTTTATAAAGGACAATGAAAATAAATACATAATTAAGACCCCCCAAATTTCATAGTAACTAAAGGTTATCATGCATTTTTTATACTCATTTTACAAGCAAAACTGAAAGAACGCCGGGCGGTGGTGGCGCACGCCTTTAATCCCAGCACTCGGGAGGCAGAGGCAGGCGGATCTTTGTGAGTTCGAGACCAGCCTGGTCTACAAGGGCTAATTCCAGGACAGGCTCCAAAACCACAGAGAAACCCTGTCTCGAAAAAACCAAAAAAAAAAAAAAAAAAAAAAAAAAAAATGAAAGAACTTATAAACTCAGGCCCCATATATTTAAGTGCAGCATATATTTAAGTGTTTGCAGACATATTTTATTTAAAATGGGCTGATACTGTTAAGTCTAGACTATTTACATTGGTTAAAAATTATTTTAGGTTCACCTTCTTATTTAGCTTCTCTAGGATCACGAATTATAGGCTCAATGTCCTTTATTTATGGTTAGAAACCAAAACATATAGGCATCCTCCTGAATATTAACCCTCATCAGGCGATGAAAGGAGACAGAGACTCACATTGGAGCACCAGACTGAAATCTCAAGGTCCAAATCAGGAGCAGAAAGAGAGAGAGCACGAGCAAGGAACTCAGGACCGTGAGGGGTGTATCCACACACTGAGACAATGTGGATGTTCTATCGGGACTCACCAAGGCCAGCTGGCCTGGCTCTGAAAAAGTATGGGATAAAACCGGACTCGCTGAACATAGTGGACAATGAGGACTACTGAGAACTCAAGAACAATGGCACTGGGTTTTGATCCTACTGCACATACTGGCTTTGTGGGAGCCTAGGCAGTTTGGATGCTCACCTTACTAGACCTGGATGGAGGTGGGTGGTCCTTGGACTTCCCACAGGGCAGGGAACCCTGATTGCTCTTAGGGCTGATGAGGGAGGGGGACTTGACTGGAGGAGGGGAGGGAAATGGGAGGCGGTGGCGGGAAGGAGGCAGAAATCTTTAATACATAAATAAATAAAATTTATTTTAGGAGACTTCAAAAGTATGCCCATTAAATAAAAGTAGTCTCGTAATCTGTAAAAATATAACATTTAGGTAGCAAATTATCTGCTTTTAAATTAATACATTACCATCTAATAACTAAAATTTTAGACAACATGCAAAAGACAAGCACTTTTGAGTAAATTGGGAGCATGGGGACCTTGGAGGAGGGTTGAAGGGGGAGGGGAGAAGCAGGGAAGGGAGCATAGAAAAATGTAGAGCTCAATAAAAATCAATAATAAAAAAATAAAATAAAGTAAAAACAATTGCACTTAATTGGGATATATTCTATTTGTACATTTTGTTTTGTTTGAATAATCAAGTTATTTGCAAATGTCTTTGAAAAGTTTTAGGCAAGTAATAGATGCTACACAAATGTTTACTCTTAGCATTAATGGGATTTGGAGCAAATCTTGACTGTGTGTTTTTATCCTCGTACCTCATTTTCTTAAAAACACTATGTAACTATTCTGACTTTCTCAGATATTCCAGATGTCAATTTCTGAGTTTTGTTATTCAGTGTAAACACTGATTTTAGTCAGATAAAACCATTCTTTTATGCTTATACTGACTTCCTCAAAAGATCATTATCTTCCACTATAATCTACCAACCTGCTACAAATCTCTCTCCGACATCATTTCTCCTCCTGTCTTTTATTTCATGTTGCCTGTTTATTTAGGGCACTTCTAAGCTCTTTACAAGCATATATGATATATCATATATGATATATCATATATATATATCATCAAAGACTGTTAGTGCAGTGGTAAGATTAGTCATATTTTCTACTTTTGTTTCTTTTCTTCACAGTGTATATGTGGGGTTCTATAGAGAACAAATAAAAATAGACTAGATCATTAAATTGATTTGAAATGGTTTTATTTGAATGTCTGTTGTAATATCTGGCTTTGGTGATCTACTCTGAATGGTTACCTATGTGAACTAAATTATAGCAGTATTTTCTTGTTTACTTGATATCTAATGATATAAAAAAAATCCAGTGCATATAAAATTGACATTTACAACACTGCATGCATCTTATGAACTAATATAAAATCACATATTTTTATGTTATATATAAATACATGTGTGTATTGCATATGTGTGTGTGTATGGTTATTATGCTTCTGCAATAGAAAACCACTTTCTTCAAAAGGAACTAATGTCTGATGTAACCTGCCAATTAAAATCATGTAAAGTATTGTTGGGAGAGAAAATATTTCCTGCATGCATGACACAAATGCTCCTATAAACCCATTTGTATCACTGACTGAAATAACTTCACGAGGAATGCTTTAGATAACCATTCACATGATGCAAAGAACAGTAATGTGTTTTGCATTTGTTGTCAGAGTCACTACTACTTACAATGCAGGGAGAACTCAGTGAACCTTATGGATGTGTTTGAATATTTGCTTTAAAATATTGCTTACAGCCAGGGAATTTCCCAGTGACATTTCTTCCACAGGACTGACTGAGAACATCACATGCTCCATCTTATGAAGTGCTTAGTAATCAGGATTTCAAAGGCATTCAGCTCGAGTAAACAGAAGGAAGGGTGATTTCAAAAACAGTATTCATAATAAAGATTCTCCTGGGGAGCATTTACATAATTGTGGCATGGAAATGATTGTTGTTGTCATTTATTATTTTACCTTGTCCCCTTGAAGAATACTACAGAAGATTCCATCCATTCATCCACCTCTGCATGCTGCACTAGCAATACTCATGACACAAGTCATTCAATCATCACATAATCGAGGCAATTTGGACTCTCAGGTACCTTATATTTATGCGGTTATTAACATCATATTGATGATATAAGCAACAAATACAGATTCAAGAAAAATTCTATAACACTGTACATGTCCTGTGCTTATCCTTTCCTGGATTAAATAGACTAATTGAACATTATTTTCTCTCATGATAAAATGTCCTTTATCATTGCCTAGCCCAATTGTCATCAGAGAGGCTTCAGCAAGCAACTGATTGGAAAAGATGAAGACACCCACAGCCAAACACTAAGTAGAACTCAGGGAATCTTGTGGAAGAGTGCAACAAAGGATTGTGAACGCCAGAGGGAACAAGAACACCACAAGTGAATGCAAAGAATGAAATAACCTGGGCTCATAGGGGCTCACAGAAATTGAGACCCCACCAGGGAGTTTGCATGGGAATGACTACCCCCTACACATATGGTATAGAGTTGTGTAGAATTTTCTTTTTGATGATTCCTAAGAGTGTGGCCAGGAAAGTCTCTGACTCTGTTACCTTCTTGGCTACTGGTTTGCTAAATGTACCTTCATTAGGAAAAAAAAGGTGTCTAATCTTTCTACAGTTTAATTTGCATTGGTTGTTTGATGTACTTACTAGGCCTGCCCATTTCTGAAGAGAATAAGGAAGAGTGGATGAATGGGATAGTTGAGAGGAAGGACTGGGAGGAAAAGGAGTCTAAACACAGGGCTTCATGTAGGCTAAAGTAACTCTATCAACTGAGCAACAGTCAACATTAAATATTTTAATAGATTTGAAATATTATCTGGAAAATAATTCTGGTAATGTAGAAGTACTGTCATGCAAAAGAGAAGCCACCCAAGATAGTTTGTAGGAAACAAAGGGACTTCTGATTCTTCTGCATACTTTACTGTCATCTTGGTGTGGGCATCATATTGAATAATGGGAATCAGGAAGACTTTCTTTCATTCACTTTCAGTTCTGCTTGCTGCTCTAAATTAAATGTAATCTAAATATTACTTTTTAATTTTTTATGTTTTTATTATTCCTTTGAGAATTCATGACTCTCATTTTGATCATAACCATCCCTCCCCCATCTACTAAATGGTGTTTCTTACAAAGAAATAGCTTGCACAATAATTTTATAAAACATGAGGAATGCATTGTTTGTTTATAATAGGATATCAGGTAACTGTAATAATCATAATAATAATGTACATGGATTTTGCTGAACATTGAGTACAATTGTTGCTGGGCTGCTTTTTAATTAACCTAACTTTTTTAGAGTAAGCTCTCAGAATTCACATTTGAAACCATACAGTCTAAACATCCTTAGAAACCTATTAAAGAAAAACAAAATAAAGTTCTAAATTACAGTCTCATATGTGTACAAATTGAGAAAAAATTCTAAATTTGACCATCAACTTATTTGAATATTATTAAGTAAATTTCCTTGGACAAAGGGTATTATGCACGATACACTGCAACTTCTAAGGCCCCAAGAGGAATGAAGAGTTGATGAAGAAATGGAAATAACAGAGGAGCTAAGTTCTTTTTTTGTTTGTTTGTTTGTTTTTGCTTTGCTTTTTTTGTTCTTTGTTTTGTTTGGTGGGGGGTGTTTTTTAAATTAATATTTTTATTCTTATTTTTTATTTTTACTTTATTCTTATTTCATATTTTCATAATGCATAGTCTGTATTCTGATTAGGTTCCCTATTTCCTTTCTAGCCCTATCATATCAACTTCCTCTACTCTATACAAGTCCATCTTGCATATTCATGCTTATTTTGAGTCCCAATGAGTTTATTAGAGACATCTGTATGACAGTGAGTTAGTAGTTCACCATTCTAGACTAATGGATAATGGATTCTGTACTGGTTATATGACTAATCGCAATGTGTCCCCAATTCTCAGAATCCATCAGTAGTCCCTACCCATCTATGATTGGCCTTTTATTCTTCTGGTTCAGTAGAGGCTCATTTCCATTGACTTAAAAATTCCGAAGAATGTAACATACTTAGCATATTTTAGCAATAAAGCTACTTCAAAAGGAGACCAGTTGTCAATTATTTCCACTCTGTTTCAATATATTGCTCAAAGAACTAGTTGGAGCAATAAGTCAAGAGAATTTAATTAACAGTACACATGTAGGAAAATAAATCAAGCTACCCTATTTCTATATGGTATGATATTTTTTATATAACAGATATAAAACTTTCATCAGAAAAGTTTTAGGAATTACAAATTATGACAAAATGAAAAGATACAAAATCAATATTTTAAAAAAATCAGGATTGCTTCTGAACACCAAGACAAACACACTGAGAAAAAAATCATAGCTATACTCCCATTTAGAATAACATCAAATGAAATAAAATATATTATAATAAACCTAACAAAGATTGTAAAAGCCATCTACAATGAAAATTTAAAATCTTACAAGAAGAAGACAGAAGAAAGCATTTACTTGAGATGATAATCTTCCCCAACAAATGTCATATATGGGTCCAGAACTACAGTACCTTTTTGACTCAGGATAGCAATCGGGTGTCAGAGAAAGTTCCTAGTGGATGCCCAGTTTCAATGATGTGGCAGAGGTCAGAAGCCTTGAACCAAACAAATGAGTCATTGTAATCAAGTAATGATATATTGGCTAAAAGATATATTGTATGACAAACTGGGCCGCACTACAGCTGCCATAATGAGAAATTTTCATTTGTTTATGTTTTGTTTTGCGAGGAGGTTGCAAGGGCAGAGGGCAGAAGTAAGGTCACAGGGAGATGAGTAAGATAAGAATGCACAATTTGAAATTCACAAAGAATCAATAAAAAGTTAAAAAAGAAAAAAATGCCAGTGACTAGCATGAGAAACCTTCACTTGAATTGTTGCCCAGTATAGTCGAAGTGAATGACAAATATGTTATGTCTTTTCTCTTCATTGCCTATCATCAGTTGAAAATGAGTCCATATGGTTAAAGATACAATAATTCTAACTCCTGCTTCCAGTCATTGTTAGCGTTGGTGTTGTTCACTGCATTTGTCTGCATCCATAACGGCACATTGTTAAATGTTTATACAAAAAGTACTTTAGAAAATATTAGTAGTATAACTTTTTTGAGTGGTCCATGTAATTAAAGATTAAGATTAATTTACAAGATACATCAGTAGATTTTTGCAAAATATCTTCTGGAAGCTGAAAACTCTCCCACATTTGACTGTTCTTTAGAATATTTTAAATCTTATTGAAATAATTTTACTTTCTTTCTTGTCTCCCACCCTCTGTCATTTTTCTTTTTCTTTACTCCGCTTTTTTAAAATCTAACTGATTTTGACTTTGGAGTGTTCCAGAGAAAATATAATTATCAGACAAATACAATAAATAAGAGGTTTGAAGGAAAAAGTATGCACAAAACACAAAAACCAGTACCTATATTTTTTCACACTATGCAGAGCATATGTAGGTATCTACCTGACTGAGAAAAAGTAGAATTTTAGAGATTCACAGACATCTTAAATATGATTAGGTAGAGTCAAATCTTTCTATGGAAATTCATTTGACAGTTGTGAGTTTACAATCAAAATCTAGATGAAAATGTTTTGGATTTAGATAATTTAAATCTGCCTTTACAAAACTTTTGGTGAGTTGGTATAAATTTTCTTGATGTTTAGTTACTCTTATCTACATCATATTTTCCATTTGGTATAATTTCACATTGCCATAAATGAAATGAATTGGGGAACATAAGTATACTGTCACTTTAGTCCAGGTAGCATTTAAATCAAGTACATAGCTTCTAAATAGGAAATAATGTCTTTTTTCCCCACAAGAATGAAAACTTGGACTGGAGGAAGAGAGAAGTGGTGATGCTTCAGGTTGAAGACCCATGCTTTCTATAGGCCCTAGGTTGGAGCACTTCTAAGCTCTAACTGTAAGTCACCCACAAGTTTCCTGAGGCCAGGCCCATCCACCACCATCCCTAGCTGCATCAGATGACCCTGGAGACAAGCTGCCACCTTCACTGATTGGAGGAAGATCTCCAACAGGCAGTCATCAGGCAAGACTATCACTGCCAGGCCACTCTACCACAAGCCACAGTGGTATCAGAGGTCACCCTAAAGCACAGGCTCCACATGAAATGATTAGAGAAAAAGCAATCCCAAGGGGCACAGACACCACCTGTACCAATTGGAGGAAGAATTTGCATCTGTACCCTAAATCCAGATAGGCAGAAAATAGTGTAAGAATACATTCAACAACATAAAAAACAATATGACACTACCAGAACCTAGTGGTTCTACAACAAAACCTAAACTTATCAAAAACGATGAAGCAGAAGAAAATGTCATTAAAATAGCTTTATGAAGATGATAGAGGCCATTTAAGACTAAATGAAAAATTTACTTAAATAAATGGAGGAAATCACAAGCAAAAATTGGAAGAAATCAATAAATACCTTAAAAAAATCAAGGAAAGACAAGAAAAAAATAATCAAACAGGTGAAGAAAACTGCTGAAGACATGAAAATCGAAATGGAGGCCATAAAGAAACACAAACTGAGGGAATTCTAGAAATGGAAAATCTGGGAAAATGAACAGGAACCACAGGTTCAATCATAACCAACAGAACACAGGAAGTGAAAGAGAGACTCTTAGGCGTTGAACATACAATAGAGGAAAAAAGCTTCAAATTTCAAAGAAAATGGCAAACCTAACAAATTCTTAACACAAAGCAACCAGGAATCTGGGGCACCATGAAAAGACAAAACCTAAGAATAACAGGAAGAGAAAAGGAAAACTCCAGCTCAAAGGCACAGAAAATATAGTCAACAAAATCATAAAGGAAAATTTTGCAAACCTAAAGAAGGGCATGGCAATAAAGGTACAAGAACATTACAGAACACCAAATAAACTGGACCAAAAACCAAAAATCCCCTCACCATATAATAATCAAAACACTAAACATACAGAATAAAAAAGATTAAGAGCTGCAAAAGTAAAAGAATATGTAACATTTAAAGGCAGACCTAGCATAACTATTCATAAACTTTCAATGTAGACACTGATGGCCAGAAAGCCCTGGAGAGATGTTTTGCAGACACTAAGAGATCATAGATGCAAACCCATATTACTACATCCAGCAAATTTTACAATCACCATAGACAGAGAAACAAGAGAGTCCCTGACAAAATCAGATTTAAGCAATACCCTACCACAAGTCCATCCATACAAAGAGTACTAGAAGGAAAACTCCAAGAAAGTCAGCTCACCCAAGAAATCACAGGCAATAGCTAGTCTCTATCACCAGATTTAGAGTTTTCACACCAGAAAATCCTAAGGTCATGCTCAACCTCCTTAGCGATCAGGGAAATGCAAATCAAAACAACTTTGAGATACCATCTTACACCTGTCAGAATGGCTAGAATCAAAAACACCAATAATAGCCTTTGCTGGAGAGGATGTGGAGTAAGAGGAACATTCATCCATTGCTGGTGGGAATGCAAACTTGTGCAACCACTTTGGAAATAAGTGTGGCGGTTTCTCAGGAAATTCGGAATCAACCTACCCCAGGATCCAGCACTACTACTCTTGTGAATATACCCAAGAGATGCTCAATCATTTTACAGAACCATTTGTTCAACTATGTTCATAGCAGCATTATTTGTAATAGCCAGAACCTGAAAACAACCTAGATGCCCCTAAACGGAAGAATGGATAAAGTGTGGAATATGTACGCATTAGAGTACTACTCAGCAGTAAAAAACACCAAATAAACTGGACCAAAACCAAAAATCCATGCAAATGGATGGAAATAGAAAACACTATCCTGAGTGAGGTAACCCAGACCCAAAAAGATGAATATGGTTATGTACTCACTCATAAGTGGATTCTAATCATAAATAAAGGACATTGAGCCTATAATTCATGATCCTAGCGAAGCTAAATAAGGTGATCCCAAAGAAAAACATACAGTTATCCTCCTGATATTAGAAGGAGACAAGATTGCCAGGCAAAACTGGAAACTTGGAAGTGGGGATGGGGTGGGGGTAAGCGGAAATGGGGAGAAAAAGTGAGAAGGGGAGGATGGGGAGAGCTTGGGGGAATGGGACCGTTGGGATGGAGACAGGTTGGATATTGGAGTAGGGAAGTATATATCTTAATTAAGGGAGCCATTTTAGGGTCGGCAAGAGACTTGACTCTAGAGGTGTTCCCAGGTGTCCATGGAGATGTCCCCAGCTAGATCTTTGGGCAGCTGAGGAGAGGGAGCCTGAAATGGCTCTATCCTATAGCCATACTGATGAATATCTTGTATATCACCATAGAAAGTTCATCTGGCGATGGATGAAGCTAGAGACAGAGACCCACATTGGAACCCTGGACTGAGCTCCTAAGGTCCAAATGAGGAGCAGAAGGAGGGAGAACATGAGAAAGGAAGTTAGGACTGCAAGGGGTGCACCCATCCACTGAGACAGTGGGGCTGATCTAACGGGAGCTCACCAAGGCCAGCTGAATGTTTGAAGCATGCGATTAAACGGGAATCCCTGAATGTGGCTTACAAGGAGGGCTGAATGAGAAGCCAAGGACAATGGCACTGGGTTTTGATCCTACTGCATGTACTGACTTTGTAGGAGCCTAGTCTGTTTGGATGCTCACCTTCCTAGTCCTGGATGGAGGGGGGAGGAACTTGGACTTCCCACAGGGCAGGGAACCCTGACTGCTCTTTGGACTGGAGAGGGAGCGGAAGGAGGATGGGGGAGCGGGAGGGAAATGGGAGGAGGGGAGGAGGTGGAAATTTTTAATTAAATAATAAAAATAAATAAATAAATTTAAAAATTGAAGGGAAACACAAACAGACTACCACCAATAACAGCAAAACAAGAAAATGACAGGAATTAACAATCAGTGGTCATTAATATACCATAATAACATTGGATTCAACACACCTATTAGGCACAGGCTAACAGAATGAATAAGAAAATGGGATCCACATTTCTGCGGCATACAAGAAACACATTTCATCATCAATAGCAGATATTACCTCAGGGTAAAATGTTGCAAAAAGATTTTCCAAACAAATGGGCATAAGAAACAAGCTGGTTTCTTTATCTTCCTTGATCTAGGGTTGGTTCAGTAGTTGACTGGTTTCCATGAGTTTGTAGGCTTTCTGGGGGTAGAATTGTTGTTGAATTCTAACTTTATTCCATGGTGATACAATAGTACACAAGCAGTTGCTACATTTTTTGTATCTGTGGATGTTTGCTTTGTTACCGATTATGTGATCATTTTTTGAGAAGGTTCCATGAAATGCTGAGAAGAAGGTATATTCTTTTCTGTTTGGGTGGAATGTTCTGTAGATGTCTGTTAAGTTCATTTGATTCATTACATTTGTTAGTTCTCTTATTTCTCTGTTAAGTTTCTGTCTGGTTGATCTGTCCATTGGTGAGAGTGGGGTGTTTAAATCTCCTGCTATTAGTGTGTGGTGTTTGATGTGTGCTTTGAGTTCTAGTAATGTTTCTTTTACATATGTGCTTTTATATTAGGGGCATAGATATTCAGGATTGAGCCTTCAATCTGATGAATTGTTTCTGTTGAGTATAAAGTGTCCTTCTCCATCTCATCTGATTGATTTTAGTTTGAAATTTATTTTATTAGATATTAGTATAGCCACACCCACTTGTTTCTTAGGTCCAATTGATTGGAAAACCTTTTCCCAACCCTTTACTCGGAGTATATGTCTGTCTTTGTGGTTGAAGTGTGTTTCTTGTAAACAGCAGAAAATTGGATCCTTTTTTCATATCCATTCTCTTAACGTGTGCCTTTTTATAGGTTATTGAGTCCATTGATATTAACTGATATTAATGACCAGTGGTTGTTAACTCTGGTTATTTTTTTTGGTGGTAGTGTTTGGGTATTTCCCTTCTTTGAGGTGTGCTGGTGGAGAATTGTCAGATGTCTGTGTTATTATAGATGTTGTTGGCTTTCTTAGGTTGTGGTTTTCCTTCTAGTACTTTCTGTAAGGCTGGGTTTGTGGCTACACATTGTTTAAATCTGTTTTGTCCTGAAATATTTTGTTTTTTCCATCGATGGTGAATGAAAGCTTTGCTGAGTATAATAGTCTAGGCTTGCATCCATGGTCTCTTAGTGTCTGCAGCACATCTAGCCAAGACCTTCTGGCTTTCATTGTTTCCATTGAGAAGTCAGGAGTAATACTGATAGGTTTCCTTTTATATGTTACTTGACACTTTTCCTTCGCAGCTCTTAATGTTCTTTCTTTATTCTCTATGTTTTGTGCTTTGATTATTATATGGCAAGGGGATGATTTGATTTTTATCCAGTCTATTTGGTGTTCTGTATGCTTCTTGTACCTTCATAGGAATATCGTTCTTTAGGTTGATAAAGTTTTTTTCTATAATTTTGTTGAATATATTTTCTGGGCCTTTGAGATGTAATTCTTCTCCTTCTTATACCCCTATTGTTCTTAGGTTTGGCCTTTGCATGGTGTCCCAGATTTTCTGAATGTTTTGTGTTAAGAATTTGTTGGATTTACTGTTTTCTTTAATCAATGAGTTTATTTCCTCTATAGTATCATCAGTGTCTGAGATTCTTTTTTCTATTTCTTGTATTGTGTCGGTTATACTTGTCTCTGTAGTTCCTGTTCATTTACCCAGATTTTCCATATCCAGCCATCCCTAGGTTTGTGTTTTGTTCATTACCTCCATTTCATTGTCCAAGTCTTGAATTGTTTCCCTTACCTGTTTGATTGCTTTCTCTTGGTTTTCTTGGGTATCTTTAAGAGATTTATTCATTTCTTCTTTTTGTTTGTCTTCTCCATTTCTTTAAAGGAGTTTTTCACATCCTGTTTAAGGGCCTCTATTATTTTCATAATGTTACGCTTAAAGTTCATTTATTATACTTCTTCTGGAAAAGGGTATCCAAGTTTTCTTGTTGCGTGTTCACTAGATTCTGGTGTTGTCATGTTGATTTTCAGGTTGTTGGAGGAATTCTTACATTGGCGCCTGCCCATCTCTTCCTTCAAATGCAGCCAGGAGATTATTGGCATCTTGGTCCAATCTTTGCTGTGACTGACTGTGTACTTGGAGAATTTTTGTGGTCTGCCCTCTCTTAGGACCCCTCAGCACTGGAGCCAGCCATGCTTGTGTATCTAAGGACTCTGCAGATGGAAAGGAGTGCCCTCTGGCTGGATCTCCTCAGTGCAGAAGCAGGAACTGTTCCTGGGTGAAGAACCTTACCTCCTTTTTAATTTCTAAATTACTTACCTTCATTTTTTCCTATTGTATCACTTTTTACTCCTCATATCAGATTTTACCTCTTTTAAATAAGGAAACAGTAGCATGTTTGAAGTTTTCATATTCCAATTGGCTTTTTAAACTTTCTTTGACCATTGCATTTACTGGGATCTGAAGGAAATGTGACATAGCAAAGTAATACAATCTAACATTCCAGTATAAATACAAGGAAGCGGAAATAATGGTTGACAGAGAAAAACTATGGTGAGGGCTTAGCAGTAAGATCAGCATATTGATCACTTTACAAGTCTTTTATAAGAGTTATTTTATAGCCAATCATCAGAACAATTTCTGTAAACTGTAAAATTTTTAATTGCTTTATATTCTATAAATGTCTTTTTCAAATATGGATAAAATGCATAGCATTAATTCAAAAATAACAGGAGGAAGTTTCTGCATCTGTTAGTGTTGAAGTATATTTTCCAAAATTTGCATTGAGTTATTGATAACAAGAAAGCAAACTGTGTATCCTACCTTGTATATATTTTAATAAAAACCCCATGAAATATGTTAGAATTTATATGCATTTCCTTCATTAAAGTACAGCTGAAATGCAACTTTATATAGTATATTATGATTCAGTTAATGATATTGAATACCCATACTTTGTGTGTTGCAAGGAGCCACTTGTTTGTCCTGGCTGCCCACAACTGAAATAATCACTCAGAGGCTATATTAAATAAATCACTACTTGGCCCATTAGCTCTAGCTTATTATTGGCTAACTCCTATATTTTCAGTTAACCCATTTCTAATCATCTGTATATCTTACCAGCAAAGATTCTGCAAGTCTACCTCTGGCCTTGGATCCATCGTGTCTCTCTGATTCCGCCCTTCTTCCCATCATACTTCCTAGCTTTCCCCACCTAGTTCTGTTCTTCCCTGCCATAGGCTCAAAGGAGTTCTTTATTAACCAATGAAAGCAACACATAGACAGAAAGACCTCCTACACCATTAGTGTAGGTTCCTTTACATATATACAAAACCATTGATGCATTGTGATAGGGAAACAGTAGGATAATAAAAACTTTCAAATCTATTCTAATAAAATAATATTTTCATATCAATTAAAGATTTTTAATGATTAAAAATTATTTCATAATAATTTTATTAAAATTCATGCTATCTAAATTAATTAAATCTTATACAAGGATTAAATTTTTTATTTCATTTTATTTTAGTTAATTTCATTTTATTTTTGACACAGGTTCTCATATACCCCAAGTTGACTCTTAACTCCCACTGTAACTTAGATGTCATAAATGTATAACCCTGCCCCTTTTTCCACTCTACTCATTGCTATGCACTACCCTTTCTAAATTATTTGTTTCTGTTCTCTTTTGTCTTTTTTTATATTTTCTCTTCTTTTTTCTTGTAACTTTTTGTAAATATATGATTTACTTATGCACATAGTTTTACAGACAAAAAGTCAAATATTGGGTAAATGCAATAATAGACTTTTTCTGGTCTGAATTTTAAAAAGAGTTTACTTGCTCAACACTTGCAAAAATTCAGTAAGAATTAATTAGACTCCCTGTGAGTGAACACCAGGGAGATGGGCAATGACTAATTAATAAAAATGGCAAATTTTCAAATTGGCTACCTGCTTTGTCCCCCTACTGATTTGAGATTAAATACTTATAATTGCAAATGCCTTGTAAACTTCTGTCTCTTACCAACAGGTTCTTAACAAGTGGACTAGCTCACCAACATCAAGATCAAGGCATGATAGGATATTGTTGTTACACCACATTCTGGGCAAGTTAATCTTCCTATCTTTCTTCACCCTGACCAACTGTAAACAGCAGGAGAATGAAGGCTTTTTATTTGCTTTGAAACCCCCCACCTCCCACAGCCATAGAGAAGTAACTCACTTTTCAGCTTTTTGACTCTCCTCCCTTCATTGCAGCTCTCTTTTCTCTGTCTGCTGTGTGTTATGTGATCATTGACCCCTGTGAATCTCTTTCATCAACTGATTAAAGAAAGAAAGAAAGAAAGAAAGAAAGAAAGAAAGAAAGAAAGAAAGAAATATAATTTGCATTGCAAACCTACTGTCTTTGTTAGGTTAATCATCAAGCTGACATGAAAAAAAAAATAACTGTGAAGAGAAAGTCTCAGTGGACTCTGCTTTATTTCCTGCCTCCAGGTTCCTGCCTTGATTTTCCACACTGACTAATCTCAGTTATAGTTTGTTTTATTAAAGCCATTCTTCCCCATGTTGTTCTTAGTCATGCTGTTTATCATGACAACAGAAAGTAAACTAGGGTGCCAATAATCACAAGAAGGTGTGTTCTTTTATCTTAGTTGTACACTTCTTGAGGCCTGTTTTACAAGAGTGGAAGAACCCATTTGATGTTTCTGCATAATACAGTTTTGAAGGGAGGAGAATAATGTATAACAATTCAAAGTTGCCCAGGTATTTATGTGCTTGGATAGCCACAAAAGTACTTTTGCTTAAGATCTTCTGCATGGCATATAAATGGTCTTTATAAAGGCATTGCTCAATTTACCTCATTTTAAATTAAATCCCTACGACTTTTTGTCAGTCTAGTAGAAAGGAACATAAAATCTGACATATTGAATCAGTCCATTGCTCCATCAAGTAGACTATTTTCCTTTCAATAATGGTCTATGAAATGGGACTTTGGAGAAAAATAAAGTACATTGCACATTGCAAATTTTGAAAGATCTTACTTAATGTTCCTGATTCAGTCCCATGTAGGCATTTCACTGTGAACTATAAGGTCAGAGCAATATAAAAATTTCACATTTCCTTCACTAGAAAAGTATTTCAACTGTATTTCTTATTTCTTCCTTCCAGCTAACAATAGTTTATGTTCTATTTAAGGGCATTTTATCAGATTGTGTAAGTCTAAAATGTGGTAACATTTTTTTCTTTTGAGTTTAGATATTCTGTGAAAGTCTGACTTATTGTTTTTTTTGTGATTATTTTCTGGAAATGTTTATATGACTCTGGCTATCTTTGAGTAGGATTCCCTTTATCTAATAGTCTCAAAAGGTTAGCTGGCTTGTATTATCAAAGAAAATCTGCCATTCTTAGAAAAAACATATGAAAATGTGAAAATGTGATATAGATTTAAGAATATTTGCATAATGTTGTATAGCAGATGGAACAGATACATGATCACTATAAAAGGAATTAAATTAACCAAATTTTATCTTCTAAATTCCAAACACTTTTGTGACTTAAGCTGCCCTTCACCAGCGATATACCATATACTTCCAGAAAGAGTAAATATCAGACAATAGAGACAGAAAATAGACCTCATTTATTGCAGTCAAAGAACAGAATTTTTAAAGCACATCATGTAGAGAGTTAAACGACAGAATAAAGATACACAAGGAGGAACATGTGAATAAAACTGAAGTTATCAACACAGTTTCAACACTATAAAGTTACAGAACTAGCACTTACACAGATTTTTTTCACAGAATTTCTATAATAAATGATCCATTTTTTTCTTACAAAAATTATATTGGTCCAGAATATTCAATTACTATTATGGATATGGATAATTCCACACAATTTGGGAAAGTAAGATTATTTTAACCATGCTACTTTGGGTGAGGAGACATAGTGCAAGAGAAGTGCCAACATAATGTTGTTTCATTAAAAGAATACCAAAATTTAAATTAAGCAATAATGCTTTTCAGTCAGGATCTGTAGAGCAACTAATAGTCTGTAAAGTTTGAGGGAGCTATATGGGACTCACTGGCCAAAGATTTAACAACTGAAATCCACTTTTGGCCATGGATGTTTTACTTGATGCTGTAAGATATGTGGTGGAGTCATAATCTGCTCATTATATGGCAACTTCTTTTAAACTCTTTTCATGTGTTATAAGAATCTTTTACAGGAGTAGATTTCTATGTGACTTTTAAAAAGTCCTTTAAATATTTTTCTCTCTGTCTCTTATCCCTTTTACCTGCACTGCCATTCAATACACTTCCCATTTAATTACACTTTTCTAATTTCCCACATACCATTTTATAACAATTTATTTGATTACCTCTGCCATAGAAGATGTCTGCTTACTCCCTGGTCCCTTACTATCCTCCTAGTCTCTGACTTTTTGCAATGAAAAACAGATACCCATATCTAGTTATGCTTCTTAAGGAACAAAGAAATAAAATGAATCATGATGATATATTGATATATTCTAAGATCAGTACATAACTCAGTATATATAAGAGAAGCTTCTTTATGCAGTAGATGATAATTAGAACAGAGATACACCCTTGGGAAATGTGCAGAGAATGAGGAACACTGGAATACTCAAATTTAACTGAGATATCTTTAAAAAACCTTTAGCTCAAGGCTCAGGGATCTACATGGAAGAAGACCATAGAGTATAAGAGCCTGAGATGGAGCAGTTACCTGAGTCAATAACATTATTCGTACACAATAGGACTGATATCCATATGAATGCACAGAGATGGTGACAATACACATGAATCTGTTCATGTTAAAACCAAATAAATCTAATATAATCATTGAGAAAAGCCATTAGATATAATGCTCCACCTTTAACCAAGAAGTTATTTATAATTGGTACCTTCTGACAAAGTGAAAGTTACTTTTCTTTAATTGAATATTATTGGGTATATCAACTATATTCAAATGTGATCTATTGCCCACTAGCAGTTGATCAAACTAAAGCAAAATTCATTTTGTGTGTGTGTGTATGTGTGTGTGTGTAGGGAGGTCTTTCTTATTTTGTTTTGTTTGATTTGACTTTTTGAGAAGGAGTTAACAGTCATGGAGTTTAATATGTATACAGGTGGGGAAGAGCTGGAAGGAGTTTGGAGAGCAGAAAGAATATAATAAAAATATTTTGGCTAAAAGTTTTAAGTTGAATGAATTAAATTTTCAGATTTATGTGGAGGACTAGGAAAAACTATTAAGACATTTGCTAGATACTTTTACATTCCATCAACAAAGCAACCTTGGAGAAAAGATTAAGGGTTTAAGGATTTATATTGAATAACGGCTTAAAGTATTTAGTTTACCACAGCATGGAGATCAGATGGTCTAGTTCTTCATGGCATGGCCAAAGGAATTATAGAGAAGGATTAAAACGTGGGTAAAGGAAAGATATAGCTGCCAAGGCACACACACACACACATACACACACACATACACAAACACACACACATATGTGCAAGCATTAATTTATAGAAAATAAAAATATGATTTGAACATTGATGTACTGGTCTAGGTTATTTTGTTTTAGTAAACATAAATTTAAATCATATGGAAATTACAAATATAATTTATATACAATGTGATAGGAGAGAAATAACAACCATAACTTGTCCATTGACTCTTAAGCATGCATAATAAGAGAATACATAAAAATAAATTTAGCTTTACCTTAATAGCTTCAGCATGGATGCAATAAAAGCCCATTCCAGCTTTAGCATTCACATCTCCACACTGCTTTATAAAAATAAATAACACATTTTTGCCTTCCACTGAATGAAATGTAGTTGTTACAAAAGATGATTAGTGTAAAAGTGCTCCATTGCTTTGTCAAAACCTCTAAAAACTATGATGAGATTTATTAGCTGATTTTTCTGTGTATCTGATTAGACCATGAAATACTTTCTATATCAATACATGGTACCTTAAAGTATTTTGGAAATTTTTTTTAATTCATTTGATTATTAATGTAACACTTGTTTATGATACCATACATAAAAGTGACATAATCTAATTAATATAAAATATTGTATGAAAACTTATATTAAATTTAAAGAACTGTAGCATCAAGTAACATTTTTTAAAAGTAAAAAATCAAAATCTATTGATTTTTATTTGGCATCTATTTCTTACCTTTTATTGCATTAATTTTGTAAATATCATCTGGCAATTGAATTCTGTACTAGTCAAAATATTGAACTTAGGAAAGAAAAATGTGTTATTTTAAGTTCCTAGTATTTCAATTTGCTCTACAATAGTTAACTTAATCCAACTGTTCTCTTTCTGGATTGCAGCTTCTACTTTCTAAATTAGTCTCTGTAGTACTGAGTTAAGCACTCTCTTCAAAGACTAGAGGATTTACCTTAAGTAGTGGATGCCTTTAATGCTTTATTGAAACTTTTTTTTATTATTTTATTCTTTTTTAATTAAAATTTCCGCCTCCTTCCCGTTTCCCATTTCCCTTCCCCTCCTCCCACACATTGCCCCCTCCCCCCACTCCCCTTCCCCATCCCCCACTCCTCTCCCCCTCCCCCCACTCCATTCCCCCTCCCTCTCAATACTGAAGAGCAGTCCAAATTCCCTGCTCTGCTGGAAGTCCAAGGTCCTCCCACTTCTATCTAGGTCCAGGAAGGTGAGCTTTATTGAAACTTTTAAAACTTTTGTGCACCATTGACTCATAAAATTTGCTGTGAAATGCACCACAGTTCTTTCTTCATCCTCAGATATGTAGATTTGACTCCGATCATTAGATTCATTCTGATCTCACTCTACATTCATCCTCACTGCTACTGCCTTCTCCATCTGCCGTTCTTTTCTCTCTACATTCTGTCTCTTGTTCCTGAACTCAACCCTGAGCATTTAGACGTCAGTTAAAATGTCCAGATACTTGAACCCAGGGAAATGGTTCAGAGGTTAATAGTGTTTATCATAAATAGTGTTTATCAGTAAATCATACTGACAATACATATCTTGAATCAGAAGTGAGTGTAGTCCTTTATAATTAATAAAATTTAGATATTTAATGGCATTAAAAACTGGTTTGAATATGTTTTAAGTTCAATATCCTGTGGACTTCAGTCTTTAGAACTCAGAACTCTGTGATAAGTGTAAACTATTTTAAAAGTCTTTAGAAATATATTTTATATTGTATATAATGCACAGCAGTATCTGGATTAATCTTGTATGCAGTACATTTAAAGATTAAACTAAAAAATATATGAACAGACTTCTAGTGAAAAGAGAAAATACAATATATTTTTTCAATGTTGTAAACATTAAATTGATCATATTGCAAAGTCCATATGAAAGAAAAATAAATTCAGACAAAAATTAATATGAAGTTACCTTTTTAAAAGTTCACAATAATGGATAATCACAGTGACCATTCTTATTGTTTTATTAGTTAATAAAACACTGTAGCCTTTATTTCCTCCCAGAACTTTACTTCTAATGTAGAATTGCTTACCATCAGAAAATTTGTTCAAGAAAATTTCCAACAACACTCTGTGAAGAAATGCATTATTTAAATAATTTAAAATTAATACATTTTGCACATGAGGGATTTGTACTGAGAAGTACTTGATAATAAGCCTTAATTGACTTTCCTCAGAAAGAGTAAGGCCTCCCATGGGAAGTCAACAAAACCTGGTATAACAGGTTGAGGCAGAATCAAGCCCCACTCCCCTGCATCAAGGCTAGGCATGGTATCCCACCATAGGGAATGGGCTCCAAAAAGCCAGTTCATGTATCAGAGACAAATCTTGCCCCGGGACCCACAAAAAGACCAAGTCACACAATTGTCATCCACTTTCAGAGGACCTAATTCAGTCTCATGCAGGCTCCCCAGATGTCGGGCCAGAGACAATGAACTCCCACTAGTTTGTATCAGCTCTCTCTGAGTGTTTCCCCTTCCCCAACTTGACCCCTTCTTGCAGATGTAATCCCTCCTCTTTCTCTTCGACTGGACTCCAGGAGCTCAGGCCAGTGCTTGATTGTGGATCTCTTCATCTGCTTCTATCAGTTACTTAGATGTAAGTTCTATGATGACAGAATAGTCACCAGTCTGATTACTTTTGGAGAAGCTCAGAGAGACTTCTATTGCTAGAAGTCTTAGCTGGAATCATACTTGTGAATTCCTGGGTATGAATTAAAATTTAAGCTAAAAGTAAATCTAATTTATAATACTCAGTTTCAGGAGTCAACATTATTATTGTGTCATTCTCATTGACCTGTGTATTCATTATAATCCATCAGTACATATTTATCTATGAAAAATAAAAAACATGTTCTTAGACTCCTATTAAATATTTGTGAAAGACTTCATAGAGTGTTGGATCTATCAAATTTGAAATACCACTAAAACTCATTGAAGGAGAAATAATAAATAAATCATGATCTTTTTTCCTTCAAAATGAAGTAATATTAAAGTGGCCAATGAAAAGTGATTGCTGAAACAAAACAGTAACTTAGAGCTACATGGATTAAAGGCATCTTGGCCCTAAGGTAATATGCATTTCATTAATCAAACATTCACATAAGTTAGTTATAGTAACTAACTTGGAGTCTGTTTTGTGTATAACTTTTTGGGGGGTTGTCTCATTTATTCAATTTTTTTTCACATTTGCTTATCTCTTTGAATTTTTCAGTTTTTTATTTTGAGTGTTTTTCTTTTGAGAGACACAGAGAGAGAGAGAGAGAGAAAGAGAGAGAGAGCATAAATTTGAAGTTAGTGATATTAGAGGTAAGGAGAACATGCTATGAGCTGAGAAAAACAAAGAACATAATAAAGATATATTGTACGAAAATTTTTAATAAAATTCAAAATATATGTCACAAGGTTTACTGATTATGTCTTCGTCTTGTTCAGGATCATAAATACATCTTTTGTTAGGAATTATAATTTTAATTTAATTTTTATCTTCGATGTTTATAATACTAATATTCAGTGACATAAAATTTCTTATTACCCTGAATGCTAGGTAGTTTTTGTTTGTTAGCTTTAATGTGGACAAGCCACTAAGTCTAAATATTTTATTTTCCATATCAAACTTTTCAGATTTTGCATTCATTTCACTTTTATTCTTCTTGTTGTATTTTCTAACATGGTTTGAGAGCTATCAGTTCCATTAAAGAGGAAACACCACACAAAATTCCTAAGTGGGAATTTATTAATTGAGAGATAGAAGCTCCACATTTGCAGAAACCGACTGGCTATAACCAGCAGAGAGTGGTTTTCTCTGTCCTTCTTATTCAATCTATAGCTTTGTATCTTTTTAGCAAAATCAATGGCTAATCTTGTTTTCCTTTCACTATTCAATATGATCTTGACTCTTTTGAGGAAAACAGATTTCTCTCTCTTCACAAGTAATATTCCCAGTTTGTTATGCTACCCAGTGTCTACCTTTGTATCTTTTTAGTGAGAGATAACCAAGACTGGACAGAAAATAATATTTTGACTGGAATTTTTTGCAGCCTCTGAACCCCTCCACCACCATCATTTAATTGTTACAAAGCAATTTGTAACTCTGACACAAACACTGTCTATATGAGAAAAAAATTCATTTTTGGAAGAAAAAATAAACAAGTTCAGACAAACAATTATTACCCACAGCTTTCTTACTCTTACTACATGTGGGATGGAGAGATAAATGGAACAAAAAAGCTATTTTCTAAAAGTAACAAAGGAAAGAGGAAGAGCAGATGAAAAGGAGAAAAAGAATATTTTATTTATATTCCTGTATGATAATGTCATATTGCAACTCACTTTTATAGAAAACAAATAAATAAAATCCAGAAAGGAGATGTACTCCAATCATAAATATAGAATTACTTCACTTAGAATTTAGTTGGAAATCTTCACAAACTACACTTCCCCACGCTATGCAGGCCTCTATGTATATACACCTTCTTAACGTGTGCACACTGGCTTCTATCACCAGACTCTGGTCTCTTGCAAAAGAACATGTTCATATCTAATCAGTAAGAGAAAAATATTTTTTATTGTCCTGTGTTCTTCTCTCTTTAATCCATGAATGTTGTATGATTAAGAATAATTAGAAAGTGTCAAATGCTCACTCAGATATTCCTTTAGCTTAAAACCAGTGAAGCGTTTTCTTTTTTTCCCTCTTTCTTTTTTTATTTTTAATTAATTAATTTATTTATTTATTAAAGATTTCTGCCTCCTCCCCGCCACTACCTCCCATTTTCTCCCCCTCCCCCAATCAAGTCCCCCTCCCTTGTCAGGCCTAAGAGCAATCAGGGTTCCCTGCCCTGTGGGAAGTCCAAGGACCATCCCCCTCCATCCTGGTCTAGTAAGGTGAGCATCCAAACTGCCTAGGCTCCCACAAAGCCAGTATGTGCAATAGGATCAAAAACCCATTGCCATTTAGACATCTGATTATTTTTTTTTTCTTGAGCATTAGCTTCTATACTGTTAAGTTACATCATTCCTTGTCTAATATAAGCATATATAGATATGTTATTGCATTTAGATTTTAATTTTTTTCTGTATTTTCTCCTGCACAGAAAATATATTTCTATGTTTTATGTACTCTAGAGACGTAAGGATAATATTAAAGAATTCTGAGTATTGAAATGCTTTTGTTATAGTACTAATACCCAAGTCTTTCCAACCCATGGAAGAAATACATGACACTTTCTAGATACCATTGTGAAATAAACCTCTGGAAGAGATTTATTGTATATTTTGAAGAGCGTTTGCTCAATTATTTCATGGCAAGAATCAAATGTGCCACATGCTGTCGTTATATTATATAGGATGATAAGTGTTATGGTTAATTGGATGACTTTTTGGTTAGCTCTTTTAATGTGCTGAAAATGGCATTATTTACTATACAAAGTTCCACAAAATGTGAAGACCTGATCAATTACTCACTGAAGAATGGGTTCTTATTGAATATTGATTTGAAAATGTAGTTCTGATCAGATTAAGTTCAAAAGAGCATTTTTATTTAGGTCTGCCCTTTTAGGAAGTCAGAAACACTTTGTATTTAGGGGACGGAAATCTAGAGAATCAACAAGGAGATGAGATAGGTGTAAAATACTCATTTTCCCCAAAACACTGACTGTAAGAATTGGGTGGTGTTACTGGATGCCTTATAGATAGATAGATGTAATAAACATCAGGTACAGCAGGTCAGATCATACGCTGACAGAGAGTAGGTGGTAATGCTGTTGAGGCAGGGCACAGATGAAATAATTCATGTTATCTAAGAAGATAAGGACTTGCCCTATAAGCCTTACATGAGCAAACTAAGGTATCTGAAGATTTTATGGATAATCTGAATTATTTTTTCCCAACTCATAGGCCTCATAACTGTAGAATGATGAGCCCACACTCTTATGTACCCTGTAGCTGTCTCATTTGCCTGTCTAACTTGTAAGCAAAATTCTTTTCTTAATTACACATCAATGTTCATTTGAGATAAATATATTTACGGTGTCACCTGTTTTTTAGTAAAGTCTTGTACTTTACTAAACATCTTTCTAACTATTGTGGTTTTTAATCAGTCCACCAAAGTAAAATTTTGGAAATATGATGATTTATAAAGGTTTGGATATATGGGCCGGGCGGTGGTGGCGCACGCCTTTAATCCCAGCACTCGGGAGGCAGAGGCAGGCGGATCTCTGGGAGTTCGAAGCCAGCCTGGTCTACAAGAGCTAGTTCCAGGACAGCCTCCAAAACCACAGAGAAACCCTGTCTCAAAAAAAAAAAAAAAAAAAAAAAAAAAAAAAAAAAAAAAGGTTTGGATATATGACTTACTTTCTTCATTTTTATTTTAGATTTTTAGTATTATTTCAGATATAGTCAAACACATTACCATTTGTGCTATTAAAATGTTCAGTGTAGTATTTTAAGCTCATGAGGGTGAGGTGTAATTATTACCATAATTTAATTTCATAATATTTTCTTCTTGTAAAATTACCCTCATTACAAAATTATTACCATGAACTAATGATTCATTGCAGTACAGATTTGGATTCTCCTTAGTTTAACTATGATGAGGATATTTTTTTCTATGGTAGTTGGGTATTTTTATGCATTTTAGATAAATGACAAGTCCAATAATTATATTTAAATTATATTTAAATTAAAAATTTTATCATTTATTTTGAATTTTAATAGATATTCTGCTTAGCAGATGCTCAGCATACTTATAATCTATACATATTACTATTGTGTACATTTTCTATTTTAAATGATGCCATTTGAAGTACACAAGTTTATGATTTCAATAAGACACAATTTATAATTGTATCTAATTTTCTCTGGTTGCTGGTACTTTTGGTTTGGTACCCAAGAACACTTGTACCATATTTAGAGACAAAGGCTTCTGGTTAAAACTTTTAGATTATTAGAAAATATGCTTAAATTTCAGCTTGATTTTGGTCTGAGTTTTGAACAGGGTTTAGAATAACAGCACACCTTCATTCCAGAGTAAATATTCTATACTAGCAGTGTTTTCATAGCTTCACTGAATGGTCTAGGTAGCATTGCTAAATATCAACATTGCCTGCAGATACATGAAATTTCTTAGATTTTTAATTCTTTCACATGGATGCATGAACAGTCTATGACTGAAACATGTACTTTGATTACTGAAGATTTGTAACCAGTTTGGATATTAGGAAAAAAAAATTCAAATATGTCATTTTATCCAGCTGTTAGACTGGTTTTAATTTCTTAAAACTCATATATACCTGAGGTAAGCTTGTCTATATATATATTTTTTGTCTGTATATTTTTTAAATGAAGGAAAAAGGAAGGATGTGAAGAAAATACAGAATTTTATTTGATTGGAATACATGTTGTTTTCTTACCAATAGCAAATGTCCAATATGGGAATATAGCATAACCACTATTCAGGGCCTTTTAAAAGCACTTTAAGCTGTTATATATAGGTTTTTCACATTACGGATTGGGGTTATTACAGCAGATTGCATTTTAAAGTACTTTGTTTATAATATTTTAAGGGAAAGAAATTCTTATTTTATTTATTTATTTATTAAAAATTTCCACCTCCTCCCATCCTCCCATTTCCCTCCCCTTCACCCCCTCCCCCTCACTCTCCAGTCCTAAGAGAAATCAGCATGCCCTGCCCTGTAGGAAGTCCAAGCCCCTCCCCCCTTCCAGGTCTAGAGAGGTGAGCATCCAAACAGACTAGGCTCCCAAAGAGCCGTCACAAGGTGTCATTATCATTGGCTTCTCAGTCTGCCCTCATTGTCAGCCACATTCAGAGAGTCTGGTATGATCACATGCTCATTCAGTTCCAATACAGCTGGCCTTGGTGAGCTCCCATTAGATCAGTCCCACCGTCTCCGTGGACGCATCCCTCAAAATACTTTACTGAAAGCCGGTCCATGCTGGCGCACGCCTTTAATCCCAGCACTCAGGAGGCAGAGACAGACGGATCTCTGTGAGTTCGAGGCCAACCTGGTCTACAAGAGCTAGTTCCAGAACAGGCTCCAAAGCCACAGAGAAACCCTGTCTCAAAAAAAAAAAAAAAAAAAAAAAAAAAACAACAACAACAACAAAAAAAAAAAAAACAACAACAACAACAAAAAAAAAACTTTACTGAGTGAGATAACCCAGACCCAAAAAGATGAATATGGTATCTACTCACTCATAAGTGGATTCCAGCCATAAAGAGAGGACATTGAGCCTATAGTTCGTGATCCTAGAGAAGCTAAATAAGAAGGTGAACCCAAAGAAAAACATATATTTATACTCCTGGATATTGGAAGTAGACAAGATCGCGGGGCAAAAGTTGGGAGCAGGGGGTGGCGGTGGGTTGGGGGGAAGGGAAGATGGGGAGAGAGAAGGGAGAAGGGGAGGATGAGGAGAGCTTGGGGGAATGGGATGGTTGAGATAGAGGAAGGGTCAATATGAGAGCAGGGAAGAAGATACCATAACTAAGGGAGCCATTTTAGGGTTGCCAAGAGACTTGGCTCTAGAGGGGTTCCCAGGTGTTCAAGGGAATTTCCCCAGCTAGGTCCAGGGGCAGCAGAGGAGGGGGTGCCTGAACTTGCTTTCTCCCATAGCCACACTGATGAATATCTTGCATATCACCATAGAATCTTCATCTGGCGATGGATGGAGATAGAGACAGAGATCCACATTGGTGCACTGGACTGAGCTCCCAAGGCCCAGATGAAGAGCAGAAGGAGGGAAATAATTTCTTTATTGTACTCTTAAATTTTATCTAGGGCCTTTAACTCAAATTATACAAGCTTTTATACATCTCTACTATATCTTTTCCTCCTCCTCATAGTTTTCATGGTTTTTTATATGTGAAACTATGGCTTGTAAAGTGATGTTAATTCTTTATGATTTGAGTGTCAGTTCTTTCCATCACCCCCTAAAAGTCCTAGCTAGGGATGATAGCGAAAGATTGCTATACAAGTAGCAGGAATAAACTTATTTTTCTTACTGTTTCCCTTAGACGGAAAGTTTTCTTTTTTCATCTCTGAGTATGTTTCATTTGTTTGTGTTCTAGTTCCCCCTGATCAAATAATGCTAATCCTTTTTTTTTCATTCCACGGAGTTTAATGTTTTAATTGAGAATATGAAGTATAGTTTACAAACTTGTTTTTGTTTATTGAGATGATAATATATATGATAGTCTATTAATTAATGACCTAATACTAAAATATTTGTTTTTAAGTCAAATTTTATTCCTAGGATGAGTATTTCCTTTCATTATTAGAAAATAATTTTGTATTCTCATCAAATGTATTTGATTTCATTCAATATTCATACTGGAAAAATATCTGAACTTTATTTTTTACTGTGACATTTTTGGTTTTGGGAAACACTAAGCTCATCAAAAACATGAAGAGATATTTGATCTTCTATTGTATCTAGGGTTTGTGAGAGATTATTGTTAAATCCTACTTGAAGACATTTGATGCTTAGCTTTTCTCTCTCATCAGGTTTTCTGGCACTAAACTTTTTTGTATTAGCCAAGTGCACTTGTATTTTTCTATATGCTCTATAGTCACTATTTAAAGTTGTTGTCTTCTCGCTTTTTGTCTACTTCATCTAACAAAATCTACTTTATTGGTACACTGCTCTTCATATTATTCTGTAATAGTCCATTTTTCTGTAATAAAGGAAGAATATCTGCTGTTATTCATTATTTTGTTCATTTAAATTTTCCATTTGTGCTGGAAAATTTAATCAAATGTTTACAATATTTGTGATTTTTTCCCCAAGACACAGAATTTCAATTTGATAATTTTCACCACTATCAATTATAAATTTTATTCATATATCTAACTATAAGCACTATTGTAAGTGTGCTTTTCTAACCATCTTAAAGTAAATGTTTACATTCTTTATTTGACAGTACATATCAGAACCTTTCATAGACCAACAAGCATAAGGGTTTCTTCACCACATGTCCTATGTTTTTCATAATTCTAGCATTTTTTCCTGAATTTTCCATTGCCTCCACAGACTGTGATGTTAGAACATTTGACAGCAGCCATTCTTTCTCACAAACACTTCTAACAGTGGATAATAAATACAAACCTTATAGATTAAATTTGGGGGGGATGACAGTTTAAATGATGAAAGTTGAGGGAACTGACTCTATGAAAGAACCCTAGCCCCATTTTTCCTCCAGTAGCACATATACAGCTGTTAATTTTCAAGATTGCAGCATATATGGGAAACTGTAACCAAGATTCAGTCCTTTTTATAATGGCATAACTCCTGTTGATTTACCTTTTTGATTAATTTTCAGAGTTAATAAAACTTGAAAAATGTATCACTTCTTGTATGCTTTTATGGTTGATTATATTAGGCATATTGTGCAATTTCTGTTGATGTATCTAATCTATATAACTTAAAATTATTTCCTTTACTTCTTGAGATTATAAATTATTATACTATGTTCCCCTTCCTTTTCTTCACTTTATACCCACCCATATACCACTTCTTTCTCATATTAAAACTTGTTACCAATTTTATTAATTGTGAATATTCATGTACATGAATATATATGCATTTATGTATGTATACATTAAAACACAAGTAAAACCTTCTGTGCAATGTAACTTAGAGGATTTTAGTTATGACCACGTGGTATTATAAAAGCCATTGGTGTTTTCTTCCCTAGGGAGAACTACTTTTCTGATCTTAGCATTCCTTAACTGCCTGCAGTTAATTATTGAGGTTTTTCACTGACTAAAATGATATTCTCACATCATAGAAATGAACTGAGTTTAAATATGATTCTTTTCAAAACTATTATTTAGACAAAATTCTAAAATTATAGTTTCCACTGAGATTTTGGACTAATCACCTGTAGTTATTGTGGAGTATTTTATGCATACAACCAGAACTATGTTCTAAATCTTTGTTGTAAAACATTTTTTAAAAACTGTTTTTAAATGACATTAACTTGGTTCTAAATTTTCAGAGTTGGTAGATATGCTGAACCAAGAACCAATATACTTGAATAGTATGTATGGATTTTGTATTTCTTTGTGAATAAGCTTGTAGAATGAAAGAGAAAATAATTCTGTAAGTTTTGTACATTCCTCAAGTGATAAATGAACTCTTTGAAATGGTATCTTACAAAGGTTTCTGAATTCTAGTTTCTGAAAAAGAGTGTTGGTGTCTGAATAGGCAGTGACCTAATTTCATCCCTCTTTGACTTCTGTGGAGCGGCAAGCATTCTTTACCAGACAATAGGAGGAATCTTTCCAATGACTGATTGTACTGACAAGGAGGAAAACTCAAATAGTAATTTCTATATAAATTTGACCAAGGGCATTTCTGAAAGCAAAGGGGATTAGTAGAGAGTGACATTAGCACTACACTCCAATTTCTAATAACTGGATAAAATCTAGATATTCTGGTATATATTGAACCTCTGTCCAATCACTTCTTAGCATGAACAAAAAGAATGACAATGTTAGTTCTTGCTTTTTATCCTATTCATAGAAAAAATAATTGCCTGTTGGACAAATCTGATGTAATTAATAAACTATTTTTTAAATCATTAAGCTTCATTGAGAATGAATAATTGACTGTTGTTGCAAACTAACTTATGCACACACACATAGCATACACACACATATTATATATAATATTCCTTTACCCGTATATCACACAACTCCACTTATTTTCTGAATGTTTTAGAAATTTCTTCTATTGTAGGCATTATTTATGAAAGCTAAACAAACTGTATACTTTGTAAACAGAGAATATATAGTCTAAATTAGGAGACACAAATAGTACTGTCTTAGTACATCCTGTGTTTTCTGGATTTTTATTTTGGCTTCTGAGCATAAATGCACATTTAGTAGATACCATATGTGCACATATATTTCACTTGCTTACTTTTCCCTTCCCAGAGTCCATTTATAAGTCATTCTCCTTGTCTTAAAACATAACATTATACATACTAAGCTAATACAGGTAACAATCTTAATTTATCAATCTTTAGAAACACTGGCAAGAGTCAAGGTTACCACCATTGTATTGATGAACAAGTAAGTCTTAATGAAGTTAAAATAATGCATGTTAGGAGTTATTTTAGCTTCAAAGACAATCAAAGTAGCTTTGATTTAGACGTATTTTGTTAATAAGAACTTGTCTGAATGGAAGTGGTTGCTGGAATTATTTTAGCAGTTCAATTATGGTAGGGTTACAGTCCATGCAATTATCCTGCCTCTTCCTTCAGTTTCAATATAGCAGCCACAGTTCAATTTGTCAATTCTAATTCAGGCTGAAAATCAAAAGAGGTCAAAGTAGCAGTGGATATCTTTTTTTGTTTGTTTGTTTTTTTTTGTTTTTTGTTTTGAGACAGGGTTTCTCCGTAGCTTTTTGGTTCCTGTCCTGGAACTAGCTCTTCTAGACCAGGCTGGCCTTGAACTCACAGAGATCTGCCTGCCTCTGCCTCCCGAGTGCTGGGATTAAAGGCGTGTGCCACCACTGCCCAGCAGCAGTGGATATCTATAAGAAAATAAAACATTTCAGCAGAAGCGTACTTGGTATACTTAGTATACTTTACAAAAAATGGGTCACAATAATACTATACTATTCAACCCCACAAGTTCTTAGTAAAGCACAATGCTACACACAAAAAAATACGTAGTATACACACAACAAACACACACATGAAATATACATACTTGCATAAATATGTATATACACACATACGCACACATTTTACTCTAAACACCATGGAGTTTATACAATGGGAAGGAAACTGTATTGAAATGAAGGCTACATAAATATTCCATCTATCACTCCCTTAAAGAGAATAGAAAAAACAATTGACTACCCCTCATCTAGTAGTTTTCAATTGCCAATAGCTTCTTTGCTAGAAATGGGTTTTCATGACTACTTACATTCTTTTTGCTGAGATTTTGTCTTTCTTAAGCTGGTGTATATCTTTGACACCTTTGATTTCATAGGTCCAACTTCCCCATTGTGAACAAGAAACACTATGTCTTTCCAATCATCCATCAACTTTGGATCTTATAACTCTGCCCACTCTTTGGCAATGACTGTTAAGCATTGGGAGTTGAGAGTAGGAGAAAGAAATCCTACTTAGTATTGAAAATTCTGAAGTATCTCATTCCCTTACTTTACAAGTTGTGGTACTTTGTGTTAATTTACATATACTGCAAGAAGAAACTTCTCTGGTCAAGTTTGAGTAATACACTAATCTGCGGGTATAAAAATAAATAATTAGAAGTTTGTTCATTTAGTAGAATAATGGTAGTAGTTTCTCTGGTAAGGTTGATGACCCACATCAACCCACAGGTTGATAGCCCTGATGATGACTTAATATGTTAAGTGTCAACTCTCCTTTGATAGGAATTTAAATGGTTTCTAAACAGGGTAGCTATGCATATTTTCCTAGTTATTCTCACAAAATATAGTATTAACATTCATATTTTCCAATAGCCAGCTCTTATTACAGCCATATCAAATGATACTTAGACATCACACTACACTGCTGAGATCCCAGCAGTCACTAGCAGTCTATGTCTGGAGTATTTTCCATTTATCTGGATGCTGTCAATCGATACTTGTTTGAGGTGGCTAAGAGACTGACTCCAGCCCCTACCCAGGGTCCCAAAGGTGAAACACTTCTCAAGAGTGAAGGAGGGATTAAAAGATTTCTATAGTAGCTTCTCACACAATCTGAAGGTCATGTTATTTATTTCATATCCTCTTTATTGTTCCATTTCTACTCTAATAATCCTGTTCTATTTCTAGCCTTTCCACGCTGCTTCTTCTCTTCTAAAAAAACTCTTCTCCTACAGGAGCCTTGAAGCGATAAAAAACTGAGCTGCTCACTATGACAACATAAAGGCTCTAGGCCATACGGGGAAAAAAACTCCACCAGAGGGGCACAGTGCCCAATGACAACTTTGAGACACAGATCCATTGTAGTAGAATGGAAGGCAAAGAATGGGCGTGTTTTAAGGTTAATTTGAGGTTACAGCACTTTCCTATCTGCTGGCAGAGTGAATCCAGGACATTTCTTGTTCTCTATCTCTCTGAGATCTATGACTTAACAAGTTAAGAAATGCAGCAATTGGTGTTTTGGGGCATCTGTGAGTGTTTCAAATGAGGTCTCTTTGCCTGGACACTGATCATTTGTCTGCTAAGGAACATAATCGCGAGGGGGCAGACCTCTAAGTTTATACAAAGACCTTGTTGAGAGAATAATGGCATTGACTGTGATTACTTTCTGGCCAGAATCACACACTTCTGGGGGTAGTCAACCAATAGCTGTAATGTGAGAGAAAGAGCTCTTCACAGAAGTCTGCGATGGGAACAACTTAACACGTTCAGAGGGCACCATTCCTTACTGTCATAAGGTTGATGAGATGTGCATCTCAGGTGACAACATTCCTCATCACCTTGCTAATCAAGGTGTGACCTCCTTGTGACCTGCATCTCTGATCGGTTGATCCCTGAAGTAGGTGCTGAACTCTCACTGCAAAATTCTTCAGTCATATTCACTTGTTTAAAAACTCTGCCATAGAAAATGTGTTGTAACTAAATAGTTAAAGAACTGTTGGTACTTTACTGAACACTTTTGTTCTTTGGTAAAAAAAATTCACTATGGCTTCTTATTTTTATTACTGGTCAGAATAGGAAAATTTACACCTGGCTTATTGGGAACCATGTACCCGAAAGGACCTATTCACGTTTTTTATGAAACCATGTTGTGTGTAACTCGTTTCTGAGCATACTAGTGTTAAGAAACTAGCCAAAATTTATTCAGCAAGTAAAGAAAGAAATGTGAATTTTCACTAAGAGCATCTTAATTCCAAGTTTTGGTTCATAAACTAATTAAAATTTTGCTACCTTTCTTCTTCTGTGGTATTTGATCATCCACATCTGTATTTTAAGCTAGGTGATTCATAGATTCAATTATCATAATTTTGTAGCAATTTTATTGTTTATTAATATTAATTTCTTGTTTCCTAACTAATAGCCAGATTCAGCTAAAAGATAGCTTGGCAATAACATCCAGGCATTGTTGCTCTCCTGTTAATAAAATGTTTCACAAAATACCAAGATCACAGGAATGCATTAACAACATGCTGTGACAAAAATCATTCTGTCTACATCTTTGAGCATAGATCTTTAAAAACAGAAATAGCCCTGCATTTGATGACATGAATGAATTATATCTTCACCAAGAGCAGTTTTGTCTTCTCTTCCTTCTTCTTTCTTTGTGTGTAAAATTCCAACAGCATCCAATGATGTTATTATTTGTGAGCTGGTAGCCCAAAGAAAATCTGACTACATTTGGCACCCAGTGTCTTTCACATAAATCTACATAGGGCCTGAGAAAGCTGAAAAAAAAATCTTAACAAGGAGTCAGATATGGCTTCACGGCACCACAGTTTTTCATGAAGGCCCCATGCTTGTAGAGGTGTGACTTGTTTAAGAGGCCCTGCTATGTGCTACTCTACTGATAGGAGATTAGATAGAAATGCCTACGTCAATGTGCACCTAGAAACTTCTCAGAGCTGGGCCAGTTAGATTTGGCTCCAGACTACAGGGACTACAACCATGAGGCTTGGTTCACATCTATCAGAGCGGGCATGGGCAGAGCCAGGCTCAGCACAATCTACTAAGCTAGTCCTGCAGCCAAGGGCTTAGCACTTTTCTAGCAGTTACGTTTACCTAATAACACTTAGTAAAGTCAGGTCCAGACCAAACCAAAACAACACAACAACAACAAAAAAAACTAAACAGGTACAAAAAGCCTAAAAATGTGTTTAGAAGCCAAAGAAAGAAAAGAAAATGAATGTAGACAGTCATAGAAAGCATAGTTTAAAAATTAATAAAAAAGTCTTTAAAGAAAGAGTAATATTTTTTTTAAAAAAGCCACCTATGGATGGGAAAAACACAGTGCACCTGGATCCTGTATGTTGTTTTGTTGATGTTAAATTTTTTAAATGCTCATGAGTGAAAGACACACTGATAAGAGACATTGAATTGTTGAAAATAACGGCTAAATTAAACCAATCTATATATTTTAATAATGTCTTAAGTTCTTAATAGAAGTCAGGAAATACATTGTGTTGGGGGAGAGGTTGTGCCTTAGTTTTCATAGAAAACAAAAAGCTATGGGTTTCATCAAATTCCATAAAGTTCAGGATTGATTGAGGTAGACCTCCTGAAAATCTCTACTATGAGAATGAAAGAAGAATCATAAAAAAAACTACAAAGCAGATAATATATAAGCTGAATCCTGGATATAGGAACAGTTATTATATAGAAGGAGACATAATAAATCAACTTGGATACAGAGTTCTCATGACTTATTTTTTATATGTTATATTTTTTTTTACATGAAAAGAGATTTATATTACAGTTTGATTATACAGTTCAAATGAATTTATAAAGTGGACAGATGATTTTAACCTTCTCAAACAAAGAATAGAAAATCATCTTTAGATGGCTTGTATATATTGTGCATTCCTTACTCATGTTAATGCAGATATTTATGTTTCCTTTATAAGTTTGTATGTATTCAGAACCAAAGAGCCAGAAATGAATAAAAGCATACAAGTATACCAAGTGATCTAGCCACTCAGAATGTCTTAATTGCATTTTCTATAAATCTTTCCATCTAGAACAACTTCAAAACTGGTATCTAAATTGGTCCATCCTCACATATTATTTCAGTATGGAGGTCAGATTAGCTTTGCACTTTTATATCACATAGAGACTGAACAACAAATGATACAGCTAGTTCTTCATGGACTTCATAATTATTATTATTCAAATTTTCTTAGAGACCTCTAAAGATGATATGAGCCCTAGAAATCAGGAATTAATGTAGAGAACACAATGGCTATATTCCTAAGACGGGTGGCTTTTGATCATTTTGTTTTTATAAATCTCTGTCATCTTGTAAGGGGGTTGGTTGAAGTTGTTACTAGTCATGTCATGGAGAAAAACAAAACAAAGCAGGTTAGATTCAGAAATCTCCTTTGACGGTTCTATGGTGATATGCAAGATATTCATCAGTGTGGCTATAGGATAGGGCCAGTTCAGGCATCCTTTCCTCAGCTGCCCAAGGGACAAGCTGGGGACATCTCCTTGGACATCTGTCTCTTGCCAACCCTAAAATTGCTCCCTTAATTAAGATATCTACCTCCCTGCTCCCATATCCATTCTTCCTCCATCCCAATCATCCCATTCCCCCAAGCTCTCCCCATCCTCTCCTTCTCCCTTCTCTCTCCCCTTCTCCTTTTAATCCCACACCCACCCCCAAGTTCCCAACTTTTGCCTGGCAATCTTGTCTACTTCCAATATCCAGGAAGATAACTATGTTTTTCTTTGGGTTCACCTTCTTATTTAGCTTCTCTAGGATCCCGAATTATAGGTTCCATGTCCTTTATTTATGGCTAGAATCCACTTATGAGTGAGTACATACCATATTCATCTTTTTGGGTCTGGGTTACCTCAGTCAGGATAGCGTTTTCTATTTCCATCCATTTGCATGCAAAATTCAAGATGTTATTGTTTTTACTCCTGAGTAGTACTCTAATGCATATATATTCCACACTTTCTTTATCCATTCTTCTATTGAGGGGCATCTAGGTTGCTTCCAGGTTCTGGTTATTACAAATATTGCTGCAATGAGCATAGCTGAGCAAATGCTTTTGTAGTATGATAGGGCATCTCTTGGGTATATTCCCAAGAGGTATTGCTGGATCCTGGGGTAGGTTGATCCCAAAGTTTCTGAGAAACCGCCACACTGATTTCCAAAGTGGTTACACAAGTCTGCATTCCCACCAGCAATGGATGAGTCCCCTTACTCCACATCCTCTCCAGCAAAGGCTATCATTGGTGTTTTTGATTTTAGCCATTCTGACAGATGTAAGATGGTATCTCAAAGTTGTTTTGATTTGCCTTTCCCTGATCACTAAGGAGGTTGAGGATGACCTTAAATGTCTTTTGGCCATTTGAACTTCTTCTGTAGAGAATTCTCTGTGCAGTTCAGTACCCCATTTTTTAATTGGGTTAATTAACATTTTAAAGTCTAGTTTCATGAGTTCTTATTATATCTTGGAGGTCAGACCTTTGTCTGATGCGGGGTTGGTGAAGATCTCCCAATCAGTAGGTTGTCTTTTGTCTTAATGACAGTATCCTTTTCTTTACAGAAGCTTCTCATCTGGCGATGGATGGAGATAGAGACAGAGACCCACACTGGAGCACCGGACTGAGATCCCAAGTTCCAAATGAGGAGCAGGAGGGGCGGGAACATAAGCAAGGAAGTCAGGACAACAAGGGGTGAGCCCACCCACTGAGACAGTGGGACTGATCTAATGGGAGCTCACCAAGGCCAGCTGGACTGGGACTGATGGAGCATGTGATCAATCTGGACTCTCTGAATGTGGCTGACAATGAGGGCTGACTGAGAAGCCAAGGGCAATGGCACTGGCTTTGATTCTACTGCATGTACTGGCTTTGTTGGAGCCTAGTCTGTTTGGATGCTCACCTTCCTAAACCTGGATAGAGGTGGGGAGGACCTTGGACTTCTCACAGGGCAGGGAACCCTGACTGCTCTTTGAACTGGATAAGGAGGGTAAGGGAAAGTGGGGGGAGGGGAGGGAAATGGGAGGAGGTGGAAATTCTTAATAAAAAGAAAAAAGGAAATCTCCTTTGAAAAGAAAAAAAGAAAATATAGTAATTATAGAATAAAAGAGTACATAATTAAATCAACTTTTAAACTACAAAGAAGCAACTACTGACTGAAATATTTTATTTTGATATGAACTTCTGTATACTGATACAAATTTAAAGTTACTTGTGTTTTAACATACTGTTTATATGTTTCTACTCTTGTTTAAGACATTATTCATTTTAAAATATAATATAAAGTTTCAGTCCTTAATGGCTATTATTACAAATTGGTTAGAATAATTAAGAAATGTAGGTTAGTACTTGCTCATCTGTAACAATCAAACTTGCAGTCATATAGGTATATGTTCAGAATAAAACAGATGTATTTTGGATAGATAGTTGGTATTCAAACACTTCAGAGACCTACAAAATATGGCATTCAAGATGTTTTAATAGCATCAGGTTTTCATGACAGTGAGACATGCCTACCCCTGACAGTTCCAATAAACTTCAACAAAGGATGATGGGCATAAATGAACCTCTAGCAGGGATTTGCTTTCATTTATGACAATGTTAGACACTGGGCAAAGGTACTGCTCTTACCTTGACTTCTGACTGTATGTTGCCCAAAGTAAACAAGTAGAACACACACCATATTTACCAAGACAAGGTAGAACAGTCCTTTAAAATTTCTGCTTTATTAAAATGTGTGTCAGATGTTCTAGACCTATAGACTCATGATTGATAACACAACATGCAGAGGAAACTTGTGTGACTGTCCAGCGTCAGTGATTTCTGCCATTTCTATAGTTTTGGAAGTTGCTTGCTCTGAACTTACTGTTTACACAGTTAAAATTTGATCTTTTTTGAGTCTATGATTGAAGGTGAAGGCTAGGTAACACTACTTTCTCAAATAAACTAAAAAAAAAAAAAAAGAAATGTAAAGTTTATAAGGTTGAGAGACAACAAAGTATAATTTGTTTATATAATAAAATATTTAAGAGTTAAACAATATTTTTGGATGTTAATACAAATTATGACAGAAAATGGTTTAGGTATAAAACATTAGATTCATCAAGATAGAATAAATTATAATAGAGTATTTTCTCTGAATTTGCCAAATACTGATGGACTGGACATTCTGAATGCAATAATTATCTGATAATTTTTCTTATTGTATATAGTCTTACTATTTTAGAATTAAAACTTTTCCTTTTTAATTAGACAAAAGGGGCACTGCTGTGGGATATTTGTATACTATGTAACGATTATTGCTGTGATTGGTTTAATATAGAGCTGAATGACCAATAGCTAGGAAAGAGAGTATAGATGGGACTTCCTGACAGAAAGAGGACTCTGGAAAGAGGAGAGACAGAGTCACTGGTAAGAGGCAGAAAATTCAGACATACAGAATGGAAGAGAGGCAAAAGCCAAATGTCAGAAGATACATTAATATAAGTAGTTAATTTGAGTTATAAGAGATAGGGAATGCCTAAGCTAAAGGACAAACATTCAAAAAATAAAATAAAATATATTAAAAAATAAAAATATACCACATACATTCTGTAGCATACATTTTTAAGGTAGAACATATTTTCATAATATTAAATTTTAAAAAAATGAAAGTGTTTTAGTTGATTTTCTTAGACACTTTGTTTATCATTTCGAGTTTCTAAATGCTTTCTGTAGCAACCTTGATAGTCAAAATAGGAACAAGATGATTGAGTTCCTGAGTTAACTCATAGTCTCACAGATAGAAGAGAAGGGGAGTATCTAAGAACCTATGTTGGTATGCTGTTATTTGACCTTCACACAATCAAGCACATTCAACCATAGACACACAAACACATGCACACACACAGACACACACACACACACAAATCATTCAATTAATCAATACATGAAAAAGCAAGACAGCTAAAATCCTACCAAACTGAAACAATGTGATACTTTATTCACTGTCTTGTGAGATACTGTATTTTGCCAACTCTAGAGTGTTAGAAAATATAATATAAATGAAACATTTGTGTCATTAAAATATAAAATATTTATAGTAATTAGCTATTGAGTAAATTATAAAATTTTACCATCTATTCTTTTATTTTTTTATTAATTAATTTATTTAATTATTAAAGATTTCTGCCTCTTCCCCGCCACCACCTCCCATTCCCTCCCCCTCCCCCAATCAAGTCTTCCTTCCTCCTCAGCCCAAAGAGCAAGCAGGTTTCTCTGCCCTGTGGGAGGACCAAGGACCACCCACCTCCATCCAGGTCTATTAAGGTGAGCATCCAAACTACCTGGGCTCCCACAAAGCCATTACGTGCAATAGGATCAAGAACCCATTGCCATTGTTCTTCAGTTCTCAGTAGTCCTCATTGTCCATTATGTTCAGCGAGACCGGTTTTGTCCCATGCTTTTTCAGTCCCCGGCCAGCTGGCCTTGGTGAGTTCCTGATCTATGTTCATAGCAGCATTGTTTGTAATAGTCAGAACCTGGAAACAACCTAGATGTCCTTCAATGGAAGAATGGATGAAGAAAGTATGGAATATATACATATTAGAGTACTACTCAGCAGTAAAAAACAATGACTTCTTGAATTTTGCATACAAATGGACGGAAATTGAAAACACTATCCTGAGTGAGGTAAGCCAGACCCAAAAAGAGGAACATGGGATGTACTCACTCATATTTGGTTTCTAGCCATAAATAAAGGACATTGAGACTATAATTCGTGATTCTAGAGAAGCTAAATAAGAAGGTGAACCCAAAGAAAAACATATAAGCATCCCCCTGAATATTAACCTTCATCAGGCGATGAAAGAAGACAGAGACAGAGACCATCTATTCTTTTAAAATACAAAGAGATTCATGTTATTTGATGATGCATATCTTTTTGTAGATGAACTTCTTGTACATAAAACATGTTGTAGCTAAATTTCATTGTAAATGTACATGCAAATATCAATCATACACATACATACTACTTACTACCTTTAACCCATGGCCATCTATCAACATCTGTTGGAAAACCCTACAATCAGCAGTGGAAACATCTTAGAATGTTGCATTCAAAATAAAATTCTTTTATTGCAACTTAAGTGGGAAAAAAGTAAAATATAATTTATCTTTATTTTTCATATACAGCTTAAGACTATGATTTTAATCATTATGATTGTTCTTATTGGCATTAGAGGTTTTTAAAAAGTATAAATGTTAAGATTTGTTGAGACTCAGGTTTTATCATGGAACTTTAGGCTAAGTTGAAATTCACAACACTAAACACAATTAGATTTCTTTACTCCAGAACATTATTTTTCCAAATAGTTGTTTTTATTACTCTTACGAAATGATGTGTATTTAGTTTGTACCATCAGCATCAAGCAGTATAACCAGGCAAGAACAGCCAGCAAAGTTCTGTGGCAGTATAAATAGAAATATAATTCCTCTTTATACAGGAAATATCTTCCTGACTCTTTTTAATGTAGCCAACTTACAGCTTTCCCAAGGTCTCATGATCTCTGTAACAGCCATTTGAAATGGGCATTATAAAGCTTGTCTTTTCCAACTCATTTTAAATTAGATGAATTACCCTTGTGATTTTATTCCATCTAAAGTTAGAACTGCTAAAATTGAACTTCATGATGAAGATGATTTTTGCTTACCTATAGATCCAGTGAAGGCAAACAACATAAAAATCATTTTTTATTTAGAAAACCCCTGAATGCCAATGCACTGAAAATAAAGAGAAAGTCCAACAGGATTACACATATAACTTCCTAGAATTATAGCTTCCAAATAGTAATTCTTGGAAAGATATATATGCATAAATAATGTATTTTCTGGAATAATGCAAAATTACTTGTTTATATATTTATAATTACTTCATATTTTATTTAACTGTAATTGAAAAAATTGAATTGCAGAAAAATTTAGAGAATAGAAAGATTAAAATCTGAAACACCATCATCTACAATCAAAATTAATAATGTTGTTTTCATGCACAGCTTTGTTGTGTGTGCATACTTAAATGTACACATATGTACTCATTTGTAAAGGGTAAGAGAGTGTGATGGTTATTTTTTGGTTGTAAATCTGACTATATCTGTAATTAAATAAAACCCTAAAGTAAGGAAGAAGACTTGTGATTTACTTTTGTTGAATCTGAAGTGAGAAGATCCACTTCTAATGTAGATCTTTAAGAAGGGAAGACTTGCCTTTAATCTGTGACTCATCTTCTGTTGGAAACTTAAATATAAAATATGGCATAAGTTCATTTTTCAGAATTGTGTTAAATCAGACACTCATTCTCAAGGCGAAATATTTTCTCAAAAGGCAAAGTGTTTTAAATTTGGTCTACTGTACTATCTTTTTTTTTTAACAGAATATCTTCCTCTGAAGAAACATCCATCTGAAGGGACATAATCAATCCACCAATAAATGGACATATGTGTAACATTTTTCTTCATATTCTAGAATGTTTTTATTTTATAAATTTTGAAATGTATAGCAGTCTAATGATCAAAATCATCTATTCTGCTTCAGAGATATAACTAGTATTAGTGTTCATATACATAGATTTTGTTACATATGTATATATGTGTGTGTTACATAAATATCTCCATTATTGGTGTTTCAAAGGAAGAAAATATGAGAAACTAAATCTTATTAATTCTTCAAAAAATATATATGTTACTGGGATTTTGAAGTTTCCAAAATTATCTGTTATGGTTGATTTTCAATTCTTGTATTTCCAAAGACTTAGATTTACCTTATGCCTTATCTCCATAACAATCTTGAATACATCTTAAAATAAGTATTAAGGGACAGCTTAGTAATCTATAGTTGAACACAGGTTCCATTCCCAGGACCCACACTGGGAGTTCACAAACCCTTTAAACACTAATCCTAGAGGATCTAGTGCCTTCTTCTAACCTCTGTAGGGATTTGCAGACATGTGGTATAACTTCAGGCTAACAGGCTAACAGATACACAATAGGACAGATTCAGACATAAAAGACCTCTAAATGAGTCATGGTGTTGGATAAATGTATGTAGGCTTGGGAGAGAGAAGAAAAAGAGTATAGAGAGTTACTAAAAGAAATAAATGGTTTAAAACAAAACAAAGTCTTTAAAGGGACAGAGTATGGGCAATCATAGATTAAAGGAGTAAAGATAATAAAATAAATATTACAAAATATTAGAGTAAAAATAAATAAGCTACATAAAGATGGAATATAACAGAGAGTAGATTATGGATATTACTGTGTCTTCTTTGAATTTTTTGACTGTGAAAGAACTAAGTACAAAGAAAAATTTCATTGTGTAGACTGCTAGGCTAAACTAGCATGTGTATTATAAATGTATCTTGACATCAGAATTTGGGTCTAAGGATATATTGCCTTGGAAAAGAAGTTTTTTTGTTTTGTTTTGTTTGTTTGTTTGTTTCCACAGAGGATGATAACCTGTGGATTGCATCCAGACTAATATGGTTTGATGGACTGAGACCCCATGAAAGGTTTTTGTGAATACTCCTCAAAAAATTACTTCACCCCGCTGTTTCAGATAAACCTAGCACATAGGGTACACCATGAAAGACCAGATTAATATCAGTAAGTAGTCTAGAGAACTATGCCCAAATTATCAAATATTGTTCATGAATGTTGTTTTACATTTAAAAAGGGATATGCTATAGAGATTTGCTTTGGTATGGATCTTGGTCTATTGTTACAAATTTAAGTTCAGTTGGGTTATTTCTACTCTTGATTAAGCTATTGTATTTCTTCATCTCATTTAATTAAGAAATATGATTTAATATATAATCATCTATAATAGTCAAGTTTGTAGTCATGTTAGTTAGGTTTTATAGATATATCAGTTAGATATTCTTCAAATCTTTAAGATATCTACAGAATATGGCATTAAAATGTTTTAAGAATTTAGGACTTTTCATGAAAGTAAGACACATATGCTCCTGTCAGCACCAATAACTTCAAGAGAAAGATGGGCATCAAAGAGGTTCCTTATGGAGTTTGCTAGCAATTTTGACAAGAAGCTCTTCTTGCCTAGACTACCTAACTGGACATGCAGGACCAACAGAGAAATAACTGCTCAACTTGCCTAAAGATGAGATGGTCTTTTGGGATAACTGCTTCCTGAAAAAGTCTGCCAGACATTCTACAGAACATAGAAAAAGTGATTTCAAACTGCCAATATAGGTGGAAATGTCTTTCAAATTTCCTGCTTCGTGGAAAGTCTGCTTGATACTATGAGCATAAGGCTGAAGATGGATACCCTAATAGTACAGAAGAACTTTGGGTGATTGTATAGGCAGTGAGAGGTCTCCGACAATTCTAGAGTTTTGGAAGTTGATTACAATGAACTTATTGTTTACTTAGGTAGTAGTATATCATTCTGGAGTCTTTGATGGAGTTGAAGAATAGTTATACTTTCCTTAGTTATGATGAAAGATAAAGTAGATATAAATATTCTAACTGTAATTCTTGCTTGATGCCTGTTTTGTTATACGCAATTTTGCTAATTTAATGATAAAGCCTTCCTTTTTATTTAAACAGAAAAGGGAAGGTGATGTGGGATTCATATCTTTATGCTGTAAATACCATTGGTTAATAAAGATACTGGTTTGGCCTGACAGTGTAGATAGGTGGGAAAAACTAAGCTGAATGTTGGGAGAAAGGAGGCGGAGTAGAGAAAATCCATGTACCCTTTATGGAGATACACATCAGAACTTTAGCTGGTAAGCCACATCCATGAGGCAATACACAGATTAATAGAAATGGGTTAATAAATATTTAAGTGTTAGCCAATAAGAAGCTAGAGCTAATGGGCCAAACAGTGATTTAATAGAGTACTTGTGTAATTATTTCAGGACTAAGTAGCCAGGAACTAACTAGTGGCCTCCTCCTACATAATATTTTTTAAGGGTAGGAAACAAATGGATAAGAACTGTGGCAATAAACAGGAAAATGATTCTCGTCAAGATTTTTTGGAGATCTGACTTAGAAGAGACAAGTAGAAACATATCCTAAACTTCTTTATAAATTTGCATTTCAGGGTAGATTTCTGAATCTTCTAGACTCAACCACACTGTATTTTTTTTAGTATCAATCTGTTTATATATTAGTTCCTGTTTTTTTTATAATGATAAAACTCCATGATTAATGCAATCTATGTAGAGATTTGCTTTGACTTCCTAATACAAAGTGGTAAGTGTGCCTTTTGACAAGGAGGCATGACAGCTAGTCACAAGCAAGGAAACAGTGTGGGAGGTCCTTCTGTCTATGTGTTGATTTTATTAGTTAATAAATAAAAAAAAAACTTCTTTGGCCCTATAGCAGGGCAAAACTTAGGTAGGCAGGGAAAACTAACCTGAAGCCTAAGAAAAAGAAGGGTGGAGCAAGAGAGACGCCATGTGACTCCACTAGAGACAGATGCCAGAACTTTAGCCAGTAAGTCACAGCCTCGTGGCCATACACAGATTAATAGAAATAGGTTAAATTAATATGTAAATGTTAGCCAATAAGAACCTAGATCTGATGGGCTAAGCAGTGATTTAACTAATACAGTTTCTGTGTTATTATTTTGGGGATAAGCAGCTAGAAACAAGCAAGCGGCTCTCTCCTTCTACAAATTGGTGCCCAACCTGGAACAGAAAGCCAAGAGATTACATATTCTACTACTTAAACAAAGAAGAAAGAACAAACCTAAAGTGGTCCATGTCTATGAAATTACAAAACCTTCCATCAATGATGTACTCCCTTCCCTAAGGCTGTGCGATCTTAAATAGCAACACCAAGAAGGGTATAACAGTTTAAATACTTCTGGTGGCCTTTTCTCAGTAAAGTGATCTCAGTTAACACAGTGTTTAGAAAAGTTGTTCAATAATTTAACTATTTATTTTAACTGCAGTAAGAAGGCTGCTTGTTCATACCCGCTGCTTGGCCCATTAGCCCTAGCTTCCTATTGGCTAACACTTATATTTTAATTTATCCCATTTCTAGTAATCTGTGTATTGTCATGTGGTTGTGGCTTACTGGGGAAAATTCCCTCTGGTTCCAGCAGGGCTACATGGCTTCCCTCTGACTCTGCCTTCCTTTCTTTCAACATTCAGCTTAGTTTTTCCCCTGCATATATATATATATATATATATATATATATATATATATATATATATATATATTCTGCCCTGTGCAGGCCCAAAGCAGTCCTTTATTAACCAATGGTATTCACAACATACAGAGGGGAATCACATACTACCTACCTTTTTCTGCTTAAATAAAAAGGCTTTAACTTTAACATAATAAAATTATATATAACAAAGCAGGTATCAATTAAGAATTACATTTACAATATTTATGTTTTTATCATAACTAATGGAAACTCTAATTATCAATTCTTTAACTCTATCAAAGACTCCAGAAGGATATAATATTACCTAAGTAAACAATGAGTTCATTGTAAGCAAGTTCCAAAACTCTAGAAATGACAGAGACATTTTACTGCCTGAACAGTTACCCAAAGTTTTTCTGCACTGTTAGAGCATCCATCTTCAGCTTACATGCCCATAGTATCCAGCAGACTTTTCTACGAAGCAGAAAAATTTAAAAACAGGTCCACATATATTGGCAGCTTGTCAGTAACTTTCTTCTGTATCCTGCAGAATGTCTGGCAGACTCTTTGATGAGGCAAGAGCCCCAAAGGATCTTCTCACCTTTAGGCAAGTTCAGCAGTCATTTCTCTGTGAATGCTTCATATCCAGTTTATACAACATAGTATCAAGCAGCCCAGGCAAGAGCAGTTTCTTGCCAAAATCTCTAGCAAACTCTAAAGGAACCTCTTTGATGCCCATCTTCCTTTTGAAGTTATTGGTGCTGTCAGGAGCAGATGTGTCTCATTGTCATGAAAATTCCTAAATTCTTTAAGCATTTTAAATGTGATATTCTGTAGTCTTTGAAATGTTTGAGGAATACCTATGTATCTGAAATATACCTATATTTTTATAGATTATATTTTATATGGTCTATATTTTTATAAATTATATTTTAAATGAACTACATAATCACAATATCTTAATCAAAAGTAGAAATATACATATAACAAAATTGACTTTAAATTTGTATCGATAAAGCAACATTCATATTAATACAAATCTCTATAACATATCTATCTTTAAATGTAAACAAACATTTATAGACAATATTTAGGAATATGGATGTAGTTCTCTCTAAACTGCTTCTTGCTCTTTATTGGGCAATGTAATTTTGGGGGGGTGTTCACAGTAAACTTTTGGAGGGTCTTGGTCTATCAAACCACATTAGCCTGGAATGAATCCACAGGTTATCATCCTCTGTGGAAACAAAGAACCTCTTGTCCAAAGCATCATATCCTCAGACCCATATTTTTAAGACAAAAATACCTTTATAGTATATATGTTGGTTACTTAGCTCTTTCATATTCAAAAAATTCCAAGAAAACACAATAATATACACAATTCAGACTCTCTATGTAAATTCCACTTTTATGTGGCTTTACTTCTCCTTTAATCTATGACTATCGGTACTGTCTCTTTAAAGACTTTACCTTTTTAAAATACCATTTACTTCTTTTTATATCTGTTTATATTCTATTTTTCCTCTCCCAAGTGTACATACATTTATTGAACATTGTGACCCCTGTAGAGTTACTTTATGTCTGATTCTGTTCTATTGTGTATACAATTCTTTACTGTTCAGGAGCACTACCTAAAATGCTAAGCAAGTCTTAAAAATGTAAACTACAGCATTACTAGGGCATATATCGCACCTTCTGCTTGCACCATCCAGCCCAGCATGGCAGAGCTGTTTGTTGCCTCTGAGAGCCATGCTCACAGCCCCATTTTTAGGCACACAGTCAGTATATGTTGCTATTAAGCAAGTTGTAGCACTCTGTTCACAAACCCCATTTAAATGCTGAGCCTCCTGAAAGAGCCAGAGGTCATGCTGGCAGCACTGCCCAGAAAGCTGGCATGTCAGAATGGCATTTTTTTTTCTGCTACCACTGAATCAAGAAAACCTCTCTTAAAGAGCCATGCCTTTGTTTGCTTTTAGCAAACAGAGCTCACCCAAGAAAATGCTTAACTTTGATTGTCTGTGTCTTGGATTCCTTTTTAAACTCTCTTAGGTTTTTAATCAATTTTATTTGGCCATGTAGGCGCCAATTTGTTGGAGGGTGCCACTTGTTGGTTCCCAGCCACTTACCCATGAAATAACCACACAGAAACTATATTAATTAAATCACTGCTTGGCCAATTAGCTTTAGCTTCTTATTGGCTATCTCTTAAGTATTAATTTAACTCTTCTCCATTAATCTCTGTATTGCCATGTGTCTTTGGTTAATTAACTAAAGTTCCAGCAGAATTACATGGCTTCACTCTACTCTTCCTCCTTTCTCCCAGCATTCAATTTAGTTTTCCCTGCCTATTTACTATATCAGGCCAAACCAGGTTTTTTATTAACCAATGATATTCACAGCATACAGATGGGAATCCCACATCAATGTTACAGTTGTGTAGCTTGATCTTATAGACTCCAAACAGCAGGAACAGGAGTTTCTCTATCCTCATTATTTACTAGCTTTCAGGACCCTTCTAGTCATACTGGGACACTTTTCCCAGTCTTAATACATGGGGAAGAGCTCGGGCTTGGTGAAAATTGATATACTAAGTTCTAATGATATTCATAGGAGACCTGCCTTTTCCTCCATGAAAACAAAGAGGAGGGGATTGGGAGTGGAAGGGAAGAGGGAATGGGAAAGAGGGACTGGAATGGGAGGATGGAAGGAGGCTGCAGCCTGCATGTAAAATAAATAGATGAATATAAATATTTACTCATTGATATTATTGATTTTATATTGTTAAAATGATTCTTACGCTACTTGGGAAAATATTAAAAGACTTGGAAATATTTTTGATCTTGTTTTTGGATCTTGTTTCGAAAAACTATTTGGATAAACTATCCACTATTTTATTTTGTGGCTTATTACTCCATAATGAAGTCATGACATCCCCCTGTAATAATTGATCTGTCTATCATTGAACCATTGTTTGTACTTTATTAACTGGTTTACTAAGTGTAAAATAATAACCCCACTCAGGGCTCATTTCTTATGTAGTTATTGTTAATGTACAACTTTACATGTTTGTTTCCATTGGTTCAGCTTTTTTTGGTGACAAATCTATTCAAATTTTTGTTCATTTTTAATTTGTTATTTTTTTTTATTTTGATTCATAAGAACATTTTGCAAGACCCCAAAACAGTTTATGTCAGTGGAGCACATCTTTCCTTGTCTGTTGTTACCTGTTTATATTTGTAATAGTGTCTTCAGATTATTTAAAATCTCTTAATCATTTAAAAACTCTTTGGTAATTTTTTCAGTAGTTATTCTTTGTGGGACTAGGAGAACATGTTCATATCTTCAGGAAACTCAGTTCATTTGTTCTTAATTTTTAACTATCCTCTGTTTTCTCCTTGAATGCCATTTAATTTTATTGCTATAATTATTCTTAAACTATTTCAGAAAGCATCAAATAGTTTGAAACTTTTTAAAATATTTTTAGTCTTGTTTAAAAAATTAATTGGAAATTTTTCTTAAGTACTTCAAATTTTGTTAACTTAGGAAATCTTATTGTAATGATGTATAGACTGATAAGTTATCATCACAAATACTGGTATAACAACCCAATCTATTTCTAGGAAGTTGGTTCTCAAATTACATGAAGATCAAAATGATCAAAATACACACATATATTCATTCACATGTATATTAGCATAATAAGATCAAAATACATACATGTATTCATTAGTATGTATATTAGCATAGATATCATGAAAATAACAATAGTTAGAAATATTTACTAGTACACACACAGTAGCATTAGAATATTTGGATAAATGTGTAGCTGGTGTTGTATTATAATTTATGTAATTATATATATTTTCTATTTGAAAAATATCTGAGAAATTATTTTCTTTCATATATGTCTAATGTCAACTTCATTTGTTTTTCTTAAATTCAATCAGGTATGAGTGTGACTATTCATTTTTTTCCCCACAGTCAATTGAGAAATAACTAAATGGGGAATTGAAAGCAAAAAAATAATAATAATCTTAATGAGTGGTAAATTAAATTGTTTCAGGATTCCTGCAAATAAACTTCCACAACCTTAGCTCCTCTTACTTATAAGTATGCATGGTAGAAGCAAATGTTACATTTCTCATTTTCACTCAAGAGTGTAAAATAATCTCTAATTATGATTTTTAGGTTATCATTTAAAATTATGCAAGTATAATGCAGCTCTCATTTATAATTTTGGGGTTCAAAGAAGTAAAACATGGTCAGAGAAATATCAGTGTAGAGCATCTTTTCTCTTTTTGTCTTCTACTTTAACTGTAATGAGTATTATATCGCTTCATTGAGCTAAAAGTAATCACAAATAAACTTACATTGGCTAGTCATAACTACTTTGGATTATTAAAGGATAAAAATGTGTTAATATATCAAAGGGGGAAGACTAGTTATATTCCTGGAAATGACAAAGAAATATTCTAGAGATATTAAGCTCAGTATGCAACTGTATTGCCTTCTGGCACGTAGCTCTTTATTGGGAAAGGAAAAACAATAAGAGTTCCAAAACATTACATGGTGAACATAATACCAATTTTTTGTATAATTTTTTGAAAGTTTTACAAGAGGAAAATTGAACTACATCTCAGAAGATAACACATCATTTGCCAGATTTAAAGATGGAATAGAATCTAATCTGAAATAAGTAAAATTTAAAAAATTAAAAATTATTGTTTAGTGACAACAGTTCAAATTTGTAGGCACTATAGATAACATTAATAAATTCACAAAAAATGACTTACAAGACAAAACATAATTGCAATACAATAAATACAAGGTACCAGTAGCTTAAGTATTGACATCAACCAAAAATATATATGCCCAGACACACTTCAAAAGTATTAGCCTTTGGCCATCTTCTATAACTAAGTGGAGAGAGAGGGACAATAACTCAATCACAAAGCCTCCAACCTAATTTTTTCTGACTGTAGCAACTGGATCCTAACATAATTGTCATCTGAGAGACTTCATACAGCAACTAAAGGGAGTACCTTCAGAGTCTCAAAGACAATATTAAGCAGACCTTGTGGAATCCTTCTGGAGAAGGGGATGGAGGATTGGAGGAGCTAAAGGCATCAAGAGCACTACAAGAACACTCTCAGATTCGACTGACTGGAACTCATGTGGGCTGTTTGGGTCTGACCTAAGTCCTCTAAATATATGTCATGATTATGTAGCTTGGAATTCTTATGGGATTCATAACAGTAGGAGTAGTTATGTCTCTGACTCTTTTGTCAGCCTTTGGGATATTTTTCCTCTTAATGGGTTACCTTAGCCAGCCTTGATGTGAGACTACATTCTAGGTCTTATTGTATTTTTTATGTTGTACTTGGTTGACATTCCTGGGAGATCTGCTCTTTTATGACGCAAGGGGGAAGGGAGTAGATATGAGGCAAAAATAAAGAGGTGGGGAGAAGAGAGGAAGGGAAAATTGCAGTCAAGATGTAACCCATGAGAGAAAAATAAATAAAAAAGAAATATTACCTCTGAGTAACATTATAAAATAGTAATCTATTAACTTCTAAATATGACAACCATAACAATCATAAGGACTTTTGACTGCATAAATTTTTCAGTTTAGAAAATCAAAGGAAGGACACTTTAAGCAATTGAACATTTTAACCCCGAACTAGTGAGGCAGTCAGTATACAAATCAAGAAAAAAAGACTACAGATTTCTTTTTTAGCCATTAAGTAATTCTCCATTCGTGTGCCAAAAAGTTACAATAGCGGCAAATTTGATTGTTTTTAGATCAGTGAGAAAAAAATAATTACAGAGATGTCAGGAGAAATAGGTATTTGAAGCTAGGTAGAAAACTTGAAATCATCAAGAAGATAGTTATACATTTTTGCTGTTGTTGTTTATAAGAAAAAGAAGATTGAGCTCTAGTGAGAAACAGGCAACACCAAAAGCTGTGAGGAATTTGATTAGCATATGTATAAGTGAATCAGGGAATTGTTGATTTGGGGTTAAAGTTGCCATTTTATAATCTGAGATTTGTTTTAAGTAAACACAAAGGTAGGTTGTTTAAGCTTATAAAAAAAATCCAGCTGAATTTGCTAGGCAGAAGATAAGTCAGTGCTATTGTTAGGCCATCTCCATTCATTTACTCTCTCAAGCTAGCATTAGTTGTGCCTTTCTGCTATCAGTGCTTATTTTGTTTTACTAGTTAATACAGGATGGTAGTGTTGATTGGCACGACAGAAAATAAATTGCTACTATCGAAGTGATGTAAGTATAATTTTGGCTTTGTGATTTGTATTTGTAATTCCTCATCCTCAAAATGTCATTTCATTGTGTGCAAGATGGTTTCCTTAATTCTAAACCTCTCTGTGTGAATCTGCATTTTAATGTTTCAAGTAGGCATAATAACACTTCCTCTTCTCACAAGGGTGTTTTAAAGATTAATTAGCTAAGTGCTTGGAAGATAAGATGGGTATATAAATGCTAAGTATTCATAATCATTAAGATATCATCTTAATATAAAATAAAAAAAATTAAAGTAGCTCCAGAGTCATTCAGGATTAAAGTAGAAAATTTGGAAAAACTCTTTGTTCATAATGGAGCAGGAAATCCTTGGGCCTACTCTGCTTATAATTTTCTATTTCTTCGCATACTTTTTATTTTATTTTATTGATATTTATTGAGCTCTACATTTTCTCTGCTCTCCTCCCTACCTCTCCTCTCTCCTCTTCAATCTTTCCCAAGGTCCCCATGCTCCCAATGTACTCAGGAGATCTTGTCTTCTTCCACTGTCTACTTCCCATGTAGATTAGATCTATGTAAGTCTCTCTTAGTGTCCTCATTGTTATGTAGGTTCTCTGGGATTGTGATTTGTAGGCTGGCTTTCTTTGCTTTATGTTTAAAGACCACTTACTGTAGAGAGCCACGTGGAGTCACACCCGATGGCGATGTAGAGAACTGCGTGGAGCTGCACCTGATGGTGCTGGCTCCCGCCCTCCGCTATCCCAAAAGTGAGTGCTCTCTGTGATAATCAACTCCTAATATCAACTAGGCCTGACTTATGCTATTATCACACAATTATTGTCAGCTGCTTGCATATGCGTGAACCTATGGGCAGTGCCCACCTGGCAACCTGGGGTTGGCGGCTCAGGCCTACTTAAGGGCTGGGGGAGAGAGGGAGTGAGAGAGATTTTACAATTGTTAACAAGGTCCTGAATAAACTGCTTAGCAAGAAGAGCTCCGGTGTTGCGCATCCTTCTTGCTGGCTGAGGGGGACCGTGACAACTTACAAGTGAGTACATGTGATAATTGTCTTTCTGTGCCTGGGTTACCTCACTCAAAATAATGTTTTCTAGCTCCATCCATTTTCCTGCAAAATTCAAGACGTTGTTATTTTTTTCTGCTGTGTAGTACTCCATTGTGTAAATGTACCACTTTTTCCTTATCCATTCTTCAGTTGAGGGGCATTTAGGTTGTTTCCAGGTTCTGGCTATGGTAAAAAAAAAAGCTGCTATGAACATGGTTGAGCACATGTTCTTGTGACACGATTGGGCATCCTTTGGATATATACCCAAAGATGGTATTACTGGATCTTGAGAAAGGTTGTTTCCTAATTTTTCTGTGAAATCACCACACTGACATCCAAAGGGGCTGTCCAGCTTGCATTCCTACCAGCAAAGCAGAAGTGTTCCCTTTTCCCCACAACCTCTCCAGCATAAGTTGTCATTAGTGTTTTTGATCTTGGCCATTCTTACAGGTGTAAGATGGAATCTCAGAGTCGTTTTGATTTGCATTTCTTTGATGACTAAGGATGTTAAACATTTCCTTAAGTGTCTTTCAGCCATTTTAGATACCTCTGTTGAAAGTTCTCTGTTTAGGTTCATACTCCTATTTATTTGCATTCTATCTTTCTCTGTTTACTCATATTTAATGAGTTCCTTATATTGAAACATATGAATAAATGGTGTTATTGAATTTCTTGATGTTACTTTCATAATAGTGTTTCTTTTTCAGTTTTACATGAAGTAGTGAGTGTTACTCAAGGGTATTTGAAGTAGTTTAAGTAGTGCCCTATCTCATATTTTAAGGGCTTCACAGTATAGAATCACATTATATTAATTATAGTTGATAATGATTAAGGTACCTGTCACAAATGCCAAAAAATAGCAGTGTTATGTGAATCTATGTCAAGGATGATGAAAAATAAGGGAAAGGATATAATTTTATGTAGTAGAGGAAAAAAGATGTTATGTGACATCATAAAATATTGTAGTACCTAATGCAATAAAAATAATTTCAATTGTTTGGTTAGAGCATATTTTACTTAATGTTAGAAAAGCATGATCTGTAAATTTAAGTAATTAATAAGACTCTTGGTATTATGCATTTTAGAGCCTGTCACCAAATAACTGAATTTAATTGCATATCCAAATTTTGAGGAACATAATATTGTGTCCAGAATGATTGAGTGTTATGATAAATCAACAGTTTAGAAATGTAAGGAGACTTTGAATCACAGCAGATAATTAAATAATATGTCAACAATATTATCATTTTATCAGAATAATTGTTTGGGATACTCTATGATTTGTTGTAAGGTTAAGATATTTGTTGCATTTCAATGAGACACGAAGGAAACTATGTTCAAGCATATATTAGCATGATAATATGTTTCATTGTTAAGTACTGCATATACCAGGAGTTTCCTTTAAACATGAAGAAAAACATGTTGGGTTTCTGTGGTTTTGGACAACCATTTCTCTACCTATTCTGGATTCCATTTATCTCCCATATTCTTTTTGTGATGCTATATCTAACTAAGCACAGTAAAATATGGGAAAATCTGATTTGGAGAAACCATTTAGTATATATGAAATACTAGAATAATTGTTCTATGAATATATAGAACATCATATACTTCTGTTGCACATTATGTTATAAGCCTACATTTATCCCTTTACACATTTTCCCCTTATCAGAAATCTTACTAACTTCTGTGAAATGAAATACATACCTATACTACCTGCAGAGTGAATTCTCTGAGTTCAAACTTGCGTTCTCTACAGTGTTTTATTTCTGCTAGTACATACAATGGACCTCTGGCAACAACTGTGATCAGTGTTCATAAGAACAAAAAGTAAAGAATATCACATATTCCACAAATTGTCATAAGGCACATGTGTTACATATGGTTGTGTTTTATAGCATTCACAGCACCAAAGATACAGAGGTGATATGATTGTTATATGTTCAAGTCTAGCCTGGTCCACATAGAAAGTTCTAAGGAAGCCAGACTTAAACAGTGAGACTTAAATTCTAAAAATATAGCAAATTCTTATGAAACATATCCTTGAATTTACAGATATAATAATATGATAATCATCTTTCAGAGTGGGTTGCTGGAGTTCACAGGCAACACCTTGAGCCTTTCTTTGCTATGTTGGGTCAGCTTTATTTAATTTTGATTGTAACCTTTCTAAAATTTGACTCAAATTTCCCAAAGGATGTGTTTCATAAGTTAACTTGCTGACTTACATGTGTAGAACAGGCCAAAGTGACACAGTTTCACCCAAATTGTCGACAATGGACAAGGAATAATATTCTTCATATGTTACCTGAAAATGAAAGAACAATTCACACCAGTTTAACTAGGAGTTAACATCACCCAAACCAACTGACATTTCAGTATCCAACGTGATGACATGTACCCTAACTGCAGCTCTTTTTCATCCTTAGCTAACACTGAGCTTCAGAATCATCAATACTACTTTGAAAGTTAGAGTTGACCTCATGTCATCATAGCTACAAAAACTAATAGCTCTGGGCATACATCGACAAAGCCTGCATACTTTCAAGGTGAGCTTTGTTGTTATTCTAGTTGTTTTTTAATTTGAAATACATTTATTTTCCCAGAATAGTTGCAAATATTCTATGAAATCTTCTTTACTCTCCACATATTTATTTTATGTAGAGAACAAAAAGATCTCGTGCACACAGAAAAGCACTGGAGAAGCCAGGAAAGTTAAGCACACAGCTTACCTATTCAATGGAAAAAGGTGCTTATTGCTTTCCCTAGAATGCCAGGAATGATGTAGTTTTATAACTGGTGATCTTTGTTTTTCACTGAGATAGGGTTTGCGCATATTTCCCAGAATTTTTGTTTTTATTTATCCCACACCCTTTCCCCCTAAATCTTGAGGATTGCTTTTAGGCCATAAAACCAAGTATTATGAGTAAAGTCATTGTACATTACAAAAACCTAAATGACATAGAATGTTATCTTATGTTCATGACAATCCTGACTCCCACAGGCATTATGTTTACAGAGTCATTCTTCCTAGACCCTTTTCATGAATATTGTTTCTAAGTCAACAAGAAACTGAAACCATCTTATGGATGAAGCCATATGCACTTTGCAAAAAAGCTTCAATGTAAACATGTCTTAAATTGTCATACACTTGGGACTAGGTTAATTGTTGTCTACTCTTTTCACACAAAATTGTATTACACTTCAATATGGCTAAAATAAAATTATCTGCAGCAGACAGTAGAAGTCCTGGTCCAGTGTTGGTTACAATAAAACCAGCCTAAGCAGAGTTTCTTTCTTACCTCACTCTGATGTTCTTTACAGCTTGCTGTAAAGCTTGTTCTGGATTCATTGTAATTTTATCAGTAAATACATTTAAGTGCTGATCACACATCCTGAAGCAACTTTCTTTTGTTAAAACTGGAATGCTATCTCTGTCTTCTTTCATCGCCTGATGAAGGTTAATATTCAGGAGGATGCTTATATGTTTTTCTTTGGGTTCACCTTCTTATTTAGCTTCTCTAGAATCACGAAATATAGTCTCAATGTCCTTTATTTATGGCTAGAAACCAAATATGAGTGAGTGCATCCCATGTTCCTCTTTTTGGGTCTGGCTTAACTCACCCAGGATAGTGTTTTCAATTTCCATCCATTTGTATGCAAAATTCAAGAAGTCATTGTTTTGAAGTCTCACGATCCAAAGGAGGAGCAGAAGGAGAGAGAGCACGAGCAAGGAACTCAGGACCGCAAGGGGTGCACCCACACACTGAGGCAATGGGGATGTTCCGGGAACTCACCAAGGCCAGCTGGCCTGGGTCTGAAAAAGCATGGGACAAAACCGGACTTGCTGAACATTGCGGACAATGAGGACTACTGAGAACTGAAGAACAATGGCAATGGGTTTTTGATCCTATTGCACGTAATGGCTTTGTGGGAGCCTAGGTAGTTTGGATGCTCACCTTAATAGACCTGGATGGAGGTGGGTGGTCCTTGGACCTCCCACAGGGCAGGGAAACCTGATTGCTCTTTGGGCTGAGGAGGGAGGAAGACTTGATTGGGGGAGGGGGGAATGGGAGGTGGTGGCGGGGAAGAGGCAGAAATCTTTAATTAATTAATTAATAAAAAAACTGGAATGCTAATTTGGTTTTCACAGTGACTGCAGAGTTCCTCTGCTCTGTGGTGAGATACACCATCCAGAGACTGATCTGAAACTTGAGAGGCATTCTTAAGTATGTATTTTACTCTCATCTGTGCTTATTCTCAGACAGTAGCCACTCAGGAATCTTCCCAGGATTATGTTGAGAAGCTTAAAAAAATCAATGTCAGACTTGCTCCACTTCATGTTTGTCCCATACCTTCTCATTCTAGGTACAGAGATGCTACTCTGTGCTTCCTTTGTATAATGCGAAGTGATAATCTTTGTGTGATTACATGCTGTTGTTACTGTGGTCTGAGGGCTGACAGTAGTGGGTAAGTGTACTTCAGTGCTCCAACACAGGGAGCTAAGACAGGGTTTTTAATTTTTGTATTATCTTGCTACAGGAAGAGGATTGTACACAGCTCTCCATTCCACCAGCTTTCGGGGCTCTGTAAGAAGGGATAAGGACATGCCTTCTTTCATGATGTTTGCTCTATCCTGAAAGGCACCTGTTGCTTGATATTAGAATAGAAAAAAAAGAAGTTCTTGTGAATTTTAAGACAGTCTGTGCATTTTTGCTGCTGAGGGCTTTTGTCTCACTACCAGCCAGGTAGAAACAAAACAACAAAAATGCATGCTGGTAACCATCTGAGTTTCCCCCAGGGATTTTTTTCTAGCTCTTTTTTCACATTTTAGTGACTTGTTATTTGGGGCTATTGTTTTTATGTATTACATATCTGTTTAGGTAGAAAATGGCCAACATTAGACACTATAATGTCTGGAATCAGAAGTTTTTTAATATCTAATTTATTGTGATAAGGGAAACAAAACAGTTATAATAACTTAGGAAAGGCTGCAGCAGAAAAATAAGATATAAAATTAGATAGCAAAAAAATAAATTGGAAACAGTAAACAAAGGAGAGATGCCATGTTTTCTGGAATTGAGGAAAATTCAAGATATTCACATGATCTCATTAAAGTAAATCAGTGAACGAGTATTTCCTAGATTTCAGTTGCAAATTGCTTTGTGTTTATCTTCCTTAGGGCTAGTTGAGCAAAATATGCTGTTTTATAAATTTAACTTTTGGAAGAAAATCAGTTTGGTATAACACCTAGTCTTTCATATAAATATAATGAGATATTTCTAAAAGGACACATGAATTTGTAAAATTATATAGACTAAATTTTATACCTCACTTTTTTACCTTGTGATACATATGTATGGATGTTTTTGTGTGGGCAGATGCATGTTTGCAAGCATGCATATTCACATGCACAAGTCAGTCTTAGGGGTCACCACTTATGCTTGGCTCACTTTTATTATTTGAGACAAGTTATCTTACTGGCCTCCAATTTGTCAATTATGTAAGGCTGTCTAGCAAGCTGGTCCCTGGTTCAGGCCACCATTTCTGGCTTTTGTGTGCAGTTTCTGAGATTGAATTCAGGTTCTTGAGCTTGATCAACAAGTATTTTTTTTTTCATGTACACCAATACAGCAATTTTTGTTTACTGGCTCAGTCTTTTGAAAGGATATTTCGCTTTGTAGGCCAAGCTGCCCTAAAAATCATAATCATGATCTTTTGCAGTGGTTGTGATCATAAGAGTGTCACCCCATTGGTCATAAACAAATTTGTGTATTTGCCTTTGATTATTTTTTCTTCTACATTTGGTGCTAGATATAGAGTCCATAAACAAATATATCATTGTTTCCAAGATGTGTCTATTACAAATTTAGCTACCACAATTGAGGTCAACTTTGCTTGAGCATATGCTGCATTTATTTTGGAGAATTAACTAACAGTAAGATAGGTTGATGTGTTAGCAGGAATACAGGCAAGATTTTAAAGAAGTTCATGTACATAGTTGATGTGGAATTCCCCTCTGTATGCTGTGAATATGTTTCACTACCACTGGTTAATAAAGAAGCTACTTTGGCCTATGGCAGGACAGAATATAGCAAGGTAGGAATTCCAAGCAGAAACAGAGGAGGTAAAAAGGCAGAGTCAGGGAGACACCATAATTTAGAGTGTCTTTTTAAATTGCTTTCTGGCTGTTTAGCTCTTCAATTTGAACTTTATTAAGTGAGAAAGGAGAAGCTTGTTGCGGGAGGGCCTTTCGCTCCTCCAGCCAATAGCCGCTGAGATACCAGCCCATTGGGGCGTGGTCTCTCTCCCTTTAAAAAAGTGGCTACTTCCCTCCTCACTCTCTCTTACTTCCTGCTCCGGTTTGGCGACTAGACTCCCTTCCTGATTGCGCAAAGGGCTGTTGTCTGGGACAGTGATCTGTAAGTTTTTTTCCCCTTTAAATAAATACCATCCTATTAATCATAATTCCAAACTGGTGTGGGATTGTTTACGACTTATGCCTTCAGAACCTTATGATTATGATAACATAATGGGGCTTGAGGTATGGAAGTGTTTGAAGAAAGAATATATTTAGCAGTGGTAATATGATGGTATCTTGAAATCAGAAAACATTATTATCATTATTATTATTATTAATTATTATAGCAGTATGAGTGAGGAAATATTTATATTAGAAGAGATAGCCATATGGGCAGTTTCCTCGGTAGACTAGTCTTCTGAGGTATCATTTAACACTTATGTGTGTCCCATTCTGATCACTGAGACAGGGTCTCTCACTGAATACATAGCTTGTCATTTCAGTTAGATTGGCTGGACAAAAGACTTCCAAATCCACCTATTTCCAAGTCCACTAAAGTTACAGTTAGGTGTTGCCCCACTCAACTTTACATGCACAGTGGTAACACAAACTCAATTCTTCATGTATGCACAGCAAAAAACTTACCCATTATGCCATCTTAAAAAATAATTGACCACATATGTGTGGAACTTTTTGATTTATTTATTTATTTATTTATTTATTTATTTATTTATTTATTTATCTATCAAATGTATTTAACTTTTCTATCATTAAGCCAATGAGGTGTTGCTCATATAATAGCACTGAAAAAAATCTCAGTGGATGTTTTCCAAATTTGGTGTTATTTTCTGATGTTATTCAATATGTTTGTCGTGAGGTTGAAAGAAAGGTCTCACACATGCTAGGAAAGCAATGTAACATGGAAGTACACTCCTCATCTGATTTTGTTTTTTGCTTAAAAGTTATTTTGTTATAATATTTAATGACCATCATAATATAAATTTTCCAATATAATTTTCCATTATAACCTAAATTAGGTTTAGATTTATACTGCAATTTTTTGAAATCTGTGTGACTTTGTAAGTAAATGTAAATAAATGATAAACTTTGAATGATTTCATCTATGACCAAGATATAACTCTGTGTGTGAAGTTGTAATTTTCTCACCCATGCTTTGTAAATTTTAATGTATATGCAACAAAGACTTGTTAAAAAAATAAAATATATATTGGGGAAATTTTTCTTACCTTTAATATTAATTTATATCTTCAATTCCTAGCTTAAAAATACAACTAATTATTTCACTGAAACTTTTATAACCTTGCTATATAATTGCAGAATATTTTTATTTTAACTTTTAGGATTTTATTTTATGTTTTGTACATTTTTAATTAAGATAGGATAAAATCCTTTTTTTCTTCCTGGTCTCCTCTCATGCCCCCAAACTCTGAAACTGATAGATTCTTTTGCTTTTTTATCACACTATGTTTGTATTACATACAAATATATAATTATATATATATAATTATTTGCTGAGTTTGTTCTTGTTTGTTTACATATGATTTGTATTGCATTATTAATAAGTGAACTCATCCTTAGATTTTTTAAAGCCATTGCCTGATTCTGCATGTATTATCAATGGTATTTTTTATGTAAAAACAGTTGTGTTTCTTAAAAAATATGAAATTCACTATTTTCTTAACTTCCAGTGTAGCTCAAAATGACTAAGCAACTACAATGTAAGAGCAATAACTCTTTCAGAGACTGCAAAAAAGAAAAAAAAAGTCCATTTCATTCACAAAGCTCTGCTCTTTGGTGTATGTAGCTTTACACACTTTTAGAACTGTTTACTTTTCAATCAAGTATGCAAATTAATTTAATGAAAAAATAGTTTTTGCATCTGCTGACTTGTTAGACCCCATAGTTTTGCATCCGTTCCATCTTGACTAAAGTTCAGAGTGTTCAAACCTATTCTTGCTCCTCAATGATGGACAAGAGGATGTTTGACTAAAGGTGTGGCTGCTGGATGTTTTGCTCCCCAAAAACCAGACAACAGGATGTTTGACTTAGAGTGGGCTTACTAGGTATTTTGGGGATGTAAGGAGGTAATTATGCTAGCTTGTTCTTCATATGTTGGAAGTCTTGTGCTCTCCCCTTTTGATTGGTGTGTGTAAGGACTATAATTAATAAACTTGGGGCTTTTTGATAAAGTATTCACTAGAAGCCCCCCCAACTCTATCTTCTGACTTTTTTCTATTTCTTTCCTCAGTCCATACTCCTTTTCGCAGCAACATATGGGCAAGTCAGCCTGTCACAACACTTATTCCATTAGTACAATGGATTGTATGGAATTATTTTGAATATTAAGACAATTTTGCTTTCTCGAGGAGGAAGAAGTTTTAAAAAGGTATATGTTGCAGCTTTAAATGCTGTTGGAATTGATTAGCATTTGTTCAAATTTATTACTATGCTACTCACTTACAGCTTTTATTTTAGTTATTATTTTTGTTTGTGTGTTTTGATAGTCTCATGATATAGGCTTGGCTGGTCTTGAACATTGATGTGGGAGTGATTTCTTTCTAATCTGTTGCTTTCATTGGTTAATTAATAAAGAAACTGCCTAGGCCCATTTGATAGGCCAACCCTTAGGTGGGTGGAGTAAACAGAACAGAATGCTGGGAGAAAGAAGCCAAGTCAGGCAGTCGCCATGATTTTCCCACTCTAGACAGAAGCAGGTTAAGATCTTTCCTGGTAAGCCATCTCGTGGTGCTACACAGAATATTAGAAATGGGTTAGATCAATATGTAAGAATTAGCCAATAAGAGACTAGAACTAATGGGCCAGGCAGTGTTTAAAAGAATACAGTTTCCGTGTAATTATTTCCGGTAAAGCTAGCCGGGTGGCAGGAAGCAGCCCCGCCGCTGCACACAACAGAACATCCTCTAGAGACCAGGCTGGATTCAAAGTCAAAGAGATCTATTTGACCCAGCTTGCTGAAGACTAGGATTAGAGGCATTACATGTTCACCTGCTATTTTTTTCTTCTGTTAAATGTATTTTTTTCCATATATTATTTTCTGATTATGGTTTCCACTACCCCAATTTCTTAAAATTCCTCCCAACTTCTCTTCCACCCAAACCCATATTTTTTCTGTTTCTTTAGACATCAAACCAACTTAAAAAAATAATAATAAAGTAAGTTAAAACAAAGAAAACAAAACAAACAAGAGTCAAAGAAGGAGCATAGGAAAAAGAGGCAAACAGAAACACATTCATACACTCAGGACTATCAAATCAACAAAATCACTCAGTCATTAAAGCCTAGGCTTACCTTCTAATTTGTAAGCAATGATTTCTTATTTGAGTTTTTATGTTAGATAAGTTTCACCTCAGAATTTGACATGAAGTATTTTCTCCTCATTATTTTGGAAGTTTCTATGTCAGACTGTTTTCTTTGTAGAAATATCTGCAATTATAAGGAAAATGTATTTAATAGATATAAAATTGTCCAGGCGTTCTCATTTTTAGTGAGTGTTGATAGCGTGTCTTTGATGGATATTGCTAGTTGCATATGTTTTTGTGTAAGTTTTGGCTGAAGTTTATTCATGATTATGCTTTATTTTGCTACTGATAACCTGAAACTGTGCTAACCTGATTTTGCTCAACAAATTTTTAAGACTTTATTATATTCCCTGCCAGTTAAAACTTACTAAACTTTAAAACACATCTAAATTTTCTTGAGAAATATTTTGGCTGGAATAAATTTCTATTTCTTTTTTTTCTCTGCACTAGCTTTTGCCTTCAAGTTTGTTTGTATACCACATCTGTATAGTGCCAGAAGAAGAAAAAAGAGGGTTTTAGATCCCCTGAAACTGGAGTTAAATATGGTTGTCGTTCACTATGTGGATGATGGAGATCAAAGTCTGTTTTTCTGGAAGAAAAACTAGTGCTGGTAATTGCTGAGCCATCTCTTCTACCCCCCCATTTTTTTATCATCTATTTTATTTTTTGGGTTTATGTGCACACGTTCACTTGTATATACACTTTCTCATAGACCATTAGATGTATTCTGTTACTATAGAGTAGGTTTAAGGTATTTGACTTTCTGTCCTCTTTCCAGAGAGTGGAGTGCTTGGGTTACAAGTATTTACAACTTTTAAAATGTATGCAGTGTTTAGCTTTTACTGGGAATATAATCTCATATTTTTATGGCAGGGGATTCTACTCACTAAAGCATCTCCCCAAGACCTTTAGTTTATTATTTTATCTTTTTATTTCCTATCTTTTATTTATTTTGTGTTTAATTTACTTTTCTTTTTAAAGACCCTGCATATGAAAACTGTGGTCTTGAGAGTGAAGAAGAGGATTCCTCTGTTCAGTTTTTGGTATCTGGCCTACGGATCAAATTTTTGCAATAGTGAGTGTTTGTTTAAAGCAATAATCTTACCTTTTCCAATTAGTGTTTTTCAAAAAAAAAAGATGGCATAATAATGAAATGAAAATCAAGTCACATTCCTTGATATCAGTTCATTTGTTGTAGTGAAGTCATATGCGTTCTATTATAAGCTTTTCTTACTTTCACCAGCATTGGGTGTCATGTCAAAGTAGCAAAACTTGCTTGTGGAATCAGTATCATTAGATGGATCTGTGAAAAATGGGTGAAATCTAATGATGTCCTCAAAGACAATAAAATATATTTATTTTGCATTTTAAATGTCTCATATACATATTTTTTCTTATAGCATAATAATTAATAGATAAACTATATACATTTTCTTAGGTTGTTGTCTCTTCATTTGTGAAATGAAACTATATTCAAAATCTAAGAAACTATGAGTTTTAATTAGGAAAATAATTACCATTATTAATGATATTTAAAAGTAAAAACATATATTCTAGCTCATATTTATTCAGATCAAAATATGTTTTATTAATATGATACCTCATATTCATTTTGCCTTATATAAGACACTATGAAGGCAATATTTAAAAACAGTGCTATTATTTCAAAAGAGAATCATCAACAAACTAAATTTATCTCATGGTCCTCCTTAGGGAAATAACAAATTAAAAATTAATGGTTTAAAAATTATTAATGCAAATGTATCTTTGGAGGCAGAATGTTAGTAAGGGTTGTTTATATTTACAAAATTCTGCATTAATGCACATCAATCAAAATATAGTTTATAAAATTATAATTGTATAAATCCCAAATCTGAATTAGAAACATTAATTTTGTTATTAATACTCAGAGTATAAAATATTCAAACAGCAATCAATCTTTGCAGATCCACTTATTAAATATGTAGGTAATCTATGTACATTATTGACTTTCACATTGATGTTCAAGTACATACACACTATATAACAATATGGCAGCTATAACAAGTTACACAATCTCAATGATCAGGAACACTGAAGAACTGTTTAGTTGGGAATTCAGTCTGAACAAATGAAATACATGAATTAAAATCAAACAATTCTACCAAACTTCCTGTAGGTTTGTTGGTGGTGGCTGCATGTTCGTTTCCCTGCCCCTGACTACACTCCTGAAATAATCTTACAGAAACTGTATTATTTAAATCACTGCTTGACCAATCACTTAAGTGTATTGTTGGCTATCTCTTATATCTTAAATTAACCCATATCTATTAATATGTGTTTCCCCATGTGACTGTGGCTTACTGACAAGCTTCTGCTGGGGTCTGGCAGAGGTTTCTCTTACTTGTAGGTGACTGAATGGATTCTCACTGACACTGCCTACTCTCTATATATATCTTCTCAAGCCTTGCTGTATTTTGTTAAGCCATTGGTGAAGAACAGCTTCTTTATACATTAACCAATAAAAACAGCACATATACAGAAGGACTTCCCACACCATGGGTTTCTGAGTTTATACTGTTTAATCTTATGCATAAGCAACCAAAGATACAAGAGAATAGATAGAAAATGAGTTGAATATTATTTATCCGATGAGTGGAATTAAGTAGTGTAATTCAGTGGGTAGTAACACTAAGTGTTTGAAGTGGGTAGGGCACTTTAACTGTGCCCTGTGAATAAATATAGAGCACAATGCACAGCACGAGGTATGGTTAATATACCAGGCAAATGGGAAATGTGTGAAACAGATGTTTTCAGTGGCTCTTACAAAACATCACAACAAAAGATGGTGTTCATATTCATTGATTTGGTCATAGTAAGTATTTCACTATGAAAATCTGTGTATAATTAACTATTATATACAAATACTAAGTCATGAAATAACCTCCTTTTGGTTCCCTATAAAATGGCTGCCATCACATTAAAGGTCAATCTGAATGGTAAATGCTGTAACAACACTGAAGAGTTAGTCTCTCTATTTCACCAGTTATGGAGCACCTACAAACTTTAGTTTGAAAACAAGATAATTTTTGGAAGAACATATTTCCAAGCAAGAACATTTACCACGGATATATAACAGTTGGAAATAAAGCCAAGTTTTATTCAGTTATGATAGAGTGAATCCAAGAGTCTTAGAAGTTGAATAAATGTTGACAGTTTTCCATTTTTTACTATAGTTAATGGAATAAAAAATATTTTAAAAACTTTCAGCTCAGTTTTGCCTTAGAAATTACAAATTTGTTTTAGAGCATAGCCCTCTATTTGGAAGTATCACAAAATTACAGTGTTTTTCTAGGAGTGAATACTAAAGTATGAGGCACAGTCTGACATGCTATAAATTTATTTTTATTATTTAATGGAAATGAAACCACTCATGCCTCTTTGCAAATAAATAGGTATAATATACAACAAGGTTGCCATTTCAGGAACAACTCATCCACAGTGTTATAATTTGTTTGTAGTGTGGAGCTGCGGGCTGCGTTCCTGACGCCCCAGCTCCTGGGCCACCTGGCTAGCTTATGCCCCGAAATAACAACACACAAACTGTATTCTTTTAAACATTGCTTGACCCATTTCTATTCATGTGTGTAGCACCACAAGGAGCACTTTCCGGGAAGATTCTAGCCTACGTCCATCCTGGGTCGGAGCTTCATCGCCTCTGCCAGGGAAAGGGGAGCATGGCATCTGTCTCTCAGAGGAGCTGCCCTGCATCTGAGCTCACTTCCTCTTCCTCCCAGCATTCTGTTCTGTTTACTCCACCCACCTATGTTCTAACCTATGAGGGCCAACCAGTTTCTTTATTTTTAACCAATGACCTTCCTCCATCATTTGTTTGAAAGACAGAATATTCTTTCAGTTTCTAACTGTCAAACAATGGTAGAGAAGATTTCGATGAGGTGTGGAGAAAATAAGGAAGGAGGGTTATACTGAAAATGATTTACTATGTAAATTAAATTTGAAATTTTCATTTAGTTGTTTGACAAAAATTACATAAGACTGAACAGCCCTAATGAAACGATGCCTTTTGCAAATGACAGTTAAGATTTGGTGGAACTATGCTTGGAAGTACATTTTAGGAATATGTAATGTGCTTTAGTAGAATTTGTTCTGAAATATCATGAGCAAAATAGGTGATGATATGGGAGAAATAGGGAAGGGAAGGTCAGCACATGTTTACCTGTATCATATATATTCTTCCCCTGGTAACTGTTCAGCTGGAGTGTATAACTAAACATATATTTAAGCATGGGTTCCTTTGAATACAGAACACAAAAAGGGGTGCCTTTTCTTTGTATATTGTTTATCTTGAGCTACATATTTTGTCTTTGCTTCTCTTGCTTCCTTTTCTTACCCTTCTACCCTCTCCCATGATTCCCATGCTCCCAATTTATTCAGGAGATCTTGTCTTTTTCTGTTTCTTACATAGATCCATGTGTCTCTTAGGGTCCTCTTTGTTGTCTATGTTTTCTGGGGTTGTGAACTGTATGCTGTTTTTTTCTTTTTTTGATGTCTAAAAGCCACTTATGAGTGAGTACATATAATATTTGTCTTTCTGGGTCTGGGGTACCTCACTCAATATGATGCTTTCTAGATCTATCCATTTGCCCACAAGATTTCATTTTTTTCTGCTGTGTAGTATTCCATTGTGTAAATGTATCACATTTTCTTTATCCATTCTTTGCTCTGAGATTCCATCTTACACCTGTCAGAATAGTCAAGATCAAAAACACTGATAATAGCTTATGCTGGAGAGGAAATGAGGTAAAGGAAACAATCCTCCATTGTTTGTGGGAGTGTAAGTCAGTACAGTCCCTTTGGAAATCAGTATGGTGATTTGTCAGAAAATTAGGAAACAGCCTGCCACAAGACCCAGCAATACCACTTTTGGGTATATACACAAAGGAAAATCAAACTTATCACAAGGACATGTGCTCAACTATAGTCATAGCAGCATTATTTGTAATACCCAGAACCAGGAGACAACCTAAATGTCCATAATGGTTCTTAGAAGATAATTATTTCTCTATTTGCCATCATTGTATCAAATTTTCCAATTTCATATACTAATAGGTTAAATTACCTGGTGGTTTGAGTTAGAAATGTCTCTTAAAGTTTTGGGGGATGAAACACTTGCTGCTTGATTGGTGACTGTTAGAAAGGTGGTACAGTCATGCTGGAGGAAGGACTTCAGTAGAGTACAGCTTTGAGAATTAAAAGCTGCTCCTTTTTCCAGTTGAGATTTTCTGGTTTATATTCATGCTTGAAGATTTGACCTCTCAACTTCTTGTTCTGGATCCTTGATACCGTGTGTCCCCCTAGAACCACATGCTAAAATAGAACCACTTTGGGTCATGTTGCATTAAAGCAAAAAAAAAAAAAAGTAACACATATTCCTTTTCATCTGAGATATGAGAGATTGAACCCTGGAAGTATACTACAGCAAAGTTCTATCCCTGAGACATTTCTCAGCCTTTTTTTAAGCTCTGATTTGGAGGAACAATTTCAAAAATTGGCACACGGTATCATTAAAGTCACTCTGTTGTTGAGGAAAACATAGAATTTTTATTATCCTTTCCCATTAGCTTACTGAATAACTGTTCTTATAAGTCTGTGCTATTAAGCCCAGCAAATTCTTATTTTCTAAATTTGTATTTTTATCAATATTAATTGAAGTACAGTATTTATTGTAGATACTTACTGTTCACTATTGTCATAATAAAATATTATATCTGATATTACACTTTTATTACTGTCTGCATGGCATTTAAACTGCCAAGATTGTATTCCCATGAAATAGAACTTTCTCAGTTTTTTTCAGGAAACATATTTAGTGTTTAAATATAACCTTTAGTCAATGATGATTTTTATTCTCAATTAACCATTGAATTCTGTATTTTCTCCACATCTGTTTTTCAAACAAGACCTTCAGACTGAGTAAATTTTAAGCTAAAATTTGTGATATATAGTGATTTTCTCAAAGTCATAGGGTAAAAATTATGTGGGTAAGTAAAAAGTAAAATACATATTAGACACTTATCATGGAAGACAAGTTACCAATTATTTTTTCATCAATTGTCTGCAATTTTCCTAATGGAGAGTAACAATTCGCATGAATTTAAATATACGTAGTATCAAACAAAGCATGATGATTAATAAACACATAGTACGGTATAATAAATAATGAAAATAACATAATTATTTTTAAATAAATCTACTAAAATGATAAGAAAAGGTTTTATTGAACCATGAATTATTTTTTTTGTAGAAACTTTCCTTTCTTCAAAGGGTAAATTAGTCATCATTTCATACTATTTGACTATGATATTGAATGAATTAAAGCATGCCATCCCAAAATGTCTTACTCCGGCATTGAGATTATTTAGAATTAAAATTAAAAGATTGGGTACAAAAAGACTAATTTCATTATCATTCTTCTATTAAGCAGAGTGTAATAATGCCATTTAATGATCTACAGAAATGATTTAGTGCTTATGAATCCATACTGCTCTCTTACAAGACCCTTTTACCCTTATTTTATATCAAGCAACTCATTACATATTGTATCTTCAATTTGAGACAATATGATGCCCTTGGGCCCTACCAGCAACTACACACACACACACACACACACACACACACACACACACACACTTATTTTAAATATTACAGAAAAATGTCATTCAAGAAATATTCTTAGTTGTGCAGTAGTGATACATACCTTTAATCTTAGCACTCAGGAGGCAGAAGCAGGAAGATATCTATGGTGATTATTGCAGTTATCTCTCTTTCTATTATTGTCTTAAGTGTTTAATGGGACATTTTAAAGTCTAATGGCTTCAGTAGCATTTTATAATCAGTGACAATTTTGTGGGTCATGGATTGGAACTGAATTTATATGGGTGATTATTCCATTACACAAAGCAATGGCCAAAATTAAATTCTGCAGTGGACAGAACATGGTTTCACTGCTCTTCTGCTGTAGATTGTTGTATTTATCTTGTTCTATTCAGGTTATCTCAGAGTTGTTATATATAGTTGTTTCTCAGAGATTTGAAAAGATGATGTAAAAATATTCCAATCTTCAAGAGGTAGTGCTTCATTTCCTTGGAATCTTAAAGAGAAAGTACTCAGAAAACTGTAGGTAACTTTTTCCCTTGGAAATCTTGCATAGAACCTATGGTACTATGAGAGCTAGTTATCATGAGGGAGACAACCAGATGTCTCATTTATGGATGAGCCCTCCACAGACACTTATTCTACGTACATTGACCTGTTTCATTTCACTGCAATATTCTCAACCTGCTGCAAATAGAAATCCCTCTATTGAGCAGAAAGGAAAGACAATTGGGTATATCAGTTTAGCAAAAAGAAACAAGCAAGGTTTGCGTCTAGCATCTGTGACCTTTCCACACATGGGGAGTTAACAGGGTTTCCAGTATTAGGCCAAGTTTCCTCATACTAAGAAAACTTTAAATTCAATCTGACAGTTGGTAACAATCCGTAAGATATCAGGGTTTACAAATATGGTCAAAAATAAGAAACTATTTGGAACATAGTGTACTTTAATTGGGAACTCCGAAATTGGAAACTTAAATACCTTCTTCCATGTTCATATCATTATAGGTAACAGTGACAGCAAGCAGAACTAGCAGTTATATTGTTTCCAGTTCAGATATAACTAATACTTTCTGTTATTTAATCACCCAACCACAATTTCTTTTTGGAACTTCTATTTCCCTAAATTCTAACATAAGACTTTTTCAGAATTTACCAGCAACATCCTGAGGAATCAATTTAATTTGCATTCTTGTTTTTAATATAACATTGTACTTCCCATTCCATAATACCACCATTTTTATCAGATTATTTTCAAGATGTTAATAACCATCTTCAACCCTAGTGCCTTATACACATTAAGTACTTTTATATAGACCAAGCTTCTTTTCAGAATTGAGGGCAGAGCTTTGGTGGTGGAATTCTTCTATTCTAACCATTATCCTTTTCTCTCATCAGATGGCATTTGGTTGGCAGTCATCTTGCTACAGACAGTATAAAATGGCTTCCCTTGCATGGCTAGCAATTTGTTGGAGCTCCCAGTAATCAACACGAAAACATATCCCTTATAAATTCACATATGATGCTTATATAATGCTTCTCTCACTGTTTTTGTTAATTAATATACTAATCACAGGCCATAAATAATTAAACAGGAGGGCATTCTTTCCATAAATTAAAGCCTAGTTTGTCAAATGATTGGTGGTCTATATTTACAAAACTTTAAAATATTCGGATTATATAAAACTTTAAAATATTCAAAACATCCAAAATAAAATACTCGAATTATACCTATATTCACAAAACTTTAAAACCAAACTTTAAAATATTAAAAAATTCAAATATAAAAAACTTTAAACTATTTAAATATTCTAATTTATATTAGAAAATGAGGTGTCATAAAATTTTATAACTGTTTTTCTGATATCTTCTCTCCAGTAAAATTGATTTACTTATATAATATAAACAAAGTAATTGTAACCAATCTCATTGTAGCTCTGGCTTTTGGGTAGTGGTAGTGGTAGCATAATTTAGATTTTATAAAATTAAAACTATTTCATTTCTATTTAGAGTTTAAAATCTGGAAACAATGAAACTGAATAATATGATATTGAAATCTGTTATTTTTGTATGAATCTCCACGTATAGGACTAGAGGACATGCTCTATTTTCCAGCTCACTGCACTGACAAAGCCCTGAAAAGCTTCAGGCCTGAAGCAAGGGAACACTGAGCACTAAATCACCATTAGAGCAGGATGGATATTATCGAATTTCTGGAGGAAGAATAAATTATGGTCTATGATACATATTATGGTTGAGTTTAGGGAGATGAATTTTAACTATTTTATGATTTGCCTAGGGACTTTCAATAAGTTATCTCTAATATTCAATTTTGATTAATTCTTATTCTGGAATAGTAACTCTTTTAATTTCCAAAAACCTTTAGTAAAATTGACTCCAGTATATTTACATGCTGCTACTAGGATCTATTAGAACAGTCTTTTAGAGTGGAATTTATATTTTCTATTTTCACATTTTAGTCAGACTTATTTTCCTGACTTACTTCAGACTTACCCTGCCTGATGTGGTGGCACTCACCTATAATCTTAGGATCAGGTGACTGAGTCAGAAGAACTAGCCTTAGCTACATTGCCAAGCTAGCCCAGGTTACAAACAATATTATATAAAAATTAAAACAATTTAAATAGATTAAGTATAATAAAAACTTCATCTCTTTCCCAATTAAAAAAAATAAATACTTGATAAAATTACCTTTGAAAGGTCACTAATATTATAAAATAATAGGTATGGGTCTATTGAAAGTTATTTATTGAAGATGCAATCAGTAACATATTTTATAAATCCCAATGATAATTATTCAAAGTAAAAGAACATCCTTAATTTATCTGTATCAAAGAATACACTATGATTTTTAAATGCTTATATTTAGTGTCCAAGAAACCAATTTCATCAGCATAGCATTTGTTTCACACAATGCAGAAACTAGACGTTTTAAATCAGTCTTAGTTATTCCTCACCTTGTGGAGGTTTAGCCAAAGCTTAATGATTAATATGTCTGTAGAAAAGTCAATAGGAGGCCTCTATTAAATCTGATTATTACTATATCAAATAAATGGCTCATTTATCAGCCTTTGTGCACCCTGGCTATGTCTGCAAGCATGTGGGAGAAAGATAATTACACCATGCTTGGAACAAACAAATTGGCTTCTTTTTGTTAGTTTTGTAGTTAGGGGAAAAATATCTGGTAAGATGGATAAAAGTTCTCAGGTAAAAGAAATTTTATTTACAAATCCAATAAAAAGCAACACAGTAAACAGTCTGTGGAGCTTATTGTTATATTTCTTTACAAACTTAGAATTGTAACACATATGTCTGTGTATATATGAATATATTTATAGTAAACTTAATGAAGTTATTTGTGGGCCATTTTTAAATATTTTTACCAAGTGCGTATATAGTACATTTATGATTATTTTTTCAAACAAAAAAGAAGCTCAATTTAAAGGTTTCATAAGAATTTGTTCTGCTTGAAATTACTTCATTCATAATTGTGTAGGAATATGTTTCAGCATTTTTCCAGCTATGGTGAAAATAGATATAATTTAAAAATACTATTTTTATAAAGGCTATTGCCAATGATCTTGATTACTTCCTAGAAGTTGATTGTGATATTCTATTACTGAAGAAACCACAGACTTTTGTCATAACCCCTGGAGAAATAAAGATAATGTAAATCTAGAAGCTTCATCTGTACTGATTGTATTTCAGACTTCAGGGGTGTTATGCACAACACTAGAGGAAAAAATTAATCATCAGTATTACCCAAAATGGAGTTCTGCAAGGCATAATAATATCTTACCTGTTAAGACATACTCATGGCATAATGATGGCAAGGGTGTCAATGAGAGTAAACAAAACACTTTCCTGCCTGCATTAAAGACCTGTTCTATAAGATAAAACTCATACCTAGAACCATCACTAGGGTCAAGTTTCTAGGGCTATAAAAATCATAGAATTAAACAAACTTTTAATGACTTATATGCAGAGATTAGTGTGTTTCTTGACCCTCATCAAAGAAGTTTTTTATACAGTAGATGTCACATAGCATAAAGAATCACAACTGGTCAAGGTGCAGAGGCTTAGAGATTATCAAATGCTCATACCTAAATAATAAATCTGTATCACATTCCCTCTTCTCCAGGATCAGGAATCAATGCAAAAAAGCAGAAGGATAATGGCCAAAGGGTGGTAAGTAACTATAAGGTTATAGTATCTATCACACACAACAAGTCAGTTGCACATATAAGCTCATAGAGCTGTAACATAATGCATTAGACTTCCAAAATCTCCAGTCAGATAAAATTTCCAGAACAAAGACTCACTAATAATTGACATTTGATAGCAGCTAGGAGAGGGAGAATCAATTTTTGTTTATGGGGTTGCCTTAGTTAGGTCTACCATTGCTATGAAAAAACACCATGACCAAAATCAATTTGAGTATTAAAGGGTTTATTTGGCTTACATATGCCAATCAAAATCCACTAAAGGAAGCCAAAGCAGGAATGGAAACTGGGCAAGAACCTGGAGGCAAGAGCTGATGGATAGGCCATGGGTTAGTGCTGCTAATTGGCTTACTCACCATGGCTTGGCCAGCTTATTCTTTCAGAACTCAGGTCTACCCGCCCAGGAGTTGGCTCACACACAAAGCGTTGGCTCCTTCAACATCAATTAGTAATTAAGAAAATGATTTCTAGATCTGTCAACAGCTTGCTTTGAATTCGACATTTTTCTCAATTGGAGTAGAGTACCTTAGCTTGTGTAAAATTGACAAAAATAGTCAGCACAACTTCACCTTTGTCAGCTTGACACACAAACACACCACTTTTCAATTAAGACTTTTTCTTTCTCATTTGTCCCCAACATGCCATATTAATATTAATATCAAAACACAAATCATAAATAACTGTAAATTTGCATAGTCTTTACTAATTGAAATACTTTTAAAAAGTAATCTCTTCAAAATACCATCTCTTTGAAAAGTCCAAATTCTCTTTATTTTCGAACTCTCCCTACCGTGGGCTTCTGTAATATGAAAGTAAGTTAAATACTATTTTATTTACAGAAAGAAGAAGCTTGGGTCAGCTATAATCTTAGATCAAACCAAACTCAAACTGTGTAAATAATTCTGTTTTGTTATGTGGGATCTAATCATGATCTTCTGGGCTCCACCAAAGCCTGAACATCTCTGGTTCTATACCCTCTTATAGCCTGCACAGATTTTCTCCTCTTCCTAGGCTAGTTCCTCTCCAAGGCTGATGCTGTTCTTGATGGTTCTCCCATTGTATTTTTTTTATTTTTATTTATTTATTTATTTTTTTAGGATTTTTTAGACAGGGTTTCTCCCTAGCTTTTTGGTTCCTGTCCTGGAACTAGCTCTTGTAGACCAGGCTGGCCTCAAACTCACAGAGATCCGCCTGCCTCTGCCTCCCGAGTGCTGGGATTAAAGGCGTGCGCCACCACCGCCCGGCTCTCCCATGGTATTGGTATCAACAAAATGATGGGTGTTTCCTGCTGCAACTAAGCTGCACTTTCACCGATAGCCTGTCCTGGATTGTCTTTAGAAATTCCAACCCTCCCTAATGTTTTCAGGTCTTTGCTGATCTCTATAACTCCTAAATGCTGATTGAGGGTGCTGGTAATCGTTGGAGGAACCTAAGAAAATTTAGGATTATGGTCAAGTCATGAAAGGAGTATTCTGTGAGGCTGGATCATCTCAGGTAACAGTCTTGAAGATGTTCTGGATGCAGAACTCAGAAGAAACTGCCAGAAAAGCACTCTGTAACATTGGATCATTTGAGTAAGATGTTCAAATTGGAGATTTTCCTTGATCAAACATGGTTTTTCTTAGTTGGAAATGAATCCAGTGCCTCTCATTTCCGGTGGAAATAAAAGCAAAAGCTCTTTCCCAAAATAATATATCTTTTGACTTAAATTTTGAAGTCAAAATATGAAAGGTTCGTTTAATCTAGCAGCTTTCATAATCCAAAGTCTCTTAGCATCTGAAAATGTTAAAGAAAACACATTTTAATATACATAATCAAACTCTGTGTATTTCCAATCTTAATGAGGCTTATTATACTTTTTTACTGTGTTTCTTTTTTACGGATTCTCCCGTTCCCCCCCCCTTTTTTTTAATCTCTGAAGCCTATATATACATACATTTTAAACATACTGTAATGTGCATAGGGGTGATTTTTTTCTCTGAATTTGCCTTTACTGTACATCTCTATCTTTTTCTAACTATATAAGTCTTTAAACTGGTAAGTGGACATGACAAGATCCAAGGCTGTGGTTTTGGTGTCTGACTCCACCCCAATCTGTAGCTTCATGATTGTCTAGCTTCATGTAGGAGGTACTGATGAGAATCATGTTTATCACTCCATCTCTGGTAAAGTTTCTGAATACATGCAGTTAACAAATAGTATACCACTTTCTGCTCATAACCCCATGTAAGTGTTTGGTGGCAGGAATTCTTAAAAGGAATATGGAGTTTGTGCTACTAATATTGAGTCAGGAAGTCATCTCTTAAAGAAACCATGCCTCTGCTAGTCACCAAACAGTCCCTGCCTGAGAAAAAGTGGGTTATGAGGAAGTTGAGTTTGACTCTATTTTTGTGTGTCTAGAATCCTTTTTTAAACTTGTCAGGTCTTATGTAGAAATTCCAGCCCCACGTTGAACTGTCATATGCCATCAAAGAGTGAAATATTTGCTTCATTATCCTACAGAAAAGTTATGAAGTCTTACACATGGCAAAGAAATTATGATTTAAACTTCATAGACAAAAAATATCACAGAGTCAAATAACATATTTAGACAGAAATTGTCATGTCCAAAACTATTATTTTATACAACTATCAAACAGTAATAAGAAAATGGAGAATAATTGAAAAAGATGACAATGTTTATCTTTCTTTTGATATTTTCACTTGATAATTATGCTCCTCATATTTTAAATAAAACAAAAATTTAAAACCCACTCTGTTTGATACATTCATATATCACAAGTTGATTCAACCCAGACAACAGTATATGAAATCATGGTAAACTCAGGATGAAAAACAACACATTATCAGTCAGGTCATAATAAATAAATTCCAATAAAGAGCATAGACCAAAGCCATGACAAACTAAAAACTGATTTGGATTTGACTTATTCTTATCCAAAATTTGTGTAAAGAAAATACAGTGACTAATAAAAGGCAATAAAATGTGGTTTCTCTTAATAATGTATAATTCATCGTTTTTTACTATTTTCATGCTTATTTAGTTGATATTTGGCCCCTATTTTACTTTTTTCTTAATACTTACCTTAGCTCTTTGGAAGTAATTGAAGTTTTATATTTAATTACTAACATATCTGATTGACATTGTATTTGAGGATACCAATTGTGTACAGCTAAAAAATAAAAAAACTCACATCTCAAAAAACATGATGAAGGAAGCATCTTCTACTGTAGTGTATTCCTGTCCTTACCCCACACTATATTTGATAGTAAACATCCATTATCCAATGTGTCTTCATAACAAATATATAACATGAATGCTAGTATCAATATTTTAGAGATAAGAAAACAACAACTATTAAAAACAAGCCTGTAAATTATGAATAATGTTTATGAACAATATAATTCAGCAAAATCTAATTTATTATTAGATTAGATTGGATATCAGGAGGCTTTCATTAATATTTAATATTTTGAGCATCAATATTGCTTTCTTTCAAGTATATACAAGAGGCAATTGCATTCTATAATCAAAGCGAAATGATGTCATCATCATAGCTTAATTCTCACAGTAACTCTACAATAGTTTCTTTACAGTATTCATGAGCTTAAATATAAACCAAGGGCAAATGAATAAAAAGTAAAACAGCCCTTTAGAATCTATATTTGAACATTAACTATGTAAGTGAGAAGGTAAGTAGAATCTATTTAGATAAATTTTACACATACTACATTTTTAATTGATTTTTCTAAAAAATTAAAAATTAATCTTTAGCTTAATGTGCACAATATAACGGAAGGCATCTTTCAATACAGTTGTGAGAAAGGAGGAGAGATTTAAGGTTTAATTTAGAGAAACAGCCTAAGAATTATGAACTTTTGCAACATTGAAGATATAAAATAGGCATAAAGTTATATCAGAAATAATATAAATAATGTTTCTTCATTATGTACCAGTATTTTCTTTCCATCTTTTTCTCTTTTGAACTATTCACAAACAATTTAAAAAACATTTTAGAAGTCCTCTTTGGAATCAAATACATTAAGCTATATCCTTTGAAACTGTAACATCAGGATCCTTGCAAAAAACAAAGTTGTGATTCTTTAAAATTTTATAAGTTAACCCCCATCCCTCATCCCAGTTACAGCTCTATTTGATGACTAAGCACACAATTGTGTCCTTGGCTATTGTTTTTCATTACCAGTGCTTTTGCTATTTTTATAAATACAAAAATTAAAACAGTTTAAAAACTTATTTTATTGTATCTTTATTGAAAATAACGTTATTTTCATTTAGTACATTCTGATCATGTTCTTCTTTTCATTGCATTCTAGAAATCCTTACCTTCCCAACACTGAAATCAGTGCCTTTTGTATCTCTCTCTTAAGAGAATAAGTGAAGACCTCTGCCAGAGCAGGCCTGAGTCACTACTGTCTGCAAGAGCAGGTACATGTGATCAAACTCTCCAGGAGCAGGCTCGAGTCAGCAACCTCTTGGAAGCAAGTAGAAGCAAGCTACCTCTACTGGAGCAGACCTGAGTCAGCAACATCCATGGGACCAGGCCCAAGATAGCTACCTCCACGGGAGCAGGCCCACAACAGTGACATCCTAGGAAGTAGGCCCAAGCAAGCAACAACCTCCATGAATGAACCTGAACGACCTCAGGGATGGCAGAATGACCTCTGGGAGCACCAAGCAACCTCCATGAATGCAATGCAACCTTTAGGGTGACTGGAAACATGAACCCGACGCCACCATAAGCAACAACTATCTAAGCCTTGGATTCACTGACATTTGGAAGAGGAAAAGATGGGTAGATAGCAAGGCAAAACCACACTTAACACCACATAAAGCAACACAGCACCAATTTTCATTGCCAAAAATTATAATTAACTCATTCACTTCAACATAGAATGTCTCGTGTGATTCCTGGTTGTGAAACATACTTGCTAATTAATATTTTGACAACCTCTACAAATGTGCCTGACTATAGTACCTATATCATCTCTAGTTCCTCAATGTCAGCATTTAATATTTGTATCTTCATGCTTCCATATAAAGTGAAATAAGAGTAGGACTTGACCGGCTAATTGCTTTAAGTAAATTATGTCTTTGCAAAATCTTATGTTAATATTCCTTGTGAAACATTTGCTTGGGAGAAAGACAATATATACGCACATTCTTTCTTAGAGCTTATAAGTCTACATTCTAAGATTAAAATAGGGACAAGAAAGTGTTTAAGCTCTTTATATAATTTAGCATTATATTTGCACATAACTAAAACATTCCATCTGATAAATCATCTGAAAATTATATCTCAGACTTAATGCAATGTAAATACTGTATAGTTTTTGCTATACTCTATTGCTTAGGGAAAATTGAAAAGAAAAAAATGCACATACTCAGTAATAATTTGATTTGTGGTGAGAGGAATCCATGGGTGCTTAATCTAAAGATATTATGGCCTGTAATATGTGAATTTCTGATATAAATAAGTTAAAAATATTTGAGACGTAAGACATTTGCAAGAACAGCTAAACAACAAGAAACGCTAGGAAGAAAATAATGAAAGTTAACGGTTAAAGAAATAAACCTGCATCTACAGGAATTGTAAAATGTTTTGTTTTCAGAAAAAAAAATCAAGGGAAGTCAGTGAGACATGCTGTACAGCTAGAACATGTTTTAAGAATGCACTGAAGCACAGCTTCAGACAAATAGGAAAAGGTAGTAGCAGACATAAGTGTCTGACAAACAACTACAGGGGTAAAAATGTTCAGCTAAATCTAAATCTAAGGAAACAGCAAAGAACACAGTGTGAAAATAGTGAGTAAAATTTCATATCTACAGTAAATCTTATGCTTTACCATACAGCAAAAGGCTGTTTTATTTACATCTCATAAATATACATTGCTATTTATTTATTCAAATATTTTATTGTTATTAAATAAGGCAAAATTATTATAGGTATTTATACATGTATTTATGCCTAAAAACAATGTAGTAATATGCACATGTACAGATACCATATGCAATATAAAAGTAGAGAAACTTTCAATCTTTCTATATGACTGCTCAATGCAGCGCTTCATTCAGTGAACTTGACTCCTAAACAATTAGAAAAGCAAATCAATAAATTATGTCTCTGTACTATCATTGCTTACATCTTAAAATTATCAGCAAGTTAACCTGAAAATGTTTGTTGAGCTTGATTCTTAACTCATTATAAAATCATTACCTATATTCTACAAAATACGTGTGCTTGATTTTCAGAAATATAAAAATGAGCATATATCAAAAATAAGATTTTACAAGACAATATGTATCTCACAATTCTATGAATCCTCTCTTATAGTTTGTTGCATGTAATAATTAAATAGTATTAATACATTTTATTCTAATCTAGTCTAGATTATTATTATCTTAAAAGAATAAAGGGAGAAAAGAATGGCAATCCATAAAGAATAATAACTACAATATCATTTTTATTTTTATACTATATTTGTGTTAACACTTTTCCTGGAAAAATGCAACTCTTGTTTATTTACCCCTCATAGGGAACCCATGACCGACCAAGATCCACTAATGTCCAACTTCGTAAACCAATGAGTTTTATTGGAGATACTTTCAGAAATATGAGAGATGGTTACTTACAGGAACAGAAATGACTCAAAGGCACCTTGACCTTTGAAGCTCACCTCAAAGCAATTTACTGCTCCCAAAAGTTGGGAACTTATAGCATAGTGCACATCCTCCTGGCAGCTCAAGAGCATAAAGAATGTTCTTTTCAAGTTACTTGGTTGTTCTTAACAACAACTTTTTTTTGTTGTTGTTTTCGTTTTCTGCTTCTTCTCGGCAGCTGGTCTGGTCTTGGTATCTTTGAAGTTTAACTTTTCTGAGTCTTCTTTGCAGCTTAGACTGTTTACTCTGGGACAGAAGGCACCTAGTGAGTCTTGTCAGTTTCAGGGCATTTCGAGTGTTTACCTAATGGCTTGACAAGCCTTTCCAAGGAGTAGCTAAATAATTAACACAAAAGTAGCTAAATAGTTATGGTTACTATTATCCATCAAAATAGTTCAAAGAAACATGAATATCATTCCCTTTGTGTGCACTATCTACGGAAATTTGATATTTTAGCCGAAATATACCAATGGATATTAGAACTAATCCTTGAAATCAGTAATTTCCCTAGAGATTGGAAATGAAAGAATGTAATTATTTTATCTGTGTCAAGGACTGCTAACAGAGAAACTCAACAGAAACCAAGTAGCAAATATCAACCTCTCTTTGCAAAACAAGATATTCTCTGATATATGATCATCTTTGTGTCAAGGAAGTTCCAGTAATTTCAGACTCTGAGCCATAACTGAGACCTCACAGGTTGACTGCCTGAGGTGTTAGACACAGTGCCCTTTCCATTTTAAGGTCTGCTTTCCTGCTTGATTCAGAAGTCTAGCTAGTTGCAGTATTAACAATAGTAAATAATTGAGTCATTTATAATATATATCATTCACATTGTCAGCAACAATAAACAAAATGAAGTCCCACACACTCCAAACTTGTTTTCATAGAAATGAGACCTCACCTTATCTATCAAAGATATATATGAGAGATGCATATGTCACTTATATGTGCAATCCATAAAAGCATAAGTCAACAAAATGAATAGTAAGAAAATGGCTATAGGAAGATAAAGAGATAGAAGACTGAGAGTTGTTGGATAAAATTTATACAATTCAAATTTTAAAAGGCTTATTTAAAAAATATTACACAAAATGTTCAGTTTGTGAGGTTTGTACATATTAATTGCCTATTCCATAACATGTATATACTGAATAATAATATTTATGAATTTCATTTGTTTTAAAAATAGAAACAAGTAATTATAAAGTCCTAAATGCAGTAATAGAAATAGACAAAAAATAATAAATTCTAAAATGAAAGCAAATTAAGTATCACAAAAGCACAGATTGATTACTTATATTTTATCCTTCTAAAAATAGAGGATTTAATTTTTTTTCTTTTTTTTCTTTTATTTATTTATTTATTAAAGATTTCTGCCTCCTCCCCACCACCGCCTCCCATTTCCCTCCCCTTCTCCCAATCAAGTCCCCCTCCCTTGTCAGCCCTAAGAGCAATCAGGGTTCCCTGCCCTGTGGGAAGTCCAAGGACCCCCCCACCTCCATCCAGGTCTATTAAGGTGAGCATCCAAACTGCCTAGGCTCCCACAAAGCCAGTATGTGCAGTAGGATCAAAAACCCATTGCCATTGTTCTTAAGATCTCAGTAGTCCTCATTGTCCGCCATGTTCAGCGAGTCCAGTTTTATCCCATGCTTTATCAAACCCAGGCCAGCTGGCCTTGGCCTTGGTGTCAACCTACCCCTGGACCCAGCAATACCACTCTTTGGAATATACCCAAGAGATGCCCTATCATACAACAAAAGTATATGTTCAACTATGTTCATAGCAGCATTATTTGTAATAGCCAGAACCTGGAAACAACCTAGATGCCCTTCAATGGAAGAATGGATGAAGAAAGTATGGAATATATACATATTAGAGTACTACTCAGCAGTAAAAAACAATGACTTCTTGAATTTTGCATGCAAATGGATGGAAATAGAAAACACTATCCTGAGTGAGGTAAGCCAGACTCAAAAAGAGGAACATGGGATGTACTCACTCATATTTGGTTTCTAGCCATAAATAAAGGACATTGAGCCTATAATTCGTGATCCTAGAGAAACTAAACAAGAAGGTGAACCCAAAGAAAAACATATAGGCTTCCTCCTGAATATTAACCTTCATCAGGCGATGAAAGGAGACAGAGGCAGAGACCCACATTGGAGCACTGGACAGAAATCTCAAGGTCCAAATCAGGAGCTTAAGGAGAGAGAGCATGAGCAAAGAACTCAGGACTGCGTGGGATGCATGCACACACTGAGACAATGGGGATATTCTAATGGGAACTCACCAGAGGATTTAATTTTATCTATAAAAGACTGTCCAAAAGGTAAAAATCTGATTAATGTTAGGGAAGAAATATTTAGAAATAACATATCTGATCAAAGTACTTAGATCTGGAATATATGATTAATACTGGCTTCTATAATACTGAGCAGCCCAATAGAAAACATTCAAACTGTCCATATGTATGTCACTTAAAGAGACATATAGTTGAAAATTAAACGTGAAAATATATTTCATATCATCAATACTTAAAAAATAGAAATGTAAATAACAAAATTATATTATTTATACTTTAATATAATGTTTGAAATAAAAGATGAAAAAAAGATGTCAAAAACATGAAAATGCTGAATCACCTATATGTTCACATAGGAAAGTACAATGAATGATAGATACTCAGATATTGTTAAAGAAACTGGCTTTCCAAAAATATTAGACATTGTCCTCCAGAAAAGCAATCTCTAGGATATATTGGATGGAGCTGAAGCTGTATGATGAATCACAATTTCTGAAACTTTTACTCTTCATACTCATTAATAAAAGAATTAACTAAGTGTAGTTATTTACAATGTCTTCAAAATATCTTTTTATACCACATCAAGATTTGAATTGAAGTAATATTATGTATCCCAGCTAGTTAAATTTTAAGTACTTTTAATTATGAATAACTGAAATGAAATTTATGCACTGACAATGATGAAGCATGCATGGGCAGCCTGAATATGGTGTTTCTGTTGAACTTGTCTATATTGAGTTTCATGATCATTGTACAGTTATGCTAAAAAAATGAAATTGTATATTTTTCCCTCAATTTGTTAATTTTACTCTTTTAAGATAAAACAAACAGTCTCTTTTCATTTTCCATACCAATCCCAATTCCCACTCCTTCCTCTCATCCCATTTCATCCAACTTTCCACCCCCACCCACCACACAATCTCCAGGAAGGGCAAGGCACATTGTTTCATGGAATGACCTAGGCCTTCCCCACTAGAACTAGGCTGAGCAAGGTATCCTTCCAAAAAGAATGGGTTCCAAAAAGCCAGTACAAGCAGCAGGGAAAAAATCCTTGTGCCACTGCCTGTGGCCCCGCAGTCTGCCCCAGCCATACAACTGTCACCCACATTTATAGTGTCTCGACTGTTCCTATACTGGTTCATTCACTGTCCAACCAGAGTTGGTTGAGTTCCCAGTACCTCAGGTAAGCTGTTTTGGTGAGTGTCCCTATCATGGTCTTGTCCTCTTTGTTGATATTCTCACTCCACCCACACTTCAACTGTAGTTTAGGAGCTCAGCCCGGTGCTCTGCTGTAGGTCTCTACCCCTGTTTCCATCAATTGCTGAATGAAGGTTCTATGGTGACATTAAAGAGAGTCGTCAATCTGACTACAGGGCAATGCCAGTCTGGGCATACTCTCTACCATGACTTAGGATATTAGCTGGGATCATCCTTGTGGATTCCAAAGAATTTCTCTAGTGTCAGGTTTCTTGCTAGCCTCATAATGAGTCCCTCAATCCAAATATTTCTTTTCTTGCTCTCTGTCTCTGTCCTTCCCCAATCTCAACTATTCCATTTCCTCAATTTCTCCACTTCCTCACCTTTTCCCCTCCTCCTCCTCCTCTTCCACTGGCTCTTCACCTCCTACCACTTAGTCTCAATTTTGTCAGAGATATTGTCTGTATACTGTTCCCAGGGGGATCTCTATATTCTTCTCACAGGGTTCTCCTTGTTACTTAGCTTCTCTAAAGTTCATGATTCTTTGCTTCATAGGTAGTATCTACTTATGAGTTAGTACATACCATGTTCATCTTTCTGAGTCTGGATAACCTCACTGAGGATTTTTTTTCTATTTTCATCCAGTTGCAGGCAAATTTCAAGATGTCATTGATTTTTGCCACTGAGTAGTCAACTGTGCCCACACATTAAAGGTTAATTTCCACTTTCTCATCTATCAGGTTCAAAGTGGTCAGATTTTTATTGAGGTATTTAACCCATTTGGGCTTGTGTTTTGGTATGGGGATGGATATAGATCTATTTGCATTTGTCTACATGTTGATATTCAGTTATGCCAGCACCATTTGTTGAAGATGTTTTGTTTTTTCTATTTTAAATTTTAGCTTCCATGTCAAAAATCAGGTGTTCATAAGTGTATAGATTAATATCTAGGACTTGAATTTGGTTCTATTAGTCAATGTGTCTGTTTTTATGCCAATACCAAGCTGTTTTCATTACTATAGCTCTATAATAGAGTTTGATGTCATGGATGGTGATACCTATGGAAGTTCCTTCATTGTAAAGGATTGTTTTGGCTATCCTGGGGTTTTTGTTTTTCCATATGAAGTTGATTATTGTTCTTTGAAGGTCTGTGAGGAATAGTGTTGGGATTTTGATGGGGATTGCCTTGAACCTATAGATTGTTTTTGGTAGGATTGCTATTTTTATTCTGTTGATCCTGCCTATCCAAGAGCCTGGGAGATCTTTCTATTTTCTAATATCTTCTGCAGTTTCTTTCTCAAAGACTTACAGTTCTTATCAAATAGATCTTTCACTTCCTTGATTAGTATTATCTCAAGACATTTTATGTTATTTGTGGCTATTGTGAAGGGTAATGTTTACCTGATTTATTTCTGCCTCTTTATCATTTGTATATAGGAAGGCTACTGAGTTTTTTGGATTGATCTTGTATCCTGCCACATTATTGAAGGTATTTATTGGCTGTAAGTGTTTCCTGGTTGAGTTTTTGGGGTCACTTACTATCATATTATTTTTAAATAGTGAAAGTTTGACTTCTTTAATTTCAATTTGTATCCCCTTAATCTTCTTTTGATGTCTTATTGCTCTATCCAGAACTTCATGAACTATTTTAAATAGATAAGGAGAGAGTGAGCAGCCTTCTCTTGTTCTTGATTTTAGTGAAATAGCTTTGAGTTTCTCTCCATTTGATTTAATGGTAGCTGTCAGCTTGTGGTATATTGCTTTTATTATATTTAGATATATTCATTATATCCCTAATTTCTTCAAGACCTTTATAATGAAAGAGTGTTGGATTTTGCCAAATGCTTTTTCAGCTTCTAATAAAATGATCATTTTTTTCTTTAAGTTTATTATATGGTGGATTACATTGATAGATTTTTGTATGTTGAATTATCCCTGCATCTCAGTGATGAAACTGAATTGATTATGGTAGAAGACTTTTCTGATGTGTTATTGGATTTAGTTTGCCACTATTTTATTGAGTATTTTTACACCAGTGTTCATAAGAGAGATTGTTCTGTAATTCTCTTTCTTTGTTATATCTTTGTATGGTATTGGTATCAGGTAACCATAACCTTATAAAAAGAATTTGGCCATGTTCCTTATGTTTCTATTATTTGGAACACTTTGAGAAGTATAGATATTAACTCTTCTTTGAAGTGCTGGTAGAATTCTGCATTGTAACCCTCCAGCTCTGGGTTTTCTGGGGGGGGGGAAGGGAGTTTTGATGACTTCTTTTATTTCCTTGCAGGTTATAGGTCTAATTAAATTGTTCACATGGTTTTGATTTAATCTTGGTATATGGTACCTATCCAGAAAGTTGTCCATTTCTTTTTCATTTTCCAACTTTGTGTAGTACAAGATTTTGTAGTAAGACAGAAATTTGTTTTGGATTTTCTCAGTATCTGTTGTTAAGTCCTTTTTTCACTTCTGAATTTGTTAATTTGTATTGTCTTTCTCTGCCTTTTGATTAGTTTGGATAAGGATTGGTCTATCTTGTTGATTTTCACAAAGAACCAACTCTTTGGGTTTTTTTTTTTGTTTCTATTTTATTGATTTCATTCCTCATTTTGATTACATCCTGTCATGTACTTCTCCTAGGTGTGTCTACTTCTTTTTGTCGTAGAACTTTCATGTGTACTGTGAAGTCAATAGTGTGAGATTTCTCCACTTTCTTTATGCTTTTTTATACTGTTTTCATAGTATGCAAGGTTTGGGTATATTGTGCCTTCATTTTCATTGAATTCTTGGAAGTCTTTCATTTCTTTCTTTCTTTCTTTCTTGACCCAGGGGTTGTTCTGTATTTCACTGTTCAATTTCCATGACTTTGTAGGATTTCTGAGAGGAGTGTTGTTGTTAAATTCTAACTCTAAACCATGGTGATTCTATAAAATTCAGGGTTTTTCCCAATTTTTATTGGTGTCTGTTGAAGTATGCTTTGTTATCAAGTATGTGGTCAATGAGAATGCTCCATGAGGTGCTGAGAAGAAGGTATATTCTTGTGTTTGGGTGAAATATTCTATAGATGTTTGTTAAGTTCATTTGAGTCATGACATCTGTTAGCCCTCATTCTTGTTTCTTTGTTGAGTTTCTGTCAGGTTGACCTATCCATTGGGAAGAGTGGGATGTTGAAGTCTCCTACTGTTATTGTGTGGGGTTCAATGTGAAATTTAAGCTTTAGTGATAATTCTTTTACATATGTGGGTGCTCTTGTATTTGGGTCGTAGATTTCATAATTGAGACTTCATCATCTTGTTGGATTGTTTGTGTGATGAGTATAAAGTGTCCTTCTGAATCTCTTATGAATGATTTTATTTTGAAATCTATTTTGTTAGACATTAAGATAGCTACACCCACTTGTTTCTTAGGTCCATTTGGTTGGAAAATGTTTTACCATCTCTTTACTCTGAGGTAATGTCTGTTTTAAGGTTGAGTTGTGTTTCTTGTATACAGAAGAAAGATTTCATATCCATTCTCTTAGCGCGTGTTGTTTTATAGGTAAATTGTGTCCATTGATATTAAGAAACATTAATGGCTAGGGATTGTTAATTGCTGTTATTTTTCCGTGGTAGTGTTGAATTTTTTCCATTCTTTGAGTTTTGCTGGTGTGTGGTTATCTTTTGACTGTGTTTTTGTGGATGCAGTTACATTCTTTGGGTTGAAGTTTTCTCTCTATAGGGCTGGATTTGTGGATAAGCATTATTTAAATCTGATTTTGTCATGGAATATCATTTTTTTCTCTATCGATGGTGATGGAAAACTTTTCTGGGTATAGCATCTGTGGTCTCCTATTATCTGCAGAACATCAGGACCTTCTGATTTTCATGGTTTCCATTGAGAAGTTGAGTTTAATTCTGATGGGTCTGCCTTCATATGTTACTTGACCTTTTCCCTTTGAAGTTTTTAATATTCTCTCTTTAATCTGTATGTTTTGTGTTTTGAGTATTATATAGTGAGGAGAGTTATTTTATTGATTCAGTCTATTTGGTGTTCTGTAAGCTTCTTGTAACTTTATAGGGATATCCTTCTTTAGGTTTGGAATGATTTCTTTTATGAATTTGTTGAATTTTTTCTGAGCCTTTTAGCTGGGTTTCTTCTTCTTCATCTATCCCTATTAATCGTAGGTTTGGCCTTTTCATGGTGTCCTAGATTTCTTGGATGTTTTGTTACAAATTCATTGAATGTAACATTTTCTTTACCAACGAATCTATTTCCTCTATAGTGTTTTCGACACCTGAGATTTCCTCTTCCATCTCATGTATTCTGTTGGTTATTCTTGCCTCTGTAGTTCCCATATTTTACTCAGATTTTTCATTTCCAGAATTCCTTCAGTTTCTGTTTTCTTTATTGCCTCTATTTCAGTCTTAAAGTCTTGAACTGTTTGCTTCACCTGTTTGGTGTTATTTTTCTTGGTTTTCCTGGATCGTTAAGGGACTTACTGATTTCTTCCAATTTTTTGTTTGTCCTTTCCTCTATTTCTTTAAGGGAATTTTTCAATTTTCTTTAAAGGTCTCCATCATTCTCATAAAGTTACATTTAAAATGTTTTTCTGCTTCTTTTAGATTAGAATGATCAAGTCTTCCAATAGTATGACTACTGGATTCTGGTGTTACCTTGTTGCTTTTTAGGTTGCTGAATAAATTATTTCATTGGCACCTACCCATCTTTTCCTCCAATTGATGCCAGCAGTATTTTTGCCTCTTATTCATATCGTTGCAGTTGCTGTCTGTGTATTTGTTGTGCTTTGTTCTGTCACTGTCTGTGTGTCAGGGAGCCACTGAAGTCTCCCTTGGTCTGCTTTCTTGATCCGCTCTCTTCGTCTGCTCATTTGTGTTTTTGTTGTTGTTGTTTTGTTTTAATTAATTAATTTATTTATTTATTAAAGATTTCTGCCTCCTCCCCACCACCACCTCCCATTTTCCTCCTCCTCCCCCAATCAAGTCCCCCTCCCTCATGAGCCCTAAAAGCAATCAGGGTTCCCTGCCCTGTGGGAAGTCCAAGGACCACCCACCTCCATCCCGGTCTAGTAAGGTGAGCATCCAAACTGCCTAGCTTCCCACAAAACCAGTATGTGCAGTAGGATCAAAAACCCATTGCCATTGTTCTTGAGTTCTCAGTAGTCCTCATTGTCTATTATGTTCAGCAAGTCCGGTTTTATCCCATGCTTTTTCAGACCCAGGCCAGCTGGCCTTGGTGAGTTCCCGATAGTAAAAAACAATGACTTCTTGAATTTTGCATGCAAATGGACGGAAATAGAAAACACTATTCTGAGTGAGGTAAGCCAGACCCAAAAAGTGGAACATGGGATGTACTCACTCATATTTGGTTTCTAGCCATAAATAAAGGACATTGAGCTTATAATTCATGATCCTAGAGAAGCTAAATAAGAAGGTGAACCCAAAGAAAGACACATAGGCATCCTCCTAAATATTAAACTTCATCAGGCGATGAAAGGACACAGAGACAGAGACCCACATTGGAGCACCAGACAGAAATCTCAAGGTCCAAATCAGGAGCAGAAGGAGAGAGAGCACGAGCAAGAAACTCAGGACCGCGAGGGGTGCACCCACACACTTGGTCTGCTCTTTTGGATTACTTTCTTGGTCCGCTCTGTGCAGTCACAACCTGTGCTTTAGAGTTCCTCATTTAGTGTTCTCTGTGTTGTAGCTTATTGGTCATCTCTGCTTAGTTGCAGCCTATGTTCAGAGTTCTTCTGAGGAGATAGAAGGGTTTGTGAACAGAGTGGGACTTGTAGCCTACAGGGTTCAATCAAATGGCATATTGGTATTGGAGCAATCTACCTGCCCAGGGTTTTGCCCCAGTATGGAGGGCCTAGAGAGTAGGATGCCCCAGTGAGTCACTCACTTCATGGTCCTCTGTGCTTAGTCACTTTTATAGTCTTAAAACAAAATGAAAATTTCTGCCCAAATTAATATATACTCCAGTGTTCATAAATACTTTAAGAGTTATGCTATATTTTTTATAAAATACCAAAGATGTGTCAATAGATGAATGTTAATCATTTTGAATAAACAAAATGGAAAACATACATACCTCTTGGCCAGTACTCAAACAAGGCTAGAAACTAATTCTAAAATATTATTTGTGTAAATATTCCAGAAAGAATGCTCACAGAAGAAAAAGTCAATTCTAATGTATAAACATCATACGTGTAACATTGATTTTAAAAAAAAGTAGAATGGATAGCTGGTTTCTACAGATTTAAACTGGGTATAGTGACATCTGGTTTGGTGGCACATACCTATAATACTACAGACTGTGAGATAGAAACAGGAAAATAAGAGGCCTGAAAATAAGAAAGAATCTAAAAGATATACACCAGCATACACAGAGAGAGAGAGAGACAGAGAGAGACACAGAGAGAGAGACAGAGAGAGGGAGAGAGAGAGAGAGAGAGAGAGAGAAACAGAAAGAGGGAGAGAGGGTGTGTGAAAGTGGTATAGCAATTCTCTTTGCCTTAAAAAATATTCTATCAAGCCAGGCGGTGGTGGCGCACGCCTTTAATCCCAGCACTCGGGAGGCAGAGGCAGGCGGATCTCTGTGAGTTCGAGACTAGCCTGGTCTACAAGAGCTAGTTCCAGGACAGGCTCCAAAACCACAGAGAAACCCTGTCTCGAAAAACCAAAAAAAAAAAAAAAAAATATTCTATCATAGGTATTGTTCTTCCAAATCAGGTTTTCAAAGGCTACGTGAAATGTTATATAGTCAGGAAAAGTCCATAAAACTAAATTCTAAATAATGGCTCAGGAAATAATCAAAAGCCGTAGGAATAACTTATAACTGACCAGATGTACTAGATTCTTCCCTCCCATGCTTAGACAAGCTTTAATAACTGCAGAAAGATACTGGCATAACAGCTAAGCCTTCTGAAAGAGGTCTAGAGTAATCCAGCTGCTTATAAGTGGTACTTTCTACTATATGGTACCTCTGCAAGTTGTACAGTGACCTCTAGGATTCCTGATTTTGGGAATAGCCATGAAAGTAATTCCCAAGTGCATAGAGTACATGCCACCTACCATTGGGTTTGTTTGACCACTACTTTCTTTGGTAATATATATAGTCAATGCTGTAGAAGACTGCTCAATAAATATGTATAGATGAAAATGATGTGAAAATAATAATTTAGCATTTCTTGCAGTTGATGTTATATATAAGGAATAAGAGTGCACGTCACATCTGTGTTAAAAAAAACTCTCACTTGATGTGCAATGTCCTTCTGTATATGTGTTGCTTTTATTGGTTAATGGAAAAAAGCTGCTTTGGCCAATGGCTTAGCAGAACAAAGTCAGGTTGTAAATCTGAAAAGAGATATGGAGAGAAAGTAGGCAGAATCAATGCAATGTCATGCAGCTGCCAACGGAGAAGGACACAGTGGAAATTTTGTGGTAGGCCATAGTCTCATGGTGATACACAGAATGATAAATATGGGCTAATTTAAATAATGCTGAGCTAACAGGCCAAGCAGTGTTATAATTAACATAGTTTCTGTGTGATCATTTGGGTCTGGGAGGCTATGAAATGAAAGAGCAGTCTCTGATTACAGCCACTGAAACCAGAAAACTCAGAACCCAGAAATAATATACAGAAGAAAGAGGAAGTAAATAAGAGTGATAAGAAATAAACCTAACATAAAAATATGGTGTGTGATACCCAATTGATTTGGGAAAATATGACTTGTCATGTTAGAGTTGTTAATCTATCAGTTTATCAAGGACCTTCTGACTGGAAAGGAGCATGGGAGAGACTGGAAAATTCTGTGGCAGAACATGATCTTTGGAAAGTAGAAGTGATAAGTGAACTTGAGCAACTTAAACTAACAGGTGAACTGGTTTTTTAAGTCACTAAAATAACAGGTATACAAAACAGAATTGTCAAGTTGTCAAACTATTCTGAATCTCTGTGTCATTCAGACTCAAATGACAAGCATGAATATATTTATTTCCAAGCAGAAGGCCTGTGGTTATGAAAATACAACATGAGTGTTGGGAAGCCTTTAGTCCTGACCAGCAGTTTACCATAGAGTAAAGCAAAAAAGAGCAACCACACAAAAGGCAGAAATTTAGGTGGTCCCTTCTGAGTCTTCAACCCCAGCAAGGAAGAATGATTTCAAGAATGGGAGCCTCCCTAGCCTCTTCCCTAATAGGCATGTGTAACTCAGGATCACACAGGGTGACTAATGGTCCCATATTAAATTGTGGGTTGTTTTTTATTAATATTAAAATATCAATTTTATTGATATTTAAAATATGTGAGCTTAGGCAGATCTGGAGATCATGTGTGCCTCAATTCCTGGCAGCCCCTAGAAGTATCAGAAGCAATAAACCTTAACTGGTGAACATGAAGATAAAACAAAACATGTAAAACTGATTAAGTTTAGCCTAATGGTAGGCAACTTTCTCTCCTGAATATGCTCTGTACATTTCATCTCCTGAGGTAGAGGCTATTTGGACAAACAGAACCCTCTCAGTGGCAAGGAATGCCTTATCAAGAAACATAACTTGTTTGATGCTCCAATGTAATATCAGTTTAGAGTCTTCTAGCACAGAGGTTGCTGCCATGGATGTTGCCTAAAGGAGCTGTATACAAGGGTAAATAAAATAAGATAAAATAATAAAATAAAACCAGCGTAGGTATAGGCCAAGTGTGCAGCTACTCTTCCCCTTGGGCAGATCTTAAACCAACAGTATCAGTTGCTATCTGTTCAGCCACAGACAATTTATGCAATATTCTCTTAGGTTCCAGTTTTCATAATTTGTAGTCCATGCTGGGATAGGAATTCAATCATAAGGTTGCCTTTTAATTCTCCCTGCTCATGTAAGAAAGCCTTTCATCTATACTAAGTAACCCCCCATACACTAATTGGATATTTAATTTGGAATTTAATAATATCCTTACTTTGGCCTTTTACTTGTTCCCTCTTTTGGATGATTAGATATTTGTTTCTAACCCGCGCAAAGTGTCATATAATAGAGGAGAAACAGAAGAAATAAAACTGGGAAATTATAGATTGATTAAACAATGTAGCAAGTTAAGTATAGGCCATTTTTGGAATCATTTAAATAGAAGAGTAGAATCAACAGGTTGTACTGTTGGAAATATAAAACAATATATGGATAAATAATATATATGCACAAATATAAAGATATTCATAACTGACATCTGCTTCATCTCTGAGTTGTACCCATGCCAGTCTCTTGATTATAGTGTTGCTAACGGTATGAAGGATATTTACACTGGAGGAAGGTTAGTGGAGGATATTCAAGAAACTTGTAAAGTTCTTGGTATCTTTCTGTGACTAAATCAACTTTTAAAAATAATGAGTTTAATTTGATAGTAAAAACAGAATATATGTTAAACTAACATTCACTCACCTTTCATTAAAGGTTTGGGTTAACTTTATTACTGGCCTATATTAGACACAGGCTCTCAAACTTTACCTTAATAGAAAATCTATTAGCATTCTGTGATAGAAGGGAAAAATATATTTTTAGTTGATACTTGATATCTATTATTAGCAAACAAAATTGGCAGCCTTAAGATGTTGTTATTTTAGTATAGCCTTCAGCTCTGAAGAATTGCTTTGGGATCCTATTCGGTTGCATCCTGTCCACTGGGTGAAACTCAGGTAGGTACCAAAGATTTACTAAACTGAAGGCTATTTGCCACAAAAGCTCCCTAGAAGTTGGAAAATGGTTTCATGAGCCTGAATTATAGCTCAATAGCCTATTCTTCCTAGGCTAGTTTGCTTCTATTGTTACTAAATATTGATGTCTGTTCATTTCTTGTCAATGTGTTTTTATGTGAACACTGAACTATTTAATGGTTATATGTGGATGACTATTGTTGGAAAATTGTACATCTCACCAAACTTTAGTTTTGAAAATATGTTAATAATTCATTAACTTGTATTTAATAATCATAAATAATAGTACTTTAGGCATTGGACTAGTAAAATATTTCTAATGCAAATTATTGACAAAGGTAAAGTAAGAATACAAATGACAGTAATTATTTTTGCATCAGTGTTATACATTATTTACATTATAGTTTCTGCATCTTATGGAATTTCTTTAGTTTCTAATTGTTAGATATGTATATCTAGACAAGAGTAAGTGTGGGTAAAGACAGAAAACTGAAGAGTGGGCACACTGTAAAGAGAATTTAAGGAGAAGCTGGAGAAGATAATAGTACAATTGTGTTAGTAAATTGAGGAGTGAAGCTTCATACAAAAGAGTAAAGTGGAGAAACAGGGACAGGAAAATGGGGAATAAAGAGAGCAGAGAATCAGCAATGAGAGGTGTGTATGAATGCAGTAAGAATTGTTGCTTTGTCAGTACATTTAAACACTTAAAGAAAAAATGTTAGAATGGCAAGTTAAGGGGATACAGTAATTCTTATTCAAATTAAAACTTAATTGTAAGTTAACCTTCTTTTGTGGATTGAGTTGATAGGATTTAATTTTTATTCTATTTGTTTTCAGTACTTCAAAAGAAAAAAATCTTTATAGAAAGTTTAATTGCTAGAGTCACAGTGCTTGAAACTATCTTGGGGAATGACCTTATATAAAAATAAAGATTATATTCATAGTAGGCATGCAATTTGCAATGTTTGAAGCAGAAATATTTAACCCACAGCTGTGGTTAAAATGAAACAGAACTTTTTAGTGTCAACTTTAGAAAAATTTAGAAGGTAACATTTAGGTCAACTATCCTAAATGGTAGATCATTCTGCATTAATGACAGTTGCAAATAGTATTCAGTGGCAATTACAACACATCTGTTTCATTTGTATTTTCTCTAAAGGTTTCAAATTGAAGCTGATTATATAATACAAGTTCTTTTCTTAACAATTAGCTTTACTTAAATTTCTAACTTTTCATTTCAGGTTTACCTAAGTAACAATGAAAATATAACCACATATAAAACAGTTTAAACTTGAATATCAATTTAATTATCAATTTGTTATTTTTAATGAATAAATGCCTTTTGATATTAAACTCATCAGCTTTCTAAAAAATACTACGCTTATAAAAACATTGGAAATAAAAGCTAAGAAATGAAGAGCTTCAAAAATGCTAAACTTAATTAAAAATACTTGTTATGGTTTAGTATAATAAATGAGGAAAAATCTTACTAAATATAGTCATTTTATATATCATATACATGCATATTTATCCCCCATACTTTCAGTAACTTTATACTGTTTAAAGGTTTCATATAAACACTCTTTATTTTTACTATTTATATACATTGCTGAACTTTCATAAACCATTACAAATGTAATGAAACGATCTTTAAGAAACTAAATTCAATTAGTTTGTCTGAAAACCCTAATAAGCCCATTACTTTTTCACAGTTACTACTGAGACTCGGCATCTATGACATGCCAACATTTGTTTGCTTCTGTTGAATACTGGAAAACCTGGAGTTATATTAACATTGGTGTTTAGTTATCTCAATTTGAAAATGGTCAAAGATTCTGGTGATTTGCATGTCTTTAGGATTAGTTGGGTATTCCTTCTGGGTTTTGAGAGAAAGGATATAGATCGCTAGATCTGGTCTAGCTTCTGGTAAAGTTAGAGTCCTCTTCTGGAGTTGTAGACAAGGATATGAATCCAAGAGGAGGGGGTATAGCCTGGGATTTCTAGATTTGGTCTGTCCTCTGGGGTTCCAGGTACCAACATGGCCTCCTGTACAGCTTCTGGCACTGAGGTCCCTAGATCTTGCTGTGCTTAAGTAAAGATGAATTCTTCTGATGTTGTAGATCTGGGGTCCCTAAACTTGGACTGGCCTCTGGTAAAATGCAAATCTCATTCCAAAATTGTTGATCAGAGTATGGAGCTGGGGGCGGTGGAGGTTAGGAAAAGCAGTGGGTGTATGAAGTATGGAGATAGTTGGGCAGGCTTTAAATGGGTTTTATGGATGGTGGACAGTAGTGTCTTATTTGGGTTTCCTAGTACCAGCCTGACCTCCTGTAAGGGTGCTGGGGCTATAGACACTAGTATGAAGTCCAGGAGTGTGGATGCAGTCTGGGGTAGGTTATTGAGTAGTCTTTAAGGAGTGTTAGCTAGACATTGGCAGTACTTTACCTGAACTTCTTTAATGCTGCCTGTCCTCTAGTAAAGCCAAAGACTTCTTCCAAATAACATGCCAGGATATGGGATTCAGGGGTGAGGGTGTAGTCTGGGGTATTTGTACAGGCATTTAGAGGTCTAGTGGGTCATGGTGAATATTTTACTGGAGTCCCTAAGACCCTCTGGTCTCCATCACAGCTGCTGGGGGATATGGGAAAAGTTAGCTACTATACAAGACTTAAACTAGTTAGGTTAGGATAATTATTGAATATATTTGTTCTTACTGTATATAATATTGTATTAGGCTTAGAATTCTCTTATTTAAACATAAGGGGGATGTGCTATAGGAAGTCTTACAGCTAGTGGTTACATGCCCACTGGGGCATGGCCTCTTATACCATATAACTTCAATAGAAGTTTCTTTAAAGATTTAAGGAAATTGTACTCCCTCCCGCTTTATCTCCTGTATTCTCTTCTAAGGTCTAAGCCGGGCGATGGTGGCGCACGCCTTTAATCCCAGCACTCGGGAGGCAGAGGCAGGCGGATCTCTGTGAGTTCGAGACCAGCCTGGTCTATAAGAGTTAGTTCCAGGACAGGCTCCAAAGCCACAGAGAAACCCTGTCTCGAAAAACCAAAAAAAAAAAAAAAAAGAATCTCTTCTAAGGTCTAGTCCACTGAGTCTCGCTATTGATACACAACCTTTTTCCAACTTAAAGATGTAGCACATATTTCACATTCACTGTCATGACCTAATCAGGACAGCTATGCCTGTACCTTAATTATGCTCTAGGCCAAAGACAGGATCTGTTTTACCTACTCCCAAACTCACAGATTTCTCCTATGCTCTCTCCAAACTTCCACCTAGCCAGTCTCTACTACACTCCTGTCTTGGACCAGGGGACACATACCGAATAATAACATATCTCTAAAACAAATCAGATTTCATTCCCACAAAACCATTGTAATATATGTTGATATATAATTTGTGTTCAATTATTGTCATTGTTATTATTATATATAATTATGTAATATTTGACTGATAAGATTATATTCAATTATTATAGTATTTGACAGAATTTTAAGATTGACTTAATTCATTTCAAGTATTTAAGCATTCGTTAACATGGATTGCTCTCTATTATGTCTTTTCTAGTGCCTGCAGAAGCTGAAAAGTTTTATCAGTCCCTAGACCTGAATTACTAGTGACTATGAGCCACTATGTGTCTGCTGGTAACTGAATTTGGGTTACCAGCAAGAGCATCAATTGTTCATAAACTCCAGACAATTCCATCAACCTTTTTGATGGTAATTTATATATACTACATGATACTCCTATGTCAAAATGTAAAAATATTCCTATAATTAATCATTTGAACAATACTCTCATTAATTGATCACATCTAGAAATATTTGTTTATATTGAACTCTTTTGAATAACTGCATTTTGACAGAAATCACTTACTTTCTCAAAGCATTATCACATGTCTTCAAATTCCCAACTGTTTTGGTTCTTCTTTGTACTTGATGCATAATTTATGATCACTTATTGTCTGCAACAAAATTATACTTTCCTATTGGATATTTAATTTGTTTTTTGTAAACACAAAAATATTATTAAAGTTTTTAAAGCTGATCAATATTGCTAAGTTTGCAGCTTAACATCATATCTCCATATTTTCCCACTTAATTGTCTATCTTGATGTTGTGGGAGCTGCGGGCTGTGCTCCTGCCGCCCCAGCTTCTGGTCGCCTGGCTAGCTCATGCCCTTAAATAGCAATACAAAAACTGTATTCTTTTAAAACACTGCTTGGCCCATTAGCTCTAGCCCTTACTGGCTAATTCTCATATCCCGATCAACCCATCTCTAATAATCTGTATAGCATCAGTCTTACCAGGAAAGATTCAGCATGTCTGACCTGGCAGTTTGCGTCATGGTGTCTGCCCCGGAGAGGGGAGCATGGCCTCTGCTCCAGAGAGCAGAGCTGTCGAGTCTGAACTCACTTCCTCTTCCTCCCAGCATTCTGTTCTGTTTACTCCACCCACCTATGTTTTAACCTATGAGCGCCAAGCAGTTTCTTTATTACTTAACCAATGAAATCAACAGATTAATATATGACACTCCCACATCATCTTGAAACCTGTTATATTTATGACAAAACATAGCTTTCACTCAAATTGTAATATTTTCCTAAAATAACTAATTGTATCCATCTGAACTTTTAAAAGGCTTTTTTATGCATTTTCCTTTAAATATTAGTTGTTTTAATATGCATTAGTTTACTTTATATGCCTTAGCCCAGTGAATTTAATTTTATTATTTTTGACAATTTATCATTTAAATTTTTATACACAGTCGATCAACTATGTATGTGTAATTGAAATAACTGCTTGTAATAAAATAATAAAAATCTCAAATGGGTATCTATGGAGACTATCATTATAGATATTGCATAGGTATTTTTAAATTTTTAATTCCAACCATGTACAATTTAGATTTAGAAAGGAAATTAATTTCAAAAGTAATTTATTTATACAATGTACAATTCTTTTTCTCAGCATTCCTGCAGTTTAATAATTCTCCAAATATAGCTTATACTGTCAAAAATAAAATTAAAATGTTCATTTGCAGATAAGCTCATGTGAGTTTTCAAACAAATATCTTTATGGGACACTGCATGGAGGTATGGCTCCAGTATAGAACTTAAGATCGTTTTATTAAAGAATATGCCATTTTCTTTCTTTCCTAGAAAATTTGACACGCTAATGAGAATCAAAGCTATACATGTTGTCATAACTAATGCAGAAGAGAATTTACTACAAGTGTGAGAGCAAGTGCTGCACTGCTTTTGGACCTTTTTCCTCCTACAGGGTTGCCATATAACCCTGATAGGAGGCTTTGTGCTAGTCTTATTGTAACTTTTTAGGTGTGCTCAGTTGATATTCCTGTGAGGTCTGTTCTTTTTACATGAATTACTAACAAGGAGTCAACCTAGGGAAGAAAGGAAGTGATGGTAGTAGGGATTTGGATGAGTGGAGGGAGGGGAAACTGAGGTCAGAATGTATTGTATGAGAGAAGAATAAATTTTTAATTTTTAAAAAAAAAGAAAGCAAAAGAAAACATTGCACTGTGCAAGAATCCAGCTTACACATTTACCTTCTTTTTACTGGTGTGGCTCTTAACTAAAGCTTGCAACGTGATTCCTGCTATTACCTTGTCCTAAAAAATGTAATATTTACCTCTAAGGTTCTTATTTGTCTGTCCCTTCCTTCTCTTGTCCCTCTCTCCTTTTCAAGGATTTCTGCTCTATAGCCCAAATTTACTACCCTTCTGTATCTGTCTTATAGAATGTGGTGCCTTGGTGCAGGCAGCCTGGCATCATTCCACCAAAATATTCTCAGTGCAATATTCCTTTCTATACTAATTATTCAAATCCCTTCTTTGTCAAGTCTAACACTCAAATTCAAGGTGGAATTAGCTATAGTATTCAAATAAAATGTGGGAAACAGAGCACAAATGGAAAAATAATGAATTAGAGTCACTTTAAAGACTAGAAAGGATACAGATGGTGTATACTTCAAATAGATTACTTTCTTTTTAACTTGCCACTTTAATCATTGAAATTAGAATATATGAAATAATCATTTTGCATTTCAGGTGGTTTGTGATTTTTTATCCCATCATTGTTGAGTGCTAGAAATATTCATACTCATATATTTTAGTAGTGTTTGAATTTTCAACTCAATACTCTTAGCAACGTCAGTTTATAGTCATCATACCTGTTGATTACTGTCAAGACTGAAAGCGTTTCGTTGGCCTTAGATTGAATTTTCTTTTGAAATAAACATGAACCATATGCTTTAAAATTAGCATTTTGTGAAAAATCTTTTTTAATAATTGTATTTGTTGATGATTAAATAGTACACAAAAAACTCTTTAGGAGGCTAACAAAATATATTGATTTTAGTAAAATTTGATTGCATATTATTTCTTTTGGATAGATAAAGAAGGTAATTTGTTAACATACACACACATTCTGTAACACAATATACATACACACATAATATATATATATATTCATACATACATACATACATACACACGCATATATTGCAGTTACCTAACTGATTTCCTTGAAGCTTCAGAGGTTAAAAAAAGAAAGTAACAGACAGATTATTACTAAAAGAGAAACAACATAACTGCTTGCAGACCAACCAGAGAGATGTGCAACAGAAACTGAAGTATGTTCAGAAGAGAAAATTGCTACTGCATTATATTTGTTCAGTGGCTACTCAGAGGAAAACAAATTTCCACTGATGCCTCATCAAGAGGTAATACAAGCACATCTGTAAAACAATAAACAGCCATACAATCATGTCTTCTCTACAGATGATGGTAGTGGAAAAAAAGTCAATTTTAAAATGTATTCCAAAGACTAAAGAAAATATGGATTTTGGAAAGGATATTTTGAATGGTGTGCTCTTATAATTAACAAGAGAGACCTTGTTTTTTTTTTTTTTTTGTTTTTGTTTTTGTTTTTATGTCAGGACACAATTAGATGGAATGTGATGCTTAGAATGTTATCTGCTCTCCCAAGAATGCAATAATGGCACCGGGGACTGTTGCATAGGAAACATATCTTTAATTAGTTTCACTTCATATATGAATTTCTTTTTCTTTTTTTCTTTTTTTAAATTAATTTTATATTTTTGAACAATCTTTTCTCATTTTACATACTTGTCACAGTTCCCTCTCTCTCCCCTCCTCCTGCTCCTCCACCTTCCCCCTACCCCAGCCACCATCCAGTCCTCAGAACATAGTTTCCCAAGTAGAGTCAACAAAGTTTAGCACATCACTCTGAGGCAGGACTAAGGCTTAACAATGTATCCTTCCAAAAACAATGGATTCTAAAATGCCAGTTCAAACACTAAGGATAAAATATTTTCCCACTGCCAGTGGTCCCACAGACTGTCCAAGCTACATAACTGTTACCCACATTCAGTGGGTTTAGTTTGGCCCTATACATGTCCCCTGATATCAATCCGGAGTCAGTGAGCTCTCACTAGCTCAGCTCAGCTGTTTCCATGGGTTTCCCCACTATGGTCTTGCTACTTTGCTTATATTCTCACTCCTACCTCTCTTGTGCTGGTCTCCTAAAGCTTGGTCCAGTGTTCAGCTGTGGATCTCTGTATCTGCTTCTATCAGTTGCTGGATGAAGGTTTTATGATGACCATTTAGATAGTTGTCAATCTAATTACAGGGAAAGGTCAATTTAGACTTCCTCTCCACTACTGATTATATTCTTACCTGGGATCATTCTTGTGGATTCCTGGACATTTCTCTAGTGCCAGGTTTCTTGATAGCCCCCAAATGACTCCCTCAACCAAGATAATACTTTCCTTGCTCTCCCACCCTTAAATAAACAAAAAGTTGAATCAAGCAAATTCCAAAATGCACAATAAATGACAGAGGCTACTGGCTACCTGGGCAATCGCCCAAAATCTCATTTGCAATGCTGGAGCAATCAACATTGGCTAACGCCTAGAGTAACTGATAGACGATTTTTAGAGGCAGAAAAATTTTCAAAAGCATCTTACTCTTTCTTGGCAAGGTTTGGCAATATTTTTTCTTGTATCCTGCTTATCCTGTCCAGACATAATGCATTTTGTCAGTAGTCGAGGCATGGACAGTTCTTTGCCCAAAGGCCAGTTTAGTCAAGAAGAAAACATGTTCCAAAGGGAGGGTCTTCAGTGCCGAACATTTTCTCAGGAATAGATCAGTACTGACAGGAGTAATCATATCTAACCTCAAAAGAACCTCAAGTTATTTAAATATGTATTCTCATAAGGGTATAGTAAAGAAACAACCTTTTAACTCAGTAAACATAAGAGGCTATCTTTTAGCTAATTGGGAAAGCAAAGGAATTCCAGATCTTAGAGGGCCCATAGGTTGAATTAACTTGTTGACAGCTCTTTGATCTGTCACCATTCTCCATTTTCCAGATTTCTTATTAACAACAAATGCAAGAGAATTCCAAGGCCTTGCTGATTCTTCAATATGGAAAGCATCTAGTTTCTCCTATACCAGTTGTTCTAAAGCATGCAACTTCTCTTCTGTTAAAGGCCATTTTTTACTCATCTTTGTTTCTCAGTTAAAATTTTTAAAGTTAGGACCATTGGCACCTCTGAAGGTTTGATAGTTGTTTTGTGTTCTTTTACAGTCTGACTGACTGATGACTTTTTTTTCAGTACCTTATAATAGTCTTCCCAGAAACATGAGTGTCTGGGACTTCAGGAATATTAATCTGGGTATTTATTTGCTGCATCGGGTCATGACCCCATGAATTACTTGTGATATTAGTCATATATGGCCTCAGCCTTCCTCTCTGTCCTTCTGTCCTTATGTATTCAAGCAATCTTGTGGTTTGTTTTACTTGAGATAGGGTTCCATTTCCTAGGATTTGAACATCTGTCTCTTAAAGAGGCCAAGTCAGATGCCAAGATTCCAGAGTAATGATAGTCATATCCTCCCCTTTGTCCAGTAATCCCTCAATTACAATGTTATTTATATGTACTCTTAGCTTTGATCTTTGATCATTTATAGAATTCTGCAAAAATATATATTTTCTATTATCTGTTGGAATTTTAAAACCATCATCCATGTTTATTGTTTATTTCATTATTCATAACAGTGTGGTTTTTTATAGCATGCATTGGGTTTTTTAATTTTCCTGGTGAGACATGTTTTCCACAGTGACTTGGGATGACTGCACCACATTTGATCTAGGGGCCTATGAGAGGCCCCCCAAAGAGTTTGCCAATGGTATTGGTTTACCTTGTTTGTCTTTTGTTGATCTGCATTCATTGGTCAAATGTTAGGTTTGTCAAATCTTTTATATAATCCAGAATATTGAGACCTTCTATTTTGTCATTCTCAGAAGAGACATTATTTCTAAGAATGTCTTGTCTACAATGCCTTCTCACATTCTCTTTAATTTTACCACAATTAAAACATTTGGCCTTTTAACATATGTCTTCTTATATCTTTGGAAACTGCTTCTCCGACACAAACCTCAGTATTATAGTCAAATATCTCAACAGTCATTGTACGCAGGATCCATCCATCCATTAATTTAACCTAACCTTTAAAGGTTCAAGTATCTTTTTGCATTCTAAGTTGGCATTTTGAAAAGCCAGATGGGGTGGGATGGGGGTAGGGGGAGATGGGGAGAGAAAAGTGAGAAGGGGAGGATGGGGGGATCTTGGAGAAACGGGATGATTGGGATAAAGGAAGGGTGGATAGGGGAGCAGGGAAGCACATACCTTAATTAAGGGAGCCATTTTAGGGTTGGCAAGAGACTTGACTCTAGAGGGGCTTGCAGGTACCCAGGGCCATGTCCCCAGTTAGTTCCTTGGGCAGCTGAGGATAGGGAACCTGAAATGGCCCTATCTTATAGCCATACTGATGAATATCTTGCATATCACCATAGAACCTTTATCTGGCAATGGATGGAGATAGAGACAGAGTCCCACATTGGAGCACCGGAACGAGCTCCCAAGGTCCCAATGAGGAGCAGAAGGAGGGAGAACATGAGCAAGGAAGTCAGGACCGTGAGGGGCGCACCCACCCACTGAGACAGTGGAGCTGATCTATTGGGAGCTCACCAAGACCAGCTGGATTGTGACTGAAAAAGAATGGAATAAAACCAGACTCTCTGAACATGGCGGATAATGAGGGCTGATGAGAAGCCAAGGACAATGGCACTGGGTTTTGCTCCTACTTCACGTTCTGGCTTTCTGGGAGCCTAGCCAGTTTGGATGCTCACCTTCCTAGACCTGGATGGAGGGGGGAGGACCTTGGACGTTCCACAGGGCAGGAAACCCTGACTGCTCTTTGGACTGGAGAGGGAGGGGGAGAGGAGTGGGGGGAGGGAGAGAGGAGGGGGAAGAGGGGGAGGGAAATGGGAGGCTGGGAAATTTTTTTTTCAATAAAAAATAAAAAAAATTAAAAAATAAAAAAAAAGTCACTCAAGCATTCTCTTTGACTTTTTTTTTGTCCCTAATATATGATTCAAATCTTTTTCCTTTTCTTGAATCCTGTTCAAGCATTTAAGGCTGCTGTGCTGCATTAAGGTAACACATTTTGTAAAGATGCTTAAAGAGCTTAATCCTGTGAGTCAGCATAAGTGCCCTTGCCAAGAATTTGTTTCTGGAAAGCCTCAAATTCTTTTGCTTTTCTCTGTTATTCTAAAATTTTTGCCTCTTCTCACTAGTAGCATTTCCACAGTAGTTGCAGCCTGTCTTCCAGGATTATTGAAACTAATTAAAGACAATTGTGTGGGGTAACCTTATTGCTGGAAGCCCATATCTTTACCATCTCCCTAATAAATGGTGAATGCAAACTATAAGATACTGCTTTCTTAATTTCTTTTAGATCATTCATACCTATAGGTTTCTATTTACATTATTTGAATTCCCTTGGGTGTTTATCTTAAACTGGTCAAGTGATACCTATCTAGATAACTGTCCATTTCTTTTCAATTTTGTGAAGTATAGTCTTATGATATATGGCCTAAAGATTCTTTTGATTTTTACTATGTCTGGGGCTATATCCCACCTTTTGTTTTTGATTTTGTTAATTTTGTATTCCCTCTCTATTTAGTTAGTTTGAATAAGGGTTTGAGTATCTTGATTTTTTTTAAAGAACTGGATCTTTGTTTCATTGGTTATTTTTTGCATTGTTCTCTTTTATTGATTTCAACTCAGTTTGATTATTTCCTGTCTTTTACTGTGCTTGGGTGTATTTACTCTTTTTTTTTCCTAAAAGTTTCAGGTATGCTGTTATGTTGATAATATGAGATCTCTCCAATATCTTTTTGCAGGCACTTAATGCTGAAAATTTTTTTTCTTAGTAACACTTTCATTGTTTTCCCAAAGTTTGGGAATGCTTTGCATTTATTTTTATTGAATTGTAAGAGTCTTTAGTTTATATCTTTATTTTTTTTAACCTGGCAGTGAATCAGTAGAGAGCTGTTTAGATTCCATAAATGTGTAAGCTTTTTTGTTTCTGTTGTTGAAATTCAGCCTTAATCCATGATGGCTTAATAAGGTACAAGAGGGTTATTTCAATTTTTGTAAATCTGTTGTGACTTGTTTTGTGACCAAATATACTATCAATTTTAGAGAATGTCTGTGAGGTAATGAAAATTAGATATATTCTAATATATAAATAATATAATAATAATATAATATAAAAATAGATATATCTATTAGGTGAAATTTTCTGTGGATATTTGTTAGGTCCATGTAATTCATAATGTATGTTAGAATCATTATTTCTGTTTAATTTTGTCAGGATGTCCTGCCCATTGGTGAGAATGGGATATTTAAGTCTCTCAAAATGAATGTGTAAGACTTGATGTATGATTTAAGCTTTACTGGTGTTTCTTTTACAAATGTAGGTACCATTGTATTTGGGGCATAGATATTCAGAGTTGCACTGTCTTGTTGGTGGACTTTTCCTTTGGTGAGTGTTAGGAATTTTTCCTAACGCGAGCTCTCTGCCGATGCAAATTCCCAGTCAATCCAAATCAAACTAAGCCAAATTAAGAAATATCCAGGTTTGCCGGGCGGTGGTGGCGCACGCCTTTAATCCCAGCACTCGGGAGGCAGAGGCAGGCAGGTGGATCTCTGTGAGTTCGAGACCAGCCTGGTCTACAAGAGCTAGTTCCAGGACAGGCTCTATGGAAACCATGAAAGCCAGAAGGTCCTGGATAGATGTACTGCAGAAACTAAGAGACCATGGATGCAAGCCCAGACTACTATACCCAGCCAAGCTTTCGTTCACTATAAATGGAGAAAACAAAATTTTCCAGGATAAAAACAAATTTAAACAATACGTAGCCACAAATCCAGCCTTACAGAAAGTAATAGAAGGAAAATCACTAATCAAGGAGTCCAACAATGACCACAGTAACTCAGACATCTAGAAACCCTTTTCCAGCACATCTCAAAGAAGGGAAACACACAAAATCTACTACTAAAAAAAAATGACCGGAGTTAACAACCACTGGTCATTAATATCACTTAATGTCAATGGACTCAACTCACCTATAAAAAGGCACAGACTAAGAGATTGGATACGAAAACAGGATCCAACATTCTGCTGTTTACAAGAAACACACCTCAACCACAAAGACAGGCACCTACTCAGAGTAAAGGGCTGGGATAAGGCTTATCAAGTAAATGGACCTAGGAAACAAGCAGGTGTGGCCATACTAATTTCTAACAAAGTTGACTTCAAACTTAAATCAATCAGAAGAGATGGAGAGGGACATTTTCTACTCATAACAGGAACAATTCATCAGGATGAAATCTCAATCCTGAATATCTATGCCCCTAATATAAAAGCACCCACGTACGTAAAAGAAACATTGTTAAAACTCAAGGCAGCCATCAAACCGCACACATTAATAGTAGGAGACTTTAATACTCCTCTCTCACCAATGGACAGGTCAATCAGACAGAAACCTAACAGAGAAATAAGAGAATTAATGGAGGTAATGAATCAAATGGACTTAACAGACATCTATAGAATATTCCACCCAAATAGGAAAGAATATACCTTCTTCTCTGCAGCTCATGGAACCTTCTCAAAAATCGACCACATACTCGGTAACAAAGCAAACATTCACAGTTACAAAAAAATATTAATAACCACCTGTATCTTATCAGATCACCATGGATTAAAGCTAGAATTCAGCAACAATGCTACCCCCAGAAAGCCTACAAACTCATGGAAACTGAATAGTCAACTACTGAACCATACCTGGATTAAGGAAGAAATAAAGAAAGAAATTAAAGTCTTCCTTGAAGACAATGAAAATAAAGAAACAACATACTCAAACCTATGGGACACTATGAAAGCAGTCCTGAGAGGAAAGTTCATAGCACTAACTGCCCACTTAAAGAAAACAGAGAAAGCACACATTGTAGACTTAACAGCCCACCTGAAAGCTCTAGAAAAAAAAGAAGCAGACTCACCTAGAAGGGGTAGAAGACTGGAAATAATCAAACTGAGGGCTGAAATCAACAAAATAGGGACACAGAAAACAATTGAAAGAATCAATAAATCAAAAAGCTGGTTCCTGGAGAAAATCAACAAGATTGATAAACCCCTATCCAAACTAATCAAACGGCAGAGAGAGAATTTGCAAATTAATAAGATCAGAAATGAAAAGGGAGACATAACCACAGACACAGAGGAAATTCAGAGAATCATTAGATCTTACTACAAAAGCCTGTATGCCACAAAACTGGAAAATGTAAAAGAAATGGACACTTTTTTAGATAAATACCATATACCAAAGTTAAACCAGGACCAGGTGAACAACCTAAATAGACCTGTTAGTCGTGAAGAATTAGAAGCAGTTATCAAAAACCTCCCTTCCAAAAAAAGTCCAGGACCAGACGGTTTCAATGCGGAATTCTACCAGAACTTCCAAGAAGACCTAATACCTATACTCCTTAAGGTATTTCACAATATAGAAACAGAAGAGTCATTGCCAAATTCCTTTTATGAAGCTACAGTAACTCTGATACCAAAACCACACAAAGACCCAACCAAGAAAGAAAATTACAGGCCAATCTCACTCATGAACATCGATGAAAAAATCCTCAACAAAATTCTGGCAAACCGAATAAACGAACACATTAGAAAAATTATCCATTATGATCAAGTAGGCTTCATACCAGAGATGCAGGGCTGGTTTAACATATGCAAGTCTATCAATGTAATCCATCATATAAATAAACTGAAAGAAAAAAACCATATGATCGTTTCATTAGATGCTGAAAAAGCATTTGACAAAATTCAACATCCCTTTATGATAAAAGTCTTGGAGAGATTAGGGATACAAGGGTCATACCTAAATATAATTAAAGCTATTTACAGCAAGGATACCAGAAAATGGAAGGATCTCCCTTGCTCCTGGATTGGGAGGATCAACATAGTAAAATGGCAATTCTACCAAGGGCAATCTATAGATTCAATGCAATCCCCATTAAAATCCCATCAAAATTCTTCACAGATCTTGAAAGGACAATAATCAACTTTATATGGAGAAACAAAAAACCCAGGATAGCCAAAACAATCTTATATAATAAAGGAACTTCTGGAGGCATTACCATCCCTGACTTCAAACTCTATTACAGAGCTACAGTAATGAAAACAGCGTGGTACTGGCATAAAAACAGAGCAGTCGACCAATGGAATCGTATAGAAGACCCGGATTTTAACCCACAAACCTATGAACAACTAATTTTCGATAAAGGAGCTAAAAGTATACAATGGAAGAAAGAAAGCATCTTCAACAAATGGTGCTGGCACAATTGGATGTCAACCTGTAGAAGAATGAAAATAGACCCATATCTATCACCATGCACAAAACTCAAGTCCAAATGGATCAAAGACCTCAATATCAATCTGAACACACTGAACCTGATAGAAGAGAAAATGGGAAGTACCCTACAACATATGGGCACAGGAGATCGCTTCCTATGTATAACCCCAGTAGCACAGACATTAAGGGCAACATTGAATAAATGGGATCTCCTGAAACTGATAAGCTTCTGTAAAGCAAAGGACACTGTCATTAAGACAAAAAGGCAGCCAACTGACTGGGAGAAGATCTTCACCAACCCCGCAACAGACAAAGGTCTGATCTCCAAAATATATAAAGAACTCAAGAAACTAGACTTTAAAAGGATAATTAACCCAATTAAAAAATGGGGCACTGAACTGAACAGAGAATTCTCATCAGAAGAAGTTAAAATGGCCAAAAGATACTTAAGGTCATGCTCAACCTCCTTAGCGATCAGAGAAATGCAAATCAAAACAACTTTGAGATATCATTTTACACCTGTCAGAATGGCTAAAATCAAAAACACCAAGGATAGCCTTTGCTGGAGAGGTTGTGGAGAAAGGGGTACCCTCATCCATTGCTGGTGGGACTGCAAACTTGTGCAACCACTTTGGAAATCAGTGTGGCGGTTTCTCAGAAAAATTGGGATCAACCTACCCCTGGACCCAGCAATACCACTCTTGGGAATATACCCAAGAGATGCCCTAGCATATGACAAAAGCATTTGTCCAACTATGTTCATAGCAGCATTATTTGTAATAGCCAGAACCTGGAAGCAACCTAGATGCCCTTCAATAGAAGAATGGATGAAGAAAGTGTGGAATATATATACATTAGAGTACTACTCTGCGGTAAAAAACAATGACTTCTCGAATTTTGCATGCAAATGGATGGAAATAGAAAATATGATCCTGAGTGAGGTAACCCAGACCCAAAAAGAAGATCATGGGATGTACTCACTCATAATTGGTTTCTAGCCATGGATAGGGCCCACTGAGTCTATAATTTGTGATCCTAAAGAAGCTAAACAAGAGGGTAAACCCAAGGAAAAACATATAGATATCCTCCCAGCTATGGGAAATAGACAAGATTGATGGGCAAAAAATGGGAATCTTGGGGGGTGGGGTGGGATGGGGATGAGGGGAGATGGGGAGAGAAAAGTGTGAAGGAGAGGATGAGGGGAACTGGGGGAATCAGGGTGATTGGGGGTAAAGGAAGGTTGGATGGGGGAGCAGGGAAACTCATACCTTAGTTAAGGGAGCCACCTAAGGGTTGGCAAGAGACTTGAACCTGGAATGGCTACCAGAAGCCCAGGGCAATGTCCCCAGTTAGTTCATTGGGGCACCTGAGGATAGGGAACCTGAAATGAACCTATCCTATAATCATACTGATGAATATCTTGCATATCGCCATAGAACCTTCATCTAGCGATGGATGGAGATAGAGACAGAGACCCACACTGGAGCACCGGACTGAGCTCACAAGGTTATAATGAGGAGCAGAAGGAGAGAGAACATGAACAAGGAAGTCAGGACCATGAGGGGTGCACCCAACCACTGAGACAGGGGGGCCGATCTATTGGGAGCTCACCAAGGCCAGCTGGACTGCTACTGAAAAAAACATGGGATAAAACCGGACTCTCTTAATGTGGTGGACAATGAGAGCTGACGAGAGGCCAAGGAGAATGGCACAGGAACTTTCATCTGGCGATGGATCGAGAGAGAGACAGAGACCCAATTTGGATCAACCGTCTGAGCTCTTAAGGTCCAAATGAGGAGCAGAAGGAGGGAGAACATGAGCAAGGAAATCAGGACCACGAGGGGTGCACCCACCCACTGTGACAGTGGAACTGATCTATTGGGAGCTCTCCAAGGCCAGCTGGACTGGGACTGAATAAGCATGGGTTGAAACTGGACTCTCTGAACAAGGCGGACAGTGAAGGCTGATGAGAAGCCAAGGACAATGGCACTAGGTTTCGATCCTAATACATGAACTGGCTTTGTGGGAGCGCAGCCTGTTTGGATGCTCACCTTCCTGGACCTAGATAGAAGTGGGAGGACCTTGGTCTTCATGTAGAGCAGGGAATTTGGACTGCTCTTCAGTATCGAGAGGGAGGGGGAGTGGACTAGGGGGAGGAGAAGTGGAGTGGGGATAGGGGAAGGGGAGCGGGGGGAGGGGGCAATATGTGGGAGGAGGGGGAGGGAAATGGGAAACGGGGAGCAGTTGGAAATTTTAAGTAAAAAAGAATAATAATAATAAAAAAAAACAAAACCACAGAGAAACCCTGTCCCGAAAAACCAAAAAAAAAAAAAAAAAAAAGAAATATCCAGGTTTAATGGGAGTCCTGCACTCTTGGGTGGCCCCGCGGGGGAACTGGGAGTCCACAAAAGCAACCACCAGAAGGATGGAAAAGGGACCACGTGATCCTCATTTGGGAGTTCACTTAAATACTCTGTGGAAGTGGTCCTGAGCCCCAGGGAGGTCCAAACCAATACAACTCTGAGGGTTAGGGGCTGGGGGCTACACTCCCAACTTAACAGTGAGTATGAAATGTCCTTTTCCATCTCTTTTGGTGAATTTTAGTTAGAAATCTATTTTGTTAGATATTTAAATAGCTCGCTTTATAGATCATTTGCTTGCAAAATATTTTCCAGCACATTAATCTAAAGTAATATTTAACTTTGGTGTTGAGGTGTGTTTCTCATATACTCTCAAAGTAAGGATCCTGTTTTCATATACATACTGTTAGTCTATGTCTTTTCATTGGGAAATTGAGTCCACTAATGCTAAAAGATATTAATAACCAATGTTTGTTAATTCTGCTTATTTTGTGTTGTTGTTATTGTTGTTGTTGGTGGTGGTGGTAGTGGTATGAGTGTGTTTCTATGTTTCACTTTTTTAGTTTTGTTGGCATGAGATTATTTATTGCCTATGTTTTAGTGGATGTAGTTAATCTCTTTGTATTGGAATTTTCCTTCTGTTTTCTTGTATAAGGCTGTAAGTGTGGATAGATATTGTTTAAATTTGAGTTTGTCATGAAATATCTTATTTTATCCATCTATTGTGAAAGAAATTTTTGATATTTTTAATAATCTGGTCTGGCATCCATAAATTGTTAAAGCCTACAAGACAACTATCTAGGCCTTTCTGGATTTTAGAGTCTCAGTTGGGGACCTGAATGTAATTTTGGTAGGTATGCTTGGCCTTTTTCCTTCACAGTTTTAATATTATTTCTTTGTTCTGTATGATTAGGGTTTTGATTATTTTGTGGCATACATAATTTTTCCCCCTGGTGCAATCTATTTTGTGTTCTGTAAGATATTTGTATCTTTATATACATCTCTTTCTGTAAGTTAGGAGAATTTCTTCTATGATTTTGTTGAATATATTCTCAAGGCCTGAGAGCTGGTATTCTTCTCTTTCTATTCATATTATTCTTCTGCTACATCTTTTCATAGTGTCCTGAGATTGCTGGATGTATTATGTCAGGAATCGTTTAGGTTCTAGGGAGCTGCTTAGTCTCTGGGTTTCCTGGTAAGGCACTGATTCCAGTAAAGCAGAAGTTTTCTGTTAAATTTGTGGGCTGGGATATCAGGTCAGGGAAGAGGGTGCAATTGGTGGTTTTGCTAATTTTAATGGAGTGTTAGTTGTCAGTGGAAAATGTCATAGGACTGGTGGCCTGGCCTGAGATAAAGCAAAAGTCTTTATCCTAAGCTGTAGACCAGAGTATGGAGCCAGAGTGTGTGTGTAGTATACGTAGTATGGGACCCTTGGGTGGTGTCTTACCTGGGGTCCCCAGGAATACCCTGCCTCCTGTAAAGTAGCAATAGTTATGGACTAGAATATAGAATTGAAAGGTGGTGCTGCTGTTGGGGATGTTAAGCCAGATTTAAGTAGTGGCAGTTAGCAGCGGGTAGTACCCTCTCTTGGGTACATGTCCCCAGCTTAGCCTCAGGAAAAGTAAAGCAGAAGTCTTCTACTAAAGTTGTAGGCCAGAATATGCAGCCTGGGAGAGAGGATAAAGTCTGAAGCTGTTGGGTGGACTTTCTTCTTTTAATTTTTAAAATTAAAACGTATTTGCAGCTGGTTAGTGGTGGTGCATGCCTTCAATTCTGGCATTTGGAAGGCAAAGTTTAATAATGCACTGGTTTTGTATATAAGAATTATAAACAATTGACACATATTTCTTGTTAAGTTGGGGGCATAGCCCCAGCCCCTGGTCTGGGAGTTGCTTTGCTCTGGACTCCAAATCCCAGCATGCCAGGCCCTGACCCCTCTCTGGTTGGGGGGGGGGGATCAGGACCAGTCTCACAGGGCATTTAAGGGGCCTCCTAGAGGAGGAACACGTGATTTGGGGGTCTGCATGAGCTCCCTGCTGTCCTGTCTCCCTGCCATGTGCTCGGCCACCCAAGAGTGTCTTACTTAATAAAACAATGGACATTTTGATTTGGTTTGATTTGACCTAATTGGATTACTTGCACCAGCGGAGTTACTCTTATTCTTAACATATGGAGTGTCCCACTGAGGAGCCTTAATTTTTTCCTGTGGGGTCCAGGCCCCAGAGCCCAGGTCCGAGGCCACACTGGAAAACGGGCCTTCCTACACACACACTCCACCAGGCAAGTTCATCTTCACTTGGTGAGTTTCCCTTTTAAACTTCATGCAGGTGAGGTTTTGGGGTGACCCATTCATTTTTTCAGGCTTTTTTTTTTTTTAAGTCACGGCAGTGCAAAAGGCCTGATCTTATTCCCCATACTCTCGCTTCTACCTCCTTCCCAGTTTACCAAGGAGAGATCATATTTATTTCCCCTTCCTGGGGCCCTCCATGTGTGTCCTAATTAGGGTCCTCCTTTTTACCTAGTTTCTCTGGAGTTGTGGATTATAATATGGTTATCCCATGCTTTGCATCTAATATCCACTCACAAGCAAGTACATACCGTGTGTTTCTTTGTGGGTATGAGTTACGTCACTCTGGATTTTTTTTCTAGTTTCATACATTTGCTTGCTTCTATAGTGTAGTCGTTATCACATTCAGCGCACAATGAATTGGGCCATTTGTTTCCTTGATTCTTCTTTTTGAGTTTTTTTTATATATATATTTTAGATATTAATGCTCTGCTAGATGTATAGCTGGAAAGATTCTTATTCTGTGGATTTCTTGTTTACTTCTTTGTTTCATTTGCTGTTACAGATGTTATTAAATTTTATGAGTTCATATTTGTCAGTTGCTAGCCTTAATTTCTGGTCAAATAGAATTCTATTAAGATAGTCCATATTGCCTATTTTTTCTAGAAGTTTCAAGGTTTGGGCTTTATTTTTTTTTTTTACTTATTTATTTATTTTTATTCTTTTTTAATTAAAATTTCCACCTGCTCCCCATTTCCCATTTCCCTCCCCTCCTCCCAAATATTGCCCTCCCCCCACTTCCCTCCCCCTATCCCCACTCCTCTTCTCCTCCCCCCACTCCATTCCCCCTCCCTCTCGATACTGAAGAGCAGTAATACCACTATTGGGAATATACCCAAGAGATGCCACATCAAATGACAAAAGTATCTGTTCAACTATGTTCATAGCAGCATTGTTTGTAATAGCCAAAACCTGGAAACAACCTAGATGCCCTTCAATGGAGGAATGGATGAAGAAAGTGTGGAATATATACATATTAGAGTACTACTCAGCAGTAAAAAACAATGACTTCTCGAATTTTGCGTGCAAATGGATGGAAATAGAAAACACTATCCTGAGTGAGGTATCCCAGACTCAAAAAGAGGAACATGGGATGTACTCACTCATAATCGGTTTCTAGCCATAAAATAAAAGACATTAAGCATATAATGTGTGATCCTATAGAAGCTAAATAAGAAAGTGAACCCAAAGAAAATCATATAGTCATCCGCATGGAGAGGGGGAAGTAGACAAGATTCCAGGGCAAAAACTGGGAACTTGCGGGTGAGGTGGCATGGGGCAAAGGGGAAATGGGATGAGAAATATGAGAAGGGGAGGATGGGAGGAGCTCGGAGGATTGGGATGGTTGGGATATAGGAAGGATGGATACGGGAGCAGCGAAGTATATATCCTATCTAAGGGAGCCATCTTAGGGTTGGCAAGAGACTTGACTCTTGAGGGGTTCGCAGGTGTCCAGGAATATGTCCCCAGCTGGTACCTTGGGCAACTAAGGAGAGGGAACCTGAAATGACCCTATCCTATACTGATGAATATCTTGCATATCACCTTAGAACCTTCATCTGGCGATGGATCGAGGTAGAGACAGAGTCTCAATTTGGAGCAAAGGTCTGAGCTCTTAAGGTCCAAATGAGGAGCAGAAGGAGGGAGAACATGAGCAAAAAATCAGGACCACGAGGGATGCACCCACCCACTGTGACAGTGGAACTGATTTATTGGGAGCCCACCAAGGCCAGCTGGTCTGGGACTGAATAAGCATGGGTTGATTCCGGACTCTCTGAGCATGGCGGTCAATGAAGACTGATGAGAAGCCAAGGACAATGGCACTAGGTTTCGATCCTAATACATGAACTGGCTTTGTGGGAGCTTAGCCTGTTTGGACGCTCACCTTTCTGGACGTAGATAGAAGGACCTTGGTCTTCCCGCAGGGCAGGGAATTTGGACTGCTCTTCAGTATCGAGAGGGAAGGTTTGGGCTTTAAATTGATGTATTTTACCCATTTGGATTTGATTATTGTACGGAGTGCAAGATATGTATCTAATTTTATGTGTCTGCAAGCACCTCATTTTCTTATCACCAATTGCTGAAGATACTGTTTTTGTCAATGATCCTGTAAACTTAGTTAAATATCTGGGGCTGGAGAGGTCACCGACAAGAAAAGAGAGCTTATAACTGCCTAGTTCTAGACCAATATAACATATAAGTGTTCTTAAGTGTATATCCTTGCACCCATAGATAAGTGTACTTCTTACCCTTCATCAGAGATACTTCTTTAAGCAACAATAGATACTGTAATATTTTAAATGAAAATGACTCTCATAAGCACATATGTCTGAATATTTATTTCCAAGTTGGTGAAGGAATAGGAGATGCTGGAACGAGTGGATCATACTTCAAAAGACTAGCCCTCTTCCTTGTTATGGGCTTGATGGTCTTGTTTAAGATGTGACTTCTTAGCTATTGTACCAGCAACATTTTTCTTTTCTTTTAGCAATGGACCCTTCCATGATGTTCATGAAGTCTCTGAGATTTTAAGGACCTTGGTAATGGTGTTTTATCACAGAAATAGTAACGAAGCATTGACAGATATTACTGCACAGATCTATAATTAGTTAAAATTCAGAAAATAAATGACAGTAGACTGACTAATACCAACCTGCACAAATTGAACACAATACATAAGGCTTATAGATGAGGGACAGAAAGATTGTGTCCAGGGCATAATACTGATAGCTACTATTTCCTAGATATGTTAGAAAAAATTCACTAATGAACTTTCAATAATATCATTGCCTAGAATAGACTAACATAAAAATGTTATTCCTTGATGTACCTTTCAAACTATCAAAACACCAGATGTCCCCACATCTAGATGATGCAATACCAGTCAATTTCTACTAGGAGAGGGAGAATCAGTTGCCTCCAGAGATGAGCTGGATTATTTTTAGTATATTAATTGATTTATTTGTTTGTTTTTGTTTTTAAAAAGGATTTTTGTAGCTCAGGCTGGCCTCTTACTCCTTATTTAGCAAAGCTGATCTTGAACCCCTGAACTGTTTGCCTATACTTCATCAGTACTGAGATTTAAGCTAGGACCACACTCTTCCCTTCTAAAATACATTCAAATTATAAAGTCAAAGACTATGGTGGTCGGTCTGTAATCTTAGCACTTTAAAGGTGGAGGCATTGTATTGATGAATTCAAGATCAGATTTATCTATGTTGTTAGATTGAGATCACAGAATACAGAAACAAACAGAGGAAAAAGACCAGAGTCTGACCTTAACAGATGACCTGCATTTGTTAGTACACACAGCAGGGAACTGCCTCTTTGTGCTGACAATGAAGGTGTCCTCAGGAGGAGGGAGAGTATTTGGAGTTTTTAGAGAGGCTTGGAAATGAGACATTAAATGTAGCTCTATAGAGGTTCATGTGTGAGTCTGTGTTCTCTTTTCCTGAGTCTGTTTGTTCAAGCAAAACGGACTGCCTCAAAAAACAGGGTATTTCAGTAAAGAGTCCTCTCTGGATTGTGGCTTTTTAATACAAGGAAATCAAAATCTCAGAGGGATTCTTGTTTGTTGAAGGGAGAAATTTTATCATTCTAAACCATGAAAACAGAAAAAAAGGTAGGGAGTGGGGGGGGGTATTGACTCTTTCTTAACTGTTTTAAACTGAGGAGTGTTATCATTTGGAGGGGATATTTCAATGTTTATTGAAGAGGGTAATTTTTGGTCACTTATCAGGAGGGGCCTGTTAACTTGATTAAGGATGGATTATGCTACTTCTCTTATGCATTCCTGGAGAAACTTTTGATAAATAATATATAATGTACTGAAAACAGAGGATTTGGTTACAGAGTAAAACTGAGAAATTGCCCAGGGTTATGGAAGTAAGAAAGGAATAAAAAGCAAATACACAGGGTGAGGAGGTAAGTAGTGAGTATCTAGAAATTGTAGCTCCCTAAGATGGTGTGGACAAGGATATTGTGTCTTGAAGGGCTATGGATATTTGGTAAGGAGGGTCAGGAAGAAGGGAATGATATCAGTAGAGTTAATAAGCTGGAGGAGAGCAACTTGATATTCAAGATTCTGGAAAGTATACATGATGATAGGAGTCCAGTCATTCAGAGTGACAATGACTAGAACCACCAGAAGGGTTGCAACAAAGAGAGCTAGTGGAAACAACAGGGAGCCACAGAATACTGAAGCAAGGGAACAGGAAAAAGAATAGAGGACTCATGTGAAGAACTTTAATAAGCCTACTCTGTTAGTGATGAAGATTGATTGCAGCCAGTTTCTCCGCAGTGTCTAAGATGACATTTTGCATATATATTTGAAACAAATGTGGCAGCTATGGACATACCACAACAAATGCATTGTGGTAGGATGACAACCATTGGAAAAGGTTTAATGAAACATTTTGTTTTGATATAGAGGCTAGTCTGGTTTTCTAAGGGAGGGCAGTTCATTATGTAATATATGTAAAAGACAGTATAGCAATGTTTGTATGAGGATAGTAAGAAAGAAAGGCATGATCCAGGAAGGGATCCAGAGTGTTAGGGAACTAAATATCCATACATATGATGAGACTTGTGGTTGAATTTTTGATTTGGCCCCTGTGTCTTTGGGCCTCATTTCAAACCACTTAAGGGTGGTTGAAGTGGAAGCAGCATCATTCATGGATCAAGGCGCAAATCTCATTCTTAGCAGTAGTCAGATGTAGTTTTCGTAAAAATAGAATTGTAATATTCCCACCTGCAACCGCTGCTTTGGGCAGGTACAAGAAACCAGGGGTCATGGGCAGGCACTATTTTGGTGAGCAAATATATGGCAGGGCACTGCTGATTGCCTGGGTACACAGTAGATGGCCCTGGTGATGTGGATGGAAGTAAAGCAGCCATGAGTGGCTGAGAACAGTAGCTGGCCCCACCCCTTGTTGCCTGCTGCACTTGGTGAAATAATCCAGGATGTGCTGAAGAGATTGTGCTGATAATGAAGATGAAGGAAAACTGGCAGACTGTTCAATCCAACTAACCAGTCAGACCCAGACCCAGGACTATGAGTCAGCCCACCCCAACATCCACCCATTGATGAACTGCTGGTGTATGTATATGAGCTTGCTGTCCAGATCCAAAGCTGCAGAATATCCATGGCACAGAGCAAAACAAGATATCCAAAAAAGTCCCAGTGAGGGCCCACTATCAATATCAATAGTGTAGCAGAAATCACAGGCCTTGAACAAAACCAATGACTCATTATAATGAACACTTGCAAGTTAAGATGTACAGACTAAATGTATACTGTGTGACTCAGTGTGTCACACTACAGCATTCAAAAGGAGATTTTGTTTTTCATTTAAATTTTATTTTATTTCATTTGGGAGGAGGCATAGTTTGCAAGGGCAGATACTAAGGGATGAGGAGAGGTTGGATCAGGATGCATGACGTGAAATACACAAAGAATCACTTAATAGCTTAAAAATAGTTAATCCTAAAGGATGTTCATATGAGCAACAATTATTTAAAGGAATTTAGAGAGTTTGTTAGACACAGAAATTTAATGATGCAAAGAAGTCTTCAATCCAACTCTTTTATTTCTGAATGCTTAAAAAAAATATCCATAGAGTGACAAGAAGAGGGATGAGTTGGAAGTCCCATGGCCTATTACTCTCCCCTTTAAGTTTAACAGAAATGCTCTTAAGACTTTGGGTTACATATATCTCTTAGTTTCTTAGAACTGGCAAAAGGCGTTATGCAGAAAGAGTAGCAGTTAGAACACATCAGAAGAGGTTCCAACCAAGGGTCCACAGTAAAACTTAACAAATGGCAATTATCCATAATACAAGTTTACTAATAATATACATTTTTTTAGTTGGGTTATATAAGGAGGTACAACATTTTAGGGGGACATTAAGAGACAAAGTTAATGAGAAATTTTTTTTACATCTATATAAACATTTGTGTTGTTAAGTAAGGCTAAGTGCAATTGCATAATGGTCTGTATCATGTACCTGAGTTATATACAAGAGTGCAGTAGCTATAATTAGTTCTTCCATCAGACTCTTGCACAAGGAACAAGCACCTGGAAGATTTGTAAAAAGAAACAAGTTAAATTTGCAGCTGATTGATGATTTAAAAGAGAAATAGAATTGCATTGAGTGATTTTTATAGTATTTTCTAGCAATACACCAAGAACACTACTTGAATGTCTTGGATAATTTTCCAATACTGTGAGTTTGATGACAGAATATTTGGCAGCCTTCTCTGATCAGGGAAGTGGGTGGCTAAGGTAAAGACCCTGGAATTAGCTTTTGCTAAAAAGAAGATTTGAAGTTCAGGGGAAAGGGCATGGCCAACTGAAGCAGCACATAAGTCAAATACCATCTGGATGGTAGCCTTCCCTAGATGTTTGCACTGTTAATAGCACCCTCGTATGCCAGTTCAGGAAACATTGGCAGCAGAGTAATTGCTATTTGCCTCCATGTTCTTTAGACGTTTGGTATGTGGATGCAGACTTTAAGTTCCTTCACTGGGCAGAAAACCCCCATTGAAACATGAGGAGTAATTTAACTTTTTTATAGGATTTTCTTTAAGGAAGAGATTTTTTTGTGTGTGTGTCTAGCCTACACAGTGATAGCCAGTTTGGACTACATGACAGGAGAAGAAGCAGCAGACTTCTGGCAAATCTTATTTCTTCATGTATCTTTATCCTGTAATGAGAATGGCAAGAAATTTATTCTAATGAGATTTTTGTAACATCCAATAGAAAGGGTGCTGTTTGAGCCTGGGGATGTCCTGGCATGCAAGTGTATATCAAATTTAATTTGTTTTATTCAAGCACTTACATTTCATAATCAGTTCTTAAAATATACCTGATTTTGAATATTATTTTTTATTAAAAAGCTTCAAGTTTATTTTAAACTTTTTAGGCTTAATCTTGTGCAAATATATTGAAGGATGTATGAAGAGAGATACAAGTTGGTGTCTCCAAGTTTTTCTCTGCAAATGGGATTAGCGGTTCTGTTTTCATCCACAGAGTAGATCCTGTTCAGTGGCTCCAGCAGTTACCACTTGCCTGTGCTATAAGCTGGCCCAGTTGAGATCTTATCTTTCAGGACTTACCTAGTTAGAAATTGTTATTCATTTCCTTTGGGCTGTGGAAACTCTTTGAGAAATGGGGACAAGAGTTGATTAAGTTTAGACTCTGGGTGAGTTTAAGTGGGAGGTGAATGGCAGAAATGAGAAAGGTGACATAAACTGTGAGCTTTTATGTGGACACCTCAGATCACTTTCCATTCCATTTCATGAAGTTATCTAATATAGGTAAGATATTGAAACTAAATATCTCATTTGAGAAAGAGGTGAACACTGTCTAAAATATATTGAGCACAGATTCGGAATGAAAGTCAAACAAATGATTTGAATAGTCTAAGGACTCCACAGTGGAGCTCTTTGCTTTTTTTTTTTTTTTTTTTTCCGAATGACACTTTATTCAGTCATTTTCTTTACAACTGAAACTCTGGGAATTCAAAATTAACATCCTTGCCCGTGAGCTTCTTATACACACCAGAGAAAGTTTTCACCTTGTGCTCTACGTTGTTCTGCTGTGCTTTGTCTAAATGAACCTTTATGAGCCGGCTGCCGTCCAGTTTCACACGGATCCTCTTGCCCACAATCTTACTCGGGAAGACCAAGTCCTCAAGGATGGCGTTGTGCACTGCGGTGAGCGTGCGGCTTCTGGGGCGCTTCCGCTTATTTTTCGTATGGCTTTTCCGAGTTGGCTTGGGCAGAATCCTCCTCTGAGCAATGAAGACTACGTGTTTCCCACTGAACTTTTTCTCCAATTCACGAACCAGCCGGACTTGGATTTTTTGGAAGGATTTCAGCTGAGGAACTGGTACAAAAATTATGATGGCTTTCCGGCCACCACTAACTTCAATTTCCTTGGCCGCAGTGATGTTGAGCTCCCGCAGCTGCGCCTTGAGATCCGAGTTCATCTCCAGCTCGAGCAGGGCCTGAGAGATGCCGGACTCGAACTCGTCCGGCTTTTTACCATTAGGCTTGACGATCTTGGCGCTCCAGCTGAACATAGCTCGCCCTTACGGAGTGCCGGCTTGGAAAGAGGCCCAGCTCTCGTGAGAACTGCTCATATCCGGGTGGAGGCCGAAAAGAACTTGATTGTGTTCTTTAGAACAGATAAATAGAAACCTATGGTGGTTGCAGGATCAAGGTAAAAATGGAGGTTAAGTCTACCAATAATATGAGTTATACCTTTGAGTTTTAGATGGACCAAATGCCAAATGTACCTGGAGAGTAAAATGGATGTCCCATAGATTTAAAACTTCCAATTTAAAATATACAGGAGATAACAGGACATCTGGAGAGCTCTTGAAACATTCAACCCAAATGAGTTTCAAGATGAGCTTCTTATTGGATAACGCATCATAATTTAACCCATTTCTATTAATCTGTGTATTGCCATGTGACCATGGCTTACTGGCAAGTTTTGGCATCTGTCTCTGACAGGGCTACATGGCTTCTCTCTCACTCTGCCTACTTTCTTCCAGCATTAAGTTTAGTTTCTCCTGACTAGTTCTACTCTACCCTATCAGGCCAAGCGAGATTTTTTTTATTAACCAATGGTATTCACAGCATACAGAGGAAATCCCACACCACCTCGCCTTTTCTGTTAAAATAAAAAGGAAAGTTTTAACTTTAACACTAAAAAATTACATGGAATGAAACAGGTACCAAGCAAGAATTACAGTTACAATACTTATGCATACTTTATCTTTTATCATAATTAGGAAAACTATAATTATAACTATGTATTCTTCAACTCCATCAAAGACTCCAGAAGGATATAATATTTCCTAAGTAAACAGGAAGTGCATTGTAAGCAAGTTCCAAAACTCTAGAATTGACAGAGACATCTCACTTACTGGACAGTCACCCAAAATTCTTCTGTACCTTTGAGGCATCCATCTTCAACCTACAGGCTCATAGTATTCAACAGACTTTCCCTTGAAGCAGGAAATTTCAAAGACAGTTCCACCTATGATGGTAGTTTGTCAGTCACATTTTTTCTGTGTCCTGCAGAATATCTAGCAGACTGTTTCATGAAGCAGAAACCCTGAAGGATCATCTCACCTTCAGGAAAGTTCATGAGTCATTTCTCCATGGATCCTGCATGTCCAGTTTATACAACATACCATAAAGGAGTCCAGGCAAGGGCAATATTTTTGCCCAAATAGCCAGAAAATTCCATAAGGAGCCTCTTTGATGCCCATCTTCCTCTTGAAATAATTGGTACTGCCAGGAGCAGACATGTCTTATTATCATGAAAAGTCCTAAGTTATTAAAACACTTTAATTGTCATATTCTGTACCTCTTTAAAGTGGTTGAAGAACACCTATCTATCTGAAATATATCTCTGTATATTTAGAATAGCTAACTAACATGTCTATAAATTTGATTATTATAGATGACTCTCTATTAACCTATATTTTTAAATGAGTTGCACAAACACAATAACTTAATCAAGAAAAGAAATACACATATAACAAAATTGACTTTAAATATCTGTTAAACCAAGATCCATACCAATACAAATCTCTATCGATATCCCCCTTTAAATATAAACAAATTTTATAAATAGTCTTTTAGGGAATTTGGACATAATTCTCTCCAAACTGCTTCCTGCTCTTTGTTGGGTGAAGTAATTTTGGGGGATGTTCACAGTGACCATTCAGGGGACTTGGTCCATCAAACCACATTAGGTTGGATGGATTCCATAAGTTCCCATATTCTGTAGAAACAAAAGAAGAAACTTTTTTTTCCAAAGCAACAAACCTTAGACCCAAATTTTGAAGTCAAGATACCTTTATGTTGGTTTATCTTAGCAGTATCCAGAATCAAATATCTCTCTTCAGTCAACAAATTCAAAGAAATCACAATAATATAAAAAAATCCATCTTCTCTGTGCATATCCAATCTTTATGTGGCTTATTTTCCTACTCTATTATTTTTCTACAAGTTTAATATATATTTTATTATCTTTACTCCTTTAATCTATGACTGTCTGTCCTCTTTATATTATATTTAACATCTTCTTGTTCTTTTCTTCTATCTCCTAAGTCTACGCACATTTTTTAAAACACTGTGTGACCCATTTAGAGATCTTTTTTTATCTTTTGTCTTTATTGTGTATCTGTAATCATTTTCTGACCAGAAGTGATGGTCCTGCCTATTGGCTCTGCCCCATCCAACATGGTATATTTGCTGCATCTGAGAGCCATTCTCTCTGGCCTAGACTCACATCCTGGGTTGCAGCATGTCTGTGTCACAATTAAGCAATTTATAGCACTCTACTCACAAACCCCATTTAAACACTCCATAACTAGACCTCCAGAAAGAGTCAGAGCCATTTTTGCTGGCAAATCAGGAAACTGCCATTTTGAAACCACATGGTATTTTTTTTTCTTTTGTAATTATTGAATCAGGAAGACCTCTCTTAAAGAAGCTGCAGCATTCCACCAACAAGTAGACCACATCCAAGAAAAAAATGTGACTAAACTTTGATCAAACCCCTCTTGGGTTTTAAGTGGATTTTAGTTGGTCACGTTGGTGCCAATTTGTTGTAGGGAGCCACTTGTTCATTTCTGTCTGCTCAGCCCCAAAATAATCACACAGGAACTGTATTAATTAAATTACTACTGGGCCCATTAGCTGGTGCTTCTTATTGGCTAACTCTTACATCTTAATTTAAGCCATTTCTATTAATCTGTGTATCAGCATGTGACTGTGGCTTACCAGCAAGTTTCTGCATCTGTCTCTGGTGGGGCTAAATGGCTTCTCTCACACCCTGCCTCCTTTCTTTCAACATTCAGTTTAGTTTCACCCATCTAGTTCTACTCTACCCTATCAGGCCAAGTCAGTTTCTTTAATAAGCAATGGTATTTACAGCATATAGAGGGGAATCCCACACCAAAGATGGGTATTCCTGTATTTACTTGAGTTTAGTGGAGTGCTTTGTGACCAACAAAGGACTATTGAGACTGTCCTGGATTTCAGCACCAGGTGTCAAATTTGGAAATAAGGAGAAAAGAGATGAAAGATAGGAAAGCAATAAGCATCTAATCTCAATATATAAGACTATGTTTATTAGGCCACATGAGGAGAAACAGTCGTTCTCCCACAATAATGAAGGAGATATTTGGAATTTATAGAGAAGCTTGGGAATGAAGAACTTGATGGAGCTGTAGAGTACTATATGCTAGCCAGTGGTCTCTTCCTGCTGGAGCTTTTCAAGTAAAATATTCTATATTGAGGAACAGACTGTCTCACCAAACAGTCCTTTCTGGGTGGTAGCTGACTAATAAAAGTTGAACAAGGCCAGTTGTAATCTAATAGGACTCCATGTTTTGCAACCAAAGCATATATCGTACACATCCAGGGCCACATAAAACTCTGTCTCAAAAATACCAAATTTGATGAGTAAAATAAGAACACATAATACAGTTTGTCAAGGAAATATTGTAATTTATTGAACAAATCTTGATGTTTTATCATGGATGTTGGAGACCATACTCATCTCTGAGGGACTATTGGAAGTTAATCAATCCTGAGAAATGGGATGTCATTCACTTCAGTATTGTAGCCTCTAAGAAATTAACCATAATTCAATAAATAACCCCCTAGTTAAGCTTAGTATGCTGGAAATAACAAATGTAAAATTAAGACATGGGCTAGATATTTTTTCTGTAGCAAGGGAAAGGAGTGCATTAAAAAACTGTAAGTTGCATCTATATCTTGCAGTAAAAATTATTTTGGAACTAAAAGGAGTTACTGGTTTAAAACAGCCAATTCATAAACATTAAAAATAAATCCATATTTTGCAGTTGTCTATGAGACAGGCAGCCAAATAGACTTGGTAAGGTACAGACAGGCTTTGAAAATCCAGACCATTGTATATGAACTGGTCATGAGACTCTCACAGGGAATGTATGCTATACATTATTACATTTTATATATATATATATATGTGTGTGTGTGTGTGTGTTTGTGTGCTCATAATGAAGTTAATTGTAACAAAGTTCTAATAAAATATTTTTATAAAACAGTCTTTGTCATTATAGGACAGAGTCTACAGACAGTCTTATACACAAAATGGTAACTAATAGCAGATACAGTCACCTCTTGATTACTGTAGTTTGAAAGGGCTTCAGTTAGTTAACAGCATTTGATACACTGGAAGTTCAGATGATTCCAGTACCACAATACATATTATGCTGCCAACAGCCAGAGTCAAGGTCCCTAACTGACAAACAGGAGTCAGAAATGAACAGACAAACTGAAGATTCAATCAACCTTAACTGGGTGAAGAAGACATTAACAGAGTAGAATGGTCTCCCTGGTTATTTCACCCATGACAACCCAAACAACTAAACATCATGACACATCAAACTTTGTTCAGTTTCAGACATGATCCTATAAAATACCTAGAGAAGGAAGGTCAAAGGCTTTTATCCTCACTTAGAAATCTCTATACCCCAGGCATTGATTTGTTTCACTTTTCCTTGATTTCTTGATTTTCTCCAATTCCTCACTATTCTGGATACTCCCTTAATAAAGCTTCTTTCCCTTGCTGCACATACTCCCATGGGTATCAACCTCTTTAAATTTCACTGGCATGAGTGAAGAACTCAGAACTTTTTTCCAAATTCAATATTTGTTGATTATGAGTATCTTGCTGCCTACCTTCTGACGGCAAGTACAGCTAGACCAAAAATGGTCCTGACACAGTAAAAATATTCTCAATCTAAAGGAAGAAGTGCACTCATTGTAATGGTTTTCAGCAGAAGATCAAAAGGCAATGAAAGAGGGTAAAGTTTTTACAGGTAAAAACATCATGTATGAAATTTTAAAAGACTTAAAAAACACAAATTTTTGAAAGCTGTTTTGTTATTTTTTGTTGAGTCAGTATTTCTTGGAGAATCAAATATTTATATATCATGATGAAAAGAAACACAAAATCTGAAAAAGAATTAAATTCATGGATTTATTTTCAGTGTAAGCTTTGTATGATGAATGATTTTAGAAAATTGAACAAATTTTTATCACAATTACAATTTTCTCCTTAAGAAGCTCCTCATACTGTAAATGTATGTGTGTGTGTGTGTGTGTGTGTGTTAAACTTAGTGATGATTTTACTTCACATGTATGGGAACTGGCTCACAATTTAGAGACAAAGAAGGAATTACAGGCATTAAAATGGTTGCATAATAGAAATACAGATACACATGAACTTGCATATGGAATAGTCATTTCTCCCAAGATAATATGAAATTTATTCAGGGTTCAGTGTTAATCTATTAATATAAATTTCCATGTTAAGTCTATAACCAATGATAAATTAATTTTGCGCTATATCACCAAGGAGTGAAATGCAGTCTCCTTCTATTTAGAAAGGTGATCATGGATGTGCCTCTCATTCTTCTATCAGCATACATCACAGAATCATTAAGAGGTGTATATTAGAGAAATTCATTTTCAAAATTGATCTTTCTCTTTTTAATTGATAATAAATAGCTCACATTATTGTGGAAGTCTGCAATTCATATATATATATATATATATATATATATATATATACTTGATATTATTATTGTAGTATACTTGATATTATGTGAAAGAAGATAGAAGAGTTTATTTATTTCTTTATTCTTGTAAAATAATTTTTTTAATTCCCTGATTATTTTTGAGTATTTAGCGCTAAATGTTAGACTTTGAAATTTTATTTCAAAAGTATAAATTTATGTGTATTTTATCAAAAGTACCAAAAATAGGTATTAAAGTAGAGCAATTAAAAAAAACTATAGAACAATGACAAAAATGGCTAAAGAATTGCAAAATCAGGAGAACAATAACAAAGGAATATTATTCTTGCAAAAACTTAATTTACTATTATCTTAAATGACAGTTCAGTAATTTATCCAAAAGTGGTATATTCAAAAGTTTACTAAGTGGAATTAAAGAACAATCAACTTTCTCAGAACACCAAATGAGGGTATTATTGCCAGAAATTGTATAAACAGATTTTCTACAGTGATTGCTATGTTAAGATTTTAATTAATTTAACAATACCACTTCTGTTTTAGAAGGACATTTAATTTTTCTATCATGTTCTATACTTTTTCTTACTTCAGTCCCATCTACCTGTATGTGATGGTTTTCTTTTTTCTTCTTCTTCATTTACAAATCAAATTTTGTTCTAAGAATACTTCAGTATGAATTATATCCAAGTTATTTCATAAAACGCTTCAGTACTGATTAAAATAGATGAACTTGAAGTAAGGTCAGATTTTCAGACTCTAAATCTTAAGAACAACTCATGAGAATATAACCATACACATGTAAGTTAAAGTTTATCTAGGCATTATTTTTTATGTCTGTTTAATTTCAGTTAGAATCATAAAATATTTGGGGAAAAGAAATTCTTTATTATCTTGACAAGGATTTGGCCATCAGATTGAAATGGATAACCAGGGAAACATATTTAACACTGTTTCTAAAATTATTATTGATCATCATGCATAATTTCACCTCAGTTCTTCTTTAGTGACTAAAATATGCAGTTAGTTAATGTATATATTAAGGCTGAACCTTTCTTGTTTCTTACTTAGTGGGAAAAATTGAGGCAAGATTACTGAGCCAGTAAATGGTCATATTTACCACATAGGCTTTAAATGTATTTCATGCAAGACTTCTAAAAGAGCTATAATCCAAGAAGCAAAAGCTAATCACTCCTCATCTACATCGACTTTGCACAAAGGCTTACATAAATTATTCATGCATAAGCATTTTAGGAAACATTTTCCCATATAGAGTAAACATAATAAGACTTAATATAAACTAAGAATATAAAAAAATCTTTGGGTTAAATTTTTTCAGGCCCAGTTCGGTGGAATAGAGTGATTTTAATAAAAGGAATGTTATGATTTTTCTTGCTAATTAGATTCCACTCCTCATTAAAATATATAAATATTATAACATATCTAAAATGAAAATCAGAACCAGTAGTGAAATAATGAGTTGCTATTGGCATTTATATATTTCCATAAATATTTACTTAAAAATTTACTTGTTTTGTTTGCATTGGCCTTAATTCATGAATTTATATCAGAAATATAGTAATACCTATTAAAGTTAAGGACAAGGAAAAAAATTCAAAATTTATTGTAAAATATATGTACTGTTCTAATATTCCTATTATAGAAAGCATTTCTGAATGTTCATTGTAGGCATGTCTACAAATTTTTGTATACGTAAATGCAATCTGGTCATGAATAGAACTATCAACTATATTACTATCCCTGAATGTTTTAATGAGAAGTTTTTGAAAGATTTTAAAAAAAATGTGTATCATTATCTACTAAAATATTTTTGCTTTATGTATGTTATTATCCTTGCAACATTCCCTAACACCTGACTGAATGATAGAAAGTATGAGAGATGTTGAACTAAGTTCTTTCAGTATGGTTGTATTTATGATGGAGCACATTGGAATGCTTTATGTATTAAAACAATACACTGTTCTGATCTAATATCAAGAAAATATATGGCCAGGTGGTGGTGGCACATGACTTTAATCCCAGCACTTAGGAGGCAGAGGCAGGCAGATCTCTGTTAGTTTAAGGCCAGCCTGGTTTACAAGAGCTAGTTCCAGAACAGGCTACGGTGAAACCCTGTCTTGGAAAAAGGAAAAAAAAAAAAAAGGAAAGAAAATATATGGTGATATCTACATATAAAGGTTTTTTTTTTGTTGTTGTTTTTTGTTTATTTTTTTATTTATTTTATTTTATTTATTTATTTTTTTTTGAGACAGGGTTTCTCTGTAGCTTTGGTGCCTGTCCTGGAACTAGCTCTTGTAGACCAGGCTGGCCTCGAACTCACAGAGATCTGCCTGCCTCTGCCTCCTGAGTGCTGGGATTAAAGGCGTGCGCCACCACTGCCAGACTATATATAAAGTTTGTAGCTCACATAACATCTCCTGAATTGTGGCTTGCTTGCATGATTAGAGTAGTAAATTAACAAAATCTTTAGTCTAAGTCATCAAAATGCTTTATGCTCATTCTCGTTCTTTAACTACATTCAAATAGAGAAGTTATAGTAAATACACATAATAAAGTGAACTACCTTTGCTTAAAGAAAAGCTCAATATTAAATTATCTTTTAAACCAAAAATATACAAATCTTTCTCTAAAATATAAAGTGGGAAAGGTTCAGACTAGGGAAAAATAAGTATCCTTTAGAAAAAAAGAACCAAAGAGTTATGTTGTTTCAGTTTCTTTTAATTTTTATTGAGCTCTATATTTTTCCCTGCTCCCCTTCCTACCTCTTCCCTCCCAAGGTCCCCATACCCCCAATTTTTCAGGTCATCTTGCCTTTTTCTACTTCCCATGTAGGTTAGAACTATGTATGTCTCTCCTTATTGTTGTCTAGGTTCTCTGGTTTGTTTCAGTTTAAGGCTACGCTATATAAAGGTTTTTATTTTACTTAGAGATTACCATTGTAGAAAGAAGCACCTCAATCACATGTTAGGTCACTAGAGGACAGGCCATTGCACCCCCACTTGATCTGTTTTGCACTCTTGCAGTTGGTTGAAAACAGGAACAAAAACAGGAACAATCTTTTGTTTTCAGCAATGTTTCCAAGGATGTTTACCCCTAATCCCTTGAGTTAAGGTGATGAGCTTCCTGCTTTTGCTGATTTGGCCTCCCCTACTGAGGGCTATATATACTTTGTGAGAAAGTGGAATAAAGGGCTTGTCTGCAGAACCTAGTGTTGTGTGTTAATCCCCACGTCCGTTGTTCAGAAGAATGACAGTTGCCGTGCTGGCATGGCAATCACATATGTCTTTGAATATGTAATCATCGTTGCTCTGATTTCTTTTACATTTTTACATTTCAAACATCAAAGTCCCCTAATAAATAACCTATATAATTTCCTACATTATAATTGTCTCTCTCTCTTTGTCTCTCCCTCTCCCTCCCTCTCTCTCTCTCTCTCTCTCTCTATATATATATATATATATATATATATATATATATACATATACACACACACACACACACACACATATATATATATATATATACACACATATATGGAAACACATACCCTACTGTGTTTGTTCAGGTCATCCAAACATATGTGTTTCTAACCATGCCCTATTGGAATAACAGAAGATACTGCAATGGCCTCTATTCAATAAGAAATGCAAATGTCCAAAGTTGTGAGCAAATATAAGCCTCACACTTGGTACTGGAAAACCAATCAGGGGGTCACTCTTAGAAAAGACTGCTTTTCCTACTCCCCACAGTTGTTGACTGATTGTAACTCTTCATCTAGAAATGGAGCCTTATGAGAATTTTTCATTTACATAGTAATGTCAACTGTTGTTGGAACTTATTTAGCCAGCAACGTTGCTGGAATTTCATGTGTGTAATTTGCATGTCATAGCTAAAAATCATAGTCTCACAGCATAATCTGTGATTCTCTGACTCACAAAATTAGCGGTCCATCTTACATACAAAGATGTATAAATCGGTAATTCAGAGAAACAAAAATTTTATACTATATTTTTCTTTTTCTTTACTCTATTCTATTTTACTTCAAGTAATAAATCGAGTAGAGTACACAAGGAGAAATACATTAATACTTATACAGATGGAATAGTAACAGAATACTAAATTTTAGCAATGTAATTCTATATTAGGGGAGACTTAAAGTTACAAACACAAAAAATATTTCCAGGTAGTAGATTAGTTTAAAATCTGAAAACCCGTAAAATATAATGTGACAAGATAAAATTCATATTGCACCTAAAAGTATTTTCTGTTTTCAAAACTATATTCTCAGATATATGCATGCAATAGAAAGGTGAGTAATATTTCAACACACTTCTCATTTAAATTGTCTTTATTACAGAGTTAGTCTGCAAGGCAAAGGTGGAACTAAGGACAGAGATTTGCATAATTAATTCTGAGAAGCCATTGAAAGATGTGGAACTATAAAAAACTGGATTCCAAAGAAATTACTGAAGTGAATTACACATTATTTTCACAATATCTAAGCAAATAACTTTAGTTTCTAACTTGCTTTTTGGCAGTAGTTGAGGTGTGTTTCTAACAAGCACTCTAGGAACAACAGAAGACATTACAACAGCCTATATTCAATAGGAAACAAGATTATTCAACATTGTGGGCATATATATTTCTCACATGTAAATATTATTTGCAAATTTTTATTTGCATTATGAAAATTTCATAAAACTTTCAAAATAGGTAAGATTTGAAAAGGTATAATTTATTATGTAACACTACAAAAAATTAAAGGAAACTTTAATTTTTGAAAATAATAAAGATTGTAAGTTTTGTTAAACAGAAAATACAAATAGCATCCTTTACTTGATTTTATTGATAACTAAACTTATAATATCCGTATTATTTTCTCAGTATGAAACCAATACTGAGCCGATAAATAAGGAGCTAAAGTTAAGTGGTTTTACTTTTGCTGTTTGGAGATCATTCCATCTCATTGAGCAATGAAGAATGTTAGTAATAGTGGCATTGCTTGAGATCTATGATTCTTGTGAGCACATTTTGTAACTTCTCCTAATTCAGTGTCTTTTCTTCATAGAAGATAAGAAATTAAATTGATTTTTATCATATATAAAACTCAAACCAGATACATAGTATAGGGCAGTGGATTAGGTCACTAACTGTTGAAATCCTTAAGACAACACTGTGTAAGTATTTTCTGTGCTATTTAAAGCTTCCTGTAACACCAGGGACAAATTTGCATCCCTTTTTCAGTATAGTATATGAAATGTTTTAGTGTTACCCATATACAGTTTTAAAAGCAATTCTCACCACTACGTGTTTTTTCCCTCTTAAAAGTTCCAGTTCGTTAAACACAAGTAATAAATAATCATCTTCTATTTGATGATATGAAAAATAGCTAAAACTATACTATTGACCTTTTGAAATACCAAACCCTACCAATGCATTTATTATAACCTTTCAGAAATTGAATCTATCACACTGAAGTGAAGAAATTGCAGAACTGTAATTTTAGTTAAATTTATTTTTTATTCTGAGTTTCATTTCAGGAGAAAATGAACTAATGTGGGAGTAAACGGTGCCCCTGTTGACCCTGGGTTTAAACTCTTTTGATGCATTCATCAATCTGTTAATTAACATTCACCCAAAGTTCTGAATGATGAGAGCAAAAGAAAGCCAAGCCAAAGCAACCCCTCCATAGGCGCAGATGAATGCAGGAAGATCACCAGCTGCAGCCACCCCTGCTATAAATGGTATTTATGGCTCGAAATTAACAAAGGAACTCATTAAATAGTTCAACGATGCTGCAAGTTTTCTTCCCCAAGGAGAGTAGTATTTTGCAATTTGAAGAAAATAGCCTTTACTTTACAAGTGGGGGCAACGGGGAAAAGAAGGACAGAGTAGAGAAGGACAAGAGCAAATACTTTTGTTTTTCTGTTTGGTTTTGTTTTGTTTTCTTAAAGTTACTGATTAGTTTTGCTTGTTTCCATTACAGAAAAATCTTAATAATATCTAACAAAGTATTATATGCTAATAAGTGTAAAGAAAATTTTCCTTTACCTATTTTCTCACGTTTTTGAGGGTAGTATTAAAGGATCAGATTGCTCTTTTTGATAAGTCTTTAGAGCTGTATCAGATGGCCTCAAAAATGGAAACTTCTGAATCCCAATGAAGCTGCAACAGTATTTCCTCAGGCTGCTCCTCCTTAAAAGGATAGGATTCACATCTCAGACAGAAGCTGTGGCAGCTCCCAGATGACATCAAGCCTGTAAAACTCTTTTCCATTGATGTTGGTCTTTCATGGAATTTTACCTCATGTAAAGATGGATTACAAGATAGAACATCTAGAAATATTTGCAGATTACTCAATTTTCTTACTCCAAGAAATACCTCCTCTCATTGCTCTTACCGACCCTTTTAGGTATATACTTTTCCTGAAGTAATATTCAGTATTTTTCCTTCACTCAATTTTTCAGAATGTTATTTGTACTTCTTTCCTTGTTTTATCAAGTGAATACCTAGGAGGACAAGCAGAGGAGAGAAAAGGGGTCATCTCATACTTTCATCTTTTCAGAGACTTATCATTTACTGATATAGTGATATTTTGTTTATGCTTTAACAAATAAAACTTCCCTGAAGATCAGTGTGCAGAGCTAAACCACTAGAGACCAGGTGGCAAACACTGGACTCAGGAGACAGAAGCAAATGGATCTCTGTTAGTTCAAGGCTGTCCTGGGTAACACAAAATTGATGCAGTCTAAAACAGAAACAGAGCTCAATAGGTGATACTAATCTCGGAGTAGGAAGGTGTATCCAGTAGTGATATGACTGGGCAGAGAGAAAATATAAGGAGGCAGAAGATAGGAGCTCATTGTAGTCTGAGGCAGCAGTCTGAGCTGAAGTCAATCTGAGTTTACAATTTAGGGACTCAGTCTGAGGATGCAGGCTAAGGACAGGATTGCGCATTTTTTTTTATTTATTGACTTTTATTGAGCTCTACATTTTTCTCTGCTCCCCTCCCTGCCTCTCCCCTCCCCCAAGGACTTCATGCTCCCAATTTACTCAAGAGATCTTGTCTTTTTCTACTTCCCAGGTAGATTAGATCTATGTATGTCTCTCCTAGTGTCCTCATTGTTGTATAAATTCTCTGGGATTGTGATTTGTGAGCTAGTTTTATTTGGTTTGTATTGTGTAGGTACATGTGATTGTCTTTTTGTCTTTCTGTGTCTGGATTACCTCACTCTAAATGATGTTTTCTAGCTTCATCCATTTTCCTTCAAAAATTCAAGATGGTTTTTTTTTTTTTATTTTTTATTTTTTTTGCTTTCTAGTACTCCATTATGTAAATGTACCACATTTTCCTCATCCATTCTTCGAAAGGAATTTAGGTTGTTTCCAGGTTCTGGCTATGACAAACAACACTGCTATGAACATAGTTGAGCACATGTCCTTGTGGCACGATTGAACATCCTTTTAATATATACCCAAAAGTGGTATTATTGGGTCTTGAGAAAGGTTGTTTCCTAATTTTCTGAGAAATCCCCACACTGGCAGCCAAAGGGTCTTTATCATCTTGCATTCTCATCAGCAATGTAAAAGTGTTCCCTTTTCCCCACAACTTCTCCAGCATAAGTTGTCATCAGTGTTTTTGATCTTGACCATTCTTACAGGTGTAAGGTGGAATCTCAGAGTTGTTTTGATTTGCATTTCTCTGATGACTAAGGTTATTGAACATTTTCTTAAGTGTTTTTCAGCCATTTTAGATTCCTCTGTTGAGAGTTCTCTCTTTAGGTATGTACTCCATTTTTTTTATTTGATTATAACAATAGACAGGAGAACAATGAAATCTAATCAAAGACACAAATATTAATCCACACACCTTCTAACACCTGATTTTGACAAATAAGCTAAAAATATAAAATGGAAAAAAGAAAGCATATTTAACAAATGGTGCTGGTATAACTGGATATCAACATGTAGAAGAATGAAAGTAGACCATGCATATCACCATGTACAAAACTCAAGTCCAAATGAATCAAAGACCTCAACATAAAGCTAGCCACACTGAACCTTATAGAAGAGAAAAGTGGGAAGTACACTGGAATACATTGGCACAGGAGACCAGTTCCTAAATATAACCCCAGTAGCAGAGACACTGAGAGAAACAATTAATAAATGGGACCTCCTGAAACTGAAAAGCTTATGTAAAGCAAAGGACACGATCAACAAGACAGAATGACAGCCTGCAGAACAGGAGAAGATCTTCACTAACCCCACATTAGACAGAGGTCTGATCTCCAAAATATACAAAGAACTCAAGAAATTTGTCATCAAAAGAACAAATAATCTAATAAAAAAATTGAAGTACAGACCTTTTGTTTTGAGCATGAGTAGAGGAAAGAACTCTTCCCATGGCTGGACATTCTGCTCTTCTGTTCTTTAAGATTTCACCCCTTAGAACTAACTCTGAGTTATAATTATTAAGACCAATTAGAATATGTGGTACACACTGACTAGTATCATATATGTGCAAATAGTTTGTGTTGTTGTTTTATTTTGTTTTTTGTTTCTAATGATTCTCCAAATACATATTTGGTTCAATAATGAAGTCTCTAGAATTCTCATCAACTGCAGCATTGAACAATTTTTCCTGAGAACTTGGCCATAGCATGAAGATCCCAGTACCCAGGAGTTTCTAGGTTTAAGTGTTATAAGAAGCTGTCTTTAGAGGTTCAAGGACTGATGGCCCCAGCCTCTGTCAACACTATGAATCAGTGCCTTAAGAGAATACTTTATCTTCTCTGGCATCTTAAAGTTTCAGTGATTCTTAGCACTTTTGCATCAAATACATTAACATTCCACTAAAGTTGATTCATATTAATTAATTTTATGCTTTATACTAATAGCTGGCCTTTTTTCTTTTTTCCTGTTTTTCTTTTTAGTTCTTTTTATTGAAAATAGACTTTTACATGTAATATATTCTCATTGCTGTTTCCCCTCCCTCTACTGTTCCTAGTTTCTCCCATCTCAGCTCAAACATGGATCCGCACCCTTTCTGTCTATGGTAAGAAAACAAATAGGAGTCTAAGGAATAAAAGTAAGATAAATCTCAAAACAAACAAATCAATATATGAGAAAGCAATCACAGAGGAAAAGACAAAGAAATGCATATATATACCAACATACATATTTGCAAACACAAGAATACCCTAAAACCCCCAAACCTGAAGCTGTGATATATACAGAAAGGACGATATTTTTAAGAAATGGAATGACATCACTTCCCTTCCTCTATGCCCTTCCAAGTCCCTTCACTTGCTCCCACCAATCACAAGCTGATAGTTTCTTTTTCTTGAATATTATTGTTACATATACATGTGTATATGAATATATAAATAAAATCTATGCTGAGTCAATTTTTGTTGTTTGTATATATGGTTTAAAAGCTGACCATTCTAAATTTGACAGCCAATAAGGAGGCTCATCCGTGAGCAAGGGTAATTCTTCTCCTTGCAACTATTACTTGCCTGTAGTTCTTTTCTAAGTCTAACACACTGTGAAATATTTTCATTTCATTTAAATAGTTCATTGAAAAGAACCTGATGCTGACACATGGTTAGACAAACCTAACTTCTTACTACATTCTAAATCTTATCCTTATACTAACAAATAAATGTAGGTACCATCATTCATCAAAAAGAGGTTCTCTTCACAGAAAAAAGAAGAAGAAGAAGAAGAAGAAGAAGAAGAAGAAGAAGAAGAAGAAGAAGAAGAAGAAGAAGAAGAAGAAGAAGAAGAAGAAGAAGAAAAGAAAAAAGAAAGGACATTACATAAAAACCACAGAGAGACATAATGGCAAGATCAACAGATCTTGTGGAGTCCAAGTCCAACAGATAAATCGATACCAGTGCTCCTCATCTATGGCTCAGGGAATATCTCAGAAGACGGTCCAAAATATTTTAAAATTCAGAATACCAGGAAGACTGATGCAAAACAATGACTTATAGAAATTGATCTACAAACATCTTTGCTCCATATTTTTAAAAATAGATTTAATATTTATTTTTATAACTTTATACATGTATCCAATGAGTGAGTTTTTGGCAGTTTTGTAGATTTACAAACATGCTTTGATGAGATTCACTCTGTTATTGCCTCTTCTCACAGATACTCTTCCTCCTTTTCATTTTAAAAATTGCCATGGTTTATTTGTTTGTTTTCTTGTCTTGAACGACTAAGCTCAAGTGATATTTTTCCTTCTTTTAGTCTCTTACATAGCAGTGACTAAAGGTAAACATCAGTGCTCACAACAGTGAAAATGCTATAATTCATGCTGTCATTCACATATTCCTGGACTGATTTTCATAAATCCTTCTTCTAGTTTGCTTTGTGTCTCTGATAAATAACATGACCGAAGCAACCTAGGGGAATAAAAGTCTTATGTCATCTGACAAATTACAGCTTGTCACCGAGAAAGTGAGCTAAGGAGCTCAAACAAAAATCAGAGAGGTGTCTCTATATCTGCTTCCAGGTTCACTCACTGGAGCATGCTTAGCTAGCATTTTAGTACAATTGAAATCCATCTGCTTAGGGATAGTGCCACTGACTGCTGGCTGGAACTTCCTAGACTAATTAACAATCATGACCATGTCCCGCAGACATTCTCTAAATCTGACCTAGGAAAATTTTAAATGACTTTCTATCTTTCTAACTTGTACAAGATTATAACATAAATTTATGTCATCAATTTACTTAAAAGTTTTGACTATTAAATATAGTAAATAGGAAACCTCTTATCATATGCTATCTTTTTGTTTAAACCTCTCTGGAAAAATTATAATTCAGATAGGTTTAGGAATTTAGAAAAAGCATGGAGAATACAACATACTTAATGTTTTAGCTGAATCATTTATAAAATATATAATTCATTTTTCATATATTGAATAATATTTCACTTATTTGGCATTTTGTGTGAACATATTTTCTCATAAGATATTTAATTTTTAAAACTCAAAAAAGTAATTTACATCACAAAAAATAATTGGCACCTAACATATCTGTACTTGAGGTCTAAAATCCAAGAAGAATCCATCAATTAAGCCCTGTCATTGCTGGCATATCTCATTCTAGACTTTTGTCTGAGTTCTCCCACCCATAATACCTTCCATAATAATACCTTATTTTGGTGTTTTGAACACAGCACTCTAATTGTCTCTGTTGGGTCTATTTTCCCCAAGTCTCTATTAATACCCAAAAGTTATCCCAAAGTTGTGTCTAGTAGCTGATACCTGGAACTCAAGCACTTAAGTGACAGGAATATGAGTTTGAGGGAAATCGAGGGGGCAATGAGTTCAGGAATGCATTAAGTCGCAACAATCAGAATATTTTATTTTTCTAGCATATGTTTAACATACTCAGAGTAACAGTGGAAACCTTTTCCTTCCATATTAGAAATCATTGTAACTTCTCTCACGTTGGAAGTTTCCAGAAGACCTGTGAATTTCCATGTTAGAATAATTTAGTAGTGAAAGAAATAGCTACCTGTAGAAAAACAGTGTAAGAATAAAGACAAATTTCAAAATTCAGCATTTTCTTGAAGAAGATTCTCTGGCATCTAAAATTACATTTATTGTGGTAATTTATATCATTAAAGTTCCAATTTTCTCCCAACTTTTAATATAGAATCTGTAGAAAACACAATCTCTAGAGTCTACTGAGCAGGAATTATACTAGATTTATGCATCATTAAAAGTGGCACTCAACGATAATTGAAAGAAAAATTGAGTAAATTGAAAATAATTATCTTAACATAATTATTTTGCATATGATATTACATTTGAGGAATTAAACACTCTAACAATAATTTCCATGCTGCTATTATTTTCTGAATATATCATCATTTTATATAAAGCAAGCATTATTTACATATTTGGAAGTCAATAATTCTACTAGCAGTGCCTATATTATCATTTCCTGAAGAGCAGCCACAAGATACGGTTAAATTAGTTTGGTTTAGTTAATTTTTTGCTGAGTTAAAAGTTCTGTTTAGAAAATACCATGTTTATCTCAACCATCCCATTCTCCCAAGCTCTCCCCAGTCCTCCCCTTCTCCCTTCTCTCTCCCCATCTCCCCTTCCCCCCAACCTACCCCCACCCCCGTGCTCCCAACTTTTGCTCGGCGATCTTGTCTACTTCCAATATCCAGGAGGATAAATATATGTTATTCTTTGGGTTCACCTTCTATTTAGCTTCTCTAGGATCACGAATTATAGGTTCAATGCCCTTTGTTTACGGCTAGAATCCATTATGAGTGAGTACATACCATATTCATCTTTTTGAGTCTGGGTTATCTCACTCAGTAAAGTATTTTCTATTTCCATCTATTGGCATGCAAAATTCAAGATGTCATTATTTTTTACTGCTGAGTAGACCTCTATGTGCCACACCTTCTTTATCCATTCTTCTATTGAGGGGCACGTAGGTTGATTCCAGGTTCTGGCTATTACAAATAATGCTGCTATGAACATAGTTGAACAAATGCTTTTGTAGTATGATTGGGCATATCTTGGCTATATCCCCAAGAGTGGAATTGCTGGATCCTTAGGTAGTTTGACTTCCAGTTTCCTGAGAAACCTCCACACTGATTTCCAAAGTGGTTGCACAAGTTGGGATGGTTGAGATGGAGGAAGGGTGGATATGGGATCAGGGAAGAAGATAATTAACTAAGGGAACCATCTTAGGGTTGGCAAGAGACTTGGCTCTAGGGGATTCCCAGGTGTCCAAGGGGATTTCCCCAGCTAGGTACTTGGGCAGCTGAGGAGAGGGCACCTGAACTGGCCTTCTCCCATAGCCACAGTGCTGAATATCTTGCATACCACTATAGAGCCTTCATCTGGCAATGGATGGAGATAGAGACAGAGACCCACATTGGAGAAATGGACTGAGCTCCCAAGGCCCAGATGAAGAGCAGAAGGAGGGAGAACATGAGGAAGGAAGCGAGGGGTACGTCCATCCACTGAGATGGTGGGGCTGATCTAATGGGAGCTCACCAAGGCCAGCTGGACAGGCACTGAACGAGCATGTGATCAAACCGGACTCTCAATGAGGGCTGACTGAGAAGCCAATGATAACGACACTGGGTTTTGATTCTATTGCATGTACTGGCTTTTTGGGAGCCCAGTCTGTTTGGCTCCTTCCTAGACCTGGATGGAGGGGGGAGGGCACCCTGATTTCTCTCAGGACTGGAGAGGTAGGGGAAGGGGGAATGGGGGAGTGGGAGAGAAATGGGGGGGATGGGAGGAGGTGGAAATTTTTAATAAATAAATAAATAAAAAGAAAAAAATTCAAATTAATGAAAAGAAAACACCATGTTTAGTCTCTTCCAAGGATTTTTCATCTAGTAATTGCCTGTCACTGCCTAACATTAAAAATGTTGAGATCTTTTATATTTATAAATATTCAAACGAAAAATACCTCTACATATCACAAAAATGCATTCTAATTTAAATATCATAGAGGCATAACAAAGAAATCAAAGTTAAACACCTTATTATTTTATTTTTAGATATACTATTTAATTAGTCTAGAAATTTTAGATATTGAGAAAGTATATATTTTATTGCATTATGGGAAATATAAGATGAAAAATTGAAATATTTACTTTCTCAGAATAAGATATGGTATAACAATTTTTAATGTACTAATTTGGGTAACTTAAGAAAGAGAAAAATTGTTAAAACAAACTTTCCACTTAGAGAAAAGCGTAATTTTGAACAAATCACTATTTTTGGATGACAGTCATATACAAAATTTCCATAAGTTTTCAAGACTTCAATAAACTTTGAATTAACATTTCTGTTTCATTGTTCAATAAGGTAGGTGAATTTAGAGCAGATACATATAAGAAAACAAAAGTAACATCACAGAAAAAAATGTGACCTTATTAAAATCCATTTACTGGTTAGATTCATTATCATCATGGCACAGTCTAAGGTCACCTGGTTAGGAGAAACTTCAACTCATTAGTTGTGTAAATCAGATTGTCTTGTGTCCATGATTCAAAGAAAGGTCTTCATTGGTAATTCATCAGCTTTCTTTGGGTAGTACTAATAATGGTCAGTAGGTCTTGGGCTATATAAGAACAAGCTGAGTTTTATGCTTAAACATAAAGCAAAGAAAACCAACCTACAAATCACAATCCCAGAGAACCTAGACAACTAGGATCTAATCCACATGGGAAGTAGAAAAAGACAAGATCTCCTGAGTAAATTAGGAAGAAGGGGACCATGGGAGAGGGTTGAAGGGGAGGGGAGAAAAATTGAGGGGATAAGAGAAAATGTATAGCTCAATAAAATCAATAAAAAAGGAAAAAGAAAGCAGATGAGCAAGCCATACTACATGATTCACTCCTTGATGGTTATATTTGAGTTCTTATCCTAACTTCCCAATTTGATGGACGGTAATGTCCAAGTGAAATAATCATTTGCCTGTCCCAAGTTACTTTTGGAAATGTTATTTTCCACTGGAAAATAAATCAAAGAACAATTTATTATTATATATAGAACATTTGTTCATGATTTGAGTGAATGTGTAGTACATATGTCAAGATTTGGTTATAGCAAATGTTGTATATTATTATACTTACTGGCTTGTTCTGAGAGTCTAACAGTAGTTAGGTGAGTGATGATCATCACACCTATATTGTAATATTTAATCTTAAAAATATATAAGATCCATATCCTGCTGTTCTATTACAATAACAGAGAAAATTTCAAAAGGGATATAATCTGCTTCCTGACATGCCATACTCACATTGCATTGCCGCCTTTAATATTATGAATATGTGTTACTCATTTAGCCAGTATAATAACACTGTTTCTTTCTAGGTGCACATTACAAACCATTAGCTAGAGTTATTTCTGTGAGTGCAGGATATTATTTGCATAATACCAGTGAGGCATGAATTATTCTCATTTAATACACCTCTCTCATTTGTATTAAATCCCTGTGATTTCTAATATTAAATTTCTGATTTTTTGAAAGGCAAGATGCTGTGATTTATCCCAAAATTATAAACAATTTTGATAAACACCACATTATGATGGTTGTAGTTACAAACACCTTCTAGATGAATTTTACAGAGACATTCTTTTTGGTCAGCATATCACAAATACGGAAAGAAAAACTCTTTTGTTCAGTGGAACTGAGAACTCAAGAAAGATGACAAGAAACTTTGACCCTTATCTATGTGCTATAGATGTCAATTGGGATTGGGAAACTCCTAATAAGTTACTCTCCATATTTTGACCAGCTATAGATTTTTATGGCACTCTCTATATTCTGACAAAAAAAAGGTTTACTTTGATGAGATGTGAAGGCTACACATATCTGTGGGTATAAGTATAAATATTTAAATTGCAGTTAATAATTATGCAGGTTTAGGTAAATGGAAGCAGTATATTCTCTTCAAAAGTGTATGAACTCAATCAAATGTTGGTTAGGTTTGCAGCAAAAGGCATGAATTCTTTCCTATTGACATCAATATAATTCTCTTAAGATTGCTGTCAGCAGTCCCCAAGATATAAGTGCCACCATGTGTCCATCAATATACCTTTTTATGGCTGTCATAGTTGGGGTTCACAGATATTGCAACTGAGTAGAACTATTAATTGTTTTTCTCCCTTGGAAAGTGGCATATCATCTTTAGATATTATGAGATATAAAACTAATGTAGAAATAAAATGAGATAATTACATTTTAGTTTTGGCTTGGTAGATGCTGTCTTATCTCTTTATATATCCTCAGGAATGAACTTTTCTTTTCTTTTTTTTTTTCGGTTTTTCAAGATAGGGTTTCTCTGTGGTTTTGGAGCCTGTCCTGGAACTAGCTCTTGTAGACCAGGCTGGTCTCGAACTCACAGAGATCCACCTGCCTCTGCCTCCCAAGTGTTGGGATTAAAGGCGTGTGCCACCTGGCAGGAATGACCTTTTCTAACCTTTTCTAATCACTATTTATTATGTGTGTATTTACATAAGTATACAAGCACATATAAATGTTATTATATATACAGAAAGAGATATTCTACTAAAATATTTTCTTTTATATTTTCTCATTTGTGATATAGCTGTTTAGCTAGCAATATTTTGGGAATAATGTAGCTTAATTCTTAAAGTTTGAGATAAAATTATTGATAATATTTGCTATATTATTTATTAATGAATGCTGAAATGATAAAACAATTTAATTCATAAAGTATTGGGAATACTTCAAACATGAAGGTTGTCTGCCCTGAACTATTAACTATGTTTTATTTAGTGAATGAAATTTAACTTAATGGCATCATGTATTAGTGGTAAGTAAACTTGATTATCTTTCAATAATTACATATTTTATGAATCTGTGCATGTTGTCCTCTCAGCAAAAATAAGAATCTCAAAACAGTAGTCCTCCAATGAAGATCAGAATAATTTGTTTATGTGAATTACATAATATATTTTATTAAAATCACTTTCATAGCTTTGCAAATTGTGTGCATATTTCTGTGGGCATGCACTGAACAGAGAAAAACGGAATGAGAGACAGAGTGACAAACGGAGACGGACACATAAAGAGAGACCCAGTAGGTTTAATTAGTGATTTTTAGGGGAACAAGAATGAGGGATTGTTGACAGAAATAAAAGCAACCTACTAGTGACATTACCCCTGAAGAACACCTTTTACCTTTTTTAAAGTTTTTATTTAAAAGGTTTTTTGTTTTTATTTTACATACCAGTCCCAGTTCATTCTCCCTCCACTCCTTCCACCCTCCTCACCCTCCTGCACCTTTCCTCCCCACCCAACCCCAGCCACTCCCCAGAGTAGGTAAGGCTTTTCAGGGAGTGTCAACAAAGTCTGGCATCAAGTTGAGGTTGAGCCAAACCTCTCCCACCTGTATCCAGGCTGAACAAGGCATCCTCCGTTGGGAATGAGCTCCAAAAAGCCAGTACATGTACTAGAGATGAATCCTAGTCCCACTGTCAGTGACCTTACATTTTAACAACACTTAGAAGGGAGATGAGAGCTTCATTGAGGACCTGGGTCTTGTGAGCATCTTACCATCAAGATAGAATTTTGACCTGTAAAAAGTACTGTATGTCTTATAGAGGAGTTCACTGCTGCTATAAGTTCAGGAGTACAATGGCAAGATTATGCACCAAGACAACGTTTTATAACATTCTCTCACTTTATTTTGTCATTATGTCCTTTCTGCTTCCTCCTCAGCTTGTATTACCTGACCCTTGAATGTGATGATATGCATTCTTTTATTAGAGCTGAGCCTCAACACTTTGGAAATGCAATGTGTAGACTATTGAGAGATACAGAGGAGCAGACATCCAGAAGGCAAATGGAATAGAGGCAGAAATCAGGGAGATGTGATCACAAGCCAAAGAGCATTAAAGTCACTAGGAGCTTGGCATGAGAGGAAGCCCTTTGTTAGCAGGCTGATTCTCGATTCAGTTCCCTGGATCTGTGGACGACTAAGTTTTGCTATTTTAAATCACATGGTTTAGCTTGAACAGCTCTAAAGACATGAATACTACTAGAAATGCTGTGCACAGAGGAACTTAAAGCTTTAGCTTTTGTTCCCTCTTGGTCTCTGTACAGGGTGAATTTGTAATGTTGGAAACGTGTCCGTGTAGATGACAAGAATTTTCTTTCATAAGCACTGTGCAGGGTCCATATAAAGGAGGAAAATAGGGCAAATGTGACTGAAACCATTAGCAGGCCCATGTAGCCACCATGGGCACAAGGTCTGTGCTAATCACACAGTGTTGACAGTTATATTCATGCTATTATAGTAATACCATTATAGCAGAAAGGACAGACATCATGAGGGACAATGTAGTTAGCTTAAGTGGTAGTTTACTCCACTCTGTCACTCACTACTGCTCTTCTGGTATAAAAGAAAGTATTTTTAACATTGAAAGGTTAAAAATGTGATGCAAAATATGAAATTTTTCAAATTCTTTGGACAGCAATATCCTTGAGTCTATTATCTAAATGTCTATATGCCCCTTTCATTCATTTTTCCTAAGAAAAATGAAAAAAAAAGTTTGTTGGTTTCAGGTTGGAAGTCAAGAATGGAACTCCAGAAATGGAACAAAGTAATAAATCTCTCCAAGATTGATCGATGAGCAATGAGATTATTGGACTTATTTAGAGATTCATAGGTGAGAGGTTGCTTAGAGGAGTTTGAGTAACACCTGGAAAGCTGTATCATCATGGAGAAATCCTTTCTTGTCATTGAAAACAACCAAAAGGAAGATGCACAGGCAGGATCTTCCTTTGGTTTACTTTCTATCCCGTATATTGTCTAGTGCCTCTAAATACCTCATTTTCTTGGGAGCAGAATTATACACAGTAGGGCAGAGAGTGCAAGAGGAAGGGTGCCATTGGAATCTCAGGACAAAATTTAGTGACATTTCTTATTAATTTTCTCTTGCTTCTAAGAGGAAGAGTCAACAGACCAGTTCTAGAAAGAGGTTGTGGATATTCACAACTATTCTGATTAAACATGTAACTGCCAATTTATATACAAGGAATAGCATTCCATAAAACTCTCCATTCCCCTATTGCCTCCATATTAGTGCCCAAATAAAATTAGGCCACTAAGGTAAAATGATATATCCCTCCAGTCACATTTTTTAGAATATAAATGTTACTATTTTTCATATATCATTGTATTCCAGATATAAGAAGTTTATTGCCTTAGGATTCATATTTTTATGTCTTCATTGTTATTCTCTCTTCCCAAGGGAGACAGTAGAGAAGATAGCAAAGATGGTACATTTTCATCACTAACTTCATTAAAGATAGCTATCAGCATCAGTCAAACTTTGTGTGGCTTTGCTTCAATGATTTGTAATAAGGAAATAATGTAGAAAATAAGATGAAAATGGGTCTTACATGACACATTTCATATTAATTAAAGTGCCTCTTTTAAAACCATACCATTAATACTCTTAAATTTTTAAATTTAAATAAGAAGAATGGCCATAATTGTATCTAGCATTATGTTTGGTTAGTTTGTAGTATGCAGATTATGAGAAAGCAGGAATAATAGTCATTGTAAACTTCTGTATAAAAAGCCTTGTAGAAGCACATAATATTTGGATGAACTCCTTGGTGCTAATAATTTTATTTGAAAATTTTATATAGAGATGTCATCTATTTTGATTATATAAATCCATCATCAGATCCCTCCAGCTCCCCTCAATGCCCCCAATCCAACTCTTTCTGGTGTAGGATGCTTTCATTGGTTGAATAAAGAGACTGCCCTGGCCTTTTGATGAGACAGAAACTTAGGTAGGCGGGGAAAAAGAGAATTGAATGCTGGGAGAAAGAAGGCAGGCAGAGAGAGCCGCCCACCATGAAGCTGCCAGGTCAGGCACGCTAAATCTTTCCCCGTAAGCCACGACCTTGTGGTGACATACAGATTATTAGAAATGGGTTGAATCAAGACGTGAGAGTTAGCCAATAAGAGGCTAGAGCTAATGGGCCAGGCAGTGATTTAATTAATATAGATTTCCATGTAGTTATTTTAAGGGTTAAGCTAGCTGGGTAGGGAATGCAGTCCGCTCCTCTTACAACAGAGTGACACCCAATGTGCCAGTCGGGCAGTGAAACGCAGCCCTCCGCTCCGTCTACAGCTTCTCTCCAATTACATGTTTCCTATTATTTCTTCATTAAAGGAATAGTTATCGGTCCAATGAGTGTTGCCTATGAGTGTGTGTGCTAGTGAGGGCCAACCTCTGACACATGTTTAACCTACTAGTAACTAATAAAAGAGAGTCAACCACCATCAATGGTTGGTAGTTGTTTTCTCCCTCTTGAGTGTTGATTTTAATTTTTATTTGTTTAATGAGTTAGAAAACAAAGTAATAAGGTTTATTGTGGTCTTCTCATATTATTTGCTATCCCCTCTCTCTCTTATCCTGATACCTTGGCCCTGTGAGTCCCATCTTCTGATCTAATATCTCAAATTCAATAAACACCAGTTTGTTTCCAGTCAAACACAGTTCTTTGTCCTAGCTCTGGATTTATATTTTAATTTTCTTCTACTTTCTTGCATACCTCTTAATACTGTTTCATGGTTTTACTATTGCCTTTGGCTAGGAAAAACATTGTTTATGATCATAAGACTCCAGACTGCTTCCATTTTTTAGTTAATATGGATAGTTCAATAATGAATATTAGTATACAAACATCCTTGTGATAGCATTATAATATTTTATCATATAACTAGAAAAGATAGCAGTGAATCATATGGTAGTTCTATTTCAAGTGTTTAGAAATATGTCCATATAGATTCATAATGGTTACAACAGTTTACATTGTCACCAGTATTGAATGAGGGTCTCTCTTTCTCCACATTCTCAATGCATTTTTTGGCACTTGTTTTTTTTGATGATAATCATTCTCACTTGGATCAGATGTACTCTCAAAAATGTTTTAGATTACATTTTTCTAGTGGCTAAGGATACTGAAAACTTTTTCAAATGCATATTGATCCTGGCCATATGTCTTCTGAGGTTTTCCAATTTAGATCATTTTTTTCATTCATAGATTGGAAGACTTTTTACAAGTTTTTTCTTTGTTTATTATGGAAGTTCTTTAAATCACATCAGATATATAGTTGGGAATTTTTGTATCATTTTATAAGCTGTGTCTTCTGTTTGGACACAGTAGCAGCTACACATAAATTTACAAATATAGTGGCAGCATCACGAGGCCTGTGTAAAACCAAAGCAGAGTACTCCAGATTAGGGAGTAGTGTTGCACATGAAGTCCTACCACTAGTTGAGCAATTGACAATCATTATCTACTTGGCAAGGAAGAGTCACTTTTCTTTAAAAATTCAGTCTTTTGAGAGACAACTATTCTCTAGTAGAAGGCAACACATTCAAGTAGGATATCAATCTTAGTTCCTATTTTCACTTCTTTTGCCTGTTAGAATAGAGAGATAATGAAAGCTACAAATGTCACTTGCTATTGTAATACTGACCAAAATGCCAAATCACCCTCCTGCCTCTGCCTCCTCCCTTCTGCTGAAATCAAAGACATTTTGCACCACAACTGGAGGAATTCTGATTTAAAAAACAATTAACAGAGAATTAGAACTCAGATCATTCATTTTCGTCTTTCATCTCAGCTTCTTAGAGGTCACTTAATTATTTCCCTCTTAAATTATTTATGTTTGAAATTTTATGTTCAAATCTATAACTTCTAAGGGCAGTTTTAACACTTATTGATACTGAGGCTTTAACCTCTAGGTTGTTCTCAAGTATTGGCATTTGAAAACAGGCAAAACCGATGACTGAACTTTTCACCATTAATGAAGGTAGTTCTTGAAACACTGGTGGAACTTACTTGTTGAATTTTTTTCCCCCTCACTTTAAAGCTTTTTTAAAATTTATTTCCTCCTTCTTTTCTGAGTTTAGACCTGAAGGTATGAATCCCTAAAACATTAAAATGACTCGTAGTACACTAATAGTACCCCTAGAACATTAAAGTGACTCCTCTAGGAAATTTGAATTTTATAGGTGTTTCACAATTAGAAGAAATTAGTCCCATCATCCAGTATGTTTAGATGATTCATTAAAAATGTAATTTAAAATGTACGTTCATATAGAAAGAACATAAAACATTATGAAGTCAGAGATAGTGATGCTTCTACATGTCAGCTAAAACCAAGGCTTTTAGAAGCTAGAAGAAGAAGCAGAGTGCATTCTTCTTCAAAAATGCCAAAGTTCACAAAATGCTTATTTATCCATCAAGTTTTATAATCCCTTTTATATTTTATTTTCTGGAAGATAATAAAAATTAAGAATTTTTCCTTTTAAATTGAAAAGTTTTTTTACTTAAAATGAGAAAGTTTTACCAACAGTCTTCCACCACTATGACGGCTATGAATCACACCCACCATTAGAATGGCACAATAAATGTACAGATGCAGTAGTGAGACTCATACCATGGGATAGCTGTCCTCTCTCATTGGACCTAAGGCACACTCAGCAAGAGGACTTGCATGCCTGGTACTGGAAACTGAGCTAACTACTCAGTGTTTCTTCATTTCTAGTTTCTTTTATTATATCCTAAGGCAGTACATTCTGGGAAAGCTCTATTACCTATGTGGCGCATTGCTGAGTAAAGCGTTTTAAAAAGCATGTGACTGCACTAAACTTATAACAAGGTGTGTAATTTCTGGACTTCAGAAGCTAAACTCTATTCCACGTAGGTTAGGCAAATGTCTATTCTTACCAGCAATGTAGTAAATTTTCACTTTGTAAATAATTAGTTTTTTTCTTTAAATGATTTTGTAGGGGATTGTAAATAATCCATTTGTGTGAAATTATATCTACTATGGTATTCTTTTACATGTCCCTAAGATTGCCAATAAGAAATTCACGCAATTATGGAGTTACTCTGGTCCAGCTACCATGAGAGGCATGTATCATAGTTTTGCAGGGTACAGTTCATGGCTCCTCAGACACTGTGTGTCTTTCAGTTCCTGGCAAACCAAGACACTCCTTTAGACAGTATAGCATTCAGGCTGCCTGTGTTTCTCTGTGGTCTCTAGAAGTCAGCGAAGCTTTTTGAAGTTTGCCAGAACAACTTGTCTTAGACATTAATCTTGTGTACACTTGGCAAATGCAATTGTATTCTTCCTTGGAACTGTCATTGTATTCTGTTCATAATAAGAGTATGAAATGTCTGATTGTTCCAACTCCCAAGGGAAAACTGGTTACAGCACTCTAGAGAAATGGCCTTACCCCTCACCACAGTGTGGGAGAGATGTGCTTCCTGAGAAGGGGGTGGTCCCAGTGGCCCAGATCAACCAGTTTAGCTATCACCCAGACCCATATACTTGGTCTTGGGTTGACCCACATTGACATATACCTCATCTATGACCAACTGGAGTCAAGGGCCGGTCCTGCCAGATCTTCAGGTTTGGGGCCAACAGCAGGATATTTGAGAAGCATTTTGTTGATGGTCTGGTAATGATGGTGTGCCAGAGGCCTTGAACCAGACCAATGACTCATTTCAGTGAACGTGTTGCAGATGGGACTAACTGGACAAAAGGGTATACTGCATGACACTCTGCAGCTGCCCGTGCTACTAGGATGAATGAGGAGGTGTTGGGAAGACAGAGGAGGTAAGTGGGATTTTAGTTACTTTGTTTTGTTTTTCTTTTAATTAATTTTGGTGAGAATTCTTTTGGGGGAAGATGCTATAGGAATAAGTGACAGATATGGAGAAGCTGGGAGGTGAGCAGGATTGGGGTGCATGATATGATATTCCTAAAGAATAAACAAAGAATTAAGCAATTTTATAAAGTCTGATTGTTCACAATAACCTTGTATCAGTCTCACTCTTGCTGAGACCCCTCCAAATAGGCCTCGTTTACTTTCCCACCAACCATATCAGGAGATCCTGGTTTCTGGACTTTATTGTCTGTAATTTGTACATGATATTATCTGTTGGAGGAGACTGCTCATAGGTTCCTAGCCACCCGGTTAGCTTAGCCCTGAAATAATCACACAGAAACTGTATTTTTTTTTTCGAGACAGGGTTTCTCCATAGCTTTTGGTTCCTGTCTGGAACTAGCTCTTCTAGACCAGACTGGCCTCGAACTCACAGAGATCCGCCTGCCTCTGCCTCCCGAGTGCTGGAATTAAAGGCATGTACCACCACTGCCCGGCTAGAAACTGTATTATTTTAATCACTGCTTGACCCATTATCTCTAGCTTCTCATTGGCTAACTTTTACATCTTAATTTAACCCATTTCTATTACTCTGTATATCACAATGAGGTCGTGACCTACCAGAAAGTTTGAGCATGTCTATCTCCAGTGACGACTCCATGGCATCTCCTAGCTACACCCTCTTCCTATGCTCTAGGCCAAACCAATTTTCTTTATTCATTAACCAATAAAATCAACACATAGACAGAATGACCTCCCACACCATTTCCCCTTTTCTGTTTAAACAAAAAGGACTTTAACTTAAACATTGTAAAATCACAAATGTCAAAAAAGAATTACAGTTACAATATTTATATCTATCTTTTATCATATTCAAGGAAAATTATAACTATAACAATTTATTCTTCAACTCCATCTAAGACTTCAGAAGGATATAATATTACCTATGTAAACAGGAAGACTTAAGCTCATTAGGATAGGATAATTATTGGAACATTTATTACATGTTTCTTTATTGATATATTTGTTCTTATTGTATATAATTTTGTATTATTAATCTTAGAACTCTCTTATTTAAACAAAAGGGGGAAGTGCTGTAGGAAGTTCTACTGCCAGTAGCCTTTAAGTTACCCACCCACTTAAACATGGCCTCTTATACTATTTATGCTGATATAATGCAAACATCTGGTCTCTTTTCCAGCTGCAGGATTTGGTTGCTGTTCTTCGTTCCAGCAGAGGATTGTGATTTGTGAGTCAATCCCTAAATAAACAACCCTCTATTATTCTCAATTCTGAGCTAGTGTGGGATTTCTTTTAAGTGTCCTTCTTCAATTTTCTGTGTTTGTTTGATATTGAAGTGAAAATGGGGCCTTGATCATGAAAATAATCGCTCAACCTCTTAGCAACATCACTAACCCACACAGTAACAGATTCAATCTAGACCTTATATCAATAATCAGTCTTTATTTCAATGTTACAGAAATGTTTTTCTTAAAATATTTCATTTTAAATGCCATGAACTATCTTTATCTAAAATTCCTTTTTTAAATTCATTTATGTATGTTGTTTAATTGTGCATCTTTTTATGAAGAGAATTTTCTTTATTCTTCAGAATTCTTACCATCAGTAACTGGATAACTCACAGAAAATAATATTTTTTCATGCATATTTATAGATGGTAGGAAGGTAAAGATGAAATAACTAATGGTTTGGTGTCAGGAATTGGTCTGCTCCTTATAGTTGGTTACTTATTGTTGGATGTTGATGATATAGAAGGCAAGGCAAACCACTTCATCATGGTGTATAATAAACTAACCTCATATATATATATATATTCAGGTGCCCTAATTATTAGTAACATATCACACTGTCACACCTCTTTGTAGCACCACACTAGGTGTTAGATTCTGAAATAAGTTTTGAAAGACCATAACAAGCTCATATTATGATCATGTTTGTGTGTGTCCTATAAATGCCTGATTTCAGATTTTGACATAAGTCTTCATTTGACACAATTACTGAAAAAAGTGACTTGTTTCATTTCATTGGTTTATGCATGTATTGTCTTATTTTATCCTTCATTAATTTGTTGTCTATTTTCTGCTTGTTTAGTAAATTTTTCTATTGCAAATTACTTGTATTCTTTCTCATTTTATAATATAAATGGTTAATTTTATCCTGTGATGACTCTACCACACTAGCCATTTTTAATGTTACAAATAGTATACACACACACACACACACACACACACATATATATATATATATAATTTTCACTCAAAGTAATGAGCCTGAGTTGAAAGAAATACAGACGCATCTGAGGTAACAGCGGCAGTTAACAAGGCTGTAGGGTCCTTCATTGGGTTCTCAGGAGTCCTCTCTACAACTTTTGAATTTTAGTTGAAATTCCATCCATGGTCTTTAGGAACTGTTTGCTGTGTCTCTAGAGCAAATTTCAACTTTTGATGAAATCATCACTGTTAAAGTGGAAAGAAAATATGGAACTGACTTGAGGTGAAAATATATAACAAACTTTCAGTCTAAGAAAGAAAAGAAAACAGCACAAAGATGGACAAAAAGAAATCAGAGGCTTTGGATATATAACTTATACATATACATATAAATTTCTTGATATAATAATATTTGATTTAACTTTGTGAAATAATTTTAAGACCATTCACAAACTACTTTAACCAAATTCCATCAAAGCCCATATCATATCTTCTTATCATGGGAGATAGCTGTGTGTCCTAAAACACAGATTAAAAATGTAGTTTAATTCCTTTCTTCTTAAAATTGTATAAAAATTGTAAATAACACTGTAAGACATTTTTCTTCCATCTGCCTATGTAGGCACTTTTGTTAATAATATAGAGTGTCATTTTAGTGCTTGATATTCTTTCCTTTTGAATTGATAATTGCCTTTCTTTTGTTATAAATGTCATGTCATGACAAGATACCCTTTGTTTTATTTCTATGAAAAACATAAACAATAAAGACACACATGTGCTAGATATATAATTCTTTGTACTTAACTTTAAAATATTTTAATGTCTTGATGTGTGTGTGTGTGTGTGTATGTGTGTGTGTATGTGTGTTTGTATACATGCTATATTGCAAACGTGATGGGAAGGGGTTATTTGGAACTCAGTTACCTCCTTACACCACTTGGATCCGGAGGACTGATATTAGCTTTTCTGGTTTGGGGTCCAGTACCTTTATATGAACCCATCTTTCAGGCCCTTCTTTATGCAAGTTTTTTCACCAGACACTTGAAATATATTATTGCATTATCTTCTTTTCCATCTAAGACATCTTATTGGAAATAAGTTTCTGATATTTTGGAATGAGTGTTTAAACAGCTTACTATGTGTCTCAACTGTGATCCTTGCTTTCGATAGTTACATATTTTTAAGTGAATTATCTGTTGAGTTAACTCTGAGGTAAGCACCACTGACATGAACAGCTTCCTCCTTCCTTCAGGCAGCCTAAATAACAAGCTTGTACAAACATTGCTAAAACCAAATTAGTACTCCCAAGTTTGTTCTTCTCCATTCACTATCAGGGTTTAGAGTTCCACAATAGCAGCCTGTTCTGACATCTCAAAGTCTGCCACTGTTTGACAAACGGTGAAGCAATGACAAAGGGGCAATGACAAATGACACCCTTATAATCCTTACTATGGCATTTTACTTAGCTTCAATATTTTTTTTCTTTTATAGAATTTTAACAGAATGTATTTTATAGTTTTGCTTGTTTCTTTGTTGTTGTTTGATTTTTTTTCTTTGTTTTCTTTTGTTTTTGTGTTCCAGTGGAGGAATGGGAGCTTGGGTCAGTCTGGTTTTAGAATTTTGGGGAAGAAAGGCACTATTTCACAATTTATTCTTATTTTGAAGGATAAAAATACCCCAAAGTCTTACATTTGTGATGAAAGCTTATAAGATATTCTCTAATGGTAGCTACACAGGTGATCCCATCTGACAGCCAAAATATAAGTTATCATTGACAACTTCACTAGTTAAATTCCAAATAGAGCAACTACAAGCCAGAAACACAGGGACACTGCATTGTTTTCTTTTCTACCTTTCTACCTCTGCCCTCACTATAGTGGCATCTGTCTCCTTGCTGATTCTTCTCCAGCTTGGGCTCCAATTTATTAGACATGAGATGGACTAGGCATAATTTGTAAAATAAAATCTAAGGATAGTGGAAGAAATTAAAAAGGCACAAGCAACTGATGTGAGTAAAATGAGCAGTAACTGAGCCAGATAATTCAAGATACTACAGTTACCCCTTTTAAAGTATTTTCCTATTTCTCTATATTACTAAGCATATTTTATTAAACTCCTTCTCAAATCCTTGTTATATAATCTCATTTACAGAGCTTTACATTTGACTTACTATGTCAGTTTCTTTTAAGATATTCTTTTAAAATATGTTAACTTTCACTTCAAATGATTTTATCATTACTTTAGTAGCTATATATTTTGTATACTAAAATTAAAAAAAATTGTTGACACTAGAAAACTGTTTTGTAAAATAGATCTTTTCCTTGTACGGGGGGCGGGCAGTAAAACCTAAAACTGTTACATCAGCACTGATGAGTTTTTTGTGCCTTTCTTTCTTTCTTTCTTTCTTTCTTTCTTTCTTTCTTTCTTTTCTTTCTTTCTCTTTCTTTCCTTCTTTCTTCCTTCCGTCCTTCTTTCCTTCTTTCCTTCTTTCCTTCCTTCCTTCCTTCCTTCCTTCCTTCCTTCCTTCCTTCCTTCCTTCCTTACTTTCCTTCTTCCTTCCTTTCCTCCTTTATTTATTTTGGGTGAAGGCACATGTAATACAGTGCATAGATGGTGGAGGTCAATTTCAACTTGTTCAACCTAATTCTCCTCTCTACTATGTGTGATCCCTAGTGTTCAAATTCTTGTCATCAGGTTTTGTGATTAAGCTCCTTTATATACTAAGTTACCTGAGCAGCACATAAACACTTCTGTTTCTATAAAGTATTGATTAGATTAGTATCATATTCATAGTTTCAGAAGAAGCTTATTTATATTCAAATTGGTTTTAGCTTCTCTTCGTCATCTGCTTCTTTCTTTCTATCCTCTCTCCTCCTTTTACATTTGACAAACATTCATGTCCTACAGAGACATGGAACTTACATTATTAAATTGTTGTATGTTTTCTCTGGAGATATATTTTTCTATTTTCATTGATACTAATGATGTGTCAATTTCCCAAAACTGAGAAAGAAATTATCTTGTTAATAAAAAATATACACATAATTCTACACAGTTTTTGAAAACAGATTAGCTGTCAAGATATAATCTCGGCATGTTACTTTTTCATTTCCCTTTTTTGTTTTGCACTGCTTTGGAGATAAACATCAAAATATAATTTCCTTTCCTCTCATGCCTCAACACATTTTATTCTTTCTGTCTCCTGTTTGAACATAACATTTCAGAATCCTTCTCAAAAGTTATTTTAAATCTTAACAGAAGATTAAAGAGATTAAAATTTTATTTAAACCTTGTTAGCCTCGAAAGCAGCCTGCAGTTCATACCTCCTAGGTAAATAATCACTGCATGCCTTGTGCTTAACAGATTTCATAAAAAATGCCATTGGATGTTTAACCAACAAGACATAAAATAACAATATTTTAGTTCCCCAAATAACTGATTCTTTCTCCTTGATTTATGTTGACACTTAGTCACTAATTACTATTTATTTCTTTATAATGCTTTCAAGAATGCCTAATTGGAGTAAGAAATAGTGGCATACACAACAATATCTATAATCCCAATCAATACCTGGAAGAAAGAGACAGGATAATCAGGAGTTCAAAGCTGAACTTGGATACTTGTGGATTTTTAATGAGCCTGAGCTGCAGGAGATAGTTTCCAGTAAATAAATCAACCATCTCATTTATTAATATATTTATATATTAAAATATACTTGGTCATAACTATACACAAAAGAGAATAAAATTGCTTACCATTTAAAATATAAAAAATATTTTAATGCACATAAACTTATATCATAGGAGTGAAAAGTTATATTTTAGAAGGAAGACCATAATATATTTAAGAAGCAAATTGCATATCAGCAAACAGGTTAGGAAAAAACAGCACAAACACATACTTGTATCAGAAAACACACTGGTTCTATATTATAATTTATGAGTTTTAAACGAGCTAGATCCTTAACCCTCCTACTGAGAGAAACTGAATATCTATATAACTTACCAGAAAATAAATTATCACATCAATAAGAATTTTGTTTTCAAGAAAGAATGGAAACAAAGATCAGTATACTTGGCTTGTTTCATTAAAGCATAGAGTGATAGTCTTGAGGTTAACTGATCTCACAGGCTGCCCATGAGTAAATCAATAAATACAGCTTGGAATTCAGGATCATGGAAGGTGAAGATTTTCTTAGAAGAAAAAAAAATTGTTTTTCTCAGGACACCAATGCCCATACTAAGTAATTTCCTGGGATTCATAACTCAGTTCTAAATTTAAAATGCTCTCTATGCTAACTTGATTATATGAATCAAACTCAAATTTCATTGTAGAAAAGTTCATTAGCTTTAACAAAACTCAGGTTATTTCTAAATGTTTAATCTAATGTATTAAGTAATTGACAATATAATCAAGTATAGAACAGAGAGCTTAAATGAAAAAACTGAACAGTAGAGATCAACACTCTTTTAAAATATTGAAATTACAAATGAGAAAATAGAGATTTTAAATTAAGTATCTTAGGAATTAGACTATATTTAAATTGTTAAATTCCCCCTTTGGTGATGATTAAGCTTGATTATAAACTTCATAAGTTTATAGGAAATCAAGCTCTGAGATATATGTGAAGGATTTTATATCTTAGGTTAACTGATGTGGGAAGACTATACTAAGTGTGGACCACACTATTTTTGGGATGGCTCTCTAATTACATAAAAAAAAAGAAAAATCAATGTGAACCCCAACAAATATCACCCTGTGCTTCCTGAGTGCAAATGCTATTAAGAGTCCTCCCCCTACTGAAGGTTCCATCTTGTAAAAAATGTAAATTCTCTTGAAAGAAGAGTCTAATTTACAAATGCCACTGAACAGGTTCCATGAACCTTAAGAATATTTATCAAAACTGCTACCATTGTTTATGTCCTGACTCACTTTCTTCTAGGCTCAAGACTATTCAAAGAATTGAGAGAAAGGCTCAAGTAGATTTCAAAGTACAGACATTTTTGTCAAAGTAAAGTAATGGTACATACATGTCAGATGTTCTATGTGTGAAGTTTAAGATGTGCACATTGTTTTTTATTTTGTTTGGAAGGAAAAAATTATTATAAAAATAAACAGGTATGTGATCGATTGTCTATATACTGTTGTTTTCTGGATAGTTTTAGCTTTCAAGGTACATTATGAGAAACTGGTGAAAAAGACACTTGGGGGTGTTCATATAACCATCTCTTTAAATAGTCAAAGAGTATGTAGATAAGTCTCTCCCATTTAAATGTTTATTGAAATTTGACCTACGTAGATGATTTCAATAAACAATTAAGCAAGACGAATTCATCATGTGAATAGTCATCAACCTCTATCCATTACCATTTCTATTATTACCATCTCCACAATAGATCTATGCACAAACGCTGTGTCATGAATGTGTAGCATTGTCGTTATGCAATATAGCACCACATCTATTCTGGCATGTTGATTAGTATATACACTTCTTTTCTGCTTGTGTTTAGGTTTTCTGCTTGTGAGATTTTAATTGTGTGTTTTCTTATAATACTAGGAATCATAATTTCACAGAAATTATTATCTTTAAGCTCCTTTTCTACACTGTACTCTGAGCCTGGAGTAAATTACTGTTTTTGTAGATACATCCACTGCTACTAGTCTCTACAAGCCTGTCTTTGTTGCAGATTTCTGTAATGATCTTAGTCTGTTGTGAGAGAAGTTTCCACGTTGTGGGGTGAGGATTACAGTTATAAACATGTAAAAGAAGAAATATTTAGATTGTTGTTAGGAATTAAGGACATATTCCTATTCAAAAGAGGCAGGCAGGCAGGCAGGCAGGCAGGCAGGAAGGAAGGAAGGAAGGAAGGAAGGAAGGAAGGAAGGAAGGAAGGAAGGAAGGAAGGAAGGAAAATTTCTAGGAATGAATATAACCAAATATGTAAAGTACCTGTACAAGTAAAATGCTAAATCTCTAATAGAAGTGTGATAAGGCAGGCAGAAAATGGCAAGACATCTAACGTTACAGATTAATAGAATTAATAATATGAAAATGATCATTTTACCAAAAATTTCAGATACAATGTAGTCCTAATTAAAATTTCTATTTTATTTATGGTAGAAATAGAAAAATCCATTCTAAAATTTATATACAATCACAAAAGACTTCAGATGACTAAAACAATTTAAATATCAATAGCAAAAAATCCAAATCCTATGATACAAACATGCATACATGCAGTGTTAGGAATTTTAAATTTGACAAAGATGCCAAATCATATTCTGTATGGAAGAAAGCATTCAAAAAAAAAAACTACTAGAAAAACTGAATGTCGAAATGTAGAAGAATAAAATTGCACTCATATGTATTGCCTAGCATGAAAACAATTCCAAGTGAACCAAAAATCTAGACATGAAATCTGATAATACTAGACAAAAACTTAGCTGGGTGGGATCTTTCCCTCAGGTCATCATTTCCTTTACTTCATTTCTTAAGCTGTTTTTCTCCTTGCTTAGCTTGTTTCATTTTATTATAAATCTTCATTAGAATTAACATTAGTAACCACACAACAGAGTCTATACTAGGCTGTTTTGAGATTTACTCGGCCAAGGGAATTAGTCCAAATAAATTAACCTTCACTTTAGTCCCAGGCAAAAATTTCAGAAACGAGCAAAAAGCAGCCACATTATTTTCATCAAAATATCAGAAGAATAAATTCTAGGCAACATACTAAAATTCTTCTCCTCTGAAACCTCTTGAACCAGCTCTCTTACCCCCAGTTCAAATGACCCTCAGCACCACTGTCTTCCATTCTCCTACTCTTATAACTCATTAAGCAGCACTTAACATATTTAACTGCTTTTCTTTTTTTTATTGAAAAAAATTTCCGCTTCCTCCCCGCCTCCGATTTCCCTCCCCCTCCTCCCGCCCCTCTCCCCCTCCCCCCACTCCTCTTCTCCTCCCTCTCCAGTCCCAAGAGCAGTCAGGGTTCCTTGCCCTATGCAAAGTCCAAGGTCCTCCCCCCTCCATCCAGGTCTAGGAAGGTGAACATCCAAACTGTCTAGGCTCCCACAAAGCCAGAACATGAAGTAGGATCAAAACCCCATGCCATTGTCCTTGGCCTCTTGTCAGCTCTCATTGTCCGCCATGTTCAGAGAGTCCAGTTTTATCCCATGCTTTTTCAGTCACAGTCCAGCTGGCCTTGGTGAGCTCCCAATAGATCGGCCCCACTGTCTCAGTGGGTGGGTGCACCCCTCGTGGTCCTGACTTCCTTGCTCATGTTCTCCCTCCTTCTGCTCCTGATTAGGACCTTGGGAGCTCAGTCCGGTGCTCCAGTGTGGGTCCCTGTCTCTATCTCCATCCATCGCTAGATGAAGGTTCTATGGTGATATGCAAGATATTCATCAGTATGGCTATAGGATAGGGTCATTTCAGGTTCCCTATCCTCAGCTGCCCAAGGAAAAAACTGGGGACATCCCCCTGGGCACCTGATAGCCACTCCAAGTTCAAGTCTCTTGCCAACCCTTAGGTGGCTCCCTTAACTAAGATATAAGTTTCCCTGCTCCCCTATCCAAACTTCCTTTATCCCCAATCATCCCGTTTGCCCAAGTTTCCCCCATACTCTCCTTCACACTTTTCTCTCCCCAACTCCCCTTACCCCCATCCCACCCAGACCCCAAGATTCCAATTTTTTGCCTGGCAATCTTGTCTATTTCCCATAGCCAGGAGGATAACTATATGTTTTTCCTTGGGTTTACCCTCTTGGTTAGCTTCTTTAGGATCACAAATTATAGACTCAGTGGCCCCTATCCATGGCTAGAAACCAATTATGAGTGAGTACATCCCAAGATCTTCTTATTGGGTCTATGTTACCTCACTCAGGATAGTATTTTCTATTTCAATCCATTTGCATGCAAAATTCGAGAAGTCATTGTTTTTTACCGCAGAGTAGTACACTAATGTGTATATATTCCACACTTTCTTCATCCATTCTTCCATTGAAGGACATCTAGGTTGCTTCCAGGTTCTTGCTATTACAAATAATGCTGCTATGAACATAGTTGAACAAATGCTTTTGTCATATGATAGGGCATCTCTTGGGCATATTCCCAAGAGTGGTATTGCTGGGTCCAGGGGTAGGTTGATCCCAATTTTTCTGAGAAACTGCCACACTGATTTCCAAAGTGGCTGCACAAGTTTGCAGTCCCACCAGCAATGGATGAGGGTACCACAACCTCTCTCCAGCAAAGGCTATCCTTCGTGTTTTTGATTTTAGCCATTCTGACAGGTGTAAGATGATATCTCAAAGTTGTTTTGATTTGCATTTCTCTGATCGCTAAGGAGGTTGAGCATGACCTTAAGTATCTTTTGGCCATTTGAAATTCTTCTGTTGAGAATTCTCTGTTCAGTTCAGTGTCCCATTTTTTAATTGGGTTAATTATCATTTTAACGTCTAGTTTCTTGAGTTCTTTATATATTTTGGAGATCAGACCTTTGTCTGTTGCGGGGTTGGTGAAGATCTTCTCCCAGTCAGTAGGTTGCCTTTTTGTCTTAGTGACAGGGTCCTTTGCTTTACAGAGGCTTCTCAGTTTCAGGAGGTCACATTTATTCAATGTTGCCCTTAATGTCTGTGCTGCTGGGGTTATACATAGGAAGCGATCTCCTGTGCCCATATGTTGTAGGGTACTTCCCATTTTCTCTTCTATCAGGTTCAGTGTGTTCAGATTGATATTGAGGTCTTTGATTCATTTGGTGATTTGGTGCATGGTGATAGATATGGGTCTATTTTCATTCTTCTACAGGTTGACATCCAGTTGTGCCAGCACCATTTGTTGAAGATGCTTTCTTCCATTGTATACTTTTAGCTCCTTTATCGAAAATGAGGTGTTCATAGGTTTGTGGGTTAAAATCCGGGTCTTCTATACGATTCCATTGGTCGACTTCTCTATTTTTATGCTGGTACCATGCTGTTTTCATTACTGTAGCTCTATAATAGAGTTTGAAGTCAGGGATGGTAATGCCTCCAGACGATCCTTTATTGTATAAGATTGTTTTGGCTATCCTGTGTTTTTTGTTTTTCCATATAAAGTTGATCATTGTCCTCTCAAGATCTGTGAAGAATTTTGATGGGACTTCGATGGGGATTGCATTGGATCTATAAATTGCCTTTGGTAGAATTGCCATTTTTACTATGTTGATCCTCCCAATCCAAGAGCAAGGGAGATTCTTCCATTTTCTGGTATCCTCATCAATTTCTTTCTTCAATGCCTTAAAGTTCTTGTCAAATAGATCTTTCACTTCCTTGGTTAGAGTTACCCCAAGATATTTTATGCTGTTTGTGGCTATCGTGAAAGGTGATGATTCTCTTATTTCCCTCTCTGCTTCCATATCCTTTGTGTAATAGGAGGGCGACTGATTTTTTGGAGTTGATCTTGTGTTCTACCACATTACTAAAGGTGTTTATCAGCTGTAGGAGTTCTTTGGTGGAGTTTTTGGGGTCGCTTAAGTACACTATCATATTATCTGAAAATAACACAAGTTTAACTTCTTCCTTACCAATTAGAATCCCATTTATCCCCTTATGTTGTCTTTTTGCTATTGCTAAAACTTCAAGAGCTATATTGAAGAGGTATGGAGAGAGTGGACAGCCTTGGCGTGTTCCTGATTTTAGTGGGATGGCTTTAAGTTTCTCTCCGTTTAATTTGATGTTTGCTATCGGCTTGCTGTATATAGCTTTAATTATATTTAGGTATGACCCTTGTATCCCTAATCTCTCCAAGACTTTTATCATAAAGGGATGTTGAATTTTGTCAAATGCTTTATCAGCATCTAATGAAACGATCATATGGTTTTTGTCTTTCAGTTTATCTATATGATGGATTACATTGATAGATTTGTGTACGTTAAACCAGCCCTGCATCTCTGGGATGAAGCCTACTTGATCATAATGGATAATTTTTCTAATGTGTTCTTGGATTCAGTTTGCCAGTATTTTGTTGAGGATTCTTGCATCGATGTTCATGAGTGAGATAGGCCTGTAATTCTCTTTCTTGGTTGAGTCTTTGTGTGGTTTTGGTATCAGAGTTACTGTAGCTTCATAAAAGGAATTTGGCAATGACTCTTCTGTTTCTATATTGTGAAATACATTAAGGAGTATAGGTATTAGGTCTTCTTGGAAGTTCTGGTAGAATTCCGCATTGAAACCATCTGGTCCTGGACTTTTTTTGGAAGGGAGGTTTTTGATAACAGCTTCTAATTCTTTGTGACTAACAAGTCTATTTAGGTTGTTCACCTGGTCCTGGTTTAACTTTGGTATACGGTATTTATCTAAAAATGTGTCCATTTCTTTTACATTTTCCAGTTTTGTGGCATACAGGCTTTTGAGGTAAGATCTAATGATTCTCTGAATTTCCTCTGTGTCTGTGGTTATGTCCCCCTTTTCATTTCTGATCTTATTAATTTGCAAATTCTCTCTCTGCCATTTGATTAGTTTGAATAGGGGTTTATCAATCTTGTTGATTTTCTCCAGGAACCAGCTTTTTGTTTCATTGATTCTTTCAATTGTTTTCTGTGTTTCTATTTTGTTGAATTCAGCCCCCAGTTTGATTATTTCCAGTCTTCTACTCCTCCTAGGTGAGTCTTCTCCTTTTTTTTCTCGAGTTTTCAGGTGGGCTGTTAAGTCTCCAATGTGTACTTTCTCTGTTTTCTTTAAGTGGGCACTTAGTGCTATGAACTTTCTTCTCAGGACTGCTTTCATAGTGTCCCATAAGCTTGAATATGTTGTTTCTTTATTTTCATTGAATTCAAGGAAGACTTTAATTTCTTTCTTTATTTCTTCCTTAATCCAGGTATGGTTCAGTAGTTGACTGTTCAGTTTCCATGAGTTTGTAGGCTTTCTGGGGGTAGCATTGTTGTTGAATTCTTGCTTTAATCCATGGTAATCTGATAAGATACAGGTGGTTACTAATATTTATTTGTAACTGTGGATGTTTGCTTTGTTACCGAGTATGTGGTCAATCTTCGAGAAGGTTCCATGAGCTGCAGAGAAGAAGGTATATTCTTTCCTATTTGGGTGGAATAATCTATAGATGTCTGTTAAGTCCATTTGATTCATTACCTCCACTAATTCTCTTATTTCTCTGTTGGGTTTCTGTCTAATTGACCTGTCCATTGGTGAAGAGAGGAGTGTTAAAGTCTCCTACTATTAATGTGTGCGGTTTGATGGCTGCCTTGAGTTTTAGCAATGTTTCTTTTACATACGTGGGTGCTTTTATATTAGGGGCATAGATATTCAGGATTGAGACTTCATCCTGATGAATTTTTCCTGTTATGAGTAGAAAATGTCCCTCTCCATCTCTTCTGATTGATTTAAGTTTGAAGTCAAATTTGTTAGAAATTAGTATGGCCACACCTGCTTGTTTCTTAGGTCCATTTGCTTGATAAGCCTTATCCCAAAAGTCTAAATTTCTCCAGACAAAATCATTGTTAGGCCTTTCATATCAATACCTCACTCCTGGTATTGATCTATTTTAGTGTTTCTCTTGCTGTGAAGAGTCACCATGACTATGGCAACTCATAGTGGAAAACATTTAATTTGGGTGGTTTGCTTACAGTCCAGAGGTTTAGTCCATCATTGTCATAGAGATATGGTGTAATTCAGGTAAACATAGTGATGTAAAAGAAGTTAAGAGTTGAGAAGGATCTATATCTTGACCCTAAAGGCAACAGAAAGTGATCTATCAAACTGGTAGTGTTCTTAACATATATGAGACCTCAAAGCCTACCTCCATTTTGACACACTTTCTCCAACAAGACCACACCTACTCCAAGGCCATATCTCCTAATAGTATCAATTCTTTTGGGGACCATTGTCTTTCAAACCACCACACTATGTAATCGCTCAAGCAATATTAAGTGTTTAATATTTGATTTACTTTGTTTTATGACAATATGATTAATATTATTTTTTAAAAATGATACCTTTGGGTGATGTCTATAGAGCATAGATTTTACAAAATGAAATATAGTCTACATCATTTAACAAGTTATTTAAGCAATCTATAGTTATTGCAACATACTATCTGAGAGAATATATTGGCTACACAAATTCATCACATTCTACCTTTTATTTAAAATATTAGAGATGTGTACAGGCAATTGAAAAAATAATAAAGGTTCTAGATAATTGTCTATAGGTAAACAAAAGACTAAGAAAAAATTTAGAAAATTGTGTCTAATGCTGGATACAAATAATATTAAAAACCCAGAACTAAATATCAAGTGATGCCAATACATCTGAAAAGATATAGTGAAAATTATTATATTAAAAAGTCTGAAAATGGACCGATAGCTGCCAAAAAATGGACTTATATACCAGAATTAAGAAATACTATTAAATATGTGAGAAGTTTGAATGTTAGAGAATTAGGGTGTCATTTAATACTTCACCAAGCTCTCTCTTCTGATAATGCTAATCTTTGTTGTTGTCATTTCTAGGGACACTTAAATAATAAGGACTCTGGTTCCTGCATATATCAATTTATTGATGGAATGATAACATGGAAGTATTAAGAGTGATTTTTAAAGAATAGTTAAAGTTAGATGTGCATCCCTAGTAATGTGCCACTGAATACTATATTTTGCCCTGGCCTCCTTCTTTATTCCACTTCTCTTTGTTTTCTATGTATAAAAAAGGAGAAATGGCTTTCTTTACTTGTCTCTGCTAATGTAATGCTTGTTCTAACACATACAGCCAAATATCCACGGAGTGAAGCTTGTAGCTAAAATAAATCTTTCCTCCTATACTTGCTTCTGTGTGTTGTTTTATTCGCTTTGACACAGAAATAACCAGTATATTGTATTGTCTATATTCAGAACCTAAAAGAAATCCAGATACAACAGTGAAGATGTGATTTTCAAAGTTTCCATCCAAGCAACAGAAATCATTGCACTGAGCATATGTTTAAAGCTGAAACACAATAGCATGCTAATAAGAAGAGGGCTTTTGAAGAAGAAGAGGGAACATTCCATGCTTTCATGGGTTTGTGTATCTCTCTCTCTCTCTCTCTCTCTCTCTGTGTGTGTGTGTGAGTGTGTGTTTTTGTGTAAGTGTGTTTCATCGTTTGTTTCATCCTTTTGAAGAGATTGTCGGTTTAAACTAAGTTAAATATACCACATTTCCAATTACTTAGAAATAAATTTTCATTATGCTTTAAAATTTTAAGAGAAAATCCAGTATGTTCTGTCTAAAATGTAGGTTAGAAAGTATGTCCATATTGGTGAATATAAAAGCATGAGTTTATTAATTTAGCAAGTAGATAAAAATACATCTAATTAGTTAACTATCACAGCACATGTGAAATGGATATTTGATTTCACAAAATACTCAAGTTTTATAAAAATACCTTATACCATCATAAAATTTTGTTCATCTGAAAGGAAAGAAAAACAATGAAGGTGTTGTAAAGGTCCTCAAATAGAAACCAGTTTTCTGATGTTTGTCTGGATTTGTGCAGCAGCAAACTTCAGATGGAAACATAAATGTCACCACAGTCCTTCTGGAAGAGAAATGAGTTTTGCTTAGTAAATGCATTTATATCTGTCTTGTGAGGAAAGGTGAGAACCTAGGGGCAGTCACTGGGTAGCAACTCTATAAAAGAACTGGCTTATTTTTCTACATGAGAAATGAGCATGAGTTGTGAAGTAAGAGAAAGATTATGGAAGGAAACAGAAGGAATATAGGAAGGCAGCAGGAGGCCAGTATTAAAAGTAGGTAGAAAGATACATTCCAAAATGTTCCAAAAAGAGCAGGTCAGCAGAACAATTTTAAATAATTAAGAACAAATTTCTATTTGAATGTGTTTGGCTTTGATTTCAGATCTGCAGTAAGAAGGAAGGAAGCTGGGTTACAAAATAAAACCTGACTTTCTGTCAAAGCTACTAACATCCATCCATGCAAATGGTTTATTATTCAGACTACAATGTCCCAGAAAAAAAAAACATGTTGTATATGACTGATAGAAACTGGTTTAATAAAGTAATACGGGAGACAGAAGCTTCCCCAGGGAAAAGGATGCAATTGGAGAAATGTGTTTATGTTAGTGCAACACTTGCATGGCATAATTCCATTTTTATGCCCAATACAGTGGAGATTCTATGATAAATTAGTCAAGATAAAAGGCAAAGTAAAAAAAGAAAATGAGGACTAAAAGTCTAATATTAAAGCAAGCATTTAAAAGGAGGGACAAGACTCCATTACAGAGTTGTTATGGTGAAGCATCCCTTCTAAAGTTTGCATTTTTATATATTATATTGAATTTTGTAGTGTGTGTGTGTGTGTGTGTGTGTGTGTGTGTGTGAAAAAGACAGAGAGAGAGAGAGACAGAGAGTTTTAAGGATATTATTTTCTTATTGTTTTAGTAGAATTTAAAAAGATAGCCTTTTACGGCATAAGAACACAAACTTCACAATTTCAGAAAATAGTCACAATGACAAGAATGTACAAAGAGCCACTGTGTTTACTAGAGGGAGAGTTCTGAGAAGAAAGTCTTTTTGACATAAAGTCGAATTGCACTTGAAAAACTTAAATATCACAGACGCTCCTCCAAACAACTTGAACAGGATCTCTTCACATCTTAATAAAAATTGACTTATTTAAGCTTATAATTTATGTAAAAACTGTGAGCTATGTTTTATTAATATGTTAATATTTTGTTATTTACTGAGCAAAATGTGTAATTCTGATTTAATTCTACCATCTTTCTGTACATCAGTAATCCTCTCTCCGTTGTCGGCTATTTAGATTGAACTGAAAATATGAAGTCATAAAAGTGAATAATCTTTTTCTTTCAATTTGAATATTTTATTAAAAACAGATTTTTTCATAGAGTATAATTTGATTATACTTTTCCCTCTTCTTACTCCTCCCAGTCCCCTCCACCTTCCCTCATATCAGATTCATACTCTTTCTGTCTCTTATTAGAAAAAAATCAGGTATCTAAGGAATAATAAATAAAGTGCAATAAAATAAGATAAATCACAAACAAGGTTGAAATAGAAGTATGACAAAACAAACAAATAAGAAAATAGCTGACGAAAACTTAGAAAAAATGCATATAAATGAAGAGACATGCATGTTCACACACTCAGGAATAAAGAGACGTGCATGTTCACACACTCAGGAATGAATTACATGGAAACCCAAATCAGAAGTTAGAATGTATTTGCAAAAGATCTGTAAGGTAAAAGTAAAAACAAAATAAAACAAACAAACAAAAAAAAATTGACCTGATGTCATGAGTCATGGAAGCTACAAAGATGCCACTGAGTTCCTTTTGTGTTGGCTATTTCTTTTAAGAATGGTTTGCTTCTCCAGTGAGACAACCTTGGAAAATATAATTCTTTTTTTATTTGCAAGTCACCTTCAGTTGGCTTCTGGTTAATAATGGAGGAATGTGTCCTTTCCACTTTGTTCACCCCTAGAACCCTGTCTGGTACAGACCTGTGCAGGCTCTGGGCATGCTTCCACCATCTCTGTAAATCCTCTGTGCACAAGTGTTAGTGTGTCTAGAAGACTTTGATCCCTTGATGTCCCCATAACCTGAGGGATTTCCAGTTTTTACATTAACAGTTATTTAAGGTAGCTTTGATAGTCTCACTTCACCCCTTGTTCCAGAGAGTTCCTTGATTCCTGAGGAAGGATTTGATGGAAAAAGTTCTCTTAGGACTGACTAATCCAAGGTCTCCCACTCTACATATTGTTTGGCTGTGGATCTCTGTTTTTATCCCCATCTGCTGAAGGAAGAAGCTTCTCTGATGATGCCTTAACAAAACATGCATCAAAGCCGGGCGGTGGTGGCGCACGCCTTTAATCCCAGCACTTGGGAGGCAGAGGCAGGCGGATCTCTGTGAGTTCGAGACCAGCCTGGTCTACAAGAGCTAGTTCCAGGACAGGCTCCAAAACCACAGAGAAACCCTGTCTCGAAAAACCAAAAAAAAAAAAAAAAAAACATGCATCAAAGGCACAAATAACCTTGGCATGTCTGTATTCAATACTGAATTCTATTTAAATTATGTAAGTGGAAAAAATGATCTGCAGAACAAAAAAGTTATTTCTTTTTCAGTATACTATATTAATTTTCCTTTCCTATAAAAACAATGGCTAACTATATACTTTATATTAAAATGTATAAAATTTTAGCCAGGCAGTGATGGCACACTCCTTGAATCTAGTATTCAAGAAGCAGAGGCAGAAGGATTTCTGAGAGTTTGAGGACAGCCTAGTCTACAAGAGCTAGTTCCAAGACAGGCTCCAAAGCGATAGATAAACCATATCTCAAAAAACAAACAATAACAATAAAATATATACAATTTTTAAAATGTACAAGGGTGGTAATTAACTACTTCAGTGTGATTAATTTAGACTTAAAGTTTCAGATTAATTTGGTATGAGCTTCATTTTGGTTTTGACTTTTGGAAGGTCAACTTATAGGTGTTTATGAGACAGTCAAAGTAGACGTATACAAGAACAAAACAGTACATATATTTTTAATTAAAAGTCATATTCCATAGATTGGAGAGATGGTTTAGAGGTTAAGAGCACTAACTAATCTACCAGAGGTCCTGTTCTCAGCAACCACATGGTGGCTCATATATAATGAATGAGATCTGGTACCCTCTTATGGCATGCGGAAATACATGCAGGTGCAACAAAGTGTACATAATAAACTAATAAATCTTTCAGAAAGTTATATTCCAGATTTGAGATTGTTATGGTGAATATCATATTTAGAGGACAATTTACCTTTATATGCTTGTAAAAACAAAATTGCCTTTTGTAGTGATGAGGCAAGCAGGCCTGCTTTTCATCCCGCCCGGCTCCCGCATGTTTAGCTTTAAACCCAAAATAACAACACACAAATTGTATTCATTTAAACACTGCCTGGCCCATTAGCTCTATCCTCTTACTGACTAATTCTCACATTTTGGTTAACCCGTTTCTAATAATCTGTGTAGCACCAGGAGGTGGTGGCTTACCGGGAAAGATCCTAACCTACATCTGTCTTGGGTTGGAGAATCATGGCATCTGCCTGACTCAGCTTCTTTCTCCCAGAATTCTGTTCTGTCTGTTCCACCCACCTAAGGGCTGGCCTATCAAAAGGCCAAGGCTGTTTCTTTATTAACCAATGAAAGTAACACATAGTCAGAAAACCCACCTACATCAGTCTTTTAGCTGGGTAAGGAAATTCCTCTTACTTTGATTGTTACCTGCCTATTAGCTTGTCCAAGATGGATGACTTCCTGTACTAGTCTTTAAAAAATAATCTAATTGTTACAAAATATTTCAAAGCCTTAGCTATCCTTACAAGGTAATAGGTCACAAATCGACTAAGTTCTACTTTTGTATAAAATGCTTCATTGCTTGGCTGGCTGAGCACCTGCTGGAGGTCCACTGTAAAGTCCAGCCTTGTCCCCACCTACATAGGTGTTAATTTGGCTCCACAAAATTATAGCATTGTGGGGTTTGCCCTTATAACTATTGGACTAACAATATCAAGGTCTTACACAGAGAAAACTCTCTGGTTTGGTCCTGGCTACGTTTATCTTATTGTTATTATTATCAGTAGTAGTAGTAGTATTGATTTTCGAGACAGGGTTTCTCTGTAGTTTTTGTTGCCTGTCCTGGAACTAGCTCTTGTAGACCAGGCTGACTTCGAACTCACGGAGGTATGCCTGTCTCTGCCTCCCTAGTGCAGGGATTAAAGGCATGTGCCACTGCCCAGTCTGGCTACTTTTTAATTAAAAGTCTCTAATTTACTAAAACCAAACCTGGAGTCTGACTGGTGAATCTCTGAAGGACCCCAGGCCCACAACACAGATAGACACATTAATTACTCTTATTGTTCTTAAACGAGTTGATCCAACTTCAACTTAAAATTTGCACTTATTTAACACTCAAAGTGCACAGATAAACTAATTTTTAGTCTTGCATATAAGGACCTTAGAAATCACCATACCTACCCTAAGAATGAAAAGTTGACTATACTGAAAAATTAGCAACTCTTTTGTGATCTGTCAGAAAATAAAACAGTTTTGAGTTGTAACTGTTTATATTGCAAGCCTTATATCTTTGTGAATTTTGTTCAATTCTAGTTACCAGCAGAAATTACATTCCAATCTGCCATTTTGCCATGAGCTGCTATTGACAGTTTCCTTATGCTAGGCTGCAGCCTCCTAATCCTTCAAGTGGGTGTGAACCACTAGCTTCCCACCCACTTCTGATTGGTTGGCCCTAAGCTGGTCTAGATCACAAAACCACAAAACTGCCTGACAGGCTAAAAGTGTGTTACTAAGAAACATTCTCCACATGTTACATTATGTGCAGGAGTGCAGCCTCATCTGGGGTTCAAAAGAACCAATAAAACTTCTGAAGACCAAGTGGATTGTATTCAAGTTGCCCTGTATTGCCCAGGCCATCTTTATTTATACTTAGAGTTTTTCTTACTAGGATTACAGGAAGAACTTTATTATCAGCTTCTATTTTTCACTTTATAAAATACTTCACAATTTAAATCATACTTTGTGATCACTATGAAAGCCCCCATTGTTCCTCTTCATGCTTCCCCAATACACATTCTCTCTCCCTGCATTACCTTATTTTAGACACAGAGTTCAGCATTTTTACAGGCATACCTATCAAGCCAGACACATATTGTTTGCATAGAACTTACGTCAGCTCCAGATACTTGTGTTTACAAAGTTGAAAAGCTTTTTTTAAAAAAGCATTGGGCACAATGCTTTAAGGACAATGATAATCAAACCCAAATAATTCTTTCATGTCTGCAAGATATATTTTTATACAGTTCCCTTTTCTACAGAGGGTCCCATGTCTCAATCTCTCTGTAAAAGGCAGACTTTTATAAGACACTCTTTTCCCATCTCACTAAACCATACTTCTTTCACAATATAAGCTAGTACTAATAGTAAAGATGGCTCTATTTATCCCACATTCTGCATTGTATTCTTTCCTCTTGGAGCATACCAGATTATATCAATGATTCTAAGCCTGATGCCCAGGGAACTTAGTCTCAGCAGTTGGCACTGTGTGCTCCTGAGGCCTTTCCCCTGTTCTGTGTGTGCATGCCCTGCTCTATTTTCCTGAACTGTGAGACATGGTTAATGTTCTAAGTGTTGCTTTCTCAACGTACCTAATTTTCTCCATTGAATCAGAAAAGTTTCAAGATTATAAGTTATAGTTAAGGAATCTGAAAAGCATTAGTTCCTGTTGAATCTTAAAGGAAAAATATTTGAGAAATGTCAAAATTATGGGGAAAATAATAGCTATTGCATGTGTGATTGATAAGGTAAAACTACAATCCTCCCAAAGAATCAACAACATAATAAGGAAGGATCATGAAAGCTGAACAAATTTTGCAAATTCCTAAGCTGTCCTGTGGACTATTGGTCCTTGCCAAGTGAGGATTCATTTCCATGTGTGTTTTGCCCTGAGGAAACCTGTTGGACAGGTAGTCTTATGCTGATCCAAGGCTAGGCTGCATTACTCCCAAGAACTATGATTATATGGGACTCTGAAACTGTCTCTTTGTGGTTTTCATCTTTAAAACCGGTTGTTGTCCCTGCCTCAGGATTGTGGTTTGGAGCCCAAACCCTGCCACCTTCCCTCTATCAATATTTTTCTAAGTAAATTTTTGATTTGTTTGAAGCTCATCTTTTGTGGTTGATTATTCTTGGATTCTCAGACACTAATAAATATATTTCCTAGAACATTAGCAAACTTTCATGGTAAATAACTGTTGTACAAGACTTTTTCTGGGAAGCTGTAAACAAATGTTTATTCATTCCAGGAAGGGAACCAACGGCTGTCTAAAGTGACACTTCTACTGACTTCCAACTTTGTGAACCAATAAGTGTGTCAGAGTTATTTATAAGAGGGGTTTATGTGGAAAAGCAAGGAATATTCAAACCAACATGAGCAAAGACTCAAGAATTTGCAAACCTAGGCTTGTTTACATGAATTTGTACAGCCTAACAGGGTATATTCTCCTCCAGGCAGTTAAAAGGACAAAGAATCTGTTCCCCAGCTGTTTCTCTGGTTGAGTGGACAAGGATGCATGATGCTGTAGATCATGAATGACCACCATAGGCCTCATGTTGAATTACAATACTGGAGACAAATGAAATGTCATTCGTAGCTATGCCCCAAAGCACCAGAAACGTAGGAATGGTAGGTGAATATATTGATATAAGAGTGCTGGTAAAAAGGGCTATGGAAGTGGTAAGCTATTTTTTCTCTCCCTGAGAGTACAAAGTGTGCACTTTTTCACTACAAGAGAGCATTCCTCTGAGTGGATACATTGTTGGGGTATATACTCCATGTGCCAAGACTAGAGATGTTAACTTAATAGTATGAACTCTGAAGGTAGCAATACCACAAACGTTTAGGGAAAATACCAAACAATCTCCAAAGTTGCCTACTCTCCATTAAGGCAGTGCATATAAAACAGAAGAGATTGTTTGAGGCCTATGAATAAATTACTGAAACCAACAAAGTTTGGAAAAGGTAGAGATTATTCACTAAAAGCCCAATTAAAATGCTAGTATGACCTATGAAGAAACCTGCAAATAAGGGGTACAAATATAACCTCACCTGTGTAGACTCTGCCTCAGAAGTCTCATAATCATTTACAGGCAAGCAAGAAACAGAGGAAGCCACCATCAAGGGACACCTGGAATTTGATTTTATATATGGGTGTTGTGAATCCATGAGTTTACTGGGGTTATATACAGGAATATAGGACAAAGATTACTTACAAGAGAAGAAAGAACTCAAAGGAGAGCTATATCACCAAAGTCCGCTCCAGCATACGTAGTAGCTCTCAAAAGCTGGGAGCCAGGCAGTGGTGGCACATGCCTTTAATCCCTGCCAGAGGCAGAGGCAGAGGCAGAGGCAGATGGATCTATGTGAGTTCAAGGCCAGCCTGGTGTATAAAAGCTAGTTCCAGGACAGTCTCCAAAGCTACAGAGAAAGCTTGTCTCAAAAGCCTATCCCTGTTTGATCATCGATTATTTTGTGTGATAAATGTATATTGCAAGGAGAGAGTCCACTTGTTCTTCCCGGCTGCACGGCTAGCTTATCCCCAAAATAACCACACAGAAAGTGTATTAATTAAATCACTGCTTGGCCCATTAGTTCTAGCCTCTTATTGGCTAACTCTCACATCTTGATTTAACCCAGTTCTATTAAGCCATGTGGCAGTGGCTTATCGGGAAAGATTCTAACCAGCATCTGTCTTAGGCAGAGGATCCATGGCGTCCTCCCTCGGCTTACTTCCTCCCAAATTTCAGTTCTGTCTTCTCTGCCTACCTAAGTTCTGCCCAATGAGGCCAAATCAGTTTTCTTTATTAATTAACCAATACAAGAAACACATCACCTCCCCATTTCTGTTTAAATAAAAAGGAAGGTTTTGACTTTAACACAGTAAAATTATGTATAGCAGGTATCAAGCAAGAATTACTGTTACAATATTTCTATTTACTTTCTCTTTTATTATAACTAAAGAAAACTATACTATAACTATCTATCTATTCTTCAACTCTATCAAAGACTCCAGAAGGATATAATATTACCTAAGTAAACGTGTTGTAAGCAACCTCAAAAACTCTAGAATTGACAGAAACATTTCGCTGCCTGGACAGTCACCCAAAGGTTTTCTTTACTGTTGGGGCATCCATCCTCGGCCTTCAGGCCCATAGTATCCAGCAGATTTCATCACAAAGCAAGAGATTTCAAAGACAGTTTAGTCACTTTCTTCTGTATTCTGCAGAATATCTCTCAGATTCTTTCATGAAGCAGGAACCCCGAAGGACCATCTCACCTTTAGTCAAGTTCAGCAGTCATTTCTCTGTGGGTACTGCATGTGCAGTGAAGCAGTCCAGGCAAGAGCAGTTTCTTGCCCAAATGGCTAAGGAGCCTCTTAGATGCCCATCTTCCTCTTGAAGTAATTGGTGCTGCCAGGAGCAGATGTATCTCACTGTCCTGAAAATTCCTAAGTTATTAAAACATTTTAAATGCCGTATTCTTAAGGTCTCTGAAAGATTTGAAGAATATCTAACTGAAATATATCTCTATAAGTCTATAAAATCGAACTAACATGACTACAAGCTTGAAATTATAGATTAGCCATTAACCTATATTTCTCAAATATTTATTACATTTTTAAATGAACTACACAATCACAGCACCTCAATCAAGAGCAGAATTATACATGTAACAAGACTGACCTTAAATCTGTATCAATAAACCAAGATCCATACCAATGCAAAATTTCATGTATTATGTTCAAAATAAAGTTGAGAGGAAATAAAATGTCAAAATAAACAAATGAATTTAAAAATAAAAGTGAATAGTCAGTAGAGAAAAACAATAAATCCTCTTTTAGCCAGAATTTAGTAAGGCTACAGCTGTGCTAATGAAAAACACAAGGTGGGAAAAGAGAGGAAAAGAGAAAGAGAGAGAAAGAGAGATTAATTGCTAATATGAGTTGAAAAAGATTCCCCCTAAAAACTACAGCAGCATAAAAATATAGCAAACATACTATAAATAACTTTATAATCATAATTTTGATGATCTAGACAAAATATCAGTTACTCCAAATATGAAATGTGGTATAATTCACAAAATTCCAGTTCAGTAACTTGAATATGCAAGAATCTATTAAGTGCATTAACTCAATTATTAACCACTTCCACAAAAAAGTGAAAGGATAGACAGGTTCATTGGTATTTTGTTTTTGCTGCTTCATTTCTATTTATTGACCACAGTTCACATCTAATATAATCAATTAAGTATTGCTTATTCTATCAAAATTTGTCTTTCTGAGTCTTTAGCTGGGTTTAAAAGCTTGGGCTCAGTTACAATACAGAATTTTCCCCATAGCAAGAGAATTTCTTGGGATTCAAAAGGACAAACTAACTTGGTTCATATAGATTTTCAAAGCCTATATTGTGTGGTATCTGTAACAACTTATAACTAGAGACGCTATTCATTTGGTCACTCATGTTAATGTGGGTAAATCATGATTGTGTCTTCCCAACAAAGCAAATTGGTAATTCCTAACCTATAGAAAGAAATCTTCCCCAATATTTGAACACTGAGTTAATATTATTATGACCAACTCAATACTTGAAGACATTACTCTAATACCTAAAGCAAATACATTACAAGGAGAAACAAAGACACACATGTACACACACACATGCACACACACACACATACACATGCCACATACATACATACCAATAAGTAAAACCACATCTACAAATATATCTTTTTTTTCTTTTTTTTGGTTTATCGAGACAGGGTTTCTCTGTGGTTTTGGAGCCTGTCCTGGAACTAGCTCTTGTAGACCAGGCTGGACTTGAACTCACAGAGATTCGCCTGCCTCTGCCTCCCGAGTGCTGGGATTAAAGGCGTGCGCCACCAACGCCCGGCTGCAAATATATCTTGAAAGAGGAGCACAGCTCATAAACATAACTGATATAAGACTCAACAAAACATTGTAGTAAATTAAACACAGTGATGTTTATGATCTATGTACTGTGAATATATTGGTTAAATATTTCAATAGTCAATGATTCAAATACTGATATTCATTGCATCAATAAGTTAAATAGTAAGTGTCCCCTCTCAGTATAGAAAGTTAGTCAAATACTCATTAATTCCTTAAAAAGATTCCTTATGAAAATTACAAATAGAACATAACCATGTCAGCTTGATTAAAATAATGTTGACAAAAACCCTTCAGTAAACATCATACATAATTATGAGAATCCTGAAATTCTCAGTATGAGATATGAGACAAGGAAAGATAACTCCTCTCAGCACTAGTTTCAACACTGTATTAGGCAACACAGTTAAGGCAGGGTTGCAAAAAAATAAATCATACAAATGGAGAAAAAGATTAAGCTTCCATTCTCCAATTATGATGTGATTATGTTATAGTCACTCAGTAAATAATAGTAATAAACATACTTAAACAAATAACCAATTTTATTCAAATAGCAAGTAAAAGTATAAGTATTCATGCTTTTTATCCTAGCACTTGCAGGCAGAGGCAAGGAGAGTCCTTTGAATTCCAGTTTTGCCAGGTTTACATAGTGAATTTTAGGCCACCTAAGGCAATATAACAAGACCTTGTCTCAAAAATATGAGACAAAAACAACAGAAGTGTAATATAAATCCTAATCTTTTTTTGTGTTTCAGTTATGTGCAAGATGAATATAAATAACAACATTGAAATTTATATTATCATCACAAAATAACATCATTATATATAATAATTGGAAACACAAAGAAAGACCTAGTAAGATGATTTTGGAGCAGAACCTGAACTTTTTCCCTGTGAATTTCTTTAAAGGAATGTCTATATAAATTGTGTTTCTGTAGTTACTGAAATTCTGCTGTGAAATATATGAACTGAATGATACATCAAACCTGACCAAATGAACCAAATTAAGATCCACACAACCATACTCCACTGAAGATATGAATGATACATCCTAAGATAGTAAGAAATTGATGGATACTCAGAGTTAAAATAATGGACTCTTCTGTTGTCCACTATTAATGTGACACTGAAAATTTTAGAGAAAGTTTCTATCAATTCATTAATATTACAGAAACTTTTAGTTGCTTGCATGTTCTTAATAGTATCCACATGATATCAGTTGGGAGACAATAGCTACCAGTCCACACACCTGCCAGAAACAATTCTGAAAGTCAACAGCTATAAAGGAAAGAATTTGGAATCCTGTAATTTTTCAGGAGTTTACATGCTTAAGTGGAATAGTATGTATACTCAGGAATGGATTGGTACTTATTTATAACCTTGGAAAAAATAAGCTTTTGGCTTGTCAGAACTTTAAAATAATGCAGTTTAAAGACTGCTTCCAGGTAGTCTATTGAACTATTTATATGTGCCCTTCAGAAAAGAGATAAGAGTGAGGTACTTGTACCACATATAAATGCCTGTAAGAGTAAAATTCAAGAGAAGCTAAAATTCAATAATCAGGTAGAAGAAATTATTTTCTTGTCGGTCTTAGTCTAATTCCCTAGCCATCCTGCTGCTTGTTAGATAGACTTATTTAAATCTCTTCTTGGTAGCCCGAATGAAGATCTAAAATTGGCTCAGCAACACGCATTTCCATTATTTAAAACAGAATTGACTACCTACTGCCAGTACAAGCCGAAGGAGAAGCCAGCATCAAGACAAGTCCTGATGGGAGACTATCACAGAGACCCTTTTATCATGTAGAGAGCATTATTTTTACTGAGGAAATAGATTTGCAATTCACATAACTCTTTCCTTTTCTATTAAAAAACATTCTGCTCCCCTATAATTCAGAAGCTTTACAAATTTCTTTTTCATTTTCCATCTTTCTACAAAATATCAACTCTGATCACTAAATATATTACCAGGAAACTGTTGTCTGTTTGTGCTATATAACACCAAAACACAAGCTGGGTGACTTATAAACAGATTAAATTTACTTTTTTTTTTTTTTTTTTCTTTTTTAAATCTGATCTGGAACTGAGAACTACAGGCTTCTGTCAGGTTCAGCTATTGTTTAAGACCACATCTTTGCCTTCTGGATGGCTTCTTGATTTTTGTTTCCTGAAAGGGTTGGGCACTGTAGACAATGACAGGAAAGGCAAATGATACAAAGAGGAGAACAGATGAATTTGAAGCTTTTCTTGAAAGGAAACTAATCCTTCAGAGACTAATCAATTCCAAAGATTCTTCCTTTGAAATCTATCACATTGGGGATTATATTTTAATATGAATTTTGGACATAAAAATTCAAAAATTGGGATATCGTAAATTGCTTTGTTGAAAGTACTATTGTAGAACTTTGTATGGTAGTCTCATTGAAGAATAAGTAACCTACAATTCTGAAGCTGTGTACTAGTAGGTTTTGTACATAGAATAAGCCATATCCCCAGTATGTAAACAGAGACTGCTCATTCGTTTCCTGGTCACTCAGACCCAAACATTCACACAAAAACTTTATTAATTAGAACACTGTTTGGCCAATAGCTTGTGCACATTTCTAGCTAATCTTACATTCTGAATTAACTCATTTCTATTAGTCTGTGTGCTCACATGAGACTGTGGCCTACCTGATAAGGTTGTGGCATTCCAGCATCTGTCTTCCTTGGCAGCTACATGGCATCTTTTTAATTTCACCTAATCTCCCTATATCTGTTTCAGCCTGTCTATATTATGCCCTGCTCTAGGCTAAAACGGCTTCTTTTATTAACCAATGGTAGTAAATCTTATTCATAGAATACAGGGGGGACTCCCACATCATCTCCTCTTTTCTCTCTAAATAAAAAAAAGGTTTTAACTTTAACGTAGTAAAATTACATATAATGAAACAAGTATCAAGCAATAATTTAGTTGATTAATTACTAGAAAACCGTTCTATCTACACACATATTCATTTTCAGGAAAACTTGAAATATTTCTCTACTTTTTGAAACATTACTTAATTAGAATATCTGCTTGTATTCAATACATACATACTGTCTACAAAAACTTTTTAAGGTTCAATCAAATGTTTACCAGATGTACTTATTAATAGGTATGCTTTGGCTATACACTTAATGGATGTTCAATCATATCACAAGAATCTGTGCTCAACTCTGTTCATAGCAGCATTTTTTTTTGTAATAACCAGAATGTGGAAACAACTTAAATGCCCCTCAACTGAATAATGGATAAAGAAAATGTGATACACTTACACAATGGAATACTACACTGTGGGAAAAAATAACATCATCTTTAAATTTGCAGGCAAATGGGTGGATCTAGAAAACATCATATTGAGTGAGGTAACTCAGACCCAGAAAGATAAATGTAATATGTACTAATTCATATGTGGCTTTTAGATATAAAAGAAACAAAATTAGCCTACAATTCACAATCCCAGATAACAAAGAGTGACATACATGGATCTAATTTACATTGGAAGTAAAAAAAGACAGGCTCTCCTGAGAAAATTAGGAGCATGGAATCATGGGAAAGGGTAGAAGGGGAAGGGATAAAAAGGGAGGACAGTGGATAAAAGGATATAGTGCAATAAAAACAATTACTTAAAAGTTCAAAAAATGTATTTTTAAATAGGTATATTTTGATAGAACTCTTCCTTTTAGTTTATAAAAGCTTCCTGTTACCAGAGGTATAAATGACATGTTCTTTGAATGTATGGGGAAAGGAACAATTTATACAGAAAGTGTCAGACTCCAGGTGTGTCCAAGATTGATTTAGAACTAAATTTCAACAATGCAAATAAGATTACACAGAAAGGTAAATTATAGGGGTATATTCATAAGTGATATAATTCATTTTCACATGAAGTTAACAAAATCAATTAAACAAACAAATTAAATGCACCAAAAATGCTGTTCAAAAGAACTCAGAACTGTTAACTCACATCATTGTATTTCTGAGAATAGGATGTTAGAGTTAGAGAAAAAAAAAAAAAACAAAACCATACAGAGTTGGACAGAATTTAGGAGAAGGAGATTTTTTTCAGGAAATAGGAAAGTAATGCACTTGTCAACAAGTATATTTTGTCAAAAGAAATGAAAAGGCTAGTCTGGTTTATAGAGAGCTACTTCCAGGATATCCAGTGCTGCACAAAGAAACCCTGAATTAACAGAATCCCCAAAAGTTATATATTCATTATCAATATTTAATAAGCATTTCTTAATTTATTAGTCATCATTAACAGCACCAACATAATTTAAAATGGTTATTATTGTTAAATTTAAGCATTCTGTAATATACACTTTTTGAAATATAAATTTAAAATATCTATAAGAGGTTTTAAAAAGTGTATCAAACTTAATATTCATATCAACACTTTTCCAATGATATCAAATAATTATAATTATTTGCACAAAACATTTTTACTCAAAGTATTCTAACTTTCTAAATACTAAAAGTAATGAGAGATATGTAATTAATATATATTCCTGTCTTTAATAATAGCAACAGCCCTGGAGAATGAGGAGAGAGGTACACAGATAGAAGGTGTGCAAATCAATAACTTGCATTTCACTGATGATACAACACTATTTGCTGAAAGTCGAAATCAGTATCAGGCCATGGTATATATAATGATGGAAGTAAAGGAAAATTTTGGTATGAAAGTAAATATCTTGAATTTTGCATGCAAATGGATGGAAATAGAAAACTATCCTGAGTGAGGTAACCCAGACCCAAAAAGATGAATATGGTATGTACTGATTCATAAGTGGATTCTAGTCATAAATAAAGGACATTGGTCATATAAGTCGTGATCCTAGAAAGGCTAAATAAGAAGGTGAATCTAAAGAAAAACATATAGTTATCCTCTTGGATATTGGAAGTAGACAAGATAGTCAGGCAAAAATTGGGAACTTGGGGGAGGTAGAGTGGGGTAAGGGGAGATGGGGAGAGAAAAGTGAGAAGGGAGGATGGGGAGAGCTCAGGGAAAATGGTAGGGTTGGGATGGAGGAACGGTAGATATGGCAAGTATATATCTTAATTAAGGGAGCCATTTTAGGCTTGGCAAGAAACTTGACTCTAGAGGGGTTCCCAGGTGTCCAAGGAGATGTCCCTAGCTAGTTCCTTGGGAAGTTGACTAGAGAGAGTCTGAAATGGCCCTATCCTATTGCCATACTGATCAATATCTTGCATATCACCATAGAACCTTCATCTGGTGATGGATGGAGATAGAGACAGAAACCCACCTTGGAGCACTGGTCTGAGGTCCCAAGGTCCAAATGAGGACCAGAAGGAGGGAGAACATGAGCAAGGAAGTCAGGACTGCTAGGGGTGTGCCCACCCACTGAGAAAGTGGGGCTGATCTAATGGGAGCTCACCAAGGCCAGCTGAACTGGGACTGATGGAGCATGTGATCAAACCGGACTCCCTGAACGTGGCAGACAATGAGTGCTGAGTGAGAAGCCAAGGACAATGGCACTGGGTTTTGATCCTACTGCATGTACTGGCTTTATGGGAGCCTAGCCTGTTTGGATGCTCACCTTCCTAGACCTGGATGGAGGGGGGAGGACCTTGGACTTCCCACAGGGCAGGAAACCCTGACTGTTCTTCAGATTGGAGAGGGAGCAGGAGGGGAGTGGTGGGTGGAAGTGGGGGGAGGGAGAGGTGGAAATTAAAAATAAACCACATTTAATAAAAAAAAGAAATTACTGACTATTTAGTTGCTAGATAAGAGTTTCCTGCTGACCAGAATGTGGTCAATTTGACTGTATGTATGTATGTTTGTCAGGGGATTTCTATGTCTGGTGCAGGACAATTGTCTATATTCTGTCAATTATGTTTTAAATAAATGCTGATTGGCCAGTATCCAGGCAGGAAGTATAGGTGGGACAACCAGGCTGGAAGTAGAGGTGGGTCAATGGGAACAGGAGAATTCTGGGAAGGAGGAAATCAATTCTTCCCCAGTCCTGTCCTAACCACAGAAGGAAGATGTGATTGCCACACTGAAAAAGGTACCAAGCCATGTGGTTAACATAGATAAGAATAATGGGTTAATATAAATTATATGAGTTAATAAGAAGCCTGAGAAAATGGGACAATCAGTTTATTATTAATATAAAAAAGAAGACTGAGATACAATACATGAAAAATGCACACAATAATTTCAATATTGTAATAATGAATAAGAACATGAAGCAAACATTCAACTTTATCTATGTGGAGGAAACCTCAGTTCAAAAGAGGAAACTATATCAGATGTCAACAGACAGGGATAGCAAGGGCTGCATTTCAGGAACTAGGAAAGCTTTGGTAAGCAAGATATATAACGACAGCAACAAAATAATAGGTACATGAGAAACTTGCCTTTTTTACAACTCCGAAACCTGGACAATGAAACCCTCCTCAGAACAATGGCTGAATGTGTGTGAGATGGCATATCTCAGGAGGACTCTAGGCAGCATACAGATAGGCTACACAACAATGACATTAAAAATCATCTCCATCTACAGAAGGAAGTATAGGAAACGGCAATAGTGCTTGAGATACTTCAGTCTTTTTATGAGAATGAATGATGACTGATACCCAAAGATAGTATGACTTGGAGGAATGCATGGGATAAGTCAAAGAGGAAGACCCCAGAAGCACTGGATAGAGAGCAAAAATGAAGGTGGTGGAACCTTGGTTATGACAATAACACAAGCATCTAGGACTGTCGGGATAAGAACAACTGGAGAAGCAGCATAAATGGCCTGCCTATGCATGCTTAAGCTTTTCCAGGGCATAAATGATGATGATACACTGAAAGAAAAGAAAACATTTCACAATAAATGTTTATAAATAATTAAACTACAGAGAGGTTTTATAATTATTAATATCAAACATATCAATACAACTTGCAAAGAGTCGCTAAATAAATTTATTGATTTTATGACTGATGTCATTTATTTCCAAGGGTTATCTGTTTAGTATTCTCCATATGTACTATCAATTAGTAAGAGTGGTATAGTGACATCAGAAAGTATATACAAGTACTTCTACGTTTCAACAGTGCTATATGTATTATATTAAATTTTATTCATCTAATATAGCTGAGGTAGTGGTAAAAATTAAAGGACATACCTAGAAATCATCAAAATAGCAAATGGGAAAGTCAGTTATCTAAGTTGTGTCTCAGTACAAAACCTTTTTGTGGGACCCTCACCCCTTATTCTCAAAGGGGCAAGAAGAAATTTCCTAGCAGAATGTTTTCCCAGGAAGATAGTGGCCTTCTCCTCTCCCACCCAGGAGATTCCAAGCACAAGGTCACTTAGCTCAGCCCAGCCAGCCACCTGGTACAGGCTGATAAAGATGGCCTAACTCAAGAACAGTGGCCTTGCTCTAAAAACAAGGAAAAAACTAACTTAACAGAATGGGAGAAAGCAAAAGTCCTTGTACCCATGCCAAAGCATCTTCAAAGATTCTCTTTGTAGTTATGCCTTTAAAAACTTACCCCACAGAGGAGATACAACTCCTCTCTACCTTGTTGTAACGGGGATGGAGATGAGTTCCAAACATGTTTGTATTATGCTGATTAAACTTTGCTTATTACAGTCTGGGCCTCTCTGGTATTCTTTCTCTGGGGGTCGTAATCTTAGCACAACACTTTTGTCTTTATGAGAATTTTGTAAACAGCTTATCAATAAATAATGTGAAAGCCTTGCAAATTATAGTTATGACAACGTTTGTTGCCACATTATTAAAAGTGGTTAACAAAAGAAATAAAATACTTGAAAATATATAAGAACAGATATTATACTAACACTAATAGAATAGGGATGCCACCTTTAGAGCAAATTAATGACTTTACATCTTCATTAAGTATGCACATTTTTAATATCCCATGTATACTCTAGAGGCTTGAAATTATATTCTATGTTATAGTAATCTTCCTAGCTTCTAAGCATAGCCCAGTACAAAGTCATCACCAATGATATATAACCAGATGTGTCTTGGATGGATATTTAACAGCATATGGATATCCAAGATGAACAGGTGTTTCTGAAAATATATCACCTATTCCAACCCTGAATATATAATCATGCCAAGATTAGATACAGTTGATATATTAGCATATGAATATGTGGCAGACAAAACAGTGGGTTAAAGAGTAGAACTGATTGTCCCCTGAGATTGACAGCAAACATGTGGTGTTAGGAATAATCATAGAATTATACAGATTGTAGTTACACTTGGTTCTTCAGCCAAGTTTCCTGAAGGAGGTGGGAAGTCAAAGTTCTGAAAGTAGTCTAAAGCAGAGAAGGGAGAAAATAATGCTTTGTGAAGAGACATTCTCTCCACATGTATCCAGCAATCTAAGTGATTTAGAATCTCATAATTTGTGGGCCTGCTGGGCCTGAAAAGACAATGTATGTACCCCAAATTGCAGCTAGCCCCAGATGCAGGAAATAGCTGTCACAGCAGGTGATAAGATTGACAAAATTAGGCAGAGGGTGGCAAAGGGAGGATTCAGGAAGGGACTCTTCACCTAAGCCTGTCATTTCAAACTGCCTCCAGACAATAGCAATCATAGGAATGAGAAGGGGAATAACTTGAATAAGGAAGTCAGTAAGATAAAAACACAAAACTTTAAGGACTATATTTAAGCTGAGTTCTCAGCAACAGCTACTTATGTTTGAACTGACTGGGAGAAAAATATCCTCAGAACATAACTGATCTAAAAAGAAACATTTTGAAGAAATAGCACCAATCATGTATTACAGAAGTCTATGACCTTCTGTCGCCAACTCACAGCAAAGCTTAGAATTTGGCTGCAAAGATATTCTTCTCAAGTTTCATTTCACATGGACATGGGTAATAAGTGGTAAGGAAGTTCTTTCCAATATCAGAAAAAACAGAAAATCACTATAAATAGTGAGAAGATTCTGAGAGGGCTTATGTCGAAGTTCCTTCTGTTTATGTTTGCTTTCATTGGATGAATAAAGAAACTGCCTTGGCCTAGTTGATAGGACACAACTTAGGTAGGTGGAGTAGACAGAACTAAATGATGGAAAACAGGGCAGAGTGGCAGACGCCATAAGTCTCCTGCCTGAGATGGACACTGGTTAGAATCTTGCTGGTAAACACAATCATGTGGCAATACACAGATTAACAGAAATGAGTTAAATTAAGATGTAAAAATTAGCCAATAAGAAGTTAGAACTAATGGGCCAGGCACTGTTAGAATGTAGTTTATGTGTGATTATTTCGGGTGTAAGTTAGCTGGGTGGCTGGGACAAACAAAGGACCCACTCTCCATAAAACAGAAGGCAAAAAATGGATATGAGAGGGGAACAGGAAGAGTGTGATCATAAAGGGTACAAGAACATTATCTAGTTCATTGTATGTATATGAAAATGTGTTAATCTCATATAGATTAATTAATGTATGTTAATAGGAAAATATTAGAAATAATTAGTTTGGTAATTTGAGGGGCTGGGAAAGTGTATATGAGGGAGATGGCATATATATATAACTAGCTCTTCTGTCTTCTTCACACGTCCATCATTGTTCCATTGACATTGTGGGACTTCTTGAATTTTGTCCTCTACCATTTTATACCTTTCACTTTCCTTTAGTAATTACTCAAATGTTTTGTGACATTCAGTCAAAAGAAAATTTAAAAACATCATATTGAGTGAGGTAACCCAGACCCAGAAAGACAAATATGTACTCACTCATAAGTGGCTTTTGGACATAAAGCAAAGAAAACCAGCTTACAATTCACAATCCCAGAGAACCTAGACAACAATGAGAACCCTAAGAGAGATATACAATAACGGGAAGTAGAAAAAGACAAGATCTCCTGAGTAAATTGGGAGCATGGGGACCATGGGATAAGGTTGAAGGGGAGGGGACAAGAAGAGAGGGGACCAGAGAAAAATGTATAACTCAATAAAGTATTAAAAATTACAAAGGGAGAAAAAAATTTTAACTCTATTAATAAAGGACTGGAAAAAATATTAGCCATTTAAAAATAACTAGAAAAATCTTTATTCAAAGGAGTTTAAATCGAGATTAGCAGGGAGTAAAGTACACCTTTGTTCCCGGCACTCAGGAAGCAGAGTCAGGCGGATTGCTGTGGGTTTGAGGTCAGCCTGCTCTACAGAGTGAGTTCCAGGACTGCCAAACATACACAGAGAAACCCTGTCTTGGAAAATAAATTGTACAGATCAAGCAGTTCCCTGTCCTATGTCCTCTACATTGTACAAAACAGGATCATTCCGAGTTTACCTTGTTCTGATAGATTCCATCTTGAGGCTAGCTTTTGGCTCCATTGTGAAGATGTAGGATTACCATGCCCCTGGGTGAAAATGTAAATACAACCCATGCAACTCAGACTAATAAATGACATATTTCTTGAGTAGAAAGAGTATTGCCATAGATACATTTGAGAATGAAATGAACCTTTACAGGAATGGTGTCTAATAATTTTGAATAAAAATGACGTGGTCAGAGAAGCTATCAGATATTCATGGCTCTAATCAGACTGTGATTTGATGACACAGTATGTGCACTTAGGAACCACAGGCAAGGAACACTGGAGTGGCCTTCAGCCTTCAGCTCTGCTCATTCCCTGCTGTCGAGAAGATCTATGCAACTGGCATATTCCTCTCCTGTTCACCCATATAGACCTGTTTATTTCATTCCTTCATCTGAAATAAATCATTTCTTTTAAATTTTTTATTTTTTAATTTTACATCAATATATGTTTTATTAATTTTATTTTCTATAAATTCCATACATACTTAGTGCATTCTCATTACTCTCTATTCACTGTCAATCGCTCTCCTACATCTCTCAACATTGCCTTTACTTTTCTACAAAATGTTTCTCCGAATTCATAATTTTGCCTTTGTACTGTGACCCACCTATTTTAAATAGGGCTGTCTATTGAAACCTTAGATTGGAACTGTCAACTGGAACTTGATCACGTCCAATAAGAAATATTTGGAAATATTTTCAAAATAAACTGTTTTCAGTTTTTACATGAGTTTGTGACAACTTATATATGTTCCAATTCTTCTAAGAGTTTTGTAGTTTTCATTGGAAATTTGAGATCTCAGTCTTTTAAATTTTGGAAATCTATGCATAAAATAAACTTTCAGAATGAAAGAGAAAAAACTAAGTCTTGCATATACACCAGAGAATGTGATATTAAACAGAATTAAGTAGGTTATTGTGTTTATTAGAAATATTCTTTCTTGTTCTTTTGAAAAGTCATCAGACAGTGAATTTTCATCTGGGTGAGAAAAAGGGGGGCTTTTGTTCACTGTTTTAAATGGTACACTCTTTCTATTATCCATTAAATTTTTAATACTAGACCAGAACAACTGATTTCTTCTAAGGTACATGTTATAAAGAAAGCTGAGGTTCATATCTTAGTTCTGTTTCCCTTAGCAAGTTGTGGTCATTCAGTCTAATAGTTAAATTTATTGGAAAAATGCCTCACATGGGAGAAATTCTGATCTACTATGGGCACAAGTTTTCAAGTGAGAAACAGTAATGAAATCTCATGGTACTGTAAAGCAGCCTCTCTGATCAGGTAGAAGGGCTTGCATGATGGAACTACAGTAGGCATGACAATTTCTTCTGCTTTCTGTAGAACTGCTTAGAGGCAAGTCATAAATCTTTCAGTTCTGCTAAACAGAGAATTTCCCTGTGGCTACACTCAATAAATAAGCCAAGGCCAGGTACATTACAGTACACACACACACACACACACACACACACACAAAATACTGAGCATTGAAATAATGAATGGTAGATTCAATATTTTCCTAGCTGCTTGAACGAAATATGGGAAGCCATTTTAATTAAATGAACGCCTCTTTCAATAACCTCTATTCCTCCAAATCCTTTTACAAGAAGCCTGGTGAAAGGGGGACAATCTGTCTCCACACATCCTTTTGAAGCCCTTTCACACACTTTTACTGATAATTGAAAAGAAATTAAAATGAGACTAAACATGATACTATATTTACAGAACATTACAAGTAGGATAAAAATAAGCAGTTTTGAAAAACCAAATACAAACCGTGTAAGTGACTGAAATTAGATCAAATAGACAAGTGCAGAAACAATTCTTTGAACCACTGAGTCAAAGTCCCTTGTGCTATTGAAGGGTGACAGTTCACAAGACGTTCATTTGTGGGGCCACCGCACACATTGGAGATACTTTCTGGCCTATTTAAAGAAAGTTCTCTTCAGTAAAAAAGTTTCATTAAAACAATCATTTACCAAGCAATGTGTCAAGCATGATTTGAGATCAATCTTCTCTTGATTTGTTTCTAGATACACCTGGCCAGAAACGTTTAAAAAATGACTTTTCAGTCTTTTAAAATAAAAATGTTAATTGCCTTACCTGGAATCTGTACTATCTCTTACCGAGAAAATTGTTTTCTTACCAATTTTTCCTTTTCAATAAAACATTTTCTCATAGACAAATATGCTTTTTTTCCCCCAATCATCACATTTAAAACCCTACATCCAAATCACACCATTCTTTTTAAAGTACAATATTTATTCTTTTAACTTACCTTTTTGCCTTCTATTTAAGGTCTTAAAATTCTTCTTGACCAATCTTCTTAACAGATGATATATGTCATGTGCAACAGCTAATAATAAAAATACCAAAGATTAAAGCTATTTTGTTTTAAAGATGTTAACTAAAGGAATGACTTATATTTATATGAACACAAGAGTAATATTCTGTATGTTCAATGTAACACAATATCCAATTGTTCCAAGCGGCATCAAAATACAGTATCACAGACAAAATGAAAATTTACTCTAAATTATTTCTTGTTTTATAGAAGTAAATATTAATAAAGCATGATTTTTATAGATTAAACTATAGATATTTAGATAATATTTGTTGGATGTAATTATTTTTCCAACTGTATTATTAAAACTCAAGTTCACTAAGTGAATCTACCTTTACAAATACAACGAGCAGTTTGTAACTGTTACTTCATTTGTATCTCAATCTCACCAGGAGGTGATGACATTGAGAGGTTACGTCCTCCTTTCAAAGACTTTTTTCTTTAGTTCTTATTTCCACACAGACCTAGTTCAGCTCATAACTCAACAATCATATTTACTAAATTCCTGTAAATGTAATAAGTATAATAATAAATAAGTATATAAGCAATTGTTATAAAGAACTAGTAAAAGAGTATATGTATATAGCCAATAACCTTTTGTTGTATATATAATTTAATATTTATATTCTACTCAATTTGATAGAATTTTAAAAATTGTAACCATTTTGGTATTAGACTTATTAAAAAATATATTATTAAGAAACCTACATACGTGTAACATATTTATATAATATATATGTGTATATATATTTATATTATGTATGCAAGTATCTATCTATTATAATTTAAATAAGCAGTCAAAAACTCATTGTCCTTCCATTTTTTTTAGTAATATATAATGGAAAGATCAGGGTGTACTAGTGACTTTTAAGATAGAAAGACAATAATAAAGGAAAAAATATGTTAATTATTCCTTTGACGAGCCTTTTATATTTGAAGCTTTGCTGTATCCAAAGTGTGATAGAAATTTATAATGAAAACTTCAAACTGAAATGAACATAATTTCAGTGATAACTGATTGACTTAATATTGCTTGTATAAATACTTAGCAGGTTATTGTGAAAAAATGTTGAGAAAAATGAAGAATACAGTACATGAAAAAACAATAAGTTCCTAAGTTTAACTGATTTATAAAATGTACAATAGTCACCTGAACACAGTTTGAGATGAGGAAAATATATTAAAGAGGCAGCAAAATAATATGAAAATTGTAAGTATTACAGCTCTGAGGGGAAAGGCTTCCCCAATGCATGTGCTACAAATTTGAGGAGAGAGCTTTTCCCTATGCACATGTTATGGCTCTGAGGGGAATTGTAAAGCTTAATGGTAATACAAAATCATTCCACACAACAAACTTCACATGAGAGATTTATTGTGAGAGACTTTGCTATGGTGAGAAATAGCAGGGAACTGAGAAGAGGATAGGCATATATAGGGTTTCTTGTGGGAAGAGTTTTCCAAGGTAGAGATTTCAAGGGAGATGGTTGGTGGGATTTCTAGCCAAGACCAGGGATTAGTGTGATGCTTACCTCAGAGATTAGTGAATTTTCGGGGGCTTCAACCCCAGAAGTGGTCTTGGACCAATACCCTTCAAAAATACCATTTTCAAAAACTGTTCAAAATGGTTAAGCTGATCTGATTGTTTTTGTTCAATTATGTATGATTTTCCTTAAATACTTTAATGGAAGAGTATCTAAGGATTATTTTTTCTTTTTTAAAATTATTTATTTATTTTAAAAACTATCTTTTCTTATTTTACATACCAAACCCAGTTCCCACTCCCTCCCCTCCTGCTCCTTCCACTCTCCCCACATCCCATTCCCTATCCAATCCTCACAGAGGGTAAGAATTCCCAAGGGAAGCCATTGCTGTGAGGCAGGACCAAAGCCCTTCCCACTATATCTGCTGTAGGAATTCCTATAGCCAGTAGCCTTTAAATTACCCGCTCACTTGGGCATGGCCTCTTATACTATTTATGCCAATGCAAAGCCTATGACTGCTCTCTTTTTTGGCTGCAGGATTTGGTTGCTGTTCTCTGTTCCAGCAGAGGATGTTGATTTGTGAGTCTACCCCTAAATAAATAATATCCCTCAATTATTCTTAGTCCTGAGCTACTATGGGATTTCTTTTAAATGTCCTTCTTCATCTGGTGCTCCACATGGATTCAGACTCCACACCTACTTGGTGGACAGCCTAAAGGCCTTGCCAGTCCATGGCCCAAAAAAGTCTCCCAACGCTGTCCGATTGTCTTGTTTGTACCTAAGTAGATTTTTTGTAGAACCCCCTCCACAACAGGGCTTACTGCATGCAGCGACTTGGAAATTTCCCAAGCGCTTGTGTCCCCCCCTCAGCCCACACTACCTCAATCCCAGGCAAGGTTTCCTGGCGCGGTTCCTTGATGTGTGGCAACATGTGCAGCTTCCGATTTGTGCTCCCTGCCTGTGAGTTCTGGTTTCTTGTTCCATGTATGGAATTGATTTAATTGCTTTTAATTTGTCAAGCAAAGCATATTTCTCAGTATTTAACCAGTCTACAATAGAAGGGAGATAACTGGAAAAGAGATTTGAGATAAGACATTAAATTTAGTCACATTAGCACAAAAAGATCAGTGATGAAACTAAAGATGTATTTCATTTCCCTTATGATTTGTTCCCTGATTGGATTATTTTATCAATAAAATAATAATATTATCATTAAAGACCATCATAAGGCCAACACCTCAACCTCAAAGACAGACATCGTCTTAGTATAAAGGGTCTGTGCATTTTCTGTGCAGTTTAGGGTCTGCTACTAGGTGCAGAAGCATATCTGTTTCTGATGATTGTCACTTTCTATGACCTATTGGAATTATAGTATTGAACCTTACTGGTCCTATGCAAATTGATACAGACACTAGAAAAGGCATAGTTAATAGTTTATATTTCCTTTAACTGTAGTATTCTTATAATAATGAATTAGTTCTATCAGATTGTTCTATCATTTGTAAAATTATATTCCCACAGTATATGGCACTCTACAAATCAATGACATTGAATCAGGGTAGTTTAAATCTAGATTCTAGAGTCAGGATTTGAAATGAGTATGGATTAACTTAATGTTAACATGTATTAATAGATTGCAGGTAATTTTATTTAGGTGCAAAGTTGTCAATTTACTTTTTTAAAATTTATTAATTTTTATTGAGCTCTACATTTTTCTCTGCTCCCATCCCTCCTTCAACCCTCCCACAAGGTCCCCATGCTCCCAACTTATTCAGGAGATTTTGGCTTTTTCTACTTTCTACTTTCCATGTAGATTAGATCTGTGTAAGTCTCTCTTAGTGTCCTCATTGTTGTCTAATTTCTCTGGGATTGTGGTTTGTGGGCTGGTTTTCTTTTTATGTTTAAAAACCACCTTTGAGTGAGTACATGTGATAATTGTCTTTCTGTGTCTGGGTTACCTCACTCAAAAATGATGTTTTCTAGCTCCATATATTTTCCTGCAAAATTCAAGATGTTGTTATTTTTTTCTGCTGTGTAGTACTCCATTGTGTAAATGTACCACATTTTTCTTATTCATTCTTCAGGCGAAAAGCATTTAGGTTGTTTCCAGGTCCTGGCTATGACAAAGAATGGTGCTATCAACATAGTTGAGCACATGTCCTTGTGGCACAATTGAACATCTTTTGGATATATACCCAAAAGTGGTATTACTGGATCTTGAGGAAGGTTATTTCCTAATTTGCTGAGAAATTGCCACACTGAGATCCAAAGGGGCTGAACCAGCTTGCATTGCCACCAGCAATGCAGAAGTGTTCCCTTTTCCCCACAATCTCTCCAGCATAAGTTGTCATCACTGTTTTTGATATTGGCCATTCTTACTGGTATAAGATGGAATCTTAGAGTTGTTTTGATTTGCATTTCTCTGATGACTAAGGATGTTGAACATTTCCTTAAGTGTCTTTCAGACATTTTAGATTCTTCTGTTTAAGTCTGTACTCCATTTTTTTAAAATTGGATTATGTGTTCTCTTTGTACTTGTCAAATTCCAATGTGCTTAAGATTCCATTGTGTTTGGGTCCTTCATTAGAATATATTCTCCAACCCTGTGACTACGTTAGAAGGTTTAGTCATGCAGGCTGTGCTTTTTACACACTGGAAAAAATACATAGACACTAGTGGCTATGAGGCACAAGCACATATACCCTAATTAATATGTAGCTGTTAAATAGCATGATTTACTGTCATGTGCAAAGTTGATAACTAAATTAAAATTAGCTTGGTCCTTTTTTTCTGAAGTCAATTCCTTAAATTTCAGAATGCATTGTATAATTAGTACCATATTTCTATTGACCCAAACTTCAAAGTGAATATTTGCATAATTAAAATCTGAATTCCAAGATCAATCAATGTTCGGCTACTTCCAATTTTTAAAGCATGTATCTAATAAATTGCAATGACTTTAAAGAATATAACAAAACTTCAAATATAAACCAGTGGGTTACTGTTAACTAAACAAATGATAAATTATGGTATGTGCACTACAGATTCCACCCTCAAACATGACTCATAGACTTCATTAGGAAACAGAATATTTTTCTTCTCAAGAAACATGTACTACTAGTGAAATGAAGTAGTGCTTTTATGCAGTGTATTCATTATTTAATCATGTGAACTTTAATAAATAATGGAAAAAAATCTAGTCACAGAAACAAGCACAAAGAACAATGTTTCTTTTTTAATGTTTTTATCTAGAAAACAGTAGATATGATAACTTTAATAGGACCAGGTATACTCAGTAAATTTTATAGAAAAAATATTTTAATTTTCAAAATTATTTAGATAAACATTTATTTAATTTGCGAGTGATATTTTATAGCATTTTGCATTTAATGAAAGCTTCTTATTTCATAATTTAGGTCAAAATAATCCTGTCATGGGGTTCATTAAATGTAAATAGTGGTGAAATTTAATGATATACTTGGACTAAATTTGTAAACTAAAGTTTCTTGATTAAAGAGCAATTTGTTTCCTTTGAGCTTAGAGATCTGACTGTGCTCTAATAGGGTGAATCCAACAAAAAATATTTTATAGAAAATGAAGATCTTCTGCATTTCATAAGGATCATTATACTAATAGCTTATTCATAGATTACTACTAAGTGGATCTGGAGCTAGAGCACGTAGACTTACTCTACGGCACTTATATAGATACGGGAACTAATCCTGGGTCCTCTCGAAGAAAAGCAAGCTCTCTTAACTGATGAGAAGACATCTTTTCAGCCTCAAGTTGATGTTTTTTAGAAACATGATTTATTGTATTTAGTTTTACCATCAGTGACATTAACTTCAACAGCAGTAAAAAAAAAAACATATTAACTTGTTGTTGAAGAAATATTTAATGTTCTTCATGCCACATAGATGGCAACAGAACATTTTCAACATGGGTCAAGTAAATGGAAGGAGGAATAACTCTATCACACCTTGCTTCTTTTGATTGGATGTCATTCTAGGTAACCATGATGTCATTGTTATTGAAGGTAGTAGGAGGAATCAGTAGTTTTGTTCCAGCTTTTTCTTTAGTGGCAACATGGTTCTTCCTTAGGGCTAACAGAAAAAAAATGAATCACTGCCAATTAATATAAACCTTCACACACATCTGATTTTCAGTTTCCCCTTATGGTATATTTCACACTGTTGGGAAGTTTAAAGACAATCCAAATCATTTCAGAAATGAAGAAAAAATTGATATCTTATCAAATCACTCATTTTTTAGTATTTAATCACCTTTGTGGGGTAGAAATCTACTACATATAAATTGTACATAAAACCTTGGTGTTTTGTCCTTTAACTCATTATTGAATTCAGCAAAGTGAGGATTGTTGCATTGCTAAAAATTTAAGTAATTAAGTAACAGATAAAGCACAGGACAGAGTACTGGAGTTTGTGATGTAAAACCCTATTTCTCCAATAAATGGATTAGGGTTTAAATTGCTCTTTAGACAAAATTGAAAAGAATCTCTGGCCTTATTTTATATTTTGTTCAATCATAAATGGTGTGCATTTTGTAAATTCAAATTCAACAGATTTTACAATTAACTATAAAATATCCCATATCATTTAATTAATTAGTTTTTTGAGAGTTTTGCTTACTGTGTTTTTATAGTATTCACCCCTCCCTCACCCTTTTTCTTTTTTTTTAATATTTATTTATTTATTATGTATACAATATTCTGTCTGTGTGTATGCCCGAAGGCCAGAAGAGGGCGCCAGACCTCTTTACAGATGGTTGTGAGCCACCATGTGGTTGCTGGGAATTGAACTCAGGACCTTTGGAAGAGCAGGCAATGCTCTTAACCACTGAGCCATCTCTCCAGCCCCCTCACCCTTTTTCTTATCCACATAATTCTGTATTCATTTTAAAAAGTCATTCACAAACAATTTGTTTTATTGAATGTGTACTCGTACACTGGACTATGACATTCTTCTGAAGGGCAACACTTGTAGAGAAAATTTTCTGTCCCCAGTATCTAACAATTACCAGACAAAGGCATGGAACTCTATACTCAAATCCCTTCTCTATTCTGAAATTTTGTCTGGGATGGCCTTGCAGAGATATTGTACATTCTGTGTCAATATGTGAGTTCATACGTCCAGCTTTTTCTGTGTCTAAAACAGGTTTCCTATAGTCACTCACTGTAAATGGATACTATTATGCTGTTAAGTGGATATAATATTTAACCAAGTTCTTATAACTTATTCTATAACAAAGATCAAGGATTTGAAAATAAGACATACTGCTGAAGGCACCAACGGACATTGGCATCAGAAAATCAAGCTGGTCTTGACATAGAATCTTCTTCCTTTTTTCAACAGACTTCATAGCACTGTAAATTGCTATATATGTTGTTAGAGGAGAAAGTCATCAATTGCTGGGACACAGTCCATAAATGAATCTATGTAAGAAGATTTCTGAGACCTTGTGAGAAAAGTTTGAATAAAGAAGACAAAATTCTTGCAATTTCTGTTCCTCTAGACCATGGGTTGTATTTGAAATGAGCTTTCATGAATCTTCCAGGTGTAGCAGATATGAGTGAGCTTGTTTTAGATTATTCATTGCAAATATTATTTGTTATTTGTTGATGTGGGACAATGGTCTGTATTCTGTCAATTGATTTTAATAAAATGCTGATTGGCAAGTAGCTAGGCAGAAAGTATAGGCAGGGCAACCAGACAGGAAGTAGAGGTGGGTCAATGAGAACAATTTGTTTATATATTTCTCTGAAAAAAACAAGTTTTTGCCATATGTAGCTTGTTCTTGTGATTGTAAAGTTTACTCAGGTAACACTTTCCCCTCGGATTATAAAAGGATACTCTGAATAAAGTTGGTTATTACATGAAACTTTGGTCTGACTCACTTTTAGGCTCCACTTTCTTAGGTTCATAGTGCCAACTAGACTTCTAAATGATAGTCATATTAGCCAGATGTGAAGCTTGCAAATTATACTAACAAACAACCTGGTAAGATATACTCAAGAGAACAGCAGTGGCAATTATGCCATAGGGATAACCAGCCACTTTCTTCCTGGCCTTCAAGTCCAATCTCACAGTAGGAAACTCATGACAAATAATGTATATCTGCCAAAAAATCTGTAGTTGCAAAGGCCCCAGTAGAAAACATATTTCTATTGCTTTGAATAAAAAACAATACAACATGAAAATCCCTTCTAAGCAAGTGCTCTCTGTATATGTAGATTATCCCTGTTCTCAGTCTTCATTGGGCAAGCTTTTGTCTGTAGCCCAAAGTGGCTAGGACAGAAACTGATAAGAGTCAATGCACAAAAAAATGAGTGTTTGTGAAATTGTCAACAATAGAGAGGATATTGATATCATTCACATTCGCCCTAATGCTCAGGGACATCATAGTAGGTTCTTGAGGAAAAAATAAAAGAGCCAGAAGTCAAAGAAAAATAGGCTAAGACAATGTTTCCTTAATAACACTGGACCATGGCATTCAAGAACTCATGGCAGCCGTGGTTTCTGGTACAAGACCTGAACCAAGTCAAGGCATTAGCATTCCAATGTAAATGGGGAGGGACACAAGAGTTCTTCCTTACTTGGGGAGATAATGAAAGCTGATAGCTCCTGAAGAAAGAAGAGTGAGTGTAGGAAGGAGGCCACTTGTTTGTTCCGGCTGCCCAGACCTGAAATAATCACACAAAAACTGTATTCATTAAATCACAGCTTGGCCCATTTGCTCTAGCTTTTCATTGGCTAACTCTTACATATTAATTTAACCCATTTTTTATTAATCTGTGTATTGCCATGTGGCTGTGGCTTACCAGCTAAAGTTCTATTATCTGTCTCTGGCAGGGCTACATGGCTTCTTCCTGACTCCACCTCCTTTTTTCCAGCATTCAGTTTAGTTTTTCCTGCTTAGCTCTATTCCCCTATAGCTATGTTATAGGCTCAAAACAGTTCCTTTATTAATCAATGATATTCACAGCATAGGGAAGGGAATCCCACATGAAGTGAGCATTTCTTACAAATGTGTGACCCTTGGTAGGGTAAGGATGGTCCCAGGATGGTCCCAGATCTATGTGAAACAGGCATCGTTAATGAGACTTGGTGGCTTGCAAACAAAATGAGAGAAGAAAAATACAAGAGGAAAGAGTTGGGAGAGGGAAACTTTGTAGGAGCAATCTGGAAAAAGTTATGGGAAGATGAGTCAGTGTGGTGGTTTGAATGAAAGTGGTCCTCATAGTGTCATATATTTTAGGTCTAGTCCCCAAGTGGGACTAGTCTGGGAAGAAATAAGAAGGTTGACCATACTGGAGAATGTTAGTCACTGGATATGGGATTTATGGCTTCAACAAGCTTATGCCAGATCCATGTCGATTGCTTTCTGCCTACTTCTCAGAGAATCCAGACATAAAACTATTAGTTTCTGCTTCAGCAACGTCCTTTCCTCACTGTGGCTGTACACAGCACCAAGATGATAATGGACTCACCCTCTAAAACTAAGCAGAAACCTCCAATTAAACACTTTTCTTTTTTAAGAGTAGTCTTGGTCATGGTGCCTCTTCACAGCAGTAGAGCATTAATTGGGGCAGAGGGAGAAATACATTGTATAAGTATATTAAATTTACAAAGATTAATACAAATACTATAATTTATCATGTTAACATTCTAAGTTAATAAAGTAAAACTGAAATGGGTTTATGATAACCTACTTTATTTTATAAAATAAAAACACTGTAATGACACAAGATTTTTACAAAATACCGCAAATATATTACATTACACTGCACCAAAACCTTAGATGGGTTTTAATTCTTTCATATCGAAGTTATGCTGGGCTCTTCCTTCATTAGTCATGATCTGATTAACATAAATTGTGATTATTTTCCAGAGATCTTAGTGTTGAGCTATGGAGAGCTTGAGGATTGCTTCAAAAGGAAAGTGAAAGTTGTTGGTCATGACATTTTACATCTTCTCATTTCTATAGCACAGTAAAAGATATTTTTAATTAATTAAATTTCTTTTACTACAGCTGTTAAACATTGATGAAAATTAGCAATATCACATCAGAAAAATGCTCATCTCATGACAACCACATTCATTCTACATTCTATAAACTTTGTTATTTATTTTACTTTCCTCCTAACATACCATAATATATACATATGACAGTTATTTCATATGTTCCAAACATTTGGCAGTGACCTAAGGGCTGCTGTAACCTAATGGTTTTCACTAATGAAGTCATAATTTCTAGTGCAGTCAAATCTCTGCCAAGTACTTTCAAGGATGGATTTCTGAAAAGAATCCATGATGAAAAAGTAGTACATGATACTGTCGTTTAACACAGAATCCACAATGATTCTGAAAAATGCAGATAAAAGTACATTACTTCTTATTATTCTTATAAAGTATTTAATGTAAATATTAAGCTAGGATTGAAATTATCTTATGGTGTGACACCAACCTACATCAGTACAGACATTGTGACCTAAAGTAAAAAATCATTTCTCTCCTTAAGGCTTAAGACATAGAATCTTTAATAATCTAATTCTGTAACTGTAATTAACACCGAATGCATTATAGTTAATCATTTATAAGGATTTTTTCCATTCCAAGTTCAATTAGGTCAGTTTTCTATTAATAGAATATTACACTTCACAGCCTTTAAAAGTTCGTTCTTATCTACTATGTTAAATGCTATTCACATAAATGCTGATACTTTTAAATTAATATGTACATTTAAAATTATAAGGACTTGAAAGATAAGAACCTACTCATGATAATGAGCAGATTAATCAATCCATCAAATGTTGATCTGTCACATTCACTGTGTGCTTCTGTGCATGCCACACTCCATGCCACATCATTAAATAAATGTAAAACTAAATGTTAAAGACTTTTTTGAGTTATTGTTTTGGTTAGTCCAAGAGACTACAAAGCAAGATAATTCATTGATGTTGCACTTGGGTGCCTTCCAGAGGCAGAAGATATGTCTGACTGCACTAGGATACATATGAATAATTTGCTTCTGCTGGCTTTTGCCACCCATCAAATTTGATTCTAGAATCTACCTCTTGAGAAGCTTCTTAGCTCTTCCTAATCTAATGATCCATCTCTCCTCCTTTACTTTCAGGTATAACCATTTTGGCTGCCCACTATCTGAACAAATACCTTCTATGCCATTTTGGGACCACCTGTCACATGGTCATCTCCTTAGTATGGCCTTTTGGGTTGTTCACCACATGGACACACTCCCTGAAATACCTGAGGACCTTGAGTTAGCTATAATATCAGAAAACACCTAGCTCCTTTCCCAAGGTGTCAGCTGCCTTCTCAGTTCTCATATGTAAAAACCAGGAAACAAGCCTCACTTTTCCTAGAGCTATAACTAGGTCTAGATGTAGTTTACTTTGTCACCAGATTCCCAAAAAGAAAAAAAAAACTTACAAAACAGACTTCAATGCAACTTTTTACTATTCCTTTATTTAAAGGAACTCTCTTTACAGTGACTGTCTTCAACAGTCAACCTTCTGTGTCTCATAGTAAATGGTTGACTAGAAAAAGGTGTAAAGTTAAAAGTTAAGCTGTGAGAATCAAAGAATATGTTTTAGCGGGTGTTTTAAGGGGTATAAGTGCATGTACGGTCTGTAGATGTGAAGGCTTAAGTTGTAAAAGAAAGTAATTCAAGGTCTATAAAGAGAGTGAAAAAAGTTTCAGTTCTCTTTCCCTTGTTATACCACTGTTGTATTAGGACTTCAAAAGTTCAGAGTCAACATTAATCAGTGAAATTCTGATAAACTATTATTCTAGTTCTAGTAAACACTAACTACTACTGTCTTAGCCAAAAGCTCAAGATTTCAAATTTCCTTTGATTATCTTCTAAGTATAGATTTAAGTGATTCTCATTGTGTTAATATATCTATCTAATCCATGTATACCTAGCCTTCTGGATAGAGGACAGGGTGTTAATTCTTTACACCCAGAATCAGTTTTAGGTTCCTAACCTTTTACTATGACTCGAAGGCATACTGCCTTTTATATAATATGGATTACAGTAAAGATTGCAATCATTGGTAATGATAGCATGACTAAAACTTATCTGTTTTTGTAAACTTAAAAAAAATTCTTGTTAGCTTTAGGGGATCAAATTCTTATAAGTGCCAGGATCCACTTCGCACAGGATAAAAGGACTGCAGATAAGTACTGTCAATCAACACGCAATTTCTCTCACCTACCTATTCCTGAAGGTTGGATTTCATCTGCTTTCCCTGGTTTTGAAACTCTACTACACCAGCTACCAGAACCATGATCCTAAAAGTTTCAAATGTATCCCTAAGACGAAACCATTTCCTCCTATATTCATTAACTTTATCTTCTGTCCCTAATATGCATCTGTTATAGTAGTTTTCTAAACAAAAGGCTACAAACTGCTTCAACTGCTGCATGCACTTCCCTAAACCCAGATGGTCTTGCAGAGTCTGGACAGCTGGTGAAAAAGCCTGCTCTTCCTGTACTTGGCCAAGATTCCAGCTTTTTGTATCCCAAGAACAGGATAGGAAGTAGTCATAGATGATTACATCATTCATTATCATTCACTTATTATCAACAAAAGGACTAGGATGCTAAATTTCAAACCCCGGACAAACGGTCCAGGTACCTATTTAACATAAAAGCTGGATCTGATAGCAAGATTCTCTTAGCATCATCCCTTAGTCCTGTTACATACATATTTCAGGATATTGTTCACATCCCCCTCCCTCTACTTTTAAAGTTCAAGCCCGGGAGCTAGGCTGCTCTTCCCCGAGACCTCTTCCCTGTATAATCCAGGCATTTTGGTTACTCACCTACTTTGGATTTTTGGCCTTCTGGGTTCCTCTCTTTTTTTTTTAATCCTTGCTGTATCCATTTAAATTCCTTTTGTCAAAAATCAGACAATAGCAAACCATCTGATGATTTTTTTTCTCCTCTCCCTTCCCCCCCTCAGCACCATTCTTCTACCCTCTCCCATGATTCCCACACTCTCAATTTACTCAGGAGACCTTGTCTTTTTCTACTTCTCATGTAGATTAGATCAATGTGTGTCTCTCTTAGGATCCTCTCTATTGTCTAGGTTCTCTGGGATTGTAAAGTGTAGGCTAGTTTTTCTTTGCTTTATGTCTAAAAGCTACTTACGAGTGAGTACATATGATATTTGTCTTTCTTGGTCTGGGTTACCTCACTCAATATGTTGTTTCTAGAGTCATCCATTTCTCCACAAATTTCAAGATGTCATTATTTTTTTCTGCTGTGTAGTATTCATTTTGTAAATGTACCACATCTTCTTTGTGCATTCTTTAGTCAAGGGTCATTTAGATTGTTTCCAGGTTTTGGCTATCACAAACAATGCTGCTATGAACATATTTGAACACATGTCCTTATGGTATGATTCAGCATCCTTTGGCTGTAAACCCAAAAGTGGTATCGTTTGGTCTTAAGGCAGCGTGTTTTCTAATTTTCTGAGAAATTACCATACTGATTTCCAAAGCATCAACTGCTTTCTTATAGAACCTAGTACCACCAGCCCAGGGATGGCACTACCCACTGTGGACTGGGCCCTCCTTGATTGATCACTAAATGAGAAAAGGCCTTATAGCTGGATCTCATGAAAGCCTTTCCTCAGTTAAGATTCCTTCCTCTCCTATGATGCTATCTGTTATGTGTCAAATTGACACGAAACAAGCCAGTACAACCACCATCCAATGTGCTAAATAAGGGCTCTGCTAAATACCAAGCAAGACAACACAAAGCAAAACAAACAAAGAAACAACAAAAACAAAAAAAAGACATAAGCTAATAGGGAGCTGTGAGTCCAATTAGAGAGTTAATGGCTATGTTACATGAATGTTTTATAAGGCCTTGTTCTTATCTAAAGAAAATTTTCAACTGTGCTTACTATAGTAACAGGATAACTTAAAATAGTAAGATTTATTTAATTCTTAGTAGGAAGAATGTACAGTATAATCTGAAAAGAGAGAGGACTTATCCGATGTTTTACAGAAGGGAGAAACTTGCGAAGAGAAATGTTGATATCAGTTAGAAACTCAAAATGTCCATTACCTCTATCTCAGAGATTAGCAGAAATCTTTTAGTTAGCAAACTCTATAATTCAGCTGTGAACTTTACCCACATTTATAATTTAATAACTTTTTGATAATCTGATTATGCAGTGTTTTGAAGAAATACATTTTGATATTATTTTGTAATACTAATATTTACTCTCTTAAAATGTATTTTCTCTAGCATTAGTACCACTTTTTAAATCCTTATGTTTGTTATTATTTCACTGTATATGACTTAAACTATTAACATGAAGGACTTGTATTTTTGGAAACTAAGCTGTTTCTTTTTTATTCAATGTAAACATTATTATCATTTAAGAATTCTAATTTAATAATATATTTATGTTTAAACAGTAATTAAATTATAATAAAAATTAGACATGTTCTAGGGTTGAAGTGATGATAACATTTGGAGCAAACAAATAATTAAGTAGATATAATAAATAATTCTAATATTTCAGATTGTATTAAGCTACAAAAATCTAAGCTTATAATAACAATTTTTAACCAGGTCAAAAATCATTTGCATTATACTGCATGTTCATATGTAACTGACTTTTATATGAAAAAATCCATGAGTTGTAGAAGCATGAGCAACTGTGGGATGTCTTCTATATATGTGTTGTTCTTATTTGTTAATGAATAAATCTGCTTTGGTCTATTGTAGGACATATTATAGCCAAACTAGAAGAGATATAAGAGAGAATAGGCAAAGTCAAGAAGAAGCCATGTAGCTGGCAAAGGAGAAAGATGCTCTGGAACCTCACCAGTAGGTCACAGTCCTGTGATGATACACAGATTAAGAGAAATGAGTTAATTTAAGATATAAGAATTAGTTAATAAGAAACCTTAGCTACTTGGTCAAGCAGTGTTGTAATTAATACAATTTCTGTGTGATTATTCAGGTCTGGGTGGCCAAGAAATGAACGAGCAATCTCTGCTTACAGACAATGGTTTAACTGTATTAATGATCATGAATTATCTAAAACCTACATAAGATATTTTTTAATAGTTAAGATTTTATTTAATCCTCTACAAGTTTTATCTGCTATTATCACATCAAGAATTAAAAGGATATAATTTAGGCATGAAGCACTATTTTAAATTTTTCGTTACATTTAAATTTTCACTCAAAGGAGGAGTGCGTGAACTCTACAGAGTGAAATGTGTGATTTACTCTTTAGAAGATTAGCAAACCTGCCCTCCAATTAATGAACAGCTCAGAGAATCTGACATAAAAGTCTAGATGCAAATTCCAATTTTCATTTTACAGTTTTAAATTTTTTCTTTCTGGTCAAAGAAGTCAAAGCACTTGCTGTGTGAGCCTGATCATTTGACTTCAGTCTCTGAAATTCCCTGAAGAAATAACCAACTGACTTAGGAATTGATTCATATGCTTCCCATACACACATCCTCATCTTCCAATACACAAACAAAATATAATAAAAATAAAAATAAAATTAAATGATTTTTAATAAAAATGAGAATTTAGGTAGACTTTCTCACTTGTAACTGTAATTCTTGCCTGATAGCTGATTTGTATATATAATTTTACCATGTTAAAGTTAGAACATTACCTTTTATTTAAACAGAAAAGGGGGAGATGAAGTGAGATTCCCATCTGTATGCTATGAATATGTTTTATTAACATTGGTTAATAAAGAAGATGTTTCAGCCAATAGCTAAGCAGAGTAAACCCAGGTGGGTAATCAGAACAAAGACAGAGAAAGTAAGAGGAATCTAGGACATGCCATGTATCTACAGCAGGAGAAAGACACTGCTGAAAACTTATTGGTCAGCCACTGCATCAGGGTAATACACAGATTAAAAGGAATGTGTTAATATAAGATGTCAGAGCTAGCGAGGAATACACCTAAGCTATTGGCCAAACAGTGTTGTAATTAATACAGCTTCTGGGTGATTATTTGGTTCTGGGCAGACAAGAAACAAACACACAGTCTCTGTTTACACTAGCTAGTGTCTTGACTGATTCACATCTCTCCATACACACATCCTCATCTCCAACCACACAAACAAAATATATTAATAATAAAATCAAAAGATTTTCAATAAATTGAGAATCTAGGTAGATTTTATTAGATATAATACAAATTATTCTCAAACTCATGATCCTTTGGGATCTGTCTCTTTAGATATTGCAATTATGCTTCTGTACTCGGGATGCAAAATTATCTTTAAACTGATTGTTTCAAAGTCAGAACTGCAGCTGCAAACCTCCTTGCAGATTAAATATCAGTTATTGATTAGTCCTATATTTACTTTATTTCTTTGAGATTATAATATAATTACAGAAACACTTTTAAAAATAAGTATAAAAGATTTCAGGAAATTTGTGTGTATTTTGCTCAAGTCTCTTGGTTCTTCTCTCCTTGCCAATACTACTGGAGGAACTTTTATGTTGCGGGTTTTACCCTAGATGTCATCTAAGACTTAATTGAAACTTTTGAGATTGAAGAAGAGAAGCATAAACCTTAAGAATTTTGCATACCAAGCTTGTCATCCAGCTTTCTGGATGACAAGCATGTCAGATTTCTCAAGACAGAAATATGTCAGTCATTACTCTATGAAGACTTAACCCTAACTTTAAACTAACTTTTATATCTTCTGTGGTTGTGAAAGCACTCAACTATCTAATACTTATGCTATATTTTCTACTATTGTACCTTTAATTGCATGCCAAAATTAGTATTTGCAAAAATCAAGTTTTCTATTTTAATATTAAAGTACTGTGTATATATAAAGTCAAAGATAGATTTTATGAATCTGTGATCAAAATGAAAATTATTCATTATAGGTAATGTGAATATACGTTGCTATCAGTACATACAATTAATGTTTCATGCTTATTGAATAAATGAGTTGTTTATAAGAATATCTTTAATCCCAGCACTCAGGAGGCAGAGGCAGGCGGATCTCTGGGAGTTCGAGACCAGCCTGGTCTACAAGAGCTAGTTCCAGGACAGGCTCCAAAACCACAGAGAAACCCTGTCTCAAAAAACAAACAAACAAACAAAAAACAAAAAAACAAAACAACGAGACCGGTTTTGTCCCATGCTTTTTCAGTCCCCGGCCAGCTGGCCTTGGTGAGTTCCCGATAGATCATCCCCATTGCCTCAGTGTGTGGGTGCACCCCTCGCCGTCCTGAGTTCCTTGCTCGTGCTCACTCTCTTTCTGCTCCTCCTTTGGATCGTGAGACTTCAGTCCAGTGCTCCATTGTTGGTCTCTGTCTCTGTCTTCTTTCATCGCCTGATGAAGGTTAATATTCAGGGGGATGCTTATATGTTTTTCTTTGGGTTCACCTTCTTATTTAGCTTATGGACAATGAGGACTACTGAGAACTGAAGAACAATGGCAATGGGTTCTTGATCCTATTGCATGTAATGGCTTTGTGGGAGCCCAGGTAGTTTGGATGCTCACCTTAATAGACCTGGATGGAGGTGGGTGGTCCTTGGACCTCCCACAGGGCAGAGAAACCTGCTTACTCTTTGGGCTGAGGAGGAAGGAAGACTTGATTGGGGGAGGGGGAGGGAATGGGAGGTGGTGGCGGGGAAGAGGCAGAAATCTTTAATAATTAAATTAATTAATTAATAAAAAAATCAGCAAGAAAAAAAAAGTATTGAACAACAACAACAAAAAAAACAAAAACAAAAAAAGAATATGGATGAGGCAAGTACCTCTGGCCAAATATTATATTTCAGAAATACATGAGGCAAAGAAACCATGCTTTTAAAAATGAGAATTTTGTGCACATAATGACCTCAGCTACCATTTGTTCTGAGTTGAAATTTGTGTGTGGTAGAAGCAAGAGTGTTTGATCAAGCATCTGCAAACTTATTTGCACAGCCAGAAATATAGAGATACACGATTCATATTGAAGTGTTCTCTGTAAACCTAGTTCCTGCAAGTCTTTTCCAAGTTCCTTCTAGACATAAAAGAATAAAAATGTATATATAAACCAAAACCATTTCTTGAAGTGGAATAAAACCTTTCTACTAAAGAAAGCAGATTTAAAAATCTGGCTTCTTTTTCCTTGACACAGATTCCATTTTTATATTTTCACTCCTTAGAATTCAGGTGACTCTAGATTTCTTTTCATGTCCTTACTCCAGCCCCAATCATCAGCCCAGTTTAGATTATAATAAGGAAATCTTATACTTAACAGAACTTCTCTAAAGTAAGTGTATATCTATCTCTAACTCTTTGAAAAATAGCTATGTTTCATATTTTCACATTACTGTCTGATTCAAAACTCAATCAGTTCCAGCTCACTGAGAATACATGGAAGAGGGATTCAACTGAAATAGCTAGAACTATTATGCAAACATAGATACTAGTGACAGGACCTTTACAACCCATCTCACTATTAACTACAAGATGAGGAAACACAAGACCAGATAATTCATGTGACTCACCTAAAGAAATCAGTAGCACCTTACCCTACATCAATATCCCTAAAGGCGATTTTAATGACTTTGTATTATCATCATCTCTGAATTGTAGTTGAAGTTCTTCTTGTTTAATCACTTTTATTTTTTCCCTTTGATTTCAGCAACACTTGGTGACTGGGATTTATAACAATCTCTCAGTTGTACTACCTGAGTAGATCGATTACCTTTGTAAATGTATGCACCACTGATTAATGTCTATTCATTGTTTTCTTATAGGCAATAATTGTTGATTCTTTCTCACTCTGTCAGTTTCCAATTTTAACAAGAATTTGTTCACATTTTACGGGCAAGTTGTGAATGTATTTATTCTGTATTGTAAAATTATAAAGACTTTCACTATGGAGTCAATTAGTGCACTTTCATAATTTTATTTTCTAAGTTATGGTCTTCCTGTTTGATTTTGTTTAAAATATAACCTATTTAGTGCAAAGATGACATGAATTTTTCATTTCTCCATTTCTTGAATTTTAACAAATATTTGTCATCATGAAGCTGCATCTGGGTATATTTGGGTAGGGAATATTTATAGTGTGGAAAAGAAAAACAGAACTGTTGCTCTACAAATGAGCTAGTTTGCATAAATTATATTTTTGTTGCTCAGCTTTACACTTCTAAAATGAGATACTCAGTTAATAATAGAGTCTTTGGTTATTTTCTAGTTCTAAAATTAGGTGACTTTGAATCAAGTCAGACTGTTAAGTAGAATTTTATATTATTCTAATTGGCCTTCTAGCTAAGTTACTACATTAAGTATTCAATCATCTGTAATTAAAAATGCATCCAGAAAATAAGATATATGCTGAATTCATTTGCATTAGGTTCTTTTTTCTTATTAGTCTGTGTAATACTTCTAACAAAATGCCTGTAATGTTTGGGAATGTTTGATCATATTAAGCATTTAACTGCTTCCTGTAATGCACCTTACTACCCACACTGCATACCATGTAGAAGTCAGTGCTAATAGCCAGTTTTCTTGTTTTTCCTATATTACTTTTACATAAGTAACTACCTTCATACCAACAAAAATTCTAAGTAACAAAATACTCCCAAATTATCCTTTCTTCTCCTGTCTGTAAATAGCATGCCCTTCATGCCTTCTTTATGTATATGCCTTTAGTTTGATCATTTCATCTGAAAAGTGTCCCAGTATTAGAGAAAAGGGCAAATACTGAGTTTAACCTAGTGATTAAGAAAACTCCAAAACAGCTTTTATACTCATAATAAAGTATATACCAAGTTTCCTTGTATTTAGTTGCTAATTTTCTTGCTAAATTCAATGACTTCTATGCTTAACAGCAAGACTAATACCCTGTCATAGGATTATTTTCTTTTTATTTTTTATTAATTTATTTAATTATTAAAGATTTCTGCCTCTTCCCCACCACCACCTCCCATTCCCTCCCCCTCCCCCAATCAAGTCTTCCTTCCTCCTCAGCCCAAAGAGCAAGCAGGTTTCTCTGCCCTGTGGGAGGTCCAAGGACCACCCACCTCCATCCAGGTCTATTAAGGTGAGCATCCAAACTACCTGGGCTCCCACAAAGCCATTACGTGCAATAGGATCAAGAACCCATTGCCATTGTTCTTCAGTTCTCAGTAGTCCTCATTGTCCATTATGTTCAGCGAGACCGGTTTTGTCCCATGCTTTTTCAGTCCCCGGCCAGCTGGCCTTGGTGAGTTCCCGATAGAACATCCCCATTGCCTCAGTGTGTGGGTGCACCCCTCGCAGTCCTGAGTTCCTTGCTCGTGCTCACTCTCCTTCTGTTCCTCCTTTGGATCGTGAGACTTCAGTCCAGTGCTCCAATGTTGGTCTCTGTCTCTGTCTTCTTTCATCGCCTGATGAAGGTTAATATTCAGGGGGATGCTTATATGCTAAATTCAATGACTTCTATGCTTAACAGCAAGACTAATACCCTGTCATAGGATTATTTTCTTTTTTTTATTAATTTATTTAATTATTAAAGGATTATTTTCAACATCATAAATATCACTTGTACAACTTTCTATTCCTCTAATTTTGAGATCATCAACTAAACAATTTGTTTTAAAACTCTTTATTCTCTGTGTGAGTTAATGAAAACCCAGTGGAAGCCATGTAGTGTTCGGACATGATCTAGGCAATTCGCTATTGATTAAGTTAGAAAAATACAACAGAAAGAACGAACACTATCGTATAGTGTAAGTAGTTAGATATTGACTATGTGATTCTCTTAAGGCCCACTCACTGAATAGAAGGTGATAATGGTTGATTATTGATGTTCTTAATAGTTGTTTCTTCAAAAGCCTTTTACTGAAATATTCATAGTCCAAATGATCCAAGTTGAACTTGGAAACATTGAGATAAGTCATATGATAGTACCCTCATGAATGACCTTACATTCTGTTATGGTCTAAATCCTTGTTCCTAAATCAAATGTTGTAACTTTTAAAATATAAAATGTTAAATCAGAAAATGAGTCAGTAACAAGGTGAGATCCATCCTGAGGGAATTTGACGCATTCCCAGTTTGTTAATTGAGTAGTTTGCTTCTACCATGTGAATTCATATGAAGGTGCTATTTTAGAAGTAGAGAGCTGATTCACAAAATAGCAATCTGTGAATAATCTGGGCATGCTCTTTTAGATTCTCATATTATGAGAAAATAAGCTGATAGATTTTATGAGTTATCCAGTCTCAGTTTTTTTGTTATACCTACAACATACCATGATAATGTCTTTGAAAGAGGATTGAGCAAAACCCTGTATCTTTCTCACCTTTTGGAGTAGGAAAAAACAATGAAGAAATGGGGAGGTCATAGATCTCAAATCAACTTGCATCTTGATCTGATGCTTTCTAGCCTCCAGAAATGCCAACCTCATTTTATTATTTATGTGATAATCAGACCATGACATGTCCAAAGGAAACAGAATTCTAACTGTTGGTTGCTGATAAATAGATTCATGATAATCATCTTCCTAATATAATGCCATGGCTAGTTAGGTTCTCATTTGTAGTAAATAAGCCAAAATTTTAACTATAAGAGAATATACTAGTTTATAAAACATTGTAGTTTCTGAGAAATAGTAAGCACCCAATTAACATGGCTAACAGAATGAGAGTGAAGCTTTAACCAAAGAAAACTAGTGCCATGTCAACTAGTACATGATAGAAGGTTGAAAAGTAGCAAGAAACCAAGAAAATACTTGAAGAAAACCTCATTGTCTTTAGGAAAAAAATGTAGACTAGAAAGTTCAAATATAGAGCTCAGTCTGTTGCTCCAAATTGGGTCTCTGTCTCTATCTCGATCCATCTCCAGATGAAGGTTCTAAGGTGATATGCAAGATATTCATCAGTATGGATATAGGATAGGGTCATTTCAGGTTCCTTCTCCTCAGTTGCCCAAGGTACCAGCTGGGGACATCTCCCTGAAGACCTGAGAGCCCCTCTAGAGTCAAGTCTCTAAGATGGCTCCCTTGATTAGGATATATATTTCAATGCTCCCGTATCCACCCTTCCTATATCCCAACCATCCCATTCCCCCAAGCTCCCCCCATCCTCCCCTTCTCACATTTCTCACCCCATTTCCCCTTAGTCCCATGCCACCTCACCCGCAAGTTTCCAGTTTTTGCCCGGCAATCTTGTCTACTTCCCCTATCCAGGCAGATGACTATACGTTTTTCTTTGGGTTCACCTTCTTATTTAGCTTCTCTAGGATCACAGATTATATGCTCAATGTCCTTTATTTATGGCTAGAAACCGATTATGAGTGAGTACATCCCATGTTCCTCTTTTTGGGTCTGGGATACCTCACTCAGGATAGTGTTTTCTATTTCCATCCATTTGCATGCAAAATTCACGATGTCCTTGTTTTTTATTGCTGAGTAGTACTCTAATATGTATATATTCCACACTTTCTTCATCCATTCTTCCATTGAAGGGCGTCTAGATTGTTTCAAGGTTCTGGCTATTACAAACAATGCTGCTTTGAACATAGTTGAATAGATACTTTTGTCATATGATAGGGCATCTCTTGGGTATATTCCCAAGAGTGGTATTACTGGGTCTTGGGGTAGGTTGATCCCAAATTTCCTGAGAAATCGCCACACTGATTTCCAAAGTGGTTGCACAAGTTTTCATTCCCAACAGCAATGAAAGAATGTTCCCCTTACTCCACAACCTCTCCAGCAAAGGCTATCATTGGTGTTTTTGATTTTAGCCATTCTGACAGTTGTAAGATGGTATCTCAAAGTTGTTTTGATTTTCATTTCCCTGATCACTAAGGATGTTGAGCATGACCTTAAGTGTCTTTTGGCCATTTGAATTTCTTTTGTTGAGAATTCTCTGTTCAGTTCAGTGCCCCATGTTTTAATTGGGTTAATTAGCATTTTAAAGTCTAGTTTCTTGAGTTCTTTATATATTTTGGAGATCAGATCTTTGTCTGTTGCAGGGTTGGTAAAGATCTTCTCCCAGTCAGTGGGTTGCCTTTTTGTCTTAGTGACAGTGTCCTTTGCTTTACAGAAGCTTCTCGGTTTAGGGAGGTCTCATTTATTCAATGTTGTCCTTAATGTCTGTGCTGCTGGGGATATACGTAGGAAGTTATCACCTGTGCCCATATATTGTAGAGTACTTCCCACTTTTTCTTCTATCAGGTTCAGTGTGTTCAGACTGGTCCAAATGAGGAGCAGAAGGAGGGAGAACATGAGCAAGGAAGTCAGGACCACGAGGGGTGCACCCACCCACTGTGACAGTGGAACTGATCTATTGGGAGCTCTCCAAGGCCAGCTGGACTGGGACTGAATAAGCATGGGTTGAAACCGGACTCTCTGAACATGGCAGACAATGAAGGCTGATGATAAGCCAAGGACAATGGCACTAGGTTTCGATCCTAATACATGAACTGGTTTTGTGAGAGCCTAGCCTGTTTGGATGCTCACCTTCCTGGACCTAGATAGAAGTGGGAGGACCTTGGACTTCCCGCAGTGCAGGGAATTTGGACTGCTCTTCAGTTTCGAGAGGGAGAGGGAATGGAGTGGGGGGAGGAGAAGAGGAGTGGGAGTGGGGGGAGTGGGGGGATGGGGCAATATGTGGGAGGAGGGGGAGGGAAATGGGAAACGGGGAGGAGGCAGAAATTTTAATTAAAAAAGAATAAAATAAAAAAAGAAAGTTCAAATATAACAGACATAATGCAGTAATAACTGTCATGATTTTTAAAAAGTGTACTATTCTTAACAGTTTTAAAATCTTATTTTGAGAAATAAATATAATGATATGATTTTAAAAAAACCTCTAGAAAGTAAATATCGAGGGACTACATTGAGGATTTATTCAGAGGAAATGCCATTCCATGTTTACTTTAGCAAAACTCATCCCCCATAAATAGATGTGATTTGAACTCTTTTACTTGACACAAGATTTTGGTGTTATTGGAATATTTTTACCACTTTAAGGTATTATTTCTCCAATAAAAATGTGTAGAGATCCAAAAAGATCTAAACAGAGGAACACCAATCTTATTTAAAAGTAACAGACTATTTAGTAGATTTCTATCACATGCACTAAATCAACAAATGACTTGGATCTTGAATAGCAGTCAAATTTATATGTTTGATATTTAGCTTCCAAGATGTTGTGATACGAGTGGAGCGGAAACAAAAATAAATAGCCTTTCATTATAATTTAATTTTCTGAGCACTGCTATGGTAGTATACATTTCACTGTCATACCTACTAATTGCTAAAGCAGTCCTAGATGAAATAAGAAAATTTAATTAAGAGTAATCAGGATGTTGACATGGAAAAAATAAGCAGAAAATAAATTGTGTGTGTGTTTGTGTGTGTGAAAACTTCTTCTTGCAGGCAGTATACTAAAAACAGCAGAGGGTTTATGGATTCCACACCTTAGACTTCTTAGCCAATATACTTCTATTGTCTATAATTTATTATCAGATTTAAAGTGTTTGTCATTTAATTATTTGCACTTGGCTGAGATTATTTCTCTAAGCTCACATTTGCAGCTTTGTTGTAATAGGTTTGGTTTCTATGACCAGTGATCAAAGAAAAAATACACCAGGGTCATTTTTACAGCCGAATCAGATCAATATGTTTATGGCTACTGCAAAACAGGAATGTTCTTGAAATGAATGTGACTAAATAATTTCCTACAAGTGAGCGTGTTCTTAAAATTATTAATAGCTTTTAATTTAATGTGGAATGATAAACATTTTGCATAGCATTATATGTAGATTCATAAGATGCATTGATGATGATTCAAAACCTAGATAAACTGTGGTCTAAGAGGTGACATGTAAATTGGCTCATGAAATGGCATACAATGTTTGTCTTTGGTTTTCCTGAAATTATTAAGATAATCTAACCTTTATCTAGAAGATATGTGTTCTGTAGATCAAGCCAGCTTTGCTTTCTACCATGAAAATTTTATCATTATGGGCTCATAAGTAGAAATATATAGAGATAAAATAGGGATTAAGTGAATCCATGTTTATTTCTGTTCAGAAGACCTGACTTTACTATTTATAACTTGAATCTAGACCTTTGTTTTGTTAATGCGTTTAGTGTCTTCGTGAGTTCAGAAATCTAGCCCCTGAGGGATTATTATGTCAGATGAAATGAGTAATCCATTAATCATATAATCTTTGAATTAACTATATGAAGATGATAGAAGCTTTCATATGCATATTTTAAGTAAAGGAAGTAGATAATGGTGGGTGTTTTGACAGCAGTATCTTTACTAGACCCTTTCTTGTCTTCTCTGCTCTTTGGCTGCCACAAATAAATATTTCTGTCACACACTTAGACCTCATTCCATGCCTGCAATCTACGGAGCCATCTAGTCATAGACTGAACTTCTGAAACAGTAGGACCCAAGTAAACTTTTCCTTCTGTCAGGCTATTTTTCTCATGGTTTTTCACACCAGTACAAAATTATATACAGTGATAGTATTGGAATAGAATCTTTGATGTAACATATTTTAATTAAGGATTACTTAGTGTTTTAGCTGGAAATTTGTGGTTCTGTTTATATATATATTGTGCTAAGAGTATGAAGTATCCTTCTTCCTAAATACAGTGAACTGAAATAGAAATGGCCTGGAACAGACACTTACTAATATGTAATGAAGGATAATATAAATAAACTTTAGTCTCTAAAACACTGCAACATGAGAACAATTGCATGTCATACTATGTTCTCTGTTTTAAGACATTTTTTTAAAAAAATATTAACATGACACTTTAGAGAGCCAACAGCAGTACAGAATGAATGTAATTTTGCAAAAGTAGAAACTCATTACACAATCACTGTCCAAAAACATTTAACATTTATGTTCAGTTTTTGCCTACTGTTTCTGTAGTGTGAGCATAAGAAACCCTTTGTGCCAGGCAGTGGTGGCACATGCCTTTAATCCCAGCACTCAGGAGGCAAAGGCAGGCACTTTCTGTGAGCTCAAGGTCAGCCTGGTCTACAAGAGATAGTCCCAGGACAGGCACCAAAGCTACAAAGAGAAACCATATCTCGAAAAACAAAACAAAACAAAAAGAAAGAAAGAAAAAAGAAACTCTTTGTAAGCATTTTCTGGCTGATAAAACTCGCTCAGAGTACAAGAAGTACAAGTTGATTTGCAGTTGAAATTAATTCATTCAGCCTTAGAGAAGTTTTAGAATTAAGACTTTGATAAATGCTTCAGTTTTCTATAGTGAGGAAGTTCTTGAGGCATATTCAAACAATTTTCTAGCTGTATTAAAATGCAATACTTGGTACCAGTAACCTATGGAATAAATCATCATATGTTTGAATTCTTATGTCTCCTTTCTCTACGTCCTTTTCTGATATCTTACCAAATGAATCCATTATACTTAAGAAGTCTTATCCAATAGTGTATTTCAAAAAACAAAAAAAATTATGGCAGGTTTCCTGCCTTTAGCTACCATTAATATAAATCCAATTATGTTTCAATATTACCCTTGGTACCGTTTTCTTCCCATGAATCTTGCTTTAATATCCTAGGGCCACAGTAATACTGTTATCCCCTGAAGAACTATGGAATTGTGGCACAAATCCTGGCCTCTCCTCAATAAATATCACACATTACCCCTTTTGAAAAAAAAAAAAAAAACCACAGTTAAAGTTCTACTCTCTTCCTTCAATGGCTATACCCTCTTACCATATTTTTAAATGGTAATAATAAAAGCATACAGAACTTCATCAATTCCTGCATCCTTAGTTATATCATTAGACTGTATTTGTCCCCTGAGTTTTCATCAGAATCAGTTCATGTGCCTAATGTGGTTGACTGTACTTCTGTTGGTGAATTTCACAGTTAATGATTTCTGACAAGCAAATAACCAGTGTTTCATCTCTGCTTTCTCTCTTCTTACATACTTGCAGACATGTTTCTCTGAATGGATTCTATACAAACATTCATAAAAGTATTTAGAATCTATGTAATTTATTTCCCTGATAGAATCATACATGGTTATGATTACTATATGATATCTTATTGCTGAAAGCTAAATTATAACTGTAATTCTCATTTGGAATCTTCATCGTATAACAATAGAAAAGCACTTCCAAATGCACAAATGCTGCTGTTAGCAATTGCTCTAAATTTAATGTTTTCATTTAAGCAACATAAAAACATCACTTCACACTTCTGCTTTGAGAACCTTGATTTTTATAGCAACCTTCTTTTGAGGGGGGTTCAATAACCTCTTTTCTTGTTGTTGTTGTTCTGGCCCATCTCTTGCTTCAAATCTATCTCCCTTCTCTGTTTCTTTCTCTTTCTTCCCTGGAAATTCAAATTTTTGCTTAAACAGTGTTAATTGTAAGGAATTTTATCACCAGTTTAAAACTGTCCGACTTCCTTTATTTCCAATTTAAGACTGCCTGGACTTGAAGAGCAGAATAATAGGGAATTTGCGCCTCACAGCTCTGAGACCTTCGTGGATGCATTTTCAGTGACAGCTAAAGTTTATGTTGAACAGCTACTTTAAATTGTTATGTAATTGTTTAGTAGTTTATGCTTTTGTATGCTGTATTCAATAACTTGAAGGACAATTTTATTGACTGATGATTGAAATAGTCTCTTATGAGATAATTTGTGACAAAGTTGAAAAATCTCATTTGTGCTACAGATATGTTCAAAAATTCAATTGTAGCTTTCACCAAAAAGATGCACTCAGAACTTCACATGTCAGAAAAAGCATGAGTCTGAATGAATAAAATAAATAATGAGTAAAAATCACAACAAAAGTATAGTGTTTATAAACCATGGTTAAACGTGAATTAAAGTTTTCAAAGCTTCAGCAAGGCAAATATGATGATAATAGAATTAACTGGCTCAAACTATAAAATATTTAAAATAATTTAAGAAAAGCATTATTTCTTAGACAATACCCTTTTGTTCTTCCAATGAAAGTATCTTTGTTGCTGTTCTGTTGCTTTAAAGAAACACCCTGAAAAAGGAATGATTAGAAATTAATTGGGAATTTGCTTATAGTTTTAGAGGGTTAGTCTATAATCATCATAGCAGCAAGCAGACAGCCAAGCCCTAAAGCAGATTTGAGAGCTCTATATCAATGAAAAATATGATAGAGACAAAAATAGGCATGAAGAAAAGCAAATTTTTTTCTAAATTCTTTGTTCTTTCCATCCGAACCAGATGGCTTTGTACATGAGACAGAAATTCTAAATTTTTCTTTCAACAACACGCTTGGATTTAGAGAAGGACAAAGCTGTTGTGCAATTACAAAACCAGCTCTATATATTCATAAATAAATAAATAAATATATTTAAATGTATATGTTTTGATCACCTGTCTTTACATGTCATATTCCTTTTTCTTGATGATTCTTATTGCATAGTTATTTTTCCTTCTGTCAGCATCCAAACATCCAGGGTCTCTTGAATATTTAAAGATGAGTAATTTCCTGCAAAGAAAAGAAAAGAACCCTGCCCTAACCCTATATAGTTTCCTTACTACCAGTATGACTGTCATCATTGTAGATGAGTTGTCATTTCTCTTTCTCAAGACATTTCTTTTTTTGCAAGTGAATCTTTCTTGATTCTGATAGTATCCATAGTTTATCTTCTCCTGTGGAAACAAGAACAAAAACCCTTCCCCAATGTAGCACATGTCCTGGCTTCCATTGTGAAGTCAACACATCCTTGAAATAAACTGATATATTTCATTCAGAAGACATTTCTATTATCCAGTGTCTGCTGCTGTTGTCCCTTTATCATTAGCATTAAGAAACTTCAAGGTTGATAAAGCATTATGTAATCTATTTCTGGGGGTATTTACCATTCCTTTCTGTTTGTTTAACACATCCTTTATAGTTTGATTTGATCTTTCTACAACTGCCTAACCTGTAGGATTGTGTGATAAACCTGTAATATGTTTAATATTATAATAAACAAAAATCTGTTTCATTTTCTTAGAGACATATGCTGACCATTAGCTCTCATTATTTGTGCAGGTATATCCATGATGGCCATAACTTCTAATAAATGTGTGATTATTGAATCAGGCATTTCTGAGATTCAAGCAGTTGCCCACAGAAAAGCTGAATAAGTGTCAATGGTGTGGTATACATAATTTAATTTTCAAATTCTGTAAAGTTAAACACATCCATCAGCCAGATTTTATTCCTTTGAGTACTCTTTGTGTAAGTCCCTGCAGGTACTGGTGTTTGAAAGAAGAGCAAGTAGGATTATAGATTATAAAATCTCCTTAGATTGTTACCATGTAATAGAAAACTCTTTCTTTATACCTTTGCTGTTAACATGATGTTTCTTATGGAATTCTGAGGCCTTCAACACACTTCCAATCGGTAACCAATCAATTTCTGCTTTACCCTGTGCTAGAGATCCTGGCAGACCCGTATGGGATCAGTTGTGTGTTATTTATATGGGACAAAGCCTATTCCTGATTATATCTTGAATCTGTATAAAGAATGAATTCAATTATGTATCATATTTAATAAATTTAGTGGTTTCAATATGTAAAACAACTCTTTCTGCTTATTGTGGATCAGTAACTATATGAAGAGTTTCTTTAAAATCCCTTAGCACCACACCATGAGACTAACATATAATTATGCCTTTTGGACAGAATTATAAGTGATTTGTTCCACCTTACATAGTTCTTCTATTTGTAGCCTACCTTTCCTCATTTATTTGCATCAGTATAGAATTACAGGCTACAGTTATTGGGGTGTCCCATACAATTCAGTGAAGGATTCGAGTAGTTCTCTTTATAAGGTTAATACTATCACTTTTGGGGAAATTGCTATGAATCTCTCCTAAATAAATAGCACAAGCTATTTGCCAAGGTTCATTGTATTCCTATAATTGTTTTTTTTTAATTTCATCAGAAGTAAAAGGCACTATAATCTCTGCTGAGTCTATAGCTCCTAGTTGACAAAGTCTCGATTTTCCTTTTATAATTAATTCAAAGAATTTTTCCACATAATTTTTAATTTTTTTCTTGGTTTATTTGGTAAAAATATCCATTCTGAGATAATATTTTCCCTTTGCATTAAAATACCTGTGGGGAAAATTCTGGAAGGCAATATGACTAGAATACAATTTAGATTTGGATATACCCTATTCACATGTGCCTCCTATAACTTTTCTTCAACAACAACCTATCCCTTTTCTGCTTCAGATGTTAATTTTGGGGGGATTATTTAAGTCGTTTTAACCATCTAAGGTTTTGTTGCAATGAACAAAACAGCTTGTCATAGACCAGAAATGTCTCCTAACAATCTTTGAAAGTCATTCAGGGTCCTCTGTCAGTCTCTCCTAATTTGTACCTTTTCTGTTCTAATTTTCTGTAAACCTATTTTATAACCTAGGTAATTGACAGAATCTCTTCTCTGTATTTTTTCAGGAACAATTAGTATACCCATTTTGGCAAAACTTTCTTTACTTCTTTAAACATTCTTTGTAAAGTATCTATGTTTGAATCAGATATCTAAATGTCATCATTGATGGACGAGGGTTATTTGTCTATGTATTATTTTCATTGGTTAATAAAGAAACTGCCTTGGCTTTTGATAGGACAGCAGCTTAGATAGGCAGAGTAGACAGAACAGAATGCTGGGAGAAAGAGCAGATTCAGGCAGTCGCCATGATTCTCCAACCCGAAATGGATGTAGGCTAGAATTCTTCCTGGTAAGCCACCACCTGGTGGTGCTACACAGATTATTAGAAATGGGTTAAAAAAGATATGAGAGTTAGCCAAGGAGAGGCTAGATATAATGGGCCAGGCAGTGTTTAAAAGAATACAGTTTCTGTGTAATTATTTCGAGGAATAAGCTAGCCAGGCAGCCGCAAGCTGGGTGGCAGGAAGCGGCCCTCAGTTCCTTCTACATATCATGTAATGGTCAATTATTGATTTTAATTTTTTTTATATATTATTTCCAATGGCTGACTTACAAAATATTGGCATAGGGTGGGCTATTGAGTCTTCCCTGTGCAAGGATAGTCCACTGGTATCTCTATTAGGTTGAGAATTATTATAAATATGGACTGTGAAGGCAAATTTTTCTTCTCTGAAATAACATTTAAACATCAGTTGAGGCCCATCATCCAGGATTGCTGAAAATACCTGAAGCCAGTTGTGTGGCTTGGTTTTAATGCTAGAAGCCCATGTCTTTACCATCACCCTAATAAATGTGTAATACAACCTGTAAATTACAATTGCTTTCTTTGGATACTTTTTGGGCCTTTAAAACTTGATGATTTGTCAGAATAGACTACAGGGTAGGTATCTAAAACTCTGGGTAAGTCATCTCTGACAGTTACTGGTGATGTTGAGTCCTGTCCTTTTACATTCTTTTCCTGCACATCAGCTCTAATAATTTCCTCAGTAATTTCAAATCTTTTCACCACCATCTTTTGTAAATCCTGGATCTCCTGCCCTGTATATATTTCTTGTGATTTCATTGAGGCACCTAGCCTCTGGTTCTCATTCTGCACATGTGCTTCCAAGGTCTGAAGATTTTCCTTTAAAGATAACAATATCCTTAAAGATAATAATATCCTTGAATATTATTAGGATAGTGTGTAGATAGCGATCCTGAAAAAAATACTTTATCTGCTAACCTATCATAACTTTTAAATAAATTTTGATTGTCAAATTCAACAGTATGAATTCTTTTAGATAATTTCTCACTGTCCTTTAACATAGATTCAATTTTGTCTGTCAAATTAACGTTACCCTTTTCAATAGTATTTTTTTTTTAGATAACTCTTAGTTTTTGATGGTATTAATTGTGTCGTATAGCTGTTCATTTTTTGTTGGTAAACAATGTATCATTTCTAAAAGTGCCTCATTTTTGGCTCTGTTATCAAACCACTTTCTTAAGGATATAATATGAAGAAAAAACTGAGTCCCAATATCCAATAAATGGATGTATCACCATAGCCATCTAAGCCTTTGCCATTGTAATAGCAAAAAATTACTAAATGTTTCAATGGTAATATCTGCCATTAAATAACCTTCAAGTTTATTGATTTATTAATTACCTGTTAAAAACACCAGGAAATAGATTTAGGTGTAAGAATCATTATTGTCTAGCAGGTGTTGAGGCTGCAGAGTTGTAAGTAGAGGCATGACCTGGTGCCAATAACAGAACTGTCTTTTGTTTACTTGCCTTTGTGCTTGTTAAATACTGAGAAATATGCTTTGCTTGAAAAACTAAAAACAATTAGATCAGTTCCATACATGTTAACTTTATTCCCAAATATTTTGATTTTATTTTTTTATGTCCATTGTAAATAAAATTGTTTATCCAATAATTCCATTATGTTTGTCTTTGGTAGATAAGAAGGCTGTTGAGTTTTGCATGTTTTTTTTTAATCCCATGACTTTTGACAAATGCAGATATAACTTTTCATCTATTATATTTTTAAAATGCAAAGTGAAATGATTTAAAATCTTTGAATGTGATGAATGTCAAGTTAATTTGCTTATTATTTACACATATGTTTCTAATTTTTCCAAAATTGTGGGATAAACAAAATGTATGAATACATTTTTCTTTATTTTATTCTTTTTTAATTAAAATTTCCGCCTCCTCCCTGTTTCCCATTTCCCTCCCCCTCCTCCCACACATCGCCTCCTTCCCCCACTTCCTTCCCCCTCTCCCCACTCCTCTCCGCCTCCCCCCACTTCATTCCCCTTCCCTCTAGGTAATGAAGAGCAGTCCAAATTCCCTGCCCTGTAGGAAGTCCAAGGTCCTCCCACTTCTATCTAGGTCCAGGAAGGTGAGCATCCAAACAGGCTGGCTCTGAATAAGCATGGAATATGTGAATATTTTATGTATAATATCAATGTACCTCTAATATTTTATATACATACAGTGCACATATATTTATGCATATATATGTCTGTATATACATGTGTAAATAATGGAGAAAAATAAATATTAATATATGTGTGTTTATGTCTACATGTATGTATATATAAAAATACTGCAAATATCAGCTTACTAATCTCCATATTAATGACAATTAATTTATATTTTGAACAAAAATAAGACATAATAGTTTTTAAAAAGCTAGATGTACTTACTTGTATATATGATAAAGAGTAGCAAATATGAGAAGTTCAACTATTCATCAGATTTGGAATAATTATTTTGTTTTTGCTTTTAAAAACAACTGCCTTATTTAGGTAATAAAACATTCTGACTGATGAGAAACTCTGTTTTTGATGCTAACTGACACATTGACTGTATTTTCATTTTATTTATTTAAGAGAAAATTTGTTGTAAAATTCTGAGTTATTGAAATATTTTATTATATTCTTTTTATGTTTATATTACTGTAGAAATAATTGCATTAGGGTTTATTATTAAGTTTTAAACATCTTAATTTTTATTATCCTATGATTCTCTTTAACAACCACCATGTTTCAATTAAGTCTTTAGAATAAAATTATTGGTAATACGTGAAACGTAATACTGTGATGATAAAGATATGATCTATTACACGGATTATCAGTCAAGGTTGAGAGAACAAGAAATTCATTAATAACTTGAAATTTATTTTCAAGTGTGCCTATTTATAAGATGAAAACATATAGATATCATTTAATTTAAAAGCACTTGTAAATAAAGTGGCAAAATGATTATAGGAAACAGTTAATGATATCTGTTTATTGAAGCAAACTATTATAAAATATATTAAATTAAATATTCATAATTACTATGATGTATTTCTGCATTAATTCACTTAATTTTCAAACTTAATGTATATAACTTTGTATTGTTACCAAAGTTGTATAATGTATGTATATATACATTTATGTGTGTAACAACCATTAATCAACAAGAGTGTTGTCTGAGTTTTCTGTCCTGTCTGGTCCTCCAGCCATTAAGTCCCAAAGAATCACACAGAGGTGTACATTAGTTATGAACTGATTGATCTAGTAGCTCAGACTTCTTGTTAACTCTTATAACTTATATTAGCCCATTATTCTTGTCTATGTTAGCTATATGGTTAAGTACCTTATTCGGTGAGGCAGTCACATTTTGCTTCTTCTGTGGCTGGGTCGTGATTGCAGATTAGGACTTTTTTCTTCCCACAATTCTCCTGTTATCATTGACCCACTTTACTTCCTGTCTGTTTGTCCTGCCTATACTTCCTGCCTGGTTACTGTTCAAACATTGTTTTATTAAAATACAATAGACAGGGTACAAACCATTGTCCTACAGCACAAGAGGCCATGTATTTAAAAAGAACAAGGAAGTATATTTGGAAAGATCAGGAGAGAAGATGAAGGGAGTATGATTTAATTATATTATAATATCAAAAAAATCTTTTATTTTTTTAAAAAAAGCTAAAGCAAAAGTAAGAATCAACCTGAGAGTATATGTTCAAACTGTGTACCATGTCTTTTATTCCAAATTGTATTCACCTGTAATAAGGTCTCAGCAAACCACTTTTATCTCTTATTAAGCTTGTGAATCATGCAACAATTATATTAATTTTTGAAAAATTCTGGGAAATATAACAAAGAAAGATATTTTATTATTCTATTTCAAAATACATAATAAAATGAGTGACTTTGAAGGTTTTATTTTATATTTTTGCAGCAGAACCTTAGTAAAATTGATAAACTTTTGGCTACAACTACTTAATATGTAAATTCCTAGTCTTAGTTACAAATCCCTCTCATATCCATTGTTATAAAATGTCATCAATATAATTTTTCATTTGTATGTTTTGCATGAATGCTTTCTGCTTGATTGTAGCTACTTTTATAGAACATAATTTTGTAGTTCCATGCACATGTATATTTTGCTGAAATTATATTTTATATTTGCTTACATACTTATATATCCATGTACATAGTTTGGCATTGTGTATGATGTTCACAATAATAATATTATAATCAAAATTTTATTAAAGTGAATTTATCATCAAGCATTGTATTTCTATTAACTTTTGCTCTCATTTTAAACATTTTTTCTACTGTTCATAATTTAAAACTATATTTTCAGAACAGATAATAATCAATGACTATTTAAATTGTGGCATAATTTATTTAGAAAGGAAAAATACAGATGGACTATTTAAAAGACAGAAAATACCCTCAAAGACAAAAACTAGCATTTTTCACCTAAGAATTTCAGTTCACTAGACTCATTATTACTTAGGGTATCCTGGACATCTGTAGAAACTAAAGGCAACAAATAAAGTGTTCTTTATTCTGGGTGTGTTTACCTAATTTAATTAAGGACTGGACTCACGTCCAGATAACACTAACTTTTATTCACTGCTTATTTTCTTTTGTTTTGTCAAGAAAAAACATTTAAGGAAACCAGTTTATCAACTGCACCACATCTCTTGTTCCAAGATATGTATCATATATCTAAATTTCACAGAGTGTTTGACTTCTGGAAACAAGAAGGATGATGGCTGAGGAGGAGATCCAGATACATTGTAACATCATAGCATAAAGAACAGTAAATCAGAAAATGGATATTAAAATATTTTAACCCACAGTGGTAATAATTGATTTTAATATCTTTAAAGAAATAAAAATAATAGAAAACTCAGTTTTTTTGTTTATTTGTTTTATTTATTCTTTATTTTCTTAGCATACACACAGGTTAAAACAAAACTACAAAAGATGGCATTATTTAACTGGCTCCACATGATTGTTTCTGGTAGTTTACTTTTGTCAAGTTGTTATCTGTGTTCTTGATCTAACTGAACAGTCTGTAATCTTCCTACATATTGATGACAGTTCAGTTTTCCTATATTTGACAACAATTTATTCTCCTTTTATAGATAATATAATTTCTAATTTAGCATAGGTTACATTATATTATATTATATATTATAATTCATTAATTAATAAAAACTAAAAGATGTCCTTTTAATGGCATTCATTCATATAATAAACATTTTATTTCTTTATGTGAATTTATTTTTCTGTTGTTTTGTTTTGTTTTTGAGACAGGGTTTTTCTGTATCTTTGGACCTTGTCCTAGAACTAGCTTTTGTAGAACAGGCTGGATTCCAACTCACGGAGATCTGCCTGCCTCTCTGCCTCCTGGGATTAGAGGCATATGTAAAAATTAACCAGTCTTTATGTAATTTTTAAAATTTTTTTCTTGTTATTTATGCATGTGAAAAACAAATTTTAAATATATTTATCCAAAGTATAAAATCCTGCCAGTAATACCAATTTCTTAATTTTTAATTCAGTTATTACCATTTTTTTACTACCTGTTAAGTGATAGCACCTTTAATTTAGTGCCTAATACACAAACAATTGTGACAAATACATTCAGTCAGCAATCTTACCATTTGTATGTCATAACAGTAAAAAAATAATAATCATTCATACTTAAATGTTATTCAGCATTTTAGAAACCCTAAAGTCTCAATAGACAAAATGAATATTACAGTTGTGTATTATTTAATTCTTGGTTTCTCTGAAAAAAAACTATAATCAAAGGAAACTTAATAAATTAAGTTCATTTTACCTTACAGTTTCAAAGGAATAAGAATCTATCATGAGTGGGGAGAGGAGCAGAGGCATGGCCACAGACAGACAGAATAGGAATCTGAAAACTGACATGTTTAACTGAATGCAGGAACCATAGAGAGCAAACTGCAAGTAGAGAAAAGCTATATAATCCTAAAGCCTGTTCCCACTGACAAACTTCACACAGCAATGCTTCTCTACCTAAACCTCTGCAAATACCACCACCACCTGGGACCAAGTCTTCAAACACCCAAGTCTATGTGGGATATTTCCCATTCAAACTAGCACAAGGTGTTTCAGGGTATATTTAAATAAAGATGAAAGACAGTATGAGTTCAAACACAAATTGTTCCAACGTTTTTGTAAAATTTTAGCAGATATAGTTAAGTAGCAAAAATATGTTTATATCATTTTTAATGTGCTTATATCCAATTTTAGTGAAGAACCTCCCTCATTAAAAATGTATATTCAAAACTACAAGAATGAAATATTGATAGTAATGTACAGTATGTTTGTAATTGTTTCAGGATTTTAAGTAAAAAGATATATAATGGACATGCAATTAAAATATTTGTGTAATAAAACACTTTCAACATATTTCAGTATCTATAATAAATTTAGAATTAATTCTCATATCTGTGAAAATAAGAATAGTATTAAACATCATTGGAGCTAATTTACTGATCAGAGGAGTGGAGTATTCTCTCCCTCTTCATAACCCTACCTTCTTAATAGTTGGCATCGTATTTATTATGCCCATTGAAGATGGATAAACTCAGGCCACAGTAGTTAAAAAATATTTGATTTAGACTTAAACTCTATAATTTAAGATTTCAAAAACTTATGTTCTTAAATGTTCTTATGAGGGCATTTAAAATGTAATATCAGATCCCCTCTTACTTAAGACTCCAGAAACATTTGGTATATTTGCTCATGGAAAATAAATACTTATCAAATAAAGGATAACATTGTAAAAGTACATTGGTAGGTAATGTAGTTACAAAACAGAACATTCTTTGCAAAAGCCATTCTTTAGGAAAACGTTCTCAGCAATTGAACTCTAAAATGATTTAAAAGTAACTCCATGACTGTCAAATATAAATAAACTAAAATAACCCAATTTGGGTCATTGCTTTAAATTGCAGATATTGATAAAAATAATCCACAACATTTAATGGTTTAAACACTGTTTTTGAAACAGGATTTTAAGTATCCCATAGTGTTCTCAACTTTGCTGTGCAGCCTAGAGTGACAATGGCATTATGATACTCTTACTTCTACTTCCTAAGTCCTGCAATTACAAATATGTGTTAGCACATTGAATTATGTAGTGATGAAGGTAGACATCAGAGTATTTTGTACACTACAAAACCCTTCATCCCTTGTACACCACAGAAGCCCTCATCCCTTTGAGATATATTACCAGTCTACATGTGAGTTTAATGTCTTCAAGGGTTTTGAACCCTTCAAAGATCATATGTGTACTTTATTACCTACTAACTTAGAAAATGAATAATATTGAAATCAATTGCAACTTTATCAATTAATTCAAATATGACTGTATTTCACCAGACAAAACAACATATGCATCTGGGAAAAAAATACTTGTATGCTTAAATTTCTCATTATTCAACATAAAATTCTTGTTCTTATCAGCAAAGTAATACTTACGTTCTACTTTTAAATTGTATATTTTTCTTGTTAGTTAAAGATAATAATACTCTGATTGCATTGGAGGGAAGATTTTTTGGTAGACTCAGATGTAAAAAAATTTGGTAGAATAAGAATTTTCCTCTCTCTGAGAAGTTTTATGCATTTAGGAAGAGAAAGGAGAATCATATACTTTATCACATTTTAGTTTCAGATGGTCCTGCTTCTGAAAGTTGATTTTGGTACATCTATGGTGTCTGTTAAGATAAGAGAAAAGTAAAGACACAATCTCTTGAGTAAATTGGGAGCATGGGGACCATGGGAATAGGTTGAAGTTGAGGGCAGAGGAAGAGAAGGGAGCAGAAATCAGTGTGTAGCTCAATAAAATTAATAAAAAAGAAAAAAAGATAAGAGGAAAGTATTTTTCAAGAAATCTTCTGTTTGTTCATATGTGCAAACATAATTTCATAGGGATAAATTTCTTTATAGCAACAACAATGAGCAGAGTGGGACACATGAATAAAGTCAAATATTATAGTATTATAGTTAAAGTAGTTGATGAGGTATGTAAATTACACTTTCTTTGGCTAGTAACTATATTTCATACAGAACTTTATAATTGGAAAAATGAAAGCAAATGACATTTATTATCCCATGTATATATCACTGTATCTCTTAAATAAGTGTTTTGAAGCTGTCAGACACTCCCTTGCAAGGAACAAACAAATATATGCAACTGTATTCATTAAATATATTAATAAAATATATAAAATTATGAACAAAAAATAAATTGTGTTAACTTTAATAAATTTATTAACTTGCTAATGAGACATACAAGTAACTTATGAGAATTATTATTAAGACAGATAAAACTTTACTCTTAAGGTTTTAAAAAGCAAATTTTAAATAAGTAATACACTGTTTCAGGTTTCTTATTGCTACAGAGATTATTTAGATATTACTATTTAGCATATTTGACAGAAGAAACAATCTGAAACATATTTATTTCCACAAATATCATTGTGGAAATACAGTCAAAGATAACCTACTTGGGGTTGATTACTTTAATAAGAGACTTCTAGTATTTTTATAAACTGATACTTACAATGACTTATAAATTACCATCACGGGTATTATGTTTTTAAAAGGTAAATTAATGTTTAAATATAAATAACACAATTTCATTCTACCCTACATCAGAAGTTGTCTCAAGTCCATTAGAAATGTATCTTTCTATAGTTATTTTATGTGAAAGAGTAAATTCATTTCTTTAAGCAGGCTTCTAGTTAAGCCCTTAATTTAAGTTGTCACATTTTTTGTTGTAAAAACAGGACAGCTAGTGTTAGAATGTTATTAATGTGTCAACCTGTTTTTGAACATAATTTTGTTGCTAAGGAGACCTTTATTTACATAAAAAAGCAGTTTCTCATCACTCTTTTATGTGAAGGAATTTTATCTATAAGCCAAATTATTTAGGAATTTAAAAATCATTCTATATATGGATTGTATTTAAGTATAAGATGAAATAATATACTCACACATCAATAAATATTTTTTAAACCTCTTAAAGTCATTTTGTTAATTTTATGGTTTAGAGTAAAATACATTATATTTATGAGCACATTCTTTATTATTTTCTTTAAGCTGATCACATAAAAAATGCTCAAGCTCTTCAAATTCTCACTTTTCTTTTTATATTTTCAGATTATAATTACATTTGTCCTTTCCATTCTTCTCTCAATCCCTCCTCATTGATGGTTATTAGTCTTCATATTGCCACAAATATATAGACTTTCCACATGTACAGGAAGGTCAATAACAATTTAAATGTTTTAAAACTATTTTCATTATTCTTTATATTAAATCTGTATTTTAAAAATAGTTTTTAAAATTCTTTGATTTTGTACCTTGTATTTTGATAAGTCTCAAAATATGACCCATGTCCTTCCAGATGCACACCTCTTCTCACTCTTATACTTTGTGTCCTTATTTTTAAACCTCTCAAACCTAAAGAGTGCTTCCTAGATGCTATTTGGAAAATAGCAGTTCAGTGAGGTATTGTGACCACAGCCTTAAAGAAAGCTGTCCCTTCCTCTCCATCAATTGTCTATCAATCTACAGGTTTAGATGGGATTTCATGATCACCTTCTACTTCATGGTGGAATTGTGTCTGGATGGATCTTGAATCAGTATTGTACAAGATTTTACAACCACTGTGAATTTATGTGTTCCTATGTTCCACTGTGTTCAGAAAGCACTGAATTTTTTTTAAATTATATAAATCCACAGCATCTGACTGTTATTCTTTTTGAACATTCTTCCTCAATGATGCCTCAACAGTGGGAGAAGTGAATGCAGTATAGATCTCCCTTTAAAGCTTGAGCATTCAACTATCTCTTATTCTCTGCACCTTTAACTGTCTGAGTCTATGTGTTAGTTACTATCTACTTAAAAAATGTTTCAATGATGAAGTTTGGTTATAATTAAATATCATTAGGACTCAGGTTAGTAACATTTCCCATTAACAGCATAATAGTACTACATTCTCCCTTAGGAGGACTTGTAAAACCCTAACTTATTGGCCCGAATAATTGTGTCAGATATGGTTTCCATCTGGTTGATCAGGAATTAAATCCACTGATGTAGGGATTGGTTACTTCAGTGACCCCTGTTGTACCAATGGTTAAGTCTCATTACAGGTTTTGCAGGTTCATAATATTGATGGCTATTTATTCCTCTAGTTACATACAAACTAACTTCCAAACTATAAATGTGAGTCAATAGATACGATGTTTTCATATCAATACTAGTTTGATTCCTAAACAATTCATGAATAAAGAATGTGGTGTCTTCTGCTATAGGGTTTCACCATCCAAGTTCTGGCGATTAACAAAAACAATGACAAATAACCACAATATTTTAATATTTGGGGGTCCACAAGACATCATTGTTCAACAACTACAACAGAGGAAATGTAGTCTTCATATAGGGCTTATTTTCTAGTCTAGTACAGTGGCAACATTGTTTTCCTTCCATAGAATATGTCCATTTAAAAGCTGTAGATAGGTAGATGTTAATATTAATATGTTAATATTATAGAAAGTTTCTGCACAAGTAGTTTTTCATATGAGTTTATTAGAAGTGTTTTACTATTTGCTATCCATTCCTGTGCTTCTTCATCTCCCCATTCTCTCATTTCCAACCCCATGTAACACTTCCAGTTATTAGCTTAAACCACTTTTTATCAGTAAGTTCTATCTTTCCCTCCATGAAAGTCATTCTCCATCTTGAGCTTTACTAATTATCTGACATCTATGACTATTCCAAGGAAAATATTCATACGTGAAGATTAACAGCTAACATGAAATAGTGAGGGAAAATACGCAACATTTGCTATTTGCATTCTACATTACCTCACTCAGAATGTTTGCTTTCAGCTCTGTCCATTTACCTGAGACTTTCATTGTTTTATTCTTCTCTTAGCAATAGGTCCTCATGGGCAAATGTGCCATTTTTTCAGTATCTGTTCATCAGATGATAAGCATCTGCGTGTTTTCCTTTTTTTACCATTGTGAATAAAATATAGAAGAACAAATAACTCTAGGAAGGAAAATATTTTTGGCATATGCCTAAGAATTATGTTGCAGGATCACGTGGTAAATCTATATCTAGCTTTTTTTTTTTTAAGAACCTCCATACTGATTTCCATAGCAGCTACTCAAGTATGTACATCCACACCAACATCTACAATTATGTTTATTTTTTTACTTTTCAGTATCATAATTTAATTACATAATATTCTATTCTCTTTCATCCCTATAAACTCTCCCATATATCTTTTATTTCTCACTTTCAAATTCATATCTTTTTTCATTGATTATTGCTACATACAATATATATATAGTATATATATATCCTAATTACACACACAAACACATATATAAAATCTTTAGTACATAAATAAACCCTGATTAGTATATCTAATGCTACTTGTATGATTAATTTCTTTTCCTTTTTATTTTTTATTTTATTTTATTATTTAAAAATAAAACAAGGTATCTTTTTTTTCCATTACACATACTAATCCAAGTTTCCACTCACTCCTCTCATCTATTTCTCTACTAACACTCCTTCCCACCCCCCCATCCATTTCACAGATAGGGGAAGGCACATTGCTTTGAGGAAGATCCAAGGCCCTCCCTACTATATCTAGGCCTAGCAAGGTATCCATCCACAAAGAATCAGTTCCCCCCAAAAAGTACAAGCAGTGGAGATAAATACTGGAGCTAGTGCTAGTGGCCCCTTAGTCTGCCTCAGCCATGTAACTGTCAACCACATTCAGAGGGACTGGTTTGGTACTATGCTTGCTCCTTCCCTGTCTGGCTGGAGTTGGTGAGCTCCCATTAGCTCAGGTAGACTGCTTTAGTGGGTATATCCATCATAGTTTTGAACTCTTTGCTCATATTCTCAATCCTCCCACTCTTCAACTGGACTTTGGGAGCTCAGTTCTGTGTTCCTATGTGGGTTTCCTTTATCAGTTGTTGAATGGAGGCTCTAGGGTGATATATTTTTTAAAATTTATTTTTCCATTCAAAAATTTACACTTCCTCCCCTCCTCCCATTCCCCTTCAACTCCTCCATTCACCCTCCTCCCTCCCCTCCCTCCTTAAGAGATGGCAAGAAATCTTGCCCTGTGAGAAGTCCAAGCCCCCCCTCCCCCCATCCAGGCCTAGGAAGCTTTGCATCCAAATAGACTAAGGTCCCAAAAAGCCAGTACATGCAGTTCTCTCCTACTTGGATAACTGTAGTAATTCTAGAGCTAATACATGCCAAGGGACACCACTCCCGTCGTGGGGGTGGGGGGGGCAGGAGCATTTATCAGATCAAAACCAACCCAGTGAGCTCCCCCTCAGCCCCAACCATGAAGCAGGAGCCGGTGGCTTTGGTGACTCTAGATAACCTCAGGCCCATTGCATGCCTCCGTGGTGGCGACAACCCATTTGAACATCTGCCCTATCAACTTTTGATGGTAGTTATCATGCCTACCATGGTGACCATGGGTGATGGGGAATCAGGGTTCGATTCCTGAGAGGGAGCCTGAGAAATAGCTACCACATCCAAGGAAGGCAGCAGGCATGCAAATTACACACTTTGGATCCAGGAAGGTAGAGACAAAAAATAACAATACAGGACTCTTTTGAGGCCCTGTAATTGGAATGAGTGATATTTAAGGTATTTATTAGTCTGACTACAGAGCAAGGCCAGTTCAGGCACCCCTTCCTCTATTGCTTAGGGTCTTATTTGGGATTACTCTTGTGGATTACTGGGAATTTCTCTAGAGCTAGGTTTTTTGCTAGACCCAAAATGGCTACCTCAATCAAGATATCTCTTTCCTTGCTCTCATTTTAGTCCTTTCATAGTGACTAACCCAATCTATGAAGTTTTCCTTGTCCCTCCCCTTCTCCCCTCTGCTTCCCCTTCCACCCTCCCTTCTCCCCCACCCCATGTTTCCAAATTTGTCAGGCAATCTTATCTATTTCAACTTTCCAGGTGGATCTATATAAGTTTTTCTTATGGTACACCTTGTTAGCTTCTCTAAGATCATGAAATAAAGGCTCAATATAATTTGTTTATAACAGTAGTATATCCACTTATCAGTACGTACATACCAAATTCATCTTGTTAAGTCTGGATAACCTCTCTCAGAATTGTGTTTTCTAGAAGTGGTTCGTAGGTGTCCAGGGAGATGTCCCCAGCTGGTACCTTGGGCAACTGAGGAGAGGGAACCTGAAATGACCCTATCCTATACTGATGAATATCTTACATATCACCTTAGAAGCTTCATCTGGCGAGGGATCGAGGTAGAGACAGAGACTCAATTTGGAGCAACGGTCTGAGCTCTTAAGGTCCAAATGAAGAGCAGAAGGAAGGAGAACATGAGCAAAGAAATCAGGACCTCGAGGGATGCACCCACCCACTGTGACAGTGGAACTGATTTATTGGGAGCCCATCAAGGCCAGCCGGTCTGGGACTGAATAAACATGGATTGAAACTGGACTCTCTGAGCATGGCGGACAATGAAGGCTGATGAGAAGCCAAGGACAATGGCACTAGGTTTCGATCCTAATACATGAACTGGCTTTGTGGGAGCTTAGCTTGTTTAGACGCTCACCTTCCTGGACGTAGATAGAAGACCTTCGTCCTCCCGCAGGGCAGGGAATTTGGACTGCTCTTCAGTATCAAGAAGGAGGGGGAATGGTGTGGGGGGAGGAGAAGAGGAGTGGGGATAGGGGGAGGGGAGTGGGGGAGGGGGCAATATTTGGGAGGAGGGGAGGGAAATGGGAAACGGGGAGCAGGTGGAAATTTTAATTAAAAAAGAATAAAAATAAAAAAAAGAATTGTGTTTTCTAATTCCTTCAATTTGCACACAGATTTCAAGATATAGTTTTTCATTGCTGGTGTTTAAATGTGCAGTATTGTCTTTATCCATTTTTCAGTTGAGAGTCATCTAGTTTCTTTTTGCAAGTTCTGCCTATTACAAATAATGCTGTTATGAGCATAGTTGAACACATGTCTTTGTATTATGATTGAACATCTTCTGGGTATATGCCCAAGAGTGGTATTGTTGGATCCTGAAGTGGTTGATTCCCAATTTTCTGAGAAACCATCATACTGATTTCCAAAGTGGTTATGGAAGTGTGCATTCCCACCACTAATGAATGAGTGTTCCCTGTACTCCACATTTTGTCCAGCATAAGCTATCCTTGGTGTTTTTGATCTTAGCCATTCTGTCAGGTATCAAATGGTATTTCAGAGTTTTTTGACTGGAAATTCCCTGATGACTAAGGATGTTGAACACTTCTTTAAGTGCCTTTTGACCATTTGAGATTCTTCTGTTGAAAATTCTCTGTTTACTTCTCCACCCCATTTTAAAATTGGATTATTAGAAATTTTGATGTCTATTTTCTTGAGTTCTTTATATATTTTGTAGATCAGTTCTTAGTATGTAGTAGGGATAGTGATTATCTTTTCCCATTTAGTAGGCTGCCTTTATGTCTTATTGACTGTGTCCTTTGCTTTACAGAAGCTCCTCAGTTTCAGGAGGTCCCATTTATTGTTGCTCTCAGTGTCTGTGCTACTGGTGTTATATTTAGAAAGTGGTCTCCTGTGGCCATGCATTAAAGGTTACTTCCCACTTTTTCTTCTATGTCTTTCAATGTTGTCAGATTTATATTGGGGTCTTTAATCCATTTAGGTTTGAGTTTTGTACATGGGGATAGATATAATTCTAATTTCATTCTTCTACACATTGATATCCAGTTATGCCAGCACCATTTATTGAACATGTTTTGTATTTTTTCCATTGTATAAATTTAGCTTCTTTGTCAAAAGTCAGGTGATCATAGGTGTGTACATGAATATCCAGGTCTTTAATTTGATTACATTGTTTAATCACTCTGTTTTTATGCCAGTACCAAGCTGTTTTCATCACTGTAGCTCTGTAATAGTGCTTGATTTCAGTTATGGTGATTCCTCTGAGAATTCCCTTATTGTCCATGAATATTTTGGCTATCCTGGGTTCGCTTTTTTTATATGAAGCTGATTATTTTTCTTTCAAGGTCTGCAAAAAATTTCTTTGGGATTTTGATAGGGATTGCATTCAATCTATAGATTGTTTTTGGTAGGATTGCCATTTTTATTATGCTGATCCTAACTATCCAAGAACATGGGAGATCTTTTCATTTTTCTGGTGTCTTCAGTTTCTTTCTTCAAAGACTTAAAGTTCTTTTTAACAGGTTTTTATCTTCTTTGGTTAGTGTTCCCCTGAGATATTTTATGTATTTGTGGCTATTGTGAAAGATAATGTTTTTTTGAATTTTTTTCTCTGCTTCTTTATCATTTGTATATAGGGGGTCTACTGATTTTTTTTTGAGTTGATTTTGTATTGTATGATATTATTGAAGGTATTTATCTGCTGTAGGTGTGTCCTGGTAGAATTTTTGTGGTTACTTATATATACTATCATATCACCTGCAAATAATGAAAGTTTGACTTCTTCCTTTTCAATTTTAATCTCCTGGGTCTCTTTTTGTTGTCATATTGCTGTAGCCAGAACTTCAAGATCTATGTTGAATAGAAATGGAGAGATTAGGCAGTCTTGTCTTGTTACTGATTTTAGTAAAATTGCTTTGAGTTTCTCCCCATTTAATTTGATGTTGGCTGTCAGCTTGCTGTATATTGCTTTTATTTTATTTAGATGTGCTCCTTGTATTTCTGATGTTTCCAAGACCTTTATCATGAAGGGCTGTTGGATTTTTTGGAATGCTTCTTCAGCATCTTATGAGATGGTCATATGTTTTTTTTTTCTTTCAGTCTATTTGTATGATAGATTACACTGATAAATTTTTGTATGTTGAATCATGCCTTTATCTCTAGGATGAAGCTGACTTAATCATACTGAATATTTCCTTAAGTATACTTCCTTTAGATTCTTCTCCTGAGAATTCTCTGCTTAGTTCTAGAGCCCAATATTTAAATGGATTATTTTGGAATTTTGATGTCTAATTTCTTGAGTTCTTTATATATCTTTGTGATCAGTTTTCTGTCTGATGTGGGGTTGGTGAGGATCTTTTCCTATTCAGTAGGCTGCCTTTGGTCTTATTGACTGTTTCATTTGTTTTACAGAAGCTTCTCAGTTTCAGGAGGTCCCATTAATTTTTTTTTTTTTTTTTTTTTTTGCTCTTAGTGTCTGTGCTACTTGGGTTATAGTCAGTAAGTGTTCTCCTGTGGCCATGCATTGAAGACTGCTTCCCATTTTCTCTTCTATTAGGTTCAGTGTGGTCGGGTTTATACTGAGGTCTTTAATCCAGTTAGATTTGAGTTTGTACATGGAGATACATATGGATCTATTTGCATTCTACATGTTGACATCCTGTTATGCCAGAACCATTTGTTGAAAATGCTTTCTTTTTTCCGTTGTAAAACTTTAGCTTCTTTGTCAAAAATAAGGTGTTCATAGGTGTGTGGATTAATATCCTCATCTTTGATGTGATTCATTGATCATCCTTTCTGTTTTTATGTCAACACCAGGCTGTTCTCATTACTGAAGCTCTATAATAGAGCTTGATATTAGGGATGCCTCCAGAAGTTCCTTAATTGTACAGGATTGTTTTGGCTATCCTGGGTTTTTGTTTTTCCATAAGACGCTGATTATTTTTTTCAAGGTCTGTGAGGAATTGTGTTGCAATTTTGATGGGGATTGCATGAATCTATAGTTTTGAACTAGGTTAGTAAGCACATAGATAAAATATGTCAAAGAAAAGTTCAGGTTAATAGCACAAAGCAATGTCTGTTAGTGATAGCATATGTCTGGGTCAACTTTTGGAAGCTAGGATGGTTACATCAGCCATCAGATAAGCAATGTTCCTGTCCTAGAAGAAAATAGAATATATTCCCATATTTTTGAAAAGTGAAGAAGTACTTACTGAAATGTAAAGCTTAGTAATGTCTGGTTTGGAGCACTCTAGTATATCATGTATAACATTTAAAATAATTATATATATATAATGTATATAGTGTAATATTGTGTTATATATTAAAGTTAAATTAGGTTTATTTCTTTTGTATTGAAGTATATAAATTCTGATTAATCAGAGAAGTGGTTATATGACCAATGACACCTTCTCTCCCTGTCCTCTCTTGATCCAAAAGGACCAAATCTCTTTCTTAGCCGCTTCCTGATAATTTCTGCATTTCTGTATATGTCCTCTAACACCTCTATGGCTAATTTGGCCAGTGAATAGTTGACTACAAACTTGATTCTATACTTCAGTACAAGAAGAAATAAAGCTAATTTGAAATAAATTTATTTGACCTTAATTTCCACTCCTATGCCTTTAGAGTTATTTTTTGTTTTGTATAATCTTTGTTTTTGTTTTTGATGTTTTTCTAGATTTTTAATCTATCCAGATGCAGCCACTTTTCATTGACAAGTAATTTAAACTCAGGCATGATTTATTTACTAAATCTAAATTTAAAGATTTCTTCCATATAGTCAATATATAAAATTTTAAAAATATACATTTTTAATTTCACTGAAAAGCAATTTTTAAATTGATATTTTAGTAATATCAGTGTTTTCAAATAAATATTAAAGTATATTAATGATGCATTAGTTGTTTTTGTCGTTGCCAATACAAAAATGCCTAACCAAGGAAACAAGAAATCATAGGTCCACTTTCACTTATATATTGAGGGAAAGTACAAGACAACAAAATGGCAAAAAAGTGAGGCCACTATCACATTCATATGCAGAAAGAACAGAGCACTGAATGTTGGTGCTAAACTACCTGACTTCTTTTTATATAGCCAAGGGATTGTTGCTGTTAAGAGCTATGTTGTGTCTTTCCATGTCATGTGATCAGATTCAAATTCATATAATGCTATATAAATATGCACAGAGGTTTGATGCATAGACTCTAGATCATCTCAAGTATTTGTCTTCCCAGTCCTTCACAAATGAACCAATACTCGTTTTTATCTAAATGGCTAAATAATTCAATTGACCTAACTAAATAACAAATCTTTTTTACGTTTTCATGATAATATGATACTTGTTTTTTTTTCCTTGCTGATTTTTTTATTAATTAATTAATTTAATTATTAAAGATTTCTGCCTCTTCCCCGCCACCACCTCCCGTTCCCTCCCCCTCCCCCAATCAAGTCTTCCTTCCTCCTCAGCCCAAAGAGCAAGCAGGTTTCTCTGCCCTGTGGGAGGTCCAAGGACCACCCACCTCCATCCAGGTCTATTAAGGTGAGCATCCAAACTACCTGGGCTCCCACAAAGCCATTACATGCAATAGGATCAAGAACCCATTGCCATTGTTCTTCAGTTCTCAGTAGTCCTCATTGTCCATTATGTTCAGCGAGACCGGTTTTGTCCCATGCTTTTTCAGTCCCCGGCCAGCTGGCCTTGGTGAGTTCCCGATAGATCATCCCCATTGCCTCAGTGTGTGGGTGCACCCCTCGCCGTCCTGAGTTCCTTGCTCGTGCTCACTCTCCTTCTGCTCCTCCTTTGGATCGTGAGACTTCAGTCCAGTGCTCCAATGTTGGTCTCTGTCTCTGTCTTCTTTCATCGCCTGATGAAGGTTAATATTCAGGGGGATGCTTATATGTTTTTCTTTGGGTTCACCTTCTTATTTAGCTTCTCTAGAGTCACGAATTATAGTCTCAATGTCCTTTATTTATGGCTAGAAACCAAATATGAGTGAGTACATCCCATGATAATATGATACTTGTAATGATACATTTTGTGTTATATATATTGTTAGTTCGGCTTTTTATTTTGCTGTAAAATTTTGAATCACATGGTTGGGTAAACACTACACTTAAATAACAGCCTTCAGCAATTTCTTTTTTACTTTATCCTCTCCCACTAGAGGTGAAAATTGTTGTGAGCCACTGTTGTAGAATATTTTAATCACACTCTGACATTCTTGAGACTGTTAATAATGTTTATCTGGAATCAGAGATTGTAGCTACCACAAGCTAACCAAATTAGCAATAGATAGGTGTTATAGGACATATAGTGAGATGCAGTTAGTATCAGCAGGGATCATAGAGAGAGGTTTGATTTTTTTGATGAATGGAGGAAAGGGAGAGGAAGTCACTTGTCATTTCATCACCACTTCTCTGACTGATCAGATTCCTACCCCAATATCTGACTTCCAACTTTTTATTGTTAAGGAATAATTGAATAAACACATAAATCTGGTTCCCAACATGGGGCACAAGAGCATGGGGCTCACACTTATCACCAGTTTTGTAATTTCTGGAATCCCTCCATGGCTGATTTTACTTCCCCCCATCAATTCAAGTCTAGGGTTTTCCCACTGAAGCCTCTCTACAGCAGTATCTAGCTGCCAGTTGTCCCTGGTCCCAAATGCCACAGAAGTTACCTGCCCACAGAAGACTGGCTCAGTCATTCACGTGGCCTTGTTCCCTCTCTTCCTGCCAAGTAGACATCTTCCTCACATCCCCATGTGCCCACTTTTCTAGCATTTCACTACCTCTCCCCAGGGGTTCAACTAAACTTATTATGGGGTCAAACTAAATTTATTATGCTTGGTAATAAATGTATTTACCAACTGAGTCATATTCCTGGATCTTTGTTATTCTTGACAGTAAGGGAAAACATACATGTATAAGAGTTTCCACATTTTTTGTTATAGAAAATTACCATTAGCAATACAATACAAGAAGGCTTTTTAAAAGATTGTTCATAATAGTCTTTCTTAGCACAAGGCAGATTCAATAAACCATTTAGCTACACAATGTAGTTTAAGATGTGCAATGAAAGTCTGAAACTAGATGCAGTGTGGTGTTCACCCTGTATAATTTATTGTGATGAACTTTGTATATTTAATAATCCTATAAATTAAATATTCTATATTTAATATTATATGCCTCTTAAAAGTTTAATTTTGGAAGTAAACACAAATAAAATCCAGCAAACTAAAATATAAAGTTTTGATGCACATAATAAAAATTTATGTGTATATGTTTTTTCATAAACTATCTTAATCTATTTTAGATTTTTCACTTGAAAATTTAATTTTTTAATGATTATTTTATCTTTCTGGACTCACTACTAAATGAACTATCTGTTTCTTCTCCTATCTTCCCCCAAATCCCAGGGATCATAATAAAAAAAAGGACATAGAAAACTATAAGGGATAGAGGATGGTAAAGGTGGTATGAAATTCTATATTATTTCAGAATCAGTCTTAACAATTAGCATATATTAATTACCTTATAGTTTGCTTGTATCTAAATTGAAAACATCATTAATTTTATGTTTTATACATATTGAAGATTTAAAAATAGAGGTACTTAAACTCATGTATTGACACCACAGTTGATCTAACAATTGTGATGGTTGCACTAAAAAGTAGTATATGAATTATATTTAAAAAATCACAGTGACATAATCCAAAACCAAAATGACAAGAAAAACAATATAATTCAAATCTGCAATGACAGAAAGGACAGTATGAGAGTTTTGTTCTGTTAATTGAAGCATAAGATAGTAAATGGTTGAATTATTTGTACTTTGAATTTTTGTTTTATTATTTACAGATATAGGTTCATTGTGAGTGATGGCAAAGGAAAGCACTTTATCAAAAAATAAATTGAGCTTTTTTTTTTTATTAGAGACATTCCCAGAATTTCCTTCTTCAAAGGTTGAGACTGAATAAAGTGCCTCAGAAGAAGTACATTCCTTTTTTTTTTCAAAAACACATTCTCATGACTCATCTTTATTTCTGAATATATGAGCTCATTAAATATTCATGGATATGACTCTGAAATAAAAATAATTTTAAAAAGAAAAAAATAAATTTAAATTAAGCTATATATGCACATAAAATTAATATTGAAGATTTCTGTCTAGGAAAGTAAGGGGAATTTTAAAACAGCATGTTTTCTGTCGTCTAGAACTCAGACTTGAAGAGGGACTGTAAACCAAGTGGAAGAGGATGAGTGGGAGTGGATGGGAGGGGATGGAGTTGAATGTGAGTATAGTACAGTGGTGCACACAGAGGCTGTCAGAAGGAAACACATCAGTCTGTGTTTATACAATATACAAATACTAAACTGGTCAATTTTATCCTAGCTCATTTTGACAAATAGCTTAATTTGTTTCTGTCATGCATATAATTGCCAATGGGTTATTATACATTATATTAAAATGATATATACATAAACCATGAAGCTCCTTAAAATTCAACAATGCCATGACATCAAATTCAATAACTGTATTGTGATGATCACTTCTGTATAATTTCTAAATATTTTGTTACTGTGCAAAAAACCCTGACGGTCCTTAAGGGGAATCATTGGTTTCCTACTATTAACCTTAAGGAATGACCATTTTCTGACTCTACAGAGCTACCTGTTTTGGCTGTTTTACAAAAACAAAGTAATGTAAAAGTCGTAAATGTTTTTATACATATATGCACTTCTGAACCTTTATGATTGTGTGTCTTATTAGCTATTTTCCAGCTATTTATCTACTTATTGAAGCTGATAATACATGATTAAAAAATATAAAATTATCAGAAATTTTGCCACAAAAGTAATTTGTAGTTTAAGAGAATTTATAGTCCTGTGCATCTTAATTTTTATTTCATATCTTTTTTCATGGACATTTTAAAAATTTGGCTATGATGTTACATAAAAAATCATCATTACACTATAATTACTGATTTGCACATAACAGTTTGAATATGCTTTATTTATTATGTATTTGCACCTGTGATAACTTAAATATGTTCTACATAAGTTCATGTATTTTAACTACTGGGCCTCTATTCCTGGTGCTGTGTGGTGGGGGAAGATTTGGAACCTTCAGGGTATGCAGCCTTACAGGAGGAGATACTTCACTAGAGGTGGAATCTGAGAGTTTATACCATCCCCCCGTTTTTAGTTTTCTCTGTTTCCATGAGTGCACTTGAAATAGAAAAACTCAGCTTCCTGTTTAGTGTACCTACTGCCTGGCCTTCTGAGATAATACAGTCTCTTCCTCTGGAACCAAAAGCAAAAATGAACTTTCTTCTATAAATTGTTTTTATTCATAGTATTTTATCATAGTAATATTTTATTTTATTGTACTTTATTATACTCAATATTTTAACATATCAAGCATTTTTTCATGGGTTTGTTTTATGAACACACACATACATATAGAACTTCCTTGGAGAAAGTTTTGTGTTTTTGAGTTTCAATTTCTTGAATACTCAACAGACTAGGAAGATAATTACTTCATTTTTAACTCTATTTTCCAGTATGTCAGTCTTCTTGGAAATTCCCAGAGAGAAAGACCCAGAGCTGTTCCTCATAGTTCTGAGATTCTAAAACCTGAAGTATTAACAATGAAAATTAATTATCACAAACATTTAAGTAAAATTAAATCCAACAACGTTTATTTTGCTTCAGTTATTGCCCCCAAGATCCTGCCTTGAGTTCTTGTCCTGACTTCCTTTGGTGATAATCAAAGAGCTGTAAGCTACAATAAACCTATTCCTCCCCTAGTTGTTTTGGGTTACAGTGTTTATCCACAATAACAGAAACCCTGCAACAAGGGAATCTTGAGAACTTTATAGGCTGACTACCCTGGTATATGAAACAGATAATTGCAAAGCACCATGTCTCAAACATGGTAGAACACAAAGACTGACATCCAAAATTATGCTCTATCCACCACACGTATGTTGCCGTTGGTTAACAAATGCCTGAACTCACACATACTAATGTACATACTCAAATATGCATTCATAACATGCACAAAAAATGAATTTAAGAGAGGAAATCAGGAAAATTGGATATGTCACAGCTGAATAGAAAGACTTCCTGTGTTTTAGAGATTCCTTAGAAGAATATGTAATCAAAATAAGAATTATGAAAAATTGTCTTTTCACCATGAATATTAGCAAACTTAAAAATGATAATAGATGCATGTTGGAGCAAATTACTTGTTGCAAATACTTCTGAAATGTGTCTGAAATACTGAGGCCGCACTATGATGAATCATTAGGTTGACATTCCTTAGACATGAAAGGTCTTGCTTCAATGATTACATAAACTCTTCATAACTATATTTAAGGTATGACATAAAATCATTAGAAACTGTCTTGGTGAATGGGAGAGAAAAAATCTGTCTTTCTACTTTATGAAAAAAATAGAAATAACAAAGAAAGTTTTTAAACATTCTAGCTAACAATAAAAGAAACTTTACATTAGCTCACAGGGAAAAGATATATGTGTTTCTAAAGAAAAATAATAATGATCAGGTTAAGACTCAGGTATATTTAAGAAGATTAAAAAAAGATGCTAAATTGTATCTGAGTCCAAATTTTAAGAAAATTAAAGAAAGAGAGTAAGTTGTATCTGAGACCAATATTTACGTAATTATTAGTAGTCATGGCTTCATAGATTTATTAGACTCATTATTTATTATTTATTAGACTTATTACTATGACAGTTAATCTTCATGATCAATCTGGAAGTTACCTGGGAGGCACACTATTGGACATTTTTGAGAAAGCATATACAAGGAACTTTTGTATAAACTGTGAAATATTAACTATCCTTTCCCTGTGTGCTGGCATTCCAGTCTGATTAAAAAAAAATGAAGAAAACATTGAGCTGAGCATCAGCCTACATTCCTCTGCGGTGTGATTGTGTGTGCAATGTGACCATTGCTTTATGTTCTTACCACCATTTCTCACCAAAATAATGGACCTAATCCTCTCTTAAACTGTGAGCCAAAATAAATCTGTCCATCAAGTTATTCTGAGTGCGTACCTTGTCAGAAACAAGAAAAGCAAGAGAGGCAAAAAGTATCAAGAATGGAGCTAATATTGTTCTAAACCAGGCTGCTGTTCATACCCTTCAAAGCTGGTCCATGGAGGGACTATGGGAGACAGTAGAGATGCTGATAAGAGGAGGCACAAAGCTATGCAAGCAGTGCAGTGCAAAAGAGCTGTTGTTGGGGGAGATACAAAGGCTGGAATGAAGATGGAAATGGCAGAGGGGACGCTCGTGCTTACAGAGGGAACATAACTCTATCTGAAACTGAGTCTATTATCTTGTCTTATATTTCTAGTGAGGAATTTGCCTGCATTTTCTAAGAACTATACTTTGATGAGGCTGAATTAGAGGGGAACAAATTGAGTTTTGGGGGGAGGAAATGGCAAGACAATACTATTAAGGCATGATATTGATTACCGAACTTACTGAAATTTATAATAAAAATCAAAGGGGCACAAAGTGAAAACCCTTTTCTCTTACTAGAAAAGGACTATGGGAACATTTGCATAGAATAGACATGATTATCAACATTGTGACCACAATTTTGAAAGAAACTCAAGCTCTTAAAAATCTTTGCGCTTTGCTCTGAAACAATAGGAAAGGTGCCTTGAGAATAAAATCCTTAAAATATATAAAATTATTTTAAATGGCAGAACCTGAACCAAGTATGCCACCAAAGAGGCACCCACCTCTATAAAGGCTACTAGTAGAAATATTTTCATTGTGAAGTTCAATAGGGAAAAAGCACTCTGATGTGACTGTAGCTTAGTTCCAAAGGAAATGAGCTGTATCTGGAGATGGCATCAGAACTTGGAGTTGTTGCTGTTCACCTAGTACTGTCTTTGCCAGCATTGCAGAATAAAAGAATTACTGTGTTATGGTGACCTTAATGTAGAAAGCTACTGAATAACACAGTGTAAAGCAAGGTCAGATAACTTTCACTGCACCGTAGAGAAGATTCTGTGTAATGATGTGAAGACTAAATCTAAGTGTCAGAAGGGAGCTCCTAAGATTGAAAGTACTAAAAATGTATGACATTCACCTAAGAGAGCTGTAGGTACTGAGTGGAAACTACACAAACATCATTACATTTTGAAATTACCATGAGCCCTTAAGGAACAGAAAACAAATGCTACAGCTTGAAATGGTATATTTGGAAGTCACGTAGACATGGAGTAGACTATTATTGTGTGTCTTAGTTAGGGTTTGTTTTTATTGTTATTATAAAACGTTACCCCCCTCCCAAATTGAGACAGGGTAGATTTATTTCAGTTTACAAATCTCAGTTTGCAGTCCTTCATTGTGGGAAGTCAGAGAAGGAACTCAAGGCAGGAACTGAAGCAGGGATAATAACTAGTTTGCTTCTCAGAATATTTTTTCATAATAACCAGGCCCACCACCCTAGGTGTGGCAAAAGCAACAGTCAGCTCGCCCTTACATATCAATTATCAATTAACAGAATGTTCCACAAACTTGCCCAAGGAACAGTTGAAAGTGGAATTTTCTCAAGTGAGTTTCTGTCCTCCAAAATGACCCTGGGGTGTGTGAAGTGGACATAACACTAGCCAGAACAATGATTAATCATTGTTAATTTAATTGTAACCCTTCTGGATGTGTTTGTCAAGACATTTTCAGACAGTTTTAGCTGAAGTGACAAACCACTCCTATAGTGCTTGTCAGCCACTGTAGATTAAAGATTGAATACAATGTCAAAAAGAAGGAAGCCGGATTAGGACCAGCATTCATCTCTCCCTGTTTCCTTGCTGTGGACAAAATATGATCAAGCCCATGCTTTCTGCCTTGATGAATTGAATACCCTCTTAAGTCATTCACCAAAATAAATATTCTTATGTTATTTCTCTCAGGTACTCTTTTCAAAGTACTTAGAAAATAACTATTAAATCACCCGGCAAAATATCTAATTTTATTTTAATGCTGAGGGACTGAATGAAAAGATAATATAATATGTGTATATGAAACAAACGAGTAAATAAAAGACAGACTTAATAAACTCTAGATTTAGGCCACAGTGGAATCTTCAAAAGCCTGAATAGTCAAGATTGAAGTGGTGATGAGTAAAGTTTCAGAAGAGGAGTTTGATGACAATTTAACAAGTCCCTGCTACTAAAATATTTAACAGATGTTATAAATTATCATGTCACTCATTTAAAAACAAAACATAGCTGAAAATCATAGTTTTAGTTGTACTGTTTTAATTGTAATAGAATTCCAAGTTGATTCAATAGGATGTTTCTCTAGATAAATAAAAGAATATAGATTTTATAATTCTTCTTTTAATTCTTCCGATGTTTTTCTCTTAAAAGACAGTCTCAGTTTGTACATTGTCCTTGAAATTTGTTCTTCTCATCCGTGGTCTCCAGTTAAGAATGTTTCCTTCTGTACAGTCACACTGCTGACCTTGCTTTTTTTGTGGATTGGTTGGCAATGGTAACTGCAGATTAATACCAGCTCAAATTTCTTTGCTTTTGATTAAGGTCCCGAGGTTAGAAAAATGTAATTTGTCCTGGAAAAGTAGTATAGGAAGAACATGACAGCAATTAATCCTCTCCTTGCTATGACAAGGACAAAATACTCCTTAATATCTTTAGTATCTTTGCAATATTATGAAAGGCAAATTTACTTTAGGTCATGTTTACTTGTAGGTAGTAGTTTTACAACTTTATACGTTTTTTTTGTTAGTCATTTCATCATGAGGATGCACATTAACATTACATTTACAGATTATTGCATATTCACAAACTAAAAATTATGATATAATAATGCCATTTCATAACATGATCTATCCTAAAGTACTTCTCAAGGACCTATCTCTAAATACGTTTACTTTGGGAATTGTGACATTCACATAAAAAATTTGGCCAGGACAGAATTCTACTTACAGTAAATGTAGTTAAGAAATATAATGAAAGAGGAATAGAAAGAAGAAAAATGTGAAAAAAACACAAGGAGAATGATGGATAGAGGCCAGGAGAGAGAGAGAGCGAGATAGATATATATATAGAGAGAGGCAGTCTGCAATATTTGAATATTTGGACCAGGAATTGAGTATTCACCAGCAACCAAATTTCCAGATGTCTTGATATTGAACTTACAGTCTCCAGAACTGAAAAAAAATAAGTATTTGCTACCAAGGAAACAACATTTTTATACAAAACAAGTAGCCCAATATGTTAATGTTAAATAATGGTAAATAAATTCTGTATGTCTCCTTTAAGGATGCTCAGGTAGTATCAAAAAGAAAATGATTTTCAACTAAGGATGCAAATATTCTGGATTCTAAATTTAGAACAATTACTCTTTATATAAAACATGTCCATTTCCTTCCATTCACAACTCTGAAGCTTATTTTTCTTAAATCATTTCTGGAATAGATTAAGGTAGAATAATGAAAAGTGAGTAATGGTTGACCTAAATTAATAAATTCAATAGCTTAATCTTGCATATGACACACAGAAATTAAGTTCATTAGAAGATGGAGAGATGCTGATGCTTGTAGTTAAATTTCAACATGGTAAGTTGAAGCACTGTCAGTGACCATTCATCTCATCTTTTTAACATTTTGATCATAGTTTCTTTTAGAATTACCTTGACTTAATGTCTCAACATAAATAATTTTTTCACAGAATATATTTTACTCTTGAAAGCCTGGAAGCCTTCAAAACCAGAAACTGCTGTCTTCTTTAATAGTAGACTATTATGCTCCTGCTGTACTTGATTATAAGTTGTGTATAGAAACCAGAATAGCATATGAAACAATCTTGTTGGCAATCAGTTTGGCCAAGAACCAGCAAGTGAATGTTTTGATGGAGTCTCACGGTCAACGTGGGCATTTTCTACCTCACATTATTTCATCAAATGTGTTTTATAAAGGTTATGATAAGCAAGTCCTTTGTATCATTGCAAAACATTTAAGTTCTGTATGCTTTTTTAGGGCAAAAGTTTAAGAAACAAGTATATCAATAATCAAGTTTAGATGTCACCTTTCAGGAGCTGAATATTTATATATCTCTAAAATTTATAGTGTTCTCACTTTGCCTTTCCTGATGAAAGATAGGATCTTTATTATTAAAGACTAGCGTTCTTCCTACTCCTGTATTGTACATACCTGAAATTATAAATATGAGCAATTTGCATGTTATTTTGGCAAAATTTTTGAAAGCTATTCATATTTTTACATATATCATCATTATCATCATCATCATCATCATCATCAAACATCACTACAGGGTCATGTTTGGTGTCCAAGCTGTCTTGGAACTGTGAACCTCCTGATTCAGTGGTACAGATAGTCATAATCTTTTGTGATCTCTGTGTGATCATAGGATAAATTTATGTGTATGTATCATACTTAAATATTTACATCAAATGTTTTTAAAATCAATTCATGTTTTCTTATGCATGTGCAAATGAAACTGCCATATTTTCCTACCCTGAAAAAAATCAATTGTCTTCTGGTTAACATCTTTATTTTTGTACATTTTACAAAATATATAATATGGTTATTCTTCATATTATGTAACACTCTTGCTTTGGAAGGGATGGAATAGTAGAGTGTGTGTAGGGTGTGTTGTGATAAATACCACATATTATATCAAAGCAATTAGCACTTCCATTATTTTTATGCAAATTTTTAATTTTGTGTTAAAAAACTTCAAGCTCTTTTATTTTAGTTATTTCAAAAATAGATGATGAATTGTGGAAAACTATATTTGCCATACTATTCCTGTTCTCTTTGTCTAAAAAAAACAATAAAGAAAAAGAAAGGACATTATTATTGTTAATTGTTGGTTTCACTCTCATTATTGCCTTCATCAAGAGAAATCTGCTGAAGACAAATGGCATTACAATGAAACACAACCTTGTAATTAATGTATTCTAAAACTTAATATTTCATAACTCCATTCACACTTCTGCTCCTCTATTTCAATCCAATTTACTTATCATGATATTTTTTTTTTTGCAAATACTCTCAAACTTTGATTTCTGTGATGTTACTAAAGACACCTAATCAGTCTTTCCTTCTCAATTTTGGGTTATCATTCACAAACTACACTTTACATTCAGGAATACTATTAAGTCTTTTCCCTCTACTTATTGATTTGCTGTATATAAAATGTTATATGATTTGTAATATCTACATAGTGCACCTCGTAATGCTTACTTCTAGGTCAGTTTTCTGCCTCAATATAAAATCTTATCATTAATGATGTACATAGTATTTATGTGTAGAATGATGTATCTATGTAGTGTATACAATTTCTTAGCTTGTTTATATAAATTTACTATACAGATAATTTCTTTAATAATTCAGAAAGCACGAGAAATTTCTTTCTTGTCTTCCTCGAGTCCAACGATGGCATAGGGGATAACATAGTTAATTTTGTGAATGGATTCTCACTGTCCTTTGAATGACCAATAAGCATTCTGTCAGTGACGACATGTATTATGTTGATCTAATGTGACTTATTGCAAACTGATGCTAATGATGCTTGTGAATATTAACAAGGCTTTTAGCCTCTAACCTACATTGATCAATAAGTGATGAGTGAGATACAAAAGAACAGGAGAAGAGCAGTTATATTACTTTGTTTTCCCTTTCTGAAAAGTTGTCCAGAGTCACTATCACTAATTTTCCGGGACACAAAATTATTTTAGAGGATACTCTATTTGCTCTGTGTAGCTAAATTATTAGCAGGGATTCAATTGTATACGCACTACACATGATTTGACTAATTTTGGTCAAGTGTTCCATTTTGGATGTTTCACAATTCCTTTGCAGAAACTCTAAAGGCCACCTTAGCTTAACTCAGTGTGCAAGCACTCTATATATTTAGTCTTAAACATAAGAATCTGGGTGTTCATATGTACATATATGTTTGTCATTCGTAGCACTCACCACAAACTTAAGGGTTTAAACTGGTCAGAATTACGTCTGATGAACTTATTTACTTAGTGCATTGTGTGTGTGTGTGTGTGTATGTGTGTGTGTGTGTGCATGTTTGTGTAGGTGTGTGTGTAGTATGCACATTTGTCTCCTGTTGTGTATGCTAGTGAGTGCATTCACAGGAACAAAGACAATTTCAGGTATCCTGTTCTATCGTTCAACAACTTATTCCCTTGAGACAGTGTCTCTCAGAGAACTTGGAGCAGGGTTTAAAGTTAGTAAATATAGCAGTCCCCCTTTGAGTGCTACTACAACAATGGGGATTATATGCACTTATGACCACAGGCTCTGACCAATAATCTCCTGCTTTACAATAAATGCTCATGCACACTGAATCATCTTTCTAATTCCCCTCAGCTACTTTAGAAAAGTAAAATATTTTAAGCTAGAATTGGTCTTATACTCCTTGGTATGCTCTAGTGAAACATTTTTATAAGAACAATTCTCATTTTACCAAATAATTATCTTCATAAACTTAGCAGTACTTTTAATATAAAATAAATTAAAAGAAATACTGTTCTTTGTAATATTCCAGTGATCACATATCTTAAAGTCTCAAACATCTTTTATTTATTTTGGAACTGGCAGAGAATTTCAATTTTGGACCATAAAGGTATTCAGGTATATTTATTTTTCAACATAAGTTCTCAATAACCTCTACACTAACAAAAATTATTTGGATAAAAAACATATTCAAAACAATCATGAATTAAGGGAATCAATAACTATACTGGTTTTACACATTATCTTTGAATATCAATAAATGTCAAACTACTTTGCAGGTGAAGTTATATAAAGGTTTGTCATTATTTGGTGAATAATAGGTAAAATTCAGTTGTATATTTTGAGGGCTGAATTATTATAAAATATTCAATAGGATATATTATATGTCAATATAGACATATATATATGTGTGTGTGTGTGTGTGTGTGTGTGATTACTAATTAAGATGAAATTCCTTCCATTATGTGAACTGAAGTCTTAAGAAGGGCACTATGCAATGAAAAAGATAATAATATCACAATTATGTGACTTCTATTTTCAAAAGCAATTACACATTATTTTTGAAATTTTAAAAGCTCCTCCTTGGTTAAAATAGCAAGTGACTGGAAGTGCTAAGAAGCAACTGTTAATTAGTATGGGCTCTGATTGCATTGGCAGGAAGATGCGAAGCAGGAAGAGGTGATAAATAAAGACTGTGCTAGCAAATAAATACTCTGATTCAGTAGGAGAGAAAATTAACCACTGGGAAGGAAAAAGAAGAAGCTGCTTCTTCCTAGCTTTAAGTCTTATTGAAAAATCAATGGAAGTAGTGTGTTGAACCAGTGATTATAGCCAAGACCAAGCTGCATTAACTATGGCCAATCCAGAGGTTGATAAGATGGCCTGTGACTCCTGTATGTTCTCTTACTTCTGAAACTTTACTAGACTTTAAGATTGGAAAAGAGTCCTTAAATAAGGAGTAAGTTTAGCATTGATTTATTTAGTTAAAAGAACATTTTTATCTTTAGCTTTAATTAAAATATAAATTATAGACTTAAAATGATGAAATAAACTTTAAAGCATAAATATAATAATAACTACTATATGAAAATACATTTTGGGAAAGAGGTCAAGAAAGGACTTATTTGATTTAAACTTCCACATCATAGCTGATCATTGTAGGAAGTCAGGGTAAGAAGCTGGATGCTGTAGATGATACAGGCTTGGAGGAGGGTTTCTTTCTTTCTTTCTTTCTTTCTTTCTTTCTTTCTTTCTTTCTTTCTTTCTTTCTTTCTTTCTTTCTTCTTTCTTTCTTTCTTTTCTTTTTTTTTTTTTTTGGGGTTTTTCGAGACAGGGTGGAGGAGGGTTTCTTATTGGCTTGCTGGTCATGACTTGCTCAGCCTGTTTCCTTACAGAACTCAACACCACCTGCCCAGGGTTGGTCTCAACACAATGGACTGGACCCTCTCCCACCAGTCACTGTTGCATATACCAAGTTGACAGAAAACTAGCTAGCACAGTGCTTGAATCATTTTTGTCCTACTTATTGAAAGTATTATTTTTCCGTATATTATAACCTGAGTCCAGTTTCCCCTCCCTCTATTCATTGCAGTTACTCACCAGACCCAAGCATGCCTGGTGCTTGCTGCTTCAATCTCTGTAAATTCATATGAGCGTGGCTTGTTTGTTTCATAGAGCCTTGATATACTGGTGCCCACCATTCCCTCTCTTCCAGTCTTTCTGCTTTCTCTTCTGTGGGGTTTTCTGAGTTCCAATGGGAGGGATTTGATGGAGACATTCCATTGAGGACTGCTCTCTCTCTCTCTCTCTCTCTCTCTCTCTCTCTCTCTCTCTCTTTCTCTCATGTTGATACCTCAATTTCTCTATCTCATTCTCTCTTCTCTTCCACTGTTCCTGTTTCCAAAGGCCAGTCTCTTCCCTCACCTTTCCCCTTCTCCTCACCTAAGTTCTGTCTGTATGTTGTATTTGTCTGTCCCTCTCCCATTGTAGGCTCTCACCCTCTGCCAAAATGCCTTTCAAGCAAAATCATTACCATTTTATCAGAATTTTTTAGACCAGTAGTATTTGGTTTTAACCTAGATCCCTTGACTATCTAGTCTCTGGTGTTAAAACAAGCTTACTGGTTGACAATACAAGCTTAGTCATGACTTCTAGCTATTAGTTTTTTTATTGTGCTTATTCTTTGAAGACCAAACTGAAGTTTTATGGTTTTATTATTCTTTGTTTCATTTAGAAAACTTATTTCCACTTCATTTATTCATTGGTTGTAATTAATCAGTTTTCTCTAATGAATCCCATATTATATAATAGATATATATTAAAAGGAGTTGCAATAGGTTGACTTACATAGTTTTGAACAGGTCATTCACTAATGGGTATTTTCACACTATGGATAATGAAACTGGTATGAAATCCTAGAAATTTCCTGCAGAATAAATTGTCTTCAATCCATGTTGGAAAAATGAGGCATATAGGTTCCTATGACATTTTAGGACAGTAGCAAACATGGCAGAGGTAATATTGATGCACTTAATTTCTTCTGACACACAACTTCAAATGGTTATTTTATCAATATATAGAAACGTCATATATATGTTATGTATCTATATATATGCTATGTATATGCTATGTATATATATAGATACATATACATACATACATATACATGAACTTCCAAGTGCACAAATTGTATTAAAGCTTGATTTTTATAATTTGATGTAGGGAGTAGCTTTTGATCTCTAAGTGCATGCCTTTTCTTCATTGTATTACAACAATTCTGTGTTAAATAAGTCACTACCATTAAATATACACTGGTTAAAGACATTAGGATATAAATGTTACAATTTTTATATTACATTATATTTTTATTATATTTGATAATGTTTCCTGCTATTTAGGTATTTATTTAGTGATTGACTTAAGGTAGCTATGCTACAGACATATTCTGTCTTTGAAATGTGTTAATTTTCCTACATTATAGTAGATATATTGTGCAATAAAGAATTTGGTTTGATACTTTTAATTTTTCTTTTCTTTCAGCATATGAGATTTAAATCTATAATGAGAGCATATTCTTTATATGAAATTTAATTTTTTACTGCTTTTATATTAGATGTCTAATCTTAGGTTTTGAAAATTTTAGGGAAAGGACTGAGATGAATAGAGGCAGGAAGAAACTTTTGTCAGGAACTAATTAAAGAGAAAAGGATTTTTTCTAAAAAAAATTGCTTACAAAATATCTCAGTATGAAAATTTTTCTATGTATGTAGCTTCACATTTTGGTGAAAATACAACTTTTTTTTTATTTTTATACATTTTCAGTAAAATAAGATTGTGACACCTTCACTCTTCCACCTTCTCCCTCTGGGATCTGCCAAGTCTTTTCTTTACAAATGCTTCCATGCATACCATACCATTTTCAAATTGATATCTCCTTTTTCTTTGAATATTATTGTTACATATGTGTTCAAAATATTATATATGTGCACATACACACACACACACACACATATATATATATATATGTTATATAATCATGCTGAGTTTTGTTTGTGTGTATATGGTTTCAAGTGTACCACTTTGTATTAGTTAGTCAAGAGGCTCACCTCGAGACAGGCAGAGTGGTAGCTCACATCTTTAATCCCAGAACTTGAAAGTCGGAAGAAAATGGATCTCTGTGAGTTCAAGGCCAGTGTTGTCTACAAGAACTAGTTCTAGGATAGGTTCCAAAGGTACACAAAGAAACTGTGTTGCATAAAAAGAAAAACAAAAGAATTTCAGTCCAGTGCTCCAATGTGGGTCTCTACTGAAATCCCAAGGCCCAAATGAGGAGCAGAAGGAGAGAGAAAACGAGCAAGGAACTCAGACCTGCGAGGGGTGCACCCACACACTGAGACAATGGGGATGGTCTATCGGAAACTCACCAAGGCCAGCTGGACTGGGTCTAAAAAAAAACATGGGATAAAACCGGACTCGCTGAGCATAACGGACAATGAGGGCTGCTGAGAAGTCAAAAACAATGGCACTGGGTTTTGATCCTACTACACGTACTGGCTTTGTGGGAACCTAGGCTGTTTGGATGCTCACCTTACTAGACCTGGAAGGAGGTGGGAGATCCTTGGACATCCCACAAGACAGGGAACCCTGACTGCTCTTCGGGCTGCTGAGGGAGGGGAAGTTGATTGGGGGAGGGGGAGGGAAATAGGGGGCGGTGGCGGGGAGGAGGCAGAAATCTATAATAAATAAATAAATAATAATAAAAAAAAGAAAAACAAAAGAATAAGAGAGACTCATTTCTGTGAGAGGCTAATTCTCCATCATTATGTAGTCATTAAATGTCTATAAATGCTGCCCAAAGTTGGGACACCATGAATTTTTACTTTTCCTATGTTACAGTGTTTCTATTGTTATTGCTATTGTTATGATCCTGTTTATACATAATTTCTGTGAAACACTGTTTCACAGAAGGCTTCCTGGTATTTTTGCTCTATAATATTTCTTCTGCCCCCCTCTCTCTCTCTCTCTCTCTCTATATATATATATATATATATATACATATGTATATATATAGTATTTTCTGATACTATAGAATCCAGAGCCCAGGAAAGAGTCTCTCTTTCATGTTAGATCCAACAGGAAATATATAAGTCCTGTGTTCTAAGTGTGAGATATTTTCAGCAGTAGGGAGTTATTTTCAAATTCAGAGAGGCATCCATGGGCTACAGAATTGTACATATTGTTTAGAGAATCCCTTGGATCACCCTTATAAAACATACAAAAGGAAAGTTCTAATACTGAAGATTTTGCGAATCTATGGTTCTTGTTGGAATATATATAATTATATATGTAATTTCAAGTTATACACTGTATTTTGTGGTAAATTTTAGGTAAATATTAAATAATATAATTGAACCATTTCTTATTGATAAATATTATCATTAAATTCTCACCCTTTTTTTCCTTTTTGTATAATCCTAATGAAACTATTATTTGTTGGTTTCTTTCTTTGTTTTTAGAGACTGGTTTTCTTTGTGTAGATTTGCTGCCTGTCCTGGAACTAGCACTGTAGATCAAGCTGGCTTCAAACTTACAGAGATCCACCTGCCTCTGTCTCCTGAGTACTGGGATTAAAGTCATTCACCCCCATTGCCCAGAGTGAAATGATTATTATAGAATATATACCTAATGATTTATTTCATATTAAAGTCATTTCTTTTTCTGTTTTCCAAATAGACCATTTATTAACCTATATCCTGATATTCAAATGTATTTATTTCTCTTTTGTTACTTTCATTTTAATATTAAATTAATTTTGTGTTAAGAAATATGTTCAATAGTTTATTTTATGTAGTTTAATTATATTTATTGAGAAATATGTTCAATAGTTTATTTTATGTAGTTCAATTATATTTGTTGATCTCCTTATGTTTGTGGTTTTCTAAGATATCTCATGACTTAAAATGATACCTTTCATGCCTATTCTAAGGGTTCTTACTTGTGCACTATGAATGTGTTTGGTTTCCCTTATGAAAGGTAGTTGCAGTAGCTGCTGTAAAATTTCCATGTGCTCTGGGTACAGTGAGAAAGAAGTTCATTCGTAGGTCAGAGCCAGTTGATTTTCTTTTCTCCTAGACGTGTTTTCTGTTTTGTCCATTCTTCATCTCTCAGTAAATCTTTAATTGCATCCTAGCTGTTTCAAGTGGTAAGCTGTGGAGATTATAGATCCCATCATTTTTCTCTAACAATAGTTTCTTTTGCTTTATTTGATAAGTCCTTTGAATGAGAGGTAAAGACCCTGACAGAGTTTAATTATTAAGTCTTCATTTGAGCCAGAGCCATATCCTTGCTTCAGGTTTTGTTGTTAAGTTTCTCAGATCTTTACCACACTGCTGTTTGGACGTTTAGACAAAATTTTGAGTAAACAAGCAGTCAGTCCTGCTGTTTCCCCTTCTAGAAATTTTATACTCTTCAAGGAACAAAGGATTGGCTTAAAATGATTGATTCTTTCACTTTGAGAAATTCACCATTTTGATTTTTCTCAGTATTTTTCTGTACATTTGTCATAAATGTCACACTGCATCTTTAGCCACAAATTTCATCATCGTACTCTGGACAGCTTTCTTCAATTATCCTCTGTACTCAATATATGTGCATTTAATATTATTAACAATTAATAATATTAATAACAATAATTTAATTATTAATAGTAGCAGTATTTACTGTTATAAGTACTTATGTTTGCTTGCTTTGTTGCATTTTAGTTTAGTATTATTTTGATTTCCAGGATTTCTAGTCAGTGTTTCTTCTCATGGCAGGAATGTTACATCAGGTCTTGCTTAGTTACCATCAGAATTATGCTTCCCTTTAACACATAATTAGAAATGAATATATCCTACAATATTGAGTACCAATTTTCAAGTCCATGTTTGTTATTTCCACATCCTCTTTAGCATCTATTAGGTAAATATATCATATACAGTGAGACTGAATTTTTTATTTAAAAAATTTACATTTAGTATTTTTATCTGCACATAATGTTTTAACATATTTTCTATTCCACTGATTTCTACCCTCCAATTATTTCCATCAAACACATACATTTATACTTCTTTCTTCCAACACTGGAATGATCTCTTTGTCTCTGTCTCTCATATCTATCTATCTATCTATCTATCTATCTATCTATCTATCTATCTATCTATTTATCTATAAATTTGTCATCTCTTCCTCTCCATAACTCTAAGTGCCAACTGTCTTTGTTAAGTTGTACTTTATGAACCTCTCTTCCATGTACACTGAGATTTGTACAAGTCTTGTGTATGCAGTTCCAGTTCTTTGATTTGTATGTAGCTCTACTTCTATGTCCTATAAATACAGTTTATCTACAGGCATCGATTCCCCTGACGTTTACAATTATCATGCCTCATAGTGATTTCCAAGCCTTGGGGGAAGGTATGGTTTATAACTTCTCCAATTCAATGTGAGCATTCCATAGTCTCTTGTTTTCTGCATGTTGACTGGTTGTGAATCTCTACATAATCGTCATATTCTAGAAGAAGAAATATCGCTGATGAGGTTTGAGGGATAGGGTAGTTAGTTCATCTAATTTTTCCCACAGTTCCTTCACCTGCTCACACATTCCTCACCCTCTCTCACATTCTTGTTTCATTATCCCCTGTTTTTCACATCTTATCTATTCCATCACCTTTTCTTTTATATCCTCTTTTGACTCCTTAACAAGGCTACTCAGATTTAAACATCCATATAAAGATTCAAAGCAGGAATCTGCAGATGAGAGTCAATATATAGCCTTGCTGTTTTGGGGAATGGAATGATTGTTTTCACTTTCATACATTTATCTACATATTTCCCAATTTCCTTTTTATATTCCTTGATGTGTATGATGCATGTTTTCATTATCAATTAGTCTGCTGAAGAGCATATAATTTTTTTCTCTTACGTGACAATTGTGATTAAAGGAACAATAAACATGAACAACTAAATATCTCTGGGGTAGAACATAGAGTAATTTAGAGTTATGCTCAGAAGTGATATACCTGAAATAATAAATTGAAAATAGGAAACAAAATGAAAATATCTCCCATCTTCATGGTTAGGAAAGATTTATATTGTGAAAGTGGCCATCTACAGATTCAATGCAAACTCGTCAAAATTCAGAAAAAAAAAGTTCTTTACAAAAGTTGAACAAGCCAGACAGTGATAACACATGTATTTAATCCCAACATTTGTGAATTAGAGACAGATGAATCTCTGTGGGTTTGAGGCCAGCCTGGTTTACAAGAGTTAGTTTCAGGACAGTCAGGGCTGTTACACAGTGAAAGCCTGTCTTGAAAAACAAACAAACAATAAATGTTGAATGAATGACTCCAGTATGCATATGGGAAAAACTAAAGACTCTGGGTTTTCAAAATAATTCTGTAGGATTAAAATACTAACAGTGGGATCATCATTTCCAGTTTCAAGTTATACTACAGAGCAATAGTAATGAAAACACTGCTATAAAACTGATATAATTATGGATGGAATATATTTGAGGCCTGTAATTAAACTAATTCTCCTCCAGTCAGCTGGGTTTTGGCAAAGAGTTCTTACCTACACATTTGAGAAAAGACAAAATCTTTAACAAATGGTGCTGGCCAAATTAGATAGCTACATACAAAGAATGAAGCTAGATTTTGTGTCTGATACTAAACAAAATCCCACCCAAAATGAATCAAGGACCTTAATATTAGTCCTGATATCTTGAGTCTGAAGGAATAAAACATAACAATTATGCTTCCACTTACAGACAGAAGAATGACTTTTTGAACAGGCATTAAGAGTGCTGTACCACCACACAGGGTTCTAAGCTTTTCTTCAGATCCTTTCCACAGGTTGGAAACTTAGTTGGATAGGAATTTGCCTTGAGATCTACATTCCCTTTATTCTGTTTCTTAATATGTTTACCTCCTTGAATATAAGACTTAGTTCTATTCCATCTTTGGATGCTCCCTTTCTCCCCCAATATTTTTTTTTGATCAGCTTGCTCCTTTTCATTAAATTTCTTCATTAGAGTTAACACTAGTAACCACAAAAGTCTCTTCTAGGTTGTTTTGAGATTTCCTCTGTAAGTAGAATTGATCCAAAATTTGACCTGAGGCAAAGTTTACACATAAGGACAAAAAGAAACCACATTATCCACCAAAATATCACAAGAATGATTTTTTTATAATTAATTTTATCAAGCTATACATTTTCCCTCTCCCCTTCTTTAATAACCTCCCCTTCCAACCTACCCCTGCCCCCTATGCTCTCAACTTACTCAAAATATCTTGTCTTTTTCTTCTTCCTAAGTAGATCCATATATGTCTCTGTTAGATTCATCTTTGTTGTCCCGGTTCTCTGGAGTTGTGGACTCTAGGGTGCTTAACCATTCCTTTATGTTTAATATCCACTTATGAGTGAGTAGATATTGTGCTTGTCTTTCTAGGTCTGGGTTACCTCACTCAATATTATTTTTTCTTGTTCCATCCATTTGTTTTCAAATTTCAAGATGTCATTATTTTTACCACTAAGTTGTACTCCATTGTATAAATATACCACATTTTCCTTGTCCATTCTTCATTTGAGGGGCATCTAGGCTCTTCCAGGTTCTGATCTTTATGAACAATGCTGCTATTAATATAATATAGAAATTTCCCTTGTGGTATGATTAAGAATTCTTTGGGTTTATACCCAAAAGTTGTATTGTTGAATATTGAGGTAGACTGATTCTTAATTCTGACAAACAACCATACTAATTTCAAACACAGCTGAACAAATTTGCACTTCCATCAGCAATTGAGGAGTATTGCCCTTACTCCTCATCCTTTCAAGCATAAGCTCTCCATTAGTGTTTTTGATTTTGGACAATCTGACCAGTATAAGATATTATCACAGAGTTGTTTTGATTTGCATTTCTCTGGTGACTAAGGAAGATGAGAATTTCTGTAAGTGTCTTTTGGCCATTTGAGAATCCTGTGTTGAGAGTTCTCTGTTTATATCTGTACCCCATTTTAAAAATTGGATTATTTGTATTTTGTTGTCCAGTTTCTTGAGTTCTTTGTATATTTAAAAAATCAGTTCTGTTAGATGTGGGATTAGTGAAACTCTTTTCCCATTCTGTAGGGTGCCATTTTGTCTTGTTGACCATGTTCTTTGCTTGACAGAAGCTTTTCAGTTTCAAGGGGTTCTATTTACTAATTGTTGCTCTCAGTGTCTGTGTTACTGGAATTATATTTAGGAAGTGGTCTCCTCTGCTTAAGCATTCATGGGTACTTCTCACTTTCTCTTTTGTGAGATTCAGTGTGGTTGGATTTATGCTGAATTCTTTGATCCATTTAGAATTGAGTTTTGTGCCTGGAAATATATATTGATATTAGTTCTACACAGACCTTGCCTGATGCAAAAGTATCTCTACAGACATTGTTTAGTATTCTTATTTTTTCTCTGGGCACCTATAGAACCTCGTTTTCCCCAAAGTTCTTTCCTCCAAATGCTATTGAATGCATTTAAGTAAACATTGAGAAGACTGAGAGACAACATATGGGAAGGGTGTACAAGGATTTTAACATTTTAAGAAAGAATCAGAACCTCAAGCAAGCAATCAGCTGTGTCTATTTGAAAGAAAACTTCAGTACAAAGGAGGGAACTATTTCAGATGTCAAGATGCAGATAGGGATAGTGAGGGCTGCATTTCAGGCACTAAGAAAGGTTTGGTCAGCAAGAGACATAACAACAACAACAACAAAATTACAAGACTACGAGGATAATATGAACCAAAAAAGTAGATGATTTGAATATATTCTATTAAATATAGCCTTTGATGATGCTAAAAATCATTTATATATTTAAAATGAACAAGTGGAAACAGAAATGATTTATGTTCTTCCCCATAAATTCTTATCAAAAAATTAAAATTTCTTAAAGCCTGAATGTTTCTTATTATCCTTATAACAATTCTCAATTATCACCCAATTTCTAGCAAATAATTTGACCAAAAATCTCATCACATAAATGTGGCATGATATGTAAATGATGGCAGTTAAAAGAAATGAAAAAATAAATTAAATTAAAACATTTAATTCTATGTTCTTCTATGTGCTTTTAAAATTTTGTAATTTGAAAAGGCAAGTAGAGAAAATCACTATTTTCTACATTATAATTTAAATTGTGTTTTAGCCTATAACACACATAAAAAGAATTTCATTTAGCACATAAATTATATGTTTTTTACACAGCACAACTTCTTCAGATTTTTAGAGTTCAAAAGCTTTATTACAAAGTTAAGCAAATTTTCACCAGGAAAAAATATATTAGTAAAAATAGAATACAAGGGCTTTTTGTTTTTGACATAAACCAATAGAATCTGTTTTGTTTTTGTACTTGGCTTCTCAAAATGTTTTTAAAAGTCTATCTATCTAGTGGTTCATTTTTCATCTATGTATTCAATCTCTCTCTATATATTTATTTATCTATCTCTCTGCCTGTCTGTCTGCCCATCTATCCATGAAAATATATTCTAAAACTTATTCTCTGAGGTATTCATACATGATCATTATCAGTTAGAATACTTGTGTTTTTGAAAGAAATTTTAAAATACTTACATATTTATGTAGAAGGAGACTGCTCATTCATTTCCTGGCAACCCAGACCTGAATAATCACACAAAACAATATTAATTAAAACATTGTTCGGCCAATCACTCAAGTGTATTTCTAGCTGTCTCTTATATCTTAAATTAAGTCATTTCTATTATTTTGTAAATTACCATGAGGCTTTTGGTTTGTTACTTGTTGCTTCTTGGGCAGCTATATGGCATCTGTCTTTCAGTAGCTACAGGGCACCTCCTTGACTCCACTTACCCTCTCTGTATCCCTTTCAGCCTGGCTATGTTCTGGTTGTTCCTTGGTTAAGGCAGTTTTATTCATTATCCAATAAGAGCAGCACATATACAGAAGGACATTCCCTATCATATTTAATTATTTCTTTAAAAATTATCTAAAAAATTATGAAACAAAGGAAAAAAATACATGATGATGTGTTTCTATCTGCCTTTTATAAATGAAAGTGCCACATGTCACAATTTACACTGACTATGAAGAAAGTTTTCCCAGGAAATTGATGGAGTGTTTTAATTTAATCAAGTTTAAATTTCCCTCCTTAATTTATTCTATTTTATTGTATGTTAAGATTATTATTGTACTTTTTCCATATGTGGATCATTTTTCTCATCCTAAAGTAGCATGTTCGTCATTTTCAATAAATATTCAACAGCATTTGTTTTGTTACTAGCTATAATTAAGTCTATATTTCATAAATATGGTATTTATCTCTTACCCCATATTACACTCATTGATTTTATCTTTGTAATGACATATAGTTTAAGATTTTAAAAAGTTGTTGCCCAGTACATTAATTTTGATTTGTAGCATATGCTGCAAAAAAAACAAATATATCCATACATCACCATCATCAGTCATATTAATGGTGTTATTCCATGTACTCTAAATAATTATTATAAAACATGAACACACACTGGTATGATCTGTTTTGGAGTAAATTACCAAATAATGAAAATATAGCGTTTATACCGAAAGAGGTGTGAATCGATAAAAAACAAATGAAGGGGAAACTGTTGTGCAAAGAAACTGCACGTTAAAAATTGTGCTTTCAAACTTTTCAGCTTTCAAGAATCTGTGCCACTTTAGTTGAAACAACATTGAAAGTAGGATTCCTGAATTAATTCTATAATTAGCTTCCTAATTGTAAATGATAATAATGAGCTCTATCAATGCCATGATTAACTACTTAATTAAATTAGTCTAAGCAAACAACTTTTTTTTTTTTCAGGAAAAGTAGGGTTGTATCAATAAAGAGAATCTTAGAGTGAACAATTTGGATCAGTCAAGGTATTGACCAAGAAAGTCTGGCGTCTTTGTGATACGTTCCAAACAGAGAATGCATTTTTAAAGACTTAGAGTTATGTTTGTTAATTTTACTTAAGAAAGTTGTCATTCTGAAATCATTCTAAATCACAATGTTTTAAAGGATGCTGATGAAAGGCGGCTTTATCCACTCTTTTTTGTGCCTTTCCTAACGTTTCCTTAATGATAAAGAAACAATATTTGGGAATTACAATTATGAAACTCTCTTAGGGAAATAAATTAATCATGATAGTAAACTTATGTGAAGTATTTCCTTTCCGACATCACTGAAGTTTGCCTTCTACTCACTTATGGAATAAATGCCGTATTACAGGACATTTCCTGGATGTTCAGTTAAAGGGACGATCCTTTTTCTCTTTTGCAATGAAAACATTAGTCATTCAGTAGACTGTTGATCCTACACAAATTGTAATTATATTTCAGAATGTTACCTGTTTTTCTGTTTAGACAACTCATATAAAAATATTCATCCAATGTTTGAATGACTGTTTTTGGCTTATTCAGTTTAGAATAATATTTTCAGTATTCATTCATGTCATTTTATGCTAAAGGATCTTATTCCTTTTAAGGCCACATATTGTTTCATTGTATCTATTTATAGCTTAATGGATATGTAAGTTAATGCCACACAAACACAAATGTTTTTGTAATGAGTGCTGCAATGATAAAGTACCATTTAAATATTTTTTAATTTTTCAATTTATTTTGTATATAAAAAAATGTAGGAAAAATGCAATTATAGTTTTAGTATTTCAGGTATTTAATTTGCTTTTTAACAATGCAGGCACCATTTTTCTACTCCTACCAGTTTTATACAAATCATGAATAATTTAATTTAAATTTTATAAATTTAAATATTATAAATAATTAAAATTAAATTAAATTTTCTGTGTCCACTAAATTAACTTGGACTGTATGTTTTTGAAGAAAAAAGTAAGTTAAAGTATTGGGGAAAATGCTTAAAATCTTATCAAGTTCATTTGTGGTCACTTTTTCAAGTTTGATTGGAATTATTCTTAGAAATTAAAAAATTCAGTAGTGACATAGAAAAGTAGTAGCTAGTGCATCAGCATTTGTAACATTTTCAATACAAATACAATAAATTACTTAAAACCTTCTATAATTAAACACTTTTGTTTAGATTCTTGCAATTTTATATGTGTTTTCTAATTTTTCTAATATATCATTATATGAGGTTAAACAGTGAACCCTTCATGGGTTATTATGCTAATGAGTAAACTCTTTAAGAATTAATATTCTCATATTTGAAATAATATCCCAGTTGTTCAAAATCCTTCCTGTTCTTCCAGTAGACATCAGTTCAGTCCCAACACCCACTTACAGTGACTCACAACCACTTGTAACTACAGCTCTTTAAGAACTACCATAATTCTTTTTATTATGTATAGTCATTACACTCAACACACACACGGGCAGGGAAAGTCATACAGACAGAGATAGGAGGAGAGATTTAAATATACATAATCAAAAATAGATATAAATTCTTAAAAATAATTCATATCTATAGAGATTGTCAGCAGGTCATAATTGTACTTAACTAGTATCTACTAAGAGACTGCATTAGCTTCATCAGTATCAATGTTATCAAAGTGATCATATCTTTTTAGAGTTAAATAAGAAATTCAAATGAGTATAAGAGTCCTCATGTAATATACTTTGAAGTAGTCTATCCCAAATCACAACTCTTCTCCTGTTTATTGTGAACTGAGACAAAGTGTCTTGATACTCCTCCAGTACACTGCTAGCCAGGAACTTCCACTTCATTTCCTCTGGTTTCACTTCTTATCTTAAATATCTACAAGTGTCTTCAAGTCTTTATGATGATGTGACATCAAAGGGATATTCTCTTTTCAAATTAAAAAAAAAATCATTGTATACTCTAGAGACAAAGGTATTGGAAGCATTTGGGAGGTGTTGCTGAAACCTAGTGCAGTAGAAACTCCCTAGAATCTATAAGAAAGACCCTAGCAGAGAGTCCTAGTTGTGGGACATATGGAACCAGCCTGAACTGGATATCTCTTGTAAACAGGCAAGAAACCTATGGTTGGACTGAGACACCAACGCAGGTACCAGATTTTCAATTCATAACCTGTAGAAAAGATTGCTCAGTCATTTTCTGGCTGCCCAGCTCCAAATAATCATATAGAAACTACATTAATTACAACAGTGTTTGGCACTATACAATAGCTAAGGCATATTTCTGGATAACTATCACACCTTAAATTAAACCTTAATCTGTGTATTGCCATGAGACTTTGGCCTACTGTTAAGGTTCTGGCTGGTGATTGGCATGTCATGTTATCTCCCTGACTCTGACTTCTTTTCTCCTATATCTCTTCCTGGAATTTCTGCTTTGCTTTATTCTACCCTGGCATAGGCCCAAAGCAGCTTCTTGATAACCGATGGTAACAAAATACATTCACAGCATAAGGAGGGAAATCCCATATCAACAACCTGTCCTGCCTGCAAGACAGGCTCAGAATTTATGAGAGGGGCCAAGTAATTACTGTTTAGACTTGAGGCCCACAAGACAAGTGGGAGCCCATGCCTACCTCTGCCTGCATACAGAGGAACCAAAGGCTACATATGCCAGAGATAGTATCAAGAACACCAAATAAATAAACCAAAAGTCAATGAAATGATTTCTAATGATATTCTGCTATACTTGCACTTAGGTGTCTAATCTGTCAACAGAGAAACTTCATCAATGGAGCAAACGCAGAGACTTACAGCCAAATATTAGGCAGAGCTCATGGAAAAACATGAAGAAAAGATGGAAGACAGATTATAGAAGCCAGTGGAGTCTTAGGACATCATCAGTACACAGAAAAAAAAAAAAAAAAAAAAAAAAAAAAAAAAAAAAAAAAAAAAAAAAAAAAAAAAAAAACCTAAGCAGCACTCAAAGGGAGTAACAAAGATAAAAATAACCTCAGAGAACTTTCATGGGTCTAGCCTAACTCCTCTGCATATGCATTGCAGTTTTGGAGCTTGGCGTTCTTCTGAGCGTAGGTTGAGTTTCTTTGTGTCTTGGTAGTTGCTCCCACATGACCATAGGGAAACATATTATTAATTAATTATAAATGTTTGGTCAAGAGTTCAGGCTGGTTAGAAGCTAACTCTTACAACTTAAATTTACTAATTTATTTTATCTACATTCTGCCCTGTGGCATTACTTCTCTTTAATATTTCTTCTTCTGTTACCTCTCTATGTCTCATTGGTAACTTCTCTCCAATTTGATTCTTCCCAGTCTCTTTAGTCTGGTTCTCCTGCGTAACTTTATCTTGCCAAGCTATTGGCCAGTCAGCTCCTTTTTTATTAAGCCAATCACAGCAACATTTATTCACACAATGTAAAGGAATATTCCGCATTCTCTCCTTTTTGTCTAAATAAAGGAAGGTTGTAACTTTAATGTAATAAAATTATATGTAACAAAAACAGTTAGTAAGTAAGAATTACAGTTATAATATCCATTCTACTTGTATTTGACAAACTTAGAGAAAATACTCTATTATTTATCTTAGTGACTTAAATTTTAAAACTAATTATTGTTTCATTAAGTAAGAAAAACTTTACCTATGAACATCTAGTTCTCAAATCTGTAAAAGACCCCAGGAGAGCGAAATGTTACCTAATGACAGGGACATCTGACTGTGTGGACAGTCACCCAAAGTTCTTCTGTAAAATTATGGCATCCATCTTTGGCCAACAGGCTTAGTGTTTCTGACACATTTCTAAGAAGCAAGGAATTTTTTTTTATTCTTTTTTAATTAAAATTTCCAACTGCTCCCCGTTTCCCATTTCCCTCCCCCTCCTCCCACACATTGCCCCCTCCCCCCACTCCCCTCCCCCATCCCCACTCCTCTTCTCCTCCCCCCAGTCCATTCCCCCTCCCTCTCGATACTGAAGAGCAGTCCAAATTCCCTGCCCTACAGGAAGACCAAGGTCCTCCCACTTCCCTCCAGGCCCAGGAAGGTGAGCATCCAAACAGGCTAAGCTCCCACAAAGCCAGTTCATGTATTAGGATCGAAACCTAGTGCCATTGTCCTTGGCTTCTCATCAGCCTTCATTGTCTGCCATGTTCAGAGAGTCCAGTTTCAACCCATGCTTATTCAGTCCCAGTCCAGCTGGCCTTGGAGAGCTCCCAATAGATCAGTTCCACTGTCACAGTGGGTGGGTGCACGACTCGTGGTCCTGATTTCCTTGCTCATGTTCTCCCTCCTTCTGCTCCTCATTTGGACCTTAAGAGCTCAGACCGTTGCTCCAATTTGGGTCTTTGTCTCTCTCTCGATCTATCGCCAGATGAAAGTTCCTGTGCCATTCTCCTTGGCCTCTCGTCAGCTCTCATTGTCCGCCACATTCAGAGAGTCCGATTTTATCCCATGTTTTTTCAGTAGCAGTCCAGCTGGCCTTGGTGAGCTCCCAAAAGATCGGCCCCACTGTCTCAGTGGTTGGGTGCACCCCTCATGGTCCTGACTTCCTTGTTCATGTTCTCTCTCCTTCTGCTCCTCATTATAACCTTGGGAGCTCAGTCCGGTGCTCCAGTGTGGGTCTCTGGCTCTATCTCCATCCATCGCTAGATGAAGGTTCTATGGCGATATGCAAGATATTCATCAGTATGATTATAGGATAGGTTCATTTCAGGTTCCCTATCCTCAGGTGCCCCAATGAACTAACTGGGGACATTGCTCTGGGCATCTGGTAGCCATTCCAAGTTCAAGTCTCTTGCCAACCCTTAGGTGGCTCCCTTACCTAAGGTATGAGTTTCCCTGCTCCCCTATCGAACCTTCCTTTATCCACAATCACCCCGATTCCCCCAGTTCCCCTCATCCTCTCCTTCACACTTTTCTCTCCCCATCACCCCTCATCCCCATCCCACCCCACCCCCAAGATTCCAATTTTTTGCCCATCAGTCATGTCTATTTCCCATAGCTGGGAGGATATCTATATGTTTTTCCTAGGGTTTACCCTCTTGTTTAGCTTCTTTAGGATCACAAATTATAGACTCAGTGGCCCCTATCCATGGCTAGAAACCAATTATGAGTGAGTACATCCCATGTTCTTCTTTTTGGGTCTGGGTTACCTCACTCAGGATCGTATTTTCTATTTCCATCCATTTGCATGCAAAATTCGAGAAGTCATTGTTTTTTACCGCAGAGTAGTACTCTAATGTGTATATATTCCACACTTTCTTCATCCATTCTTCCATTGAAGGGCATCTAGGTTGCTTCCAGGTTCTGGCTATTACATATAATGCTGCTATGAACATAGTTGGACAAATGCTTTTGTCATATGATAGGGCATCTCTCGGGTATATTCCCAAGAGTGGTATTGCTGGGTCCAGGGGTAGGTTGATCCCAATTTTTCTGAGAAACCGCCACACTGATTTCCAAAGTGGTTGCACAAGTTTGCAGTCCCACCAGCAATGGATGAGGGTACCCCTTTCTCCACAACCTCTCCAGCAAAGGCTATCCTTGGTGTTTTTGATTTTAGCCATTCTGGCAGGTGTAAGATGATATCTCAAAGTTGTTTTGATTTGCATTTCTCTGATCGCTAAGGAGGTTGAGCATGACCTTAAGTATCTTTTGGCCATTTTAACTTCTTCTGTTGAGAATTCTCTGTTCAGTTCAGTGCCCCATTTTTTAATTGGGTTAATTATCCTTTTAAAGTCTAGTTTCTTGAGTTCTTTATATATTTTGGAGATCAGACTTTTGTCTGTTGCGGGGTTGGTGAAGATCTTCTCCCAGTCAGTAGGCTGCCTTTTTGTCTTAGTGACAGGGTCCTTTGCTTTACAGAAGCTTCTCAGTTTCAGGAGGTCCCATTTATTCAATGTTGCCCTTAATGTCTGTGCTGCTGGGGTTATACATAGGAAGCGATCTCCTGTGCCCATATGTTGTAGGGTACTTCCCATTTTCTCTTCTATCAGGTTCAGTGTGTTCAGATTGATATTGAGGTCTTTGATCCATTTGGACTTGAGTTTTGTGCATGGTGATAGATATGGGTCTATTTTCATTCTTCTACAGGTTGACATCCAATTGTGCCAGCACCATTTGTTGAAGATGCTTTCTTTCTTCCATTGTATACTTTTAGCTCCTTTATCGAAAATCAGTTGTTCATCGGTTTGTGGGTTAAAATCCGGGTCTTCTATACGATTCCATTGGTCGACTTCTCTGTTTTTATGCCAGTACCACGCTGTTTTCATTACTGTAGCTCTGTAATAGAGTTTGAAGTCAGGGATGGTAATGCCTCCAGAAGTTCCTTTATTGTATAAGATTGTTTTGGCTATCCTGGGTTTTTTGTTTCTCCATATAAAGTTGATTATTGTCCTTTCAAGATCTGTGAAGAATTTTGATGGGATTTTAATGGGGATTGCATTGAATCTATAAATTGCCCTTGGTAGAATTGCCATTTTTACTATGTTGATTCTCCCAATCCAAGAGCAAGGGAGATCCTTCCATTTTCTGGTATCCTCTTCAATTTCTTTCTTCAATGCCTTAAAGTTTTTGTCAAATAGATCTTTCACTTCCTTGGTTAGAGTTACCCCAAGATATTTTATGCTGTTTGTGGCTATCGTGAAAGGTGATGATTCTCTTATTTCTCTTTCTGCTTCCATATCCTTTGTGTATAAGAGGGCGACTGATTTTTTGGAGTTGATCTTGTATCCTGCCACATTACTAAAGGCGTTTATCAGCTGTAGGAGTTCTTTGGAGGAGTTTTTGGGGTCGCTCATGTACACTATCATATCATCTGCAAATAATGCAAGTTTAACTTCTTCCTTTCCAATTTGAATCCCCTTTATCCCCTTATGTTGTCTTATTGCTATTGCTAAAACTTCGAGAACTATATTGAAGAGGTATGGAGAGAGTGGACAGCCTTGGCGTGTTCCTGATTTTAGTGGGATGGCTTTAAGTTTCTCTCCATTTAATTTGATATTAGCTGTCGGCTTGCTGTATATAGCTTTAATTTTATTTAGGTATGACCCTTGTATCCCTAATCTCTCCAAGACTTTTATCATAAAGGGATGTTGAATTTTGTCAAATGCTTTTTCAGCATCTAATGAAACAATCATATGGTTTTTTTCTTTCAGTTTATTTATATGGTTGATTACATTGATAGATTTGCATATGTTAAACCAGCCCTGCATCTCTGGTATGAAGCCTACTTGATCATAATGGATAATTTTTCTAATGTGTTCTTGGATTCGGTTTGCCAGAATTTTGTTGAGGATTTTTGCGTCGATGTTCATGAGTGAGATTGGCCTGTAATTCTCTTTCTTGGTTGAGTCTTTGTGTGGTTTTGGTATCAGAGTTACTGTAGCTTCATAAAAGGAATTTGGCAATGACTCTTCTGTTTCTATATTGTGAAATACATTAAGGAGAATAGGTATTAGGTCTTCTTGGAAGTTCTGGTAGAATTCCGCATTGAAACCATCTGGTCCTGGACTTTTTTTGGAAGGGAGGTTTTTGATAACAGCTTCTAATTCTTCACGACTAACAGGTCTATTTAGGTTGTTCACCTGGTCCTGGTTTAACTTTGGAATATGGTATTTATCTAAAAAAGCGTCCATTTCTTTTACATTTTCCAGTTTTGTGGCATACAGGCTTTTGTAGTAAGATCTAATGATTCTCTGAATTTCCTCTGTGTCTGTGGTTATGTCCCCCTTTTCATTTCTGATCTTATTAATTTGCAAATTCTCTCTCTGCCATTTGATAAGTTTGGATAGGGGTTTATCAATCTTGTTGATTTTCTCCAGGAACCAGCTTTTTGATTCATTGATTCTTTCAATTGTTTTCTCTGTTTCTATTTTGTTGATTTCAGCCCTCAGTTTGATTATTTCCAGTCTTCTACCCCTTCTAGGTGAGTCTGCTTCTTTTTTTCTAGAGCTTTCAGGTGGGCTGTTAAGTCTCCAATGTGTGCTTTCTCTGTTTTCTTTAAGTGGGCAGTTAGTGCTATGAACTTTCCTCTCAGGACTGCTTTCATAGTGTCCCATAGGTTTGAGTATGTTGTTTCTTTATTTTCATTGTCTTCAAGGAAGAGTTTAATTTCTTTCTTTATTTCTTCCTTAATCCAGGTATGGTTCAGTAGTTGACTATTCAGTTTCCATGAGTTTGTAGGCTTTCTGGGGGTAGCATTGTTGCTGAATTCTAGCTTTAATCCATGGTGATCTGATAAGATACAGGTGGTTATTAATATTTTTTTGTAACTGTGGATGTTTGCTTTGTTACCGAGTATGTGGTCGATTTTTGAGAAGGTTCCATGAGCTGCAGAGAAGAAGGTATATTCTTTCCTATTTGGGTGGAATATTCTATAGATGTCTGTTAAGTCCATTTGATTCATTACCTCCATTAATTCTCTTATTTCTCTGTTAGCTTTCTGTCTAATTGACCTGTCCATTGGTGAGAGAGGAGTATTAAAGTCTCCTACTATTAATGTGTGCGGTTTGATGGCTGCCTTGAGTTTTAACAATGTTTCTTTTACGTACGTGGGTGCTTTTATATTAGGGGCATAGATATTCAGGATTGAGACTTCATCCTGATGAATTGTTCCTGTTATGAGTAGAAAATGTCCCTCTCCATCTCTCCTGATTCAGTTTGAAGTCAACTTTGTTAGAAATCAGTATGGCCACCCCTGCTTGTTTCTTAGGTCCATTTACTTGATAAGCCTTATCCCAACCCTTTACTCTGAGTAGGTGCCTGTCTTTGTGGTTGAGGTGTGTTTCTTGTAAACAGCAGAATGTTGGATCCTGTTTTCGTATCCAATCTCTTAGTCTGTGCCTTTTTATAGGAGAGTTGAATCCATTGACATTAAGTGATATTAATGACCAGTGGTTGTTAACTCCGGTCATTTTTTAAGTTGTAAATTTTGTGTGTTCCCCTTCTTTGTGTTGCGCTGGTGAAGGGTCTCTAGTTGTCTGAGATATTGTGGTCATTGTTGGACTCCTTGGTTAGTGATTTTCCTTCTATTACTTTCTGTAAGGCTGGATTTGTGGCTACGTATTGTTTAAATTTGTTTTTATCCTGGAAAATTTTGTTTTCTCCATTTATAGTGAACGAAAGCTTGGCTGGGTATAGTAGTCTGGGCTTGCATCCATGGTCTCTTAGTTTCTGCAGTACATCTATCCAGGACCTTCTGGCTTTCATGGTTTCCATAGAGAAGTCAGGTGTAAGTCTGATAGGTTTACCTTTATAAGTAACTTGGCCTTTTTCCTTTGCTGCTCTTAGTATTCTTTCTTTATTCTGTATGCTTTGTGTTTTGATTATTATATGGCGAGAGGATGTTTTTTTTTGATCCAGCCTATTCGGTGTTCTGTATGCTTCTTGAACCTTCATAGGTATATCTTTCTTTAGGTTGGGAAAGTTTTCTTCTATAATTTTATTAAATATATTTTCTGGACCATTGAGCTGCGCTTCTTCTCCTTCTTCTATTCCTATTATTCTTAGGTTTGTCTTTTTATTGTGTCCCATATTTCCTGAATGTTTTGTGATGAGAATTTGTTGGCCTTGCTGTTTTCTTTGATCAGTGTGTTTATTTTCTCTATGGTATCTTCAGAATCTGAGATTCTTTCTTCTATCTCTTGTATTCTGTTGGATATGCTTGCTTCTGTAGTCTCTATTCGTTTACCTAGAATTTCCCTGTCCAGCTGGCCTTCTGTTTGTGTTTTCTTCTTTGCCTCCATTTCAGTTTTTAAGTCTTGAACTGTTTCCATTATCTGTTTGATTGTTTTTCCTTGGTTTCCTAGGGTATCATTCACTGATTTACTCAATTCTTCAAACTTTCCGTTATACTTCTCATCCATTTTTATAAGGGCATTTTTTACATGTTGTTTAAGGGCATCAATCACTTTCATAAAGTCAATTTTATCTACTTCTTCATGATTAAGGTGTTCCTGTCCTCCTGTTGGGAGGTCGCTGGGTTCTGGTGGTTTCATATAGTTTTTCAGATTGTTAGGTGAATTCTTGCATTGGCGCCTGCCCATCTCTTTCTCCGAATGCTCCCCTATGGATCTTCTTTTAACGGATCAGGTCTCCTTGCCTACTGATGTACCTTCCCAGTGATGGCTCTCTGCAGTGATAGCTCTCCTGGTGTCTAGTGATGTCTCTCCTTGCTTGTTGCAGGCAGGCCAGTGAAACAAAGGAAGTCTCCTCTGCCTACTTGCCCTAAGGATTTGCCCCCAGCGCCAGACAGACTGAGTTGGATGGTGTTATGTGCCCAAAGAGGAAAGGGGACAGAAGGAAGAAGGGTTCTGGATGCAAGCTGGGTGGGACAAGAAGAGAGAGGCAGTATGCGGGGTATAGAGCCCCTGCAGGGAGCCCAGGGAGTATAGGGAGGGGGATGAGGAACTTCAGAGTTCCCTGTCCAGGGCTGCTTCCGCCGCTGCTGTTCACAAACTCACAGCACTGCTGTCTCTCCTGGTGCTGAGATTGGATCTCCGTGCAGGTTGGGTAGTTCGTAAACAAAGCGCCTACCTTGGTTGGTGCAGGCGGGCCAGTGAAACAAAGGAAGTCTCGCCTGCCTACTTGCCCTGAGGATTTGCCAGAAGCAAGGAATTTTGAAGAACTGTCCTTAGCAAAGATTGTCACATTTTTTTGTGTGTGTCCTGTTGGTCCAATGCGGACAGTATACTGTCAGCTGTAGAGGAAAGGGCTTTTTTTTATGCTCGAATTCCTAGGTTTTGTCATAAGGAAGGCAAAGTCCATATGGAATTTCTTTGATGCCCAATATCTTCTCTAAAGTAAATTAGTGCTGCCAGGAACAAATGTTTTTCACTACCAAGAAAAGTTTTATGTTATTTAAATATTTTAACTACTATATTCTTTGAAGTGTTTGAAGAACATTTATTTATCTAAAAAATATGTTTAACCTTGAAGACATACATAATATAAACAAAAGTTTACTATAGATCACTAACTGTTAACCTGTATTTCTTAATTATATATTACATTTTTGAATGAGTATCATAAGCAAAATGCCACAAACAAGAGTAGAGACATACATATAGAATAACTAAGTTTTACTATGTATTAATAAATAAAATCTATACCAATATAAAATATTTAAGACTAGTACTAATATTTGCTTTTTTAGTTTAAAATATGTTCAATAGTCTATACTTTCATCCTATCATTTCTATATCCTCCTTTTTATTTCTAGAACAATATCTATCTAATCTAATATAATCTTTGTTCAGCCTTTTTTCTGAACATTACCAATAACAACTTGTAATTATTGATGTTGAAATGATAACAAACATACATAAGCAATGTTTTGTGGATGTGGGCATCATTCTCTAGATTATTTCCTCTTGCCTGGGGAAGTTGGTATCATTTGGGAAACTTCAAGAAAATTGGTATAATAATAAAAACCTGACTGGAGGAGTCAGTAAGTATGGACTATCTCAGTCATCATCCCTGAAGGTGATTTGGATATAGAATTTTGAAGACACAGTAACAGACGCATTTTGATATGTTGGATCACCTCTGCCATCTGTTTGCAGTGGTGTTTGGTCACCTTGTTCTAACAATGCATAAACTTAAAGGTAACATACATCACAATCATAAAATATGTGGTGTGCACAAGTCTGATAAAGATTAGATTTGTTTTATGTTTGAGAAGGTAAAATATATTTTATTTGTCTTGTTTTTCTAAGTTTTCTTTATGTCTGTATCTAGGATATCAGGACGTCTTCCCCAATCAAACCTAATTATCTTTAACACAAATGAATCCATGGATTTTTATTTCCTGTGGAAATGAAAGCATAATCTCTTCTCCAAAGCAGCATACCTTTTAAGTTAATTTTTAAGTTAAGATATTTTCAAAATATATAGGTTTGTTTAATATAGTAGCTTTTATAGAGCAAATGAAATATACATTGTGAGTCCTGTATAGCTTGTAGGTTTAATTATTTTATGTCTGTTACCAGGATTTCAGGGGGTCATCTTAATCAAACTTGATTTTATTTAACCTGGAATGAATCCACAGCTTCTCCTTTTCTCTCAAACTAATAGCATAAGAAACACACCTTTAACTTCCACTTTGAAGTCATGTTATGTTTACAGTATTTAGATTGGTTTAATCAAGCAGTTTTCATAATCCAGTATTTTCTGCAGTTATTGCTCTTTCATTAGCAGTCAAATATCTAAAGAAACATAATAGCATGCTGAAATTAGACTCTCTGTGTATTTCCCATATCAATGTGGTTTTTTTCTTTTATATCACTTTACTCCCTTTTAAGGACTTTATTTTTTAAGTATATATTTCTTTTATTTGACTGTTTATAACATTTTCTTTTCTATCCCAAGGCTTTGTACATCTTTAAATACACTGTAACTTATTTAGAGTTTTTTTCTATCTGAATCTGTCTTTACTATGTATCAATAATCTTTTCCTGATCAGATGTGCTTTTAAAGTGTTAAGAGGAAAAGCTAGGACCTCTGCCTCTGTTTTAGTGACTTGCTCCACCCTGCTTGATTCTCTGAGTGCCTAGGTTTATGATAAAAGTACTAGAGAGAGACACACTTACTGTCCCAGCTCTGAAGCATTTTAGCATCCATGCTGCCATTGAGTAGTATGCAGTCCACTGCCTATAAACTCCATTTAAGTTTTCACTAGCAGGGTCTATTAAAAGAGTCATGCCCATTTTTGTTTGTTTGTTTATTTGGTTTGTTTTTTGCTGCTAGCGTGGAACCAGGAAGCTATCTCTTAAAGGAGTCATGCCTCTGCTTGCCACTAGCAAACAGAACCTACCTGAGAAAATACGGTGCTCAATTCTGTCTTTATGTGTTTAGTATCTTTTTTGTTAAGGTTTATCAGGTCTTATGTAGAAATTCTGGCACCACAGTGGAATGTTATTTTTAGGCAGAGTCTCTCTGTATTTCTCACAAATAACAACACAGACACTTCTTATTAATTATAAATGCTCAGCCAATAGCTCAGGCTTATTACTAGCTAACTCTTACAATTTAAATTTGTCAATATATACTAATCTGAATTCTCCCATGTGGCATTACTTCTCCTTTATCTGACAACTTCTGTTTCCTTTCCATGTCTTGCTGATGAATCCTCTCTCACTGCCCTTCCTCCCAGGATCCTTAGTCTTGTTCTCCTGCTTAACCTTATCCTGTCCAGCTATTGGGCAGTCAGTTTCTTTACTAAACCTATCACAGTGACATATATTCACACATTGTAAAGGAATATTCTATATATGGGACTCCTAACAGTGGAAGTGGAGATGTCTTTGACTCTTTTGCCTGTTCTTTGTATCATTTTCCTCCTACTCGGTTAAAAGTTAAATAGGTAGAAAAAAGGTAAATAAAATGTTGGTATTTACATGTATCTGTATTCTTAATTAAACTTGAACAGGGAAGTGTGGTGAGGAGATCTCAACCCTACACAAAAGATAAAAGGAATCCTTATGAAGCTGAGAATAGAACAGGTGGACTCACCAAGGACAAGTAAATCAATTGATAGTCCAGTGACAAATGCTCAGCCCTGGAAAAATACAGGTATCATTGTATTGACTCAAATTATTTTTAGTAATACATATACACTACACACACACACACACACACACACACACAAGTGCGATAAGAGCACATTCCACTCCTTCAGCCAATAACCTTTAAGGCAACAGCCCACTTGGGCATGATCTCTGAAACTGTAAAAGCAGCTATAAAGCATTCAATCTCCTGCTTCTGGCTCCCACTTCTGGCTGCTGGACTCTGTTCCTGTTCACACAGAGGACTGTTTTCTAGGACAGTGATCTGTAAGTTTTCCCTTAAATAAATAACCTTTTATTATTCATAACTCTGAACTGGTGTGGGATTGTTTTGTGACTTCCGTCATGATACAATGTATAAATTTGCAATAATACTTGATTAAAAAGCCATAAATATGAAGGAGAGCAAGCAGAGGTTGCTATAGTGTTTGGAGGGAGGAAACGGAAAAAATTCTGTAATTAAAATACAGTGTTAAAAATTATAGCCTTGAGAACCGTGATTTATAGAGATGTTTATTCATAAAATGTAAATTTTCAGGTCTACATAAAGGCTACACACACACACACGTACACACACACATGCACAGGCTACCAGCACAACTGGTATTTATAACTCTTTATATAATATTCTGAGGTATCAGTCTCTGTTCAGATGGTGTCATTAGAAGAGAGGGAACATGATAATTGTAAACACCTCCTCAAGGTGACACATGGTGGTCTAATTAGAGACTTTTTGTTTTGGCACTGAACACTAAAGTCCAGGGTGTTGGCTGCTTCCTGCCTTTGTCTTTAGACACATTTCCTGTATATAATGCAACCACTTCTGCACACTTACACAGTGTGGTTTGTGTGCCATTTGGTCTCATTGGACAGTGACTTGATACAACCTTAGCTGATTTGGATAATGTCTGCATATATGTCAGTGAAACGTGCACATTAAACCAAATTTTTATCTTGATACTGGTCTCTGGAGTCTGCATTGTTCTTACTCTGTCTTCCTCACATATACCTCATCATGTCTAGATTTTCTGTTCAGCTGCCTGAATCAATTTAGATTGATACTTTATCTGTCAGTCATATTTCATTATTATCTTCTTTCCTAATAAAAATCTCAAAAAGGCCAATGTGTCTTAATGCATTTGCTATGTGTGAACTGGGTACATATTAATTCATTTAATTTAAGTTAAAACCTTTGTCAGTATAAATGAATAAGTGGAAGATACATGTAATCCATCAAAGTATTTATTTCTAAGATTGTATTAGTTGGGATGCTATCTAATTTAACATCAGGTTTATTGAAAACTTTTATTATTTAATTTGAAGTAAGATAATATGTAAGAAAGAAAAATGTTATAGTGGAACTTAGGGAATACCTGTTTTACAAACAATATTAGCTCATTGTTAAGTGAAACAAATGTGAATGTTCTAAACTTGCATCAATCTAAGTCACCATTTGGAATAACTTCGAGTTTGGCTGAATTCTCCTTAGTAATTTTGGTATTTAGTATATATATTTTTGGGACGGTGTTTTCATCTGTTAGGTTAAATTAATGGTCAATTTATGTCAAATGCCTAGGTTATGCTATAATATTGTAATGTTAGAACTGCTCTTATATCTATCTAAACATACTTTGCAGAGGTATCATTTGTGATTGGGAACCCACAGTTATTTACTCTGTAAGCTATAACTATGTTGTTCTTGTTAATATCTGTGAAATTTAATTACTCCTTAAAACTGACAAAATAGCATGTTAATGTGATAGAGAATTGATGTGCCAAAAGAGAGTGAATAAGCTTTAGTTGTGATGTTGTATTAATGCTCTGAAATTAAATAACTTTATTTCTGTTGATGTAATAAAGAAAAAAATAATAGCGTCAAATTAAAAAAAAAAACACTTTATCAGTGTGGCTATAGGATAAGGCCAGTTCAGGCACCCTCTCCTCTGCTGCCCACAGAACTAGTATTACCATAGAACCTTCATCCAGCGATGGATGGAGGTAGAGACAGAAACCCACATTGGAGCACTGGACTGAGCTCCCAAGGTCCAAATGAGAAGTAGAAGGAGGGAGAACATGAGCAAGGAAGTCAGGACCCTGAGGGGTGCGCCCACCCACTGAGACGGTGGGGCTGATCTAATGGGAGCTCACCAAGGCCAGTTGGACTGGAACTGATGGAGCATGTGATCAAACCAGACTCTCTGAACATGGCTGACAATGAGGGCTGACTGAGAAGACAACGACAATGGCACTGAGTTTTGATTATACTACATGTCCTGGCCTGTTTGGATGCTCACCTTCCTAGACCTGGATGGATAGGGGGAGGGCCTTGGACTTCCCACAGGGCAGGAAACCCTGACTGCTCTTAGGACTGGAGAGGGAGGGGAAGTGGAGGGAGTGGGGGGAATATGGGAGGAGGGGAGGAGGTGGAAATTTTTAATAAATAAATAAATATCACTTTATTCAAAATTAAAATTGTGTTTTATATCTTTTAAACTAATCATCTGCACATAATGTAATATAAAATTTAAAATCTTAACATAGAATTATAGTCATCCGTAATATAAATTTATTAAGACAGAAATCCAATAAAACATATAATTTATTATTAATATTTATTGATTTGTTCATTATGTTTAATAGTTAAATTAGATAAATTCTCTACATGCTATTTATAATTTATGGACATTCCTCTAATATCAAGTGGCACTTGCTAACTCATTTGTTTGCTTTATATTATAATTCACAATATCATATATAACCTGAAAATGTAAATACGGAATAAATGCATAACAACACAAAATTTAAAACTTATTTGAAAATATAATAATTATTGGAACCCAAAAACACATTAGCAAATTTTATTATGGTTAAATTAGAAAATCAATTGTAAGATAAACTAAGCAATATATTAACAAACAAAAAAAATCACAACATGAAAAGAAAAACATTGAATCTGTCCTCAGGAAAAGCTTGCTTTTATACAGACTATCTCAACACAGTGTGGCCTTTTGCTTGCTGTAATGATGTGATTTTGTTTTGTGGCTCCCAGAGAGATAATTATGGATTACTTTCATATTAATAGATACTTATAATCCCTCAGTAATGTTTTCTAATCTTTTTCCTTTTCTATCCTAAGAAAATGGCATTACAGTTCAGCAGAATTGTTTATCATTTCCTCATAAAGGAAACAATTCACCCACACAAGCCTTTAGTGAACAACTTTGACTCATGGATGACAGAAACATAATTGGTATCCTTTCTTGATCCTGCTTCAGTCCTCTTTCTTAGGGATCATTCTAAGTCAGATCTCATTTAAATTTCAATATTTATTCTTTATAGGGAAATCGCAAATAAACATGACTGCATGTGTCATTGATTTTCTTTTTTAATTTAAAAGTAAATTTTCATTCAGTGCTCAATATTTATGATTATTGGAATAGGTAAGTAGTCAAGATTTCCTGAGAAAATTGGGATCACTAGGGTGGGTGAAGGACGGAGGGCAGAAGTATGAGTGAAGGGGTTGTGGAAGGAGAACTTAAGGGAAGAGTATGTTTGAGATGTGGGGAAGACAGAGGCAGAGAGTAAGGCAAGAGATATCTTGGTGGGTGAGCCATAGGGGACTAACAAGAAACCTACCACTAGAAAAATTTTCAGGAACCCACAAGAATGACCCCAGCTAAGATCCTAAGTAATAGTAGAGTGGGTGCCCAAACTAGCCTTGCCCATATAGTCATATTGACGAATATCATAAATATCATTGTAGAACCTTCATCCAGCAACTGATAGAAGCAAAGACAGAGATCTATAGCAGAGTACTGGTAAGAGCTCCCAAAGTCCAGTTAAAGAGTGGTAAGAGTGAGAATAAGAGCAAAGAGGTCTAGACTATGATAGGGATACCCACTGAAACAGCTTCCCTGAGTTAATGGGAGTGCACCAATTCCAGCCTGACAGGGAAGAAAACAGCATAGGACCAAACTAGGTCCTTTGAATGTGTGTGACAGTTGTATGGCTGTGGCAGACTATGAGGCCTCTGGCAGTGGGACCAGAATTTTGGACTGTCTTTTTGGAATTCATTTTTTTGGAGGGATATTTTTCTCAGCATACAATAGCAGGAGGGATGTGACCCTTCCTCAAAACAATGTGCTAGACTTTCTTGTCTTCCTTGCCCTCCATGAGGAGTGGATGTGAGTTATGGTCAAGGGGAAGGTGGAAGGAATGTGAGGAGAGGGACTGGGAACTGATACTGATATGTGAAATGAAAAAAAAATCTTTTTAGAAAAGAATAAATAAATAAATACAATGGAATTTTCATTAGTTTACATTGAATATGTGGATTACATTGTATAGGTTGCCCAGTTTTATAAGATTACCACTGCTTTCAATGCGCTTAAGAAATCTATCCTTTCTGAGCATAATATTGTTAAATTCTAACTTTAATTCCTGATTATCCAATAAGACACAGCGGTCTACTCCAATTTTTTGTACCTGTGGAGATTTGCTTTGTTACCAAGTATGTGATCAGTTTTAAAGAAGGATCCATGAGTTGCTGAGAAGGTATAATCTTTTGTGCTTGGGTGGAATGTTCTATAGTTGTCTGTTAAGTCCATTTGATTCATTACATCTGTTAGTTCTCATATTTCTCTGTTAAGTTTTTGTCTGGTTGACCAGTACATTGGTGAGAGTGGAGTGTGAAATCTCCTACTATTAGTGTGTGGGTTTGTTGTGCAATTTAAGTTTTAGAAGGTTTCTTTTACACATGTGGGTGCTCTTGTATTTGTGGCATAGATGCTCAGGATTGAGGCTTCATTGATTAATTGTTCCTGTTATAAGTATAAAGCGTCCTTCTCCATCTCTTCTGATGGAATTTAGCTTGAAATCAATTTAGTTAGACATTAGGATAGATAATAGATAATACCTGCTTGTTTCTTAGGTCCATTTGATTGGAAAACTTTTTCCAAACCCTTTGCACTGAGATAGTGTCTGTCTTTCATGTTGAGGTATATTTTTTTGTAAATAGCAGAAGGCCAGATCCCGTTTTTATCCATTCTTTTAGACTGTATCTTTTTATAGGTGAATTGAGTCCATTGATATTAAGTGATCTTAATGACCAGTAGTTGCTAACTAATGCACGAAACAATACCACACCAGTTTGGATTCAAAGGGGTATTTATTTTAGGGAAAAACTTAACAGAATACTTACTGCCAGGAAAGGAGTCTAATCACTGGAGCAAAAGCCAGAAGCAAGAGAGAACAGAGGGCTGCTACTCTTTTTAAAAGAGAAATAGACCATGTCCAATGGGCTGGTATTTCAGTGGCTATTAGTTGAAAGAGCAGAAGGCACCTCCCCAGCAGCTAACTCCAGTTATTTTTGGTAGTAATGTTAATGTGTCTCCCTTCTTTGTTTTATGCTGGTGGGGGGTTATCAGAAGTTTGTATTTTTGTGGGTGTAGTTTGCTTCCTTGGGTTGGGGTTTTCCTTCTAGTACTTTCTGTAAGGCTGGGTTTGTGGGTATATATTGTTTAAATCTGTTTTTTGTCATGGAATATCTTGTAGGAAGGACCAACATAGTAAAAATGTCAATACTACCATAAGCAATCTATAGATTCAAAGCAATCCCCATCAAAATCCCAACACATTTCTTCATAGACCTTAAAAGAATAATGATCAACTTTGTAAGGGAAAACAAAAAGCCAAGGATAACCAAAAGAATTCTGTAAAATAAAAGAACTTTTAAAGTATTGCAATCCCTGACATCAAATTCTATTACAGAGCATCAGTAACGAAAGCAACTTGGTATTGGCATAAAAACAGAGCTATTGACCAACAAAATCAAATTGAAGAGTCAGATATTAATCCACACACCTATGAGCACCTGATTTTTGACAAAGAAGCTAAAATTATATAATGGAAAAAAGCATCTTCCACAAATGGTGCTAGCATAACCAGATGTCAGCATGTAGAAGAATGAAAATGGATCCATATCTATTGCCATGCAGGAAACTCAAGTCCAAATGGATTAAAGACATCAATAAAAATCCTACCACACTGAACCTAATAGATGAGAAAGTGGGAAGTAGTCTTCAATGCATGGGCACAGGAGACCACTTTCTAAATATAACCCCAGTAGCACAGACACTAAGAGCAACAATAAAGGAGGCCTCTTGAAACTGAGAAGCCTCTGTAAAGCTAAAGACACAGTCAATAAGACCAAAAGGCAGCCTACTGAATGGGAAAAGATCTTCACCAACCCCACATCAGACAAAGGACTGATCTCCAAAATATATAAAGAACTCAAGAAATTATATAATAAAATTCTAAATAACCTAATTAAAAAATGGTGTACTGAACTAAACAAACAATTCTCAACAGAAATTTCAAACGGCCAAAAGATACTTAAGGACTTATTCAACTTCCTTAGCTACCAGGGAAAATACAAATCAATACATCTCTGAGATACCATCTTACACCTGCCAGAATGGCTAAGATCAAAAACACTAATGATAACTTATGCTGGAGAGGATGTGCAGTAAAGGGAACACTCATCCATTGCTTGTAGAAATGCAAACTTGTACAACCACTTTGAAAATCAGTATGGTTGTATCTCAAAATAATTAGGAATCAACTTACCTCAGGATCCAGCAATGCCACTCTTGGGTATATACCCAAAAGATGCTCAATCATATTATAAAAGCATTTGTTCAACTATGTTCAGAGATTTTTTTATCTTAATGATATCCACACTTCTGTTTAATTAACATAGCAGATTTGTCATAACTTTTATAATGTAATGCTTGCTATATTTTTATTTATTATATTTTCTCCAAATAGAATATAATTTCCTGTTTATTTATATTTGCATTTGTGATATATACATTCTGTCATATATAATATGTATGTGTTAAAACATAGAATATGTTTATATCACAAACAATTTATCACTTTCCATAAACCTTATTTAAAAAATAAATTAGAGATAAATTCTTACTAAGTATCAAAAAGTAAATCAAGAGTATACCTAGTTGTCCTATATGGGAACTACTAGCAAATCCACCTTTAAGAATCTGAACCAAGGTGTAATACTGAGAAACATGGAGGCTTTTGAACAGGGTGAGTTTGGTAGTATAAGTCAGAGTATTGCACTATTAGGAGCAATTTTTATGAACAGTAATGAGGGGGCAGGAAAGCAACTGAGAAGTGTGAATTGTCTACCAGTAGGATGATTTGTAGTTTCTCTAGTTTCTCCATTAAATGTGTCTTCAAAGATCATTCTTTTCTAGTGAATAATAGTAACTATCCGAGTTGCTCTTTTTATGTCACAGCTGCAAGAGAACTTGAGAGTACTATATAGATGGTTTGCTGCTGGCTTTCATTCTTGCTCTTCTCCAGGTTAGAAGAGAGCATGGCATTACATAAAAAGAACTCTCAGGTGTCAGAACCCCAGGTAGTGAATAAAATATCTTGTGAACTGATTTTTTATCTAGCCATGAACAGGCTTCATTCCTGATAATCATGACCATGTGGCCAATTGTGGAAACTTCTATAGTATATAGCTAAATATTTTAAATATCTCAGTTGATAACAATCACAACTATTTTTTCCTTCTAGCTTGACACCTAATACCTATAGTTTCTTCCAAATTCAGTGAACAAAGGCCAACTTCAAAGACTGTGGTCCTTACTTCAGATTGTATTCAGTTCCCATATACATTTTGGGACATTCTGGTATATGTATCTATGGTAATGTACATTGTGCAACTTTTGAAAATAAGCTCTAAATGACTGCAAGGAGGGAGTTATTCCATAAAGCACTATGTGGAGCTATTTCCTGAAAATTGAACTATTTCTTTTTATTGGAAACACCTGGGAGACTCACAGACATATGTAACCAAAACTTCAAAAGTTCGTGTATATTTTTAACATAGGTAAAGATTAATTTCTTTTTTTAATTATATTTTTAAAAATAAACTATCTTTTTTTTCATTTTACATACCAATCCAAGTTCCTACTCTCTCCCTTCCTCCTATTATTTCTACCTACCATCATCCAACCCCATCCACTCCTCAGAGAGGGTAAGGCACATTGCTTTGGGGAAGGTTCAAGGTCCTTCCTACTATATCTAGGCTGAGCAAGATATCCAACCAAAGTGAATGAGTTCCAAAAAATCAGAATAATCAGTAGGGATATACCCTGGTGTCACTTGCAGTACCCTTTCCATCTGCCCCAGCCATGTAACTGTCACCCACATTCAGAGGGACTAGTTTGGACTTATGTTGTTTCCTTCCCTGTCCGGCTGGTGTCGGTGACCTCCCATTAGCTCAGGTAAACTGTTTCAATGGGTGTACCCATGATTGTCTTGGTTCACACAATTCTTAAAACTTAAAGGATTTACAAGGCTCTACCCCAGGGATATATCAGAAGTAACGCTGATAGAGAAGAGAAACTCTCTGCTAGCCTAGGTGTCGACAAGGTATACAATTGTACAGAGAGTACAGAAATGCAGCTTTCATGGGTCATCAACTATATTGGTCTAGGCTTTTCTGTAACAATCTGCCTCTGTATCAATCAATCCTACTTCTTTAAGTAATCCAAACAAATTCTGGTTCACTAAGCAAGTCTTGTGTACAAGTTTTTTGGTTCGTTGTCAATGCCCTTTCAGGAGTGAAGAGGTGTTTGCTTATTACTCACCACCACCCCTTCCCTAAACCCCGAATGCAGGCTAGGAAAGCCAAACAACAGAAACTATGCACGTCTGAATTTGTAAGTTTTTAGAACACATTGATGTATGTCTTATGCCAGCTAATGAACAGCCACTTAGGGAAGTAACTTGAAAGTAAACAATTTCTATGTAAATCCAAAAAGTAAGAATCAGTACCAAGAAAGAAATGAATGTAGGAGCAGAACACAACATGAAATAAAGTAGCAAACATATACAATTATTATAGTCTTTACTATTTATCTTTATATAAAGGCATAAATTGAGGGGGTATAAAATTTTCAGAGTGCATAAACCTATTGCTTCTTATTGATTAGACACTAAAATTATAAATCATAATAAAAAGTAGGCTGCAATTTGAAAATGGTTTATTAATTCACAACAGTACATAAAAATAACTGTGTATTGTTTATAATAAAGGAGGTAAAGAGATTTGCTGATAAGAAAAATTATCTTTTACAAACATTAAATAAAAATTCTATATGTACATGAATAGTATTATCTCTTTTATTATACACTATCAAAAGTAGATATCGCCAAGAACAATTTGCAAAACACAGAGAATCATTTCTCTCACAGTAGTGAGGAAGCATTAAAAATGGATATTGATTATAAATTATAAGAAATAGGAATAATTTATATGTTGAACATAATTCCGGAAATAGGGCTTGATGTTTTTCTCTTAAATGCAATCATAGGTATTTCAAAGATATTATTCATAGTGCAATTGCCTTTCCAATAGACTAAGTTAAGCATATCATTGACCAGATTTCTGTCACTTACTAAGTGTTCCAGGGAGCTAGCCCTTTTCTTTTTTTTCCATTTTATAACATGCTTTTGAAAATATGTTTAGAAAATGATGCAAATAATTTTTCTGTGAGTGAAAAAAGTGTAACTCCAATTCTTAGTAATTTTCTCCGTAGAAACAGATGTTACACCATTCCTTTTGAATTTCTAATAAACTACTATAAAACAGTTTTTTAAAAGCAACACCATTTTAATTGTTACAGTATCTAATTTTTAAAAAGTATATACATAGAAAATAATCTTTGATTTTGTATGTAATTTTTTTCAAGAAGCAATGATAAACAAAAAGTGAGCATTGGGAAATAGAAATTTAAATTATGTATATTTTTTTCCCTTTGGGTGAAATGGTTTAGTACCTTTTTCTATGGAGAAGAAAATAACTATTTTCCTTTTATCAATTAAGTATAACTATACTCACCCAACTTGAATTTTAATACTTTAGTGATGTTTCTGAAATGTTTCTGTAGCTCTGCAATTTATGAATATAGTACATAAATCTTAGGATCTTGGTAATAATTTGTTCTTAATCAGATCTAAAATATTCAACTTAAAAAGCAATAATATACTAAAGCATTACTCTATTTCCTTGCTTCTATATATGTACAATATGTATGGATAATATTTTCCAAGAGGTATTTAAGAAGCAACATGCTTTAATTATATTAATCTATGACTTTTAACATACTGCCCTATCAAACTGTAATATGATGGTAATAAATAATTTGAAACAATCAATCAAATATCAAATACAGTGATACATGCCTAATCATTAAATGACTACACTGAAACAAATTACATATATATATATAATTGTTCTAAGTGAACAAAAATATTTTGTCTCTTTTGTCCATGTAAAGAGATGTATGTATCAGATCATTTTGCTTTGAAGCTTTCTCTATTAATCCTACCTGATATTAAAACACATTGAACATAATTTATATAATTTTTTTTTTTTTGGTTTTTCGAGACAGGGTTTCTCTGTAGCTTTGGAGCCTTATATAATTATTTTTAGCAATATCTTATATAAGATTCTGACTTTTATGGGAAAACTATTATAAAACATTTCTTGAGGATAAGTAGCTACATCTATACTACTCATTAAACAAAGAAAATCAAGGAGGTGAAGAAACATTTTAGTGAAATTCTCTATTTAGTCATCTTTTCCTGAAAGAATCATAATTTTGTATAGTTATTCCTTCAACAAAATACCACCATGAAAAGATATGAAAACCCATTAAATTTAACAAAATAATAATAAAATATAGGCTAGAATCAAAACAACAGAAAGATATTATTTTCCCTTAGTCAATGTCTTAGAATCAAAACAGGTCACAGTGAATTTATTTATGAGTTTAGCTCAGGGGTTCTAGCCATAGGCCAGAGGTTTCCTGACTAGTATCAGGAACCAGGTTAGCAACTTTCTAATACTGGCCAACCCAAGGTAGTGGAAGGAATACAGTGAAAAGTACAGAATGTTTTTGATTGTGTTTCATCTTCCACTTTACTGTTTTTTATTCTAGCTTTAAAATCAATATTAAATTGTTGCTTGATCAAAATAGTTTTCTTTGAAGACTTTTTTATTCTGATCTTTGCATAAAGCAAAATCCTGTAATGAGGCAAATGTACCAAAATAAAACCCATAAAATTAAAAGCAAGGAAACAAAATGAACCATTGAATAAAAGTCGCTTAAGAACAATTTTGTGTTATAGAAAGAGAAAATGTAATTTGAGAATAAGCTGAAAGCAAGTAAACCAACAGCAATCAAAACCCTTATGTGAAGACTATTATTTTAATTATCAAAGGAAAAAATCCTCATTAAAAGACATACAGTGACCTAATGGATGAAGATGAACAATATTCAACCAAAGGTTGTTTTTAAGACATATGTCACCAATAAAAATACTCAGAGACTAGCAGAAATGGAACAGAATAAAAATTCTACACAAAGTAAAATTTTAAAAAGTGCAGCAGCAGATACCTAGATATCAGATAGGCAGACATAAATCAGTTCAGGTAAAAAAACAGCAAGATAAAGATCATTTATTTGAATGGATTTAAGCCATTCAAATAAATGCAGGGAAGTCATTGGGCCAAATTGAATGCCCCCTCTTGGTAAAATGACAAACATATTGAAGTATTCATTTTAGCACAATTAAGTTAAATTCTAACATTCTACAAGAATCCAAAAATGATAATTTTATCATTTATTTTCAATGCAACATTGAGACTAATAACTAGAAAATTCTTATGTGAGTAGGTTGTATTTACATATTTATGAACACATACAATTGTGTATCTCTGTGTTTGTGTGTGGTGTGCTATCTGTGTTTATATTTTTTTATTTATTTTGTTTTTTGTTTGCTTGCTTGTTTTGAGAGAGAGAGAACAAATAGTTGGATGGGTTGGGAAAAGGAGCTCATACATGCTGGGTGAGAAGAAATATGATCAAAATATTTTGTGGAAATTTTTTTCAAGTTTTTTATCTTCTGAGTAAGTAAATAATTAAATCACAATTTAAGAAAACCTACATTTAGCGGGTCATGGTGGCACACACCTTTAATTCCAGCACTTGAGAGGCAGAAGCAGGCAGATCTCTGTGAGTTCAAGCCCAGCCTGGTCTACTAAGAAGAAGAAGACATATACTTTAGTACAGAAGAGAAGATGACTTTTTTCTCTCTTTATGATCAATACCAGACAACTTAAATCCTCTGCCCAACAGAGACATCTTAATCTCTCGAGTAGTGAATTACTGATTTCTCCCTCAATTATAACACAATTGACTTAAGTAGGCTTTTATTAATACTTAAAATTTACTTTGTTACTTATCACATTTATGCAAAATATTCTTAAATAACAAAAAGCTTCCATAGGATAAAATTAGGAACAAAAGCTGCACCTAGTTATACAAGTCTGTAATTCCAAATCACTACAAGACTAAGGCAGAATTGTTGTAAGACCAAAGACAATCTAGATTGTAAAGTGAATTCAACGAGAGGCTTAAATCTTACCTAAAACTCTTTAAAAAAAGGGGGGGGGGGGCGAACATCAGTGAAAACAAATCATTTGAATGGAAATACAAGATTCAAACTACCAAATTAAATAATCTGAAGCTGATTACTACCAGGGTGATAAATTGTATCAGTATCAAAAATTTTCCAAATGTTTTCTCAAAAAGAAGAAAACAGTGAACTTTGCCATTTTCATTGTTGTCTTCATGGACATAGCCTTTACCTTGTTGTCTTCATTTGTAGCAGTAAAATCATGGAGATATTTAATTTCCAGGTTGTTTTTAAAATATAAGTAATTAGAAGTACCTGTTATGTTACATAAAAGAGTTCTCAAAGGCATGTTTTACTGACATAATTTTAATCACTTAGAATAGAAAAAATCATTTCTTTATTGCAAGTTAACTAATGAATAATATATGTACAGAGACTCTCATTTATTTATCAGTGAATGCTAAATTTACCTGGTAACTGAGATAACTTGTAAATAAAAGATAAATTTGCATTTATATTTAATTACAAAGAAATCTATACCTCATTTAGCATTTAATTAAAACTTGTTAAAAACAACCTAGCTGCTCCATGTGTTTTCAAATTTGCATAAAATTACACAATAAATTGTAATTTAATATTTATTAATTTATTAATTTTGATGATTTCATTATGTGCCTAAATATTCTCTAGCATTTTAGGTTTTCATCTTTTGTATGTAGTATAAATTACTTTATCTTTTAGCCTCTCTGTATGCCTTTTCTCATATACTAGAAAATTTGGCACTATTCGCTAGAAAATCCTAATGTTTTGTCATATCTAGTAAATGAGTCTTCCTGTCTGATGACCCCCTTCAACTTGAAATACTCTTACCCTAAAAAAAATACACATGTTTATATTTGTAAGTGTTTTAAATGAGAATATCCCCCAGATGCTCATCTATTTGAACACAAAGGGCCCAATGGGTAGGTAGCCTTGTTTGGGGAGGTTCTGCAGGTGCAGCCTTGCTGGAGGGAATATGACACTGGAAGAAGTATTTGAGAATTTCAATTCTCCCAATACTTCCAGTTAGCTCTCTGTTTTATTATGTTAACTATTTTTTTAAATGCAATCTTTTCTCATTTAGCAGACCAATTTCAGTTCCTACTCCTTCCCCTCCCTCCTTGCTCTTCCTCCACCTTCTCCACACATCCTCTCTCCAGCCCTCCATCCACTCCTCAGAGAAGGCAAAGCTTCCCAGGGGGAGTCAACAAAGTCTGGAATATCTCTTTGAGTCAAGACCAAGGCCCTCCCCACTATATCTAGGCTGAAGGTATCCCTTCAAAGAATATATGCTTCAAACAGTCAGTTCAATCACTAGGGATACATCTTGGTCTCACTGTCAGTAGTGCCACAGACTGTTCCAGTCATATAGCTGTCGCCCACACTCAGAGGGCCTGGTTTGATTCGATACTCATTCCACCCCTGTAGGTCTGGAAGCAGTGAGTTCAGGTAAGATATTTCAGTAGATGTTCCTATCCTGGTCTTGACCCCTTTGCTCATGTTAACACTCCTCTCTCTCTTTTATTGGATTTTGGGAGTTCAGCCTAGTGCTTCACTGTGGATCTCTGCATCTGCTTCCATAAATTGCTGGGTAAAATTTCTATGACAGTTAAGATAGCTTTTAATCCAAGTACAGGGGAAGACCAGTCAGTTTTCGGACCCTCTTCACTCCTGCTTAGAATCTCAGTAGGGGTCATTCTTGTGTATTCGTGGGTATTTCCCTAGTGTGAGATTGCCTGCTAGCCCCATAATGGCTCCCTCAATCAAAATACCTCTTTCCTTGCTCCTCCTTTTTGTCCTTTCCCCATCTCGACCATTCTTTCCTTCATGTTCCCCTTTTCCAGTCCCTTCTCCCTTCCTCATCCCCTTCTGCACTCCCTTCTCTCCCCACCCCCATACTCCTGGTTTTATCAAATCTTGTCAATTTCCCCTTCCTGGGGATCCATGTATATTTCTCTTAGGGTTCTCTTTCTTATCTAGCTTCTATGAGGTGATGGATTATAGGCTGGTTATTCTTTGCTTTATGTCTAATATCCACTTATGAGTATGTATATATCGTGTTTGTCTTTTGAAGTCTGGGTTACCTTGCTTAGGATGATTTTTTTCTCGTTCTATTCATTTGCACGCAAGTTTCAAAATGGCACTGTATTTTTATGGCTGATTAGTATTCCATTGTGTATATGTACCACATTTTGTTTATCCATTATTTTGTAGAGACATCTAGGTTGTTTCCAAGTTCTGGCAATTACAAATATTGTTGCTATGAACATAGTTGAGTAAATGTCCTCGTTGTATGATTGAGAAAACTTTGGGTATATGCCCAAGAATGTTGTTGCCGGGTCTTGAGGTAGGTTGATTCTCAATTTTCTGAGAAACTTCTATACTTATATCCAAAGTGGCTGCACTCCCAATAGCAATGTAGGAGTGCTCCACTTTCTCCACATCCTTTCCAGCGTAAGCTATTAATTGTTTTTATCTTAGTCATTCTCATTGCTGTAAGATGATATTTCAGAGTCATTTTCATTTTCATTTCACTGATGGCTAAGAATGTTAAAATGTTTCTTGTGTATCCTTTGGCCATTTGAGATTCTTCTATTGAGAATTCTCTGTTCAGATCTGTATCCAATTTTTTAGTTGAATTATTTGGTATTTCAATGTCTAGCTTCTTGAGTTCTTCATACATTTTGGAGATCAAGTGCAACAAGAACTTTAAGTCTTTGAGGAAAGAAACTGAAGACTATTATGGAAAGATCTACCAGGATCTTGGATAGGAAGATCAAAATAATAATAATGGCAATCCTACCAAAAACAATCTACATATTCAGTGCATTTCCCATCAAAATCCCAACACAATTCTTCACAGATCTCAAAAGAACAATAATCAACTTCATATGGAAAACAATAAACTCAGGATAGATGAAATAACCCTATACAATAAGGGACCTTCTGGAAGCAGCTCTTTCCCTGTAATTAAGCTCTACCATAAATAGAACTACCATAATGAAAACAGCTCATGCCTACCTAAAGCCTTCACCTCTACTGACTTGTAGTGTTTATAGTACTGTAAGTACTAGCAGGTACTGTGCATATTACCAATGGAGAAAAGTAAGCACTAAGCCAACTACAAATCCATTGATCTGCAATGAAGATCAGACTTCAAGATGCCACAGTGCAATAGTGACACAAATCTTGTTGGAGTAGCCCACCACTATCAGCTTGGATTTAAGACCTATTATATGAGATGGAACCAAGCTTCAACACTCTTCAGGTTGCCAAGAACCTTAGACTAGACAGGACAGAGACCTAGAGGAAAACTAAATACTATTGCCTACTTAAAAAACATGGACATCAAATGACTTTTAACAACATGCTGTTATACTCATAGATCATTGTTTTATTCAACATTCATCAGAGCAACTTCCTCCTTTAGTACATGTAAGCAAATACAGAGATCCACAGCTGAACAATGTGCAAAGTGACAGACTTTGTCACAGGGAAATTTAGTGGAATGTCTCCATCAAATCCCTTTCTTGAGACTCAGAGAACAGTGCAAAATATGTGGCATAAAGACTGTACAAGCCAGAGGAGATGAAGACGAGCCCTTCTAAACACAGCAGGGCCAATGAACATATAATGCTCAGAGACAATGACAGTATACATTAGTCCTGATTGAGTCTCAAGCACATGGGGTCATAGACGGCTTACCTAACCTCCTGAGAGCACATGGTCTCTAGACCAAAAGTTAGGAATCCTCCATGGTTGCTAGGCCCTCTGCAAGTGTGTGACAGATGTTAAGGCTCATAGCAGTGAGCACAAAACTTTTCCTGGTGCTTATCTAGCTTTTGGAGCTTGTTTCCCATGATAGATTACTTTGCCCAGCTTTGATGCAGGGGGGAAGAGCTCAGGTCCTACCTCAACTTGGTGTGCCTTGGTTTCTTCATGATCACAGGAGTCCTGCTTTCAGAATAGAAACAGGAGGAGTGGATGTTGAGTGGGTATATAAGAAAGAGGGAATCAGAGGAGAAGAGGGAAGGGAAACTGTAGCTGGTAGATGAAATAAATTGAAAAACTTAACTAAAAAATGTAAAAGAACTTTTTAAATTTTATTTTAGTTTTTTTATTTTGATGCTTTAATTTTTTCCAGGATTTCAGATGATATGTTTCCTAATGTTCTTATTTTTCCTTTACTTCTGAAATACATCTGGATCCAGAACCTAGTGTGATATTTTTAGTCTCTTCAGTATTTAATAATCTTTCTTCTTGATTGTATTATTTGTAAAGAGAGATTTCTAAAGAGAGATACTATTATATTCATGCTCAGTTGTAAAGCTATCAACAGTCTCCTCTTTTCTTCAAAATATACTCTATAGATATGACATCTATCTCTGTAAACTTTCTGACATTTATACTGCATTTGTCTCTGTTATGCAGTTATGTTCCAAAGAATTCTTATTATGTTTTTGTTGTTTCAAAAGTTTTCTTTATATGTTTCTGTTTCCCTCTCTATTTCTTATTCTGGCCCCTTCTAGTCCATGCTTTGGATTTTGCTAGCCTGTTCCTGGTTTTCAGAGGGACTTCTGCTTTTGAGCTGCATCTCCTAAATTTTAGAATTTTAACCCTTTCTTTATGCATCTCATTTTGCATGGTAACATTTATCCCTCTGTGACTTTAATTTTTCTGATAAGAGGTGTATTTTCAATTTACTGAAGTTTTTTTTATTATATGCACATCAGTGATTACTTCAAAACTCCTAATTAAGAAAAAACCTGGAAAAATAGTAACTATGGATCACTGATTTAAATTTATACTTTTGCCATGAATTAGAATCAAAAAATGGTGAAATGAAACTTTTTCTTTAAAACTTAACCACTATGTACTTCCATATACACCATTAATACTTAGTCAAACTTGCAAAGTGAATGGAATATTTTAATAATCGAAGATTTTCCATTCACACTGATAGTATCTATTTGTCTCTTTGGTGAAACTAAGCACTGAAATGATCATCAGACTCACCATATTTGAAAAGTCTTTGAAGTAGTGAATGACATAGGTCTTTTCCAATTTAATATATTTTTCTCATTAGTCGTTAAATTATAGTATAATTCCCTTGAGGACATATCAGTTTGGGAAAAAATTAGCTTTCAAGGCTTTATGAAAATCTTTTTGTAGCCAAATTGGTAACCATGAACAGTAGATGTGGCATTAAGGTGACTTTCTCACTCTGAAGAGAATAAGGAAGAATCAAAAGACATGCTGTGGGCTAGCTTTTCCTGTAGTTCACAGTGATGAGCATTTCAAATGCTGTTTCATGGTCTCGGGGCATAATCCTTGGTGAGCTGAGTGGGACCCAGTGAGCTGAGTGAGAGCCATGCTAATCAATTCCATATAAAATTTGTGCTCATGAGAATTTCTGAAAGACCTCATCAGGGTCTTTCTGACAATGCACTCCTGCTTCAGTAATTGCAGCTCTCTGTTTGATGCTGTAACTCATGACAGTCTTCAGGGAATCACTGAAATGACAAGCTTTGCTAATCAGCTCATCAGAACACTACAACTGCTTTTCACAGAAATGGAAATTCAGGAATGCACCAGGCAAAAGGAACCACATTGTTCTCTAGCTTTTAGTTGTCTTTGCAGTAATATACAAACAATAAACTGTACTGTGATGCTCTATAATTATGCCAGGCAAATTTAGCTCTGTTCTCTCGAAATATGCACTTTGGACCACATGAGCAATGGAAAAAATTGTAGCAATATTAATATAAGTATAAAATGAGAGGCTATGTTCTGTGATACAAACCAAATCTATTAAATTAGAATGGTTTACAAAAATTCTGACTAGATTCAGATTTGGTTTCATGGAATACATTTTGGTGCATGAAGTGAGTATTTGTTTATACATGTTAATATGCAGATATTGCAATGGCTACTTCAAAGTTTATAAATATAAGAGGAAACTTATAATTAATAGAAACTTTTAATGAAGTATTCTCAAAAGCTTAATTCAGTTTTAACAGATCTGAGGAATGTTATGATCTCTTATTCATAAAAAGGATCATAAGTCTGATTGATATTTATCACTATAAGTGAGGTTTTCTTCTAAAATACACAAACTTAAAAATTTTTAAAACTAATTTAGTCAAAAAGTAGTACAATATTTTAAAATACATGTTTGTTTTTTCAAATGTTAATCTTACATATAAATTTAGAGATGAATTTTGTTACAAAACTCTCAACAAACAAACAAGTTGGGAAATTTTATCACTCTTATGCTGAGAAATTTGAGTTTTTCATTAAAATTCAATTTTATAACAATATGTAGGTTTTATTTTTTTTTTACTTATTTATTTATTTTTATTCTTTTTTAATTAAAATTTCCACCTGCTCCCCATATCCCATTTCCCTCCCCTCCTCCCAAATATTGCCCTCCCCCCACTTCCCTCCCCCATCCCCACTCCTCTTCTCCTCCCCCCACTCCATTCCCCCTCCCTCTCGATACTGAAGAGCAGTCCAAATTCCCTGCCCTGCGGGAAGACCAAGGTCCTTCTATCTACGTCCAGAAAGGTGAGCGTCCAAACAGGCTAAGCTCCCACAAAGCCAGTTCATGTATTAGGATCGAAACCTAGTGCCATTGTCCTTGGCTTCTCATCAGTCTTCATTGACCGCCATGCTCAGAGAGTCCGGAATCAACCCATGCTTATTCAGTCCCAGACCAGCTGGCCTTGGTGGGCTCCCAATAAATCAGTTCCACTGTCACAGTGGGTGGGTGCATCCCTCGTGGTCCTGATTTTTTGCTCATGTTCTCCCTCCTTCTGCTCCTCATTTGGACCTTAAGAGCTCAGACCGTTGCTCCAAATTGAGACTCTGTCTCTACCTCGATCCATCGCCAGATGAAGGTTCTAAGGTGATATGCAAGATATTCATCAGTATAGGATAGGGTCATTTCAGGTTCCCTCTCCTTAGTTGCCCAAGGTACCAGCTGGGGACATATTCCTGGACACCTGCGAACCCCTCAAGAGTCAAGTCTCTTGCCAACCCTAAGATGGCTCCCTTAGATAGGATATATACTTCGCTGCTCCCGTATCCATCCTTCCTATATCCCAACCATCCCAATCCTCCGAGCTCCTCCCATCCTCCCCTTCTCATATTTCTCATCCCATTTCCCCTTTGCCCCATGCCACCTCACCCGCAAGTTCCCAGTTTTTGCCCTGGAATCTTGTCTACTTCCCCCTCTCCATGCGGATGACTATATGATTTTCTTTGGGTTCACTTTCTTATTTAGCTTCTATAGGATCACACATTATATGCTTAATGTCTTTTATTTTATGGCTAGAAACCGATTATGAGTGAGTACATCCCATGTTCCTCTTTTTGAGTCTGGGATACCTCACTCAGGATAGTGTTTTCTATTTCCATCCATTTGCACGCAAAATTCGAGAAGTCATTGTTTTTTACTGCTGAGTAGTACTCTAATATGTATATATTCCACACTTTCTTCATCCATTCCTCTATTGAAGGGCATCTAGGTTGTTTCCAGGTTTTGGCTATTACAAACAATGCTGCTATGAACATAGTTGAACAGATACTTTTGTCATTTGATGTGGCATCTCTTGGGTATATTCCCAATAGTGGTATTACTGGATCTTGGGGTAGGTTGATCCCAAATTTCCTGAGAAATCGCCACACTGATTTCCAAAGTGGTTGCACAAGTTTGCATTCCCACCAGCAATGAATGAGTGTGCCTCTTTCTCCACAACCTCTCCAGCAAAGGCTATCATTGGTGTTCTTGATTTTAGCCATTCTGACAGGTGTAAGATGGTATCTCAAAGTTGTTTTAATTTGCATTTCCCTTATCGCTAAGGAGGTTGAGCATGACCTTAGGTGTCTTTTGGCCATTTGAATTTCTTCTGTTGAGAATTCTCTGTTCAGATCAGTGCCCCATTTTTTTATTGGGTTCATTAGCATTTTAAAGTTTAGTTTCTTGAGTTCTTTATATATTTTGGTGATCAGACCTTTGTCTGTTGCAGGGTTGGTGAAGATCTTCTCCCAGTCAGTGGGTTGCCTTTTTGTCTTAGTGACAGTGTCCTTTGCTTTACAGAAGCTACTCAGTTTCAGGAGGTCCCATTTATTCAATGTTGCCCTTAATGTCTGTGCTGCTGGGGATAAACGTAGGAAGTGATCTCCTGTACCCATATGTTGTAGAGTACTTCCAACTTTTTCTTCTATCAGGTTCAGTGTGTTCAGACTAATATTGAGGTCTTTAATCCATTTGGACTTGAGTTTTGTGCATGGTGATAGATATGGATCTATTTTCATTCTTCTACACGTTGACAACCAGTTCTGCCAGCACCATTTGTTGAAGATGCTCTCTTTTTTCCATTGAATACTTTTAGCTCCTTTATCAAAAATTAGGTGTTCATAAGTTTGTGGGTTAAAATCAGGGTCTTCTACTCGGTTCCATTGGTCGACTTCTCTGTTTTTATGCCAATACCAAACTGTTTTCAATACTGAGGCTCTGTAATAGAGTTTGAGGTCAGGGATGGTAATGCCTCCAGATGATCCTTTATTATATAAGATTGTTTTGGCTATCCTGGGTTTTTTGTTTCTCCATATAAAGTTGATTATTGTCCTCTCAAGATCTGTGAAGAATTTTCATGGGACCTTGATGGAGATTGCATTGAATCTATAAATTGCCCTTGGTAGAATTGCCATTTTTACTATGTTGATCCTCCCTATCCAAGAGCAAGGGAGATCCTTCCATTTTCTGGTATCCTCCTCAATTTCTTTCTTCATTGACTTAAAGTTCTTGTCAAATAGATCCTTTACTTCCTTGGTTAGGGTTACCCCAAGATATTTTATGCTATTTGTGGCTATCGTGAAGGGTGATGCTTCTCTGATTTCCATCTCTGCTTCCTTATCCTTTGTGTATAGGAGGGCAACTGATTTTTTGGAATTGATCTTGTATCCTGCAACGCTACTAAAGGTGTTTATCAGCTGAAGGAGTTCTTTGCTGGAGTTTTTGGGGTCGCTTATGTACACTATCATATCGTCTGCAAATAATGAAAGTTTAACTTCTTCCTTTCCGATTTGAATCCCTTTGATCCCCTTATGTTGTCTTATTGCTATTGCTAGAATTTCAAGCACTATATTAAAGAGGTATGGAGAGAGTGGACAACCTTGTCGTGTTCCTGATTTTAGTGGAATAGCTTTGAGTTTCTCTCCATTTAATTTGATGTTAGCTGACGGCTTGCTATAAATAGCTTTTATTATAGTTAGGAACGACCCTTGTATTCCTAATCTCTCTAAGACCTTTATCATAAAGGGATGTTGAATTTTGTCAAATGCTTTTTCAGCATCTAATGAAATGATCATATGGTTTTTTTTCTTTCAGTTTATTTATATGATGGATTACATTTATAGATTTTCGTATGTTGAACCAGCCCTGCATCTCTGGGATGAAGCCTACTTGATCATAATGGATAATTTTTCTGATGTGTTCTTGGATTCGGTTTGCCAGTATTTTATTGAGTATTTTTGCGTCGATGTTCATGAGTGAGATTGGCCTGTAGTTCTCTTTCTTGGTTGTGTCTTTGTGTGGTTTTGGTATCAGAGTAACTTCAGCTTCATAAAAGGAATTTGGCAATGACTTCTCTGTTTCAATATTGTGAAATACATTAAGGAGTATAGGTATTAAGTCTTCTTGGAAGTTCTGGTAGAATTCTGCATTGAAGCCATCTGGACCTGGGCTTTTTTTGGTGGGGAGGTTTTTTATAACAACTTCTAATTCTTCGCGACTAACAGGTCTATTTAGATTGTTCACCTGGTCCTGGTTTAACTTTGGTATATGGTACTTATCTCAAAAAGTGTCCATTTCTATAACATTTTCCAATTTTGTGGCATACAGATTTTTGTAGTAAGATCTAATGATTCTCTGAATTTCCTCTGAGTCTGTGGTTATGTCTCCCTTTTCGTTTCTGATTTTGTTAATTTGCGTATTCTCTCTCCGCCGTTTGATTAGTTTGGATAGGGGTTTATCAATCTTATTGATTTTCTCCATGAACCAGCTTTTTGTTTCATTGATTCTTTGGATTGTTTTCTGTGTTTCTATTTTGTTGATTTCAGCCCTCAATTTGATTATTTCCAGTCTTCTACTTCTCCTAGGTGAGTCTGCTTCTTTTTTTTCTAAAGCTTTCAGGTGGGCTATTAAGTCTCCAATGTGTGCTTTCTCCGTTTTCTTTAAGTGGGCACTTAATGCTATGAACTTTCCTCTTAGCACTGCTTTCATAGTGTCCCATAGGTTTGAGTATGTTGAGTCTTCGTTTTCATTGAATTCAAGAAAGACTTTAATTTCTTTCTTTATTTCTTCCTTGATCCAGGTGAGGTTCAGTAGTTGACTGTCCAGTTTCCATGAGTTCATAGGCTTTCTGGGGATAGCATTGTTGTTGAATTCTAACTTTAATCCATGGTGATCCGATAAGACACAGGTGGTTACCAATATTTTTTTGTAACTGTGTAAGTTTGCTTTGTTACCGAGTATGTGGTCTATTTTCGAGAAGGTTCCATGAGCTGCAGAGAAGAAGGTATATTCTTTCCTATTTGGGTGGAATGTTCTATAGATGTCTGTTAAGTCCATTTGATTCATTACCTCCCTTAATCCTCTTATTTCTCTGTTAGGTTTCTGTTTGATTGACCTGTCCATTGGTGAGAGAGGAGTGTTGAAATCTCCTACTATTAGTGTGTGTGGTTTGATGACTGCCTTGAGTTTTAGTAACGTTTCTTTTACATAAGTGGGTGCTTTTATATTAGGGGCATATATATTCAGGATTGAGATTTCATCCTGGTGAATTGTTCCTGTTATGAGTAAAAAATGACCATCTCCATCTCTTTTGATTGATTTTAGTTTGAAGTCAACTTTCTTAGAAATTAGTATGGCCACACCTGCTTGTTTCTTAGGTCCGTTTGCTTGATAAACCTTTTCCCAGCCCTTTACTCTGAGTAGATGTCTGTCTTTGTGGTTGAGGTGTGTTTCTTGTAAGCAGCAGAATGTTGGATCCTGTTTTCGTATCCAATCTCTTAGCCTGTGCCTCTTTATAGGTGAGTTGAGTCCATTGATATTTAGTGATATTAATGACCAGTGGTTGTTAACTCCGGTCATTTTTCCTTTCTTTCTTTCTTTCCTTTGGTAGTAGAGTTTGTGTGTTTCCCTTCTTCAAGTTGTGCTGGTGAAGGGTCTTTAGATGTCTGAGTTATTGTGGGCATTGTTGGACTCCTTGGTTTGTGATTTTCCTTCAATTACTTTCTGAAGGGCTGGATTTGTGGCTACGTATTGTTTAAATTTGTTTTTATCCTGGAAAACTTTGTTTTCTCCATTTATAGTGAATGAAAGCTTGGCTGGGTATAGTAGTCTGGGCTTGCATCCATGGTCTCGTAGTTTCTGCAGTATATCTATCCAGGACCTTCTGGCTTTCATGGTTTCCATAGAGAAATCAGGTGTAAGTCTGATAGGTTTACCTTTATAGGTAACTTGACCTTTTTCCTTTGCAGCTCTTAATATTCTTTCTTTATTCTGTATGTTTTGTGTTTTGATTATTATATGACGAGGAGATGTTTTTTTTTTGATCCAGTCGATTTGGTGTTCTGTATGCTTCTTGGACCTTCAAAGGAATATCTTTCTTAAGGTTGGGAAAGTTTTCTTCTATAATTTTATTAAATATATTTTCTGGACCATTGAGCTGTACTTCTTCTCCTTCTTCTATCCCTATTATTCTTAGGTTTGGTCTTTTTATTGTGTCCCAGATTTCCTGAATGTTTTGTGATGAGAATTTGTTGGTTATGCTGTTTTCTTTGATGAGAGTGTTTATTTTCTCTATGGTATCTTCAGTGTCTGAGATTCTTTCTTCTATCTCTTGTAATCTGTTGGTGGTACTTGTCTCTGTAGTTCCTGTTCGTTTATTCAAATTTTCCATCTCCATCCTTCCCTCGGTTTGTGTTTTCTTTATTACTTCCACTTCGTTCTTCAAGTCTTGAACCGTTTCCCTTACCTGTTTGATTACTTTTTCTTGTTTCTCTTGGTTTTCTTGGGTATCTTTGAGATATTTATTCATTTCCTCTACCTTTTTGTTTGTAATCTCTAATTGGTTGTGGCAGTTTTTCACCTCCTGTTTAAGGTCCTCTATTATTTTCATAAAATTCACTTTTGAGTCGAATTCTTCTAATTCTTCTGTATTAGGGTTTAGGCTTCTCATTTCGGGATTCCTGGATCCTGGTGATGTCTCATTGCCTTTCAAGTTGTTGGGGGAATTCTTGCATTGGCGCCTGCCCATCTTTTCCTTCAAATGGAGCCAGGAGAGGCCTGATGTCTTGGACCAGTCTTTGCTGTGACTAACTCTCTAGGTGTATCTCCTCAGTGTAGGGGCAGGAACCGTTCGCTTCCAGGTGAACTCCTCAACACCAAAACATGGATGCGTGGTATTCCAATGACCCGCGTAAAGAAGGCCGAATGCAAGGGGTCGGGCGGGGTCCAGTAGAACACAGGCGACACTGCAGTACAAGCTGGAGGTGCCTGCGCTCCCTTTCGGGGGTTGCTGAGGCCTGCCCGCTGCTCGGGTTGGGTAGCCTTAGTGTAGGGGCGTTTGTGCTCTCTACCGGGACCGTCTGCCCCAGGATAGCACACACTCACCCGTCCCGATGAAACTTCTTGGCACCTACACAGGAACTCCTGGATGCCCCAATGAGCCAGGGACTAATGGAAGTAGGGCGCAGGCAGAGCAGGTCCAGCAGATCACAGCAGAGACTGCAGCCCCAGCAGCAGGGGCCCGCTTTCCCTGGCGGGGACCTTGAGGCCTGCCCTCTAGTCAAGAACTCACTGCTCTGGGTTGGTAGCCTTAGTGAAATGGCAGGAAACTGTTCCACAGCTAAGGACCTTGCAGACAAGGCAGGTTTGGGGGTGGGGGTGGGGGCGGGTGTGTAGGAGAGCAAGCCCTGCAGCAGGAGCTGGGGGAGGGGTGTTTGTGCTCTCTACCGGGACAGTCCGCCCCAGGATAGCACACACTCACCCGTCCCGATGAAACTTCTCGGCACCTACACAGGAACTCCTGGATGCCCCAATGAGCCAGGGACTAAGGGAAGTAGGGCGCAGGCAGAGCAGGTCCAGCAGATCACAGCAGAGACTGCAGCCCCAGCAGCAGGGGCCCGCTTTCCCTGGCGGGGACCTTGAGGCCTGCCCTCTGGTCAGGGACTCACTGCTCTGGGTTGGTAGCCTTAGTGAAATGGCAGGAAACTGTTCCACAGCTAAGGACCTTGCAGACAAGGCAGGTTTGGGGGTGGGGGTGGGGGCGGGTGTGTAGGAGAGCAAGCCCTGCAGCAGGAGCTGGGGGAGGGGTGTTTGTGCTCTCTACCGGGACAGTCCGCCCCAGGATAGCACACACTCACCCGTCTCGATGAAACTTCTCGGCACCTACACAGGAACTCCTGGATGCCCCAATGAGCCAGGGACTAATGGAAGTAGGGCGCAGGCAGAGCAGGTCCAGCAGATCACAGCAGAGACTGCAGCCCCAGCAGCAGGGGCCCGCTTTCCCTGGCGGGGACCTTGAGGCCTGCCCTCTAGTCAAGAACTCACTGCTCTGGGTTGGTAGCCTTAGTGAAATGGCAGGAAACTGTTCCACAGCTAAGGACCTTGCAGACAAGGCAGGTTTGGGGGTGGGGGTGGGGGCGGGTGTCAATATGTAGGTTTTAAAATATGTAAATATCTTCCAAGTATTTAGTCATTTGAAATAAGAAATAAACACTATTTTATTATATCTGTTTATCAATTGGTTTTGAGGGAAATGTACTGATTACAGATGTCTAAAAGATCTATTCTATTACAGAAAGAATAAAATCACTTTTAGGCTCAATATTTCATCTGGTTTTTAATCTTTAGTCAACTATGAATATATATTAGATCTGATAGAATAAAAATATCCATTGTAGCTTTTTCAATGCCTAATCAATGTTAGTATGGTACTTATTCACAATACTGCATTTAAGTGATTTGTTTTTCACTATGTACTTTCAATGGAGAAAAGACACTACATAAATTATAAATAATCATTTAAATAAAACAAAGATATGTTTTAACCATGATAATTAAACAAGAGTTCCTGTCTTTCTTATATTTGTTAAAGTCAATTTAAGATACTAGAAAAAGAATGGGAAAATAATTGAATAAAAATTGATCCTAAATGGAGCAAAGGTCTCAATTTGGAGCAACGGTCTGAGCTCTTAAGGTCCAAATGAGGAGCAGAAGGAGGGAGAACATGAGCAAAAAATCAGGACCACGAGGGATGCACCCACCCACTGTGACAGTGGAACTGATTTATTGGGAGCCCACCAAGGCCAGCTGGTCTGGGTCTGAATAAGCATGGGTTGATTCCGGACTCTCTGAGCATGGCGGTCAATGAAGGCTGATGAGAAGCCAAGGACAATGGCCCTAGGTTTCGATCCTAATACATGAACTGGCTTTGTGGGAGCTTAACCTGTTTGGACGCTCACCTTTCTGGACATAGATAGAAGGACCTTGGTCTTCCCGCAGGGCAGGGAATTTGGACTGCTCTTCAGTATCGAGAGGGAGGGGGAATAGAATGGGGGGAGGAGAAGAGGAGTGGGGATAGGGGGAGGGAAGTGGGGGGAGGGGACAATATTTGGGAGGAGGGGAGGGAAATGGGAAACGGGGAGCAGGTGGAAATTTTAATTAAAAAAGAATAAAAAAAAATTGATCCTAAATACCTCAGAAAGACAATAATAGAAATGTCACCAAGGTTAATATTTACTTTCATCATTCACTCAGTGAGATGAAAAATTTCATAGTTTTCTTTAACCTAGGAACAACCTTGAAATAATTTTTATAAATGTCTCCATTAAATTTCAAAGTAACAAAGATTATGAAAATCAAGTATTTGTTCAATGCAAGTACCAAATTATCAGAGTATACATAAACACTAATGATTGATTATAGCTAATATCATAAAATTGGCATATATTAAAAGGAAATAACAGAGGAAAGGAATGAAAAGAGAAAAAAGTATAGATTGATGAAAAAAGGAACACTAGACAACTAACAGGAAATAAAGATGGAAGGACTGAACGGATTGCAAGGCAGCAGGGAGATACAGAGGCATTTCTTTTCCTTCCTTCCTTCCTTCCTTCCTTCCTTCCTTCCTTCCTTCCTCCCTCCCTCCCTCCTTCCTTTCTTCCTTCCTTCCTTTCTTCCTTCTCTTCTTTCTTTCTTTCTTTCTTTCTTTCTTTCTTTCTTTCTTTCTTTCTTTCTTTTTTTCTCTATTTCTTCTTTCTTCCCTTTCTTCCTTCCTTCTGTCTTTCTTTCATCCTTTCTTTCTTTCTGACAAAAGATAGCCAGAGATTTACTATATAGAACCACACTAGAATATCTCATGGAAATATCTCATGAAACTGCAGAGTATAGTATCTTCGGAACCGAAATTCACAATAATCTTTGGAAAAGAAGGAAGTTAAGATAATGAGAGAAAAGAGAAACTCAGATATCTACACTGGGAAAATTAAATGGACAAAAGAAGAACATGTCTATGAAAACCAGCTGGAAATATTTAGAGAAAAAGTATTCATAGCTATAGAATACTAGGTTTCATCTGATAAATAATAAATAATGGGGTTGAGTAGAAAAAAAATACAATCTTGAAATGCAAACTAAGAAAAGAGAACTGAAGACCATGGTCCTAAAAAGAAATGCAGTGATGGAACGATTGTATATACTAATCTTGCCAAAATATTCAATATATTAATCTGGTTGAGAGGTCTGATAGAAAATAAATCTGTTTTACAAAACTTCTTTAATGTCACCATACATGACAAAAGAAATCTGAGATCATGAATTATAGGCTTATTGTCCTTTATTTATTGTTGAGGGGAGCTGCAGGCTGCATTCCTGCCACCCAGCTTCCGGTCACCTGGCTAGATTATGCCCCGAAATAACAATACACAAGCTGTATTTTTTTAAACACTGCTGGCCCATTATATCTAGCCTCTTCTAGGCTAATTCTTACATATTAATTTAGCCCATTTCTAATAATCTGCATAGCACCACTAGGTTAGCTTACCGGGAAAGATTCAGCATGTCTGACCTGGTGGCTGGCTGCATCGCATCTGGCCTGGAGAGCAGTGGCCTGGCATCTGAGCTCACTTCCTCTTCCTCCCAGCATTCTGTTCTGTTTATTCCACCCACCTATGTTCTAACCTATGAGGCCAAGCAGTTTCTTTATTAATTCACCAATGACCTTCCTCCATCAATTTATGGCTAGAAACCAAATATGAGTGAGTACATCCCATGTTCCTCTTTTTGGGTCTGACTTACCTCACTCAGGACAGTGTTTTCTATTTCCGTCCATTTGCACGCAAAATTCAAGAAGTCATTGTTTTTTACTACTGAGTAGTACTCTCAGTACTATGTATACTTTCTTCATCCATTCTTCCATTGAAGGGCATCTAGGTTATTTTCAGGTTCTGGTTATTACAAACAATGCTGCTATGAACATAGTTGAACATATACTTTTGTTGTATGATAGGGCATCTCTTGGATATATTCCCAAGAGTGGTATTGCTGGGTCCAGGGGTAGGTTGATCCAGAATTTCCTGAGAAACTGCCACACTGCTTTCCAAAGTGGTTGCAGAGAAGCTAAATAAGAAGGTGAACCCAAAGAAAAACATATAGGCATCCTCATCAGGCAATGAAAGGAGACAGACACAGAGACCCAAATTGGAGCACCGGACTGAAATCTCAAGGTCCAAATCAGGAGCAGAAGGACAGAGAGCACGAGCAAGGAACTCAGGACCGCGAGGGGTGCACCCACACACTGAGACAATGGGGATGTTCTATCAGGAACTCACCAAGGCCAGCTGGACTGGGTCAAAAAAGCATGGGACAATGAGGACTGCTGAGAACCCAAGAAAATGGGAATGGGTTTTTGATCCTACTACACATAATGGCTTTGTCAGAGCCTAGGCAGTTTGGATGCTCACATTACTAGACCTGGATGGAAGTTGGTGTTCCTTGGACTTCCCACAGGGCAGGGAACCCTGATTGCTCTTTGGGCTGACGAGGGAGGACAACTTGATTGGGGGAGGGGGAGGGAAATGGGAGGCGGTGGCGGGGAGGAGGCAGAAATCTTTAATAAAGAAATAAATTAATTAAAAAAAGAAATTTGAGACATATTATCACTATTAGAAGATAATTTCTAAACTAAACAGATTTTTTCTTAAACATTTTTATTGTCTTTTATTGTTAGTATATTCAATCTGCTATTGAATATACTAACAACAGCTGAAAAGAAATTTTCCTCTATGGTACACAATGCATATTCAACTCATAATTAATAATTTTTTTCAGTTGTTATTTTTTTTATTTTCAGTAGTGTTTATTAATTCCATAAAATAATGGGTGTCATTATGGAATATATCAGACATATGCATAATTATACTTTGATCTTTGTAAATTGTATACCTTCCTCCCTCTCCTTCTGCACCTTCATTTACTACCAAGTCCTACTTCTATTTTTATTTTCATGTACTGTTTCTTTATTATTTTTGCATGTATGTATACATAGAAATATATAAATAAAACCTGATGAGTCCATTTAGTGTATGCATAATTACTACTAAAGCTATATTTCAACCCAGATTTGTTAAATGACGTTAGAAATAAATGTATCCTTGCTGTCTTCTATAATACTACATTTATAAAACACTATGATTTCTTCAGTTTGGAAAGAAAAATAGCATTTTAGTGTCCTTAAATGTGCAGAAAAAATGATTGATATCGAATTTATGTTAATGTTTTATTTTAGTATATTGATTTATTTTATTAAATAGTAATTTTATTTGTCAGTTTTCCCATAGAGCTCTATCCAAACACTAAGATTAAAATTAAAATCACTGTCACTGAAATGTAATTACATACTTTTTAAAGGTATCTTCAGGTATCAGTTTTCAATTTTGTGGGTTATAGTACAACTCCATAAGCTTTTATATAAAGGAACAAAATAAATTTCTAAGAATCCACACAGTTCTATTAACCTTATTCTTAGGAGAAATATCATATAATTTCTTCCCATTACACTTGATGATTACTATAGGGGAGCAAACGTCAAACTCATTTGAACAGTTTTCAAGGAGAGTTAGTGTTCCTGTGCTGTTTCTCAGGGATGCAGTTTTAACTCTGCATGTCTGACAGTGAGACGGATAACTCCTGTTGGGATTTGAAATCCTTTCATAACAGGCAACGTTTTTTTATGAATAAACTGAGAAAGCAAACCTGGTTCAGAGCAAAAAAATACTAAGCTTGTAGCAGAAGAAATAGAAGGCTAATATGTAGTAGAATGTCTTTAGTTCAATCTTTTAATTCAATGACAGCAGCATTTATGCATAAATTTATAATGAGTTTATATTAGCAGTTACTACCAACAAAATCTATTCAAGAAAACAACTACAAGTGAAGTGATTTTTAACCTATTAATTCAAAAATTAAACTTCATAGGCTACAATGTTAATCATAGAATTGTTGCATAGAGTGTTATTTATTTATTTATTTATTTTGGCTTTGTTTTGTATGGCAGCAATTCTCAGTCATCCTTATCCTACTTCTCCATTTTATGACATCAGCTTCCTTATAGAAGTCAAGGAAAACCTGAAAACATTAACTATGATTGTCTTTTATTATTGTTTACTCTGAGTGCACATTTTTCCATCAGAATGTTTATTTGGCATATAATATTGCATCTTATTTCCTTACACAGTATACCTAGCATTTGATCCTGACAAAATCCTTTATAGTTAACTATATTTTCAGCTCAGGACTGAGAACAGTCATTAATTGTGCAGATTTTAAGTTTTTCTTATATTCCATGGCATGTTTCTATGGTTATCATTTTTTTGATATCAATTTTCTGCTACATAAATATTTCATTTAACTTTCTGATATCTACTTCTACAGTGAAATTTAAAGTATTTACAATAATCTCAATGACTTTTGTATAATCTCAATGAGTTTAAAATACATAACTAGAGCATTTAATACAAGCCCCTGATTTTAATCTTTACTTTACCTTTGCCACCCTTCTCACACCACAAGCAAATAATACTATATTAATGCTGGATACATTTTCATAATAGGAATAGGGATATTCTGTCCTTGGCAAGATAAAATATGGGTAGGTTTAGATAAACATGTGGAATCACTGACTTTAAAAAAAAACATGAGAGAAAGATTGGTCAATTCTTTCTGCACAAAAGAATCCATCTACAACACAGGACAAGATGAAGCCTCTGTCTGCATATTTATGAGCATTTGTCTCATCTAAACACCAGTCACAAGGCTCTCACAAAGGAAGCACAGGTGTAGGAAATCCCTGAAAGGACACAGCTGCATCAGGGCAAATCACGCCTCCTGAAAGCATGCACAGAGCAATTACTGTTTGTTGGACAGTACATCCTACTGTCAGGAGAAGCAAATAGATCAGAAATATACTTGATGTTCCTTTTAATCATGGAAATCTTCATTGTTATCAGAAAACTCATACCTTGATACTTACCTTCTAAACTGTAGTTAAGATAAATTATTTATTATGTTGGGGGAACATGAGTTCTTTAAACGGATAATATGGATAGCAAATGCTTGCTGCCATTGGTTGTGATTTTACATCTACCCAATAGCTCTCTGGTTTAACCTTGGACGTGGTGCCAATACTAAAAGAATGAAACACATTTCCCAAAAGTTGTGACTTAATAAAGAATTAGATAACTAGTAAATACAATGAAAGTTGCTATTGATGATATTAGAATTATATCTACTTAAAGTTTTAATGATGTAGCTTGTCTTAATTTGGTTAAAAAAATGTCAAAGTTTTTTTTGGCACTGTATGTGAAATAGGCCTTTGAAGTAAAACTAGTAGTAAAGGTGTAATACAATTTTTGTGTATACATTAATGTCCTCAGAAAAGTAAGAAGATGCAAAGAAAAAAAATGAGAGTTGTTCTGTTTTGTTTGTTAGATTCTTTCTTTCTTTCTTTCTTTCTTTCTTTCTTTCTTTCTTTCTAATTTATTTCTTCTTTCCCTTTTTTTGGAGATAGGCTTTCTGTGTAGCTTTGGCTGTTCTGGAACATGCTCTGTAGAGCAGGCTGTTCTCGTACTTACTGAGATCCATCTGCCTGTGCCTCCCAAGTGCTGGGATTAAAGACACTCATCACTACCTGACTCAGTAAAATGAAATTATTGTGTTAGAACTGGTAATAAGTCAACCCAGTCTGTCTTTTGTATCTTGTTTTTTTTTTTTGCCACCGAAAACAATATATTAAAACATCTATTATAACACTGTTCAAGATCTTTCCTCAGCTGACTCAGAAGGAGGTGTACGTGCTTTGATATATTTGTCCAATTCTGAGTGCAAAACACTTAAGAAAGAATGACATGCTCAATAAGAAGAAAGTTCAAGCTTAGATAGAAATCCCTGATTACCCTAGAATTTTCTCTATAGACCAGGCAACTCCGGAACTCACAGAGATCAGCTTGCCTCTGCCTCCCGAGTGCTGAAATTAAAGGTGTGCGCAACTACTCCCTGGTATTTGTTATTAATTTAAAAATAATCCATCTGAGATGGGAATCTCAATATTTTATTGCTCTTATTTTGAAAAAAAAGTAGTATCAAATAGAGAAACTATGATGTGTGATCATAGAGCAAAAGATAAATTATTATGGCTCTTTTCAAATATTTAAAGGAATCCTACAAAATGGCTATTTTTCTCTTCTCTGTCTTTTAAATTTTGAAATTTTATGCTATTTGTGGCTATCGTGAAGGGTGATGCTTCTCTGATTTCCATCTCTGCTTCCTTATCCTTTGTGTATAGGAGGGCAACTGATTTTTTGGAATTGATCTTGTATCCTGCAACGCTACTAAAGGTGTTTATCAGCTGAAGGAGTTCTTTGCTGGAGTTTTTGGGGTCGCTTATGTACACTATCATATCGTCTGCAAATAATGAAAGTTTAACTTCTTCCTTTCCAATTTGAGTCCCTTTGATCCCCTTATGTTGTCTTATTGCTATTGCTAGAATTTCAATCACTATATTAAAGAGGTATGGAGAGAGTGGACAACCTTGTCGTGTTCCTGATTTTAGTGGAATAGCTTTGAGTTTCTCTCCATGTAATTTGATGTTAGCTGACGGCTTGCTATAAATAGCTTTTATTATATTTAGGAACGACCCTTGTATTCCTAATCTCTCTAAGACCTTTATCATAAAGGGATGTTGAATTTTGTCAAATGCTTTTTCCGCATCTAATGTAATGATCATATGGTTTTTTTCTTTCAGATTATTTATATGATGGATTACATTGATAGATTTTCGTATGTTGAACCAGCTCTGCATCTCTGGGATGAAGCCTACTTGATCATAATGGATAATTTTTCTAATGTGTTCTTGGATTCAGTTTGCCAGTATTTTATTGAGTATTTTTGCGTCGATGTTCATGAGTGAGATTGGCCTGTAGTTCTCTTTCTTGGTGTAACTCTAACCAAGGAAGTAAAGGATCTATTTGACAAGAACTTTAAGTCTATGAAGAAAGAAATTGAGGAGGATACCAGAAAATGGAAGGATCTCCCTTGCTCTTGGATTGGGAAGATCAACATAGTAAAAATGGCAATTCTACCAAGGGCAATTTATAGATTCAATGCAATCCCCATTAAAATCCCATCAAAATTCTTCACAGATCTTGAGAGGACAATAATCAACTTTATATGGAGAAACAAAAAAACCAGGATAGCCAAAACAATCTTATATAATAAAGGATCGTCTGGAGGCATTACCATCCCTGACCTCAAACTCTATTACAGAGCCTCAGTATTGAAAACAGCTTGGTATTGGCATAAAAACAGAGAAGTCGATCAATGGAACCGAGTGGAAGACCCTGATTTTAACCCACAAACATATGAACACCTAATTTTTGATAAAGGAGCTAAAAGTATTCAATGGAAAAAAGAGAGCATCTTCAACAAATGGTGCTGGCAGAACTGGTTGTCAACGTGTAGAAGAATGAAAATAGAACCATATCTATCACCATGCACAAAACTCAAGTCCAAATGGATTAAAGACCTCAATATTAGTCTGAACACACTGAACCTGATAGAAGAAAAAGTTGGAAGTACTCTACAACATATGGGTAACAGGAGATCACTTCCTACGTTTATGCCCAGCAGCACAGACATTAAGGACAACATTGAATAAATGGGACCTCCTGAAACTGAGTAGCTTCTGTAAAGCAAAGGACACTGTCACTAAGACAAAAAGGCAACCCACTGACTGGGAGAAGATCTTCACCAACCCTGCAACAGACAAAGGTCTGATCTCCAAAATATATAAAGAACTCAAGAAACTAGACTTTAAAATGCTAATGAACCCAATAAAAAATGGGGCACTGATCTGAACAGAGAATTCTCAACAGAAGAAATTCAAATGGCCAAAAGACACTTAAGGTCATGGTCAACCTCCTTAGCGATAAGGGAAATGCAAATTAAAACAACTTTGAGATATCATCTTACACCTGTCAGAATGGCTAAAATCAAAAACAGCAATGATAGCCTTTGCTGGAGAGGTTGTGGAGAAAGGGGCACACTCATTCATTGCTGGTGGGAATGCAAACTTTGAAATTAAAGATACTTGTTTGAAATGATGGTTGATGACTTTTTTAATTAAAGATGTGTAATAGTGATATTAAGTAGCTTACTTTCAATTATCCCCATCCTATATTGCTAGCAATGTAAAGAAAGTCAACATATAAAGATAATAAAGAATATAGATCCAAGCTAGAGAGATGGGTCAACAGTTAAGAGCACTAGTTGTTCTGACAAAAAAAAAAAAAAAAAAAAAAAACTGATTTCTAATTTCAATACAGTGGTTTACAACCATTTCTAAGTCTAGTACCAGGGAAGAGGCACTCTTCTGACTTCTGCGGTCACCGGGCACATACACTTTGGGCATACATATCTGCAGGCCAAAGGAAACTAAATCAATCAATCAAAAAAAATCAATCAATAATAAATAAATTTCTGGGGAGATGGCTCAGTGATTAAGAGCACTGATGCTCTTCCAGAGGAATAAAGTTCAATTCCCAGCACCCATTTGGCAGTTTACAACTGTCTGTAACTCCAGGTCCAGGGAATCTAACACCTTCATGCAGACACACATGAACACAAACTAATAAATAAATAAAGAAGCAAATAAATACATAACAGAATGTAAATCCATGAATGGAGGAACACAAATTTTAGGTTTCATATTAGGTTTGTGATTTTTGATCTCTTAGAATTGAATTAATCAATCCTTGAATAATATTTACTGTGGAATATGAACCTAGTAAATATTAGAAAAACGATGAGGTACAGCATGGTTGACATTAATAGTACTTTAATTAATGCATTCTCAGATCATACACAGCTAAACATGCACAATATATCAGACCTTTTTTACACAAAATGGATGATTATAAAAAATATTGTGTTTTATTTATTGTATGTTATAGCATAAAACTAAACCTTATCATAAAAAGTATGATAATGTGTAAACGTTTGTTTCAGTTATTTACCATTTCAAAAAATACATATTGGGAATTTTGAAAATTATGAAAAATAGTCAAATTAGGCCCAGTGTAGTTAGCTATCTTTCTCCTAATTATCTGATTCATACTAGACAGTTACTCTCTCAACCAATGAAATGCTAAAAGATGTATGTAAAAAGCCATAGGTAAACTTCACTTTGGAAAACAGAGCAAAGTAAAATATGGATTCTGCTTTCCAGAAAGTGAATACAGAAAATAAATTTAGGAGTTGTCATTGTGCACATCTTGTTAGGTGATCATATTGTTGAAATCTCATGGGTGAACACTCTGACATATTTAGAAGACATTATATCTCAGCAAACATATGAGCCTTTTGGCTTTTAAAATCTTTCTCAGAGTTTAAAAGGGTATGAAATGCCATTTTATGCACAAGATGTCACAAGTTCATTGTAATTATAAACTCCTCTTTGAACAAGATAACAAGTTTATTGTAAACATGAACTCATATTAGCTTGCACTGTGTCTGCAAACAACAGACCTTTCAACAGTCAGTCATAGATGGAGGAATAAAATAGCCGATCTATGGCTTACTGCTAAACAATTTGCACCTCATAAATTCAGGGAGAAGTGTACCCAGAACACCACATTGGATATGTCCAATCCAAACATCACAGAGATAACCCTCATTAAATTAAATGACTTATAAAATAATTATAAAAACCATGAATCTGGGAAAGAAAATGGGTTGGATGGCATGGAGTTTATCGGAATGGAAAGGGTTACAGACAAGGGAGGAATGGGGAGAAGAGTGGAGGGAAAGGAATCTGAATGAAGTGTATGTGTGTGCATGTTCATGAAATTGTCAAGCAAAATTAATCAATAAAAAGCAAAAAATGAAGTGAGTACTGGTATAAAGATAATAAAATCTAAAAACAAAAAATAAATGTTTTCTGTATTATTTCTCATAAAATTAATGTTATATGGCTTATATGTATTCTGTGATTAGGGAATACAAGTAAGTAAAACAACAGCTCACTAGAATGTAGCCAAATTAATAACATAATAACCTGGAAAATCAACCTTTGCAAAATCTTAATGAAACACATACAGTGAAGATACCTGTATGATATCATAAGCCCACGTTGTAACTCTTCAAACATTTTTTGTTTGTTTTTGCTTTACTTTATAAAATTTAATTGAAAAAAATTATGCAGTATATTCTTAGCATGCTTTTCTCCTCTCCCAACACATTACAGGTCCTTCACAACTCCCTACCCAGCCAACATCATAACATTATACATTTTATTCTATCACTAAAACAACAACTACAAAGCAAACCAGGAAACTCATACAAAGAGTTGTTGCAAAACAATAAGGGAGAAGCAATATTCCAGCAAAAGACTAATAAGATTTAGAACATAATGCCCAAACAAAACAACACGAGGCCAAACTCTTAGAAAGATACCATTGTCTTCATTTTGTGTTGACCAACTACTCCTCGGCATATGGCCTATTTGATATGTGGCCATTATACCCAGGAAGACCCCACTGGAAGAAACTAGCTTGTTCTCTGTCAAAAAGATACCAATCACTGATAGCTTTTTGGTTAGGGTTGGAGAACTGCGTCACTTCCCCCTCTCAGCACTTGTGTATCAAATATTTTGTGCAAAAAACTAAACTTTTATCTCCTCTACTTCTTTAACATCACTAAAAATACAAAGCTCTTATTAGCTGTTCTCACTTTTCCTAAATAACATCTTATTTTTAATATTACTAGAACCATCTCATATCATAGCTCAAATTCAAATCAGTACCATCTCCAGGAAATCCTTGCCTCTATTTTCAGGATTTTAATACAATTAAAGTAATATATTGTCTTTATCTTGAACAATGTAGTACTTATGAACTAAGGCCCATTTCATTAACTTTATAAAATTTGAAATTTTTTATGTTAAATTTATTTTAGAAAGAAAATAATATGTTAATGATATTTTAGAAAGCAAATGATCATAAGTTTTATTATTTCATTCATCCTTATGTTATGCATGATTATTTATGCATCAATATGCATAATTATTACATTCTAATTGTCTACTCTGTCAGTTATGGTGGTTATTAATGTACAGTCATACTCTTGGATCAAATTTGGTATCTAGCAGGTTCTCAATGAGCATTAATTGGGTGAATATAAAGTGAATCTAATTATGCATGGTATGGTATATTATACCACACAGATGTCAGGTAATCCCTTGCCATTTGAGAAAGAAAAATGATTTAATTCACAACAGCAAACTTTACTGATAAAACTCTTAGAACTTGGTGAGTGCAGTTTGCCATCTGTTTTTCTAAACTACTCACCAAAGAATATTTTAAAACAAAATAATCCCACTTAACATCTGTTTGATTTTATTCCCACTCTGCTAAGTGCTGGTTTCCTAGGCCTTAATTGATTGTCTGCACGTCTCATGCTCAAAATAGAAAAAATGAAAATAAACTGTATTTCATCATGACCTGAGCATCATATTAAATATCTAATAAATAAAAACAATATTTGAATGTGCATTTATAACTGTATTGATTATTCAGCCTACAACTTAACTTTTAAGAAATAGAGTCTGATATGTTGTTTTCCATTTATTTTGTATTAGTGGTGAAATATTAGAAGTTATATCATTGTAAATTAAGGTGAATAAGTTTATTTTAATTTTAACCATATTTCTAGCAAAATAATTTAGGAAATATTTTATCTCAGTAGAGAAATTGTCATTAAAGAGCAAGAAATGGGTCACATATGAAAACAAATTCAATTTAAAAAGAGGTACAGCTGTTTATCCTCTATGACTCATTCATATGCGTCAATAATACTGTTTATTAGCATATAGTGAATCTCTAAAACCAAATCTGGAATCCAATGAACCCTCAGTGATCATTAATTCAGTGAATAAAAGAGGGAATTAAGTACACAAATTTATTTATATTTGTAAACTACTACTTATATTTTCTATAGCCAATCCTGCAATGTTGTTTCTTTTAAAATAAAATTATTTATCAAATAAAAAGTGAGAGGAATGAATTATTTATTGGACATTTTAGGTTTCCATAAAATTCAACAAAGGAAAATAAATAGTCTATGTCCTATAAAACTTACTCTAAATAAATAAATTGCCATTCTTACCATTTGCCCTGGTCAACAATTCTACCTGGTTTCCAGAAAATTGTTTCTTTTTTTAACTAAAGAATGATTGAAGATTTCTCCTCTATAAGATGGGCTGAAACAACTGACCACCATATTGTATAGTAATATTATCTATATCTTGAATAATATAGTACTTATAAACAAAAGTCCATTAATAAACTTTATAAAATTAGAAAATTTTAAAATGTTAAAAATTACCATGTTAAATACCTAGTGGTCATCTCTGAATTCACAAACATAGGTAACATTATACATATTTATGAATTCAATAATATACATTTATGTGTATATTTGAGCAATTAAACAAAAAAGGCTGTGAACTTGAGAAAAAATATAGGGGATGAATGGGATTGGGGTAGTGAGGGTTAGATCTCATTAATATATGGGATCTAGGAACTAACCTCATACTGATAACTAGAATACTGATCATCTGGTGCTAGGAAAAGAGAGAAGGAATGGGGAAAGTTTGATCGGTTAGTTCTAAGATTTCAAAAGGAGCAAAATTTCTTCTGTGCCATTTCACAATAGTAGGGTGAATACTACTAACAATAATAAGCTATTACAGAAGGCTAGAGGGAAAGATTTTGAATACTTCTGATGTGGGATTGCCCTCTGTATGCTCTGAATATGTTTTATCACAATTGGTTAATGAAGAAGCTGCTTTGGGCCTATGGCAGGGCAGAATAAAGACAGGTGAGAAATTCAAACTGAGGTATAGAGAGAAAGTAGGTGGAGTCAAAGAGACACCACGCAACTTTCAGGAGAAAGATATCAGATGCAGTCAGAAACTAAACATTAGGCTTCAGTCTTGTGCAAATACACAGAATAATAGAAATGGGTTAATTTATAATGTAAGAGTAAGTTAATAAGAAGCCTAAGCTAACAGGCCAAGCAGTGTTGTAATTAATACAATTTCTATGTGATTTTTCAGGTCAGAGAGGCTGGGAATGAATAAGTAGTCTCCTACTACAGTTTTCAATGTAAGAAAATGTTTTAGGACAAATGTATGTTTACAATGAATGAAACAACTTATAATCTATACATTTAAAAACATCACAGTATATCCATTAATATGCATAATTTTGTGTTATTATGTATCATTTAAAATAAATGTAATATTAAATTTACTCTGAGTATTTTACAATAACTATAAAGCAATCAAAATTTCAGAAGCATAACTGTTTTTTAAAGAGATGGATTCTTTACACTTAAACACAAACTATTACTGTTATTTAAGAAAGTATATCTGCACCCAGCTCAGCCTGCTTGGGCCCTGGGGCCGAATTGTGAGGGCAACCGGGCGGGCGGGCGGGAGCTCCTTTGTCTCAGTAACCTGCCTGCAGCAAGCAAGGTAGGCACTTTGTTTATGAGCTACCCAACCAGCACGGAGATCTGATCTCGGCACCAGGAGAGCCATCACTGGGGAGTGCCATCACTGGGAAGGTACATCAGTGGGCAAGCAGACCTGATCCTGTAAAAGAAGATCCATAGGGGATCACTTGGAGGAACAGATAGGCAGGCGTCAATGCAAGAATTCACCCAACAATCTGAAAAACAACATGAAACCACCAGAACCCAGCGACCTCACAACAGAAGGACATGAACACCTTAATCAAGAAGTAGAAAAAATTGACTTTATGAAAGTGATAGACACCCTTAAACAGCATGTAAAAAAATGCCCTTATAGAAATCGATGAGAAGTATAATAGAAAGTTGGAAGAATTGAATAAATCAGTGAAAGATACCCTAGAAAACCAAGGAAAAGCAATCAAACAGACAATGGAAACAGTTCAAGACTTGAAAACTGAAATGGAGGCAAGGAAGAAAACACAGAGGGCCGGCTGGACATGGAAAATCTAGGTAAACAAACAGAGACTACAGAAACAAGCATAAACAAAAGAATACAAGAGATAGAAGAAAGAATCTCAGATTCTGAAGATACCATAGAGAAAATTAATGCACTGATCAAAGAAAACAGCAAGTCCAACAATCTCTTATCACAAAACATTCAGGAAATCTGGGACACAATAAAAAGACCAAACCTAAGAATAATAGGAGTAGAAGGAGAAGAAGTGCAGCTCAATGGTCCAGAAAATATATCTAATAAAATTATAGAAGAAAAATTTGACCAATCTAAAGAAAGACATACCTATGAAGGTTCAAGAAGCATACAGAACACCGAATAGGCTGGATCAAAAAAAAAATCCCCTTGCCATATAATAATCAAAACACAAAGGACACAGAATAAAGAAAGACTATTAAGATCTACAGAGGAAAAAGGCCAAGTTACTTATAAAGGTAAACCTATCAGATTTACACCTGACTTCTCTATGGAAACCATGAAAGCCAGAAGGTCCTGGATAGATGTACTGCAGAAACTAAGAGACCATGGATGCAAGCCCAGACTACCATACCCAGCCAAGTTTTCATTCACTATAAATAGAGAAAACAAAATTTTCCAGGATAAAAACAAATTTAAACAATACGTAGCCACAAATCCAGCCTTACAGAAAGTAATAGAAGGAAAATCACAAACCAAGGAATCCAACAACGACCAAAATAACTCAGACATCTAGAGACCCTTCACCAGTACAACTCAAAGAAGGGAAACACACAAACTCTACTACTAAAAAAGTGACCGGAGTTAACAACCACTGGTCATTAATATCACTTAATGTCAATGGACTCAACTCACCTATAAAAAGGCACAGACTAAGAGATTGGATACGAAAACAGGATCCAACATTCTACTGTTTACAAGAAACACACCTCAACCACAAAGACAGGCACCTACTCAGAGTAAAGGGCTGGGAAAAGGCTTATCAAGCAAATGGACCTAAGAAACAAGCAGGAGTGGCCATACTAATTTCTAACATAGTTGACTTCAAACTTAAATCAATCAGAAGAGATGGAGAGGGACATTTTATACTCATAACAGGAACAATTCATTAGGATGAAGTCTCAATCCAGAATATCTATGCCCCTAATATAAAAGCACCCACGTACGTAAAAGAAACATTACTAAAACTCAAGGCAGCCATCAAACCACACACTAATAGTAGGAGATTGCAACACTTCTCTCTCACCAATGAACAGGTTAATTAGACAGAAACCTAACAGAGAAATAAGAGAATTAATGGAAGTAATGAATCAAGTGGACTTAACAGACATCTATATAGCATTCCACCCAAACAGGAAAGAATATACCTTCTTCTCTGCAGCTCATGGAACCTTCTCGAAAATTGACCACATACTTGGTAACAAAGCAAACTTCCACAGTTACAAAAAAATATTAGTAACTACCTGTGTCTTATCAGATCACCATGGATTAAAATTAGAATTCAACAACAATGCTACCCCCAGAAGCCTACAAACTCATGGAAACTGAACAGTCAACTACTGAACCACACCTGGGTCAAGGAAGAAATAAAGAAAGAAATTAAAGTCTTCCTTGAATTCAATGAAAATAAAGAAACAACATATTCAAACTTATGGGGCACTATGAAGGCAGTCCTAAGAGGCAAGTTCATAGCACTAAGTGCCCACTTAAAGAAAACAGAGAAAGCGCACATTGGAGACTTAACAGCCTACCTGAAAGCTCTAGAAAAAAAAAGAAGCAGACTCACCTAGGAGGAGTAGAAGACTGGAAATAATCAAACTGATGGCTGAAATCAACAAAATAGAAACACAGAAAACAATCCAAAGAATCAATGAAACAAAAACCTGGTTCCTGGAGAAAATCAACAAGATTGATAAAACCCTAGCCAAACTAATAAAACAGTGGAGAGAGAATATGCAAATTAATAAGATCAGAAATGAAAAGGCAGACATAACCACAGACACATAGGAAATCCAGCGAATCATAAGATCTTACTACAAAGGCCTATATGCCACAAAACTGCAAAATGTAAAAGAAATGGACACTTTTTTAGATAAATACCATATACCAAAGTTAAACCAGGAGCAGGTGAACAATCTAAATAGACCTGTTAGTCGCTAAGAATTAGAAGCTGTTATAAAAAACCGCCCTACCAAAAAAAGCCCAGGTCCAGATGGTTTCACTGCGGAATTCTACCAGAACTTCCAAGAAGACCTAAAACCTATACTCCTTAATGTATTTCACAATATAGAAACAGAAGAGTCATTGCCAAATTCCTTTTATGAAGCTACAGTTACTCTGATACCAAAACCACACAGAGACTCAACCAAGAAAGAGAATTACAGGCCAATCTCACTCATGAACATCGACGCAAAAATCCTCAATAAAATACTGGCAAACCGAATCCAAGAACACATTAGAAAAATTATCCATTATGATCAAGTAGGCTTCATACCAGAGATGCAGGGCTGGTACAACATATGCTAATCTATCAATGTAATCCATCATATAAATAAACTGAAAGAAAAAAACGTATGTTCATTTAATTAGATGCAAAAAATCATTTGACAAAATTCAACATCCTTTTATGATAAAGGTCTTGGAGAGATTAGGGATACAAGGGTCATACCTAAATATAATAAAAGCTATTTATAGCAAGCTGACAGCTATCATCAAATTAAACGGAGAGAAACTCAAAGCCATCCCACCAAAATCAAGAACACAACAAGGCTGTCCACTCTCTCCATACCTCTTCAATATAGTGCTTGAAGTTTTAGCAATAGCAATAAGACAACATAAGGGGATCAAGGGGATTCGAATTGGAAAGGAAGAAGTTAAACTTCTGTTATTTGCAGATGATATGATAGTATATATATGCAACCCCAAAAACTCGACCAAAGAACTCCTACAGCTGATAAACACCTTTAGTAATGTGGCAGGATACAAGATAAACTCCAAAAAATCAGTCGCCCTCCTATTACACAAAGGATATGGAAGCAGAGAGGGAAATCAGAAAAGTTTCACCTTTCACGATAGCTACAAACACCATAAAATATCTTGGGGTACTCTAACTAAGGAAGTGAAAGATCTATTTGACAAGAACTTTAAGGCATTGAAGAAAGAAATTAAAGAGGATACCAGAAAATGGAAGGATCTCCCTTGATCTTGGATTGGGAGGATCAACATAGTAAAAATGGCAATTCTACCAAAGGCAATTTATAGATTCAATGCAATCCCCATCAATGTCCCATCAAAATTCTTCACAGATCTTGAGAGGACAATAATCAACTTTATATGGAAAAACAAAAAACCCAGGATAGCCAAAATAATCTTATACAATAAGGGAACTTCTGGAGGCATTACCATCCCTGACTTCAAATCTATTACAGAGCTACAGTAATGAAAACAGCATGGTATTGGCATAAAAACAGAGAAGTCGACCAATGGAATCATATAGAAGACCCGGATTTTAACCCACAAACCTATGAGCACCTCATTTTCGATAAAGGACCTAAAAGTATACAATAGAAGAAAGAAAGCATCTTCAACAAATGGTGCTGGCACAACTGGATGTCAACCTGTAGAAGAATGAAAATCGACCCATATCTATCGCCATGCTCAAAACTCAAGTCCAAATGGATCAAAGACCTCAATATCAATCTGAACACACTGAACCTGATAGAAGAAAAAGTGGGAAGTACCCTACAACATATGGGCACAGGAGATCACTTCCTATTTATAATTCCAGCATTATAGACATTAAGGACAACATTGAATAAATAGGACCTACTGAAACTGAGAAGTTTCTGTAAAGCAAAGGACACTGTCACTAAGACAAAAAAGCAACCTACTGACTGGGAGAAGATCTTCACTAACCCCACAACAGACAAAGGTCTAATCTCCAAAATATATAAAGAACTCAAGAAACTAGACTTTAAAATGCTAATTAACCCAATTAAAAGATGGTGCTCTGAAGTGAACAGAGAATTCTTAACAGAAGTTCAAATGGCCAAAAGACACTTAAGGTCATGCTCAACCTCCTTAACGATCCATTGAAATGCAAATCAAAACAACTTTGAGATATCATCTTACACCTGTCAGAATGGCTAAAATCAAAACCACCAATGATAGCCTTTGCTGGAGAAGTTATGGAGGAAGGGGTACACTCATCCATTGCTGGTGGGAATGCAAACTTTTGCAACCACTTTGGAAATCAGTGTGGCGGTTTCTCAGGAAATTCGGGATCAACCTAACCCAGGATCCAGCAATACCACTCTTGGGAATATACCCAAGAGATGCCCTATCATATTACAGAACCATTTGTTCAGCTATGTTCATAGCAACATTATTTGTAATAGCCAGAACCTGGAAACAACCTAGATTTCCTTCAATGGAAGGATGGATGATGAAAGTGTTGAATATATACCTATTAGGGTACTACTCAGCAGTAAAAAACAATGACTTCTTGAATTTTGCATGCAAATGGATGGAAATAGAAAACACTATCTTGAGTGAGGTAACCCAGATCCAAAAAGATGAACATGGGATGTATTCACTTATAATTGGTTTCTAGCCATAAATAAAGGTCATTGAGTCTATAATTTGTGATCCTAAAGAAGCTAAATGAGAAGGTGAACCCAAAGAAAAACATATAGTTATCCTCCTGGATATGGGAATTAGACAAGATTGCCAGGCAAAAAAATTGGGATCTTGGGGGTGGGGTGGAGGCGGGTAAGGGGAGATGGGGAGAGAAAAGTGAGAAGGCGAGGATGGGGGGAACTTGGGGAATTGGGATGGATGGGATAAAGAAAGGATGGTTATGGGAGCAGGGAAGCATATATCTTAATTAAGGGAGCCATCTTAAGATTGGCAAGAGACTAGAACCTAGAGGGGCTTCCAGGTCCCCAGGGGGATGTCCCCAGTTAGTTCCTTGGGCAGCTGAGGATAGGGAACCTGAAATGGTCCTATCCTATAGCCATACTGATGAATAACTTGCATGTCACCATAGAACCTTCATCTGGCGATGGATGGAGATAGAGACAGAGTCCCACATTGGAGCACCCGAACGAGCCCCTAAGGTCCCAATGAGGAGCAAAAGGAAGGAGAACATGAACAAGGAAGTCAGGACCATGTGGGGCGCACCCACCTACTGAGACAGTGGAGCTGATCTATTGGGAGCTCACCAAGACCAGCTGGATTATGACTGAATAAGAATGATATAAAACCGGACTCTCTGAACATGGCGGACAATGAGGGCTGATGAGAAGCCAAGGACAATGGCACTGGGTGTTGATCCTACTTCATGTTCTGGCTTTCTGGGAGCCTAGCCACTTTGGATGCTCACCTTCCTAGACCTGGGTAGAAGGGGGAGGACCTTGGACTTTCCACAGGGCAGGAAACCCTGACTGCTCTTAGGACTGGAGAGGGAGGGGGAGAGGAGTAGGGGGAGAGAGAGAGAAGGGGGAGGAGGGGGAGGGAAATGGGAGGCTGGGAGGTGGCGGAAATTTTTTTTTTCAATAAAAAAAAAGAACCTTGGGAGGAAGCCACTATGCTAGCTTAGAATTCCCAAACACTGCTCCTCTTAATGAGGCCAAGAATGATTCAGGAAGAATCTCAGGTTCCTAAATCCTCAACAAACAATCCATGGCTATGCTGATAATCAGCATGGCACATGGAGGGGCCACCATCCCAAATGTATGCTGCTACTGTGGGCTTTGTCCTAGGTCACAAAGGGAAAATCATGAAAATTTTACTTGTGATCTAGAAAGGGAAAGGGAACCCATTGTTCGGAAGAAAGCCATTAAACAGAGGGGTTCTTCTACCTGAGGTCCAGTGAGCTACCCAAGCCTTCTCCTCAAGTTCCACACTCACAGGGCTTCCCTGCTGCATATTTCCCTCTTAAGCACCACGGCTTTGGGGCTCTGCCTTCTGTGGGCTCAGTTCATCGCCCTCTGATATTTCCCTCTGCTCTCCCCACTCAATAGCGGTTGCAGGTGAATTCTGGGGTACTAACTACAAGTTTGGACAATGAGGGTGAGCATTCAACTCCTTGACCAAGGCCTAGGTCCTGAACATATGTGTATGTCATGCTCAATCAAGAGCATAACCCTGTATTCTGTTACCCCATGCGCCCAGTTGTTATAATATGCTGCTTGTTTCATTCCCAGCTGCTCAGCCCTGAAATAATCACATAGAAACTATATTATTTACATCACTTATTGGTCCATTAGCTCTAATTTCTTATTGGCTAACCCTTACATATTAATTTAACCCATTTCTAGTAATCTGTGTATCACCACAAGGTTGTGGCTCACAGGGTAAAATTCCTGCCTCTGTGTCCAGCAGCTACATGGCTTCTCCCTGACTCTGTCTTCTTTCTCCCAGCATTCAATTTAGTTTTCCTCACCTAAGTTCTGCCCTATCAACAGGCCAAAGCAGCTTCTTTAATCACCAATGGTATTCACAGCATACAGAGGGGAATCCCACATTACCCATTCACCTGTTCTCCTTGTTATCTTGAAATAATTTGGTATGCCCACTGTTCCCAAGTGAATAATACCTTCCACTGATGTCCCCTCTCAGACCAAGTGCTTTAACACCTAAGTTCAGTTCTTGTCTCTAATGATAATCTCTGAACCAGACTTTTCTTCAAGACACCCTTTGACTTCAAGTCTTTGCAGGACTTCTGCCTAGACTCAGAGACCAACACTCAGAAGAACCAAATACCCATCCTTGGGAGAAGGTACTGTTTTTATGACATGGGAGACAGCAATAACTATGAGAGCAGAGCAAAGGTTTTTTTTTTTTTTAATTTCTGTTTCTTTATATTTTATCACTGATTGTCAATATTAAAACTAAAAGCCTAAGAGTACTGAGCATAGGAAAGATAAAACTAGCTGTTTAATAACAGATCTGACTTGGAAAACAGTTTTGAAAAGTCAACGGTGAAAGAAAGAGTTCTGTTGCTAATAAATTCTGAAGTGTCCCCTTTAAAAAAAAAAGAAAGTATATCTGTGGAAAAGCACTTCCAACTAATCATGATGTCATTCATTACATATATGAGATTTGTAAAAAGGATAAGGATATAGTCAAGAGCAATAACTTGATTTTTCCTAACACAGAATAACAATTTATGGGTGGTTTGCCCTTTAATATTCAGTGTTGGGTATTCAACCTTGAGCCCTAATACATGCTAAATACACTCTACTCCTGAGATTCTGCTATAGTTTTATTTATTTAAAGGGGGAGGGTGTCTGTTTGTGTTCTAAAGAAAAGAAAGAAAGGGTGTGGATTTGAATGGAACAGGAAGGAGATAAGATTTGCACAGGGCTGTGTGAGAGGGGTAAACCATAAACAGAACATAATATATTGAAAAATATAGCTTCAGCAAATATAGAAAAATGACATTAAAATATATATTTTTAATGAAAATAAGAAAAAAGAAAGAGGGGCTGGAGAGATGGTTCAGAGGTTAAAAACACTGACTGCTCTTACAGAGGTCCTGAGTTCAATTCCCAGCAACCACATGGTGGCTCACAACCATCTACAATGAGATATGATGCCCTCTTCTGACATGGAGGCAGAACATTGTATTGTATATGTAACTAATAAAATCTTAAAAAAAAAGAAAAAAGAAAGAAAAGAAATCAATAATATTCTTACATACGTGGTTTATTAAGCTGAACAATGCTTAGAGAAGAAGTCATAAACACAGAGAATAGCAAATTTGGCAAAATAAGAAATTTTTGAAAGAACAATCCATTTTAAAGTGCATGTACATTATTTTAAATACTAAAAAATATCTTGAGATTTCATCTCACTATAGTCAGAAAGGGTAAGATAAAGAAAACTGCTAACAACAAATGGTGGGAAGGTTGTGAAGAAAGAAGAACACCCATTCACTGTTAGTGAGAATATGAATACTTGCAGCAGTCTGGCAATCAAGTATGGAGAATCCTGTAAAGCCAAAAGTAAATCTAAGACCCAGCTAAACTAGTGAATAATGACAAGGAGGACATCTAACTGGGAAGGAAGGGGAGGCCAATACCAAATAACACCAAAGATTTTAGATAAAACTTCAATCCTATTATTTTTACCTAATATATACAATAAATATGTGTGAGTGTTGTGTGTATGTGTGTGTGTGTGTGTGTGTGTTACACAAAATTAAGAATCTTGGTCAGATACCATTGCCTCCCCAAAAAAACTGTATAAATAAAACCCAAGTATCAGACATGATAAATTTCTCTACATCCCCTCCCATCAGTTGCCAAAGTCAGCACTTCTGATGTTGATTGGGTGGGTGCTGCTCTGTGAGAACAGAGTATCATTAGGAATAATTTTATTGGCTTTTTTTTTGCCAGTCCTGTTTAGTTCTACCTTAGGTTTCTGAACTATCCAGATCCCAGTTCTTTATTGTCTAGGTAGTATTGGGCATGGGCTCCTGCTCCTGACTTGGGCCTCAAGATAGAAAATCATTGCTTGGCCACTCCCACAACCTCAGAACCAATATTGTCCATCACATCTTGCAGGTAGGACAGGTTGTATGTGGTAAGTTTTGTGCCTGGGTTTGTGTCTCAGTTCCATCACTGGAAACCTTGCTTGGCTAAAGAAGATGGCTACTTCAAGCTTCATTTGTTGTTAGCAGTAATGGGTACTCTAGGAATAAAGTTACCCTCACAGATTTCAGGAAGTTTTCAGTGCATTAGATTTTCAAGTTGAGTTTAAACATCTCCCAATTCTGGTTGTCTCTCCCAGTACTCTCTCCCTCAATCCCTCCCTTCCCCAGCTAATTCCTCCGGTTACTATCCACATCAGTTCTGCCCTAAGTTAAACTGAAAAATCTATTTAATTTATTCTTCCAAGGAGATCCATGTAGACCTATTAGAAACCCTGTTGTTACTTACCTTTTTGTGTCTGTGGATTGTAGTATTATTATCATTTATTTAAATAGCTACTGTCCATGTACAAGTGAGTATATACTGTCTTTGCCTTTCAGGCTTTTGGTTATCTCACTTGGGATGATTTTTTTCCAGTTCCATTTATTTACCTTCAAATTTCAAGATGTCATTTTAAAACATTACTAAAAATCTATTGTGTAAAATGCCACATTTTCTTTGTCCATTCTCCAGTATAAAGGCACTTAGGTTGTTTCCAATTTCTAGTTATTATGAATAAAACCACTATGAAAATAGATGAACAGTTAGCTCTCCTTGAGGTAGGATAGAGGGTATTTGGGTATATACCCAAAAGCAGTATAGCCAAGTTTAGTGTAGATAAATTCCTAATTTTCTCAAGAACCACCGTATTGACTTTTATAATTGATAAACAAGTTTGTACTCCTATAGGAAGTGCAGTAGTTGTCCACATGTTTAAGTATTTATTTCTGGGTATTTGGTTCAATACCATTGATCACTATGTCTTCTTTCAGGCCTATACCATGAATATTTATTTGAAATCAGGGATAGTGAAATCTCTGGAAATTCTTTTATTGTTCATTCTTGTTCAATCTGTTCTGGGATTTTTTTCTCATACAATGTAGGGAATTTTCCTTTCAAGATCTGTAAATATCTGTGTTGGAATTTTGATGGTGAGCGCATTGAATCTGTAGATTGCTTTTGGTAGGGTGATCACTTTTATTTGTTAAGCCAATCTTGAGATAAAAACATTTACCAAGTTCTACATCTTTTAATAATATATTTTATTACATTTCTGCAATATGCCCAACCATTTCTGAAGATATTGTGACAGCTTCTTTATAACTCCTTTCATTAAATTTTGTGACTCATTGCACCTTAATTCCTTTTTAACATTATCACATTATGATTAGTTAAAAAAAAACTACTTACATGCATTATACTCAGTCTCTGGTAGAGAGTGCTCTGTGATTGGAAACATGCTATCAGTTGTACATTAGCAACACAATCTTTGAAGAATTGTCTTATCATCCCAGAGAAGACCTCTTTGTAAGCATCATTCCCAATGTATCTGCATGAATTTGCATTTCAACAGGAATGTGTGATGCTAACAGTTTATTAAGTTTATATGTATGTCATAAAAATGTTTCTAAATACAGTGTGCTAAATGTTTGGTTGATATCTTGAATATCTTTGTAAAATTACATGATAATGAGGTTGATATGTCTTTTTCCAGTGAATAAGTTTCCCCACTAACACAGTAAGCCAGATCAAGGCAAATTACAACTATAACAACAGGCCTATTGAGAAGAAAGCAGATCCAAGACTGTTTCACTCGTCTCAGAGAACTAAGCCATAGGAGTCATTCCCCCATATCAAGGCAGTAAGAATTTATACACTTTAAACAAGAGATGATGAAGTTCCAGCCAGGAACTGGGACTGTGTCCAAGTGTGGTCAAAAGCTAGCTCTCTAGTCAGGCACTTGGGTGCCATTCCTTGTTCAGAGATATTCAGCACGGATGAGATTTTGGGTAAGATAGGGTTTTCCAGCTTGTACAGGGGTCAACTGGAAACCCCAACAGAACAGAAGTCAGTGCATTAATCCACTGATAGGACCATGATTTGATGAGCAATGAATATCTGTGAAAATCTTAGGAGGAAAGATATAGTTGAGGGAAGAGAGTCTTTGAAAGAGTACCTTGTGGTCTTTTCCCATCTACTTTAGAATTTCTGTTATTGTCTTTGTTCAGTTCATGTTTAGGCAGTCATGATGGTGAAACTTTTTGAGTGTAGCTTCTGAAGTTACTATCAGAGATGACCTTACCCTACACAAAGAACTACAGGCAACCAAGGAAAGCTATTAATATTAAATATCTGCCCTAAAATGTTACATATTTCTATATAAAAGCAATGCTAGAGATGATGATAGATAGATAGATAGATAGATAGATAGATAGATAGATAGATAGATAGATAGATAATAGATAAATAACAACAATTAATGGAAAATACACCATAAATTTGAAGAAAGCAAGAAGAGGTATATGGTAAGATTGGGAGGGAATAACGGGAAGAAGGGAATAGTTACAACTATATCTTAAAAGTAAAAGAAGTAAAGCAGAGAGCTTTGATAGGTATATCTTAGAGAAAACGACTGACTACAGAATGACTCACTCTCCCTTTCCTATGATACTTGTGAACAATGACCTCTAATAATGGCCCCTTGGTTCTCAAACTGTGATAATCTACCTCATCACACCCCCAGAGGAATCCAGCCACATAATCATGGACTGAAAGCTTAACCAAGGCATATCCCTTTTCTTCTCAAGACATATTTGGTCACAGTGTTGAAATGTTAACACATGGGTCATGGGAAACTTAACATAACCAACAAACTATTATCATTAATTCCTTTCTGGTGTGGGTCATTCTGACAGGAGTACAGAGTTGTCTACATTTGATTTCAACTTTTACTCATAATTCCCTAATGTTTCAATTTCTTGTCATACCTTTCATCTGATTTTGTTTAGAACTAACTTTTAGATTTTTCTTATATAATCTGAATTGATAATGTTCAGCATATTATAAAAATAAGTTCAGAACTTAAAAGAAGGAAAAATACAGAATTAGAATTAGCACTAGTTCCAATTAGCTATACTTGGAAATTAAAAAAAATTATTTAAAATATTTTTGAATTCACCCAAAAGCATTTGTTTGTATCTACTGAGAAATGTGGTCTTTATCTTTATATGTATGTCATTAATAAACTACATTTGTTTATTTTTGTAAGTTTAGTCATCCTTGTATATTTGAAATGAAACAAACTTGGCCACAGTTTATATATACATATGAATAATTTGAAAATACTATATTTGAAAGTTTTTAAAAATATTTTCTCTATTTTCATTGGTTTCTTTATATATTCTTTATCTTTTCCATAATTTCACAGTAGAACTTCAAATGTAAGAAGTACTTTTAATTTAAAGAAGTAATATTATTCTTATGGACCAACATATTTAGTAGTACAGATGAAATTTATTTTTCTAAACAACAGCCTTAGAAATTCTCTGTAAAACTTAACTCTAGAATGAAAATATTAAAGATTATTTTAGCAGTCATTTTGAAGATCCAATTGAGATAATTTATTTATCCACAGTATTGATACTTCTGATTTAAGAATATGACATATTTTTTTCATTATTAACTACTCTTACATGTCTAATTTTAAACACATAAAAACACAACAAATGCTGCTACATATCAAATAATATTTGATTTGAGGCTATGATAGATTATACTCACACTTTCAATCTTTTTTTTGCTGAAATATTGTTTTATTGAAGCAGCATTTGATAGGGACTATGTATAAGAAAAGGTAAAAATGGGCAGGAGAATTAGTTCCCTGTTTTGAATTGTGAACAACAAGGAATGAAGTGGTGGAAAATGTGACTGAAAGAAACCTGAGATGTATCATCATTATTATCTATTACTTTATGCTAAATGGTGATAGTTTATTAATGTTAATTTAATTTACCTTGATAAATATAATTACCTATAATCTTTCTAAATGAAATGGCTTTCTAAGGGTCTCTTGTGTGTACTTTAGAACCTACTTGACCTTAAGTTCAAGGTAAGTCCTTGAACTGGTTCACTTAATCTACCCCTCCTCCAAGGCTAATATACTTGCAATTTATTCTGAAGAATGGATATTTACAGTCACATTTTCATATAGATTTCCACTTTATTTAAATAATGGTATTGTGTTTTTAATAACATGTGCAGTCATTGTTTATTCTCTGTAGTACACAATTCTTTTGCACCTGTTAACTCTAACTCCTGTTGAGGTTATCTCACAGACAAGTTCTATGCGTTTGAGAAATTTTGATGTGTGCCATCTTGGTCTTTAATTTTCTCTAGTTTCATTTATATTTCTCCCCAATTTCACCTACTTTATAATTCTAGAGACCAGTAAAATCGTGTATCTTCATATTATTTATATGATACTTTAGATTTTTAAAATATTTCCCTGCCCCATTTTGTAAATCTATACAGTAAACCAAAATGTTTATGGAGAAATACAGTGTGTTTTTTTCAGATTATCAGCTAAAACTACAATTTACAAAAGAATTGTTAAAGTTTTTTTTTAAAACAGAAGGAATAAAATTATCTTAAAGTTGGCAAAATGATATAATATTACACTTATGACTACAATCTTCAATTTAAATGCATAAGATTATTCATACTTATTAGTTTTTCATTCACCCTTTCTTAGGTAAATTTAATTTGTTCAAAAATACAGAGAAATCACAAGGTATTATATAGGTAGCATTCAAAGAATTAAATATTCTCTACTTCTGACATCCTATAAGGTATTTTCTTGAAATGGACATTTTTATAATCATTTTCTTCACTACTGATCTTTTCATCTCTTCTCTAAGAACACTTAAGTATGAGGAATGAGCAGCATCCTCTGAGAGAACTGGAGGTCAATAAAAATTCCAAGGAGCTTAGAGCGTAATAAGAACTATCACTCAAGTCAAATAATGGCAAAAACAAAGCAATAGGTAAGCCTTGATGATTCTGACAACACTGTATTTTGTAAAATTGACTTTAAAATGTCAGAATTAATAATGACATTAAACAAGTATCAACAAGTACATATATGCATTGTTGAGATGCTGAAGGCACTCTTTCAGAACACATGCTTCTTACCACCTATTCTTGTCCTCTTTACATTTTAAAACCCACCCCTCCTGTTAAATTACTATTAAATAGGGAAACTTTTAGTATATTAGAAGTTAGATAATGTACACACAGATTAGAAATCTAGTATTTCAGTCTCTATTTGTCTTGGGATGATAAAATTGATCATATTTTATCAGTATTCCTTTTTTCAGTTTTTTAACGTGAAAATCTTCGTGACTTGTTTGTCTTTTTTTTAAAGTAATTTATTGTTCAGGCAATTGTTCCCTTTGGTTCCCCATTGACAGTCATTTTAAAAATTGATTTCTTGTAAATAAATCTTCTGTGTTAATGAAAAGTTAGTATAGTTGTTAAAGTTTTTAAGGAAATACAAAATGTACTATACCAGAGTCACCAATCTCCCTAATCATGTTCAGTTTATTCATTTCTAGTTTAAGTCCATGTTGCACAGACTGTACATGTTCATGTCCTCACTCACCTTTCTCAGAAGTGTAGATGGCGTCAAAGATAAAAGAGAAATATGTCTAAATGAACAAGGGAGTGCATGCAGACTGTTAATCAAACAACCAATTAGAACTCGAGTATAGAATGAAACAAAAGAAGAGATCTTATTAAATAAATCTACAATCAAACTTCAGACATTGAGCTTTTTTACTCATTATGAGAAAGCCTCATGCATTAACCTGGAGATGACTCAGTGATCTTTCATCTCAGAGACTTTGGGAACACAGATGAAATACAGGAGCATCTTTGTGACTACAGGTAGAGGCAATGTATTTTATCATTTTATCAACATCTATAATCAAATCCAGAGGCTAAAGGTATGGCGTTTTGGCTAAGTGGCATGGCTAAGAAGCTCAAAATAATTAAAGATAATTTCAAGGTATGAAGATATGAGAACTAAAAGTTAAAAACATCTTAGTGAATGTCTACAGCTCAATAAAAAAGTAGGAATAATTCACTATTTAAAAGGCCGGGCGGTGGTGGCGCACACCTTTACTCCCAGCACTCGGGAGGCAGAGACAGGTGGATCTCTGTGAGTTCAAGGCCAGCCTGGTCTACAAGAGCTAATTCCAGGACAGGAACCAAAAGCTACGGAGAAACCCTGTCTAGAAAAAAAAAAAAAAAAAAAAAAAAAAAACCCTCAGGAAATCTATAGTTTGAACAACCTTTTTGCACATAAAATAAAATGTGCAAGTATAGCTTTGAAAAGCAAAGACCAGGAAATGTGCAGCTCACAAGATTACATTCTTTTATATCTCTTCACTGAAATCTCATTGATTGAATATTGTGTCTCCCTAAAGTTTGCATTTATATATTTATATACTACAGTTACATTATATAACAAAGTTTTTTAAACAAAAGAATAAAAAAAAAATATCCTGACAGTGAAACAAATCCAGAGACGAAAAGTTAAAAAGAATAAGAGGCAAACAGGAGGGAGGAGAGAGAGCAATCTGTGTGGTGGTGTTGACATTAGAAATGTAATTTGACCTTTGTACTTCTAGTCCTGTGTGTGGTGTTGTATGATTAGATCCCTGGGCCTTTCATCATCTATGTGTTTATATTAAACATGTGAAAAAACAAAGTATTATTCAAGGAGATAGAAGCTTGTTTCCTCACAGCAATAATTAATAGAAATATATGTATTTTTAGTGGAAGAAGAGTTTTTAAAACATTGCCCTGAACAAAACAACCTAGTGTGGCTTCACATTGAAAGAATCGTCTCCTCTCCAAAGTAAACTTTGATGGCATATATTAGACCAAGTTATCCTGGTGTCTAAGACACTTACTGTACTTTTCTTCATTGATATGATCGTTAAAACCATAAAGTGAATCCATGTTGACATCAGCACGGCATTATCTCAATGCCCAGGAACAAGAAGTATTGACCAAAAGAATGAATGTATTGATGGATGAAAACTTACTGTGAAAAAACTCACCACTTAACTCTTTTCAACAATGTAATCTATATGAACTAGTCTGTGATAGGGATAGCTGTGTGTGTGTGTGTGTGTGTGTGTGTGCATGTGTGTGTGTTCCTCTTTGGGATATAGTGCATAATTTGTCTCTTAAAAACTATTTTAGAATTTGTTGTATGATAGGGCATCTCTTGGGTATATTCCCAAGAGTGGTATTGCTGGGTCCAGGGATAGGTTGATCCCGAATTTTTGGAGAAACCACCACACTGCTTTACAAAGTGGTTGCACAAGTTTGCATTCCAACCAGCAATGGATGAGTGTACCCCTTTCTCCACAACCTCTCCAGTTAAAGCTATCATTGGTGTTTTTTATTTTAGCCATTCTGACAGGTGTAAGATGGTATCTTAAAGTTGTCTTGATTTGCATTTCCCTGATTGCTATACAACAAAAGTATATGCTCAACTATGTTCATAGCAGCATTGTTTGTAATAGCCAGAACCTGGAAACAACCTAGCCCTTCAATGGAAGAATGGATGAAGAAAGTATGGAATATATACATATTAGAGTACTACTCAACAGTAAAAAACAATGACTTCTTGAATTTTGCATGCAAATGGACGGAAATAGAAAATACTATCCTGAGTGAGGTAAGCTAGACCCAAAAAGAGGAACATGGGATGTACTCACTCATATTTGGTTTCTAGCCATAAATAAAGGACATTGAGCCTATAATTCGTGATCCTAGAGAAGCTAAATATAGTCATCCTCCTGGACATTAACCTTCATCAGGCGATGAAAGGAGACAGAGACAGTGACCCACAGTGGAGCACTGGACTGAAATCCCAAGGTACGAATCAGGAGCAGAAGGAGAGAGAGCACGAGCAAGGAACTCAGGACCGTGAGGGGTGTATCCACACACTGAGACAATGGAGATGTTCTATCGGGAACTCACCAAGGCCAGCTGGCCTGGGTCTGAAAAAGCATGGGATAAAACAAATCCCAGCACTTGGGAGGCAGAGGCAGGCGGATGTCTGTGAGTTCGAGGCCAGCCTGGTCTACAAGAGCTAGTTCCAGGACAGGCTCCAAAGCTACAGAGAAACCCTGTCTCGAAAAACCAAAAAAAAAAAAAAAAAAAAAAAAAACGGACTCACTGAACATAGTGGACAATGAGGACTACTGAGAACTCAAGAACAATGGCAATGGGTTTTTGATCCTACTGCAGGCACTGGCTTTGTGGGAGCCTAGGCAGTTTGGATGCTCACCTTACTAGACTGGGATGGGGTGGGTGGTCCTTGGACTTCCCACAGGGCAGGGAACCCTGATTGCTCTTAGGGCTGACAAGGGAGGGGGACTTGATTGGGGGAGATGGAGGGAAATGGGAGGCGGTGGCGGGGAGAAGGCAGAAATCTTTAATAAATAAACAAACAAACAAACAAACAAATAAATAAACAAACTATTTTTTTAGTGTTCTTATTGTGGCATTTATCTTAGACTTTAGATTTTAATTTCTTTAATCTAATGTGAGAGCATATGTAGGAGTGTATCTGCCCATGTGAGTGCTATAGAGTAAATTTTAGAAATCTGTTCTTTCTTTCCACTATGTGAGTCCTGAGGGCATCTGGTAGGCCACAAGCTCCTATAGCCACTAAGCCATTTTGCAGGACCTAAAAGTATTGTTGTATTAGATAATTCTGTTTCACTTCTGCTGAAGGTTTCCTCTAAGACTTTCATGCAGAAAATTTCCTTTAAATTCACAAAGTATCATTCACTGAGCAACAAACGTAATGTATTTTACAGGTAATGAAGTGAAGGCAATGTTAAGGAGAGCTCTGACTACATTACCTAATGCTCAGATGAATATGTTTTGATCACTTAACTTCTTTAGGTCATGACTATTACTTTGAGTGTTTTTTATAATCTTTTGACTAACATTTAAAATTACTTGAACGTTTTTTTGTAACTGCCTACAAGAGAAATGCAACAGCTATTGCTGCTCTGGTTGGAGTGGTCCCTGAAGAAATATATCTAAATTTGTTAAGTGCTTTAGTTTCTTTTGAGACTTAAATTACAGTTCAGCAAATATAACACACAGCAAATCCAATGCCACTATCAAGTAGCTATGGAGTAATATTAAAAACTGGTGTAGGATTATATTGTTGTCATTGTTCTTGATATTCCACTTTGCATTAATCTTTTATTTGTATTCAATTAAATCTTTAAATATTTCACTCTTTTCCTATTTTTCAGATGAAAATTCTTTAAGTAGATAAAAATATTAAATGATCATATGAAGATATTTTTGAATACTATTTGTTTTTAATAGTTTCCTCCCATTTTTGGAACCAATTAAACATGATGAAATAGTTATAATAATAGTTAGTGATTGAATTTGTCAGGTAATACTGCCTTAATTACTCATATTTTATGTTCTACATGGATATCATCCAAGCGTTTGGCTTCATTTGGGAGGTTTCACAGAAAATTTGCTTTATCTGAGGTAATGGTAATAAGCTTTCAAATTGTTTTACATTTTTTTTTAAATCAGGCAATGTATACCTATATGATTCAGACCATGCCCTTAAGGTTTTGAATCTATTTATGGAGGAAAATAAGTAAAAAGCATTCAATATGAAAGAAAATAGCATTATGACAAATGTTTCTTGTTAAAATTAGAGGCATTGGAATATTTAATTATAGATTAAATGGTATTTATACACATGTTCTTATTTTCTTATATTTCCACATATTATAGATTATAAAAATGATGGAAATTCAAATAATATTTACAGTTACACTAACCTCTCAATGAAATCTGCTTATCTATTTTGATAGCATCATTTTGTCAATTGTAATTAATGAATTATTATTTCTAATATGTATTAGTTGGATGAATACCTTTACATAATTTTTAGCACTTGTAACTTTACTGTGAGATTATGAGAAATAAAGAGTGTATGCTCCTCATTGACCTGCTATTAATGGTCAATTGTATGAAAGCTCTAGCTCTAAACTCTTCAGTTCTGACATTGAAAATTGGTTACTGATATCTACTAAAAAATGGATACAAATAATATAAACATTCCTATGGATAATGATCAGTTGAGACTGAAAACTATGAACATAAAAATGGCTTTAGGACTAGGTATATTTGTGATTTCATTTTTCTTGTGATAGAAATACAATATTGAAACACAAGTATATTGTACTAAAGTGTTAAATGGCATGTAAAACGTTTCTAATTTTACATTCACTTTAATAAGTGGTAGGAACTGAATGTAATAGTGAACAAAATATTTATATATAATTAGCTAATCTATTTGAAAAATAAGTTAAAACTCTAAAGATCAAAATATTTAATTTACTGAGTTAAATTAGTGCTCTTCTTGGTGGAAGAGAATGCATTGGATGGAGAAAATAGAAGGGGTAGATTTAATGAAGATATATTGTATACATCTACAAAATTTGCAAAGGAAAACCATTAAGTTTAAAAAAAACTGGAAGACTTATTGAGGAAGATAATTGAAGTTGATATCTGTCAACTTTCCAGTGTTAACCATACAGACATATGCATGCCAAATATACACACACTCACTCACATACACACAAATACAGAGAGAAAAGAGGAAGTGATTCTTTCATTTAAAATAATACTGATTTAGAATGTGTTCTTTTTAATGATGATGGGTGAGGAGTTACTGTCTACATAAATTTATGAAATGTTCCAGAGACCATTGAAAATTATAGTATAGGAAAGCATTCTCTTATGTGGATGTCTTACAGCTAGAGATTGTGATGTGCACTTGTAACCTCAGCATTTGAGAGGCTGAAATAGAGGGCTGAAGAAGTCACGGCCAACCTGAGCCACTCAAGGAAACTATCTCATTAAAAACCTGAAACCAAACAGAGTGTATTAAACAAATAAGAGAATGATTAAATATTTTCTCTGGAAAAAAAAAAAAAAAAAAAAAAAAAAAAAAAAAAAAAAAAAAAAAAAAAAATAAAATAATACTGAATAGGAGTATGACTAAGCAAGCAACCTGGACTAGAGCGGGCCTGGGACAGTGAACTCCACAGGAGCAGGAGTAGATCCATACCAGGAACATTTGAGGAAGCAACACTGGGCCAGTGACCTAGGCCGGAGCTGGCTTAAGGTGGCGAACTACATAGGAGCAGGTACGGGGCAGAAATCACTGAGGGAGTGGTCCAGAGCCAGAGACCTCTGCAGGTTCAGGCATAAGACTGGGACATACGAGCATGTAGGCAGGAAGAAGAGATCTCCGTGAATTTGGGCGTGAGTCTGGGACCTTTGAAAGAGTATACCTGAGCCAGCACCCCTGTGAGTCCCAGGCATGAGTATAGTATCTCTGAGGAACTATGCCTGAGCCAGGACCTCTGAGGGTCTGGGATTGAGTCTGGGACAACCTAAGGAGTAGACAGGAACCAGATACCTCTGCAGGTACAGGCATGAATCTGGAACCTCTAAGGGAATAAGCCTGAGCCAGGACCTTTGTGGGACCAACACCAAGCCAGGGAACTCCACAGGAACAGAACCAGACCAGGTACATTTACAAAAACAATTCTCAGCTTGCAATGTAGGCCAGAGCACAACGGAGACATTGAATTCAAAGGGAGTGGAGCAAAACCCAGGAACACTGTGAAACCTCCAGGAACATGGAGTAACCAACAGGATGACTGGTTCCATGGCACTGACTACACCATGAGGATCAACCATCTTAGCCTTGGATCTGCTGGTACCTGGAAGATTGATCACCAGAGTCACAGAAAGCCCCAACTATACCAATTAAAAGAAAAGATGGGTAGACAAGGTAAGAACACATTGCAACACTACAAAGAGCAACACAACACAAGTAAAAACTAGTAACCCTGTAACAACAAGACTTGAACAAACAAATATTGATGAAGCAGAAGAAAATAAACAAAAAATAACATTAGGAAAATGTTTGAGGCTCTTAAAGAGAAAATAAAAAACTCCCTCAAAGAAATGAAGGAAAAGACAAACAAAAAATTGAAAGACATCAACAAATCCCTTAAAAAAAAAGAAAAAAAATCAATGAAACCTATGAAAGTAACTATTCAGGACTTGAAAATTGAAATAGAGAAAATAAAAGAAAACTGATGGAGGAGGGTCTTCTGTCTATGTATTACTTTCATTGCTTAATAAAGAAACTGCCTTGGCCTTTTGATAGGCCAGCCCTTAGGTGGGTGGAGTAGACAGAACAGAATTCTGAAAGAAAGAAAGCAGAGTCAGGTAGACACGATGAATCTCCAGCCCAAGATGGACGTAGGTTAGAATCTTCCCGGTAAGCCACCACCTCATGGTACTACACACATTAATAGAAATGGGTTAATAAAGATGTGAGTGTTAGCCAATAAGAGGCTAGAACTAATGGGCCAGGCAGTGTTTAAATGAATACAAAGTATGTGTTGTTATTTTGGGTGTAAAGCTAGCTGTGCAGGAGCCGGGCGGGATGAAAAGCAGGCTTGCTCACCTCCTCACTACGGAAAACACAAGCCGAGAGAATTATAGAAAGAGAAATCTCGAGATAGCAATTAGGGACCACAAATGCAAGCATCAACAGCAGAATACAAGAGATGGAAGAGAGAATCTCAGGCACTGAAAATACAATGGAGGAAATAGACTCATCAGTCAAAGAAAACGTTAAGTTTAACAAAAGTTCAACACAAAATATCCAGGAAATATGGGACACCATGAAAAGACCAAATCTAAGAATAATAGGTATAGAAGAAGAAGAAAAAGTTCAACTCTGAAGCACAGGAAACATATTTAGCAAAATCATAGAAGAAAACTTTTCCAACCTAAAGAAAGATATGTCTTGAAGATACAAGAAGCTTACAGAATACCAAATAGGCTGGATCATAAATAAAAAAGTCCCCTCACCACATAATAATCAAAACACTAAACATACAGAATAAGGAAAGAATATTAAGAGCTACAAAGTAAAAAGTCCAAGTAACAGATAAAGGCATAATTACACATGCTATCTTAATGGAGATAATGAAAGCAAGAAGTCTTGGTCAAGCATTATGCAGACATTAAAAGACCATGGATGCCAGCCAAGAATACTATACCCAGCAAAACTTTCAATCACCGTAGAAGAACAAAACAAGATATTTCATGACAAAACCTGTTTTAACAAATACCTCGCCACAAACCCAGGCCTTCACAAAATACTAGAAGAAAAATTCCAACCCAAAGAAGTTAGCTACATCAATGAAAACACAGACAATTGATGATCTCACAGCAGCAAATCCTAAAGAAAGGAATAACATACAAATTAACATCACCAAAAATGAAAACTAAATTAATAGGAGATAGCAATCACTGGTCATTAATATTCCTTCATATAAATGGACTCAACTCATCTATAAAAAGATACAGGCCAACAGATTGGATACGAAAACAGAATCCACCCTTCTGCTGCATACAAGAAACATACCTCAACCTCAAAGACAGATATTGCCTCAGAGTAAAGGGTTGGGAAAAAACATTTCCAATCAAATGGAACTAAAAAACAAGTTGGTGTAGGTATCCTAATATCTAACAAACAGACTTCAAGCTAACATCAATAAAAAGAGACAAAGAAGGACATTTTATATCAGTCACAGGAAAAATCCTTCAAGAGGAAATCTCAATATTGAACATCTATGCTCCAAATAAAATGGCACCCTCATATGTAAAAGAAACACTTCTAAAGCTTAAATCATACATTAAGTCACACACACTAATAGTAGGAAAGTTCAGTATTCCCCTTTCAATACTTGACAGGTCATTCAGAGAAAAATTAATAGAGAAATATGGAAACTAACAGAAGTTATGACTCAAATGAACTTAATGGACATCTATGGAATATTCCATTTAAACATAAAAGAATATACCGTTCTCTTAACAACTCATTTAGCCTTCTCAAAAATTGACCACATACTCAGTAACAAAGCTAACCTTAACAGATACAAAAAAATTGGAATAACTCCATGTACCTTATCAGATCCTTATGGATTAAAACCATAATTCAAAAGGAACACTAATTCCAGAAAGCCCACAAACACATGGAAATTAAACAGTTCTTACCTGAATTATCAATGGGTCAAGGAGGAAATGAAAAGAGAAATTAAAGACCTCCTAAAATTCAATGAAAATGACCACACAACATACCCAAATCTATGGACAATAATAAAAGCAGTATTAAGAGGAAAGGTCATAGAAATAAATGCCTACATAAAGAAGCTGGCAAAATCCCACACTAGTGAATTAGCAGAATATTTGAAAACTTTAGAACAAAAAGAAGAAAATTCACCTAAGAGAACTAGATGGCAGGGAATAATGAAACTGAGAGCTGAAATGAACAAAATAGAAACAAAGATAACACTACAAAGAATCAACAAGACAAAGAGTTGGTTCTTCAAAAAAAAAAATCAATGAAATATACAAACCTTTATCCAAACTAACCAAAAGGCCAAGAGAGAATATCCAAATTAACAAAATCAGAAATGAAAACGGTGACATAACAACAGACATACAGGAAATCCAAAGAATCATCAGGTCATGTTTCAAAAACCTGAACTCTAAAAAATTGGAAGTCTTAAAATGGACAAGTTTCTGGATAAACATCCCTTACCCAAATTAAATCAAGACAAGTAAATTAAATAGACCTATAACTGCTAAAGAAACAGAAATAGCGATCAAAATTCTCCCAAACAAAAAAGTCCTAGAACCAGATGGTTTCAGCTAAGAATTCTACAAGATTTTCAAAGAAGAACTAATATCAATACTCATCAAATTGTTCTACACAATAGAAACAGAAAGAACATTGCCAAACTCTTTTTATGAGGATACAATTACCCCAATTCCCAAACCACATAAAGACATTACTAAAAAAGAGAATTACAGACCAATCTCACTAGTGAACATTGATTCAAGAATACTAAATAAAATCTGGGCAAATTGAACACATCAGAAACATCATCCACCATGATAAAGCTGGCTTCATCCCAGAGATACAGGGATGGTTTAATATATAAAAATCTGTCAGCGTAATCCACCATATAAACAAACTGAAAATAAAAACCAGACGATCATCTCATTAGATGCTAAAAAAGCTTTCAACAAAATACAACATCCCTTCATGATAAAGGTCTTGGATAGAGCATGGATACAAGGAGCATACCTAAGCATACTAAAGGCAATATACAGCGAGACAACAGGCAACATCAAGCAAAATGGAGAGAAGCTCCAAGTGATCCCACAGAAATCAGGAACAAGACAACATTGTCCACTCTCTCCATATCTATTGAATATAGTTCCTGAGGTCTTAACTAGAGGAATAAGACAACAAAAGGAGATCAAGGGGAAACAAATCAAAAAAAGGAAGTTAAACTCTCATTACTTGCTGATGATATGATAGTTTACATAAGCGACCCCAAAAGTTCTAGCGGAACTTCTAAAACTCATAAACACTTTCAGTAATGTAGCAGGATACAAGATTAACTCAAAAAAATCTGTAGCCCTCCTTTACACAGGTGATAACTGGGCGAAGAAAGAAGTCAGAGAAACATCACCCTTCACAATAGCCACAAATAACATAAAATATCTCAGAGTAACTCTAACAAAACAAGTGGAAGGCTTGTATGTAAAGAACTTTAAATCTTTGAAGAAATAAATTGAAAAAGACACCAGAAAGTGGAAAGATTTCCCATGCTCATTGGTAGGTAGAATTAACATAGTAAAAATGGCAATATTACCAAAAGCAATTTACAGATTAAATGCAATGCCCATCAAAATCCTAGCAAAATTTTTCACAGACCTCAAAAGAAGTGTACTTAACTTCATACAGAAAAGCAAAAAAACAGAATAGCCAAAACAATCATGTACAATAAAAGAATTTCTGGAGGCATCACAATCACTGACTTCAAACTCTACTATAGAGTTACATTACTGAAAACAGCCTTGTATTGGCATAAAAATAAACAGGAGGACCAATGGAAATGAATTGAAGACCTGGGTGTTAATCCGCAAACTTTCAAAGACCTGAATTTTGACAAAGCAAAAAAATGTCAAATGGAAAAAAAGAAAGCATATTTAACAAATGGTGCTGGCATAACTGGATGTCAACATGTAGAAGAATGAAAATAGATCCATATCTATCATCATTCACAAAACTCAAGTCCAAATGAATCAAAGACCTCAACATTAAGCTGGCCACACTGATCTCATAGAAGAGAAAGTGGGAAGTACACTTGAACGCATTGGCACAGGAGACCACTTCATAAATATAATCCCAGTAGCACAGACACTGAGAGAAACAATTAATAAATGGGACCTCCTAAGACTGAAAACTTCTGTAAAGCAGGACATGGTCAACAAGACAAAGAGACAGTCTACAGAATCGGGAAAGATCTTCACCAACCCCACATCAGACAGAGAACTGATCTCCAAACTATACAAAAGACTTAAGAAACTGGTGACCAAAAGGATAAATAATCCAGTAAAAAATAGAGTACAGACTTAAACAGAGAACTTTCAACAGAGGATTCTAAAATGGCTGAAAGACACTTAAGAAAATGCTCAACATCTTTAGTCCTTAAAAAAATGCAAATCAAAACAACTCTGAGATTCCATATTACACCTATAAGAATGTCCAAGTTCAAAAACACTGATGACAACTTATGTTGGTGAGATTGTGAGGTAAAGTAAATACTCCTGCATTCTGGAGGGAGTATAAGCTTCTTTGGCTATCAGTATGGCAATTTCTCAGAAAATTAGAAAACAACTTTCCTCAAGACCAGCAATACCACTTTTGGTTATATATCCAAAGGATGCTCAATCATGCCACAAGGATATGTGGTCAACTATGTTCATAGCAGCATTGTTGTCATAGCCAGAACCTGGAAACAACCTAAATGCCTCTCATCTGAAGAATGGATAAGGCAAATGTGGTACTTTTACACAATGTAGTGCTACACAGATGAAAAAAATAAAGACATCTTGAAATTTGAAGGCAGAAACATCATATAGAGTGAGGTAACACAGACCCAGAAAGAAAATTATCATATGTATTCACTCATAAGTGGTTTTTAAACATAAAGCAGAGAAAAACAGCCAATAAATCACAAACCCAAAGAACCTAAACAGCAGTGAGGACCCTAAGAGAGACATAAATGGATTTAATCTACATTACAAGTAGAAAAAGACAAGATCTCATGAGTAAATTGGGAGCATGGTGTCCATGGGAGAATGTTGAAGCAGAGGAGAGAGGCAGGGAGGAGAGCATGAAAAAATGTAAAGCTCAATAAAGTTTAAAAAAATAAAATAATACTAAAATTTAGGCTAGTGTATTTCCACATGTGGCTAGAAGAATACATGTGGGGAGAAAAGATAGAGAGAAGGAAGCAATAGGGACAGTTAGTCTCATTATACAGAAAAAAACTGCAACATAGTGCATCAATCTAAAGAGTTTAAAACTAGAGAAGACAAAACAAGAGAATAGTACAGTTTGTTGTTTCTTTTCATGATTGTAAGCTAATGAACACAAATGTTATTCACTGCTCCCTGACATTCTGCACTGAACACCTAAGAAAGAAATGTAACCTTCTACACTTGTAACTGCTAGTCTTTGTCAATAAAATTTCTCCTTTCTTCTGTGTGTTCAGACAAATGGAAAGTTCTTCTTAATACAAGATAAGTTTCACCTAAAGACGTCAACCTAACTTTTTCATTTCCACCTTAATCATTCATTTTATGACTTTTTGCTGTAAAATATTCCAATGTCCACTTTACATATTCAAACTTCTTTTTGCTATTTAGTTTGCAGATATTTTGAGATATTTGAAGAGCCACTACCACAGGTTGAGTTTCCTGTTCCCTTTAACCATTCTGGATCTTCTATATGATGTTACTTAGCTGAGACCGAGGCATGCCTGATATTATCAATTTAATAGAATAAAATGTTTCATTTTTGTCTTGTTCCCCTAAACCCTCAGACTGAAAGATGTCTGTTGGAGAGGTAGCTATGAGATATTTTTGCACAAAAATATGCTGTAACAGGCAATGGTCCAGTGTTTTTCAGGGTTTGGGGTAAGAAAATAAAGGGTAAGAGAAGGACTGAAGATGTATATGGCAAGAAAAACATTCTGCTATTTTATATCATTCTCACCCATTGAATATATACAAAGCTAGACTATGAACTGTAAGCGATAATGATGAATCAATTTCTCTTCATTAAATGCAATCACTTGTGCTAGATGTTGTTTCTGGGGAGGCTATCTATGTATGGTAACAAAAAGGACATATATAAAAAATTCTCAACAGAAGCATCTCAAATGGTTGAAAAACAAAAAATTGTTCAACATTCTTAGCTATTTGGAAAACACAAATCTTAAATGCCTCAGAGATACCATCTTACAACTTTTAGAATGGCTAAGGTCAAAAACTCTAATGACACCCTATGTTGGAGAGGATGTTGAATTAGGGAATACTACTGCCCTGCTGGTGGGAGTGCAAACTTGTAGAACTACTTTGTAAATCAATTTGGTGATTTCTTAGAAAATGGGGAATTAGTCTACCTCAAGTTCCAGCTATACCAATCTTGGTCATACATCCAAAGAATGCCCAATCATATCACAAGAACACTTGCTCAGCTATGTTCATAGAAGCTTTATTTGTGATTGTTAGAAACTGAAATCAATCTAGATACCCCTCAAAGAAGAATGGATGAAGAAAATATGGTGCATTTACACAGTGGAGTATTCCTCAGCTGTTAAAAACAATCACGTCATGAAGTCCTAAGGCAAATGGATAGAACTAGAAAATATCATCCTGAGTGCAGTATCCCAGATCCAGAAAGACAAACATTGTATATACTCACTTGAAAAGCGGACATTAGATTTAAAACAAAGGATAATCAGGCTACAATCCACAGCCCTAGAGGACCTAGGTAAAAAGGGGAACCCTAACAGGAATGCATGGATATTTCTGGGAAGATGAGAGATCCTGGGTAAAGTAGGGGCATTGGTGTTAAGGTGAGGGGAAGGGGGAATGGCAGTATGAGGGAACATGTTGCTCGAGTTTGAAGCAGGATGGAGGGGGAGATTAATGAAAAGGATATCTTGAGAGAGGGAGAAATCTTGTGTTAAAGAAACACCCAGGAGTCCACAATGATGACCCCAGCTAAGACTCCTAGCAATAGTTGAGAGAGTGTCTGAACAGGCCTTCTCCTATAATTACATTGGTGACTATATTATTGACTATATTGGTGACCATACTTATCATCATAGACCTGTCAGCCAACAACTGAGGGAAGCAAGGCAGAGAACAACAGACACTGAGCAGAGCTCTAGGATTCCTGCTGAAGAGAGGGGGGAGGGATTTCATGAGGAAAGGGGTTCAAGATCATGACAGGGGAATTAACAAGTACAGCTACCTGAGCTATTTGGTGCTCACAGACTCTGGACAGAAAGCTAAGGAGCATCATAGGATGGACCTATTCCCTCCGCATGGGGGATACAGTTACATAGCTTATTCTACTTCTGGAGCCTCTAGCAGTGGGATCAGGACCTGTCCCTAGTGCATGAACTAGCGTTTTGGAACCTTTTCCCCATGCTGAGAAGCTTAGCCCATCCTTGGCACAGGGGGAGGAGCTTGGTTCTGCCTCAAGTTCACATACAATGCTTTATTGACTCCCATGGGAGCCCTGACTGAATGGAGAAGTGGATGGGTGTAGATGAAAGGTTTGGGGAGTGAACAGGAAGAGAGGCAGGATGGGAACTTGTAGTGGGTATGTAACATAAATTTTTAAAAAATTAAATAAAAAATAAATATCCAAAAAAAGAAAGAGAAAAGAAAAATCTTTACAAGTACTGAAACGGTTGTGGATGTAAAATTTTCCTACAAATTAACCTAATAATAATGTTTGTTTTAGTAAACAAGCATTTTGTCTTCCATGTCCCATTAAAGACAGATACTAGTAGAAAAGAATGTATAAAAAAGTTAAGAGAATAAACAGATTTTTTAATTAAATAACAAATAATCATGGCAGTGTTCTTTGTCCTATGATGCTATTGTCTACTTTTACTACATTTGTTTGTTACTTCAATAACATTTCTTCAAATTGCATGAAATGCTAGTGTCTCTTCTCCTTGTGAGAAAATAAATTCAGCCAAATGTTAATATTTTGATTTGCTGTTATATTTTTATCAAGGTCTCAGTAATTGGGCTTGTTGGTAGCAATGTTATGTGATAATTTCAAGTTAGAGAGTTTTCCATTAAAAATCCTTTAAAAATTAAAAGTTTGGGATTTTGCTTCGATCAGCAGTAAGTCAAGTTTACAAGAGTCATTTTCCATCTTGCAGAAATACCACTTCATATCACTTCATGCTCCTTAGGTAGGGCCTCTGTTTTCATCAGGTTCTTTTGTTTATCACATTTATGCCCATGTATACAGTGGCCCATTAGTTTTCAGAATCATGAAATATATTGGATAACATCATAATCCAAAGTGTTATACTTCAGTGAAACTAGTTTTGAAGTACCATTATAATTTGAAACGCTTCAGATTTTTTTACTGTATTTTACAAAAGTTATAAATTTAATGAGCAAGTTCAAACTCCAGTTTTACTTGGCTGGGTTTTTTGTTTGTTTGTTTGTTTTTGTTTTTTCTTTGTTTTTTTTTTGTAGGGATCTCTGTTTACCAACACTGTTGTTTCTGTTAGAAATAAGCATTTGCTAATTGAATTTTATTGTGACTTGAAGTAATGTCAAACATTCAGGTGCAATCAATTAATTTTTATAGCCACATCAAATCTGATCAAATAGCTTTGGAAAAATAGCATATAAAATTTGTTTCACTACAATATCTTTTCTTCATTTTCATTTTAATGCATTTGTATGTTCATATTTGAGAAGAATGTATTTCTTGTCCTATATTTTGAAAATAAAATTGTAATAACCCAATGATGTGTTTTATTTCATTAGATATGGTGATAACAGTTTTGTAGGCACACATTTATTTAACTTTGTATTATAATGTAACCTAGAAAGTAATTCTTCAAAATTAAAAAAAAAGACTAGGGAGTTGCTGAAATGCTCATCATGATATCATTAATATAACTAAAGATGAGCATAGCTTTATTTAACAGTGCAGGCTATAAAGTTTAAAGGATGTTTTATTACTTAAGAACCCTCCATTGAGAGCAAAATGCCAAGACTTGCATTTGTGCTCTCTATTGAAAATGCAGATGGATGAGGGCAGTCTAGCTTGTTTTAGTATAGAACACCAGCACGGTTTTATGTATTCTGCAGTTTTATTAAGATTTGCCTAACAACAGATGGCATAAAATTTAATTTTTTCCAATACAAAATACTCAGTAGCTTGGGAAACATGTTCACTGTTGCTATGCTGCTATTTTCTCTAATCCATTATAGAAGTATGGCCTTTCATGTCTGCGAGATCAAGTGTGCATTAGAAACTGTCAATGTATTTCACATCAAAATCCTTCTGTCTTTTCACCTCTCTTTCCAAGAAGCAGATGATGCAATGCTGCTTTACAAATATCCTTTAAACAATTAAGAAAAGAGCATAGTGTCCCTCATTTTTTTGGGTGGTATAACCAATTTAGGGAAACTAGCATTATTTATAACTGATGTGTGCTGAGAGACAGAACACACAACAAAACAAAAGAGCAACAGCAATAAACCTTTGCTTAGCTTATAAATATATTTTGTCTCATTTAGAGCTGTGGGATTAGCTATCCCTGTATACTTTCAAACTTATTTATGACTATTTATACTGTGGCTCATTCTAAATTCCTTTCCATGTAACTTTCAACATGCATTACCCTGAATACTTATCTCCTGAATCTACTTGCACGTTGTAATAGGGCTGCTAGTGAGTTTCTGGCCGCTTAGACCCAAAATAATCACACAGAAACCAAATTATTTAAATCACTGCTTGTTCTATTAACTCTAGCTTCTTATTGGATAACTCTTACATATTAACTTAACCTGTTTCTGTTAAAATGTGTATCGTCACGTGGCTGTGGCTTAACAGCTAAAGTTTCAATATTCTGTCTCCAGCAGCAGCTCCATGGCTTCTCTCTGACTCTGTCTCCTTTCTCCCAGCATTCAGTTTAGTTTTCCCCACCTAAGTTTTGCTCTGCTATAGGTCCAAAGCAGTTTATTTATTCATTAATGATAATCATAGCATACAGAGGGGAATCCCACATCAGTTGCATGTGATTTTTATTCTGCCTTTAAAATAATATAACTTATTGGCCTTCAATTATGGTCCTAATCTATATCAAGCTGACATTGTTACTTTAGTGAGTCTCATTTTCATAATCTAAAACTTTTCAAAAAGAGTCATAGTATTAAAGCATAATTTTATTATGAATATTATTGAGGTAAAAGCATGGTGTGTATATATTCAAATGAATAGTGTGTGCATGGCATGTGTGTATGCGTGTCTGTATATGTATTTGACTGAGTGTGTATGTTTCTATTAAATCAGTGCCAGGATTACAAATACACACAACCACCTCTGATTTATAAAAATTATTATTATTATTATTATTATTAATGCCATTTCTTGGAACCAAACTCAAATCTGCTTGCAAAAAAAAAACCACAGCTGCACACAATGTGTAGGTCAATGGATCTTAGAATTCTTGCTTCAATGGACACAATTAAAACATTGCTCCAGCATATATGAATAGTAGGCAATAGAAAAGAGGGGCCAAAAAGACTCTAAGAGTCAGAAAAATGTGAATTCTTTTAAGAAAACATTTTCTCATAGAAATGGCTATGTAAAGAAGGGTTGAGCAACGGCAATATTGATAGACATGCTAATGAAGAAGTAAAAAGCTCTCCAGGACTCATTTTTCTGGACAAAGAACTATAGTCTCCTTATTCAATATGTAGCTCTCAGCTTTAACTGCTTATACACACAAACAACAATAACAGACTTAGTGGGTTGTATTTGTATGTTATATACATACATACATTATAGATGTGACAATGATAATTTGGGAATAAAAATCTGTCAATTTTGGGGGAATATTAAAAGATTTAGAGGAAAAGAGACTTGGGAAGGGCTAGAGGAATAAAAAGAAAAAGGAAAGTGATCTAAATATATTTTAATTATAGAAAACATTACTAATAATAAATAGATAAGAATCAATAATTATATACATATAAGCATTCAACAAAACATGATGTGTGTAAGACAAATGGGGCCTGCTTGTTGAGGTTTCTGTCCTGCCTGGTACCCGACAGCCAGCAAGCCCCAAAGAAAATCACACAGAGATCTCTATAAGTTATAAAGCTGATTGGCCCATTAGCACAGGCTACTTATTAGCTCTTGTAGCTTATATTAACCCATTATTCTGATTTTTTTGTCACATGACTTGGTACGTTTTTCATCTGTCAGGTCACATCCTGCTTTCTCTGTGGTCTATTCAGGACTGGCAGGAATCAACTTCCTCTTTCCCAGAATTCTCTAACATGGTCTGCTTTTATTAGAGAAACACATTTCACAGAAAGAAAACAATTATGAGTAAGTTTATGTTGTGCAATAGTTTATGTCTCTTAATGAACTTATAAATATCAATATTAAGTTTTCAATGAAATCATTCAAACTATATAAGAATACTAATAATTTCTAGATCAGGGAATTGTCATAATATTCATAAAGGCAAAGTATTCATAAAAGAATATACACACACAACTTACTATGATATAAGAATAGATGATTTATTATATTCCCAACCCTGTTGTATGTACTTTGTTCAGCAGGAAATAAATGGAAATTGCTTCAGAAATCTTTCACTTCTAGTGTGAACCTTAGATACAGAACAGCCATTTCCTCTAGCAGAAGGTGGACAAAATACTGTTCAAATATATTTGATTTTGAATGTTCTAGTTTGACTTGTCTGGGCACAAACTGACAATCCAATATTGACTGTTTTGCTTCCTGAAAATATGTAATATTATTCCAAGGCTTTAATTTAGCTAAATACATTTGTTTTTCCTTCTGGATGAAAATATTATCTATTGAGATAAAGATAAACATTTTTTCCTAAACATTTTCATTATACAAAATTATATTAAAATGGAAGTAGAAATGTATTGTTTTGTAGATATATATCCTGAGATTGTTGCAATGCACAGAAAGCAGTAGATAAATACTAAAATATCTTTTAATTAATCAAAATGTCTGTATTATTAGTTGTACTGCTATTTTTAGATCAAAACAAAATAGAAAATAAACAAGCAAATACATTTGAAAATTGTTTAAGTGATTCATTGAAAGCCTAAGGAAAATATTTCTACAGAGTAAAATTATTTTGTATATAATGAAACCACTTCAAACAACATGGTAAAATATAGAGTAATAGAATCACTTAATTACATCTTTATCCACCCAAATAAGTGATAAATCAGAACTTGTAAAATTCTTGAAATAATCACCAACTAGCAGGCTAAACCAAAATTCTGAAAGTATACAGAATTCTGTTCATAAACAAAAGGCGGCCTATAGATATATTCATTTTTCTCAAAGTTACTACTATATACATGGTAACAAAATCACATAATTAAAATGTAATAATATTTACAAAGAACTAAAAATTTTATAAATTATCATCCAAAAAGAGCAAGCTATTTTACAAGAGAATTCCAAGCTTTCTTGCATGCTTTGTTGAAGTAAGAGTAATTTCAACCAAAATAATGTGTAAAAAAGAACAGGGCCAAACGATACTACAGATCAAAGAAAATAAGCTTCATAGAACCCGGTAACAGGAAGTTAATGCAATTTCCCTCATCTATCATATTAACCAGAGCACAAGATGGTATATACTCTGAAAGAAACATTCTACTTTACAGCTTCAAAGTAAAGAGATTGCAGAGATCCAGATTTCAGTACACTGTCAGTTGTGCACAGTTTACATGTCAAAGTTCACTATTCTTTAAAATATGATTATTTCTCCCCTGCCAAGTATCAACATAGCAGTGAATGCATGGATACATATAACTCACTTGAAATTCATATAAATACAAAGAAACACATTATAAAGAATGATTTATATGTGTTTTTTCTTTAAAATATTCTTTTAATTGACTTTTGCAGGCAGAAAGTACATCCTAGCATAAAAATAATAGCCTCTTTATTCTAAAAAGATAAGCATATCCAAGAAAATATTAATTGCACAAAGTGGTAATTATACAAGATATATGTATGCAACAACAAGATTTCAAGAAATTAGGTTCTTACCCATTACGCTGTTTCCAACATTTATTAGTTTATTAAATAACATTATGTCACAGTAAAATTTCTTTTATTAGCCTAAAGGAGGATTGAGGGTCTTAGCAATTTGTTATGAACTGATTCAATTTAAAAAAACTGTAGCTGTTAATGCAATTATGCAAAAGTAGCTATAAAATGAATCAAGTGTTTAAAATATAAATGTAAAAGACTCTTATCAATGGAAAGAAAGTTAGCATTCACAATTAACCTCCACTGAAAACACAGTAACACTCAGAAGGATGTGATTACTTCTCTAGAATAATAATGTTCTTTCACTTCATATTCTACAAATTCCAAAGATGACTTTTTTTCTATATTGCTTTCAAATACTCATGTTTACTTTATAGGCAAAAGCCCTAATCAGTGACTCCTCTATCTTTCCCATCAAGCTAAGTAAATAAAAGATATCTAAAGAATTTTTTCATTATTTTAGTACTTTAAAAAAATACCAATCTATGCCGGGTAGTGATGGCACATGCCTTTAATCCCAGCACTCGGGAGTCAAAGGCAGGCAGATCTCTGTGAGTTCGGGGCCAGCCTGGTCTACAAGTGCTAGTGCCAGAAGAGGCTCCAAAAGATACAGAGAAACCCTGTCTCGAAAATAAAAAAAAAAAAAAAAAATCCAAATTCCGACTCCCACACTACTCCCACCTACCCCACCCTCTCCAATCCCAAAAGAGGACAAGGAAGGCACCTTGTCCTGTGGAAAGCCCAATGTCCTTCCTACTACATCTAGGTTGAGCAAGTATTACATCTAAAGAAAATAGGATCCCAAAAAGCCAGTCCACGCAGTAGAGAAGAATCCCAGTGCCACTGTCATTGGCCCCTCAATCTGCCCCAAATGTCAACACATAAGAGGGACTAGCTTGATCCCATGCTCCTTCACTCCCATTCCAGTTGGAGTTGGTGAGCTATTAGCTCAGGCATACTGTCTCAGGCAACCCTCCCCCATGGTCTTGTCCTCCTTACTCATATTCTCACTCTTTCCAATCTTTAACTGGACCTTATGAGTTCAGCCCAGTGCTCTAATGATGTGCTCTGCCTCTGTATCCATCTGTTGTTGGACAAAGGTTCTATGATGATATTTAAGATATTCATCAGTCTGACTACAGGGCAAGGCAAATTCGGGCACCGTCTCCTATGTTGCTTAGGGTCTTAGTTGGGGTCATCCTTCTGGATTATTGGGGATTTTTCTAGTGCCAAGTTTCTTGCCAACCTCATAACGGCCCCCTCAATCAAGATATCTCTTTCCTTGCTCTCATCTCTGTCCTTCCTCCATATTGACTATCCCATTCCCTCAAGTTCTCCTCAGCTCTTCCCTTCTCCTCTTCCTTCTACCGCTTGCCCTCATGCTCGCAATTTTGTCAGGCAATCTTGTCTGTTTCCAATTTTCAGGTGGGTCTATATATGTTTTTCTTTGGGTTCACTTTATTACTTAGATAATCTAGGATCATGAACTATAGGCTCAATGTCTTTTTCTTATGGCTAGTATCCACTTATGAGTGAATACATACCATATTCACTTTTTTGGGTCTGGATTACCTCACTCAGGATACTGTTTTCAAATTCCAGCCATTTGCATGCAAAATTCAAGATGTCATTGTATTTTTACCATTGAGTATTACACTAGCATATAAATGTGTCACACTTTCTTTATCCATTCTTCAGTTGATTGAGCATCTAAGTTGTTTCCATGTTCTGGATATTACAAATAATGCTGCTATGACTATAGTTGAACAAATGCCTTTGTAATATGGTTGAGCAACTTTTGGGTATCATGAGTGTTATTGGTGGATCCTGAGGTAGGTTGATTCCCAATTTTCTGAGAAACTGCCACACTTATTTTCAAAGTGGTTGCCTAAGTTTGTATTCCCATCAACAATGGATGAGTCTTCCCCTATTCCACATCCTCTCCAGCATAAGATATCAATGGTGTTTTTCATCTTTTGATCTTAGCCATTCTGACAGGTGTAAGATGGTATCACAAAGTTGTTTTGATTTGCATTTCCCTGTTAGCTAAGGAAGTTGAACATATCCTTAAGTACCTTTTGGCCATTTGAAATTCTTCTGTGGGAAATTTTTTGTTTAGTTCAGTACACCATTTTTTAATTGGGTTATTTAAAATTTTAGTGTCTAATTTCCTGAGTTCTTTATATATTTTGGAGATCAATTCTTTGTCTGATGTGGGGTTGGGGAAGGTCTTTTCCCATTCAGGAATATGCCTTTTTGTCTTATTGACTGTGTCCTTTGCTTACAGAAGCTTCTCAGTTTCAGGAGGTCCCATTTATTTATTGTTGCTCTTAGTCTCTCTGCTACTGGGGTTATATTTAGGATGTGGTCTCCTGTACCCATTCATTGAAAGCTACTGGGGTTATATTTAGGAAGTGGTCTCCTATGCCCATTCACTTTCTCTTCTATCAGGTTCACTGTGGCTGGATTTTTATTGAGGTCTTTAATCCATTTGGACTTGAGTTTTGTCCATGGGGATAGATATGGATCTATTTTCATTCTTCTACTACATGTTGATATCCAGTTATGCCAGCACCACTTTTTGAAGATGCTTATTACTCATTGTATAATTTTAGCTTCTTTATCAAAATCCAGGTGTTCATAGGTGTGTGGATTAATAACTGGGTCTTCAATTTGATTCCATTGGTCAATGTCTCTATTTTTATGTCAATGCCAAGCTGTTTTGATTACTGTAGCTCTGTAATACAGCTTAATGTCAGGGATGGTAAAGCCTCCAGAACTTCCTTTATTGTATAGGATTGTTTTGTCTATCCTGAATTTTTTGTTTTTCCATATGCAGTTGATTATTCTTCTTTCAAGGTCTGTGAAGAATTGTTTTGGGGTTTTCATTGGGATTGCATTGAATCTATAGATTGCTTTTGGTAGAATTGCCATTTTTACTACGTTGATCTTTCCTATCCAAGAGCATGGGAGATCTTTCCATTTTCTGGTGTACACCCTTTCATGATAGAGGTCTTGGAGAGATTGGCGATACAAGGATCATACCAAAATATAATAAAAGCATTATACAGCAATCCAACAGCTAACATCAAATTAGATGGAAAGAAACTCAAAGCAATTCCACTAAAATCAGGAACAAGACAATGCTGTCTATTCTCTCTATATCTTTTCAACATAGTTCTTAAAGTTTAGCAATAGCAATAAGACAACATAAGAAGATCATTTTGATATTTTTCCTTTCACTTTTAAAATATCTAAAGATATTTTAGGGTTCTGATTCTGGTCTCTGCCTACCTACAGGCATTTTAAACATCTACTACCAGGTCATTTTCAACATTTCCTCATTTTCATACTAATCCTTTAATGACTTTCAGTTGCATATTCTCTGGGAAGACGTTTTTTTCTTTTCCCTCCACTCCTCCCATTATCTCATCCCACTTCTCCCCACCCTCTCCATCCACTCCTCCTCTGTTTCTGTTTAGAAAGGGGCAGGTCTCCCATAGGTGTCAACAAAGAATGTTATATAAAGTTGCTGTAGGACTAAGCTCATCCCCTTGTATTAAGGCTGGGTAAGGCAACCCAGTATAAGAAACAGGTTCACAAAAGTCAGCAAAAGCATTACAGATAGTCCCTACTTCCACTTGAGGAACAAGAGGAACAAGCTGCACACCTGTTCTATATATGCAGAGGGCCTGTGTCAGTCACATGCAGGCTCTCTAGTTATCAGTCAAGACACTGTAAACTTCTGTAATCCCATAATAGTTGTTTCTGTGGGTTCCCTTGTGATGTCCTGGACCCCTCTGGTTCCTATAATCCCTTCTCCCTCTCTTCATTCACAGAATTCCCCAAGCACTGCCCAATGCTTGGCTCAGAGTCTCTGGATCTGTTTCCAGCAGTTCTTAGATGAAGGCTCTCTGGTGACAATTATGGTATCCATCAATCTGTGAATATAGCAGAGTTATATTGACTTTTATTTTTCCTCCAGTCATATTTGGTTCCATCCTAACAATCCAGGTCATCTGCTTCTTACTCTTGGCACTCCAGGCAGTGTCAGGGGTGAGATCACTTTTATGTTATAAATCTGAGGTTGAAAAATACATTGCTTGGCCACTCCTAAAATCTCCACACCACCCTTACCTCATACCCCCTATATACATACATCCCAAATGCAGGAAAGATTATAGGTCAAACATTGTGTAGCAGACTGCTGTCCCAAGCCCTCCACTGGAGTCCTACATGGTCACAAAAGATGGCCAGTTTAGGCTATCTATCCAACAGAAATTTTAGGAGTACTAGCTGGGGTTATCATTACATATTTCTGGGAATTCTGTACCAGGTTTTCAAGCACACCCCTTTACAGTCATCTCTTTCAATAATCTCCCACTTCATTTATCCACCAATCTAATCCCTCATGTTCCCATCTCTACCTGCCCCCAGCCCAGCCACAAGTTCTCTTTTATTTCCTTCTCCCAGAAAAGTCATGGGCTTTGCTTGGACCATACTTGCTATCTAGCCTCTTTAGTTCTGTGGACTGTAGCATGGTTATTCTTTATTTTATTGCTAATATCTACTTATAAGTGAATGCATACCATGTTTGTCTATCTAAGTCTTGGTTATCTCACTGTGCATGAATTTTTTGTCAAGTTCCATCCATTTACATTGCAACTTCCTGACATCAGTGTTTTTTAACAACTGAGTAATACATAACTGTGGAAATATATCACATTTTCTTCATCCATTATTCATTTAAGGGATATCTAGGTTGTTTCCAGGTTCTAGCGCTTACAAATAAAACTTCTGTGAATATAGTTGAGCAAGAGTCCTTGTGGTATGACTGAGCATCCTTTGGGTATATTCACTGAAGTGGTAAAGCTAGGTTATGTGGTAGTTTGATTCCCAATTTTCTGAGGAACCAACATATTCATTTCTAAAATGGCTGTACAAATTTGTACTCCCACCAGCAGTGGAAGAGTATTCTTTCTTTACAGCCTCTCCAACATAAGCTGTCATTTGTGTTTTTGATCAGAATCATTCTGAGATGTGGAAGAATCTGAGTCATTTTGCTTGGCATTTCTCTGATGGTGAAGGATGTTGGACATATCTTTAAATGTATCTCAGCCATTTAAGATTTGTTTGCTGAGAATTCTGTTTAGGCCTGTGATGATTATTTTAGTTGAATTATTTTATTTTTTAATTTCTAGTTTCTTTATATATTTTAAAGATAAGCCTCCACTCAGATGTGGGGTTGTTGAAGATTTTTTCCATTATGCAGGATGCAATTTTGTTCTTTTTACAGTGTTCTTTGCCTAACAAAAGCTTTCAGTTTCATGGGGTGCCATTTATTAATTGCTGATCTGTGTCTGTGCTACTGGTACTCCATTTAGAACATTGTCTCCCATGTCAGTGCATTCAAGACTATGCCCACTTTCTCTTCTGTCATGTTCAGTGTAACTGTATTTATATTGAGGTCCTTGATCCATGTGGACTTGCATTTTGTGCAAGGAGACAGGTATCAGTCTATTAATACTCTACATGCAAATAGCCAGTTATTTCAACCCCACTTATTGAAGATGCTTTCTTTTATATTAAGATGGGAGGCAAGGCCAGGAGAATTAGCAGGGAACTCACTAGGGTATCTATGCATGGAATATGCAGTGTAACAGAAGAGACAACAAAATAGACTCCATCTCCAGTAGATGGAAGAAGGTATCATACTCTTGAAATTGATTCTCTGAATTGCATGCTACTTGATTATAGCTTACTTGAAATAGCTTTATCATTTGTTTTCTGACATTGTTGTTAAACTTACAAGGGAAATTAATTCCTCAGAATAAACAGTTTCATGATATTTAGGAAATTAGTTTCTTATGAGAAAATTAATGATATGACAAATGTCTTTTGAAGCAGTACTTAACAAAATAAAGTGGGCATGTCTGTATCTTATAGGACATATTTTAAGTGCTTTTCAACTTGCCTTTGAGATGAGTGTAATAGTACAAAGAAAGGAGGTGTTATGTTTTATTTTTCTTAACTCTAACCTTCAGAGATTTTTATGGGTCAGTGAAAAGATTGCACATTGACTGTTGGGAGGAGGAAGTTAACAGAGTCAGTGAGCTAACATGTCACTTTTTGAGGTTCTACTTGGGTGATCAGATATTCAGTCACTATATAGATCTCAGAGTCTGCAACACAGCAGCATTCATTTAAATCAACATTTTATTTGGATTATGGTAGGGTACAGTTGCTATGATAATTTTCTTTTTGTTATTTAAAAAATCCAATGTTTTTTTCTAAAATAAATATAAAATAATTATGCTAAATAATTTTTTAGAATTCTAAATAATTATTTTTAAATTGTGTAATCTTATTAAGCATAAGGAATTTAGCATTTGGTATTGAAAAATGTTTAACATTTGAGGCTTTTCCACTAACTTAGATTTTCATCTGACATGAATTCTCACATCCTGAAAATTTAGAAAAAACTAATAGTTCTTTCAAAGTAAAAGAGCAAACACTACGTTCATTATCTTTTTAAATATTTTATAAAGTATAAAGCCTTATGATATGATAATTTTGTAAGCAAATCTAGTTTAACTGTGACATTTAAAACAGAACTGTGAATTCCAAATGTGTGAGAAGACTCTTATCATGAGGAAGGCTTGTATTTAATGATTTGTGTGGAGACAAAATAAAGCAGAAAAATAGTATTTTGGCCTTTAGCCTTCTAGTACAAGCACTGCACACACTAATAGCTCAATACGTGTTTGTCTTTTTCAGATGTTAATATAAACAGAAACTGCATTTAAATGTGAACAAGGACATTAAAAGGCGTTTTAAAAGTGGAGTTGTTGAGAAATAAGCTTGTCAGCTGTCCCGGTGGCATCCTTGCTGAATGAAATTTCCACGCCCTGTAATAGAGTCTGTTTGCACATGGTTTTTATTTCTCAGGAATAAGTGATTCGTTCAAAGGGTGGCTGGAAGGAAGAAAAAAGCCTGCTAGCATTTTTTTTTTGCTTCATAGCCATGGGTAGTCTGTCATATTTTACATAAACATAAATCACTTTATAAATACAGAGCAGTTTATGACCTACAAATTTTATGGTATAAATTTTATCCTTTTCTGTCTTAGAGAAAAAGGGTTTTTTTGTTTTGTTTTGTTTTGTTTTAATGTTTTTATAGTATGCTACTTGGGGATACATAATTCTAGCTCATAATAGATTAGATCTTAATATATTATGTAATTATGACAGAAAATTAATTTTTTCTACAAATAAATTATTTTAAAGTTCACATCAATACTGATTTTTCTAAAATATTGGAGAATAATAACATATATTTTCTTGGAATGTAGTGATTAAACAATGCAAGTAAAAATTATCAGAACTTTTAAATTTGATTTGTTATAGCTCAATATTACATATTTTCTCTGAACCTTTAAATATGTATGAATTTGTAAACTCAAATTAATATAAATTAATTAATTGCAGTTTTTTTACCTTAGAAGCAAAAATGAAAACTGAGAAAATGAATTTATAATTAAATTTTAAATTTCATTTAATTGAGGAGTCACATGTTATTGTAAAGAATAAGAAGAAAACTCATGTCCTCTATCAACTTTCTATAATACTATCATTCCTGTAAAAGTTGATGTTCTTCCTCATACAGTGATAACCCAAGGTTAATCAGAAATAAATGAGAAGTTGTTTCAGCCAAAGACTCAGGAAAAATAATAGAAGAAAGGAAAGACAATAGTATGAGTCAGAGATCAGGATTCCTGCTGCTAGATAGTGTAATCTAGATATGACAGGAAAATTGTACCCATGACATCTCAACACGTTATAGAAAAGGACCCTCCATTTTGCTTCAAGAAAGCTCACTTTAGCTGTGAATTCTATCACCTATTTCAAAAGTATGCCTCAATAAAATCTAACTGTGCTAACTGTGTTGACTGCTGCTCAGCTGTACTTATCTCTGACCTGGGTAAATTCTTGTCAGCTAAAGAAGTAGATAGCACACATTCAAGCAGTGAGTACAAAAGCACTGCCAGGCCAGGATCATATTACAGTACATGAGTGCCACTGACAGTGCTGCAATCATTGCTGCTCATCACCTCTTGAGCAGGAAACAAACAGATCTCCATAGAAGTAAGCAATAGGCAGATTTGACATAGATTTAAATTGAGAAAGAGTCTTGCAGCTGGACTGAATCTAACATCTTTCTGCTTCCACTTCCCAGTGACATCCTGATCAAAGAAGTAATCTAAGTATAAAATTATCATGTGATATCAGGTGATATTGATATTGAAAACTTTGTTTTTGCCTTGTGGTATCCTTTTTTTTCTGCTGGGCATTTGGATAAAGTTTAATGTACTCAAAATTATGGTTGATTTTTGTTTATCATATAAGAGTAAAATTGAAAGGAGATTACTAAATATAGCAAGAGAATGTATTAAAGTCTGGTGTTAGAGCTCCTTCTGTATATATGTTGCTTTTATTGATTAATGGATAAAGAAGCTAATTAGGCCTATGACAGGACAGACTAGAGCAAGATGGGAGTACCAAGCAAACATAGAGGAGAAATGAAGGTGGAGCCAGGGAGACACCATGTAGCTGCCAAAGGAGAAAGAGCCAGATCCTTTCCAGTAAGCCACAGCCTTGTGGCAATACATAGAATAATAGACATGGATAATAGAGTTAGTTAATAAGAAGCCTAACCTATTGGCCAAGCAGAATTTTAATTAATATAGTTCATGTGTGATTATTTTGGGTCTGGGCATCCAGGAAACGAACAAGCAGTCTCCACCTACAGAGTCTGTCAATAGACTGGTCAGAAAAGCAGGTAGGCAGCCTACAAAGCTTCTCTTATCTCTGTATGTCCAGATCCAATCTCCCAGTCTTATCCACAGTTCTGAAGCAGAAAACCTCCTGCACCCTCCTTTTCCTCTCTGATCACATTATCAAGGGCTTACAAAGATCTTCTCAAACTTCCTCAATTTATTCTATAATCCCAGCCTCTGATACCACCAAAGGAAAAAGCTGGTGTATGTATTTTATTATCTAACAAAATAAGCTTCAACTAAAGTTAATTAGAAAAGATTGGGAAGAATATTACATGCTCATCAGAGAAAAAAATACAACAGGATGATGTTTCAATACTTAGCATCTTTGCCCCAAATACCAGTATATGAAAGTATTTAAAAGAAACACTACTACAAATTAAACACATGATGACTGTCACACACAGATAATGGAAATCTTCAACACCCTACTTGCACCAAAAGACAAATCACCTAGAAAAAGTTCTAAACAGAGAAATGCCAGAGCTAACAGCCATTGTAAATGAATTAGACCTAATAAAGAGTTACAGATTTCACCCAACACAGTGAATATACATTCTTCTCTGCACCTCATGGAGCTTTCTCCAAAACTGACCACATACTAGGAAACACAGCCAGTATCAACAGATAAAACAAAATTGAAATAGTTCCCTGAAATCTGTCAGAACACCATAGATAAAACCTGGATTTCAATGACAGCAAAAAGTTAACAAATTCAAGGAAATTGAACAACTCCTTACTGAAGAAAAATGAATCAAGACAGAAGCAAAGAAAGACTTTCTAGAATTCAATGAAAATTACTTGAATGGCATACTGACACTTGTTGGATGCAATGAAAGTGGTTCTCAGGGGCAAATTCACAGCACTAGTTCAGAAAACATGAAGCAAATAAGCAAAAAACAATAACAACAAAAATGGGGATATCTCATACTAACAACCTAGTAACACATCTGAAAGCTCTAGAACATAAAAGAATAAAACACTCCCCAAAGGAGCGGATGGCAGAAAATAAACAAATTTAGGGCTTAAATCAGTAAAATGGAAATAAACAGAACTCTAGAACAATACAAAGAATCAATGAAAAAAAAGTTTGTTCTTCCTGGGCCTCTGGACTGGGTCTGAAAAAGCATGGGATAAATCCGGACTCGCTGAACATAGTGGACAATGAGGACTAATGAGAACTCAAGAACAATGACAATGGGTTTTTGATCCTACTGCACGTACTGGCTTTGTGGGAGCCTAGGCAGTTTGGATGATCACCTTACTAGACCTGGATGGAGGTGGGTGGCCTTGGACTTCACACAGGGCAGGGAACCCTGATTGCTCTTAGGGCTGACGAGGGAGGGGGACTTGATCGAGGGAGGGGGAGGGAAATGGGAGGCGGTGGTGGGGAGGATGCAGAAATCTTTAATAAAGAAAGAAATAAATAAATTTTAAAAAAAGTTTGTTCTTTTAGAAAATCAGTAAGATTGACAAACAAATACAAATTAACAAAAAGGCAGATAGACAATATGAAATATTAAAATCAGAAATGAAAAGTAAGAAAAAACAATAGAAGAAAAAGATCCAGGTAACCATAAGAGCAAACTCTAAAAATTTGTACTATATCAATTGGAAAATCAAAAAGAAATGGGTAATTTTCTTCATAGGTACCACTTGCCAAAGTTAAATCAAGATCACATAAGTAATTTAAACAGATCTATAACCCTTAGTGAAATGGAAAGAGTAATTAAATTATCCCAAAAAGAGAACCCTAGGGCAAAAGGCTTTTAGTGCAAAATTTTACTAGATCTTCAAAGAAGAATAAATACTAATACTATTCAAATAATTCCACAAAATAGAAATAGAAGGAGCATTGTCCAATTTATTCCTTGAGGTAACAGTAACCCTGATTCTGAAATCATATAAATACCCAATAAAGAAACAAAAATAGAGAGTTATTTCTTTATGAACATAGATGCAAAAATACTAAATAAAATAATTGTAAATTGAATCTAAGAATCTATCAAAGATCACTCACTATGTTCAAGTAAGCTTTATCCCAGAAATGCAGAGGTAGGTAAAGATACAAACGTCAGTAAATGTAATCTACTACATAAACAAGTTGAAATATAGGAAATTTTATGATCATCCATTTAGATGCAGAAAAAGCCTTTGACAAAATCTGACTCCCCTTCATGATAAAAGGCCTGTAGAGATTAGGGATACATGGGACATACTAAAAATCATAAAGGCAATTTGCAACAAGTCTATAGCCAACATCTTAAATGGAGGCAAATTAAAAACAATTTCACTAAAGTCAGAACAAACAAGCATTCCCGCTCTTTCCATACTTATTTACTATAATACTTGAAGTGTTAGCTAGAGCAAAAAGGTAACTGAAGGAGAATAAGAGGATCCAAACTGGAAAGGAGAAAGTAAATGTATCTTTATTTGCAGATAATATGTTAGCATACATAAATGACCCTAAAAATTCCACCTGCGAACTCCTACAACTTTGACCATTTTCTACAATGTAGATGGATAAAAACGTCAAGTCTTTAAATAAAGAAATTGAAGAAAATATCAGAAGATGGATAGATCTCCCATGTTCAAAGATCTGTAGTATTAACATAGTAAAAATGGCCATTATACCAAGAGCAATGCAATTCCAATTAAAATTCCAAATCAATACTTTACAGACCTTGAAAAAAATTTCTCAACTTCATATGAAAACACACAAGCAAACAAAACAGCAAAAGATAACTAAGATATTCATGAAAAGAAAAAGAACTGAAAGAGTTCTGACCATTTTTGAATTCACATTATATATTATAAAGCTATAATAATAAAAGACAGCATAATATTGATATAAAAACAGACCAATGAAATTGAACTAAAGTCTCAGAAATAAACCCACACAACTACGGAAACTTGATGCACAATAAAGAATCCAGAAATATACACTGGAATACAAACAGTGTTGTCAACAACTGATGCTAGACAAGCTGGATGATTTCATGTAGATAAGTGTAAATATATCCATATTTATCATCCTTCATAAAACTCAACTCAAAAAGGATAGAAGACCTCAGTATAAAACCCTACACTGAACCTGATAGAAGAGAAAATATTAGCACAAGATAGATAAGACTTACTGAAAAGAGCACTATTATCACAGGCATTAAGGATCAACAATTAATAAATAGAATCTCATGAATTGAAAAGCTTCTCTAAAAAAAGTTTACCACTTTTTGAACAAAGACACAGTCTATAGACTGGGAAATGATTTTTATCAACTTCATATCATGTAGAAGGTTAATATCTAAAATATATAAAGAACTCAAGAAGCTTGAAATAAAAAAAACAAAGAACCCAATTAAAAATTGTGTATGAATCTAAATACCAGTATTCTCAATAAAGGAAATTCAAATGGCTGAGAAACATTTAAAGAAATGTTTAGCATTCTTAGCTAGCAGGGAAATGTAAAGTTCTCAGTACTATTATGAGATTTCATCTAATACCTGCAGAATGCCTACGGTCAATAATACAAATGACAGCTCATTCTGGTGAGGATGTGGAACAAAGAGAAAACTCCTCCATTGCTTGTGGGTATGTAAACTTATACTGTTGTAATATGAACGGCAGGGTTGCGTCCCCGGCACCCGGCTGCCCGCATGGCTAGCTTATGCCCCGAAATAATTACACGGAAACTGTATTCTTTTAATCACTGCCTGGCCCATTAGCTCCAGCCTCTTATTGGCTAGCTCTTACATATTGATCTAACCCATTTCTAATATTCTGTGTAGTACCACGAGCTGGCTTACCAGGAAAGATCTTAACCTGCGTCTGTCTGGAGTGGGACAATCATGGCGACTCAATGACTCGGCTTCTTTCTCCCATCATTCTGTCTGTTTACTCCACCCACCTAAGGGCTGGCCCATAAATGGGCCTAGGCAGTTTCTTTATTATTTAACCAATGACCTTCCTCCATCATTATACAGTCACTATGGCAACCAATATGGTGATTCCTCTTTACGACCAGCTATATAACTCTTGAGCATATAGGCAAAGACTAGATTCTATGGCAAAGACACTTGCTCAGCCATGTTCACTACTATTTTATTGTAAGAGGCAGATATTGAAAACAACCTAGATGCCCCTCGACTGAAAAATGGATAAAGAAAATGGAGTGTTACACAGCTGCTAAAAACAGCAACGTCATGAACTATGCAGGCAAATGGATAGGACTAGGAAAAAAAATTCTGAGTAAAATAACCCATATCAAGAAATATAAATATGATATATATTCTATTATACCTGGATATTAGTCATTGAATAAACTATAACCAAGCAACAATTCCTATATACAAAAAGGCTAGGCATAGAAAAAGGGACTATGAGTGAAACTTGAATCACCAGGAAGGGTGAAATAATAGGTTTTATGGGTAGACTGGAGACAAGTTGAAAAATTATCTAAAAAACAAAGTTGGAATCTGAACTATTTTTTCATGACCTCATGTGGTTCAGGTTTACTAGCTAATGGGATCTGGTAGAAATTAATGGATCTTGAAGATTTTGAATCTAACAGTAAATGAATAAGTTTCAACTTGATGATATTTTTGAAAGATAGTATAGGCTTAGGTGTTAAGAGATAGAAAAATTTGATTATTGGATGTGTGATTTTTGGTGTGTATGTTTCCCCTGACACCTTGTAGGGGTAGCCCCAGCCGATCACCTTGCTTGTAGGGCAGGGCCGCCTGAGGATATTTTTTACTAATAAATATTGCTGGTGTGCTCTCCCCTGCCCCTTCTGCTTTCCTGTTCTCTGATGGAACCACAGGTTCTGTGAGTCATTCCCTAATTAAAGTTGAATATATTCTTATAATTTCTGTCTGCCTTCATTTACACCATTATAACACCTTCTTGTCTGTCTCTCTATTTACTTGCATCCGTTAGATCAGATGAACTACACTGATGCATATCATTGCATTCACGGTGTTCTGCTTCAACACAGGCATATAATAATTAGACAAGTCAAACACTGAATAAACATTCTGAAACCATGAGTCAAAATATCTGTTTCTTTTTAAGTTCTTCTTCCAGATATTTGTCACAATGAACAAAATCTGATTAACCATAAAAATTATTTAAAATAATATTTACAAAGTGCCAGTAATTTGAATTTGAATGTATCTACTTAATTTCTGCTACCTTCTAGTTAAATACATCATGATACCTGTTAATAATCCCTAAAAGTAGAGATAGATATTCATAAACTATTGCCATTAATAAAGTAAGTCTCATCAAAATTATGATCGTTAAAGGGCAAAAGTTGAGCTGTTTATTTTAGATAGTTAAATTGGTAAGAAAAAGTCATCAGGCCTTGAAAACAGTAGCAAAAGTGGCAACTCAGACATCATGTTAGAAAGATTATTGGAAAATAAATACAAGTATAGTGAATTGGCTAATTTATACCACTTAATATCCTCTAGAGGGTAAATAACTGGTGAGTTGATCAATATTAAATGACAATAATCATTGCAATAAATAAGAGAAGCACAAAAGGCATTCTGCTGGAATCAAATGTTGGTAATTTTGTTGTTTTAACGTGCATCTTTTATAATAAACAACGTCCTACTGAGAAAATATGTTTATACTTTAGTTTCTATAAATAGGTTCTCAATTTTTTATCCTCCTATATTATTGATATGGCAAAGTATTTATTGAATATACATCCTGAAAAAATTGACCAGAATTAAAAAATCTTAGTATTGGTCAATATTTTGAGAGTAGAATCTTATGCAAGTAACAAATATTTTAACAATTATTAAAATAAATTTAAAAACATTTTTTGAGAGTTCTATCAATTTAGTGATCATCATGCATTTCAGAGAGTATACACAAATGATTGTACATTAGAAACAATGAATATCTCACTCTGAAATTTTCTTCTAAATTTGATTATCCCTTATGTCCTCAGATATTGTCATTTGTTGTGCATGCCTGAGCCATTTCATGGCTAAGGCCAGTTCTAGAGACAATCATCAGTCTTAGTATCCCTGTTCTTAGTTTTTGATATAACCATTCCCTGTGATTTGAAGTCCCAGTATATTTCCAATTCTAATCAAGACTGAAACTGGGAGATATATAGTGAGGACTGATAAGTGTTCATTTTCTCTAGATCAAAGCCTCTTTTAAGAAAAGATTCCTTCAGTTTCTTATTACTATTTATGGGTGTTTCTCTCCTCCTCATGTTCCTCCTACCCTTCTTCCTCCATTCCCTGATCCTTCTTCACCTTCTCCTCCACTTAATCTTTTTTCATCTTTAATCTTCTTCCCTGTATGCCATTTTCTCTCTTCTTTCTCTTTTTTGTCTCATTTGTTTTGTTTGAATTTTTGAAATTGTATCTAGCTTTGTAGCCCTCAGTGGTCTTCTCCTTTTGTATCAATTTCTTGAGCACTGAGGAATGTGTAACTACATATAATTTCTGTTTTCTTTTTTCCCATTGAGTAGCAGTTAGATGCTACTCAAAGGAAATGCTATGCTATCTTGATATCCTTGACACTGTATAATTATATAGTCATTAATGTAGCCTGAACAGAAACTGATACTTAAATTAAAGGAGTCCTTTATCTCACCTATTTACTCTATGATAATTATCAAGAGTAGTAAAGAAACAATTTTCAAAAGGTCTTGGCGAAGACAACTCTGTATCTCAAGTGATTACATGTTGCTTATATAAAACTGTGAATCAAGTCTTGTCCTTTTTACTTTTTATCTTCTTTCCTTTTATTTTTCTTCCTTCCTTCAATTCTTTGTTTCTTTCTTTATATCTATTTGTGGTTTATTTTATTTATTCATTTATTTTACATCTGGAATGCAGTTTTCCATCCTTCTTCTTCTCCCTTTACTTTCTTATACCTTTCCTACTTCCTGTCCCCTTCAATCTACTCCTCCTTTATTTCTGTTTAGAAAGGAGCAGGCCTGCCATGGGTATCAACAAAACAAAACATATCAAGGTACTAAGGGCTAAGCTTCTCCCCTTATATTTAGGCTGGGCAAAGCAATCCAATATGAGGACTAGGTTTTTAAGAGCCATACAAAGCAATAGGGACAGCCTGTGTTCCCACTGTTAGAATTTCCACAAATAGACCAAGCTATACAACTATCACATATATGTAGTTGACCTAGATTTGTCCCAAGCAAGCTCCCTGGTTGTTGTTTTAGGCTCTGTAAATTCTCATACTTCAGTCTAGTTGTTTCTGTGGGTTTTCTTGTGATGTCCTTGACTCCTCTGGATCCTACAATTCTTCCTCCCTCTCTTCAGCAGGATTTACTAAACGTGTCCTGGTATTTGTCTATGTGTCTCTGCATCTGTTTTCATCAGTTATTGAATAAAGACTCATAGATGACAATTGGGGCCATCATCAGTCCAATTACAGGAGAAGGCCAGTTCAGGTTACATATCCCCTATTTCTAAGAGTCTTAGATAAGGTCATCCCTGTAAATTTGTAAGTTTCCCTTGCATCCAGTTTCCACCTGACCTGAAAAATTCCATCCCCTTCCAAGTCAACTCTTTCAGTTCTCTCCCCTCCACTCACACCCCAACCCAACCCTAGTTTACTCACAGATTTTTTCTATCTCCCTTTCCCAGGGAGAACCATGCATTCTCCTGATGTGGGATTCCCCTCTGTATGTTGTGAATACCATTGGTTAAGAAAGAAGTTGCTTTGGGCCTATTGCAGTATAGAATAGGGTAAGGCAGGAATTCCAAGCAGATAGAGGGGGAGAGAGTAAGCAAAGGCAAAGGGAAATCATGTATTCACCACAAGAGACAGACATTGGGATGTTGGATAGAACCTTACCAGTAGGCCAAAACCATGTGGTGATACACAGATTAATGGGAATTGATTAGTTTAAGATACAAGAGTTAACCAGGAATATGCCTAAGTCAATAGGTCAAGCAGTATTTTAATTAACATAATTTCTTTGATTATTTTGGGTCTGAGCAGCTGGAAAATGAATAAGCAGCCTCCACCAACAAAATGATGCACTGATTTTGAGGTCTTTAATCCATTTGGACTTGAGTTTTGTGCATGGTGATAGATATGGCTCTAATTTCATTCTTCTACAGATTGACTTCCAGTTTTGCCAGCACAATTTGTTGAAGATGCTCTCTTTTTTCCATTGTATACTTTTAGCTCCTTTATCGAAAATCAGGTGTTCATAGGTTTGTGGGCTAAAGTCAGGGTCTTCTATTCGATTCCATTGGTCGACTTCTCTGTTTTTATGCCAGTACCAAGCCGTTTTCAGTACTGTAGCTCTGTAATAGAGTTTGAAGTCAGGGATGGTAATGCCTCCAGATGATCCTTTATTGTATAAGATTGTTTTGGCTATCCTGGGTTTTTTGTTTTTCCATATAAAGTTGATTATTGTCTTCTCCAGATCTGTGAAGAATTTTGATGGGATTTTGATGGGGATTGCGTTGAATCTATAGATTGCTTTTGGTAGAATTGCCATTTTTACTATGTTGATCCTCCCAATCCAAGAGCAAGGGAGGTCCTTCCATTTTCTGGTGTCCTCTTCAATTTCTTTCTTCAAAGACTTAAAGTTCTTGCCAAATAGATCTTTCACTTCCTTGGTCAGAGTTACCCCAAGGTATTTTATGCTATTTGTGGCTATCGTGAAAGGTGATGCTTCTCTGATTTCCGTCTCTGCTTCCTTATCCTTAGTGTATAGGAAGGCAACTGATTTTTTGGAGTTGATTTTGTAACCTGCCACATTACCAAAGGTGTTTATCAGCTGTAGGAGTTCTTTGGTAGAGTTTTTGGGGTCACTTATGTATACTATCATATCATCTGCAAATAATGAAAGCTTAACTTCTTCCTTTCCAATATGGATCCCCTTGATCCCCTTATGTTGTCTTATTGCTATTGCTAGAACTTCAAGCACTATATTGAAGAGGTATGGAGAGAGTGGACATCCTTGTCGTGTTCCTGATTTTAGTGGGATGGCTTTGAGTTTTTCTCCATTTAATTTAATGTTAGCTGTCAGCTTGCTGTAAATCGCTTTTATTATATTTAGGTATGACCCTTGTATCCCTACTCTACAACACATGGGCACAGGAGAACACTTCCTACGTATAACCCCAGCAGCACAAACACTAAGGACATCATTGAATAAATGGGACCTCCTGAGACTGAGAAGCTTCTGTAAAGCAAAGGACACTGTCACTAAGACAGAAAGGCAACCCACTGACTGGGAGAAGATCTTCACCAACCCCGCAACTGACAAAGGTCTGATATTCAAAATATACAAAGAACTCAAGAAATTAGACCGTAAAAGGTTAATCAATCCAATTATAAAATGGGGCACTGAGCTGAACAGAGACTTTTCAACAGAAGAAGTTCAAATGGCCAAAAGACACTTAAGATCATGCTCAACATCCTTAGCAATCAGGGAAATGCAAATCAAGACAACATTAAGATACCATCTTACACCGGTCAGAATGGCTAAAATCAAAAACACCAATGATAGCCTCTGCTGGAGAGGTTGTGGAGAAAGGGGCACTCTCATCCATTGCTGGTGGGAATGCAAACTTGTGCAACCACTTTGGAAAGCAGTGTGGCGGTTTCTCAGGAAAGTCGGATTCAACCTACCTCTCGACCCAGCAATACCACTATTGGGAATATACCCAAGAGATGCCCTATCATACAACAAAAGTTTATGCTCAACTATGTTCATAGCAGCATTGTTTGTAATAGCCAGAACCTGGAAACAACCTAGATGCCCTTCAATGGAAGAATGGATGAAGAAAGTATGGAATATATACATATTAGAGTACTACTCAGCAGTAAAAAACAATGACTTCTTGAATTTTGCATACAAATGGACGGAAATTGAAAACACTATCCTGAGTGAGTTAAGCCAGACCCAAAAAGAGGAACATGGGATGTACTCACTCATATTTGGTTTCTAGCCATAAATAAAGGACATTGAGACTATAATTCGTGATCCTAGAGAAGCTAAATAAGAAGGTGAACCCAAAAAAAAACATATAAGCATCCCCCTGAATATTAACCTTCATCAGGCGATGAAAGAAGACAGAGACAGAGACCAACATTGGAGCACTGGACTGAAGTCTCACTATCCAAAGGAGGAGCAGAAGGAGAGTGAGCACGAGCAAGGAACTCAGGACTGCGAGGGGTGCACCCACACACTGAGGCAATGGGGATGTTCTATCGGGAACTCACCAAGGCCAGCTGGCCGGGGTCTGAAAAAGCATGGGACAAAACCGGTCTTGCTGAAACATAATGGACAATGAGGACTACTGAGAACTGAAGAACAATGGCAATGGGTTCTTGATCCTATTGCACGTAATGGCTTTGTGGGAGCCCAGGTAGTTTGGATGCTCACCTTAATAGACCTGGATGGAGGTGGGTGGTCCTTGGACCTCCCACAGGGCAGAGAAACCTGCTTGCTCTTTGGGCTGAGGAGGAAGGAAGACTTGATTGGGGGAGGGGGAGGGAATGGGAGGTGGTGGCGGGGAAGAGGCAGAAATCTTTAATAATTAAATAAATTAATTAATTAAAAAAATGATGCACTGACATAGACTGATTACATCCACATAAACCTGAGAAAGTTTGAAAAGGAATTCTAGACACAAAAGAACAGGATTAAGCATGGCTTCTTGGTAGCTGTCATTACTTTGTTTTTATTTTTTGGATGGGCTCTGTTTGCTGGTGGCAAACAGGAGTGCCACATCTTCTTTAAGAGAAGATTTCTTAACATTAGCAGAAAAAAAAAACATGGTTTGGAAATGGTGGTTTCCTGGTTTGTGGTTCCTGCACAAACTATGGCTCTTTCAGGAGGCTAAATACTTGAATGGGGTTTGTGAGCAGAGTACTACAACTTGCTTAATGGCAACATACGCCTGCTGTGTGCCGGAAAATGGGACTGTGAGCATTTTTCACAGAGGCAATAAATAGACCTCTGCCATAGTGAACTGGGCAGAACAAAAAGGCAAAGCAGCCTTATTCTTAGCCACACTGTTTAGTATCTTAAGAAGCAGTACTGGGCAGAAAATGGTTACAGATAAAACAGATTTAGACAGAAATAAACCTTTGAAAGGAATACAGTGTGTTTTTAAAAAATGTATGTAGGCTTGGGAGAGAGAAGAAAAGGAGTATAGAAAGTTGTAAAAATACAACACAATCTTTAAAGAGACAGACAGTCATAGCTTAACAGAATAAGAAAATAAACCATGTAAAAATGAAAAATATACAAAGATTCTGGATTATATATATTATTGTGATTCGTTTGAATTTTTGTGTGTGAATTAGTTAAGTACAGAGAGACATTTCATTGTATAGGCTGGAAGCTAAACCATGATATATACTTTAAATTTATGTTGACTTCAAATTTTGGGTCTAAGGATATGTTGCTTTGGAAAAGAGGTTCTGTTTTTGTTTCCACAGAGGATGAGAACCTTCAGATTTCTTCCAGCCTAATGTGGTTTTATGGACCAAGATCCCCTGAATGGTCTCTTCCAACAAATTACTTCATCCAACAAAAATTAGGAAACAGTTTGGAGAAAACTATGGCCAAATTTCCATAAATGTTTGCTTATATTTAAAAGAGTCTATTCTATAGAAATGAATACTTTGCATTGGTATAGATCTTTGATTATTGATAGAAATTTCAGGTAAATTTCATTATTTGTATATTTCTGCTCTTGATTAAGGTATTCCATTTCTGCAGCTCAGCTCATTTAAAATGTAATGTAGAATTAAAAAATACAGGTTAATAGATAGTCATCTCTAATAGTCAAACTTGTAGTCATGTTAGATAGGTTTTTCTAGATGTACAGAGATATAGTTCGGATGAATAAGTATTCTTAAAACCTTTCAAAGACTTACATAATATGGCATTTAAAATGTTTAAGAACTTAGAACTTTTCATGACAATGAGATGCATCTGAACCTGGCAGCATAAATCTACTTTAAGTGAATGACAGGCATTGAAGTGGAGTTTGTTAGCCATTTGGGCAAGAAACTGCTCTTGTCTGGACTACTTATTTTTATGTTGTATAAACTGGACATGCAGGACCCATGGAAAAATGGGTACTTGTCTAAAGGTAAGATGATCCTTTAGAATTCCCGCTTCATGAAAGAGACTGCCAGACATTTTGCAGGACACATAAGAAAGCAACTGATGAACTTTGGCAGTACAAGACATAAGAAATCTTCAAATTTCCTGCTTCATGGGAAAGTCTGATGGATACTATGGGCCTGTAGGCTGAAGAAAGATGCCCCAATGTTACAGAACTTTGAGTGACTGTCCAGGCAATGAGATGTCTCTGTCAATTTTAGAGTTTTGGAAGTTGCTTACAATACATTTCCTGTTTACTTAGGTAATATTATATCCTTGAGTCTTGATGGAGTTGAAGAATAGATAGGTATAGTTTTTTGTTATGATAAAAGATAAATTATATATAAATATTGTAACTGTAATCCTTGTTTGATACCTGTTTTTTATGCGTAATTTTACTATGTTAAAGTTAAAACTTTTTTTTATTTAGACAGAAAATGAGAGGTAATATGTGATTCCCCTCTATATGCTGTGAATAACGTTGGTTAATAAAGAAGTTATTGGCTTTAGTTAATAAAGAATAATAAAGTAGACCTATTGCAGTATAGAGTAGGGCTAGGTGGGAATTCCAAGCAGATATAGGGGAAGAGAGTCAGTAGAGTAGCCACCATAGGGGACAGGTGGTGGATGTTACCAGCAGGCCACAGCCATGTGGCAATACACAGATTAATAGAAATTGTTTAATTTAAGATATAAGACTTAGTCAGTAATATGCCTAAACTAATAGGCCAAGCAGAGTTTTAATTAATAAAGTTTCTATGGTTATTTCAGGTCTGGGCAGCTGGAAAATGAACAAGAAGTCTCTACCACCATTCTGGCCTTAGGCCCTGATTCTTATCTAGCCTCTCTGATCTGTGGATCATAACATGGTTATCCTTTACAGTAACTATCCACTTAGGAGTTAGTCTATACCATGTCCTTCTTGCTGGGTCTTGATTACCTTACTCAGGATGATTTTTATCATCCATTTATCTTCAAATTTCCTGATGTCATTGTTCTTAAGAGCTGAACAGTTCTCCACTGTGTAAAGTATCACATTTTCTTTATTCACTCTTCTTTTGATGAGGCATATAGTTTGTTTCCAGATTCTGGAAGTTACAAATAAAGCTTCTATGAACATAGTTGAACGAATGTCCTCATGGTATTGTGGAGCATGCTTTGAAATATGTCCAAGAATAGTATTACTGGTATCACTAGGTCTTGAAGGAGATTGATTCCAAAGTTTCTGAGAGCCCCCATATTGATTTCCAAAGTGGCAGTACAAGTTTGCACTCCTAACATCAATAAAGGAGAATTTCCCTTCATTCACATCCTCTCTAACATGAGTTGTAACTCGTATTTTTGAATTTAGCTATTCTAATAGATATAAGATAGAATCTCAGAATTGTTTTTATTCACATTTCCTTGATGACTAAAGATGTTGAACATTATTTTAAGTGTATCTTTGCCATTTGATATTTTCCTGTTGAGAACTTGTTGGTTAGGAAGACAAAGTGTGTAATAGGATTTAACACATTGGCACAGGAGACAACTTCCTGAATAAAACATGAGTGGCACTAACACTAAGATCAACAATTAATAAATTTAACCTCATGAAACTGCAAAGTTTCTGTAAGGCAAAAGACAATGTCAATAGGACAAAAAAGGTCTATAGGATACAAGTAGATGTTTGTGTGATAACATATATGCTTCATAATCAATGTTATTAATAATGATTGTATAATTTTATTGTACAGGAATGTTAGGAAAAATATCACTTACCAGCTTAAAATATGACATGCAGAAGAACTTTGTATCTTTTAGAAGAAAAATATAAAATAAATTATTGACTCATAAAAAACATTGATTTTAATCAATATCTATGCTGCATCTTCTCAAATACAGGCTAATATATTAATTCAATGATTTCTTCATTCATTGAAATATATCCTAAAAAATTTTCATGGTCAAAAAGCATTCTAACTTTGACTTATAAATATTGATTGTTTCAAAATACAGAAACTTCAATTAACCTTTTCTATATATTTAGTATGTGTTTGTCTGTATGAAAAGACAAATGATAAACTTAGGTTTTTCTTTCCTCTGTGGATTTCAGGCACTGACCTCCAGATGATAGTCTTGCATAAGAAGTAGACTTGTAGTGGCATTTCATTTATATTTTAATAAATAAAACTTGGCTGAATATCATGAAAGAAAAACAACCACACTGACCAGTCTTACAGACAAGGAACAATGATAAACACCTTTAATCCTAGTAGCTATGATAACACTCAGCTTTAGGTCCAGTAGTCACACTAACTTAACAAAGAAACAAGGTGGTAGAGGTATATACCCTTCATCCTAGAATTAGGGAAAATTATAATATTGGAGGTGACCACTCTCAGGCCTAGTCTCAGTCTTATTCTGAGATTCCTTGAGGTAGAGGTAGGAGCTAGGGTGGCCACTTCAGACTGAAGTAGAGGTAAGAGCTAGTGGCTGGTTGTTTTGCTTTTCTGAACATCAGGTTGAACCCAAACTTCTATCTCTGAGCTTTTATTAATCATTCTTCATTTGATTGTCATTTTTGGGAGTGTAAATTCAGGAAAAAAACCATTTCTCTGAGGATGTTAAGCCACCAGCCCACAACAAAGTTGGACTCATACCTCATCACCTGGGTTCAGGAGAAAAGCAAGCACTCTGAACTCTCATCTACCCTTGCTTAGCTTCCATGTAAAGATGGAAAATGCACAGAGAATCTGAATATTGTATGTCATTGTGTTGTCGATTAATTGTTTGACTGCTGAGGAAACATCAGCAGCTGCTAAAAGATATTTGAATATAAATGCTGCTAGATTAATCCAACCTATAAATTTCTAAATGGCTTTATTTCAAAATTTAAGGAAAAAAAATATGATACTTTCCTTTTGTTTCCACAGGGAGTGAGAAACTGTGGATTTATTCTGGGTTGAGAAAAATAAGATTAGAACAAGAAAAATAACCTGAAAAATCTCCAAAGGGAATGGATAGCACAGATGATCAATATTTCAGAACACCTCTGTTGCAGTTTCCCCTGAATTCTGCATCCAGAACAGCTTCAAAACTGCTGGCTAAGATGATCCAGCCTTATGGAATACTTTAATCAGGACTTGACCATAATCTTAAATTTTCTTTAGGCGCCCATAGAATTTTCAGTGATGTCAGTCAGTTGGAAGCAGCTTAGAATACTACACCCACATTCCCCCAAAATTGATTATGGATATTTGTCATTGTTTAGGGGCCTCGGTAAGTTGCTATTGGTAATGGTCAGGAAAAAAACCTAACCAAATGAAATGAGATTCACAATTTTTGTTTTGAAAAGAAAAAAGGGAGCAAATAGATATAATAGTATAAAATTGTAGATTATTAAATCTACTCTGAAAGAAAAAGAACATAGATATAAGATAAAAAGGTAGATCATTGAATCTACTTTTTAAAAGTAACTACTAGTTTTAAATGTTTTACATTGTTTTGGACTTTTGTGTATTGTATACAAATTTTATATATTGATACAAATTTGAGAATAATTTTGTTAGAATATACTATACATACACTTTTACTATTGTTCAAGGTATTGTACCTATATAACCATTTAACAATGTAATGTAAATTTCTAGCCTCTGAAAATTATTATTTCCAAATGCTTAAGATAATAAGGAAATGCAGGTTAGTAATTAATTATCGATTACAATTAAACTTGTACTCACATTAGATATGGTTCCAAGGTCATACAATGCTATATTTTAGATAGACGGGTTATCTTCAAACATTTCATAGATCTACAGAATATGGCATTTAAGATGTCTTAATAACCTAGTTTCTTTTTTACGACAATGAGACATGTTTCCTCCTGACAGCACCAATCTACTTCAGAGATGAGAATGGGCATCAAAGAAACTCCACATGGAATTTACTTTCTTTGGATCCAAAGTAAGCCACTGGGCAATAAAATACCTCTGCCTCAACTTCTGACACTATGCTGTCCTAATTAGACAAGCAGGACACAAAAGAAAGTGACTGTCAAACATTGTCAAGACAAGGAGGTATAGCCCTTCACTATATCCGGCTTTACAGAAAAGTCTGCCAGATATAATAGGCCTGTATGCCAAAGATGGATACCACAATGTGGCAGAGAACTTTGGGTAACTATCCAGGCAGCCAGCTTTTTCTGTCATTACTCACATATATTAAAAGTCACTTGCTTATACTTCCTGCTTACTAAGTTAATATTATTTTCCTCTTGGGTCTCTGATAGAGATGAATACTAGGTAGTTTTAGTTTTCCTTTTCTGCCTGATGCAGAAAGCAAGTTATGATAGAAAGTAAATAAGGTACAAGGCTTTGAACTCGTCAAGGTAGGATAGATATGGAGTATTTCCTCTGAATTTGTCAAATGCAAATGGATTAGACATTGTTGATGTATTTTCACCAGTATATATTGCATATAGCTATTGTACATATTGTATACAGTTTTTCATAGTTAAAGACTTCTTTTTTTCTTTTAGACTAAAGGGGAAATATATGGGGCATTTCATTTGCATTTTAATAAGTAAAGCTTGCCTGAAGATCAGAAAAGTATAACAGCCACACTGGCCAGGCTTACAGAACAAGCAACAAAGGCACACATCTTTAATATCAGTAACCACAATGATACATACCTTTAATCACAGTAGTCATACATAGAAAAGAGGGAGTAGTGGTGCATGCCCTTAATCCTAGAATGAGAAAGAATTATAAGACAGGAAGAGACAACATTCAGTCTCATTCTGAGATTCCTGGAGGCAGGATTGCCATTTCAGCCCGATGTAGAGGTAAGAGTCAGTGGCTGGCTGTTTTGCTTTTCTGACCTTCAGGTTGAAACACAATTTCTGTTTCTGTTTTTTTTTTATTAATCATGTTTCATTGATTTAGCTATTGAATCATCTTATCACATAGTTTACGCTCTACAGTTTAATCTGTGGTATGCAAAGACATTGAATAGATAACAGCAGCTCACATGTTCTAAAGTGAGTTGGTAGGAAATGACAACTTTCTGTCTTCAAATGTTGCAGATACTTTTACCATTGAGGCTGATAATTTGAGTTACAGCATCTAAAACTCAGGTAGTTGAAAAATATCATATAAGCATTAAAGCTTAAATTGCTAAAAAATGGCAATCTTTGAAAATATATGCACATAATTAACATTTCACAGACTTAGTAAAGTGTATTAGGATATAATCAATCAATGAAAACAAGGTTATGCATTTGAAAGATAGCAAGGGAAATATGTGAGATGGTTTACAAAGAGGAAACTTGAGGGAAAATGATGTAACTTTAATCTCAGAAATAAAATAAATAAAAAACAATATTATATAAAATATCAATTCATTTGTGCTATAGGTACCTATCACCCTTAACAGATAAGTGATTAAAGAAACAATATGAAATTTTTATACACAAAACAAAAATTATATAATTAATTATTTTATTTTCAAGACAATGGGTTGACCTAAAGTGTTTCCTGAGCCTTCCACAAAAGACTAAGAAACACGTAAAGAAATGCCCAACATCCTTTGTCCTCAGGGAAATTCAAACAAAAATTTTGAGAATTTTTTACCTTACACTTGTCAGAATGATGAATATCAATAAAACAAGTGATGACTCATGTTGGTGAGAAAACTTATCCATTACTTGTAGGAGTATAACATAAGTTTACAGCCACTGTGGAAACAATGTGACGGTTACTGATAAAACTGGGAATTAATTTTCCCCAAGATCCAGCTGTACTACTCTGGCACATACCCAAAGGAGAGTGATCCCTGCCACAGAGACACTTGCTCAACCATGTTCATTCATTGCTGCTAAATTTATTTATTTATTTATTTATTTATTTATTTATTTATTTATTTATTTTGGATTTTTCGAGACAGGGTTTCTCTGTAGCTTTTGGTTCCTGTCGTGGAACTAGCTCTTATAGACCAGGCTGGCCTCGAACTCACAGAGATCTGCCTGCCTCTTCCTCCCAAGTTCTGGGATTAAAGGAGTGCACCACCACCGCCTGGCCTGCTAAATTTATAATACCCAGGAATTGTAAGAAAACTAGAAGTCACTCAACAGAAGAATGAATAATGAGATATAGTTTAGTCATAAAATAGAGTATTACTCAGCTGATGTAAAAAAGTGAAATCATACATATTTTCTGAGAGATGATCTTCATGGCTTCACTGTTCTGGAAGATACTAGGTAGTCCAGGCTGACCTTGAACTAACAGAAATTCACCTACCTTTAATCCCAGAATGCTGGGATTAAAATCAAGCACCATCACATCCAACCCACAGATATTTTTTTAAAAGATATTTTGGTGCAATAGTGCAGAAATAGCACACACAATTCAACAGTGAACATAAAATTCAAATAAAGAAGATGCAAAATTTTTATGCACTCTCTTTGTCATGCTTTGGTGCTCAGAAAGTGACAAATATCCTGAAGCCAGGTTTCTCTTTGACCTATTTTTCTACATTTCAATGAACCTTCAGTATATTCTATGTTATCTAAATAGGTTAAGGTTAGGATTAGACACCTTTGCTTCCAAAACAGTTCAGAAAATGACTAGAATGCCTTCCTCCCACAACCAAGCAAAAACTTTTAAATGGACTTAAACTTTCCCTCATGTTTCTATGTAAGTTGAAAATCAAGGAAGTCACTGACCAACCTTGTTTAATAGAATATGGGAGCAACTATACTAGAGCATCAGAAAAAGTGTTATGGCCCATACGTAGGATGAAGGTGTGATAAAACTAGAGTGCCAAGAGGCAAATGTAGAAGACTTTGGGGATTTCTCACACTGTCTACATTTATACTGTTTGTGTAATCAACTTTCTACTTGAATTCATATATAGCAGACATATATAGCAGCAGTTCTTAGCATGTGGGTTAAAACTCCTTTAGGGATCAATGCTGCATTCACAGAAGTTGACTAAGACCAACAGAAAGTACTAATATTTACATTATGACTCATAACAGTAGTAAAATTACAGCTAATAATTAGCAATGAAATAATTTTGTAATTTGGGGTCACTACAACATGAGTAACTGTATTAAAGGTATACAGCACAAGAAAAGCTGAGAATCACTAATACAAAGTATAGTTTATCCTGGATCTTAAGAAGTCTTCAGTTTGAAAGTTGCTTGCTATAATTTTCAAATAATTTTTCTATCTTATTTTCTGTTAGTACACCTTTTTCCTTTTTTAAAAAAGCAGAACCATACAGTACACTGTTGTATGGAAACATTAAAATTTTCACAGTCAGACAGTTAGAAAACAATTTATTCAGTTTCTTGGAATATATATGAATTTTGACTGACCTTTATTTTGGCAATGGTAAAATACTGATTTATATAAACCATTGATACTTTATTTAAGTTATCAACCTCAATTCCAAACATCACAAGTACTTGAGTTTGAGTAGCAACACCGATTTGAAATGCCAGGCATGAGGGGATGTGCTTATAATTCCCCAAGTACTAAGTAGGTAGAAGTAGGTGAATGCCTGAAGCATGCAGACCAGCCAGCTTACTTTAAAAAGGATCAACAATTCTAGTGAGAGGACTTCGCTCAAAAAATATGGTTGACAGCATCTGAAGAATGACACTTGGGGTTACCTTCTGCTCTTCAAAACTATGCATACATGCAGCACACACAAGAAAAAACACACAAAAGAATATTATACATGCCTACAATATCACACATGAACACACACTGGGAGAAATCTAATATTAGTAAGAGATATTACTGTATTGTAGAATTTTCAGTACTGTGAGTATTAATACATGTCTATATTGCTTTGTAAAATTTAACTACTGTGATTTTTCACTTAAAATACAACTCATTTCAATAAATGATGCTGCAAAACGAGTTGGATGATAGTTGCATTATCAGAATAGAAACATGAACACATATTAATATATTAAAAGAAAAGAGTGAAATTGAAAATAAAAGGATTAGATTTAGCAAATATAGTTTTTTTTAAACAAATGAATTTCCTCAAAAGTTATTAATGTATATTTTATACCTAATTCATGTCTTAAAGTTTTTCAAATATATGGTACAAAATATCTGGCATCTGTATGCCATTCATAGAAGTAGAATATATATATATATATATATATATATATATAAGTTTTAAATATAGCTTTTATTTTTCTCTTCATTTTACATTTTTGAAATATAGAATCTATTTTACAAAGTATTGTATTTACCAGAAATCCAGTGTGAGTCCTGAAGTGTTTGAATAGAAGCTACAGAAACTGATATTTTTCTACTCACAAGGTAATAACATCATACAGGAAGGAAGATTAGAGACAGTTACTACCGTAGACTGTCCCTAAGATTACACACATGAGCAAAATAGCTCATGGAATTTCCATCAGAACAGTGATTTCATTTCTTTTTTTAAATTCCTGCTCAATTACGAGAAAAAAGGGAATTAATATGGAAATGGTAGTAAAAATCCAACTGAACAGTTCAGTTTATAAAAAGTAATTTATGAAACCAAGTTCCATTTTCCAAAGCATTCCACAAAAATCTATGGAGACTTTTTGAAAGTATTTTTAAGACTGTTTATTTCTGTTTACATTGGAGCTTACTGTGATGGTTTCCAGTACATAACCAATTGTATAAAATACTAATATAATTCACAGCTGATTGATAAAATATATAATTTGTGTGATTTGTTTCTCTTCAACTATTTCATTTTGCAGAAGAGTATTCATATGCTCATGATGTAGTCTGAAGGGAATTCCATTTTTCTTAACAGAATTTACATATGTTCAAACTGTGAATGGCCAAACATCTCCAAAAATAGAGAGAAAATGGGTAAAGGAAAGGTCAATATGCCTTGTAGCATTTAACAAGTTTCTGTGGTGGGTCAGTTCTCAATTTTAAGTAAACTGCTTCAACAGTAAATCTCTGATTGTTTTTTGTCATAGTTTTTCCTAAAACTGTGATTCATCATGACAACTCCCACACTACATGCAGCTCTTTATAACTGAAATAATAATGAGTACACACCAAATTTAGCTTGACCTTTCAGACAGACTGCAAGATGATTATTGCTAAAGAAAACCGAATTATGCTAAGACTGCATTCTGTGAAGGTACTGGACCTCTTATGCTGAGGATACTCGTGTTTTACAAAAACAAAGAAAAGTTCTGTCCAGGCTTCTGCCAATGTTATAAAAGTAGAAGCAAAGTAGAGACATTAACCACTTAAAGGGAAGGCATCGTCTGTCCCACCCTTGAAGTCTCTTTTATTGGACCCAATGAAAGCTTTCATGATACCTTCTTGAGAAAAACCAGAGAAACTTAACTCTCTCTGCAGGTATTTGACTAAGGCTGAGGTATATTAAATATTAAATATCACCAAAAATGTTATTGTTGCAAGAATATGGAAGATTCAGGTCATTTCATCATTAAAAAGGTAGGTGGCAGATCTGTCTTTTAAAGTGGAAGCCATGAGCAGGAAACAGTCAAGCAGCAGATTCTCTGGATATTGGTCCTACTACAGTCATGACATTCCTACTACATTGGACCATAGCTACAGGGGACCTCTATTTCTGCAACTTCTGTCAAGAACAACTTGCTTCAGGCATAACTGCACTAGAATTTGCAGAAGTCTTAAAGACATCACTCTTAAAAACCACTCAGAGCACTGATTTTACTCCCTACAAAACTACTTGCATTCAAACCCATGCCTAAAGATTATTGCAGCCACAACCCTGATAGCTAAAGATGCTGACAAGTTAACTTTGGAACAAAAACTCCTCATCACCACCCCTCATACCATTGAGGAATTGCCCAGATAATCATCTGATTGATGGCTGAGGAATGCTTGCAAGTCTTACTATCAAAGCCTCCTTTTTAACCTCCTTCATATCTGGTTTGTTCTGAGTTTGGCCTTAAATCCAAAATCCCTGGTTCCTGATCTAGAACTGAATGCCTTACTAGATCACTATGTAGCAATCCTGAACTAGTTACATGGATGTAGAAAAGACCTACAAGGCCAGCGTTTGCCAGATTCTGTGTTCACCTGGTCCATACATGGGAGAAGTTTTATTCATAATGACAAAAGGTATGCAGGGACAGCTGTGGTGACAGATAAGGACACTCTTTGGGCAGCAGCCCTCCCATCTGGGATGTCTGTCCAGAGAGTTGAACTGATAGCTCTGACTAAGGCACTGGAGATGGCAAAGGGTAAGAGACTGCACCTGTACATGGACAACTGCTATGTCCTTGCCATGGCCCATGTCCATGGGATGATATACTAGGAGCACGGGCTCCTTACCAATGAAGCAAAGATTATCAGGAAACAAACAGGTGATTTTAGACCTGTTGGCAGGATAATGGTAACCAACCAATTTGGCTATTATCTGTTGTCCTGGTCATCAAAAAATTTACACACCAACGACTAGAGGGAACCAGAGGGCAGGCCAGAAGGCAAAGGAAACTACAGAGTAGACAGTGGATACTGGTCCTGACATTACTCTGTAGGACTGCCAGATCTCCCTGAGAATCCAGCCTATACCCCAGTTGACTTGTGCATGATACAGCACTGACCAAGGGTGTGACAGCTCCAATGATCAGAGATTGGTAGGGGATGAGCAATGGAAAACTCACCTTTACAGAGAAGCAGGCTGAAGCTCTCCTTTATCACATTCACTGCTCTATCTGTCTTGGCACCCAGAAACTGAAGACCTGATTAGGCAGTCCCATTTAAAAATCGTTGGCCTCTCCCTTGCTCTTGGATTGGGAGGATCAACATAGTAAAAATGGCAATTCTCCCAAAAGCAATCTATAGGTTCAATGCAATCCCCATTAAAATCCGATCAAAATTCTTCACAGACCTTGAGAGGACAATAATCAACTTTATATGGAAAAACAAAAAACCCAGGAAGCCAAAACAATCTTATGCAATAAAGGAACGTCTGGAGGCATTACCATCCCTGACTTCAAACTCTATTACAGAGCTACAGTATTAAAAACGGCTTGGTATTGCCATAAAAACAGAGAAGTCGATCAATGGAATTTAATAGAAGACCTGGATTTTAATCCTCAATCCTATGAACACCTGATTTTTGATAAAGGACCTAAAAGTATACAATGGAAGAAAGAAAGCATCTTCAACAAATGGTGCTGGTACAACTGGATGTCAACCTGTAGAAGAATGAAAATAGATCCATATCTATCACCATGCACAAAACTTAAGTCTAAATGGATCAAAGACCTCAATATCAGTCTGAACACACTGAACCTGACAGAAGAGAAAGTGGGAAGTACTCTACAACATATGGGCACAGGAGACCACTTCCTATGTATATCCCCACTAGCACAGACATTAAGGGCAACATTGAATAAATGGGACCTCCTGAAAATGAGAAGCTTCTGTAAAGCAAAGGACACTGTCACTAAGACAAAAAGGCACTGACTGGGAGAAGATCTTCATCAACCCCGCAACGGACAAAGGTCTGATCTCCAAAATATATAAAGAACTCAAGAAACTAGACTTTAAAATGCTAATTAACCCAATTTAAAAAAATGGGGCACTGAACTGAACAGAGAATTCTCAACCAAAGAAGTTCAAATGCCAAAAGACACTTAAGGTCATACTCAACATCCTTAGCGATCAGGGAAATGAAAATCAAAACAACTTTGAGATACCATCTTACACCTGTCACAATGGCTAAAATCAAAAACACCAATGATAGCCTTTTCTAGAGAGGATGTGGAGTAAGGGGTACACTCATTCATTGCTGGTGGGAACGCAAACTTGTGTAACCACTATGGAAATCAGTGTGGCGGTTTCTCAGGAAATTCGGGATGAACCTACCCCAGGACACAGCAATACCACTCTTGGGAATATACCCAAGAGATGCCCTAACATACTACAAAAACATTTGTTCAACTATGTTCATAGCAGCATTGTTTGTAATAGCCAGAACCTGGAAACAACCTAGATGCCCTTCCATGGAAGAATAGGTAAAGAAAGTGTGAAATATAAACATATTAGAGTACTACTCAGCAGTAAAAAAACAATGACTTCTTGAATTTTGCATGCAGATAGATGGAAATAGAAAACAGTATCCTGAGTGAGGTAACCCAGCCCCAAAAAGATGAACATGGGATGTACTCACTCATAATTGGTTTTTAGCCATAAATATAGGACATTGAGCCTATAATTCGCGATCCTACAGAAGCTAAATAAGAAGGTGAACCCAAAGAAAAACTTATAGTTATCCTCCTGGATATTGGAAGTAGACAAGATTGCTAGGGAAAAATTGGGAACTGGGGTGTGGGGTGGGATGGGGGAAAGTGGAGATGGGGAGAGACAAGTGAGAAGGGGAGGATGGGGAGAGCTTGGGGGAATGGGATGGTTGGGATAATGGAAGGATGGATATGGGAACAGGGAAGTATATATCTTAATTAAGGGAGTCATTTTAGGGTTGGCAAGAGCCTTGACTCTAGAGGGGTTCCCAGAGGTCCAGAGAGATGTCCCCAACTAGGTCCTTGGGCAGCTGAAGAGAGAGAGTCTGAAATGGCCTGATCCTATAGTCATACTAATGAATATCTTGCATATCACCATAGAAACTTCATCTGGCGATGGATGGAGATAGAGACAGAGACCCACATTGGAGCAATGGACTGAGCTCCCAAGGTCCAAATGAGGAACAGAAGGAGGGAGAACATGAGCAAGGAAGTCAAGACTGTGAGGGTGGCACCCACCCACTGAGACAGTGGGACTGATCTATTGGGAGCTCACCAAGGCCAGCTTGACTGGGACTGAAAAAACATGGGATAAAACTGGACTCTCTGAATATGGTGGACAATGAGGGCTGCTGAGAAGCCAAGGACAATGGCACTGAGTTTTGATCTTATTGCATGTACTGGCTTTGTGGGAGCCTAGCCTGTTTGGATGCTCACCTTCCTAGACCTGGATGGAGGCAGGAGGACCTTGGACTTCCCACAGGGCAGGGAACTCTGACTGCTCTTCGGACTCGGGAGGGAGGGGGAAGGGAGAGGGCCGTGGGGAGTGGGAGGAGGGTAGGGAAAAGGGAGGTGAGGAGGAGGTGGAAATTTTTAATAATAAAAATAAAAATAAAAAGAATCATTGGCCTCCAATACATTGAACAAATAGCTAAACATGCCCTGCCTGCCAAATAACCAATGCAGAATATCAACCTAAAAATCCTGGAAACAGAATTAAAGGTGCCAAACCCAATTCCCAGTTGGAGATGGACTTCACTGAGGTAAATAGGGTTACGATTTTAGTATTTATAGATACATTCTCTGGATGGATAGAGACCTTTCCCACAAGAAATGAGACTGCTAGGATGGTCAACAAAAAGCTACTTGAGGACATCATTCTAGGATATGGTATCCCTACCCTCTTAAGACTGGCTTTCATATCTCAGGTAATATAGCTCCTGGTAAGGGCATTGGGGGGGAAATTAGACTTTACATTGTGCTTGTTGTTCCCATAGTTTAGGTCAGGTCAAGCCATACAAACAGGACCCTAAAAGAGACCCTTACCAAATTAATCATGGAAATTGGTAGTGACTGAGTGACTCTCCTCTCCATTGTCCTTCATAGGGTTTACTTGGGATTAACCTTCTTTGAAACTCATGTTTGGGAGGCCCCCTCCTAATTTACCCAACTTGAAATACAAGGTTTTTTGCTGAGTTTGATGATGTTAATATGGCTGCTTCTCTTGAGGCTGTGGTTCTTGTGCATAAGGAGGAATATGTTCCTGCCCAAGTGTCATTTATGAGACAACTCTACCACCCACACCACATAAATTTCAGCCTGGAGACTAGGTCTTCATGAAGAGATATCAGAGGGAGACCCTTGAGCCATGCTGGAAGAGGCCACACACTGTGATCCTGACAACTCCAATAGCCCTGAAATTAGCTTTTCCACCTGGATTTCTTACAACAGGCTGGCAGATCCAGAGATATAGGACCCCACAGAATTGTTTCAGGAAAAAAGTTCCTCAAGCTGGGAGTCCAATAAAGGGAAAATCTGCTCAAGCTCAAACTTTGCTGCTAACCTCTGTCATGAATGGCCTATATTTCCTGGCAATGTTCATCCTGTGACACCTCACATTTCCTACAAATCCCCATCTGATGTAGGAAGTCCTACTGTCTATGTGTTTCTTTTATTGCTTAATGACTAAAGAAACTGCTGGCCTATAGCAAGGCAGAACTTAGCTAGGCAGGAAAAACTAAACTGAATGTTGAGAGAAAAAAGGTGGAGTCAGAGAGAAGCCATGTAGTTCTGCTGGAGAAAGATGCCAGAACTTTTCCTGGAAAGCCACAGCCTCTTGGTGATACACAGATTAATGGAGATGGGTTAATTTAATTTATAAGTTAGACAGAAATATGTTCAAGCTATTGGCCAAACAGTATTGCAAAAATACGGTTTCTGTGTGATTATTTCAGGGCTAAGCAGCCAGGAACAAACAAGGGACTTCTTACTACATACATCAACCTGAAGAATTCACTTAGACTTTCACCAATACATCCTCCAGAGAAATCCTCAATCAAGAATCAGCTATAGCTCCCCCTAGGACCTGGTATTCACCTTTAGAATTTGAGGTGTAAGATTAATTTCTGGCCAACTAAGAGCAATGCCAGCTAAGGGAGGGCAGTTTCTATGTTCGCCTAGGACACAAGATGGAAAAGTCCTATTGCCAACAATGTGGATGAGCTGAGTCCTACTTCTGTGCTTCTTGGAGTTGCATGATGGAGGTGGGTCTTTATCTATCTGTTGCTTTCATTGGTTAACTAATAAAGAAACTGCTTAGGCCCATTTGATAGGCCAACCCTTAGGTGGGTGGAGTAGACAAAAGAGAAGGCTGGGAAAAAGAAGCCGAGTCAGAGAGTCGCCATGATTCTCCCACTCCAGACAGACGCAAGTTAAGATCTTTCCTGGTAAGCCAGCTCGTTATACTACACAGAATATTAGAAATGGGTTAGATCAATATGTAAGAGCTAGCCAATAAGAGGCTGGAACTAATGGGCCAGGCAGTGATTAAAAAAATACAGTTTCCGTGTAATTATTTTAGGTAAAGCCATGAGGGTGGCTGGGTGCAGGGGACGCAGCCCCGCCGCTCTTATTACAACAGTTGCATGAGTACTGGACAAATTTGGTGGACTCTACCAGTAAAAGATGATCTGATCACTGTCTTACGAAGTCCAATGTGTCCTATGGGCCTTTCCAGGAGTGTCTGTGCTGTGGAAGTACCATGTAATCGCCTCTTGATTGAGTTCACTGATAGGGGAAAACAAGTTTAAACAGAGGGATGTGTTTGGGTGGAAAAGTTCCACCCCAAGCCCCCTACCCTGGAAGTTGCCACACTCCACGCTCCACCTCTGAGAAAGCCCACCAAATGATGACTCCTCCCCAGACAGTCTTGAGACCACTCCCACAAGGTATTTAAACCTCCCCTCCAGAGAACAAACATGTAGTTTTCCTGGTTCTCCCTTCCCCTTTCCAGGTTTTTCTGGTCTTTCTTCTCTGGGGACTAGAAGGTCACCTGAGATTGCTGGCACCAATTAAGCATGGGCTTTTTCTAAGTCGGTTTCATTTTGTCTGATTTATATTATTGCATCAGCAAAAAAGTTTATTGGACTGTAAAAGCTTTTCGGGATGGACCAGTGGTAAGGCCTGGGATATCCAAATCTATGATGGTCCTCAACCTTCTCTTTGGCTGATATTAGGGACCATGTCCACCATTTGATTAGAGGTTCAGACAACCCATCTAGGGACAATAGGACACAATTCAGTCCCGGTAACTCAGGAGGCTCCTGCCACCAAATCTCCCATTGGGGGCCAGACATTACTAGTCCAATTGGGAACCACTCATTAGGGTGAAGAATCTTCATAAAACCAACACCCTTTATGGGATTTGGTTTCTAAAATCTTCCACATGATACCTTCTTCTAAACACTACTTGACTAAAGAATGGTAGCTTTGTCTAAATGTACAACCCCTTTCTATATTGGTTTTGTAATAATTTGTGATTATGCCTTAATCTCCCCAAAATCCTGACCTTAGGGAAAACAGGGAAAGGTTTCCTTACAGCTGATGATGGGTATGGGAAACTGTGTGGTGCCCCCTGGATGGGAAGTCCTAGAAGGTTTATATAATCAGGCCATTACCATATAAAACAACACCCTCTATTCAGTCTCCACCGGGTGTTGAGGTTATACTTTGGGACTCACTCCCTGAATCTATGGAATGTTTCTTTACACAGGACAAGATTTTTGTATGATGGTCCCATTGTTCCCCAACATAAAATATTATAAAGAGGCCCAAATGGAACTGGTCTTATTCCCTGCTCCTGCCAGGGCAAAATTGGCTAAAGAGGCAACAGTTGCTTTGCTCTCTTCCCTGTTAGATCTTGGAATATCTGGGGCAATGGAGGTGGGCACCTCAGCCTTAGTCCTCCAGGATACAAAATAGCAGACCCCATATTCATCCATTAATTCAGATCTTGAAAACATAGAACAGCCAATACCCAAGTTAGAAACCTCCTTAAACATCTTGACTGAAGTTTCCTTGCAGAATCAAAGTGGTCTGGACCTCCTCCTCCTGCAACAAGGAGACCTATGCATTGCCCTGGGAGAAGAATGTTGTTTCTATGTCAATCATTCCAGGGTAATTAGAGATTCAATGGCCTTGATAAGAGAACAGATTAATGAAAGAGCAGAACATATGTGCAGAAGCTGGATGGTATAAGAATTTATTCAATTGTTCCCCTTGATTAGTCACTTTAATTTCAACTTTGGTAAGACCACTGACTATCCAGTTTCTACTGGTTACTTTTGTCCCTGCCTCATTAATAGGTTGATGGCATTTGTTTAAAGACAGGTCAACAAAGCCTGCACTGGAAACACAGTGACGTTCTGCGCTCCTGCCCTGTGACCTCAGTCAGCCTTTATGACAGGGTATGTGGTAAAAACCTAAACATTTTCACAAGATTTACCGGGAAAGTTGAATTTAGAGGAAATGAAAGTACAATGCCCATGACAGCCAGTACTGTATAACTGTGCTGTGTGAGGTTGTTTAGAAGGCTGGGGTTAAAAAGATAGACAAAAAATTTAAAAAATTACCCCCAATGTTGATGTGCTGATTTAAATTTAAGTACACCAGATACTACAGCAAGGGGGATACACTGCAAAAAGGTCATCTATTTACAGAAGAGTGATTTAAAGACATCATGGTTTCCTTTACAAACAGGAGTTGTCCACTTAAAAAAAAAAACTCTACACTTAACCCTCCACTGTTACAATCCATTGAACTGCCAGTATTAGAGGCAGGGTGGTTTTGTTTTTTTCCCAAATGAATTTCCATCATTTCTTCTTCATCTGTGGCCCTGGCTCTCCTGAGAAGTCTCTGGGCACAAATCATAGGAGGGCAGAATTTTTTTAATCTGCAAATAAAATCAGAGCCAGAGTTTCTTCCTATGCACAGGTCAGTCGTCACTGTCAGACAGTGTCTCATATTGCGCTGAGAGCAGCGGGGCAGGTTCCCGCTCCCAGATGCGGTTCTGTTGATGAGGAGCTGCTTGGTTGATGGCAGACGGGGCACACGCAATTGGTGTTGGTGGTGTGCTGCTGAGCATCCGCAGAGTCAGAGGGTTGTAGGGGAACTGAGTGGAACCTGTTGAAGAGGGCCTGTCTTCCCAGGCCCATCCTGGTGTCTGCCTGTGGTAATCACCTTCTGAATGTACAGAGGAGACTGAAGAAGGCCGCTCAGTTCCTAAGTAGCTTTGCCCAGGAATAGGAGATTTAGACTTCCGGCTATTTGATTTGTTGATCAGTTTTGGTTTGCATACTCCTGAATGAGGTGATGGGTCCCCTTCATCTCTCCGTGTCTCACTGCTGGTCACAACTGAGGTGCTGGCACTACCAGGCACAACTCCCACAGGCTGGGGCATGACCACACCATGGTCTTCTACTGTGTTTCCAGTGCAGGCTTTGCTGACATTAGTAGCACTGAAAACAAACTTACTGCATGGGTATGTTAGAGTTCAGTTTTAAAGTTTAAAGGCTTATTTGAGGCATACCTCAATGTTTATGCACACTGGTAATTTAACCATGCCCCTAAGTATTCTGCATTTGATGCAGCCCAACAAAGCTTTTGTTCTGAAATAAATTTGACTATCCTGTCCATAGCTACAGTACATTATTTGTGACTTAAGAGTCTTCGTGTCTCAGGTTTCAAACAAGAAATAGAAACTTTACTTTTCTTTGATACATATCTGGCTGAGTTAAAAAGATAATCTGTACAGAACCTTGGTCTTCCAGGCTTGTTTTATGCTGCATCCTGAACTAACCAATGAACACAGTCCTTTCCTATCTGCATCAGCGCCTACTCTGCTTCTACAGAACATGAGTAAAGTGTTTTCAAGGTGCAAGTAATTTAAAGACTGAATTTTAAATTATGGTACTGGAGGATCACGTTTTTATTAAAAATTACTTGGTGTGTTTTTAAAAAAAAAAATAAAATAAAAAATAAAGACAGGTCAATAATGTTTAACTGATGATACTGAGATCCCACTATCACCCCCTTGAACTCTTGGACAGACAGGACTCATGACTGAGTACCATCATCAGTATTGGAGAAGAGGTGAATATGGGGCTCAGGGCAGCCTGGCCACATATATGGAGACCAGGCCACACAGCTGCCATGGCAAGCTTGATAAAGAGCAGTCAAGAGAGTATTCCTGAGTTTCCCTGTACTGGCAGGAAGCACCTGGTTCCAGGAAAGGCCATAAACTGATACCACCCAGGGATGGGCCAGCATCGAGGGGGAAGTACCTGACATTCCAAATATCACAGCCATTAGATAAGATTAAATAAGATGACCAACACTGTACCTATTCCTTTTACCAAGACACTCTAGACAACAATCAGAGTCTTGAAAGCTGATATCCCACTACTCCCAACCTCTACTATGATAAAACCATATCCTGCCTGCTCACTTTCTGCTAACACCACTGCATTGGACACACAGAGCATCCAAGCCCAAGCTTGAATAAAGGCTCTCTACTTTTGGAAACAGATTGAACTCCTTGGTTGTCTTTGGGGAACTGTGATCTGGGCTTAATGATAAAACCAAGGAAATATATAAAACCCAATATTACCCCAAAAATCATCGTTGGCATTTTGGAATAAACTTTTCCACTTTTAATCCAAAAGATTGGCAATTTTAATTTCTTTTTATGCCCATTTCATTCATCATTGACCAGTGGACATTTTCAGAAAAATATATACACATATAAAGGCTGTCAGTCAAGTATCAGATTAGGTGCGGACAACTTTAAAAGCTACTCATATTAGAAAATAACTAGCAAGTGACGTATAAACATAAAAATATATCACACACATTCCATTTACATGTATGACATTTGTAAATACATATTGACATGCATTAATATACAAGCATGCACACACATAAAATGATAGTCATTTTCTATCACTTTGACAAACAATTGAAATAACAGAGAGGAACCATTGTATTTGGACTCATGGTTTCAGAGATTTCAGTTTACTTTCTCCAGATCATACTATTTTAGAGCTATGAGAGCTTCATGCTTACAAAGAGGATGTGACGAAGCAGAGCTTATCTCAAGGCAGTGGAGACTCAGAGAGGAATAGAAAGAGTAAAGCCTCAAGTCATATCATCAAGTTAGCCTTCAGGCAGCTTCTTCCTCCAAACAGCCCTAAGCTACAATCTATTCAAATCTGAACATATCTAAAGAGGAAACTATTGATCAATCTAGAGTCTTCATGGTCTAATTTTTTTGGGGAAAACCACTAGTTGATAATCTTTAATGTGTGTTTTACCAATCTTCACTATATCTTAATCGACTCAACTTGATCTAAAACAAGGCAACATGCCTTTCAGAGAAAATGTGGAGAAAACTCTGGAACAAGTGTGAAAAGGAAAATAACAAGTATCACCACTATTATGCCAACATGGAATTAAGAAGTGCTTCATTTCAATTTCATTTGTGTGTATATCCGTGTGTGTGTGTGTGTGTGTATGTGTTCATGTGTGTAATGCATTTAAATGTGCAGGTGCAAATGCCAATGTAAACACATGCTGAGATCACAACCTGACATCAAGCTCTCTCTCTATTGTTCCCCTTTATTCCCTTATGATAGGATTTCTCTGTGAATTGTAAACCCTCTGTTTAGGCAGCTACTGAGGGAACTTCTAAGGTTTGTATACATCTGCCCCCTATCATTAGGGTTATGAGCACTCATGAATCTTCCTGGCTTTTCACCTGGGGGGCGGGGATCCAAACCCAGATATTCATTTGTACAAAGCATCCTTTTACTCACTAAGACATTTTCCAGACCAGTGTGTGTGTGTGGGTGATTGTTTCTGTGTTTGTTTTTGAATAATGTAGACAAAAATGTAATATAATTAAGCATTAACACCTTTCTATAACTCATTTTACAGTTATATATTTATACATATTTACTTGTAGAGTTATAATGTATACATTTATGTGATTTAGATTGGATGAAGATTGTCATTAATATTGTTCAAGGTTTCTCATGTATTTATCTAATTTATATTTTTATAGAATAATAACATCTTAAACATATTTTTTATGTTTTTTAAAGTTTGTCTATTTGTAAGACTTATTAGTTTTGCTGCATATATTTATAGGAATTTTTCTGTTTAATGAACAAATATTTAGAATTGGAATAACCTTTTGACAAATGGCTCTTTTTTCATTGTTCCTTCTTAAATATACTTTCTTTAATAGGAACTGAAATACACATTTGCTTTCCTTGTCAGTAACTTTATAAATGATACATTATTTTAAAAATTACTTGGAATTTATTGAAAATAAATTTTTTTTTGTCAGAAGGATATATCTGTTTCCTGGGTTCTTTTTTTAAAGCAATTCAAAGGCTTTAATTTGAATTGGTATATTTATTATCTCATTTACTTTATTAGGATTTGTAATATATTGCTTAATTTCTGTCATGATTCTCCTTTCTTCTATTAATGTGAATGCTTTTTTTCCATGTTTCTTTATCTAGCTTCTTTCAACTACTTATTTTTATTATATCATCTGAATTGTTTACTTGTAATACATATTACTGTTATTACCATAATTCAATAGGTTAATACTTTAGTTGATATTTTTGCTTCATATTACACATTCACTTAGTGTAGCCTTGTTATTAGAGTGATGAAAAATCAAGACCAAAGTATCTTTGAGAGAAAAAGGTTTATTTCAACTCGTCATTCTAGTTAACATAACATCTCTGAATATTGTAAAATATTATTTTAAGATGTGTTATATTTGTTTATACTACATAAGATTTATTAAATGATGAAAATATGTGTTATATTCTTTTATATTGCATTTGTTTTACCCCTGATTGGCCTAGTAAAGAGCAAGAGAGGATAGGAGTGAGTTGGCAGGCAGACAGAATAAATAGAATAAAGCAAGAGAATTTAATGAACAATAAAAGAAGTGACCAGTCAACAGCTACACAGGCAGACACAGAATAGGAAAGAAAGAAAAGATATACAAAAATAGAGAAAATTAAAAGCCCAGAGGCAAAAGGTAGATAGGCTAATTTAATAAAAACTGGCCAAGCTAAGGTCAGAAATTTAGATGTAATAAAAAGTCCCCATATGTATTTATTTGGGAGTTAGGTAGCAGGCCCCTAAAAGAGCAAAAGAGTAATATCCAATCATCAATATCTAAGTACATTCAGGACAGGAACACAAATAGAGCAGGAAACTGCAGAGCCCACAGTGGAGTGGTGTTTACTGCCTTGTTCCTCATAACTTGCTTATCCCACTTTCTTATAGAACCTAGAGCTATGGGACAATGGTCTTTTACTTTTTAAAGATTTGTCAGTTGTATTGTTTTAATAAAATGCTGACTGGTCAGGAGCCAGGCAGGAAATATAAGCGGGGTGACCAGGCTAAAAGTATAGGTAGGGAGACCAGAACAGGACAATTCTGGGAAGAGAAAAGGTTCAGTGTGCAGTCATCACCCAGTCATAAAGGAAACAAGATGAGAAGGCATGTAATTCTTGCCTGTGTTAGCCACTTTCTTATAGAACCTAGTGCTGTGGGACAATGGTCTTTTACTTTTTAAAGATTTGTCAGTTGTAAAAAATTGTTAATAAGAAGCCTGAGCTAATAGGCCAACCAGTTTATAATTAATGTAGAACTCTCTGTGTTTCTTTTGGATTCAAAGGCTACAGGACCAGATGGGTGGGACAGAAACCTCTGTCAACAACTCAGGACCACCAGCTCAGTGATAGAACCACCCATAATGGGCTGAACACTCCCAAATCAATCACAGTTTAATGAAATGCCTTGGTTCCAGATCTTATGGAAGCATTTAAGGCAACTGAGGCTATCTCCTTTTGTCAAGTTTATATAAACCTATCTAGGACATATAGTGCCATTTCCAGTTACAATGCTTTCTTTACTAGCCTTAACACGCTTCCATTTAAGCTCTTTTGCTTCTGATGCATTTGTCAAATATTTCAAATCTATATTATAACTCTCCAACATTCTGTAAGGATCTCAATTATAATTATTATTAATTAGTGTATGATATTATAATAATTACAGGAAAAGACTTCCTGAACATAATCTTAATAGTACAGTCATTAAGACCAAACACTGATGAGTGGGACCTTATGAAGGTACAAAGCTTTTGTAAACTATAATGTTGTAGATTGCTTTTTATTTTTCCTGACTGCCCAGACCCCAAATAATCATTCAGAAACTGTATTATTTAAATCACTGCCTGGCCAATAGCTTAATTATATTTCTGGCAAACTCTTATATCCTAAATTAACCTATCTTCATTAATCTGTGTATTGTCATGTGGCAGTGGCTTACCCAGTAAAATTCTGGCATCTCTCTCTGGTGGGTTTACATGGCTTCTCTCTAACTCCACCTTCTTTTTTCCAGCATTCAGCTTAGGTTTTCCTGCATAGATTTCTCTATTCTTCCATGTACAGGCTTAAGACAGTTTCTTTATTAACCAATGATATTCACAGCTTACAGAGGGAAATCCCATGTCACCTTCCCTTTTCTATTTAAATAAAAAGGGTGGCTTTAACTTAAACAAGAAAAATTACTCATAACAAACCATGTATCAAGCAAGATTGACAGTTACAATATTACATTTACTTTACCTTTTTCATAACAGAGACAAACTATAATTATAATTATCTATCCTTCACCTCCATCAAAGACCCAGAAGAACACAATATTACCTAAATAAAGAGGAAGTATATTGTAAGCAACTTCCAAAGTCTAGAATTGACATAGTATTTTTGTTGCCCCAACAGTCACCCAAATTTCTTCTGTAATGTCAGGATCCATCTTAACCCTATAGTCCAGCAGACATTTCCCATGTAGCAGAAATTTTCAGGGAAAGTTCCACCTATATTGGCAGTTTGTCAGTAACCTCCCTATGTGTCCTGCAGAATGTCTAGCAGACTCTTTCATGAAGCAGGAACCCTGAAGGATCATCTTACCTTAAGGCAAGTTCAGCAGTCATTTCTTTGTGAGACCTGCCTGTCCAGTTCATACAACATAACATCAAGCAGTCCAGGCAAGAACAGTTTCTTGCCCAAATGGCTAACCAATGCCATAAGAAACCTCCTTAATGCCCATCATCCTCTTGAAGTAATTGGTGCTGCCAAGAGCAGATGTGTCTCATGTCATGAAAAGTCCTAAGTTCTTAAAACATCTTAAATGCTCTATTTGGAAGGTCTCTGAAAGATTTGAATAATACCTATCTAACTGAAATGTATCTCTATGTATTTATAAAACCTAACATTACTACACACTTGAATATTATACATGATTTATTAATCTTTATTTCTTAATTATATATTACTTTTTAAATGAGCTGTACACCCAATACTTTAATCAAGAGCAGAAATACAATATAACAAAATTGACTTTTAATTTGCATCAATAAAGCAAAATCCATACCAATGCAAATCTCTATATCATATCCCCCTTTAGATGCAAAGAAAAATTTATAAACAATCATTTAGAAAACTTGCTCATAGTTCTCTCCAAACTGCTTCCTACTTTTTGTTGAGTGAAGTAATCTTTGGGGGCATTGACAGTGACCTTTCAGGGAGTCTTAGCCCATCAAACCATATTAGTCTAGAAGGATTTCTCAGCTTCTCATCTTCTGTGGAAACAATAGAAAAACCACTTTTCCAGAGCAACATATCCTTAGATTCAAATTTTGAAGAAACCTTTAAAACATATATGTTGGTTTAGTTTAGCACTCCCCAGAATCAAATGTCTCCCTGCAGTCAAAAAATTCAAAGAAAACACAATAATATACATAATCTAGACTCTCTATGTATACTCCATCTTATTTTTCTTTATTCCTATTACTTTTTCTACAAGTTTACACTGTCTTTTTAAAGACTTTGTTTTATTCCTTTAAAACCTTTAAAACCATTTACTTCTCTTTATAACTCTATATACTCTTTTTCTTCTCTTTCTCAAGCCTGTGTACATTTATTCAATACTGTGAACCCATTCAGGGTCTTGTTTATCTGGATTTGTCTTTATTGCATATTTGTAATCCTTTTCTGAGAAGGACTGCTTCTTAAAATGCTACGTGCTTCTTAAAAACCTAAGTGATGGCATTGCTAGGGCAAATACAGCCCTGCTTGCATGTTTTGCCCAGTCCAAGATGGCAGAAGTTCGTTCACTGCCTCTGGGACTATCAGGTGGGTGTCGTCCTTACCACCTCAACTCTGATAACAAGTTTGCCCATGATGCCACCAAGTAACTTGCAGAATGCTGCCGACAAACTCAATTTAAATGCTTGGCCTCCTGAAAGAATCAGAGTCATGCTGGCAGCACAGCCCAGAAAACTGCCTCCATTTCAAAACTGATGAATTAGGAAAAGCTCCTTAAGGGAGCTGCCACACTCCAGAAGTTGGAAAGAAAAAATACAACAACAACAAAAAAAACCAAACAAACAAAAAAAAAACACCATTTTTTTTTTTTTGGCAGCCAAACTTTGTTTGTCTTTTAGTGTCTAGAATTTATTCAAAGCCCCCTCATGTTTTAAGTGGATTTAGCTAGCACCCGTTTGAGTACCAATTTTTTGTAGGAGGGTTTTTGTTCATTCCCAGCTGCCCAGACCCAAAATAATCATTCAGAAACCATATTATTTAAATCAATGCTTGGACAATAGCTTAAGCTTATTTCTGTTTAACTTTTATATCCTAAACTAACCCATCTCCATTAATCTATGTATCTGTCTCCATATGGCTGTGGCTTGCCAGGTAAAGTTTCAGCATATCTCTCTGGTGGAGCTACATGGCTTCTCTTTGGCTCTACTTTTTTCCTCCAGAATTCAGTTTAGTTTTCCCCACCTAGCTCTATTATGTTCTGTTCAGGCTTAAGACAGTTTCTTTATTAATCAATGGTATTTACAGCATACAGAGGGGAATCCCACATCACTATAGAATGGCACAATATTTTTGTCAATTACTCATACATGGAATGTTAGTATTTAGAACATAAAAAGAATTTAAAAACTGAACAATGAGAAAAAATATCCTAATTATAAAATGTGGTATGAAACTAAGCAGAGTGTTATCAAAATATAAAACATTTATTCCCTGAGAAACACATAAAATATTCAACATCCTTGGCCAACAAAAAGATGAAAATCAAATCTACTTTGAGATTTCATTTATCTCAGTTAGAATGGCCAAGATCGGGGAAACAAATGTCAGATCACAGTAGCAAATATGTGGGGAAAAGGGAATACTTATTCATTTCTTGCTGGCAGAATTGCAAACCAGTACATATAATATGGAAATCAGTGTGAATGTTCCTCCAGGAGCTTGAAAACAATCTGCCTCAAGATTTAGCTATATCACTCTTTAACATATGCCCCAGAACCTCTAAAACATACTGCAGAGAAACTTGCTATTCTGTGTTCATTGAGATCTATTCATAATAGTAAGAAAGGCAAAAAAGCCTAAATGTCTATCAACTGATGTATAGATAGTGAAAACATTATACATTTACCCAATAAAATAATTTTTGAATGTTAAGACAAAGGAAATTGGAAGGGAATACTCAAGATAGCAGTGGCAGCCAGCTCTTGGTGGGCTTTAGGGTTGTTGGGGAGCTTGAGGCTTTGCCAACTTCAATTGGTGAGGCTTTGCTGATGCAGCTGTGGTGGATGAGCCTGCAGAGAGTGCATTATCTCCAGAAGGACTGAATAAAGACAGGTCATATGGGAAAATTCCTTTAGAAAGTGGTTTCATGGAATTGAAAAATAGGATGACAGAACTGAGCAGCAGCTTGTGCAGAGGAGCAAGGTAGAGAAACAGAGCTACAGAGGGGGCTGCAATGGGTATACAAACTGAAAAGTTTCATCACCCTAATAAGTCTCTTCATTGACACAATAATCCAAATCAAACCAAATTAAACCAAAGTAGAAAAATCCCAGGTTTAATGGATACCAGCACCTCCAGCGGGACTTTTAGGCCCTCAGAGAGGAGATGGTGAAAGAAGCCCAGAAAACCACATGTTTGTTCTATGGGGGGGGCAGTTAAATAACCTGTGAGAATGGCCATAGCATCTCTGGGGGGGGGGGTCATCATTTGATTGGCTTTCTCAGAGATGGAGTCTGTATTGGGGAAATGTCCAGGGAGGTTGTAGTGAGGAGCTGCAGGCAGGCCTGCTTTTCATCCCGCCCAGCTCCCACATAGCTAGCTTTACCCCCAAAATAACAACACACAAATTGTATTCTTTTAAACACTGCCTGGCCCATTATATCTAGCCTCTTCTTGGCTAACTCTCATATCTTGATTAACCCATTTCTAATAATCTGTGTAGCAACACGTACCAGGAAAGATTCAGCATGTCTAACCTGGTGACTGGCTCCATGGCATCTGACCCAGGGAGGAGAGGCATGGTGATTGCCTCACTTCCTTCTTTTTCCCAGCATTCTGTTCTGTCTACTCCACCCACTTAAGGGCTGGCCTATCAAATGGCCAAGGCAGTTTCTTTATTAACCAATGAAATCAACATAAAACAGAAGACCCTCCCACATCAAGAGGGGACTTAAAAGGGGAATTTTCCACTCAAACATTCCAGACTCTTTGGATATAGAGGCATCAGGGACTGGGTGATGCTTTTACCCAAACATTTCAAACTCTTTGAGTATAGGGGTTCTGGCTCAAGTCTGGCTACTTCCTGCAGACATTGGGGTAACTTGGGATAGGGGAGAGTTGGGAGTTGGTGAGCTCCCACTCAGTGGGAGGTGTGACTGGAAAGGCATTCTGTTAACTGCAATTCTGGAGACCTCAGGCACCTGTTTTTTTTTTAATGGAGATAAGAAGGCAGATGTCTAGGAAAAAAATGAGATTGTCATCATCTGTTTTGGTTGTACTGACAAAGTTGAGTGTGCCAGGATGAGAAGCAGATTGGCCCTTCATTGTGGCATCTTAGAAAACCAAAGGGTAGAGGGTTCTAACTGCTGGACAGATCAATTATTTTGAATAGGTGCCTGCATGCACCTAGAAAGGTGTTACCAGAATGAGTATCCCATTGGCAGCCAAAGGAGTGGTGAGGATTACTGTGTGCGGTCCTGTTCATCAATGTTCAAAGACATAGAAACTATCTGTTTGAGGAGTACTCTGTCTTCTGAGGAGAGTGGGGCAGATTCAAGGGCATTTGGTTTCATTGTTGTGGTGGCAGAGAGAGAGCTGTCAGCATGTGAGTGAAGAAGGGACTTCAGAAAGGAGAGACAGGTTAGGTATCTAGCCAGTGGGGAGATTTGGCTGGCAGGTGTTGATTAAGGAGGAATGGCCTGCCATAAGAAGCTTTAAAGGGCATAGCGCTGTAGGAGAACATGGGTTGGCATGGAGATGGGTAAGAGCAATGGAGAGAAGGGCCAAGATAACCTGAGTTCAGTGGAGAGTTTGATTAGCTGTTCTTTGATGAGTACATTGGCCCTCTCCAAGTTAATTTGGAAGCTTTCTAGAAATAGTAAGTGAAAGACTTGGACTTATGAAGGCCCAAGGAGGGAGAGAGAGGAATGACTCAGAAGGCCTGAAAGGTGGTGGGTGGAATATACCATGATTGGGCTGGACAAAGTGATCTTGAGAGCATCCCAGATGAATTCAGCTGCTGCTGACATCTCTCAAGCATGACTGTCATTCACAGACAGTGAGATTCAGCTCTTTGGTCAAAAAGTCAGCAGTCTAATTTGAAGACCCAACTTGTTGTGTTAGAAATCCAGTGGCCTGATGAATATCTTGCATTATCACCTTAGAACCTTTATCTGGCGATGGATGGAGATAGAGACAGAGACCCACATTGGAGCACTTGACTGAGCTCCCAAGGTCCAAATGAGGAGCAGAAGGAGGGAGAACATGAGCAAGGAAGTCAGGACCATGAGGGATGCACCCACCCACTGTGACAGTGGGGCTGATCTATTGGGAGCTCACCAAGGCCAGTTGGACTGGGACTGAATAAGCATGGGATAAAACCAGACTCTCTGAACATGGTGGACAATGAAGGCTGATGAAAAGCCAAGGACAATGGCACTAGGTTTCGATCCTACTGCATGAACTGGCTTTGTGGGAGCCTAGCTTGTTTGGATGCTCAACTTCCTGGACCTGGATGGAGCGGGGAGGAACTTGGACTTCCCACAGGGCAGGGAATCTGGACTGCTCTTCAGACTCGAGAGGGAGGGGGAATGGAGTGGAGGGAGGAAGAGAGGAGTGGGGAGAGGGGGAGAGGAGTGGGAGGAGAGGGAGGGAAATGGGAGGCGGAGAGGAGGCGGAAATTTTTTCAACAAAAAAATAAAAAAATAAATGTCTACATGAAAAAAAAAAGAAAGAAATCTAGTGGCCACGCCTAACCTTTCATCTAAAGTAGGAAGTTCTCCTGAGGTCAGGAAGAGCAAGGGCAGGGGCTATGAGAAGAGCATCTTGCAGTAGAGAGAAGTGGTTGCAGATGATGGCCAGGTGGGTGAGAGGCCTCATGGGGGATCTCTCTGGCTGACTGGTGCAGAGGCTTGGATGTAATGTCAAAGTTAGGGATACAATGATGGAAGAATCCTATCAGGCCCTAAAATGAGAGAATCTGAGCCATTGTGGTTGGGGGCTGTACTTCCTGCAGTGCCCTCTCAGAAATGAGGGTTTTAGTCCCAGTCTGAGTTGAATACCCAAATACACCACTGTGGGAGAGTACAGCTGAACCTTAGCTTGTGAGACTCACTTCCCCTGGGATCCGAGAAAGTTCAGAAGTGAAGAGGTGGCCTGTTGAGATAGAAGAATTTGGTACTAAAGTGAAGGAGATCATCAACATACTGGAGAAGCATGCTGGAACCAGGGTCAAAGCTCAAGAGATCCTGAGTCAGGACTTGGCCAATAAAATAGGACTGTCACAAAACCCCAAATGAAAACAATCCATGTAAGCTGTCTGAAGAACGGATGTCAGGCTCCTCCCAGGATTTTCTCTGAATGCAAAGAGGAAGTATGAGTCAGGGTGTAAAGAGAGAGTAAGAAGGCTCTTTCAAGTCCAGAACAGTGAAGTAGGAGGTGGTAGGAGGGATATTAGATAAGAGATTGTATGGGTTGTTAAGCACTGGATGAATAGGAATAACTGCCTCGTTTAGGAGGCAGAGGTCCTGAACTAAATAGTAAGCACCAGAAGGCTTATGTACAGGAAGGATGGGGGTGTTACAGGGTGAGTTGATGGGAATTAAAAGTCCCCAAGATAGAAGGTGGGTGAAAATAGATCTCAGCAGTGGGTTTCAGGAATAGGAAATGAGTCTGGAAGGGAAGAAGGAAGGGTCTTTAAGGTAAACTAGGACTGCCTGGTGGTGAATAGCAACCATGGGAGTGGAACTCAGGAGAGGGTGTGGGGGCTGAGGTGAGTATGGCCCCAAAGAAACTGAGAATATTGTGACCAAGTAGGCCTGCAGGATAAGCAAGTATGACTAAGAAAGAATGAGAAAAGAATTATCCTCCAAGAATGCAGGGCAGTGATGAGGTCTTAAGTTGGAAGGAAAGGGTCCCATCTACACCCATGACAGAAATTGGTAAGGGAATTAGGACCTGAATGAGAAGTTCAAACAGAGTAGGTAGCTCCTGTGTCCAAAAGAAAAGTTATGGACTTACCCACTACCTGCAGCATTGCCCTAGGCTTGGAAAATATGATCTGAGTCACCAAGTCTAGGCCACATCATTCCTCTGCCAGGCTGATTAGTTCAAAGGCTGGCACAGTCTCACTTACTAGTGTTTGTGAGGCTGGACCTCCATGGCATGTCATAGGACATTGTGATTTCCAGTGTCCTGGCTGTAGGCAGCTGAGGCTCAGGGCAATATCATGCCAAATGACCATTATGGCTGCATTTGTAGGAGGCTCCTGGCAAAGTTGACTTTGACTGAGCTCCGGTGGGATTTAGCCTCCCTTGTCCCCCTTGTGGGGATCCTAGTGGCCTCGGGGCAGCTACTAGGGCTTAGCCTTGGAGCATAGCCACCTGTTGCAGACTTGTCTGTTAGGAGGACTCAGCTACCTCTCCTCAGATATTAAAACTTTAAAGGCCATTTTCACCAATTCCTGTATGGGAGTTTGGGGATCCTCCTCAAACATTTTAATTTTTTTCTAATATCTGGTGCTGACTGAGAAATAAAATTGGTAGCCAGGACCATGGCTTTCACTGAGGAGGTTGGGTCCAGTTTAGTGTATTGAACCATGGTCTCTTGTAATCAGTTTAAAAATATGGCTGGATTTTTATCAGCTAACTGTGTGATCTCTCAGAGTTTGTCAAAGTTAACAACTTTTTCCAAGACCATATCTATACCCTGAAGGAGGCAGCGGATCATGATGTCCCATCTTTGTTAGCTGTTTTGGCCTGGTTGATAATCCCAGTATAACAAGGTCACGTCTCTTAAAGGGACTGTATTGTCCACTAGGTGGGTCTGGTCTGTGTACTGCCTAGCTGCTGCCTGAACTCTACTTGGCTCTTCAGGAGTGAGAGTAGAGGCCTGGGTGACATAGAGATTATGCCAGGTTAAATCATAGGCCTGTGACAAATAGCAAAACTCCTTGATATAAACAGAAGGATTAGCAGAGAAGGAACACAAACTCTTTTTCTTGTGAGAGGTCCTGAAGAGAGAAGGAGGTATGGACTCTAACAATTCCATCTGCTCCTGCTACCTCTCAGAGAAGGCAAAGAAGGGCAGGGGTTTGGTGAGACCTGGTATGAGTAGAGAGAGGGGAGGATTTGGGTGCATGAGGCCAGTGTATAGAAGGGGTACAAGAGGTGGGTTGTCGCATGGTAGGGTAACGAGAGGCAGTAGGAGGAAGGAGAGGGGAGCAAGGTGGGTAAGGAGGAGGAAGTTGACCTTCAACCTTCTCTTTGGCTTGGGGGAAGTAGGAAGGGGGTCAATGGAGGAGGAATGTGAAGAATGTTGCTCCATAGGTGATGTGGGAGTGATTTCTTTATAATCTGTTGCTTTCATTGGTTAATTAATAAAGAAACTGCCTAGGCCCATTTGATAGGCCAACCCTTAGGTGGGTGGAGTAGACAGAACAGAATGCTGGGAGAAAGAAGCCGAGTCAGTGAGTTGCCATGATTCTCTCACTCTAGACAGACGCAGGTTAAGATCTTTCCTGGTAAGCCAGCTCATGGTACTACACAGAATATTAGAAATGGGTTAGATCAATATGTAAGAGCTAGCCAATAAGAGGCTGGAACTAATGGGTCAGGCAGTATTTAAAAGAATACAGTTTCCGTGTAATTATTTGGGGCATAAGCTAGCCATGTGGGTGGCTGGGTGCCGGGGACGCAGCCCCGCCGCTCTTATTACTACACATAGGAGGGGGTTGGGTAGACAGGGTTCGAAGGAGTGGGCGACTGGCCAGTGTCTCTGACAGCATGGTTAGGGCAGAACTTCCAGGGTCTCAATTCCCAGATAGTAGGGAATCTGGAGGCATCATGACCCTGGCAACCAAAACAAGTGCTGTAAGACATTGGCTACTGAGAGAGGGACAGGAGTGCAGTGCCAAGAAACCATGGACTTACAAGAGTTCTGTACACTTATCCCCACACCAGAAAAAATTTTCAAGGTAATAGAGGATGGAAAATTCAAGAATTCCCTTCGGTGGCTATTGTGCCCATTGTCAAGGTCATATTGAAGTCAGATCTTGATGCATAGAGAGTTTAGCCAATTGGGAATGATGGTATCAGATAGTTTCAATTTTAAAAGATTTTGTAGAAGGCAGCCCAAGTGCATTTAAGGATCTTGCCTCTAATTGCAGGGGCAAGTCTTGAGTATCACTGGAGGGGGTCATCATTTGGCAGGCTTTCTCTGAGGAGGTGAAGTATGGACTGAGGCAATTTCCAGTGGACATGACTTGAAATAGAACTTTCCACCCACACATTCTAGACTCATTGGATATAGGGGTACCAGGGGCTAGGGTGATTCTTTTCCACAAACACAAACCACACTTCAAGGCAGATTCCATGTCCAGGAGTAACTGACTGACATAAAACGTCCTCCATTGTGTTTGTGTATGTGTGAGTGTGTGTGTGTACTCTTCTGTTATACTTTGGTATTTTTCTTGTATTGATTTTGTTACTCTTTCTCTCTTCTTTACTTAATGTGTCTATTTGCATTTTCATTTTAAAGTTTTTGTTATTTCCATCACATCCAAAACCCCACCCCCTAGTTGTCAGCATTCAAGCAGAATGCTTAGTCACCTCAGGAGTTAGGATTTTTGGGTCCTAGGGCCATCATGCACATTAGCTTTCAGGCAAACATTCTAGACACCGTGGGACCTTATGCCCTGCATACTCTATGTGCAGCATGGTTACATAATCTATGTGTGTTGTAGCTATGTGAGCCCCTGTGTGAATGCTCTAGATGACCTTTAAAAAGCAGACACACCTGATCCACTCTCTCTCACCATGTTGCTTTCAGACAGGCCTGTACATTACCTTCTTTCCCCCTCCCCTTCCTCTGTTAATAAAACTCTTAAAGTGGGTTTTGGTGTGTATCTTGTGATTCATTCTCATTCCCAGTAGTATCATTGGTGCTGAGAACTGACAGCCTCTCTCGCTACCCCACACTCTGAGCCCGTGTTCTGGCAACCTGGACTGGGTTCATTCACAACTGCCCATATTCCATCTGGCTGGATGCTGGATCATTGTACACAATACTACCTACTACAGTTGGTGCATACTGCCCTCCCAGTTGCAAATATTTCCTTGAACCTGTGGGAATGACCATTGATTGGGGGAGTGACCATTGATTATGGGAGTGACTGTTGATCATACGGAACCCTTCTGGTTGTCCTAGGTATAAAATTGTACCCAGGCACTGCCTTTAATGCTACAACATGCCCCTTTCCCTAATAATCATCTCCAGCAATTCCCCATGACTGAGGAATTAGGTTTTGTTTATCATATTGGACTTTGTCCCTCGTTCCTTGTGACTCGGACTGTTGTCCCTCGGTATAATCAGCATGAGCCCCTGCTCCCTGCTCTGACTAGAATTGGAGTAGCTTGAACCAGTTCACTGGATCCCTGTGTTGTCTAAGGGACACCTGTGATTAATACTTTATTAATTGGATCTCATTTATTTTGTATTATTGTTTAGAGTTTTCTCTAACTCAGCTATGGAAAATAAGCTGTGAAATAATATAAGCCTGGCTTCTCCCCTGGGATGTCTTCCCTCAAACTGCTTAGCTTAATGTTCTTCTTAAAGACTCTAGAGCTTATCTGCCTATGCACTAAAAAATGGTCTAAGCACCCCTTAGATAACAAGCTAAAATGGCCACCTAGAGGCTCCTTAGACCCTGATATTTTATGGTAACTTTCTAACTTCTTCCAGTAAACAGGCAAATGGAAAGTGTTTCTATATATCCAAGTATATGTTTATCTTAGTTCTAATCCCTCTGTCCTTGCCTCCTGCTCACATGTCAATGTGCTCCTAGCTATGCCATCTAAACCAGAGGAACACCTCCTCTTCTGCTCTGGACTCTCCTAATGAACTCCCACCTTTCAAACCTCAGCAGAAAGCTACTCCTTCTGCTTCTCCAGCCTTCCCCCCTTCTCCAACAACTGTCCCTTCCGCCTCTCTGGCTCCTTCCTCCTTTCCAGTACAATGCCACTGCAACCACCCAGTTCGAGCATCTATTTTCACTCCTCCTCTCATGTGCCCGAATGCTACTAAGGACCTCCACCCTGGTCAAACCAATCCAGCCACAATTCTCTCTTTGTGAGAGGTAACCATAGGGGATGGACTGGTCAAGGTACATGTCCCCTTCTTACTATCAGAACTCTCTCCGATACAACAAAACTGGGTTCCTTATTATACCTCGCTCATAAAACAATTCCAATATATTATCCAAATCATTCAGTCATTTTTTTGTTTGTTTGTTTATTTGGCTTGGTTTGGTTCTGGTTTTTCGAGACAGGGTTTCTTTGTAGCTTTGAAGCTTGTCCTAGAATTAGTTCATGTAGACCAGTCTGACCTCAAACTCACATAGATCTACCTGCCTCTGCCTCCTGAGTGCTGGGATTAGAGGAGTGTGCCACCCCAACCTAACCACATTATCCCAGTTTTATAGGTTCACCTTTCGTGATATAAATTATCCTACCTAATAATTTACTTCCTTAGGAGCACAGGCAAGTTTGGGAGCAAGCTAGAATACTTGCAGATGGAACTGACAAGACTTATGCAGCCCATCCCTCCAGGGTAGAGGCAGTCCCTGATCCAGACCCAGGCTGGCATTACAACACCCCCGGTGGCAATCTAGCTACAGATCAGTTTACAAGTTGCCTCCTGGCAGATCTTCATAAGGCTGTCCTAAAGCCAGTGAATTATGATAAAGTCCTGGACATGATTTAGCACAAACAGGAAAATCTGTCTCAGTTCCTAGAAAACCTCTCAAAAGTTCTCTTCCAGTATATTAACCTAGATCCTGAAAGTCCAGAGGACAGACAGCTCCTTATGACCCATTTTTTCCCCAGAGCTTCCCTGACATTAAGCTAAGCTTAAGTATCTGGAGAAAGGCCCCCAACTCCACAGGCAGAAGTCTTAGTGCTGCCTTTTAAGCTGTATCATGCAAGAGATGATAAAGCCTGTAAACAAAAATACCAAATGCTGGCCAAGGTTATCCAGCTGCTGTCGGGACTGTCCATGTTCCCTTTCCTCTTGGGGCTAGAGGGCTACCAGGATTCTGTTTTAAATGTGGAGATAATGAGCATGGGCATGTCCTAATTTTTACCTTAGTTCCCCTAGACCTTGTCCAAAGTGCCATTAGGAGGGGCATTGAACAATGAATTTTTTTCCATACACCTTGAAACCTGGAGACATCAGATATAGACCTTCTTCCAACTGACCTTCTAGGCCTGGCCATAGACAATTAACAATGCCTGGGCTCCCTTGACCTTACTGTCACATCTACCAGGGAACCATGGGTTGTTATCAGAGTCTCAGGGCAGTTCACCTTCTTTCTCTTGGACACTAGAGCCACATCTTTTTACTGAGGGAGTTTTAGGAACCTACCTCTTCTCATTTCCCTATTGTTGAGGTAGGGGGACATGCTTACCTACCTAATCAGACCCCACCACTCAATTGCATATTCAGGGATATTCCTCTCACTCATTCATTTTTGGTTGTGCCAACCTGGCCTGTACCATGAATGGGAAGATTTTTTTTTTTTTTTTTTGCTAAGTAGTAGTTTTTATTTCAAATGCTCCCTCCATTCACCTGACCCCAGGATCACCAGATGCTACTCTCCTTCTAGCTTCCCACTCTACTGGTTCCAAGATGTCATTTGTAGAAGAGGCGAGTGGGCCTGTTTTTCATCCCACCCAGCTCCCACACAGCTAGCTTTACACCCGAAATAACAACACACAAATTGTATTCATTTAAACACTGCTTGGCCCATTAGCTCTAGTCTCTTACTGGCTAATTCTCATATCTTGCTTTAACCCATATTTAATAATCTGTGTAGCACCATGAGGTGGTGTCTTACCAAGAAGATTCTACAGTACGTCCATCTTGGGCTGGAACTTCATCGCGTCTGACTCAGAGAGGAGAGGCATGGCGATTGCCTCACTTCCTCCCAGCATTCTGTTCTGTCTACACCACCCACCTAAGGGCTGGCCTATCAAACGGGCCAAGGCAGTTTCTTTATTAACCAATGACCTTCCCACATCATTTCCCCTTTTTGTGTTTAAACAAAAAGGAAAGGCTTTCACTTTAACATAGTAAAATTACATATAACAAAACAGTTATCAAGTAAGAATTACAGTTACAATATTTATATCTACTTTATCTTTTATCATAACAATGGAAAACTATAATTATAACTATCTATTTATTCTTCAACTCCACCAAAAACTCCAGAAGGATATAATATTACCTAATTAAACAAGAAATAAGCAATGTCCAAACTCTAGAAATGACAGAGACATCTCGCTGCCTGAACAGTCACCCAAAGTTCCTATGTACAGTTGGGGCATCCATCTTCAGCCTACAGGCCTATAGTATCCAGAGACATTTTCATGAAGCAGGAAATTTCAAAGACAGTCAGTCACTATCTTCTATGTCCTGCAGAATGTCTCGCAGACTCTTTCATGAATCAGGAACCCCAAAAGATCATCTCACCTTTAGGCAAGTTTAGTAGTCATCTCTCTGAGGATTCTTCATGTCCGGTTCATGCATCAGTCCAGGCAAGAGCAGTTTCTTGCCCAAACGGCTATCAAACTCCATAAGGAGCCTCTTCAATGCCCATCTTCCTCTTGAAGTACCTGGTGCTGCCAGGAGCAGACGTGTCTCATTGTCATGAAAAGCCCTAAGTTATTAAAACATTAAAAATGCCATATTCTGTAGTCTTTTAAAGATATGATCCATTCTCATACCTGGTAATATTGTTTTTTATTGTTTTATTGGAAAGAAAGAAACAATATGAATTTGGGTAAGCAGGAAAGTATTTCGTACATGTTCTCAAGTTATTAGTTTTTCTTTATTTACAGTTATCTGGGTTGTTCCAAAGAGGCAGAGTAAGTGATTAAGTGTGCTTGCTGATCTTCCAGAGGACACAAATTCAGTTTCTAGCCAACATGGGTTATGTACATTACTGCTCAACAAAGAGTGGCACAAAGAAGACTCTAATAGACATACTAATGTTGATGAAGTTAGCGAAGCACAGGCGATCTCAAACCTACACAAAGACAAACCTGATCCTTAAGAATTCTGACAACAGTAGGACAGGGATTATTATTATTATTTTTTTTTTGAGTAGTGATTAACAGAGTGGAGCTCAAAATTGCAAAATGCCAGTTTTTATGGTGGATATTAGGGTTTTTTTGTTTGTTTGTTTTTAAAATATTGTTTCCAACCTATTAGGTGCTTTCAGCTGGTCAGGAGCATAGAACAATTAATAGTTTAAAATTAGCATTATTTAGTATAGTTCATGAAACTGGCCGGGTAACCCTGAAGCAGAGTAAGGTTGTTACATTGTTTTCTTAAAGGTAAGTTAAACTTCAAAAAAGAGGAATGCACAATAGGAAAATGTGATGAGTACATAGTTTTAAGTTGTCTGATAAGGTAATTACTTGGCTGCAAGATCTATCAAACTTTCAGGTTCTAAAGGCCAAAAGTATTTTCAGAAAAAAAGTATTTCTACATTTCTGCATTAACCTATTTAAATTCTTCTTCTGGGAATATTCTTCTTCAGGCAAAAACAACAAATCAGAACTATTGAGAATATGTCACTGTCGTACATTTTATAATTTAATAGTGAATCAATTATAAATATACCTTAAAATAAATTAAATTTCACAGCACAGTGAGCAGGTATGACTAGACTCAATGTCCTCCTTCCAAATGAGAACATGTTTGGAAAAAAGAGGGGGAGGAGGAAATGTAACTCCTATCTTTTTTGCTTCTCTCTCCTGAATCCCAAGTTTTCAATATGATCACTCACTGCTCCTTCTCTAGCTCTTTTAGAACAAGAGAGGGGGAGGTTGTTCACAATGAGATATTTTGCTTATGTTTTCTGTCAACATAAATTAACCTGCCAGGATAATTTTTTTTCCTTAAAGTAAAATACAAAGTTGGGATGTCTGAAGAGAAGTTGTAAGTGATGTGGGATACCTATTTTTAATGCTATGAATTTGTGTTTATTTTTAATCATTGGTTAATAAAGAAACTGTTTTGGCCTGTGGAAGGGCAGAATAAAGCCTGGTGGGAAATCTGAACAGACAGAGAGAGTAAACAGAGTCAGGAAGATACCATGTAGCTGCTGAGGGAGAAAGACACCAGCTGCCAGTCAGAACCTTACCAGTAGGTCACAGCCTCATGGTGAGTCACAGCTTATTAGAAATGGGTTAGGTCAAGATGTATGAGTTAGCTGAAAAAATATGTTTAATCTATTGTCTAAACACTATTGTAATTAATATAGTTTTTTTGTCTTGTTATTTAGGCTGGGCAGCCAGGAAATTAAAACTGTCTCTGCCTACAAAATGGAGCCAAAATGTGGGCCAGTTACATCCACATAAAACCCGAGAGAGCTTGGGAAGACACACACACACACACACACAAAAAAAAAAAAAAAAAAAAAAAAAAAAAAAACATGGCTTGCTTCATGGTATCAGCATGTTCTTAGGTGAGCTCTGCTTGATAGAAGCGAGTAGAGACATGATTCCTTTAAGAGAAAGCTTTCTGACTCAGCAGTAGCAGCAAAAAATTGCACAGCTCATTTAAGAAAGCTTTCTGGTTTGTGCTCCTTGCACAAACAGCTCTGGATCTTTCAGGAGGCTGAGCACATGAATGGGGTTTGTGGACAGCATGCTTGGTGGCAGCATGGGCCATCTGCCTCCCAGAGCTGAGGTGGGGAGGACAGCTCCCACCTGGTCATCAAAGAGCTAAAAGTAAATATACCTCCACCATATTAAAAGGCTGAGTGAGAGGCAGAGCCAGTGTTCAAGGCTACCACAATAACACTGCTTAACTTTTTAAAATGATCCTTTTCAGAAAAAGATTTCAGGTAAAGAATAGGACATATTCAGACATAAAAGTACTTATAAACGGGACACAGTGTGTTCAAAAAATGTACATAGGCTTGGGAGAGAGAAGAGAAAGAGTGCAGGCAGTTAAAAATAAAAACAAGTCTTTAAAGGGGCAGTGAAAAATATAAAGGAGTACAGACAGTCAAAGATTAAAGGAGTAAAGAAAAATAATCCATGTAAATATGAAAAATACAAAGAGAGTCTGGATTATATATATTATTGTGTTTTCTTTGAATTTTTTGACTGTGAATGAGCTAAGTACAGAGAGACATTTTATTATATGGGCTAACGAGTTAATTCAAGATAAAGGTATCTTGACTACAAAATTTGGGTTTAAGGATATGTTGCTTTGGAAAAGAGGTTCTGCTTTTATTTCCATGGTGAATAGAAAGCTGTGGATTTCTTACCAGCTAATAGGTTTGGTCAAACAAGAACTCCCTGAAGTAATGGCCAAAAACGGTCCAACATCCCAACAGCTTCAGGACTGCTGACTGAGAAGGACCTGCCACACAGGGTACTACATAAAAGACCTGATTAACAATGTAACCAACCAGCAGGAAGTAGTCTAGAGAACAATGCCAACATTCTCTAAATTATTCTTTAAAAATGTTTGTTTACATTTAAAGAGGGAATGTGCTATAGGGATGAATACTTTGCATTGGTATGTATCTTGGTTTATTGATACAAATTTAAGGTCAATTTTGTTATATGTATATTTCTGCTCTTGATTAAGGCATTGTGTTCTGCAGCTCATTTAAAAATGAAATGTATAATTAAGAAATATAGATTACTAGATAGTCATCTATAATAGTCAAGCTTGTAGTCATGATACTTAGGTTTTCTAGATGTACAGTGATATATTTCCCATAGATAGGTATTCTTCAAACCTTTCAAAGACTAACAGAAGATGGCATTTAAAATGTTTTTAAAACTTAGGACCTTTCATGACAATGAAACACGTCTGTTCCTGGCAGCACCAATTTATTTCAAGAGGATGATGGTCCAAGAGGCTCCTTATGGAGTTTGTTAGCCATTTGGACAAGAAACTGCTCTTGCCTGGACTGCTTGATAATATGCTGTATAAACTGGACATGCAGGACCCACAGAGAAATGACTGCTGAACTTGCCTAAAGGTGAAACAGTTCTTCAGATTTCCTGTGTCACACACACACACACACACACACACACACAAAAAAAAAAAAAACCTGCCAGACATTCTACAGGAAACAGAAGAAAGTGACTAACAAACTGCCAAGATAGGTAAAACAGTCTTTCAAATTTCTTGCTTCGTGGAAATGTCTACTGAATATTGTGGGTCTCTATGGTGAAGATGGATGCCTCAACAACACAGAAGAACTTTGGGTGACTATCCAGGCAGTGAGACGTCTTTGTCAATTCTAAAACTTTGGAAGTTGCTTAAAATGTACTTCCTGTTTATTTAGGAATATTGTATTCTGGAGTTTTTGATAGAGTTGAAGAATAGATCGTTATAATTATAGTTTTCCTTAGTTATAATAAAGGATAATGCAGATATAAATACTATAACTGTAATTCTTGCTTGATACCTGTTTTGCATATGTTATTTTACTATGAAAAGGTTAAAAGCTTCCTTTTTATTGAGACAGAAAAGTGGAGATGATCTGCACTTTCTTTCTGCAGATATATAAATAAATTTTATTACCATCAGTTACTAAAGAAACTGCTTTGGCTTATTGCAGGGAAGAATAAAGCCAGGCAGGAAATCCAAACAGAGATATATAGAGAGATTAGATGAAATCAGGGATATTTCATGTAGCTGCTGAAGGAGAAAGATGCCAGCTGCCAGCCAGAAATTTACTGATAGGCCACAACCTCGTGTGATAATCCATTATTAGAAATGGGTTTAGTTAAGATGTAAGAGTTAGCTAACTATATACCTATGCTACTGTCCAAACAGTATTGTAATTAATATACTTTTTTTGTTATTATTCAGGTTTTGGTGTCCGGGAAATGAATGAGCAAACTCTGCCTCCACATAAACAATCATAATATTATTTCTTTTAAAAAATACATATAATATATATAATTCTGTATATAAACATTTATATTAAGTGAAAATTTTCACTCCTGAGCAGAGAAAGCTCCCTCTAAGTGTCAAATACCACGTAACAAAAGCACCAATACCAAGAGGAAGAATTCCTCCTTAGAGTCTTTGGTAAGAATTTTCCAAAAAATATAAAGACCTATAGATTATTCCTACTATAATTAGTTGCCCCACATAGCTGGAAAATAAACCCCTATTTCTAAGGAGTTCATGTATCTCAGACATAGGACAGAGAGGTCTCTGAGATGGAACTAAGGTGAATGCCTTCTCCCTGAAGACTAGCTTTCAGAAAGTATCATTCAGTCCTCTAAAAGAGGAGTAAGACCAAATATTTCTACTCTGCTCTGAATCTATGAATTACAACAACCCAAATCATATAATAACCATAAGGACATAATAAAGTTAAACACACCTTAGTGGTAACCAACAGCATTCTAATAAAACTTAAAAGTTGCTAATCAAGATGGAAACCATCTCTGGTCCTGAAAACCTAGCCAGTTATTCAATGCTAGCAAATTCACGGGTCTTGGATGAGAGGCTCCAACTATGAACTTCCTAAATATTTAACTGATTATTAAACATTTGCTCGTATATTCGCAGGTAAGTTTAGTGCTCTCTCCTAATAAAGGATACCAGTCTTTACAATCACAAAAAGGCTGTCCACTCTCTCCATACTTCTTCAATATAGTGCTTGAAGTTCTAGCAATAGCAATAAGACAACATAAGGGGATGAAGGGGATTCGAATTGGAAAGGAAGAAGTTAAACTTTCGTTATTTGAAGATGATATGATAGTGTAAATAAACGACCCCAAAAACTCCACCAAAGAAATCCTAAAGCTGATAAACACCTTTAGTAACGTGGCAGGATACAAGATCAATTCCAAAAAAATCAGTTACCCTTCTATACACAAAGGAGAAGGATTTAGAGAGGGAAATCAGAAAAGCATCATCTTTCATGATAGACACAAGTAGCGTAAAATATCTTGGGGTAACTCTAACCAAGGAAGTGAAAGATTTATTTAACCAGAACTTTAACTCTTTAAAGAAAGAAATTGAAGAGGATACCAGAAAATGGAAGAATCTCCCTTGCTCTTGGATTGGGAGGATCAAAATAGTAAAAATGGCAATTCTACCAAAGGCAATTTATAGATTCAATGCAATCTCCATCAAGGTCCCATGAAAATTCTTCACAGATCTTGAGACGACAATAATCAACTTTATATGGAAAAACAAAATACCCAGGATAGCCAAAACAATCTTATACAATAAAGGAACTTCTGGAGGCATTACCATCCCTGACTTCAAACTCTATTACAGAGCTACAGTATTGAAAACAGCTTGGTATTGGCATAAAAACAGAGAAGTCAACCAATGGAATTGAATAGAAGACCCAGATTCTAATCCTCAATCCTATGAACACCTGATTTTCGATAAAGGACCTAAAAGTATACAATGGAAGAAAGAAAGCATCTTCAACAAATGGTGCTGGCACAACTGGATGTCAACCTGTAGAAGAATGAAAATAGATCCATATCTATCACCATGCAGAAAACTTAAGTCCAAATGGATCAAAACCTCAATATCAGTCTGAACACACTGAACCTGATAGAAGAGAAAATGGGAAGTATTCTACAACATATGGGCACAGGAGACCACTTCCTATGTATATCCCCAGCAGCACAGACATTAAGGGCAACATTGAATAAATGGGACCTCCTGAGACTGAGAAGCTTCTGTAAAACAAAGGACACTGTCACTAAGACAAAAAGGCAACCCACTGACTGGGAGAAGATTTTCACCAACCCCGCAACAAAGGTCTGATCTCCAAAATATATAAAGAACTCAAGAAACTAGACTTTAAAATGCTAATTAACACAATTAAAAAAATGGGGCACTGAACTGAACAGAGAATTCTCAACAGAAGAAGTTCAAATGGCCAAAAGACACTTAAGGTCATGTTAAACGTCCTTAGCGATCAGGGAAATGAAAATCAAAACAACTTTGAGATACCATCTTACACCTTTCACAATGGCTAAAATCAAAAACACCAATGATAGCCTTTGCTGGAAAGGTTGTGGAGTAAGGGGTACACTCATCCATTGCTGGTGGGAATGCAAACTTGTGCAACCACTTTGGAAATCAGTGTGGCGGTTTCTCAGGAAATTAGGGATCAACCTACCCCAGGACCCAGCAATATAACTCTTGGGAATATAACCAAGAGATGCCCTATCATATTACAAAAGTATTTGTTCAACTATGTTCATAGCAGCATTATTTGTAATAGCCAGAACCTGGAAACAACCTAGATGCCTTTCAATGGAAGAATGGATGAAGAAAGTGTGGAATATATACACATTAGAGCACTACTCAGCAGTAAAAAACAATGACTTCTTGAATTTTACATGCAAATGGATGGAAATAGAAAACCCTATCCTGAGTGAGGTAACCCAGATCCAAAAAGAGGAACATTAGTTGTACTCACTCATAATTGGTTTCTTTCCACATATAAAGGACATTGAGCCTATAATTTGTAATCCTAGGGAAGCTAAATAACAAGGTGAACCCAAAGAAAAACATGGTTTTCCTCCTGGATATTGGAAGTAGACAAGATTGCCGGGCAAAAATTGGGATTTTGGGGGTGGGGTGGGATGGAGGAAAGGGGAGATGGGGAGAGAAAAGTGAAAAGGGGAGGATGGAGGGAACTTGGGGAAATGGGATGGTTGGGATGAAGAAAGGGTGGATATGGAAGCAGGGAAGTATATATCTTAATTAAGGGAGCCATCTTAGGGTTGGCAAGAGACTTGACCCTAGAGGCGGCTCCCAGGTGTCCAGGGCGATGTCCCCAGTTAGTTCCTTGGGCAGCTGAGGGTAGGGAACCTGAAATGGCCCTATCCAATAGCCATACTGATGAATGTCTTGCATATCACCATAGAACCTTCATCTGGCAATAGATGGAGATAGAGACAGAAACCCACATTGAAGCACTGGACTGAGCTTCCAAGGCCCAAATGAGGAGCAGAAGGAGGGAGAACATGAGCACGGAAGTCAGGACCGCAAGGGGTGCACCCACCCACTGAGACAGAGGGACTGATCTATTGGGAGCTCACCAAGGCCAGTTTGACTGGGACTGAAAAAGCATGGGATAAAATTGGACTCTGAACATGGCGGACAATGAGGGCTTATGAGAAAGCAAGGACAATGCACTGGGTTTTGATCCTACTGCATGTACTGGCTTTGTGGATACCTAGCCTGTTCGGATGCTCACCTTCTTACACCTGGATGGATGGGGGAGGACCTTGGATTTCCCAAAGAGCAGGGGACCCTGACTGCTCTTTGGACTGGAGAGGGAGGGGGAGAGGAGTGGGAGGAGGTGGAGGGAAATGGAAGGCTGGGAGGAGGCTGAAATTATTTTCAATAAAAAAATAAAAAATAAAAAAATATTCCGAGCTAATTTAGTGGATTCATGAAGCAAAATATACTTCAAAGAAGTTGAATAAAATTATCAGATAAACCAAGAAATACTAATTTCAATACTCAAAAACTCTATATGTAAAATCTTAATACACCTAGTATATATGACCAGAAGGAAACGGCAGAATAGAGAAGCCAAAATTGTAAAATAATAGCAATAACAATTATTCAATTTCAAGAAAAATGATGAATACACTTAAAAAAGTAAAGATTAATTTAAACAATTTGGCTTGTTTTGACCTTGGAAGGTAAGGCAAAATGAGCTGTATTATCCACTGCAAAGATAATGCTGTGGGCTTAGCTACACGTTAGTCAGTTTTCCTGCTTCTATAACTCACTGAAATGTTGCTTATGAAGTAAAAGGACGCTTTCACACACAGTAGTAGGCAATCATAAGTGACATTAAAGTTAGAAAAACTGCAGATTTTTCTGACAGAGTTTGTCCTATTTTGGTCCAGAGAGAAAGAGGATTTCTATTTCAAGAGGTTATACTTTGCGAGAAAATAAAATAACTTGAAACAAAGGAATTGTGTACATCAATCACACAACACAGAGTAGCACAGGAAATCCACAAAGAATTGTCCTCTAAAACATAAAACAGTTAAACCATGCAAATATATAATAACAACAATAAAAAAATTAACTGGAGGTTAGAATAAGCAAATGCAAAATGAATGTAATCTTTTGCTGTCTTTATCTCCCTGGAAACCACATGCTCCTTGATCAGGACCATCTTTTACCAGGGTGCAGACTTTTGTCTGACAGGTAAAACATATTCTGTCTTCTAAGTCTTTAAATGTTTCTCAGTACAAATGGAACAAAGAACACCCATTAGACTCCTAAGTCTTTCTGTTTTAGTTAAAAAAAATACATATAGGTTCATATGCAATCCTATTTTATTATTTTCAGATTATATATTTCCTCAAATATCTAAATTATCAATAATTGAGTGAAATACACACAACAAACCAAAAATTTAACATCAGCTGTGAGAAAAGAATAGGTTAGTGACATGCTCATAATTTAAAAATTATTGATTTCATCTTTGAAGATGGTGCTGATGTACTAGAACTGTTTTCCACTGATCTTCTGATAATAATAGCAATGATTCTTGCTAGGGTATGGTTTTCACAATAATGAATTGGGTTTCTATATTAAATTCCAGCTAGAGATTCATAGTGAGATTAGTATATTAACCAAGAAACATAGTGTCAAATGATCTCTTGCACATTCCTGGGAATATTTCTGAAGATAAGGAATTTGTAACCCTTTTTTCATCTCATTTTGATTTTTAAATTTAAAACAATTATTTTTGTAAAATGGATTCTGATAATGGATTCCCCTCTATCATCTCTTCCTAGAACCTCCCATCTCCCCAAATTTTCAGCTCTACATCTTTATTCTTTCTTTCTCAAGAAAACAAATAAACAACTAAAAAATACAAACAAATAAGAATAAAACACCATAAGCAAACGAACCAACATAATAAAAAGGAAAAAGAGCAAGAGAACACACATACACAGAAAAAGACAAAGGGAGGGAGAGACACACACAATTACAGATATAAGCACGTACACACAAAATTATGGGCAGAAAACACACAGACATAGACACAGACACACATATAGATACACATACAATGATAGGTATAACCCCCCCCACACACACACACACAAAGCAAAACCAAAAAAGCTAAATCTAGAAACTATAATGTATAAGCCAAAAATCACAGAAAGGTATAAAGATGCTAAATCATGCTACAACAGTCTCTCTTGCTTTATATGTGTGTCAGTTCTTTTTTTTTTTAAAAAAAAACAAAAAACAAAAAAGCAAAAAAACTTTTTATTGATTCTTTGTGAATTTCACATCATGCGTCCTTATCCCATTCATATCCCCTTAGCATATTTCTCTGTACCCACCCTCTGCCCCTGCAACACCCCCCCAATAAAAAATTTAAAAAAAAAACTCTCATAGTTGAAGCCTCAGTGTGAGACAATGAGTCACACAGTGTACTCTTTGTTCCATGTATCTTTACTTGCAATTGTCGACTGAAAAAAGTTTTTGGTCTGATTTGAAGTCTTTGGCTTCTGTTGTTTCTATCACTGGGACTCCTCTTGGACATCCTATTGTTGTTCTTTGTCAAGGAGACCATGCAGCTTTGAATATACAAGATGAACTCCTTCGTGTGCTCCAGCAGATAATAGATAGGGTAGAAACTGAGATGGGCCAACTCAGCCCTAGTTCCAGGCCTTGGAGGTAGACTGTTGGTAAGACTGCCAGCTCTCCCTCATTCTCACTACCAGCGTAAGCTTTCCAGCACCACCCAGGCTTGTTCAACCTATGTAGCAAGCGGCAAGTGACAAGGGGCGGGGCCAGTTCTCTTGTTCTCACATGCTCTGGATAGACTCACCAGCACCTACACCACCAGAGCCAGTTCTACTGTGTTGCCCAGGTGAGGTGCAGGAGCCGCTGTCCCAAGTGCTGAAGCTGGTGAGGGACAGGGCCAGTTCTCCCACTCTTATGGCCCTGAAGCCAGCTCTTCCACCTGCCACAGGTGGTAAGGGGTGAGAGGCAAAGCATGTATGTAAGGTGGAGGAGGGAAGATCTCTTCTCTGACTGCACTGCCACATGACAGGTGAATAGTGGCACCACTCTCAGGCCTGGCACACCAACACCCCAGTCAACAGAGTCATCCTGTACTCTGCTGCCCAGGCAAGGAGCAAGGTCTGCTATTATGTCCAGTGAGTACTTCATCCAGTGAGGGGGAGGGCAGCTCTCCAGCTCACTCACTTCCCACAGGAGGTAAGGGATAGGGGAGGGGGCATCTCTCCCTAGCCCATGCCAGTTTATGTCAGATGAAGCTCTAGGCAAGATGCAGAAGCCACTCTCAGGACTGCTGCAGTTGATGAGGTGCACGGGCAAGTCTCTCCCTCCTTCTGCAGATGGCAAGAGGCAAAGAAAGAAGAGCATTTATATGTCGGCCACGGAACCACATGACAATCTAGAGAGGTTGGGGACAGCTCTCCCATGCTCATAGCCTCCGTGTCAGATTGGCTGTGCCTCTGCCAACAGGGTCAGTTCTATTGTGATGCTCAGTTGAGGTACAGGACCTGCTTTCCATAATGCTCCAGCCAATGAGAGGAAGGGCCTGTTCTCCTGCCCTCTTGATCTTGGGAACAACTTTTCTGCCTACATCAGGTGACAAGGACTGTGGGGAGAGGGATGAAGGAGGCATCTCTCCTTTGTCTATGTCACTACATGACAGACAAGTAGTGGGCTCACCTCAACTGTGCTCATATTCTTGGGTGACTCACCAGAGGACCCATCAACAGATCTCTTGGGCTGCCCAGGAAAAGTGCAAGGCCTGCTCTCTGGAGTGCTGCTGCCAGTGAGGGACTGGACCAAGTCTGTGCAGCTGTATCCTCTCAGCTTTTGGTGGTAGCAGGAGCAATGGACATCAACATGGTTGCATCAGGGAAATGGACCCAGATATTCCCTTGGCAGAAGCCCAGACCTGGATATCACCATGGCTCCAGGTGGCAAGCAGGTAACCTCCTTCTCACTACCTTCCCTGTTTCAGATCTATGAATCATTCTGCCTCTCTCTTCTATACTCCACCATATATATGCTCACCATGCCCACTTGCCTTGTGCTGTGTGGTTCCAGGTAGGCCCATGTTCTTTCCTCCATACACAGAAGAGCCAGTCACAGGTGCGCATGTGGACCTTATTCTCCTTTAAGGTCCTTATTGTATGTCAGTTCTTGTTGTGCCTGCAAGATCATGTGTTCTTGATATCATTTATCTCCACTGGCTCTTTCAATTTTTCTGTCTCTTCTTCTGAATAGTTCCCTATTTTGAGTGGAGAGGTTAGATGAGGAAATCTCACTTAAAACTCAGAGTATTGAGGTCTCTAACTGTGTATACTGTCCAGTTTGTCTCAGTATTAGTTCCCACTTACTGCAGAGAGAAACTTCTCTGATAATGGCTGAGTGAGAAACTGATCTATGGGTACAACAAGATATAGTTAGGAGTCATTAAATTGCTACATTTCTTTAGCCTGCAATAGCACTTGGTTTCCTCCCAAGTACATGGGCTATTCAGCCTGTTTCACTTACCCAATCAGTGTTAGGCATGGGTTCCATCAAATAGATGGGCCCTTAAATCCAATCAGGCCATGCTTGGATTGATTAATTCCATAATCATTGTACTCCCACTGCACCAGTTTATCATGTAAGCAGGTCACCACTGTAGATTACAGGGTTTGTAGCAATGTTACTTTTCACACTTCTCCTCTGATAGTGTGCAGAGTGCCTTCCAGTAGTGTGAACAATAGCCAGTAAGAGTGAAGGCTTTAGTCAGGCACTACCTTGAATTTTATGTGTCCAATGTGACATGCAAGTGTTGTCTTCTGTGATAGGGATACACTATCAATTTGGAGAGCATCCAATAGTCTTGGCAATAGCCTGGGTTATTTGGGGTTTCTGTTTGGCCTTTTGGACAACACCTTAATTAGCGGTAACCCATTCCTTCAATGGAGGTTTCACTTGGAGAAGAGAAATGTATATTACTCCAGCATTGCTTGGTTGTGGAGGCCCAAAAGTGTGAGCCTATTTTCACCTTGTCTGATGGTTAGAGAGTTTGGTGTAGTAAGAGGAGCAGAGGGCTGCTTCCCGCCACCTGGCTCCTTCACGGCTAGCTTTACCTGAAATAATTACACGGAAACTCTATTCTTTTAAAGACTGCTTGGCCCATTAGTTTTAGCCTCTTACTGGCTAATTCTCACATCTTGCCTTAACCCATTTCTAATAGTGTGTAGCATCACGAGGTGGCTTACCAGGGAAGATCTTAACATGTGTCTGTGTCGAGTGGGAGAATCATGGTGACTGACTGACTCGGCTTCTTTCTCCCAGCATTCTGTTCTGTCTACTTCGCCTATCTAAGCTGCTGTCCTATCAAAAGGGCCAAGGCAGTTTCTTTATTAACCAATAGACATATGACCCTCCTCCATCAGTTTGGAGGTTGCTCAAAATTGTTGACAACAAGAATTGTTACGCATCCTGACTCAGGATGTGGTTACTTGATTCTTTTGACATTCAGATGGCTCACACAAGTAGATCCATTCCATCCTGAGATGATCAGGATATTCAAATGTAGTTCTGCTCCATCTTTTGTATTATGAGGTTACCAGGGAGTGGCTGCCTTCAGGATACTTGGTCTAGAGTGACTTCACTCTCTAAACAACAGAAGAATGACTTTATGTCTCAAAGTGTTGAAGCAATTAACTGTTAGAGTTGTCCCTTATATCATCTTAAAGAAGTCTTTTATTACCTCTCCCCCCTTTTGTATTGGGGTGTAAAAACATATGGAAACTTAAACATAGGTGATTTCAGTATTTACTGGACCTCCTTTCCACTGCTATTCTATGGTTTCTGTTTCATTATTTTTCATGAGTCTTTGTATTCTTTACTTATATTTCTAATTCCCATGTTCCTACCCTGACAAGTATTAGTTTGTCAAGGGTGGTCCCTGACACTTGGTGAATATATTTAGATGCCTTTAATATATGTATATATTTAAATCAGCATCTCTACGGTAGGTTTATAATTGGGCCCTAAAATGGCACTCTATGTTAACCTTCTTTCCTCCCCATCTCCATTTAATCCACCTTTTTTAGTGATTTTTTGTTTCTCTCTGACTAAATATTCTATTTTTCCTTCCTTAGGAGATCTTTTTTTCACTTACTTATCCTATAGCTAAACCCTGTGATTATTCAGATAGTAGCATGCTTATCAAATGATTATAATAAACTCATAATAGAAAACATGCCCAAAGGAGCCAACCTAAAGTCTTGCCTGTTGCTGACAGAGGTCCTGAGGAGACATTCCATTTAAGGCTGAGTGTTTCAAGGTCTCTCACTCTCTGCACCTTGTTTGGTGATAGGTCTCTGTATTTCTTCCATTTACTGCAAGAGGAATCTTATTAAAACAGTAGTATTTGAATTTTAAATAGGTATATGACCTATATAGTCTCAGGTTCTTGAATACCCAATCAATATTGGGGATTGGTTCCATCTTAAGGATCAAGACTTATTGGACAGAGCTGCTTATTGGTTCTCACCTGCCCAGTTACCTTAGAAACAACAACAACAAAAAAAAATCACACAGACAATGCAATAAATCACTGCTTGGCCCATTAGCTCTAACTTTTTATTGGCTAACTCTTATATTGATTTAACATATTTTTGTTAATCTGTATATTGCCATGTGACTGTGGCTTACTGGGTAAAGTTTCCAGAGTCTGTATCCGGTGACTCCATGACTTCTCTCTGACTCCACCTTCTTTCTTCCAGCAGTCAGCCAGATCTTCCTGCCTACCTAAAGTCTGCCTTGCTATAGGTCCAAAGCAGTTTCTTTTTAATTATCATTGGTAATCACAGAACACAGAGGGGAATTCCATATCACTTCCTCTTTTCTGTTTAAATAAAAAGAAAGTTTTAACTTTAACATAGTAAAATTACATATAACCAAAAAGGTATAAAACAAAAATTACAGTTACAATATTTATATCTACTTCCTATCTATTCTTCAACACCAACAAAGATTCCAGAAGGATATAATATTATCTAAGTAACAGGAAGTGCATTGTAAGCTATTTCCAGATTTCTAAAATTGACAAAGACATCTCAGTGCCTGAACAATCACCAAAAGTTCTTAATGTACCATTGGGGCATCCAGCTTTAGCCTACTGGCCCATAGTATCCAGCAGACTTTTCCATGAAGCAGGATATTTCAAAGGCAGTTCAGCTATATTAGAAGTTTGTCAGCCACTTCTTCTGTGTCCAGCAGAATGTTTGGCAGACTCTTACATGAAGCAGGAACCCCGAAGACCATCTGACCTTTAGGCAAGTTCAGCAGACATTTCTCTGGGGGTCCTCCATGTCCAGTTCATACGGCATATCATCAAGCAGTCCAGGCAAAAGCAGTTTCTTACCTAAATGGCTGGCAAACTCCATAAGGAACCTCTTTGATGCCCATAATCCTATTGAAGTAACTTTGCTGCCAGGAACATATGTATCTCATTATCATAAAAAGTCCTAAGTTATTAAAACATTTCAAATGCCATATTCTGAAGGTCTCTGGGAGATTTGAAGAATACCTATCTAACTAAAATATATCTCTATACATGTAGAAAACCTAACTAACACGACTACAAGGTTGGCTATTATAGATGATTATCCATTAATATATATTTTTAAATTATACATTATATTTCTAAATGAGCTGCATGAACACAATACCTCAAGCAAGGTATATATATACAGTATAATGAAATTGACCTTAAATTTGTACCAAAAAACAAGATCCATACCCATACAAATCTCTATAGCATATCCCAATTTAAATATAAAGAAATATTGATATTCAATATTTGAGAATATGAGTGTAGTTTGTCCATACTTCTTCCTGCTGTTTACTGGGTGAAGTAATTTTTGAAGGGTGTTCAAGGCAACTTTTGAGGGGTTCTTGGTCCATCAAAGCACAGTTATACCCACAATGGCCATAACTTCTAATCAATGTGTGATTACTGAATCAGCCTTTTCTGAGCTAAAAGCAGTTGCCCATTGAAACCCCGAATAAGTGTCAATGGTGTGGTGTACCATATTTTAATTTTCCAAATACTGCAAAGTGGAACACATACATCTGCCAGATTTCATTCCTTTGAGTAGCCTTGGATTAGTCCCTGCAGGTAGTGGTGTTTAGTTATAGAAAGAGCAAGGAGGATATCTCATTATAATCTCTTTAGCCTGTTGCTATGTAATAGAAAACTCTTTCTTTAAACATTTGCTGTCGACATAATGTTTTTTATAGAATTCTCAGGCCTTCAACACACTTCCAATCAGTAATGAATCAATTTCTGCATTACCTTGTGCTAGACTACCTAGCAGACCCATATGAAATCAGAAGTTTGTTATGTGTATGGAACAAAGCCTATTCCTGATTATATCTTGAACTTGTATAAGTAATGAAGTCAATTCTGTATCTTTTGGTATAAATTCAGTGGTTTCACTATGCAAGAAAACAAATCAGTAACTATACTAAGAGGTTCTTTAAAATCACTTAGTACCAGGAAAATAGCATATAATTCTGCCTTTTGGACAGAATTATAAGGGCTTTGTTTCACATTACATAAATCTTCTGATTTGTAAACTGCCTTTCCTGATTTATTTGCATCAGCATAGAATGTACAGGCTCCAGTTATTGGTTTGTCCCATACAATGCAGGGAAGAACCCAAATAGTTCTCTTTATAAGGTTCATTCTATCACTTTTAGGATAATTGGTATTATTCTCTCCTAAAAAATTAGTGCAAGCTCTTTACCAAGGTTCATTGTCTTTCCATAATTTTTTAATTTCATCAGTAGTAAAAGGCACTATAATCTCTGCTTGGTCCTTACCTACTAGTTGATGAAGTCTCAATTTTCCTTTTATAATTAATTCAGAGACTTTTTCCATATATTTTTTAATTTTTTATTTGGTTGATGTGGTAAAAATATCCATTCTAAGAAAATATCTTCCCTTTGCATTAAAATTCCTGCATGAGAAATTCTGAAAGTCAATTTGACTAAAATGCAATTAAAATTTGGATTCACCCTATCCACATGTGCCTCTTTAATTTTTCTTCAATGAAAATCAATTCCTTATCCACTTCAGCTGTTATTTCTCTGGGACTATTTAAGTCTTTGTTACCATCTAAGGTTGTGTTTTAATCAACTATTATATCAGATGTTACCCCAACAGTTTCTCATAGATTGGAATGTCTCTTAACAATCTTTAAAAGTTATTCAAAGTCCACAATTGGTCTCTCCTAATTTGTGTCTTTTGTATTTAATTATCTGTAAATTATTTTATAAGCTAGGTAATTGACAGAATCTCCTCTCTATATTTTTTTCAGGAGCAATTTGTAATCCCCATTTTGACAAAACTTTCTTTACTTCTTCAACATTCTTTCTAAAGCATCTATATTTGAATCAGATAGTAAAATTTCATCCATTTAATGTAAATTATAGATTTAGGAACTATTTTAGGTATTATTTCCAATGCCTGAATTATAAAGTGTTGGCATTGGGTGGTGCTATTGAGCATTCCCTGTGGGAGGATGGTCCACTGGTATCTCCTTGTAAGTTGAGAATTATTATAAGTAGGCACTGCGAATATAAATTTTTCTCTGTCCTTTACTTGTGAAGGTATAGTAAAGAAACAACCTTTCAAATCAATAACTATGAGAGACCATCCTTTTGGTAATAGAGAAGTGTGAGGAACTACATACAGATTGTAGAGGGCCCATAGATTGAATTACCTTATTGACAGCTCTTAGATCTGTCACCATTCTTTATTTACCAGATTTCTTTTTTAACAACAAATATAGAATTCCAATGGCTGATTGATTCTTCAATATGGTGAGCATCTATTTGCTCTTTTATCGGGTATTCTAAAGCCTGCAGTTTGTCTTCTGTTAACAGCCACTGTTTAACCATTTTAAAGGTAGGGCTATTGGCACCTCTAAAAGTTTGCTAGTTGCTTTGTGTTCTTGTACAACTTGAATGACTGTTGAGCTTTCTGTATAGTACCTTATAATATCCTTCCCAGAATTATGAGTTTCTGGGACTGCAAGAATGTTAATCTGGGCATTACATTGCTGCAGCAGGTCATGGCTCCATAAATTCAGTGTAATATCAGCCACATATGATCTCAGCCTTCCTCTCTGTCCTTCTGGCCCTATGAATTCAACCCATCTCATGATCTGCTTCACTTGAGATATGGTTCCAATTCCTAGTAATTGAACCTCTGCCTATTCAAGAAGCTAGTTTGGATGCCAAGATTCTGGAGTAATGATACTCATATCTGCAATCCTGTCTATCAAACCCACAATTACAATGCCACTTATAAACATGCTTAACTTTGTCATTTATAGATGTCTGCCAGAATATAGGTTTCCTATTTTCTATTGGAATTTTTGATTTATCCTCCATGTTTATTTTATCATCCAGAACAGTATCTTCTTTTACAGAAGGCTCTGGATTTTTTTAATTTTCCTGGTGAGAAATATTCTCCATAGTGACTGGTAATGACTGAACCACTTTTGACTTGGAGGACTGCAAAAGGTCCCTCAAGGAGTTTCCAGATGGTATCAGGTCACCTTGCCTGTCTTTTGTTGATATGCATTCATTGGTCCAATGTCAGCCTTTGCCACCCTTCTATATATACCTGAAAGATGAATCTTCCTATTCTTGCCATTCCCAGAGGAGATATTATTCTTAGAACTTCCTTGTCTATAATCCCTTCTCAGATGTTCTATTCTACCACAATTAAAACATTTGACATTTTGATGTCTCCTCATTCCTTTGAAAATTGTTTATCTTACCCAAGATACAGTATGATAGCCAAATATCTCAATGTTCATTGTATGCAGGATCCATTCATCCATAGGCATTGATCTAACCTTTAAAGATCGAGGTATCTTTTTGCATTCTAAGTTGGCATTTTAAAAGCCAGAGATTCAGTAAGTACTCATCTATTATCTGGGTCTGTTACTCCAATTTGTACAGCCTTAGTTAATCTTTGTAAAAAGTCACTAAAGGATTCTCTCTGGACCTGTTTAACTCTGCTATGTGATTCACATCATTTTCCTGGTTCTTTAATCCTGTCCTAGTCATTTAAGGCTGCTTTGTGGCATAAGAATAAGATCTGTTTATCATAAAGAGCTTCAGCCTGTGAACAAACATAATTGCTCTCACCAAGAATTTGATCTTAGGAAGTCTCAAGTCCTTTTGATTTTTTCCTATTGTTCTAAAATTTTAGTCTTTCCCTGAAATAACATTTAAATATTAGTTGAGGCCCATCATCCAGTACTGCTGAAATTAACTGAAGCTAGTCAGGTATCCATCTACCTTTTTTGGATCCTTTTGGGCCTTTAGAACTTGATGTTTTGTCAGAGTAGATTGCAGGGTAGGAAGCTAAAGCCCTGGGTAAGTCATTTCTGAAAGCCATTAGTGATTTTAAATCCTGTCTTTGTGCTGTCTTTCCCTGCTTATCAGCTTTATAATTTCTTCAATTGTTTCAAATCTTTTAACTGTTGTCTTTTGTAAAGCACGAGTCTCCTGGCCTGTATATATTTCTAGTGATTTCATTGAGGCACCTAGCCTCTGGTCCTCATTCTGCACATATTATTGAAAGGTCTGATTTTTTTCTTTAAAGATATTAGCTCATTATTGGACATTATTTGTTTAGCACGCAGATTGCCTTCTTGGATAGATACTCTATCTGTTAACCTATCATAACTTTTTAACAAATTTTGATTGTCATATTCAAGAGTATGAACTCTTTCAGATAATTTCTTAGTATCCTTTGACATGGATTCAATTTTGTCTGTCAAATTAATGTTACCCTTTCCAATAGTATTAATATTTTTAGGAAACTTTTGATTTTCCATGGTATTAATCATGTCAGCTACCTGTTCATTATTAGTATGTAAAGACGGTATCATTTCTAAAAGTGCCACATTCTTGGATCTGTTATCAAACCATCTTCTTGCGCCCAGGGGTCTCCTTCACTCTCCCTCCCTTCTGTGGGGTCGCAGGATCACCTAGTTTAGCTTGTTTGGGCTCTGGGTCTGGAGCTCGGGACAGAGGGCAGCGGGAGTTTCTCTGTTTTGGTGGCTGGCCTGCAGAGTGGTAGACCTTTTGTTGGCGAGGTCACTGGCGAACGGGGAGCCTGGTCCTGTTCCTGAAGACCCTTCTGAGTGGTGAGAGGGATCTTGGCCCGTGGTGGGAGCCAGGAAACAGAGCTAGGGCATCTTATAAGTGAGGCCTCTGGCCAGCCGGAAAACCTGATTCTGCTTTAAAAGACCCATTAGATAGCATCTATAGGAGGAGATGGGCAGGTGCCAAGGCAAGAATTCACCCAACAATCTGAAAAACAACATAAAAACACCAGAACCCAATCATCTTCTTAAGGATATAATATGAAGAAAAAAACTGAGTCCCAATATCCAATAAATGGATGTAACAAAATAAACATATGTTGGAGGAGCTTCTTGTTGATTCCAAGCTGCTCAGTCCTGAAATAATCACACAGAAACCATATTTTTTAAAACACTGCTTGATCTGCTAGCTTTAGCTTCATATTGACTTACTCTTACATGTTAATTTAATCCATTTCCATTAATCTGTACATTACCATGAGGTTGTAGCCTACCAGCAAAGTTTCAGTGTGTCTGTCTCTGGCAGTGGCTCCACAGCTTCTCCCTGACTCCACATCCTTTCTCCCACCATTCAGTTTTGTTTTCCATGCCTAGCTCACAAAATACAGAGGGCAATCCCAAATCAACCATATAAGCCTTGCAGAATGCAATCCATAGTTTTAGCAAAAAAGTTACTAAAATTTACCATGGCAATATTGTCTGCAATTAAATTTTGATTTATTAATTACCTTTTATGAGGTCCAGTAAATTGTTTTAGGTGTAATAATCTTTATTGTCCAACAGGTATTGTGGTTGCAGAGTTATGACTAGCAGCACAACCTGGTGCCATGAACATTTCTGAACTGCCCTGTTCTTTTTTTCCCTTCTGGTGCTGCTTAAATCCTAAAAAGTATGCTTTTCTTGACAAATTCATAGCAATTAAATCAATTCCGTACAAGAGCAAAAATCCCAGAGCTGTCAGGGGTGAGACACTTTCTGGGTTGTGAACTGGTTAGGCCTTTAAGGTAGGTGTGGAGTGTGGATCCATGTGGGGTGCCAGATGAAGATGGATGCTTAAAAGAAATCCCATACTGGCTCAGAATTGAGTATAATAGAGTGTTATTTATTCAGAGGTAGATTCACAGATTACAGTCCTCTGGTAAAACAGAGAATAGCAACTGAATCCTGCAGCAGGAAGAGAGGCCAGACTCATGGTTTACATAGGCATAAATACCAAGTGGGCAGGTAACTTAAAGGCTTCAGGCTGTAGGAAATCCCACAGCAGTAAACCATGAACCTTGTGGTAAAATATAAAATAATAAAAATGACTTAATTTAAGATGTAAGAGTTAGTTAATAAGAAGCCTAAACTATTGGTCAAGGAGTCTTATAATTAATATACTTTCTGTGTGATCATTTTGGGTCTGGGTGGCTGGGAAATGAATGAGCAGTCTTGGCCTTCACTGTGTCATTATCTGAAGGAACCATTTCTATTTTGATTTTATAGGGAATTATAGTGAAGAGATTACATGACTCTAAGATGAGACTTAGAATTTTTAGACCTTTAAAATAGTTTGAGAGTATATTTCACTATGGAGAGTTTGGAAGTTCTACAGAATACATTTTTGTATTATGACATGGCTAATAACCTTTGGGAGCCAGGAATTTAAATGTATTGGTTTGAAGAAAAATTTACTTAGAAGTGTGACTTTGTTGGAGTAGGTGCGGTCTTTAGGTCTCATATATGCTAAAATAATGTCCACTGAGACAGGCCACATCCTGTTGCTTGTAAAATGTAGGACTCAGCTACTTCTCCAGCACCATGTCTGTCTACAAGCTGCTATGTCCCACCATGATGATAATGGACTGAAACTCTGAAATATAATCAAGGCACTCCAATTGAATGTTTTTCTTTATAAGAGTTGCTGTGGACAGGGTGTTTTTTCAAAGCAATAGAAACTTTATCTAAGACAATGAGCAATTAACATAACATCTCTCATGCCTAAAACTTTAATTTTAGCAATCACATCTATGATCAAAATTATCATTCTTATCATCTCCATCATCATTGCCCCCATTAAAAGGATTTTCAGATTTTCTTTGTAATTAAATCAGCTTTATTAGTATATGTCTACTTTGATTTGTTTCTTAAGATTATTTCTAATATAGCTCCTATTCCAGAAATCATGTAAGAATTTATTATTTTAGATAATATACTGAATTATGCTAAGAAAGAATAATTAAATTAATTTGGGGAACTGTTACCTATGTTATACTGCTATTAAAGAAAATAATGAGAGAAACATTTTCATTCCACTATTCCTGCACTCAATCTCACTTTGTATTTTTGATTACTGATTTCTATCTGAAAAAAAAATGTAATCTAACCATATTGTTCATTTATGAAGATGATCTACGATGTCAAAATGTTCTGTCAGTTGTTATTTCCACTGGTTGTTTCAATTTATTAAACTTCCACAAATTTATCAAGTGGGATATGAATAACTAAGAAACAAGAATCAACTTTCTCATCAGAATTGATACTCTAAAGATATTTTATTTTAATTATATTATTTTATGTTTTAGACTGTTATAATATAATTTTGTTTTAATCTTTAAAGCAATTTTTAGAATATTTTAATGATTTGTTTAACTTTATTTAACTTACATTGGTGTAAAGGTGTCAGATCCCCTGGAACTGGATATTCAGACAGTTGTGAACTGCCATGCGGGCTGGAAATTGAACCCAGGTCCTCTGGAAGAGAAGTCAGTGCTTTCAACCATTGAGCCAACTCTCTAGCCCCCAACTTTAAAGCATTTTCATGAAGTTTTTGATATAGTCTCTTAAATAATTGTGTTATTCAAATTTAAAGACTAATTGGATTATTAATGATAGTAATTACCCATTTGTCCAAATTTCCAAGGACAGATAACCAATATTTCTAGATAATACCCTAGTATGCTATAATCTTTGTAGGAAAAGGTAGAGATATATTTTCAACATCTAAGATTAACACCTAAATAATCACATTAAACATTCTTTTCCCCTAAAAATTGAGTTCTATTGTATTAGTGTGTTGATCTTCATGGTATTTATTTCTATAGTTTTAAATCATATATGTATATGGTTTAAAATATGTATTAAGCATAATATGTTACACAAGCTCAGAATATATTTTTATTGAACTCTAAACACTATTTTTATTCAGTATTCAGGAAAGTCGGGTTCAACCTACCTCTTGACCCAGCAATACCACTATTGGGAATATACCCAAGAGATGCCCAAACATACAACAAAAGTATATGCTCAACTATGTTCATAGCAGCATTGTTTGTAATTGCCAGAACCTGGAAACAACCTAGATGTCCTTCAATGGAAGAATGGATGAAGAAAGTATGGAATATATACATATTAGAGTACTACTCAGCAGTAAAAAACAATGACTTCTTGAATTTTGCATACAAATGGACGGAAATTGAAAACACTATCCTGAGTGAGGTAAGCCAGACCCAAAAAGAGGAACATGGGATGTACTCACTCATATTTGGTTTCTAGCCATAAATAAAGGACATTGAGACTATAATTCGTGACTCTAGAGAAGCTAAATAAGAAGGTGAACCCAAAGAAAAACATATAAGCATCCCCCTGAATATTAACCTTCATCAGGCGATGAAAGAAGACAGAGACAGAGACCAACATTGGAGCACTGGACTGAAGTCTCACGATCCAAAGGAGGAGCAGAAGGAGAGTGAGCACGAGCAAGGAACTCAGGACTGCGAGGGGTGCACCCACACACTGAGGCAATGGGGATGATCTATCGGGAACTCACCAAGGCCAGCTGGCCGGGGACTGAAAAAGCATGGGACAAAACCGGTCTCGCTGAACATAATGGACAATGAGGACTACTGAGAACTTAAGAACAATGGCAATGGGTTCTTGATCCTATTGCATGTAATGGCTTTGTGGGAGCCCAGGTAGTTTGGATGCTCACCTTAATAGACCTGGACGGAGGTGGGTGGTCCTTGGACCTCCCACAGGGCAGAGAAACCTGTTTGCTCTTTGGGCTGAGGAGGAAGGAAGACTTGATTGGGGGAGGGGGAGGGGATGGGAGGTGGTGGCGGGGAAGAGGCAGAAATCTTTAATAATTAAATTAATTAATTAATAAAAAAAATCAGCAAGAAAAAAACAAACAAACAAAAAAAAAACTCAAAACTTTTTATACACAAAATGGTTCTCCAAAACACAAACTCAAAATGTTTTTTTTTTTTTTTATTAGAAATTAATAGCCAGAACCTGGAAACAACCTAGATGCCCTTCAATGGAAGAATGGATGAAGAAAGTATGGAATATATACATATTAGAGGACTACTCAGCAGTAAAAAACAATGACTTCTTGAATTTTGCATGCAAATGGACGGAAATAGAAAACACTATCCTGAGTGAGTTAAGCCAGACCCAAAAAGAGGAACATGGGATGTACTCACCCATAATTGGTTTCTAGCCGTAAATAAAGGACATTGAGCCTATAATTCGTGATCCTAGAGAAGCTAAATAAGAAGATGAACCCAAAGAAAAACATATAGTTATCCTCCTGGATATTAACCTTCATCAGGCGATGAAAGGAGACAGAGACAGAGACCCACATTGGAGCACCGCCTGAAATCCCAAGCTTCAAATGAGGAGCAGAAGGAGAGAGAGCACGAGCAAGGAACTCAGGACCGTGAGGGGTGCGTCCACACACTGAGACAATGGGGATGTTCTATCGGGAACTCACCAAGGCCAGCTGGCCTGGGTCTGAAAAAGCATGGGACAAAACCGGACTCCCTGAACATAGGACAATGAGGGCTGCTGAGAAGTCAAGAACAATGGCACTGGGTTTCGATCCTAATACATGATCTGGCTTTGTGGGAGCTTAGCCTGTTTGGATGTTCACCTTCCTGGACCTAGATAGAAGTGGGAGGACCTTGGTCTTCCCGCAAGGCAGGAAATTTAGACTGCTCTTCAGTATGGAGAGGGAGGGGGAATGGAGTGGGGGGAGGAGAAGAGGAGTGGGGATAGGGAGGGGAGTGGGGGGAGGAGGCAATATGTGGGAGGGAAATGGGAAACGGGGAGCAGGTGGAAATTTTAATTAAAAAAGAATAAAAATAAATTGAAAAAAAAAAAAGGACAATGGCTCTGGGTTTTGATCCTACTGCACGTATTGGCTTTGTGGGAGCCTAGGCTGTTTGGATGCTCACCTTACTAGACCTGGAAGGAGGTGGGAGGTCCTTGGACCTTAAACAGGGTAGGGAACCCTGACTGCTCTTCGGGCTGCTGAGGGAGGGGGAGTTGATTGGGCGAGGGGGAGGGAAATGGGAGGCGGTGGCGGGGAGGAGGCAGAAATCTTTAATAAATAAATAAATTTTTTTAAAAAAAGAAATTTACAGGCATTTGTTTGGCTCTGATCCTAGAAGAAAAGACTTTTACACATATATAACAATCAGAGGAGTTTTCAGTAATCTTTTTTTTTTCCCTTGATAGTTGTCTTGTAAGAAATAACCTAAAGCTTATTGTCATAAAGTGTTTAGATGCAGAACAGATCAGGGACTATTTGTGGGAAGTTTATCGAAAGTGAACGAAATTCCTTTCTCTAGAGAGACGTTTCTGTTTCTACTTTTAAAATATGAAGTACTGTGGATGTTGATTTCCCTCCATTGATTAGTCATTGTGTAAAACTGTGTTGCAACTCAATGAGTGTTCAGTCTCTTTTTTTTTTATTTTGTTATTCCTCAAGAGGCATTTCATTCACATGCAACATTTTTATTTCTTACAGTCACACTGTGACCTGAGTAACTCTAGCATACAACAAGCTATCTTTGTTAAAATAATATCCTATTTGTCAAATTAAATTGGGAAAAATTTTTATTGGACTATCTTAACACAGATGGCACAGTTGACTGGGCATAATTAAATTATGTATACTCTTAATTTCTATTTCTGCTCTTGGATCTTTTTAAAAGTTCTATGTCCTTTGTTGTTCTAGTAATATTATAATCTGTGAGATAAAATTTTGATATATAGATCATATATATACCATAAAACATGTATATAATATATTATGAATAAAATATGATTATGTTATATATTTTAGTTAAATATACATCTAATACATATTATTTGTTATATATGTATTTAATCCATACCAAGGATAATTTTATTTAGTCATTTAATTTTACTTATTTTCATACATTTATCATTTCTAAGTGAATATAAAATTCTTTTCTGACCCTAATCTATGTGTTCTTCACAAATTATGTTCAACAAATAAATCACTATAAATAAAAGTATTATTAAGTGTCAAATATTGATAAGAGAGTTGCAACTGAGATTAAAGTATGATGATAGTAATGTAAAATGCTAAAAGTCATTTTCAAAAAATGTCTGGAAATTTATGATACACTAATAAAAGGATCTGATCATTATCATCCTAGATATTCATTAAACAGCACATATCTACTCAAATTTATGCATGAGTATCCAAACCAGTTTCATTTTTAGTATCTTAGATCTGGAAGCAATTAGATTGTCCTGTAATATGTGTATTTATAAATAATTTATGATATACTCATACTATGACATCCTTTACAGTTCCCAGAAAATCCTGAACAATTGATAATATCAAACTATGATACAATATTTGATATTATAGCAAGAAAATTTAAAGTCATAAATAATAGATGGCATACAATTCCATGTATACCTTTCTATTAACATACTATCGACAGGGCTTCAATGGAATTTAATCTCTAGTGAAATGTAACACATACAGATATGGAAATATTTTGGACCGATAAAATCATTCTGAATATTTATTTTGGCATTATTTATTTTGATTAGTGCAAGTATTAGAGAAACCTTATGCTATTCTTGTACACTAGACCATGGCTGTTATGAATTGCTATTGAAAATTAAAAATTTCATTGAAAATTATCTAAAAATTCTCATTAAAAATATTTATATTATACCATGTGGCATTTCATTACTATATTTCTGTATTCCTTTCCTTATAACATTTTCATTTTTTAATGTGATAGAAACCCCACATCTACATTTCTTCTTGAAAATAAAACTTGTAAATCATTAATTACAGTCTTAGTAAATTTATGTTGTTATAAGAAATATAATAGCTTAAATATCTAATACACAACATCCCTTCTTTCCTGCAAATTCTGTAACTCAACACTGAGACCCCGGAAGCTCTGTGGTCTGAAGAATGGCAACTTCATTGTTTATAGGCAGTCAACTTGTGATTGTGTAATGATATAACGAAAGCACAAAGAAAAACTTTCCTGTCCCTTAAAGAGTCTAATCTTATTTACAAGAAGATTACCTTGTGATGATACATCCAAAGGTGTATCAGCCCACACCATCACATCAATAATGGTATAAAAGAGAAATGAACTATTTGGGCTTATTTATTTGAATAGCTGTTCTCTAGCTGGAGACTTGGAAGGAACAGTATGAATCCTTTAAAAGTAGAAGCCTCCCTGTAGAAAGTATATCAGAATTTGTGAACTTTGAGGCCAAATAGTCTGGTCTCACTTCCTGTTATTTCCTCCCCTATACATCCAGATCCTCTGCCACTAACTATGTGTGGATAAAGTATGGACACCATGCATCCAGATTGCTCAGCTGATCTCACATTTGTGTCTATGTCTTCCATGCATGATAGACTTTATCCTTCTGAAACTGTAGACCAGGATAAACTCTCTCCAATACGTAGATTTTGTCATGGTATTCTAGCAGAGCAACAGAAATAGTTAATACATTTCTGTAACCATTTCTAACTGTTTGAGTTCATGCTTAGGTACTAAGCATTTTCAACTATACTATCTGAGTAGTTTTCAGATGTATTAAATCTTGTCGTTATTCCTTTTTTTCTACCCCAAGATTCTTCCTTTGTAAGAAACACCCACCATTTTTTCACTGATCAGATTTATATAATTCCTTTTGTAATATTTTACCAAGTTGGCTAAATAATTTGAGTTTATGTTAATAGGAAAATGCAAACATATTTGACACTTCTTTTCTTTTGGGTGGAATTATTTTAAGAAACCTTAAATTTAGTGAAATTAATGCAAAAACTTGTGATGCATGGTGACGATCAATATATAAAACATGATTTATTTCTTTGTATTTCAAAATTAAATGAGGACTACAAAAATACAGGAAATATTGAACCAAGAAGAATATCCCAAATTGAATTCAAATAGGCTTTAGAAATTCAAACAAATTTTAGAAAATGTGACTTTTGCACTGCAAGCAATAGGTCTTGCTTGTACAGTTCCATAACTAGACAGATTTGCTTGTCTAACATTGGTAACCAGTATGAATACATGGCAGGACTCCTGTAAAAGAGCAGAGACCAACATGTGATAGCTGCAAGACGGGAAAGCGAATGCCAGTGAACCTTTCCTTTGGCAGAAAGATATGAAAGAAAACGGTTATAGAATTGAGCATGCATGACTCCTTCCTGGGATATCTGTCAAATTAGTCCTTCTCCCAGGGGACCACTTATGAGGATGTGGAGATTTTCAGTAAGTATTGCTCCCATATGTCACTTCAGTGATAACTAAAAAAGATATTTCTTGCCCTATATGGAAATATAAAATATGAAGTAATAAATTTCCTGCCTTAACGGAGAAGTAGTTGACATCTGCAGTACAAAATTAGAGTAGCATTCCCATGGGAAATAAGACAGCAGAGAAAAAAAGGTTAGCAGAAACAGTGATAACACAGGTTCCTTGTGGCAGGGACAGAATCCTGACTAGAGAGATCTTTATGCCATGTTTTCTAATCACTTAAATCCTTCCATTTTTGTGAATGAGTGAGACAATTTGGCTAGCAGTTCTCTTTAGAGACGTGACATAGTACACTAAAATAATCTGTTGGTCAATACTGAAAGGAGAAAAATTGGAAATTTGTAAATGAAAAATTTAATGGCCACTTGGAAAGAATTTCATAATTTCTTTAACACAGAAGTTTTAATCTTAAACGATAAACTCAAATTTACATAAATGACACATGTATAGATTTTTATTATGGTACTGCTTATAATACTGAAAGAGTTGAGAAAGCGCTTTGAATATGTTTCAGTAAATCACTAAACAATGATATAATTAAATACTAATAGTTTGTAAAATGATTTTTAAAAATGAACAGTGTCTATAAATACCACAACAGAAAATTGTCAAATAGTGCAGAGTAGAACTAAAAGATGCAAAAGAATATTTACACAGAAAGTAATTATGTCGGTGTAATATAAATATATATATATATTTATGTATGAAAGTAGCAAATTAAATATATAATTGTACAGATAGAAAAAAATAATTTTAAACTCAAGCAGAATAGAGAAGTAGGATACAGAATTTAGTTAATTAATTATTTTACGTATTTTGATAAAATATTTTAAGGCAAAGTTTAAAAGGAAATAATAGCTTATTTCTTGGTGCTAGGAACATAAAATCCAGTACATATTAAAAAATAATAAACCCTTATATAATTCCAAGAAATAAGATATTTCCCTGAAGAACATCATATCCTGCCAAAACCTAGAAAGAAACTTCAAAAACTGTATGTTATTTTATATTTTCCATTTTATGTTTTTATTTTTTTCTTTATTTTATTCGTTTTAAATTAAAATTTCTGCCTCCTCCCCATTTCCCATTTCCCTCCCAGTCCTCCCACACATCTCCCCCTTCCCCCACTCTCCTCCCCCTCTCCTCACTCCTTTCCCCCTCCTCCCACTCCATTCCCCCTCCCTCTAGGTACTGAAGAGCAGTCCAAATTCCCTGCCCTGCGGGAAGTCCAAGGTCCTCCCAATTCTATCTAGGTCCAGGAAGGTGAGCATCCAAACAGGCTAGGCTCCCACAAAGCCAGATCATGTATTAGGATCGAAACCTAGTGCCATTGTCCTTGGCTTCTCATCAGCCTTCATTGTCTGCCATGTTCAGAGAGTCCGGTTTCATCCCATGCTTATTCAGTCCCAGTCCAGCTGGCCTTGGTGGGCTCCCAATAAATCAGTTCCACTGTCACAGTGGGTGGGTGCACGCCTCGTGGTCCTGACTTCCTTGCTCATGTTCTCCCTCCTTCTGCTCCTCATTTGGACCTTAAGAGCTCAGTCGGTTGCTCCAAATTGGGTCTCAGTCTCTATCTCGATCCATCGCCACATGAAGGTTCTAAGGTGATATGCAAGATATTCATCAGTATGGCTATAGGATAGGGTCATTTCAGGTTCCTTTTCCTCAGTTGCCCAAGGTACTAGCTGGGGACATCTCCCTGGACACCTGCGAGCCCCTCTAGAGTCAAGTCTCTTGCCAACCCTAAGATGGCTCCCGTAATTAGGATATATATTTCTCTGCTCCCGTATCCATCCTTCCTATATCCCAACCATCCTATTCCCAGAAATATAGTTTTAAAATATGCTAATTTTGAATATCATATAGCTTTCTGTGTATAGATTATTACACTGCCACGGCCACTGCCACACACACAGAAGCTATGAATTTTAAGGTTCTTCTGCTCCCAATTTCCTAAACTCACATATATAGAAAACTGAAATAAAGTTTAAGCTCTCATTTGGAGCATGTTGTTTTTAATTTTCTATATTTTATATGTGTCTTAGAAAATTTACATGACTCAATTATAATTTAGTTAATAAAAGTATTTCCATCACACTAGTATCCCTCCTCACATGCTATTCTAGCTATATTCATATTTCTATAAATTGTATATGTTCACTTGCATATGCTTATTTAAAATTAATCATGTTAAAATTATATAAGATCATTTCTATATTGTTAGTTAGAGATAAGTCATATTTTACTCTTATGGATAGTAAATAGACCACTCATGAGTGCTAAGATGATGGACAATTTTTTAATCTTCCAGTGACAGATTTTTAATATCTAAAAAAGAAAGCATTTAGAACCTATTCCTTAGTATTATCATTAGGTTAAATTAAATAATATAAAATGCTAAAACCTCTACCTAAAAATGAAAAGAAAAGTTCAATATAATGATGAAATGGCGATATTTAATGTACAGAGATACAAAATCAAAGCAATCTATGTCATATTTTAGAAAAATCTCTAGGAAAATATTATTATACTCTTCCTTTCTGTCTACCACCATGCTTCCAGAGCCTTGGAATATTAAGTATTTAAGTACCATGGGTGTACCATTTAAGACGGAGTGAAAAAAATATTACTTGTTCTTAGGACTTCCAATAATGAGTCAGTAATGACCACCTTAAAATTATTTGTTTTTTTCCTGAACCTAATGATCTCAGAATTTTGTCAGGAAAACTCCTTCTTACAGTGTATATGAGTAATGCAGAGACCTGAAAATGGTCATAGTTCTAAGGATTACGTGACTATTGAGTGTATAGCCTCATATGAATCATCTGTATCACCCCATCTAAGACTCAAGAAATATCACAGAAAAGGTGGTAGAAAAACAATGGTAATGCTTTTGGTGAAATGCTCTCTTCTGTTCTTGTTTTGACCAATGCACTCATGAAATCAAAAATTCTTGGAAATCTGAGTAATATTAAGCTTTTTAACATTTCATCATAGATAGGAGAGGAGTTGGGAGTTCTTGCCTCACCTTGAGGAAGATTTGGTATTTAATGGATGCCAAGGAAAAAGGAGAAATTTTCTTCAGAAATATAGACAGTTGGTAATAACACATTCTAGAGTAAATAGTTTAAACCCGTGTTTGCAAAAGCAATACTAATAAAATCCACTGGGATATAGAAAGAGACTAAAGAAGAACAAAAAAAGATATAAAAATAGGAAGAGAAATTTTGGTGAAGAAAAAGAGGTCCAACAGAAATTATAAAATGATTAAGGAGGGTAATGGATATATGCATTCAAAATACATTGTATATATCTATGATACTACCAAATAAAACATTTTTATTTTAATTCCCAAACAGATATTCCAGTGACACATACCAAGTCTTTTAAAATTATTTGTACTTACAGTATATTCAAATATGCAAATAGCATAGAAACCTGAAATTTCTGTTGTCATTCTAAAGTAGGCCTAAACTAGACAAAACAAGTAAGATTATGTTACAAATCTTTAACTTCTCTAAATTTAGGATGATTTTCAGACAATATTACTATGACAAAATAAAATTGAAAATATTTATAATTGAAATGGATAGTTGAAGAGAATTGGCACATTTACAGAGTGGGATATAAAGTGTCTAGAGTGGGAGATAAAATGTTCATTATTGCCTTGTAAATATAGCAATAAAACATTAGTAGGAATTGGAAAACTAGCAAATTTTAGGTGTCAGAATAGAAAATTAAACATTAACAAAAAAATACACAGAAAAACAAAAAAACAGCATAGCAAAGAGTAAAATGAAGAGATTACTGAGAGCTTTTTCCTATTTATTTATTTTTTTCCAAAAACATGTATTTTTTTCTCTAACAAATCATATTTAGGGCTTCTATTCTTAAACTATAACAGTCTGATTTATTCTCAAACTAGGAAAGTTTTACTTTGTTAGAAAGAGAAAGGAGAATTAGCAGAAAAATATTTTACTATTTGTTTTATTATTTTAATGTATGCTTATTTTAGTCTCCAATATTAACTTAAAATAAATTCCATTGTTCAAAATTATTAATCCTAACTTTCAAAGGCATGTCTGCGTGTATATTCATGACAATTATTATTGTTAACTTTTGTAGTTGGAAATTAAGATCGTTTTCCTTATGTCTTAACGGTCTTTGATTACTTTAACTTGCATCTTTATGACATGTCAAGAGTCAGTCATACCTCTTTTTCATATAGCACCCAGCAATTTCAATTATAATGACTTTTAAAGATCCTTGTTTTGGAATAATTTTATAATAATGTCAACTCTCAAGATCAAAAGAACACTGCAAGCTGTTCTTGAAAATGACCAAAGATAATTCTTCCCACTTGTAAAACATTTGATTTGTTAATCTGATTGATCAGAAATTTAGATTTGATTTAATACAAAATGCTCACGCCCCCCCAAAATTTACAGAATAACATTAACATTATATGAATTTAACAAGTTAATTATAGGAATATATACATACATTTATGTAATAACAATAAAAACTAGATGATGGATTTGAAGGATTGTGGGAATATGTATAAGTGAGGGCTTGAAGGGATGTAAGGGAAGGGAGAAATGCTGTAGTTAAAATATAATATCAATAAATTAAAAATAATTTATTTGGATTTCAAAATTATCAAACTTTATTTTATAACAATACTCAAAACAAACTAAATGACTGGAGCAAACAATTTACAATACAGGACACTCTTTTTCTCTGGCGCCAAGGTCTTAGAGATGGCTAATGAAATAAATGTTAGGAGAAATCAAATTAAACTGACTGTGATTATTGAGGAATACACTAAAAAATGTGAGAGTCAAGTAAGATATACCTATAAATATGTAAAATAAATATATGTTTAAGTTTAAAGCAAATCAGGGTCACAAAAGAACTTTGACTGTGTGTAGAATGGAAATTAGCCTCACATCAGCATATATGCACTTGGTATTCAGCTAAGAAGTAAAGTTACTAGAGAAGAAATGCAAGACTTGGCTAAATTTGAACGTCAAGCTTTCAGTAATGCTTAAAGAAAACAGGAAGTTTAAATTTCTGTTTTCGTTTAATCATACTATATACATATATATATCAAATGATGCCACTGAAGTCTATAAATTATCCAATTAAAGTATTTTGAATATTTTGGGCTATAAAAAGCAAATAATTTTAATATCAATATATCCTGTGAGTTATTTGGCATGAATATAACTCATGCAGTATTTATAATAAAGTGATATTTGTTGTTGGTCTGAAAACCTAATTCATGTAAACTTTCCTGAAACTGAGCCATAAAAATATTAAATGAAGAATTATAAAATATCTACCTATTTTGCTTATACTAAAGCCTCTGTAAATATTTGACTTACAGACAAAATTCCAGAAATAACCTTCATCTTTTCCTTTAATAGAAACCTCACAATCTTAACTGTGGACTTTAACTATAAAATAATATGTGATCTAACTGGTTTCTGTACACCTATTAATAATTTTAAAACATAGATTTTATTTACATGTAGTTTTTCATTCAAGAGAAAATAACCTGCTGTATGGGAATATTTAATGCATTCGAGTTTTCTTAAAATCATTTTATTATTTGAGCAAAATAAAACCCCAGTTTAAGGGAATATTGCATTGGATTAAAAGGCAAGAACACTACAGCAAACTGCACAACATCCAGATTTGAAGGAAAGGATGAGGCTGTCAGCATAGCTGGCTATCCAGTCAAACTGTGATGATGTATTTGGATATTGAAGAACACACAGTGGTGAATGCGTGGTCAAATCAGGGATCGAAATGAGGAAAGTCCCGGTTGTCATTTTTATTTCTCCAGTGAAGTCAAGTTTAAGCTTTTGAAAAGTGGAGCAAGGATCCTGGAAATGGAAATCCTTTCCTAAAGCTCAGGCAAGCTCAAGGCAATCAATGGCAATATCAGATTGAAGCTCAGGACTTTTAATCAATGTGACTTAACCCTGATTTGGGGAAAAATTATTTGGAGGACAAGAATATCAACTATGTGCATTCCTGTGTGTTTCTGCTGAGAATAACAATTATCTCTTATCACTGATGATAAGGAAGCTTCTAGAATGAAAGACCTGCTGGAATAATTGCTGTCAGTGCAGGGGAGAGGGTGGGAGCTCAGTGCTCAGTGTGAGCCAATTCTGCTGCATCTGACATGCTGTTTAAAACCACTAGGAGAGACAGTAGTTGTCATATAATCTTGATTCCTAATGCTGCATTGACAGCTTACTTGTGGAATTTAAGTAGGGAGTTTAACCAGTTACCTCTGTACTTATGAATTATAATAATTCTAAAGGCTTTCACTTTTTACCTGAACCAAAGATAACACCCTTAAGTGACAAGAATATAGTCCCTAAGAAACGCACATTAGATGAATTGATTTATCTTTCAGGCATGCATATATCAAAACTTTGTTTCCTAGAACGATACGTGTGAGGAAGAGAGTCATGCCATTCTCAGTTCTCATTCATCTATTTCACATGATTAATTTCCGTCATTTAAGGAACTTAGCTAAGTGAAGGCCACAGGTTTTGTAAAATAGTTTCTACTGGAAATGTTAATGGTTTTATCTGGCTTAGAAACAGGATGTTTGCAAGACACCTCTGCTACCCTGTATATACAGGAGCATGGGTTTCTACCAGATAAATTATCTTGTTTGATAATCAAGTATGAAAGGAATAAAAAAACCATCAAAACACATTCTATTGCCGGGCGATGGTGGCGCACGCCTTTAATCCCAGCACTTAGGAGGCAGAGACAGGCGGATCTCTGTGCGTTCGAGACCAGCCTGGTCTACAGAGCTAGTTCCAGGACAGACTCCAAAACCACAGAGAAACCCTGTCTCGAAAAACAAACAAACAAAAAAAAAAAAACAAAAAACAAACATTCTATTGAGTCTTTTGCTGAAGTTGTTTAACTAAATGTCCATTATGATAATAAGAATAGTGACTGACAAATAAAATTCACATTTTTTTGATTGTTAGTTGAAGCAAAGAGATACTGACCAGGTCCCTTATATAAACTAACAGAAATTTCTGGTATCTTTATGCCTAGATTTTATTTGTTTCTTGTTTGTTTGTTTCTTTGTTTGTTTGAGACAGGATTTTTCTGTGTATGATACCTAGCAGTTCTGGAACTAGCTCTGTATAATAGGCTGGTCTAGAACTAAGAGAGATCTGCCTGCCTTTGCCACCTGAGTGTTGGCATTAAAGGCAAGTGCTACTGCCACCTAGCATGCCTGGATTTTAAAGTAAGGACAATTTACCAATCTCATCAGCTTGCTGGAAATTTGTCAACACTTGATAGAATGTAGTTTCATACTGAGTGCTAAATAAACAACAACTTTTATTACTGTCATTACTGATATTATAATTATCAAAATAACTGTTTTTTAATTAAAACCCGGCATGGTTTTTAAAGAATTCAGTTTGCTTTTTTCTTTTGTTCTGTCAAATCCTCTAGCATTCCAACAGCGCAAGTAAAACTTCATTTTAGTGGGTTTGTAAAAAGAAATCATTTCACTTTGTGAATTTCCAGGAAATACTTATAACATAAAACAAATAGGGCAGTATGTGGCCTATGACTCAAAGACAAATATGGAAATTAAATTTAATTGCCTGTCCAGGAAATAGAGGGTACAGTTAATAGTTTGACAAATTTAAACTGTTTGTAGCATGCATCTATTAATTCTTTGTATAGAAAACAAATGCATATATATATATATTGTATTAGCCTAGATAGTTAAATATATAGTGTGGGAGGTCCTTCTGTCTGTGTGTTGCTTTTATTGGTAAATAAATAAATAAATAAATAAATAAATAAATAAATAAATGCTTTGAGACTATAGCAGGGAAGAACAAAACTAGGCAGGGAAAGCTAAGCTGTATGCTGGGAGAAAGAAGGGTAAAGTCAGAGAGATGCCATGGAGCTGCAGCCAGAGTCAGACATGCTGAAAATTTGCCGGAAAGCCACTGCCACATGGCGATTCACAGATGAATAGAAATGGGTTAAATTAATATGTAAGTGTTAGCCAATAAGAAGCTAGAGCTTTAGCTGGGCGGTGGTGGTGCATGACTTTAATCCCAGCACTTGGGAGGCAGAGGCAGGCGGATCTCTGTGAGTTCGAGACCAGCCTGGTCTACAAGAGCTAGTTCCAAAAAAAAAAAAAAAAAAAGAAGAAGAAGAAGAAGAATCTAGAGCTAATGGGCTAAGGGGTGATTTAATTAATACAGTTTCTGAGTGATAATTTCCAGTCTAAGCTAGCCAGGCAGCCAGGAACCAACAAGCAGCTCTCCTCCAATAAATCTGTAATGATAGCACTTGTTGAGTAAATATATAATATTCTTTTGATTTCCTTCATTCCATAATTTCTGGGCTCATAGGACTCATAACAAAAGAGCAAGACGATGACTAAACACAAGATGTTAAGAAGTAGATATATGAAAATTTTATTAATTTTTAACTAAAATGTGAAGGAAAGCATGACCATTTCCAAGAGCTTATATGTAGAAATTTCCTGTTTACTGAATTGCCTGTTGTTTGACATAATTATTTTCTATAAAATACAATTTCTGTAACAGTTAGCTTTTTGACTTGAAAGTCCTAAATAGCAATTGGCAGAAAAAGAAACGAGGAATTCATGTATATATAGCATAATAAAAAAGACAGACTCCAAATATCAGACTTGAAAGACAACTTCCTGATTTATACATATTATTTAAAGTGATTCTTTCAATGTTTTAATTATCTTTTAAAGGTCATTGGACATATTCATGATTGCCATTTTGAAGTCTTTATCTTGTGTTTTATCTACATTGCTTTACCCGGACCTATTACAACAAGGTTGCTGGCTACTGGAGGAAACATGTTGTCTTCATTGTTTGTAGTTATGCTTTTGTATAGGGATTTATGCAAATTCAGTTAAAGATTTGATTACTCTTGTCCCCAAACTGGACCTAATTATGTGTGGTGATTGTTGCAGTCCCTGCTAGGGATTTTTTCTGAGTTCTCCTGAGTATGGCAGCTGTACAGTGTTGGTAGAAGTGGTTCTGAAGGTCAACATGAATTCAGAGGACTGCAGATAGACTAGAAGGAAAGCCCAAAAAGGACAAGGAAAACCTAGGGTGGACTCTGTGTCTTAAACAAGAGGATGAATCCTAAGAGATGAAGATAGTCTTAGAGGAGGGGGTACAGTCATTGTTTCTGAATATACTGTTTTGATAAGAAAAGTATCCCTGAGGAATTAGATGGCGGTCAGGATACACAGCCTGAACATGAAGAGCACTAAGCTACCCAATTAGAGCTTTTCCATGCTAGAAGGAATGCCAAAGAATTGGGTCTTTATTTCATAGAAAGCAGGCAATACAGCTGCAAAATCACTATCTTCTCTATAAGATGGACAGTTCATTCTGAAAGAAAAATATATTTCTAAGAATGACAGTTACTATTCTCTTCTTTCCATGTAATATTTTTTTCCTATTAACTTTTAATAACTTTTCTGCTTTATGGTCTCTTTATTTTCCTTTCCCACAAGTTTCTTTATACTAGACTGAATAGACACTGTCATATAATAAAAGAAAAGACAGAAAAATGGAATTTATGGTGGCCCACTTCTTGATAAAATGCTACAGAGAATTAAAGACTCCTGATAGATGGAGAAATAATTTTCCCCAAGGATAATCCCCTTCAGCACTTCCTTATCCAATTCCAAGTGGTCAACTCATAAAACCAAACATATATGCCACAGTGCACAGACTCTGCAGTTTGCACTTATATATTTATTTGCATTTATATGTAATAATAATGATTATAGAATAGGAAGACATGTATTTAAGAGGAGGAATGAGAAGGTCTTAAAGAAGAAGGAGAGTAAGAAATAATTCAATAAAAATATTAATTATTTTCAAAAGCTATTTTAACCTGACTACCTCTGATATTCTTTGAGGTACAGGGACAAAAACAAAAATTTACTGGATTGATCTTGCTTTATGCATTCCCCATTATCTTTTTCAAGCAGGCTTACCCTTGATATTGTCAAAACCAAGGTCCTTCTTAGACACACCAGCATTTCACATAATATGTTTAATGTTGGTATTCAAATAGTTGAGGATTATTTTGCCTTCGCTACATTAAATTTTTGCATAGCTATTTGGTACTAGAAAATACAATTCAAAATGTTTCAGTTTTTTAAAAATAATGCATGAAATTAATTCTTGATTATATGATACTGAATTCATTCATGACTGAGAATGGATTTTAAATTACTTGTACAGAACTTGAAGTCATTCATCATTACAAATAACTCCATCTGGCAGGGATTCCTAACAACCACTTCACACCATGACTCTTGATGAGTTGACTACTCCTCACTGTGGCATTTCCTTTCATCTTAACTGGAAGCCTCAGGAGGTAGACAGTGTTCATAATTGAAAACATAATTGAAAACAAAATACCACCCAATGTCAGTTGGAAAGTCAAAATTATGATTTGCACATTTATTACACTGAAGTAAAATTAACCATGTACAGAAATATAGATGTCAAACTTAGCATTAGTGTTTTAATAAGCTGTGAGCAATGCTATCAAGAAAAAAAGTGTTTAAAATTAATTTCCCTTCTCAACATGTTACTTGGATTATTCATAAAAATGAAATATCTTACTTCTGAAAGTGATTCTGTATTTTCCCTTGATTTCCATTTAGCACAGTTGAGTCCTTTCTTTACGTTTACTAGTGTATTTGTTGAAAAATACAGACTATGAACAGAAGAAAAAAATTAGCTATGGTTGATTAATATTTTTGCTTCTTACAAATGTTTGACCTTGGATAGGAATCCTGACATTCTGTATCTCAGATTCCATATAAGAAAACAGGAATAATATAATTTATTACAGAATGACTGTGAATTGAAACCATTCATGTGCTTTTATTACTGATGTAAAGACACATAGTAAGTGGCCATAGCCACCAACAATGGAGGTCTTATTGCTAAGGAATCAGCAGGTATGATATCCTGTCAAATATCATTTTTTCCTTTCTTTTTAGTCATAGCCTCACCTTCAGTTAGGACTTGACTGTAACTTGAGATTCTTCTCCCTCTGCCTTTTGAGTGTGAAAATCATGTATCTGTACCACCATACTAGGCTTAGAACCTTGGTCTTCTTGTCCTACACCCATTCAGGTACTAAATGAAGAAAAAGAGTCTGAGCACAAAACCTTTGCTAGGGGACACTGTGAGTGAAACGAAAGCAGAAAGCGAAAGGCCAAGAACAGAACTTCATACTGGGACAGTGTTCAGGGCTTTAGAACATATTGAACTTGTCTCCTGTCAGACAAAAATGTCCTTCCCTTCATCCTACCCTGCCCTATGTCCAACCAGAATTGCATTATGAAAATAGGACAGGCACACACAGTGGCTGTGTACAGCCCAGGTAAACTTTGAAGATGGGTTCTGTAACAAATACATTCTTGAAATTAATTTAGATAGCACACCTTGTTTATCACATGTTACTCTTCAGTGTTTTTTTTTTTTTTTTTTTTTTTTTTGGTTTTTTGAGACAGGGTTTCTCTGTGGCTTTGAAGCCTGTCCTGGAACTAGCTCTGTAGACCAGGCTGGTCTCGAACTCACAGAGATCCACCTGCCTCTGCCTCCCGAGTGCTGGGATTAAAGGCGTGCGTCACCACCGTCCGGCTTCTCCAGTGTTTAAAATGATGGACATCTCATCTTTTGACTCACCTAATCTTTTATTAAAATCATGATCTCCTGCTTAGGCCTTTTGGCACTTATTTTAATATTTTCAGATATTTGTGAGTAGCATCTGACTAAATCATATTAGCTTTACATTTTATTTCCATTTACCACATTTCCATATTTTTATTCCCTCTTGTTTTATTATTTACTATCATTTGAACACACCAACCAACATATATTTATTATCTATCCTTTCCTATCTTACATATATATCCATGAGTACTTTTTAAACCAAAATAAAATTTTTCATTCATTGTATGCATAAAATATGTGTATACACACCCTTTACATAATGATACTCAGTTAATTTGATACTTTAAACATTTCTTCAAACATAATTATTTTACACAGACATATATGCAGATGTACACATACATGCTTACATACAGATAGACCACACACAGATAGATAGCTAGATAGCTAGCTAGCTAGCTAGCTAGCTAGATAGCTAGATAGCTAGATAGCTAGATAGCTAGATAGCTAGATAGATAGCTAGATAGATAGCTAGATAGATAGCTAGATAGATAGCTAGATAGATAGCTAGATAGATAGCTAGATAGATAGATAGATAGATAGATAGATAGATAGATAGATAGATAGATAGATAGATAGATAGATAGATAGATAGATAGGTAGGTAGAGAAAAGCAGGCCTTTAAGAGATGACAGCCAACTAGGATATTACAAGATACAACAAGACAAAGCAAAAGCCCTCATGCTGAGGCCGAACAAGGCCATCCAGTAATAGGAAAAGAGTCTCAACTGAAAGCAGAAAAGGCAGAGAAATACCCAGTACCCTTGCTATAGTCTCACAAAGCCACCACGCGCACAGCTGTCACATTTACAAAAAGGACTTATGCAGGCCCTGCGCTTGCTGTTTCAGTCTCTGAGAGTCCTGCTTAGTTGATTTGGTGAACTTCCAGTACAACAGAATGTGCCTCCACAAGGTCCAATGCAGCAATATTGTGATCACAGGTAAGCTGTTGTAACAATGAAGACCCCAGAATGACTCCATCAGCAGTGAGTCCCAGAATAAAGCAGTGGGAAGGACAAAACTTACTCAAAATCATCGAAGCAACTCAAATTGCCAGTTACGAAGTAAGATACCTGAAAAAGTTCAAGATCTGTGGGAAAAGACAGAAAAAACAAACACCTTCTATCTCCTGATATAGAGTCAAATTACAAGTACAACAATGAACACAGAGAAAAAAATTTTACATGTTAAATTTCCTTTGTTTATCATGAAAATCATACTTTTATATTCCTTAGCTTTGTGTGTGGAAAATAAGTATTATGATTACATTTTGCAAATGAAAGACTATAGATCTTTTATTTATCTTTATATTTTAATCAATTCTTTATTTGTGTATCATCTCATCTATATCATATTTGTCAGTCACTAAATAAGTGCCAAAATTGGGACAAACTATTAGTGCTAATAACAGGGAAAACAGTGATGAAGAATAGAACAATTTGTCTTAAATTTGGCAAAGAAAATTCATTATAATAATTATATCAGTATGTGTTTTGTTATAGTTTGTGAGTGAGAAAATAAAATACTAGTAAAGGGTTCTCTAAAAGTACATACTTGCTCTGATCTGTAGAGTGGAAGATAGATTTCTTGATAAAGTGACAGGTATTTCACCTAATGAGATACAGATTTGTATATTCTCTACAGATGGTGGCAAGTTGATGCTGAGGAATTGCAAAAACATATTTTGAAATTTCTGTAATAGAGGAAATAGGGAGTTTGGAAGGGCATACATATACATGATTCATGTAACAAAAAATAAACTCTAAATAACTTACTGATTGAAAACTTAGTATTATGAAAATGACATTGTGTTTGCATTTCATTGACAGTTGGAGAAATCTGAGTTAAAATAGAGTGTTCATGACAACACACCTTCTTGATGATCTGTCAGGGTAGTCCAACCAGTATAGATTATAGAAATAGCCTTTGATTGCCTTTCAGTGGTCAGGATAGGCTCCTATTACTAAAGATATACATTTAGGATATATGAGTCAGATGATATGAGTTGGTTCTGAGCTGAAAGTATCTTCCTTGTCCTCTAGTTTTTTTCATTGTTCCAGAAATGTTATGCAATATGTCAGCATAGCAAAGCAATTAAGGAGTCCTGTCCAGATGCAACGTGTATGAATCAGAACAATTATCAACGTAACAACATATGTATGAAGGTGCAATAGTGATAGTCACATGTCAGTGGTAAACAGCAGCTAATTAGACTTAAGACAACTCATAGGAAGACTATCAAGCCTGGTGTTGTAGCCTAGCTAGTTTCCTAAGGTAAATGAGGACATTAACCTTACAAAAAATTTAATGCTACGACTTTCCTACACCAGCATAATTTCCTACTACATTCTAAATCTTATCCTCTATCTATCCTTATTAAGTATCCCGAGCTAATGGGCCAATCAGCTTTATAATTTACAGCGATGTCCGTGTGATTTTCTTTGGGGTTTGCAGGCTGTGGGGTACCGGGCATGACAGAAACCCCAACAAGTAGGCCCCTTCATGTTACAAAGCCTCTTGAGGGTGGACCATGGAAGTAGATGGAAGGATGGTACCTGTTAATGACTAGAGGAGTCAAAGGAGTGGGTAAGTGATGCAATTCTATTTCAAGTAAATCATATGAAAATATAGTTGGAGAAGATACAGAACATATTGGCAGGAAAAAGAAAAGATATTGGGCATTAAAGGCTGAAATGCGGATGTGAGGGGAGATTGGAAGGAAAGGGGATATGGAGTGGATCAAGCATACCGAAGGATATATAAAAATGTAATTAATTAGTTAATTTCATAAGCAAATTAATTTGCTCATTAGTAAGAAAATTTCAAAATATAAATTAGAGAAAAAATTATTTGCAGACCAAGAGACTTCCTCTTTTTTAAAGTAGTCAGAAGACTATTCAGTATGTTTGGGGGAAAAAGGCATCAGTGACCTTAGGCATCATTGGACTCCACACTCTACAGTGCTGGCCTGCAGTCTGGAACATATGATAATAATATGGTAACCTTCTATTTTACCTGGATTAGTGGTTCGTTCCACAGTAGGAAGTTCATGTCTTGTGATGTAATGCCCATTGCTGAGGAAACCCAGAGACCTAATCATGAACATTGCTCTTGCTATTTTGCTAAATGATATCATTGTCAAACTGTTTTCTTAATATGCTTTGTACCCATAGACAAGGCTGTTCTCTGTCTTGATCAAGATGCTGCTTGTGTATTCTTGAGAACAATACAGTTTAAAGAAAACTAAAATGCTAATTAATTGACAAAAACATATCACGACATTTATATTTGGTCCAAAAGAAAGCATTCCATATTTATAAATTGTGTGGAATTTTGAAACTTTACAATTAGCTTTCTGCAACTCTTATAAACTACTTTTTTAAAATGATGACTTATGTCTAACAGTTTCAATTTAAATATAAAGAGGAAAATTCAGACTAGTGTTTCCCTGGTAAATATTCAATATATATATATGTATATATATATGTATATATGTATATATGTATATATATATATATATATATTCCTGACCCATGGGCAGAAAACCTTGGGCCATTTAGAAATTCTTACAGCCAGGAAGACTGAGGGATACGCTGCTGAAAATAACAGATGTAGCCTTTCTTGCTGTGACAGAATATTCACTTGAGAATAGCTTGTGCTTTCAATTTTTCAGGAAAGAAAGTAATGGAAAAGTGAAATGAAAAGTAAGTCACAGAAGGAAAAGAACATCTCTCATGCTAAAAGGGTGTTCTTAATAGCCCAGTGAAAGAAAGGGAAGTAAAATGAAATAGCAAGAATAAAGAACAGAGAGGCCTGGAGCAAGGACAGCCAGGTAAGAGAAACAAGAGGACATGAAGTATGCAGAAAGAAGGGTTGAGTCAGATAAAAATAAAATTTTGAAAAGTTAGTGAGTTTTAATTAATGGGTTAGTGAGTTATTGAGTTTTCATCTAATTATAAATCAAAATTTTGTCATCAATTTACAAATATAACATGTTACACTTATACATTCATAGGGCAAGAATAGTTTTAACCCATATTTGTATATCTTTGTAACTATAAAATTAATATTTCATAAGAATTACTGCTTGAAATAACTTGAGCACATTGTCTCATATAACTTTTGAATGAAGAGAAAATAATTTGGTTTAATGAAACGTTTGCTTAAGGAAAGATTTATTCATTAAAATGCATACAGTCTGTGATCAAACTGAAAAGTACAGAATTCAAGTTCAACCTAAGGTAAATGCTGGGCAATAGACAGTTCTATCATTGGCCTACCTCCTGTTTCACTCTTTAAAACACAGACACAGAAGGCATAGACATTGTGATGCAGGAAGTGTAATTCTAAAGGGTACGAAACAGGTGATAGAGCCTGATGTCTGAATGGAGATCACTTCCTACGTTTATCCCCAGCAGCACAGACATTAAGGGCAACATTGAATAAATGGGACCTCCTGAAACTGAGTAGCTTCTGTAAAGCAAAGGACACTGTCACTAAGACAAAAAGGCAACCCACTGACTGGGAGAAGATCTTCACCAACCCTGCAACAGACAAAGGTCTGATCACCAAAATATATAAAGAACTCAAGAAACTAAACTTTAAAATGCTAATGAACCCAATAAAAAAATGGGGCACTGATCTGAACAGAGAATTCTCAACAGAAGAAATTCAAATGGCCAAAAGACACCTAAGGTCATGCTCAACCTCCTTAGCGATAAGGGAAATGCAAATTAAAACAACTTTGAGATACCATCTTACACCTGTCAGAATGGCTAAAATCAAGAACACCAATGATAGCCTCTGCTGGAGAGGTTGTGGAGAAAGAGGCACACTCATTCATTGCTGGTGGGAATGCAAACTTGTGCAACCACTTTGGAAATCAGTGTGGCGATTTCTCAGGAAATTTGGGATCAACCTACCCCAAGATCCAGTAATACCACTATTGGGAATATACCCAAGAGATGCCACATCAAATGACAAAAGTATCTGTTCAACTATGTTCATAGCAGCATTGTTTGTAATAGCCAAAACCTGGAAACAACCTAGATGCCCTTCAATGGAGGAATGGATGAAGAAAGTGTGGAATATATACATATTAGAGTACTACTCAGCAGTAAAAAACAATGACTTCTCGAATTTTGTGTGCAAATGGATGGAAATAGAAAACACTATCCTGAGTGAGGTATCCCAGACTCAAAAAGAGGAACATGGGATGTACTCACTCATAATCGGTTTCTAGCCATAAAATAAAAGACATTAAGCATATAATGTGTGATCCTATAGAAGCTAAATAAGAAAGTGAACCCAAAGAAAATCATATAGTCATCCGCATGGAGAGGGGGAAGTAGACAAGATTCCAGGGCAAAAACTGGGAACTTGCGGGTGAGGTGGCATGGGGCAAAGGGGAAATGGGATGAGAAATATGAGAAGGGGAGGATGGGAGGAGCTCGGAGGATTGGGATGGTAGGGATATAGGAAGGATGGAAACGGGAGCAGCGAAGTATATATCCTATCTAAGGGAGCCATCTTAGGGTTGGCAAGAGACTTGACTCTTGAGGGGTTCGCAGGTGTCCAGGAATATGTCCCCAGCTGGTACCTTGGGCAACTAAGGAGAGGGAACCTGAAATGACCCTATTCTATACTGATGAATATCTTGCATATCACCTTAGAACCTTCATCTGGCGATGGATCGAGGTAGAGACAGAGTCTCAATTTGGAGCAACGGTCTGAGCTCTTAAGGTCCAAATGAGGAGCAGAAGGAGGGAGAACATGAGCAAAAAATCAGGACCACGAGGGATGCACCCACCCACTGTGACAGTGGAACTGATTTATTGGGAGCCCACCAAGGCCAGCTGGTCTGGGACTGAATAAGCATGGGTTGATTCCGGACTCTCTGAGCATGGCGGTCAATGAAGACTGATGAGAAGCCAAGGACAATGGCACTAGGTTTCGATCCTAATACATGAACTGGCTTTGTGGGAGCTTAGCCTGTTTGGACGCTCACCTTTCTGGACGTAGATAGAAGGACCTTGGTCTTCCCGCAGGGCAGGGAATTTGGACTGCTCTTCAGTATCGAGAGGGAGGGGGAATGGAGTGGGGGGAGGAGAAGAGGAGTGGGGATAGGGGGAGGGAAGTGGGGGGAGGGCAATATTTGGGAGGAGGGGAGGGAAATGGGAAATGGGGAGCAGGTGGAAATTTTAATTAAAAAAGAATAAAAATAAATAAATAAGTAAAAAAAAAAAGAAAAGTCTGGGGTTCCATTTGCCTGCAAAATTCAGGAAGTCATTGTTTTTTACTGCTGACATACTCTAATACGTATATATTCCATACTTTCTTCATCCATTCTTCCATTGAAGGGCATCTAGGTTGTTTCCAGGTTCTGGCTATTACAAACAATGCTGCTATGAACATAGTTGAGCATATACTTTTGTTGTATGATAGGGCATTTCTTGGGTATATTCCCAAGAGTGGTATTGCTGGGTCCAGGGGTAGGTGGATCCTGAAATTCCCGAGAAACCGCCATACTTTTTCCAAAGTGGTTGCACAAGTTTGCATTCCCACCAGCAATGGATGAGTGTACCCCTTTCTCCACAACCTCTCCAACAAAGGCTATCATTGGAGTTTTTTATTTTAGCCATTCTGACAGGTGTAAGATGGTATCTTAATGTTGTCTCGATTTGCATTTCCCTGATCGCTAAGGAAGTTGAGCATGACCTTAAATGTCTTTTGGCCATTCGAACTTCTTCTGTCGAGAATTCTCTGTTCAGCGCAGTGCCCCATTTTTTAATTGGGTTGATTAGCCCTTTACGGTCTACTTTCTTGAGTTCTCTATATATTTTGGAGATCAGACCTTTGTCTGTTGCGGAGTTGGTGAAGATCTTCTCCCAGTCAGCATGGGATAAAACCAGACTTGCTGAACATAATAGACAATGAGGACTACTGAGAACTCAAGAACAATGGCAATGGGTTTTTGATCCTACTGCACATACTGGCTTTGTGGGAGCCTAGGCAGTTTGGATGCTCACCTTACTAGACCTGGATGGAGCTGGGTGGTCCTTGGACTTCCCACAGGGCAGGGAACCCGGATTACTCTTAGGGATGATGAGGGAGGGGGACTTGATGGGGGAGGGGGAGGGAAATGGGAGGTGGTGGTGGGGAAAGGCAGAAATCTTTAATAAATAAATAAATTAATTTAAAAAAAGAAAAAAAAAGATGGGAATGATATAAAATAATATTAACCCCACTTTACCTCTCTACCACTTTGTTTTTAATTGTTTTTGTAATGATATACTTCATTTTTTTAATAAAATATGAAAAATTAAAAAAAAAAGAAAAGTCTGGGGTTCGAAGAAATAACAGAGGGAGACAAATAATTGAGGAATTAAGGGACAAAACTTGATTGTTAGAACTAGTTTATCAATAAAGTGTGTATGTGTGTCAGTGTGTGTGTGTGTCGGTGTGTCTTTGTGTGTGGTTGAGAGAGAGAACATGTGTGCATACATGTGTGTGTGTCTGTGTGTATGTATGGGGGGATGGAGATGCTGGTAGTTGGTATCTAAATGACTTAAAATGTCAGTATTTGCCAACAGAACACAAGAAATAAATAGCTCTATTGACAGAAAAAGATCATTGCTGTGATGTTTTTTCATTAAATTCTACAATGAAGGATGAAAGTACAAGCTACATTTCACAGCCCAATCAGAGACTACATGTGTGATTACAGAGACATTAAGCTTCAGACCTTTGATTTCTACATCAGGCAGTCAAGTAGATTTCAGAAAGTTTGTTGCAGATGGAGCAACCAAGGCTAGGAGTGGATCTCCCACTGAGTGATGTAACAATCATCAGGAGCAACATCATCATCAGGAGAGGATCTCCAGTTTGGTGCTGTAACAATTATCATCATCATCATCATCATCATCATCAGCAGCAGCAGCAGCAGCAGCAGCAGCAGCAGGAGTGGATCTCCAGTTGGATGATGTAACAATCAGCAGCAGCAACAACATCATCATCAGAGTGGATCTCCAGTTGGGTGTGTAATAATCAGCAGCAGCAGCAGCAACATCATCATCAGGAGAGGATCTCCAGTTGGGTGATGTAACAATTATCAGCAGCAACATCATCAGGAGAGGATCTCCAGTTGGGTGATGTAACAATCACCATTAGCAACTTCATCATCAGACAGAGACTAAAGCTGCACAGCAAAATAGTCCTTAAGCATTTCAAAACATAGAAATAGAAGGATAACTCCCAAATTCCTTCCATGAATATTGAATTATTCTGAAATACAAATTGTTGGAGACAGAACAACAACAAACTTCAACAACCCTGATGTATAAAGATGCAAAAAAAAAAACTAAATAAAATACTAGCAGATTAAATACAAGTATATATCAAGAAGATCACCCACCCAACAAGTTAGTTTTGTCCCAAAAATGCCAGGTTAATTATCTCTCTCTCTCTCTCTCTCTCTCTCTCACTAGATAGATAGATAGATAGATAGATAGATAGATAGATAGATAGATAGATAGATAGGTAGGTAGGTAGATAGATATATAGGTAGGTAGATAGATAGATATAGATATAGATATATGTGTGTATGTATGTATATATATATGTATGTATACGTATATATATATTATAGTAAATTATAAAAACTGACTCAAAGACAAAAACCATTGTTGTCTCCATAGATACAGAAATACAAAAAGGCTTTTGACAAAATTCATTGTGTTTTCATGGTAAAAGTCTTAGAGATAGTAGAACTGGCAGGAACACATCTCAGTATGAAATCCTATACATGACAAATCCACAAACAACATCATAGAATATGTAATAAATTCAAAACCATGCTGTTAAAATCAGGAACAGGAGAGTATTGTCTGCTATCACCACTCCTTTTAAATATGCCTTAACATCAAAGAAGGTGAATTACCTTGGAATAAAACTAACCAAGGAACAAAGATATCTATAGTGGAAACTTCTAATTTCTGAAGAATGAGAAAGACATGAGAAAATGGAAGAACATTCTTTGTCAATGGATTGGTATAATTAATAACATGAAAATGACCATCCCACCAAAAGCAATTTGTAAATTTAACAGAGCCCTAATCAAAACACCCAAAACATTTCTCATAGTTAGGTATAATGATGCACAGTCTATTCTTGTAACCATATCAAATTCTAGAGAACACTATGGCCATTGTGTTCTGATGGTCAAAGATTTTGAAATTTAGAATTTGGTTTATTCATGTTTTTTAAATAATAGACTGGTAATATGAAATTTTATCAAAACTATCTCACTAGACTGAAGAGTTTATTTTATATATGTTTTTATGTACATAGTGTATGTTTGCAATATCTATATCTATATATATGTTTACCCTGATACTCAAGTTGATTTCTTTAGTTCAGCAAATGCTGAGATTTCTTAAAATAAAAGTCTCACAATGACAGGCAAGCCATTTTTACTCTTTCAGTTTCAGAATATTATAAAAACAGAAACATGCAGATTACATAAAATGTAATTATGACTTTATAATTTAGGAAAAGTGAATGTTTGCCTCACCATACGTTAACTCTAAGCATGTCAATACCATTGTTATTGCAGTTCTAAAGAAACTCAATCAGATTACATGTACATTTTTCTTTATATATACTTTTACATTTTTTTATTAAAATAAGTTCTTCTTTTACACAATACATCCTGATAACAGTTTTCTTCCTTCAATTCCTCCTATCTCCCCCATATTTGGTAGAATCATATTTCTTTTTATTTTTTTATTAATTACTTTATTTAATTATTAAAGATTTCTGCCTCTTCCCCACCACCACCTCCCATTCCCCCCTCCCCCAATCAAGTCTTCCTCCCTCCTCAGCCCAAAGAGCAAGCAGGTTTCCCTGCCCTGTGGGAGGTCCAAGGACCACCCACCTCCATCCAGGTCTATTAAGGTGAGCATCCAAACTACCTGGGCTCCCACAAAGTCATTACGTGCAATAGGATCAAGAACCCATTGCCATTGTTCTTCAGTTCTCAGTAGTCCTCATTGTCCGTTATGTTCAGCGAGACCGGTTTTGTCCCATGCTTTTTCAGACCCCGGCCAGCTGGCCTTGGTGAGTTCCCGATAGAACATCCCCATTGCCTCAGTGTGTGGGTGCACCCCTCGCGGTCCTGAGTTCCTTGCTCGTGCTCACTCTCCTTCTGCTCCTCCTTTGGATCGTGAGACTTCAGCCCAGTGCTCCAATGTTGGTCTCTGTCTCTGTCTTCTTTCATCGCCTGATGAAGGTTAATATTCAGGAGGATGCTTATATGTTTTTCTTTGGGTTCACCTTCTTATTTAGCTTCTCTAGAATCACGAATTATAGTCTCAATGTCCTTTATTTATGGCTAGAAACCAAATATGAGTAAGTACATCCCATGTTCCTCTTTTTGGGTCCGGCTTAACTCACTCAGGATAGTGTTTTCAATTTCCGTCCATTTGTATGCAAAATTCAAGAAGTCATTGTTTTTTACTGCTGAGTAGTACTCTAATATGTATATATTCCATACTTTCTTTATCCATTCTTCCATTGAAGGGCATCTAGGTTGTTTCCAGGTTCTGGCTATTACAAACAATGCTGCTATGAACATAGTTGAGCATATACTTTTGTTGTATGTTAGGGCATCTCTTGGGTATATTCCCAATAGTGGTATTGCTGGGTCGAGAGGTAGGTTGAACCCGACTTTCCTGAGAAACCGCCACACTGCTTTCCAAAGTGGTTGCACAAGTTTGCATTCCCACCAGCAATGGATGAGTGTGCCCCTTTCTCCACAACCTCTCCAGCAGAGGCTATCATTGGTGTTTTTGATTTTAGCTATTCTGACAGGTGTAAGATGGTATCTTAATGTTGTCTTGATTTGCATTTCCCTGATTGCTAAGGAAGTTGAGCACGATCTTAAGTGTCTTTTGGCCATTTGAACTTCTTCTGTTGAAAAGTCTCTGTTCAGCAAGTGAAAGCTCTATTTGGCAAGAACTTTAAGTCTTTGAAGAAAGAAATTGAAGAAGACACCAGAAAATGGAAGGACCTCCCTTGCTCTTGGATTGGGAGGATCAACATAATAAAAATGGCAATTCTACCAAAAGCAATCTATAGATTCAATGCAATCCCCGTTAAAATCCCATCAAAATTCTTCACAGATCTGGAGAAGGCAATAATCAACTTTATATGGAAAAACAAAAAACCCAGGATAGCCAAAACAATCTTATACAATAAAGGATTGTCTGGAGGCATTACCATCCCTGACTTCAAACTCTATTACAGAGCTACAGTATTGAAAACAGCTTGGTACTGGCATAAAAACAGAGAAGTCGACCAATGGAATCGAATAGAAGACCCTGACTTTAGCCCACAAACCTACGAACAACTGATTTTCGATAAAGGAGCTAAAAGTATACAATGGAAAAAAGAGAGCATCTTCAACAAATTGTGCTGGCAAAACTGGATGTCAGTCTGTAGAAGAATGAAAATAGATCCATATCTATCACCATGCACAAAACTCAAGTCCAAATGGATTAAAGACCTCAATATCAGTCCAAACACACTGAACCTGATAGAAGAGAAAGTGGGAAGTACTCTACAACACATGGGCACAGGAGAACACTTCCTACGTATAACCCCAGCAGCACAAACACTAAGGACATCATTGAATAAATGGGACCTCCTGAGACTGAGAAGCTTCTGTAAAGCAAAGGACACTGTCACTAAGACAGAAAGGCAACCCACTGACTGGGAGAAGATCTTCACCAACCCCGCAACTGACAAAGGTCTGATATCCAAAATATATAAAGAACTCAAGAAATTAGACCGTAAAAGGTTAATCAATCCAATTATAAAATGGGGCACTGAGCTGAATAGAACCATATTTCTAACCTTTCAAAATAACATTAGGACAAAGAAGCAGCATATAATATTTTAGATTTATCCTTAAAGAAAGAGATTTTGTAGTGTTAGTTTTTAATTACCCACTGATTATGTTATGAAAAGCATTCCTCCATATTTCTATCTCAGTGAATATTTCCAATGTTTAATAATTGCAAACATTTCATCTTTAAATTCTTATTACTGAATACAGTATTGCACCATACACCACAGCTGTGTCATCTCTGATCACATATTGCTTTGGTTTTTCAAAGCTCATGGAGCGATAAAAAGATAGAGAAGACAGATGGATAAAGCAGAGTGGGGAGAGAGATAGGAAGCCCTGGATATGATGAGAAATGTAATTTCATCTATTACAAAGGTATGGTATAAAAGTTTTTGTTATGCAGTTTTTATCCCAAATTAGTTTTCCACAAAAGGGTAAAAACTGCTTCCAAAATTCTGCAAGAATAGACATTTTATGTTGAATTTTCTTTGTAATATATATATATATGTGTGTGTGTGTGTGTGTGTGTGTATGTATGTATATATATGTGTGTGTGTATGTATGTATAAGTGTATCTATATGCATATATATGACTTTAAATAGTGTATTTTATTTTACACCCGCAATATTCATTGTAGCCAGGTGTAGTGATGTGCAGTTTATTCTTGTACAATAGCAAACTTCAGAGGACACTGTATCTATTGTGCTCTGATGATCACAATTAAGATTTTGAAATTTAGAATTGGTCACACTCATGATTTTTTAAAATGTAAAACTGGCAGATTGTGAAATTTTATGAAAGACAATGAATGATATTATGTGTCATGTTTAGTATTCTAACAATTTATGAAACATGAGGACTAGTAAAATTCAAAAAAGAGCTAGAAGCTATTTTCAGCAGTGCAGAGTGGGTGAAGAAAAGATTAAACAAGAAATATTATCAGGAAACCTTGTACTGACCTCAAAACTTATTCTGAGTATGTTAATTCATACGGCAGCATCAAACAAGCAAATATAATAATAAAGGAAAGACAAATGATAAATATAGAATGCAGCGATATCTTGAACATGGAGACCATGGAAATGGAGAAGCATGGTTCCAAATCTAGAGGGGCTGCAAAAATAACTCACTAACTAAATTTTACAGTTAAGGTTGAATTATTTCCTAAACTTAAACATATATAGTTGTACAGTTTTACAAATTGGGTTGGCAATTATAAAGCTAGCATTTAACTTTCTCCAAGAATCTTCAGAGACCTGATTTTATCCAGATTATTTTTGCATTATATAAATACAAAACATGTAATATGTCCTTCTATGTCTGTGCAATGTATACTACTGTTTCATACATTGCATTAGCACACAGATGGATTCAATATGAGTGTTAGGAATAGAACAGACAGCTGTTTCTCTTATTATGACAGTATTACTCAAACTGTGCCCTTTTCTCTGGGACTTGCAGTAATTATTAACATCTATCATTATTTTCTTCCAATTTACAAAATGTATCCCTACCTGAAACTGCATGCTATTAATTTATCATCTTGCCCTACTTGCTTTCTATTTTCTCAGTAAAATAGTAATTAAATAAATACAACTTAAATCATAAGTAGTAATGCAAATCTGATATTGGTTTCTTCATCTTTCAATTACTACTTTCAAATAATAGATTCTTGAATCATACAAAAAGCAAAAGTCAAGACATCTCCTTGAACTGGTAAATAATACCTGCAAATAATTAGAAGAGGTCTAGTAATGTACATCAGTATCAGAAAAGATGGATTTGGAAAGATGTTAGACAAATATTAGAATTTTCCAGCCTTTTATCATGTGCTTTCTTTTTGTCCTATTTTTTAAATTATATATTCTCATATCCAAATTTTTGCTTGGATTTTATTTTACTAAACATATTTATTTTAACTTCTATAGTTGTACATATTGTCAGCCATTTTCAATGCAGAGAATAGTAGTTGTACACTGACTCCTAGCTAATCCTGACATATATATTTAATTTTTCTTCTTCCTACTATGTAGTCATAAATATTGTGAAGTATTTAAAAGTCTATATTTTCAGTAATTAATATAGTATTTCATTTGTGCTCCCAGAATTGGTGACAAGGTGTTAAATGAAACCATGTTGTGTTTACACAAATATTGTTGTCATAACTTCAAGGATACCCAGAGGTATCACCCCAGCCAGTAAGCCATTGGTAATTATAATCACTTAGGCATAGATTCTGCAAATAAACAGAACCATGCAGATCTGAAAGTTTATGCTATATAAATCTACTTTAAAAAGGGAAATTTCACCAGTTTTTATTCAATTTTTCCTATTATAGTCTGAAACAAATCAATGGTACTTTAAAGAGCAACTCTTTTTCTATATCTTATAGATAAAGTTACATATGTTTGGCAATCCAGAAAGTCAAACTCATTATTAACACCAGAACTTCATATTATAAAACTCAAAGAAGCAGAAAATGTGACATTAATTTTTCTGATCATGAGTGGGTACAAAGGCAAAATTTGCTACAGTCATGGAATACAGAGTTTATTAACATTCCCCTCCTACTAAACAATGAAGTTCTTAATTACCAAGTAAAGATAAAATTTTAAAGGAGAAGTTTGACTACAAGAAGCAAACAAATCTAAGCAAAAGACTATATTCTGAGATTAAATTTAGTGTAATCTATAATGTGTGAAAATAGATGTAATAGCATACAAGGAAGGAACATCTGAAATTCAACAATTTCCTCATAACATTATGGAAATGTGAAGATCAATAGTTTCAATATAAAGTTATCATGGGGATGAGAAAAATAAATTATCAGATTATTTATTGTAGTTCACAGTAAAATTCTCATTGATGGCTCATAAAATACATTTTAAATTCATACAGTCAAAGAACGAAAATGAAAGAATGGGATGGAAAAGGAATGAAGGAAAGAAGAAAAGGAAAACCAAATACACATGTATACATATATATGTATGTGTATATATGTGTTCCTATATGCATATGTACTTAATAGTAGAAGCATATGCTTGTATTTATTGCATATAATGTTTGCAAATGATAAATAGAAAGATTAACTTTTAGATTAGAGTAATAAATTTACTTAATAAATTTGTGGCTTCAATTGTCTCTGTTCAAATATATTCAATTGCTTATGAAGAAAATAAAGATGAAGACTTAATAAGTTAGTTATCATGTCACATTTATTATTTCTGCTACTAGATAAGAGGGAAAAGGTGAAATAAAGAGAAAGAAGAGTAGAAGGAGCTCCTTGTTTTCTGTCCTGAAGAACAGAGATTCCAGAGGGACAATAAACATTCCTTATAAAACCACAGCAGAAATTTAACGTTTTCTTTCTTATCCATTTTTTAATTTTTAAATTACAGATAAAATGAAAGTGTTTATTATGTACAACATTATGTTTTGGGATGTTCTTCCTTTATTAATTATGTAGATTAATGCTCTTGGTAATTAGCTATGTTTAATTAATTCACTGTGGCTAAATCTAACTAATTAGTAACTAAAATGTCTTGCATACGCAATGTAATCATTTATTTATTTATTTTAACTTCTTTTAAATTCTTTGTGGTTTTCCTATCATGCATTCCAAACCAACTTATCTTCCCAATCTCTTGTCTCTGCCCCAAACAAAACAAAATTTAAATACAAAGTCAAAAAGAAGATAAGAAAAGAAAAAAAAATATCGAGGCATGGGAACTGTAGTGTGGCCTAGTGAGTTACACAGTGTATCTTTACTTGTGTTCATTGCAATGGACCATTGGTCTGGTTTGAGTCCTTTGGCCTCTGTTACTTTATAATAAATACTATTCTCTTACTGGGACTCCTTCTAGATATCCTGTTGTCCTGTGTCATGGAGATCCTGTAGCTTTGGATCTGTGGGTCTGGTACCTTTACATATTCTAACAGTTCATAGATGAAGTGGATGTTGGTGTGGGCTAATTCATAGCCCTGGATCTAGGCGTGGGTGATAGTTGGGTTAGTCATCATTACCTGGGTGAGCTCTCCAGCACTGTCCCAGCTAGGTCACTCAATGCAGGAGGTAACAATGTAGGGGAGAAGTTCTTCTCTCATTTCCTTGGGTCTGCCTCTCTCACACTAATGCTGCCAGTTCCAGCTCTATTTTTTACAGGTAAGATATATGGCCTGCTTTCCCAATTGCTGCAGGTGAGGAGCAGGGACAGCCAGCATTTCTGTTCCCATGCCTCTGAGGCTGAATCTCCTACCTATCACAGTTGGCAGGGGGCAGAGGCTAGGTGTTTCCCCACCCATACCACCACATGTTATATGAGGGAGAGGCAGGTGACTCTCTCCTTCTCTCATAGCCAGAGAACTTGCTCACTTGTGTTTCTGCCAACAGGATCAACTTTAGTGCAGTCCCCAGTCTAGCTAGAGGGCTCCTCTCCCATCTGCTGGAGCCAGTGAGGGGAACGTTCAGCTTTCCAACTCTCATGACCCTGGGACTAGCTTTTCCTGCCTGTCATAGCTGATGAGGTGATGGAGGTGGGTCTTGTATTTATCTGTTGCTTTCATTGGTTAATTAATAAAGAAAACTGCTTGGCCCTGATATAACAGAAAATTAAGTAGGTGGAGTAGACAGAACAGAATGCTGGGAGAAAGAAGCCGAGTCAGTGAGTGATTCTCCCACCTGACACAGACGCAGGTTAAGATCTCCCTGGTAAGCTACCACCTCGTGGTAGTACACAGATTATTAGAAATGGGTTAATCTAGATGTGAGAGCTAGCCAGTAAGAGGCTAGAGCTAATGGGCAAAGCAGTGTTTAAAAGAATATAATTTGTGTGTTGTATTTCCGGTAAAGCTAGCCGTGCAGGAGTTGGGTGGTGGGAAGCAGCCCACCACTCCTATTACAACAATGAGGTATGAAGGGTTAGTGGTGAGGGGCAAGGGTATCTCTCCCTCACTAATGACACCACATGACAGAGAGTGATGCTTTCTTTCCTACTCCCACACTCTTGGGGCCAGCTCACCTACACACACATCATTAGGACCAGCTCTACTGTGCTGCTCAGGCGAATTATAGGCCTTATTCTTCCAAGTCCTGAAATCAGTGAGGGACAGGAGCAGCTCTGTTAAGCCCCATCCTGACAGCTTTTGGTGGAAACTGAGTCAGTGACCTTATCATAGACCAAAGCTGCAGTAGGACCATGGACCCAAACATGACCCTCAGTAGCAGCCAGCCTGTTGCCCAAGGATGGTAGCTTGTGGTGGGGCTGGTGGCACAGGTCACTCAGATCTGTATGGCTGAGCAGAGGCTCAGCCTTGGGTACTAAGATGGCCCTAGCTTTTATCTCAAGACATCACATGGCCTGGGTGGTGATAGGGGATGTGATGTGAATATCCACACAGACTCTAACTACAGTTGGACCATGGACCCAAACATGGTCCTTGGCAGCATTCCAGGCACAGATTGCTACCAAGGTCCCAGTTCATAATGCAGGTCATGCAGGCTGGCATGGATTCAGCCCTCAAATACCCATCTGACCCAAGTTGGCAGCTTAGACCTTAGAAATTCCCATGACCTCCAATGACAACAGGAACCCTGGCCACCTGGCTGTGGCAGAGCCATCGACCTAGACATGGGTCTGGTTTTAAACTGGGCCTGTACAATGCCATGGCCCCAGATGGCAGCAGATGTCACTTAGGTCTGTATAAGCTACACAGTGGATCATCCCTCTGATACCAACATGGCCACAGGCAACAGCCCAGAAGCTGGAACTCCATGTGTTGTTTGGTGGCAACATGGGTCCTGTACATTAGCATAGACTAGGGCTGAAGTAGGATCATGGACCCAGACATGACCCTTGGCCTCCATTTGTGTCTGCAAGACATCAAATCCAAACTCTGGGCATCTGTAGGGCCCTCAGTCATAACATGAAGCCACAGACATCAAACACCAACCCCTGTGACTGCATCAGAGCCACAGACAAAACCATGAACTTTGGCAGCAGTCCGGGCCCAGGTGTCACCATGGAACCAGGTGACAAGGAGTCCATCCATGACAGCTTGTTTCTTACCTTCTTCTTCTTTTCAGATGACCTGTCTCCCCAGCACATGAATCTTTACTCTCTCTCTCTCTCTCTCTCTCTCTCTCTCTCTCTCTCTCTCTCTCTCTCTCACACACACACACACACATTTCTTCATCCTATACTTACCATGATGGTTCCCAACTGTGTGGCTTGTGGTTGCTTGTGACCCAGATAGACCATGGGGCCCAGAGAGGAGCTGTCTCTGGCCCCACTCACTAAAGCCTAGAAGTGTCAAACACCCAGTGGTTGATTTTGTACCCTTTTTGTTTTGAGAACACTAATTTTCATTTTCTGTTGTGGTCTAGCTGCCCTCACTCCCCCTGACCTACAGCAAAACTTCCTTGTGGTCTGTAATTGACAAGGATGTTTGTGTTCTTTCTGGCCGATGGTTTTCCACAGAAGCAGTAGAGGTACAAAAGGTTTTAGCTCAGGTCAAAATAAAGGTTGTTATTCTTCCACCTTAAAAGAAGCCTCCATGTCTCAATCCCGGCACCCCCTGCCAGTCTCGGCATCCAGGCTGCATTGGCGTGGCAATTTTCCACATATTTTAGAATTAAATGCATCATCGTCAAACACCCTGTTGTAAACAGATCTATTAGATTAGTTCCTCTTAACTATAAACCTATTTTGTATGCTTTGCCCAGGATATTCAGCCTCAGTTATCTATGATTTATAGTACATTGTTTTTAAGATTTCCCTGTGAAGAGAGGTCATGAAGTCCTTGTTCTTTTATGCTTAGTTTATTTCCTGTATGTGTAAGGACATGGAAAAATTTAAAACTGCAGCATCAAGAGTTAGCTGGAAACATAAACCTTTGTAAAAGTGTAAACCAATTGTCTCTAGCTGCTAGCCACCTGTTGACACCCAGCTTTGTGTTCTAGACAAAAGCAGACATAGCTGCTTGGGGGAGGGCAGGGGGCATGCACATAAGTAGTGGTTTAAAGGAGGAAATGGGTAGGCAGAAATGGTCCATGCCCTGCATTTAGCAATACCAAACCTCCTTCATCCTAAATGAACCCTGTTTGCGGTTTTTGCCTACATATGTCAACCCCAAATGAGAAATGGGAGCTCTCCCGACAGCACTATGCCCTAAGGGGTGGCTTTGTGTTCCTAGGTACCTGGACTATATGAACAATGAATAAACCTTGCTTTTGCATTCTGGACTTGACTGGATTTCTATGGTGGTCTCTCTCGAAGTTTCAACTTGGGTCCAACATATGTAGAATTATCTATAGGTCCACCCAAGTTCTTAAAAACGCAGAATTTCACTCATTTTATGGTTTTAAAGTACTTTATGTATGCCCATTTATCTATTGATCACTAAAGTCTATTAGCTAATTTGGTATTAGTGTTGTAATAAACATGGGAAGGACTAACCATTTGTTAGAGTGATACTATTCATTTTATAATATTTATAACCTATAGTAAAAGGTTGTTTGTTTGTTACCAGCTGCACAGATCACAAAATAATCACTCAGAAACTATATTAATTAAATCACTGCTGGGTCTATTTCCTCTAGCTTCTTATTGACTAACTCTTGCATCTTAATTTAACTCATTTCTATTCATCTATATATGGCCACATGGCTGTGTTTTACTGGCAAGTTTCCATCTGTCTCTGGTGGATCACCATAGCTTCTCTTTGACTCCTCCTTCTTTCTCCCAGCATTCAGTTTATTTTTCCCATTCTAGCTCTGTTTTCCCCTAGCTCTGCTATAGGCCCCAGTTTTTTTTTTTTTTTTATTAATCAATGGTAATCACAGCATGAAGAGAGGAATCCCTCATCAATAACCTGAATTTTAGCAGTTTGATTTAAAGTCTTAATTTTCTGATGAAACATTCCATGGATATACAGAAGATAAAAACCTCTAAGAAACTCCCGTTGAAGTGCATAATCAGAGTTGACCCAATAATACTAAGTGGAAGCCTCAAAGTAGTTATTGTAAATAAGAAATGTAACATGAGGGCCAGGCTCGTTAGGGTTTCAGTCTTGCCCGGTCCCCCAGCTGTTTAGTCCCAGAGAAATCACATGTAGGTCTCCATAAGATTATAAACTGATTGGCCCATTAGCTCAGGCTTCATATTAGTTCTTGTAGCTTATATTAACCCATTTTCCTTATCTATGTTACCCACATGGCTCAGTAACTTTCTCAGCGAGGCAGGTCACATCTTGCTTCTTCCATAATCTGAGCAGGACTGGTGAGGAACTGGCTTCCTCCTTCCCAGCATTCTCCTGTTCTCATTGCCCTGCCTCAACTTCCTGTCTGGTTGACCCACCTATACTTCCTGCCTGGTTAATTAGTGTTTATATAAAACATGATTGACAGAATACAGACAATTCTCCCGCACCACAGCAAAATGTGTTTTCAAAAAAATAAAAATGAGTTGTCCCTCACTGTGAAAGTAAAGAGCTTTTTGTAGTTTCAGTGCTCATGTACTTAGCACACTGGACACTATATTTATACAGGGATATAGATTTTTACACAATCTACTCTTTTAGAAACACAAATAATTTTGAAAAGGCTTAAATATTGACTTTAGGCTTATCTTTCTGAAGTTATAAGCATTAATTGCCTCACTAGAAATGCAAGCTGTCATGGCAAGCAGTCCTGGTTATATTTATCATAACTTACCCCTCTGTGGTATTACAATTACCTCTGCGATTGAAACATTTCATTTTGCTGTCAGCTTCTGAAGGCATAAGGTAAACAACTAAAAATAACTTCAAGAAGTCCCTGAAATTGACCGGATTCTCTAGGACCCTTGTTTACAACAAAAAAACAAGCCAAGCCACTGAGAGTCAATCTCAGAAAAGTCAACCTATGAAGAAGACTCAGAGAAAGGAGAAGCAGAAACTAGCTGAACTGCTTGAAAGAGGTTTATGCCACTTTGAAGGAACACTCTCAGGACTTGCAGTGTGCTTCATGTTGCCAACTTTGTGAGCTGTCACATGTGTTTGGGTAGACTTTGGTGATGCAGCTGTCTTTGAGTCATGTCTGGTCTTGTAACTAACCCATCACTCATTCCTGTAAGTAAGCCCTCTACAACTAATTAGATGACCAAGTTAGACTTTGGTGATATCCACACTTTGATCTGTCATGAGCTCCCTATCTGGGATGAATATAAATGTGTTTTGCATTTTCCCAGGAGAAGTATTATCATACAACTCCTTCTGTCAAACACTCTCTTTCAGCTTTTAAAAGATGATATGAATGTTTAAGTAGTTCTTTTAACTAGGTACTTGACAAAAATAATCATGGTGATTGGGTATTTTGTTTATTAATCACATTACACAACTTAATTATGAACTTCCCACAGAAAATGATCTTTAAGTAAATCATGTTTTCAACATAGGGCCTGAAAAACTACAAGAATTTCAAAAGATTTGCCTTTCAAAATATCCATAAAGCTTTCTTTAATCAAGTTCTGGCTGGATTTCAAATGTCAAATAAGAGAGTATCTCACAAGTATTATGCAAATGGGTTGTGTTAGCCACATATTTGTCTAAATTTTATCATGAATAATCAATTCCTCATAAATGAAAAGAAAACCAGGCTTTGTGGCATAGATCTATAATTTCAGCTATATATGAGGCCAATACAATCGAATGATATACTTAAACCCAGCTGGGGAACTTAATGATACCCCATCTCAAAATGAAAAAATTAAAAGGGTTGGGAGTATAATTCAGTAACATGATGCTTTCTTGGTATGCACCCAATTTCTACTTCCAATATAAACAAACAAATAAATGTTTTTTAGAAAGGGTGAAAGAAATGAAAATGTATTAAAGAGGGATGATAGTTAATGTGTTGTCATAACAAAACAAGCATTAATGATCACACTTTAATCAAGTAGGGCTTATTTACAGATGTTTGAGACACTTTCAAATTTTTCAAATAAATAATTGTAAAGTAGGACCGTGTGAAACTATACTTATTCCATCAAACAGATTCTCCAGAGGAATACAACCAGAAGGACAGAGACAGATAGAAACAAGTGTAAAACAAAAACAACAACAACAAAATGACCAGAGATGATAAATGCTAAACTTGTGTTGTGAAGTTATGTCTGTAGTAAATCCATAGGATATGATCAGTAGAGTAAAAATGAAGCAGGATATTATGTGATAAATTTGAAAGTCAATCCCTTTTCTTTCTTGCTCTTCAACCCTCAGCAGATTGCAGGGCGTTATCTCACATTATTGATGGTCCATTCTCATACTTAGCGTTTCTTCATGATAAATACTAATCAATTTTACACATATCTTCACAGCATCTCGATCCATATTTGATGAATAGTGGGCACAATAGCATACTTTCATTGACACATAACATTCATTGTCATAACTATTTTATCCATTAATTATGTCACTATCAAAAGCAGTTTGACCAGTTACTGTCATCTTTTAATCATCATGTATTTTCAGAAAATTACTCAGAGTAGATTTTAAAAGATTGACTTCAAATGTATTGTTCCTTTAGATATTATAGATTAGTTAAACTACAGAAAAATAAGTATCAAGACATATTAAGTATAATGACATGTTTTTCAAAGTATAACTGTCAAAACAAAAAAGTACAGAATCTAGAATGTTTATAATTTTACCTATATTCAGTCAACATTTATGATGAGATAAAGAAATATTTTATTCAATCAGAAATAAGGTAAAGTTTAAAGAGGTATTTTTCTAAAGTTTTATTATGTTTAACATGTAAATAAATATTGATAATACTAACAAATAGATACCCAAATAGATTCTAAAACATGTTTCAGTGTTTGTGTACAGTCATTATTAGGAGGATAATAAGCAATAGTTAAAAATAGAACTGTGGTAAACAGTAATGCTGAATTTATTTCCCAAATATTATAAAATATGATTGAAATAATCATGACACTCTAATTCATTCTGGTGTTCCAAGCTATCTAGATGAGAAAATATGAGAAATTGGTAATGGATCATTTGGTAGCAAAATTAGACTTGTTTACCCCTAAGAATTTCCTCTACACATAGCATACATACCTTTCATCTCTCTGTCTCCGTGTAGGGAGTGATAACTTCTCCTTTTTTTCCTTAATCAGAATAAGGGGACAGTAAAAGATCAAGAGCATGTTAGGAACCTCATAATGCTGGTTAGAAAAGCTATATCTGATTACTAGATAAATTCTTATTAACTGGAACAACTTTCTAAAAATATTAGCATAAAGCAGACATCTGAAGCACAGACACAGTATACAGAATGATGATTAGCAAAGAAGCAACTGCAACTTTCCAAGAAATTGTGTGAGAATGAGGTTTGTCATATTCAAACTGTAGCAGTCAAGATAGCTGGTCTATTAGCAGCTTGAAATGATGGTTTGCAGAATAACCACTTCTTAGAGTACAAAAAGTGTTAAAAATGATGCTGGAGGAAAGAAACACCATGTCGTGAAGATGACAATAAAATACAATACATACATTCATTCCACAGGTATTCCACAGGTTGGAGTGGGGCACCCAGGTGTTTAGGGACCCCATACAAACACATTGAGAGAGAACAAAAGCAGTAAGTAGAATCCAGATTTGGCAGTGGAATATTGAGCATCCATATTTTGCGAAGGAGAAACTGCAAAAAACTGCTGATGAATACTGCCTTAAGTTTTGTACTTTATTTTGATATTTACCTCTCCCTGACTCTGAACTAAGGCAAAGTACTGCGTAATTAAATATAGATGTGTAAAGAACAAATGGGATGCAGGCTGTGCCTGCTTTCCCATTGTGAAAGCATACATCAGATCAGAGTACTGGAGGGAAACTTGTGTTGGAAAGGTGCTTACCTTGGTTTATTAATCCAAAAAGCTGACTGTGATGACAGTATGCCATCTATATATACACATTTCTTTGATATAAAGCACTCATTATGACTTCAACAAAACCATGAAATACCTCTGAGGAAATGTATTCAACGTAATGATGCAATTTGACTTGTTTACTTGGTGAGTTTTATTCCAATGGACATTGAAATATTTAAAATCTCATTATGCTAGCCTATAGCTCAACATGAGACAAATGTTTACTTTTTATTCTGACTGTGACATAATACCATAATTTTTTGGCAAGCTGTAAATTTGCATGTTGATCTATTCATGAGAAAACACCTTGCATTTGAATATTGTAATGTAGTTTGATAAATTTTAGATTTAATACAATGTACAATTCTTACGATTTAAATATGATAACTAATGTTCCTATCACAAAACCATGCTGCAAAACAAATATTGCCAGTGCTACTTCATGAACTATTTATTTATGATGTATATTTCATAACTTCACAAATATTGCATAATTATTCTATGGCATATGGGTAACATAGACATTCATTAAGCAATCCCTTATATTTAACATGAGGCTATCTGTCTATTCATCTTGTATTTAATATAAAATATTCAGTTTTACCATTGGGAAAAAAAAGAAATAAAACTTTACATTTATTCTACAGTATAGCTTCATCCTCAAATCTGGATACTCATTTTCATAAAAGTAAGAGGGTGTTTACAGTTCCAATAACCTTAGATACTTAGGCATAAAATACAGGTAACCTTAAATGTATGTTCATTTTGATGAGCAGTATACTGTGGAATTCCCTCAATATTTTTATGATTAGTTATTAATGTTTCTCATACTTTCATTACAGTTCTTCATGTACATTATATATGTTTCTTATAAGATTTGTAGAGTTTTCAATGTCAGTTATTTTGATTTAACTACCCAGATAATGATAATTGAAAATGACCAGTGGAAAGAGATATTCTAATAAAATAATGTTTTTGAATAGGAGAAAAATTATGAGTCATGTATAATCAAATACCTTAAAATGCTTAGCAGTCTGAAAATATTGTAATTATTTGGCAGAGATTTTTTTTGAGGAAGGTTATTTCCTGATTTTTTTGAGAAATAGCCATACTGATATCCAAAGGGGCTCTACCAGTTTCCACTCCCACCAGCAATGGAACAGGATTCCCTTTTTCCCACATCCTCTCCAGAATAAATTGTCATCAGTGTTTTTGATTTTGGTCTTTCTTGCAGGTGTAAGATGGAATCTCAGAGTTGTTTTGATTTGCATTTCTCTGATGGCTAAGGATGTTGAACATTTCCTTAAGTGTCTTTCAGCCATTTTAGATTCCTCTGTATAGAGGTCTTAGCTTAGGCTTCTACCTCATTTTCTTTTAAACTCCAAAAATCAAGAAACAACCTTCCTCAAGACCCAGCAATACCACTTTGGGGTATATATTCAAAGGATGCTCAATCATACCAGAAGGACATGTGTTCAGTTATGTTTATAGCAGCATTGTTTGTCATAGTATGAACCTGGAAACAACCTAAATGTCCCTCAATCAAATAATGGATAAGAAAATGTGGTACATTTACACAATGGAGTAATACACAGCAGAAAAAATTAATGACATCTTGAAATTTGCAGGTAAATTGATAGATCTAGAAAACATCATATTGAGTAAGGTAACCCAGACCCAGAAAGACAAATATCATGTGTACACACTCATAAGTGGCTTTTAGACATAAAGCAAAAAACAAACAGCCTATAATTCATTATCCAAGAGAACCTAGACAAAAAAGAGGACCCTAAGAGAGACACGTGTGGATATAATCTACATGGGAAGTAGAAAAAGACAAGATCTCCTAAGTAAATTAGGAGCATGGGAACCATGGGAGAAGGTAGAAGAGGAGGGGAGAGGAAAGGAGTGGAGCAGAAAAATTATATAGCTCAATAGAAACAAATAAGTAAAATGAATTATGTTGAAATTTTGATGGGGATTATACTATATCTATAGATGGCTTTTGGTGCTATGATCATTTTCACAATATTTAATTTTACTGATCCATCATCAGGGAAATCTTTCGATCTTTTGATGTCTTCTTTAACTTCTATTTTAATGTCTTAAAGGGTTTTTAGTTTGCTTGCTTTGTTTTTCAATTCATGTTTTCCTGTTGCTTGGCTTGAACTATTTCATGATTTTTTTAGGCTATTTAGAAAGGTGATATTTCCATGATTTCTTTTTTCTATTTAGTTATTTATTGAGACACAGTTTCTCTTTTCCATGATTTCTTTCTCAGTGTGCTCAACTTTTCTATCTGGGAATGTGCTGGTTTTTTTTAAGTTAATTATTTTATTCTGATACATTGCTGAAATGGCTTTTCAGCTTGAGAGGTGTCCTGATGAAGGCGTTAGAGTCTTATGTATAAAATTATACCATCAGCAAATAAGGATAGTATGGCATCATCATTTCTTATTTGAACATAAAAACACAATATAAAGAATCATTGCTGCTCTATTCACAGTAGCTAGAAAATGGAAACAACCTAAATGTCCCTCAACTGATGAATGGATAATGAAAATGTGGTACATATACAAGATGGACTACTTACTATTCAGCTATAAAAGTAATGAAATCATGAACATTGAAAGTAAATGGATGGGACTAGAAAAGATCATATTGAGTGAGGTAAGCCAGAGCCACAAAAAGAAATATCACATGTTCACTTTTATCTGAGACTTCTACCACCAAATCTTCAGATATGAATATATAAATTCTAGAGTAACTGCAGAAACCAAAAGAGTAAAAGTGACATATGGCCAGGTTAGGGGTGTAGCAGAGTAATAAAGAGGGGAATAACAGGATAAAATAATATGAATAAGGCACTTGGAAGATAGTCAGGGTTCTAATTAGGGATGTAAAGGAACACAAATAAAGAAAGAGGGACAAGGGTGAAATGAGAGTCAGAATGTCTAAAAAACATAAGAATTCATATTACTATTTACCAAAGTACCTATAATTTATTGTTTTGGTTTTTTTTTTTTTTTTTTTTTTTCGAGACAGGGTTTCTCTGTGGTTTTTGGAGCCTGTCCTGGAACTAGCTCTTGTAGACCAGGCTGGTCTCGAACTCACAGAGATCCGCCTGCCTCTGCCTCCCGAGTGCTGGGATTAAAGGCGTGTGCCACCACCGCCCGGCTAGTACCTATAATTTATGTAAGTCGGTTTCTAAATACACACAGTGTATTTTAAATTTAATTTTGTAGTCTGAGCTGACAGTACTCCTTTCCAGAGCCATAAACTATCGAATAAAAACCCTAACATGAGATTTGAAAAGCTTTCCTTTCTTTTGCTTCTCACAGTTCTGAGAGAAACCCCCCAAATATACTCTATTGCTATTACCCTTCGTTGTCTCAAGAGGTTGTAGTTGGGTTCCTATTACTGAAGTGAGCATGTACTTCAAACATAGGACTCAGAAGCTTCTGGAGTGGAATTGATAAGAAAATGTCCCCTCATGAATGTTTCAAAAGGAGGGGAGCAACTAATAGTCCTACAAAGCAATGACACCTTGAACCCCAACAATAATGACTGAGCACGGCACAATAAACCTAAAGATTCAGCAGTGACACTTATACCTTATTGTAAATAACAGCTGTCTTATTGAACTTAAGACCAGATCAACAAAAGGAAAACCATGCTTGTATTGGAAATCTAACAAACAGTTAGTGTAGTTATGGTTCTTGGAGAAGAACATACAACCATCACTTTACTAAGTCAGCATAATCACTATTTACATTCTAAATATTTTCTTTATGCCCACAGATAAGTGCAGTTCTCACCCATCCATTCACTTTGAACAGATGGAGACCACTACGGAAAATCACAACTAAGCAAAATGCAGAACTATGAGACCATCAACCAACAAGGACATCTAAAACACAATTTCTTCACCTAAGCTTTAATGATCACTATCAAACTGGGAATGGAAAGATTCGAATAGCCAGAGGAATAAAAAAATATTCCATGAGATTGTGTCACCTAGGAATGTCAGAAACCACACTCAGAAGTCTTACTGACCTGAATGCCTAAACATGAGTTGAACAACGATGACACCTAAAGACATGCTAGCTTGGACAGAGAAAAGTTCATGAGGCCTCTGTCCTGCACAGAGAACTGTAGGTAACTACAGAATGCTAAGAGCAAGAATGGGAGAAATAATCTTCTCTTGTGATGAACACACCAGTTGGTTACACAAAGCCCAATGGTCATTCCTAAAAACATGTACATGAAAGTAAAATTAAAAAGACTGAGCATATTGTGTTCCAATGTCAAGAATTTATATACACACTATATATATATGTATGTATATACATACATATATATATATATATCCATGATGTTGTACATAGACAATAAATATGTAGGTAAGAACAATAAATTAAAAAGAGGCCATGAATTTGAAAGAGAGCAAAAATGAGTGCATGTGAAGGTTTGTAAGGAGGAATGGGGAAATAAAAATAATGTAATTATATTTTTATCTAAAATATAAAAAATAATCCATAAGCATTGTATGTTCTTTTAAAAAACAGCAATATTGATAATCCTTTAGTCAAAATGATCAAAAAATACACAGAGAGAATACCAATTAATAAAATTAGGGTGAAAAGGGAGGCTTTATAATATGAAAGTCAGAGAATTATAAGCATATGTTTCAAAAATCGGTATTCTACCAAGCAAACAAACTTAATTGAATGCACTTCTTAATATATATGGTCTATAGAATTTAAATAAAAATGAAATAAAGAATTTGGACAGCCCAATAAACCCTAGTGAAATAGAAGTTGTAATAAAAAATCTTCCTACTAGAGACTCCACTATTGGAATCACTGGCCAGTCATCCAGATGACTGGGGTTGAATTCCCAGCACCCACATAGCAGTTCACATCTTCCTATAACTCTAGTTGCAAGGTATCCTGCTATGTCACACAGACATCTAGGCAAGCAAAACACCAATGCATGTAAAATAAAAATATATAAGTCACAAAAAAATCTCCCAACTAGAATATCCAAAACTTCATGAATTCAGTACAGAATTCTGCTAGGTCACAGAAACTGAAGGTGCATTGCCTAATTCATTTTACCGAACCACTGTGTATATATATATATATATATATATATATATATATATATATATTTATATATTTATATATTTATTTATTTATAAATGCATACATCCATACATATATATGCATGGATGTATGTATATATGTGTGTAAGTATATATACAAATTGGTGGTCAATATAGATGAATAGATATCCTCTATGAACATTGGTCCAAAATTTACCCATAAATGTTTTCAAAGTTAATTTTAAAAATAATCAAAAATGTTATGCACCGTAGAAAAATTTGTGAGTTCATCCTAGGAATGGTTCAACATATGAAAATCTAGCCTCATAAGTCAGAATCCCAGTCCTACACTGACATTTAAGATTACTGAAGCCAAATCCTTTGTCTCTAAGTGTTCCTGGAATGAAGATTTGATCCCTCACTGAACTCTGGGGCCACTAGGACTTGTGTTGTGTTGTTCACTGTCCCATTGTAGCTGGAGCTTGAGTACTGTCCAGAATTTTAAAACAACTCTTTTCTAGGCCCATACATTCCATGTCTAACGTTAATTAATGTATCTGAAAAAAATAATTGTACAATGTACTTTATTTGAACATTTCAAGTCCTATCTTAGGGACTAAAAATGAAAGAAGAGTGAAAATAAAATAATTTATTTTCCCTAGAAGTCTCTTTTTCTGAAAAATGTCATGTTTTTATCAACTAGCATAGTGTCATGATATACTGTTTTCTAACAAGTGAAAATGGCATTATTTTTTTCTCAGACATCCCATCTTATCATGGGTGAAGAAAAGATGCATATTTAAATGCCATTTTAATTTCTTTTTAGCCTTAAACAAACAAAGAAACCAGTGTAAAATTAGGTAACTCAGAACCAGGTGCTTATGCCCTGGAAAATTCTGACTTAGCCTTTTGGAAAAATTTGCATTATAATCTTTACTACTTGAAAATTTAAGCTTTTAAAAGTAAATCCTCAAAGTCTGCTTTAGAAAGAATATAATTCTAAGAGTCAGTACTTCATTTTTTTTTTGCTTGTTTAAATGGAATAAACTGAAATTTACTTCACTTTTTAATTTAGGAAACTCCATGTTAAAAATTTGACTTACCACTCCCAGTTTAATTCATTAATTCTTATAAATTAGGACACGAACATTAGATCAAAAGGTTAAATACTACTGTCAAGGTTAAAGAAGAGATTTGATTAAACATTCCTCTGGAGATATATTAATATATGTATATTGGGCATAGACAATTGTAAACAACAAATAGTTCACTAGAGTTACATGCCCGTGAAACTGATAGTGGCTAGTCAAGGGTCTTGTCCTCTCTACACAGTGAGAAGAAACACAACACTTGGTGCCATAACTTTTAGGAAAAGAAATAAGCCTTAACTATAATTTTATATGTTCTGATTGCCAGCAGACGGTAGTACAGATCTTACTTTGAAATCAACCATAAATTTGGATCATGTATACCCCAAAACCAATAAAAAGAACAATGGGCTTCTTTTAAAGGCCATAAGTTCTACATGCTGACATCTAGAAGTAAAAATTAAGATGCAATGAAAATCCAAGGCAAACATTTTTATGCTAATACATACTAAAACAAATTTTTAACAATTTAAAGAATTATTATTTAACAACTAAATATTTTAGTTGTTAGCAACAGTTGGCCAAAGGTAAGAGTTTCAAAAACTATTGTATTTTTCAAATGCCAAACTACTTCAGATAAGTTCATATTAACCCAGGAATACTACACATCAAAATTCATAACATCTGGTATTTTTATTCAGTATAATCTTATTAATTGCATAGGCAGCGAGATGACAGAATTAATCAGTAACGTGGTTAGAATACTGAAGAATTTGAATGAGAATTTTAGAATTAGATCATTAGCAGTCTGCTTTTGCCTAATGACAGGGTATGCACAGCAATTACTAAGAAAGAAAGGATAATAACATGTTCAGCCAAGGGCAGTGTTTAATTGCACATAGTATATGTGGTAGGAAACATTAAACAAAGAAGGCACATAAGCAGAGAAGGCTAGCAAAATTTATTTAGTGGGAGTTTATTGTTCCTGTAAGACAACTATTCTCTCCTAAACATTGTTATCGATTGCTGACCATTTCAAAACTTAGAATCTGGGATAGTTAAATGTTGACATTCTGAAACTCTGAAATAAGCTTAGCCAACAAACAGCTGACCAACCACACCATTGTAAATCATCAGCTGCCCCAAGAAAGCCTATTGAGTATTGCTTACAGTTTATTATAAACTATCAGCAGTTATTGTTATTATGTTGCTTTTTTCCTTTGTAAGTTCTTCTTGATTTAACCTCATCTCTTTTCCATACGTCATTGGGAGACATGATCTTCAAATGGCTGCACTGGGGCTCTCAGCTTTTGATTGCTACATGATTAGACAAGGGCATGCCCTGACGGGCTCTTTTCTTCTGAACTAGGCTTGGGTTGATATAGCTCTTTCCAGCAAAGCCCACCCCCCTTTATAGGATTTTTTTTAAGTACTTCAGTTTTCCATTTCACATGTAGGAGGAAGAGTTCTCCAGGAGTCTCTAGCCATGGATGCTCCCCCCTGCCTTTTTTTCTATCTTTTTACATCTTCCCTCACAACTTTGAAGATGGTAGCTCCCTGAACTCTACTCAGTAGACCAGCCTGAATACATGAATTCTATTTTCACCAATCTTTTTTATGAAAAATACTGTCTTGATGTCTGCACTACACAAAAAAATGTATTAGAGACTGGGCATGTTTGTCAATTTCAGTTTATAGTGTATAGCTTCTCTTTAACAAACTCTGTTTACAAATTTAGTTTTCTACATCTTGATAACCATTCTGCTTCTGATGGAACCATGCAACCTTGGCATGGAATGAGAAAGAGAGTCACAGTCTGTATTTCTCTCCACTCTAAACCATTGCTATGATCCATCACTACTGCAAACTCTAAAATACGTAATTGTACAGAATCTGTGGCTTCTTACTAGACTTCCCACAAATATTATATGTGATTCAAACTGCATTACTTTATTATACACTCCAGAAGCAAAAGCAAACAAAAAACTCTAAGCTCATGTTTATTATGTACAAAAGCTTAATTTTCATTTAATTTACATAATGTTCACATCATTTTACTTGGCTAAATATTATATATATTAAGATAATATAATATAATATTTGTTGCTTGTAATTTTTAGATTTTCTTTTTATTCCCATGTAAACCTTCACAATTATAAGGGTATTTATAAAGTACCATAAATAAATTACATTTCAAATATAATGTTTTGTTACACTAGGAATAAAAATTATTTTAAACACATTAAGGAATATTTTACTGCTATCTCTTTTTGTCAAAATGCATTTTTGTTTTATTAAGTATATGTACATGTTCCTATGTAAGTTCATGGAAATCATGTATGTGAAGATGTCTATGGAGGACAGACAGCGTTAGAAGACCTGAAACCGAACTTAGAGGCATCTATGAGTTGCCAGATAAGGGTACTAGAGGCTGAATCATTTTTTAAGAGCAGTCAGCTCTCTTAACTATTAATCTTCTTCCCAGCTCATTATTGACATTTCTTAAGTGGCACATTTTTAAAAGAAATATGTTACTTTATCCGAGTCCAGTGGCAATTACCTGCTTTGTAACTAGAGCTATTTGGATGACTAAGGCAGGAAAATCTGTTGAGTACAGAAGTTCTGGATCAGCTTTAGGAGATAACATGGTAAAACTCCATCTCAAGAAGGCAAAAATAAAAATTATATTAGTCATCAACTAGAGTTTTGTAAAATATCATGGGAACTAATTCATAAGCCATAGACATACATGTAAAGGTCCTTGACAAGTTTTCATTCAAGACTGGATTGAAGATTGTTTTTTAAGTTTTGTATGTTTGTATGTGTGTGTGCTTAAGCATAATAAGTTGTTGTTTTTAGTTAAGTCACGACTTCTAATTACATTAATTGAGCAAAGTTCATGGCTTCTCTAAATTCTTAACAATGTCTAGTTGACTCATGAGATTTTGTTGCTGTTTCTTGTCCCAAATTATATTCTCTATTTTCTAAATAAAATGTGGTATAGGTGCTACAGATATAGTTCAGTTGATAAAGTGCTTGTGGATCATGCAGAAAGTCCTGTGTTCAGTTCTTAACACCACAAAAACTGGGCATGGCGATGTATGAAGTAAGCAGGAAGTATCCAAAGTTCAAGGTCACTATTGTTAAGCAAAAAGTTCAAGGACAAACATGTATGCATAAAGCCTTAGCTCATAAAACAAAATCTAATATACACTTCTATGCAAGTTAGAACCATAAGCCTTATTGCTGCAAGTTACATAGCATTATTCCCACCACACTTTACAATCACACTGAACTAATGCTGACTGTCTTAGTTACTTTTCATTTTTTTGCATCTTATCATTATTATTATTATTATTATTACAAATTTTCACTTCCTTACCTCCTCCCATTTCCCTCCCCCTCCCCCACCCCTCCTCCCTCTTCAGTCCAAAGAGCTGTCAGGGTTCCCTGCCCTGTGGGAAGTCCAAGGTCCTTCCCCCTCCATCCAGGTCTAGGAAGGTGAGCATCCAAACAGACTAGGTTCCCACACAGCCAGTACATGCAGAAGAATCAAAACCCAGTGCCATTGTCCTTGGCTTCTCAGTCAGCACTCATTGTCAGCCACATTCAGAGAGTATGGTTTGATCACATGCTCCATCAGTCCCAGTCCAGCTGGCCCTGGTGAGTTCCCCTTAGATCAGTCCCTCCGTCACAGTGGGTGGGCACACCCCTTGTGGTCCTGACTTCCTTGCTCATGTTCTCTCTCCTTCTGCTCCTCATTTGGACCTTGGGAGCTCAGTTCAGTGCTCCAATGTGGTTCTCTGTCTCTATCTCCATCCATCGCCAGATGAAGGTTCTATGGTGATATGCAAGACATTCATCAGTGTGGCTATAGTATAGGGCCAGTTCAGGCGCCCTCTCCTCAGCTGCTCAAGGAACAAGCTGAGGACATCTCCTTGGACAAGGCACCATCAACAAAATAACTGGTAGAACGAAAATTTCATTGGTTCCTGTGAGACAATGGTCTTGTACCTTTAAAGATTTGTCACTTGTATTGGTTTAATAAAATGCTGTTTGGTCAGTAGCAAGGCAGAAAGTATATGCAGGGCAACCAGAACAGAAGAGGAAAGGCTCAGTCTGCAGTTGTAACCCAGACACAAAGGAATCAAGATGAGAATGCCTCACAGATAAAATGTACCAAGCTATGTGGCTAACATAGATAAGAATTATGGCTTAATGTAAGATATGAGTTAATAAGAAGCCTGAATTAATAGGGCAATCAGCTTATAATTAATGTAGGCCTCTGTGTTTTACTTTGGAACTGAATGGCTGTGGGATCGAGTGGGACAGAAATCTCTCTGTACAACTGGTGAATTATAGCTACAGAGGTTTAAAATCCGTGACCATTATGACAGGGAGTATTGTAGCAGCAGGCAGGTTGTCAGACATGCTGCTGGAGCAAGAGTTGAAAGCATAGATTTTTATCCCAAAGCTTGAGTCAGAGACACTGGGTGTTGCACCAGTCTTTCAAAACCACAAACTCCATCTCTAATACATACTAACTCCAACATGATCATATCTAATTCTTTCCAGATACTTCCACCAATTGGGAACTTAGCATTCACACATACCAGCTTATTAGAATCTTCTTTTTTAAAGCACATTTTACTTCCAGAGGCCTATGGCCATATAATAACATAAAATACAATCAATCCAACTCCAGAAGTCACCATAGTCTTTCATATTATCAACACAGTATAAAAGCCAAACGTTTTTAAGAATCAAGAAAATATCTCAATTGTAATACCCTATAAAATCTAAAAAGCAAAATATATACTTGCAACGTATAATGACACAGAATATGCATTACCATTCCAAAGTGGAGGATGGGGAACATGGTGATAAAATAGTAGATCAATACAAGATCAAAACCCATCAGAGTAAACATCAAATACTGTAATTCCCATGTTTAATTGCAAATTGATTAAATGGTTTTTTGCTTACAGGTTTACTGACTAACCACCTCTCTCTCTTGGGAGGGTTTCACTTCGTCCATAGCTTCTCCTTGGCAGACATCTCATGCCTCCAACAGCCTGGTGTCTCCAAGACAAAGAGACTTCAATTTCATAAGTTCACATTATGGTCTCTCATATAGGAGCTGCCATATGCCTGGCCTCAGTGACTCACCTTAACTCTGTGGAAGATTCCATACCCTTTCATTCTCATAGTCTATATTATTCTAAAGTCAGAACCAAATGACTAAGGCTGCCAAATTTGATTGCCTACTTAGGGTATAACCCAGTCCCCTATGGAATAATATTTACATAAACTTTTCATTGTCATTGCTTTTTAGGGAGAGAATATCCTTTGAGCATTTTCTTTCACAAGTTGTGGGATTAACTGGGTAGTCTCACATGCAGGCATCATTCCCTTTGTTTCATTTCATATCTGCTTTCTCCTTATGCCTTTCAGCATAATTCTGGACATAAACATTAAATTTCTTTTGCTCCTTTTCTTCTCAACATTTACATTTTGTATTTCTTTTAGCCCTACTTGCTATTTTACAGTGAAGATCTGCATGAGAGCGATTAGAAAGAACTGTAGACAGAGTCAATACTAGGCTGTCTTGAAATTTCTTTGGTCCAAGATTTTTTTTAATTTAACATTGCATAGATTCTTAGAACAAGGGAAAAAAATCTGTCAAAATTTTTGCCTATTTATCAGAGGGATTGTCGTTAGATCACTTGCAAATATTGTTCCCTCTGATACCTCTTTAGATGTCTATTTAGAGTTCACATTACTCTAAGCATTAAATATAATCTTCTAAGTGTATTTTCAAATATATTGTTATATTTGTGTGTGCATAGATATTTAAATATAACCTTTTGAGTACCTCTTATTCATTTTGTTCTTTTTTTATGATTTCAGAAACGATCACTTTAAATTGGACAAGAATTCATGATTCATCTCTGGGAGAGCCTAATTTACTTTCTTTCAACATTCATTAGCTACCGGTAGTTCTTTGTATAGGTGTGGACTGATTGTTTTTCTTAGTTATGATAAAAGATAAATTAGATATAAAACTTTAGACTCACTAAGTTAAGTAAGATATAACATTTTCTCTAATTTTGATGAATACAAATAGACTGGATATTGTAACTATAATTCTTAATGACTATTATTAGTGTGTATAATTTTATTCTGTTAAAGTTAGAACCTTACTTTTTAATTAGATAAAAAAAGAAATGATGTAGACTAACCCCTTTGTATACTGTGAAGATTTGTCACTGTGATTCGTTTAATAATACTGGCCAATAGAAGAACAGAACAGAATAAGTTAGGTGAGAAAACCAAAATGATAAGAGTAGGAGGGTGAAGGGCGAAGTCAGAGGAATTACCAGCCAGATGCAGAGGGAGCTGGAGATGAGTATGACTTGATAATAAAGATACTGCCATATGGCAGAGCATAAATAAGGAACATGGGTTAAATTTAAATGTAAGAGCTAGCTAATAACAAACCTGAGCTTGTCCAAGAAATTATAAATAATATTAAGTCTCAGTGTGTTTATTTGAGAATGGCTGTGTGATAGAAAATCTCCACCCACAGAACTCTTTTTAGATCTGTAATAATTTCAATTTTTCTCAGAAATTTTTATTTTAAGTTATATATGTATTTTGGATATTAGGCCTCTGTTGGATGTACAAGATGTTTCAGACACTTTTACCCTCTGTAAGTTGTCAAGTCCCTGAAGTAATTCCTTCTGTTGGTGTACAAAAGTATCTATTGTATGAGATTCCTTTTGTCAATTGTTGGCTATTTTTCTAAGTGATAAAGGAGCTATTTGGAAAGCCTTACCCATGATTACACCTTGCATTGAAATCCCTTTCAATCCCACAGCTTTAGAGGTTGGGTTTGCAATTGGCATATTAGATTTATTTTTAATTTTATTTTTGTGAAGTAAAAAAAAAATGTTTTTCTTATGTGTAGATATCCATTTTCCGCAAGAGTATTTGTTGAGGATGTTGTCTTTTCTCCAGTGTATATTTTAGAAAACTTTCTTAAACATCAATTAGTTGTAATTGCACGTAGTTAAATGTGAGGCTTATGTTCAGTCTCATTGATCTTTGTGTCTGCTGCCCTAGTAACATGCTGTTTTTCTTACAAATATTCTGTAGAACAACTTGAGATTTGCAATGGTCATCCATTCATCACTATTCATTTTGCTTAAGATTGATTTGGCTATATGTGGTCTTTTTAATTTCCATATGAATTTTATTTCATTTTTCTTTCTCTCTTTAAAATAGGTTGGGGATTAGTTTGCTATTGTGTTGAATTTATTAATTTCTTTCCTGTAGGATAGTTTTTTTCAAAATAGTAACCGTGCTAATATGTGAGCTTGGAAAGAATTTCCATATTATAATACCCGTATTAACTTATTTTTTCAGAGTTCTAAATTGTTCAATGCAGAGGTGCTTCCCCTTTCTTGCTAGATCAGTTACAGCGTATATTTTAATGCTGTTTTAAGGGTTTTCTATAAACTGATAATAAAAAATATTGTGCAGATATTCATTGGGATTTTTCACTTAAAAGATAAGTGAAACTGTAAGTGGACTTTCTAGGTAAATAAGTGGAACTGGGGGAAAATAATAAACTTTAAATGGAAACTCGGGCACAGGAATTCACACACCACACTTTCTCTTTCCTATGTGAATTTTACCTTTGAATCTTTAGGTTTGATGTTAAACTTGGTATCCTTATAGAAGCCAAAAGGCTAAGAAAGTGCTATGACTTAAGCAGATGCCTTAAGGGAAGGATGTAGAGCATTATTGATAACAAAAGTAATGTTGGAGAACTACTGTGAGTGGAAAATTTTAGACAATAACAGGAACTGGAGAATAGGGCAGGGGTTTGGGCAGGGGATAAATAAAGTAAATCTTTATGAAAAGGACATCTGGTAACTACTACTATGCAGACCAATTAAAATGTAAATTTAAAACCAGTAAGATATCTCAACAACTAAAGACATTTGCTATCAAATCTATGTGTCTGGAATAGATCACAAAAACCAACATGGTTGAAGGATACATGAACTCCCATAAATTATCCTCCAACTTCCACAGCAAAGCCATGAACCATGGCTCATGTGTGACACTGATTAATTATTTAATTAAAAACTAAGAAGACAATTGAAATTATTGTAAACATGATATTCTCCACTATGTCAATGTCATTCATAAATGCTGAAGATTTTTAAGTAAAGTTTCAGTAATTTCAAGAAAGGATGCTTTCTCGTGAGTTATTAGTGAGGTAAGTTCCAGGAGCCACCCAAATGACACAAACTCTTGACATTTCTCTTGCATTACTACCATAACCAATTGATGTAACTTTTTCTTGAGGACACCACACACTTTGGTTGGGAGGTATAATGAAACAAGCTGGAAATCAGCTGTTAGTAGTCTTTCTTTTGGCTAATTTTCATATGAGATCATACTAGTGGGCTAACCTATGAACTATAGTGCCAACTTGTTAGACAAGATGTGTCAAATAATGCAATAGGAAAAAAACCTGGTATTGTTGTAACCAAGAGTTTCCTGATTAAATTTATGACAACACCAAAGAATAATTTTCCTGTCTGTTACTATAAACAAACTTTATAAATGAATGAAGACTTACTACTACTCTGTAGTTAAACTGACATGGCCCCATGCTGTCTTCTAAATATGTGTGTGTATACTCAAATGCTACTCTTAGACATAAGTAGAGCACAGGTGAGTGCAGATACTAGCTACTGTACAAACATCTGAAATTGAGTCATATTTGGGTGTCATCCATTAAAAGAACATTTATACCACAATATCTAAAGCTTAGGGGATATTATAGAAGATGGGAAGAAAGAAAAAAAGAAAGAAGGAAGGAAGGAAAAAAGGAAGGAAAGAAGGAAGGAAGGAAAGAAGGAAGGAAGGAAAGGAGGAAGGAAAAGAGGAAGGAAGACCTATCTAAGTATCTCAATGCTCACAGTGATATGATTAATCATTAATCAAGCAAATGCCCCACACAGATGTGTCTCCAGGCCAATCTGATGGAGGCACTTTTCTGGTATGTGGGTCTGTTTTCCCATGTGGCTCTAGCTTGTTTCAAGATGAAAAAGAAGTAGCCTGAACAACACACATCTTAATTATATCTAACTGTTACTCTTCTTCTCCAACTACCCCATACTCCTTCCTATTATATCTCACTCCAAAATTCATGTTTCTTTCCATTATTTATTTAGCCCACTGAGTCCAATTAGTGCTGGCCATATGCAGATGGATATGGAATAACGTTTTAAAGTTTTAACATATAGCACGCAGAATATACTGAAAACTGCAAACATTTGGTTATTATAAATTACAAGATACCAATATACTTTAAAATGGTGGTGGGTTATTATAAGCCAGTTATTAAAAATTATTATGGGAATTAAGATCACAGTAAAATAAACCTCAGGTCTGAATCTCTTTCCATGATAATTTCATGGCAGATTAATGAATAGTTTCTGTACTATTATCTAAAAATATAGAAGGCAACATGAGTTGAGAATTTTAATGAATGAATTATTCATACACACAGTAGATACATTATTCTTCAGTTTTTAAATATTTACTTTTCTTAAGGAACTCAATAATATTTTTATTTGCTGAAGTTAAAAAGTATCTTTATGCCTTGTTCCCAATCTCTTAATCTTTGCTCTGGAATAATTGAATACCTATTAATCATCTTGTTCTGACTGAATTCCTACTGATATACAAATAGTGCCATTATCTTAGATTAAGGTTCCCTCCTACTGCTACTAATTTCTCTTGTTTACTTTATACAACATTGTGCATACTAAAGTAGTTATGTGAAAAGTGTACTAGAGCCAACTGAGCATTATAAAAGGTCAAACCATATAATCTGACTTCTCATTTCCTTGTCTTGAGTTTTGCAAATAATAAAGCTGAATGGAATAACCAACTACTCAATTAAACTATTGTTTAGAGTAAATTCATATTGATACTTTAAATTATAAATACTTTCCATGTAAAATAGAACATATATGTAAACTAAGCAACTTTGAAAGACATGAAAACATTCCCTTTTAATCCCAGCACTTGGGAGACAAAGAAGACATGTCTTTGTGAGATCAATGCTATCCTGCACTACAAAGCAAGTTGCTCCTGGCCAGCCTGAGTTACATAGTGAGATCTTGTGCTGCCTCTACCCTGAATAAAATATTTTGAAAAACAAGCTTCTTGATTTCACCATAATATCAAATCAGAGAACTCAAATTCAGTTACTGGCACTAATGTCAGGTGACTTTAAGTCTCTGAAATTCAAAGTCCTTGGCATCTAAAACCCTCTGTCAACCTCTGTGGGCTTGTACGCATATACACATGCACACGCACACACAAACACAAACACACACATACATACACACAATCTCACATACATGTAAATGTAACTAATAAATATAAAATATTTAAAGAAGGAATTTTTATTATAGTTAAATCAGTATGCCCCGAAAAACTCTACTACAGTGATAAATACCAACAGAGTACTAAAATGTTATTTTAGTAAATTCTATTTACTTATAATAATACACAATTGAACCAATATCTTTACTATACTCTGATGATTAAGAAACAATATAGGCAAAAGGCATTATGATATTCTTTTTTTTTTTTTTTTTTTTTTTTAGGTTTTTCGAGACAGGGTTTCTCTGTGGCTTTGGAGCCTGTCCTGGAACTAGCTCTTGTAGCCAGGCTGGTCTCGAACTCACAGAGATTCACCTGCCTCTGCCTCCCAAGTGCTGGGATTAAAGGCTTGCTCCACCACTGCCTGGCTTTTTTATGATATTCTTAATAACTATTTCTGTAGTTATTTAAAGAAAGACTATCATGGACTAGTCTTTAGGCTTACATATTCTCTTAAAAAACAAACTGTCTGGCGCAGGCAGGCCCGGGCGGCAGAGGCACCGGCACGCAGATAGCATCGATAAGAGGAGATGGGCAGACGCCAAGGCAAGAATTCACCCAACAATCTGAAAAACAACATGAAAACACCAGAACCCAATGATCTTACAACACAAGGACTTGAACACCCTAACACAGGAGAAGAGGAAAAAACTGACTTTTTGAAAGCAATAGAGTCCCTTAAACAACATGTAAAAAACGCCCTCATAGAAATGGATGAGAAGTATAACAAAAAGTTTGAAGAAATGAGTAAATACGTAAATGATACCCTGGGAAGCCAAGAAAAAACGATCAAACAGGTAATGGAAACAGTCCAAGAATTGAAAACTGAAATGGAAGCAAGGAAGAAAACACAAACTGAGGACCAGTTGGATATGGCAAGTATAGGTCAATAAGCAGAGACTACAGAAACAAGCATAATCAATAGAATACAAGAGATAGAAGAAAGAATCTCAGATTCTGAAGACACCATAGAGAAAATAAATGCACTGAGCAAAGAAAACAGCAAAACCAACAAATTCTCATCACAAAACATTCAGGAAATATGGGACACAATAAAAAGACCAAACCTAAGAATAATAAGGATAGAAGAAGGAGAAGAGGCACAGCTCAAAGGTCCAGAAAACATTTTTAACAAAATTATGGAAGAAAACTTCCCCAACATAAAGAAAGATATTCCTTTGAATATTCAAGAAGCATACAGAACAACAAACAGACTGGATCAAAAAAGTCCCCTCACCATATAATAATCAAAACACAAAATATACAGAATAAAGAAAGAATATTAAGAGCTGCAAAGGAAAAAGGCCAAGTAACTTATAAAGGTAAACCGATCAGACTTACACCTGACTTCTCTATGGAAACCATGAAAGCCAGAAGGTCCTGGATAGAGGTACTACAGAAACTAAGAGACCATGGATGCAAACCCAAACTACTATACCCAGCCAAGCTATCGTTCACTATCAATGGAGATAACAAGACATTCCAGGATAAGAACAAATTTAAACAATACATTGCCACAAATCCAGCCCTACAGAAAGTAATAGAAGGAAAATCACAACCCAAGGAATCCAACATTGCCAACACTGCCTACACTAACCCAGGCATCTAGCGACCCTTCAACAGCACAACTCAAAGAAGGGAGACACACAAACTCTTCTACCAAAAGCAATAAGAATAACCGGAGTTAACAACCACTGGTCATTAATATCACTTAATATTAATGGTCTCAATTCACCAATAAAAAGGCACAGGCAGCCGGGCGATGTGGTGGCGCACGCCTTTAATCCCAGCACTTGGGAGGCAGAGGCAGGTGGATCTCTGTGAGTTCGAGCCAGCCTGGTCTACAGAGCTAGTTCCAGGACAGGCTCCAAAGTCACAGAGAAACCCTGTCTCGAAAACACAAAAAAAAAAAAAAAAAAAAAAGGCACAGGCTAAGAGATTGGATACGAAAACAAGATCCAACAGTCTGCTGTTTTCAAGAAACTCATCTCAACCACAAAGACAGGCATCTACTGAGAGTAAAGGGTTGGGAAAAGGTTTTTCAAGCAAATGGTCCTAAGAAAAAAGCAGGTTTGGCCATACTAATTTCTAACAAAACTGACTTCAAACTAAAATCAATCAGAAGAGATCAAGAGGGACACTTTATACTCATAACAGGAACGATTCAGCAGGATGAAGTCTCAATCCTGAATATCTATGCCCCTAATATAAAAGCACCCACTTATGTAAAAGAAATATTGCTAAAACTCAAGGCAGACATCAAATCACACACACTAGTAGTAGGAGACTTCAACACACCTCTCTCACCAATGGACAGGTCAATCAGACAGAAAACTAATAGAGAATTAAGAGAATTGTTGGAGGTAATGAATCAAATGGACTTAACAGACATCTATAGAACACTCCACCCAAATAGGAAAGAATACACCTTCTTCTCTGCAGCTCATGGAACCTTCTCGAAAATTGACCACATACTTGGAAACAAAGGAAACCTCCACAGATACAAAAAAATATCAGTGTCCACCTGTGTCTTATCAGATCACCACGGATTAAAGTTAGAAGGCACCAACAATGCTACCTCCAGAAAGCTGACAAACTCATGGAAACTGAACACTCAACTACTGAACCACACCTGGGTCAAGGAAGAAATTAAGAAAGAAATTAAAGTCTTCCTTGAATTTAATGAAAACAAAGAGACAACATACTCAAACCTATGGGACACGATGAAAGCAGTGCTAAGAGGAAAGTTCATAGCACTAAGTGCCCACTTAAAGAAAACGGAGAAAACATACATTGGGGACTTAACAGCACACCTGAAAGCTCTAGAAAAAAAAGAAACAGATGCGCCCAGGAGGAGTAGAAGACTGGAAATAATCAAACTGAGGGCAGAAATCAACAAAATAGAAACACAGAAAACAGTCCAAAGAATCAATGAAACAAAAAGTTGGTTCTTGGAGAAAATCAACAAGATTGACAAACCCCTATCCAAACTAATTAAACGACAGAGAGAGAACATGCAAATAAATAAGATCAGAAATGAAAAGGGGTCATAACCACAGACACAGAGGAAATTCAGAGAATCATTAGATCTTACTACAAAAGCCTGTATGCCACAAAACTGGAAAATGCAAAAGAAATGGACACTTTTTTAGATAAGTACCATATACCAAACCTAAACCAAGACCAGGTGAACGATCTAAATAGACCTGTTAGTCGCGAAGAATTAGAAACAGTTATCAAAAATCTCCCTTCCAAAAAAAGCCCAGGACCAGATGGTTTCAATGCAGAATTCTACCAGAACTTCCAAGAAGAGCTAATACCTATACTCCTTAATGTATTTCACAATACAGAAACAGAAGAGTCATTGCCAAATTCCTTTTATGAAGCTACAGTTACCCTGATACCAAAACCACACAAAGACCCAACCAAGAAAGAGAATTACAGGCCTATCTCACTCATGAACATCGACGCAAAAATTCTCAATAAAATACTGGCAAACCAAATCCAAGAAAACATTAGAAAAGTTATCCATTATGATCAAGTAGGCTTCATTCCAGAGATGCACGGCTGGTTCAACATATGCAAATCTATCAATGTAATCAACCATATAAATAAACTGAAAGAAAAAAACCATATGATCATTTCATTAGATGCTGAAAAAGCATTCGACAAAATTCAACACCCCTTTATGATAAAGGTCTTGGAGAGATTAGGGATACAAGGGGCATACCTAAATATAATAAAAGCAATTTACAGCAAGCCGACAGCTAACATTAAATTAAACGGAGAAAAACTCAAAGCCATCCCACTAAAATCAGGAACACGACAAGGATGTCCACTCTCTCCAATATAGTGCTTGAAGTTCTAGCAATAGCAATAAGACAACGTAAGGGGATCAAGGGGATCCATATTGGAAAGGAAGAAGTTAAGCTTTCGTCATTTGCAGATGATATGATAGTATACATAAGCGACCCCAAAAACTCTACAAAGATCTCTTACAGCTGATAAACACCTTTGGTAATGTGGCAGGTTACAAAATCAACTCCAAAAAATCAGTTGCCTTCCTATACACTAAGGATAAGGAAGCAGAGAGGGAAATCAGAGAAGCATCACCTTTCATGATAGCCACAAATAGCATAAAATATCTTGGTGTAACTCTGACCAAGGAAGTGAAAGATCTATTTGGCAAGAACTTTAAGTCTTTGAAGAAAGAAATTGAAGAGGACACCATAAAATGGAAGGACCTCCCTTGCTCTTGGATTGGGAGGATCAACATAGTAAAAATGGCAATTCCACCAAAAGCAATCTATAGATTCAATGCAATCTCCATCAAAATCCCATCAAAATTCTTCACAGATCTGGAGAAGACAATAATCAACTTTATATGGAAAAACAAAACACCCAGGATAGCCAAAACAATCTTATACAATAAAGGATCGTCTGGAGGCATTACCATCCCTGACTTCAAACTCTATTACAGAGCTACAGTATTGAAAACAGCTTGGTACTGGTATAAAAACAGAGAAGTTGACCAATGGAATCGAATAGAAGACCCTGACTTTAGCCCACAAACCTACGAACAACTGATTTTCGATAAAGGAGCTAAAAGTATACAATGGATAAAAGAGAGCATCTTCAACAAATTGTGCTGGCAAAACTGGATGTCAATCTGTAGAAGAATGAAAATAGATCCATGTCTATCACCATGCACAAAACTCAAGTCCAAATGGATTAAAGACCTCAATATCAGTCCAAACACACTGAACCTGATAGAAGAGAAAGTGGGAAGTACTCTACAACACATGGGCACAGGAGAACACTTCCTACTTATAACCCCAGAAGCACAAACACTAAGGACATCATTGAATAAATGGGACCTCCTGAGACTGAGCAGCTTCTGTAAAGCAAAGGACACTGTCACTAAGACAGAAAGGCAACCCACTGACTGGGAGAAGATCTTCACCAACCCCGCAACTGACAAAGGTCTGATATCCAAAATATACAAAGAACTCAAGAAATTAGACCGTAAAAGGTTAATCAATCCAATTATAAAATGGGGCACTGAGCTGAACAGAGACTTTTCAACAGAAGAAGTTCAAATGGCCAAAAGACACTTAAGATCATGCTCAACTTCCTTAGCAACCAGGGAAATGCAAATCAAGACAACATCAAGATACCATCTTACACCTGTCAGAATGGCTAAAATCAAGAACACCAATGATAGCCTCTGCTGGAGAGGTAGTGGAGAAAGGGACACTCTCATCCATTGCTGGTGGGAATGCAAACTTGTGCAACCACTTTGGAAAGCAGTGTGGCGGTTTCTCAGGAAAGTCGGGTTCAACCTACCCATCGACCCAGCAATACCACTATTGGGAATATACCTAAGAGATGCCCTAACATACAACAAAAGTATATGCTCAACTATGTTCATAGCAGCATTGTTTGTAATAGCCAGAACCTGGAAACAACCTAGATGCTCTTCAATGGAAGAATGGATGAAGAAAGTATGGAATATATACATATTAGAGTACTACTCAGCAGTAAAAAACAATGACTTCTTGAATTTTGCATACAAATCGACGGAAATTGAAAACACTATCCTGAGTGAGTTAAGCCAGACCCAAAAAGAGGAACATGGGATGTACTCACTCATATTTGGTTTCTAGCCATAAATAAAGACATTGAGACTATAATTCGTGATTCTAGAGAAGCTAAATAAGAAGGTGAACCCAAAGAAAAACATATGAGCATCCTCCTGAATATTAACCTTCATCAGGCGATGAAAGAAGACAGAGACAGAGACCAACATTGGAGCACTGGACTGAAGTCTCACGATCCAAAGGAGGAGCAGAAGGAGAGAGAGCACGAGCAAGGAACTCAGGACCGCGAGGGGTGCACCCACACACTGAGGCAATGGGGATGTTCTATCGGGAACTCACCAAGGCCAGCTGGCCAGGGTCTGAAAAAGCAGGGGACAAAACCGGTCTCGCTGAACAAAGCGGACAATGAGGACTACTGAGAACTGAAGAACAATGGCAATGGGTTCTTGATCCTATTGCACGTAATGGCTTTGTGGGAGCCCAGGTAGTTTGGATGCTCACCTTAATAGACCTGGATGGAGGTGGGTGGTCCTTGGACCTCCCACAGGGCAGGAAACCGGCTTGCTCTTTGGGCTGAGGAGGGAGGAAGACTTGATTGGGGGGGGGGAATGGGAGGTGGTGGCGGGGAAGAGGCAGAAATCTTTAATAAATAAATTAATTAATTAATAAAAAAATTAAAAAAATAAAAAAACAAACTGTCTACCCTTAGAATTAGATATGAATACATTATGGAGAAATTAAAAGACAAAATATTAATTTAAAATGTCAAATTATTGAACATCATTATGATTAGAATACAAAACCATCTGGAGGAAATCTCTAGGTATTTTGAATAGTTAACTCTACATATATATAATCACAAAAATGCAAAAGCACAATGAACAAGAGAAAACTAATAATAACAATATTGATGATGATGATGAAATTTGAAATTGTCTTGGTTGTGATTCTTCAGTCCTTAAAGGTTAAGTAAATTTACAAGTAGACTTTTTCTCATAATGCCCTAGTTTTATCAAAAGCCTGAGAATTTGAAGTGGAATATTATCTGAATATTTTCTTCTTCTTCGGGAAAACTGATAAAATTTTGCCAATAACAAATCTATCATCAACTTGCTAAAATTTGTATGATAATTTCTATTCTATTTTTGTTTTCTTAATTAACCTTAATGTCGTGTGTTGCATTAGATAGTTTATTCTACAAAACCACATTTGATTATATTGCTAAAAATATAAAGGATTAATTCAGGAAAACACTTTTATATTTTAATTTTCCTTAGAGTTACCCTTTAATTTAGTTTAAGACTATACATTCAGATTTTGTAAGTAGATTTTAGAAATATTTAAATTTAAAAATAATGTTTATTTATTTATTTATTTATTTATTTATTTATTTTTTGAGACAGGGTTTCTTGTCTTGGAACTAGCTCTTGTAGACCAGGCTGGCCTTGAACTCACAGTGATCCACCTGCTTCTGCCTCCTGAGTGTTGGGATTAAAGATGTGTGCCACCACTGCCTAACTTCAAAATCATGTTATGAGAAAGAAAAAATGCATGTCAAACCCTCATAAATCTATTCATATATTTCTATATCATTTGTAAAGCTCACATTTGGTTATGATTAAAGCTAAACATTAAAAATAGTGGGTAATTTGTTTCCATAATTCAATTTGTATGTTTTTTTTTTTAAATTCTTTTTTAGTGTTTTACAATGAAAGAAAACTATGTGACCCAAAATGACAAAAACAAGGAAATTAATCAGGAGTGGGGAGAAAACTATTCTTCATATTTCTCTTTACAGGAAACACTATTTTCTTACAAAACATATTTTATATTTATGTAACACATGGGTATATTCTGACACATCACCCTTTTTTATTCACCCTAAAAATACTAATTTTATTGTTGAGATTCAAATAACCTGAGATGTTAAAATGATATGTAACCTGAATGTCAAATAATTGTTGGATTAAGTTAAAGAAGGTTTAAGTGAGAGCTAGATGTTGGCTTTAAGTCCAAATTATTTAAAATCAGTTTTATGGACCAATAAGCTGAAGCACTGTATCATTTGACAAAAGTGAAACATAAGATGATGACCTCCTTTTGAAAGAGCAGTCACTCCATAAGCCACAAAATGGATACAATTGATTATGGACTATGATTTCATCCCTCTGTGGAAATAGACTAAGGTTTATTACCCTATGTTAATGTGCCACGGTGAAGCAGGCTTAGGTAATTACACTTTGAGTATTTTATCTTTGAGTTATTAAACTTGTCGCTGCCTCCAAACACACAAATGTTAGAGGTTAATAGCAATGTTCTCTTTTATCCTGTGCTTTACTTCACTTAAAGCAATGATGCATGGTTTTCATTAAAGCATAAAGCAAGAAATAAGAAAAAATAGCATTTATATTCAGAGATTCTTACATTCATATGTATTAATTTTGGTTAGGTTTGTCTAAGTATACAATGTTGTTGCCATGGTAGTTTTGCTTGATAAAAGAAAACATTAAATCATTTTATTACCATAATTCATTTTCAAATCAGTGTTTTCAATATTTTTATAAGAAAATATAAAATAACATATATCAGGTGAAACTTTTTTTCTGTCATCTGCTACTCAGGAGTTAGGCCTTTATAATTTCAATGGGTGCATTGCTCAGTAAACTGACTACTGCCGATGACGCAGAAGCACAGCATAGCCTAACTGGCTGTATGTATTTTTCAACCTCATTTTAAAGTATTGGCTTTTATCTTAATTCTATTCTTTCATATGAAAAAGATGTAAAATCTATTATTTGTATTTTTCCTTTCTCTGAGCTTTAGTCAGTGTTCTATTGCTATGAAGAGACATTGTGACCATACCAACTCTTACAAAAGAATTTTATTGGGGATTGCTGTTTCAGAAGTTTTGCCTATTTTCTTCGTGGCATGGAATAGCATGCCATGCAGGCAAACATAGTGCTGGAAAAGTAGCAGCTGACAGTTCTAAATCTGGATCAATGGGCAGCATGACTTGAGAACCACTTGGCCTGGCTTGAGTTTTCAAAATCCCAAAACCAAGCCCTAGTGACACACTTCTACCAGCAAGGCTACATATACTCCAATAAAACCATACCTCCTAATATCTCTCAATTATTGCCCCACACAAATGACCCAGTCTTCAAATATATGAACATTTTTATTTAAACCACCACATTTGACTCAATGGCTCTCATAGACCCTCATAGCCATATCATAATGCAAAAATGCTTTCCTTCTACCTTCAGAACTCCCCATTGTCTATAATAGTCTCAACACTGTTTAAAAGTAAAAATCTTTAATGTCCAAAGTTCAAAGTGGTTTCTAAGGTTTATGGCAATCTCTTAACTATAAGCCCCTGTAAAATCAAAAATCAAAGAGCAAATTTTATACTTAGAGATGCAGTGGCTGAAATATACATTACCATTCCAAAAGGAGGGAGCATAGTGAGGAAATGTTTGCCCAAAGTAAGACTGAAAACCACCAGTGCAAACTCCAACTTCTATGTGTCCATGTCTAATTCAAAGTGCTATCCAAATTTCCAACTCCTCACAGCTTTGTTGCCTGAAACAGAGTTCTCTCTCTTGCTCTGTTGCTATACCTTGTCTGCAGTTCTCCTGAGTAGGTATTCCATGATTCTGGTGTTTGAAAAAGCTTAGAGTTTCCATCCCAATCCAAGATTCACCTTAAAAGCTTCACATAATGACCTTTCTGAGCCCCCCATGCAGGAACACCCCTGAAACATGCCTGGCTTCAAAAGTTGTCCGTACCTGTAGATGGAGATTCCCCAACCTCTTTTTTTGTATCCATGACTCTAAAACCAAATCCATATGGCCAAAACTGACAATTTCTTCTGCTTGCTAGGGCTTGAATTGACCCTTGTTCATGTGGATTTTCACAAATTTTGACTCTTCTTTTTTCCTAGTTAAGCTTTTCTTTAATTCCTTTTCATAAATTGGGAGTTTACCTGGGTGGGGTCTTGCACTGAGGCTTTCACTCACTTTACTTCTTTTAGCATCAGGATTTTCTTTAAACTTTTATCTTTTTGAGCATTGGACTCAGCTTCATTATATTTCCTCATGTTCCTTTTCTACACAAACTTAAAATTTGCATATTCTTGTATTTTTCAATGTATATCTGCACAACAGTGGTCACTAATAACCACAAAACACAGTCGAAACACTGCTGCCTTGAAATCTCCTCTGCCAGTGTCCTTAATTGCAAACTCTTCAATGTAATCTCATGCAGATGTTTTAGACAAGGGCAAAAAGCAGCTACGTTCTTTGCTAAAACATCACAAAAACAGTCTCTAGGCCACTTACTAATATTTTTCTCTTCTGAGACATCTTTAGCCATATCTCCACAGTTCAAATTGTGCTCCTCAGCACTGTCTCCCATGCTCCCACTTAGTATGATTCATTAAGCCCTGCTCAATGTGTTCACCTAGTTTCCTAATCCAAAATCCTGAGATCTACATTCAGACAACAAGTAGCATGGTCAAGCATCTTATAACAAAACCCTACTCTCTGGTACCTTCTATATTAATCAGTTTCATTTTGTTTTGATGAAACACCGTGACCACAGAAAGCATTTAATTGGGCCTGGCTTATAGTTTAGATGTCTAGTCCATTATCTTCATGATGGGATATTGGTGACATGTAGGCAGACATGGTGCTGAAGCAGTAGTTCAAAGTTCTATATCCAGATCTATATCCAGATCAATACAATAGGAAGAGAGAGATACTGGACCTGGCTTGAACATTTGAAATACCAAAGCCCATCACAAGTGACATACCTCCTCTAACAAGGGCACAACTACTCAACAAGGCCACACCTCCTAATCTCTTCTGACTAGCGCCCCTACCTAATGACCAAGTATTCAAATTTGTTAGCCTTCTGGATCCATGCTTATTCAAACCACAACATTTTGAGAGCCTATGGGAGTCATGCTTACTTGTGTTGCGAGCCTACAGGAGTCATTGTTAGGGGGCTGCAGACCCTCAGACCTTGAATTTTCTATGACCCTTTGCTTTTTGAATTAAACAACTGGTTTTCCTATACTTGCAGCTGTCCTGAGCACACGACCCTTAAGGGTTCCTGATAATAAGTAAGTGGTTTCTAGTGGGCTTGTAGTTGAAAAATCCTGAGAGTTAGGGAGTGGCCACTAATCAAGGAGAGCACTATATAAGCTGCCCTGGACCACAATAAAATTGACATTATTGCTTCAAGAGTGACCCATGCTTCTCAGACCCTTGCTAGACTGCAGTTCCAGATAGTGCAGGCACCACAAGTCATGCTGATTCAAGCCACTACACCTTGTGTTGCTCACTATCACATTTGTCCTTTTAGAATTAAACAGTTTATTTTTCTAGGTAGCAATGGTCCAGTTATTCTTGATATTGGGTGATTTCAATTTCCTTGGAGTTTCTGAGGTAAAATATGATTCCTATCTCTTTTTAGTCAGAATCTTTCTTTTCCAGACTGACCTCTTATATTAGGTTTCTGCTCACAATGTTTTACAACATGCTATGGTAGCCTTCAATATTTTATTAGGTGTGAAATGTTCTACTTAAGTGTAATTTGCTACAAATGTTGCATAAATGAAGCAGATAAAAGTGGTGTCCCTTGATGAAGGTAGTCTCCCTCCTGCTTCTGCCTTCAATTGCTCTACTCATATCATTGTAGTATGAGTCTTCTAGCATAGCTGCCTTAAAATGGGCATAGCCTTTCTTTAATTATCCTCTGCAAATGATATTTTGTAAATCAGTTTGTTCCTGTTGTCACTACCATACCCCAGCAACTGGCATAAATAAGTAAAACGTCAGGTGTACCAGTAAGATCATACACAACACAAATTTTCTGGTCTCCAAAGCTAATAATATGAGTTCAATCCCTGGGTCTCACACGGAGAAAAAGAAAACTGACTTCTGATAATTGTCCTATGATATCTACATATATAGCATAATAAATGGACACACAAGAACTCAAACAAACCATAGGTAAATTAATAAAAGTAAAAGAAGTTGAGATGACACAAGCAAAAGTAAAAATAATTAAGTGGCATGTTATGATTCCACTGTATATGAATGCTGAGAACTGAAAACTCAGTACCATTTTATTATTATGAAGGGAGTTTCTTTTTCTGTGCTTTACTGTTGTGATGTAGTTTATCTGATTATGACCTCATATATCTTTCAAAAACTTCTCTCAGATTCCAACAGCTTCTTGAACCACTTGACCAAAGTACTTCTCTAGTTGTAAATAGTGCATATTCATAATATTCTGAATATAGACTACTTTAATGAATTATTTTATCTTACAATTTATTACTGTAAAAGGTAATAGAGGGTTGGAGAATTGCTCAGTGTTTAAGAAAACTCATACAGTATCCTGGGTTTGGTTCCTAGGACTCACATAGAAGCTCACAAATGTGTGTAATATCAAATCCAGAATATCTTACACGTCTTACACCTTTCTAGAGCTCCTGAATGTATGTGATGTACAAATATTCACTTATATACTGTTTTGGTTAGGGTTTCTATTGCTGTGAAGACACCCTCCGGCCACAACAGTTCTCACAAAGGAAAGCAGTCAGTTGGGGTTGGCTTGCAGTTTCAGAGATTTAGTTTATTATTGCCATTGTGGGAAGCATGCAGCCTTCAGGAAGCCATGGTACAGGAGGAATTCCACAACTGAGAATTCCACATCTGGATGGGTGGCAAAAAGAGCAAGTGAGACATAGCAGGCCTGGCTTGTGCTTCTGAGGCCTCAAAGCCTACCCTCCAGTGACAGACTTCTTCCAACAAGGCCACGCCTCCTAACAGTGCCACTCCCTGTGAGCCTATAGGGGCTATTTTTATTCAAACCACCACATACACACAAATTACAGATACACACACACACACACACATAGAACAATTTTTAAGCAACTGAAAGGTTCAGGTTTGAAAATTAAAAGCAGAGAGACAGTTTTTGCAATGGTGAAGGAAAAACAATCTGGTGTCATATTTCAGTTTCCTCTTCCTGCCAAAAAATTAGCAGAGTACTTTTGATATAATTATCACTAGTCAAAATAATTGCCTAAACTTAAAAACTAATGAACTGTTAGTACTTTCTGCAACATCTCAGTTTTTAATATGAATTAATTTAAGGTTTATAGTTTGTTAATGAGTAGCCATACAATGTAAAATATGCAATATAAATGCAAAATAGAATTAATAGGAAATTTATTCAATTTACTAACTATAGAAAAGCAGGACTGACTAAATAAGTAAAATGACAAATGGAAGTTTAAGACTTTCATTAGAAAAAAACCAAATAATTTAAAAAAGCATAAATCTTCATACAAAATGCAGCTGAGAACACGCAAATGGTAAGAAATTTCAATGCCATGCCTTGCAGATGGTAACATTAGTAAAGAAAGCTCAGGTATGTTCTGCTAATACATTATTTTTTTACATAAACAATTCCAACATTAGAAAGCAATCAAAATTATTACCTAAATAAGATGAAAAACAACTTATTTTATTTTAAACACGGAGCATTCCCTATGTTATTTCATGTTTGTTAAGTTTACACATTCAAGATCAAATATTCAAATAATTTATGAGCACAAACAAAAATAGAGAAATGATCAACTGTGGTAAAACTATAGTTATAGTAACAATGCGTTTGTTAAGTCTTTCTTAATAAACATAGTCAAAAATACATATGAAACAATATATGATGCTCTGATTCATTATCTGGAAAGCCATTCTAATCTTTCATGTAGCCAAATAAGATTTTCATTTTATACAGAGAGTTTCATTAAAAAAAGATTCACCCCAGAAAGAGATTTACCGGTTTTTTGCTTCGATTATTTTCTACACATATATTTCTAATTTTTTTTTTTTTTTTTTTTTTTTTTTTTTTTGGATTTTCGAGACAGGGTTTCTCTGTAGTTTTTGGTTCCTGTCCTGGAAATAGCTCTTCTAGACCAGGCTGGCCTCGAACTCACAGAGATCCGCCTGCCTCTGCCTTCCTAGTGCTGGGATTAAAGGCGTGTGCCACCACCGCCCGGCTTCTAATATATTTTTTAAAGAGATAAGATTCACTCTTAAAAGTATTTACATATCTAGTATTAATTTTCTTTGTTGCAATGGAAACTACTTATAAAGTTTTGAATTCTAGAAACTTTGACCAGGTAACCTGTTTGTGAAAGAATCTTTGAAAGTCTGCTGTGAGAGCTGTGTTGATGTTTTAAGCCTGTTGGTCCTGTGCAAAAGGGATTTTATTTCTTTGTCTTCTTGGGTACTCATTCTCAGAGTGGCCAGCTACACTGGTACTGCTGCTGCTATACATAAGGAGTAGGAGTTTAAGTAAGAGTTGAGAGGAAAAAGAGGTTAAGGAAGAGAAGAATGAGCTATAGGAGCTTATATCACTGTTCCAGGAAAACGCAGTAGACTATTTGCCCTCTGCTGAAGATTCACAGGCTGATGGTGACTGCCTGAGCTACTAGACATAGTTATACTCTTAGACCTTTTCATCATGTTCACTGTACTTACATTAATTATTCTGATGCTTTGTTGCAATAATAGTCCATTTCTTTGTTGTTTTAGAACATTATTTAACTCTGTTTTCTTAGTCACTTATAATTAATATAGGCATTTAGCTTCTTCTATGCAATTTTGAATGCAATGTCTAAATTTTAAGCATTTCTGACACCTTTCATTTTCCTTATTTTCTCTGTGTGGTTTCCAGACTATGAACCCATACATGGTAGTCGTTACATTTTTTTTTAATCATCTTTTGCAGAGATAAATTATGAATGATTTGGTGTTGAAGAAAGAACAATGGAGACTAAGAAATAATTAGTTTAGAACGGTCATATCAGCCTGGGCAAAATTTTATGAATCTTTGTTGAAATTTCTTCGCCGCAGTAATTTCTACTACTACTCTTCCAATATGAAAAAGTCTGATAATCATCAGGATACAAAGCTCAGTGGATCATGGAGGGAAACTGCAGCTCCACCGTGTAAAGCCCTGAATCTAAAGATAAATAAATTATTCACCTAAAACAAAAATAAACTTAACAATACACTGAATAAGCTTCAATATGCCTTTATGATGTAAGTCAGAATCATAAAATATTTTCAAAAATAAAGTAATGGTTAAAGAGAGTTTGCAGTCAGTAAGATAAATAATTTGACTTAAATGAGTGACTAGCAGTTCTAAGTGGTCATCTCTGAATCAAATTCATTGAACTGAAAGATCATGGATGGTACATATTGACATCTGTGCCCTCTGTAAAACACACAGAGTAGCCCTGCTACAAATTGGAAAATCATGGTCAACAATCCAATGCCTATATGTAAGTTCAACACATTTATTTTACTATTTCCTAGTTGTTAAGATGGTTTGTGACATTAGCAAACATGAGAAAAAAAGAGAAAGAGTATTATTTAAATTAAAATAAATTCAAATTTTAGGGTCAAAGAATGTTATTACTGGAATGTTACCATGGCCCATGTGCATTAATTTAGTTTTCTCTTGGCCCAGAGACTTTGTGACAATGGCCAAATGGTTCGATAGCTAAATGTGTATGTACTCTGCTCTTTACTGAAAAATCTCACTAACTCCCATAAAAAAAAACAGAGATTTTATTATGGTTCATGACAGTGAATTTCATTACTAATCTGAAACAATACTCATAAATATTAATACTGATTTATCATCAGTGTACTTTATTTGGTTTGCAGTATTACAGCATATTTGAGAAATGATAATAAAAGGAATGTGTTCATATTACCTAAATTCATGTCTACTATTACCAAATACTTGATATTCACCTAAAGACAGTGAGTATCATGGTGGTCAGATGAAAATATTATTAACTCTATACTAATACCAAATTAATTCTGGATGAATTATGTCTATTTGCTTTCAAATATTATTTCACCTATTTTATCTCTTGTGAGTTCACTTTATCCCTGACAGTCTTACCTTTACTCTCACATCATGTATAAATTCATAACCCTAAATATCTTTATAAAATACTGTAACAACACCTAAAAGAAAACACAATAAAATCCTTCCAAGAGCAGCTTATATCACTTAATATGATTATATGCAGTTGAATCCATTTTGAGGGAAACTACATTTTTTTTCTTTTATGGCAGGAAAACTATATATATCCATTCTTCTGTCATTGGACACCAGGTTCACAAATAGTGCTTCAGGAAACACTGATATGTAAGTATCTCTCCACTATGTTGACAACTGCTGGAGAGAATTTGGAAGAAAGATAAGAAAATCCAATGATGTGGAATCATAGACTAGTACAACTACTGTGGATCATATGATCCAGCTATGCCACTTTTAAATATTTACCCAAGTGACTCCAAGTCCCATACTTGTTAGTTTGTGGAACCTGCCTAAACTCTCCATCTAACAAAATTCTTCAACTAGAAAAGAAACAGCTATAAGTGAGCTCTCTTGAATTGCTCTGGCTAGTTCGCCCTAAACAGCAATGAGCAAGGTGTGTGGTTAGTTCTCCTGCTTTCATGCCCTCAGCTACACCTATACCATCAGGGCTTGCTCTACTGCATTTCCAAGGCAAGTTGCAGGGACCGCTCTACCAACTGCTGCTGATGCTGATGGAGAGAGGCAGGAACAGTTCTCCTGCTCTTAAGGCCTCAAGGTCAACACTTCCACTCTCCACAGGCGGTTGGGGCAGACTGCTGCATCTCTTCCCTGCCCACACCACCATGCTTCAGACAAGGGAGCATGACCAGCTATCCCACTCTCATGCCACCTCTCTACTGTCAACAAGATCACCTCTTCTGTGCTGCCCATACAAGGAGCAGGACCCACTTTCCTGAATGTCACAACTGATAAAGGGGAGGGTCAGCTTCCTTGTCTGCTGCAGTTGGTGAGAGGTAAAGAGTAATGGAGGAGCATCTTTCCTTGCCCTTGTTATGCTGCTGCATAACAGATGAGTAGTAGAGTCAGCTCTCACACACTCACAACTTTGGGACTGGCTCACCCGAGACACGGCCAACAGGCTCAGCTCTACTGGGCTGTCCAGGCAAGGTGCGAGGCCTGTTCTCTCAAGTGCTGCAGCTGGCGAGAGTCAGTGGCACCTTTCCTGCTCTTATGATCTCAGGTTTAGTTCTCTCACTTGTTACAGACAGTAAGGGGTAGGCGATGGGGCATCTCTCCTCTCCTACCCATATCGCCATAAGGAATATGAAGGTGGCACTAGTTCTCCCATGCTCATTCTCTCAACCAACTCACCCACGCCCCTGTCAACAGGGTCATCTCCGCTTTGCTGTCCAGAAGAGATACAGGTGCCACTTTCCCAAGTGCTGCAGTTGGAAAAGAGGAGGGTGAGCTCTACCCCAGTTAGGGGTAGTAGGAGTGAAGGAGGAGGGTATCTTTCCCTTATCCCCATCAACACACTGCAGAAGAGGGAGACTATACCAGATTCAGTCCTATTGTGATGCACAAATAAGGTGTAGGACCCTATAGCACTCTGATCGCTTCAGCCTGTGAGGTTCAGGACCAGTTCTCCACAATGTAATTCCAAGTAGTGTTTTCATATTTATTTGTAAAACTCTACGCATGTATTTTAAGTTGTGAATTCATCTTTATTTTTGTTTTCATTGATTATTATAGCTAATTTTTAATCTAACTAATAATGAGCTAATGACGATGTTAAGAAATTATACATATGATGCCAATTATGTGAATTTGTTTTAATCTTTATTAAAGTGAATGATCTATTTTTATAAATATTCATGAAGGTTAATCGATTTATTCTAAGTTGTTCACATGTGATTTTTTAATTGTTATGACTGGATAAAATTCACTATGTAGACCAGGCTCGGTTGCAACTTTCAGTGTTCCTTATTTCTCACTCACCCAAACTGTAAGGATTATCAGTTTGAGCCACCACACTACATTTGACTATTAAACATGTTTTAATTGAAATAGTATTTTATAATTTTTCCTTCCATTTTCTCACCCTATCCTCTCCCAGTAACACTCCCTTGAACTCTACTAATACTTTAAGTTCTTAGCCTCTTTTTCTTGATGTGAATCTGTTACCATAGTTCTTATTCTGGAAGATGTAACACAGTAATGGGACATTTCTTTAGCATGAATGAGGCTCTAGGATCAAACACCAGAAAAAAATTAAAAATCCCTACCTAGACATATTGATACAAATCTATAATCCTAGAACTTCGAGAAATGGAGACAAGAAGATAGGAAAATCAAGCCTTAACTCAGTTATATGGGACACTTACACAGTAAATTTGAGAGTTCAATTCCATAGTGAATTGAGGCCAGTCAGAGATATAGTGTTCATATCTCATAGCAAAATTAATTTTCTGGTATTTTTGAATAATTAAAATTGTATGGTTTGCAGATCAAATAATCAAGTCTAAAGCCCATTTCGTTCTTATAGAACATTTTTTAGTCTTTTATTATTTTTTACCAGTAAAAATTTTGGAAAATGTTGTTAGAGATAATATATTATCATTGTACAAACAAGAAACCTTCAGGGAGCAATTGTTATATATACATTAAAAGAAATAAAGTCTATTGGCATGTATTTAGCATGTTCAAGTTTCTTACTTACTTGTCACGATAGCCAAGAAATAATCTAAGTGCCTACTAACTGAATAGTGAATACAGAAAAATGAACATACATGTAATACGAGGGCCAGGCTCCTTGTTTGTTGGGGTTTTTTTCCCACCTGGTACCTCACAACTCTTTAACCCCAAAGAAAATCACACATAGGTCTCTATAAGTTATAAAGCTGATTGGCCCATTAGGTCAGGCTTCTTATTGGCTAACTCTCATATCTTGATTAAACCATTTTTCTGATCTATGTTATCCATGTGGCTCAGTACTTTTTTCAATGGGGCAGAGCACATCCTGCTGCTTTGATGGTCTGGGCAGGAGTAGGAGGAATCAACTTCCTCCTTCCAGAATTCTCCTGTTCTCATTGCATCATTTCTACTTCCTGTCTGGTTTTCCTGCCTATACTTCCTGCCTGGCCAATTAGCATTTATTTAAAACATGATTGACAGATTACAAACAATTCTCCCACACCATATATATACTGTAGAAACTTATATATACTACTTAAATATAAAGCATGATAATCAAAGGCCTTTTACTCACTCATTGGAAATCATCTTCTACTTATATTTTTAAAAATACCTTTATCCATCCTTTAGATGTAGGGAGTTCAGATTTGGTATTTCTATGTTTCTGAATAATGTGAAATTTATTTCAGTAGCTACTAACCAACATATTGGTGGATATGTTAACTTAAAATTTCATACGTGGGTGCACTGGCCCAATATGTTGTTTATTTTAATTTTTCTGACTTATTTTGAACTTACTATCAAAAATCTGCATTGAAATCATTAGACTATAGATAACTCAATAATAAAAACATATTGGCTACATACTTGAATGTAGAAAAGTTTTTTTCTTTATTTTACTCTTTTTAAATTAAAATTTCTGCCTTCTCCCTGTTTCCCAATTCCCTCCCCCTCCTCCCACACATCTCCTCCTTCCCCCACTCCCCTCTCCTCACTCCTTTGCCCCTCCCCCCACTCCTCTCCTCCTCCCCCCACTCCATTCCCTGTCCCTCTAGGTACTGAAGAGCAGTCCAAATTCCCTGCCCTGCAGGAAGTCCAAGGTCCTCCCATTTCTATCTAGGTCCAGGAAGGTGAGCATTCAAACAGACTAGGCTCCCACAAAGCCAGTTGATGTATTAGGATCGAAACCTAGTGCCATTGTCCTTGGCTTCTCATCAGCGTTCATTGTTCGCCATGTTCAGAGAGTCCGGTTTCATCCCATGCTTATTCAGTCCCAGTCCAGCTGGCCTTGGTGAGCTCCCAATTGGTCAGTTCCACTGTCACAGTGGGTGGGTGCACCCCTCGTGGTGCTGACTTTCTTGTTCATGTTCTCCCTCCTTCTGCTCCTCATTTGGACTTTAAGAGCTCAGTTTGTGGGTACAGGTTTACCGCAGCATGTGTTGAGTTGCTGTTCTCCTTCTGGTGACCATGTGGGTTCCAGATGTTGTCAGGCTTGGTAGCAGGCACCTTTACTTAGCCATCTCACCCTCCCTAGGTATTTTTAAAATTGTAATGATTTCAGGCTTACAGATATCATGAGGTGAAGACGTTTTACTCCTAAAAATATTGATTTTACTCCATGTCTTAATAACTTGCTCTTGCCCTAGATGAGCACACAGCAAACACACTTAAATACACAAACATTTTAAAAAATCTAAGGAAGTACATTCTCTATGAATTTTCTCTTATAAACCTGTGACAGAGTAGTTGTCGTTGTCCATGAATTTAACATTGACAAATTTTAAATAATCCACGGTGTATTCCAGTTTTGCCAGTTGATCCAGTGAGACTCTTTATAAGAGGTTTTTTTGCCCTTGGTTCACAGTCCATTTTAGGTCAGGCATTGCGTTTGGTTCTCATGTCTCTTTAGCTTCCTTTATTTTGGAGTGTTTCCTGCCTTTTACCTTTTGTAACACTTAACATTTTAAAGTTTATTTTTTAAACTAGTATCATTGTCTATGAATATAATTGGATATTATATAGTGCTAATTTTTAGTTACCTAAAAACTATACATAATTTAAATCAGAACCATTTTCTCTAAAGAAAATGAGTGAGGCTCTGAGATTTACTAAGCAAATAATATTTCTAAAAGATTGTGGCTCCATTTTGATTTCTCTTTCCTTAGTGTGGTGACCTTAGTTACCTGGTTATCAACTTTTATTGGGTTAAGTCTTAAATTTATGTTCTATACCTTTCTTTAGTACGTATAGCCTGCAATTATGGATATTATTAAGATCTAATTCACTATGATAAATCCGAGTCCTTAGACTCTAAAACTTTGAACTTTTAATTTTACATTTTATTTCCATTATCTGACATCAGTATAAGAAAAACGACACCCTTAAAAGCATTTGTTACAAGTATCTCTTCCTGTTACAGCTCCTCCACTTAACTGTATCATCTACATCAGAGAATAAGGAAGAAGTATCATTTGTAGGATTTTGAAAACCATAAAATATATTCTGAGAAACTTGATCATTTTTTAGTAACTGAAGTAGAACTACCACAGACATTTAATATCCCCAATAAAAGAGCAGATAAAGTGGAAGCAGTACCACAGTGATATATAACAGGAGACTAACATCGCAACGACTTCTTCAAGTACTGAACCTAACATCAATCGCCGAAAAATGATCTTAACAGCTCATCAGGCAGCTAGAAAAGGGAAATTTCAAAAATAATCTTGTACATCATTCTCAGACAGTAAGCTATTAATAAAATGGCAAACTATTCTCAGGATAAGAGATTTAAAGAATGATTTATACAAAATTAAAAAAAAATAAAAATGAAAGAAAGAAAAGAAAGAAGTTGTTGCTTGGGTATCTACTTTAAAGTTGTTACTTTGGTGACCTACTGGCTACTTAAAAATGCAAGGTTTCGCTGTAGTTTTAGAGCCTGACCTGGAACTCTAGCTCTTATAGACCAGACTGGCCTCGAACTAACCCTGATCCCTCTGATTCCTCGGATCTTTCCTCCCCTCCTCTGCTGGATTCCCCATTTCTGCCTAATGTTTAGCAGTGGTACTCTACATATGCTCTTATCAGTTGCTAGTTAAAGTCTCTGGTCTCTGATGAAGATTCTTCTGAGCGTCATTTCCAGAAACCTCTGCAGTCAGGACACACTGTAAACTAAACATTTTGTAGCTGGGTTGGTGTCCCAACCCCTCTACTTCAGGCCTTGGCTGCTTACAGAATATGGCCAATTCAGACTCCTTGCCCCCCTTATTAAGAGTGTTTGCTAAGGTTACTTTTATAGATAACAGTTACTCTCATAAATAACTTAGAGTTTCTATTGCACTAGCTCACCCTCCCCACAATGGTCCCCAATTCTAGTCATTTCTTTCAGTAATTTCCTTCTTCCCTCTAGGTTTTGATCACTCTTGTGCCTCACCTACCCGCAGTCTACACATGACATCTTTACCTTTGCATGCAAATGGATGGAAATAGAAAACACTATCCTGAGTGAGGTAACCCAGACCCAAAAAGATGAATATGGTATGTACTCACTCATAACTGGATTCTAGCCGTAAATAAAGGACATTGAGTCTATAATTCATAATTCTAGAGAAGCTAAATAAAAAGGAGAACCCAAAGAAAAACATATAGTTCTCCTCCAGGATATTGAAAGGAAACAAGATTTCCAGGCAAAAATTGAGCTCTTGTGGGTGGGGGTGGAATAGAGGTAAGGGGAAATGGGGAGAAAAAAGTGAGAAAGGGAGGATGGGGAGAGCTTTGGGGAATGGGATGGTTGGGATGGAGGAAGGGTGGATATGGGAGCAGGGAAGTAGATATCTTAATTTAGAGAGCCATTTTAGGATTGGCAAGAGACTTGACTCTAGAAGGGTTCCCAGGTGTCCTTGGAGATGTCCCCAGCCAGATCCTTGGACAACTGAGGAGAAGGAGCTTGAAACGACTCTATCCTATAGCCATACTGATGAATATCTTGCATTTCACTATAGACCCTTCATCTGGCGATGGATGAAGCTAGAGACAGAGACCCACATTGGAGCACTGGACTGAGCTCCTAAGATGCAAATGAGGAGAATAAGGAGGGAGAACATGAGCAAGGAAGTCAGGACTATAAGGGGTGCACCCGCCCACTGAAACGGTGGGGCTGATCTAATGGGAGCTCACCAAAGCCAGCTGGACTGGGACTGATGAAGCATGTGATCAAACCGGACTCTGAACGTGGCGGACAAGGAGAGCTAACTGAGAAGCAAAGGACAATGGCATTGGGTTTTGATTCTACTCCATGTACTGGCTTTGTGGGAGCCTAGTCTGTTTGGATGCACACCTTCCTAGACCTGGATGGAGGAGGGGGAGGACCTTGGACTTCCCACAGGGCAGGGAACCCTGACTGCTCTTTGGACTGGAGAGGGAGAGAGATAGAGAATGGGGGGGGAATGGGAGGAGGTGGAAATATTTAATTAAAAATAAATAAATAAATGAAAAAAAAACGAAAATCTTGAAATCTGCTTTATTTCTCATTACCAGGGAAGTCCTTTTGTAACCCCCTTAACCTACTTCTAACTTAGCCTCTCTTGGTTTATGGAGCATATTATGATTATGTTGCATTTTACAATATCCACTTATAAGTGAAAACAAACCATATTTATCTTTCTGGCTCTGTGTTACCTTACTCAGGATGATTTTTTTCAGGTTCTATCCATTTCTCTGCATATGTCATGATTTCTTTGTTTTTATCATCTTAATAATACTCCACTGTGTAAAAGTATCACAATTACTTTATTCATTTGTGAGTTGATGGACTGTTTTCAGCTTATGTCTATAATGAATAAAACTGTCACAATTCTAGTTGAGCAAGTGTTCCTGTGATAGGACAGGTTTTGAGGTCCACTGATTCACAGTTTACTGAGAAAAGCTATACTGATTTCCAAAGTGGTTGTAAAAGTCTGTACTTCCACTACATGCTCACTACCATGAGCTGCTACTTCTGTTTTTGATCTTAGTTATTCTAACAGTAAAATGGAATCTCAAAGCCATTTTCCCTAATAGCTAAGAACTTTGAGCCTGTTTTTAAGTGAGTCTCAACCATTTGAGTTATCTCAATTGAGAATTCTCTGTTAAGATCTGTAGTCCAGTTTTTAATTGGATTATTCACTTTGTTGATGTCTAGTTTCTTGTGTTGTTTATATATTTTGGCCATCTGCCTTCTGTCAGATGTGGAAAATCTTTTCCCATTCTGTGGGTTGCCCTTTTATCCTAACAATGGTACCCTTTGCTTACAGAAGCATTTCAGCTTCATGAGGTAACACTGATTAAATGAGGATACTAGTGCCTGTGTTACTTATGTTCTGTTCAGAAAGTTGTCTCCTGTGCCAATGTTTACAAGGATCTTCCACATTTTCTCTTCTATCAGATTCAGTGTATCTGGTTTTATGTTGAGGTCTTTGATCTACTTGCATTTGTGGTTTTTTGCAGAGCGATAGATATGAATCAATTTGTATTTTCTACATACCTACATTCAGTTAGACCAGCATTATTTGTTGAAGAGTCTTTCTTCTTTTTACCGTATATTTTTAGCTTACCAAAATCTGGTCCCTGGGTATGTGGATTTACATCTCAGACTTCAATTCAGTTCCAATGATGAACCTGTCTGTTTTTAAGACAATACCATGTGGTTTTTAATACTTTAGTTTTGTAGTAAAGCTTGAAATCGGGGATGGAGATACCCCCTGAGGTTTTGCTTTGCTTTCTTTTGTTATTTTGCTTGTTTTTTGTATAAGATTATTTTGGATATCTTGGTTTTTGATTGTTTGTTATTTCTACATGAAGTTGAATATTGTTCTATCAACATCTGTAGAGAATTGTTTTGGATTTTTAATGGGGACTGCATGGAATCTGTAGATTGCTTTTGGTAGGATAACTATTTTTACTATGTTAAACCTACAGATCCATGATCATGGGAAATATTCACTTCTTCTGATATCCTCATAAATTTCGTTATTCTAAGATATGAGATTTTTGTTGTACATGTCTTTCACTTATGTCTTAGTTATGGTTTCTTTTGCTCTGAAGAGACACTATGATTATTGCAACACTTACATTGACAAAACATTTAATCAAGGTGGATTACATTATCAGAGGCTTAATTCTTTTTTTTATTTTTTATTTTATTTTTTTTTATTTATTTATTTATTTTTTTTTTTTTGGTTTTTCGAGACAGGGTTTCTCTGTGGTTTTGGAGCCTGTCCTGGAACTAGCTCTGTAGACCAGGCTGGTCTCGAACTCACAGAGATCCGCCTGCCTCTGCCTCCCGAGTGCTGGGATTAAAGGCGTGCGCCACCACCGCCCGGCTTTAATTCTTTTTTTTAAAAGAAACACCTTTTGTTTTACATACCAATTCCAGTTCCCCCTCTCTCTCCTCCTTCTAATCCCCCCAATCTTCTCACCTCAACAACTGTCCCCTCCTCAGCGTGGGTAAGGCCTCCCATGGGAAGTTAACAAAGTCTGTCACAACACTGAGGCAGGACCAAAGCATTTCCCCCTGTATCTAGGCTAAGCAAGTTATCATTCTAAAGAAAATGGACTCCAAAAAGCCAGTTGGTGCTGCTGTGAGAAGTCATTCAATCATTAGCCTTTAAGATACTGGCCCACTTTGGGCATGGTCTCATGTACTATAACTGCAGATGAAAAGCTTGTGTGGGTCTCTTGGCTACTGTGTTCAGTTCCAGTTCCTAGTGAAAGCAGAGGAGGACTGTAGATCATTATTTTTTTTTTCTATGAGTTGATTCTCAAATAAATAAACCTTTGTTATACTCCATTAAGTGCTATTGTGGAACTCTTTTGTATGCCAACATCATGTACTAGGGATAAATATTGATTCCACTGCCAGTGATCCCACAAACTGCCCAACACACAACAGTCACCCACATTTATAGGGTCATGCAGTTTCCTGCATGATTCAGTTCCATGTATGTTCGCCAGCAATCAGTCTTGAGAAGTGAGCTCAAATGAGCTTGGGTCAGGTATTTTTGTTTTCCCATTATGGTCTTGTCTCCTTTATTCATATTATTGCTTCTCGCTCTCTTTGAGAGAAGAGAAGAGGAGAGGGGAGGGAAGGGGAGAAGGAATGGGAGAAAAGAGGGGAGGGGGGAGGGAGAGGGGAGAGGGGAAGGGAGACGGGAGGGGAGAGGGGAGGGGAGGGTTGTCCCTCACATAACTCCCCATGTTTGTTTAGTATAAATCAATTCCATATACCTTTCCAGTTTCTCTGACCTGCAGGAGCTGAACTCCAACATCTGACAAACTATTGAAAAGAATGTATCTTGTACCTGGTATTTGGATTTTTGTTAGTCCATCATTCTTTTGGAGAACATTGTCAGTTCAAGTGACTTAATATATATTATATATTAATATGATACATTGATATAATTTATTATATTATATATATGTGTGTGTGTTTGTAATATAATTTTACTTACATGTGTTGTATATAAATTTAGATAAATATTAAATAATATGGTTTTGTGATCTTATGGAACAATACCCATGATATTCATCCTTTATCCCTTCTTCCCTTCTTTTTCTATATTGTCCACCCCCTCTCCTGTCCAGTTGGAAACCCTTCCCCATAGTTTTGTTTCCACTTTGTATTACCTATATAGTGCTATTCCACTTTCAATATTCACCTTGTCTCTGCACACTTTATTATTTTCTGTGGTTATTTAGTGCTATATAATCACTTCTAAGTATTTGTAGATAAAGTTTTATCTTCAGATAAAAAAGAACATGAGACATCTTTCTTTTTGAGTCTGGGCATGGTAAGCATTAATATCACTTAATCACAACACAGTGCTGAAACATAAATAGGCATATGTCCCTTTTGTGTGTGTGCATGTGTCTATGTGTGTGTGTGTGTGTGTGTGATAAGGCTGAGGCTAAAAAATGAAAACTTGAAATAGAATTTACCCTTTTCTATATTACTACTATTACCAAACAGTATTTTTCTCATAAATGACTCCCTAATTATCTAAACTTGCTGTCTTGTAAGTAGTAAGTTTTATAAAGCCTGGAGAATCAAAATGGTTTCTAGAATAAATAATTTTTGTCAATTGATGAAATCAATTCAAGTATCCTAGATTATTGTTGCTGTTTTACAGAATGACTTTATTGTAAGGAACTTCCAAATTAAAAAAAAAAACCAAGTTTTCCATGGTGTTCTTTAAGGAAGAGGGAAAATTATAGTATTCCAAAGGTATAGTGGCTGCTATTTAGAAATATTTACTCAAATGGGCTTGAGTGTAGATTTGTCTATAAAATAGACATTAGATTTTACTTCGATAGTACAAATGATTCCAAGGGGGAAAAGGTGACGTTGATGGAAACACTAGACACTGTTTATTTTATCTTTTTCTTTAATTTTGAACAGAAAGTACCACACATTAATGAGCAGTACAGGGTAGATGATAGACCTAGGGAATGTGATATGCAATGAGCAGTACAGGGTAGATGATAGACCCATGGAATATGATATGTACCACTGAGGAGAAACAGAATAAATAAACATTAAATAAAACGAACTCAAAATTGTTAGAAAATACTAATTTTAGCTACAGAAACACTAGGGGATGAATATCTAAGTATGCATACTCTGTCAAGACTATTTCAGCTAGGCAATTATACTGCACTTATTAAGGAAATTAAATTGATATAGAGTTATAAATTATAGGTTTTTAAGTCATTATTGTTTCCTATGTAAAATGCTTATGTTAGCCTTACTGTAATGTATGTTACAGATTTTATTTTTCTAAGGCACAGAATAAGATAAGCCAAATGCAAATCTTATATCTTATTCTGATATATCTTTGGTTTATCACTGTTTTCTCTCTGCATTTGAATGTTCTAAAGAGTGACAAAAAGAAAAAGTCTATGAATGTGAAACATCTCTACAAAAATACTTAATATCTGCATTACATATAAACATAACATTATTTTTAATATTTATTATATTATATAATGTAAATATACTGTTAATATATTTATATTATATATAATTTATGATATAAATATTATAAATGTATAATATTTATATTGTTTCTTAACATGTGCAGATGTAATACACACACACACACACATATATATGGGGTTTAGGGTAGATAGATATGTGGGCACATGTAAACTTTAGCATATATTGGTGAGAGTCAGAATATGTCTGGAGTTTTCTCTATCATTTGACTTCATGTTATTTTCAGAGAAATTATTTCACAGAACCTGGAGCTACGATGGTGACTAGTAATCCCCAGTGATGTTTCTATCTCCACCTGACATGATTCTGTGATTTGAGTGTGTAAGAACATGCCTGACATTTCATGTGTATGCTAATGTTGATTAAAAAGCACTCATACATTGGTCTACCTTTGCAATGCAAGATGTCTCCTTCTTTAGCACTCTCTTTCCTTAAGGACTTAAACAAGATAAGAAGTCGTTGTTACCTTTCGATGTGAAGGCAGAGTACAGTGGTTACTATAGCAACACACAAAGTTGGTCGCTTCCCTTCCTTTTCTTCATGTATTTTCTCCCCTACTCTCATTATCTGAGGATTAAAACCTGGTAAACTGAACAGTAAATATCTGGCCAACTTCAAGCTTCATGAGATTATTCATCAGAGAAAGCAAGCTAAGGCAACGTATTTATAAATAAACAATTATTTTATTTTGGGTACTTTGTTAAGCTGTAAAGATTCATGTAACAAAAAATGTAGCATTATAAATACTATGGACAGCTGATGTAAGCTTATAAAAAGTTTGTATCTGAGGATATGCTACATTTATTATATTTTTGTAATTCACCTTAACTGTTTATGTACCATCTGATACTCTTTAGAAGTTGTAAAGCAATGGTAAATAAATGAATAGTGTTATAATTAAGGTGTCTAACTTTTCACAAAATCTTTAACTATTCAGGCACATTTCTGTATATTCAACATAAAGTCATGTATTTGTAAAATTCATTGAATTAGCTGTCAATTGCTGTGCAAATATTTCTGTACTTTTGTAGTTTAAAGTTTAAAAAACAATACACATACACACACCAAAATCATTCATTCAACACTATATTACTATGCTCCATGAATTTGTTATAAAAATATAAATCAAGTTATGTGTTGACTGATGCTTCTGTCCCACCAGTTTCCACAGCTGTTTAGTCCCAAATAAACACACAGAGAACTACATTAATCATAAACTGGTTGGCCTAGTAGCTCAGGCTTCTTATTAACTCTTATATATTAGCTCATGATTCTTGTCTGTGTTAGCCACGTGGCTTGGTGCCTTTTTTGGCAAAGCAGTCACATCATGCTTGCACTGTGTCTGGCTTCCTATCTGTCTGGGTGGTGTGCAGATTGAAACTTCTCTCTTCACAGAATTCTCATTGCCCTGCCTCTACTTCCTGCCAGGTCACCCCACCTATACTTCTTGCCTGGCTACTGGCCAATCAGAATTTATTTAAAATACAATTGATAGGGTACAGACCATTGTCCCACAGCACCCCCCTCCCTTATTTTTAACAAGGACTCTGAATCAAATATCCTTTGTTTAGCTTTTTGTCCAGATCATTATTCATAACATCTTGTAACCAACACTCTAAGCAAAGATAAACATCCATAAACCATTTTGGGGGAATATGGGCATAGTTTTCCAGGATACTTCCTGTTGATTGGGGATGCTGATAATCTTATGGAAACAAAAAGAAAATTTAAGATTTTATCTTATTTTATTTATTTTCTGACTGGAAAATTCTGTAAGGCTTGATCATCTCAGCCAGCAGTCTTGAAGCTGCTTTTCTTTTTTTTTTTTTATTTTTTTTTAAATTTATTTAATTATTAAAGATTTCTGCCTCTTCCCCGCCACCACCTCCCATTCCCTCCCCCTCCCCCAATCAAGTCTTCCTTCCTCCTCAGCCCAAAGAGCAAGCAGGTTTCTCTGCCCTGTGGGAGGTCCAAGGACCACCCACCTCCATCCAGGTCTATTAAGGTGAGCATCCAAACTACCTGGGCTCCCACAAAGCCATTACGTGCAATAGGATCAAGAACCCATTGCCATTGTTCTTCAGTTCTCAGTAGTCCTCATTGTCCATTATGTTCAGCGAGACCGGTTTTGTCCCATGCTTTTTCAGTCCCCGGCCAGCTGGCCTTGGTGAGTTCCCGATAGAACATCCCCATTGCCTCAGTGTGTGGGTGCACCCCTCGCAGACCTGAGTTCCTTGCTCGTGCTCACTCTCCTTCTGCTCCTCCTTTGGATCGCCTTCATCAGGCGATGAAAGAAGACAGAGACAGAGACCAACATTGGAGCACTGGACTGAAGCTGCTTTTCTTAACCCAGAATGAATACACAGCTTCTCCTTTGCTGTGGAAACAAAAGAAAAACCTCCTCTCCAAAGTAACATAAATTTTGAGTTAAAATATGAAGTTAAGGTATTTTTAAAATATATATGTTGGATTAATCCATCAGCATTTATAGCCAAAAACCCTTTAGAGACTTTTGCTCCTTCCACAGCCATCAAACAATTTAAAGACAACAAAATAATATACAGTATCCAGACTTTCTGTGTATTTTTGATCTTTACATGACTTTATTTTAAACTCTATTTCTTTTATTTTTATATTTCATTTTTGGCTTCTTGAGATAGGGTTTCTCTGAGCATCTCTGGATATTCTGGACTTACTCTTTAGACCAGGTTGTCCTTGAAATCACAGTGATCTGCCTGTCTTTCCCTCCCAAGTGTTGGGATTATAGGTGTGTGCCAACACACCTAACTGCTCTCTTTCTTTTCTTTAAGGACTTTTTCCCTTTTCTTTTCTTTCCAAAGCCTACATATATTTTTAAAGACAATGTAAGCTATTTAGAGGTTTTCTTCATGTGAATCTATCTTTTTTGAATACCTCTCTTTTTCTGACCACAATGAATTTTTAATTTGCTAAGTGACATGGCTAGGATTAAAGCCCTGGCTTTGACAGCTGGATTCAAACCATTCCTTAGCTTTTCTCTGAGAGTCTAGCCTCATGACAAAGTTACTTACCAGAACAATGTTTATTGCCACAACTCTATGCATTTCAATGTCCCTGCCACCACCAAAAATTATGCAGTCAGATTTTCATCAGCACCATTTAAGTGTTTCGTATTAAGACCTCTTAAAAAAGCTGCATGGTTTTGCAGCTATAGCTGAGTCAGGAAGGCTCTCTTAAAGGAGAGTGCTTGCCCCTAGCAAGCAGAGCCTACCAAAGAAAGTGGTGTTATCAAGAAGCTGTGTTTAACTCTATTATTTTCTTTCTAGAATAACTTCCCAAACTCTCTCAGGCTTTTAGGTTCATTTGGTTAGCTCCACAATGGCACACCATTCTGTTTTAAAATTTATTAATACTATCTCTGATTTCACAAGAAAAAAAATCATAGATAGCATAAAATTACCGTTGGGCAGAAGAAAGCTAACCGTAAATATAGATGTGATCAATTGCATGCAAATTATACAAGAGCAGCATTAGGCTACCTCTTTCCACACTATTTCTAATTTTTTCCTGAACATTTCTAGGTGAGGTAAATCTGTCAATAATCAGCACTGATTCTTCCTCACAGTGGTCAATATATAGAATAACAATGTTCTGTAAATCATATATAGGATATGATTAAAAAGAGATAAACTTAAGCCCAATTATGCCTTGTAGAGGAAAAGATGGCTGAAATAAAACATCAGCAACAGAGAAGTATTATAAAGATAATTTTTTAAAAGAAAAGTAGTAGAAATCTCTCTTGAAACTTCTTGCATATGTACAATTAATACTCTTGTATGTGTTATCCATGTTAGACTACCGATAGTTCATGTTAGTTTATACTATATTCACTTTTTGTATGAGTATTATAAAAGAATAGACAAGAGAAAATATCTATAAGCACAATGATAGAATGCCTGAGGAGTGGCAAAATTTCTTTATAAAATCTGAATAAGTAATTGGCAATATATTCTAACATGGAGAGTTTTAAAACCTGTTTTAATTGTCGCTCTATTCACAAAGCAAGGGAATTGAAATTGTCTAGACGTTCATTAACATAAAAGTAGATAGGATAATTGTGGCATGTAGATAATAGAATTTTAACCAGCTATAAAACAAGATGAAATAAAATCATGAGCTTCAGAAGGAAGTTGGATAGACCTAAAAACTGTAATAGGAGGCCAATAGAGGCAAAAGATATTTAAGAATGGAAGAAAGAACAATATAATTGAGCATATTTGACAGGGAAACATGCAAGGGCCCAAATATGGAAGAGAAAGGCAGAAGGTTGACATAAAGGCGTAGAATATGAGAATCCACAGGAGTCAAAGTGTGTAAGAAAATAACATAAAGAAGACCACTGCTTTGTATGTTACTTTACAAACACATTTTAGAAAGTGGAAAAAGATCTCAAATGAAGTCAAATGAATTTTCAACAAGTTATGTGAATGAAATGCAAATCAAAGTCACAATGCATTACAGCACTCCAGGAATGATTTCTATTATTGAACAAACAACATAAAAATGATGTGGGATTCCCCTCTGCATAATGTGAATACCAGTGGTTAGGAACAAATCTGGTTTGACCAGCTGGGTAGGACAGGTTGGTGCGAAAAACTAAACATAATGCTGGGAGAAAGAAGGTAGAGTCATAGAGAAGCCATGGAGCCTCTGCCAGAGACAGACCTGCTGTTAGGCCATGGCCTCATGGTGATGCACAAATTAATGGAGATGGGTTAAATTAAGATGTAGGAGTTAGCCAATAAAAAGCTAGAACTAATGGTCCAAGCAGTGATTTAAATAATATAGTTTCTATGTGATTATTTCTGGAGCCTGGGTGAGCAGGAAACAAACAAGTGGCCTCTCCTTCAACATAGATCTGGAAGAAATATAATCCATAGATATTGTGAGAATATATACTAGTAGAACTGCTATAGCAAAGTATAGGAAGAATTCTTACATAATTGAAAAACATATATAACCCACCAATACCATTATAAATACAAGCATCAATATATATTAAATAGATGACATATAGACATGGTCCTCATATATTTGTTGTAATATTATTTGAAATAGCTGAAGAGTCTAAAAACTACTACATGGATAGAGATAATAAAACTCATGTAGAATATCTTATTCAGCCATATAAAGGAAGGAAATGTCTCATTTCCACAACATACATGGACCTGGTAATCATTATGTTAAAAAAAGTATAAGAGCAAGGCCAAAGTAGACAAATATATACCATCTCATTTATAAGTGAAGTTAGAAAAGTTGAAGTTGAGAAGTCATAAATCATGGTGACTATAAAATGGAAAAACTAGGGTAAAGGAATAATCACAATTAGATAACAATAAGTCTTTATATGCTATTGTCCAGTGTGATAGCTAAAAGTTTAATGTTTAATGTTCTCCTATGAAATATTAATATCTGAGTAGATAAGTATGTTCATTTTGTTTTAACATATAATTTTGGTTTATTGAAAAAGTATATATTAGTATGATCTCACATCCCTAACCAAGAACCTATCTCCAAATGACAACAACTTGGAAGGGAAAAGCTAGTTTTTGCCAATGGAGTCTCTCACTGGATATACAAATTACACTTACAGACTGACCTTTCCCAGCAGTACAACACAGAATGAACTCACTGGCATTTTTGGAGATAATCTTTATCTCTTATTGCTTTGTTTGGGCATTTTTTTAACTTAATAATCTGTTCCTTCTATATTATGATTTCTGGTTATGTGTTTTATTGGGGTGTGTTGGGGGTTATGCTTTTTCTATCTATTTTAAATTTTGGCTATTTTTCTTTAAAGTTACCTTGGCTGTTTGTTTTTATAAAGGATAGATAGAAAAGAGGAATAGAGTTGTATGGCTGGGGAGCTGGGAAGTATGTGGCTGAGAGTATAAATCATAATCAGAATATGTTATAAGAAAAACTTATTTAATAAGAAAAAATATGTCAATTAAAAATAATTACATGGTGATTCTTCTCCACCTTCTCCTCCTTCTGTTCAAAAACACCACTAAGAAATTTTAGTTTTGATTTATTTAGATTTTATGAACTATTTAACATTTTCAAAGTTAATTTTAGTATAAAACAGTCTCTTATAAGAGAATATTGTGTTTTCCTATAAATAAAATATTGTACATTCTTGACTAAATTATTATTTGAAAAAAGTCATTTTCTGTTATTTATATAATAAAAGTTATCATAATTTCCATTTGCTTACTTGGGCAGTAAAGATAATTGTGTGACTGGTGTAACAGCTCCCCTTAATTGTTGACTGAGGTTTATGTCCCACCCAATCCTGCAGCTGTTCAGTACAAAGAAACACACAGAGGTATACATTAATCATGAATTGGTTGGCCTATTAGCTCAGGCTTCTTATTAATTCTTATAACTTGTATTAACCCACAATTCCTGTCTGTGTTAGCCACATGTCTTGGTACCTTTTATCAGCTAGGCATTCTAATCTTGTTTCCTTCTTTACTTGATGATGACTGAAAACTCAGCCTTTCCTCTTCCCAGAATTCTCCTGTTCTGGTTGTCTTCTATACTTCCTGTATGGCTACTGGCCAACAGCATTTTATTAAACAAGTACAAGAGACAAATCTTTACAAGGTACAAGATTATTGTCCCACCGCATTTAATATCACAATATACATCATCACACACACACACACATACATACACAGAGAAAGAGAGAGATACACACACAAACTTTGAGCCACATAAAAAATAAATTTACAGAGGTTATTTCCATTTCTACAAAATCTGTCCTGAATATTATTTCACAAATCACCCAATGAAAGAATAAATCCCAAACTATCAAGAAGACAAAGTTTTAAACAATCAGTAACATTTAAATAAAAATCTCAAGCATAAATTTGAACATGAACATAAAAATATGTAAAATTCTAAATAATTAAAATTTAAGGGAACACTAAGATCATTATAAAGATATAAGCCATGATTTGTATTCAATAAAATCAACCATAATAAAAATTTATAAAGTGTACCAAACAAATGTACAATACATCAAAAAAGAAAAATTTTATAAATCCAATCAATTGTGATTGAACCTAAGCAAATAGCAATAATTTCAGTTTTGCACTTCAAAAACATAAATTGCATTTTTATGTAAGAAGAAACTTTAAATTATGTCAGCCATGAAATTCATAGGATCATTCAGAAAAATTTTGGTAGCTGTTCTGTTAAAAAAAAAAAAAGGTCAGCAACTTAAAAATATACCAAAAATGTTTCAGGGCATAATTTTTCAATAATGAAATTCTGATAAGAAAACATTCAAATTTTTACTTCGCATGTCTTCTCCATTATTTATTATAGCTATATTCTGTAGCTATTCATATAAATCTTTCATGTCATTGGCCAACTGTAGAAGCAAGGAGTTGGTTAATACAAAAATAAACACGTAATAAATACAAAATTAATATAGCTGTAAAATTAAAATGAGAAACTTTACACACACACACATACATACATACAAACACATAAATAAACACACAATTAGTAAAAGCAGACTATATATGTGTGTATATATATACATATATACACACACAAGTATGTGATCACAACAATTCTCATGTAAATCATGTCTTTTTATTTTCCTACTTCTAGGCAATGACTTCTTCAGTTTTGATCATCTGTCCCATATTCTCACTTGGTAGTAGCCAATATATATTGATGTGTTTACCAGAATTTCACCGAAATAATCAAATATCATTAAAACGTATTTTAATTTTATTTCCATTTTAAAAGAAGCTGTTTTTCTTAATTCAATAAGTAGCACATAATTATTGAAGAAGATACAAAAATATGAAAAAGTGAATAAAAACATAAAAGGTCATATAATCTTTCTGTGAAATATCCATTACAAAAATTTTGGATCACTGTATACTAATCAATTTCATTGATGTTCCAATATATGTCAAAATTTTAAGAGACTAGAAAGGCTTACAATTCAATTCAGTTTCATAATCCAGATACATAATATCACCTCTAATTTTAACATGCATATAAAATTAATTGAGCCTTTTACAGAATCTTTTTATAAAGTTGATAAGGACTATAAGGGAAGTTTGATTCACTGTGTTTTTTGTAGAAACTTAGTATATGGACTACTTACTGTATTTCTATCTAAACATGTGTGTACCATGCTTGCTCCATAAGCATAATACTTGAGTTTGATATCTCCATATCCACATAAATACATCTGTCATTAGCCTGAAACAGTGATGTAGTGAGTAGAGGTGCTTCTTGCCAAGCCTGAGTCCCATCTCCAAAACTTCTGACATAGGAAAATTTATTTGAATACGGTCACTAGCGAGAGGTACTACAGTTCCTAAAAACTCAGTTCAATCTCTAGAGCTTCAGTATGAAAGGAGATGACACTCTCTGACCACGACCTGTGCTTCATGCATCTAAATTTGTGAATTGACTTGAACATTGAAATGACCAGATAGATCACGATTATTACTTGCTGTGACTCAAGACATCCATTCTTTTTTTAAAAAAAAAATTATTTATTTATTATGTATACAATATTCTGTCTGCATGTAAGCCTGCAGGCCAGAAGAGGGCACCAGAACTCATTACAGATGGTTGTGAGCCACCATGTGGTTGCTGGGAATTGAACTCAGGACCTTTGGAAGAGTAGGCAATGTTCTTAACCACTGAGCTGAAAGACCCCCGGTAGGGACCTTCCCTCAGGTGGAGACCCCGGACCCACAGACCAGGCTGAGACCACGAGTCGGATGCAAACTGCAAGAGGTTTATTAGGTAGACACAGGTACCTGCGGGCGGCAAAGTCTTTTGGAGGACTTGCGCGCCTGCAGACTGGGAGGAGGACTTTTTATAGGAAAGAGGGCAGCAAAAAGCAATTTACAGAAGCAGAAGCGTGGTTATCAGAATGAGGCGGGGGGCATGAATGGTTTTCCTCTCCCAGCATGGATGTCTGGCAGCAGACATCCTGCTCTTATCTTATAGATATCCTACTTTGCAGTCAACCTGCTTTGTAGATGTCCTATCTTATAGATATCCTGTTTTCCTCTCACGAGAGCAGGCTAGCTGCTGATCCTGAGAATCTTTCAAGCAAACAGGACGTTCTCCCGGGGAGCCTGCTAGCTGCGGGTTCTGAGGAGGGGGTCTGTAGGGTCTTTCAGAGCCATCTCTCCAGCCCAAAACACCCGTTCTTTTACTTCTTCTATAATTTGCCTAATGTTACAATGTAGATGGAAAAGAAAAACTAACATTTAAAAATTTTGAAATTGTTGTTTTTCAAAAGCTATATGTGACTATGCAGTTGTGTCAACAATACATGAGTATGCTGGTCCCGTGTTACTTCAACAGTGCAGCTATGATATTAGGACCCAATTACTAATTTTAAAGGAAAGGCAGTATGTGTTTTTAAGCTTGAATTTTATGTAGCATTCTGCTTTGTAATACTGCAGCGCTTTGAATAAGAATGACCCCATAAGCTTATTTGTTTGATTATTTTTTCATTAGGGAAGGAAACTACTTAAGAGGGATTGTGATTGCGGCCTCATTCAACTGAATGTAGCCTTGTTAGAAGAAGTGTGTCACTTTCAAAAGCCCAAGTTAGCCCCAGTTTCACTCTACTTGTTGCCTGTTCATAGAACTCTCAGCTACTTCTCCAGCATTATGCCTAGCTGCATGCTTCCATGTTACCTGACATCAAAATAATGGAGAAAGTCTCTGAAACTGTAAACAAACATCAATTAAATGATAATTTAAAGTAAGTATTCCTATAGTTATGGTGTCACAGAAAAAAATTCTGATTATGATAAACTCAGGTGTTAAGCAGCTTTTCTGTTTGTTTTTTATACACATCACTCGCTCACTGCCAATATCTGTTTTTCCATATTCATTTATATTACTTCACCCACCAGTTAGTTCATTGATATATATTAAAAATAGTTCATTTCATGGCTTGTTAGCCCCCAAACCTTTAATCTTGATAATTATTCTTAAATTAGAATATTTGAACCTCTAACAGCCCTGAAAATTTTGTGTTTTTATTGCTCTACATTCAGGCAGGCATAGAGGACATTGCATGAAAAAATTGTTGTTGCCATAATAAATCATTCATAGCAAATTGCATATGGATTTTAAGGTAGAATAATTTAAAGGTTAGTTTGACTATTTCAATTGGATTTTAAATGTACAATGACCCATTAGATAGACTTCTTTAATGTTCTCATGTATTAATGTGACTATAATTGTCAGATTATATAAATGAATAAATAATATATACATTATATATATGTGTGTGTGTGTATTTTTATTCTTTCTTTTGAAAGTCTGACTTACACACATATCCAAATATCTACATAGAATTTATATTTAAAGAAGTCTCAAAATTTGTATAGACAGAGGAATATTCTCAGAAAATATATGCATATCCACACAAAACAGCCACAATTACCCCAAAATGTCATGTCCAATCAATTTTGTTGATATTTAGGCAATGGTCAGTAGTTTTAAAATTATTCTTAATTTTGGGGAGAAAGTAAAAAAATTTAAAGACAGACTGAATATCAATGATCTCTAAATTTCTCTCAAATCTCTCTTCTCTAATTATCTATGAACACAAAACAGGCAGCTCAGGGAGACTACTACAGAACAGCACAACTAAAAAAATGCAGATTTGTGGGTCCCAGTCTTAATGGGTATATGTGACAAAACACCTAAGGCTCAGGGACCATTACAGAAGAGTAGCAGAAGGATTATACTCTGCTAGTAATATAAAAAGCTATACCCATATGGTTTCAGTAACATCTACCATAATATTAGCTAAACAAGGATCACAACAGTGAACATACCTAAATGGATGGGAAAGTCTATGAGGCCTCATGCCTACATGAAGGACTAGACACAACTGAGGAATCTGGGAACTGAACAGGTAGTCTTCCCCACAAAAGAGTACACTAATTGAATGTCCAGTGTCAAAAGTCAGTCCTGTAAACATACAAGTAGTATTTTATGAAATATATATACTAAATTTAGGAATATTTATTTATATACATATCTGTACATACATAATAGCAATTACTGCAAAAGGAGGCCATGAATTTGAAAGAGAGTAGGAAAATATATATGGGAGAGTTTGAAGGAAGGAATGGAAAGGGGGAATTCCATAATTACATTATAGTATCAAATATAAAATAAAATAAAACATTTTGGAGGTAGATGAGTATCTGTCTTATCTTGGTGTGCAGAAAGTCTTGTGTTAAATGTATAGGACACATCTACATGCACATACATGAAATCCACTACTCCTAAAATACATAATTTATAGGATAAAATGTAGAGGAGAATATTTATAGCATTATATTTGAGTATTGATTTTAGAAATTATTTCTTGACTATGACATAAAAACATGGACATAAAATTAGAAATAGACAATATGTAATATATATAAATTTTTAGAAAGAGATATAAACATTATTTTGAAAAGACTCTATAATGGAAAATATGTGCTAATTTTATATTCATACACACACACACACACACACATATATAGTGATGAGTTAACATTCAGGGTTCATTGCTGCTCTCAGTGTCTATGCTACTGGTGTTATGTTAAGGAAGTGATCTTCTGTGACCATGCATTCAAGGCTACCTTCCCCTTTTTCTTCTATCAGGTTCTGTGTGGCTGATTTATCTTGAGGTCTTTGATCCTTTTAGACTTAAGTTCTCTACATGGGGATACATATGGATCTATTTGCATTTTTTTACATGTTGACATACAGTTATGCCAGCACTATTTGTTAAAGATGCATTCTTTTTTCCATTGTATAATTTTAGCTTCTTTGTCAAATATTAAGTGTTCAAAGATGGGTGGATCAATACCAGGGTCTTTGATTCTATTCCATTGGTCCACTTGTCTGTTTTTATGCCAATAACAAACTATTTTCATTACTGTACCTTTATAATAGAACTTGATTCAGTGATGGTGATGCCTCTGGGAGTTCCTTTATTGTACAGAACTGTATTTATCTATCCTTGGTTTTTTGTTTTTCCATATGAAGTTGAGCATTGTTCTTTCAAGGTCTGTAAAAAAATGTGTTGCTATTTTGATGGGGAATGCATTGAATCTGTAGATTGCTTTCAGTAGGATTGCCATTTTTAATGTATTGATCCTACCTATCTAAGAGCATAGGAGATCCTGGAACTGAGAATCTTCTGTAAGAGCAAAGGACATAGTCAAAGATAAAATGACAGCATGCTGTATAGGAAAAAATCTTTACTAACTCCACATCAGACAGAGGACTGATCTCTAAAATATATAAAGAACTCAAGAAGCTAGACATCAAATGACCAAATAATCTGATCAGAAAATGGGGTACAAATATCAACAGAAAATTCTCAAAAGAAAAATTGCAAATTTCTTAAAAGACAGTAAGGAATTACTTAAGATCATTAACCATCAGGAAAATCCAAATTAAAATGACTCTGAGATATCATCTTACACCAGTCAGGATGGATAAGATCAGAAACATCAATGAGAGTTTATGCTGAAGAGGATGTGGAGTGAGGGGAACACTCCTCCATTGCTGGTGGGAGTGTAAACCTGTGTAGCCATTTTGGAAATCTGTGCAGTAGTTTCTCAGAAAATTGGGAATTAATCTACCTCAAGACCCAGAAATAATGATCTTAGGCATATACCCAAAGGATGCATACTCATATCGCAAAGACATTTGCTCAACTGTGTTTATAGCAGCATCATTTGTAATATCCAGAACCTAGAAACAACCTAAATGGCCCTCAACTAAAGAAATGATAAAGAAAATGTGGTACATTTACACAAGGGAGTATTACTTGGTGAAAAAACAATGACATCTTGAAATTTGCATTCAAATGGATAAAATTAGAAAAAAAACATCCTGAGTGAGGTAACTAAAACCCAGATAGATAAACATAGTATGTACTCAATGATAAGTGGATATTAGATATAAAGCAATGGATAACAGCCTATGTATAGTTCATAATACCAGAAAAGATAGTTAACAAGGAGAACCCTAAGAGAGACATACATGGATCTTCCTGGGAAGGGGAAGCAGACAAGAACTCCTAAGAAAATTAGAAAGGGGTGAAAACAAAGGGTGAAAGTGGAGGGGGAGGGAAGAAAAGGAGAGAATAGGAGAACATTAGGAAATGGGATGCTCAAAAAGGGGAAGTACAGTGAGGGAGAAAAAGAAAATAGATACATTGGTTGAGGGAGCCATTAAAGAGCTATCCAGAAACACAGCAGTAAGGTAATTTCTAGGATTACTCAAGGATGACCCCAGTTAAGACTCTAAGCAACAGTGAAGAGGACATCTAACTTGGCTGTCTCCTGTAATCATATTGATGACTACCTTAATTGTTATTATAAAGGCTTTAGCCAGTCACTGATGGAAGCAGATACAGAGATCTACACTGAAACACTGCACCAAACTATCTGAGACCAGTTCAAGAAAGTGAGAAGTGATAATATAGGCAAAGGGGTAAAGACCATGATAGTGATATCCTCAGAAATAGCTTAGATGAGCTAATAAGAGCTCACTGGTGCTGGACTGATAGCAGGAGAATCTAAATTAGGCCTACTAAATGTGGGGGACAGTTGTGAGGCTTGGGAAGTCTGTGGGGACAGGATTTATCCCTAGTTCTTGAATTGGCATCCAGGAGCCCCTTCTTTTTGGAGGAATACCTTGCAAAGGCTAGATAAAAGTGTGGGGGGATGGTATGGTCTTTCCTGGAAGTAAAGTGTCAGACTTTGTTGACTCCTCATGGAAAGTCTTACCCTTTCTGAAAAGTGTATGGGGGGTGAAGTGGAGGGAAGGTAGGGTAAGCAGGAGGAGGGGAGGGAGGAGGAATGTGGATAGCTATGTAAAATGAGAAAAGATTGCATTAAAATATCTTAATTAAAAACATTTAGAGTTCAAGCAATCCACTTTGAATTTGAATGGGTATTTTTGTAAAAACAATTTGTAATAGTTAAAAGTTTTGTAAAATAATTATTAATATCTTCTAATTATTATTTTATAAAATGAATCAAAGTGAAGGAGATATCATCTTTGTTATAGACTAGAATGATAAACAAAGCAAAGCAAAATGTAGATAAGAAATTTGACAAAGTGAAAACCTTATACACAGCTAGTCATAGTATGATAAATGGTACAGAAATGTAGGAAACATGCAATAAATATTCAGAAATTCCTACCATAGAAACCAGCAATACCACATTTCTGCACAGATCAAAAAAATGAGAACAAGGATTACCAACAGATGTATGAGTACACTGTTGAAACAGTACCAGTTATGATGACCCAAAAGTAGAAGAAAATTCTTTATTTGAATATGACTGACCCTCACAGGACATACTTCACTGGGTATGGGGTTTTGGGCTTTCAAAAGCCCAAGCCAGTCTCTCTCTCTCTCTCTCTCTCTCTCTCTCTCTCTCTCTCTCCCTCTCCCTCTCCCTCTCCCTCTCCCTCTCCCTCTCCCTCTCCCTCTTTCTCTCTCTATTTCTGCCTACTGCCTGCAGATTTGGATGTAGAACTCTCGATTTCTTCTCAGCACCATGTTTGTCTGCTTGTCACAATGATTCATACTACGAGTGGCAATGACAGAGGAACAAGAGGTGGCAATTGACTTCAGGGCTTTGGCCCACCGGAATGCAAGGCACTGATCATGCAAGTAGGATAGGAAGAGTCCTTAGGGCTGTGGCTATGGAATGTCTCTTGTTACTGCTATGCCTTCTTAAGCTTATCGTTGTCATTTTTCTCTCATCTCTGTTATGAATGGGTGGGGTGGGATCCCTACTGTCTTTACTGTAGTGCGATTATCTCATGTAAATATCCTGTTCTACTGGACATTTTTACCGTGAATTATTATGAAGATGATTTCCTCTTAAACTGTGGCTTGGTACTTTTTCTGGTCAGGCAGTCACATTTTGCTTGCTCTGTGTCTCACTTTCTCTGTGTCTGGGTGACCACTGCATGGTGTGGGACCTTGGTCTGTATTCTGTCAATTATATTTTAAATAAATGCTAGTTGGCCAGTAGCCAGGCAGGAAATATAGGTGGGACAACCAGGCAGGAAGTAGAAGTGGTGAAAGACCCCCAGTGCAGGGGAGACTCTCACTCAAGTCTCGGGATAACACGACCCAAACAGTAACTCACAAGAGACCATCCTTGCTGCAATCACATGAGGCTTTAATGATGAGATGAGACGGGAACCAGTGCACTGGGGCCGAGACTCATAACCCATGCTGGGGAAGAGTTCGACCCCGAGTGACCTGGAGAAGAGATTTTTATAGGAAGAAACCACAGCCCAATAATCCGAAATGGGCAGAGAGGGTGTTACAGAAAGTCACAAGGGGACAACTCCCTGCCTCTCAAGATCACTCAAGGTCATAACCAGCTAGTTCAAGATTATTCTCAAGATTACAATCTAACTTTATCTTCAGCTAGTTTTTGAAACACAATCACTGAAAGGGCTAATCCTAGATTTTTGATTCTTCTCTTCCTGCTTGGATTTTTGGCTATTTTCTTCCTGCTGGGGAGGTCTGGATTTATCCAGGTCTTTCAGTGGGTCAATGAGAGCAACAGAATTCTGGGAAGAGGAAAGCCCATTCTTCAGCAATCCTGACCTGATCACAGAGGAAGCAAGATGTGACTGCCTCGCTTAAAAAGGTACAAAGCCATGTGGCTAGCATAGACAAAAATAATGGGCTAATATAAGTTATAAAAGTTAATAAGAAGCCTGAGCTAATGGGCCAATGAGTTTATAGCTAATATAGACCTCTGTGTGATTTCTTTGGGACTTAACAACTGCAAGAACCGGGCAGGAGAGAAAACCCCAACAACAACTACAGACAGACTTTTCCTTTTCCCAGCATTCTCCTGTTCTTGTCATCCTACCTTTACTTCCTGTCTGGTCACCCTGCCTATACTTCCCACCTGGCTTCTGGCCAATCAGTATTTTATTAAAAAATAATACAGTGGCAGGATAAAAGACCATTGCTCCACAGCATATGTACACTGAAGATTTAAAGTAGAGCTGACTGATTGTCATATATAAAAGTTCAGATTTGCGATTATTTTAATATTTTTTTTATAAAATTCCCTTTTGAGATAAATATGAAAATGATTGATCCTTAGTTTGTAACCTCAAATATAGCCAGTAAATAAACGAATTGGCTTATAAAAATGTCTTGCCTGCTTACACTTTGTTAACCTGTAACAAATTGCTTGAATATGTATGTATGTGGCTTCTTGCAGATATTTTTTTACCCGTAATACATAAAATATTTAATCATATGAGGGATATGGAAAACATGTTTTTTCTTATATTCATTGTAATCATTTGTTTGAAAAATAGAATGTAACCATTATTAGAGAAAATAGGGGAGAGAAGGAAGATTCCTGAAAGCAGTGAAAAAGAAGTCTTCAGGAAAGAGACATAAAGAAAACATTAGGGTAGAAGAGCAGAACAAAGAATAAAATAGGACAAGCAACAGAAAAAAAATGAATAAATGACTCAGAAATGTCCTCATGTGTCTGTCTGCCCAGTAGTTTGCCTATTCTCCATCTCCTCTTCAGTTCAGTGTCTCTGTCCTGCTGGAGGCTTGTCATTCATTAGCATACTAGGTGAGATTCTGATATGTTGGTGTGTGTGTTTCTCTTTTTTGACAGCCCCAGAGAATTTTTATTCCCTCAGATAGAAAAGTCAATTGAGAGATTAGTCCACAATTTCATGGTTCCCCTTCAAACCCTAAGCTGCTGGGGGATGGTTCTTACAGCAGCATCATACCATGCTGATAATGGAATAAGCCTCTGAAACTAAAAACAAGGAAGGATTTTGAGACATTTAGTCACAGTGAATCCACATCCAGAACACAGCAAGAAGTTAATGAACACTTGTGTTTAGCTGTCTTTTTCTTCATATTTACTCTTGAACCAGAGCCAATATTTGTTTGAGGTCTTCTTTATTCCATTCTTACGATCTAGTTCATACTTTACAGATTTATCCAGAAGTTTCGCTCATCAGTTTTTCTTGATCCTGTAACCCTGCCAATATTAACTATCATGGATATACAATCTCATATACTGCAAATCATCTCAAAGTAATTTCTAGGAAATTAGTCATTTCATTATATTGGGGAATGATGACAAAACTAGAAGAATTTGTGCAGATTGTAAAGAATAATTTTTAACAGCTTAAAGCATTTTATTAAGTATTTTCCATTAAATATTTCATATTAAATTTATGTAAGTCAACACAGAATTGTGCAATGAGTAAAAAATTTCAGTTTTGTGAAATTAAATTTATCTGAAAATCTGTCACTCAGCACCACATGCAAATATACTTAATACTAATAACTTTACTCTTAAAGTGGTTAAGATGGTAAGTTTCATATTACAATATTAACACAGTTTTTTTTCAAAAGAAACACTAAGCCTTTTTATTAGAAAAAATTTGGTTCTCTGTATTCTCTCTTTTTTTTTTTCTAACCTTCCCATAGCATTTACCTACTGACTATTGCCTCCTTCGGCCAAAGATCTCTCTTATACTCAGAACAAGGTATCCTTTCCTCATCATGTTTCACTATAACCTCCTTAATTTATTTTTCTACTGGATATTATCATTATCTGAGGGTTTTTTTTTTTTTGGTGTGTCTGTGTTTTTTAATACTTTCTGGCCTTATCCCTAAAAATAAAATGAATTTGTATTTTTATGTATTATGAGATGATGAGCACATAGAACTTTGGTTGGATGATATAATGTTATCAATGACTATTTGTAAATAAATGAATAGAAAGTTTTAAGAATATTTGTGCAATAAATTGATCGCAATCTAAATAAATGCATTATACCTATTTGATAAAGATGTGAAAGCTTAGTATGTTAGTAAGTGGGTTTTTGTAAACAAATGGATTAAATGATTGAATAATGTAGCCAAAGAAGAGTAAAACATATTAAGTAAAAAGAGAATAGCAGATAATGCTTCTGATGTACACACATAAATGATCCAGTAAAATGAAAACAAAACCACTAGAAAATTAGCTGAGATAGCTTGAAATTGCATTTAAATTGACGAATTTGTCATGACTGTGAAAAACAGTAGGGAGCAAAGCAAACTAGCCAAGAAACAGAACAAATCTTGAGAGGGAAGGACAGAATATAGCATCAAATGGAAAAGGCTTAAGTCTCAAGTGGTGAGATGATAAAAAAAAAGAAGCATGCTTTCGATGTATGTCAACCTGAACTACAGTGATCACAGGAATCAAGGTGTGTCTTTCTTTAACTATGTGCAGTATTCAAAACTTACATGCTTTGGGTAATTAGAAACTAATGCAAGAAATTTTCAGCCATATTTTTGTTTCTAAAGCTGACTCAGCAATTTCAGTACTTACTATACAAGTATAAAGACAAGACTGTAAATCTCCAGATTTCCACCCAAAGTTAAGAATAGAAAAAGAAAATAATGATTTACTACCCTATAAGCTAGTGTGTGTGTGTGTTAAAAAAAAAAAGGGGGAGAGTTTAAGTGGAGATACCATGCATGTGTTGAAAAGATCTATACCAGAAAGCATGGATGATCAAATAAAAATACTAATGTTAGATGTGAGCTACCTCATCTAAGTTGTGAGTCTCCTGGGCTTCCAGCACCCCACAGCCACTTAAGCAATTACCACTTATTTTGATTGCTTTCCAAAGTATATAATAAGATCCTACAAATAAGGCTAAAGAGATGGCTCAGTGGTTACTAGTTCATACTGGTCTTGCAAAAGATTGAAGTTCTATTCCCAGTACCTATTTTGTGCCATAATTAACCACAAAGATTCAACATATCCATATAATTCATCTGGAGAGGTGTCTCAGCAGTTAAGACAACTAACTGTTCTAGCAGGGGACTCAAATTTCATTTACCCTGCACACAGTTCCAGGGTTCTTATGCCAGAACCTCTGCAGACACTAGCACACACATAATGCACATATATAAATTCAGACAAATTCACATGCACATAAAAAGTTTTAAAGGACTCTATAAAGAAGACATCATACACCTTGATTGGAAGACAAAGAAATCAAGCTGGAACTAAATTGGAAGGCCCATTCCTGACTGTTAGTACATAAAATGAAAAAGAAGCTGGGACAGAAAAAGTCATAATGAGTTTGGTAAACTGTAAAACCTACAAGCTACAGTAGAATTCTAGCAGGCAATAAAAGTTTATGAGTACAATCACAGATGACTCTTATGCGGTAGAAATAGTTGTCTAATGGTATGTGAGCCTAGTCTGTTTGGATGCTCACCTTCCTAGACCCGGATGCAGGGGAGAGAGCCTTGGGCTTCCCACAGGGCAGGGCACCCTGTCTTCTCTTAGGACTGGAGAGGAAGGGGGAGGGAGAGTGGGGGGAGTAGGAGGGAAATGGGAGGATGGGAGGAGGTGGAAATTTTTAATAAATAAATAAGTTTTAAATAAAAGATTTTATTAAAAAGTGGAAAAACATTTCTGATACTGGGAGCCTAGCTAATTACCCAGTGATAATGAAAGCATTATTACTGGAGGAGAATCTACAGCCATTAACTTACTAAAGCAGCATAATCCCCCAAAACAATGTATAGAAAATTATTTTTATACCTACAGATAAATGTAGTCTTCACCCACTATCATGAAAACTTCCCTCTGCAATAGATAACATTACAGAAAACCTCCACCCATTAGAATGCTGAGTTGTGGAGCCCAGTCCTAATGGACACAACTCAAAACATTCAGGCCCCTAAGGCTCTGTAAACATCATTAAAAGGTGGGGGCAGGGGCAGAAAAATTATAAAAGTCTTAGGATCAGTGAGCTTTCTGTGAGATTATGTTTCCTAGAAACATCAGAAACTACACCTATAAAGCACCACCAATATGCAAGCAAATGAGCAAGTCCCACAGCATTTACTTGCTGAACTCAATGGTAAAAGGCCCAAGAAAGCTTCAGTCTGTACAAAGACCTATAAATATCTGAAGAAAACCAGGAACAGGAGAGGTGGTTTTTCTGCAGGTAAGAACACATCAATTGGCTGTCCAGTACCAAGGAGTAATCCTGAAAACATAAATTCTGGTATCAAAATACAAACTCAAAAGGCTATATTTAACAATATCTGTATATATGCATATACATACATACATGCAATAACAATTAGAAAAAAAGATGCAATGAATTTTAAAGAGAGTGTTTGGAGGCAGGAAAAGGAAGGGAGAAATGATCTGATTAAATTATAATCACATATACCTATAAAATATAAGTCAAGTCCAAAAAAACCTGGTAATATCCATGAGAATGATATATATCTAAGTTAATTATAAATTAACCAACCAAGAATAAAATGAAAAAAATAATTTCTAAAAATTATAAAACATATGTTCAACATATCATTATTGTATGTGATGAAGAGATGATTAAACTTTCATTATCTCATTATATTTTAGATATGATATTACTAGAACACACTAAGAAAATCATGTGTGTTATAAAGGTTAATTCTACTATTTTCCAAGACTACACTCTGATTTTATAATCAAGAAAGGAAAGATGATAGGGTCTGAATTTAATTATTCCCATACCATTTTGCTTTGCAGGAAAAATTAAGTGCATCAGCCTTGTATTATCTTACAAGTACAAGATGTAACACCTCACATGCTACATTATAAGGCAAATGTTTTATATTCTGTTGCAAGAGGCTGCTAGTTTGTTCCTGCCTACTCAGTCCTGAAATAAAATTATCTTTAGCTTCTTATTGCCTAACTCTTACATATTAATTTAGCCCATTTGTAGTATGATATATTTTAGCACTAGGTTCACAGCCTACCGGTAAGGTTTCGTCCAACATCTGTCTCTGCTTGGGTTACATGGCTTCTATTTGATTCTGCCTCCCTTCTCCCAGCATTCAGTTTAGTTTTCCCCACCTACCTAAGTTCTGTCCTATCAACAGGCCAAGGGAGTTTCTTTGTTCAGCAATGGCATTCACAGCACACGGAGGGGAATCCCACATCAATATTCAGTTCTCATTATTTTGTGAATTTGAAGTTTGATTTTAAAACATGTACAAAGAGAAGAACGAGAAATGCATTTTAAAGGGCATGATCAGCATGCAGTGTCTTAAGATGATTATGTTACTGGAATTTCATATCACTGCTCAAATCAACACAGATAACAGGATCAGTTTCTTTTTGTGTATTTAGGAGAGATGTTTAAATGAAAATAGTGACCCATAGTAAATAAAAATATTTTTCATAACATTTAAGTAAGAGATTATAGGAATAAGAGACTGGAGAGATTGCAAGTAGGTAAGAACTGTGCAAGCATGACTGCTTGAGAATAGTCCCAGTACCCATATAAATTACTGGGCATAGCAGCAAGCACTAATGACCCCAGTACTTAATGGGATGGAGAAAAGGGGATCACTGGGGATTGATGACTGCTAGCTTTACTCCAGGGAAAGATTAAAAACTATCTGGTGCAAATATCCATCTCCCCCCCCCCCACACACACACACACAAAACCACTCATACATGTATAGAAATGTATATGCAAATACACACAGTCATATACCCAGCAATAAAATGTGTGTCAACAATCAGGTAACCTTTCATTAAGAGAAATTAAGAAAATACTTTGCTGTGTTACCAACTAAGAACTTCATAAAAATCAGTGCCTCACCTTGCTTTTTATTGCTGTGATAATACTGACCGAAAGCAACTTGGGGAGGGAAGGATTAATTTGGCTTACATATCAAAGCCCATAAAGAAAGGAGGCCAATAATCTTGGAGGTAGAGATAAAAGATTGAGCTGGCCAGAAGAACATTCCAAAGAATCTCTGGCCTCCCTCATCTGCTAAGGCCCAGGTCAAATGCTGTCACCACGCCTGTGCCTAAATAAGACCGCCTCTGACCATATCAGCAGAAAGTGAACTTTCCTACTGTGATGGTTTAACTGCTGCTGTGACAGGGATGGTGACAATGGCACTTCACATGCTAAAACGATGTTGAGAGAAAGGAAGAGTGACAAATGGGACCAGAAGACATTGTGTCTGCGGAAGCATTCATATATCACTAGCGAACCCAGTGAAGAATTTAAATCCAGGACTTAGGATTGGAAACTAAGTACAGACAAGGAAGTGAATGTGTGTATGTACTGTGCACACAAAATGAAAAACAAGAAGAGTTTCTGTGTTGCTGATACGGCATTGTACATCAGGGCTGTTCTTGTCCTTAAAGGTTCATCTTAATTTAAACAAAATTACATTATTCCCCCTACTTCCTCCAGTACCTCCATGCTCCAAGATTGCTCTTAAGTTCATGGCCTCTTTTATTTAGTTATTATTTCTACACACACACACACACACATTAAAATAAAAAAATAAGTATAAAAAGGAAAGAAAATGAGGTCAGGGAGAAAACTTGAGGCAGGAACCTATAATCAAGAACTGAAACAAAGGCAGAATGGTGCTTATTGAAAACACTTCCCATCACTCTGCACACACACACACAAGCACAGTTAGAAATAAAAATAAATAATTTTAAATTATTAGGTGATGAATGATTCAATTAGAGGAAAAACTTAAGACTTACATCCATGAAATAGCTATTGTAATTATTGTCTAAGACATTGTAACTATAAAACTTAGTCACATACTTTGTCAGAAAGCATAATTAATAGACAAATGTTGGCATAATTATATGAATTGGCAGTATCAGTTATGTAATACTCAAATGATCAAGTTGGTATTTAAGTTCTTTTCTATTTGATGTCATTTGTTTATGTTATACCAGTATTATAAGAGAATTTTATGCATATAACATCAGGCTAGTGACACAATTTCAGAGAATTTTATGTTAATAGAATAATGTTATTTTGAAGACGAAATATGATTTTCCAAGGATAACTTCAAATCATATCCATTTTATTTGTTTACCTTTTTTGAGGAATAATTTTCTTACTTGCTTTTTCCATCTTCTAATAGCTCGTTGTGACTCTTGAAAACCAGTTACAACTGAGGAATGCCAGATAAAATTATATAGAAGACCATAAGTAGAACAGTTGTTTAAGAGGGTATAACTCATCTAATAGTCTGAGAAATATAAAAACCTCGCATAAACAATATACACAAATTATTCCATACATTTCTGATCCAAGTGATTCAATACAAACAATGAACACTAAAAATTGAGTACATTCTTTTGATTGAGTGTCACCAATCATCTACTTACACATTTTCAATATTTAACTATTAATTATATTTAATAGACTGAAATTGGTCCCTAAAAATTTGAATACCATTATTATAATGTTTTCATAAAACATAATAAAAATATTTCAAAAGACTGAAGGCCAATGAGACTTCATAGTTTTCCAATTTTTTGAGTTCTTTTTATGCTTTACAAATGTGCCTGGTATTTTAATAATAATTAATTACATATATTATAATTTTTGCCTGCAAGCCCTGCCTATGCTAGTTCCTGTCTCACTTTTGGTCATTCAGCTCCTTATTAGACCATCAGGTGTTTTAGGCAGGCAAAGAATCACAGTTTTACAAAGTTAAACAAATGCAGCATAAACAAAAGTCACACACATTAAAATAATATTCAACAACACTCAAAGGTAATGGAGGTCAAACCTATGCAAACGGATTTTTAAGTCTGTTCATCTCAAGAGACCGGAAGTGTGTCTCAGTGGTAGAGTACTTGGACAGCAAGTAAGACTTCAGATTATTGTGTCCTGTGTGTGGAAACCTGTAGGAGCCTGCTGCTACAAGGTCGGCTAGAGATTCTGGATTGGGGATCATTGAGGTCAAAGAAAAGTCAGAAGAAACAGAAGACAGGATTGAATCATAAGGTCTATCTGGTTATGCCAAAGCAGCAAAAACAGCCCCAAGCTTATTTCAAAACTTGATACAAAAGCAAAACAAAGCACAGCATAGAGGGTCCTTCAGTATCTAACCACAAGACCATTCCTGTCCTTGCGAGAGCAGCCTCCTCCCCAAATGTACTTGCTGCTCGGAAGAAGCCTTACTTTCTACCTTAATGTTTCTGAAGTTTGTCATCAACAGTATACTTTTTATATAGATATACACTAGATAGAGTGTTCTTTTCTCACCGGCTAAATTAGAAGTCTCTCATAGCCCTCAAGGTTATAGGAAAAAGCAGAGCAGGCAAGCTTGAACTCAAATGACTTCTTAAAGTCAGAAGTGACTTCAGAAGGAAACTGAGTCACACGTGGGCTACCACAGAAACCCCTTTGGGGTATTGGACTCTTTCACAGGGGTCACCTAAGACCATCAGAGAACAAATATATTTATATTATGATTCATAACAGTAGTAAAATTACAATTATGAAGTAGCAATAAAAATAATTTTATGGTTGGGTGTTTATCAAAACATGAGGGACTGTATTAAAGGACTGCAGTATTTCTGAAGCAGTGGTTCTCAGACTGCCTAATCTCCACATACTGCATGCTTGGGGAGTTTTTAGTGTTTGTACAATTTAGGGATATTGGATTGATGTGAAATTTCTTAAGAATTATTTATGTCTTCTCCCAGGATTACTGCATCTAAGCTTTCCCAGGTAGTCCTGAGCTACCCTGTCCCACTTTTAGGGACATATCCTTATGTACTTGAAAGTCTTCCTTATACTTTGGAGGTCATGATGCATGCAAAGAAGCCAGAGATCCCTTTATTACGCTCTGAAATATTGTTTTCTGTCCCTGTACTTACACAGAAACAAGATAATCAGAACAAAGTAAATGTAAACACAGCTCGGGCTAGATGAGTTGGTCACAGGTCAGATGACAAGTCTCATCCTACTATTATACACTTAGGCAATTACACAGCGTGGACAGCCACAGAGTTAGAATGACTGGAGTTACATTGCCCAGTTACTTATGTGAATGGGCAAAGAATGTTGTAGGAAAATGATAAAAATAGGAGGTATCAAGACCTCTTTTTTTTTAAGAAAATTTAATTTATGCAGAGCCACAGGGGTGTCATATGACCAACCAAGAAAAGAATGTCAGCATAATATATTTATAATATAATATTATAATATAATAATATATATAAATAAATTCTATAAAGATGTAAACTGTAAACATCGTATTATTCCAGAAATAGAGTAATAACTGCAGCAGTTTTGGCTTGAGGAGTTTTCTTGTGTACTCTGACCATTAAGCGTCAATCATATACTGCTAGGGACATGGCAAACTGCCTGGGCTGGCATGAAGATTTTCTGTCTAGTGTCCTCGAAACAGAAGGAGTTATGTAAAAGTTGGGCTATGGGGTTGAGGAGTAATAATTATTGTAAAAAATAACTGTTTAGTCAGTTTTCAATGATGACTAAATGATACGCAAGGGGAAGTAAAACGTGTCCAAAAACAAAAATAATTTTATCTATGTTTTGGAACAACATGAATCGATCCCTGCGTACTGAATTCTAGATAAATAAGAAGCATTCTATATGCTAATCAACCAAGCTGCAAAACTTTTCTAACCACCATGGCCTGGCTTAGTACTTACCTTATAGAATCCTTACCTCCTCTCTGGGTCCTGGCTATTATTGGTGCTGGCCCTAGGGAAGCTCACTTGTGAACACACAGAAATTGAGATTAAAATAGTGATTATCGGGAGGTGGGTGGGAAGATAACACAAACAAAATTAGATTATGGGAATGAGTTCAAAAGAGCAATTACACAACATAGTGACTATGCTTAAAAATATTTAAATGTTTAAAATCATTAGCAGAGTAATTTTTAAATATATTCAGCACAAAATATGAAAAAAATAGTTAATTAAAATCTGTGAGGATAATTGGGTTATATTAGTAAATGAATGTACATTTCGGAATTTGTGATATATTGTATATTTATACAATCTGTCAATGAAAATCAAAATAAAATTGATATTATTTTGTTATCTTGTTATTCATATTAATGTCACACAACTAAATTAGTAACGTCATTTTCCTAAATATGTAAAATCATTCTTATGAGGTAAAAGTGTGTATTTTCTGATTTTTTAATCAAATACAACGTTTTTGCTTTAACACAAATAAAAATAAGGCTGTATAATTATCATAAGTATTAAAATATTTATTTTGATTTTATGTCACAAAGAAATGGAAAAGTGAAGTCATTTCATATTTTATAATGACCTTATTTTTAAAAAGTTATTTGGCATTTGTTTTCAGTTTCTGTTCCAGGTGTATTTTTGCTACATGAAATCTGTGAATTTGTTTAATATTTGCTTGTTAGCAAATGCAGAAATTGTTGAGTTCTATTATGTAATATGGTAATTCCGAAACCGATCAATACTCTCTCAGACATCTTACTGCTGAAAGTTGCAGCTGAGTTCAAATGTGCTTAAAGAAAATTTTTTTTTAATTATCAATCAGGAAGAGCATAGCTCAAGTTATTGCTTGTCAGTTTTATACATTTCTAAAACCTGAGCAAGCATTATTTCTTTCCTTCTTTAATGTCATGAACTATAAATTTTAAAGAATATGCAATGTGCATTACTATTTATTTCTCAAATTCATGAAGTCAACCAGAGGGAAAACACATTAAACAAATCATTGATTTCACTGTGGGGTAGGAATTGTTCCTGTGTCTCATTAACCACTGTTAAGTGAATGATGACAAGACATACATACATAACATACATACATACATACGTGTGTGTGTGTGTGTGTGTGTATTTATATAATTGATTTGCAAGGCAGAGACTAGTGGGATCAAAACCTTAAATTCTACCAAGCAGTTTTTCCTCTGTTCTTTTAAATTTGTAATCAACAGGATGATAAGTAACTTATTATGAATCAGAACTTCTTAACATTTTTCTTTTTCTTACATTTGTTACATACATTTTACAATTTGTTTCACTCCATACTAGGAATTCAAAGTTTAAATTCAAACTTCAGAATTTGAGTTATGCATAATTCTCTTTTATTCAGAATCCTTTACTTTTAATTTTACTACAAAGAATACAGACTCAACAGAATATCAAAAGAAAAATGGGAGGCTCTGAGTCGCTCACATATGTCCTTATATATAAATGCAATAAGAGGGGCTGGAGAAATGGGTTGGTGGTTAAGAGCACTGACTTTTCTTTCAGAGGACCTGGGTTCAATTCCTAGCAGCCACATGGCAGCACACAACTGTCTGTAAATCCAGTTCCAGGGGATCTGACACCTTCATGCCAATACACATAAAATGAAGTTAAATAAGTCATAAAAATACCTTTAAGAAAAACAACAAGAATTACTTTTACCCTTATTTTAAGAGCAGTGAGTGTGTGTGTGTGTAAACGAATTAACAGTATCCACAAGGAGGTTCCACACACACACACACACACACACACACACACCAAGGCTGTGAAATGATTTTGAGTTCTAAGAATGACCTTTTATCCTTTTATGTTCAAGTTATCTTTTTTTTTCCTGAAATCCCTAAACCATGGCATAGTATAACAGTACCACATGTCAAAGTCTTGCCTCTTGGAGTTTCTTATATGCTTGTAAGTAACTGGAGCCTAAAGGGCAGTTATGTAGGTAACCAGGTATATCTACATGACTGAATTTCAACAAATTTCTAAACACCAAGACAACAAACACTTAACAAATGCTGCTGTACTTGATAGTCAGAAATGTGAGCACTCTTCTCACCACCACTGGCAGGCAACAACCAGGAGAGGATTCTTTGAGAAATAATGTTTCTCAGGCATCTTTTGATTTTTGTTGGATTTAATCCATGTCTTTTAACTACAATATGTGGAAACTGTGCTTGTAATCATTCCTAAGGAGTCCTATGAGTCTTCCTGAGAATTAAAGCTGAAGGTGTTCATGGGCACCCTTTTACCTGTACTTGATATCAGGAGTGAATAAATTCTTATATATTGCTTATTAACAGTAGAATAGGACTAAATATATGTATATGCCATTCAATAATGTCATGGTTTATTTCACCAAGAAGGATCTTACTTTGTTTATCAGTTCATACTGTCTCCTGATGGAGAACCTCCGCCTTTCACCAGGGGTGAAACTCCAGTCAATGTAAATGATCAACAGTTACTCTGTTCTAAAAGTACATACTCAAATCAGAAGAACTTTTACTTCTGAGTTTATTTATTTTTAATATTGACACATATTTTGAATTATAAGACGTGAAGACTATCTTCTAAGCATGTATGCTTCTTACTGCTGAGAAGTGCATCCTAGCTGGTTTTCTAGATATGATATTGTAGAATGCTTATGAAAATAATGAAAGTCAAGTATTTGGTTCAGATAATTTCAAAAGAATGTAAACTTTGCTTTAGGCTGAGATAACAGTGGGCATAGACAGATATTATATTTCAGGCAGAAACATTTTTATGTTCAATTGATTTCAGATTTCAGGTGAAGTGATTATTAATTCAAAGAATACCAATTTATTTTAGAAAAATATTTGTAGAAAGCAAAGTGCCGTAAATGAAACTTTTAACAATCATTGAAGGCAAAGGTCTGAACATCCTGCTATTCTTACATGTAACATGCTTTCCAAACATGACCATGCCTTCTATACAGGACAAAATGACATATTAGGATCCAAAAGTCACTAAAGTATACTCCTACTTGTGTCTTTCTGCTGACTTGATCTTGTTACTTGGTTATTCTCCTGATTAACCTGCACAATGGCCAGAATCACTAGGGAAACGAGTACTAAGAACTCATGACTCATATTTTCTGCTTGACTGCTTCACCATCATTCAAACTATCTCAAAGTTTCGGATACATCACCATGTGGTATCTGCTTGTCTGCTGTCCTCCACCTGTGTTACCTCTCCAGTCCCAGCTACAATGTCTTACTTGGGGATGTTGTATTAACATTTAAAATTTATATGCTCAAAAATACAAATTTGTAGTTGAACAATATTGAAATTTTTTTCCTCTATTGTTTTATGTTGTATTTTAAATAAATTAAAAAAAAATTAAATAAAATATAAAAATGAGTATGATTGAGAATTTTTCCCACCTTCACCCCTTCCACTTCTGCCTAAAGGCTGTTGGAGCTGGTAGGATGATACTCAGTAGCCACCTAGAAAATCAGGCAGTTTTTATATAGAAAACTTGAGTCCTGGATATTTTAATCAGAAACATAGATCAAAGAGTTGTTCATGATAGTTTGTAGATCCACTGTGATTGTACAGATTTATATTGTCTAATAATGTCCTTTTATGCAAAGAACTTGCCATCCATATTTTTATTAAACATAATTTTCATATTATCTCATTTATTCTACTTATTTATATGGGCAACTAATTTATAGGAATATTCATCTCCCCATAATCCTGAATTAATCAAGGAATAAATATAATAAAAACATATACAAAAATATTAGTATTAAATTATATGTTTTGGTCTTCATTATTCCTAAAATGTTCTATTAAAATTTAATGTTAATAATGGAAATTTTGAGACTATATAATTTAGTAATCTATATGAACCACACAAGTAATTTATTAACATAGTAAGTTTCTTAATGTATAGCTATATAATTATTCATTTATCTTCTCAATGAATTTTAATTAAAATATTATTCTGTAGAAATTATTTACTGAAATAATATTACCTCTATGTTTTATTAGTCATCCAGTTTCTGAAAGTCATGACAAGTTGTAGCATGCAAAGCATGCCTTAGCATTATTTCCATCAAAGCATACTTCTGCTTAGGGACAATGAAGTACGATATTTTACTACACCTTGCTATTTCCCAACTCACAACTCCTATGGCCTTGAATCTTGACTACTCAGTCGACATGGAAATCAAATTCACTTCTTTTGAACTCAGCAGGTTAGGGATTATGCCAGTCCTGAGTATATTAAAACTATGGAGTGGAGGATTGCTGTTAATTTAAACTGAAGTTTGAATCAAAACCTAACAGAAGTAGTTCAAACTGAAAACTCTATTCCCCCAAATGTCCTTTTTAGGTGCAGATAAAAAAATGACTGTGTCATTCAGTGACCTCGTATCCAATAGACATTCACCATATGATAACTGTGAAAAAGGATAATAATTTTGCTTCAAATACATTTATAAATTATAAAAAAGATTTGGTTTTGTGTCAGATTTCATTATTTTCTAGGTTGCATAAGAAGACATCACCTGCTCAATTACGAGTGATCACAGGACCTCTGAGTTGGAGCTATTGTCTTAATAAGCTAAGCACATTAACATAATCTGTATTTTTTTTTATTTAACACATGTAGATCCTTATTTCTTTAATATAAGCTATATTTACATCAGTATGCTTAAATGTGTTTTGCATTAGATTTTAAATTTACATCTCATTAAAGGTCAATTTAAATTTAAAGGTACACAAAATGTGAAAACATTCATATTTCATATCTGAAATTAAAGCAAACTTTTCAATGAACTAAAATAATCTGCATTTTCACCTGCTATTTTCTTAGCTCCTGTAATTGTTATAATTGGCACATAACTGGCTTATAATTTGTGTATATTTTGTGAAATTATGGATGTGGATCTTTTTATTTCCTTTAAAAGTGACAATTTTAGTTTATTACCTAAGTAAGAATAGACTTTATTGTGAAGCTGTCAGCTTCATAAGTGAGAGCTGCCCATGAGGTGATCAAAAAAACCCACATTTATTGAACTAGAGTTGAGACCTAAAGTTTTCTTTGTTAATACTAAAGGCACACTATTGAAAATTATCATTTATAAGAAAAACATAATTCAGAACTTTGTCAAAAGTGGATAATAATTTTCTTGTAATGCTAATAACCTTGGTCACAAAATTTTATTTTCAAGGTTTTCAGACCCACCCAAAACCAATGCTTATTGTTTTGACTTTACTTAAGAAGTTTGCATTTACAAACTAGTGATTAGCTTAAAAAAGTATTCTGAAATCAGTGAGAAAAATTTCCATGAATTTTATAGAAGCAAGTGCTTTCTTTGTCCTCCTTTTGTGTATACTGCCACAAAGAGAAAATAAGCATTTCATTTAGTTTAAAATAGCAAAGTACATTGCACCCAAATTACACACAATCTCTTTAACGAAGCATCTCAATACTTCAGAATAGAACTAATAAAAATACATCTGGTAAACTTTCAGTCTTCCTGCGTCCATGGTAATTATCTGATTTTACTGTTTTCCTATAGTATGGAATAAAATTAATTACAAATATGAATTTTAAATTTTGATAACAATATTTGGTTGAACTCAGAAGATTGTTTCACATATATTATTTGATTAAGAAATATTTTTAAGTATCTCAATAAAAATGTATCATTATTTGGTGTTTTCAAAGCAGTATCATCATTTCAAGTGAAGTAGCTGTCAATCTGTTTCAAGATATACAGCAGTGCTAGTTTGCTCATGATTTAAACTTCTCACAACTTAGTAGCATGGCATCACTATTCCAGGAACACAGTTTACATTATTCAAGAAGGACAATTATATTCTGAAATAATTTTGGAGTCCTACCTTAAAAAGTGATGCCCACAGCTCGTTATCATGATATATTTTATTGTTGAAAACCTGTGCATTTGCTAATGCATAGGTTTTTCCTCTAGAACTTGATAGACTATTTTTATCTTCTCTAACAAGTACATTTACAATTGCAATTACATCCTGTATAGTTTTGGAAGACATTTTGAAATTCTGAGTGTACTATGTTTCTATTCCATTGCATTTTAGCTTTCTAAACTAAACTTAAACATTGTTTAAGCAAAATAGTTGTAGAAAGTTTTAATGAGCACAAAACTCAAGGATTAAAAAAACTCCCTTCATAAATTTGTCTTTTTCTTACATATACATTCAATGTCAACAAAAACTGTTTATTGATATAGAACATTGCCAAAGCTTATATACTTGTTGTTATAATTATGGTTTTGTTAATTTTAATAACAATTGTATATTTATTTAGGAAATGTTAAATAAAAATGTTCAATCCATTTTCTCTTGTGTAGAGAAAGTAAATACGTTATGAGTGACTTTTTTTTATAAATAACTGCATTCTAAAGTAAAGCTAAGAACATAAGTAATATTACATTACTAAGCTGATTTGGGGAGTGAAAAAGGATGAAAATAACCACAGTTGTTGGTATGTTATGGTAGACCTTACTAGCTTAGCTTTTCTAAAACCCATGATATCATTAATATGAATTTTTACAGAAGTATATACAGAGGAACATAATATATGAAATAATGCAGATTTAAAGAAAATTATAAAAATATAAAAATATACTATATATATATGTGCACACTATACATATATATATATATACACACACACAGCTAGTGCTTCTTGAAGTAAGTTTTATTGTACAAGAACTGAAGGAGTTCAAAATATTATTTCTAAAATGAAAATATAATTATATCAGTTCCCCATTCCCTTTTTTACATCTAATCCATCACATGCATCCTTGCTCTTCTCAAATATATGACGCATTTTTCTTAATTTTTGATATATAATTATTGACTTAATCCATATAACGTTATCTATATGTTAATTATCTCAAGGCTGAACATTTGGCATTGTATATAACAAGTTAGGGGTCCTCTTTCCTGAGGGGGAGAATTTCTCCTGCTCTCAACATTCTCCAGTTGCCCATATTTCATTGTCTAAGATTGAGATCTCCCTATCCTCATTCTATATTATGTTCTACATTGGTGTAGCTGTTCTTCAGTACATTTTTAGGCACCCATGTTGATGAGATTTGATGTAGCTTCTTTTACATTTATAGATTATCAAATCTCATAACAAGTTTTCTGCTTTCCTTGCCTTTATAATCTCCTTTCCCCCTCATTCACAATGATTCCTGAGTTTGAGGTGTTGAAGTTGGGTTGTAGATCCATTAGCTGGAACTGAACACACAAAGTTTCTCTGTATTTTGATTTGTTGTAGTTTTCTCTAACACTTTCTGTTGGGGAGTGAAGCTTCTTTGGATGGAATATACACTAACATGTGGCTATAGGGACAAATAGTTACTATTCAGTTAGAAATTAGGTTGGTTTAGAAAAGTGAAAGCTGTAGACTCTCCTCCAAGACCCATACTCACTAGGCACTGGAAGTCGTCTAGATTTCCATTACTATCCATGATTTCTCTATTGAGGAGCAACCCTTAAAAGCAATTAGAGAGCTATTGGTTACTGTTCTGGCTAATTTTATGTCAACTTGATATAAGCTAAAATCATCTGAGAGAAGGGAGTGAAAAATTAAGAAAATACCTGAATACTAGATCTATAAGTAAGCCTGTAGGACATTTTCTCAATTAGTAATTGATGAAGGAGTGGCCAAACCATTGTGGGTGGGTGGTGCTACCCCTGAACTGGTGGTTCTGAGTTCTATGTGATATGGAAAATTACAAGCCAAATAAGCCCATTCTTCTTCAATTCGATTTTGGTCATGGTGCTTCACTATACTATAGTAACCCTAACTAGGACAACTTTCCCCAAGGTAGGTATGCCACTGTTGCATCCTTATATACTTATATACATTGTGGCCATTGTGATTCACGGGCATCATGCTATCAATTATTGTTTGCTTTCTATAGGTGAACACGAATAGAATATTCCCACACTACTTCAAAATCGAGTATAATAAAGGGTTCTTTATTTATTGGGCAGACACATAGATCACAGTCCTCTGCATGAGCCGAGGACTGGAACCTAATCCAGCAGCTAAAAGAGAAAGAGAGTGAGCAAGTGCTTACGTTTTTGGTACCCAAGGCTGAAGGAGTTTCCCAACAGCTTTCTTACCTTTGAAGCTTTCATGGCACCTTCTGGTACCATGAAAATTATCCCCTAGGGAGGAAGGTTGCAGTTCAGATCTAGCTTTTGGACCCATTTTAAAAAGGCCAGGTGTTTTCACTTTAAGAGCACACCTTCAGCTCTAGGTAAAACAAAATCAATATCAATAGTTCATATTCTTGTAGTGGTCTCTCTGGAAACCCTGATCTGCAACTCAAAAGAGGTGGAATATGCTCAAATGAACTCTTTATATATATAAAACTTGCAAGTATTGTATATTATTGTAGGTATATAAAATATGATGCCTTATGGCTATATTTAAGACCCCATTATTGAGATTTTTTTCTCCTCCTTCCTTCTATGCTTGTATACCTTTCCTCTCCTTATTTAATAACACTCTACCTTCAAGACATATATACTCAGCTATTTCTCTATTACTCTTTCTGCCTATGGTCTCCTTTTATTTTCCTGGTTCTTTTGTTATTCCTTGTTATACATCCACACCTGAAAATTAAAGCCAGGAACAAAGAGCAGAGAAAACATCCTATGTTTTTTCTTCTATGTCTGGGTTATGTCAAACAATATGATCTTTCCTACATCCATCCATTTAATATCTTCAAAGTTTACAATTTCAATTTCCTTATGGCTGAGTAATATTATATAGTGTATATGTACTAAATTTACATTATCTACTCACAAGTTAAAGGACACTTATGCTGTTACTACAATCTAGCTACCATGGCAATGACATGGCTGAGCAAGTATCTGTGGATGTTTAGTCCTTTGGTCTTGTGACAAGGAATGGCAAAGCTAGGTCATATAGATTTTTTAACATTTGGATTGTTCCCCACACTGATTTCAAAAGTGACTGTACTAGTTGATATATCATCAACACTGAAAAAGAGCTACTTTCTGCTCATATCTTCTCCAGCATTGTTTCCAGTTGTTTTATTGATATTTGTCATTCTGAAAGTATTAAGATAAAATCACAAGGTCATTTGGATTTTCATTTTCCTAATTGTGGACAATGATCATTTTTTAAAAAATAAATGCTTTGGCCTGTTTTATTTCTTTATTGAGAGCTCTTTTTTGAGATAACAAGTTTCCTTTTTGAATTGATAATTTTTTGTGCATTTCTCTTGATTTTAGTCTTTGTTTTTGAGTTTTGTATGTATTCTAGATGATAATCATCTGTCAAATGTAGAGTGGATAAAGATTCTCCGTTAATCTGTAGACTTCTTCAACTGTTTGATTATTTCTTCATCTCTGCAGAAGCTCTTTAGTTATGAGGTCCAAACTATCAATTATTCGCCAAAATACCTAGCCAATTGTGCTTGCAATCATAAAGTCCTTTCATACACATATAACATAATGGAAACTGCCTATGTTTTCTTCTAACACTTTCAGTGGTTCAGGTCCTAGTCCAGTTCTATAGTTAGTCATTGGACAAGATGATAGATATGTGCCTAATTTCATTTTTTTCTTTACATGGTTATCCAAATTCCCCAGAGCCATTTGTTGAACATGCTTTTGTTTCTCAGGCACATATATTGGCATCTAGGTGCAATATTAGATAAATTTATTAATGAATACTTATGTCTAACTCTTTGATTTTGTGCCATTTGATCTATATATCAGTTTTTGCTCCAGTATTATACTGTTTTTATTAATAAGGCTCTGTAGTTTTTCTTGAGGTTTGGGATGGTAATTCCTCCAAAATTTTTCTTTCTGAAGAGAGTTTTTTTTTAGGTCTTTTTGTTTTGTTGTAGTTTCATATAATTGTAACATTATTTTTTGTTCTATTTATTTTACGGATGGAGTAAGGGTGGTGAGAGTTGATGGCTCTGCTCATTCCTGAATGCAGTGTAATTGTAATAAGATTTACTTCATTTAGAATAATTTTCACTGTTGGTTTCTCATGTATAGACTTAATTTTGTTAAGGTATCTTTTCTTTAGTCCTACATTCTCTAGGATCTTTGTAGCAGGAAGGTATGGTAAACACATGTTAGATTATTTATCAAAGATTTTTCCTGTAGGTATTATGATAACCTTGTGATTTTTGTCTTCATATTCGTTTTGTGGTGTATTACATTTATTGACTTGTGTATATTGAACCATCCATACAGGATAAGGCCAATTTGGTCATTATGGATAATGTTTTGATGTATGTCAATATTTAATTTAAAATTATTTTATTGAGCATATTTAATCTCTGTTCAATAGAAATATTTATCTGTGGTTTTGTGTTATTGTTGTGGTAACAATTTGAGAGTACTCTGCTATGTCTGTATTTCTGACTAGTTTAAGGATTGTTTCAGGATCTTTGAAAGTCCTATAGAATATTGCTGTGAATTCATCTCTACCTGGACAGTGTTTAGTCAAAAGACCTTTGATGCTATTTCAATCTCAATTGTGGGTTATCCACCATATAAAAACTTTGAAGAAAACCCGACACTATCATCTCTTTAGATGCTGAAAATACCGTCGACAAGATTCAACACCTGTCATGATACTGCATTTGTATTTTAATAAATAAAACATGCCTGAAGATCAGGGAGTAAAATTGCCACATTGGTCAACCATGCAGACCAGGCCGTGGTGACATATACTCCATAAAACATCACTTGTAGAAGGGCCATATTATCTTCCTATAATAGTACTATTCATAAATATTCAAATTAGAAATAATTCATAAAAGGCAGGTATATGAGACCACCTTCCATGAGAAATTCATGGTAAAATTAAAAGAATGTGTACATATGTAAAATGAATTAAGGCTTGTTGTACAACTACTTTAGAAGGTAACACTCTAAAACAAGGTAGAGCTATTCATATATAAACTGATAAATTGCACACAAGCAATTATGACCTATTTAAATGAAAACAATAGATAGGAATCTGAGAATCAACTGCATTTTCAAACACTAAAGGACATAGTTGCAACATAACTAACCTAAACTTCATGAGATTTTCATATTTCATTTTCAGAAAGTGAAAAAAATCATCTCATGAAATCAAACACTACAGTGTAGTGGTGTTTCAGCATTTTTCTGTGGAATATCCAACACCCTCTGTAAAGTACTCATGACCTGACATTCAGTGGATAGATATATAAGAGGCCAGAGGAAAGGGCACTTCAATCAGTATTCATAGCACAAAGGATCATTTGGTGACAGACTGGAGCTCTTTAATGCAAAATGCAATGAACCTTGTCTTTGGAAACTAAAGATGTAATATTCTCCCTGATACTTTTCAGGGAACTATCTCACTAGTATCCAATATCTCTTCAGTTGAATGACATGAGATGAAATTTTGGAAAAGAAATTCATTCTCAAGAACTTACTTGAAATTCTTGACCAGAATGGACATGGATTTTTCTTCCTCAGTTTTATTATAGTTGTAAAGTATCATAAGTAAACTACAGAGAAATAGTAAACAAACATCTCTACTTTCTGAGATTTCTGTGTTTAATTAGTTGAATTTAATAAATATGGTAAATTTGAAGTATTATCAAACTCAACTTTATGTTGATTCCTTTGTTATATACTTTCTGAAATTATAGCTATGAACAAAACAAAAACAAAAATGTATATTATTAGGACTTGCTTTGTGATAAGAAAAACTTTAATTTACACTACTGGTTGAGCAGACTTTATTTTTACATCAAGATTATGTTCACTAAAAATTGAAATTAAGCATGATCCTTCCCATATAACATATATCTCTACATATTTGCTAAGCACCCCTATTGTTAATCTCCAGACCACACAAGTAATTTTTTACAAGTAGTGAAGTCATCCTGATGCATCATTATTACCTATAGTCTGTGATCTGCACTGGTTAACTCTGGGTGCTCTACATTTCTGTGAGCTTAGACGCAACTGTTATTGTTTCCAGTATTACAGTAGCACAGGGCAGTTATAGTTCCTCAGGAATACTCCATGTGTGTTGGTGACATGGTTCAGCAGATAAGAAACCTGACTGTTAGCTATACAGCTCGAATTCCATCCCTAAGAAAAACAAAAGAAAAGAACCTTTGACTTTCATTCACGTGCCCATAGCTCATTTACTATTAGCATGATTTAGTTGTTTAAATATATGAGTTTGAGGGCATTTAGATTTCTTCCAAATTGGAAACAATGAATAAAGTTTTTTGGCACATACACAGTTCCTAGATGAATGAAAGGTTTTGTTCTATTTTATTTTGTTTTTATTCCACGAATGGATATCACAGATGGTATTTTCTGCACTGTATGTAGAGTGAAAATATATTTAGTTATCTAAGAACTGCTCTAGGTTCTGTAAAATGAATGTACCATTTTTCATTTCAACCATGGAAATGACATTACCGATTGCTCTGAATTCTTGTCAAAAACGATGCCATCAGTGTTATGAATTTAAGCCATTATTATAGGCATGTAGGATTATCATATTATTATGTCAATTTCAAGGCTCTTCTGGGCATTATGATGACAATTCTTGGTTATCAAATTTACTATATTTAAAAGTAATTAAAAAGGAAATGGATGAACACTTGTAGAGTTTTTAATTCTTAATTAAATTATTTGAAGTACAAAGAGTCACTTCTACACTTGATCATCCTTAATTCAGATCTTTTGAGGTGGGAAGATTCACTTTTAATCTGTGCCACCCCTTCTTCTGAGGACAGCCTATATAAAGGAAATGGAAGAAGAAAGTTTGTTTTCATTGCTTGCTTTAGCTCTTACTAGCAAGTCCATTCCTAAACTTGCTTTAAAGTATATTTCTTGGGAATTCTGACATATATTGAAACATAGGAACTTTTGGACTGAGCTACTGGATTCTTGGATTTTTCCACTGGTAGACAATCATTTTTGAAGTAGTTGGACTAGAGCCTGTATGCCAGTCTAATAAATCACACACACACACACACAACACCTGTATGTCTCTGTGTATGTATGTATGTTCTCTGTGTATGTATGTATGTACATGAATATGTATTTTCATTCTAAAAGTTTTGTTCTTCAAGAGAATACTGACTAATAAAGGTAACTTCTCATGCATATAAATACAAGTAAATAAAAATCTCAAACAAAACCTCATGAAGCCATTTGAGATTGTATAATAGTTATTTAAATTTATGGTTTTTCTTCTGCACCTGAATATAAAATGATTAACTTAAAATTGGTTTTTTGAAACTATGCTAGAATTTTTAGTAGAATCTATTTCCCTAGGGACCTAATTCTTGGAAACAACAAGAAAAATATATTTTAAGACAAAACCTAACATGTTCATTTAAATATAAAATTCATTTTAGTGGTTGAAATAAGAAAAAGCACTTTATTCCTGAAAAATATTTTTTATCAGTGAATGCAAAGTAATAATGTCTTTAAAGACTATATGTGGTAATATATACAAAATTAATGAATATTTATTTATGTGTCCTATAGGAAAGAACACTTTTCTTTTGCAAGTGTTCTGAATTAGTATACAGAATTTAGCTTTTCAACATAGTTCTTTCAAGCTCATGTATTTATTATTTTTATTTCAAAATCAAATAAAACTTTCTTCCAAAACTAAATCAAGTTAATTGTTCTTTAGTTATGTTGAATACACTCATGCATGCATATAGGATGAAAACAGGAAACCATATAAACAACATCATCTGGAATTTTCAACTTACAACATCAACCTAAAATCTCCTACAACACATAAGTAACTATGAAATGACTTTTATTTTTCATAAACTGGTCTTTGAAATTGGTCACATAATTTTATACCATAAACTTTATGAATCAATTACCTTTATAAAAGTATATGAGAGCTGTGAATTATATTAGTGTTGTAGAAAAACAATCCATTCTGACTCAGATCACTATGTAGTTCCTGAGTATTTACAAGATTTCCATATGCAGAATTCCCTCCAGTTTGTGTTTTCTTTATTGCTCCTATTTCCATTTTCAGATCTTGAATAGCTTTCTTCACACATGTGTTAGTTTTTTCTTGTTTTTCTTGACATTCTTTGAGGGATTTATTCATTTTCTCTACTTTTTGTTTGTCTTTCCTCAATTTCTTTATGGGATTTATAAAATTTGCTCTTTAAGCAACTATGTCATCTTCATAAAGTTGGTTTAAAAAATGTTTTCTTGTGCTTCAAATTTGTTGGAATATTCAGATTCAGGCTCAACTACTCTGAAGCTGCCAGGAGGAACAATAGAAAAAGTCCTTTAACATATAGGCACTGCAAGATATTCATCAGTATAGGATAGGGTCATTTCAGGTTCCCTCTCCTTAGTTGCCCAAGGTACCAGCTGGGGACATATTCCTGGACACCTGCGAACCCCTCAAGAGTCAAGTCTCTTGCCAACCCTAAGATGGCTCCCTTAGATAGGATATATACTTCGCTGCTCCCGTATCCATCCTTCCTATATCCCAACCATCCCAATCCTCCGAGCTCCTCCCATCCTCCTCTTCTCATATTTCTCATCCCATTTCCCCTTTGCCCATCTGGCGATGGATCGAGGTAGAGACAGAGTCTCAATTTGGAGCAACGGTCTGAGCTCTTAAGGTCCAAATGAGGAGCAGAAGGAGGGAGAACATGAGCAAAAAATCAGGACCACGAGGGATGCACCCACCCACTGTGACAGTGGAACTGATTTATTGGGAGCCCACCAAGGCCAGCTGGTCTGGGACTGAATAAGCATGGGTTGATTCCGGACTCTCTGAGCATGGCGGTCAATGAAGACTGATGAGAAGCCAAGGACAATGGCACTAGGTTTCGATCCTAATACATGAACTGGCTTTGTGGGAGCTTAGCCTGTTTGGACGCTCACCTTTCTGGACGTAGATAGAAGGACCTTGGTCTTCCCGCAGGGCAGGGAATTTGGACTGCTCTTCAGTATCGAGAGGGAGGGGGAATGGAGTGGGGGGAGGAGAAGAGGAGTGGGGATAGGGGGAGGGAAGTGGGGGGAGGGCAATATTTGGGAGGAGGGGAGGGAAATGGGATATGGGGAGCAGGTGGAAATTTTAATTAAAAAAGAATAAAAATAAATAAATAAGTAAAAAAAAAAAAAAAAAAAAACATATAGGCACTGTTAGGGACTTTTGAAATAAGGCTTCAGCAGTACAGGAAACAAGGCCAACAATCTATAGATCATATTTTATAAAATTAAAACTTCTATACAATATGAAATTGTGTTAAGAGTAAATGGGCAGTCTATAATATGAGAAAAAATCTGTGCCATGTACACATTTAGCAGAGTGTTACTGCCTAGAATATGCAAGGAATAACACAGAAATGAAAAATAACAATAAAAAACCACCTCCCCTAAACATCCCAATAAATGTTAAGAAAATAAACCAATGCGTAAACCGAGACTGTGCTCTATTAATTACAACACTGGATTTCCAAACTATGTGGACAGGGTCCTGTCTGTTCACACAAATGTTCAGTCCCAAAACAACACACAAAGGCCTACATTAAATATAAACTGTTCGGCCTATTATCTTTTTAATTAACTCTTACATCTTACATTAACCCACAATTCTTGGCTGTCTTAACCATGTGGCTTAGTACCTTTTATAAATGAGGCATTCTCATCTTGCTTCCTTTGCATCTGGGGGATGACTACAGACTGAACCTTTCCTCTTCCCAGAATTCTTCTATTCTGGTCTCCCTGCCTATACTTCCTGCCTGGCTACTGGCCAATCAGCATTTTACTAAACTAATACATGTGCCAAATCTTTACAGGGTACAAAACCATTGTCCCACAGCAACTTTGAGACACCATCCCACCCTAGTCAGGATGGCTATCTACAACAAAACTGCAGTACGTTACTCCATTGGAAAAAAAATTATAATTATTCAGTCCTTCTTATCAAGAGTCTATTTGAGCTAAACATGATGTCTTATGCCTGTAATTCTAACATTCAGGCTGCTGAGTCAGTGCAATTAGGGGAAGGAAGGGTTTATTTCACATTATAAATCCTGAGATACAGTAGATCGCTGAGGAAAAGCAGAACAGGACTTGTAGGAACCTAGAAGAATAAAATGAAGCAGAGGCCTCAGAGGAGTGCTGCTTACTGGATTCCTCCCACTGGATTGTGCAGCTACTCTTCTTATAGAGCTTCAGCCTGCCCACCCAGATTTGCATGACTCATAGTTGTCTGGACCTTCTTATGTCAATTATCAATTTAAATATTGCCTCATAGACATGACCACAGGACATTGGGTATGTTGTGTATTCATTATCATTGAATTCTAGAAAGTTTTCAATTTCTTTGTTTCTGTCTGGATCCATTTTTTATTTAGTAGATATTGCTTAATTCCTATGTACTTGTATGTTTTCTGTTGTTTTTGTTGTTGGTGGTATCCAGTTTTAATCCATGCTGGTCAGATAGGATGCAGGCAGTTTTTTAGTTCTCATATATCTGTGGATACCTGCCCTGTGTCCTAGCATATGATCAGTTTTAGAAAAAGTTCCATGAGTTTGATGGGGCTACTACCCTCTCCCATGTTCAGGGTACCCCTCTCCCTGGGCCACCACCCCTCCATGTGTGATACCTCAGACCTCCAAGTCCTGTCTAGTCATTGTCTCTCTTGGTGTCTGGCCCAGGCAGAGGTGCAGATCACAAGGTGGCAGATTCCCCGCCCCATTATGGGATGGAAATGGGAACCTGTGCCCCCTTCAGGGTGTGGACACCCAGGGGGACCAGGGGCAGCTGCTGTTTGTAATAGCCAGCAATCAGAAATAACCAAGTAACAACCAAGATACTATTCTTAGAATCATAGCGGGTAGGTATAGAGTGAGGGACTAGAGGGAGCAAATGGAAAAGGCAGCCTACTGACTGGGAGAAGATCTTCACCAACCCCACAACAGACAAAGGTCTGATTTCCAAAATATATAAAGAACTCAAGAAACTAGACGTTAAAATGCTAAATAACCCAATTAAAAAATGGGGCACTGATTTGAACAGAGAATTCTCAACAGAAGAAGTTCAAATGGCCAAAAGACACTTAAGGTCTTGCTCAACCTCCTTAGCGATCAGAGAAATGCAAATCAAAACAACTTTGAGATATCATCTTACAACTGTCAGAATGGCTAAAATCAAAAACACCAAGGATAGCCTTTGCTGGAGAGGTTGTGGAGAAAGGGGTACTCTCATCCATTGCTGGTGGGAATGCAAACTTGTGCAACCACTTTGGAAATCAGTGTGGCGGTTTCTCAGGAAATTTGGGATCAACCTACCCCTGGACTCAGCAATACCACTCTTGGGAATATACCCAAGAGATACCCTATCATATGACAAAAGCATTTGTTCAACTATGTTCATAGCAGCATTATTTGTAATAGCCAGAACCTGGAAGCAACCTAGATGTCCTTCAATGGAAGAATGGTTGAAGAAAGTGTGGAATATATATACATTAGAGTACTATTCTGCGGTAAAAAAACAATGACTTCTCGAATTTTGCATGCAAATGGATGGAAATAGAAAATACTATCCTGAGTGAGGTAACCCAGACCCAAAAAGAAGATCATGGGATGTACTCACTCATAATTGGTTTCTAGCCGTGGATAGGGGCCACTGAGTCTATAATTTGTGATCCTAAAGAAGCTAAATAAGAGGGTGAGTCCAAGGAAAAACATATAGTTATCCTCCTGGCTATGGGAAGTAGACAAGATTGTCGGGCAAAAAGTTGGAATTTTGGGGGTGGGGTGGGATAGGGGTAAGGGGAGATGGGGAGAGAAAAGTGTGAAGGAGAGGATGGGGGGAACTTGGGGAAACGGGATGACTGGAGATAAAGGAAGGTTGGATAGGTGAGCAGGGAAGCACATATCTTAGTTAAGGGAGCCACCTAAGGGTTGGCAAGAGACTTGAACCTGGAGTGGCTACCAGATGCCCAGGGCAATGTCCCCAGTTAGTTCCTTGGGCACCTGAGGATAGGGAACCTGAAATGACCCTATCCTATAGCCATACTGATGAATATCTTGCATATCACCATAGAACCTTCATCTAGCGATGGATGGAGATAGAGACAGGCCCACACTGGAGCACCGGACACAGAAAAAATTTAAGACAGACTTTTGCTGTTTGTGGGTTGCGTGCGGCAAAGAAATTGTCCTGACTCAGCAACAGAAAAAAACTGGCTGTTTTAAAATGCCGGCTTTCTGGGCTGTGCCGCCATCGCGATCTCTGTCTGGCTCCTGCTGGAGACAGAGCTTTTGAATGGATCATTTGGAGTAAAGTGCTACGGCTTGCTTGATGGCAATGTGGACTGCTGTGTGCCTGGAAGTGTGCTGTGGCTCAGGGGCACCAAATGACTCTGAGGCAGGAGCGGCTCAGCTCCGCCTTGCTGAACTATGCTGGTCTCAGGCAGGAACTACTGTAATTACTGTAATAACAGCACAGTTAAGGTTTAGACTGGACAGGACACAGGCGGTACCATATTACCCCTATATGGTACAACTTAAGTTTTTAAAAAGTGCCTAACATTTTAAAAAATGCTCCTGGATAGTAAAAAAAAAAATTACAGATTCACAATAGAACTGATTCAGACACTGTTAAATAAATGTACGTAGGCTTGAGAGAAAAAAAAATATATATATATATAATAAAGTTAATGTTATAAAAAAGGGTAAAGTCTTTAAAGAGACAGAGTACAGATAGTTATAAATTAAAAAAAAATAAGCCACATAAAAATATAAAATTCACAGAGAGTCTGGATTCTTTGTATTATTCTGTTTTCTTTAAAATTTTTGACATTAAAGGAGCTAAAGGGAAAAAACCATTTCATTACATGGGCTGCCAAGCTAAACCAAAATGGATATAAGGGTATTATAATTTCAAAATATAGGTCTAAGGATATGATGCTTTGGAGAGGGTCTTCTTTTGTTTTCACAGAGGATGAGACTCTGTGGATTGCGTCTATCCCAAATATGGTATGATAGACCACGCACTCCTGAAAGGTTGCTGTAAACACCTTCAGAAAATTACTTCATTCAACTGCCGACTGAGATGACCCTGACACACAGGTTACACCATGAAAGATCTGAATACAGCGCCCCCATTCAGCAAAAAGCAGTTTGGAGAGAAAATAACAGCGCCCATATTCCCAAATATTGTTTATGAATATTCTTTTACATTTAAAGGGGGATATGATATAGATATGAATAATTTGCATTGGTATAGATTTTAAGGTCAATTTTGTTATATGTATTTCTGATCTTGATTAAGGTATTGTGATTGTGTAGTTCATTTAAAAATGTAATGTAAAATAGAAAATATAGGTTGTTACTGGATAATCATCAATAATAGTCAAGCTTGTAGTCATGTTAGTTAGATTTTCTAGATATATAGAGATATATTTCAATTAGATAGACATTCTTCATATCTTTCAAAGACTACAGAACATGGCATTTAAAATATTTTAATAACTTAGGGCTTTTCATGACAATGAGACACGTCTGCTCCTGGCAGCACCAATCTACTTCAAGAAGATGATGGGCATTGAAGAGGCTCCTTATGGAGTTTGATAGCCATTTGGGCAAGAAACTACTCTTGCCTGGACTGTTGCATAAACTGGACACAGATAACCCACAGAGAGAGGACTGCTGAACTTGCCTAAAGATGAGATGATCTTTTGGGGTTCCTGATTCATGAAAGAGTCTGTGAGACATTCTGCAGGACACAGCAAAAAGTGACTGAACTGTCTTTGGAATTTCCTGCTTGATGAAAATGTCTGCCGGATACTATGGGCCTGAAGGCTGAAGATGGATGCCCCAACAGTACAAAAGAACTTTGGGTGACTGTCCAGGCAGTGAGATGTCTCTGTCATTTCTAGAGTTTTGGATTTCTTGTTTACTTAGGTAATATTATATCCTTCTGGAGTCTTTGATGGAGTTGAAAAATGGTTAGTTATAATTATAGTTTTCCTTAGTTATGATAAAAGATAAAATAGATATAAATATTATAACTGTAATTCTTGCTTGATAACTGTTTTGCTATATGTAATCTTACTATGTTAAAGTGAAAGCCTTTCTTTTTTGTTTAAACAAAAAAAGGGGAAATGATGGAGGTGGGTCTTGTATTAATCTGTTGCTTTCATTGGTTAATTAATAAAGAAACTGCCTAGGCCCATTTGATAGGTCAACCCTTAGGTGGGTGGAGTAAACAGAACAGAATGCTGGGAGAAAGAAGCTGAGTCAGTGAGTCGCCATGATTCTCCCACTCCAGAGAGACGCAGGTTAAGATCTTCCCTGGTAAGCCAGCTCATGGTGCTACACAGAATATTTGAAATGGGTTAGATCAATATGTAAGAGCTAGCCAATAAGAGGCTGGAACTAATGAGCCAGGCAGTTATTAAAAGAATACAGTTTCCATGTAATTATTTTGGGTAAAGCTAGCCGGGTGATGGGACGCAGCCCTGCCGCCGCTCCTATTCCAACCCATCGTGAGTAGTGGCTTTGAGCTCCAAGCTAGGTTGACTATATGCGTGCAGAATAAACCTTGCTTTTGCATTCTGGACTTGACTAGATTCCCGTGGTGGTCTCTGGGGGTTTTAACTGGGCCAAAACATTTGGTGCATTGGCAGGGAACCCCAAAAACTCCCACCGGGATCCCCCAAAAGTCTATAGGTTTATTCTAATACCAGTAAGATATATGTATATATGTATTGTTTGTCTGAGAGTAATACGTGTTATTCTAATTTGTCTGGCCAGAAAGTTGTAATTTGCAGGCTCTCACTGGGACAAGCATGTCCAGACAGTGATCCTGGAAAGACAGAGAGATGTCTCAATCCCCTTTGAGACAGAGGTTGCAAGCCTCGAGTCGTTTGAAAGGGCCATGGAAGTGGTCATTTTGTATCAACTTCCTCAAACAAGGAGCGACCAGGAATCTCTTGTTGGAGGTCGGGTTTCCAATTAGGAGTGCCTTTGAATTTCTTCCCCCGACTAAAGGAAGAGAAACCACTTTGTTACTGGTCCCAGGACATTGTTAGAGTTTGGATTTGTCTTTTTTTTTGTTCTAGTTGTCACCTGTATCTTTGTCTCTTCATTTGTCTTAAGTCATTCCACCTCTCCCTCTGTCATCATTGGAAAAATTCCCTCTACCCACCTGGAATTCCGGGAAGCCTGGTTGTCTGATTGCTGTATAAATGGGAAAGAGCTTAAATATGGGGAGAGAAAAGGGAGTGCACATCAGGAGATCCAAGTGATGAGACTGCCCGAAGTGCAATGTGGCAGAGGACTTGGGGCCAGGCATTGACAAACTCCGTGCATGATGAATGCACAGCCCTGGGATCACTCTGGAGATAGCTACTCGGGCAAGGCATTAAAGTGGGGCCCACGGGGCTCCAAGGCCATGGAGCAGAGGTGCTTGGGATGAATTGGGTGGCAAAGTTAGCATGCATTCAGCTGAGAGCAGAAGGTAGAGGCAAGGCATGGGGATTGGAACAGTTCTGCCAGGAGGAGAAAACAGCAGTGACCCAAGAAGCACCACAGTCCAGGGACACAGCTTTGCCTTACAGCCAGGGAGCTGCCCAGGAACAGTCAGGGATATGAACATTTTCCTCCATGCCCCCTCTGCAAGCCCTGTCTTGGCATCTTGAGGGTCTCTGCAGACCTCTTTGGGCAGGACGGAGGGACCTGCATGCCTGTGAATAAGGAATTGACTGCTTACAATTTAAAAAAAAAAAAAAAAAAAAAAAAAAAAAAAAAAAAGACTGCATGAATGTAAAACAGAGAATCTGAGATTACGGCCAGAGAAAAGTTAACAATTTTTTTTTTTTTTTTAAGAAATGTTGGCAGCCAAGGACACTCTATTGTGCTCACCACTGCTGCCCCCCTCTTTTCTTCCTAAGCTAAGTTTTTCTTTACTGTGATAACATTCAAGGTCTCTTTCACTGCCCCGCAGTTTCCAATCTTCACCCTTTTTTGTCCTGATACTGCATTATGTTTAGGAAAAGATATGAATTTTAGCCATTTATATAGCCATTTATATATCCTTACAAATACTTAGCACTTTTGCACTTTTGATTAAGATATATATATATATATATATATATATATATATATATATATATGCTTTGGTTTTAAATATTTTATCTATGCATTGCTGTTGCTATGCTGGACAAAATCACAGAAAAAATACTTTGGTAGGAATTTGTATATTGTCTGTGAAATGAGAGGAAAGACAAGAAAGTTTTTGATAAAAGTTTTTATGTTGTCTGAAAAGCAAAAAAAATTTTCAAAAGTATATAAAAAGTCATAGAAAATATATAAAACATTGTAAAAGGCCAGAGGATGTAAGCTATGTTTGCTATGATTTCTCATAGTTTGTTGTACCTGCAAATACTAAGTTTAAAAAGAAAACATAAAAATAAGCTAAATATTTAACATACTAGGTTAATTCCGGTTTTAAAAAGTCTTGTTTGCCTTATGGGTCATGTCTGCTTCTTGAAAAAAAATAATGTAAGCTTGTTTTGTTAAAAGGTTTTGTTACTTGTTTTAAGGATGACTGATTATTAACTTGTATTCCTAATAGTCTACAATAAGTTTGCATCTTTAATAAGACCAGGACTTTATATCATCATATGTTATCAAATTTAACTTATGGTAATTGAAAATTTTGGACTTTCTCTCTGAGCTCTGATGACTAGATTCTGGTTTGCAGGAATTTGGATGTCTTTTTGATATAGATAATGTTAAAATTGTTTTATGCTGTTTTTTATTGAAAAGCTACACATCAATGCTTTTATACACAAGAATATACCTTGCTCTGTCAATTAAACCTTTTAATTAGAGAGTCACCCAGATAAAAGACTAAAAAGGATTTACAAGAACAGCTGAGACTAGAGTCCCAAGAATAGAACAGTTGCAAGGATGGACCTTAACAATTTTAGAAACACGATGCTAGGTGATAGTCAACAGAAGCGCCAGCTAAAAGTTAAATCTGATAACATATGATAATATAAAGTCCTGGTCTTATTAAAGATGCAAACTTATTGTAGACTATTAGAAATACAAGTTAATAATCACTCATCCCTAAACCAAGTAATTAATAGTAAACTTTGTTTAATCAGTTATACCTGGGCAGCCCTAAATACTTTAGAGATCTATGGATTGTGGCCTTTGAAATAATGATTAAAAAGCTTATATCAGACAGATTCCCAGAACCTAGCAGTGACCCAAAGTCTCCAAAGAAGATTATGAGATACCACAATGTCTCCACCAGGATTATGATGACACTGACCACTGGGCAAGATGCCCCAATGCACCACTTGCTGCCTGGACCCAGTTCAGACTATGAACACTGGAGAATTGAATGCACCACTTTTGCCTAGACAAACTAAGGTCAGTCTTTTCCATGTCCCTCTTCCACAAGAACCTCTCATCTTATGGGCCTGGTAAAGCCTGCTGTTCTGATACATATGCCTCCAATGCTATGGAGACCTGGGTATGACTGTACATGGACTGGTCTGGGTCATTTTTTAATAGTTTCAAAAGCTGTTTGGTCTGTACTTAAATATAATTTATTTATCCTTCTGAGATCTCTGACAGTACTGCTGGCTGGGCTAACTATAGCATAGTTAATTTGACAGCATCAAATTTTAAGATATAAATATAAATTAACTAAAATATGACTACTTATTGTTTGGTCACAAGCTCAGGATTTTAAATTTCTTTTAGTTGTCTACACACTTTTAACCCAAATCTGTGTTTATGCTAGGACTCAAAGATATGAGTCTATTTTTGCTGTTTTATAGATATCTGCTGTTTGCTTTTTTTATAATATGGGATTTTAATATGGGCCTAAAAGTTTCAAATATATTAAACATTTGCTCCTAGTTTGAATTTGTCTCGACAGGTTTCCCCTTGGCTGGTAGATACAACCAAGCATTAATTGCTGACTATAATCTGTTCAAAATATCTATGGACCCTAGACTTTCTGAAAAATGATGTGGACCAGTTTGACTAATCTGAATGCTCCCTGGCTCTTCAACAGAGTCCACAAACCAGATGCTCCTGATAAATACCCCATTGCCTAAATTTTCTCTTTGTTTTTGACTAGCATTTCACCTTTGTTAACTCTTGACAATGATGCCCCAAGTCAGCAAGAAATAGTTAAACGAATACATTGTCCTGTAATCCCTGGTTGAGATGCTACATCAAAAGGGAACACATTGGAAGACCCTGTAGTTTTAGGAGAGAAATTCTATTTTTACATTAACTATTCAAGAAGTATAAGAGAAAATTTGGCTAAAATTAGGGAAGGATTAGAAAAGTGTAAAAAGGAGCATGAGGCTTCCCAAGGATGGTTTGAGTTCTGTTTTTCATCATCCCCTTGACTAACTACATTAGTAACTGGATTAGTGGGACCCATAATAATTCTCTTGTTTCTGTTAACATTCAGACACTTCATCATGAATAGATTAGTATAGTTCATAAAGCAGAGATTGGGTGCAATACAGCTAATGGTCCAACAAGATTATGTCCCTCTCAATATAATAGAGAAAAAAATGTTACCCCCAACTGGCATTAAAGGAGCCAGGATTGGCTCCCCAAGGTACTTGAGAAAGAGGAAATGTAAGGACATAAAAAAATTAAAAAGCTTTGCTTGATCAGGAGCTGGTTAAAACACTGACTTTGAGATCTTTGCAACATCACAAGAGTTAGCTGGAAAAACCAACTGTTCCTGACAGCTAGCCACCTATCTTTGTGGTCTAGACAGGAGCTGAAAAAACTTCTTGGGGGGAGGGTGGAGACGGGGCATGCACAGAAGCAGAAGTAGCCTCTTAATGGAAGAAGAGGGTGTGCAGAAGTGGTCCATACCCTGTATCTAGCAAACCAACCCCCTTGACCCTGAGTAAAATGGCTTCTGGTTTTTGCCTATATATGTCAACCCTAATGAAGAATGGGAGCTCTCCCCACTGCTCTACATTGTGAGTGGTGGCTTTGATTATATGCGCACTGAATAAACCTGGCTTTTGCATTCTGTACTTGACTGGATTCTGGTGATGGTCTCTCTGTAGGTCTCAACTTGGGCACAACAATAGGGGCTTGCAGAGAGAACTGACAACCAGTAAGCCTTCATGGAACTTACATATGCACCTTGCATATTTGTTAACAGTTCTGTACCTGTTCCTTTTATGGTGCTCCTAACAGGGAATAGTGGCTGTCTCTGACTTTTTTTTTTTACTGGTTTTTAGTGCTCATATACCTCATACTGGATCACCTTGCCCAGTGTTAATACATGGCAAGGTACTTAGTCTTAAAAAAATATTAAAATATGAATAATGGATGTGTAGAGATGGCTCAGCTAAAATAAATGCTTGTTGAAATCATGAACTGAGGTCAATTTAAGCATTTTCTAAAGAATTAACAAACAAAAACAAAAAATAGCAATCCAGCTCTGCAATCCAGCTCTGGAGAAGCTGAGCCAAGCAGAATCCTAGAGCTTTCTAGATGCCCAGATTGCCCAATCCATGACTTCAAAGTTCTGTAGTAGACCATGTCTCAAAAAAGAAAAGATAGTTAGTGAGAAAGACACTTGATGTCAATATCTAGCCTCAACATGCATGTGCACACACATGTATACTCACTTGCATATGTACAAACATGTATACACATATACCACACACACTCATACATACATACACCACATACATACCATACCACATGCATACACACATACATACACCACAACAAAATAAACCACATGCTCACACACACATATACACCACACACAACATGCAAACATGCACACAGATATACACCATACACACATACACCACACACACATTACACATCATATGCACACACACATATACCACACAAACAGAACACACATGTAATATCTAAATAATGATCTTTTGAGAAAAACTTAAGGGATCTATACTTTTACTATATGGCTTCCATTTTAAGATTATTAGTAAATCTATGACACAGTAATTCAAAAGAAAGGAATATATTTAAAGTTATGACTTTTAGTTAACATGACTAAACTTTCATTTCTTCAAAGAATGGGCCTTTTATAAGGACTGTCTACAGACTCTCCTGCTATTCTCATAACAATTTATGAAATTAAAAAGAAATCTTTCCTTACATAGAGAAGCATGTGGTATTTTGCCATAGCTGGCACTACAAAGCAAATATGATAATATTAAAAGCATTACTGAATACAGTTAAAGTACAAATCAGATTTCTATTTCAAAAGTTAATGAGAAACTATACCAATAAATTACAAAAGTATATTCAAGAGAAAACTAATCAGTTTAATGGGTTAGGTGGCTGTTGGATTTGAATTAGGGAAATAAATAAAATGTCAAAAGAGAGCTTTCACACCCACATTAAGAAATTCTCAGTTTAATATCGGCCTAGATATCCTGCTAGTATCTTGACTTTGTGAGTAATCCTTCTATGCAAGGGATTGAATTTCAGACATGAATTTTGGCTTCTTTTTCTTAAGTGATGATGCATTGTTTGCTGCTTTCCAGTGACTTAAAGAGGAAAAAGAAAAGATTATACTCATTTATCTTCCTAATGATATCTGCCTTCCAGACCAGACCCTGCATCTCTAAGTTGATTTTTTCAAATAACAAACAATTCAATATGGAGTGACCTTTCTAAATGGATATTCCTATGGCTAGATAATTTGAGAGATATTAATTTCGATATCTCACCATATATTAACAATTTCTTTTCTAGCAGTCTCTGCTTGCCTTGTGAAAGATTTCTCAAGCATCTCAAGACTTTTGTTTTTATACAAAATTTTCTCATATCAATTGGAGAAAAGATTTTTTTGAAGGAAAGGAAAGCCATTGAAAACAAGAAATGTGATAATAATGATGCATGGGAAAGATGTTTTTCATCACATTAAGCATTACTATTGATGATAAACATACTTCAACCCTTAAATAATAAAGAAAATATAAAAGTTTGGATCATATAAAAGGTCAAGCATAAATGTAATATTGTGTGTGGATGGTATAAAAGTATAAAATGTTACCAAAGTCTTCCAGGTGTTTCATCACTACAGTACCCTGTAGTCATACACAAGATAAAATATACATTGTAAATCAAAAGGTCAGTCTGATATTGACTAAGTTATTGTGTATGTGTATGTGTTTGTGCATAAAGGTGAAAATACCATCATAAGTAGACATCAATTCACTGATCCTTCAGCATTCTAAAAGGAATTAACTTACATTATTACTTTTCTAATTCTTAAGTCATATTCATAGAATCTTCCAGCAAACATCCCTAAAAGTGTAATTAGAAAAACTTTTGAGCAGTAAATAGAAGAATTTTGAAATGTTGTCTAAGATGTACAGTGGTTCAGTTATCAACATAGGAAAGTTCTGTATGTTACTGTGTTTTCTAATAAATTCTAAAACCATAAATATAGTAAAAAGGATAAGAAATGTCAATATAATGAAACTGGAAGTATACAAATGAAAGCTTTGTGGGTGAGTGGAGGATAGAACAAAAACTGCATTGATTGTTTTAGGAAAAGAATTGCTAAGGAATGATAGATTCAGGGAAAAAAGTAAGCAGTTAAATATTACTCAGGAAATGTACAAAGGAAGCTTGGGGAAATATACACCTGGGGAAAACAAAGAAGAGGACACAGGCTTAAAATCAGGGGTGAGATCTGACATGCAAAGAGATATTTCCTTGATATGAAGGGAATAGTGTAGGTTTGATAAAGCTTACAAGTTCCATGCTGGATATGGCAATAAATGCATAATCTAGTAAATTTAATTTTAAGAGATAATTAAAGAATTATAACCCGATATAGTGATGTGTGAGAAATATTTATTGTCTATACAATTATGGAAGTATAAATGATCATAATTAGCATAGAATATCTTGTGACTACTGTTTAATGAATTCTGTCACAGAAACAAAGTAATTTAATACTATTCTGCCTGAGAACAGCAGAAGAATGTGCATTAAAATATTTTGTTGTGATGATATATGTTTTACTTTCCAAACAATATTTAACTTTGACAAATATAGCCCATTTCAATGCTGAAACCAATTTATTTGGAGTAATATGAATGTACCATCTTTATTGGAAACATACAGACTGTTCCACTCACTGGTAATAAAGTGTGTTTTTACAGATAACATGTAGAACAAATGTGGCTAACACAAATTTGGCTTTCTAAGTCTCAGGTTAACCCTCCAGTCATTATGCCTAATTATTCCTATTAGAAAACTGTAGAAAAGGTGCTGGTCATTACTATTTTTTTACTAAGCTTTACTAAATAATAATTAAACATCAGGATCAACCATATGATCTAGGTTCATGAATTGATACTTATATCTAACCATTACAAAGTACAGGAGTGTGCCTCATCACAACAAAATATATTATATATTATCACACAATTCTAAAGACTGCAGATCCGAAACCTGCATCTTAAGAGGCATATAATAGCTAACTACCTTTGGAATCCCAAGGAAAAATTCCAATACTGTTCTAGTTTCTGGCTCTGACCTGTCAATTGCTGATGACTTTGTCTCAGGCCTAGAACTCTAATTTGGCCCTTGATACACGTGTCTTTTCTCTCTGTTTCATTCTTTATCAGCCATTTCTAAATGAACATCAGAGCCACTGTATGAGGAGTACACTTTAATCCAGTCTCACGCCATTTTGCACTTCTGTAGACACCCATTTCTAATAAGGTTACTTTCTGGAGTATGTGAAGTTAGGCCTGTAAAACTGTGACAATTTCTTCTTTGTAAGCATATTTTCTTAGTTATAATGCTACTGTAGCAATGGAAATAGGGTTGGCATAAGTGGGGAGGTCTCGATTTAAAGAAATAAATGTATATATGAGGTTAAAAATAAAATAGAAAACATAAAAGAAATACTTTGGAGAATCAAATTGAAATATGTCTTTAACTGATAAACATGTGTAACAGGGAGCGTGAGCTGCTTGTTGTCTCAGATGCCCTGCTAGCTTACACCCGAAATAATCACACAGAAACTTTATTTATTTAAACACTGCTTGGGCCATTAGCTTTAGCCTCTTATCGGCTAACTCTCACATCTTGATTTAACCCATTTCTATTAATCTATACGTCACTATGAGGTCGTGGCTTACCAGGAAAGATTCAGCATGTCTGACCTGGCAGCTCCATGGTGGCTCTCTCACTCTGACCCTGCTTTCTTCCTCCAAGAATTCAGTTCTGTCTCCCTGCCTACCTAAGTTCTGCCATATCACCAGGCCCAAAGCAGTTTCTTTATTAACCAACAAAAGCAACACAAATACAGAAGGACCCCCTACACCAGTTATGCTAGACATTTTATGATTTATTCCTGTCTTGATTTTCATTATAAACAAGTCTATTTCAGACTGCCTTACTAACAGAATTCTTGGTACTATACATTGCCTTTCCTGATTCACGGAGGCCAATATTTTGGTTCTGGATACCCTATTCCTAGCAAGCCTGAGTTTAATTGTTGATTGTATTTCACTTGGTGCAGGAGAATTGTCTGTATTCTGTCAATCATATTTTAAATAAATGCTGATTGGCCAGGCAGGAAGTATATGTGGGAAGTAGAGACAGGGACAATGAGAACAGGAGAATTCTGGGAAAGAGGAAGCCCATTCCTCCCAGTTCTGCCCAGACCACTGAAAAAGCAAGATGTGAGCTGCCCCGCTGAGAAAGGTACTGAGCCATGTGGCTAACATAGGTAAGAATAATGTGCTGATATAAGTTATAAGAGATAGCAAGAAGCCTGAGCTAATGGGCCAATCATTTTATATCTAATGCATACTCTCTGTGTGATTATTTGGGGCTTGCCGGCTGTGGGAACTGGACAGGACAGAAATCCCAACAAGCCGGCCTTCATGTTACCCTCACTGAAAGACTTCTTGGTGCAATCAGTCATTTTGCATATCTCAATGCAGCTTTGATTCTTCCATTCAAATGCGCTCATCCCCTTCAGTCCAGGTCATACTACTATCTGTCCATATCCATTTTCCCCTCACTTGTCCTCTTCCAGGATCCACTCCCTCTCCAATTTCCATCAGAAAAGAGGAAGCCTCCAAAAGAGAAAACAAACACACACACAACAAAGCAAAATACAACAACACAAGGCAAAAGTCCTCACACCAAAGTTGGACAAGGCAACCCAACATGATGGCAGAAGAGTAGACAAAAGAATCATACGCATAGTTATAGACACACCTGCTCCCACTGTTAAGAGTCCCACAATATTATCAATTAACAAGTGACAATATATATGCAGATTATCTGTTGCAGGCTTATGTAAGCCCTGAGCTTGTAGTTTCAGTCTCTCTGGGTTGGTGAACCATGTCCTCTTGGTGTCCTCTATTACCTCTGCATAAAATCTGGCTAAGGGTCTCTGCATCCACTTTTAACTGCTGTCGGAGGAACCTATCTATGAGTCTAGAGTATTATTAGGAATCATTTTATATTTCATTGATTTTTTTCAGATGCTGAAAATGGAAGAAGGAGAAATGTCTTCAGGAAACATAGAGAAAATCACAGGTAAGAGAAAAAGGAGGTTTAGATTTTGGGCCAGTATCCAGAACTGTGGCAAAAAATGAAAAAGGAAAGTTATGCTTTTGAAGTAATAATTTAAAGATGGCCATGGTAAATTATTACTTCTTTAATTGAAATAGTATAAGAAACTCTATGAAGGAGAGGTTTTGTGGAAGTCTTACTGAATTTATACTTATTCCTCTCATTGCCTTAGTATGCATTCATATAAATCATCGTTTCTAAGGAGTGGTCTCCCTGCCATTGATAGGTCCAGTATTTAATGGTTAAAAAAGAAGACAATAGTATGTTATGCTCTAATCCTTAGAACATCAGAATGTTTTGTCTCCACTCAAGAACAAAGGGAATTTTAAATCCCAGAACTGCGATCTGTTTTTAACTACCTAATGTTTCTTCCTCTGAAACCTCATAAGCCTAAATTCAGCATTTATTTCAGTATTCTGGTTTTTCGTACTTTATTATGAATTGCTGATTATTTCTTTTTATAGTAGTCTTGGAATTATGTAGCCTGTCCATTTCTACAAACTATTTCTAAAGACTTAAGAACTAGGCAGTCACCAGGTTAGCCTAGTCTAGATTAGCACCAGCAATCTAGACAGTAAGCAGCAGCAATATTCTTGGTTCCAACTGTAATAGTGATTTTTCTCACTACAGTGCCAAAATATCTGAAAAGAACTTTATTAGCTCAAATTTAAAGGCAATAGAAGCAAAAGGAGGTTCTTTAAAAATTAAAATAGAATTAACATACAATCCAGCTATCTCATTACTTGGTATTATGCAAAGGAAGTAAACCTAGAACAGTAGATATATGCAAACTTTCATGTCTGTTGTGTACTTTATGAGTTACTTTTTATGTTATTATGCCCTAACTATCACAGAATGACTTAAAGGGAGGAATTATTTGTCTGGGTTCATGGCTTCATTGGTGTCACTGCATCGTACCAAAAAGACACAATAGACATAGAGCATTTACATTATATAGGACAGTAAGTGGATGAATAAGGAAATAAATTAAGGAGCGAAGCCGATATAATACACCCAAGGACATACCTTCAAACTACATACTTCTTTCATTGAGGTCTCATCTTCTATTTTTCCTTACTTATCAATGACATTGTATTTTCAATGCAAATATAAATCCACTTAGTAAAACAGTTTATATGTCTGTGATGTTAAGCAAAGAAGCGTGGAAAGGAAAACGTGAATCACTTACACATTCAAGGGAGTCTGGAAATTTTCTCACCGAGTTCATATTTGGGCTGAGCCTTTAAGGATGTTGAAGTGTTTTGCTACATGAGATTCAATAGGAAGGAATCCATGTCTGGTATGGTAGTCAACCAACTATCTATGAATGGTGAAATCATGGTATCTAGAAAAGAACCCACTGTTGATACTTTAATTAAGCGATTATAATTCTTAATGGTAATTTAGATACTTAGAAGCACCATTAAAATCAACTCTTGCTCCATATCAAAGCTTCTTTCTTCTGTAGACAAAGACCTTTTAAAAAGTAGACAATTGGTCAAAATTTAGATTCACTCTTCTTCTGTTTCCCTTCAGAAAAGAAAAGGATTTCCAATGATATCAACCTAGCTTGGCATAATAAGATACAATAAGAAGACTAGGCAGAAATCCTCATATCAAGGCTGGGTGAGGCAACCCAGTAGAAGGAAAAGGGTCCCACAGGTCGGCAAAATCGTCAAAGGCATCCCCCACTCCCAATATTGGGAGTCCCACAAAAGCAGCAAGGTAACAAAAACATATATGCAGAGGACCTAACATAGACTCATTCAGGCTTTGTGTTTGTCCCTTCAGTCTATGTGAACCCTGCTTTGTTGACGTGCGCGGATAGTGTTTTCCTGTGTCTTTGACTCATCTGACTCATACAATTCTTTCTTGCCCTCTTCTATTGGGTTCCCTGCGATCCAATAGAGAGGACAAAATGAAAATCCGTAATTTGGGCTCTCTCGCTCTATGGCCAATATTTGGTCGTGAGTCTCTGTGTTTGCTCCCATCAACTGCTAGCAGAAGCCCCTCCGATGACGATTGTACCAAGCAGTTATCTAAGAGTACCGAAAAATATCATAAGGAATCATTTTCTTGATTATTTTTCTGTACTACGTCTTGCACTACTCACCGTCCAATTCGTGGTCATCCAGGTCGTGTCCCCCTCTGTGGCATGGACCTCAAATCAGACCCATCATTGTTTGTCCTCTCCCACGAGTTTTGCGCCTCATTATCTTCGGCATATTTGCACCTCATTATCTTCGGTATATTTGCAAGAGGGACATACTATAGACTGAAGGTTTTATGACTGGATTGATGTCCCATTCCCACCACTGGACACCTTGCCTGACTACAGAGAATGACTGGTTCAGGCTCTGAATCTTCCACTATTAGGAGTTATCACTGGGGTCACCATTTCTGAATTCTGGGTGTCTCTTCACCTCTAAGTTGCCACAAAATCACCCCACAAATAATAGCCAGAAACTGGAAACAACCTAGATGTCCCTCAACTAAAGAATGGATAAAACAAATTTTGTATTTACACAGTGGACTGTTACTCAGGTGTTTAATGGAAATCATGAAGTTTGTAAGCAAATGGATGGAACAAGAAAAAAATCGTACTGATTGAGGTTACCCAGTTCCAGAAAGACACACATGTTATGCACTCACTTATAAGTGGATATTAGCTAATAGATGGCAATCATGCTATAGTACAGAGACCCAGAGAGGCTAAATAAAACGAATGCCCTAAAGAGGATGGACGGATAACATCTCCTTCATTATTCTCCCCCTCCATCTCCTTCCCAAACCAATCCATCATGCCCTATTCCTCACCAGCCCCCAGTTTACCAAGGAGATCTCTTTTATTTATCTGTCCCAGGGAAATATAAGCATCCCTGTCACCATTTGGGACTTAGTCCTACCTTAACTTGCTATACCATGCTTTGTTGACATCCTTGGGTTGTCCGTCCCTTTCTGAACAAAAACAGATGACTAATGGATGGAGAAGGGGAAGGTAGGGAGAATGGGAGGAAGGAAAGTCGAGAAAGCAGTCTGGATATAAAATAAACAAATTTAACAATAATATTAAGAGGACACCTATATCTTGTTGGGAAGGAGAAATAAAATGAATTTTGTGGGTGGACTGGAGCAGGTGGGAATGGGAACAGGAAGGATGGAGGAAAATGGAGGGATACAGTATGAGGAGAGTCATCATGAATTTAAGAGAGAGTGTGGATATGAGAGGAGTTGGAAGATGAGCAGGAATAAATATGATTTAAATACAGCACTCAGGTATGAAGTTCTCAAAAATATAAATAAATAAATTTACAAAAATTACTACAACCATCCCACACATCCACCAGAATTTTTCCTAGTAGCTTGTATTTTACTATCATGTCATTTTACAGAGTTTTGTATATTCTCTATTTCAATTGCTCCTTTTTTCTTCATCACAGATAACATAGGTTGTTGGAAGGTTAAAGGATATTGTGCTAAATTTTAGGGCTTAATTATTTTCTTCTGGCCAAGTAGTTTACATAACCTTGGCAACAATTGTGGCTTGAAATCATGCTCCCAAAATGTTCTGATTCTGGATCACTTTCACACATTTTATTCACACAGATTTTCACTTAATTCCTTCAATAAACTAAGAAAATATTAGTTACACCAAAAGGGAGTGGGAAAGAAATTGATGGTGAATGGCATTAAAATTATATAATAGTGGTCCATTTCTACTAATAAACATAATTTTACCACTTACAACACTTTTCCAATTACTATAATCGTAAACAGATGCTATCAATTAATAAAATGTTTACATCTTATTTGTATGATGAGCTACGTTCCAGACATCATGAAGGTACATTTTTATTGTCATTTATTCCATTTATGCTTATGGTTGGTTAAATAACAGTCTACATCATTGGACCTGTTGCTGTGAAGAATTTATCAGCTACTAACATTTAAATAAGAGAACTTTGAATATAGTAAATCATTCTCCATAACATAAATGGGTCTCATTCTATAAGATAAATATTTATTCCATTTATTTACATTGCTTAGATTTGACTCAGACAAAAGTGTGATAGACAGATATATAGATGATTGATAGATCAATACATAAATAGATATATAAATTGGAAAATGGATGGATGGATGATAGGTAGATAATAGAGATATATAATAGCTATATAGATAAACATGAAGTCATACAGACAGTTACACATACATACACACAAACCACATCTTGTAATATTGCCACTCCATTTGAGCCTGTAGGCACCAAATTTATTTAAGTGTGTTTGTGTGTAGTGTGTGTGTGTGTGTGTGTGTGTGTGTGTGTGTTCCAGAACAAGCCACTGAGAATCCAATGAGAAAATTTAGAAGACTTCGAAGCATTATTTCTTGGAATGTAGGTTGAATGCCATTCCAGTAATTGATGATATCTGTCCATATGGAATTACTGAAGTGTTTTCTATTACAGAAACAAAGACTGAGACTATTATTTTGAAGAGTTTAAAAAAAAACACTAATTGACAATGTAGTTTTCAGTGCAGAAACAGTCTACAGTCATAAATCTATATTTTTCAAAATACCCTAATCTTTTCTCTTAAAATCTGTTCCTTATAGAATGAAGACCATTTAAGTTGTAGAGAAGAATTTACTGTATTTAAATTTGTCTTATTTAAATGTTAGTATCTGATAAATGCTTTGCAGAAACATGCACAGTGATGCATGCTGGTATTTAGCCAAGAATTTGAGCACCATATGTCAGCCTAGCTGAAAAATAAATTTAACCTCAAAGTACTAACCATTCATGATGGAAATCCAGCTAATTTGTTCATTATATATTCTATTTCTTAAATGTTATCAGACTGTCTTAGTTAGGATTTCTATTGCTGGGAAGAGACAACATGACCATGGCAACTCCTATAAAGGGAAAGCATTTGATTGAGGTGGCATCTTATAGTTTCAGAGGTTTAATGCATTGTCATCATGACAGAGAGCTTTGTGGCTGGGAGTACAGCTGTTTGCAGACAGACTTTGTACTGAATCAGAAACAACAGGAAGTGGACTGCATCACCGTGTAGTACCTTGAACACAGGAAACCTCAAAGCCTGCCTGCATAGTAACACACTTCCTCCAACAAGACCATAGCTACTCTAAGAAAACCACATTTTGTAATGCCACTCAATTTAAACTTGTGGGTGTCAAATACATTCAAGTTACCACATAGATGATCTCTACCATCCTGACTTTTAGTTTTTTTCTTTGTTTCCAATAGTTCATTTTCCACTTGGTAATAGTTCTTTAATTTTCTATAACAGAAATGCATTTTCCTAATTAAATTTCATGATTCAGGCATGGCAGGAATTTCTGAGGTACACAAGAAGGTCTGTATGAGGTACAAGATGAGTCTCTATCTACAAATGATAATTACAGTAACTCCAATGTATAATAAATAAGGTGGAAAATCATTCATTACTTTCTAACTATTCTTTTGACTTTCTACATCAAGGCTAAATAAATCTTTAAGTAGTATCAAACTAGGTTATGTTAGATGAAAAGGCCCTCCAAATCTTTGATTAAATAACTATGAAAGTCTGTTGGCATTTAGTCACAGCACTGTTCCTTAATAATTTCATACCCAAACTCAGGTACTCTATGAGGCACAGCAGTTCTTGAAACAGAAGGAATATGAATGCAAATGTACACAGTGGTGATATAATTTCATCATCATAAATTAGACATCACAGCAACAAGTTCTGTTTAGCAAGTTACTTCTTTCTGAACATTGTTCCCACTTTGTTTTTGAATCCTTAAAACAAACACAGAAACATATCTATGTACTAATAAAATAATTGGGAAAACTGAGAGTTGGATAGCCAATAACGAATGTACCAGGATTGAAATTTATCCTCATATCTTCTTACATTCTTTCCATTATATATTTCTTCTCTAATTATTTATGGCAGGATATATAAAATATCACTAGAAACTATGCTGAAAGTAAAATAGTTATTTAAAGTAAATAATCTCCACAGAAATTAATTAAATAAGTCAGGGCCACTAAACATTAGCAATTCAAGAACTTCCAGAGACTTCCAAAAATTATTTTTATTCAACATTTCCTAAAGAATATCTTGCATATCACCTTAGAACCTTCATCTGGCGAGAGATGGAGATAGAGACAGAGACCCACATTGGAGCACCGGAATGAGCTCCCAAGGTCCAAATGAGGAGCAGAAGGAAGGAGAACATGAGCAAAGAAGTCAGGACCATGAGGGGCGCACCCACCCACTGAGACAGTGGGGCTGATCTATTGGGAGCTCACCAAGGCCAGCTGGACTGGGACTGAAAAAGCATGGGATGAAACCGGACTCTCTGAACATGGCGGACAATGAGGACTGATGAGAAGCCAAGGAAATAGCAGTAGATTTTGATCCTACTGCATGAACTGGCTTTGTGGGAGCCTAGCCTGTTTGGATGCTCACCTTCCTAAACCTGGAAGGGGGGGGACAACGGGGACGGACCTTGGGGGGGGACCTTGGACTTCCCACAGGGCAGGGAACCCTGACTGCTCTTCAGACTCGAGAGCGAGGGGAAAAGGAGTAGGGGGAGGGGGAGAGGGATGGGGAGAGGAGAGGGGAAATGGGAGGCGGGGAGGAGGCAGAAATTTTTTCAATAAAAAAAAATTTAGAGCTGAAAAAAAAGAATACTTTAGGTTTACCAAATTTTTTATATTCATTTTTCAGTCGAAGGACATTTAGATCGTTTCCAGGTTCTGGCTATGACAAACAATGCTGCTATGAACATAGTTGAGCACATGTTCTTGTGGTATGATTGAGACTTTGGTTATGTACCCAAAAGTGGTATTGCTGGGAATGTATCAGTTTGCACTCCCACCAGCAATGTAGGAGTGTTCCCTTTACCCCACATCTTCCCCAGCATAAGTTGTCATCAGAATGGATAAGGAAACTTAGTACATTTACACAATGAAGTACTACACAACAGAAAAAAAATAATGAAATCTTGAAATTTTCAGGCAAATGAATGGATCTGGAAAACATCATGTTGAGTGAGGTAACCCAGACCCATAAAGACAAATATCATATGTACTCACTCATAAGTGGCTTTTAGACATAAAACAAAGAAAACCAGCCTACAATTCAGTTCCAGGACAGGAACCAAAAGCTACAGAGAAACCCTGTCTCGAAAAATCAAAAATAAATAAATAAATTAGATACTTGATATTTGGGAAAAGAATTTGAGGAAAACATGATGAACCATTATTCTATTTGAATTCTTTATATTTTATTCTCAGATGAAGATGAATCAGTATAATACAACATTATAAAATTATTCAATTTAGGGCACACTGGAAAGACAGTGACATTTGTAGTTTAAAGGTTTGAGTAAATTGAATATAACATTATAACAGGAATCTACATAAAGAATGATTCGATTACATAGAAAGTAAACTAATTTTAGAATTCATTTTGCTGTTGACACACATTTTATAAAAGATAAGCTTATAGATATAAATTTTAAAACATCTTTCCAACCCTGTTCATGTAGAAAATCTGGACTATTTTTGAGTGTCTCAAATTCAAGCTAAATAAATAGAAGATTCAATGTTCAGGTAATGTGATGACCTTTTCAATTTTTTATAATAGGAGACAACTTCAATAGATCTATGACATACTTTGATAAATAAATTTCTAGACAACTATTTTCCACAGTATTCAGAATATAAAAATTTAAGGAACACATTTTATATACTAGAGGAGATTGAATTATAATAATAATTTACTTTAAAAATCTTATTTAAAAAATATAGGCCCTGTTATAAAGAACTTTGTTATATTTTCTAATTCTGTCAAATATATCAACATTTAAAAGTAAATATTCAAGCCAAGTAGTGGTGGTACACACTTTCAATCCCAGCAATCCAGAGACAGAAAAAAGCAGATCTCTGAGTTCAAGGCCATTTTGGTCTACAAAGTGAATTTCAGTACGAATAGGTGGACACAACAAAATCATGTCATGAAGAAACAACAATAACAATATATAAATAAATATTCAAATCAATGACAGAAAAAATTCTTTTAAAGAGATACTGTTAATAATTTAGCAATATCTCCTGATATTTTATAAGAAAATACTAAATTTTAAAGAATTTTATGACTTCTATAAATAGTTTTCTAATAAATTAGGAGTTTCTTGAGACTTTTGTATTAAATAAATGTCCACATTATTTTGTTAGTGGTAAGTTTTATCATGTGATTTCAATGCAATCTATTTAAGTGTTCATCATGACAGTATAAATAAAACAGCTATGTAAATAAATTATTACCTATGTAGTATATTTCTGTTTCAGTTCTTAATTAATAATCTCTAGACTTGATGTGGGATTCACCTCTATATGCTGTGAATATCATTGGTTAATGAAGAAACTGTCTTGGGCCTGTGCAGAACAGAATAGAGGTAGGCAGGGAAACTAAACTGAATGCTGGGAGAAAGAAGGCAGAGTCATAGGGAAGCCACGTAGCTGCCAGAGGGGAAAGATGTGAGCTGCCAGCTAGAACCTTGCTGGTAGGCCATGAAACTCTTAGTAAAATATAAAATAATGAAAATGGGTTAATTCTAGATGTAAGACCTAGCTAACAATATGTTTAAGCTATTGGCCAAACGCTATTGCAAATAATATATTTCTGTGTGGTTATTTCAGGAGTATGGGCTGCTGGGAAATGAACAAGCAGCCTCCTACAACACAAAGGCACAGTTAATAATACAAAATGACAGTCTAATGAATGGGAAAAGATCATCACCAACCCCAAATCAGGCAGAGGACTGATTTCCAAAATATATAAAGAACTCAAAAAAATAGACATCAAAATATAAAATAATTCCAATTTAAAAATGGGGTAAAGATGTATAAAGAAAATTTTCAACAGAAGAATTTCAAATGGCTGAAAGACACTTAAGAAAATGTTTAACATCCTTTGCCATCAAGGAAATGTAAATCAAAATATGATACCATCTTACACCTGTCAGAATGGCTAAGATCAAAATCACCAATGATATCTTTTTTTTTTTTTTTTTTTTTTTTTTTTTTTTTTTTTTGGTTTTTCGAGACAGGGTTTCTCTGTGGCTTTGGAGCCTGTCCTGGAACTAGCTCTTGTAGACCAGGCTGGTCTCGAACTCACAGAGATCCGCCTGCCTCTGCCTCCCGAGTGCTGGGATTAAAGGCGTGCGCCACCCACCAATGATATCTTATGCTGGAGAGGATGTGGAGTAAGTGGAGCTCATCCATTGCTGGTGGAAATGCAAACTTGTACAAACACTTTGGAAATCAGTGTGGTGGTTTCTAAGAAAATTATTAATCACCCTCCCACAAGACACAACAATATCATTCTTGGGCATATACCTAAAGGAGGCTCAACCATACTACAAGGACATTTGTTCAACTATAATCATAGCAACATTATTAATAATAGCTATAACCAATAAATAGCCTAGATGTCCCTCAATTGAAGAATGGATAAAGAAAATGTGGAACATTTACACAAAGTACTGCTACTCAGTTTTTTTTTTAAAATGACATCTTGAAATTTGTATGAAAATGTATGAAAAGACCATCCTAAGTGAGGTAACTCAGACACACAAAGATTAGCAGAGTGTGTACACACTCATGAGTGAATACTACTTGTAAAGCAAAGGTTAAAGAGCCTATCATCTACAACCCCAGAGAAGCTAAGTAACAAGTAGAACCCTAAGAGAAACACATTTAGGTCTCCCTGGGAAGGGGAAATAAACAAGATTTCCTGAGATAATTGGAAGCTTGAGAGTGGGAGAAAAGGAAATGTGGAAGGGAAGCAGGAGGAAAGAAGAGGAGGGAGGAATATAACTAAAAGCAATGGGATGGGATTAATGAGATTGGGGAAGGTCAGAGACAGGAAAAAAAAGAGATGACTTGTTTGAGGGAGCCATTAGCAGGCTAGCAAGAAATCTATCACTAGTGAAATTTCCAGGAATCCACAGTGATGGCCCATGCTAAGTCCTTAAGCAGTAGTGAATTGGCCTTGCCTTGTAGTCAGATTTATGACTATCTTAAATGTTATCATAGAACCTACATCCAGCAACTGATGGAAGCAGATGCAGAGAACCAAAGTGGAGCACTAGACTGAGCTTACAAAGTTCAGTCGAAGAGAAGGAGGAGTGAGAATATGAGCAAAGAGTTCAAGACAATGATGTGGATACCCACTGAAACAGCTTATCTGAGCTAATAGAAGCTCTCCAACTCCAGCCAGACAGGGAAGGAACTATCATAGAACAAAACTAGGCCCTCTGACTGTGTGTGACCATTGTATGACTAGGGCATACTGTGAGGCCACAGACAGTGAGACCAAGATTTTTCCCTGCTTCTTATTCTGCCTTTTGGGAACCCATTCTTCCTAAATGGATACCTTGCTCAAACTAGATATAGTGTGGAGGATCTTGGTCCTGCCTTAAAGCAAAGTGTTGGAGTTTGTTGACTTCCCATGAAAAGCCACACCCTCTCTAATGAGTGTATGGGGGGTTGTGATGTGGGGGGAGAGGAGAAAGGTGGACGGAGAGAATGTGAAATGGATTTGACATGTAAAATAAGAAAATATGATTGTTTTTTTTTAAAAAAATAAATTTAAAAATAATAGAAAAGAGCCTAGGCTGTTTGGATGCTCACCTTGCTAGACCTGGAAGGAGGTGGGAGATTCTTGGACTTCCACAAGACAGGGAACCCTGACTGCTCTTCGGGCTGTTGAGGGAGGGGGAGTTGATTGGGGGAGGGGAAGGGAAATGGGAGGTGGTGGTGGGGAGGAGGCAGAAATCTATAATAAATAAATAAATAAATAGGTTAAAAATAATAGAAAAGAAAGCCAGAGCAGATAAATAGATTTTATGTTAGTCAAGAATTTGCTTGTCCTAAGCAAAAAATCATGGACAAAACCTTTTACATTCATTGAAAGAAGAGAAATGTCAACCACCCATTTTCATACTGGAGATTGATCTACTCCATTTTATTGAAAGCTATTTTTTTCCAGTTAATTTCATGATGACCTCCAGTTTTCTTTCTTCTTTCTTTCTTCTTCTTTTTTTCAAAAAGGATATGAATTAAGCCTAGAATGTTGCTACTTAAATAGAAATTTTCAGGAGTAACAACCAAATAGAAAATTTAATGAGAAATTAAGAAAAGGAAAGTAATACCTTTGCTGCAATAATATCTGGATTGAGGTTATCTTTTTATTGATTTTAGTGAGCAAAACATTTTTGTCTACTCCCCTTTCTTTATCTTTCCTCCCCTTCTACCCTCTCCCATGGTCCCCGTACATTCAATTTACTTAGCAGATTTTGTCTTTTTTCTATTTCCCATGTAGATTAGATCCATGTATGTCTCTATTAGGGTCCTTATTGTTGTCTATGTTTTCTGGGATTATGAATTGTAGGCTGATTTTCTTTTCTTTATGTCTAAATGCCACTTATAGGTGAGTACATATGATATTTGTCTTTATGGATCTGGGTTACCTCACAGATGATAAATGGGATGAGAAATAAATCAGAGAAATATCATCCTTCACAATAACCACAAATAGCATAAAATATCTCAGAGTAACTATAATTCAACAAGTGGACGACCTGTATGAGAAAAGCTTTAAATATTTGAAGAAAGAAATTGAAGAAGACACCAGAAAAATTGAAAGAACTCGCCTGCTCTTGAGTAGGTAGAATTAAAATAGTAAATGGTAATAGTAATACCATAGAGTAAAAATGGCAATCTTAACAAAAGTGATCTACAGATTCAATGCAATGGCCAGCAAAATTCTTCACAGACCTCAAAAGAACAGTACTCAACTTCATATAGAAAAGCAAAAGTCCCAGGATAGCCAAAATAATCATGTAAAATAAAAGGAACTTCTGAAGGCATCACAATCCCTGACTCTATTACACAGCTATAATACTGAAAACAGCCTAGTATTGAAATAAAAACAGACAGAAGGACTAATGGAACCAAACTGAAGACCCAGATATTAATCCACATACCCACAAACAACTGCTTATTGACAAAGAAGCAAAAAGTATAAAGTGGGGAAAAAATGATATTGAACAAATGGTGTTGGCATAACTGGATATCAACATGTAAAAGAATGAAAATAGATTCATATCTATCACCATGTACAAAATTCAAATCCAAAAGGAACAAAGAACTCAACATAAAACCAACCACACTAAACCTCATAGAAGAGTTGAAGTTACCTTTGTCAGAGGCTATCGTCCATATGGTATCATCCATATTATGGCTTTCTTAGGAAATCTTCCTCTATTCAGAACATTATCACATTTGAGCTACTGTAATTATCAGTTGCCTTTGTCAGATTCAGGTTTAGATTGCCTTTCTATGTGTAAAGTCAACACTTTTAGACTTTGTAATAGAATAATGAGAGAGACTACTTATTCAAACTGAACTGACTACCAGTTACCAATTACAAATAATTTCATTCATGCTTTGGAGATTGTGTATAGAAACATTGTCATTCCAATTGACAGGTGAAATTTTCATATATTTTCCTTAAAAAATCTTTAAAAGAAAAAAAGTAGGACAAATACTATGTATCTACTCATTTCAATAGAAAATACAGGATGAAAAGAAAAATACTTGGTCTGGAAAGTACCATGGTGATTATTTAGATTTTTTCATTTCTAACATGGTAAAGTCTAGATTTAATGAGAACTCTGGTAGGTTAGTCTGCTGTGGGATAATCTGTCTGTATTCTGTGAATGTGTGTTGATCTCATTGGTAAATAGAGAAACTACTTTGGGCCCATGTGAGACAGAATGAAGCCAGGAGGAAAAGCCCATTATAGGTAGAGTGGGATGCTTATTTGTCTCGGCCACCCAAAACTGAAATAATCACACAAAAACTATATTAATTAAAACACTGCTTGTCCCATTAGCTCTAACTTCTTATTAACTAACTCTTACATCTTAGTTTAACCCATTTCTATTAATCTGTGTATCGCCATGTGGCAGTGGCTTACTGGCTAAGTTTAGGCAGCATGTCTTACTCTGGCAGTGAATCCATGGCATCTGACTCATTCCTTCTCCCAGTGTTCAGTTCTCTCTTCCCTGCCTATCTACGTTCTGCCCTATAAACAGACTAACACAGTTTCTTTATTCATAAACAAAGAAAAGCAACATACAGAGGGGTCTCCCACATCACCTCCCCTCTTCTGTTTAAATAAAAAGGAAGGTTTAAACTTTAACGTAGTAAACTTATGTATAACCAAACAGGTTTCCAACAAGAATTACAGTTACAACATTTATATCAACTTTATCTTTTACCATAACTAAAGAAAACTATAACTAACTATAACTATCTATCTATTCTTCAACTCCATCAAAGACTCCAGAAAGATATACTATTACTAAGTAAATAGGAAGTGTATTGTAAGCAACTGCCAAAACTCTGGAATTGACAGAGACAATTCACTGCCTGTACAGTCACCCAAAGTTCTTCTGTATCATTGGGGCATCCATCTTCAGCCTACAGGCCCATAGTATCTGGCAGACTGTTCCATGAAAAAGAAAATTTCAAAGAGAGTTCAGTCACTTTCTTCTGTATCCTGCAGAATGTCTCACAGACTCTTTCATGAAGTAGAAACCCTGAAGGTTAGTCTTATCTTTGGGCAAGTTCAGCAGTCAATTCTCTGAGGGTCCCACATATCCAGTTAAGCAGTTCAGGCAAAAGCAGTTTCTTGTCCAAATGGCTAGCAAACTCTATAAGGAGCCTCTTCAATGCCCATCTTCCTGTTGGAGTAGCTGCTGCTGCCAGAAGGAGATGTATTTCACTGCCATAAAAAGTCTTAAGTTGTTAAACATTGTAAATGCCATATTCTGTAGTCTTTGAAAGGTTTGAAGAATACCTATCCATTTGAAACATATCACTATACATCTAGAAAATCTAACATGACTACAAGCTTGACTATTATAGATGATTATTTATTAACTTATATTTCTTAATTATATATTATATTTTTAAATGAACTACACAATCACAATACCTTAATCAAGAGCAGAAATCTACATATAACAAGATTGACCTTAAATTTGTATCAATAAACCAAGATCCATACCAATGCAAATCTCTATAGCATATCTATATCCTATCCCTATTAAATGTAAACAAACAATTATAGACAATATTTAGGAATATGGGCATAGTTTTGTATATAATATGTCCTGCTGATTGGGGGCACTGTTAATCAGGTCTTTCATGGTGTATCCTGTGTGCTAGGTTCATCTCAGTGAACAAGACATTTTTTGAGGGTGTTTACAGTGACCTTTCAGAGGTCTTGGTTTATGAAACCATATTTGCCTGAAAGCAATCCACAGGTTTTCATCTTCTGTGAAAACAAAAGAAGAACCTCTTTTCCAAAGCACCATATCTTTAGACCCAAATTCTGAAGTCAAGATACCTTTACAATATCGATGCTGGTTTAGCTTAGCAACCCATACAATGAAATGTCCCTCTGTACTTCACAGTCAAAATATTCAAAGAAGACACAATAATATACCTCTCTGTAAATTTTCCATCTTTATGTGGCTTATTTTTCTTTACTCCCTTTAACCTATGATTATCTGTACTCTGTCTCTTTAAAGACTTTACCTTTTTAAAAAATATTAACTTTATTTTATGACTCTCTATACTATTTTTCTTCTCTCTTCCAAGCCTATGTACATTTATCCAACACTGTGGCCCATTAAGAGATCTTTTATGTCTGAGTCTGTTCTGTTGTGAATCTGTAATTCTTTACTGTTGAATATTTCTTAAAATGCTAAGCACTTCTTAAAATCTTCAGCTGCATTATTGCTAGGGATAATATGGCAGTGCCTGCTTGCCCTGCCCAGTCCAGCATGGTAGAGCTACTTGTGCATCTGAGCAATGTGTACTGCCCCACTTTTAAGCACACAGCTGGTCCATGCCACCATCAAGCAAGCTGTAGCAGTCTGTTCATAAAACTCCACTCAAATGCTCCATCTCCCAAAAGAGCCAGAGGTTGCACTGGCAGCATAGCCCAGAAAGCCTCCATGGCAAAATGGCATGGCATTTTCTCTGCCGCCGCTGCTGCTCAGTCAAGAAAATCTCTCCTAAAAAAACTGCGGCATGTTGCCAGAAAACATCATAAAGCTGTGCTAAACTCTGTACTTTTTTTCCCCTAGAATTCCTTTTCAAGCTTCATCAGGTTTTACATGGATTTAGCTAGCACATGTTGGAGTGTCAATTGTATTGGAAGTGGACTGCTTATTCATCCCAGCCACCCAGAACTGAAATAATCACACAGAAACTATATTAGTTAAAACACTGCTTGACCCATTAACTCTAACTTCTTATTGGCTATCTTACATCTTAGTTTAACCCATTTCTATTAATCTTGTGGCATGTGGCAGTGGCTTACTGGCTAAGTTTTGGCAGCATGTCTTACTCTGGCTGTGGATCCATGGAGTCTGGCTCTTTCCTTCTCCCAGCATTCAATTTTCTCTCTTCCCTGCCTATCTAAGTTCTGCTTTATAAACAGACCAAGGCAGTTTCTTTATTGATTAACCAAGAAAAACAACACACAGAGGGGACTGCCACATCCCAAACCAAATGGAGATACAGGAAAATAAGAAGTGTGGAGGAAGGAGAAACACAAGCCAGGTGCCCAGTAAGAAAAATGCCTGCCATGGGCATGTAGAAATACATAAATTAATAGAAAAGGGTTAATTTAAATATAATGACTAGTTAATACTAAACTTGAGTATATGCCCAAGATTCTGTAATTAATATTAAAACTCTGAGTGATTATTTTGAAATAGCTGCAGGATGTGGCCAGACAGAGAAACCTCCAATTTCATTAGTCTAAGGGGGTTGAAAGAAATGTCAGTAAAAGGGAGGGGAGCAAAGAAAATTGTATAGCTCAATAAAATCAATAAAAGAAGAGAAAAAAAAAGAATCTCCAATCTAAGCTATAAAACTGATTACCCAACATATCTGTTGGGCTTGTCACTTCCCACATCCCTTCATCAGGCCTGGTAAGCCTGATAATTATGTCATGAGGCAAAACGATTTTAGATAACCATGACTAGAATCTTCTTTACTCTTTCTGTTTTTTGCAAAACAACAATCATTATCTTGATTCTTTGCTATGAACCTATGCTGTATTTGACTTTTAGCTCAATCTACAATGTATAGTTTTTCTTGACTTGATGCTACTGTATATAATCTAGCTTATTATTCTGTATTTTGGACACATCAGCACCATTACAAACAGCAAATATACAGAACTAAAAATGCACACTGTACCTGCGATTTGTAATCACTGTTTTATTCCTGTATCTCATGAAAAATACACTACTGTGAGCCATGTTTGGAAAATGTTTATACATTGCTTATCCAAATTAGGAAAACAGGTTATATGACTAAATAAAAATGGAAAGAAAGTTGAGAATGAAATGTGTACACCTGTCTACTTGATATCGATGTGATTTGAGCAGCTGCTTTAAAGTCCTGTCATCATGACTTTCAAGCCATGATATTTGTACCCTCAAAGTGTGAGATATATAGCCTGTAATCCAAGCCATAGGAAGGTGGGGTACAGTGAGGTTAATGCTAGTGTGAGCTAAGTACAGAAGTTCTTTCTCAAGAGAGAGAAAATGCTACTGATACCAAAAAGAGTAAGGACAAATTTTAAAAGAACAATATGAAATGAAAAGGCCTGGTAGAAAATGCCACACAATGTAGGAATCTTTCTAAATTAATATGCAGGAAAAGATAAGCCAAAAAAAAGAGAAGTAGGAAAGTGGGTGGCAGAAAAAGGAGGGAAGGATTGAGGGGAAATGGGTCATGGTTGCTAATGAACATAGATTTCTTTCTGGGTGCTGAAATTTTTTAAAGATGTTATGGTTGTAAAACTATGAATGTATTTTTTTAAAACCAAACTCTGCCTAAAGCCTACCTTGCTTACATTATCATATATTTTGTTACAGCAGTGAGACAAGTAATACGAAAGTTTTGAAAGGAATCATTTGTTGTTCTGTTGTCTTATTAATGAACCATACCTCCAGTATGCATAATGTTTGTGTGTGTGTATATATATATATATACATATATATATGTATATATATTATACATAGAGAAATATATCATATCATATCATAGACTATAGATCTACTACTGGAAATTTAGACCATAATAAGAAAGCTCATTCAAATGCCTGAAAAATCAATACTATTATCAAAATATTAGCCAGCAATTAACAGGAACTTTCTAAAAGCTTTGCATTCTTATCTTTCAAATCCAAAGCCATAGCTATTGGAACTTTTCCAGAAACTAAAAACATCATTGAAAACTAATTAGTTTTAAATTAAATCTTAATAGAAAATACCATTAAGATATTCTGACTCCACTGAAAATGAAATTTCATGGATGATGAAATTATCTTCCACACAGCAATCCCTAGAAAATATATCTAGCTATTGCTTTTATGTGCTGACACATATGCTTTTATTTTGATATTAAAATATTTAAAATAATTTTTCCACGTAAGATATTCAAATCCATAATAAATCAATTGTCAAAATTTTCTAAATTATGGACATCTCATTTAAAATGTATTTTGTAATCTATATAATTTTCTAATGCAAGTTATTCTATTTTGATTCATGGTATATATTAAATAATACCAATTTACATAAATAAAGTATATAGGTGTTATTGTGGTATACATTTTCTCATTAAAGGCCTTTTAATTTTGCTTTTGAGTTTTTGGTATCAACTCTAAATATATCTATATAATTTTATTTATCTGTACTTTTAAATTATTTCATATATTTTTGAGATTATGATTACATTACTTTCTCCTTATGTTTCCTTGCTGGAAACCCATCCATAAAATACTTACTGCTTTTTTTCAAATTCAACACCTGAGTGTGGCTTCTGACATCACTAGGAGACACAATTTGACAGCAAACTCCCTAACCTCCTGGCTCTGACAATATTTCTGCTTCTTCTAATGCAAATGATCTCTGAGACTTATGTTCAGGGGTTTTTATAGATGTATCCATTGGGTTGGGTTCTACAACTCTGCATCTTGATTGGTTGTGATTTTCTTTAGTGGCTTCAATTTTTTTTTATGAATGTTATGTTCGGCTTAAATAAACTGTCATCATTATTTAATCTTTCCTAAAAGTTCAGATTTCAATCATCAAACCAATGATAAAAGAAATGTTTCTTCCATGCATGTTTCTTGCTCCTCAGAGTCTGATTTTTTCATACTGTAATCAGAACTTGGCACATAGTTTCTGCATGACAGAATGGCTAATAAGCTTATATTTTAGAAATTGATTTTAAAGGTTTATATTCATAGTTCACACATCCTGCTTAGTTTATTAGCAGATGGAAACTACATTGCTCCTTATAATTTATGTCATTATAAAAATAATAACTATAATTTTTGTTAAATTTCATCCAAGCTATAATCCTATTAATGTTTCAAATTTGGTACTATTAATGGAAAGTGTGCATCCCTATTTTTAACATAAAGAAATTTTAGTATGTAAAGAGATTAATACATTTACTCAAAATAACACATCTTAAGTAATTTAAGAATAAAAATGTGTGTCTATGTACTCATATTTGCATATTTATAAATTATTTTCATTAGAATGTACAATTATAAGAATTACTTGCATTTTTAGTTCATTTAAAGTATATTTATGGAACCAAGAGCCAGTTAATTGGAAGAGTACTTACCTGATTTTCACAAAGCCTTGTACATGATCATTACCAGGTCTAAATTAATTAGTTTATTAGTTAGTAAGTATGATGGCAGAAATGCAGGTGCCTAGCATATTTTAAGCCACGGACTAAAATGTTCACACCATCCTCAAAATACTTTGAAACAGCAATTTCATGATTTTGATTATTAAATCTGAGAAAGATCTCTTAAGACATATTTGCTTTGAGTGATTATAAGTGAAAATACACCTATATTTTTAGTTTGGAAGTATTTTTAAATATTTGTGCCAAATATTTCAACTAAAACCACAACCGTATTTCTTTGAAAGAATTTTATAATTTCTATTTTTTGTTGAAAATAACATTTTTGAGATGATTTCTCTATATAGCATTTGTTGACCTTTACCCCACAGAAATCCCCATTCCTCTTCATTAGCTGGAAGCAAAGGTATATGTCAGCATGCCTGTCTTTGAAAACAGCAGCTTTCATAGATAAAATTTTAGGCATCTGTTGAGAAATGATTCACACATCACATAAAGGTTGCATCTTCAATTAAAGGTATTCTAACCTCAGGATTAATGTAGTTAACAAAAATAAAAATTAGGAAGTGTGTCATTAGGAAACATAAAGATTTGCAGTATAGTAACTTTTATATAGGTGATATTTAAAAGCTCAAGGTTATTGAAAGATGGTAATAAAAATGTATGAACCAAATTTTTCCACATATGGTATTTTATTATACTAGAGGGAAAAGTTCACTGGAAGAACAATTGAGCAAAGGTGTTAACACTCCATTAAAACGCATGTAATCATAAGTGAACAACTTTTTATTGAATGCTCTGTGACATTTTTAATGTAAATGCTGCTCAAAAAGAACTACTTTGAAAAAATAAATTTGAGAATTATGTAAATAATTTCCCACATTTATCTGAATATGTACTTTTAAATATGGGAATGAAAAGCAATAGTCTCTTCAGTGACTATGTAATTTTAGCAATTAGCTCTCGGTCTTTAAATTTTATTATGATTTTTGTAAATTTATCACTGAAGTGGTAGACCATTATTTAATAATTTTCATTTAAAACTTCCTGCTAATATTTATCTCCACATTTCCATGACACCACCCAGAAGTTACTTAATAATTATCCACAAAATTTCTTCTGTAGCACTTTATTCCTCAGCATTAGGTTTCTGTGTATCTTTCCTGATTACTTTTACCCACACACTGTTGCTCACTCATGTCATCAAGAACAATTTCTTAGTGATATCATATACTGCTGACACAGATTCCTTTCTAATTCTACTATTTAATATAAACTTCACCTACTTTTTGACTCCCTTCCCCCCTCCCATTTTCCTTTCCTTCACCCCCATATTTATCATTCTTTTTTTTTTTTTTTTTTTTTTTTTTGGTTTTTCGAGACAGGGTTTCTCTGTGGTTTCGAACCTGTCCTGGAATTAGCTCCTGTAGACCAGGCTGGTCTCGAACTCACAGAGATCCGCCTGCCTCTGCCTCCCAAGTACTGGGATTAAAGGCGTGCGCCACCACCGCCCGGCCATATTTATCATTCTTTATCACTTCTCCCCCTCATCTCCCTCATCTCTTATTGTTCCACCCTTTACATTCCTTCCCGTCCTCCTACTTTATATCATCTTTTCTGTTCTTCCTTTATCTTTTCAGAGTATGCAAGTACAAAACAAGTCTCAATAATAAAAGTAAGCCCAGAGAGGTTACGGAGCTAAAAGTACCCAACTGGAACCCATTCAGTGAAAGGAGAAGTTTAAATCATGCAATTGCTCCCTGACCTCCATGTGTATGCATACACACACAAAAAAAATAAATAAAAAAATAAACATAAATTTATACATATAATGAAAATGAAACAAAATATTTTCTGTTTTTGTTCTTATTCTGTGCATGATATCATCCTACTGACAATAACACACTACTAAAAATAAGTTGATCTACTTTCAATGCTATTTTAATATTAGAATATATTATTCTAATTATATATATATTCTAATAAATATATATATATATTATTCTAATTATATATATTCTAATAAATATATATATTCAAAAATATTAGAATTTTGTTAGAAATGCAAAAAACTCAAACACTTAAATAAAGAATTAATATCAAAATCAAAGATAATTTCACATTCTTCCTAAAGATGTGATTATTTTAAATGCATAGGAATAGACCTTAATTTACTTCTTTTTATTTGTATGGAAAGTTTCTACTTTCTAGTCTTTATCCAAAATGATGCAAAAATGTGCTAGAAAAGTTCCTATTCTGTTCCCAGGCTTAGAACAAAGACAGATATGTACATGGACAGAAATTTATGCATGCTCACATGAGACATCCTGTTCCTTGAGATTTTCCATGTGATTTGACGTGAGAAAAGCACTCTTCAGCCTTTAACCTCTGAGAAAAGTAGAAAGACAAACCAGGAAAATCACTTTGAACTGATATGGAGATGTTCTGCTCTCTATTTAAGATGGGAATCATTATTATCTGCAAATAACAGTCTCTTCTCTTTGTCTGTGTATAACGATATTTATCAATTTTTGTCACCATGGCAACAGACAACCCACAAATTAAATATTCAAAAAAGGAATTATAAATTTATTAAAAAATTGTTGAGAATTTTTCAAGGAGCTAATGTATGTTTTAATTTTATGCTTTGTTTGCAAATAAGAGAGAAAATAATGGATTCCATTGTTCACTTAAAATCTGTGATGCTGTTCTTGATTCTAAATATTTAGAGAATATTTGTGTTTATGAAGTAAATTATTAGTAGATTACACACCTTTCAAATTTGAGATTCAGACACGGTCATAGATATTCAAGTCCTGACACATATATTCTATGTCATTTTGGAGTTCAGTTTTCTAGAAACCAGGTTCTTCATCCTCAAATAACAGCAATACCTAATTTATGTATTGAAATGAAGTTTAAATGGCACACAGTAAGTGTGCAATTAATGTGAAGTACAAAATCTGTAAATATTATTGTTTCAATAACAAAAGATAAGGAACATTCATATCAATTGTTTGACTAATCATTTGGCTTCATTTCAAAGCCTTCAGGAACATTTACATCTTTTACATTTACATAGAAACATTCACTAATTAGCTTTATTTTTTATTTGGGAAGTTTTTATTTTTTAGAAAAATTATTTGATTAACATAAATACTTAAGTTAGGATAATGTGCATCACATACAAATAATAACAATGCTTGATTGTTGCCAAGTCTACATATTCTCAAGATATATTATGAAAGTAACTCAAACATTGAACAAATAAACCAAACACTGGAAATATCCCCAGGGATTTTATGTTATCTGTAGAAAATATGCAAACCTAGTTATTTTTTCATTTCTTATTCTCATGACCAACCTTTAGAATGTCAGATATAGAATTGTAATATACATCAAGATCAGAACATAGAGCAAATCAGAATGCACAAAAATTATATTAATTAAATTTGTTTTTGATGGTCTGAATTATATGTTTAAGTATTAGAAGTCTTAAAGTAGAAACATATATAATGCATATAATTCAGCAATATTAAATAATTGAAATTCCAAATATATTTGATTTGGCCTGAAATACGTTAAAGAGTGACATTTTTAGAAGACAAAGAGGACAAAAAATATTTTATTAAATGAACACAATAAAAAGTTACAACTATGTGTGAATAATGCCAAATATGTTAAAATGACATGTACAGGAGCCTGGATTGCAAACACTCACATGATTGTCAATGCACTTACTCTCAGTATCCATTTCCAAGAGAGGAATCAGGCATCTAAAATCAAAATCAAAATCTACTACTAATGCTTGGTGACCTGTATTTTTACTTTTTTATACTTTCTTTAAAAATAATTGCAATATTTTTTCTTTTCTAATTTTTTATTTGTATTTTTGGGATAATAATATAATTGAATTTTTGCCTTTCCTTTCCTCCCTCCAAATACTGCTCCCATATACCCCTTACCATTCTCCTTCAAATTCATGGCCTCTTTTTTCACTGTTATTATATACATAAATATATGTAAATTTATATATGCTAAACATAACATTCTTAGTCTTTATAGTGTTACTTTATGCATGTGTTTATTGTCAACCATTTCTGTAATTGAAAATCAATTAGTGTGCTCTTCTTTGGGGAAGGCCACAACTTCCATTCCCATTTTTGGTCTGTTACCTATAAATCTTTGGTTACGGTTGAGAACTCATTAACTTTTCCCCATCCCTATCATCCATGTTCAAGGCACATTTGAATAATCATATATTGAGATATTTATTGGTGTAGCTTCTAATATTTTTAGGAGACATAATCTCACAGCAACTCCCTGATCTTCTGGCTTTTACAAATCTTTGCACTTTCTCTTCCACAATATTCTCTGAACCTTAGGTGAAGATGTTTTGTAGATGTATTCACTGAGACTGAGATTCATAGTTCTATATTTTGATTGCTTGCTTGTGCTTTTCATTATTGGTCTTTGTCTCTTGCAAAGACAAGATTCTTTGAAGAAGGGTAAAGACTACTCAAAACTGTGGCAGTATTTTTTCTCATGGCCTCATTTTCTTTAATTGTTGTTAAACACACACACACACACATATATATATCCTACACTGTATAGAATATATACATTCTATGCAGTTTATATATTTTCAATATTATATATGTTTTCAAGGCTGAGCATTTGATCTTGGAAAACTAATTGCTGTGATCTTCCCTAGGTAAGACTATTTGTCCTCTCAGAATTCCAGTTACCTCTGGCTCTTTATATAAGTTGAGGTCTCACAAGGGTATTTTTATGAAGGGATGTGAGTAACTTTTAAATGATATTTTTATTTATTTCCTAAAAATGCACATGTTTGTAAGATATTTTGATCACATCCATATTCTATTTATATTTTCCAACTTCTCTCTGACCACATTTTCTGATATATTCCCTTCATGCTTTCACATAATCTTCTTGTTAATTATTTATTATAATTGAATGGGTCCAATTAGTGCTGTCTCTATTTACTTAGGAGTTGCAATGTCCACTAGAACAAAATCAGCCTACCTAAGTGGCTTCAACCCTCAAAAATCATTCTCCCCCAGTAGTCATGTTAACCTAGGGACAGACCTTTAGACATCTCTCTATCATCCATGCTGGAATTCTAACTGAATTGATCTTATGAAATTCTTGTGCAGCTATGCATCACTACTTCAAATACAGAAGTGCAAGAGACATGCCATATACACAAGGCAATAATTCAAACCATTCTTCCATATCATAAAAGATTACATTCTTTCCACACACAATGCTACCCGATCATTACTAGTGGTAGGTGTAGCTGTGGTATAATGAGAAATTATCTTGGGATGAATAGTCACAGTCACTTGTTCTCAGTACTCGGACAACTTTATGGGCCTCTACAGTGACTATATCCCATTGACAAAAGAAGCTTCTTGGATAAAGACTGTGGACAACTCAAAACCGTGATTATAAATATCAATATTTAAAAACACTTTAATAATTTGACTATTTAGTGAAATATTAATACTTAGCCCTCTAATCTCCCTAGACAAGGACTTTTGATCAGGTTTAAATCACCAAGTGTTAGCTACATTAAACCAGTCAGATGTTTAATGATTACCCCATAACTACCATGCAATTTTGGCATAGTGGTTGTATTTTGGCTGGCAGATGATACCACATTTGTTAATCATTTGTCTTATTTCCTATGACTGGAATCTTATTCTGAATGTACTGCTTCTTCCTATAAGTTCCTACTTTTTCTTATGTCAGTTTTAGGGAATGAGATTTGAAATTTGAAACATTTGATAACAGTGATTCATGTTTAATTTTATTTTTAGGTATATGCACAACCAGAATTCCCAGCACCGTTTGTATTTCTACTATATATTTGTCATAGTTAAGGTTTCTATTGCTGTGATAAAACACCATGGTTAATGCAGCTTATTTTAAAAAGATGTTTATTTGGGGCTGTGGTAGGGAACATGGCAGCAAGCAGTCAGACATTTTGCTGGAGTAGTACCTGAGAGCTCACAGTTGATTTGATTGATAAGTAGGAGTCAAAGAGAGGTAACAGGGAATGGCATGCGTTTTTAAAACAACAAAGCCCTTTCCTAGTGACACACCTCCTCTAGCAAGGCAAGATATCTTGATTATTTTCAAAGTGTCCCACCAACTAGGGACCATGCATTCAAATACATGAGACTCTGTATTTGCCTATCTATCTATCTATCTATCTATCTATCTATCTATCTATCTATCTATCTATCTATCTATCGATCTACCTAATCTACCTACCATCTATCTCTCATCTATCTACCTTTCCTTTATTTCTTATTGAAATATTTCTTCATATAATAGATTTTTATTATAATTTCCCTTTCTTCATCTCCTCTCAAATCCTATCCTCCTTCTCTAGCAAAAGACCTAAGACAGTCTTCATGGTTCAAAATTTGATGCTACAACAAGCAAAAAGTATTTTTTCTTGCTATGCTTTTACAAATCAGTCTTTTTATTGTTATGCTTCTATTTTAATTTTCTTATTTTCATTCTAATTTCTTCTAGTTTCTTCTCTGAGCTTCTTCTCCTCTTGCCACAAAACTCTTTCTCACAGAAGCCTTGAAGTGACAAAAAAATAATAACAGGAGGTATCTCTCTTTAGTCAAAAAGTTCCTATGGTAAATGATAGGGACATGAACCATTTACCATGGCAACACAAGGGTCTACGGTTATAGGATTGAGACCACGACCAAAGGACAGAGATACAATACCCAGTGAGATAAGCTTTGGAACATAGGTGTGTTGTTAGCAGAATGACAAGCAAAGAAAGAATTGGAATGCTTTTCTTAATAACCTTGGTTGATCATCTATGTCTCTATCCTTGTGCATAATTGTTGGGTTTTAAACTGATGATCTATTTCCACAAACTCTTGTTTGTACATGCTTTGAGGTGAAAGTGAGCTAATTGTGTACAGTTAGTCTGAGCAAAAGAAAAAGGCAGGCTTTTAAGAGTCCATGGTCCTTGTGGAACAAATAGATCCAGTTATGAAGCATGTCCCAGTATATATTCTATGTATCAAAACTGTATAACTAAATGAAGTCTTATATTCCTGACCACCCACAGATACATGTTTTTATAAGACTGAAATGCAAGCATTAGATTACATATATACAACACATGAGATTATATACTACAGTATAGGTGTTGGGGAGACACCAAGCTGCCATAGCAAAAGTAAACAACAGTTTCCAGAGTTGATGGTTCTGTAGACTTTGTCTGGATAGGATTAGCCTTCATCATATCAGAAATAGTTGTCAACTGTTGTAACTCTTATGGCCATTGACACTCCTGATCTTTTAATCCCATCTTCTCTCTCTCTCTCTCTCTCTCTCTCTCTCTCTCTCTCTCTCTCTCTCTCTCTCAAACAAAACATGGAGGCAAAAAAAACCGGAATAAAACAAAACATACAAAAACAAATGAAAAGGACAAGATACATATGCATATGCAAAGACATACACAAAAACATACAGAGGCACATATATACATACACACACACACAAACCAAAGCCATAAAATTACAAAATTAGAAATAATAGTATACAAGCAAAAGGTCATAAGGGTTAAAAGTGCCAAAAGAAAGCAATATTAGACAAAAAAATAATACCTCCCCAAATACCGCTATGTTCTATGTTTACTGTCCACTGATAGCCATAAGGCCTAGCTTAGTTTTGGTTTGAATATTCAGTAAGACTTGATTGAATAAAACTAATTTTTCCTTTGCAAGTGGATGTCAAGTGGAGATAGTTATTGATTAAGATGGGAGTCTGTCCAATTGGTCTTCTCTGCAATGGGACCCTATCTGGCTTGGACCTCTGCAGTCCTGTACAAGCTGGCATGGTCTGTGAGTTCATGTTTGCACCAGTCCTGTTTCTTTCAGTATCTGGAAGAAACCATTTTTTGTTTGTGTGTGTCACCCAGCCCCTCCAGTTCTTTTAGTTTTCTACTTCCTTTGTTGCATAGTTTCATGAAGCCTGAGAAGAGGAATTTGATGAAACGGTCCCAGTTAGGACTGAGTGTTACAAGGACACTCACTCTCCACACTCTCTAACTGTGGGTTTTGGTATAAGTTCTATGTAAGTCATTCCCAGCTTTGCTGCCTGTAAACCTCCCAACCCTCCCTACCTCTAAGGCTAGTTCTACTCCCTGTATATAACTCTTCTATGCAGGTATCATATGGCTCCAAAATCTTTGGGTCTTCATTGAAAGCCAGGCTTCAATTTCTCACTTTCATGTAATTGCCTCTTAAGGGTTCCTAACCTCTCAAAACTTTGTGCAGGAAATACCTGCACCATGTGATTTGGTCTCTGTAATCTCTGAACTGGAGTGAAAGACACCAAGGCTCTTTTATTCTTGTATGATCATGACTCTAAAGCCAACACCATGTGGACAATACTTCCAAGTTCAGCTGCCAATTTGAGGTAGACTCTTAATTACCTTAGCTACATTAGCACCAACTTTTGATGACAGTTGCCTTCTAAACACAAGGAGAAATCTTTGCCTTTTTTCATAAGTTTGAAACTTAGATGTGTGAGGACATTTCCTGAAATTAGTGTTCTTTTCATGTCCAGTCACTGAAAGCCTCTTCATGATTGTGCTAAACTCCTTAATGCTTACTGCTTTTCTTCTAGCATATTCTTGGCTTATAGTGCTCATGTTGTCACCTAACTATGTATTTTTCAAACATTTGGGATGCTTTATTTATTTTTATATTTTTACAATTCTTCTCACATACATTACATTTGCCTGCAATTTTCCCTCTCTTCCTCAAGTCTCGAGCTCCCACCACCTTCCATCCCCCCCCCATCCACCCTGCTCTGCCTTTTTTAGTAACAGTAACCAACATGGTGTAATATGCTACAATAGTACCAGGCACATGTCATCATAACAAGGATAGATGAAGTAACCAGTAGGAGTAAAAGGATCCCACAAAAAGTTATAAGTGTCAGAGATAACCCTCACTCCCACTGTTAGGAGTCCCACAAGAACTGTAAGCTTACTCAATTATAACATATGTGCAGAGTATCTAGGTTAGACCCTTACAGGTTCCATGTTCATTTGAAATCCTCATGAGTCCTGGTCAATTGATTGTTTATTTATTTATTTATGAAAAATTTCCACCTCCTCTCCTCCTCCCATTTCTCTCCGCCTCCCTCCCCCTCCCACTCCCCTCTCCAGTCCTAAGAGAAGTCAGGGTACTCTGCCTTATGGGAAATCCGAGGCCCTCCCCCATCCATCCAATCTAAGAAGGTGGGCATCCAAACAGACTAGGCTCCCCAAAAGCCAGTACATGCAGTAGAATCAAAACCCAGTGCCATTAAAATTGGCTTCTCAGTCAGCCCTCATTGTCAGCCACATTCGGAGAGTCTGATCTGATCACATGCTCATTCAGTCCCAGTCCAGCTAGCCTTGGTGAGCTCCCATTAGATCAGTCACACCATCTCAGTGCATGGACGCACCCCTAGTGGTCCTGACTTCCTTGCTCATATTCTCCTTCCTTATGCTCTTCATCTGGACCTTGGAAGCTCAGTCCAGTACTCCAATGTGAGTCTCTGTCTCTGTCTCCATCCATCGCCAGATGAAGGTTCTATGGTGTTATGCAAGATATTCATCAGTGTGGCTATGGGATAAGGCCAGTTCAGGCACCCTCTCCTCTGTTGCCCATGGACCTAGCTGGGATATCCCCTTGGACACCTGAGAACCCTTCTAGAGCCAAGTCTCTTGCCAACCCTAAAATGACTCCTTTAATTAAGATATCTTCTTCCCTGCTCCCAGGACACCTGAGAACCCCTCTAGAGCCAAGTCTCTTGCCAACCCTAAAATGGCTCCCTTAATTAAGATATCTTCTTCCCTGCTTCCATATACACCCTTCCTCCATCTCAACCATCCCATTCCCCCAAGTTCTCCCCAAACCTCCAATGATAATCTATGCTGGAGAAGATGTAGATTAAGGGGAACACTCATCCATTGTTGCTAGGAATGCAAACTTCTGCAACCACTTTGGAAATCAGTGTGGAGGTTTCTCAGGAAACTGGGAGTCAAACTACCTCAGGATCCAGCAATTCTACTCTTGGGAATAGACCCAAGAGATGCCCAATCATCCTACAAAAGCATTTGTTCAACTATGTTCATAGCAGCACTGTTTGTAATAGCCAGAACCTGGAAACAACCTAGGTGCCCCTCAGTGGAAGAATGGATAAAGAAAGTGTGACACATATACACATTAGAGTTCTACTCAGCAGCAAAAAAAAAAAAGACATCTTGAATTTTGCATGAAAATGGATGGAAATAGAAAACACTTTACTGAGTGAGATAACCCAGACCCCAAAAGATGAATATGATATGTACTCATTCATTAGTGGATTCTAGGCATAAACAAAGGACATTGATCCTATGGTTTGTGATCCTAGAGAAGCTAAATAAGAAGGCAAACCCAAAGAAAAACATATTTTTATCCTCCTGGATATTGGAAGTAGACAAGATTGCTGGACAAAGTTGGGAGCATGGGAGTGAGAGGGAGAAGGGGAGAAGGGGAGAGAAGTCAATTGATTTTGGGGGGCATGTTCTCATGATGTCCATGTCCACTCTGGTTCCTGCTATCCTCACTCCCTCTCATCTGCAGGACTCCTTGAGAAACTCTGCCTAATGTTTGCCTGTAGGACTCTGCGTGTGCCCCATCAGTTGAGAAATGACTGAAAATTGGAAGCATTTCAAGACTGAGGTAGAAACCTAGTGCAATGGAAACTCCATGGAACTTACCAGAGTAACCCAAGAAAAGACTTCTAATACAGAGATCATGGAGCATGAACTGGCCATCTTCTGCAACTAGGCAAGGCCTCAAGATGAGGGATTGGGATGCCAACCCAGTCACAAAACCTTCAGCCTACAGTTGGTTCTCCCTGTAAAGTGTTCTTGTACCAGAGTCTAGCAGAATCTTCTTCAAAGATAATCAAAGACACTTCATCATACTGTGCATTTATTATTTCTTTCTACCCTACTTAATTGTTTCAATGTAGAACTGTATTAACAATAATTTTTAAAAGCCACAAACTCAGCATTATGCTCCCTCAAAAGTTCATAATTACTTTTAAGTTTAGCTTCAGGTAATTTCTCTTGATATAAAAGAAAAAAACAAATTCTTTGCCAAAATATCACAGGAATGATTACTAGGCTAGTTGCTAATACTGCTGCCATCTCACACGAGACTTCCAGGTCGCTATTGCTCTAAACATAAATATCTTATACGATCAAACTAAGATTAAGCCCATTAATCTCTGCTTAAATCATTCAACAACTTTTGTAGTCCAAATCTCCAAGATATTTCACATTCCTCTCAAAAATCCCCACACCATGGTCAGCTTCTTCTAAGGAACATCTCATTCTCTGTACTGACTCACACTATACTGACTTTTCTGCTGCTATGAAAACACAAGTGTTTGAAAGTTACTTAAGGGAAATCAATTCATTTTAGCTTGTAGTTACAACAGATAAGACTTTACCATGGCAAAGAAGCAAGGTAATTCCAAGCAGGCATTTTGACTGGAGCAAAAAGCTGAGAGCTCACATTCTCAACTAAAACCACAAAGCAGAGAAACTTAAATGGAAGTAGTTTAAGGCTTTTTTTTATTCTCAAGCCCTGTCTCCAGTAATTTACTTCATCTAGCAAGGATAACTGCTGAGCTTCACCAAACAGCTCCAGACTGAACCTTGACCTATTGCTTCCTCATTCATATCATTGTAGACTCTAAAGACTCCACTAAAATCTCAATTTCAGTAATATGCACATACAAAAGCAGTCTTCCTATATGCCAATTATAAGCCTACTGAAGTAGAAACCAGTGAAATAAACCTATTCACAATAGCTATAAAAAGGTAACAAATTGAACACCTGGGAATCAACCTACCAAGAAAATGGATGGCTTGTAATTGAATACTCTAATTTCCTAGGAAATTGAGTTTAAATTACTACACTTATTTGTACTTAAATATTTTGAAAAACTAATCACATGAAGAAGAATCAAAAGCAATTTCATGAAAATTCTAAGTGTGGTATGTATGATTTGTCCCTCTTCAAATGTTTTAGTATAGTACATAGTATATTATTCTGTTATATGTGCTTAATATGCAATTTACTATCTTAGTTGCTTTTCTATTGCTGTGAAGATAAATCATGAATAAGGCAATTTTACAAGAAAGAATGTAATTGGAATCTTGCTTTAAAGTTTGAGAGGGTGAACAAATGGTTACCGTGGTAGTGATCATGGCAGCACATAGGCGGGCTTGGTGCTAGAGCAATTACCAAAAGTTTACATTTTATTCACAAGCAGTAGACAGACAGAGAGAAAGAAATAGTTATAGAGCTGACAGGGCACTAGGGCAGGAATTAGCTTTTGTAACCTCAGTAACCACTCTCAGGGACTTATCTCTACCAATAGCACCACACATCCTAATCCTTCACAAAACTTTTCAACAAACTATGATGAAGCATTTAAATATGTTTGTGGGATTATTTTCATTTAAACCACTTCACTAATTCTGATGTATTGTGTGATAATGCTTAAGATTATTGTTTTATCTTTACTTCACCACTCTATATTAAATTTTATTATTCCTATTCTTCAGATGAGTAAAAAAGAGAGCAGTGAGTTTAACAATATACAACAACTATGATTAGCAAATGATAGAAAGTAGATTTTCCCTTATGTCTACATCCAAAACTTATATTTTTTCACTATATAATTATATTCAGTTCATCATTATAAAAGTCAATAATGCTTTTATAAAAATATTAGTAAATCTATTTTAACTTTTATATATGTACTACCTTATGTCAAAATTTAGGCCAGCCAATCTTCTATCACTGTGATGAAATATCAGATAAATGGTATAGAAGTTCTTTCTGTTTTTTTTTTTTTTTTTTTTTTTTTGGTTTTCGAGACAGGGTTTCTCTGTGGTTTTGGAGCCTATCCTGGAACTAGCTCTGTAGACCAGGCTGGTCTCGAACTCACAGAGATCCGCCTGCCTCTGCCTCCCAAGTGCTGGGATTAAAGGGGTGCGCCACCACCGCCCGGCTGAAGTTCTTTCTGTTTATGCATTGCTTTCATTGGTTAAAAATAAATAAACTGCCTTGACCTAGTTGATAGGGTGGAACTTAAGTAGATGGAGAAGACAGACTTGAATTCTGGGAGGAAGAAAATGGAGTCAGAGAGAGCCACCATGGAGCCACCAGAGTCAGACATGCTAAATCTTTCCTGGTAACCCACTGCCACGTGGCGATATGCAAATTAATAGAAATGGGTTAAATCAAGATGTAAGAGTTAGTCAATAAGAGGCTAGAGATAATGGGCCAAGCAGTAATATACAAAACAATCTCACACCAGTTTAGTTTCAAAGTGGTATTTATTTCAGGGGAAAAACTTACAGAACACCGACAGCCAGGAAAGGAGTCTAATCTCTGGAGCAAGAGCCAGAAGCAAAAGAGAGAGCAGAGGGCTGCTGTTCTTTTTGAAAAAGAAATAGACCATGCCCAGTGGGCTGGTATTTTTGCAGCTATTGGTTGAAGGAGCGGAAGGTGCTCCTGCAGCACCTTCCCCTTTTGTTTCAGTAAGAGAGTTCTAAAGCTACTACAAAATTATATACAATAAGAACAAATATCCATCCTAACTACCTTAAGTCTTGCATAATAAATAACTTGGCCAACTCATGAGAGGAAAGTAGCTATATTTATCTAGTCTTCAACCCCATCGAAGATCTGAGAAGGGAAATAATGTTACCTGAGTAATTAGGAAGTGCAATCAAACAACTTCCAAAACATGCAACAAATCACAGAGACAACTGGCTATCTGAGCAATCATCCAAAGTCACATTTGCAGCATTGAGGCAACCAACTTTGGCTAAGGCCTAGAATAACTGACAGATTATTTTTAAAGGCAAGAGATTTTTCAAAACTGTCAACCTGAATGGAGAAAATCCTTAGTAGTTATGTTAAGAGGTTTGTTTCTATGGTGATTCTAAGTTACATCAAGCTGACAATCAAGATGAACTATCACAGAGACACATATGATCACAGTGCCTAAAAAAAATGAATTTGGAAGACCACAGAGTTGAGCTTCTGTTTCATAAGGAGACTGCCTCAAATGAGAAAGAAAACTAAATAAACAAAAAGGAAAAGTTTGTCTTCAGCTTTTTTTATTCTTTTTTTTTTCTATTTTCTTCAAATTGGTGAAAAGGGGTGTGGAAAGCTATTGTCGCTACTAAGTATAATTACTTTTATATTTTATGGGCAGAGGTTAGTTTGTACATATATGTTCAACTATCTTCTTTAGAATCTTAAATCTTTTAATATTCCATTTTAACGAAGGGTAGTAAAATTCTAGCTACATAGATTATTCCACTCATCTAATCAATATTATATTAATGGGTGCCAAAATGTATAAGAACCTGTGCTAAGTGTTTAAATTTCATAGATGAACAATCCATTAAACTGACTGGTGGTTGCCTTTTTCTTTTAAAATTCCTTACTGGCTTTGTGGAAGCCTAGGCAGTTTGGATGCTCACCTTACTAGACCTGTATGGAGGTGGGGGGTCCTTGGACTTCCCACAGGGCAGGGAACCCTGATTGCTCTTTGGGCTGATGAGGGAAGGGGACTTTATGGGGGGGGGAATGGGAGGCAGTGGCGGGGAGGAGGCAGAAATCTTTAATTAATAAATAATTAAATAAATAAATAATTAAAGAAAGAAAGAAAGAAAGAAAGAAAGAAAGAAAGAAAGAAAGAAAGAAAGAAAGAAAGAAAAAAATTCCTTTGGTTCCCATATTAAAATTAAAGTGGAGTACTTTTCAAGTTGATGTGTATTTTGAAGCACATCCTAGTCTTCTTTGAATTCATATACCATTTACACCAAAATTTAAATTGCCTAGGAATGAGAACTTGTCAGGAACATTTATATGTAAGCTTATTTATTTCAGTGTAAGTATAAAACTGATTTAGTACCTGCTACTAAATAAGACTATTTTTTGGTGATTTGCATTCATTTCCTTGCCTGAGTCACCTATACTAATTAAATGATTTTCAGGGTTCTATTACTTTTTAAAAATGGATTATACTTTTAAAATATTTATTTTTATGTGTATAGCATTTTGATGCATGTATGTATGTGCACTCTCTTGAGGCCTGGTTCACACACAGACCAGAACTAGAACTACAAAATGTTGTGATCTGTTACATTGATGTTGAAATCAAAGCTGGGTCCTCTGGAAGAGCAGCAAATACTCTTAAATGTGGAGTCATCTTTCCATCCGCAGTGCCATGCTTTTTATACAACCTCACAGTTATTGTGTGGAAATGGCATTGCAAATAAGCATTCCACTCGGTTTGTTTCTGGAACACACCTCTATAGCTATCCGGGATTTATTTTATATAGAGATACCATTTCTTTGATACTGAAGAAATTCACATCTTAAAGAGGACAGACAGAATACATAATATTTGCCAGGCAGTGCATCTTGGTCTTAGAAACCTAAATGAAAGCACCAGGAAATTAAGAATACCGACACAAGTATTAGAACCATTGATTCAAGTGGGTACTGTATTCAGATAACAACAGTACAGAAATTCCACACATTTGTCTTATAAGAAAATAATAGAAAGGGAGTTAGTTAATCTTCATAGGGGTTTATTGTGGGAGGGGTACTCTCAAGGAGTTGTTATCTCACAGTTACCTAAGACAAGGAATTGTTATTGGTATCTGTAACACATACTGTATTTAGTCAAAAATCAATCATTCATTAACATTCATGCTCAGACCAGGGGAAAGCTGCATCATTCTCCTAAGTGTGATCCAGTGAAGACCTTTTTATTCCAATGAGCCTGGGACATTGACATGGCCAAGTTTTGTCACCAATATGCAATTACCTCAGCCACTCTCTGCAAATATTGTCACTAATTAGATTGGTGAAGACTCAGAAATCCATATTCCAAATTAAATCATAATTCTGCCCAGCTTATTGTAATAGCACAAAACATAGTAATACCTTCTATATTTAACCAAGATCTTTTTGTTTTTTGTTTTTTGTTTTTCAAGACAGGGTTTCTCTCTAGCTTTGGTGCCTGTACCGGAACTAGCTCTTGTAGACCAGGCTGGCCTCAAACCAAGATCTTAATTCACAGGCATTTTCCTTGTTTCTTTTAACATCCAAATACAAGAAAATATGTGATTACAGAGAATATCTTTTCTCTCTTCTCATTTATATGTTATCAAGAACAATCTGATATCCACCTGCCATACTCCACAAAACCAGCTTAACAATTGCGAAATTGCTAGACTCATCAGTAACTCAGTACTAGTCAATGATCTCTAATTGAACATTGTCTTGTCACCTCAGATATATTACCCTGATTTTTCTCCTAACTTCCCCTTTCCTTCACTAAAGTTGAATGATTATGATAATGTTTCAATAAATTATTAAATTTAGTTATACTAACCTGATTCTATTATTATTTTCCCAAGCTTTAACTAGGTTTTTTTTTTTTTGTTTTTTTTTTTGGTTAACACTTCACTTTTCCAAAAAAAGTGTTTGATACCAAACCTTGATTGAAGTTGGATTTCCAGACCCCATGGTGTAGAGAGAGAGAGAACTAACTATAGAAAGTTTAGTTTTAACATCCACATGCATGTCTTAAAGTTCAGAAATAGCCAATCCATTGACAAATGTGCACTGCACCATAGCTTCCTCAAACACTAGGATTTATGTTTGGAGTTATGAACTACCATAACTTTGATTTCAATATGGTTAACAAGCTCAAGGTTTTTTCTCTTAGAAATTGCATATCAAAAATGAAATTAAAACATGACAAAATTATAGACTAAAATTTTAAGATAAAAAAACTGGGCCTTCCTTTATCCCAACCATCCCATTTCCCCAAGTTCCGCCCATCCTCCCCTTCTCACTTTTCTTTCCCCATCTCCCCTTACCCCCATCCCACCCCACCCCCAAGATTCCATTTTTTTTTTGCCCGGCAATCTTGTCTACTTCCCATATCCAGGAGGATAACTATATGTTTTTCTTTGGGTTCACCTTCTTATTTAGCTTCTTTAGGATCACAAATTATAGACTCAATGTCTTTTATTAATGGCAAGAAACCGACTAAGAGTGAGTACATCCCATGTTCATCTTTTTGAGTCGGGGTTACCTCACTCAGTAAAGTGTTTTCTATTTCCATCCATTTGCATGCAAAATTCAAGATGTCATTGTTTTTTTTCCGCTGAGTATTACTCTAATATGTATATGGTTGGGATAAAGGAAGGGTATATATGGGAGCAGGGAATTATATATCTTAATTAAGGGAGCCATCTTAGGGTTGGCAAGAGACTTGAACCTAGAGGGGCTCCCAGGTGCCCAGGGTGATGTCCCCAGTTAGTTTATTGGGCAGCTGAGGATAGGGAACCTGAAATGACCCTATCCTTTAGCCATACTGATGAATATCTTGCATATCACCATAGAACCTTCATCTGGCGATGGATGGAGATAGAGACAGAGACCTACATTGGAGCACCGGAATGAGCTCCCAAGATCCAAATGAGGAGCAGAATGAGGAAGAACATGAGCAAGGAAGTCAGGACCGCGAGGGGTGCACCCACCCACTGAGACAGTGGGGCTGATCTATTGGGAGCTCACCAAGGCCAGCTGGACTGTGACTGAAAAAGCATGGGATAAAACTGGACTCTCTGAACATGGCGGACAATGAGGGCTGATGAGAAGCCAAGGACGATGGCACTGAGTTTTGATCCTACTTTATGTTCTGACTTTGTGGGAGCCTAGGCTGTTTGGATGCTCACCTTCCTAGACCTGGATGGAGGAGGGAGGACCTTGCACTTCCCACAGGACAGGGAACCCTGACTGCTCTTTGGACTGGAGAGGGAGGGGGAGAAAAGTGGGGGGAAGGGGAGAGGAGGGGGAGGAGGGGGAGGGAAATGGGAGGCTGGGAGGAGGCGGAATTTTTTTTCAATAAAAAAAGAGAAAGAAAAAAATTTAAAAAAAACTGGCCATTTTCTCATCCTACTCTACATATAAATGAAGAGATTCAAATATATTGTTTAAAGTAAGGTTTATAGACATGGTTTCTTTGAAAATTATTGGTTAGAAAATTGTAATCTTAATAAATTTATAAGGGAAGAACTTGCAGGGCTTGAAGGGGACATATGCAAGCAAAGATAAAATTACGTTAAGAATGGTTTACCTTCAACAGGAACTTAGAGGACACTTCGGAACAGGAATTATTCAGCAACAGGCATTCTGCCTACAAGTAAGGAAGATAGACTTTGATTCTGCTGTAGTCGGTTTTTGGACGCTTGACAGTCAGGAGACTTAATTTACAATTAATTTTGACTCTATGTCTAGGTAAAACATATCAACTGTTCAAGGGTGCTCCTCTGAGAAGAACTATTGATATAAGCAGCTAGAAATTAGCCAGAGGAGATATGCACTGAACCAGTTCATACAATAGGTTGAAAAAACAAATTAATGTAATTTACATACAGAAAATAGAACACAATAAAACCATGGACCAATATGCATATATAGAAAACAGTAATCTCAAACTGAAATGTCATTCCCCAATTTGCTTGTAATACAAATAAACTAAATTCAACTAAAATAGAAGCAAAGGAATACTATTAAAATAAGGTACTCAAACATTTAATCTAAATACTTAGATTCACAGGAAAAACTAATTTACCACAGTAGAAAAACAGAATGAAGAATATTGGCACAACTAAATAATATTTTTAAAATAGATATTATAAATAATATCATCCTGAAGAATTGCTGGTGACATATTATCTTTTAGGAAACAAATATGATCAATTCTGTATAGATTCTATTAAAAAAAATCTTAATCCCTGTGGCTAGTGAGATGGTTCAGCAGCTAAGAGCACTGGCTGCTCTTTTGGAGATTTCGAGTTCAATTACAAACAACCAGAAGGTGTTTCACAACAATGTGTAATGAGATCTGGTGCCCTTTTCTGACCTGTAGGCATACATGCAGACAAAATACTGTATACATAATAAATAAATTTTTAAAAAGTAAAGCAAAGGACACTGTCACTAAGACAAAAAGGCAGCCTACTGACTGGGAGAAGATCTTCACCAACCCTGCAACAGACAAAGATCTGATCTCCAAAATATATAAAGAACTCAAGAAACTAGACGTTAAAATGATAATTAACCCAATTAAAAAATGGGGCACTGATTTGAACAGAGAATTCTCAACAGAAGAAATTCAAATGGCCAAAAGATACTTAAGGTCATGCTCAACCTCCTTAGCGATCAGAGAAATGCAAATCAAAACAACTTTGAGATATCATCTTACACCTGTCAGAATGGCTAAAATCAAAAACACCAAAGATAGCCTTTGCTGGAGAGGTTGTGGAGAAAGGGGTACCCTCATCCATTGCTGGTGGGACTGCAAACTTGTGCAATCACTTTGGAAATCAGTGTGGCGGTTTCTCAGAAAAATTGGGATCAACCTACCCCTGGACCCAACAATACCACTCTTGGGAATATACCCAAGAGATGCCCTATCATATGACAAAAGCATTTGTTCAACTATGTTCATAGCAGCATTATTTGTAATAGGCAGAATCTGGAAGCAACCTAGATGTCCTTCAATGGAAGAATGGTTGAAGAAAGTGTGGAATATATATACATTAGAGTACTACTCTGCGCTAAAAAACAATGACTTTTCGAATTTTACATGCAAATGGATGGAAATAGAAAATACTATCCTGAGTGAGGTAACCCAGACCCAAAAAGAAGATCATGGGATGTACTCACTCATAATTGGTTTCTAGCCATAGATAGCGGGCCACTGAGTCTATAATTTGTGGTCCTAAAGAAGCTAAACAAGAGGGTAAACCCAAGGAAAAACATATAGTTATCCTCCTGGCTATGGGAAATAGACAAGATTGCCAGGCAAAAAGTTGGAATTTTGGGGGTGGGGTGGGATGGGGGTAAGGGGAGATGGAGAGAGAAAAGTGTGAAGGAGAGGATGAGGGGAACTTGGGGAAACGGGATGATAGGGGATAAAGGAAGGTTGGATAGGGGAGCAGGGAAACTCATATCCTAGTTAAGGGAGCCACATAAGGGTTGGCAAGAGACTTGAACTTGGAGTGGCTACCAGATGCCCAGGGCAATGTCCCCAGTTAGTTCCTTGGGCACCTGACGATAGGGAACCTGAAATGAACCTATCCTATAGCCATACTGATGAATATCTTGCATATCACCATAGAACCTTCATCTAGCGATGGATGGAGATAGAGACAGAGACCCACACTGGAGCACCGGACTGAGCTCCCAAGGTCCAAATGAGGAGCAGAAGGAGGGAGAACATGTACAACGAAGTCAGGACCATGAGGGGTGCACCCACCCACTGAGACAGTGGGGCTGATCTATTGGGAGCTCACCAAGGCCAGCTGGACTGTGACTGAAAAAGCATGGGATAAAACCGGACTCTTTGAACATGGCGGACAATGAGAGCTGACGAGAGGCCAATGACCATGGTACCGGGTTTTGATCCTACTTCATGTTCTGGTTTTGTGGGAGCCTAGACAGTTTGGATGTTCACCTTCCTAGACCTGGATGGAGGGGGGAGGACCTTGGACTTTCCACAGGGCAGGGAACCCTGACTGCTCCTGGGACTGGAGAGGGAGGAGAAGATGAGTGGGGGGGGAGGGGGAGAGGAGCAGGAGGAGGGGGAGGGAAATGGGAGGCGGGGAGGAGGCAGAATTTTTTTTTTCAATTAAAAAAAGTGTGATAAATGCATATATATATATAAAATATAAAAAGCATATATATGGTAGATAGAGATGTAGATATAGATATATTTTGATGTAGGTAGTTTTTTCTTCATTAAGATTCTTTAGATGCTGATATGTATGTAAAGAACTGTTAACCCAAAAGACCGCTTTGAAGGACATAGTAATATAATTTTCTAGAAAATATATCAAGACATTTTAAAGCTGTAGTCTAAAAATAAAATATTATTCAATAAAAGATAACTATAAACCTTGAAGCAAAAAATACAAAATACAGAACAACACATTCTGTATATTTAACAGTATAAATGGACATTTTTCATATTGTATAAAGTGGATTTTCATGAAATCAAGCCACATCAATGGATTAACTGGATGTCAACTAATATCTTAAACAAATGTGAATGTTAAGTTGTTTGTAGATCTTGTCACATATGAAGATGATATGACAAGAATTTGTAAAATAATCTGAAAGTGTATGTTTTTGACAGTGTTATAAAATACAAATAAATGATAACTTATCAAAATAATAACAGAAAATGAAAAATATAAACACATAAAACTACAAGTATATTTAAAGGAAAAAAATTTATGCTGACAATAGAAAACAATTCAAACCATGGATCTTATTCTTTAAATATGTATCTTCTGAAACTTAAATATTTAAACTTCTGAAATTTAACATTTTATGTATGGGAATTTATTAAAGTCATAAAGTATTTGGATGGAATGTGTAGGAACCATATTCAGTCTCTGATGGGAAAGCCAGAACCCAATTTATAGAACATATGCAGAAGTTTTAGCTGAGAACTTAACAAATAAATGTCTATCCAAATAGCAAATGGGTTTGCAAAAGAAGACAAATTTATTTAAAGTCAGGCCTATGGTAACTGAAAATGGACTGATTCATGTTACATGTTCGATACAAAAGACTATTGACCAATGTAAGCAACTGTCTTCAGATCTATATAACACCATGCAAAATAACTGATGGTTTATGAAATACTCTAAGAATATTGCAACATTTTATAATCACCATCCATTGTTGAAAATGCACAGCATGAATTTTAAATGTGCATCTATTATCAATAGTTATATGTACACATCAAATATGAAGATGAAACTGAGGCAGCCAGACACAAAGTTTTGTATATAAACATAAGCAATTGATATCTTCTGGGAGAAGAGTCAATCTTAAATTTCTTAATAACGTAATCATGGATAGGTTCACCACATGGCAGAGCTGGATCTATGGCAAAATTACCTGGGCCCACATGAACTAGACTCAAGGGGGAAGGAGAAAAAAATAAGTCTCAAATTTTAGATGTAAGGAATGAGAGGAGTTGGGTGAATATATTCAAAATACATTGTATGAAATTCTAAAGTATTAGTTAAAATATTTTTTAAAAATGTAAATATATAATATCATATTAGGCAAGTTATAGCCATATCAGAACTGTAGTTAGTAAAAATCTACATAAGGACAGAAACAGAAGTTACTTCAAGAGTACCATCTTCAACTCTTAAATCTTAGTTGTAATTGTGCATATGTTTATCATAACTGTATATGGTAAGTATACAGTATTATATATGAATTGGATTCAACATAAATCTTTAAAATAGAAGTATATATGCATTTATGAAACTGTTAATTTTGAATTTGAAAAAAAAAATGAATTTGAATTAATAATTAAAATTTGTGCATGAACCTCACTCAGAAAATTGGAACAAATGGGATGAGAAAGATAAGAAAGGGATTAATTTTATATTTAACTAATGAGATTTTGGTAGAAAGTAAGTTTGGAATCCACAGTGCTTGTCTGAAGGCACTGAACTTTGATGACCAGGAAGAAGCCTCCACTTCAGTTCAAATGCCAATATTACATACTAGCAGAGTTCTCCACTGCTTAGCAAAGGTCAATCATTTGTCATAGTCATGTCTTCAATTGACTGGATAAGGTCCATACATATTAAGAACAACCTGATTTATGTATGACCTACTGATTTAAATATAAACATTATTGAGATGTAAATCACATTCAAAAAACCTCATAAAAGCTTCTAGAAGTGCTTAAACATGTATCACAGCCCTGTACCCAAGCAAATTATTGTCCTAATTCAATTTGATAGTATTCAATTTGGTAACAGATTGACTAATTTGATGCTTTTCCTTGTATGTTTTTGATATGTTCGCCTCTAACTTGGCAACAAAGAGTTGAGAAAAGAAAATCAAAGTGGCTTAAAATCAACATGGTCATTTTATCATTCAACTAAATATTTAGTAGAGTACTTTGCATGTAGTTAATGTTTAATATGTAAATATATTACTCTAATATAAGGATGATTTAAATTAGATCCCATCTTAACTCTAACTTGGAATTTTGAAACACAGTTTCACAGTTATTAATAGTAAACACAGTAATATATTAATGTTTAAGAATAAATGAATACATGTCACTTTTTGTTTTCAATAACTAATTAAACTGTTGTTCTTTTTGTTGTTTTCTTTTGTTTAATCATATCTGTTCAGACTTAAATTTATATACATATATATATAATAAATTCTAATTTTTTTCCTGTATCCATCACCACTAGGTTAGTCCTGGCAGATCCTATAAGATCAAATTACTCATGTTCATTGTCTTAGAAAGCAGCATCTGAATATAATGGAAAGTAACCTCTTTACTTAATTATCAATAAGTAATAGAAGATATTGCTATTTCTCAGCTTTAAAATTTGAGTAAAAGAAAATGATGACTATTAGTTAAGTGTTAATATTTTAATCAAAATTTGTCTAACATAAAAATAAACTGTGGAATTTAAGCACACATCTCTAATATACATATATGTACTTGTATATGTGTATACTTTTCTTACTATATTTTAAACTAAAATATAGCAATATTTCATCAGATCTTCCCCTTCTGTGTTCTCTCCCCCAAACAATCCCACTCTCTTGCAAATTGATGGCCTTTTTTGGTTTTACTATTGTATATAGATATTACATACACAACGTGCATACACACACATATACATATACATATATACATCCTTCTGAGTACATTCAATGTGGTCTGTGTGTCAATATGGTTTTAGAGATGACCACTTTTTTTTTTTGGATACGAATTATACAGCTCATTCCTGGGAGAGGCATTTGCTGTCTATAATTCCTTGTCTATGGATGCTAACCTTGAATTTTTCTCCCTCAATTTCTAAAGTTTTTAAGGACTTTAATTTTTTAATCATTTCTTTTTTATGTGTATGGATATTTTGCCTGAATGTATGCCTGGGCATCACATAAGCGTCTGGTAACTGCGAAAGCTAAATGAGGGCACCAACTCCTCTGAAAATAGTTTTACACAGTTGTGAGTTGTGTACAGGTATTGGGAACTGAACCCAGATCCTCTAAGAGAACGGCCAGTGTTCTTAGCTACCACCTCAACAGCCCATCTATGAAATTTTAGAAAAAGTATTAAATTCACCAATGCATGTGCTCCATTTCAGTACAGCAGTACATTCACTATTGAACAGAAAAGTTGCTCTCTGAGGGTCATATTAACTTTTCCTGGATAAGTAAATGAGTTAACATCCAATCATGGATGAATATCGTATATTTGTATATAATCATTCTTTTCAAAATGGAACCATTACATTTTCTCAAGCATGAAAAATAACTATGATCTTAATTCACTAAGGTTTATTCCATTTGAGTTTTCTATTTTTACAACTCATGTCATTAGATTGTGGGTTCATGGCTTTATATACTTTATAAATAGATAAAATTGTCACAATTTTTCTATTATTTAAAAAATAATTACCACAAAAGTTATTAAGTGATAATTTCCATGTAGTGATCTAATCATTAGAAATGTGTTGCAGATGAGAAGGCATATCCATAATTCTGTTAAAATTTCAAGTATTTATGACTTACAGGTGTTCTACATATTATAATTTCCTTATTGAAAAATACACTTAGCTGTATCTAAGATTTAGTGTAAAATAGATTATGAAACTGGAAAAGACAAGAATACCAGGAAATGTAAAGAATTAGCTTTTTTCCACTCTAACTTAAATTTCAATTTTAAAATCACCTTTTGATGTTAATATATATTTTCTCTGGAGAGTGTAGTTTCTCAAATCCTGATGTCTGACTCAGCTCTGGATCATATTTCAACATTCTAATACCAACCCGAACATATCAAGATTACAGATAGAGTAACTTCTGTGTATTTTTGTTATCTATAGTAAGAGAGATAACATGCAAGTAAATATTTAGTAGAGTACTTTACATGCAGTTAATGTTTAATATGTAAATATAATACTCTAATGTAAGGATGATTAATATTAGAGCCCATCTTAACTCTAACTTGAAATCTTGAAACAAGTTTTGTATTTATTAATAGGAAACACAGTAATACATTAATGTCTAAGAATAAATAAATGCATGTCACTTTTGGTTTTCAGTAGCTGATTAAACTATTGTTCTTTTGGTTCATTTTTGTTTAAATCATATCTGTTCATATTTGAAAAATATATATTTAATAAATCCCAGTTTTTGTATTTGTATTCAGTCTAAGATATTTTACATGAAAGAGATCAATAAGACAAAAGAGATATATAAGAACTAGATCATAGAAAACTTAATTTGTATAATTTTTATTTCTAAAGTATGGGTATTAAAAGTCTCAAAAACTAATATCCTGGAGATCAACCAAAATTCTCCTTCAAAACCTCTCAGATAATGAATTTGGAGGTTCTCCTGAAGAAGATAATTTCTTACTCTGTCAACATTTCTGAGTTTCCCATTTTTGTGTATGGACATCTGAGAACTACCTGAACTGAACTCAAGCCCTGTGTGTTAGCGTGCTCATTGGTATCATCATTATTTAGGTCTTTTTTACTCAACCATGTTGATAACACTTAAAAGCTGTAGGTAGCCTCTTAGATTTTTATAAAAAGCACAATCTTACAGCACACTTCCTGTTTCACTGCTCTTACAAATTTTATGTAAATTAAGTAGGTTGTATTTATGGAGTGTTTTATATATATATATACACATATATGTGTATGTGTGTATTGTTATTACACAATCACATATAAATATGTGTGGTATATATATAATAATGACAACTAAATGAAATATTTTGTTTGATTTGAGAGAGAAGCAGTGTCCATGGGAGGGAATAGAGGGAAGAAAGGAGAGAAAGAAGTGATGTTATTATACTTTCAAAGATAAAAAACTGCCAGACAAATACCACAAGAGCAACTTCCTACACTTCATGGTCTCACTATCAAAGGTAAAGAAACATACAAGTGAGGTAGGATAATGATTATAAGGTAGTTTCATAAAAGAAAACATATTTATAATCAGTGAAATCATAGGACAAGGATTCCTAACAAGACATTTTTCCATATGAACTTCTAATTGCCGTCTCTCTTCATAAAATTAAAATTCAAATGTTTATTTAAATTTATTCTTTATATAATTATTCTAGAATTACCTACTTTGAAAGTAATACTTGTTGTAATTGGAGGTAATCAGTTTTCCATGATAATTTAATACTCTTTTCACTCCATTATTTGATATGTGAAGTTAGCAACTTTCACAACATTATCTGACTCCTATATGTGGTTCATTATAAATCTTATTTCATTTATCATTCTAAAATAAATTTTCATAAAACAAAATGGTATCTTGTGTGATTTTCCCTTTAATGAACCTGAAATTAACAGCACTACAGACTGTTTACCAGATACAAAATGTCCATGAATGCTATAAAAAGATAAATCTATGAGTAGTAGAAAAAATGAGGAAAGGTCAAAGACAAAGAAAATAATTTCAACAAAATTATACAAATTTTCCATAATCTAAAATGGGAAATGTCTATGAAGGTTACTGGAGGCATTCCAACAACAAATAGAAAAGAAATTCCTGAAGGGCATGGTGGTATATTATGGTATCTAATCCAGGCACTCAGGAGAAAGAGGCAGGCAGATCTCAAGTTTGAGGCCAGAATGAGTTCCAAGACAGCCAGGGCTGCAAAGAAAAGCTGTGTCTCAAACAAAAAAAAAAAGAAAAGAAAAGAAATGAAAGGAATGAAGGAAGGAAGGAGGGAAGAAAAAGGAAAGAGAGAGAGAGAGAGAGAGAGAGAGAGAGAGAGAGAGAGAGAGGGGAGTCCATGACACATAATAATCAAAAACTAAATGCATGAAACAAAGGAAAAATATTAAAAAGCTTCCAGGGAAAATGACCAAGGAACATATACAGGTAAACCCAGAAGAAGAATGCCTGATTTCTTAATTGAGAATCTCAAGTCCAGAAGGCACTGGGCAGATGTTCTACAATTTTAAAGAAGCCACAGATACTAGTCCATACTACATCTCCAAAAATCTGATAATTACAATAGATTGAGGAAGAAATGCATAGCATAATTAAACCAAATTTAAGTCATATCTAACGACAAATACAGCTAACTAAAGGCACAAGATGTTGATATCTAGTTATGCCAGCACCATTTTATAAATATGCTTTTTTTCCATTTTATATTTTTACCTTCTTTGTCAAAAATCAGCTGTTCAAAGGTGTGTGGATTAATATATGGGTCTTCTATTTGGTTCCATTCGCCCTACTGTCTGTTCTTATGACAATACCAGGAACTGAAAAGCTGTAAAGCAAAGGACAGGGTCAACAAGACAAAATGAAAGCCTACAAAATGGGAAAAGATCTTCACTAACCTCACATCAGACAGAGGTTTGATCTCCAAAATATACAAAGAACTTATGAAATTGGTTATCAAAAGAACACATAATCCAAAAAAAAATGGAGTACAGAGCTAAACAGAGAAGTCTCAACAGAGGAATCTAAAATGACTGAAAGACATCCTTAGTCATCTGAGAAATGCAAATCAAAACGACTCTGAGATTCCATCGTACACCTGTAAGAATGGCCAAGATCAAAAACACTGATGACAATTTATGCTGGAGAGGTTGTGGTGGAAAGGGAATACTTCTTCATTGCTGATGGGAATGAAAGCTGCTTCAGCACCTTTGGATGTCAGTGTGGTGATGTCTTAGAAAATTAGGAAACAGCCTTCCTCAAGACTCAGCAATAACCCTTTTGGGTATATATCCAAAGGATGCTCAATCATGCCACAAGGACATGTGCTCAGCTATGTTCATAGCAGCATTGTTTGTCATAGATAGAACCTAGAAACCCCCTAAATGCCCCTCAACTGAAGAATGAATAAGGAAAATGTGATAAATTTACACAATGGAGTACTATTCAGCAGAAAAAAAAATGACACCTTGAATTTTGCACAAAAATAGACAAAGATAGAAAACATCATTTTGAGTGAGGTAACCCAGAAACAGAAAGACAATTACCACATGTACTCGCTCATAAGTGGTTTTTAAACATAAAGCAAAGAAAACAAGCCCACAAAGCACAATCCCAGAGAACTTAGACAACAATAAGAACCCTAAAAGAGACATACATAGATCTAATCTACATGGGAATTTTAAAAAGACAAGATCTTCAGCTGGGCAGTGGTGGCACATGCCTTTAATCCCAGCGCTTGGGAAGCAGATGCAGGTGGATATCTGTGAGTTCGAGGCCAGCCTTGTCTACAAGAGCTAGTTCTAGGACTGGCTCCAAAGCAACACAGAGAAACCCTGTCTCAACCCTCCCCCCCAAAAATGACAAGATCTTCTGAGTAAATTGGGAACACAGAGACTTTGGGGGATGGCTGAAGGGAAGGGGAGAGGGAGAGAGGGGATCAGAGAAAAATGTAAAACTCAATAAAAATCAATTTTAAAAAGGCAAAGTGAAGAGCTTAATGGCATCGAGAAAATTCAGGAAATAAATACTCCTAGACCACAAAATAAAAAGGAGGAGGATAGGGTAACACACATGTGTTGATGTACATACACACGTACACAAGACAGAGCATGCCCTCAAAGTACAACAAAGTAGCTGGAATCAACAAACCCTGCTCATTAATAACTCTCAACATTAGTGGCATCAGTTCTCCCAATAAAAAGACACAGATTAACAGAATGGGTCCAAAATCTAAATACACCATCTACTACATCCAAGAAATATACTCCAACATCAAAGGTAGACATCACCTCAAGGTAAAATGATGGAAAAAGAAGTTTCAAGAAAATGGATCTAAGAAGCAAGCTGGTATAGTCATTTTGATACTTTACAATATAGACTTAATAAACATTAGTCAGAAAAGATTGAGAAGAGCACTCCATACTCATCAAAGGAGAAATCCACCAAGATGACATTTCAGTTATTAATATCTTAACATTTGATGCCTGAAATGCAAAAGGACCCAAGTTCATAAAGAAATACTGCTACAGCTGAAATCACACGCTGACCCAAATACCCTGATTTCTTATGAGTTCAATACCACATTCTCTCAAATAGATAGGGCATCTAAATAAAAAGTAAGCAAAAAATTGCTGGAACTAACTTAAATCATAATCGAAATAGATTTAACAGATATTATAGAACATTTCATTTCACCCAAACACAAAAGAATATATCTGCTTCTTAGCACCACACAGAACTTTGTCAAAATTTAACCACATACTCAAACACAAACTAAGTCTCACCAGATACAAAAGAAATTGTCTTCATCCCATGTGACCAACAGAAATTAAAGCTTGAATATCAACAACAAAAACAAAAGAAAAATTGCAAAATCATAAAAAGTCAACAATCAGTGGTTAATAAAAAATTTAACAAATATACAAATTTTAAAAAGAAATTAAGTCATCATTAGAGAGGCTGCCTCTGGAGCTGATTGGAATGGATGCTGAGACCTACACTAAAAGTGTAGACTGAGAAAAAGCCTAATTTGGAGTACTCCCCCCCCACATACACACACACCTAGAGTTCCAGGAACCTGTGGAAGAAAAGAAGAAATTATGGGAGTCAGAGAGGTCAAGGAAACCAGGAGAGCATGGGTTGTGGAATCAACTAAGCAGGGCCCATGGAGGTTCACAGAGATGAAAGTGGCAACCACAGAGTCTGCATGTGTTTGTGCTAGTTCCTCTACAGGAGTGTTGTATTTGTTGGATTGGTAGTGTAGGTGTCTCTGACTCTTTTGCCTACTCTTGGAACCCTTTTTATCCTATTGGGTTGCCTTGTCCATCCCTCAGGTGAGGGTCTGTATCTGGTATTATTGTATCATGCTATGCTGTATTTGACTGATGTCCCTCGGAGGCCCTTTCTTTTCGGAGGTAGGGAAGATATGGTGGGAAGTGGATCTGGTGGAGAGGAGAGGTGTGAGGGAACTGGAAGGAGTTGAGTGAAGAGAAACTATAGTTTGTAACAGAAAAGAATAAATAAATATTTAAAAAAAAATAAAAAAATAAGTTAAGAAATTAAGACTTTCTAGAATTGAATGAAAATGAATATACACTGTGCCAAAACTTATGGGACACAGTGGAGGTAGTTCTTAGAAGTAAGTTCATAGTACTAAGTGCCTAGATAAAAAGTTGTAGTCATCTCAAACTAGCAGCTTAAATCACACATGAAAGCTCTAGAACAAAAAACAGGAATTACATACAGTAAGAGTATATGATAATAAATAATCAAACTCAGAACTAAAATCAATAAAAAAGAAATAAAAAATCAATACAGTGAATCAATAACACAAAGAGTGAGTTTTTTTAGATTAGCAATTGTGACAAACCCTAATGCAAAATAAATAAAAAATGGAAAGATATTATCCAAATTAATAAACCCAATGATGAAAGAGGAAATGACAGCAATCACTGAATAAATCTATAAAATCATAAGTGCATACATTAAAAACTCACATTACATCATATTAGAAAATCTAAAATAAGTGGATAATTTTCTAGATATCACCACCTGTCAAAGTTAAGTCAAGATCTGATAATGAATTTATACAAACCTATAATCACTAGTGAAATAGAAGCAATAAATTAAAAATCATTCAACAAATGCCAGGATTAGATGTCTTTAATGTAGAATTCTACCAGATTTTCAATGAACAGTCAATGCCAATGTTCCTCAAATTATTCCACAAAATAGAAACAGAAACCACATTGCCATAATTGTTTTATAAGTCTATAGTTATGCTTATAATAAAACTACATAAAAATTCAACCAAAACAGAAATTGAAGACAAAATTATATCATGAACATAAGTGTAAAAATTTTTGATAAAAATACATTCAAGCATATTCTAGGAAAATATCAAAGAGAACCTTCTTTATATTTAGGTAGGCTTTATCCAAGAAATGAAGGGATAGTTCAATATATGAAAATCAATAAATATAATATGTTATATAAATAAAAATCAAAATTGATCCATATTTGATACCCTGATCCAAGTGTTTCAAAGGCTTCAACAAAATACCAGATACACTGAATGCACTAGAAGAGAAAGTGGGTATAAATCTTGAAATCATTGGCACAGGAAAGTCTTTCTGAAGAGAACATTAATAGCACAGATACTAAGACCAGTAACTATTAAATAAGACATCATTAAACTGAAAAGTTTCTTCATTTGAATCTAACATTTGAACAAATCAGCAGCCTACTAAATGGGAGCAGATTTTTACCAACTACACATCCAATAGAGAACTGGAGATATAATATTCAAAATATATGAAGAACTCAAAAAAATAGATATAAAGAAAATAAACACATAGCAAATTAATACTTTGGCTACAGAACTAAACAGTGAATTCTCAAAAGAGGACATTCAAAAGGCTGCAGAACACTTACAGAACTACTTGAGATTACGTACTCATCATGAAAATGCTAATTAAACCTACTTTGAGATTTTTATCTTACACCAATAAGAAAGACCATGATCATTAAAACAAATGACAGATTATGTTGCCACTGATGTGTTATAAGGGAAACACTCATCCATTGCTGAAGGGAAAGTAAATTTGGACAGTCATTATGGAAATCCATAAATCCATGTGGCCAGAGCTCAGGAAACTTGGATTCAATCTACCACAATATTCAGCTATACTAGTCTTAGTCAAATACCCAAGTATGCTTTTTGTAAACTACAGAGACCCTTCATCAACCTTATTCACTGTTGTACTATTCATAATAGTCAGTAATTGGAGATAATCTAGACATCTATCAATAGATAGAAAAATAAGATGTTTTACATTTATAGAATGCTACTGAACTTTTTAAAAAATGAAATATTTAAGTACTCAGGAAAATGAATGCAACTAGAGAATAATCATGATGACCTTGGTAATCCAGATGAAAAACAACAAATATGGCATGCATTTGCCTATATGTTGATGCTATTAAGTCAATGATAAACATGCTAAAATCCATAGAACCAAAGAGATTAGGCATAGAGTAAAAGACTAAGTAGAAGGAATGTATCTCCCTAGGAAAGAAAAATTGAATAGACAGTTATGGATGGATGATCATAAAGTGGAACAGTGGAATGGGAGGATAAACCAAGAAGGACAGAAGGGGAAAGGAAGAATATACAGGGAGAGGCAACTATAATTAAGGGTCATTTGAGAGGCTATTTGGAAACATAAATACAATAGGATATATATATATATATATATATATATATATATATATATATATATGAGGTTATCTAATTAATATAGTCAAATAATGGGAGAGGCAGGTCCCCTATTGGTTTTCTCTTGTCACCAAAAGAAATTTCCAGTGCTAAGATTGAGTTGTATCTAATTAACTTGCTAGTCAAAGGTGTCCCTTAAAAACTCCCATTCAACCCAGGCTGATTCTATGAATATAAGTTGCTCTCCACAAACTAATGGCAAAGCCCTATTGCTTAAGACAATGCCTACACAACTAATTAAACATAATGAATGTGTACCCACCAAGTGTGTTCTTGGCACTAGAAGGTACTCTGCATTCAACCAAAAGATAAAGTGATAGCACAAACCTTGTCCGAGTAACCAAACAATCTGATTTGACTTAAGGTCCACTTCACAAGAAGGAATCCTTACTCAACATTGCTTGTGTGACTAACAACCTGACAAAAAAAAGAGAAACATTGTTCTACTAAAGAAATATAGCAATAAAATGACTCCTGATAATATTATATTTACAAATCGATGCCTTGCCCAGTCATCATCAGGGAAGCTTCCTCCTGCTGAAAAATACAATAAAAACAGTGACCCATAGCAAGACAAAATGCAGAGAACACTCAGAAAAAAAAAAAAAAAAACCCAGGATATCTCCACCAAATCCTTCCTCTCAGGTCTCAGGAAATTCTGAGCAATAGGTGACAAAGTGTAAAAGATAGAAGGGGTGGAAGATCCCAGGGGAGCAAAACTTTCTAAACACAGCAGGAGTGACACATAACTAAACTCAAAGAGTCTATATGGATGCCCAGGGCCCACACAGGTCCAACACAGTGGCTGGATGGGGTCCTAGACACAAAAAAAGCAGTAGATACAAGCCCCACCCACAACTTAGAAATTATTTCCAATTTAAAACCACTTGCGAATGAAAGAAATTAGTTTCCTCCAAGATAGTTTCATTGAGGAAACAAACTGCTCTTAGTGGTAGTCCCTATGCCCAGCAAGAGATGGACAACAGAAAATGAACTCATAGACATCTTTGTCTCATAATGCTGTGCCAAGGCAAATTTTTTATACCTTGCAGGTCGTTTGTGTATATATTTAAAAAAATAATCTTTTTTCATTATGCATACCAATCCAAGTTCCCACTCCCTCCCCTACTCCCATTCCCTCCACATACCCTTCCACCACACCCCTATCCAGTCCTCAGAGAGGATAAGACACATTGCTTTGGGGAAGGTCCAAGGCTCTCTTTACTATATATAGGCTGAGCAAGGTATCATCCAAAGAAAACAGGTTCCCAAAAAGCCAGTACATGCGGTAACTAAAAATACTGGTGCCACTGCCAGTGGCCTCCCAGTCTGCCCCAGCCATGCAACTGTCCACCACATTCAGTGGGTCTAGTTTGGTCCTATGCTTGTTTCTTTCCAGTCCAGCTGGACTTGGTGAACTCCTATTAGCTCAGGTAAACTGTTTCAGTGGGTGAACCCATCATGGTCTTGACCCCTTTGCTCATGTTCTCATTCTTTCCACTCTTCAACCGGACTTTGGGAACTCAGTCCAGTGCTCTAATGCGGGACTCTGCCGCTGTTTCCATCAGTTGCTGGATCAAGGTTCTATGATGATATTTAATATATTCATCAATGTGACTAAAGACAAGTCAATATCAGGCCCTCTCTCTTCTATTGCTTATGGTCTTAGTTGGAGTCATCCTTGTGAATTCCTGGGAATTTTTCTAGAGTCAGGTTTCTTGCTAATCCTGTAATTGCTCCATCAATCAAGATATCTCTTTCCTTGTTCTCATCTCTGTCCTTCCTCCTTCTTGACTATCCCATTCCCTCAAGTTCTCACTTCTTCCTTTCTCTGCTCCTCTTAACCTTCCACCCTCCTTTTTCCCCCACCTCCATATTCCCAATTTTGTCTAGCTATAAACAAAGAATGTTAGGCTTATAGTTTATGATCCTAGAGAAGCTAATAAGGTGAACCCTAAGAAAAACATATAGATCACTTGGAAACTGGAAACAGATAAGATAACCTTTGTGTATATATTATGCTTCTGGTTTTCTTTTTACCGAATTCCTTTAGGTTTGAACATTCTACGTCTCTTTACCTATATGTATTTATTATAATTTTTCTTTGTCCCCTTTTCTTCTGCTTGTTTGTTCTGCCCTATTCTGACTTGTTTTTATTCTATATATAATTATCCCTTATGTGCCTGTTTATTTTCTAAGAAGAGACAAAAAAGAGGGGAGGTGCAGAAAAAGTTGGATGTGGGATGAGCCAGGGGAGTGAAATCATAATGTGAACAAAAGTCCATTTTCAGTAAAATTAAGTTAATAAAATAAGTTTATTTAAGTTTATTGCTTATTTTTAATGGGGATTATTTTGGATTTATTTCATTTCATTTTAGTTTTTTCTTTTGACTTTTTTATTACTTTTGGAAACAAAGTTCTATCTACTACATACTTCCACTATCTTTCAAACTTGGAAATTTGATTTTACTCAAATCCAAAGTACTAATATATGTCCATGGCTTTGCACATGTATATGAAGGCTAGAGGTAGAGATGGGTCTTCTTTAGTTGCTCTGCACCTTATGTTTTTGGGATAAGATTGCACTCTGAACCTGAAGTGCACCAGTTTGATGATGCTTGCTACCAGTTATATGCAAACTCTTCATGACTTAGCATTTCTCCTACTGGGATTACAGATGCACACTGCAGCATCTAGTTTTTATTTAATGTGTGTGTGTTTATTTATATTTAATAATATTATCTAGGATCCTCATGCAATAAGGCATCCACTTTACTGAGTGAGTCATCTCTCCAGTCTTTACCGTAAATGTCAAGAAATTTAATCACAAACCTATGCAGGAATTTTGGTCTTTGAGCTTCAAATAAACTTCTTTGGTTTCTAATTGGATATTATTTATTCTTTTTTAATTTTATTTTTAAGCAATCGTTTTTATTTTACATCACAATCCCAGTTTCCTCTCCCTCCCCTCCTTCAATTCCCATCAACTGCCCCTCACCCCAATTCCCATCCACTCCTCAGAGAAAACTAGGCCCCACCATTAGGAGTCAACAAAGTCTGTCACATCAGTTTGCAGCAGGATAAAGACCATAGCCCCATACCAAGGTTGAGCAAGGTATTGCTCAATAGAGAAAGGCCAGTTCAGGAACTAGGAGAAACACTGGTCCCATGACCAGTGGCACAATAAACTGCCCAAGCCACCCAACAGTCACCTATATTCAGAGTGCATAGTTTGGTCCTATGTAGGTTCCCCAGCTGTCAATCTGGATTAAGGTAGTTCCTGCTAGCTCTGGGTAGCTGTTTCTGTGGGTTTCCCTATCCTGGTCTTGATCCCTTTGTTCATACAATCACTCCTCCTTCTCTTCGAATGGACTGCTGGAGGTTGACCCACTGCTTAGCTGTGAATCTCTGCATCTTCTTCTCTCACAGCTCTAAGATGACAATTAAGATAGTCGTCAGTCTAATTAGAGGAGAAAGCCAGTTCAGGTACCCTCTCCACTATTACTTACATTCTTAGATGGGATCATCCTTGTGGATTCCTGGGAATTTCCTTAGTGCCAGGATTCCCCCAACCCAATAAGGACTCCCTTTGAAAAGTATTTACCTGTGTTTCGGGTTTTCTCTCTCTCTCTCTCTCTCTCTCTCTCTCTCTCTCTCTCTCTCTCTCTCTCTCCCCAAATCTTTTTTTTTCCTTAAAAATTTCCACCTCCTCCCCTCCTCCCATTTTCCTCCCCCTCCCCCTCCCTCTTCAGTTCTTAGAGACTATGCTATATGAAAGGAAAATTGACAAAAGATGATGGATTCCTATACTCTTGTCTTATAACATTATATGATCCTTTTAAAATACATTCAAACACAATTTGATAAGATATCACATGAAGTAAAATTTAAACATATTAGTCAGTTTTTCTAACCTCAGTGTTATTAAAGATATTGTACCCAAATGGGCCATATGTTAACAAGGCCGTCATAAATATAAGAAGTTACTCTTCCAAATAGCTGCAGAAAAGAAATTTTAAAATAATTTTAAATTTTAAATCCCCCTTTGCAAATTATTTGTATTTATCTGGTAAATTAACTTGTTATTTTAAATAGTACAGATTTTTCTTCAATCTGTGTCTTAACCTGTTATCTTACTAAATAAACTATAAATGTATGTTTATAGATACAGACATTTATTTTCTATATGTTAAGAGACAAGATTTCCAGGCAAAAATTGGAAACTTGGGGGTGGGGTGGGGTGGGGTTAAGGGGAGAAGGGGAGAAAAAAGTGAGAAGGGGGGATGGGAAGAGCTTGGAGGAATGGGACGGTTGGGATGGAGGAAGGGTGGATATAGGAGCAAGGAAGTACATATCTTAATTAAGGAAGCCATTTTAGGTTCGGCAAGAGACTTGACTCTAGAGGTGTATAGCCACACTGATGAATATCTTGCATATCACCATAGAACCTTCATCTGGTGATGGATGAAGCTGGAAACAGAGACCCACATTGGAGCACTTGACTGAGCTCCCAAGGTCCAAATGAGCAGAAGGAGGGAGAACATGAACAAGGAAGTCAGGACTGTGAGGGTGCGCCCACCCACTGAGGTGGCGGGGCTGATCTAATGGGAGCTCACCAAAGTAAGCTGGACTGGGACTGATGGAGCATATGATCAAACCAGACTCTCTGAACGAGGCGGACAAGGATGACTGACTGAGAAACCAAAGACAATGACACTGGGGTTTGATCTTACTGCATGTACTGACTTTGTGGGAGCCTAGTCTGTTTGGATGCTCACCTTCCTAGACCTGGATGGAGGGGGGAGGACCTTGGACTGCCCACAGGACAGGGAACCCTGACTGCTCTTTGGACTGGAGAGGAAGAAAGAAGGGGATGGGGGAGGGGAGGGAAATGGGAGGAGGGGAGGAGGTGGAAATTTTTAAGTAAAAATGAATAAAAACAATAAAAAAAAGCAAAAAATGCAAAAAGCAGAGAATAGAGTATCCATTTTATTCAATTCAGTGGCTCGAAATAAGCTCCACATAATAAACACTGATGAGAAGATGGTTTATGCATTTTAATTTTGGCAATTTTAATTCTGTAGGCTTTGAGTGTCCAGTTTTTGCAGTTTTCAAATATATAATTTTAACAGGAGAAGTGTTCTTTTTATTTATATTGGGCTCTACATTTTTCTCTGCTTCCCTCACTACCACTACGCTCATCTTCAACCCTCTCCAAAGGTCCCCATATTCCCAGTTTACCTAGGAGATCTAGTCTTTTTCTATTTACCATGTAGATTAGATACATGTATGTCTTTCTTAGGGTCTTCATTGTTGTTTAGTTTCTATGGGATTGAGATTTCTGAGCTGTTTTTTTTTTAGCTTTATGTTTAAAAACCACTTATGAGTGAGTACATATGATAATTGTCAGAAAGACAATTATCACTCAAAATGATGTTTTCTAGCTCCATCTATTTGCCTGCAAAATTCAAGATGCCGTTATTTTTTCTGCTGTGTAGTACTCCACATTATGTAAATGTGTGCCACATTTTCCTTATCCATTCTTCACTTGAGGGACATTTAGGTTTTTTTTAGTATCTGGCTATGACAAACAATGATGCTATGAACATAGTTGAGCATATGCCTTTGTAGCACAATTGAGCATCCTTTGGATAAATACCCAAAAGTGGTATTACTGGGTCTTGAGGAAAGTTGTTTCCTAATTTTCTAAGAAATTGCCACACTGACATCCAAAAGGGCTATACCAGCTTGCATTCCCACCAGCAATGCAGAAGTGTTCCCTTGACCCCACAACCTCTCCAGCATTAAGTTGTCATCAGTGTTTTTAAATGGAATCTCAGAGTTGTTTTGATTTGCTTTTCTCTGATGACTAATGATGTTGAACACTTCCTTAATTAATGATATCTTTTCCCATTCTGTAGGTTGTCATTTGTCTTGTTGAATGTGTCCTTGCTTTACAGAAGCTTTTCAGTTTAAAGAGGTCCCATTTATTAATTGTTTCAGTGTCTGTGCTACTGGGGTTATATTAAGGAAGTGGTTTCTTATGCCAAATGTGTTCAAGTGTACTTCCCACTTTCTCTTCTATAAGGTTCAGTGTGGCTAGATTTATGTTGAGTTCTTTGATACATTTGGAATTGAGTTTTGTGCATTGTGATAGATATTGTTCTAATTTTATTCTCTTACATGTTGATATCCAGTTATGCCAGCACCATTTGTTAAATATGCTTCCTTTTTTCTATTTGATATTTTTTGCTTCTTTATCAAAAATCATTGTTTGAAGGTGTGTGATTCGGTTCCATTGGTTCTCTTGTCTGTTTTTAGGCAAATACCAGGCTACTTTCAGTAGTGTGCCTCTGTAGTAGAGTTTGAAGTCAAGGATTGTGATGCCTCCAGAAGTTCTCTTATTGCACAGTATTGTTTTGGCTCTCCTTGTTTTGGTTTTTTTTTTTTCTTTTCTTTTTCATATGAAGTTTAGTACCGTACTTTCAGGGTCTATGGAGAATGTTGCTGGGATTTTAAAGAGCATTGCATTGAATCTATAGATTGTTTTTAATAAGATTGTTATTTTTTCTATGTTAATTCTGCCTACCCAAGAGCATTGGGAGATCTTTCTACTTTCTGATGTCTTCTTCAATTTCTTTCTTCAAAGATTTAAAGTTCTTGTCATACAAGTCTTCCACTTGTGTTTGATTAGAGTTACTCTGAGCCATTTTATGCTATTTCTGGCATTGTGTAGGGGGATGTTTCTCTGCTTTCTTCCTCAGCCTTTTTTATTATCTGAGTACAAGGAGGGCTACTGATTTTTTTTTTGAGTTAATCTTGTATCCTGCTACATTACTGAAAGTGCTTATGAGTTGTAGAAGTTCATGGTAGAATTCTGGGGATTGTTTATGTAAACTATCATATCATCAGCAAATAGTGAGAGTTTGACTTCTTTTCCAATTTGTATCCCCTTGATCTCCTTTTGGTGTCTTATTGCTCTAGCTAAGTCCTCAAAAACTGTATTGAATAGATTTGGAGAGAGTGGACAACCTTGTCATGTTCATGATATCAGTGGGATCACTGTGAGTTTCTCTCCATTTAGTTTGATCTTGGCTGTTGTCTTGCTGTATATTGACTTTATTATGTTTAGGTATGTTCCTTGTATTCTTGCTCTCCAAGATCTTTATCATGAAGGGATGTTGTATTTTTTAAAAAAAGATTTCGGCATCTATAGAGATGATCATATGGTTTTTATTTTGTAGTTTGCTTATATGGTGAATTACGTTGACATATTTTCTTATGTTGAACCATTCCTTCATCTTTGGGATGAAGCCTACTTGATCATGGTGGATGATGGTTCTTATATGTTCTTGGATTCAATTTGCCAGTATTTTATTTAGTATTTTTGCATCAATATTCATGAGTGAGATTAGTCTATAATTCTCTTTCTTAGTAAGGTCTTTCTATGGTTTGTGTATCAAGGTAATTGTAGCTTCATAAAAAGAGTTTGGCATTGTTCCTTCTGTTTCTATTGTGTGTAATAATTTAAGGAGTATTGGTATTAATTCTTCTTTGAAAATCTTGTAGAATTCTGAGCTGAATCAATATGGTCCTGGGATATTTTTGGCTGGGAGACTTTTGATGACTTTTTATTTCTTCAGCAGTTATAGGTCTGTTTAATTTGCTTATCTGGTCTTGATATAATTTTGGTAAGTGATATTTATCCAGAAAATTGTCCATTTCCTTTAAGTTTTCCAATTTTTTGGAGTACAGGTTTTTGAAATATGACCTGATGATTCTCTATATTTCCTCCATGTCTGTTGTTATGTCCCCATTTTCATTTCTGATTTTGTTAATTTGGATATATTTTTTCTGCCTTTTGGTTAGTTTTAATAAGGGTTTGTCTATTTTGTTGATTTTCTTAAAGAACCGACTCTTTGTCTCATTGATTTGTATTGTTTTCTTTGTTTCTATTTTGTTGATTTCAGCTCTCCATTTGATTATTTCCTGCCATCTAGTTCTCTTGAGTGAGTTCGCTTCTTTTGGTTCCAGAGTTTTCAAATACTTTGTTAATTCACTATTGTGGGGTTTTTCCACCTTCTTTATGTAGGCATTTAGTGCTATGTATTTTCCTCTTAACACTGCTGTCATTGTGTCCCATAAATTTGAGTATGATATGTGGTCATTTTCAATAAATTTTTAGGAAGTCTTCAATTTCTCTCTTTATTTCTTCCTTGACCCATTGATGATTCAGGTAAGCATTGTTTAATTTCCATGTGTTTGTGGGCTTTTTGGAATTAGTATTGCTGTTGACTTCTAGTTTTAAACCATGGGGATCTGATAAGATACATGGGGTTATTCCATTTTTTGTATTTATTGAGGTTTATTTTGTTACTGAGTATGTGGTCAATTTTTGAGAAGGTTCTATGAGGTGCTGAGAAGGTATATTTTTTTGTGTTTGGATGGAATATTCTATCGAAGTCTGTTAAGTCCATTTGAGTCATAACATCTGTTAGTTCCCTTATTTCTCTGTTCATTTTTTGTCTGACTGACCTGTCCAGTAATAAGTGTGTAGTGTTGAAGTCTCCCACTATTATTTTGTGGGGTATACTGTATGATTTAAGTTTTAGTACTGTTTCTTCTACATATGAGGGTGTCCTTGTATTTGGGGCACAGTTGTTCAGTATTGAGATTTTCTCTTGATGGATGTTTCCTGTGACTAATATAAAATTTCCTTCTTTGTCTCTTTGGGTTGATTTTAATTTAAAATCTATTTTGTTATATATCAGGATAGCTACACCTGGTTGTTTCTTAGGTCCATTTGATTGGAATATTTTTTCCTAACCCTTTACTCTGAGATGACATCTGTCTTTGAGGTTGAGATGTGTTTCTTGTATGCAGAAGAAGGATGGATTCTGTTTTTGTATCCAATCTGTTAGCCTGTGCCTTTTTATAGATGAGTTGTGTCCATTTTTATTAAGGGATATTAATGACCAGTGATTGTTGTCTTCTGTTAATTTAGTTTTAATTATTGGTGATGTTAATTTTGTTTTTAAATGTGTTCTTATGATTTCACCTACTCAAATACTAAACTAAAGCCAGGATGCAAACTTTACTGTTTTTTCTTTCTTTCTGCATCACTGTTTAGTACATTTTATAAAAGAATTTCTAAACTTAGTTTTCTTTAAAGCCTTCTTGTTCATTGATCATCCATTCAACATTTTACCCTTTGCTCTCAAAGTAGGAAACTCAATTTCTATGATGGTTAATGTAACTTTTGACAATTTAATGAAGAAACTTCTCAAGAGTCAGAGGGTAAGAAAAGAGATGGTTTTCCCCTCATATCAGAAAGTAGCACTGAAGTGCTAAGTATGTGGTTTTATTTACGTTCTTAGTATTGTAGCCTTGCCTGCCTGCCCTTAGTTTTAAATTAGTAAACATCTTAGAAACCTCCCTATTCAATACCTACTTTTTACATTTTTTTGTGATTTGCTACTTTTATTAGACAGGAGTGGGAGGCACTCACAGCTACACTGAAGCAGAGTCTACGCTTTCTAACATCCAGCTCTACATCTCCCCAACTTCACCTCTATTTGTCAACAAAATTCAAGATAAACAATTGACTAACAAAAGAATTTCAAGCTGCTTTCCACTATACTATGAAAACATGCTCAGAGATATGTTCTGGGATAAATAAGGGTGGTGATCCAGCTTACTCCCTGCCTTCTTTATGATTCTATTTTCATATAGCTTAAAGAATCTATTTTTTAAATTAGGAAAAGGTATTCTATTACACTCTACAATATATCCCAGCCAGGCTCAATTGCCTAAGCAAATCCTCCTATAATGGAAAAAAAATTCAAGTTTCAGAACAATGTTCTATTCGTGTCCTTCAGGCACAGATTAATAACAATAACAATAACTACATGATACAGGTGATTATGAGAATAAAATATGAAACTATGTTAAAAGTCATACTTCTCACTAATCCAGAATTTTGTTACAGAGATAAGCTTAATATAACCACAAGCCTCCCACCCAAAAAGAGGTGACATTTATCAAGGGACCTAAGCAAAAGACAGTTTGGAACTATGATCCTGGGCTAGAGTTCCATGTCTTTTCCCAGATGGTTGAGGGAAAAGTTTGGCATCAGTTTTGGAGTGACTTTCAGAAATTTTTTCAGATATTTCAGGTATATTATAGAATTTTGTGAGCAAGAATTTTAATTAATTCTGTTGTTTTTTCTCTTTCTGACAAAATGCATTCCCCCTGAGAGTATTCTCAGAGAGCAATGTGAAGATTCCACATGATAAATTGCAAGTACACATATAAATTCATCTGGATGAGCAAAATTGTCTGCTTTCTAGATTCGTGGGTAAATGGTGCATTGCCAATCTAGGAATGTACACCATCACAGCACATTCACCTTCCTCAGTACTAACAAAATGCATGATTACATTAACCTTGGTCTAGATCTTGGTCTTAGTTGCATACTTTATATGATTTTTATAAGAAGCAAAAATATATTCTCTTTTAAGTTCCAATGCAACGTCCAACACTCGTGTGAATTAAGAAGATTCTAGATGTGAGCTTAGGTTTGTGTTTGCATGTGATGTTTTCTTCATAATCACAACTGAAAATCAATTGTCAATAGACATTAGCAAAAATTATTGATGTCTGAAAATTAATGTTTATTATTTTGAAAAATATATTTTTTCATGTTATGTTTTCTTCTACCCCAATTCGTCAAAGATCCTCCCCACATCCCATTCCATCCTAATTCACATCTTCCTTTTCTGTCTCAACTTAAAAAACAAGCAGGCATCTAAAGAATAATAATAAAATAAAATAAGTAAAATGAAAAACACACCAAAATAGAGCAAAAAAAAAAAACAGAAGAAAGTAAAAATAAAAGCATAAGAAACACACATAGACAGGGACACACACTTTGATACACACATTAATCCAATGAAAAACCTGGAACTATAATATATATGCAAAGGACCTCTAAGATTAAAAATAAAAGGAAAAAGGGTACCTTACAAATCATGAGACAAAGAATCTCCAAAAAAACCATTGGGTGTTGGGGACTGCGGACCCCCAGACCCTGAGTTTCTTGTAAACAACTTGTTTTCCTCTGCTCTGAGCATCCTGCAGCTGCTCTGAGCGTGAGATCCTGATGGCAGGCTGGTGAGGCCTGCAACTGAAAGATCCCAAGAACTGGGGTGTGGCCACAGCCTATATAAGCTGCCCCTGAGGACAATAAAGTGGACATCCTTGACATTCTTGTATTAAGGATGTCCCCCGTGACCCCGTAAGTCTATTTGTCTCTGTCTCTGTGTGTATGATTTTAAATTTTCAACCTAGTTTCCGTAGCACATAGTGTGAAGAGCACAGAATGGAACTGGTGGGTGTAGTTTCACAATTGAGTTCTTTTTTCTGTTGACCATCTATTAAGCATGGTATCTGCCACTGAGAATGGTTTGTGTCACCAGTGAGACTCCACTGGAAAGAATAATTTTTATTTTCAAATAATTATCAGTTGGAGATAGCTTCTGAGTTAGGGACGATAGCTTGAATTTACTTTTCTCTCAGCACTGTGCTGAGAGATAGTATGCAAACCCTGTGCATACTATCACAGACTCTTACCATTTCTTACTTTACCTGAAGGGTGTATTTCTATCATATTAAACACATTAGTAATAAGAGTTTGGGATACCTGCCTTCTCCTAAATAGAAATTGAGGAGGAGTGGATTGGGTAGTGGGAACACAGAGGTGAGGGTGGGGTGAAAGATGGGGTGTAGAAGAGGGAGAGGAAACTGTGGCTGGGATGCAAAATAAATAAATAAATAAGTCTACTTATTCATTTATTTTTAATAGGACTATTCTACATTCTACTTAATTATATTTAATATACATAACAATAATATAAGCTTTAGACTTTTAAGACTTCTTTCCCCCCCTCTCACTTCCTCCTCTTTCTTTTTTCTTTCTTGCACACACACACACACACACAGCATTATAGGGCAAAAGTTTTTCAAATGCAGTCAAATGCACAATTCTCTAAACAAAGCATCACATTTTCATGATTGAATTCCTCCCCAAATGACACTGGTCTTCTCTTTTGAATTTCTTTATCTCCTCATTCCTTTCTCTCCATATAACAACTCTACACAATGTTTAAGTTACTTGAAATTCAGCAATGATTTAAAGGTACAACCTGCTTTTGCTTTACATATAAAGGGAAAATAATTTTTTCTCATAGAATATGAAAAGAAAAAGGATATGGATATGTCTGAGTGAGGAAGTAGGGGGAAGGAATTGGGAGGAGTTCTGTAAGAGAAAACATTGCATGAAAAAATTCATTGTCAATAAGAAGAATAAGATTTTTAAAAAATAATTAATTTTTAAAATATAATTTAGAGGCTAGTGATACAACTGCTTGGGTAAAACTTCTTGCTATAAAGGCTGAGGACCTGAGTTCATTTCAAGGACTACTTTGATGGAAGAAGAGAAACAACTTGACTCCCTAAGGTTAATCATTGAACTCTACACAGGACTACCACACTCTCAGAATAAATAAATTAATATAAAATAATTTACCACTTACATAAATTATTAAATAATTATATTAAAGTTCTGTTTGGAATTTTTATGATTGATGATTGAAAGCAATTGCATTTTTACACTTTGAAAACCAGAAAAATTAAAACTACTGTTTGGCTAATATCCAAAATAAGCAAAAATCAAACAGTTAATGTTATAGTTAGATTCATTCTTGAGTACAATAGAGAATATTTTTATAAGCCAAGAGTGAAACAACTTCTTAAAAAAAAAACAAAATAAAAGTAATGGTGGTGGAGTATGGCATAAAGGGGAAAGGGTGTCTGAACACATTTAGAAACATTCCAGAAGTCTATCAGAGAACAGGATGACATAATGAGATCCAACAGAGCATTTGAAAAGCAACACCGACAGAAGCTGACCAATCCACACTAGACTCCATGATTTGTTCATGAGTTTTTTTGTTTTCTTTACATATTACTCTCATTGATTTTCTTTCATTTTTTTTCTTTGATGGATTCTTTTCTCAAATGATATATCCTGATTATAGTTTATTTCCTTTTACTTCTTCTAGTTTGTCCTTATCTCCTCTATTTCTGAATCTTCTCTCTCTCTCTCTCTCTCTCTCTCTCTCTCTCTCTCTCTCTCTCTCTCTCCATTATAAGAGAAAATAACCAAATATAGCAAAATAAAATCTAATAAAGTGAAGAAAAAATATTATATCAAAATTGGATGCAGCAGCCCAACAAGAGCAAAAGATTTGCAATAGCAAGCACAAGAGTCAGATACTTGACTGTTCTTACAGTCAGAAGTCTCATAAAAATAAGCTAATAACTAAGATAAATGCAGAGGATCTGGGACAGACTAATGTAAGCCCTCTGCATTATTGGTTCATTCTCTGTGAGCTCATATTTGCCTTGCTTACTTGATTCATAGTGCCTTGTTCTCTATATCTTCTGTTCTTATACTCTTCATGCCTCCTCTCTTTAAGGATTCCCCGAGCTGAGAGGAAAAAGATTTGAAGGAGACCTCCAATTTAGACTCGCTCCCTCCACATAATGTCTGGTTGTAGGTCTCTATCTTGTCCCATCTGCTACCAGAATAAGCCTCTCTGATGATGACTGAATAAGGCATTGATTTGTGAGTGTAGCAGAGTATCATTAAGAATCATTTTTCTGATTTTTTATTCTTCTCTCATATATGATATCCCAACCACAATTTTCTCTCCCTCCACTCTTCCTAGCACCGCCAAACCTCCCCTCTCCCTCATATCCACTCGTCCTCTGTCTAGAGAAAAGAGCAGACCTCCCAGGAACATCAACACAACTTGCCATTACAAGTTAAAATAAGACTAGGTGCAAACACTCATATTAAAACTGGATGAGGCAACTCAATAGTAAGCAAAGGGTCCCAAGAGCAGGCAAAAGAGGTAAAGAAACCCCCACTCCCACTGTTAGGTGGTCCAGAATATTACCCAGTAACATATATGAAGAGGATCTAAAGTGAAACACATCAGATGGGGGGAAATCACAAATCAAATAATTCCACACTAACTCTGAACAGGGTATACTAAGGTTTTTCTTTATTAAAAGAAACTCTTTGATCAATAATTCAAAAAGAAATAAGGCACACCTGTCCCTCAAGGCTTTACTTGGAGCCATGTCTTATTGATCCATTGCCTCTCCCATTATATACTCTGTTTAAATTCCTTTTATATCTATATACATCAGGAAGTGCCTGCAGTAGTAATTCCATGTGGATAAAAGATTTTCAGTATTAGTTGCCCCTCCCCACATTATATCCTTTACACTACAATCCCCTTCCCTAGTTAATCCTCCTATTCCAGCTTCCCCTCTTCTCACTATAATACTATACTGTGTTTCCCATTCCTTGGAAGATATTCTCCTCCATTAGTAGTAACTTGTGGCTATTTGGATTGAAACACACACACAAACACACACACAGAGACATAATATATATATATATTAAAGGTGACAATCACATAGATCACATATAAGAGAGGATATGCATTATTTGTATTTTGTGATTTGAGTTACCTCACTTGGGGTGATTGTTTCATTCTCCATCTATTTACCTTCAAATTTCAGTTTTCTTGCACTGAATAATATCCCAATGTGTATATGTACCACATTTTCATTATTTATTAATCATTTGAGGAACATCTACACTATTTCCGATTTCCAGATATTATGACTAGAATATCAATGAACCAAGATGAGAAAGAATATATAGCATGTGTTTTTAGTTGATTTACTAAAGTTATTCTTTTGAGAACTGAAAATAAATCATACTACATAAATGAAGAAAAGACAAACACTTAAAATAGTGAAAAGGTGAATTTGTATACAAATGAGCTACTGCTGTTGTTTGATGAGGAGCTACTTATGTAAATTCTATTGCATTAGTTATTTTACTGTGGTAGATTTTTAATACATTTGCTTTTTAAGTGAGATAAATAGTTGAAGTAATTTTTAACGCCTTTATATTGGATGTTATCCTACACAGTCAAAAACTCTGCATATGCCGCTATGGCTAAGCTATAGAATCTGCTACTTAAGGTTAGCCTTCAAATTTCCCATTTCCATAATGCATTCCCTAAATCATTTTATACTGGTCTATGCTCAAGAAACACATGATAAATATTGACTTGCTATATGGATCAGTACTCTCTACCCATGTGAAGACAGGGAGTTATTTCTTTAAATAACTTTCTATTAAGTTGTCGCTCAGTTTTATAGAAGATTTCTTGTCTACCTAGAGGTACACTCACCCTTGTGATTTCAGAAGCAGCTTCTCAGTGCTAAGAGCAGCAAGACATACTGTACACAGAAACCGTGCCCTGCACAGATGAAGACATAATGAGAGCAGGGTAATGAGCAGAATAACAGTGTGCCAACACAAGACAAATTTCCTTCCCTTGGAAGCAATGTCTACAGAGAATTCCAATGAGAAAACACAATACTTCAAACTGTTCGGCTGGGATATATTTTCTTATCAAGCAATGCATTTCTTATCATGATGAAAAAGAAAATGGATCCCTAGCTAATGCTGATAAGTTAAGCGAGATAATGTGGTGCAGTAAACATTAATACATCATCCTCCGCTAAGTTTCAAATGAAAATAAGATAACAAAGAAGTAAAGTGTAAAAGCAAAACTGTATGCCATTCACATGAAAGAGACCAAGTAGAACTGATATTGGCCTTCGATTCAAAGTAAGAGATTCCAAATCAACTTCGCTAATTTTTAAACAAAGTCTGAAAACTTTATTTCTTCCCTAAAACAGCATGCTACTTAATTAAGCTAATGAACAACACTGCAATCATTCTAAGAAGGAAAGGGGTATCTCATAACAAACTGAAAACTGAAGTAGAAATTTGTATTACCATATTTTTAATGATGAAATTATTTATTAAAATAATGATATTCTAGTTATAAATATCATTGTTGGCATTAAAATGTTCTATTATGGAGAGTTTAGCATCTATTTATTAAAATAATGATATTCTAGTTATAAATATCAATGTAGGCATTAAAATGTTCTATTATGGAGAGTTTAGAGATATTTTTGGGTGGTGTTTCAAACAGAAAACAGTGTGCAGTTACCTAGAAAGCATTAGCATGTCAGCATTTTTTTGGACTTGTATAGTGAGATCTTCACTTGAATCAAGAACACTGGAGCAGACATTAGATACCCATTCTGAATACCCATTCTGAAAAAGCCATTGTTCAGATTCTGCCTCGTCATTTTAGCTCTTCTGTTATGAACCAGTTCATATCCAGATTCTTTTATCTCCTTTGCCATTATTGAAAACAGATTCTTTTTGGTGATGCAACATGCCTTTAATCCCAGAACTCAGGAGAAAGAGGCAGGGCAGATGTTTGAGTTTGAGTCCAGCCTGGTCTACAGAGTGAGTTCCAGGACAGCCTGGACTATACAGAAAAAACAGTTTAGAAAAAAAATGTTTTATTATACATATATCTTGATTGGTTTTCCCTCCCTCTACTCATCCTAGTCCCTCCCCACATCCTTCCCACTGCAGATCCACTTCTTTCTGTCATTAGAAAAGACAAGGCTTCTAGGAGAAAAAAACAAACATGACAAAATAGAATATAAAAAGATAAAGCAAAAACCATTACAAAGAGACTGGACAGGGCAATTCAGTAGAAGGAAAAGTGTGATACAATCAGGATCCGTAGCAACCTTTAGGTGCAATGTCCAACACCACACCAACCAGTCCACATGGAGACTGGAAAGACAGTGAATTAAGGAGCTTTCTATAGAAACCCACACCCATGCTCTCAGGTATGCCTTGCTCTTTCCCTATCCCTCTTTCTTCCTATAAAACTCTATTCCTAAAACCTATATTAAAATGTGTTTCAATAAATTCCAACTCTGATTTATACTGGCTTTCCCAGAAATTCTTTATTTGAGGAGGATTCAAGGTTATGGCTTTATCTGAGTGGAGGTCCACCAAAAACAAAAGTACTTGAGGCTGCTTGCCTCAATCTGAAACACATGGAAATTAAAGAAGCTCACAGAGATCACATTTTAAGGAACCTTTCTTTACCATCATTTTACTTACTTTGTCAAATCCATTCCAGTAATATACCAACTTTTATATGTATTCCAGTATTTTTAGCATTTATATATCTTTCATTTATACTCCTTGAGATTTGATTATCTAGGAGTTAATTAATTCTATGAACCATTTGCAAATCTCTAGGCCATTCAATTTAACTACTTTAAAATGTAACATTTATATTACAAAATTCATTAAGAATCATACCCTATGTTAATGTAAGCATGTTTATTCAATTATTAATTGCATGATTATGTTTTATTCATATGTACAAACTTCAATTTTTGAAATTGATATTAAATGTATATTTATTTAGTTTTGTGCTTATTCAATTTGTCTTGCATAAGTAATGATACATTGAGTCAGATAAATCAGTATCATGACATTCCTGAAAATTAACTTCTACTCCAAAATGAACTCATAACTACAAGAAACAACAACTCTTATTTATCTGAATGCATAAGAGATTATTGAACACATTCTCAAAGTCTTCCTAATACCTTTAGGAAAAACTGTGCTGCCTGACATAAATTAGTTAATTGTAAATTTGTTAATAATTGAGAATTATTAGTAATATATAACATTTCTCCATTTCAAGGATATTTGTGTCTTTGATCTTCTCTATTTATAGTTCTTTCAAACTTCTAAGACCTTAACATCCTTACATCATGCTAATCCTTGGAAGTCAATGCCACTGAAACTCATCAAGAAAGGCTTCGGTTGCACTCAGATCCACAAGTAAAAGCTGTCTTTCATCCAAGTCATCATTGTTTGCTTGACGTACTTTGCTTGCTGCTTCACTTCCCGTGAATAACCTTCCATGAGGTCTATAAGATCGTCAAACATGAGTATTTTTGTTCTGATACTATGTAAATGCTTCACAAAAAAATTTCTTACTTAAACACATTCTATTTAAATCCAAACTCTGGAAAAAATAAATCATACTGAAGTTTATTCTAGACTGAGTTCATTCTTGAGCAACAAGTTAAAGTCTTAATGTGAAATAATGAAAATATGTATTCCAAGGAGACACCTGGCCCAGGACTGAGAACTGCATTCCAAGTTACAGCACAACACAGAATCAGTGCCTTTTTTCTGTGAAACATTTCTGTTTCTGATGTCACCTCTACCACATGAAAGATGTCAGCAATCTTCTTTCTAATAGTTTAATCACTGATTATGTAAAACATTTCATTTTCATTCAGACAAGGTAAAAGCATTAATATTCTTCACACTGTCTTCTCCTTCTCCTGCTGCCTATTTAATTTAATTCTTTAGATACAGCAACAAAAAGTGATTTAAGTTTTCTTTTTTGAAGTCATGATGAATAATCATAAGAAAGAGTCAATATGTTTTAAGGATAATAACTCTTTTGTGCTTATTTATCAAAACAGATGCCCCCTAGAAAACACATTTCATTTTGGAAACTTTGAAAATATTACCCACATGGTTCTGGATGGATATAAAATTTATAAATCATGATTTCTATGAAAGCTACAGAAAACCCAAAATTTAAAATTTTAGAATAAACTGTTAATAATTATATAGTGCAATTATGCCTTTAGCTTAAATTGATACACCCTGAAAAACCATTCTTTTCTGAGACTGAAAGACTATTTATTTTATAAAGAACTGAGAACAAACAATAGTAATGCCAAAACAATGAAGGAACACTGTGATTCCTTTGGATGTTTCAATAAGAATAAACATATATTAATTCTATTAATACTGAGCATGGTAAACTATATTAGAATTACTTGCACAGAAATAAAATGAAGCCTTATAAAGAGATGGAAATTTGACTCTGATTTTTTTTATTACTGAGTAAATAAAGCTTCATGACTAAATAGGGTTTGCTACAGTTTGATTTGTGTTTAACTTGTTGACTAGCACAGCATGTCAGTCTTGAAAGTTTAACCATATCTACATACTTCTGAAAGTGGTGAATTTTTCACTTAGAATCTTACACTCTTTTGATAAAGTTCTATATCAAGTACCATTCTACTTCTCCTTCAAATGTTTGTTTACATCCTCTTCTTTCAGGAAAGTCAATCTGGCAGTAAAATAATTCACAGAATGAAAAATATTAATGAGCTATAAATTAAGAATGTGAACATCCAAAGTTGCTAGCAGATCCCACCCTTCTCTCTGTCAACATCTATTTCACTTAGAAACCTAGAAAAGTTTATTAATCTAGGAAACCAAGCTACTTTCTCCAAAGGCAGTTTATGTGAAGAATATATATATGTTCACATTTGTTTATGTAATACGTGGAGAACAGTAATAAGTTTATACAGTAAGCTTCTACCATGCTTAATTAGGATATTCCTCTGTTTCTTTCTTTAGAAACACTAGTATCAATGTACTCCTGTCTGGCCTAAAACTCACTACTCTTCTGTGAATTACATTTAGTCGTAGATTCTTTTGCTTCTATTTCTGGTAGAAATAGGGAGAACAGTACTGCCCCACCATACCTAATTTATACATGTAAGGCCAACTGAGTATCATGTACAGCCCATTGGGTCCAATTTTCTCATCATATGTTCACTCCATGTTGACATTATTTTGCATTAAAGCAATAACCAAAAGAAGTTCTAGAAAGAAGTTCAAAGACTGACATATTTTATATTATATTGAATTAAGTATTTTTTGTTTAGCTATAAGGCAAAAGAAAGGTAAACTTCATAGTGAAAAGTCAAGCTGTCAGGTAATTCATGGTTTTACTAATAGTTCTTTATTGTGAGAAATAAGAAAATTATAAAATACTAGGCAAGTGAACTACATCAGTGACTATGCCTCATGAATTCTAGATCTGAAACCAAAATAAATTAATATTGCTATTTATTAAATATTAAATACTGCTTTTGAAAATCTTAAATTTGATGACCTTATTACCTAAATCACATGGTAAAATAATAGAGTGTAAATTTTTGTTTTAGAAAAGAATATAGATGTGAAGTAATCAAGACAGGAGAATGAAGGTCAACTTATTTCTCTGTAGTAGGGAACTGCGGGCCACTTCCTGCCACCCAGCTCCCAGCCACCTGGCTAGCTTATGCCCCAAAATAACGACACACAAACTGTATTCATATAAACACTGTTTGGCCCATTTCTATTAATGTGTGTAGTACCACAAGGTGTGCTTACCAGGAAGATTCTAGCCTACATCCATCCTGGGTCGGAGCTTCATCGTGTCTGCCCTGGAGAGGTGAGGCATGGCATCTGAGTTCACTTCCTCTTCCTCCCAGCATTCTGTTCTGTTTACTCCACCCACCTATGTTCTAACCTATCAGGCCAAGCAGTTTCTTTATTAATTAACCAATGAAAGCAACAGATTGATATGACACTCCCACATCATTTCTCCTATATCAGAAATGGTAAATCCAATATTTAAAAAGTTTAAGACAACATATATCCACAAGAAACTAAATGTAATTATTAGAACAATGGAGATAAGTTGTAGTACATAATGAACACATATGCTAGCTACTATAGCAAATCTTTGTAAATAAGAATTCATTAACTCTTCAGTAGAGTACTTTTAATATGGCTGAGCAAGTAAACACGCTTGCTCTAAAAGCCTAAAAGCTCAAGTTGGATCCCCAGAAGCTTAGTCAAAAAAAAAAAAAAAAAAAAAAAAGAATTGACTCCAGAAGTTTATCACATAGCCTTCACATAAGAACCATGGCATGTAATGCAATACTTGTAGACATACATAATGCGCACACACACACACACACGTGAAGAAGGGATAAATAAATGAAACAAACAAATAAGCCAGTTGGTGGTGACCAGTACCATTAATCCCAACACACAGGGAGCAGAGGCAGGAGAATTTGTGAGGAAGAGTTATACTACACTCACCATACAAATTTATCCATAAGATTTGAGGTGATTAGTGGGCACTTTATGACAATAGCAAGATAAGACCCAGCTAGAACGTGACTTTTCTGAGATTGAGTTGTCTATTGGACAAACACATGTAGTTTTCACAAAAAAAAAAATTGTGTGTTTCTGTACCATTGGCTAGAGCTCTAAGTGAAAGATGATGAGATAGGTACTATATGTTGAGAACTGGGAGTTGAGTCTCTGATAAATGGAGACAAACATGAGAGGTCTGACTTTGACTAGTAGGAATGAAGAAATTTTCTAAATAAAACTTTTTCTAGTAAATTGAATCCTCCACCATACTATTTTCTAATTCAAACACATGAACAATATTTAAAACTCTCTCATTTAAACATCAGCATAATTTTGTTTTTCAAATAAAGATGGCAATGAATCACAAAATGAATTAAAATGAAAAAATTCCAGAGAAGTAATAGAATTCAGAAGAGTAGATAATTTACAAATGAGACAAACCAAGCCCAAAAGTTTACTTTTAAAACAATAATCAAAGATGCATGTCCCACTGCCCCTCTGAATAAAACTACCCTTTCCTTCTCCCATACCACCAAGCAGTAATACATGATGTTTCAACTTTTGACTTATCAAAAAAGAAGAAAGAAAGAAAAAAGGAAAGAAAGCAAGAAAGAAAAAAAGAAAGAAAGAAAGAGAGAAAGAGAGAAAGAAAGAAAAAAGAAAGAAAGAAAGAAAGAAAGAAAGAAAGAAAGAAAGAAAGAAAGAAAGAAAGAAAGAAAAGGCTAAACGAAGTACAGCAAAGTAGGTTGCATAGCCATTTTTCATATATAATGATAATAGAGCACCTGCCATGGGCAAAAAAAGAAATCTGTGAATAAACCCATGTTAAGGAGATAAAAAAGAACCCATGAACATCGATCTACTGATGCTTTGCATCCTTTCTGAGTGAGGAAGCTGTTTTCTATGTGCCTTGTGAATTTTTCATTAATTTGGGAGAGATGAAGATAAATCACTCTATTTTCTTATAGCATATTAGCAGAGAAGGTGGAGTCTGCTTTAATTACTGCCAAACTACTTTCCCTGTTGAAGAACAGCATACTTCCAAGGTTCATGTAAAATGCAGTTTAGATTATCAAAAAGGGGAAAAGTTAAAAAGAAATAATTTTTAAATCAATTACTTTTAACTCTCCAGTAAAAACTATTATTGCACTTATTATTTCCTTTTTGAAAGCCTTCATTAAAGGTGAAATGTTATAATGTATTTTATTCACAGTAGAAGCATTGTAGGTGATATTGAATGCACATTCTTTGATGCTTAAATATATGAAAATATTTTTACTTTAAGATTTAAAAGCATATTCACTACTAGCGTTTTCACCAAAAATTACAAAGTTAGCTTTCTTACTTTCTTTATCATTTTACTTTTGATGCTTTGCTGAGACAGGATCTTATATTCCAAGATTGGCCTCAAAAGTTTTGTGTAGTAGACAATGGCTTTGAAGTTCTTATTCTCCCACCTCTACCTCCTGAAGGCTGCTGGAATTATAGCCATGTGGCAGCATGCCTGACTTATGCAGGTTAGTGATTGAGCCTTGCGCTTTAAGCTGCCCAAGACCTCTACAGTCTGAGTTATACCCTTAGCCCCAAAAGGTTGGTTTTCTTAATGCATGCAAACCATGAGTTTTCATTTGGTTACAGCTATTGTTCCACATTCCTAAAACTCCCTTCTCAGTTACAAGATGAGCTATAGAAAATGAGAGCATTAACTCCTTGAAGATCATTTCTTAGGGCCTTATTTTTCTCTCTACCCATCAATTTGTGATAATCTAACAAACACCACTTGCTTGTGACTCTAAAATGACAAAAGTCACTAAATGTGTGGAGGATATTTTATGCAGATGAATTCTAAGTATAACAAAGACATTCGACTGTGAACTAACTGCAACTGTGTTTCCCAAGACCAACAAGAGAATCTGTCATGAAGTTTTCACTACTAGTGAAGAAAGAGCCCATGAGGAGATTATTGGCAGTTAATGGATATTGGAACAGGAGTTGATGTTTTCCTCAACAGTGTAACCACTAGTAAGTTGATGTGGTGGTTGTGAAATTGCCCATGTTCTAGTTAATAACTTTTTACTTGTGCTTCTATAAGAAATTCTCATTTAATCCACTGGATCACATACTGTTGGTAGAGATTTCTGTTCTGTCTGGTCATGCAGCCATTCAGCCCCAAAGAAACACAGACAGGTCTACATTAATTAAAAAATGGTTGGCCTAGTAGCTCAGGCTTCTTACTAACTCTTATAATTTATATTAGCCCATAATTCTTGTCTGTGTTAGCCACATGGCTTGATACCTTTTTCAGTCACATCTTGCTTGCTCTGTATCTGGCTTCCTCTGTGTCTGAGTGATGACTGCAGACTGACTTTTTCCTCTTCTCTGAATTCTCCTATTCTGGCCCTGCCTATAATTCCTACCTGGTTGTCCCACATATACTTTCTTCCTGGCTACTGACCAATCAGCATTTTATTAAAATACAATTGACAGGGTGCAGACCATTGTCCCACAAGACTTCCCCCACCTTTTAAAAAAAAAAAAAAAAAACAAGAACTCTGAATCGAATCTCCTTTGTTTAGCTTTTCTCCTGATCATTATCCATAACAACTTGTAACCAACATTCTGAACAAAGATAAATATCCATAATCCATTTTTTGAAATATGATCATAGTTTTCCAGGCTACTTCCTGCTGATTGGGGGTGTTGATAATCTTATGGGGACCTAAAGAAAATTTTGAATTATAGTCAAGTCCTGAAAGGAATATTCTGTGAGGCTTGATCATCACAGCCAGCAGTCTAGAAACTGTTCTGAACGCAGAACATTGGGCCATCTGTTCCTATCGGAGATTTTTCCAGGAATCTTCCTTGATAAAACCTGATTTTTCTTAAATCAGAGTGAATCCTTAGCCTCTCATTTCCTGTGGAAACAAATCAAAACCTCTTCTACAAAGTAACATATATTTTGACTTATATTTTAAAATAAAAACATTCAAAATATTGAATGTTGAAAAATCTGAGCTGGATTAACTCAGAAGCATTTATAATCAAATATCTTTTACAGCTTTTGCTCCTTCCTCAGCCACCAAACAATTTGAAGACAACACAATAATATATAGTACCCAGACTCTCTGTGTATTTTCCATCTTTATGTGGTTTTATTTTAAACTCTATTTCTTTTAACTTTCTTTTTAATTTTTGACACAGTGTTTTTCTGTGTCTTTGGATGTTCTGAAACTCATTCTGTCCACCAGGCTGTCCCTGAACTCACAGAGATCTGCCTGCCTCTGCCTCCCAAGTGCTAGGATTAAAGGTGTGTGCCATCACACCCAACTTCTTTCTTTCTTTCTTTCTTTCTTTCTTTCTTTCTTTCTTTCTTTCTTTCTTTCTTTCTTTTTGAGGACTTTATCCTTTTTTCCTTTCTCTCACAAGCCTACATATATTTTTAAACACACTGTAAAACTATTAGAGGTTTTCCTCATTTGAATCTATCTTTACTGTATATCTCTTTTTTTCTGAACACATGAATCTTTAATTTGCTAAGCAATATGGCTAGGATTATAACTATAGCTTTGACAGCTACATCCACCCCATTCCTTATCTTTTTGAGAATCGAGTTTCATAGTGAGGTATTGGCCAGAGCCATGGTTATTGCCACAACTCTATGGCATTTCAAGGGCCATGCCACCACCAAGAAGCATGCGGTAGGCTATTCATAAACGCTATTCAAATATTTTGTGGCAGAGCCTCTTAAAAGCACTGCAAAGTTTTTGCAGCTATAGCTGAGTCAGGAAGCCTCTCTTAAATGAGACTCATTTGCCTCTAGCAAACAGAGCCCACCTGAGAAAACACTGCTATCAATAAGCCATACTTAACTCTATTCTTTTCTGTATAGAATTACTTTCCAAGCTATCTCAGGCTTTATGTGGATGCAGTTGTCCACATGGGCACCATTGGTTGACCAAGGGTTTCTGTCCTGCCTAGTCCTGCAGCTGTCCAGCCCTAAAGAAACACACAGAGTTCTACATTAATTATAAACTGGTTGGCCTAGTGGCTCAGACTTCTTATTAACTCTTATAACTTATATTAGCCCACAATTCATGTCTGTGTTAGCCATGTGGCTTAGTACCTTTTTCGGTGAGGCAGTAATATCTTGCTTGCTCTGTGTCTGGTTTCCTCTGTGTCTGGGTGGTTACTGCAGACTGACTATTTTCTCTTTCCTGAATTCTCCTGTTCTTAGCCCACCTATACTTCCTTACAGGCTACCGGCCAATCAGCATTTTATTAAAATACAATTGACAGGGTACAGACCATTGTCCCACAGCAATATACAATATATATATATATACATATATATACATATATATATATAATATATACAGCAATATACAAAAAGACTTCTTTAATGAAAGTTTCTATAGGAGAAGAGGTAATTAATAAAGCAGATGAGAAGATAAACTAAACTGTCAAAGAACAACCACAAAATTAATCAATGAGTATTCATATCATTAGTACTACAAAATGACAAAAGTATATGGAGGAATTTCTTTGGTTTTGCATGATAAGTACAATCTGTATAGTGAATATATCTATAGAATAAAATCAAACCATGTGTGCCTTTAAGTTACAAAAGTAACACACACTACACACAAAAAAAAAGTCATGTCCCTGATTGACTCTGTAGAGATATCATGGTGGAGTTTCCATACTCTTAAGGATTAAGACAAAATATTTTAGCATTTCTCTCCTAATAGTAAGTGCCATCTTTTCCTGTATTCCCAATTTGGATATCAAGCAGAATCATGTATATGATCAGAATCTGAAGACAAAATATTCCTTATAGCAAAAAGAATCTATGAAATTTGGAAGATTGTAAGTTAGTTTGGCTTTATTTATGGTTTCAATACATTTTTCACACCTATTTCCTCACAGTGATGCCTAGGACATTTTGCTTGTTTTTTTTATGTGTTAAGCAAGTGTTTTACCACTGAACTACTGGCATACCAAAAACAAGTCAGTAAGCATAATTCAGTTGGTTATCTCACATGTGTAAATTAATTAACTGTCTGAGCACTTGACAGGTTGACTGATAGCCACTTTCTCCAAGAATATGTAGGTCTATATTTATATTATCATGTCACAGATTGCTACATGCAATGGACTCATTAGACCCAGCTGCAAATTGGTATATGATTGAATATAATTGTGAAAGTGAGAGAAAATAAATGAAAAAAAAAAAACATAGTGACTGACAGTATTAATACTGTGAGTACAAGTGAAAGTGTTGGAGAATAGAGAGAAATGGAACTGGAAAAATTCAGGCCTAAAAAGATCATTTGGTGAGATCTGATTGAAGGTATGTCATCTGACATGTGACTCCTTTCATCTGGGTTAAATTTCAGCTCAAAATAGACATTTGTAATTTACAAATGTATTAGAAACATTGTTTCTAACTAAAATTCATAAGTGCTCTTTAATATACAAATATGGGACAAAAGTCTCCCATTTGCATATAAGGCTGTTTATTTCTTAAAGTTTCACATTAGCTTTCCTATAAAACATTTCTCACAATTTATAATTTTGAACATTCTCAGGAAAAATTAAAATTAAAACATAAGATAATATTATAAATGTATTCATATTCTTTATTATCTTTTTCTCAGCATTTACAGGATTCTCACCAATAATTTTTCATAAGTCTATGATTTTAGCTGCTAATTTTATCAATTTCAAAATATTCCTTGTATTTCTTATCTCTAAAATTTTGTAACAATGTTTTAGATATTTGTATGTTGAAATAATAGAACTATAAAAGCAGATATTATAGGCATAATAAACAAAGTATTATTGATTCTTTATGAAGCTGGTTGTAGATACACATGTATGTTCTTTGCTGCTAGTACTAATGTTATATCTGTTATATTTATTTTAAAAAAACTAAGCTCAACTGCAAAAACAAAACAGAAAAATATGCATTTTCATTAATAAGTGTGCAAGACTATTACCAACAATGTAAGAATAAAATATCCCCATCTTATCTTTTAGTCTTCAATGGGCACGCACCAACTGCAAATTTAATCTGGAAAGGATAGTGTTAGGCAATGTGCTACAAGTGAAGCTAGAAGAGTTACTATAAGGAAGTTTCTACTACATTTGTAGGCAGATAATGTTCTCCTCTGTTCATTTTGAAGTTTCCTCTGTGAATGTAGATCCCCACTTTCACCAGAGAGTCAAAGTAGGGGTTGAGACCAACTTCTCTCAGAATTTTTCAAGTCCACTTCTAATTCTCATTTACTTGGGTTATTGACAGAATCCACCATGAATACTTCTCAGCTCTCAACTGAGAATTACTCTCAGCTCGTATAGACTACCCCCAGGCCCTGTCCAAAAGTTTGCTTATTCTTAAAACACAGAAGAATTTTTCTTCTGGAAGGTTTTTCTGTTGTTATTGTCTCTCAAAGGGTTTTTATGTCTCCCTGCTAAAAATCTACCTGTTCAGGTTCTATTCATAAAGAAGATTAAGCACTTTAATTAATTTGAAGTCAACTGATTAGGTATTTTCACTATATCTGCAAAGTATTTTTAACTTCCTAAGCCCTACTGATTGGAAGTTGGCCACAGACCTAAGTGCACCTAATGGGCAGAGAGTTTAAAGGTCACTGATGAGACTGGGATTCTGCCTGTTGCAAGCAGGGTGCAATGCGAAAAATGTAGAGGTCACAAAATTTGTTTTGTAAGATGTTAAATGATGGTTCTCAACTTTTATGTATGGATCTTTCATTTCCAAGACTTAGCATAGTGCCTCACATAGGAAACACCAAGAACTACTTAAGTATTCATAGAGGGAGGCTATATTCAAATGTTACACATGCGTGCAGAGTCCAGAACAGTGTGTCAGATTCCTTCAAACTGGATTTACAGTTATAGCCATGTCATGTGGATGCTGGAATTGAACTTTGGTTCTCTACAAGAGCAGCATATTCAAATTCTGAAGCAACTCTCCATACCCTGAAAAAGAATTTTTTGTTATAGGTAATTATCCCAATATAATCACAGCACATTGGGCACTCTGTCAAAAAAGCATATTGAATTAATATGTAAGATTACTACATATCTTTTTTTGAAGTTTACTCATTTAATTATTGCAAACTCTCATTCTCAGGATAAGGATCTGCAGCAGAGGAAAATTAAGCAGTGTGTCTAAAATCACACACCTAATAAGGAAAGGAACTAGAAAATGAGCCAAGGGAGTCTACATCTAAAACTTATTTGTGCAAGTAGCATACTATGCCAACTTTTTAAGTGTAGTGATCTAAAGTATTTTTCAATTTCTTTAAAGTGAAAGTAAAAATCAAAGCTAATTATTTCAAATCCTTAGACTAATCTGCACAGCACAGATACCTCTATGGGTAGTCAACAGCTCAATCTTTTGTTTTCTTTACTGAAATGTGTCCTAGAACATTAGTTCTAAGGAATACAGAAAATTATAATGTAAAACTGATTGTTGTGCCCAATGTGTTAGAAATCACATCAAAACTAAAATTGGTCTATTTCATGCAATACTTCTTAGAATACAAAATTTGATAATATTTGAGCAAATCATGATATTTTTTCTAATTTTCAAATTATTGAGTTACAAAATCATTCCTTTTCAGATCTCCACTCTGTGAGTACGAGCTCTTCACAAAGCATATCTTCCAAATGTTTCTTTCAAATTCTCATCAGTATTTTTATATTTTTGAACATATCAATTTTCAGAAAAAATAAGTAATTTCATTTTGCAATTTGGGTACCTAGTTATTTGTCCTACAAAAAAATTTATCACAAACTCACAGAAAATGTTCACTATCTATTCCTAACCTTTTGTTTGCTTCAAGGAGAGATTGTAGTGGTAAGACATGAAAGCAAATTTGTGTTGAAGTCAGTACAAATGGATATATTAAAAATGCAGTGGCATGTCAGAGAATCAAGACATGATTTAATAACAGTCTACGTTGAAACTTAAGATAATCTCCAGTACTGCTGCTAACCAGTCAGTTCCCACAAATGCACAAAGCATTGGAGCTGCCTGGGTGGTGCGGGAGTGAGCGGGTATGGGGAAATGGGGATGTGTAATCAGTACTATTGTTGCTCTTGCCCCACAAACTCTCCTCTCCTTAACTGTCTCTCAGATGCAATTTCTAGGTTCTTCTTCTCTTATTTGAACTGTGGGAAGGTTCATTTTGTCAGTGAATTCAAGGTCTGTGTCCCTGCTGAAGGGAAGCAAGCAGCATTCTTGAATGTCAGGGTAGGCTTCCCATCAAGATGTATAAGATGATAAATTCCTCAGACCAAGGACAGAGATTATTTTGTAAACAGGCAAAAAGTGATTATGAATTCACTACATAGAAACACTCCTGTTTAGAATACCATTAACTAGACACTAAGATCAACAATTAATAAATGGGACCTCATAAGACTAAGAAGCTTCTGTACACCAAACACACTGTAATTTGGACAAAGGGCAACCTACAAAAGGGGGAAGAAAACTTACTAACTACAGAACTTTTGGTGGGAGTGGGGAGGGGTGGTTACCGTCAATCAGAAGTCATCATATAAAGTGCCACCCCAGGTCTCTGGGCCTGCACATGGGAGAGAGGAAAAACAACAGCTCTATGCCATTCCTTGTAGCTGGGGCAAGTAAGACTTAGCCACTTGCCACCTATGACCTAACCAAGAGTTCCCACAATGGGTAGTCAGGCACCATTGTGGTGAGAGATTACAGGGTGGGAAAGTGGAAGAGAGGGAGAGGCAGAATGATTCATGGGCTGGGGAGAAGGGCATATCTGGAGAGATGAGGGTGGTGAGGAATGGACTGCAGAGACTACCCACACACCCAGTACAAGGATATGTATAGGACTGGGCTATGATGAAAGGCTAAGTCTTGGTTCAGGATCATGGAGCAGCCAAGGGGACCTATGTCGATGATTATAGCTCTGTTACCACTGGTGACCTTGTAAGGACCTGTGGTCTGGGTCACCAGCTGGGCCACATTGATGTAGGAGGGCTGCACTGTGCGAGCTGCACTGCCGCTTGGAACCATTGTGACAACCTAGCCTGGGTACTGCCAAGGACCATGTCTGAGTCTTTGGTCCTGCCATGACCAGGGTCTGTGTTGATGTCCCTGGCTCATATTACTTCCAGGGGCCACATGGATGCTTGAGATCTGGTCCACAAACTGACCATTTTGCTACCCAAGGGCTGTTCCACTGCTCAGGCCAGCTGGATTTGGGTGGCTAGGGCTGTCAACTGGGACCATGGTAGTGTCTGGACCAGGGGTACAGCCACGGGCCTTGTGTGGGTTCATGGCACTGCTGCTGCCAGGGTCTGTAAAGCTATCTGTGTCTCCTGAGACCATTGAAAACTATTGATGACAGGGGTCTAGGCCATCTGTGTCCATGCAGGTGTCCAAGAACTACAGCGGTGTGGTGGGCATGCTGGTCTGGATGACCTATGCTGCCACCTGGGATTGTGGTGACATCCAGGCCTAGACTGGAGCCTAGGACCATGTCTATACCACAGCCAAGGTCTATACTGATTTCTGTGGCCAATGCTGCCTCCAAAGACCACATAGATACCCAGGGTCTGGGTCACAATTTGAGGACATGAGGACATTGGGGGCCAGTGCTGTCACCAAGAACATCCTGATCTGAGTGGCCTGCACTATCACCCAGGGACATGGCATCATGCAGGCCAGGGCTACTGCAGAGGGCCATGTTTGCCATGGCCCTCTATAACAGCCAGGCTCTAAGTTGATGTCTGAAGTTCCTGTTGTCACAGAGAGCCATGAGGAAGACCATGGTCTGGTTGGTCAGTTCGGAACATGTCAGTGTCCTAGGACTGTGCCATGCCTGGGGCATTGCTGATCTGGGTGCCCTGTGCTGCTACCAGTGCTGTAGTGGTACCCAGGCAAGGACCACTGCCTAGTGCCATATCTGGGTTAATGGTCTTACTGTAGCTGAGGTCTGTGTTGATATCCTTTACCTGTGTTAGGGATCATTGGAATCATGCCATGCTGAGCTGGCACTGTCCTTTGCTGGTCATGGGATTACTGTCCCCGCCCCTTGCTAGATACTGAAGCAGGCAAGCTGGCCCAAATTTAGATATCATCAGAAAAGCTTACTCCTACAGAAGATGGGAACAAAACTAGAGACCCACAGTCAGACATAACACAGGGAGCAAGAGATCGTGGAACACTCAGTCCTAAATGATATGTCTTCTGCAAATTCCTCACTGCAGGACTCAGGGAACCCTGCAGAATAGGAGGCAGAGAGAAGCTAAGAGCCACAGGGGATGGAGAACACTAAAAAAACAAAGGGCTCTGAGATAGCACAAGAAATTCTCATATATATTCACCCAGACTAAAGCAGCATGCAAAGGGCCTGTACAGGTCTGCACCAGGATCTTTGTGGTTACATTATGGCCTTCTGTTTAGTGTTTTGATGGAATTCCTCAATATGAAAACCAGTGGGTCCGGATCTCTGATTCTTGTGCCCTCTCCTGAACTCTTTTCCTTCTGTTGGTCTGTCTTATCCAACTTCAATGTGATACTTTTTGCTTTATGTCATATTTCATTTTAGTTCATTTAAAATTGAATTAATGAACAAATGCAAGCTAAAGTTTAACAGCAGAACTACCTGGTGAGAGAAGCAAAATCAGTTTTCTCCAATGGAATAACACAGGTATATCATGCTCAAAAGTTGACCAACATATGATTAAGTCCACAGGTTTTGATTTTGTTTTATTTTGTTTTATTTTTATTTGTTGTTTTGTGTGTGCATGTGTGTTTATTTGTTTACAGTTTGGTGGGAGGGTTTTGCTTTTACTTAGTTGTATTATGTTTTTCTTTTTGCATGATGTATTTTTCTTTCTAGGATTTGTGTATTTTTATTGCATTGGGTGTTTGTTTCTCTGTTTATTTTGAGAAAGAGCTGAAAGTTGAGTAGGTAGGAAGGAGAAGAGGATCTGGATGAATTAGAGAGGGAGGAATGATTTGATCAAAGTATAAGTAAATATCAAAAATTGTTTTAAATAATAAAATTTGAAAGAAAAAATACACAAAATTTAAAATTTTTAATAATTAAAAATCTATAATTGTGTCTATTATATAAATTTCATAAAATAAATGGATTTTTACAATAAGAATTTTAAAAAGGAAGAAAGAAATACTCCTGTTTAATGAAACTCTGAATATTTACAGCAAGTAAGGACATTGCAGGACAAGAGTCAACAAAATGTTAACACTTACAAAGAAACCATAGTGAAATCTTATATATAGTAGGTGTGATAAAATATATTATAAACTAAAGTAAGATAAAAGTCCCTTCCTACTGAACACATATAGAGAGTCCAGACTGTCCCATAAAATATCCATGGTACATGATTGTGCATGCTTTGTGCTACAGTTGTGTTTACCCACCTGCTATGTAAGACTGAGTCTGGAGAGTCAACTGAGACATGAATGCTGATAACAACTTCCATCCCAATGTGCTTATAGCTTCTCTTCATCTCTAGCCTGATACCTGCTATTGGAAGAAATTCCGCAAATCTCTCTCTCTTTTATTAGAAAAAAAGACAACATTGTACATTTATCAAGAAAACTAACACCGAAAACAAGAGTTTGATGCTAAGAGCATTGTATACACACTGATATCTCCATTTCCTTAATCTAAACATGCTATCGGAAACTCCAACTTTAATCAAATGATAAACCTCTGGAAATGTAGCATCTTTCTTATCGGCATTGAGAAAAGGTATTTACATTTTCTATCTGCCTGATACTCCAATGCAGATATCATGATTAACTGAAGGTTTTGCCCAAGCATCTAAATTAATGAAAGGGTAATCCATAGTCCTGTGAGATACTAATTGCACATGCTGATATACTTCCCCGTTTACTCTGGACTCAATAATTATGTCTTCTTCTCATCTTGGTGAAGCTTTCTCACTGAAAACCCAATGAGAGACCAAGTAAGATAACTTATACTTGTAATTACAGCACTCAGGAGGAAAAGGTAAAAAGGCTTCCGTGAGTTCAAAACAAACCTTTGTCTACATAGCATATATTGGGCCAGATATGCCTAGAGAGTGAGACAAAATATATACATACATACACAAATACATACATACATACATACACACACACATAAACACACACTCAAAGGGAATAGCAATCATAGAATCATCACAATATACCATCGAAATCTGTTTCATGATAAGAGTTGATTAGGAAGCCATCAGTGAATATTGACTATTATTCTTGTTCTGGTATTTATATAGTGTCTTTTATAAATTAGATAGTCGCTAAGTGGTCATGTTAAAAACAAAACAAATATAATGCTGGGGAATGATGGTGCTCACTTTTAAACCTATCCTTTACATTATGAAAGCAGAAGGCTTGGAAATCCCAGAATATTCTCAACTTCATGGCCACTTTGCAGATAGTCTGACTCCTGTGAGTTCCTCCTGTTGTTTTTTGTTTGTTTTGCTGTTGTTGTTGTTGTTGTTTCTATTTTAAGTCTTTTGCCCAAAGGACGAGGAACTGATGACTGGTGATTTTTGCTAATGGGAGAGATAGGAAACTTTCACCACAAAAAAAAAAAAAAAAAAATGTAGCCAAGAACTAACTTAGTCGTCTAAATTCAACCTTTCAGGGTACTACTGAACCATCTTGAGTACTTTCAAAAGAAATGCTGCTCAAGGATAGAATGGTTGGCGAATACACTGCCTGCAGCAACTGGATAGAGTCCTCAATATTGTCTTTAGTCTCAGACGCCAGGAATGGATTTAGAAAAATAACGTAATACTTCAGTTATCTTGACAATATGTTCACAATACACACACATGTCTAATAATCTACTAATCTTTACCCTTTTGGGCCATGCTTATGCCAAAGAAAAATTTTCTTTTTCTTTTTTTTTCCTTTTTTTTCTTTCTTTTTATTTATTTATTTATTAAAGATTTCTGCCTCCTCCCTACCACCACATCCCATTTCCCTCCCCCTCCCCCAATCAAGTCCCCCTTCCTCCTCAGCCCTAAGAGCAATCAGGATTCCCTGCCCTGTGGGAAATCCAAGGACCTCCCACCTCCATCCAGGTCTAGTAAGGTGAGCATCTAAACTGTCTAGGCTCCCACAAAGCCAGTAAGTGCAGTAGGAACAGAAACCCATTGCCATTATTCTTGAGTTCTCAGTAATCCTCATTGTCTGCTTTGTTCAGCGAGTCCGGTTTTATCCCATGCTTTTTCAGACCCAGGCCAGCTGGCCTTGGTGTGTTCCCGATAGATCATCCCCATTGTCTCAGCGTGTGGGTGCACCCCTCGTGGTCCTGAGTTCCTTGCTCCTGCTCTCTCTCCTTCTGCTCCTGATTTGGACCTTGAGATTTCAGTCCGGTGCTCCAATGTGGGTCTCTGTCTCCTTTCATCGCCTATAACATAGTCTGAAATATCCATGCTCATGCTATTTGTGTTTTATGCAAATAAAAACTTTCTTTCTTTTACTCCTCTCTTTTTCTCCAGTCTTCATGACTACCTTCCTCGTTATCATTTTACAGAATGAGTATTACCAATTACTTTATTATGAAACCTTCTTCATAATCTCCTTTATTCCACAGCAAATCATGGCTAGGAATTTTATTGCCCCTTCCCAGAGTCAAAACTACGATAGCAATTGGGTATTCTCAGTCTGTGTATTCATCCCTTCATCATGTTAGGAACCAAAACAGGGAATCTCATCTAGCCCAGTGAGAAATAGAAATGCAAGTTTGGGAAATCTATCTTTGCAGTTAAACTACCTTCCTTTAGTCTTTATGACAGTAATGCTTTCAATATTTACAGTTACAGAGAAATTTATAAACACATGAATTATTTTAAATTATGAAAGTTTAATAGAGAAAATTATTTACATTTAAGGAATTTATTTATTTCAAAGTCACTCAGGAAATTAAGTGCTTTGCAAATTTCCCCTATAGCTCTCTCCTCTCCTGCTCATAATCACTCCTACTTAGGTCTCCTCCACAGGCTGTTGCAACCTGAAAAGGAGAGCTTTTGTAAACTTCTCCCCTGTGAAACATTCATCTGGGACCACAGGAAATGGCTGTGCTGCCAGCATTCTAATATAGCTTCAGCTCATTTTCTCACAAACTCTCCTCATAAGAAGATAAATGCTAGAAAGAACAAGATCCTGGGTAGCTGCTGGAGATTAGATTGTGTATCTTTTCTCCAGTTTTAGCTACAAATCATAAGAAGATAAATTGCTAGAAAGAACAAGATCCCGGGTAGCTGCTGGAGATTAGATTGTGTATCTTTTCTCCAGTTTTAGCTACAAGTATGATTTTTTCTCATATATTTAACAATTCCTCATCCTATAAAGAAAAGTAAGTGACTAGAACAGACAATGATATAAAATGATAAAAATCATTTCTAACACTAAAGGGCTTTGGAATGCCCTTTATATCCCAGGATAAAATTGGCAGCATTATTAGAATCAACTGTATTTCACCCTAATCTGTGGATCTGATAGGAAGAAAAACTTTATAGACCATTTAGTTCCTTAGACCATTTAGTTTACTTTGAAGAAAGTAAGAATTTGAGGTTATTTTCTCTGTTTTGTTTGGTGAAAATATTGCCAGTTTTGTTTTTAATGAACTGATTTGAAATTTGTTCACATAATACCAAGACCAGTATACAGATAGTAAATAGTCAGTTGAGTTTAAAACAAGAATTCCTTTTTAAATTGAGGGAAATGGCTGTGTTTCTCTGTAAAGATTTAATGAGTTCATAAATATTTTCTATTAACTGGATGTCAGAGAAATTGTTACACATGTATTATCTCTGTTCTCAGAAACCATTAAAATGTCTCAAAGACTATTTCTCAAATAGTTTCATCATTTGACCATTAAGTATTGACTAAATAATTAGCTAAATGCACCGATTCTAGTTTTCTTTCACATCTTGTTTATATAAGATTTATTTCTCTTTTTATATCTCATTGAAAAGCTATTAACTAATGAATATAGGTAAAATGTGTGAAAATTTACAGACTATTCCAAAATTAGAAAAGGAGATGATACAAATGTTAAACTCAATATGTGCATGTACATGTGTATTTTCAAATAATGATTCAATATTTTAATCACAAAAAGCATATTAGTCATAAGAAAATATATATATCAAAAATTAATTTATTGATTTTATTGAGCTATACATTTTTTCTGCTCCTCTCCCATGCAACCTTCTCCCATGCTCCCCATGTTTCCAATATTCTCAGAAAATCTTGTCTTTTTCACTTCCATGTTGATTGGAGCCTTGTATGTCTCTCTTAGGGTCTTCAATGTTGTTTAGGTTCTCTGAGATTATGGATTTGCAGGCTGGTTTTATTTTCTTTCGATTTATGTCTAAAAGCCACTTATGAGTAAGTACATATTATACTTGTCTTTCTGGGTCTGGTTTACCTCACTCTATATGATCCATTTGCTTGCAAATTTCAAGATGTCATTATTTTTTCAGCTATGTAGTACTCCATTGTATAAATGTATCACATTTTCCTTATCCATTCTTTGGTCAAGGGGTATTTAGGTTCTTTCCAGGTTCTCACTATGACAAATAATGCTGCTATGAACATAGTGGAGCACATGTTCTTGTGGTATAATTGAACATTCCCTTGGGTATAGACGCAAAAGTGATATTGCTGGGTCTTGATGAAGGGTGTTTCTTAATTTTCTGAGAAATCACTATACTGATATCCAAAGGGGCTGTACCAGTTTGCAGTCCCACCAGCAATGCAAGTGTTCCCTTTACCACATATCCTGTCTAGCATAAGCTGTCATCAGTGTTTTTGATATTGGCCATCTTACATGTATAAGATGGAATCTGGCTATTACAAACAATGCTGCTATGAACATAGTTGAGCATATACTTTAGTTGTATGTTTGGGCATCTCTTGGGTATATTCCCAATAGTGGTATTGCTGGGTCGAGAGGTAGGTTGAACCCGACTTTCCTGAGAAACCGCCACACTGCTTTCCAAAGTGGTTGCACAAGTTTGCATTCCCACCAGCAATGGATGAGAGTGCCCCTTTCTCCACAACCTCTCCAGCAGAGGCTATCATTGGTGTTTTTGATTTTAGCCATTCTGACCGGTGTAAGATGGTACCTTAATGTTGTCTTGATTTGCATTTCCCTGATTGCTAAGGAAGTTGAGCACGATCTTAAGTGTCTTTTGGCCATTTGAACTTCTTCTGTTGAAAAGTCTCTGTTCAGCTCAGTGCCCCATTTTATAATTGGATTGATTAACCTTTTACGGTCTAATTTCTTGAGTTCTTTGTATATTTTGGATATCAGACCTTTGTCAGTTGCGGGGTTGGTGAAGATCTTCTCCCAGTCAGTGGGTTGCCTTTCTGTCTTAGTGACAGTGTCCTTTGCTTTACAGAAGCTTCTCAGTCTCAGGAGGTCCCATTTATTCAATGATGTCCTTAGTGTTTGTGCTGCTGGGGTTGTACGTAGGAAGTGTTCTCCTGTGCCCATGTGTTGTAGAGTACTTCCCACTTCCTCTTCTAACAGATTCAGTGTGTTTGGACTGATATTGAGGTCTTTAATCCATTTGGACTTGAGTTTTGTGCATGGTGATATATATGGATCTATTTTCATTCTTCTACAGATTGACTTCCAGTTTTGCCAGCACAATTTGTTGAAGATGCTCTCTTTTTTCCATTGTATACTTTTAGCTCCTTTATCGAAAATCAGGTGTTCATAGGTTTGTGGGCTAAAGTCAGGGTCTTCTATTCTATTCCATTGGTCGACTTCTCTGTTTGTAATAGCCAGAACCTGGAAACAACCTAGATGTCCTTCAATGGAAGAATGGATGAAGAAAGTATGGAATATATACATATTAGAGTACTACTCAGCAGTAAAAAACAATGACTTCTTGAATTTTGCATACAAATGGACGGAAATAGAAAACACTATCCTGAGTGAGGTAAGCCAGACCCAAAAAGAGGAACATGGGATGTACTCAATCATATTTGGTTTCTAGCCATAAATAAAGGACATTGAGACTATAATTCGTGATTCTAGAGAAGCTAAATAAGAAGATGAACCCAAAGAAAAACATATAAGCATCCCCCTGAATATTACCTTCATCAGGCGATGAAAGAAGACAGAGACAGAGACCAACATTGGAGCACTGGACTGAAGTCTCACGATCCAAAGGAGGAGCAGAAGGAGAGTGAGCACGAGCAAGGAACTCAGGACTGCGAGGGGTGCACCCACACACTGAGGCAATGGGGATGTTCTATCGGGAACTCACCAAGGCCAGCTGGCCGGGGACTGAAAAAGCATGGGACAAAACCGGTCTCGCTGAACATAATGGACAATGAGGACTACTGAGAACTGAAGAACAATGGCAATGGGTTCTTGATCCTATTGCACATAATGGCTTTGTGGGAGCCCAGGTAGTTTGGATGCTCACCTTAATAGACCTGGATGGAGGTGGATGGTCCTTGGACCTCCCACAGGGCAGAGAAACCTGCTTGCTCTTTGGGCTGAGGAGGAAGGAAGACTTGATTGGGGGAGGGGGAGGGAATTGGAGGTGGTGGCGGGGAACAGGTAGAAATCTTTAATAATTAAATAAATAAATTAATAAAAAAAACTGAAAAAAAAAGATGGAATCTGAGAGTTGTTTTTATTTGCATTTCTCTGATGACTAAGGATGTTGAGCATTTACTTAAGTGTCTTTCAGCCATTTTAGATTCCTCTGTTGAGAGTTCTCTGTTTAGGTCTGTACTCCATTTTTTATTAAATCATTTGTTGTTTTGATGATCAAATTATTGAGGTTTTTTTTTGTATATTTTGGAGATCAGTTCTCTGTCTAATGTGGGGTTGGTGAAGATCTTTTCCTATTCTGAAGGCTGCTGCTTTTCTTGTTGACCTGGTCATTTGCTTTACATAAGTTTTTCAGTTTTGGAAGGTCCAATTTATTAATTGTTTTTCTCAGTGTCTGTGTCAATGTATTCAAGTATACTTCCCACTTTTTCTTCTATGAGGTTCAGTGTGGTTAGCTTTATGTTGAGATCTGTGATCCATTTGGACTTGAGTTTTGTGCATGGTGATAGATATGGATCTATTTTCATTTTTCTACATTTGATATCCAGTCATGCCAGCTCCGTTTGTAAATATGCTTCCTTTTTTCTATTTTATAATTTTTGTTTCTTTGTCAAAAATCAGGTGTTCATAGGTGTGTGGATTAATATCTGGGTCTTCGATTTGGTTCCATTGGTCCTCCTGTCTGTTTTTATGTCAATATCCAGGCTATTTTCAGTACTGTACCTTTGTAGTAGAGTTTGAAGTCAGGAATTGTGATACCTCCAGAAGTCCCTTTATTGTACAGGATTGTTTGGGCTATCCTGGGTTTTTTGCTTTTTCATATGAAGTTGAGTACTGTTCTTCTGAGGTCTGTGAAGAATTTTTCTGGGATTTTGATGGGAATTACATTAAGTCTATAGATTGTTTTTAGTAAGATTGCCATTTTTACTACCCAAGAGCATGGGAGATCTTTCCATTTTCTGGTATCATCTTCAATTTCTTTCCTCAAAGATTTAAAGTTTGACTTCTTCTTTTCTTATTATATTCTATTGATCTTCTTTTGTTGTCTTATTGCTATAGCTAGAATCTCAAGAAATATATTGAAAAGATATGGAGAGAGTGGACGACCTTATCTTGTTCCTGATTTCAATGGGATCGCTGTGAGTTTCTCTCCATTTAGTTTGATGTTGGTTGTTGGCTTGCCATATATTGCCTTTATTATGTTTAGGTATGTTCCTTGTATCCCTGCTCTCTCCCAGACTTTCATCATTAAGGGATATTTTATTTTGTCAGAGGCTTGTCAGCATCAAATTAGATGATCTTGTGGTTTTTACTTTTCAGTTTGTTTATATGGTGAATTACACTGATATAGTTTCATATGTTGAACTAATCTTGCAACTCTGAGATGAAGCCATTATTTTATTAAGTATTTTTCAATCAATGTTCATGAGTGAGATTGGATTGTAATTCTATTTTTCAGTAATGTCTTTCTGGGGTTTGGGTATCAGGGTAATTATAGCCACATAAAAAGAGGTTGGCAATGTTCCTTCTGTTTCTTTTGTGTGGAACAATTTGAGGAGTATTGGTATTAGTTCTTCCAAAAAGAAATTTTTAATTCAAGTTGACAGAACTAATCACATTTTTTAAAACATAACATTATGTAATAAGTAAAAACTGTTTAATAGCTAAGCTTCATGACATTTTCATATGTTTGGGCACACATGTGCTAGGTACAGACAGGTTGAGCTTAGCTCCAGTCCTGGCATTTTCTACCTGATAGGCTTGGTAATTTGATTTCAGTGTGTAAATTGTCTCATCTGAGAAATAAGTTATTTAATTACTAAAGAAGGCACTGAAAAAGTACCTGCCGAATGGGAAGCACTCTTTAAGTGTTTATTGTGTATGGTTGTGTTTCCAGATACATTTGTAATACTGCACTAAAATGGAACAGAATATTGAACACATTTTTGAGGAAAATGTTCATGGTCAACTTACTTTAAATTATTGACAGTATATTTGGTAACAAAAATGCATTGAAAGAAATGGAAGCTGAGTTGTACCCCATTATGTAAATGTACCACGTTTTCTTTATCCATTCTTCAGTTGAAGGCAATTTAGGTCATTTCCAGGTTCTGGCAATTATGAATAATGCTGCTATGAACACAGTTGATCAAATGTCCTTGTGGTATGAGCGAGCATTCTTTGTTTCTATGCCCATGAGTTGTATTGCAGGGTCCTGAGGTAGATTGACTTCCAATTTTCTGAGAAACCAACATGCTAAGTGACTGTACAAGTTTGCATTTCCACCAGCAATGGAGGAGAATTTCCTGACTCAGCATCCTCTTCAGCATACGCTATAATTTGTGGGGTTTTTTTTATATTTTTTAAGATTTTTTATGTTTTTATTATTATTATTATTATTAAAAATTTCCACCTCCCCCTCCTCCCATTTTCCTCTCTCCACTTTCCTTCCCCTTCCCTCTCCAGTCTAAAGAGCAGTCATGGTCCCCTTCTCTGTGGGAAGTCCAAGGTCCTCCCCCCTCCATCCAGGTCAAGGAAGGTGAGCATCCAAACAGACTAGGCTCCCACAAAGCCAGTGCATGCAGTAGAATCAAAACCCAGTGCCATTGTCCTTGGCTTCTCAGTCAGCCCTCATTTTCAGCCACGTTCAGAGAGTCCGGTTTGATCATATGCTCCATCAGTTCCAGTCCAGCTGGCCTTGGTGAGCTCCCATTAGATCAGCCCCACCGTCTCAGTGGGTGGGTGCACCCCTCGCGGTCCTGACTTCCTTGCTCATGTTCTCCCTCCTTCTGCTCCTCATTTGGACCTTGAGAGCTCAGTCCGGTGCTCCAATGTGGGTCTCTGTCTTTATCTCCATTCATTTCCAGATGAAGGTTCTATGGTGATATGTAAGATATTCATCAGTATGGCAATAGGATAGGGCGATTCTGACAGATATAAGATGGTATCTCAGAGTTGTTTTGAGTTGCATTTCATTGATGGCTAAAGATGTCAAGCAGCTCCTTAAGCGTCTTCTGGCCATTGGTAATTCTTCTTTTGCAAATTTTCTGTTTAGATCTATATCACAATTTTTAATTGGATTATTTGGTAATTTGATGTCTAGATACTTGAGTTTATTATACATTTTGGGAATAAGTCCTCTGTTTGATGCTATTTCCCACTTTCTCTTCAATGCAGTTTAGTGTGGCTGGATTTATGTTGAGGCCTTTGATCCATTTAGACTTAAGCTTTCTGTATGGGGATAGATATGAATCTGTTTGAGTTATTTTACATGTTGACATCTAGTTATGCCAGCATCATTTATTGAAGATACTTTCTTTATTCCATAGTATAATTTTAGCTTCTTTGTCAAAAATCAGGTGTTCATAGGTGTGTGGATCAATGTCAGGGTCTTCAATTTGATTCCATTGTTGCTCATGTCTATTTTTATGGCCATGTCAAGCTGTTTTCATTACTGTGCCTCTATAATAGAGTTTAATGTCGGGATGGTGATGCCTCTGGATGTTCCTTTATTGTAGAAGATTGCTTTGGTTCTTCTGGGTTTTTTTTTTTTTTTCATATGAAGTTGAGTATTTTCTTTCAATGTCTGGGAAAAATTATGATGGAATTTTAAAAAAGATTGCATTGAATCTGTAGATTGATTTTGGTAGGATTGCTATTTTTCATGTTGATCCTGCATAACCAAGAGCATGGGAGATTTTTCCATTTCCTGATATCTTCTCCAATTTCTTTCTTCAAAGACTTACAGTTCTTTTTGAATGGTCTTTCATTTGTTTGGTTAGTGTTACCCCAAGATATTTTATGTTATTTGTGGCTATTGTAATTGGTGATGTTTCTCTGATTTCTTTCTCAGCACTTTTATCAATTGGATATAGAAGTGCTACTGTTTATTTTAGTTGATCTTGTATCCTGAATGACATTATAAAATTTGCATGAAAATGGATGGAACTAGAAAAAAAATATCCTGAGTGAAGTAACTCCTACCCAGATAGACAAACATGGTAAGTACTCACTCATAAGTATATATTAGACCTAAGGCAAAGGATAACCAGCCTATAGTCCATGATACCAGAGAAGCTAGGTAACACGGAGAACCCTAAGAGAGACATATATGGATCCCCCTGGGAAGGGTAAACAGAAAAGAACTCCTGAGGAAATTAGTTGAGGGGGGAGAAAGGAGGATTAGAGGGAAGAGGGAGAGGAGAAGAGAGGGGAGTAGAAGAACATGAGGGAATGGGATGCTCAAGAAGGGGAAAGGACAGTGAGGAAAAGCATAGAAAAAGATATCTTGATTGAGGGAGCCATTAAAGGGCTATCTAAAAACATAACACTAGGGAAATTCCCAGAAATCTACAAGGATTACCCCATGTAGCTAAGACTCTAAGCAACAGAGGAGAGAAGACATAAATTGGCCTTCCCCTGTAATCAGACTAATGACAACCTTAGTTATCATCACGGAATCTTCAGCCAGCAACTGATGAAAGCAGATACAGAGTTCTATAGCAAAGCACTGGGCTGAGCTAACTGAGATCAGCCCAAGTGGGAGGAGTGGATAATATGAGCAAAGAGGTCAAGAGCATGATGGTGATACCCACAGAAACAGCTGACCTGCACAAGTGAGAGCTCACTGACTCTGGACTAACAGTGGGCAAACCTGCATAGGACCAAATCAGGCCCCTTGAATGTGGGGGACTATTGTGAGGCTGGGACAGTCTGTGAAGCCACTGGCAGTAGGACTGGAATTTATCCCTAGTGCTTGAACAGCCATCTAGGAGCACATTCTTTTTAGAGGGATACCTTGCTCAGCCTAGATATAGAGCGGAAGGCCTTGGTCTTGTCTCAAAGTGAAGTGTCAAGCTTTGTTGACTCTATATGGGAAGCCTTACTCTTAGGAGTGGATGGTGGTGCCTCTGGATGTTCCTTTATTGTAGAGGATTGTATTGGCTCTTCTGGATTTTTGTTTTTTTCATATGGAGTTGAGTATTGTTCTTTCAATGTCTGGGAAAAAATATGCTGGGATTTTCATAGGGATTGCATTGAATCTGTAGATTGACTTTGGTAGGATTGCTAATTTTTTATGTTGATTCTATATATCCAAGAGCATGGGCTATGGGCAAAGGTGGAGAGAGCAGGAAGAGAGGAGGGAGTAAGAATAGGGATGGTTATGTAAAATGAGAAAAGATTGTATTAATAAAATTCTTAAGAAAAAAAGAAAGCTACTTAGACTTTCTTTCTGAAATTATCTTTTAATTCAGACAGAATAGGACTCATGCTTATGAACTCAGACTGTGACACCATGTACAAGATCTGCACAGTTTCCAACTAGAAAGTATCTTGGTACTGAGAGAAAAAAGTGAACACCAAATCTCACCCACAACACAGAAGCTAAATAACAAATGATACCTTTTGGGAAGGCAAAAATCAGTTTTCTCCCATGAAATGACACTGAATAAACCACACTCCAGGACAGGTACCATGCCTAGGAGTAGCTGGTCTGTGCTAAATGGATTCTATGATTTTGTGCACTTTTTGGTTTGCTTGAATATAGCCTTTTGCATTTTATTTTCATTTGGTATACTTCATACAGGTTTTCTTTATTTAACTTTCATTTTCTGTGCAGGTAGTTAAATGAGGAAGAGAGAGAGAGAGGTTGAAAGAGAGAAAGAGAGAGAGAGAGAGAGAGAGAGAGAGAGAGAGAGAAGGCATCAAGTTGGAAGGATAGGGAAGAGAGAAGACCAAGGAGAAATAGTGTGAGGGGAAGAGCATGTCCAAAATAGGTTCTGTATTTTAATTATTTCTTTTATTTTTTGAGTTTATAAATATGTTATTTTAATCTTTCCTTTCTGTCCTCTGAATGCTTCCATATAACCATGCTTGTCATCTTTCAAATTCATGGCATATTTTTACTTTATTCGTGTAATATACATACATACTTACCTACATATGCACACACATACACACATACATACATACTTATAAACACACACATTCACACATGCATGTATACATGTGTGTTTACTGATACACATACACAGCATTCCTAAATATATAAATACAGTCTGCACAGTCTACATATTGTTACTTGTGTGTATGTATTCATGACAACCATTTGGTATTTGATAACTAGTCTTCCCTGGGGAAGACTATTTTTCTCACTCAGAGTTCCTTAGTTTCCTATAGTTCTGTGAGTAGGGCTGCAGGACTTTCATTGTTCATTTTAATATGTTTATTATTGTCCTTGTTACACTTATGTGTTTATTTTTAATAAAAATTAAAAATATTGTAAATAAATTTTCAAGAAGACAATTATATAAAAATATAAAAGATCTTATGTGGAGGCTCTAAAATGTGGGTCCAGTTCCACCTTGTCTGGCAGTCAGAAAGTTGAAAGTTGCTCTAAGTGACTGACAAGCATATTGCACATCCCAAATCAGGATGTGATTGCTTGATGCTTTTGACATTAAGATAGCTCCATTCAATCCTGAAAGATGATCAGGATATGCAAACGTACTTCTATTTCTTCTGTTCTTTCTTTTGTAACTATGAGGTCACTTAGGGAGTGACTGCCTTCAGGATATGTGATTTAGAGCAGCTTCACTACCTAGACAATACAATGCTAATGATTTGATGTCTCAGAGTGATAAAGTGATTGACTGAGTTATCCTTCCTATCATCTTAGTAAAGTCTTTTGTTGCCTTCTTCCTCCCTGCCCCAGTTTACATTAGTTATAAAAATTATAAAAAATAAACACGGGCAATTTCAATAATCACTGGAATGCCCTCATAGTATTATTCTATGTTTTTTGTTTTGTTATTTTTCATGCATCTTTGTATTCATTACTTATATTTTTAAATTCACACTCCTCTGCCCTGGTAAGAGGTGTTTTTGTAGAGACAAGTCCTTGACAATTTTATATGAAGAGTTAAAAATATAGTTCACTTAGAGTACATCCAAGACACATGGATCCAAATAGAAGACTATTGCCTCATGAGACAATAATGTAGCATAATAACAAGAAAGTCCACAAACACTGAAAAGGAAGTTCACACTCAGAATACTACATCATTTTTGAAAGGGAATTTAAAAATGCATCAGAATTTGGCTGAAATGTACAAATGCTTCCTCAAGTAGCACCATGGCTACAAAGAACAATTTACATTATGATCAAGAGTCTTGATATACTAAGTCATTACATTAGGTTGGTATTTATCTCCTAGCTAACTAAATACTTCAACCCTTTCTGCTTCCCTCCTCTCTCACTTACTAAGCAACTGCTATTGAACCATTCTGTCGGTATTTTCCTGTCCCAATTACCTGTTCCAAAACAGTTTCTCCAATGTGTTATGTAATTGCTACTCCTCTTTCCTTTCTATAGAAAATGGCATTCCTTGTTGGTGCTTATAATGCAGCTAGGTCCTCTAATATGTTTTCCATATCCTAGGCAATCTTTTGCTTTTAGAAACTTTCATATGCCTGATTTCACTGTAAGCAGATGAAATCATACACCTAAATGTCAAAGTTGCTTTGAATAAGTTAGATTCCAATATTCTAGAATACCAACTTGAAAACACTCTTATTGCCAATGCATGTTTCTGGATGAAAATAAGAAAAATAAGAGGTTTATCCATTCTTTTTATAATTGTAAGGCCTATCGTTGTTACTATTAAATCGCAATATTATTGAAACTTCCTTAATATTTTCACCAAATCAGTGACGTACTTGAGATAAAAAATTGTCCTCCAAGCCGGGCGGTGGTGGTGCACGCCTTTAATCCCAGCACTTGGGAGGCAGAGGCAGGCGGATCTCTGTGAGTTCGAGACCAGCCTGGTCTACAAGAGCTAGTTCCAGGACAGGCTCCAAAACCGCAGAGAAACCCTGTCTCGAAAAAACCAAAAAAAAAAAAAAAAAAATTGTCCTCCAAAATCATAGTGAAATCTAAGATAAAAGTGGAAGAAAATATTCTTACTTTAATACTTGTTTTCAAAGAAAGGAATGCCTTTTACTCTCAAAATATCTTATAAATTATAGTTAACTTTTCTGAAGATATTTTTGCTTCTTTAACTTATAGATAGGTAGCAACTTGCAAGTATACTTGCCTTTTAGTAACATTCTGTCATTCAACACTTAATTTTGTATAGCCAAACAGTGTTATATCAAAATCTGTCATTCTCCTTGCCAAGGGCCTGAATATAAAAGGTGTCTGATTCCCAGCAAGCTACTGAAATTCATTCAAAATATAAAGTGTATATTGGGAGACTGGAGGCTGTAAGGATCAGATGATGAGGAAGGTAGAGTTGGATAATTGCTGAAAATGCTCAGGATGAGATTTGGTTCTACAAAAATAGTTCTTTTTTAATCAGATACAAAAGCAATAATTTGTAATCACTGTAATCTCATACATATGTGTGTATATGTACATCTATACACACACATGTATATATCTTACACTGAGATATATGTACACACACACACACACACACACACACACACACAAATATATATATATATATATATATATATATTCACTACTCAAAACAATTTAGGTTCACAGTGGAAGAGTTTGCCATGAATGCTCACAGAGACAAACAGAATCCTGGAATTGCTTAGAAAGTTCAAGGTAGAAACACTGAAAAATTCCAAAACAATAAAAGGTAACATTCTAAAGAAATAGAGATAAGATTTTTCTTTTTCTTTTTTAATGTTTAAAAAATTAATAATGAATCCTACAACTAAAACTAAAATGCCACCTATGAACCAGAATTATAATAAGATACACTAAAAATAGTACTTAAATATAAAAAGAAACTGTGAGAGGTTAAGAATAAACATGTTAAAACTAATTTTAATTATGATAGTTTGATTTTCTGCTACTGTGATAATACAACTAAAAGCAACTGCAGGAGTAATGGTTTGTTTTAGCTTACAGCTCACAGTCAACATTGAGGGAAGAGAAGGTGGGAGCTGCAAGTATACCCTAGAGATAGGAACCAAAGCAGAAACCACTACAGAGAGATATTGTCTACTAACTTGCTTTCTGTGACTTGTGCACCTCCCTTTCTGATATAGCCCATGCTCACTTGCCCAGGGATGACATTACCTACAATGGGTGGGCCTGACCATCACACATCAGATAGTAACAACAACAATATCAACAACACAACAATAATATAATAAAGATGCATATGAATGGCCATAAGCCAATCTGCCATCTGAGACAATTCAACAATTCAGGTTCCCTCCAAGTGGAACCTCCATTGTGTCAAGCTGATAACCTTGTTTATCAGCAAGTTTAAGAAAAAACTCATTACCAAAAATCAGACTACAAATATGGATAATTACACTAATGAAAAGCTTGAGTAGCAGAGAAGAGGGATAGATGTAAAAGCAAAGGGAAATAAAAAAAATAAAGATGTATTTAACAGTTATATAAATAAGTAAATATTTCAGAAATCATGAAAAATATTTTAAAGTAAGTTTTAAAATACTTGGTCATATTGAAGGAACAGAAAACCTACACAAAACAGTTAAAAATAGATTCAAATAAAAATTGTTGAAAATTTCTTTTAATTATAACCTGAACAGTACTGTCTTTTATAATCATTTTGACTGACATATTTTCTAGGCTTCTGAATTATGAAAAAAAAAAAAGAGGTGCAGAAAGGAAGGATCCAATTCACTCAAACACACATGGTTTATTTAAACAGTTTTCATAGGATATAGAGAAGAAAGGTGATAAAATCAAGTCCCATGGTTCAAATTCTGTTCTGGTAGGGTGTTTTTGTTTATAAATGTTTGTATGAGAACATGCATACAGAATTGATGTAGGAGGGTCGCCTATCTACCTGTTGTTTCATTGGTTAATTAATAAAGAAAACTGCTTGGCCTGATAGGTCAGAACATAGGTAGGTGAGGAAGACAGAAGAGAATTCTGGGCCGAAGGCAATGAGGCAGACGCCATAGCTCTTTTCTTCGAGATGGCTGCAGGTTGGAATCTTCCCAGCAAGCCACCACCTCGTGGTGCTACACAAATTACTAGATATGGGTTAAAGCAAGATATGAGAGTTAGCCAAGATGAAGCTAGATATAATGGGCCAGGCAGTGTTTAAATGAATACAGTTTTTGTGTTGTTATTTCCGGTGTAAAGCTAGCCATGCAAGAGCCATGTGGGATGAAAAGCAGGCCTGCCTGCCCCATCACTACACAGAATGTTATAAAGAATATGTATACATAATTATACAATGCACATGTAAATAAATGTAAACACAAATGACTCATTTATTGTTTACTAGATACTCTAGTAAATTATTCAGGTTCATAATGAAATAACAAAACACATTACATATACTTCTTTGACCATTTTTTTCCACTTTAACTTTTATTGTGAGGGGTTAAGATGGAGTTTTTATAAGCTGATGTACATCTGAGAGAAAAAGATGTATATTTGTGAGAAAACTAATAAAAATAGCAAGTTTGTCACTAGTACACTGAATGGAGATTTGACTTTCAAGATTTCTCATATACTTATATTCAACTCTTGTTAGACCATTCTGCTTTATTAGTAGTACTTTTAAGACAAAAGATGAAACATTCTGCTTGAGGAAAAAGAGTTTACTTATTCAATATACTATCATTATTATTCATTATTCCATTAGTGTAACAGAGGCTAGAGATTTAAAGAAGAAAGAGTAGTTTACAATAATAGGTGACTTCCCTTCCAATGCCTTTTAAGTTGGCCTTGTCTCAATTCTTTCTGACTATAGTCATTGCTCTCAATGATGATTGGAAATAACAAACAATTCAAACAAGAATAATTGTGCTTAAAATAAGTATCCCTAATGGCATTTTATTTATAATGTCAGAGATCTTACTTTTAAATCTTTATATACTCTGATTTTTAAAAAACATAATTTATGTTTTAAATATTTTTTATTCAGTCCTTTCAAATTGTAAAACAAAGCATGGGTCAGGCATACATGTAGTGTGCATATCTATTCTGCCATTGTTGAGATTTGTAAAGAGCTCATTTCATTTGAACCACATCATCTTGATAGAAATCACTAAATGTGATTTTTTTAAAGCAGTTAATAATTTTGTACTCACTGAAATAACAGAGGATTCAATTTTTAGTAGACTATATAAAGACAAGTGGTTCTTTAGAGAGTGAATAGACAATGACTCAAAGAAAGCATTCACAAATCTGATACAAGAAGATAATGATTTTGAATGCAAAATTCTAATGAAAATTTAAATGTAAAATTCTAATGAAAATTATAGGGGAAATTACAAAAATCGATTCACATATATATATGTACATAAAATTATTTATATATGCACATATATAGGATCAGTATCCTTTCTTTTTTTTCCCCTGCCACTTTGTCATTTGTTTAACTTTTCTGTTTGCTCCGGACTTTTCATATTGAATTTAAATTTTCAGTAAGTCATATAACTATTCATTGGATTTAAAGCTAGAAACTCTGAAATTGATTGTAAGACACTCTTCATTCAGCATACATTCAGATAGTCAATATGTCTCTTAACAAGTTACTTGAAATACCCCTTGAACATTATTCACCTACTTCTTTTGTCATCACTTAGTTCATTCTGGATGTAGTCCAATTTTATTTCTGCTAGTACAGGTGCTGAAGTCAACTTGTAAAAGTGTAATTTTTGTTATATAACTTCCAAATTCAGAATTATGCTCTTCGTTTATGAACAAACAACAGCTCCTGTCATCCATATAATATACCACATTTTCCAAATGTAACATATATCATTTTACACTTCACTTTATCTTTACTTGTGACTACACTTTGTGAACTATTCTTTTGAAAAAACAGAGTTAGTTATAATGATGTTAAATAATTTCACCAAGGACGGCAAGAAAACCGTCAAAATACCCTAATTAGAGAAGAGGTTTCTTGCCTCCTGTACTGTTTCCGTAACCACACGAAGTTCACCTTTGAGGAGCAAGGGTTACATGCCTCATTTTGTCTACTTAAAACTCACCTATGATTATTCTTAAGTATCAACTCATGAGCAAATATTGAGGCTCACAAATGGTGCACTAAATGAGACAAAGAGTAATAAACCCAATAAGTATACATTTGTATTTGTTTCTTGTCACTAAGTATATCAAACCATAAAACTATAATTAGAGCTAGATTTACAAGTTTAAATACCTGAAATTGTAGCCTTTCTGCAGGGTTCTCGGGGACATCTGCCTGAATAATCTCAGCCTATAGCCCTACACTATAGAGTCCCAAGATGACATAAGAATGTATCAACACTGACGGAAGATATTCTCAAAGTCATGACTGCTTTTAGTAGTTAAATTTACATCTGGATACTTAGTAAACTTGAACTGAAGAAGCAAAGATCTATCAAGCCCTAGCAAGAGGCTTAACCATAAAGATATGGCATGAGTTGTTCGCATTTTCTCTCTTTCTTACAGAGTGCTTCTCCTGAGCTGGTAAGATGATAATATTACTGAGTTATAAATAATATTTTGCATGACCCCAGCTAAGACCCTAAGCAATAGTGAAGAGGATACCTAAACTGGCCTTGCCCTGTAGTCAGATTGATAACTACCTTAAATGTCACCATAGAACCTTCATCCAGCAACTGATGGCGACAGGGGCAGAGACCTGCAATGAAGCACTGGGCTGAGCTCCAAAAGCCCAGTTGAAGAGTGGGAGGAGTCAGGCTATTAGTAAAGAGGTCTACTCATGATAGGGACACCCACTGAAATAGCTTATCTGAGCTAATGGGAGCTCATCTACTCCAACTGGACAGGAAAAGAACAGCATAGGACCAAGCTAGACCCTCTGAATATGAGTGACAGTTATATGGGCTGGGGCAAACTGCAGAGCCACTGGCAGTGGCACCAGGATTTGTATCTGCTGCTTGTACTGGCTTTTTTGGAATCCATTTTCTTTGGATGAATACCTTGTTCAGTCTGGATATAGTGATAAGGACCTTGGTGCTTTCTCCAAGGATTGTGCTTTGCCCTCTCTGAGGATCTGATGGTGAGTGTGGTTGGGGAGAGGTGGAGGAAATGGGAGGAGAGGAGGAAGTGGAAACTGATATTGGTCTGTAAAATGACAAAAGATAGCTTGTTTTCTTTTTAAAAAATAAAATAAAAAGAGAAAAATAATAATATTTGAAGTAATAGCAGAAAAGGAATAAATACAGAGAAGATTTAAACTGTTTACAGTGGAAAAATCCAGTTTGAATTAAAACTTTGTTCAGATAACTACTGAAAATATATTAGATTTGTGCCGATGTACAAATACTGCACAGTCCAGGCTAATTAAAATGTTGTAGGCTGCAATTTCCCAGACTTACTTCACTTTCAGTTCACCAAATTTCAAGATCTATCACACCACATGAATTTTCAGAATATCTCTAAAATAATCACAGAAATTTCTGAAAGCTAATATAATTACAGGTACAGTTAATTACATAATATAATTTAACATGAATCAACAGAATAAGGAGATGAGATAAAATAGAAAAAAATTCTTAACACAAAGCTTCCATTTTCTTCTTTCAGAGTTTTAAGGAATATTATTCTCTAAGAATTCCTGTGTGTAAGTACATATGGAGAGGGGCTATATGGGAGATTCACTTTGGTAGTGTAGGAAGTTTCTACTGGGGCTTCATAATGTTGGCATGGTTCAGGAAGTGAGTGATTAATGGCCCATAATTATGATCTTGTTCAAAAGTCAACTATACCACCTGATAAAAAGTCTATGCATTATACCACATGGTTACTCTTCCTACTCTAAGATTTTATAGGCAAGGCTGGGTCTAGTCCTTAAGTTGTTAGGTCTCTGGAGATGAGGAAAGACTAGAATTCTATGAGACTAGAAATTACCTCCCTTAAACTGAGGATAAAATGCAGACTTTCTCTGGTGACCTATTCAAATTAGATTTTAGTCATAGAGATTATAGTAGCATAAGGAACAGCATAGCACCAAAAAAGTAGGTAAAAGAATAAATAAAAAGTGCATTTCCCAGAAAGAAAATATCTGGCAAATACATCAAAATCTCTCATTAAATAAAATAATAAATAGGAAAATTCAAAATACCAATATCAAGAAATTTAAAAGCAGTTAAAAGAAAGAAAATTCTATAGTAAAATGTATAACATTAATAGAAATGTGTATGGATGGGTTTAGAATAAAAGGATTACATAATAAAGAGTTATTAGGCATGAATTCATAGGAAATGGAAAAAAGGAAAATGAAAAAAATCCAAGTCCACTTAAAAAATTATTCCATGTCTTACTATTTTATTTTAAGACAAAATATTAAAGTTTGGGGAATTCAAATACTTATTTTTAAGTTATGTTCCATTGAAGAATATCAATGAAAAACATCCTATATAAATGAAGATTCAACTACAGAACCACAGACCTTTCAAGAAATAATAAAAACTTGGCATAGATGCAGTGAACCTAAACCTAGAAAAAATTTAATAGCTTTTACAATGTAATAGTTAATGTAAATTTTATTTTTAAAATAAATAAAAACTTAATTTAATTTTAAAATAAAATTAAGAAAAAAGTAAAATAAAAAACATTTATTATTAAATATCAATTTAATAAAGTGATTGAATGTCTACCATATACCAAGATTATCATACATTTTCTTCATTATTGATGTAGCAATTCTATAATAAATTATATTATCATCATTTCTATTTATTCCCCAGGGATGACATAACAAAATTATAAATCAGTTGTGGTGCAGGAGTGTAAAAGGAGCTGCGGGCCTGCTTTTTGTCCTGCCTGGCTCCCGGCCACTGGCTAGCTTTACACCCAAAATAACAACATACAAATTGTATTCTTTTAAACACTGCCTGGCCCATTAGTTCCAGCCTCTTGATTAACCCATTTCTAATAATCTGTGTAGCACCATGAGGTGGTGGCTTACCAGGAAAGATTCAGTATGTCAGACCTGGCGGCTAGCCCCATGGCGTTTGACCTCACTGCCTTCTTCCCAGCATTCTGTTCTGTCTACACCTATCTAAATCCTGCCCAATCAAAAAGCCAAGGTAGTTTCTTTATTAACCAATGCAATTAACACATAGACAGAAGACCCACCTACATCACAGGAGGTCCTTCTGTCTATGTGTTGCTTTCATTGGTTAATAAAGGAACTGCTTTGGGCCTATAGCAGAGCTGTAGGAGAAAAAAAGCTAGGTGGGGTAGATGGAACTGAATTCTGGGAGGAAGAAAGCACAGTCAGTGAGATGCCATGGAGCTATCAGAAATAGATGTGGGAATTTTACCCAGTAAGCCACTGCCACATGGTGATACACAGATTAATGGAGATGGGTTAAATTAAGACTTAAGCATTAGCCAATAAGAAACTAGAGCTAATGGTCCAAACAGCAATTTAATTAATACAGTTTCTGTGTGGTTATTTCAGGGCTAAGCTAGCTGGGTGGCCGGGAAGACCAAATGGGCCCTCCTTCTACACAGTTGTCCTGAATTCACAGAATAAAGCAAGCACTTAGCTGTGTTGACATATTTATATTCCCCCTTAGTGTTCTTAGGGAAAGCTTTTCAGTGTCCTTCCCCTTTTGTGTTTGATCACATATTCCTTGGCCTCTGTAGCTTGTGATCTCCTTACTTCAACCTTTACATCTGGTTACACACGGCTTTTTTATGTGCCATTCCCTTCTGATTTGCATTTTATTTTCACACATATCTTCACACATAAGGTCCAATCAGGTAATTCAGAACAATCACATTCAATATCCTCATCCTAATTAACTTATATGCAAATAATAGTCACTTGTTCTGGCCTTTAAGACAATGACATAAAATTTAAGAGGTTGAATTTAAACTATTCAAATATTACAGACAACCAACCACTTCATGTGCTTAAGAAGTTACACAAAATCAGAGCTATAGATATATTAGAATAGAAACACACCATGCACTGTTGACTTCAACCAACTTCATGCACTGTTGACTTCAACCAACTTCAAAAATTTAAGTAACCAAGATTATTTTCTTAACATTACATTTAAAACATATAGAGTTTAATTCTCTTTAGTTAAAAGTCTAATCAATATAAAGATATCCGTTTTCAGTTCTTTATGATATTGCAAAACAACTTTGGTCCAAGACAAAAAATGAAAAACAGTATTTAGCATTAATAAAATTGGCTATTATGTCGTATAACTTGAGCAATATGTTTGTTTGTATGATAATATAATGAATACAGTGTCCTTGATCAATAAAAATAATTCTATAGAAAAAATGTTTACAGTTTTCAGCTAACTCTAGAATAGTGGTTCTCAACGTATGGGTCATGATTCCTTTGCAGATCAAACAACCCTTTTAAGGAAGTTGCCTAAGTTCAGTGGACAACACAAATATTTACATTACAATTCATAACATATCAAAATTTCAAATAGCATTGAAAATAATTTTATGATTGTGGGTCACTACAACATGAGGAATTGTGTTAAAGAGTTGCAGCATTAGGAAGGTTGAGAACCTTTAGGAAGTCTAGAACAATATTTATTATAAATAAATTAATAGGTCTCCTATAGAGGAGGGCTGAAAAAAATTTGTCTGCAACCTGTTTGTCACTAATCTGTAGTGAGGATCATTCTAGACAGCATGCTATAACCAAATATACTCCTTCTTTGATCAAGACTGTCTAGTTATTAATCAATCAAGCCAAACTAAGCAGTTTTTGCAGTAAGCTTGCATTCTTTCACAAGTTCTTTATTTCACAATATTGTGTAGCTATTTCTCCCTTATAGTAATAATAGTATCACAAGGCTCCAGAAGCCAACCAAACTATGAGTTTCAGGAGACTTTGAAAATTACAAGATTCATGGAATCCCTTTCCAGACTGTAAAAAGAGGAAGAGAGGGAGGGAGGGAGGGAGGGAGGGAGGGAGGGAGGGAGGGAAGTGTTTTCAGAGAGGCAACAATTCAGTTGAGCTGCCTACAAGTTTTAGGGAACTCCAAGGACCCTATTACAATTCAGCACCTATTCTGGGGCTCAATTTCCAGTATCCCAGTCTCCACTGAGGCAACTTCAGTGTTTTGTAACTATTATTGACTACTAACATTAAAATCAACACTTAACCAAGATGCATTTAGATAGAATAATTTTGAGCTCATCATTGTGCACTATCTGGGGTAAATAAGCATTCTTACATGACTCCCCAGCAAAAGTAATGTAACACAATTGGTACCTGAACAGAAACTAACAAAACCAAAGATAAATTAGAGGAACAGTTGAACAGACTCAGTGAGTAAATCACCTATATAAGCATTGATAGCATGTCTACCTTTACGCCATGTGATGTGGGATTGGTTCCCACCTTACTGCAGTACTGGCGGTATGCCTGAAACAGGTGATCATGGCTGAGCTGTCTAAGGATGGAAAATCGTCAGGTGTCTATGTTTTTCTGTTTGTGATAAGGTAGAGTGTGCCTCTATAAAGAATGCAGTCTGACCTATGACTACAGTGATGGCTTCAACATGGCTTAAGAACAGAAAATATAGCTCAGTCTTCAAAGTATCATGTATAGAATGAGAATATGAGCAGGCTTGGTAGCAACTGTATAGTCTTTAGTGTGGTGACAAGACATGAAACTGAGGCTCTGCTATCTTTCTGGTAGAACTTCCTCATGCAATAAATGAAATAAAACCCGAATAAGCCATGAAACTGTTATTTGGTATCTCAACCTGTGATTTGTTATGGAAAATAAAAGGAAAAAACAGGAAAATGATATAATGGTGTTAACCTACTGTTTATTACAGCTGGCAGAATCTAAGAGAGTACAAAGAAGACATGTGCTAAAGAACCTTTCTAGAAAAACTGGGAAATTATGAGAAGAATTAGAGTATGAGTAGGAAGAGAATGATGTAAAAGTAATAGAACATACACCTTGGGTTTGATCTTTAATATTGAAGAAGGGAAAAGAAACACATGATTCCATGTGTAGATATAGGACTTAATGATGCCCCAGTATAGGAAATTATATCACGGAGTACTCAGCATCAAAACTGACTAATATGGGGATGGTGTTGATAAATGAAATAAAAACCTCCCTCACATAGGAATGCAAGGCAGAGGGGCACAGGATCAGTCTGAGTGCAATGGAAGCAGAAAAATGACAAGTGTAACTAAGAAGTTTTAACCAACTTGGCACAATCTATGGATTTATGTGAGCAATCTGAGACACTTGGCTATCATTGCTGAAGTTCTCATGGATAGATATCAAACCCAGGAAGGCAACAGGAAAATTACAGGTCAACCATGGAGAAGTGGGATTGCAAAACATGGTGTTTGGTGACAAAGAAACTAGGCTTGTAAGTACAGCATTCACAGGAATGTTAAGAAAGAAGTATGAGTAACAGGACCACAGGTCTTGTGTAGGATGTTAGTGACTATGCCCAACCCTATTGTGAAATGTGATCTTCAATTTTAGATGAGGCTCGTAGATCTTAATAATTTATATCAGCATATAATTAGGTCCTAAAGGATTCAAGAAAAGATGAGAGCAAAAAAGAAAAGTAAATGATGAGGTACATCTGGCTTACTTGAAAGTAAAGAGTAGAATTTATGTCAAGTCTATATACCTAGGAAAATGGTTGACAATAATATAACTACTGCGATAAAGAGACTCCAGAAAGCTATAAAACATAAATGGTATTTCAGAAAATGGATTTTAAAAAGGTGGTGACAAAACAACACAATTCAAAAAAATTAAATTTCTTCCAAGGTTGAACATATGCCCCTGACCCCAGTAGGTTCTGTACATCTCTCTTCTGCAATAAATTATCTTGGATGTAGAAAATGCCAATGCAGTTCACTTTCAGTAGCCAAGTGAGTCTGAAAATGAGGAACCAGATAGAACTAGGAAGATGTTTTAAGAAGATGTCTTAGAGTATCCATTGGAGTAAAGAGACACTATGATCATACCAACTCTTAGAAAGGAAAATATTTGTTGCGGGAGTTCGATCCATTTGCCAAAGTCATTTGGAGGTGACCTGTCATGGGTTTTGTTTTCCCTGATATGTGAAGAGCTAAGAATGGAGGTCTGGAGTCACATGCTCTCTTGATTGGATATAGAAGGCATCTCACATAACATTCAGTGACCTAGTTCAGAGTGTTCTCCATTTTGCTATGGTAGACAAAGAGGCAATGCTGTGGCTTCACACTGTATCCATGACTGTGTGTGTTCCCTACTTTATCCCTTAATAAATAAATTTTCTTCTCAAGCATATAAGGATTTCTCACAATACGTATTTGACTGGGGAGTGGTTTGTAGTTCAGAAGCTTAGTTCATTGTCATGACAAGAAACATGGTGTCAAGCAGGCAGATATGTTGCTAGGGAGGTAGCGGAGAGTTCTACATCGGGATTGGTAGGCATCAGGAAAACAGTGAGATACTGGGTCTAGTTTGAGCATCTGAGACCTCAAAGCTCACCCACAGGGACACACTTTATGCAACAAAGCCATACCTGATGTGGGATTCCTCTCTGTAAGCTGTGAATATGTTTTATTTCCATTTGTTAATAAAGAAGCTTTCTTGGCCTATGGCAGGGCAAAACAGAGTTAGGTGGGGTAAACAAAACTGAATGCAGGGAGAAAGAAGGAAGAGTAAAGCAGACACCATGTAGCTGCCAAAGGAGACAGACGCTGAAAACTTACTGTTACACCATAGCCTTGTATCCACACATTGATTAAAAGAAATGGTTTAATTTAAGATGTTAAACTTAAGATTTTAAGCTAGTTAAAAATACACCTTATCCATTGGCCAAATAGTGTTGCAGTTAATATAGTTTTGTGTGATTATTTCAGTCTGGGCAGCTGGGAAATTAAGGAGCAGTCTCTGTCTACACGTACCCATTCCAACAAGGTCAAACCTTTTTCTTGTGTCACTCCCTATGAGCTAAATAAACAACTGAACCCATCACTGCTCTTTTGAGGAAAGAATTGATAGAATTCATGTTGTGGTGTGTAGTGGGGAGCTGCGGGCTGTGTTCCTGCCGCCCCAGCTCCTGGTCGCCTAGCTAGCTTATGCCCCGAAATAACAGCACACAAATTGTATTCTTTTAAACACTGCTTGGCCCATTAGCTCTAGCCCTTACTGGCTAATTCTCATATCCCGATCAACCCTTCTCTAATAATCTGTGCAGCACTAGTCTTACCGGGAAAGATTCAGCATGTCTGACCTGGCGGCTGGCTGCATCGCGTCTGCCCTGGAGCACAGCGGCATGGCGTCTGCCCCGAAGAGGAAAGGAAATGGCATCTGAGCTCACTTCCTCTTCCTCCCAGCATTCTGTTCTGTTTACTCCACCCACCTATGTTCTAACCTATGAGGGCCAAGCAGTTTCTTTATTATTTAACCAATGACCTACCTCCATCAGTGGTGGAGTTTTCTGGTACTTTCAGTCATTGTTTAGATTTTTCTGATTTTGTTTTATCCTCTCAAAAACTTTTGCCATGTGTTTGAAACATGATGGATCTTCAGAAAGCCTACATCGACTCCTGTACATAATACATACCCCAAAACACACACATACACACACACACACACACACACACACACACACAGAGATAGATAGATAGATGATAGATAGATAGATAGATAGATAGATAGATAGATAGATAGATAGAGAGATATATGTGTATATATATATATATATATATAAAACAATGTTAAACTTTGAAAATTTTACAGATCCCAAAAAAGCATTTTGAAAGTAATTAGAAATGATGAAAAAGACATTCCCAGGAGCCTTAAAACATTTAGATAAAAAAATCTCAATGCAAAGGCAGGCTATTTCCAGTGAGTTGCTGACCAATAAGGTCCCTTAGGTCCCAATAACAATATAAGTTATTACTGCTGCTATTGTTCTCTGCATGAAAGAGCTGAATGGATAAATGATATGATCTTACCATAAATGATATGAGAGTACCATGTGCTTTGCTTACATTCCACAGAGATATCAAACTGGAATTTAGCAGAAATTCCCTCTATGTGGTGTCATAAGTCATTATCAATGAAGAGAAGCACCACTAAGCAATACTTAGATGTGGACCCTGTGTGCAGCACTGTCAACACGTCAGTCAAAATGTATCAGAATTTTACCATGGTAACTGACTACTTCATAATTGGATTTTAGGTCTACTCCACTAGAAGGAAATCATATTTGATACTGTAACTCAGGGCAAGATTCTGTGGCAGAGAAGAACACTGACTATAGTGGGAAATCTAACTTCTGGGTTCTTGTTTTGTTTTTACTTTTGCAAAATAGCCACTCTATCTATCAAATTGTCTTCCAGCCACTGTGTTTATTCTCATAGAAGACTGCTGCTATTAGCCTTAGGGGTAAGAAATTTTATTTTATTTTTCATATTTTTGTAGCAAATCGTGTTGTTACTGTGGGGCTGCACAACTGGCCAAACTTCTGAGAATAAGTGGCTGTTGTTGTGGCATAGTACCCCATACTCTGCATCACTGGAAAAGAAAATAATCACTCCAGAACATCACTTCTTCAAAGGCTCAGTTCATAAAAAATAAAGAACAAAAAGTATCCAAAAGCCAGAGAAAGAGGTAATAATGTAGCTATTTGTTAATAATTAAAATATCATCTCCCCAGGGGCTGAAGTAGGCCCATCAGGCATAGAAAGAGAAAAAAACTTAAGACATTCAGCAGCAAGCTCATTTTATAAGAAACAGTGAGGTCAGAGTGATTCATAATCCTCTCACTAAAATGTCACATAAGCAGCAGTAACAACCACAGGCAGATAGAACAAACAACTCTTCAGTGGACCTGCCTGCAACTGTCTGGGACCTCCTTGGGTGCTGTTGCTTTAAAACAGCTTTGTGAGCTCTGTGAAGGTAGGCGTGAACATGCCAGTGATTCGGTTGCTTTGGAGTTATTCCTGCCCCTGAGAGTAATCACTCATCCATGCTCCTGCTAAGTATTCCAGTTAGATAATTCACCAAGTTAGATAGTTAATGTTATTTAATTTGTCTATCATTGATGCTCTCTCTGGTATAAATAGACATTGTTCATATCATCTCAGCAAAATTCATATAAAGAATAATAACAAATGTCTTCCACCTGCACAGCTTTGTGACTCATAACTGAAAAATACTGTTGAATACTAACTACAAATATACAAAAAAACTACCATGAAAAAAATTCTTTCAAGCTCAGACACATTACATTCCATATCAAGAAACAAAATTAGCTGAGATATGAAAGACATATGGTAAAAACTTTTCACAATGTCACTAAGACATGAATCAGTTTGTTGTGTGTAAGTTGAGGATCCAAACCCAGGCCTTCATACTTTAACATCAAGCACTGTAGCAACTGAGTCATCTCACCAGCCCAAGAAAAACAGACACATTTCCCCTGGAGATTGCTGCTTTTTTGGCTTACATACAGAAGAAATTCAGCAGCAACACACACACACAAAGAAAAACTTGACAAAAATGAAAATTCCTAGAAACTTTATTTACAAAAGTAAGTATTAATATACTTATGGTTTTCAGGTTCTTCAATCTTACTTGAAGAAAAAAGATATACTTTTCTGGAAGGGTGGTAGCGGCGCACACCTTTAATCCTAGCACTCAGGAGGCAGAGGCAGAGAGATCTCTGTGAGTTCAAGGCCAGCCTGGTCTACAAGACCTCGTTCTAGGACAGTTAGGCATTTACACAGAAAAATCCTGTCTCAGAAAAGAAACAAAAAAGATATACTTTTCTTCATTTTTTCCTGTTAATGAATTCCACTGAATATTCCAAGTGAAACTCACCTCAGAGCAGCAAAATAATTCTGCATTATTCTTTTTTCTCTTTATATTTTATTGAAACCTGATATTTAATCCATTGATCCTAACACTTAAATCCAGAAGTTACCATAACCAAAGAGTAAGATCTTCAATTATCTTCATTTTAAAGAATTTTTATTTAAATCTATGTATATATCAGAATAGTTGTCTGGAACCATTAGTTCCACAGTTGATATAAATGAACATGCCAAGCATATATATGAGCTTAAACTTTGTCATGTTTCTTTAAATCATGGTCTCATTCAATAGGTACCAGTAATATAACTTCTGATACTGAATAATATACATTAAAATAATGATCAATATTAAGCATTTCATTATAAGTATATATAAAACTCTGTTCTGCTCAAACTATTAGTGTCTGCCTTGTTTTCTAGAAGCCTCCCTTGTATCATCTCTATATATTGCATAGCTTATACCTGTGAATCTTTGAAAATATGTCCTTCAACTTTTTAGTAAGGTGGCTTTCATTCACAGACTGCTAGAGAGGCCTACACCTGAGTTTATATTGATCCCTCAGGGTAAAGAGTGTGAATTTTTAACTAGCACAGGATATTGGAAACCTAAGAAACTTGCCTGAATTTAAAACAAGAAGTGTCACTCCAAAGTTCCAACATGAGTTAGAATTACAGATTCACTTGGCATACCAGCACTTAAAATGATGAACAGGGCATATTTTGAGTTTCAGGCCAGTTTGGACTACCTAATGTGTTCCAAGCCAGGTAAGGTCTCTAAGTGGGAGGATAAATTTAACAAAACTGTTAATGTGAAGCTGATATTCAAGATGTTTCAGTACAGAGCCCAAGATGCTGGAGCTGTCAGAGCCATTAGATACCTACCATATACAGGAAGTATCAAAGCCCTTTGAGATCTACATCCCATTTTATGTTTTTATTTATATTTTTAGAATTTTATAAAATATATTTTGATATGTTTTCCTGTTCCCAAACTTCTTGAATATTCTTCTCATCTCTCTACTCACTCAACTCCATGTTCTTCCCTCTTTCTTAAAACTAAAGAAAGAACACACACACACACACGTCCAAGTAAAATAGAATGGAGCTAAAAAATTTGATGTGTTCCATATGAGCTTTTAGTATTATTTGTGGTCTGGAATTTTCCCTCTCTTTCTATACTCTTCCTTTTCAGAGTGGGGATGCATATTCTGTGCCATTGTATATTGTAAATATATATTTCACTTTTTTCAATTTAGAAGGTTTGCATCTAAGATATATCATTGAATATCAAAAATAACTTAGGACTTTTAAGAAATGCTTATGTTATGAATGACTACAAGTACTTTAAAAGTTGTACCAGATAAAATTTGCATTATGATACATCCTATGGAGGCCAAAGAATGAAACATGTTTAGATAATAAGTATCTCCCCTATTCTCAACTAACTATTTCAGCATCTCCAGTTTGTGGTTGTGATTGTTTGAAAGAAAATGGTCCCCTAAAGGAAGTGGCACTATTAGGAGGTGTGGCTTTGTTGGAGGAAGTATGTCACAGTAGGGGAGGGTTTTGATGCCTCCTAGGCTCAATCTATGCCAATATCATAGTACACATCCTGTTGCCTGCCAAACAAGGTGTAGGAGTCAGCTCCTTTTCCAGCACCGTGTCTGCTTGCATGGCATCACGTCCTGCCATGATGATAATGGACTAAACCTTGGAACTATAACCATTCCAATTAAATATTTTTCTTTACAAGAGATACTGTGGAGGGGCTAGAGAAATGATTCAGTGGTAAGAAGTGCTGGCCACTCTAGCCACTCTTCTAAAGGACCAGCGTTCAATTCCCAGCACCCATATGACAATTCACAACTGTCTGTAACTCCAGTTTCAGGGAATATGACACTCTCACACATACATACATGAAGGCAAAACACCAATGTACATTTTTACTTCAGAGCAGTAAAAACCCTAATTAAGGCAGTGATGGTGTTTGGATTGCCCTACCCTGCTGGAGAAAATTGTCTGGGGAGTAGAGGGGATCGAGAATTCATAGTCTGGCCCTCAGTTCCATTTTGCTCTTCTGTCTGCTGTTTGCAGTTGAAGATGGGATCTCTCAGCTTCCTGCTCCAGCTGCCTACTGCTGTACCCCTCTCTCAACTTGCACACACATGCACACATACACACACTACTCAGAAACTCTCCTTCTGGAACCCCAAACCTGAATATACTCTTTCTTCTATAAATTAACTTAGTATTACTGTTTCATCACAACAACAGAAAAATAACTTATACATCAGACAAATTGATGGAACTAGAAATTATCCACAGTATCGTAACACATATTTAGAAAGATAAATGTAGTACACTCTGTTTTTCATATGTATCTTTGAATCTGTAGATTTGTATATTTCAATTAGATTAATCATATTTGCTAGTGAATTTAAAGTGAACATGACTAACAGTTAAGAGAGTTCAACCCTAAAATGGCTCCCTTAGTTAGGATATATACTTCGCCGCTCCCGTATCCACCCTTCCTATATCCCAACCATCCCAATCCCCCAAGCTCCTCCCATACTCCCCTTCTTACGTTTCTCATCCCATTTCCCCTTTGCCCCATGCCACCTCACCCGCAAGTTCCCAGTTTTTTCCCGACAATCTTGTCTACTTCCCCTATCCAGGCGGATGACTATACGATTTTCTTTGGGTTCACTTTCTTATTTAGCTTCTCTAGGATCACAAGTTATATGCTCAATGTCCTTTATTTATGGCTAGAAACCGATTATGAGTGAGTACATCCCATGTTCCTCTTTTTGGGTCTGGGATACCTCACTCAGGATAGTGTTTTCCATTTCCACCCATTTGCACGCAAAATTCGAGAAGTCATTGTTTTTTACCGCTGAGTAGGGGGAAGGGACATGGAATGCAGGTGGTATGCAGGGATAATGACACTAAAGACCTCTGAAAAGGCCAAGGAAAAATTATCACAGTAGAAACCTGGGAAAATGTATACACATATATGTATAAAAACCCTTTAAATGGAATTATCATGTAACACAGAAAAATGCATCTCCCTGACAACAAAGGCTATGAAATAAAAAGCACAGCACTGGGAATGCCATCTAGAAAAATGTCTTTTCAGATATTGGTCAGTGGGTTCCCTTAGACTCTGCACATACTATAGGCCTTTGTCATTATGCTTTGACAGCCTCCAGAACTTGATGATAGGCCTTATAAGTAAACACAAGATGTACTTGAGTAATACAGCCCTAAAGAACCATTCTGCTACTAGCCCAGAAACTTCATCCTGCTGTTTAGCTTTCATAATCTTAGAAGTTTCAGTATACACTATTGAGGTAGAAAGTAGTAATTAGTCTTACCCAGCTGTGCACTCTAGAAGCTAACCTTATAACTAACCTTGCAAGATGCTTAAGTAGTAGACTGTGGAGTGATAAGATATAATGGAGCATCTACATCACAAACCCTCTTCATGAGGCTCAGAGATCACCATGGAAAAAAAGGTGGCATGATTCTAAGATCTGTATGGTTAAAAAAATGATAAGAGCCAGAGGAAGAACATGTCTATAGTAACATAGTATATGCTGAACACAACAGTACAGTTGAAGCCACAGAAGCTGGAAGTGCATACAAAAGACTTAAGATCAAGTAAGTATGAAAACAGAGGAGTCTGTGAAATCCCATCCTTATCTTAGGAACTATTGATGGTTGTTTTTATATTTTTTTTAAGAGGGGCAGTTTTATATGGGGATATAGCCCTAAGAAGCTACCCATGTTGCAACAGAAAATCTCACCCTAATTCAGGTACAAACGTTAGTAAATGCACTAATTAGTTACTGAGGAATTTAGGAGGATGAAAGTGGTGGTATGGATAAGGAAGGAATTGAAACGGGGGAAATGAAGGGGAATCTTATCCAAATATATAACACACATGTGTTGCTTTTAAACAAAGTGAATATTAAATTATTAATATATTGGATAATTCTTTCACTGCCATTATACATGTAGATTGAAGAGTTCACTCCAACCTGCCTAATGTTTTATTCTATCAAAGAACAGTAATTGTTTAACCATTTATTCATAGCCAAAATTATTTCTGGTATTGGTCACATATTAATCATTTTACCTGTGTTGCTATGTACTAGATGCAAAACATATTAATAGTTACATTTCTATAAAATTTACATTTATAAAATATTTATAGAGAGGATTATAAATTATTAATCTATATATGTATAAATGTTGTTCATAATCATGAGCATGTACACATATATATCTAACCTTTATTAAAATATCTTTGGAGTACTACAGAAAACTTGCATGTCATCAATAAAAATTTATTGCTTTCCATAATTATGCAATTCTTAAAATCTGTAAAAATAAAACACTGCTATTCATACATATACATCATTACACTTAAAGCAAAGGAGATGATTTCTAAAGAGCCTGTTCAAGGAGAGTAACAACAGATTTTCGGCATGATCCTAATCTTCTAAATATGTTTATTTCAGTAAGTATCATGATTCACATATCTCTTGGGTAGTGCACTTACTGATAATGAAGAATAAATCAGGTTGAAATTACTGTAAATCAAGTTTCTGCAGATGAATTCCTCTGCTTTAGAAATGCTAATCTGAGCACCTGCTTCATTTTGTCAAGGTGTTTTGAGTTAATTTACAGATGTTATTTTTCTACTACATATGATTCGGGAATTGGTTGTGATTGGGTGACTGTCACCTTGACATAAAACAAGTCAAACCACCTGTTTGCTAAAGGAATGTGTTAAGGAGGACGTTCTTTAGAAAAAATAGCATAGAGTAAATTAAAACCTAATAATGTAAAAGAAATGAGTCACCCTTTATTTTAAATGAAAGCATAAAAAGAGGCTATTGAAGTTATAATTTATTTTTATTTTCGATGAATTAAAATCAAAGAAACTATGTCAATGATATTGAAAATAATAGAAAGCCAATCATTGAGGAAAAAATATATGTATGGTCACTTTGAATAGTTTTTATAAAGACTCTTTATAGGGAAAATACATCTTTTATTTATTTTTATTTATTTTTTATTGCTTGATAAATAATACCATTCAAAATTTCCACTTCTCTTTCTCCATCTCTCTCCCACTCCCCCACTGATCTTCCCCCCTCCTCCTCCAGTCCTAAGAGAGGGCAGGGTACCCTGCCCTGTGGGAAGTCCAAGGCCTTCCCCCCTCCATCCAGCCTTAGGAAGGTATGCATCCAAATAGACAAGGATCCCAAAAAGCCAGTACATGCAGTAGAGACAAATCCCAGTGCCATTATCATTGGCTTCTCAGTCTACCCCAATTGTCAGCCACATTCAGAGAGTCCAGTTTGATCACATGCTCAATCAGTTCCAGTTCAGCTGGCCTTGGTGATCTCCCATTAGATCAGGCACACTGTCTCGAGGTCCATACTTCCTTGCTCATATTCTCCCCCCTTCTGCTCTTCAACTGAACCTTGGGAGCTCAGTCCAGTGCTCCAATGTGGGTCTCTGTCTCTATCTCCCTGTGTCTCCTCACAAAAGCAAAACTAGGTTTAGAATGAAGTTTGGCGATATACCAACTTGCATTAAATTATTAATTTAGTATTAAATTAAATTCCACCTTTGGACCCACAATCTCTTCTGCCATAGATTTTTTTTAATTTTTACTTAAAAATTTCCACCTCCTCCCATTTCCCTCCCCTTCCCCCATCCCCCTCCCTCTCCCTCTCCAGTTCAAAGAGCAGTCAGGGTTCCCTGCCCTGTGGGAAGTCCAAGGTCCTCCCCTCTCCATCCAGACCTAGGAAGGTGAGCATCCAAACAGACTAGGCTCCCACAAAGCCAGTATATACAGTAGGATCAAAACCCAGTGTCATTGCCCTTGGCTTCTCAGTCAGCCCTCCTTGTTTTAAAATCAGGGTTGGGTCTTATCTTGTAAAATAGTTCTCACACTCAAATCAGGAAGAAGTTTGTTAGCCCTATAGTGATTCTATTTACACAAGTTGCCATATGTCACCTGGCAGAGTGTTCTCACTAATGGTGAGATTTATAGTGGAAAAGTCTATTGAAGAATTTTCTGTCCAAGAAACCTTGATAGAATTTCACAGCACTATAAATGCTAGTTAGTAGGAAGGAAACTTCTAATGATCCAGTTCCAGCTTGATTTTTCTTTATCCTGTGTCTAAGGTAAATGGTATCTTCAGAGATAGGATTTTATCTGATTCTGATGGGCAGACAAAAGGAATATCAAAAGTTTGTTTTGCTTGGGGAATCTTAGGGATCCCCCTAAACAAAAATTTATAAGGAAGCATCACAATCCAGGAACTGAATGCCTTTAAAATAAATATTTTTACTTTTTGTTACAAGACAGTAGATTTCCATATGGTGCTTTCAGATACCTCGTGACTTACCTCAAACTCACTCTGTTTCATTTGGGTTACCCTTGAGTTTTTCTCATCTCCCATATTCTCCAAAAGCTCCTTGCTTAAACCTTTTCATATCTAGTATTCTCTCTCTCCATTATCTTATTTCCTGTGTTATTCTATTATCACCCTAGAGGCATCCCCTTTTCTAGTTCCCCTTACTTCTACAGGCACTTTAAGTTAAACATACAAATATAGATACAAAGTTAGAATCTTCATATGAGGAAAAATATAAAATTTGTGTTTCTATGCCTAGGTTACTTCACTCAGTACATCTTTCAAGTTTCATCTGGTTATCTGCAAATGTCATAATTAAATTTTATTTAAAGAAGAATTAAATTCTATTTTATTTGTCTCATGCATCCATCAGTTGGTGGACATCTAGACTGATTCCATTTTCTGCCTATTGCTCATAGAGTGGCATTGAATATGGTATGTCTACAGTAAATAACACTCTTTAGGGTATACCTTCAAAAGTGAAATAGCTGGATCATATAGTAGTTCTAGCTTCTGTTTTTTGTTTGTTTGCTTGATCTCCATCCTAGTTTCCATAGTGACTGCATCATGTCACCAGCAACAGATGAGATTCCTTCTCTCTTTGCTTTCTCCCCAGAATTTATTGTCATTTGATGGCTTCAAAGCTCTGGTGGGGATGCGATAGAAGATCAGGACAGTTTTGATTTGCATTTTCATGAATACTGATGGTGCTGAACACATTTTAAATTGTATAGAGTTCAATTATATTTATTCTTCAAGAATTTTCTGTTCATATCTATAGCTTATATTGATAAAGCTGTTTATTTGTCTTGATGTTTTGTTTTATCTCTTTATATATTCTAGAAATTAATCCTTTATTGGGTTTTGGTAAAGATAATCTCCAACTTTGTAGGGTGTTTTCCCACTCAATTGACTGTCTTCTTTGATTATGTTGATGCCTTATAGTTTTATAAGATCCCAAATGTTCCTAGTTGGCTTTATTTCCTAATGAACCACAATCCTAATATTAAGTCCTTATCTACATCTACATACTATAGCATGCTCTAAACCCTTTCTTATACCAGGTTCAGAGTTTTGGAATTATAATAAACTCATTGACTCATATGGTGTTGGTTTTGTGTAGGATAAAAATTAAAGTTTAGATTTCATTTTCTACATATAAACATCCAGTTTTCCCAATATTGTTTGTTGAAGATGCCTTTCATCCAATGTGTGATTTTTTTTGGTGTGTGTTAACAGTAAATTGCTGTAATGCTGTAATTGTCAGGACTTCTAGCTGAGTGTTCTATTTCTTTCCATCTATCTTACTATTTTCTTTCATGCTGGCACCATTCTGTTTTAATTACTATAGTTTTATAGATTATTTCAGATCAAGTATGGTGCTAATTTCAAAGATATAAAGAGAAAGATCAACTGATTCAAATCATCATGGCCAAATTAATTAAAAAAAAAAACATTATTATTTCTGTACATGGGTTGCCTCCAAGTAAGACAGGATTCAAGAAATCCACACTGGACATGGAGAAGAGGAGAATTTTTATACTCTAGGAGTAGGGGGTAGGGCTTTTTCAGGCAAAATAAGTGGAGTTACAGAAGAAGAACATAATGAGATGGTCATAACAACCTTTAGAAACAAAAGTAAAGTTGTAACATGGGTATAATAACTTTCTGAAACAGAGACATGGTTGACATTTCCTGGAGCAGGTAGCACAGAAACATTTGTTGCTAAAATGACAGGTGGAGCATAGCCCAGTTCTTGAGAATCAGAGATTTAACTATAAACATGAACAAGCTTAGTTTTTCTGTACTATAAGATGGTTTTTAAGTCTAAGACAAATGCAGGCTTGTTCATCAATGGTAGTGACTCTGAGAGGGACAGACAAATATCATGACAGATGCCTAATAATTCAGTTAGGAATAGGCCTCAGTTCCAATCTCCTGAAATTAGGCAAGTCAGTTTCTGAGGAAGATATAAATAAAGGGAATTCAATTACCAACACCCCTGACAATGAAGACAAGGGGAATTGCAAGTACTAGATCAGGGCCAATTCCCTTTCCTTACTCCCTAGGTTCCTCCTGGCAATAACTAAATAAGGACAAAGCCTGGGACTTGTCCACATTTGTCCAAGAAAGTAAAAGCTATAGATTTAGTCCACCTCTGCTAGCCTTAACCAATTAGAAATGTACTAATATGATTGTCATTTGCATAAACCAATCCTAGATAGAAGAATCACAGTGACTTTTTTTTAGAATTAATTCAGATGTATATAAAAGAACCTGAAAACTTTTCTTGGGTTTCACCATTAGTCATTTTTGCCTTTGTATCAAATGTGTGGCCCAGCATGCTGGTTGTAATGGATTATTAAAAATTGTTGTGGGAATCCTTGTGGCAGCAGGTAGTGGGCAGGGGATCCTGAGAGCAGCCAGTCCTAGGCAGAGCCTGTGCATGAGACCATGCCACAGGTCTCTGAAGGTGGCTGGTCCCCGGCGGCAAGCCATATGGTGGCAGCAGGCAAGAGACAGACAGATAGGCACACCATGCAGAGTGAAATTGGATATTTATTAGGTGGGTTATGGAGGGGAAGGAAAAGGGGGAGAAGAACAGAGAGAGAGGGAGGAGAGGCAGAAGCTCTCTCTTTGATAAGGAGATAGAAAAGAGAAAGAACTCAGACTTGAATCTGAAGATCAGCCTGTCTCAGCAGACTGGGAGGGAGTGGGTGTAGCTTGTCTCTTAAAGAGACTGAACAGATAATTACATTCCTATCTCCTTTTTTATAAAATGCAGGAGGTTAGGCACCACAGGTTAAAGAAATTGAGGCAGCAGATTCTAAAGACTTTTTCCTACTTATTTGTTGGCATCATCTTTGGGGGGAACCTGAGAAGGTTGGGTGCTGGCCACATCCTGACATAGCTGGTCTCTTTGCTCCTGTCTGGTGTTTGTGGTATGGAAATGTCTGGTGTCTCTTACAACTATTTAATGTATTGGCAGAACAAAGTACAAAGTTAAATTAAGGGGAAAAAAATTAGGACCAGGGAATTGGGGAGATGTATCTGACCTGTTTAAGGTGGATCCTTCAATTCGAGTCCCTTAAACTCACAAGAATTCTTTGGGTTTGTGAAAACAGAAGTTTTAGACATATACATTGTACAAACATTAGCATATTTATGTCAAAATGATTGTGACAGATATTTTTGTACAATTAAAAGTATTTTCAAGACTATGGAAGGCAGCATGAGAGAGAAATTTGATCTGAAATTTGTTTGGTGAGGTTGTCCTTTAAAACTGACAAAACCTCTCAGCTGTCAAAGTGCACCAGAGATCTTTGAGAAGGACAAAATTTTACTTGAGTTACTAATTAGTAGATGACAGAGAACTTACTTGGTTGGCACCCAGAGCTACTCTTCAGAGTCCTCCATAGTTGCTGAAGGTTGTATTTGCTTTTTGCTACTTAGTGCAGGGCTTGGCAGCCTCCAGAAGATCCTGTGAGCTAAGAAATCACTAGGAAGACAGACCTACCTTGACCTGAGCAGCTAGGCTGTCGATTCCAGTGCTTCTGTTTATGTCTGGAGATCTTTAGTTTAGATGAAAGGCAGTTTTACCAAGTGGTCAGCACTTGACAATGGAGCAAATTGCAGATGGATGTTATTGTGTGCCCATTTGTCTTCTGTCCTCTTTGCGGGAAATAGAGTGCTGCTGCTAAGGGGCAACATTTCTCTTTTTATTATTAAAAGGTTTTTTAATAATTATATATAGATAAAGTAGATGGAATATTTTCTTTAATTTTGCCAAATACAAATAGAATAAATACAGTAACTTTAATTCTTTTTTGATAAATTTTGTTATATGTAATTTTACTATGTTAATGTTAAGGCCTTCCTTTTATTTAGACAGAAATATGAAGATGATGTGGGATGTCCTTCAATATATGTGTTGCTTTTATTAAATAATGAATAAAACTATTCTGGTCAATAGATTAGCAGAGTACAGCAAGGCAGAAAATTTGAAGAGAGATATATAGAAATTGTAGGCAAGTTGGAGAGATGCCATGTAGCTGCTGAAGTAGAAGGATACTGGAAACTTACTGGTAGGCCACAGCCTCATGGTGATGCATAGATTAATAGAAATGGGTTAATTTAATATGTAAGAGCAGTCAGAAAACCAACACATAATCCCTGTTTACATTTCCCTACCAGGAAGTCACATCCTTAAAGAGACTGACTCTCCCTCTTTCAGCAGGTATCAAATGCTAGTATTTCCCCAATATTTCCTCAGCTGTGGGTAAAATTTCATGCCACATTTCTAAGACTATGTTGGCATCTTGTGTGTCTTGACTTGTGTGTGTCTTATACCATTCTGTCACAATCACTGTAAATTCATTTTTCAACTGCCTTATTTCTTGTAACTGTCCATTGTATCTGGCTCCTAAAATTGTTCTGTCCACTCTTGTGTAAAGATATCTGAGCTCTTGGGGAAAGAGTGTGTGTTTTTGTCTGTACAACATTTAACATGAAAGGATGTTAGATTTTGTCAAAGATTTTTGTGCATCTGTTGCAATGATCTTATGAATTTTGTCCTTAAGTCATTTTATGTGATTCATTACATTTAATCAGTTGAGCATGTTATACCATTTCTGGAATAAACTGGCATTTATTTCAGTAAATGTTCTTTTTGATTCCCATACTAGGATTCCAAGTATTTTATTAGAATTTTTTCATCCTTCTTTTTCAGATACAACAGGGTAGTCTCATGCTTTATTCATTTGTCAAAAAGAATGAATAGCGAAATTTCAAATGTCTTAAATATTTTAAAACTCACTTTCTGGTCCAATATGTGGTCTGTTTTAGAGAATCTTATATGGATTGCAACACTACTAAGAAGGGATATTCTGTAGTGATAGGATGGAATATTCTGTAGGTGTCTATTTGGTTCATTTGGTGAATGATGTTATTAAGTTTCAATGTTTCTTTATCTTTTTTGATGAGATTACATGTCTATTTGATAAAACCGAGTCAACTTTTATTACTGTGTTTTTGTTAATTTATGACTAATATTTTTTATGATAATGAGAACACTAGAGTTGATCTATATATGGTTACAATTATGGTAATGTTTGGGGATTTCTGACCTTATCAAAATTAAAGGGATCTTCTTTATCTTCCTGATTAGTAAGGCTTGGAGTCAATTTGGTCAGATTAAAATAGAAATGCTTTTTTGTTTTCCATTTTCTTAGGAAACTTTTTTCTGCACTATTTCATACCAGGGCTGTTTGCATCCTTGAATACCAAGTATGTTTCTGCAGACAGAAAGGTAGATACTGTTCTCTGATTAAGCAAGCCTGAACTATTTGACTAGAGAACTGAGCTCACTAATTTTCAAAGCTACTCTTGAAAGATGTGAATTAATTGCTGTCATTTTGTTAATTTTGCAATATTTTGTTTTGTTACTTTTATTTAGCATCATTTATTTTTATCTTGTAAGCTCTTGGGTGAGTTTATTCTTCCCTTGAGTTGAAGTATCCAGCATTCTCTATAGTGTTGCTTAGTGGTCATAAATTCAGTTAGAATCTTTTTGTCATGGGAAGACTTTGTCTGTTATGATGGATACTTCATGCTGGCTAAAGTAGTCTGGGGTAGCCTCTGTGTTCTCTCAAAACTTAAAAGATATTTCTCTGAGACCTTCTGGCTTTTAAAGTTTCCATTGAGAAACTGGCAGTTATTCTGTCTGGTCTGCTTTTATATGTTATTTGCTCCAGTCTCTTGCATCTTTTGGTCAATGCCTATTCATCATACTGTATGATTAATACTTTCATTGTAATACGGGATAGACAGGGTTTTCTGTGTTGCTTTTTGTTGGCTTTTGTTTGTTTGTTGTTTGTTGGCTTTCAGGTCTATTTAATGTTCTGTGGCCCTCTTGTATGTTAATAGAAATCACTTGTCCAAAATTTGTAAGGTATTTTCCCTCATAGTTTGAACATATTCCACATCTTTGGTCTCTAATTTCCTTCATTATTTTATGCCCATCATTTATGGATTTGACTTCTCATGAGGATCCAAAATTCCTGAGGCAAACTGACTTGGGTTTCTTAACAGGAACAAAATGACTTCTAAACATATATATATGTAAATCATGCTTGCAAATTGAACACACATTCTAGTACTTTTTCTGTAACTGTGAAGATGTTTCATTTCTATGTACACAAATAAATTTTCTTCCTTCCCTACATTTTATATTTATTTACATTGTTTTCTGCTTTAACAAGTATTTTTTCACAATATTGGATATTATTGTCAAGAAATAATACTACCTCTTTAAAATCTCCTGAGGTATCTTTTAATATTTTATTAGAGTAGATTTGCTGTAGGATTTTGTATATGTGTTTTAATTTTAAAAATCTGTTATTATGTCAAAGTTAGTAAGAGTCTTTCAACATTGGGCAGTGAATTATATCCAAAGCTATTGCATGTTTTAAGACAAATGTAAATGTGTGACTTTTCTCTTTCATCCTGTTAATGTAACTTGAATTGAATTGAATTTGACTTTGTTAAAATTGTATGCACCATAAAACCAGAAAAGGTAGTTACTAAAATATATAATTATTTTAGTAACTGATTCTTCAGTTTCTAAGTATACACAAACTTATTTATTTGTTTATTCTAAGAACATTTGTTTAGAATGTGCTGTAAATTGGGCACTGAATGAAATTGTCACACTTGACAGCACCTTTCTATCTCAGAATAAAGCCATGCGGTACTGGTGATCTTAAAAGCTTTGGAAGAGTGGAAAACTTAAGTATAATGACTGTTCAACTTCACAGCAATTACATAAGCAGCACCTCTCTTGGCTAAATTTACATAAATTAATTTATACATAAAAATATATATCCCCAAAGTGTTCCTTCATGTCCTTGTCCTTATTTATATTTCATCTTTTTATAGTAAACTTTGTTGCTAGAGTGCAACTTAAACTATTCTGAAGATAAGATGCTTTATGCATTTTCCCGACATCTGTTGTTGACTTGTATATAGTTTTTGAGAAATGTTTATTTTGTTTATTCTCATTTTTAACAGTGATTTTTTATTTTACTGAGTTTGTTACTGAATTTTTGTAGTTCCTTACATATTTTATATCAGCTGTTTTTCAGATGTGTTTATATAAATACTTTTTCTCATTACGTGAGGTTTTGCTTCACTCTATTGATTCCTTTTCTATGTAGAACATTCTAAATTTCCTATAATCCAACTTTGTTTTGCTTTTCTGTACTTTCAATGGCCTGACAAAGGTATTATTTGCTATTTTAGTGTCTAGAGAGACCCCAGAGACTTTCTCAGTGTTGTAATATCTGCGGCAGGGCTGCGTCCCCGGCACCCGGCCGCCCACATGGCTTATGCCCCAAAATAATTACACGGAAACTGTATTCTTTTAATCACTGCCTGGCCCATTAGTTCTAGTCTCTAATTGGCTAGCTCTTACATATTGATCTAACCCATTTCTAATATTCTGTGTAGCACAACGAGTTGGCTTACCAGGGAAGATCTTAACCTGTGTCTGTCTGGAGTGGGAGAATCATGGCGACTCCCGACTTGGCTTCTTTCTCCCAACATTCTGTTCTGTTTACTCCACCCACCTAAGGGCTGGCCTATAAATGGGCCAAGGCAGTTTCTTTATTAAATGAAAGTAATTCCTCCATCATTTCCCCTTTTTTTGTTTAAACAAAAAAGAAAGGCTTTAACTTTAACATAGTAAAATTACATATAACAAAACGGTTATCAAGCAAGAATTACAGTTATAATATTTATATCTATTTTATCTTTTATCATAAGTAAGGAAAACTATAACTATAACTAACCATTCTTCAACTCCATCAAAGACTCCAGAAGGATATAATATTACCTAAGTAAACAAGAAATAAGAAACTTCAAACTTTAGAAATGACAGAGACATCTCGCTGCCTGGACAGTCACCCAAAGTTTTTTGTACCGTTGGGGCATCCATCTTCGGCCTACAGGCCCATAGTATCCAGCAGACATTTTCATCAAGCAGGAAATTCCAAAGACAGTTCAGTCACTTTTTGCTGTGTCCTGCAGAATGTCTCTCAGACTCTTTCATGAGTCAGGAACCCCGAAAGACCATCTCACCTTTAGGCAAGTTCAGCAGTCCTCTTTCTGCGGGTTCTCTGTGTCCAGTTTATGCAATAGTCCAGGCAAGAACAGTTTCTTGCCCAAATGGCTATCAAACTCCTTAAGGAGCCTCTTCGGTGCCCATCTTCCACTTGAAGTAGATTGGTGCTGCCAGGAGTAGATGTGTCTCATTATCATGAAAAGCCCTAAGTTATTAAAACATTAAATGCCATATTCTGCAGTCTTTGAAAGATATGAAGAATGCCTATCTAGGTGAAATATATCTATGCATATCTAGAAAATCTAACTAACATGACTAAAAGCTTGACAATTATTAATGATTATCCATTAACAACCTATATTCATTACATTTTTAAATGAACTATACAATCACAATACCTTAATCAAGATTAGAAATACATATACATATAACAAAATTGACCTTAAAATCTATACCAATGCAAATTATTCATATCTATATCATTTCCCCCTTTAAATGTAAAAGAACATTTATAAACCATATTTGGGAACATGGGCGCAGTTTTTCTCTCCAAACTGCTTCCTGCTGAATGGGGGCACTGTATTCAGATCTTTCATGGTGTAACCTGTGTGTCAGGGTCATCTCAGTCGGCAGTTGAGTGAAGTAATTTTCTGAAGGTGTTCACAGCAACCTTTCAGGAGGGCGTGGTCTATCATACCATATTGGGATACAAGAAATCCACAGGGTCGCATCCTCTGTGAAAACAAAAGAAGACCCTCTCCAAAGCATCATATCCTTAGACCCATATTCTGAAATCATAATACCCTTATATCCATTCTGGTTTAGCTTGGCAGCCCATATAATGAAATGTCTCTCTGCACTTAGCTCCTTTACAGTCAAAAATTTTAAAGAAAACACAATAATACAAAGTATCCACACTCTCTGTGAATTTTCCATTTTTACGTGGCTTATTTTTCTTTATTTCTTTTAATCTATAACTATCTGTACTCTGTTTCTTTAAAGACTTTACCCTTTTTTTAAGACATTAACTTTATTCTTTATATATATTTTTCTCTCTCTAGCCTACGTACATTTATCCAACAGTGTCTGAATCAGTTCTATTGTGAATCTGTAATTTTTTTACTATCCAGGAGCACTTTGTTTTGTGCTTTTAAATCGCTAAGCGCTTAAGAATCTAAGCTGTGACATTCCTAGGTCAAAAACAGGTACTGCCTGTTTGCCCCGCCCAGTCCAACATGGCGGAGCCGCTCGTGCTGCTGATTCTTGCACATTGCACCAGTAGCATGGTGGAGCTGCTTGTGCCTCTGAGCGGCAGCACAAAATGACTTCCTTTTAGGCACACAGTGAGTCTAGTTGCCATCAAACAAATCGTAGCACTTTACTCCAAATGCTCCGTTTAAAAGCTCTGTCTCCCGCAGGAGCCAGACAGAGATCGCAATGGCGGCACAGCCCAGAAAGCCGGCATTTTAAAACAGCCAGTTTTTTCCTGTTGCTGAGTCAGGACAATTTCTTTGCCGCACGCAACCCACAAACAACAAAAAGCTGTCTTAAATTCTCTCTGTGTCCTTTTTAAGCCCTCTCAGGTTTTACGTGGAGTTCATTAGCACACTGGGCGCCACTCTGTTGTAATAAGAGCAGCGGGGCTGCTTCTCCGGCACCCGGCCGCCCACGTGGCTAGCTTATGCCCTGAAATAATTACACGGAAACTGTATTCTTTTAAACACTGCCTGGCCCATTAGTTCCGGCCTCTTATTGGCTAGCTCTTACATATTGATCTAACCCATTTCTAATATTCTGTGTAGTACCACGAGCTGGCTTACCAGGAAAGATCTTAACCTGCATCTGTCTGGAGTGGGAGAATCATGGCGACTCCCGACTCGGCTTCTTTCTCCCAGCATCCTGTCTGTTTACTCCACCCACCTAAGGGCTGGCCTATAAATGGGCCTAGGCAGTTTCTTTATTATTTAACCAATGACCTTCCTCCATCACTCAGCTGTCATCTTGCTTTACTTCCATAGAGTAGACCCTTGAAGAATCAATAGCAAGTTTAACACCTAAAATATATAGTAAAACTCTTGACATAAACAAATAACAAAGAACAACAATGTTTTTAAAATATTGATTAATATTGTCCTAGAAAATATTATAATGAAAATAAATTGACAATTTCATCATATATTTTCTGTGTGTTTCCAATTTTATACTCCAATTATTTCCACATGTTTACCCCACATCACTAAACAGAAAGCTTTCCTAGTTTATGGATGAGAACTTGAGATTACTTAATACTACCCCCCATTTTCCTCATTCATAGCAGTTTCTTTTAAAAGAAAAAATTTACTGATTTCTCATGAAAGTTAAATCAGAGGTTATTGTATTGAGCACTTAATAGTTTTAATATTGCATTTGTCTCTATATCTGCCTATACAATATTTGGTATTGATGATTACCAAAACCACAAAACTCTAGAATGGAGTTTGTGTGGTATGTGGTGTGTGTGTGTGTGTGTGTGTGTGTCTGTATGTGTGTGTGTGTGCATGCATATATGTCTGTGTGTGCATATGACTGTGTGATTGCATGTATGTGGAGATCAGATGAAGATACTTGGTATCTTCTTATATTCCCTCTGGTTTATTTCCTTGAAACAGGGTCTCACTGAACTGGAAGCTCACCATTTTAGATAAATTATCTGGCCATCCAGTTCTGGGAATTAACCTGACCATGTCTCCCCAGGAACCAGGGTTACAGATATGTACAAACATGCCAAGCTTGTTTAGACCGGTGCTGGAAATTCTATCTAAGATCTTCAGATTTACAAATCAAAAGTGTGTTTTTACTCACTGAATCATCTCAGCAGCCCCAGAATAAAATGTTTTAAAGATGCGAATTCTGCAAAGGTTTCTACTAAAATGATACCAAAAGATAAAATTTCAACAGTTTAGTTAAATGTTATGGATTTTGTTTTGATGAATCATGATGCATAAAGTATTTCTACTGTGGATCAGTAGTTATTTTAAAAGAAAAACCTGTATACAGACAGCTAGTTAATTTAGAATATATTTCTCAGAAAATATCATGCTCGCTGAAGCTTTGCTGTTTGCAAGGCCAGCTAGCAGCTCTCATGGCTTCTCAGAAGGCCAGATAAACAATCCAGATTGAGTTTAGTGATGTAGAAGCACTGCATGAGTGACTCTATTTTGATTTGGTGTGTTGAGGCTTAAAGCCTTAGCTCACACCAAAGAATCCCTATAATTTCTTTTTAACATTGTCTTGCCTTATTGTGTATGTAAGGGAAAATCAATATAGTTCTGACGTCTATTGAAAAAAAGCAATGCTGTAATGTTCTGTTCACACTTCCAGTATGTTTTACAAGGAAATAACCAATTTAGTCAGTGATTTATGTGAGTTATAAATACTGTAGATAAGCTCCCAGTACATTTTCTTACTGTTTCATTAATCAAGTATAATTGGAGAGGACTCAAAGCTGATGTTTACTTTGGCCCTTTAATTATTCAGTTATAAATTTATATTTGCCATTTATTGTATTCTCTTACCAATTGCCATATACATAATCTGAGGCAGATAAGGTGTCTAATCCTAGTCCTTATTATTTACTAAAAGTGACACTTTGAGCAACTTACTGAGTGCAAGTTTGTTTTGTTGATCATTCCTCTGTTAATTAACAAATAACTACATACAAGCAAAGCCTAGAAGAATTAATTTTCTACTAGTTTATTATATATTATATCCCTGAGATCATATGTAATGAATAAAAATTGTTTACAAGAATATTTAACAAATTTCAAGTTTTTATTCAAATAGAATATAAAAAATTATATAACAAATAAAATGTAGTAGAATACTAATTCAGCATGTAAAGTGTTTTAATATAGAATTTTATATAAATTCTGTATTTGGATTGTATTTAGCTCAACACCTGCTACAACCTCCTCATTTGGACTCTGCACAGGTCCATCCCTCCCACACCTACTTCCAAATTTTGAGCTCTTCTGTTTAACATATTCATATGAAATATATTTTATATTCATATAAATATAATTTATAAATTATTTGAAACTGCATATAATTAATTTTGATCATTTTCATCCATGATTTCTTCACACAGTTTCTCCCAGACTCACCATATTTTCCCACTTGCCCTTAATTTGGGACATTTTTATACATATGACTCATTGACTCAAATTGGTATTGTCCATATATATTCCACAGTGATTCACAATTAAACATAACTGACCCTCCCTCTCTCCAGAAGCCACCAATTTCACATTGCTCCTCAGTTAAGTGAGTCTCTTCCCATTCTATGCTAGAGTGTTGACTGGCTTGAAGCTGTAAAGGTGTTGAGATGGCAAATGTAACTGCTGCGAGTTCATGAGTAAAACAGTTCTGTAAAGTCAAGAGGAAAGATGTGTTTCTCCAGTTTTACCAACAATTGGCTATTAAAATCTTTCTGCTTCTTTTTCCATGATAGTTCCTAACCATGGGAATGGGGTATGACAGAGATGTCACATTTGTGACTGAGCACTCCATTGACACGTATTCTTTGTACTTTGACCCATTGTAACTTTCTATGTTTACTACTATTCACTATACAAAGAAGCTTATCTGATGAGCCCTCAGAGCCACACCAAACTAAAGACAAATTCAGAGATCAAGATAATAGTTATGTTTATATAGCATAATATTAGTAGTTGGTTCACCTCTGGTATTTCCCAACTCCTCAACTCTAGGTTCTTAGTCACATTTACAGTACCAGAAATAGATTCATTCCATGGAGCAGGCCTTTAATCCAACCAGAAGTATGTTTGTTTCTCAAACATTTATGCCACTATTTCACACATGGACTTGAGGTAAATGACAAGAACAGAAGTACCCATGGGATAGAACCAGCCTGGGCCTATGAGATGAGCTATATGTGTTGTGAATGGCAACACCTAAATATTGTATCTTCAGAAGCCTTTGGAGATAATGAGGTATAGAGAAAAATCCCAAGCATGGAATATTGAGGCACAGGATTTAATTTGCACTATTGGTGTTTGGCTTGTTTTTGTTTTGTTCATGTTATGTAACTACACCCTAGATATTCTCTGTTAGAATGAGATATATGTAACTTACTTTAGAATTTACAGAATACCATGGGTAAGAGATTGGATTTTTAGAGAGAGATCTTGAATTTTTAGAGTAATTGAACTTTTAATAACCATGGGTTTTTAAAGTTATATTCTTTGATATACATTGTTGTTAATATTAATACTGACATGGCATCTTGGAAATAAACAAAAAGGGTAATTCTATGGTTTAAGAATAATAGCAAGGTGACAAAGGTCAATAGTCCTGGTTAGCTTTTTGTCAACTTGTTCCAGGCTAATGTTATCTGGGAAGAGGAACCTCAAGTCTATTGGTCATTTTCTTCATTAATGATTGACAGAGAAGACCCAGCCCACTGGCAAAAATGCCATCCCTGGGTAAGTAATTTTGGCTTATATAAGAAAACAGGCTTACCAGGCCACAAAAAGCAATCCAGTGTTTCTCCATGGTCTGCACTTCAGTACCTGCCTCCAGGTTTCTGCCTTGAGTTTATTCCCTGCCTACCTTCATGTTGGAATGGAATTACATGACTGTAATATGAAATAAGTCCTTTCTGCCTTTAGTCATGTCATGTGTTTATCACATCAATAGAAACAAAACTTTAAAAATCCCTTTATTTAACTTTCTGCCATAAAATACATCCTCTTAGAGTACATGTGTAGGACAAATGAACAGTTTTAAAATATTGGCTTATAGGCATCATGTTATTTTTTATTTAATTTTATTAGTAGTATTATTTTGTGTTTGTAGCCCGGCCACAGTTTCCCCTCCCTCTTCTCCCAGTCCTTCTCCTACCCCTTTTTTGCCTGCCCATCAACATCCTCCATTTCTGTTCTGAAAAGAGCAGTCCTCACGTGGGTATCAATCAAACATGGTATATTATGCTTTAGTAAGACTAGTCACCTCCTTTAAGATTGAGGCTGAAAAAGGAAACCCAGTATGAAAACATAGGTCCCAAAATCCAGCAAAAGAGGCAGATATAGCCCCTACTCCTCCTGTTAGTTTCCTCACAAGAAGATGAAGCTACACAACTGTAACATATGCAGAGGGGCGAGGTCAGTCCCACGAAGGCTCCCCAGTTGACTGTTCAGACTCTGTGCACTTCTATGACCCTAGGTTAGTTGATTCTGTGGGTTTTCGATTTAGTTAAAATATGCCTTTCTACCTCTTGCTCTTCTTCCTCAGAATTTAGAAATTCCTCAATCTTTTCAATTCTATTCACCATTGCCTTCTTTAATGTCTGAATCTCCTGTCCAGAATTATGTTCTAAAGCCTTCATTGAGGATTCTAAAGTATGAAGTTTGTCCATTAGAGATAATGTCTCATCTTTGGACATAAGTTTTATAGCATATACCGTGCCTTCTTGTATAGATAATCTTTCTGTCAATCTGTCATAAGCTTTAGAAAAAATCCGATTGTCACATTCAGCAGTTTTGATTCTCTCAGTTAATGTTTCTGTTCCTACTGAAAGGGACTGAAGCTTACGATCCAAATCAGCTGTTCCTTCTTCCACAGTAATGAATTTCTCCTTAATATCAGCCGTTAATGTTTCAGAAAGGGACTGAAGCTTACGATCCAAATCAGCTGTTCCCTCTTCCATAGTAATGAATTTCTCCTTAACATCAGCCTGTACCTCTTCTAAATTTTTTTCAGTTTGTCGAGTTGTGTTAAACAAAGATCTGTTCTCTGCCTGGAGAACTTCAAACTGATTTTTGAGAAGATTGTTGTCATTCTCAATTGTTTTTAAGCGTTCAACCTCGTCTCGTAAAGACTTTATCATATTTCTATTATCAAACCATACAGTACCAAGGAAAACTACGAATCCCAGAAAGATCCATATCTGTGGGCTGACAGACACTTCTTGTAAAATCTCCCACATGGTACAACTGAAAAGGCTGTTAAAGTCTTGAATGGTAATGTTTTCAGACATTTTTCTTATTTATAAAAGAAAATTATGTACCTGTAATGAAGTTTTCCTGCCAGTGGTGGCTAAAGAAATGCACCTGAGTCCACGTGGTCTAAGCCAGATCCGGTCTGAAACAATTAACTCAAAACAAAAATTATTGTACTGCCTGTTAAGGGAAGGGGTTGGTGGCTTTTACTTCAAAACCGCGGGTGCTTCACTTAAATCAGGCAGTGAGGGTTTGGAAGAAGCAGGGAGCTATTAACTGCTCTGTGGGGGGTCACTGCTCTGCGACTGTAGTGGCCTGGAGTGGGGGAAGGGAAAGCGAGCAGGGAGCGCACTGTAAATCGCCTTCCTGAATTCCCACAAAGCTCTACCTACAGTTCTACCTGCCTTTCCAGTTGTAACAACTGAGAAAGTAGTTGGTTCCAGAAACCCTAGGGTCATCAAGGAAGATACATGGGAACCTGTCCGTATGAATGATCTCAAAGAAATTAAACAGGCTGTAATGACTTTTGGAATGAATGCCTCTTTTGTTAAAGAGATGCTAAGATCTTGGGCCACGACGAATAGGGTCACGCCCAATGACTGGTTTCAACTGAGCTCTGCTGTCCTTGAGAGTGGAACGCAATTGAAATGGAAATGCTTATTCAGGCAAGAGGCTAGACTTTTAGAACAGCAGGAAAGAGCAAAGGGAATTGAGATTTCCATAGATCAAATTTTGGGAGAGGGGCTATTTTCTGAGCCTCAGGAACAAGCTAATTTGGATGAAAACATACTCTCCGTGTGTACTACAGCAGCCTTAAGGGCTTGGGACAGGGTGCAAGACCCAGGACAGAGGATGGAATCATTTGTCAGAGTTAAACAGGGTCAGAGAGAACCCTTTAGTGACTTTTTACAAAGAATAACTAAAGCTGTACAAATAGGGATATCTGACCCAGAAGCAAGACGTATAATGATCGAGACTTTGGCTTATGAAAATGCAAATGTGGAATGCAAAAGGATTTTGGGACCTTTAAAGCTCAGATCAGCGCCATTAGAAGAATGGGTCTTGCATACACTAGATGTTGATACATTTGACTATGGCACTGAAGCATGGGTAGAAGAAGCAATTTCCAATGGTAAAAGGAGACATCAGAATACCAAATGTTTTAATTGTGGCAAAATGGGTCATATGAAAAGGAATTGTAGACAACGGATTTTCAGAAATAATAATAATGCATCTTCTAGAAATAACAGAAATAGGAGGACTCAGCCTTCAGGTTTATGTAGAAGATGTGGAAAGGGCAGACACTGGACGAATGAGTGCAGGTCTACAAGAGATAGACAAGGCAACCTGATACAGACGGGAAACGTGAGAGGGGGGGCCTCACAGGCCCCCATGGCAAACATGGTTCAGTCATTTCCAGTTACTACAGAGAACATGACTCGTCAGGACAATTAGAAAGCCCCATGCCTACTGTTACAAGCAATAATGATCAGAAAGATGAGTTCCGTGTATTTTGGCAAACTTCTATAAATGACCAAAGACCAAAGCTGAGAGTGTGTGTAAATGGCATTGTTATTACTGGCCTGCTGGACACAGGTGCGGATGTAAGTATCATTACCCCAGAATCGTGGCATCCATATTGGCCTCTTCAAAACGTAAATGTTCAGCTCCTGGGAATTGGAACCCTATCTCGAGTAAGGCAGAGCACGAGATGGGTTGAATGTATAGGACCAGAGGGACAAATAGGAAAATTAAGGCCATATGTAGCCAATATTGCAATGAATTTATGGGGTCGTGACCTATTGCAACAATGGAATACCCAAATTAACATTCCTGCTACTTCTAGAGCCTATATTTCTGGGGATAATATTAAAAGATATTACAAACGGAGAAAACCGGCCATTCGGGCTGTACAAGAACAAGCAATTGATGTCCCTTCAGAGATACCAACAGCATTGCCTTTAAAATGGTTGACTCAACATTGCAAACGAGACTTTGGGTGATTGCCCAGGTAGTCAGTTGTCTCTGTCAATTGTTGCACATTTTTGGATATCTCTCGATTGTTAAGTAATATTTATTCCCTTCTCAGATCTTTGACGGAGTTGAAGATTATATAATTGTAGTTACTCTCTATGTTATTTAGACTCCTTGAGATAGAATGTTTAGCAAAAGTTTTGTTCTCAATATTGTTTGTTATATTTATTATTTGTTATTATTGTATATAGTTGTATTTGGTTTGGTTCTATCTTATTTAGACAAAAGGGGGAGATGTAGGGACATAGCCCCACCCATTGGGGGCGTGTTCGCCTCGGGCTAATGTTTACGGATAAATCTGCCGGGCGTGAGCCCAGCAGCCCTTTTTCTTTTGCTCCGCTTTTCCGGTACACCGCGGGAACCTGTGGTCCTGTAAGTTTATTTCCTTATTAAAGCTGTATATATCTATATAATCTGTCTACATTCATTTGCGCCACCACACTGTTAGTTTCCTCACAAGAAGATGAAGCTACACAACTGTAACATATGCAGAGGGGCGAGGTCAGTCCCACGTAGGCTCCCCAGTTGACTGTTCAGACTCTGTGCACTTCTATGACCCTAGGTTAGTTGATTCTGTGGGTTTTCCTGTGGTGTCCTTGACCCCTCTAACTCCTACAATCCTCCTTCCTTCTCTTTTTCAAGATACCCCAAGCTTGCCCTGATGTTTTCCTATGGGTCTCTGCATCTATTTCCATAAGTTGTTGGATGAAGCCTCGTGATGACATTATGAGCTAAGCACCAATCTCTGAGTACAGCAGAATATCATTAGAAATCATTTTATTGACTTTCTTAATCCTAGTCATATTTGGATCTATCCTGTCTCTGGGCTTTCCAGCCTCTGTGTCCTAGCACAGCAGGCACTGGCAGGGATTGGCTCTTTATCATGGTATGTGTCTTGAGCTGTACCATCTATTGGTTGGCCACTCGCACAAGTACTTCAGATCCCTTGACCAGCACATCTTGTAAGCATGACAATTTGTAGATCAAAAGTTATTTGGCAGGGTTATGTCCCAATATCTCCACTGTCAGTCTTGTATTGTTATAGGAAATAAGTAGTTCAGACTCCATATCTCACATTATTAGGAGTCTAAACTAGGGGTCACCTTCATAGGTTTCTGGGAGTTTCCATTACATTAGCTTTCTAGCTTGTCCCAAATTGCTCCCCAATTCCAGTTGTCTTCCAATTTTGTGGAGTATGACTTTTTACAGTATGACCTAATCATCCTGTGGATCTTATCTGTGTCTGTAGTAATGCCCCCCCCTTTTGTTTCTGATTTTGTTCATTTGGGTATTCTTCATCCACCTTTCAGTTAGCTTGAAAAAAAGTTTGCCTTTCTTGGTGTTCTCAAAGATTTAATTCTTTTTTTTCATTGATTCATTGTGTTATTCTCTTTGTTTCTACTATATTGATTTCAGCACTCAATTAGACTATTTCCAAGAGTCAGCTCCTCTCAGATGTGTTTGCTTCTTTTTGTTCTAGAGCTTTCAGGTGTGCTGTTATCAGTAGGAGATCAAATTTCTTTATGAAAGAGTTTAGTGCTAAGAACTTTCCTTTTAACACCACTTTCATTGTGTACCATAAGTTTGTTTATGTTGTGCATTCCTTTTCCTTGAATCTAGGAAGTCTTTAATTTCATTCTTTATTTCTTTCTTGATCCAGTGGTCATTCAGCAGAGAGTTGTTGAGTCTCTGCAAGTTTGTAGGCTTTCTTTTATTTCTGTTGTTGTTAAAATCCAGTTTCAATTCATGGTGGTCTGATAAAATACAGAGAGTTATTTCTACTTTTTTGTATTTGTTGAGACCAGCTTTGTGACCGAGTAGGTGGTTAGTTTTGAAGAAGGTTCCTTGAGGTGCTGTGGCGAAGGGATATTCTAGTGTGGAGGGTGGGTGAAATGTTTTGTAGATATCTGTTAGGTTCAATTGAGTCATTATTTCTATTTAGTTTTTGTCCAAATGGCCTATGCATTTCTGAAAGTAGGATGTTAAAGTCTCTCACTCTTAATGTGAGGGGTTTCATGTGATTTAAGCTCTAATGAATTTTTTTACAAATGAAATATGGCATTTGCCGTAGAGATGTTCAGAACTGGGTTTTTCTTTGATAAGTTGAAGTGTACTCCCCATCTCCTTTGACTAATTTTTTGAAGTCTGTTTTGTTAGCTGTTAGAATGGCTACATCAGCCAGTTTCTTGTGTCTGCTTGCTTAGAAAAACTTTTTCCATCCCTTTACACTGAGGTAATGTCAATCTTTGATGTTGAGGTGAGTTTATTGTATGCAGTAGAAGGGTTGATACTATTTTCACACCAATCTTGTTATTCTGTCTCTTTTTATGGGGAAATGGAGTCCACTGATATTGAGATATGTTAATAATAAATGATTGTTAATTACTGTTATTTTTGTTGGTGGTGATGTTGTTAAATGTGTATGTGTGTGTGTGTGTACATGTATGTGAAGTGTGTTTCCTTTCCTTTGATTTTACCGTGATGAAAATATTAATTTCTTTGTTTTCTTGAGTAGAGTTAACCTCATTTGGTTGGAGTTTTCCTTATAGTACCTTCTGTGCAGCTGAATTTGTGAATAGATAACATTTAAATTTGACTTTGACATGGACTATCTTGTTTTTTCCATGTACGGTAATATAACGTTTTGCTAGGAATAGTAGTTTGGGCTGACATCTGTAGTCTCTTAGAGTCTGCAAGAAATCTATCTTTTAGAGTCTCTGTTGAGAAGTCACGTGTAACTCTAATAGATCTGCCTTTATACGTTAATTGGTCTTTTCCCCCTGCAGCCTTAAATATTCTTTCTTTGTTCTGTACATTTGGTGTTTTGATTACTAATTATATGGTGACAAAAATGTCTTTTTTGTCCAATCTATTTGGCATTCTTTAAACTTCTTGTACCTTTATAAGCATCTCCTTTTTTAGGTTACACAATTTTCTTCTTTTATTTTATTGAAAATATTTTCTTGGCCTTTGAGCTGAAAATCTTTTCCTTCTTTTAATTCTCTTATTCTTAGGTTTTGTCATTTTATAATGAACCATATTTCCTTATTCTTTTTCAGAAAATTTTTAGATTCAGCATTTATTGGCCTATGCATCAAATACTTCCATTTTATCTTCAACACATGAGATTCCCTCTTCTATCTATATTATTCTGTTGATGATGCTTGTATCTGTAGTTCCTGTTTGCTTCTCTAGATTTTTCCTCCCCAGGAATCCCTCTTTATTACTTCTATTTCCATTTTCAGGTCTTGAACAGTTTTATTTCCTTTACCTGTTTGTGTTTTCCTGGATTTATTTAAAGGATTTGTTCATTTGATCTTTAAGGGCCTTCTTGATCTTCATAAGATTGGACTTATGGCCTTTTCTTGTGCTTCAGCTGTATTGGATTATCCAGGGCTTGCTGTAGTGGGATAGCTGTGTTCTGGTAGTACCATATTGTTGTGAGCATTGATGATTGCTTTCTTATGCTGTCCTCTAGTTATCTTAGTTTGAAGTTACTGTAGGTTTATGTGCTTATTTCTGAGTTTATCTTTGTTGGATGTATGGGTTTTTTTTTCTGAGTTCTATTTCCTCTCTGCTCTTCTGACCTGAGGGGCCTAGACTTCTGGTGACAGGGAGTCTTCAGTTCCAGTAGTGTATCTCTGCTGGACTTTGTTAGCCTGAATGACCTCTGGGATTTTTGAGTGCTCATGTTGCCTCCAGGGTTGTAGAGTTCAGGGAACGTGGGTGGCCTCTGGAGTTCCAGATACCTGGGGTTCCTAGGGTTCCTGAGGTTCCTAGTACAAGCATGCTCTCCTGTCAAGCAGAAGTATTCTTCCAAAGTTGTAGTGGTAGGATATGGCCAGCATTATGTCCTATAAGAGTATTTTCAATTTCTTAATATGGGAAACCAATACAATCTATATATTTACATATTGTTTTATTTCCTTTTAATAAAATAAACATAAAATTAAACATGTTTTACCATCTTTCAGTAGGAGTTTCCATTAGAAGGTAACTTTGGAGTAGGAAGTGTGATTCTGGAGTACCTGGAGAAAGGACATCAGCAGGTTGATGTAGAACACAAAAACACCCTCAACCACTGAGGAAGTATAAATTAAAACATCTTTAAGTATTCATTTTACCCTAGTCAGTTCACCTAAGAGAAAACTAAAACAAATAACAGCAAGTGCTAGTGTGGATATGGAGCAAAAAGGAACACCAATTAACTTGCTGGTTGGAGTCCAAACTGATAAAACCATTATGCAAACAAGTGCAGAGGTTTCTCAGAAAGGTTGAAGAAAATATGTCACAAAATCCAGCCACACAGATCTTTGGCGCATTCCTCAAACACTCTATATGTGACTACAAAGATACTTGATCATAATTATTCCTGCTATATTAAAAATAATCACAAATGGAAATAACCTAGATATCCAAGTACAGATGAATAAGTAATAAAATAGTAATTAATTTACACAATGGAATATCCATTCATATATTATTCAGAATCAAATTATGAACATTGCAGAAAATCATATAGGACTTTAAACAAGCATTTTAAGTAAGATGGCCCCAACACAGAATGAAGCAAATCATGTTTTCTTTCATTTGTGGATGTTAGTTTTGACTTTTGACTTTTCATATGTGTATGTTTCATTTGGAATACCTGACAAGGTCAGGGAATTAGTACAGTTACATAAGAGAGCTTTCCATGGAGAAGGCCTTCAAAAGAAGGAAGATAGAACAAAGTGATAGAAGGAGAAATATGGAACAATTGAACAAGAAGGGTCAAATGGGATATAAGATGGGCATGAAATTTAGAGGAAGGATTATGGGAAAGAATAACTAACAATAAAAAACTTCTTTAAAATATGTGTGAAAATTTACAACTGGAGAAGCATCTTAAAACAAATATATACAAATATATAAAATACTCTTATTCTATAATGGGAGGAACAAACATCAATTAGACACTAAAAGATGAAACTCATACCTGGTGCTATTATTAGAGCCAAAAATCTGTACATAGAGAGATTATAGGCCCTAAATGAGTACTTACTATTATTATTATGATTGATATTTCTATTATTTGTGGATATATTATTAAAACAAACTGTAGAAATTCATATTCTAAAACCTCCTCAGTGTAATAAGATGGTGATTAGCAGAGTTCTGTAACTGTCTCAGTTTGCAGAATAAGCTATAGAATGCTCAGTTTTGAGAAGCACATCCCTACTGTACCTCCTTTTCCTAAGGCTCAGAGATCATTGCAGAAGAAGAACCAGAAAGACTGTAAGAGTCAGAGGCAGTGAAACAGTGTTTCTGCAGACACAGCCGGAAAAATAAACATATGAACTCACAACAGTTGTGACAGCATGCACAGGCCTTGTGAAAGCACAAGCTAGAGAGAATCCTAGCAGGGTTGTGGGTGTAACTATGAAGTTCCACTCCTACTTGAGGTAATGTTGGTAACTAATAGATGCTGAGAGAAGATTTTGCTTTCTTTAGGGATTCTGTCAATCCTAGGTGGAACATGAGGCAGTGGCCACATACCTATAAGTGGCCACATACCTATGAGCCAGCACTAATTGGATTGGATAATTAATAAAAATATGAGTACATAAAGTTTGGTAAGTATGGGATGGGGAGGTGGGCCAAGTAGTAGTAGTTTGGAACATGATCAAATATAATAGAAACACAATATGTTAAATTCTTAAAGAATATACACTTATGTATGTATAGATGCACATATCTAGATATTCTCTATAAAGACGTAACCTCTCAATACATTATGTATAATACGGAACTCTTCATATAATATAGAATAATACTTTATTTAGGAATATTAGGCTGCTCATTAAAATATTTTCCATGCTAAGGGTCTAATGGCCAGGGCTTATTTAATTTGACAATTTGAATGTATTTAATTTTTCCAGCATGACTCACTATTGTGTAAACATATATTTTTTTAAGATTTACATGTCGAAAAATCTTATGCCTATTTATCCAGATGGTTTGGTGAATAAAAGTACTTTCCATGTAAGACTGACAACTTGAATTAAATCCCTGAAACCCATAATGGCAAGTGACACACAATTCACCTGATCGCTCACACATGCCATAGCATGTGCACATCCTCATTCATATATACACTTTACACAATAAATAAATAAATAAATAAATAATACAATTTTAAAATACATTTTCAGGTTTTTAATCATCAAATCATATTTTCCTGCAATTTAACATTTCAAAAAATAAAATGCATATTACTTTACCTTTTTATATGATACATACCATGAAAATTTTATTTGGAAAGAATACATAGTTGCTTTTCCCATAAAATAACCTGTATCTCCAGCCTTCAGATCTTAGTCATTTTTTTTAATCTCCTAGTTTTTAGTATCTGTCAGTCACTGTTTTGTTGCTGTGAGGAAACACCATGACCTAGGCAACTCTAACATAGGAAACATTTAACTGAGGACTTGCTTATAATTTCAGGGCCTTAGTATGCTATGATTATGACATGGAAAATAACCACAGGGTGGGCATGTCAGCAGGTAACAGGTGTGATGTTGCAGTATTAGCTAAGAGCTGCACCCTCATCATGGATCCATAGGTAGAGAGAGAGAGAGAGAGTTTGGGCTTTGGGCTTGGCATGAGGTTTTGAAACCTTAAAGGCCATCACGAGTGACAAACTTCCTCCAAAATGGCCACATCTACCTAATCCTTCTAGTCATTTCCAGTAGGGTCAATTCCTAATGAGTAAACATTCAAATATATGAGCCTATGGAGCCCATTATTATTCCAATCATCACAGATTCCTAAAGTCATTTGCTGGAAGGAGTGGGATACTTCTGATGGGTAAGTATATATTTTCATTTCATATCATTCTTTAATAAAAATTCAAAACACACATGTCATACAACACTGATAAAACTTTTAAGCTCAGTCCAGTAATCTATTGTTTATCCATTTAGAATGTAAGAGTAAATGTTCTAAACTACTAGTTTGTCTTTGCTCCTCATTCATTCAAAATTGTAGAAGTTTTCTTACTCATAGTACCTGTCATCTTATTTACAAATGATATGATGGTAGCCATTATGATTGATAAGTATATTTTCATAATCTACACAAAAGCATTTAAGCCACATTAATAAAAGAAAATGAGGTGATAAATTGTGCTCTGTACTGTACAGGATAATTTACTTCCTAAGTACTGCTAAAATCAGTCATGACTATTTAACAATCTTTGTTCAAGGAAATATGAAGGAAAGTGACATGTGTTACTTCTTGATAGAAACTTTAAGCCCAAAGGAGAAAGCAATTTATCACATTTCATTTTCTTTTTTTTTTTTTTAAATATGTGTTGTTTCAGGTACGACCTTTTGGATTTATTTTTTTGAGACTGGGTTTCTCTGTAGCTTTTGGAGCCTGTCCAGGAACTAGGTCTTGTAGATCAGGCTGGCCTGAAACTCACAGATATCCACCTGACTCTGCCTCCCAAGTGCTGGGATTAAAGGCATGTGCCATCAGTGCCCAGATTTGTTTTATTACTTAAAAAAAATCAATCCAAATTCCCACTCCCTCCACTCCTCCCACTTGCTACACACACCCTCTCACCCCTCCCTCCAATCCTAAGAGAGGGTAAGGCACCTTGCACTGTGAAAAGTCCAAGGCCCTCTCTACTACATCTAGGCTGAGCAAGGTATGCATCCAAAAAGAAGAGTGTTTGAGGTAGGGGACTGCTTGTTTGTCCTGGCCATTCAGATAGCTTAGCCTCAAAATAAACACACAGAAAATACATTAATTAAAAGATTACTTGGCCCATTAGCTCTAGATTCTTATTGGCTAACTTTTATATTAATTTAACCCATTTCTATTAATGTCTATATATTGCCATGTAGCAGTGGCTTACTAGGTAAAATTCCCAGCATCTGTCTCAGGTGGATCCATGCTCTCTCTCTGACTCTGCCTTTTTCCTCCCAGCATTCCTTTTTTTTTTTTTTTTTTTTTTTTTTTTTTTTTTTTTTTTTGGTTTTTCGAGACAGGGTTTCTCTGTGGTTTTGGAGCCTGTCCTGGAACTAGCTCTTGTAGACCAGGCTGGTCTCGAACTCACAGAGATCCGCCTGCCTCTACCTCCCAAGTGCTGGGATTAACCGCCCAGCTCCAGCATTCCATTTAATTTTCCTTGCCTACCTAAGTTCTGCCCTATCAACAGGCCCAAAGCAGTTTCTTTATTAACCAATGAAAGCAACACATAGACAGAAGGACCTCCTACAGTAGAATAGGATTCCAAAAAGCTAGTACATGCAGTAGAGACAAATCCCAGTACCACTGTCAACCACATTCAGAGGGACTAGTTTGATCGCATGCTTGTTCACCTCCAGTCCAGATGGAGTTGATAGCTCTCATTAGTTCATGGAAACTGTCTTAGTGGATAAACCCCTCATGGTCTTGACCTCCTTGCTCATACTCTTACTCCTTCTACTCTTTAACTGGACCTTGGGAGCTCAGTCCAGTACTCCAATGTGGATCTCTGACCCTTCCAGAAGGTCCAGTTATTTCAGTGTCTGAAGAGGCACTACCTGAAAGAACATGGGCGGGAGAGAGAAACAAGACCAAGCAAATTCATTTGTCAAGGCCTCTCTTTATTAGCATGATGGTTGCAGCTTACATAGCCCTTGAATGAGGAATTTGTCTTGGGGTAGGGGGTAGAAGGGATTTTGCCAGGGTAGCAAAGGTCACTAGTAAGCACACCTGGTAAGCGGAAACATTCTTTTTGTGGCTCCATTAACAAACAGCTCTCAAGATAGTTGGGATGTGGGGGCTCTCTGCAAACATTCTTAGGACAATGGTCCCTGCTATCGAGATAGTTGGAATGTGAGGCAGGTTCCCTTAGCAAACAGCTCTCAAGGTAGTGGGGCTTTCTACAAACATCCTTAGAACAATGGTCCCTGACAGATCTCTGCCTCTGTTTCCATCTATTGTTGGATGAAGGTTCTATGATGATATTTAAGGTAATCACCAGTCTGACAACAGGAAAGGCCAGTTCAGGCACCCTCTCCTCTGTTGTTTAGGCTCTTAGCTGGGGTCATCCTTGTATATTCCGGAGAATTTTTCTAGAGCCAGGTTTCTTGTTAACCCCATAATGGCTCCCTCAATCTTTTTCCTTGTTCTCATATCTGTCCTTCCTCCATCTCGACCCTCCCATTCCTTCAAGTTCTCCTCAACCCTCCCCTTCTCCCATTCCTTCTATCCCCTGCCCCCATGCTTCCAATTTTGTTAGGTGATCTTCTCTATTTCCAATTCCCAGGTGGGTCTATATACGTTTTTATTTGGGCTCACTTTATTACTTAGATACCCTAGGATCATAAACTATAGGTGCAATGTCTTTTGCTTATGACTAGTATCCACTTATGAGTGAATACAAACTATATTCAATTTTTTGGGTCTGTGTTACCTCACTCAGGATACTGTTTTCAAATTCCAACCATTTGCATGCAAAATTCAAGATGTCATTGTTTTTGACCATTGAGTAGTACACTAGAGTATAAATGTGCCACACTTTATCCATTATTCAGTTGATGGGCACCTAGGTTGTTTCCAGGTTCTGGGTATTACAAATAATGCTACTATAAACATAGTTGAATAAATGCCTTTGTAATATGGTTGAGCATCTTTTGGGTATCATGAGTGGTATTGCTGGAACCTGAGGCAGGTTGAGTCAAAATTTTCTGAGAAACTGCCATACTAATTTCCAAAGTGCTTGCACAAGATGCATTCTCACCAGCAGTGGATGAGTATTACCCTTACTCCACATCCTCTCCAATTAAGCTATCATTAGTGTTTTTGATGTTAGCCATTCTGACAGGTATAAGAGGGTATCTCAGAGTTGTTTTCATTTGCATTTCATTAATAGCTAAGGAAGTTGAACATGTCCATAAGTATCTTTTCTGCATTTGAAATTCTTCTGTTGAAAATACTCTGTTTAGTTCAGTACCCCATTTTTTTTTAAATTGGGTTATTTAGAATTTTAATTTCTAATTTCGTGAATTCTTTATATATTTTGGAGATCAGTTCTTTGTCTAATGAGGGATTGATAATGGTATTTTCCCATTCAGTAGGCTGCCTTTTTGTCTTATTGACTGTGTCCTTTCCTTTCTAGAAGCTTCTCTGTTTCAAGGTCCCATTTATTTATTGTTGCTCTTATTGTCTGTGCTACTGGGGTTATATTTAGGAAGTGGTCTCCTTTGCCCATGCATTACAGGCTACTTCCCACTTTCTCTTCTATCAGGTTCAGTGTGGTCAGATTTATATTGAGATCTTTAATCCATTTGGACGTGAGTTTCATTCATGGAGATAGATATGGATCTATTTTCATTCTTCTACATGTGGACATCCAGTTATGCCAACAATATTTGTTGAAGATGCTCTTTTTTTTTCATTGTAGAATTTTAGTTTCTTCATCAAAAATCAGGTGTTCATAGGTGTGTGGATTAATATCTGGGTCTTCAGTTTGATTGCATTGGTCAATGTCTCTGTTTTTATGCCATTACCAAGCTGTTTTCATTACTGTAATAGAACTTGAAGTCATGGATGGTAATGCCTCCAGAAGTTCCTTTATTGTGTGGGATAGTTTTTGCTATCCTGGGCTTTTTGTTTTTCCATATGAAGTTGATTATTGTTATTTCAAGGTCTGTGAAGAATTGTATTGGAATTTTGATGGAGATTGCATTGAACCTATAGATTGTTTTTGGTAGGATTGCCATTTTTACTATGTTGATCCTTCCTATTCAAGAGCATGGAAAATGTTTTCATTTTCTGGTATCCTCTTCAATTTCTTTTTTCAAAGACTTAAAGTTCTTGTCAAATAGGTCATTCACTTTCTTGATTAGTGTTACCCAAAGATATTTTATGTTTTTGTGGCTATTGTGAAAGGTGATGCTTCTCTGATTTCCCTCTCAGGTTCCTTATCCCTTGTGTATAGGAGGGCTACCGATTTTTTTTTTTTTTTTTGAGTTGATCTTGTAGTCTGCCACTTTACTGAAGGTATTTATCAGCTGTAGGAGTTCTCTGGTAGAGTCTCTGGGGTCACTTATGTAGACTATAATATCATATGCAAATAACAAAATTTGACCCTTTCCTTTCCAATTTGAATCCCCTTGATCTCCTTATGTTGTCTTATTGCTTTTGCCAAAACTTCAAAAACTATGTTAAAGGGATATGGAGAGAGTGGACAATCTTGTTTTTTCCTGATTTTAGTGGAATCGCTTTGAGTTTCTCTCCATTTAAATTGATGTTAATTGTTGGCTTGCTGTATTTTGTTTCTATTATATTTAGATATGACCCTTGTATCCCTAATCTCTCCAAGACTTTTATCATGAAGGGATGTTGAATTTTGTCAAATGCTTTTTCAGCATCTAATGATCATATGGCTTTTTTTCTTTCAGTTTATTTATATGATGGATTACATTGATAGATTTTTGTATGGTGAACCATCCCTGCACCTCTGGGATGAAGCCTACTTGATCATGATGGATGAATTTTTAATGTGTTCTTGGATTCAGTTTGCCAGTATTTATTGAGAACTTTTGCATCCATGTTCATGAGTAAGATTGGTCTTTAATTCTCTTTCTTGGTGGTTTTGGTATCAGGGTAATTGTAGCCTCATAAAAAGTGTTTGGCAATGACTCTACGTTTCTATTGTGTGGAACACTTTGAGGAGTATAGGTATTAGCTCTTCTTGCAAGTTCTGGTAGAAGTCTGCACTAAAACTGTCTGGCCCTGAGATTTTTTTGGTTGGTAAGTTTTTAATGACAGCTTCTATTTCCTCATGGCTTATAGGTCTATTTAAATTGCTCATCTGGTCTTAATTTAATTTGGGTATATCTATGTAAAAATTATTTATATCTTTTACATTTTCCAATTTTGTGGCATACAGGTTTTTGTAGTAAGACCTAATAATTCTCAGAAATTCTTCAGTGTCTGTTGTTATGTCCCCATTTTTATTGTTATTTCTTACTACAACTTAACTTTATCAACTCTATTAATCATATCTATCTTATCTGACCCCAAGGATTACCCAATTGAAAGGACAGGCCTCATGATTAGAGAGCTTCTAGTACATTAGAAGTTATTTAATAGTGAGGGAAAATAAATCCTTGACCAGGAAAGTGTTTTAATACTAAAGGAAGAAAGGAATCCTGAAGAAAGCTGGTTAGAGAATTCAATATAGTTAACCAATTAATGAGCTATCAGAACTTGGGTTATGCCATAATTTCCCAACAGAAGTGTTAGAGTTTGTTTTGAGTTTACAAGGAGATAAAGTGTTGTACCTACTGGCTAAATAGCAACATTGTTTAACCTTTTTCTCCCCATTAAATCTTTCAAATCCAAGGTTTAATTGTACATGCCATTTTTCAAGTCAGAACCTTCCCAGAGTTCAGAGCCATTCTTATTTAGCCTCAAAGTATATAAATAATATTAATATTAGGTTTTATGACAAGAGTGCTATTCCACCTGGGCTATGAGAAGAATTACTTCTAATATCGCTGAGAAAACCCAGGTGCAGAAAGTGTGTTAATCCAAAATGTCTATTTACCTGCTCAGCCGTACAGGCTAGGAGGAAACTTGTCATATTGATATTGCTGTCAGGCTCTGTTCTTCACCTTGCTGTCAGGGAGAGCACTGTCTGCAAAGCAGAAACACAGAAAGAGAGCACACTTAAGCAAGACTTCTCTTCCTCTGGCTTATTTGAGCTGGGTTTGAAAAAGTTTTAGAATAAATATATAATCATTTTTGATGTAATGAAGTAAAGAGAAAATTCATCTTGTGAGTTTGCTAAGTCTCATTCAAAAGAATGAAAATGGGATTTTATTTTTAAATTACAAGATTAACACTTAAAACTATATATTTTCCACAATTTTTATTGGTACTTATCTCTATCATCTTAGAAAAACTGTTATACTGTTAGGTTTCTCAGCAGAAAAGAATTATAGGAAATCTTGATTTTTATCATATATAATTGGTGGTTCATAAATAGAAAATGACATTAAAGATGAAAAATATCACACATTTTAAAACGCCTTATTAATTATTTGACAGCATCATACAACACACATTAATCATATTCCTCCCCTTCCCAGCTCCTTCCAGGTCCTCCCATCTCCTTATTTGAATTCACCTGCCATTAACTCCTGTTGTGTTGGCAGATTGCTATGGGATAATGCCCTGCTTCAGAGTGAGGAAGTTAAACAAGGTGTCATATTTTAAAGAAAACTGACTTTCCTTTATCTAGCAGTAACCAAATGACAATAACTTCTTAGCAAGGGATAGGACTTTGTGCCACCTCCCCTTCTCCATGCTGGGATTTTGTTTGGCTTAACAAGAAAAAAAATCCAAACTAAATACATTTATCATTGGGGTATACTTATGAAAAACAAGTATAGGTTTTTGTGTATGGTGCTACTATTAAAAAGAAGAGAGACATGCCGGGTGGTGGTGGCGTACGCCTTTAATCCCAGCACTTGGGAGGCAGAGGCAGGCGGATCTCTGTGAGTTCGAGACCAGCCTGGTCTACAAGAGCTAGTTCCAGGACAGGCTCCAAAACCACAGAGAAACCCTGTCTCAAAAAAACCAAAAAAAAAAAAAAAAAAAGAAGAGAGACACCAAAATAATTGCAAAAACTCCCTATTGTTTCTTGTTTGAATAATTAATCTCTAATACATACTCTTCTGTATGCATGGGGGAAAACCATATTGGCTAATATATTGATTTTTTATTTGTTTATTTGCTTATTTGTTTTGGTTTTCAAGACCATGTTTCTCTGTGTAGCCTTGACTGTCCTGGAACTCGCTCTGGAAACCATACTGACCTGGAACTCAATATGATCTGCCTGTCTATGTTTCTTGTGTGCTGTGATAAAAGATGGGAACCACCAAATCCCAACATATTTTGATTTTATAAAGATGAAATCTGGAAAAATTTAAAAGGCTATATCAATGCAATTATTTCCCAGTAATCACATATTCTTGAATATAAATAATAATGTAAACATAAGCCAACAAAATGTCATCTTGGTCATTGAAACAATCTAATTGTTGATAAACTTATCAGTATTTTTTTAGTGTTACTTTGTTTTATAAAGTTTATTATTCCGTGTCATTTTAATATGCTTATTTAAATATAATACCAAAAATAAACTGCCAGAGGAAGTTTGGTAAGTGGTCATTTCTTCCCTTCATTCATCCCATGTGTTTTTCTAAGCTGGCATTGGCACAGGGACTAGTAAAGAAAAATAATAAACCCTCTGCTCTTTTGAAGCTTTCAACATTTAGGGGAGAGGACAGAAAATAAATCACCAAGCTCATGGTCAAGATGACTCCAGATATCCATGAGGGCAATGAATGAGGTGACTTTGCAGACACTGATTACTGATGGAAGCCGACTGAAACAAAATTGAAAAAGAAAAAGCCCGTTCAGAAATCAGTGCATTAGAAGGTTGTTTAAGTTGAAACCTATAGGATAAAACACAGAGATAACTGAAAAAGATCTGTGAACATTTCTTTGTTATACAACAGTGACTTATCACAAACTCTGGGTGGAATAAATGGAGGCCACTGGAAGAACAGAAAGGTCAGAATGACTAGAACACATAGATGAGGACGTGATACAGAAAAGTGTAATACTCACCTTTGCGTAGAGAGCCCGAGGCGAGTCAGTGCTTAAGAAGGCAAAGGCAGAAGACCAGAATTTTGGTCCCTGCAGCCATGAGAGTCAGTCCACAACTGCCTGTATCTCCAGCTCAAGTGCAGTCTACAAAATATCATTATCTCTGTGATTTACACTGTCTACTGATTACACTGTAGGTAAGATTATCTTTGTTTGAATTCCAGGTCCATAAGACATGAATTAATATCAATTAACAGGTAAGGGTGTTTGTTGCAAAAGCACTTTTCCAGGCTGATCTACAAAGTGAGTTCCAAGACAGCCATAGCTGTTGCACAAAGAATCCTTGACTCAAAAAGGCAGTAGTAGTAGCAGCAGCAGCAGCAGCAGTAATAATGAGACTCTGTTCCTTGGTCAAGGTGCTAGTTTCACCGATGTACTCACTCTGAATACCCTTAAGCTAACATTCCTATAAACCTCTTGTAATTACAGTATACCATGTTGGAATATTGTAAAACAATGAAAAGAAATAGATCCAGTTAAAATACTTAAATTTTTAAAATATACTCAGAACAAAACCCTGCCAGTCAACTATTCTGACATGGAAACTCAATGGAAGACTCTTAATGAGCCATACCCATGCATGCACACATTAATAAAACTAATAAAATCTTTTAAAACTTACAGTGTTTAGCTTTGGAAACTAAGGTGAGAGGTAAAGAAAGTTATGTGGGCTGCTGTTACTTTTGTTTTATTTGTTGTGTTGTACTTAATATAAGAAAGAACATAATGTGTGTGCTCTCCAGCCATTTAGATAATGGTAGTTAGTTACTTAATAAGTTAAGGGCAAAAAAATCAGTTTTGAAAGAAATTTTTTAAAAAAAAATTAGCTCAATTACTATTTATTGAAATATTGTGCACCAAATGTTATTTGATTCCCATGTCAAACAATGTTATTTCCTGTTGTTGTATAATTGCATGATGTTCACAGCAAGCATGTGAAGACATGAATGCAGTTGCCAAAGGACAATGCTACAGACTCCTTGCATCTTAGGTATGTTTTAGGATTGAATTCACGCAGGTCATCAGACCTGTGCAATACCTTTACTGCTGAGCCATCATATTGACTTTTACTCTTATCTTATGAAACAGGAGATTGAACCAGAAAGTGTGTGATCCAAGTAGGTTTTGTGAGAGAAACAGACAATTACGATGTTGTGGACTGCAAAGTCCTTTCATTGTAAGCTATGCTATTAGGCCATGAACATTTTTCTGCAAAGACATGGACTTTGCATAGCAGCAAGATGAGTAGTAACTTAAAATGGAAAACCACTTAGAAAGGTAATGAATCAGTTACAGTGCATTTTTTAAGGAGAAGACTATTTAACAACAGCAATGAAAGGAAGTATTGAGCAATAGACTTTACCCAGAAGTGACTAGCCTGTGCTTCTCCCCTGTATGAGAGAATGACAACAGCAGAAAACAGGAATGGCTCTGAATTTCTAAGAATTCTCTATTTCTTGTTTCACATTCTAGTTACACAGGGATACTCAGAATGAATACACTCAAGCTAGAACTCCTATAAATTTCATATATCTACAGTATACCAATTAAAATGCTGTAATATTATAAAATGAAATAAATTCAATTTATTTAGAAATTATGAAAATTAGAAATCATGCTCAGCACTAAACTCTGGGATTCCACAATTCAGAGTTATAACTGTAACAGAAAATTCTAGAGAATGGGTGATGATGGTGTAGCAGTTTCACATGAGATCTGAAGACATCTGGGCTGGAATGAGTGCCCTGCTGTTGTATGAGGCTGCTCATTCATTTCCCGACTGCCCGGCAGCTCAGACACAAAATAACCACAGAGAAACTGTATTAATTAAATCACTGTTTGGCCCATTAGCTCTAGCTTCTTATTGGCTAACTCTTCTTAATTTAACCCATTTCTATCGCTAAAAAGAAATCCCACACTAGCTCAGAATTGAGTATTATTAACGGTTGTTTTTTAGGGGAATACTCACAGATCACAGTCCTCTGCTCTAATGGAGAACAGCAACCGAATCCAGAAGAGAGAGAGGGTACACTTTACATCTGCATTTATAGTATAAAAGGTCAAGCCCAAGTGGGCAGGTAACTTAAAGGCTACTGGCTGATGGATTTCCTACAGCACCCTGCTGTGTAAGTGCTACCTGGAGGTAGGGAATATGAGCACAAAGGTGATCATTACATGATACTTAATTCCAATCTTCTTCCCTCTTCTAAATAAAATGCCTTCAATTACTGTTATTTGGAGCCTAATAGAGTTTACTCTGTGTAATAATGTTCAAATGTTTTTTGACTCTTAATAGAGGTGTGTTCAAATAAGACAATAACTAAAAGTGATATCAGAAAAGCTTTTAGTGCACTTACCCTACTGAATAGTGCATCTTAGCAATGCAGCGCATGGTGAATTGTCACGGATTTGCTTCTGGTTGTGTGAATGCCTGGCTCCTTCTTTTTGTTCAGCACTGTGAGAGAGTGTCACAACACATATCACTAACTCAGAAGAAGATCAAAATCAAAGTAGCATTCCTTCGCCATGGTCATAAATATAAAATTCCATACATTGAATCATCTTAAATTGAAGGCTGCATTGAAAATTTTGGTATAAATAGAAAATAAAATAAATTTTAATTTAACCTTTATACTTTAACATCTGAAGATCATTACTGAATATGCTCATTCCCATTTTACTAATGAAGCTTGCTCCAAAATCAGAATAGTGATTTAAATAATGCCAAGAAATGAATTATTTTTTGTTTATAATATCTTTCAATATAATAGATGATTTCAGCTTCTGAGTTGCAAGACCCTGAAACAGAAGATTCAGTTATGTGATACTCCAGATCTAGAGGCAAAATGCCTGCAAGATAATAAACTTGGAGATGGATTCTATGGCAATGTGCAAAGTCTTTTTCAAACTTTAGAATTATAAATATATAAGACTTATTTCACAAAAAAACAATGTCATTGTTTAAATTATAAATCAGATTACTAAAGGAAATCAACACAAGAAAAGATGTCAAATATTAAGGTAGCATACAGTACAATCACATTCCTTTGGAGATAGATGTTTACACAACTGTGTAACTTATTGTTGACCTATACCCTCGAAATCAGTATTTGTACACTGTTTTCAACATGACACAGTGAAGTGTTTGTAGCAGTTTCTAATGACCTATCTTCTTGATTGTGGCAGCAAATTTGTATTTAAGCAATGTCATCTCTCTGGGAAAGAATAGTATACATCTATAAAGAGAAAGCACAATATGTTAAATGTGTTTGGGTGGGATGTGGATGGATAGTGATGGATAATACAAATACTGAAGGTATAAGCCATATACTCGGAGACATGAGTACACTTTTTCTAAATGATGCTTCTTAAAATTTGGATGACTCAGTAATATATCTGAAAATTTGCTGTTGTATTTAACTGAGTGCTGAGATAAAATAATTTTCTTGGATTAACATGATGAAAAAGAAAGCATTTTATCCTTTGTAGCATGGCATATCTTGATCTTCTGAGGAAAGACGTTAAGCCCTTTAGCTCCAAATCCAATTTCCTATCTTGAAAAGGAGAGGCAACTTCTAAGGACACAAATCTACTCATGCCTTGAAATCTAGACATTGCAGTTTCTAAAATCCCTGGAACAAGTATATCGCTAGTGGAAACTGTTAAATTCATTTAAAGTGACATTTAAAGAAAGGACACACTCAGAATAACATTTTGATTTTTACTTTCCCCTACATATTTATTTGTGGTAACTTCACAAAAATAAATGTTTTAATATAAAATTAGCTGTGCAGTGCATATATTACAAATTTTTGCAAATATATTAATTTTAATATATCACTATCAGTTTTAATTATATTCCTTTTTATAAAATTCTCTGAAACTAATGAGTTGTTGATAAAACCATATCTTTGCATAGCTAGACTTTCCTGTCTCTTCATTTGTTAGGCTAATAGAGGTGTGCTACCTGCTTGCAAATTTGTGCTAGACAGAGCACCACTTTGTGAGAAAGAGAAGAGATAGGGTCTATCGGAGGATAGTGTTAGAGGGGTATCTCTTGGTGTGTCTGAATTTAAAATATATATTTAAAAAAAAGAAAGAAAGAAAAGGAAAAGAAATGAATACCTGCTTCTCGATGTGGTGAAAGAGACATTTATCTTATCAGAGATCTGAGAAGGATAATTTTCACCAGAGTATGCAGGAAGTATAAACCAAATATCTCCCAAAATTGTTCAAAATGACAGTGACTACCTGGTCCCTGGACAATCACCCTAGGTTCCTTGGTGATCCTTAGGGCCAGAGGTCCCAGGGTAATGTCAGCCTTTAGCTGTCAGGTCCAGAAGGCAGACTTTCTTGTAGCAACTTGGGAGGGGGAGGGGCGGCTGATCCACATTGTCTAGGCAAAAAAGGGCAACTTCCCAGTGTACTGTTTGTCTACGTTTGGACTGGGTCCATGCAACTGGTAAAGTAAAAGGTAGAACAACCAATGGCTGACTTTCATCAGGTGGAGTTCTGTGCTGTATCATCTTTGGAAACTATGGGATCACCACTAGAAGGTGGGGTCTCTGTTATAGAATATTTCCATTAAAAATTTTAAATGATATATTTAGCATATCTCTGAAAAGTTTCCAGGACCATTATCTATTAAGCTTAGGAGCAGACCTTAGTAATTTACAAGTCTTATTTATTAAATACACCTTATTTATCAAACATATGCTGTTACTTATGTAAATTTTCTAGAAGATTGCTATTGAACAATTATCAAAGACATAAGTACTAAGTCATGTGAGTTGTGCCTCAATTATTTCCTACACCTCCACTCTGGTTTGAGAAATAGCTTATGGCGGGACAAAGTAGTTAGAAACACATATTTAAAAAGGTTTTGTTAAACTGGTCAGTGGTGGCATATGCCTTTAATCACAGCACTCAGGAGGCAGAGGCAGACAGATCTCTGTGAGTTTGAGGCCAGCCTGGTCTGCAAGAGCTAGTTCCAGGGCAGGCTCCAATGTTACAGAGAAACTCTGTCTCAAAAAAACAAAACACAAAATAGAACACAAAAAGCCTTTGTTAATCTGAGTAGACTTTTATAACCTTAAATTTTTCAGCATCATATAAAAATCCATACTAATTCAAAATATTTTGGAGATTTGTTACTGTTTTCTTCATCTAAAAAGAGATAAAATGACAAATTAAGTGTTCGAGAAGACTTTCACATATAGGTAAATTCTATTTTCTCAAAAGTGTAGGTTAATTAGATATGATAAACCGAGTGTTTGTGACCTACATATAAATATGGTCACCCACACATGTGCATGTGGATGCTAAAAGTGGGTATCTAGGATCTCCTTTCTCACTCACCGATTAACGTATTGAGACAAATTTCTTTTGCTGGACCTCATCCTTTGGGATAGACTGACAAGCCATAAAGTCCCTGAGATCTGCCTGTCTCTGGGCCTAGCACTAAGGCTAAAGATGCAACCACCAACCCTGGGTTTTATAGGCGTAATGAGGAACTTAAGCATGGGTGACAACCACTTTGCACTCTGAGCCATCCTCCCACCCTTAAGTATGATAGATTTTAAGAAACTGCCTGTCATTCCAATAAATGATGCACCATATGGATTCATTTCTGGATTGTACATAATAAATCTTGAAACAGGATCCATAGGAAAAAGAAATTTGAACAGAAAAGAAAGGAAAAGTTATATATATTTTCACTTTTTGCTATGGTCTATTTTTCTTATTAGAATTTCTTTGCTACACATACCGACTTCGAATTCCTGGTACCATTTTTTTAAGCCTCCACATTATCATAAATTATAAACCTATGCTACTACAGCCAGGTTTATTGGGAGGATTTAATGATCAAAGATTTACATGACCACAGAGGGTCGAATTTGGAGAAGACAAAAGCACAAAGATTCTTGGTTTTGGCAGGATTTAGTTTAGGATCATGCTGTAGAATCATTGGCTGGAATTGAAACAACAAACTTTTCATGCTCACGACACTCAGGAAACCAGTTGGACATTGTACTGGGCACATCAAATGATGGAACTTCTATCACCTATCAACACCTGGCTGCCAAATAGAGAAAAAAAAAGAATGTAGAGAGAGTATCTCACTCTTCAGCTTTTTATGTGAGGAAGCCTCTTCATCTTAAGGAGTCCTCCAGTATTGAAATATTAACCAGTGTGTGTGAGACGCATGTAAGCAAAATAAACAAATTAAGGATTAGCATGTATTTTCTCATGACATTCAAATGACCAAATGGCTCTTTTTAAGTATTTCTTGGTAATTGTTCCGTTTCGTAGAAGAATTTTGCTAGAGAACTCATATGTGATGATCAATCTCATTAGCAATCCCACCCACAGACAGTGCTGTTTTTATTTATAACAGTATTTTCTATTGACAATGTAACCAAATGTTTCAAAGAGCCTGATTCTCATGAGATAACTGTATGTTCTCTGGGTTCAATGGTGTCTTTGACATCTGTTGCCTGATGTTTTATTTTCTTTATGTGTTTGTTACCTTGACATTAATTTATACTTTAATATTTTAATGAGATTCCTCCTATTTTCATTTATGCTCCTCTTCTACTAATTTTCCTCTCTCCATTTGTAGACTTCATGTTTTCCCCCTTTTGTTTACTGGCAATAAAATTTTAAACAGTTTGGTACTGTAGCAATTCTGCCCTGTGTTACCCAGCATTTTGATCTATCTGTACCCATGAGAGTACTGTCAAAGAGAAACGAACAACCCTGTAAGGATGGACAGAAGACTCTCAGTGGGAATGGTGAGCAATATGGGAGATTTAAAGGAAAAAAATTGTAGCCACTTCTTTATTCTGCTCTCATATTGAGCTTATTATATGCTAGTTCCACCTCAGGATAACTATATTTCACAGGAAATTACGGTCTGCCATAAGACATGTCAGAGTTACACCAAAAAATTGCAGTAACCTATTGATCAATGGAGAGCAAATATTTAACTTCAGAAAAAAAATCAAAACTAAATTAAAGTCTAAGCAACTTTATTTCATCTGCAAAGCTTTAGCAGCCTAGAAATTGAAGTCAGGATTCACAGTGCATTCAAATAACACAGACCGTTTCCTCAGAGGCAATCTTCTCTCAGGATTCTGAAATTTTCCAGCAAATTCATGGAATTTCAGATGCCTGTTGGAGTTTCATTCTTTGTGCTAGAGGAAGAAAATTCTCCCAACTCCTGAGTAAAGTTAACACACAAATGTCAGTATTGCTTTAGCAGAAACAATAAAGGGGTTGCAATTTAATATCATGTCTATGTACAAAACGAGTAAGTTAAATTGTAGCATTTGAAGTTTTGCTGTTGAACTTTTTTCAATCTTTCTTTCCAGTACTAGTGAAAGTTGGTAGCTCACAGCCCACAGGGAGTATATATTGTATATAGTACTGGTAAAATTTGTGAAATCTCATCCTATTTCCTAAAAAGGGAAAGTACACAGTTAGAATAAGTCAGTTAAGAATCATCTAGAAGTGGTAGTGAAGAAAAGCATATGTACCATGGAAGAGATAAATAGCTGTGATGCATTATGAGAAAAGAAAGCTGTAATAAAGTTGATGATACATAATTCTCTAAAGTCAAAATAATATCTCTTTATGCAAAGACTGGAAACAAAGGAACTCTGTCCTGTGTTCAGGCTGCATAATCTGTATTATCATGAAAAAAATCTGTCTGTAGAACTGGCTTGATTGTCATGAATGCAAATACTCTGTTGTTTCTCTTGGGAAGCAATCAGTTCCTAATAACTTGGTATTTTCCTAATCATAGCAGGAGATAAAACACACAAGCAAAGTCAAGTAGTTTTTTTATAAAATATGTCAGTACAAAGGTGTAATTTCAGTCTCCATAAAGATCCTGCCCTTATATAACAAGGGTAAAAAAAGAAATTATCTTTCATTCCAAGAAGATCGCTCTGGAAAACTATATGAATGACAATGAAGCAAGATTTTTAGTCATCCTTTGAGAGGCAGTGTCTGATTAATAAGAACAAAAGTTGCTAATAGGAGAGCACTGGCTGCGAGGGTAGAGGTATTGTGTTTTACTACCTGTCCACAGCAAGGCTCACAAAAAGCATTTATTTTACCTCAAATCCAAAGACAGATATCTATCTTAATGGTAAAAACACTGACCTGTTACATCTCAGCATTCACATACAAACCATCGAGAATTCAAACAACACTCACAATATTGACCTAGAAGTCTTCAGAGAGCAATGGATTTTCTGGGTCTGTGTTACTTTATATACAAGATAACACCAGTGTCTCTTCTGTGAGTACTGGTAGTTACATTCTTCTTCTGCTTCTGTAAAACTTTAGAGTCAAACCAAATCTAATTTCAGGGATACGATTCTTTAGAAAGTAATAATGCTCAAACTAGACTCAGTTACGTAAGCCAATGAGAGAATTTTCATCCCACATTTCCGTAAATACATCAGCTGATTGTCTTTTAGTTACAGGGATGTTTCTGGAAACATTCATGGTGCTTTAATTTTCTCTCTTTTTTTTTTTTTTTTTTTCTGGTTTTTCAAGACAGGGTTTCTCTGTGGTTTTGGAGCCTCTCCTGGAACTAGCTCTTGTAAACCAGGCTGGTCTCGAACTCACAGAGATTCTCCTGCCTCTGCCTCCCAAGTGCTGGGATTAAAGGCGTGCGCCACCACCGCCCGGCTTTAATTTTCTCAAGAACACAAAAAGACAGTCTTTCTAAAATAAATTTGACTAAGTTGCCAAAGAGTAAAATTGGCTTTTCTGTCACACAATTCCATAAATCTTAACACATGCATAGACCTAAGTCTACCACTACCACCAGGATCCCAAAGCTCTTATTTAATATCAAAACTCCTCTAGAGTCCTTTATAGCCACTTTTGTCTTTACCCTTGACAATAATTGACTTGTTCTTCCTCATAGAGTTTCATGCCATGCTCATTTCCTGTTTGGTAAGACATGTATTCAATCTTTTCCCATTTATAGATGGTAATTTTATATTTTTTATTGAATTTTGATGGTTCTTTGCATATTCTAGATATGCCCTTTTGGTGAGAATGACAAACTTTTAGCCCAAGTTCTAGTTCCTATTTCATCCTCTTATAACTATGGTGTCAAAATTAAAAGACATGTTTTGTTTATTTTACTCCTTGTTTAACATATTGCCATTTCCTTAAAATGCTATTTTAAGTTTCATTCTAGGATATTTCTTTTTTTGTCTTAAGAACGTCCTTTCAAAGATTTTTAAATCATAATTACTGACTAAATTTCTTTTAGTTTGCTTTCCCCTTGGGATATACTTATTCCTTTTTCATTCCTTGGAAGAATAATTCAGTCTGAGGAGAAAGATAAACACAACAATTTATTCATATGAATAATAAACATTTCTAAGATAGTTAATAAAAAGAAATTTGAGAAAATACCACAAAACAACAAAAGGTCAGCAATTAACATACACCATTTGATAATAACTTAGTAGTAATCATCTTAATTTTCAGAAAGGAGACACTGACTAGTAGACTGGACTAGAAAACAGGATTATTCTTTATGATCCCTCTGAGAAACATATCTCACTCTCAGTGGTTGACATCACCTTAGGATGAAAGGTGAGGAAGAGTTATCCCAAGTATATTGTACCAAGGAAGTCAGTTTTGTGCCTACAATAGCACATTTTTGTATTGGGAGAAAACTTTTGCCTTGAAGAAAGAAATTGTTGTTTTCTCAGAATTCTGTGAATATTCGGTAATTTTAGGAGTTTTTCCTTCTTCAAAAGATCATGTTGTACAGCTAACCCCACGAATTTGTGCTTACTGTTAGTTATTTAAACTGGAGAAAGAAAACAGCACAGGCTGGGCATGGTGGATTATGCCTGTTATTCTGGCACTCAAAAGGCAGAGGCAGGAGGATTGTACATGACCAATATGACCTTGCTTGAACAATAATACATAAATAATAAATAGAAAGCAATATACTTTTCAGTCCAGTGGTGCAGTATTCTTGTTCACTCCTCTAAGATGAACAGCTACCGTAGTACTGCCTTAATATTCACTGGCTGGGAAATCAGACAGTCTCTTTATTTTCTTTTCCATGCGGCACATGTGGGTTTTCCTGTTAGAAAGATACAATGCACCTGAAGTGTAACCTGCCTTCAACTTTGGATATAAAAGAATACAGGAAAACAAAACAAAGCGAAACAAGAAAACTTTCTGGGTAACTTCTGTCTCCTAATATCAAGGTTTCTTCCCCCCCCCCCAAAGTGTTATAAGTACTAAGTAACTTCTCAGGGTCTTGCCCTACTTATTTGTCTGTACTTGGAGGGTGGGGTGAGGATTAAGAAAGAAATAGATTAGAGACAATAGACAGATTCCGGAGGGGCATCCAGTGAATACTGTGATCTGCCAGAAGTTCTTATATACGCCAATCCAAAAGGGCAGGGTGAAGGGGGGGAAGCAAGAGACTTCTTCACCCTCATACAAAGAACAAACAAACTAAGTTCCTCCTCACAACTAAAAACATCAAGTAACCACACTGTAGGTCAAAACATTCTTTTGTCTAGACAAAACAACCTGTAGGCACATCTTGGGTCAAGCGTCCTGTCATCATATGAACTTGAAGGAGCAAGAATAGGTCTGAACTCTCTGACCTTTATACATAAATCAGTCTCTCTCTCTCTCTCTCTCTCTCTCTCTCTCTCTCTCTCTCTCTCTCTCTCTCTCTCTCTCTTTCTTTCTGTGTGTTTTTGTCAGAGAATTTGTATATGCAATGAAAACTCAAGAAGAGGCCAGAATTACTATGTTCAGCTCTTTGTTTACTGTAGGTGAAAGAGTGTATGTTAGAGATAACTATTAAGTTGGTCTCAATTTTTTAAACTGATTTTAATTGGAAAATATTTTTCCATACTATATATTCACAGTTTACCCTTTCTCATCTCCTGTCCAATTCATCCACCTCCCTACCTATCATCCATCATGTTTTCTTTCTTCTCTCTCTGTCTGTCACTCTCTTCATATCCAACTAACAACAAAAAAATTAAATTTTAAAACAGGAAAATTGCATGACACACATACAGACACAGACATACATACACCAAAAACATACAGAAACATGAAATCAGAAACTATAATATACAGTAAAAGACCAGTAACATTTTAAAAAATGAACAAACAAGGCAATATAAGGCAAAAAGAAATCTATAAAATTACCATTGAGTTCATTTTGGGCTGTCCATCTATTGCTGTGCACAGGGCCTGCTGTTAAATGTGCTTTTTGTACCCAGGGATACTTCAGATGGAAGGATTTATTTATTTATTTTTTTGTACTTGTCAATTGGAGATAACTTCTTGTTTAGGAATGGAGATCCTGTCTATTTCCTCTTCTCAGAGCTAAATACCTTCTGGCTTGGACCCTGTGCAGGCTGCCACAGTTCCACCTGAATTTTTCTGGAGTTCACTGGTTGGATAATGAGCTCAAGGGATTTGCCTGCCTTCAAACTTCAGCACTGGATTAGAGACCTGTGCCACACTCAGATTTTCACCTGGGTGCTGGTGTCCAAACTCAAATTCCATTCTTTACAGTGTAATCATCTTACCCACTACATCTGTCATCTCCCTAATCTTCTACAATTCTGTTTTTATATTCAAAAAATTAAACATACTTCTACATGTTGACAACCAGTTCTATGAAAATAGATCCATATCTATCACCATGCACAAAACTCAAGTCCAAATGGATTAAAGACCTCAATATTAGTCTGAACACACTGAACCTTATAGAAGAAAAAGTGGGAAGTACTCTACAACATATGGGTACAGGAGATCACTTCCTACGTTTATCCCCAGCAGCACAGACATTAAGGACAACATTGAATAAATGGGACCTCCTGAAACTGAGTAGCTTCTGTAAAGCAATGGACACTGTCACTAAGACAAAAAGGCAACCCACTGACTGGGAGAAGATCTTCACCAACCCTGCAACAGACAAAGGTCTGATATCCAAAATATATAAAGAACTCAAGAAACTAGACTTTAAAATGCTAATTAACCCAATAAAAAATGGGGCACTGAACTGAACAGAGAATTCTCACCAGAAGAAATTCAAATGGCCAAAAGACACTTAAGGTCATGCTCAACCTCCTTAGCGATAAGGGAAATGCAAATTAAAACAACTTTGAGATACCATCTTACACCTGTCAGAATGGCTAAAATCAAAAACAGCAATGATAGCCTTTGCTGGAGAGGTTGTGGAGAAAGGGGCACACTCATTCATTGCTGGTGGGAATGCAAACTTGTGCAACCACTTTGGAAATCAGTGTGGCGATTTCTCAGGAAATTCAGGATCAACCTACCCCAAGATCCAGTAATACCACTATTGGGAATATACCCAAGAGATGACCCATCAAATGACAAAAGTATCTGTTCAACTATGTTCATAGCAGCATTGTTTGTAATAGCCAAAACCTGGAAACAACCTAGATGCCTTTCAATGGAGGAATGGATGAAGAAAGTGTGGAATATATACACATTAGAGTACTACTCAGCGGTAAAAAGCAATGACTTCTCGAATTTTGCGTGCAAATGGATGGAAATAGAAAACACTATCCTGAGTGAGGTATCCCAGACCCAAAAAGAGGAACATGGGATGTACTCACTCATAATCAGTTTCTAGCCATAAACAAAGGACATTGAGCATATAATTTGTGATCCTAGAGAAGCTAAATAAGAAAGTGAACCCAAAGAAAATCGTATAGTCATCCGCCTGGAGAGGGGAAGTAGACAAGATTGCAGGGCAAAAACTGGGAACTTGCGGGTGAGGTGGCATGGGGCTAAGGGGAAATGGGATGAGAAACATGAGAAGGGAGGATGGGAGGAGCTCGGGGGATTGGGATGGCTGGGATATAGGAAGGGTGGATACGGGAGCAGCGAAGTATATATCCTAACTAAGGGAGCCATCTTAGGGTTGGCAAGAGACTTGACTCTAGAGGGGTTCGCAGGTGTCCAGGGAGATGTCCCCAGCTGGTACCTTGGGCAACTAAGGAGAGGGAACCTGAAATGACCCTATCCTATACTGATGAATGTCTTACGTATCACCTTAGAACCTTCATCTGGCGATGGATCGAGGTAGAGACAGAGACTCAATTTGGAGCAACGGTCTGAGCTCTTAAGGTCCAAATGAGGAGCAGAAGGAGGGAGAACATGAACAAGGAAATCAGGACCACGAGGGATGCACCCACCCACTGTGACAGTGGATCTGATTTATTGGGAGCCCACCAAGGCCAGCTGGTCTGGGACTGAATAAGCATGGGTTGAAGCTGGACTCTCTGAGCATGGCGGACAATGAAGGCTGATGAGAAGCCAAGGACAATGGCACTAGGTTTCGATCTTAATACATGAACTGGCTTTGTGGGAGCTTAGCCTGTTTAGACGCTCACCTTCCTGGACGTAGATAGAAGACCTTCGTCTTCCTGCAGGACAGAGAATTTGGACTGCTCTTCAGTATCGAAAGGGAGGGGGAATGGTGTGGGGGGTGGAGAAGAGGAGTGGGGATAGGGGGAGGGAAGTGGGGGGAGGGAGCAATATTTGGGAGGAGGGGAGGGAAATAGGAAACGGGGAGCAGGTGGAAATATTAATTTAAAAAGAATAATAAAAAAAATAAAAAAAATTAAACATATACCCACTCATATGTTGTAGGAGGGTCTTCTGTTTGTGTATTGCTTTCATTGGTTGAATAAACAGACTGCCTTGGCCTTTTGATAGAACAGCAGCTTAGATAGGCAGAGTAGACAGAACAGAAAGCTGGGAGAAAGGAGGAAGAGGCAGAGAGCAGCCCGCCATGAAGCTGCCAGGTCAGACATGCTGAATCTTTCTTTCCCAGTAAGCCACGGCCTTGTGATGACATAAAGATTATTAGAAATAGATTGGATCAAGATGTGAGAGTTAGCCAATAAGAGACTAGAGCTAATGACCAGGCAGTAATTTAATTAATACAGATTTCAGTGTGATTATTTCCAGCATAAGCTAGCAGGGTCGCTGGGATGACAAGCAGCCAGTCAGCCCAGGTGTAAGCAAGTTGGGGGGCGGGACACAGCCCGCCGATTCATCTACAACACCCATAAGCTTTTCTTCCATCATTAATTTTTATCATTAATGTTTTGTGTGTATTTCTCCCTAATTTCAACAAGTTCACATTTATATTCTAGCCTATTTGGTGCTTAGAGCATTTGTCAGATAATGGTAAATATCTTCATCTTCCAAGGATAGGCATTTGCCAGTCATCCTAAGTGAGTTGGACTGTTTCTAGTTCTTGTGCGATGAAAGTTGAGATTATATTATGACTGTTTTTACTTTATGGTCGGTGTGTTTGGTGATTCACATGCTCATGTGCACCTGTGTGGAGAACAGGAGCTAAGATTATCTATCATCCTCTGACATTTTCCACCTTAGTTTTATAAACAGCGTATCTCACCACATGTCTGCAACTTACTTCTCGCTAGACCAGGTGGTCAGCAAGCCCCAGGGAAGGGAGATGCCACCTCCACATAGATCTTTTTCTTTTGTTTGGTGTCAGGGCAAGATGGCATTGCAACCTGGAAATAAGAAAATACAGTATATAGAACTCTGAAATTATTAACTTTTATTCTTTTCAGGGTTGCTTTTGAAAGTAGCATGAAATGAAATTCTAGAGAAGTGAGTAACTCTATAAAATCACCTTGCACAAATCTCAAATTAATCATGCTATGGAATACAAGCCTGCTTATTCATGTGGTTTGACTTAAACCTCTTCTGTCACATGAGAATATTCTGAAAAGAGCTCAATTGCTAAGTGACCTGCTTTTGTCTAACTACCACCTGTCACAGGAACAATCATCTAGTCACCAACATCTATATTTAGAAAGGGGGTATCCTTAACCCCTTCTTGAACATAGTACTGACAATAGGTTTGATATTTTGTTCAAGAAAATGAGACCAGTATTGTACAGTAAAACATGTCAGTAATATTCCATTTTCCAGCAGTAAAGAGTTGAATCTAAGTTAAAAAAAAACACACAAAATAAATTAATAATAAATGTGACGATGACTAAATAAAAAGAAACACAAAAGACGAACTTTAAAAAAACATGCTTGATACTAGACTTATGAAGGACTAAGCTAATGTTGCAAACAATGGCTTCTCGGTTTCCAAGGTCTCTTATGATGCTGTGCAGAAGTCTCTAAAACACAAAATTGATGTATTAAAAGCAGCTAGAATTGTGGAAATTTATCTAGTCACAAGTAACAACAACTGCTGAAATGTAAAATAACTTTTGAAAACTGTCTTCATTGAAGTACAGTCTACATATATTCCTAGTAAAAAGACTAAAAACACTTAAATGTTCATATTCATTAAGTTATATTATATTCACATTATGGAATACTACTTGGATATAAATAAAATCAAAAACTGCTATGAAATACTTCTAATTCTTGGTATTTATGACATTTTCAAGAATACTTCTACACGTAGAAAATAAAGAACTAAAACATGTTTATGTTTTCTTGTACATGTAATTCTTGAGGTGATGTAGAAAGATAAAAAAAGGCTGTCTATTGGGACATAGACTAGGTGAGAAGACTTTACAAGTGGATAGGCCATTTTTCTATACACATGTTTGGAGCACAATTAATAAAACCTCAGAGTTTTGGGTTCAACCTGAGACCAGAAAAGCAAAGCATCCAGTCACTGACTCTTACCTCTATCTCAGTCTGAAAATAGTGATCCTGCCTCTAGGAAACCTCAGAATGAGACTGAGATTGAGAGATGTTTCCTCCCGTTTTATAATTCTCTCTAATTCTGGGATTAAGGGAGCACACTGCTACCTCCTGATTGCTATAGCAGGTTAGTGTGTCTACTGGGGTTAAAAGTGTGTGCCATTTTGGCTACTGGGATTAAAGGTGCTTGTCACTACCACTTGGTCTGTAAGGTAGGTCAGTGAGGCTGTTTTACTTTTCTAATCTTTAGGCAAGTTTAGGGTTGGCAAGAGACTTGGCTCTAGAGGGGATCCCGGGTGTCCACGGGGATGTCCCCAGCTAGGTCCTTGGACAGCAGAGGAGAGGGTACCTGAACGGCCCTTGCCCCACTATCACGCTGATGATTACCTCTAATATCACCATAGAATCTTTGTCCGGCGACAGATGGAGATAGAGACGGAGACCCCTATCAGAGGAATGGACTGAGCTCCAAGGGCCAGTTGAAAGGCAGAAGGAGGGAGAAGATTAGCAAAGAAGTCAGAACCGCGAGGAGTTGGTCCACCAACTGAGGCCGTGTGCCTGTTCAAATAGGAGCTCACCAAATCCAGCTGGACAGGGTCTGAATGAGCATGTGATCAAACCGGACTCTTTGATTGTGGCTGACAATGGGGCTGACTGAGAAGCCATTTATAAAGGCACTGGGACTTGTTTTTATGGCATGTTCTGACTTTTGGGGACCCTAGTCCATATGGATGCACAGCTCCCTAGGCCTGGATGTAAGGGGGAGGGCCTTGGATTTCCCACAGGGCAGGGTTCCGTGCCCTCTCTCAAGCAAGGTGGGAGAGGGAGGAGGGGTTGTGGGGAGCGGGAGGGGATTGGAAGGAGGGAAGGAAGTGTAGATAATTGAATGGAAAAATTAATAAAAGGTATAATAATGAAAAAATACAAATGAAATTCCACTACAAACGTTAATGGATTTTAGCCATGTAAAATATTGCTTTCCTAAAGTATTGTCATATGGATGGATGAAGAGATAGAGAGACAAGCAGAGAAAAAAATGGGAAGAGAGCTACATGCTTTTAATCTCAGAATTTGAGATCTTGAGGAAGAAGAATGGCATTGAGTTCAAGAATGTGCTGAGCTAAGATCATGAGTTTCAGCCCAGTTGAAGTTATGTGCTGAGACACTGTCTTATGAAATTACCTAAAATACAAATAACTATTTCTATATTTATGTTCAAAGTTCTTCTGTACTACATAGTGTTTCCTTTCATACAAATGCTTGTTTAATGGAGTTGGTCACCATCGAGGAGAAATCATTTCCTAAAGAAAGAAACAAGGCCCAAAAAGAGGAACATGGGATGTACTCACTCATATTTGGTTTCTAGCCATAAATAAAGGACATTGAGACTATAATTCGTGATTCTAGAGAAGCTAAATAAGAAGGTGAACCCAAAGAAAAACATATAAGCATCCCCCTGAATATTAACCTTCATCAGGCGATGAAAGAAGACAGAGACAGAGACCAACATTGGAGCACTGGACTGAAGTCTCACGATCCAAAGGAGGAGCAGAAGGAGAGTGAGCACGAGCAAGGAACTCAGGACTGCGAGGGGTGCACCCACACACTGAGGCAATGGGGATGTTCTATCGGGAACTCACCAAGGCCAGCTGGCCGGGGACTGAAAAAGCATGGGACAAAACCGGTCTCGCTGAACATAATGGACAATGAGGACTACTGAGAACTGAAGAACAATGGCAATGGGTTCTTGATCCTATTGCACGTAATGGCTTTGTGGGAGCCCAGGTAGTTTGGATGCTCACCTTAATAGTCCTGGATGGAGGTGGGTGGTCCTTGGACCTCCCACAGGGCAGAGAAACCTGCTTGCTCTTTGGGCTGAGGAGGAAGGAAGACTTGATTGGGGGAGGGGGAGGGAATGGGAGGTGGTGGCAGGGAAGAGGCAGAAATCTTTAATAATTAAATAAATTAATTAATAATAAAAAAGAAAGAAACAAGGAAAAAAATTAGACAAAGAAAAGTACATTTTATTCTGTCGTTAATACTAGATAATCATTTATGGGAGAATGAAAGTTTTTGTTTCTCCTAGTTTCCATGGAGTTTCAATACAACTTTGCTTTGAAAGAGTAGCAATGTATCCTGAATGTCTCATAGGACTAGATGTGGCACATAGCGATTCAGAACCCATACATTCATTATCAGAGGATAAGCTGTATTGGAAAAGAAACAGTGCTGAGATAACAGAATTAATATTGCTAACTTTTAGTTGGGGCCCTTTAAAAGTTATTCAGAAAAGAATAGCAGGATATGTGATGTGGATGGATGGGGAAAATGGGAGGCCAAAAGTGTGTAGGCATGACCATAAGAGAAGTCATTTTTGGATTTGAAATCTATTTCAGCTCTCTAAAAGTGAGCAGAACTGTTTGGCAGTGGCATTGCTGACTGCTAAATCTGATTAAATCCCCGAATCATTTTTAAACTACAGATTAAAGGAAGTGAAGGGAAAGTGGGGACCAAATGAAAGTATCTACAATTTTTTCAAAAAAATCATTTCAAAAAGGCCATCTAGTTAATTTAAGAGGCACTCTGATGCAGCCATGGCTAAAACTCTGATATTTCTTATAAGAAGTGTCATTCCTAAAGTGTAATTGCATAACACATTGCTAAAACAGTAATGAAAGAATTTTAGTGCATCCATCAGAGGGCATGGAATGTGAAAATAAACAGTATTAGTTTACAAACCTGGAGATTGCCTAGAGGAAAGCACCATGGTGCTGCAGACAGCACTGCACCCTGCAGGTCAATCTGTCTTACTGCCTGAGCTCAGGGAAACAGGTATTTATTATTTCCTCTAAGCAACGAAGTGTTCAGGCCAGAACACAGAAGAAATTAGTGTTTATCGCTATGGGAGGCAGCATTAGTAAGACTGAAAGACATGAGTCTGTTTCATTTGATGTCTATTAACTTCCATGTTTTGTTTCTGGTAAACGTGGTGAGTAGTATTGCTGAATTCCTGGTGTTTCTACTTTGTAGAAGGGTGAGGTCAGTCAGTAAGAAAATAATCACACAATTTAAAATAAAATAGCCATGAGCTCTTATAAATTCCAAAAGTTTAACAACAAGGAGAAGACAGTTAAGATAATCACAGTTAGAGTTTTAGCAAAGGTACTGATATATAAATGGAAACCTAAAGTAAAGAGGTCTCTCTATGTGATCATTGGGTGAAAGTAGACATAAAGACACATGCAAATGTCCAGGAACAGAAAGAGAAGGTGGGGTCTGTGAAGGAAGAAAAAGCAATCTGGACAGAAAATACTGACCAAATAGGACAGAGATCACCTGAAAATGGAAAACTACACAGGAAAATGGTTTTAAGATCCTACTTATCTTTAGGTTCTAGTAATAAAGTCAAATTTTATTATAAATTCAGCAACATCCTCTCCAAGGGCATTCTGCAAAAGGCAATATTCTCATGACTATGTTGTCCTAAGATCAAGCTGTACCATGTGAAAGTACTGGAGAAGGCAGGTCCAGACATTTTTACATAAGTGATATACAACACAGCAAGCAGAAACTGAAGTAGGAACCATGGAGGAATATTACTTCCTAGCTCACTTACTGGCTCGTACTGCCTAACAGTGACAGTGTCCACAGGGGTTGGAACATATATCATATAGAAATCAGAACATCAAATAAAATCAGGACAATGCCCCACAGACAGGCTCACAGATGATACCAATCTGGAAATTCTCTCAGATGAAGGTCACTTTTCCCAAGTGACTCTATGTTGTGTCAAACTGACAATGAAAACTAACAGGGAAACAAGTGTGAATGGCAGGTACATTTGTCTAGACTAGCAACAGAATGGAAATAGAATTAGTGATTTCTATAAAGCAATAACATAGTTCACTAATTTTTGAACATTCCGTCATCTTTCTCTTTTAATTGCATGTGGGGGTGGCTGTTGAGAGAGACAGATGACATGAGGATTTTGCCTGCCATTACCTCTTCAGAATGTTATTGCAGATCAGAACAATTCAGCAGTATTATCCCTGATAGATTTCCACAGAGACAAATTTATTTTCCATAAAATGTGAACATTAAACATTTCTGTTTCTGCTTGCAGCATTAATGAGCATATTAAGGACTTCTAGAATTGAATTAGCTGCCCCAGTTCTTTGAAATTATTTAAATTTCTTAGTCAGTCCAGGCTTTCCAACTTTCCAAGTGTCTGAGTCAAAATAGAGACATAAAAGGATTATTAGCAGACAGCTTATGAGCCTTCCAGTTCGTGACCAAACCCATGGTAAAAGTAACTAAATGAGCTTAATACTATTGGTAATACGTTCAACATTTGGTGCATACCATTATCTGTTTCAATCTTTAACACATCTGTTGTGCTTTATTTACTTTTATTCTTAAGTTAATATAAATAACAGAGGGTTGGCACTGATGCAATATTAATACCTGTTATGCAGCAGTAAGCAAAAAAATTTGCTGCATGAATATTATGTCATTTATCAAATGTCAGTGTGTGTGTGTGTGTGTGTGTGTGATTATGTTCACAAACTCAGGTTCTATCTAATATTCAAAATACGAGAAATGCTAGTAGCTAGTGGTCTAAGCCTATGATCGAGATATTCTAGAGACTTAAGCAGCAAGATTGCGAACTCAGGGCCATCTTGGATATAGAGTAAGTTAAAGATTAAATAGACAATTTACTTGGCAAAATCTTGTCTCAAAAGTCAATATGAACAACACGCTCAGGGATATATTTCAGTGATGATGGAGTGTTTGCATTCCAAGCACAAAGTAACAAGGGCTTTTTCAGTACTCACAGATACACACACATACAGACCTACAATTTTTAAAAAATTAAGGCATGTGATAGGCTGTTTAAGTTTTAACAAACTTGTCGACACTCATATTGTGTTACCATTTTCCAGAAATAAAAATGTAAATATTATTTATTACTAGTTTTTAATTGAGAGCATTAATTTTTACTATAAAGAGATGTATTAATGTCTCTACTAAATTACTGCATTTCTCCCTCGTTCTATACCAAGTCATTCATGATTTTACAAAAGTACTCCTGTTTTCTCTTCTGGACAGAAATTAAGAAATGTACCTTCGGAGAGTCAACAGATATGACAGATTTTGTTGACTTCCCATGACAGTCCTTACCCTCTCTGAGAAGTGGATGGGGTGTGGGATGATGAGAAAGTGGGTGGGGCAGGAGGGGGAGGGAGGGGGAACTTTGATTGATATGTAAAATAGGAGATAACTATTTAAAAAAATAAAAATAAAATATAAACTGTCTTAAACTTACTATCACCCTTTATCTAAAAATATTTCTTCCACAGACTATTATTTCCCTATAACAATTGAAGTTTTACTCTTATTAGTTTCCTTCCATGTATAGGAAAACTAGGACACAGGGTAAAAAGAAATAATATGTTTAAAATTACACAAAGATCACTTGTAACTCAAAAATACTAAGCTAATATTTCACATCTCCTTAAATTCAACATTAGGAGCCACAGCAATAGTCCAACAAATAAAAGCACAAACTGTATAAAGCTAATGACCTGACCTTGACCATTCGAACCCAGGCAAAAATCCAGATGTGCTGGTGTGCACCTGCCGTCTCTACACTCCCACATCCAGGTGGGAGGTGGAGACAGATGTGCTGGTGTGCACCTGCAGTCTCTACACTCCCACATCCAGGTGGGAGGTGGAGACAGATGTGCTGGTGTGCACTGCAGTCTCTACACTCCCACATCCAGGTGGATAGCAGGGACAGATGTGCTGGTGTGCACCTGCAGTCTCTACACTCCCACATCCAGGTGGGAGGCAGAGACAGGAGAAGCTCTGGGATATATTCAGGCCAGCTGGTTGTGACAAATCATGCTTGCCCTTACAGACACACACAAACACACACACACAAGAATCAGTATTTAAATCAAACACTACAGTAGTTTATGTTAAGTAGACTTTTTCTATAATTATAGTTTCTACAGTGGGAAAATTTTAATATAAAATCTTCAGTAGCAATCACTCACGCAATACTTTCCTTTATGAATAAATCAAAGTATTAGTTATTCCAGGAGAAGGGATGGATAGCTTTTGAAAACCAGGATTAGTTTTTCGTTAATATAACAAGAAAAGAAGAAATCTAACTTTTTCCTGTGTGGGAATGGGAACTACATTGAAAGCTCTGCTCCTCAGCCTCAATTTTACTGTAAGCTCAAACCTGGTTATAGAATCCTCAGCGATTGACAGTTGAATGCAAATTATTGGTCTGACTTCATATCATCAATTGTTCTGGCATTACTGAAAATGGAAAACTATCTGCATTCTAAAAGCATTTGTAAACATGAAATTGCCTCTGGCTTCTGACTAGTATCATCCATTGTTCTCAGTGGAAAAGAGTGTGCTATCCATACACTATTGCTTCTAGCAGTATCATCCCCTACAGTTAAGCTCATTCATTATCCCCATAACTTTAGAGAAATTAAGACTTAGAAAATCATGGTACATTATGATTCCGTTTGGGATCGATAAAAATAAAACTAGATCAAGTCCATTTTGAAAAGGTCTTATGTTACAACAGAGTACAGAGCACGATCATAGAAATTTAAGCTGGAAAAGAAGAAAAGTTCAACTCTAGTGGTCACAACATGGCTTATGAGGCAGAGCAGGAGGGAACTGTGGACAGGGATTACCTTACAAAATACAAAAAGCAACTTCATTTTCCTTTATTGTTCCTCAAAGGCTTTTCTAAGAAAATTTCTAAGTTAAGTTTTCTGTACCTTAAAAAATAAATTAGATTAAATTTTGTTATGTGGCCTGAGCTTTCCCCTGGTCTCCATTTTACTGGTATCACAAGCTAGCAATATTTTTCCATGGGGACCCAGCTCTGCAATGATTGGATATAGCAGATAGGTGAGTACAATAAGAACCCTTCACTGTTGACTCTAAATTTCTATTTTTTTGAAGGATCAACAGTCTTATTTCTGATTAATGAAGACATTAGCAATTAATGCTCTGCCATTAACAGAGCCTGAAGCAGTTGACTAGCAACCACTCCATTTCCCAAATCCTTTGTCTTGGCAGAAATGTCTATTTACTTAGGTCAATAGAGACTAAGGATTAGCAGTATGGAATTTTAACCAGCTCTACATTGTTGCAAAGACAGCTTTGTCACTAGCTATGTGATGCCTCCAGAGGCATAATGTAATTAATATATGCAAAAACTATAAGATAATCTCTGAACCATAGACAGGATGTCAATCTGTTTGTGGTTTGTTTACTGTAGCACTCTCTGGGGTGATTCTTTGTTCTCAGCCTGAAGCAACTATCTCTATCACTTTTTACAATGTATAAGAAATTAATTTATTTTCTTCTTCAAACTAATAAAGTAACCATGGTAGTTTGAATGAAAATGGCCCATAGGTGCTCATGTGTTTGCATACATGATCCCCAGTTGCTATAGATATTTGGGGAGGATTACGTGTTGAGGTTTGGAGTAGGTGTGTTACAGGCAGATTTGAGGCTTCAAATGCCTTCTGCCATCCACAGTGAGCTTTTTACCTCGGGATTGCAGTTTAGACCTGTGAGCTCTCAGTTGTTCCTATTGCCATATCTTAGGTCTACCACCACAGACTCTAACCTTCTGAAACTAACCCATTTATATGTCTTCCTTTATATGCTTTAGTTGTGGTGTTTAAACACGGCAATAGAAAAGTAACAGAAAAGACAGAAGTCGGTACCGGGGATTGGATTATTACTGTTAAACTGCCCTGACCGTGCCGATTTGGGAAGGAATGTGTTAAGACTTTGGTACTTTGGGGTAGAAAAGTATGGGGATGCTCTATGCAGTGCTTAACAGGCCACCCTAGAAGGATCTCAAAAGTCAGTAGTTTTGAGGACTATGGAGGACAAGCTCACAAGGCTTGAGAGGGAAACAAGAATGTTAATAGAAACTGTTCTGGAATCCATCCTGTGACATTTGAAAGAGTTTGGCTACATTCTGCCCTGACCTTGAGGCAGAACTGAAAAGAAATGGGCTAACTCCTTTGGAAGAATGGATTTCAGGACCTCATATTGACGCTGGTACATGGTTATTGCTAATCCCTCATATGCAAGTCTACAGTGAAAAGAAGCAAGGAGGGCAAAAGGAAAAAGAAAACATACAGTTTAAAGAGGAGCAGAATGAGGCTTGAGCTGAAAGTAAGGAAGAGAGACCAAATTTCACCTGAGTAAAGACAGCATCCCCTCAGGGTAAGACCCCACCCAGCAAAACTTACAACTGTGAAAGGAAAAAGCCTAAGGACTTTTCTGCTCCTGAAAATCAACAGCAAAACAAGTCACACAAATGTGTTTCAAGGAGTCCAGCACTCTCCCAAGTGGGAAGCCAAACATGTCAGAAGTAGCCACATAATTCCTGATTTTGAGTCATGATATACAAGTAAAGTGGTGATAGAATCTCATTTCATACTTTATAACAGGCACTAAGGCCAGGAAACCTGTCTCAGGGCATTCCCTGCATGAAGGCCCTGAAAAGGCAAGATGCCCTGAAAGTTCATTGTGTAAAATTGTGAAAGCAAAGCCTGAATTTCATTGAAATTACAAGATATTGGACATGATAGAGATTTGCACATAAAGCATGGAACCAAAGCAAGCATATTGCAGCCAGAAGAATTAGAGGGTTAGAACAATCTAAGCCTTTTGATATCAGACATGGATTTGAAATTTGCCATGCTGGGTTAATATTTTCCTTTGATACAATATTTCCTCATTATGCCTGGAACCTTCCTTTTTGTAAAGATAATTTAAAATTCTTATTTTTATGTTGGAACTATGTGATTTGTTTTTGTTGTTGTTGTTGTTGTTGTTGTTGTTTTGATTTTGCAGGGGATTGCAACTAAGAAGGGACTTTGGACATTGGAATTTAAAGCAATGTTGATACTATGAAAGATTACAGGGTCTGTTCAAGATGTAAAAAAATGCATGTTGCATGGTGTTATGAACATAAGCCTATGAAGATCAGGGAGTAACATGTGGTAATTTGAATGAGAATGACCCCATAGGCTCACCTGCTTGAATACTTGGCCTGCAGTTGGTGCAGATGCTTGTGTAGAATTAGGAAATGGGCTTTGTTGAAAGAGGTGGACCACAGAGGTAGTCTTTAGTGTTTCTAAAGCCCCCTGCCATTCGTGGTGTGTTCTCTGCCTCCTCCTGACAGTTTTGAGTCTTGAACTCTCAGGTGTTGCTGCTGCCCTGCCTTTGCTCCACCATCACAGATTTAAAGCTTTGGAACTACAACCGCCGTTATAAGCTTTCTTTCATACCTTGATTTGGCCTTGTGTTCTGTCACAGCAAAAGAAAAGCAGCTAATGTGGTACATTTTTTCTCTTCAATTGAGTCATTACTGATGCTGACCATGACGTTCTATCTTGCCTACTAGTTACCAAATGATTCAGAAAATTTCAAGAAATTTAGGGCATGTGGCAGTTTAAAACTAAAAAGAATGCAGATGCTGTGTTATGATGGATGTTGATTCACATCAGTCTGAGCTCCTAATGGGTTGGACAATGCAAAGTGGTCAGTTCTGAAACACAAGCAGAAACAGACTCAGGTGACTGTATTTATATATTTGTGCATACACATAAAATATAAAAAATAATAATAGAAGGAAAAGCGGTCATCAATTTGAGAGTGGGTAGTACATACGTGAGGGGCTTGAGGGAGGAATCATAGGGGAAATAATGTAGTTTTATTTTAATTGAAATGACTAAAATATATTTTCACCGAAAGAGAATTATAGCCTTTTCTTCCCTACAGTCCCTCTCAGATAACCTCTACTCTCCAACCTGTGACCAACGTAACCACTTAATACATTCTAAACATATATTTAAAAAAAATAAAGTAAAAATTTTAATTTTACATTTTTTATTATTCATTTATTTGTGTGTGTGTGTGTGTGTGTGAGTGAGTGTGTGTACACGTGCCGTACCATGTGTGTTGAGGTCAGAGGACAGTTTATAGTGTTTGGCTCTATCCCTCCTCAATGAAGTTCTGGATATTGAACTTTGTTTGTAAAGCTTGACAGTGCTCATCCCATCTTTTCTAAACCATGTATTTAACTTCCTAAATGAGTTTCTAAAATTTTAACAGAAGCTTCATACAGTCACTATTATCTAGAAAATGTTGCTATTATTCACTCAGCTGCTGGGACCAAAATCCCATGTGTCATTCCTGCTGCTATCTTTTCCCTTTCTCTTAATGTATTTCCCATGGTCATGACACTTAAAATACAACTCAAACAATATTTCGTTTTAGATACAGAAGGCTGGGATAGGATCGTGTTATGTGGCTTTTATTATCACCCTCTTACTCAAGAACTCATGTTCAGTGCAAGAAGCAGATATACAATTTATTTAAGAAACCTCAAAAAAAATCAGACTAGAGAAATGTCTCAGCAAATGAAATTACCTCATGCACAAGCATAAGGTTTCCAGTTCAAATCCCCCAAACCCATGTCAAAAACTAACTGTGCTGATTGGCAGTCTAGCTCCATATTCAGTAAGGATTCCTGTCTCATGTGAATATGGATTGATAATGCAGAGCATTTGACATCCTCCCTGCATCTACTAACACATGTGTACATAGACACACACACAAAGAAAGGAAATAAGGTAAAGTTGTTTATATGTAGTAAGTACTTAGATATCGTTTCTGCAATGTTGAAGTAACACTTAAGGACCTTCACATTTCTTACTCTGTTCCTTTGATGTTCTTTCCCAGTTCTTGCAGCCTGCTCCCTTCACCTCACTTTGAATGGCTTCCAAATGTCACTTTCAAGTGTCCATCCCTACATATGCCATCTAAAAATCATCCCAAATTCTTGTCCTAACCATTTTCTAACTGTTCTCCCAGGATTTTTATCAGGAACATTTAGTATTACATATTGTTATAACGTATTATTTATTTACTTTGCTTTTTCACATAGGCTTTCATGCATAGCTGATCTCAAACTCACTGTGTATACCATGATGGCCTTAAGCACACAGAGATCCACCTGCATCTGTCTCCCAAATGCTGGGATTAAAGTTACATGCCACCTGTCCAGCATATGGTACATATTTATTGATTCAAGTGCTTATTTTATACCCCCTCATTTAGAAAAATAGTACCCTGTGCATAAGAACTGTGAGGGGTAACTACAGAATTCCTAGCCCCCAAAATATTTGTAAAAATAAAGAAGAGCTTAAGAATATTTATATAAAGGTAGAATATCCATGTTGTTTTCTATTTACTTATCTTAAACATATTTATCCTAATGAAATATACTAAAATTTTAGACTTATGTACCTTCCACAACACAGTATACATCAGGGCTTTAACTAAAGTCATACTTGATATTCTTTATGGCTGCTTCACATGTTCTATGTAGCAGCCACCAGTGGCTTTAAAACAAAGGCTCAGGAAAGGTCAGTAAGGAATACTTAAAGTGAGACATTTATCACTTCTGAAAAGCTCCTTACCACAGACTTACAGTTATAGAGAAGTGTTTCAAAGGGAAGGCATCAATCGCTCCACTGAAGAAGGAAAGTTTCAAGAGGCTTCACTCCTCACTCTGGAAAAGCTGGTATTTATTGTTACTGTTTTCAAATTTCAAAATTAGTTACCATTATCTTTTAAATGAATACTTTGCACCAGCTACCATGTTATATTTTTTGAGAGATTAAGGGTCAAGTTTGATATTGTTATTAGTTTGTTGCTAAAGTTGCAATAAAAGCTTAAATGTAGGTCTCTTACTCTTATTTAACATTCTTAAAATATTTAGGATTTATGTTTATTAACCACTGAAACATTAGTAAAACAATCTTTTAAATTTTATATTGTTTTATATAAATTCAAAATATTATATATTATAGAGTATGTGGTTATAAGCCTATTTATAAATAAAACATTTAATTTTAATAAGTTATAATACATATATTGCTTCCAATTTAAGGATGAAAACTAACTGAAAATATTAGTTGTGAACATAAAACCATAAGGAAACATAATACTGCCAAGAACCTCATTAGAGCTTAAGATAATGTCATTATTTTTGAGATTGAGCAAAGGAATAAATTAAGAAAGAAAAAATGATTAACTGTTACAAAAATAATCTTTTTTACTTATTTTATTCATAATTATTAATAATGAAAACACCCAATCAATTAAATATTTTTATTAAATTGGGGAAGAAAAGAAAACTTATTTGAAGATGAGGTATTTTAAAATGACAACTTTTATTGACTATTTAACAAATATTGATTTAACACCAATTTTACTGGTACTTGTAGAATACTATTTTAACTAGGCAAAGATGTGTTATATTTGTTTATGCTGCAGAATATCACTTTAACTATGTGAATGTGTGTTACATTTGTTTTTGCTCCCTTTCTGAACAATATAAAGATGTATTATGTTTGTTTCACCATGCCTGCCTAAGGCACCTGATTTGTCTATTAAAAAACTGAATGGCTGGCCAATAGCTAGGATAAGTAGGACTGGAAGGCAGAGAGAATAAGTAGGAGGAGGAATCTAGACTCAAGAAAGAAAAAAAAGAGAAAATGAAGGAAAAAGAGAGGGACATATCTGATGTCAAAAGCCAGGCAGTTGCCAGACAGACAGACACTAGAAGCAGCAAAGTAAGACATATAGAAAGAAAGGCAAAAAAAAAAAAAAAAAAAAAAGCCCTGTCATAAAATGTAGATGAAATAAAACTGGATAATTTAAAATATAAGAGCTGGCAAAAAATAAAAGTTAGCATCAGGCTGAGCACTCAAAATTAGTAATAAGTTTCCATGATTTGGGAGCAGGTTGTTGGTTCAAAAGAAAACCTGGTACAAGTACTGGAAACATTACTAGGAATATAAATGAATCAAGTCACAGAAGTAACCATAACTTTTATAAAGGTACATTGTAGCATAAATGATAAAAAACCCAGAGACAGATATTGGAGTGCAACCTGAAGGTCAGAGAAGCAAAGCAGCAAAGCCAATAATGAGTTTTACCTCTATGAAATTTTCAGCCAGAAACAGCAAGTTCTTGTCTCATCCCACCTTATATTCTTCTCTAGTGCTGGAAATAAAGGAGTGCACCACCAGCGCTCCACCGCTAGCTAGTGTGACTGCTGGGATTAAAGGAGTGCACCACCAGCGCCCCACCTCTATAGCTAACTGATGTGACTGCTGGGATTAAAAGTGTGTGTCACCACTGCCTGGACTGTATGATTGACTAGTGTGACTGCATTGCACTGACCATATATAAAACTTTATTTATTAATACAAAAATAATATATCACTGCATTTCCCATTTTTGTCTAAAATAAATTGATAGCTATAAGTAATATAAGAAAAACTGTATATAATATAGTTTATATATATACACAATAACTACATATAGTATATATAGGGCAATAAATATACCAACAATGTCTAGTTTCTTTTATTTGCATTTGACAAATTCAGAAAAAGATGCTCCATATCTATCCTATCTTGATGAGTCCAAAATTTGTAACCTAATTTACTTTTTATTGTAATTTGCTATATCAAATTAACTTTTACACTTTATACCACTTTAGTGGGTTTCTTTTCTGAGTCTGTTAAATAAAGAAAACTATCTAGTCTTCAGCTCCCTCAAAGACCCAAGAGGGAAATAGTATTAACTGAGTAAGCAGGAAGTGCAAGCAAGTGATTTCCAAAAAATGAGAGAAATGACAAAAACAGGTGGCTGCTTGAACAGTCACCCAAAGTTCTTCTGCAACATGGGGGCATCCATCTTTTGCCTAACAAGATATTCTGAAAGGCTATGAATATACCTGACTTGACAATGTTTGGCAGTCACTTTCTTTTGTGCTCTGCTTGTTCAATTAGGGCAGTATACTGTCAGCAGTTGAGACAAGGGCATTTTCTTGCCTAGTGACTTAGGTTGTGACAAAGAAAGTAAACTCGATTTGGAGTTCTTTGATGTCCTTTCTTCTCTGAAGTAAATTGATGCTGCCAGGAGCAGATGTGTCATTGTCATATAAAAACTATGTTATTAAAGCATCTTAAATATCATATTCTGTAGATCCCTGAAGTGCCTGAGATGTTTTATATTAAGTTATTAACTACTAGCCTGAATTTATTTTTCTTTTTTTTTATTAATTAATTTATTTAATTATTAAAGATTTCTGCCTCTTCCCTGCCATCACCTCCCATTCCCTCCCCCTCCCCCAATCAAGTCTTCCTTCCTCCTCAGCCCAAAGAGCAAGCAGGTTTCTCTGCCCTGTGGGAGGTCCAAGGACCACCCACCTCCATCCAGGTCTATTAAGGTGAGCATCCAAACTACCTGGGCTCCCACAAAGCCATTACATGCAATAGGATCAAGAACCCATTGCCATTGTTCTTCAGTTCTCAGTAGTCCTCATTGTCCATTATGTTCAGCGAGACCAGTTTTGTCCCATGCTTTTTCAGTCCCCGGCCAGCTGGCCTTGGTGAGTTCCCGATAGAACATCCCCTTTGCCTCAGTGTGTGGGTGCACCCCTTGCAGTCCTGAGATCCTTGCTGGTGCTCACTCTCCTTCTGTTCCTCCTTTGGATCGTGAGACTTCAGTCCAGTGCTCCAATGTTGGTCTCTGTCTCTGTCTTCTTTCATCGCCTGATGAAGGTTAATATTCAGGGGGATGCTTATATGTTTTTATCCAAAATATACAAAGAACTCAAGAAATTAGACCGTAAAAGGTTAATCAATCCAATTATAAAATGGGGCACTGAGCTGAACAGAGACTTTTCAACAGAAGAAGTTCAAATGGCCAAAAGACACTTAAGATCATGCTCAACTTCCTTAGCAATCAGGGAAATGCAAATCAAGACAACATTAAGATACCATCTTACACCGGTCAGAATGGCTAAAATCAAAAACACCAATGATAGCCTCTGCTGGAGAGGTTGTGGAGAAAGGGGCACTCTCATCCATTGCTGGTGGGAATGCAAACTTGTGCAACCACTTTGGAAAGCAGTGTGGCGGTTTCTCAGGAAAGTCGGGTTCAACCTACCTCTCGACCCAGCAATACCACTATTGGGAATATACCCAAGAGATGCCCAAACATACGACAAAAGTATATGCTCAACTATGTTCATAGCAGCATTGTTTGTAATAGCCAGAACCTGGAAACAACCTAGATGTCCTTCAATGGAAGAATGGATGAAGAAAGTATGGAATATATACATATTAGAGTACTACTCAGCAGTAAAAAACAATGACTTCTTGAATTTTGCATACAAATGGACGGAAATTGAAAACACTATCCTGAGTGAGGTAAGCCAGACCCAAAAAGAGAAACATGGGATGTACTCACACATATTTGGTTTCTAGCCATAAATAAAGGACATTGAGACTATAATTCGTGATTCTAGAGAAGCTAAATTTATTTATTATTCTAAGCAGTTGGTGCTAATCATTTTCAAGGAGTAGAAATTTGAATTGCATTGCTAAATGATCTATATAGGTACAATATCTTGAACAAGATTAGAAACATATGTACATTATGTCTTAGCAAAATTAATCTCAAATTTGTACCATTATACAAAATTTTTATACAATATGCAAAGGTTCAATCCAACGTAACATATTTAAAACTAGTATCTGCTTTCTAAAAGTTGATTCAATGATGTACCCTTTTATCATATCATATCTATACCCTCCCTTTTTCTTTTCAAAGTAGATTCTACCCTTTTATCTTATTCATATCTGTATTGCCCTTTTTTCTTTTCAAAACAAGAACTCTTGAATCTAATTTCCTTTGTTCAACTCTCCTCCTTTGTTATTTCCAACCAATAACAACTTATAACCAAAATCCATAAACAATGACAAATATCTATAACCCACTGAACTACCAAAAACCACCCAGCCTTCTTCTTGGGAATGTGGGCATCATATTCATAAACTTACTTCTTGCTGTCTTGTGCAATGGCATCTTTAGGGTATCCTGAGAAGAAAATTTTTGGTTAAATTTCAAGTCCTGAGAAAGGTAACTTTATCATTTGTTGTCCAGGTTCTGCATAATGGGTAGGCTCAGGGCTTGTCTCAAGTTCTGTCTAGAGTAGTCTGTGAGACTGAATCATCTTTCAATATTTGTTTTCTTCTGTTTCATATATGGTGGCTTTTCCAACATGATACAGAGATTTTGGATTTCACTTAATTAACATGCCTGGGTTTCAAGAAAGAGAGAATCACACTCCAACTCCAAAGTCAGCTTTAATCTTTAATTGGACTGGGGGACTACACAAAGACAATTTGCATTATATGTCTGCAGAGAAGAGAAGAAACAAACATTTTGGAAGATTTATGAATTTTGTCCTGTTGGAAATGTGATAAACCAATAGGGCAATTTACTCTTTTTCTTGAGACTTTTTTTCCTCTGGATGATTTGTACTTCTTCTTCAGATGTTTTATTTGTCAAGTAGTCTTTAGATTCCTTAGCTGGATACCTTTATTTGCCTGAAAAGACAGAAACAGAACCCTTCCCAACCTTATCTCTGGGGAGATTCTCCTTTGGCAAGTTACATCTGCTCAAATGAAAAGCATTTTTAGTTTCATTGGTTAGTTTAAACTAAACAACCATGTTGCATAATGAACTATCATCTCTTCTGATTACGAGGTACCTCTTGTTCAAACTGAACCTTTATCAATTTTGATGGTGTTCATAGCTTTTAGTCTCCTGTATAAACAAAAACAAAATGCCCTCCCAAACATAATACATGCCATAATTTTCATTCTTAGATCAGTATATCTTTAAAGTACATCTATTGATTTAATTATTGAGTTTTTTTTTACCTTCTAATGTCTCTTCATAGCTTTTGTTCATTTTCCAAACATAGGGAAGGGAGCACAGTGAGGAAATACTGGAATAAAGTAAGACAGAAAATGAGCTGGGAATATTTCAAATTTTGTATCTCCATGTCTGATATGAAAATGTTCTTCAGATCTCTAAATCTATTCAGCTCTGTTGACTGCAGGGCATTTTTTTTCTAGAACTGTTTCCACTATCTGCTAGGACCTTTCCTCAACAGGAATCCCATGACTCTGGCATCTCTAACATCTTGGTTTCTCCAAGACAATCCATATTTAAACTTTATAGCTTCTTGTAATGGCCTTTCTAGGCCTACATTCAGACACATGTCTGGCCTCATTATTCTATTACTCCTTCCTGATGTGGGAGAGTCTTCTGTTTTGTGTTGATTTCATTGGTTAATAAAGAAACTGCCTTGGCCCTTTAATAGAACAGAAAATTAGGTAGGCGAAGTAGACAGACAGAATGCTGGGAGAAAGAAGCCAAGTCAGGCAGTCGCCATGATTCTCCCACCCGACACAGACGCAGGTTAAGATATTCCCTGATAAGCCACCTCGTGAGGCTACATAGATTATCGAGATGTGAGAATTAGCTAATAAGAGGCTAGAAGTAATGGGCCAAGCAGTGTTTAAAAGAATACAGTTTTCATATAATTATTTCAGGGCATAAGCTAGCCATGCGGGAGCCGGGGTGGCTGGAACGCAGCCCACCGCAGCTCCTTACAACAGAGTGGCACCCTTCCACAGAGTGGCGCCCAACGTGGTAAACTGGATCCATGTAAAACCTGAGAGAGCTTAACACAGCTTTTTGCTGTTTGTGGGTGGCGTGACACAGAGAGAATTTCCTGACTTGGCAGAAAAAAAAAAAAAAAAGCTGCTCACTTTAAAAACGCAGCTTTCTGGGCTATGCCACCAGTGCAAACTCTGGCTTTAAAGCAATCTAATGGCTTTTATGGGACTGGATGTTTGTGTTCCCGCTTGGGATCGGGAGGAAATTAGCTGAGACCATGCCTTTGGCTCAGGTCTTCCTGCCTGACAGACAGCAGAATAAGACTTAGGTAGGCAGGAGAGCATAGCGGACTCCCGTACAGAGAGATGTTTTCAGACTGCGCAGTGCTCTGTGTGTCAGATTTGGCTGTAACTTGGATGAAAAGAGTTTCTGTGCTGCACGCTCAGTCTCAGAATTAAACTGCTGAGTGTGGCTCCAACGTGGACTTGCTGTGTGCCTGGAACTGTGCACAGCTCAGGGCCACCAAATGGATCTGAGGCAGGAATGGCTGCTCCATGCTGAACTGTGCTGACCTCAGGCAGGAATGATTTTAATTACCATAACAACAGCGCAGTTGAGGTTTAGACTGGCAGTAAACAGGCAGTACTATATTACTGATGAGGAAGGTCATTTGTCAATAAACAAATTGCCTTGGCCCATTTGATTGGCCAGCCTTTAGGTGGGTGGAATAAACAGAATAGAATGCTGGGAAGAAGGGAGGTGAGCTCAGATGCCATGCAGCTGCTCCCCAGGGCAGATGCGATGAAGCTCCAACCCAGGATGGACGTAGGCTAGAATCTTCCCGGTAAGTACACCTTGGGGTGCTACACACATAATTAGAAATGGGCTAGTCCAGGTGCAAGAGTTAGCTGAGAAGAAGCTAGATATAATGGGCCAAGCAGTACTTAAAAGAATACTGTTTGTATGTTGTTATTTCGGGGCATAAGCTAGCCAGGCAACCAGGAGCTGGGGCAGCAGGAACACAGCCCACAGTTCCCATTACATATTACCTCTATCTACATTGTGCAATTTAAGTTTTTAAGAAATGCTTAATATTTTAAGAAATGCTCCTAGATAGTAAAAAAATTACAGATTCACAATAGGATGGATTCAGACATAAAAGTCTTAAATGGGTCACAGTGTTGGATGAGTGTACGTAGGCTTGGGAAAGAGAAGAAAATATATATAGAGAGAGAGAGAGAGAAAGAAGTTAATGTCTTAAAAATTAAAGTCTTTAAAGAGACAGAGTACAGTTAGTTATAGATTAAAAGAAATAAAGAAAATAAGCCATGCAAAAATGGAAAATTCACAGAGAGTCTGGATTATGTGCATTGTGTTTTCTTTAAAATTTTTGACTGTAAAAGAGCTAAATACAGAGAGATATTTCATTATATGGGCTGCCAAGAATGGATATCATAAGAGTATTATGATTTCAGAATATGGGTCTAAGGATATGATGCTTTGGAAAGGGTCTTCTTTTGTTTTCACAGAGGATGAGACCCTGTGGATTGCTTCTGTCCCAGTTTGGTATGATAGACCACACCCTCCTGAAAGGTTGCTGTGAACACCTTCAAAAAATTACTTTGCTCAACTGCCAACTGAGATGAAACTAGCACACAGGTTACACCATGAAAGACCTGATTAACAGCGTCCCCATTCAGCACAAAGCAGTTTGGAGAGAAATAACTACCTCTATATTCCCAAATATGTTTATAAATGTTCTTTTACATTTAAAGGTGAATATGATATAGATATGAATAATTTGCATTGGTGTGGATTTTAAGGTCAATTTTGTTATATGTATATGTATTTCTGATCTTGATTAAGGTATTGTGATTATGTAGTTCATTTAAAAATGTAATGTGTAATTAGGAAATATAGGTTGTTGATGGATAATCATAAATAATAGTCAAGCTTGTAGTCATGTTAGTTAGATTTTCTAGATATATAGAGATATATTTCAATTAGATAGACATTCTTCATATCTTTCAAAGACTACAGAACATGACATTTAATGTTTTAATAACTTAGGGCTTTTCATGACAATGAGACACGTCTGCTCCTGGCAACACCAATCTACTTTGAGAGGAAGATGGGCATCGAAGAGGATCCTTATGAAGTTGATTAGCCATTTGGGCAAGAAACTGCTCTTGCCTGGACTAATGCATAAACTAGACACAGAGAACCCTCAGAGAGAGGACTGCTGAACTTGCCTAAAGGTGAGATGGTCTTTCAGGGTTCTTGCTTCATAAAAGAATTCGTGAGACATTCTGCAGGACACAGCAGAATGTCTTTAAAATTTCCTGCTTCGTGGAAGAGTCTGCTAGATACTATGGGCCTGTAGGCTGAAGATGGATGCCCCAATAGTACAAAAGAACTTTGGGTGACTGTCTAGACAGTGAGATGTCTCTGTCATTTCTAGAGCTTTGGACTTCTTGTTTGTTTAGGTAATATTATATCCTTCTGGAGTCTTTGATGGAGTTGAAGAATGGTTAGTTATAGTTATGGTTTTTCTTAGTTATGATAAAGGATAAAATAGATATAAATATTGTAACTGTAATTCTTGCTTGATAACTGTTTTGTTATATGTAATCTTACTATGTTAAACTGAAAGCCTTTCTTTTTTGTTTAAACAGAAAAAGGGGAAATGATGTGGGAGAGTCTTCTGTTTTGTGTTGATTTCATTGGTTAATAAAGAAACTGCCTTGGTCCTTTAATAGAACAGAAAATTAAGTAGGCGAAGTAGACAGACAGAATGCTGGGAGAAAGAAGCTGAGTCAGGCAGTTGCCATAGCTCTTCTCTCCGAGATGGATGCAGGTTAGAATCTTTCTGGTAAGCTACCACCTCATGGTGCTACACACATTAATAGAAATGGGTTAATCGAGATGTGAGAATTAGCCAATAAGAGGCTACAGATAACAGGCCAGACAGTGTTTAAAAGAATACAGTTTCCATGTAATTTTTTGGGTAAAGCTAGCTGTGCAGGAGCCGGGTGGTGGAACGCAGCCTGCCACTCTTCTTACTACACCTTCCTTCTCTCCTTAACACTAAATCCAAAACCATGTAGCCAAACCTGCCAATTTGTGCTTTCTGTCTTTCACCATATAAGCTTGGCTGCCCTAACATTTGCTCTACGTACCAGGCTAGCTCAGACGCAGAGATGTGCCAGCCTCTGCCTCACAAGACCTGGGATTAGAATACACCACCAACCATGATATAAGATGTTCTTTAATTCACTTTCACAAAACGGAAACTTATTTGGGTTGTATCTTGCCCCAACATAGCCACTCTCTTTAGTCAATTTCTTAATTTGGTTTTCTCCTTGAATACAAGACTTCCTTCCTTTCCACTTCTTTATGCACTTTTTCCTCCTCAAAATTTAAACTTTTTAATTTGCCCTACTCAACTTGCTCCTTTCATTATAAATCTTCATTAGAATTACCACTAATAACCATAGGACAGAATCTATACTAGGCTGTTTGGGGAATTCTTCTGCCAATGGAGTTAATTAAAAACTCTACTTTAGCTTCAGGCAGTATCCAAAATTCTTCACTGTAGCCTGAGGCCGACTTCTTGGAGACAAGGGCATAGGACACCCACATTCTTCCATAAGGAGCCTCTTTCATGCCAATCTTTCTCTTGAAGTTGATTGGTGTTGCCAGGAATATATGTGTCTCACTGTCATGAAAAGTCTAAGTTATTAAAGCATTTTAAATTTTATATTCGGTAGGTCTTTCAAAGTTTTGAAGAACACCTACCTAATTGAAATATATATATATATATATATATATATATATATATATATATATATATATATAATCTAAGTAACTTGACTACAAGTTTGACTATTATAGATGATTATCTATTAACCTATATTTCTTAATTATAAATGAGCGGCACAATCACAATACTTTAACCAAGAGCAGAAATATATATACACATTATAACAAAATTGACCATAAATTTGTATCAATAAGCAAAACTCAAACCAATTCAAAGTATTCATCTCAATAGTACATTCCCCTTTACATGTAAAGAAACATTCACAAATAATAAATATTTGGGAATATGGGTATAGTTGCTCTCCAAACTACATCTTGCTATTTATTAGGTGAAGTAATTTTGAGGGCTGTTCAAGGCAACCTTTCAGAGGGTCTTGGTCTATCAAACAACATTAGTCTGGAATGAATCCACAGTTTCTCATCCTCTTTGGAAACAAGAGAAGATCCTCTTTACCAAAGCAACGGATCCTTAGACTCAAAGTTTGAAGTCAAGAAACCTTTAGAATAAATATGCCAAGCCATGTGGCTAACATATACTAGAATAATAGGATAATATATGTTATGAGTTAATAAGAAGCCTAAGCTAATGGGCCAATCAGTTAATAACTAATATAGACTCTCTACGACTGGGCAGGACAGAAACCTCAGTCAACATGATGGCACCCACGTGGACAACTGCATCCACACAAAACCTGAGAGAGCTTGGGAAGTAATTCTAGACGGAAAAGAAGAGAGTAATACATGGCTTATTGATAGCAGCATTTTCTCAAATGGACTCTGCTGGTTAGAGTCAGGCACTCTCATTTAAGAGAGACTTCCTGAATCAGTATTAGCTGCAAAACCTTACAGCTCTTTTAAGAGGTCCTGACAAAAAACACGTAAAAGATGTTGATGAAAAGCTGACTGCATGCTTTCTTGTTTTCAGCATAGCAGGAAAAAAGCCATGCCTTTTTAAAATGCTGGCTTTCTGGGCCATCCTGAAAGTGCAAACTCTGACTCTTTGAGGCAGGAGGTCCAGTTACAGAAAGAGAATTTGAATGTTATTTGTGGACACACTATTTTAAATTATTTTTTTATTGAAAAAATTTCTGCCTCATCCCCGCCTCCCATTTCCCTCCCCCTCCTCCCACTCATCACCCCTCCCCCCTCTTCTCCCCCTCCCCCCACTCCTTTCTCCCTCCCCCCACTCCATTCCCCCTCCTTCTCCAGTATTCAGAGCAGTCCAGATTCCCTGCCTTTGGGAAGTCCAAGGTCCTCCCCACTCCATCCAGGTCCAGGAAGGTGAGCATCCAAACAGGCTAAGCTCCCACAAAGCCAGTACATGCAGTAGGATCAAAACCCAGTGCCATTGTCCTTGGCTTCTCATCAGCCCTCATTGTCCACCATGTTCAGAGAGTCTGGTTTATCCCACGCTTATTCAGTCCCAGTCCAGCTGGCCTTGGTGAGCTCCCAATAGATCAGCCCCACTGTCTCAGTGGGTGGGTGCACCCCTCGCAGTCCGGACTTCCTTGCTCATGTCCTCCCTCCTTCTACTCCTCAGTGGACCTTGGGAGCTCAGTCTGGTGCTCTAATGTGGGTCTCTGTCTCTATCTCCATCCAACGCCAGAAGAAGATTCTATGTTGAGCAAGATATTCATCAGTATGGCTATAGGAAGGGCCATTTCACATTCCCTCTCCTCAATTGCCCAATGAACTAACTGAGGATATCTCCCTGGACACCTGGGAGCCCCTCTAGAGTCAAGTATCTTGCCAACCCTAAAATGGCTCCCTTAATTAGGATATATACTTCCCTGTGCCCACATCCACCCTTCCTCCATCCCAAACATCCCATTCCCCCAAGCTCCCCCCATCCTCCTCTTCTCACTTTTCTTTCACCATTTCCTCTTACCACCATCACATCCTACCCCCAAGTTCCCAGTTATTGCCTGGCAATCTTGTCTACTTCCCATATCCAGAAGGATGACTATATGTTTTTCTTTCAGTTAACCTTCTTATTTAGCTTCTCTAGGATCACAAATTATAGGCTCAATGTCCTTTAATTATGGATAGAAACGAATTATGAGTGAGTACAGCCCATGATCATCTTTTTGGGTCTGGGTAACCTCACTCAGGATAGTGTTTTCTATTTCCATCCATTTGCATGCAAAATTCAAGAAGACATTGGTTTTTACCACTGAGTAGTACTCTAATATGTATATATTCCATACTTTCTTCATCCATTCTTCCATTGTAGTGCATCTAGGTTGTTTCCAGGTTCTGGCTATTTCAAATAATGCTGCTATGAACATAGTCGAACAAATGCTTTTGTCATATGATAGGGCATCTCTTGGGTATATTCCCAAGAATGGTATTGCTGGGTCTTGGAGTAGGTTGATCCCAAATTTCCTGAGAAATTGCCACACTGATTTCCAAAATGGTTGCACAAGTTTGCATTCCCACCAGCAATTGATGAGTATACCCGTTACTCCACAACATCTCCAGCAGAGGCTATCATTGGTGTTTTTTATTTTAGCCATTCTGACAGGTGTAAGATGATATCTCAAAGTTGTTTTAATTTGCATATCCCTGATCACTAAGGAGGTTGAGCATGACCTTAAGTGTCTTTTGGCCATTTGAATTTCTTCTGTTGAGAATTCTCTGTTCAGTTCAGTGCACCATTTTTTAATTGGGTTAATTAGTATTTTAAAGTCTAGTTTCTTGAGTTCTTTATATATTTTGGAGATCAGACCTTTGTCTGTTGCAGGTTTGGTGAAGATCTTCTCCCAGTCAGTGGGTTGCCTTTTTGTCTTAATGACAGTGTCCTTTGCTTTCCAGAAGCTTCTTAGTTTCAGTAAGTCCCATTTATTCAATGTTGCCCTTAATGTTTGTGCTGCTGGGTTTATAAGTACGAAGTGGTCTCCTGTGCCCATATGTTGTAAAGTACTTCCCACTTTCTCTTCTATCAGGTTGAGTGTGTTCAGATCGATATTGAGGTCTTTGATCCATTTGGACTTGAGTTTTGTGCATGGTGATAGATATGGATCTATTTTCATTCTTCTACAGGTTAACATCCAATTATGCCAGCACCATTTGTTGAAGATGCTTTCTTTCTTCCATTGTAAACTTTTAGCTCCTTTATCGAAAATCAGGTGTTCATAGGTTTGTGGGTTAAAGCAAGGGTCTTCTATTCGATTCCATTGATCAACTTCTCTGTTTTTATGCCAATACCAAGCTGTTTTCAATACAGTAGCTCTGTAATAGAGTTTGAAGTCAGAGATGGTAATGCCTCCAGAAGTTCCTTTGTTGTATAAGATTGTTTTGGCTATCCTGGGTTTTTTGCTTTTCCATATAAAGTTGATTATTGTCCTCTCAAGATCTGTGAAGAATTTTGATGTGATCTTGATGGGGATTGCATTGAATCTATAAATTGCCTTTGGTAGAATTGCCATTTTTACTATGTTGATCCTCCCAATCTAAGAGCAAGGGAGATCTTCCCATTTTCTGGTATCTTCCTCAATTTCTTTCTTCAAAGACTTAAAGTTCTTGTCAAATAGATCTTTCACTTTCTTGGTTAGAGTTAACCCAAGATATTTTATGCTATTTGTGGCTGTCATGAAAGGGGATGCTTCTCTGATTTCCTTTTCTGCTTCCTTATACTTTGTGTATAGGAAGGCAACTAATTTTTTAGATTGATCTTGTATCCTGCCACATTACTATAGGTGTTTATCAGCTGTAGTAGTTCTTTGGTGGAGTTTTTGGGGTCGCTTATGTACACCAACATATCATCTGCAAATAACGGAAGTTTAACTTCTTCCTTTCCAATTTGAATCCCCTTGATCCTCTTATGTTGTCTTATTGCTATTGCTAGAACTTCAAACACTATATTGAAGAGGTATGGAGAGAGTGGACAACCTTGTCGTATTCCTGATTTTAGTGGGATGGGTTTGAGTTTCTCTCCATTTATTTTGATGTTAGTTATGGGCTTGCTGTAAATAGCTTTTATTATATTTAGGTATGACCCTTATATCCCTAATCTCTCCAAGACCTTTATCATAAAGGGATGTTGAATTTTGTCAAATGCTTTTAAGGCATCTAATGAAATGATCATATGGTTTTTTTCTTTCAGTTTATTTATATGATGGATTACATTGATAGAATTTTGTATGTTGAACCAGCCCTACATCTCTGGGATGAAGCCTACTTGATCATATTGGATAATTTTTCTAATGTGTTCTTGGATTCGGTTTGCCAGTATTTTATTGAGAATTTTTCCATCAATGTTCTTGAGTGAGATTGGCCTGTAATTCTCTTTCTTGGTTGAGTCTTTGTGTGGTTTTGGTATCAGGGTAACTGTAGTTTCGTAAGAGGAATTTGGCAATGACTCTTCTGTTTCTATATTGTGAAATACATTGAGGAGTATAGGTATTAGGTCTTCTTGGAAGTTCTGGTAGAAATCTGTATTGAAACCATCTGGTCCTGGGGGGCTTTTTTTTTTTTTTTGTAGGGAGGTTTTTGATAACATCTTCTAATTCTTCGAGACTAACAGGTCTATTTAGATTGTTCACCTGGTCTTGGTTTAACTTTTGTATATAGTACTTATCTAAAAGGTGTCCATTTCTTTTACATTTTCCAATTTTGTGGCATACAGGCTTTTGTAGTAAGATCGAATGATTCTCTGAATTTTCTCTGTTTCTGTGATTATGTCCCCCTTTTCATTTCTGATCTTGTTAATTTGCGTATTCTCTCTTCACCGTTTGATTAGTTTGGATAGGGGTTTATCAATCTTGTTGATTTTCTCCAAGAACCAGCTTTTTGTTTCATGGATTCTTTGGATTGTTTTCTGTGTTTCTCTTTTGTTGATTTCAGCCCTCTGTTTGATTATTTCCAGTCTTCTACTCCTCCTAGGTGAGTCTGCTTCTTTTTTTTTTCTAGAGTTTTCAGGTGGGCTTTTAAGTCTCCAATGTGTGCTTTCTCCGTGTTCTTTAATTGGGCACTTAGTGCTATGAACTTTCCTCTTAGCACTGCTTGCATAGTGTCCCATAGGTTTGAGAATGTTGAGTCTTTATTTTCATTGAATTCAAGGGACACTTTAATTTCTTTCTTTATTTCTTCCTTGATCCAGGTGTGGTTCAGTAGTTGACTGTCCAGTTTCCATGAGTTTCTAGGCTTTCTGGGAATAGCATTGCTGTTGAATTTTAAATTTAATTCATGGTGATCTGATAAGACACTGGTGGTTACTAATGTTTTTTTTTTTTTTTTAAACTGTGGAAGTTTGTTTTGTTATGGAGTATGTGGTCAATTTTCGAGACGGTTCCATGAGCTGCAGATAAGAAGGTATATTCTTTCCTGTTTGGGTGGAATGTTCTATAGATGTCTGTTAAGTCCATTTGATTCATTACCTCCATTAATTGTCTTATTTCTCTGTTAGGTTTCTGTCTGATTGACCTGTTCATTGGTGAGATAGGAGTGTTGAAGTCTCCTACTATTAGTGTGTGTGGTTTATGACTGCCTTGAGTTCTAGTAATGTTTCTTTTACATAAGTGGGTGCTTTTATATTAGGGGCATAGATATTTAGGACTGAGACTTCATCCTGATGAATTGTTCCTGTTATGAGTATAAAATGTCCTCTCTATCTCTTCTGATTGATTTTAGTTTGACATCAACTTTGTTAGAAATTAGTATGGACACACCTGCTTGTTTCTTAGGTCCATTTGCTTGATAAACCTTTCCCAGCCCTTTAGTCTGAGTAGATGTCTGTCTTTTTGGTTGAGGTGTGTTTCTTGTAAACAACAGAATGTTGGATCCTGTTTTCATATCCAATCTCTTAGCCTGTGCCTTTTTATATGTGAGTTGAGTCCATTGATAATAAGTGATATTAATGACCAGCGGTTGTTAACTCCAGTCATTTTTTTTTTTGGTAGTAGAGTTTGTGTTTTTCCCTTCTTCGAGTTGTGCTGGTGAAGGGTCATTAGATGTCTGAGTTATTGTGGGCATTGTTGGACTCCTTGGTTTGTGATTTTCCCTATTGCTTTCTGTAAGGATGGATTTGTGGCTATATATTGTTTAAATTTGTTTTTATCCTGAAAAATTTTGTTTTCTCCATTTATAGTGAATGAAAGCTTGGCTGGGTATAGTAGTCTGGGCTTGCATCTATGGTCTCTTAGTTCCTGCAGTACATCTATCCAGGACCTTCTGGCTTTCATGGTTTCCATAGAGAAGTCAGGTGTAAGTTTGATAGGCTTACTTTTATAGGTAACTTGACCTTTTTTCTTTGCCACTCTTAATAGTCTTTCTTTATTCTGTATGTTTTTTGTTTTGATTATTATGTGGCGAAAAGATTTTTTTTGATCCAGTCTATTCTTTGCTCTGTATGCTTCTTGAACCTTCATAAGTATATCTTTCTTTAGGTTGGGAAAGTTTTCTTCTATAATTTTATTAAATATATTTTCTGGACCATTGAGCTGTACTTCTTCTTCTTCTACCCCTATTATTCTTAGGTTTGGTCTTTTTATTGTGTCCCAGATTTCCTGAATGTTTTGTGATAAGAATTTGTTGGATTTGCTGTTTACTTTGATTAATGCGTTTTTTTTTCCCTATGCTATCTTCAGTGTCTGAGATTCTTTCTTCTATCTCTTGTATTCTGTTGGTAACACTTGTATCTGTAGTTCCTGTTCATTTACCCAGATTTTCTATCTCCAGCCTTCCCTTGGTTTGTGTTTCTTCATTTCATTCTTCAAGTCTTGAACCATTTCCCTTACCTGTTTGATTGCTTTTTCTTGTTTCTCTTAGTTTTCCAAGGTATCTTTGAGAGATTTATTCATTTCCTCTACCATTTTGTTTGTCATCTCTATTTCTTTATGGCAGTTTTTTATCTCCTGTTTGAGGTCCTGTATTATTTTCATATAGTTTCATTTAAAGTCGATTTCTTCTATTTCTTCTGGAGTAGGGTGTTCAATTCTTCTTGTTTCGGGATCCCTGGATTCTGGTGATGTCATGTTGCCTTTCAGGTTGTTGGAGGAATTCTTGCATTGACGCCTGCCCATCTCTTCCTTCAAATGGAGCCAGGAGAGGCCTGGTGTCTTATTCCAGTCTTTGCTGTGACTGACTCTCTGGGTGGATCTCCTCAGTGTAGAAGCAGGAACTGTTCGTATCTGGATGGAACTCCTCAGCATTGAAACAGGGATGCCTGGTATCACCCTCTGGTGGATAGCCCGTCAGGATAAAACTCCTCAGCACTGAAACAAGGATGCCTGGTAGCTCAAAGACACCGAGGACAAAAGAGTGAATGTGAGGGGCAGGGCAGCCTTGAGTAGAACACAGGAGACCCTGCAGCACAAGCTGGAAGTGCTCTTCCTACCTTGCGGGGGACCTTCAGGCCTGCTGGTAGGCAGGCACTCACCCCTCTGGGTGGGTAGCCTTAGTGTAGGAGTGGGAAACTGTTCCTGAGCAAATGACCTTGCAGACAACAGGGCAGGCTTGGGGGGTGGGGGAGCTGGGTCCTGTCCAGATGAAACTCCTCAGCACTGAAACAGGGACGCCTGGTAGCCCAAGGACCCCGGACAAAAGGGCTAACTTGGAGAGCAGAGCGTGGTCTAGTAGAACACAGGAGACCCTGCAGCACAAGCTGAAGGTGCCCTTGCTTCCTTGCGGGGGACCTTCAGGCCTGCCCAGTAGGCAGGCACTCACCCCTCTGGGTGGGTAGCCTTAGTGTAGGAGCGGGAAATTATTCCTGAGCAAATGACCTTACGAGTAACAGGGTATTCTTGCGGTGGTGGGGAGTAAGACTGGGTCATGTGTAAGAAAGACAGCCCTGCAGCAGGAGCTGGGGGAGGGGGTTGTGCTCTCTTCAGGGACAGGCCACCCTAGGATAGCACACACTCACCTGTTCAGATGAAACTCCTCAGCACTGAAACAGGGACGCCTGGTAGCTAGCGCAAGGACCCCGGACAAAAGGGCTAACTTGGAGAGCAGGGCAGGGTCGAGTAGAACACAGGAGACTCTGCAGCATAAGCTGGAGGTGCTCGCTTTCCCTTGCGGGGTACCTTCAAGCCTGCCCAGTAATCAGGCATTCACCCCTCTTGGTGGGTAGCCTTAGTGTAAGAGCGGGAAACTGTTCCTGAGCCACGGGCCTTGCTGACAACAGGGCAGGCTTGGGGGGGGGGGGCTGGGTCGTGTGTAAGAAAGACAGCCCTTCAGGCTTGGGGGGGTGCTCTCTTCAGGGACAGGCTGCCCTGGGATAGCACATACTCACTTGTCCAGATGGAACTCCTCAGCACTGAAACAGGGACGCCTGGTAGCCCAAGGACCCTGGACAAAAGGGCTAATGTGGGGGGCAGGGCGGGGTTGAGTAGAACACAGGAGACCCTGCAGCCAAGGGCCTTGCAGACAACAGGTCAGGCTTGGGTGGGGGGGGGGGCTGGGTCGTGTGTAAGAAAGCTTCTGGACATACTTTTACAGCTTGCTTGCTAGCAAGGACCTTGAAAGACCATAGAGTTGTGGAAATAAACATGACTCCAGCCATGAGCCTGGAATTTTAGAAAACTAAGGAATGGACTGGATACAGCCGTCAAAGCCACGGCTTTATTCCTCTCCATACTGCTTAGCAAATTAAAGACTCATGTGGTCAGAAAAAAAGAGAACTATACAGTAAAGAGAGAGTCAAAGATGAAGAAAACCTCTAAGTGGTTTACAGTGTGTTAAAAATATATGCAGGCTAAAGGTTAAAGTCCTTGAAATAAAAAAGAAAGAAAGAGAATAGTTGGGTGTGGTGGTATACACCTTTAATCCAAACACTTGGTAGTTAGAGGCAGGCAGAACTCTGTGAGTTCAAGGTGTGGTGGTGAATACCTTTAATCCCAGCACTTGGAAGACAGAGGCAGGTGGATCTCTATGACTTCAAAGACAGCCTGGTCCAAAGAGGGAGTTCCAGGACAGCCAAAGATATACAGAGAACCTGTCTCAAAAAATAAAAGTAATAGAGGTTAAAGTAAAGCCTCATAAAGATGGAAAATACACAGAGAATCTGGATACTGTATGTTATTATGCTCTATTTGAATTGTTTAAATGCTGAGGTAGAAGAAACCACTGCTAAAAGATATTTGCTTATAAATTCTGCTGAATTAATACAAGATAGGTATTTTTTTAATGAAATAACTGTTTAGCCCAGTAGCTCTAGCTTCTTATTGGGTAACTATTTTTTATTTTTTTTTATTATTATTATTATTAAAAATTTCCACCTCCTCCCCTCCTCCCATTTCTCTCCCCCTCCCCCACCCCCCTCCCTTCCTCTCCAGTTCAAAAAGCAGTCAGGGATCCCTGCCCTGTGGGAAGTCCAAGGTCCTCCCCACTCCACCCAGGTCTAGGAAGGTGAGCCTCCAAACAGACTAGGTTCCCACAAAGTCAGTACATGCAGTAGGATCAAAATCCAGTGCCATTGTCCTTGGCTTCTCAGTCAGCCCTCATTAACAGTGACGTTTAGAGAGTCCAGTTTGATCACATGCTCTATCAGACCCAGTTCAGCTGGCCTTGGTGAGCTCCCATTAGATCAGCCCCACTGTCTCAGTGGGTGGGTGCACCCCTCGCGGTCCTGACTTCCTTGCTCATGTTCTCCCTCCTTCTGCTCCTCATTTGGACCTTGGGAGCTCAGTCCAGTCCTCCAATGTGGGTCTCTGTCTCTATCTCCATCCATCGCCAGATGAAGGTTTTATGGTGATATGCAAGATATCAGTATGGCTATAGGATAAGGCCATTTCAGGCTCCCTCTTGTCAGCTGCCCAAGGAACTAGCTGGGGACATCTCCCTGGACTCCTGGGAACCCTTCTAGAGTCAAGGCTCTTGCCAACCCTAAAATGGCTCCCTTAAGATATATACTTCCGTGCTCCCATATCCACCCTTCCTCCATCCCAACCTTCCCATTTCCCCAAGCTCTCCCCATCCTCCCCTTTTCACTTTTCTCTCCCCATCACCCCTTACCCCCACACCCATCACTAAGTTCCCAAAATTTTGCCTGGCAATCTTGTCTACTTTCAATATCCAGGAGGATAACTATATGTTTTTCTTTGGGTTCACCTACTTATTTAGCTTCTCTAGGATTATGAAATATAAGCTAAATGTCCTTTATTTATGGCTAGAATCCACTTATGTGTGAGTACATACCATATTCATATTTTTGTGTTGTAATATGAGCAGCAGGGCTGCTTCCCACCGCCACCCGGCTAGCTTTACCCGAAATAATTACACGGAAACTGTATTCTTTTAATCACTGCCTGGCCCATTAGTTCCGGCCTCTTATTGGCTAGCTCTTACATATTGATCTAACCCATTTCTAATATTCTGTGTAGTACCACGAGCTGGCTTACCAGGAAAGATCTTAACCTGCGTCTGTCTGGAGTGGGAGAATCATGGCGACTCACTCACTCGGCTTCTTTCTCCCAAAATTCTGTTTTGTTTACTCCACCCACCTAAAGGCTGGCCAATCAAATGGGCCAAGGCAGTTTCTTATTAGCCAATGACCTTCCTCCATCATTTCCCCTTTTTCTGTTTAAACAAAAAAGAAAGGCTTTCACTTTAACATAGTAAGATTACATATAGCAAAACAGTTATCAAGCAAGAATTACAGTTATAATATTTATATCTATTTTATCATAACTAAGGAAAACTATAACTATAACTAACCATTCTTCAACTCCATCAAAGACTCCAGAAGGATATAATATTACCTAAGTAAACAAGAAGTAAGAAACTTCAAACTCTAGAAATGACAGAGACATCTCGCTGCCTGGACAGTCACCCAAAGTTTCTCTGTACCGTTGGGGCATCTGTCTTCAGCCTACAGGCCCATAGTATCCAGCAGACATTTTCATCAAGCAGGAAATTCCAAAGACAGTTTAGTCACTTTTTGCTGTGTCCTGCAGAATGTCTTGCAGACTCTTTCATGAGTCAGGAACTCCGAAAGACCATCTCACTTTTAAGCAAGTTCAGCAGTCCTCTCTCTGCGGGTTCTTTGCATCCAGTTTATGCATCAGTCCATGCAAGAGCAGTTTCTTGCCCAAATGGCTATCAAACTCCATAAGGAGCCTCTTCGATGCCCATCTTCCTCTTGAAGTAGATTGGTGCTGCCAGGAGCAGATGTGTCTCATTATCATGAAAAGCCCTAAGTTATTAAAACATTAAATGCCATATTCTGCAGTCTTTGAAAGATATGAAGAATGCCTATCTAACTGAAATGTATATCTCTATATATCTAGAAAATCTAACATGACTACAAGCTTGACTATTGATGATTATCCATTAACCTATATTTCTTAATTATACATTATATTTTTAAATGAACTACACAATCACAATACCTTAATCAAGATCAGAAATACGTATACACATAACAAAATTGACCTTATAATCCATACCAATGCAAATTATTCATATCTATATCATATCCCCCTTTAAATGTAAAAGAACATTTATAAACCATATTTGGGAACATGGGCGCAGTTTTTCTCTCCAAACTGCTTCCTGCTGAATGGGGGCGCTGTATTCAGATCTTTCATGGTGTAACCCGTGTGTCAGGGTCATCTCAGTCGGCAGTTGAGTGAAGTAATTTTCTGAAGGTGTTCACAGCAACCTTTCAGGAGGGCGTGGTCTATCATACCATATTGGGATAGATGCATTCCATAGGGTCGCATCCTCTGTGAAAACAAAAGAAGACCCTCTCCAAAGCATCATATCCTTAGACCCATATTCTGAAATCATAATACCCTTGTATCCATTCTGGTTTAGCTTGGCAGCCCATATAATGAAATGTCTCTCTGCACTTAGCTCCTTTACAGTCAAAAATTTTAAAGAAAACACAATAATACAAAGAATCCAGACTCTCTGTGAATTTTCCATTTTTACGTGGCTTATTTTTCTTTATTTCTTTTAATCTATAACTATCTGTACTCTGTCTCTTTAAAGACTTTACCCTTTTTTTAAAACATTAACTTTATTCTTTATATATATTTTTTTCTCTCTCTCAAGCCTACGTATATTCATCCAACAGTGTCTGAATCAGTTCTATTGTGAATCTGTAATTTTTTTAGTATCCAGGAGTACTTTGTTTTGTGCTTTTAAATTGCTAAGCGCTTAAGAATCTAAGCTGTGACATTCCTAGGTCAAAAACAGGTACTGCCTGCTTGCCCCGCCCAGTCCAACATGGCGGAGCCGCTCGTGCCTCTGATCCTTGCACATTGCACCAGTAGCGTGGTGGAGCTGCTTGTACCTCTGAGCCACAGCACAAAATGACTTCCTTTTAGGCACACAGTGAGTCTAGTTGCCATCAAACAAATCGTAGCACTTTACTCCAAATGCTCCATTCAAAAGCTCTGTCTCCTGCAGGAGCCAGACAGAGATCGCAATGGCGGCACAACCCAGAAAGCCGGCATTTTAAAACAGCCAGTTTTTTCCTGTTGCTGAGTCAGGACAATTTCTTTGCCGCACGCAACCCACAAACAACAAAAAGCTGTCTTAAATTCTCTCTGTGTCCTTTTTAAGCCCTCTCAGGTTTTACGTGGAGTTCATTAGCATGTTGGGTGCCACTCTGTTGTAATAAGAGCGGTGGGGCTGCGTCCCCAGCACCCGGCCGCCCGCATGGCTAGCTTATTCCCCGAAATAATTACACGGAAACTGTATTCTTTTAATCACTGCCTGGCCCATTAGTTCCGGCCTCTTATTGGCTAGCTCTTACATATTGATCTAACCCATTTCTAATATTCTGTGTAGTACCACGAGCTGGCTTACCAGGAAAGATCTTAACCTGCGTCTGTCTGGAGTGGGAGAATCATGGCGACTCACTCACTCGGCTTCTTTCTCCCAGAATTCTGTTTTGTTTACTCCACCCACCTAAAGGCTGGCCAATCAAATGGGCCAAGGCAGTTTCTTTATTAGCCAATGACCTTCCTCCATCATTTTTGGGTCTTGGTTACCTCACACAGGATAGTGCTTTCTATTTCCATCCATTTGCATGCAAAATTCAAGATATCATTGCTTTTTACCGCTGAGTAGTACTCTGTTGAATATATATTCCACACTTTCTTTATCCATTCTTCCATTGAGGGGCATCTAGGTTGTTTCCAGGTTCTGGCTATTATAAATAGTGCTGCTATGAACATAGTTAAACAAATGTTTTTGTTGTATGATAGGGCATCTCTTGGGTATATTCCCAAGAATGGTATTTCTGGATCCTGGGGTAGGTTGATCCTGAATTTTCTCAGTGTTCCCCAAAGATTACTAGTACACCTAGTTCTCAAAGAGTAGTCTAGAGAACTATTCCCACATTAACTATTCCCTATTAAATGCACTGTCATTCATTTAGAGTTTTTTGCCTGAATCTGTCCTTATTGTGTGTCTGTAAACTTTTCTATCTGCATGAGAAAAACAACAACAAAAACAAACAAAAAAGAAGAGAATGCAGTCTAACTTAGATCATGAAATGCTGATGCTGGTTCCTCCTCTAGTTTCCATGAAAATCTAATCTCATGGCAGAGACACATTTATTACCAGCTTTAAAAGTATTGTTTACTGCCCAATCTAGGAAGTTTCTAATTACATAACACCAAAGAATAGCATGTCACCTGTTGCTCATAAACACCATATAAGTGTCTGATAGTATAAATAATAATTTACTCTATTATTTTCAGGGCAGAAAGCATAATGGCATGCAGTAACATATAGTGCTGGAGAAGGAGTCAAAAGTTCTATTTCTATAACCACAGGGACTAGGCAGAAAGATGACCTGCACAGACACAAATCTGCTTAACAAGTTCAAACTTCTCCAACAAGGCCATTCCTTCTCAAGTAGGTTCACCCTCTAATGATCAAGCATCCAAACATATAAACCTATAGAGGTCTTTTCAAACCACCACAATGTGTGTATTTGAAATCTAAAAGTAGTTATCTAGAAAATTATTTTTGCATGTATATTAGCAGAGACTGCTCTTTCCCCATCATTCAGATGTTAATAATCATACAGAAACTACATTAATAACAACATTGGGCCAATATGCTGGGCATATTTCTAGATAACCCTTACATCTTAAATAAACACATTTCTATTAATCTGTGTATCACCACAAAGCTGTGGCTTATCAGTAAGTTTCTCACATCTGTCCCATTTTGGCAGCTCTATGGCATCTCTTTGACTCTGCCTACTTTCTCTGTATATTTCTGTTTATATTTCCTGACTGGCTTTACTCTATACCATTGGTCAAAACAGATTCTTCATTAAACAATGGTAATAAAACCTATTCATAGCCTACAGAGGGGGAATCCAACATCATCTCCCCTTTTCTGTTGAAATAAAAAGGATGATTTTAACTTTAACATAGTAAAACAAAGCATGTTTCAAGCAAGAATTACAATTACCATATTTAAATCTACTTTATCTCTTATCATAACTAAAGAAAACTATAACTACTATTTTTCAATTTCATCTAAGATCCCAGAAGTATATACTATCTCCTAAGTAAATAGGAAGTGCACTGTAGCAAGTTCCAATGTTCTAGAATTGACATAAATGTCTCACTGCCTAGATAGTCATCCAAATTTCTTCTGTAACAGTGGTTCATCCATCTTCAGCCTACAGAACCATAGTATCAGGCCCAGGTGGCGGAGGCACCGGCAGGCAGGCCTAGGCGGCGGAAGCACCGGCGCGCAGGCAGGCCCAGGTGGCAGAGGCACCGTCAGGCGGGCCTGGGCGGCGGAAGCACCGGCGCACAGACAGTTCCGGCCGGCGGAGGCACCGGCAGGCAGGCCTAGGCGGCGGAAGCAACGGCGCGCAGGCAGGCCCGGGCGGCGGAGACACCAGCACACAGGCAAGTCCTGGCGGCGGAGGCACCGGCGTGCGGGCGGGCCCGGGTGGTGGAGGCACCGGCAGTCAGGCCCGGCAGGCAGGCCTAGGCGGCGGAGGCACCGGCGCACAGACAGGCCCGGGCGGCGGAGGCACCAGCACGCAGGCAAGTCCGGGCGGCGGAGGCACCGGCGTGCAGGGGGGCCCGGGTGGCGGAGGCACCGACAGTCAGGCCCGGCAGGCAGGCCTAGGCTGCGGAAGCACCGGCGCGCAGGCAGGCCCCGGAGGCGGAGGCACCGGCAGGCAGGCCCGGGCGGCGGAGGCACTGGATACAGGATAGTGCGGGCAAGAAACAGTGAAGCCTGCACTGAGAACACATTGCCCCGCTACAATTAAATCAAACCCAATAGATAGCATCGGTAAGAGGAGATGGGCAGACGCCAAGGCAAGAATTCACCCAACAATCTGAAAAACAACATGAAAACACCAGAACCCAATGATCTTACAACACAAGGACTTGAACACCCTATCGCAGGAGAAGAGGAAAAAACTGACTTTTTGAAAGCAATAGAGTCCCTTAAACAACATGTAAAAAACGCCCTCATAGAAATGGATGAGAAGTATAACAAAAAGTTTGAAGAAATGAGTAAATACGTAAATGATACCCTGGGAAGCCAAGAAAAAACGATCAAACAGGTAATGGAAACAGTCCAAGAATTGAAAACTGAAATGGAAGCAAGGAAGAAAACACAAACTGAGGACCAGCTGGATATGGCAAATATAGGTCAACGAGCAGAGACTACAGAAACAAGCATAATCAATAGAATACAAGAGATAGAAGAAAGAATCTCAGATTCTGAAGACAACATAGAGAAAATAAACGGACTGATCAAAGAAAACACCAAAACCAACAAATTCTCATCACAAAACATTCAGGAAATATGGGACACAATAAAAAGACCAAACCTAAGAATAATAGGGATAGAAGAAGGAGAAGAGGCACAGCTCAAAGGTCCAGAAAACATTTTTAACAAAATTATGGAAGAAAACTTCCCCAACATAAAGAAAGATATTCCTTTGAATATTCAAGAAGCATACAGAACACCAAACAGACTGGATCAAAAAAAAACGTCCCCTCGCCATATAATAATCAAAACACAAAATATACAGATTAAAGAAACAATATTAAGAGCTGCAAATAAAAAAAGGCCAAGTAACTTATAAGGGTAAACCGATCAGACTTACACCTGACTTCTCTATGGAAACAATGAAAGCCAGAAGGTCCTGGATAGAGGTACTACAGAAACTAAGAGACCATGGATGCAAACCCAAACTACTATACCCAGCCAAGCTATCGTTCACTATCAATGGAGCAAACAAGACATTCCAGGATAAGAACAAATTTAAACAATACGTTGCCACAAATCCAGCCCTACAGAAAGTAATAGAAGGAAAATCACAACCCAAGGAATTCAACATTGCCAACACTGCCTACAATAACCCAGGCATCTAGCGACCCTTCAACAGCACAACTCAAAGAAGGGAGACACACAAACTCTTCTACCAAAAGCAGTAAGAATAACCGGAGTTAACAACCACTGGTCATTAATATCACTTAATATTAATGGTCTCAATTCACCAATAAAAAGGCACAGGCTAAAAGATTGGATACGAAAACAAGATCCAACAGTCTGCTGTTTGCAAAAAACTCATCTCAACCACAAAGACAGGCATCTACTCAGAGTAAAGGGTTGGGAAAAGGTTTTTCAAGCAAATGGTCCTAAGAAAAAAGCAGGTGTGGCCATACTAATTTCTAACAAAACTGACTTCAAACTAAAATCAATCAGAAGAGATCAACAGGGACACTTTATACTCATAACAGGAATGATTCAGCAGGATGAAGTCTCAATCCTGAATATCTATGCCCCTAATATAAAAGCACCCACTTATGTAAAAGAAATATTGCTAAAACTCAAGGCAGACATCAAATCACACACACTAGTAGTAGGAGACTTCAACACACCTCTCTCACCAATGGACAGGTCAATCAGACAGAAAACTAATAGAGAATTAAGAGAATTGTTGGAGGTAATAAATCAAATGGACTTAACAGACATCTATAGAACACTCCACCCAAATAGGAAAGAATACACCTTCTTCTCTGCAGCTCATAAAACCTTCTCAAAAATTGACCACATACTTGGAAACAAAGGAAACCTCCACAGATACAAAAAAATATCAGTGTCCACCTGTGTCTTATCAGATCACCACGGATTAAAGTTAGAAGCCACCAACAAAGCTACCCCCAGAAAGCTGACAAACTCATGGAAACTGAACAGTCAACTACTGAACCACACCTGGGTCAAGGAAGAAATTAAGAAAGAAATTAAAGTCTTCCTTGAATTTAATGAAAACAAAGAGACAACATACTCAAACCTATGGGACATGATGAAAGCAGTGCTAAGAGGAAAGTTCATAGCACTAAGTGCCCACTTAAAGAAAACGGAGAAAGCATACATTGGGGACTTAACAGCACACCTGAAAGCTCTAGAAAAAAAAGAAGCAGACGCGCCCAGGAGGAGTAGAAGACTGGAAATAATCAAACTGAGGGCAGAAATCAACAAAATAGAAACACAGAAAACAGTCAAAGAATCAATGAAACAAAAAGTTGGTTCTTGGAGAAAATCAACAAGATTGACAAACCCCTATCCAAACTAATTAAACGTCAGAGAGAGAACACGCAAATAAATAAGATCAGAAATGAAAAGGGGGACATAACCACAGACACAGAGGAAATTCGGAGAATCATTAGATCTTACTACAAAAGCCTGTATGCCACAAAACTGGAAAATGCAAAAGAAATGGACACTTTTTTAGATAAGTACCATATACCAAACCTAAACCAAGACCAGGTGAACGATCTAAATAGACCTGTTAGTCGCGAAGAATTAGAAACAGTTATCAAAAATCTCCCTTCCAAAAAAAGCCCAGGGCCAGATGGTTTCAATGCAGAATTCTACCAGAACTTCCAAGAAGAGCTAATACCTATACTTCTTAATGTATTTCACAATATAGAAACAGAAGAGTCATTGCCAAATTCCTTCTATGAAGCTACAGTTACCCTGATACCAAAACCACACAAAGACCCAACCAAGAAAGAGAATTACAGGCCTATCTCACTCATGAACATCGACGCAAAAATTCTCAATAAAATACTGGCAAACCGAATCCAAGAACACATTAGAAAAGTTATCCATTATGATCAAGTAGGCTTCATTCCAGAGATGCAGGGCTGGTTCAACATACGCAAATCTATCAATGTAATCAACCATATAAATAAACTGAAAGAAAAAAACCATATGATCATTTCATTAGATGCTGAAAAAGCATTCGACAAAATACAACACTCCTTTATGATAAAGGTCTTGGAGAGATTAGGGATACAAGGGGCATACCTAAATATAATAAAAGCTATTTACAGCAAGCCGACAGCTAACATTAAATTAAATGGAGAAAAACTCAAAGCCATCCCACTAAAATCAGGAACACGACAAGGATGTCCACTCTCTCCATACCTCTTCAATATAGTGCTTGAAGTTCTAGCAATAGCAATAAGACAACATAAGGGGATCAAGGGGATCCGTATTGGAAAGGAAGAAGTTAAGCTTTCATTATTTGCAGATGATATGATAGTATACATAACCGACCCCAAAAACTCTACCAAAGAACTCCTACAGCTGATAAACACCTTTGGTAATGTGGCAGGATACAAAATCAACTCCAAAAAATCAGTTGCCTTCATATACACTAAGGATAAGGAAGCAGAGAGGGAAATCAGAGAAGCATCACCTTTCACGATAGCCACAAATAGCATAAAATACCTTGGGGTAACTCTGACCAAGGAAGTGAAAGATCTATTTGGCAAGAACTTTAAGTCTTTGAAGAAAGAAATTGAAGAGGACACCAGAAAATGGAAGGACCTCCCTTGCTCTTGGATTGGGAGGATCAACATAGTAAAAATGGCAATTCTACCAAAAGCAATCTATAGATTCAACGCAATCCCCATCAAAATCCCATCAAAATTCTTCACAGATCTGGAGAAGACAATAATCAACTTTATATGGAAAAACAAAAAACCCAGGATAGCCAAAACAATCTTATACAATAAAGGATTGTCTGGAGGCATTACCATGCCTGACTTCAAACTCTATTACAGAGCTACAGTACTGAAAACGGCTTGGTACTGGCATAAAAACAGAGAAGTCGACCAATGGAATAGAATAGAAGACCCTGACTTTAGCCCACAAACCTATGAACACCTGATTTTCGATAAAGGAGCTAAAAGTATACAATGGAAAAAAGAGAGCATCTTCAACAAATTGTGCTGGCAAAACTGGAAGTCAATCTGTAGAAGAATGAAAATAGATCCATATATATCACCATGCACAAAACTCAAGTCCAAATGGATTAAAGACCTCAATATCAGTCCAAACACACTGAATCTGTTAGAAGAGGAAGTGGGAAGTACTCTACAACACATGGGCACAGGAGAACACTTCCTACGTACAACCCCAGCAGCACAAACACTAAGGACATCATTGAATAAATGGGACCTCCTGAGACTGAGAAGCTTCTGTAAAGCAAAGGACACTGTCACTAAGACAGAAAGGCAACCCACTGACTGGGAGAAGATCTTCACCAACCCCGCAACTGACAAAGGTCTGATATCCAAAATATACAAAGAACTCAAGAAATTAGACCGTAAAAGGTTAATCAATCCAATTATAAAATGGGGCACTGAGCTGAACAGAGACTTTTCAACAGAAGAAGTTCAAATGGCCAAAAGTCACTTAAGATCATGCTCAACTTCCTTAGCAATCAGGGAAATGCAAATCAAGACAACATTAAGATACCATCTTACACCGGTCAGAATGGCTAAAATCAAAAACACCAATGATAGCCTCTGCTGGAGAGGTTGTGGAGAAAGGGGCACTCTCATCCATTGCTGGTGGGAATGCAAACTTGTGCAACCACTTTGGAAAGCAGTGTGGCGGTTTCTCAGGAAAGTCGGGTTCAACCTACCTCTTGACCCAGCAATACCACTATTGGGAATATACCCAAGAGATGCCCAAACATACAACAAAAGTATATGCTCAACTATGTTCATAGCAGCATTGTTTGTAATTGCCAGAACCTGGAAACAACCTAGATGTCCTTCAATGGAAGAATGGATGAAGAAAGTATGGAATATATACATATTAGAGTACTACTCAGCAGTAAAAAACAATGACTTCTTGAATTTTGCATACAAATGGACGGAAATTGAAAACACTATCCTGAGTGAGGTAAGCCAGACCCAAAAAGAGGAACATGGGATGTACTCACTCATATTTGGTTTCTAGCCATAAATAAAGGACATTGAGACTATAATTCGTGACTCTAGAGAAGCTAAATAAGAAGGTGAACACAAAGAAAAACATATAAGCATCCCCCTGAATATTAACCTTCATCAGGCGATGAAAGAAGACAGAGACAGAGACCAACATTGGAGCACTGGACTGAAGTCTCACGATCCAAAGGAGGAGCAGAAGGAGAGTGAGCACGAGCAAGGAACTCAGGACGGCGAGGGGTGCACCCACACACTGAGGCAATGGGGATGATCTATCGGGAACTCACCAAGGCCAGCTGGCCGGGGACTGAAAAAGCATGGGACAAAACCGGTCTCGCTGAACATAATGGACAATGAGGACTACTGAGAACTGAAGAACAATGGCAATGGGTTCTTGATCCTATTGCATGTAATGGCTTTGTGGGAGCCCAGGTAGTTTGGATGCTCACCTTAATAGACCTGGATGGAGGTGGGTGGTCCTTGGACCTCCCACAGGGCAGAGAAACCTGCTTGCTCTTTGGGCTGAGGAGGAAGGAAGACTTGATTGGGGGAGGGGGAGGGAATGGGAGGTGGTGGCGGGGAAGAGGCAGAAATCTTTAATAATTAAATTAATTAATTAATAAAAAAACAGCAAGAAAAAAAAAAAAGAACCATAGTATCGGGCAGACTTATCCATGAAGCAGGAACTTTGAAAGACTGTTTTGCCTATATAGGCAGTTTGTCAATCACTTTCTTCTGAGTCCTGCATAACATCTGGCAGACACTTTTATTAAGCAGGAACCCTAAAGGACCATCCCATCATTTGGAAAATTCAGCAGTCATTTTTAAATGTGTCCTGAGTGTCTAGTTTACATAGGATACTCTCAAGCAGTCCAGGCAAGAACAGTTTCTTACCCAAATGACTAACCTTGTCACATTGACAGCAAATTCTATAAGGAGTTTTTTCAATGCCCATCAACCTCTCTTAAGAAACTGATGCTGCCAGAAACAGGCATTTCTCACTGTTGAGAAAGTCTAAGTTTTTAAAATATTTGAAGTTTTGAAGACTGCCTATTCATCTGAAATATATCTCTGTACATCTAGAGAACCTAACATGACTTCATGTTTGACTATTATAGATGAATATCTGTTAACTCATAATTTTAATTACACATTGCATTATTAAATTAGCTGTATAAATGTTGTAATGTGGAGCAGCAGGCTGTGTCTTGCCGTCCAGCTAGCTTATGCCCCCAAATAATTACACAGAAACAGTATTCATTTAAAACACTGGCTGGCCCATTATATCTAGCCTCTTCTTGACTAATTCTTTCATATTTGTTTAACCCATCTCCATTAATGTGTATCCCCACTTGACTGTGGCTTACCCACATGAGTCTAATCAGCGTCCATCTCGGAGAGGAGAGCCATGGCGTCTACCACACTGCCTAATTCCTCCCAGAATTCTGTTCTGTCTACCATGCCCATCTAAGGGCTGCTCTATCAAAAGGCCAAGGAAGTTTTCTTTATTCAATCAATGAAAGCAACACATAGAAAGAAGATCCTCCGACACCATTTCCCCTTTTTCTGTTTAAACAAAAAAGAAAGGCTTTCACTTTAACATCATAAAATTACATATAACAAAACAGTTAGTAAGCAAGAATTACAGTCACAATATTTATATCTACTTTATCTTTTATCATAACTAAGGAAAACTATAACTCTAAAACTTCAACTCCATCAAAGACTCCAAAAGGATATAATATTACCTAAGTAAACAAGAAACAAGCAACTTCCAAACTCTGTAAATAACAGAAACATCTCACTCTCTGGCCAGTCTCCCAAAGTTCCTCTGTACCATTGGGGCATCCATCTTCAGCCTACAGGCCCAGAGTATCTAGCAGACATTTCCAAAGCAGGAAATTTCAAAGACAGTTCAGTCACTTTTTTCTGTGTCCTACAGAATGTCTCACAGACACTTTTATGAAACAGGAACCCTGAAGGATCATCTCACTTTTAGGCAAGTTCAACAGTCCTCTCTCTGTGGGTTCTTTATGTCCAGTTTATGCAACAGTCCAGGCAAGAGCAATTTCTTGCCCAAAAGGCTAACCAACTCCATAAGGAGCCTCTTCGATGCCCATCTTCCTCTTGAAGTAGCTGGTGCTGCCAGGAACAGGTGTGTCTCATTGTCATGAAAAGCTCTGTTATTAAAACATTAAATGCCATATTTTGTAGTCTTTGAAAGATATGAAGAATGCCTATCTAACTGAAATGTATCTCTACATATCTAAAAAATCTAACATGACTACAAGGTTGACTATTATCAATGATTATCCATTAACCTATATTTCTAATTATACATTACATTTTTAAATGAGCTACACAATCACAATACCTTAATCAAGATCAGAAATACATATACATATAACAAAATTGACCTTAAATTTATGTCAACAAAGCAAAATTTATATCAATGTAATTATTCATATCTATATCATATCCCCCTTTAAATGTAAAATAACATTTATAAACAATATTTGGGAATATGGGCATAGTTTTTTCTCTCCAAACTGCTTAATCCTGTATGGGGGTGCTATTAATCAGGTCTTTCAGGTGTATCCTGTATGCTAGGTTGCTACCCAGATATGAATAATCACATGGAACTATATTAATTACAACACTGTTTGGCCAGTAGCTTCTACATCTAGCTAGCTCTTATACTTTAAATTAACCCTTTTCTATTAATCTGCTTATTATCACAATGTTGTGGAATATCAGTACGGTTCTGGTGTCTGTCTCCTTCATCAGCTTCATGGTGCCTCTTTGATTCCATCTACTCTATATATCTCTGTTCAGATTTCCCACCTGCCTTTATTCTGCTAAGTCACTGGCCAAAGCAGCTTCTTTATTAACTCATGGTAATAAAACATATTCACAACATATAGTGGGGAATCTCACCTCCCCCTCTCTCTCTCATACACACACACACACACACATATGTACAAATTGTGCATGTTCACATTCATGTGTATACATGTGTATATGGGTATGCACTTAAGTATGGGGTTAGCAGTTAACACCAATTATGCTCTTTGATTCTTTACTCTTGTCCAGGTAGGGTCTTTTGCTGAAACCATGCTTTACTGTCATGTTAGTTGGGAGATTAGATTTAAATAGAAAATATGTATTAACTCCAGGATATGGGATACAGACTGAAAGGAACAGAAGAGAAATGTGCATAATCAGAACATCAATATTAGAAAAATTAGTGTGTTACTAGAGGAACAAACAGTAGTTATGAGTCATGTGTGTGTATGAGAGAGAGAGAGACTATTAAGTTTTTACATGGGATCAGATAAAATTTTCAGCACTGCCAGTTGCAGAGTATTAAAAAAATAACAAAGAAAAGAACTATAAAGTTTTATCCTGGCAATGTAACATTGTGATCATCTGTTGTCTATTCAGACTTAATTACCATGTAGCACCACAGCAATTATACATATCATTAAGTAGATACAGAATTAACCTCTGTATAATTCACTTGATCAAAGTAGTAATATGCCATTTGAAGTATGCTCAGGCTTTACAGATTGTAGCTCTTATACCATGGTCTTCACAAAGTGGAAACTATTAGATGCACTGATTATGAACCTTTATGATATTGTATTCATTAACCTAGTTAGGACATAATGTTGTGAGTATTTTGGTGTGAGTGTGTGGGTTCATGTATGTCCAAGAAATGAAGACCCAGAGACATGAGAATGAACTTAGCCTCCCTGGCTACAGGGGGCTCAGTCTTGGTAAACTGAAGTGCCTTCCCTTCACCTCCCAGCATTCTTATTTTTTCCTATGTTTACACTTTAGCTAGTAGATTTCCATATCTCAAAACAAGGACAAAATCTTCTAACAATACAATGCCAGGTGTAAATACATGACCCACAAGGTACCATGGTTTCCTGGGTTTCCACGAAACCAAGTTTTGCATAGGGTTTGTCTGCACATAAAACTCCATCAAGATTCACATAGGGCAGGAAAAGCTATTTGAAACACAAAGGAAAGAGTAGGGTCTGTGAGAAAAATCCAGAATCAGGCCAGGTATTGATGTGGGATTTCCCTCTGTATGCTGTGATTATCATTGGTTAATAAAGGAACTGCTTTGGGGCCTATAGCAGAGCTATAGGGGAACAGAACTAGGTAGATAAAATTAAGCTGTCTCCTAGGAGAGAGAAGATATAGTCAGAGAGAAGCCAGATAGGCCCACAGAGCCAGACGGAACTTTAGCCAGTAAGCCACAGCCATGAGGCAATACACAGATTAATAGAAATGGGTTGAATTAATATGCAAGAGTTAGCCAATAAGAATCTAGAACTAATGGGACAAGCAGTGATTTAATTATTACAGTTTCTGTGTGATTATTTCAGGGCTAAGAGGCCAGGAACAAATAAGTGGCATCTTTCCTACAACAAAATATAACCCAGTAGGGTTTTATAACCACTGTAGGTTACTTGCTTTCCCTCTGGCATTGGGTCAGTGGGACATTGTACTATAACATTATATAAACAATGTAAAAGAAGCTGTTAACATTACTTACTCTGCAAAAATGCTTTGCTAAAGAAAAGTATCTCCCTTTATAACAAAAATAAATTCTGACAATTACCTTTAAAATTCCAATTTAGCACAATGCTATTTTAATACTTTCCAAAATTTATAATTGATATTATCTAGGGAGCCATCTGAAAAGAAATAACCAAGTTAATTTGGACTAATGCTAGATAACAAGTTGAGCTACTTTTCATAGACATCTATTTTTTTAAATATCTTTCAGTTTTTAATTGATTCTACTTTATAATTAAGTTTTTGCAGACCGACTTATACATATCTATTAAAGGAAGCATTTACCAGGGAATTGCTCAAAATTACTTAAAGAATATTATGAGATAAATTCTGTGTTTCATACTTCAAGCTATGGGGACTTAACATGCCTGGAGCTTAGTTTTTCATATCTATACAATGTGTTTAATAATATTTCCAAATGATGCCTACTGTGTAATGTTGCTGGAAAGACTGTGCAAAAGAGTTCATTTGATGCACTCAATTCTATTCCTGACAAACTGTAAAATTTAATAAATGTGATCAACTGTCATTAAGTGACTGTATTTTTCTACTTTTTTGCTCACTCTTATAAGAGATTTGTTTTTTTATCCATATACAACTTATCAATTGGCATATTTGAAGAATTTTAGAAAATATTTCTTTTATTTTGTGCCACTATGAAATAATTGCATCATTTTCCTCTTCCTTTTTTTCCCACAAATTCCTCCTACACACCAGTTCTTAGTCTTTTCAACGTCATGCCCTACTTTTTCTTAATTATTGTTACATGAATGGATATATATGAATGCGTGTATATATTCCTAAATACATAAATATAATCAATACAAACAATACAACCTTGTACATGTGTTTCCAGGGCTGACCATGTGATACTGGATAAGAAATTGGCATGATCTTTCCTGGGGAAGACTGTTTTCCCTCTCAAGCTTTCTTAGTTACAAGTAGTAGTTCTTTGTGTAGGGCTGAACTTTTGTGACTTCTTTTGATGCACAATAGTGTGTCTAGTGTTATTGTCCTTGTTATAAAGTGTAATCATTTCAAATGTAGAATGAGATTGGCATGGTGTTTAATGACTGTATCTTACTATTTCAGAGGTTGGAGCCAGAGGATAAACATGAGATTGAAATTCACTTGGACTACAAGTGAATCTTTGTCAGAAAAAGAAAGAAAAAGAGAAAGAGAGAGAGAGAGAGAGAGAGAGAGAGAGAGAGAGGGAGGAAAGGAGGGGAAAGAAAAAAGGAAGGAAGGAAGGAAGGAAGAAAGGAAGGAAGGAAGGAAGGAAAGGAAGGAAGGAAAAAAGGAAGGAAGAAAGAGGAAAAAAAGAAAAAAGGGGAAGGGAAGGAGAAAGGAAGAAAAGAAGGAATGAAAGAAAATGGAAAAACTAAAAAGAACAGGGGTAGGAGAAGAGGAGAGACAGGAATGACTGCAGAAGCTAGAACTAATTCTCCCTACTACTGCAGCTTGTCTTTACAACCTGGTGATAGATTCCCTATGTTCCATTCATTAAGAACTTGATGAAAACAACTGTGAAGAGACATTAATAAAACATCATTCTTTTTTAAAAAAAAAATATAATATTAATTATTTTAGAATTTCATTCAATATATTTTGATCATATTACCCTTCTCTCAACTCCTTCCTGGTTTGCTCCCATCTTATAATTCACCCAATTTCATGCCCTTTTGTTGTTGCTGCTATTTAAGCCGTCGAGTCCTATTTTGGTTGCCTAACCCCTGAAACATGATGAACCTTTCAGGAACCACAACCTTAAAAAATCTGCCTCTTCCTTTCCCAGTGACTATCAATCATCACTAGTTTCTCAGAAAGTGGAGAGACTTAGAGTTTATCCTCTTCTACTTCTATGCTGGGATTTTGTCTGACTTGCACAGGTGTTGTCAGAGGGGCTGCTTCTTCATTTCCTGGCTGCTCAGACACAGAAACTACATTATTTAAATCACTGCTTGGCTAATTACTTAAACATATTACTAGCTAGCTATTATATCTTAGGTTAATTCATTTCTATTATTTTACATTTTACCATGAGGCTCATGGTACCAGGAAAGTTCCAACTGGCAGCTCATGTCTTTCTTCTCTGGGAGCTTCATGGCTTCTCACTAACTCTGCCTACTCTCCCCTCCTCTATCTTCTTGGAACTCCCACCTTGCCTTATTCTGCTAACCCACTGGACAAAACAGATTTATTCATTAACCAAAAAAAGCAACCCATAGACAGAAGGACTTCTCACACAATTTTTCCCTTTTCTGTCTAAATGAAAAGGAGGGTTTTAACGTTAACACTGTAAAATTCATAAAACAAACCAGGTATCCAGGAAGAATTACAGTTATAATATTTATATATACTTTAACTTTTGTCACAACTAAGGAAAACTATAACTATCTATTCTTTAGATCCATCAAAGACTCCAGTAGTATATAATATTACCTAAGTAAGTAGGAAGTGCATTTTAAGCAACTTCCAAAACTCTAGAATTGACAGAGACATCCTGCTGCCTGGACAGTCACCCAAAGTTCTGCTGTAGCATTGGGGCATCTATCTTCAGCCTACTAAAGTCCTGCTGTGTAGTACTCCATATGTACATGTACCACTTTTTTTTTTACCCATTCTTTGATCGAGGGGCATTTAGGTTGTTTCCATGTTCTGGCTATGACAAACAGTGTTGCTATGAACATAGTTGGACACATGTCCTTGTGGCACAATTGAGCATCCTTTGGATATATACCCAAAAGTGATATTATTGGGTCTTGAGGAAGGTTGTTTCCTAATTTTCTGAGAAATTGCCACACTGACATCCAAAGGGGTTGTACCAGCTTGCACTCCCACCAGCAGTGTAGAAATGTTCCCTTTTCCCCACAACCTCTCCAGCAAAGTTGTCATCAGTGTTTTTGATCTTGACCATTCTTACAGGTGTTAGATGGAATCTCAGAGTTGTTTTGATTTGCATTTCTCTGATGAGTAAGGATGTTGAACATTTCCTTAAGTGTCTTTTAGCCATTTTAGATTCCTCTGTTGAGAGTTCTCTATTTAGGTCTGTACTCCATTTTTTTAGTTGGATTATGTGATCTTTTGGTGTCCAATTTATTGAGTTCTTTGTATATTTTGAAGATCAGACCTCTGTCTGATGTGGGGTTAGTGAAGGTCTTTTCCAATTCTGTAGGCTGTCGTTTTGTCTTGTTGACCATGTCATTTGCTTTACGGAAGCTTTTCAGTTTCAGGAGGTCCCATTTATTAATTGTTTCTCTCAGTGTCTGTGCTGCTGGGGTTATATTTAGGAAGTGGTTCCCTGTGCCAATGTGTTCAAGTGTACTGCCCACTTTGTCTTCTATAAGGTTCAGTGTGGCTGGCTTTATTTTGAAGTCTTTGATCCATTTGGATTTGAGTTTTGTGTTTGGTGACAGATATGGGTCTATTTTCATTTTTCTACATGTTGATATCTAGTTTATGCCAGCACAATTTGTTAAATATGCTTTCTTTTTTTCATTTAATTTTTTTTGCTTCTTCATCAAAGAGAAAACCTTTCTTAAAGGAGCTGTGACATGCCACCAGCAAACAAAGCAAGAAGCTGTGATAAACTCTGCCTTTTGTTTCTAGAATTCCTTCCTAAATCCCTCAGGTTTTATGTGGATTTAGCTAGCACACATTGGCGTGCCAATCTGTTGTCAAAGGAGGCTGCTTGTTTGTTTCTTGGCCACCTCAAACTCACAAAATAATCACACAGAAACTATATTATTTAAATCATTGCTTGGCCAATCACTTAAGTTTATTGCTAGCTAGCTCTTATATTTTTGGTTATCCCATTTCTATTATTTTATATTTTACTATGAGGCTTGTGGTTTACCAGCAAGGTTCTTACTGGCAGCTCTCATCTTTCTTCTCTGGCAACTCCATGGCTTCTCACTAACTCTGCCTACTCTCTCCTCCTCTATGTACTTGAATCTCTAGCTTTGCCCTATTCTGGTAAGCCATTGGCCAAAACAGATTTATTCATTAACCAATAAAAGCAACACATAGACAGAAGGACTTCCCACACCACATAGGTCTTGTGAATGCTGTCACGACTGCTATAAGTTCATCACCTGTTATAAAATTTCTGTTAAATGTTTGGAGTTGGAAACAATCATCCTGAATGAGGTAACCCAGGCCAATAAAACAAATATCATATACTTTCTCTCATATATGGATGCTAGTTTAGCCTTAATTTTATCATATGTAAGCTGAAAGATTTAATCTAAAAGTATTTATAATGTTATATTTTTTTCTTTAATATTCTAAGTGTCTGAAAAAACTTAAAAGTCATGTAATGAAGAGTGAAAGATTTCTTCTGGATTACTCAAAATGGAAGAATCAGAAATAATTAATGGAAGTTGGAGAAAGACAAACTGTATCATTTTTAAAAAGTGGGGCATTTGGACAGTCAACAAAAAGAGAAAGTTAGATGACTTACAATTTGAGGATTTGTAGACACATCATCAATAATTTAATTATAATTATGTAATTGTCATTGCACACTCCCTCTTTCCATCCATCTTTGTAGATATTTATTCCTGTTTGTAAAGACTTCATGTGTTGCCTGTGCATCTAACAGAAATTATGGCACATTTGCTTATGATTCACATGCTCTGAATATAATTGCAAAGGATAGATATCTAAATATTACATAGGAACTTCTATCCATATTTCAAAAATTTACCTAGTTCCCAAGAAAGTTTAATGAAGTTCAATCATCCCTGAGTGAAATAACAATCCTTCAGGGAATGAATTTACTAGGAGTAAAACCAATGCATTTTTTTTTTTTTTTTTTTGTATAAGGGTACATGGAAAAATTCTCACTCTGAACTAACATTTGCAAAGGGAAGCAAAATGCCATTATGGCAATATTCTATCTCATAGCATATGATTGTATGTGAGCAAAATATCCTAAATAGAAATGCCCAATCTATTTTTTAATTACCTGAGAACATGTAATCATCTGCCTATTCAAAACACTACAAATATGCTTGGAGGAATTTTTGCACAGAGGTCAACCTCCAGGAATTCCATTTGATCTGAATAACATCACTGGCAATGCAAAATAAAGACAGTTCTGCCAAAGTCATTATCTGAGATCTCATGTCTACACAACAGCTTTCCCTGTGCTAATAGTGTTTGTGCCATCTGTCTGTTTCCAATTAAAGTCCATTCTTGATTCAATGACCAGATGTTTCATAATGCAGGGGCTGTTTTGTTACCCTCTCTCTACCTCAAAAGAAATGCATTAACCTCAGTGTTAATGGTTTTTTTTCTACTTTTTCTTTCTTTTTGTATTTCTTAAGTAGATTTTTTATTTTTTCCTTTGATATCTAATGTCTCTTAATGTCATATTTTTTATGTTTATATATTTAATTTCAGCTCATGGTTGTTCATGAATTCTATATATTTAACTGAGATTTTATAAAACTCAGAAAATTTCTAAATATTAACAACATGCATATATATTCAATTTTAAATCAAGACATACATGTTTGGTCAGGAAAGGGTATACTGTTGTCAATCATTTATTTCTGTAATATATTACCTTATTTTGTAAATTCTTTCTATAAACTTCATACACTTCTCATTCTAACTCCATGAAAAAGTAATGTTTATTTTTAAATTAAAAAGTTATTAAATTTTGAGATTAGGTTAAATTTTTATGTAATAAACTATTCGGATTTTATTGATATCTGAGAAGACAATATTCAGACAGATTTTTGATGTTTCTGATGTATCATATCTTTTATGACATCAGTCTCTAGCTGTATTAAGCCTATATTAAGTTCAGGACTAACAACTGTAATTTTTAATTCTCTACTTTGACCATGGAGAGCAGGTCAGAAAAATTTTCAAAGAGGTCCTGATGCTTCTATACTATCACAGATAAATTTGTTATTCTTCTGGGCATAAGTACCAGGTTCCAATATTTTATCATATCTATAGAGATCAGACACCAGACATCAGGTTTATTTTAGAAAGGAAGCAAAAATTGTGACATTCAGAACCTGAAGTAAGAAATCAATACCGATTTTTAATTGCTCACACATAGCACCTGCTGTGGTGGAAAGTTTAGTCACTATATGGTAAAACCTTTGGTTATATCAGGACTATGAGTTTTTATAATTTCTTCATGAACTTAACTTTTTGTTCTAGGAAAAAATATTTTGTTAGATTTGATAAACAATTGCAATATTTATATCTATATACTTTATCATATGCAAAATAATTGATATAATATAAAAGAGAGAAAAAGAAGTTTGCATCTGTAACCAGTGTAAATACTGTTCTGGTCTGTCTTTTGTTCTCAACAGTGGAATCTCTATCATGTATACAGTGGTCTCAGGTTCTCTGCATCTTTCAAATATAAAAATTCAGTCTATACTGAAGCAAGAATGCTAGATCCTCAATAAAACATTGTGTACTTTCTTCTATATTAGGGATTTAGGTATCTGGTATAATTTTTCTTTACCTGTCTTCCTATCTCAGATATTTTATTTTAGCTACATCAAAGAAACAAAAAAAAAAATAAATAAGGACCATGGTCACTCAGTGGCATGTATAATCAGAGGCATTCTCGATTTTCAGTCCAGCATAAAAGACAGTGCAACTGAAATTCTTCTCACCTGTGTTCCTGGCTCCTGTCAAATATTACAATATGAACATTGGCTCAGTGTGATATTTGTAGAGGGATTTCCAGCTTGTTGCCTTCCTTTCACGTTGTGGAAGTTGAAAAGGCTTCAGAATCTTCTGGGCAGGACAACTGGCAGAAACTATCCCAGATACCTCATTTGAAAATCCTTAACAGAATTACATCTGTAGTTTGACTTTTGCAGTTTAGAGGTTTAATTCAGACATATCGTATCCATATCTACAAGGAATCTCCTGCTACAGAAGATTTTGCTCAAAAGAAAAAAATTACTACATCCCCTCTTCTTACACAGGAACTATAAAAAAACCTAATAAAATTCTGTGCAGTCTCCCTAAATAACAATGACAAGCTGAGAACATAACCCAGGGTTTACCAGATTTTTGTCACTCAGAAACTACCTCTCTTTCTCTGGGAATACAGCCACCTGAAATCATCTCTTCTTTCTGATATTTAGTAGCTGCGAGACCTAGGAATGTCCTTAAACACTTATACTCTGTTTTTCTCACATTCAAGTTTAAGGGAAGTTGCACTTCTAAAGTACGGACACAGAGAGAGTTAAATGAGTTCATATTACAAATTCATGCATTTTGTGACATTCTCCACACATTTTTAGAGCAATTTATACATGGAAGCTTTGTGAATACATTTACATTTCTATATATTTTTAAATCTCATCATGAGAAATAAATTACTACATTTGCTTCCCTATAATAAACTGATCTGATCTGTCCATCTATAATAAAGTGATCTGTTAATCAAATTTCAGCAAACCAGCCTTACTACAGGGGCAATTATCCCTGGCTACTGCCTCTCTCTTCCTACCCCACCCAGCTTGCATCCAGAAATCCCCTACCTTCTGCCTCCCCTCTTTGGGCCCATAACATCCCCCAGCTCAGCCTTTTTGGGCTCTGGGACCCAGTTGTGAGGGAGCCAGGTGGGCGGGAGTGTCACTGTTTAAATAGCCTGCCTGCAGCAAGGTAGGCCTTTTGTTTACCAGCTCCCTGGCCAGCAAAGAGACAGGATCCTATAAAAGAAAACCCATAGGAGAGCATTTGGAGGAAGAGATGGGCAGGCACCAATGCAAGAATTTGTCCAACAATCTGAAAAACAACATGAAATCACCAGAACCCAGCGAACTTACAGCAGGAGGACTTGAACACTTTAATCAAGAAAAAGTAGAAAAAAAATGACTTTATAAAAGTTATAGAGGCCCTTAAACAGGGGGTGAAAAACTCCCTTAAAGAAATGGATGAGAAGAATAATAAAACGTTTGAAGAACTGAGTAAATACATAAATGATATCCTAGGAAACCAAGGAAAAACAATCAAACAGATAATGGAAACAGTTCAAGACTTGAAAACTGAAATGGAGGCAAGGAAGAAAACACAAAACGAGGGATGGCTGGATATGGAAAATCTAGTAAACTAATAGAGACTACCAACTGAATACAAGAGATAGAAGAATCTCAGATTCTGAAGATACCATAGAGAAAATCAACACACTGATCAGAGAATACAGCAAATCCAACAAGTTATCATAACAAAACATTCAGGAAATATGGGACACAATAAAAAGACTAAACCTAAATATAATAGAGGTAGAAGAAGGAGAAGAAGTACAGCCAACGGTCCAGAAAATATATTTAATAAAATTATAGAAGAAAACTTTACAAGCCCAAAGAAAGATATTTCTATGAAGGTTCAAGAAGAATACAGAATACCAAGTAGACTGAATAAAAAAAAAAAGAAACATCCCCTTTCCATATAATAATCAAAACATAAAATATACAGAATAAAGAAAAAATATTAACAGCTGCAAAAGAAAAAGGTCAAGTAACTTATAAAGGAAAACCTATCAGACTTACACATGACTTCTTTATGGAAACCATGAAAGCCAGAAGGTCATGGATAGATATACTGCAGAAACTAAGAGACCATGGATGCAAGCCCAGACTACTATACCCAGCCAAGCATTCATTCACTATAAATGTAGAAAACAAAATTTTTCAGGATAAAAACAAATTTAAACAATATATAGCCACAAATCGAGCCTTACAGAAAGTAATTGAAGGAAAATCACAAACAAAGGAGTCCAACAATGCCCACAATAACTCAGACATCTAGTGACCCTTCACTAGCACAACTTGAAGAAGGGAAACACACAAATTCTACTACCAAAAAAAAAAAATGACTGGAGTTAACAACCACTGGTCATTAATATCACTTAATATCAATTGACTCAACTCACATATAAAAAGGCACAGGCTAAGAGATTAGATACGAAAACAGGATCCAACATTCTGCTGTTTACAAGAAACACACCTCAACCACAAAGATAGACATCTACTGAGAGTAAAGGGTTGGGAAAAGGTTTATCAAGCAAATGGACCTAAGAAACAAGCAGGTGTGTCCATACTAATTTCTAACAAAGTTGATGTCAAACTAAAATCAATCAGAAGAGATGGAGAGGACATTTTATACTCATAACAGGAACAATTTATCAGGATGAAGTCTCAGTTCTGAATATCTATGCCCCTAATATAAAAGCACCCACTTATGTAAAAGAAACATTACTAGAACTCAAGGCAGTCATAAACCACACACACTAATAGTAGGAGACTTCAACACTCCTATCTCACCAATGGACAGGTCAATCAGACAGAAACCTTACAGATAAATAAGAGAATTAATGAAGGTAATGAATCAAATGGACTTAACAGACATCTATAGAACATTCCACCCAAACAGGAAAGAATATACCTTCTTATCTGCAGCTCATGGTACCTTCTCGAAAATTGACCACATACTCAGTAACAAAGCAAACTTCCACAGTTACAAAAAAATATTAGTAACCACCTGTGTCTTATAGGATCACAATGGATTAAAATTAGAATTCAACAACAATGCTATTCCCAGAGAACCTACAAACTCATGGAAACTGAATAGTCAACTACTGAACCACACCTGGGTCAAGGAAGAAATAAAGAAAGAAATTAAAGTCTTCCTTGAATTCAATGAAAATAAAGACTCAACATTCTCAAACCTATGGGACACTATGAAAGCAGTGCTAAGAGGAAAGTTCATATCACTTAGTACCCACTTAAAGAAAACGGAGAAAGCACACATTGGAGACTTAAAAGCCCACTTGAAAGCTCTAGAAAAAAAAAAGAAGCAGACTCACCTAGGAGGATTAGAAGACTGGAAATAATCAAACTGAGGGCTGAAATCAACAAAATAGAAACACAGAAAACAATCCAAAGAATCCATAAAACAAAAATTGGTTCTTGGAAAAAAATCAAAAAGATTGATAAACCCCTATCCAAACTAATCAAAAGGCAGAGAGAGAACATGCAAATTAATAATATCAGAAATGAAAAGGGGAACATAAACACAGACACAGAGGAAATTCAGAGAACCATTAGATCTTACTACAAAAGCCTGTATGCCACAAAATTGGAAAATGTAAAAGAAATGGACACTTTTTTAGATAAGTACCATATACTAAAGTTAAACCAGGACCAGGTGAACATTCAAAATAGACCTGTTATTTGCAAAGAATTAGAAGCTATTATCAAAGACCTCCCTACCAAAAAAAGCCCAGGGCCAATTGGTTTCAATACACAATTCTACCAGAACTTCCAAGAAGACCTAATACCTATACTTCTTAATGTATTTCACAAGGTAGACACAGAAGAGTCATTGCCAAATTCCTCTTATGAAGCTACAGTTACCCTGATACCAAAACCACACAAAGACTCAACCAAGAAAGAGAATTACAGGCCAATCTCACTCATGAACATCAACGCGAAAATTCTCAATAAAATACTAACAAACCAAATCCAAGAACACATTAGAAAAATTATCCATTATGATCAAGTAGGCTTCATCCCAGAGATGCAGTGCTGGTACAACATACGAAAATCTACCAATGTAATTCATCCTATAAATAAACTGAAGGAAAAAAATATGATCATTTTACTAAATGCTGAAAGAGCATTTGACAAAATTTAACATCCCTTTATGATAAAGGTCTTGGAGAGAGTAGGGATACAAGGATCATACCTAAATATAATAAAAGCTATTTACAGCAAGTCGACAACTAACATCAAATTAAACGGAGGAAAACTCAAAACCATCCCACTAAAATCAGGAACACGACAAGGCTGTCCACTCTCTCCATACCTCTTCAATATAGTGCTTGAAGTTCTAGCAATAGCAATAAGACAACATAAGAGGATCAAGGGGATTCAAATTGGAAAGGAAGAAGTTAAACTTTCGTTATTTGCAGATGATATGATAGTGTACATAAGCGACCCCAAAAACTCCACCAAAGAACTCCTACAGCTGATAAACACCTTTAGTAATATGGCAGGATACAAGATCAACTCCAAAAAATCAGTTTTCCCTCTATACACAAAGGATAAGGAAGCAGAGAGGGAAATCAGAGAAGCATCCACCTTTCACGATAGCCACAAACAGCATAAAATATCTTGGGGTAATTCTAACCAAGAAAGTGAAAGATCTATTTGACAAGAACTTTAAGTCTTTGAAGAAAGAAACTGAAGAGGATACCAGAAAATGGAAGGATCTCCCTTGCTTTTGGATTGGGAGGATCAACATAGTAAAAATGGCAATTCTACCAAAGGCAATTTATAGATTCAATGCAATCCCCATCAAGGTCCCATCAAAATTCTTCACAGATCTTGAGAAGACAATAATCAACTTTATATGGAAAATCAAAAAACCCAGGATAGCCAAAACAATCTTATACAACAAAGGAACTTCTGGAGGCATTACCATCCCTGACTTCAAACTCTATTACAGAGCTACTGTATTGAAAACAGCTTGGTATTGGCATAAAAACAGAGAAGTCGACCAATGGAATCGAATAGATGACCCGGATTTTAACCCACAATCCTATGAACACCTGATTTTTGACAAAGGAGCTAAAAGTATACAATGGAAGAAAGAAAGCATCTTCAACAAATGGTGCTGGCATAACTGGATGTCAGCCAGTAGAAGAATGAAAATAGACCCATATCAATCACCATGCACAAAACTCAAGTCCAAATGGATCAAAGACCTCAATATCAATCTGAGCACACTGAACCTGATAGAAGAGAAAGTGGGTACTCTACAACATATGGGCACAGGAAATGGCTTCCTATGTACAACCCCAGCAGCACAGACATTAAGGGCAACACTGAATAAATGGGACCTCCTGAAACTAAGAAGCTTCTGTAAAGCAAAGGACACTGTCACTAAGACAAAAAGGCAACCTACTGACTGGGAGAAGATCTTCACCAACCCTGCAACACACAAAGGTCTGATCTCCAAAATATATAAAGGACTCAAGAAACTAGACTTTAAAATGATAATTAACCCAATTAAAAAATGGGGCACTGAACTGAACAGAGAATTCTCAACAGAAGAAATTCAAATGGCCAAAAGACACTTAAGGTCATGCTCAACCTCCTTGGTGATCAGGAAAATGCAAATCAAAACAATTTTGAGATGCCATCTTACACCTGTGAGAATGGCTAAAATCATAAACACCAATGATAGCCTCTGCTGGAGATGTTGTGGAGTAAGGGGTACACTCATCCATTGCTGGTGGGAATGCAAACTTGTGCAACCACTTTGGAAATCAGTGTGGCGATTTCTCAGGAAATTCGGGATCAACCTACTACAGGATCCAGCAATACCACTATTGCAAATATACCCAAGAGGTGCCCTATCAAATTACAAAAGCATTTGTTCGACTGTGTTCATAGCAGCATTATTTGTAATAGCCAGAACCTGGAAAAAAGTGTGGAATATATACATATTAGAGTACTACTCTGCGGTAAAAAACAATGACTTCTCGAATTTTGCATGCAAATGGATGTAAATGAAAAATACTATCCTGAGTGAGGTATCCCAGACCCAAAAAGATGAACATTGGATGCATTCACTCATAATTTGTTTCTAGCCATAAATAAAGGACATTGAGTCTCTAATATGTGATCCTAGAGAAGCTAAGTAAGAAGGTGAACTCAAGGAAAAACATAATTATCCTCCTGGATATTGGAAGTAGACAAGATTGCCAGGCAAAAATTGAGAACTTGGGGTGGTGTGGGAGGGGGGTATGGGAAAATGGGGGGAGAAAAGTGAGAAGGGGTGAATGGGGAGAGTTTGGGGGAATGGGATGGTTGGGATAATTGAAGGGTGGATATGGTATCTAGGAAGTATATTTCTTAATTATAGAGCCATCTTAGGGTTGGCAAGAGACCTGACTCTAAAGGGTCTTCCAGGTGTCGAGAGAGATATCCCCAGCTAGTTCCTTGGGCAGCTGAAAAGAGGGAACCTGAAATGGCCCTATCCTATAGCCATACTGTTGAATATTTTGGCTATCACGATAGAACCTTCATCTGAAGATGGATGGAGATAAAGAAGTCAGGACCGCGATTGATGCACCCACTCACTGTGACAGTGAAGCTGATCTATTTTGATCTCACCAAGGCCAGCTCGACTGGGACTGAAAAAGCATGGGATAAAACCGAACTCTCTTAACATGGTGGACAATGTCAAGTCCAAATGGATTAAAGACCTCAATATCAGTCCAAACACACTGAATCTGATAGAAGAGAAAGTGGGAAGTACTCTACAACACATGGGCACAGGAGAACACTTCCTACGTACAACCCCAGCAGCACAAACACTAAGGACATCATTGAATAAATGGGACCTCCTGAGACTGAGAAGCTTCTGTAAAGCAAAGGACACTGTCACTAAGACAGAAAGGCAACCCACTGACTGGGAGAAGATCTTCACCAACCCCGCAACTGACAAAGGTCTGATATCCAAAATATACAAAGAACTCAAGAAATTAGACCGTAAAAGGTTAATCAATCCAATTATAAAATGGGGCACTGAGCTGAACAGAGACTTTTCAACAGAAGAAGTTCAAATGGCCAAAAGTCACTTAAGATCATGCTCAACTTCCTTAGCAATCAGGGAAATGCAAATCAAGACAACATTAAGATACCATCTTACACTGGTCAGAATGGCTAAAATCAAAAACACCAATGATAGCCTCTGCTGGAGAGGTTGTGGAGAAAGGGGCACTCTCATCCATTGCTGGTGGGAATGCAAACTTGTGCAACCACTTTGGAAAGCAGTGTGGCGGTTTCTCAGGAAAGTCGGGTTCAACCTACCTCTTGACCCAGCAATACCACTATTGGGAATATACCCAAGAGATGCCCAAACATACAACAAAAGTATATGCTCAACTATGTTCATAGCAGCATTGTTTGTAATTGCCAGAACCTGGAAACAACCTAGATGTCCTTCAATGGAAGAATGGATGAAGAAAGTATGGAATATATACATATTAGAGTACTACTCAGCAGTAAAAAACAATGACTTCTTGAATTTTGCATACAAATGGACGGAAATTGAAAACACTATCCTGAGTGAGGTAAGCCAGACCCAAAAAGAGGAACATGGGATGTACTCACTCATATTTGGTTTCTAGCCATAAATAAAGGACATTGAGACTATAATTCGTGATTCTAGAGAAGCTAAATAAGAAGGTGAACCCAAAGAAAAACATATAAGCATCCCCCTGAATATTAACCTTCATCAGGCGATGAAAGAAGACAGAGACAGAGACCAACATTGGAGCACTGGACTGAAGTCTCACGATCCAAAGGAGGAGCAGAAGGAGAGTGAGCACGAGCAAGGAACTCAGGACTGCGAGGGGTGCACCCACACACTGAGGCAATGGGGATGTTCTATCGGGAACTCACCAAGGCCAGCTGGCCGGGGACTGAAAAAGCATGGGACAAAACCGGTCTCGCTGAACATAATGGACAATGAGGACTACTGAGAACTGAAGAACAATGGCAATGGGTTCTTGATCCTATTGCATGTAATGGCTTTGTGGGAGCCCAGGTAGTTTGGATGCTCACCTTAATAGACCTGGACGGAGGTGGGTGGTCCTTGGACCTCCCACAGGGCAGAGAAACCTGCTTGCTCTTTGGGCTGAGGAGGAAGGAAGACTTGATTGGGGGAGGGGGAGGGAATGGGAGGTGGTGGCGGGGAAGAGGCAGAAATCTTTAATAATTAAATTAATTAATTAATAAAAAAAATCAGCAAGAAAAAAAAAAACATGGTGGACAATGAGGGCTGATGAGAAGCCAAGGACAATGGCACTGGGTTTTGATCCTACTGCATGTACTAGCTTTGCGGGAACCTAGCCTGTTTGGATGCTCACCTTCCTAGATCTGGATGGAGGTAAGAGGACCTTGGACTTCCCACAGGGCAGGGAACCCTGACTGCTCTTTGGACTGGAGGGGGAGAGAAGTGGGGGGGGAGGGGGAGAGGATTGGGGGGAGGGTAAGGGAAATCGGAGACTGGGAGGAGGCAGAAATTTTTTCAATAATGAAAAATATATATTATATATATAATATATACTTTATATATATATATTATATATATATATATAATGCTGTGGAATAATCCTTCTGTACACTGGGAATATGTATTACTCTCATTGTTTAATAAAAAGCTTACAAGTCAATAGCCAGGCTGGAATTATAGGAGGGACAATCGGACATAGGCAATTCTCGAAGGAAGGAGGGCAGAGTCAGGAAATGCCAGCCAGAGGCAGAGGGAACAGGATATGAATGTGCCATGCTAATAAAGGCTAATAAATATACTCCCACATGGCACAGCGTAAATAAGAAACATGGGTTAACCTAAAATGTAAGACCTAGTTAGTAATAAGCCTGAACTATTGGCTGAGAATTTTTAAGTCTCTGTGTGATAATTTGGAAGGGGCCCAGGACAAAAACACTTAAAATGAAACTCTTATAAAAAGAGAGAGTATGGATTCCCAGACCTAACATTTTCCCACACACTTCTACCAAGTTTATGGAGGAGATACACCAAAAAAACGTTGGCAATAGTACTGGAGAGCAGGAAATGTTCCCCATCTGTGACGGCTGCTGCCCACTTCTCCCAAACTGGCAATTGGGATAAGAAGCACAGATTAAAAAAAAAAAAATCAGTAAACCAAGCTTCCTTGTGGTCAAACTCACTACACAGATAAAATTAAATTCTCTGTGTTTTATAATTCACATTCTGCTTTATTCTAGAAGACTATCTACTAAAATAATTTGTGGTAATTCTTAATACCTGTAACTGACTCATTTTTAAAATAAACATTTTAATTTAACACAGTATAAGTTTTCATTAAATCTGAAGGTAAAATATTTTACTTCGGAGGTGCATAAATAAGCCTTTGCATAGAGAGATGGCAGAACAGTGTATAATATATTGTCCTGTCCTTCAGGCATGCTTGAACATTTTGAGTTTTAAACAAACTATACTTTAAATAACATAGTTAATTACTATGAACACTGATAATGTCTATTTTGAATGATGTCATTTGTAAACAATAATTTTAATTCTCATGTTTGTTTTATTTTGGTTTAATGTGCATTTCTCACTCACATTTCAGGAGACTCAATTATCTACTGTTTAGTTGGAACTTTGAATAGAAATAAAGAGGTGAACAAATTGTACAACACAATTTTAATAAAAATTAATTCTTGTTAGAAGAATGGAGAAATAAATACATAATAATAACATAATAATGTTAATAAGAAAGACTACACAAATGACTAAAATGAGTTGCATGTATTTAGAAATGAGTCCAGAAATGACATCACACGTTTAGTTAGGAGAAGTACTTTTACCTGGAGATACCAAAGTTCAAACAGAGCTAACAATGACATATGATAAAAGCAAATATCTCATATAAATAAAGTAATTTAATAAAATTGCCTAAAATATAATGAGTTAGATATGCTTTGTTAGAAAGTAAAAGAAGAAATGAAATGGTGGTGGAAGCAGAGAGTTTGACAACAGACACATGAAATGAGTGCTGTGATCAGACAGCAACCAACTCACACTGAACTCACAAACCAGGACAAAATTTTGAACTTTGAATTATAAGCAGTGGGAAATCATATAGGATTTTTGCTTAAAAGAGGCAAAATGCTAAATTTATAATTTTGGTAGATTCTGATAGCTGGTATGCAAATAAATAGCTTCCAGACTACAAACAGAAAGATAAGTCAGACTTCTTCATCCCAGTTGATGCTTTGCAAAACCAGGGAAAAAACAGTATATTTTTAATCAAGTTAATATTCTTTTATTTCTCAAATTAAGTGCAGATGTTTTACTATGGTAAATAAGTCCAGAGATTGAGAGAGAATAAGCAGTAAAGATGGGGACAAAGCAAAATTGTGGCTTTAGATTTTTTATGTTAAAATGTTGAATAATAGTGATTAACAAGTCATATGTAGCTATTGAGCATTTAAAATTTGCTAGAACAAACCAAAGATTGTATTTTCAACTTTAATTTTAATTCATTTAAGCTTAAATAAACACATTCAGCTGGATACCTATTGAATAACACAGCTCTAATTTGATTGAGCAAATAGATGAATAGTCGCCAATCACTGATTTCTGTAGATAAGATAAAAGCAAAGGAAAAATTATGATGAAAATCTAAATATATATGAAGTTCTATATCAGTTGGAGAGCTTTTGATTTGAGAATTAACAATTAAATCATATGTATACTCCATGATGCTCAGTACATGGAGTATACATAAAGATAACAGAGCCCATTGTATTGGAAGATATTTTAGTTGGTTAGTGTCTGTTGCACAAGGAGGAAAATGTAATTCGGGTTTCCTAGTAGCCACATTAAAAAAAAAAGTCAGGAACACCTGTAAGCTCAGGACTGCTAAGAGGTGCCACATTCCTGGAGGTGGACAGCCAGCCAAGAAGAACTAAGTTCATTGAGAGACTCTGTCTAAAATTAATAAAGAGAAGACTGCAATTTTTACTATGTTGATCTTACCTATCCATAAGCATGGGAGATTTTGCATTTTCTGATTTCTTCTTCAATTTCTTTCTTTAAATACTTAAAGTTACTGTCATACAGCTGTTTTATTTGTTTGGTTAGTTACCTCAAGATATTTTATATTATTTGTGGATATTGTAAAGGGTGATGTTTCTCTGATCTCTTTTTCAGTCCATTTATCATTGTATATAGGAGGGCTACTCAATTTTTAATTAATCCTGTATCCTGCAATGTTGCTGAAGGTGTTTATCAGTAGGAGTACCCTGGTAGAATAGGAAGGAAAACAAAGTCAAAATCTCCTGAGTAAATTGGGAACATGGGGGTCACAGAAAATGATACAGGAGAGGGGAGGAAGAGAGGGGAGCAGAGAAAAATGTTTATAGTTCAATAAAAACAAGAAAAAAGGAGTTCCCTTTTAGATTTTTTCAGGCTCATTTATGTATACTATCATATCATCTGCAAATAGAGAAAGTTTGAATTCTTTCTTTCCAATTTGGATCCTTTTGTGGTCTTATTGCTCTAGCAAAGTTTGATTTTTTTCCATTCCAATTTGAATCCCTTTTGTGGTTTTATTGCTATAGCTAGAACTTCTATTATTATATTGAATAGATATGGAAAGAGAGGGCAAGTTACTCATTTCAGTGAAATCAATTTGAGTTTCTCTTTATTTAGTTTGATATTGGTTGTTGGCTTGCTGTATATTGCCTTTATTATGTTTAGGTATGTTCCTTGTAATGCTGTTCTCTCCAGAACCTTTATCATGAAAGAGGTGTTGGATTTTGTCAAACTCTTTTTAGCATCTAATGAGATGATCATGCAGTTTGTTTTCTTTCAGTTTGTTTATATGTTGGATTACATTGACAGAATTTTGTATGTTGAACCAGCCCTGCATCTATGGAATGAAGTCTACTTGGTCATGATGGGTGATTGTTTGTGTGTGTATTCATGGATTCAGTTTGCCTTTTATTGACTATTTTTGTATCAATGTTCACAAGGGAGATAGGCTTGAAATTTTCTTTTTTGTTGCATCTTTGTGTGGTTTGGGCATCAGAAATTATAGCCTCATAAAAAGAGTTTATTAATGTTCCTTTTGTTTCTTTAGTGTGGAAAAAATTGAGGATTATTTGTATTAACTTTTCTCTGAAATTCTAATAGAATTTTGTGCTGAAATTATCTAGTACTGTGCTTGTTTTGGCAGGAAGTGGGGAGAAGACTTTTAATGGCTGCTTCTATATCACTGGGGGTTATAAGTTTATTTAAATTGTTTTTCTGGTCTTGATTTAGTTTTGGTATGTGGTACCTATCCAGAAAATTATCCATTTCTTCTAGAATTTCCAATTTTGTGGAATTCATGTTTTTGAAGTATGTCCTGATGATTCTTTGGATTTCCCCAGTGTCTGTTATGCTCCCTTTGTCATTTCTGATAATTTGGATATTCTCTCTCCGTCTTTTGGTTACTTTGCATAAGGGTTTATCAATCTTGTTGATTTCCTCAAAGAACCAACTTTTTGTTTCATTGATTCTTTGTACAGTTTTTTTTATTTCTATTTTATAGATTTTAGCACTGAGTTTGATCATTTCCTTCCTGGGTGAGTTTGCTTTTTTTGTTCTAGAGCTTTGAGGTGTGCTCTTAAGTAACTACTGTGAGTGAAATATCTCCAAATTCTTTATGTGGGCACTTAGTGCTATGAACTTTCCTCTTACCACTGCTTTCACAGTGTCTGATAAGTTTGGATATGTTGTGCATTCATTTTTATTAAAATCTAGAAACTCCTTAATTTCTTTCTTTATTTCTTCCTTGACCCAGTGGCACTTCAGAGGAGAATTGTTCAGTTTCCATGAATTTGTAGGCTATTAGTAGAGGATATAGAGTAAGGGGGATACTCTTTCACTGATGGTGGGAGTGCAAATTTGTATAGCCTCTTTGGAAATTAGTATGGTCATTTCTTAGAAAATGGGGAATCAGTCTTCCTCAAGACCCAGCTATCTCAGTTTGGGGCATATATCCAAAGGATGAACAATCATACAACAATGACACTTGCTCAACTATGTTTATAATGCCATTATTCATAATAGCCAGAATCTGGAAACAACATACATGCCACTTAAACAAAGAATGGACCAGAAAATGTGATACATTTATACAATGGAATACTACTTAGTTTTTTTAAAAAAAAATGACCTCATGAAATTTGCAAGCAAATGGATCGAACTAGAAAAGAAAAAAGTCATTCTGAGTGAAGTTACCCAGACCCAGAAAGAAAAACATGATAAGTATTTACTCATAGATGGTTATTAGAAGCATAGAATAACCAACCTACCTACAATCCATAGCCCCAGAGAGTCTAAAAAACAAAGAAGGCTCAAAGAGGGAATGCATGGATTTCCCTGGGAAGGAGAAGTTGATAAGCAAGATATTCTGGGTAAACTGGGAGTAGGGTTTGTGGGAGAATGAAGAGATGGTTCAGAGGAGGGTGGGTTGGACTGGGTGAGGGAGGTGAGTTGGAGGCATGGTAGAGGGGAAGATTAAAAAAAGAGACATATTTGTGGGGTGCCATTATGGGATTAGGAAGAAATCAGGTGCCAGGGAAACCCCCAGGAATCCACAAAGGATGACCCCAACTAATTCTCCTTCCTAACAATAGTAGAGAAGGTACCTGAATTGGCCATCTACTCTATGCAGATTTGTGACTTCCCTAATTGCCATCAGAGCTACTCTATTCATAAAGTGATAGAAGCAGAGGTAGAGATCCACAGACAAACACTGAACTGAATTCTGAGAGTATTGCTAAAGAAAGGGAGGAGGGATTGGATGAGTCAGGAGGGTCCTGATGAGGTAACCCACAGAGACAGCTGACTTGACAGCAGGAGTTCATGAACATTGCAAAACAGTTAGGGAGCCTTTATGGGACCAACCTAGACCTTCAGCAATGTGTGACCCTTGTGTAGCTTGGTCTCTTAGTAAGGCCTCTAACAGTGACCTCTCCCTAGTGCTTATCTGGGCTTAGTAACCTGCTCCCCATGCTGGATTACCTTGACATAAGTCAAGGAACTCAGTCCTGTCCTAACATAATGTGTCATACTTTGTGCAAGTCCATGGGAAGCCTGTTCCTTTCTGGATAGAGATGGAGAAGTGGAGAGGGAAGTGGATAAATGGGAAAAGGGAAAGGACAGGAAGAGAGAAGGGATAAATAAAAGAAATGAAAAAACTGTTATTTAAATAAAGAATGAAAGTAAAGAAAGACCAAGTAAAATACTTAGTAATGACAATGCATACACACAAAAGACCTGTTGAGTTTTAATATCTGCTAATTAACTCAAATTGAATCCAGAAAAAAAGAATACAAACAATTATTGTCAAGGTATTCATACTAAAATGCAGGGTGTCACAGAAAATTGGACTTGAGAAAAGGACTCATTAGTATTAGACAGTGATTCTGTCTTTGGAATGGCAAGCAGGACTGGAACAGGGTCAGTTAAAAGAAATCTTAGCTGGAAATCCATTAAGACAGACCAGTAAGGAATAGATTTAGGTAAGGATTTGTGTATAAAGCTGAAGATAATGCTAAAATATATAATATTGTTTATTTTTCATATGTGATTTTAGATTCATTATAGAGATGTGACTATGGTTTAAAAGCTAAGCAGTTCTGATACTGACATTATTTATTATTGTATATAAATGTCTCTCACAAGCTCTTTTTGAACTATTGGTTCTCAGCTAGAAAACTATTTTGCTAAGTTGTAGCATTTTTTAAAATGTTATACTTGATTAACAGGAGTTGGCCACTGGAAATGGGCCTAATCTTTACAGTTTTCACTCAAAATCTCTGCTCCCTGTTCTGCTGAAATTTGATAAACTATTCCTTGCTGAAAAATCCCACCTCTGTGGATGGCCACTACCATGCCCTGAACACTATTATGGACTGTTTTTCCTTAAAGCTATAAACCAAAATAAACCCATAAATCAAAATAAACCCATGCTCCCATAAGTTGCTTCAATTAGTGCATGTATGATGTGGGATTCCTCTATGTGTGGTGCCATTGGTTGATAAAGAAGTTGCTTTGGGCTTATTGCAGTGCTAATTAGGGCAAGGTCGTAGTTCCAAGCAAATAGAGGAGGAGAGAGTAGGTGGAATCAAGGAGAAGCCATGTAGCTACTGCAGTAGACAGATGCCAGACATCAAATGAAACTTTACTGGTAGGCACAACCACGTGGTGATACACAGATTAATAAAATTTGGTTAATTTAAGGTGTAAGAGACAGCTATAAATATGTGTAAGATAATAGGCCAAGCAGTGCTTTAAATAATATAGTTTCTCTGTCATTATTTTGGGTATGGGCAACCAAGGAATTAACGAGCAGCCTTCCAACAACAGATTGGTGCACCAACATGGGGCTGATTACATCTACGTAAAACCTTAGAATTCCTTGGAAAGAAATTCTAGACACAAAAGAACAGAATTAAGCCCAGATTCCTGGTAGTCAGCAATTTTTGGGGAGTGGGGAGTGGAGATGAGCTCTGTTTGCTGGCAGCAAGCATGGGCACCCCATCTCCTTTAAGAGAGGTTTTCCTGATTCAACATTAGTAGCAACAAACAATATAAATTTATCATATTCATTTCCCTACACCAACTCATCTCAGATAATCCCTAATTTCCCTACACTCTCCTCTCATTTTCTTATTCTCACCCATCAATTCCAATTTGTGCTGGCCTATTAATCTTGGCACTCAGGACCCACAGAAAAATGACTGCTGTACTTTACTAAAGGTGAGATGGTCCTTCAGTGTTCCTGCTTCATCAAAGAGTCTGCCAGACATTATGCAGGAAACAGAAGAAAGTGAATGACAAACTGCTAATATAGGTGGAAGTGTCTTTGAAATGTCCTGCTTCATGGAAAAGTCTGCTGGAAACTATAGGCCTGTGGGATGAAGATAGGTGCCATAAAGTTACAAAAGAACTTTGGGTGACTGTCCAGGTAGTGAGATGTCTCCATCATTTATAGAGTTTTGGAGGTTGCTTACAATCTACTTTCTGTTTACTTAGGTAATCCTTTTGGGGTCTTTGATGGTGTTGAAGAATAGATAGTCATAGTTTTTCTTAGTTATGATAAAAGATAAAGTAGATATAAATAATTAGTAAAACCACACACAAAATATATAAAATCAGAAACAAAGAAACACAAGTCAAAATTGACCACCATAGGTTAATGAGCTATAAAAATTGATTTTATTATAGTTGGTTTATTATAGTGAACTATCATTTACATATACACAGAACTTTTGCTATACTACAATGAGAATTCATACTGCATTCCAAAGCTGTAGCTCATTTCGGTACCTCTGCAGAACAAGTAAAAAATTTTGATCATGTTCAGAAGGAAAATGCATATTATCATCCTTTGCTTGTCAAACTGTTAATTTTGTATTCTGTGGGCAGTACTCAATTAGTCACACTCTTCTGTGCTCCATACACATAGGAGATGCTTTGTAAATGATGCCTACACAACACAACATTTACATTTTGGCACACTGAACAGTTTCAGGGAGAGAGAGAAAAGAAGCAGGCTGAGTTATCTTTTTATCTTTCTTTTCTCCATTCCCTCTCATCCCCACTTAAACTTCAAAAAAAAAGTCTTTTTCAAAGGTCTCTTAAATAACTAAAGATTTAAAAAATTATGCTGGTTCCTTTTCTAAAATAAAAATGCATGTTCCACAAGAATAAAAATTAAATTATAAGTACACAGCTGGGCAAATTTCTTTCACATACTTGTTTTCTGATTTGTTGTCAGACAGAATCATTTACAGATCATTATCTTTTTGGGACCTAGAGAATTGTGTATATACCTGTGCGTGTACTCATACAACGATCATATTTTATAGTTATGTATATGGACAGGAAGATAGATAGATAGATAGAGAGATAGAGAGATAGAGAGATAGAGAGATAGAGAGATAGAGAGATAGAGAGATAGAGAGATAGAGAGATAGAGAGATAGATAGATAGATAGATAGATAGATAGATAGATAGATAGATAGATAATAGAGACAGAAACTCTTTAAAATCCAAGATATCTAAGCTTCCTAGTGAAATTGGGAAAAGGAGTGTTCTTTTGGTCTCCACAACAGTAAGCTTGAAAAGATTAAACAGTAAAACTCTGTGACTACTGCATGAAGTGTTGTTTAATTTTGCACTACAGAAAAGCTTCTCTACAACCCTGTCTAACTGAATCAATTTATACATCTGATTCAAATTAGAACTATTTCCCTACCTGCAAACTCAATGTAATGAAAAACTCATTATTTTAGAACAACAGAACCAATTAATAGGAAATGAACAAACAAATCATAAGTGATCCATGTAAGACAAAAACTACAAAAGGCTTTTACCAAGATGCAGAAAGGCAGAACAGAGAACAACCAAGAGACAGAGAAAATCCATAGATACAAGTGCAGAAGAGTCATGACCAAAAATCGCAAAGAAGCATAATAACCACATAGAAGTTTTGGGCAGTTTTAGAATATGCAAAACTCTATAAAAGTGAACTGGTCTGTGTATAAATCCAAACAAAAAATCCAATCTAGCATTTTAGTATAATAATGTTAATATAATACAAAATTTATAATAAATATAATATATTTATTATAATACATTATAATAAACATGGTATAGAAAAAATAATCAATGAGGCTAGTGTTCTAAAGTGCTCAGAATAAAAAACTAGATTTCTAAATTTAGGAGATTCCCTAAAAATATGAAGAAAGGACAAACCTTTTGTCCTTCACATCTTAGGAATCTTTCCATCTCTGCAATGGTAAATAAAGGACACTTTGAAATTAAAATTTAAGGCATTTTATTTTGAGTTAGTTATTTTGTAGTATTAATATTATAACCTAAATATGCTTCATTATGAGGTATGATGTCATAACTGTTCATACTCTGATAATGACCTTTATCACTCATTTTCAATTACATGAAGAAGAAGAAACCTAGGGAATTGTCAGATACCTTTGGTCTGTTAATACCAGAGTCAGAAAGAGTAGTGTTGGCTAAACAAGTAACAGTGAGTTCTGAGACGATTACCAATACATTTATTATGTACACAAAAGTAAATAAAATATCATGAATGTCTATTTTGACTTAAAGTATATACATTCCTTTAACAATTTGAATGTTGTCCAAGAATGAATTAGAGCAGTGATAAACAAGTTCAATATTGTGTAAGCCAATATGTCATCTCCAATTTGTAGTCAGCTACTTTAAGATAATAACATAGCATAGAGACATTTATAAACCAATGAAAATGCAAAACATCTCATGTTTTTGTTGTTTCCCAATGACCACACAATTCTTTGAAACTTTCATGCATCATCTTACCAAAGAAAGAAATTTAGTTCCCACCACATTACTGTCTCTTTTGTATGCAATAATAAATATTCAACATGCACATATTTCATCAATTTGTGCTATGCATATTTAAACTTTTGAGTTTGCATGAGTAGGTAGTTCTGCAAAACAATCTTCAGACAACACTTCAATATAGCAGGTAGTGACAAATATTCTTAGGTATGCATAACATAACCTGTGAGCAATAAACTTACAGCAAGTCCCAATTTTTACATTACATAGTATATTTTATAAGAAATATGAAATACATCTGTTCAATTCATGCAGAAGAGAAATATTAGAAAAATATGTTATAGATAATTAATAAAAAGATTATGGGTAAATAATTTGAATATATTCATTCATATTAATAAGCAACTGACTTAATAAATGAGTACAAAGGAGAAAAATATCATACAAGTTATAAAGTTGTCAAAGGGTTTTAACTTAGGAAACAAGAATATAATTATAATTTACATTTTTGATATTTATTTTATTAAGAAATCAAAAAATATATTGGATGTGCAATTGTTTGTAAACCATAAAATTATGTGAAAGAAAGACACTGAACAGAAGAAAAAAGTTTCTATTTCAATAAATATATCCAAATTTATCTCATTTTAAAGTATTGCTTTGTTACACTAAAATGCCACACAAAGAGTAAATTATAAAGATGGAGACTGGAAAATCCACTAACATAAAACCTGAATCTCTTTGATATCTGGTGTGACTCTTGTTGCATCATAACAGGACAGTGGTCATCACATTGAGAAGCAAATTTCATCCTTATTTTTATTTATAATTGTTGTTTTTTGGTGTGGAGAATTGTCTGTGTTCTGTCAATCATGTTTTAAATAAATGCTGAATGGCTGGTAGCCAGGCAGAAAGTATAGGTGGGAAAACCAGACAGCAAGTAGAGGTGGAGCAATGAGAACAGGAGTATTCTGGGAAGAAGGAAGAAGCTCTTTCCCCAGTCCTGCCTGCCCAGCTCACAGAAGAAGCAGGATGTAACCTGCCCCACTGAAAAAGATACTGAGCCATGTGGCTAATATATATAAGAATAATGGGTTAATGTAAGCTATAAGAGCTAATAAGAAGCCTGAGCTAATGGGCCAATCAGTTTATAATCTTATGGAGACCTCTGTGTGATTTTCTTTGGGAGCTTATCAGCTCTGGGAACTGGGCAGGACATAAACCCCAACAAGCTGGCCTTCATGCTACAGTTGTTTTCTAAAACTAAGAATCCCTACCTAAGATCCCTTGTCTAAATAATTAATCCCAAAGTTTTCCCAGAAAATGCCATTAACATGTTTTTTTTTGTTGTTGTTGTTGTTTTGTTTTGTTGTTGTTTTTTTTTTGTGTGTGTGTGTGTGTCCACATTTCCTGGAACCTAGTTGAAATTTTACCTTAAATCTATAGCTTATAGATAGGTTTACAAAAATTTTAAAACAATTTCTGTTTCTTAGATTTTTATGTACCAAAATTTTGCTGATGTACAGAACTATTTGATGGCCTTACTAATGAAATACTTGAAAACCTGCTCTTGAATGTAACCTCATTTTATGCTGTCTTAATTTACACATATATCCTCATTTTATATTTATGTTTTTATATCTTCTTGTATGAACCTCAGACTGTTACATATTTCGGCCAAAGCTTAGCTGTGAGTTGTTTATTGTTTTTTTAGGATTTGCTATCACTGTGCATTTGCATATATTTTTAAGTTTCCCAGTATGTTGATTTCAGTTTGAGTGAAGGAATTTTAGTTAAAATATATTTTAAAATCAGATTCCCACAAATCATTATCAAGATGATTCAAAAATATCCTTCTTATCAGAACTTTGAAAAAGCCTAATTTAGCCTAATTGTTATTTTAAAATTACATTTATGGTTAGTTCCTTTTTAAAAAAAGATGAGCAAAAAATACTAAAAATCTGCATGTAATATAATTTGCATATATATTTAATATAAGAGGAAACAGAAATAATTTTATTTATGCCAAAATATTGAAGGTATTGCATATTAAGAAATAAGAAACAAATTCTGAAGCTACCAAATCAACATCTAGTATCACCTAGACTAGAAGCCAAACTCCCCATTGATATGCAGGATTAACTTGGTTGTCACTTATTAAAATTACCACAAGTAAACTTTATGTCATAGCATTCTGTTTTTGAAAGCTTTGCTGAGCTATTTGTTATTCCTACTTATACTTAAGCAGATGTCCATTCAGGCAGTAATAATCTCCTGTTAATTACAAAGCATATGACTTAATGCCCTTGTTGACCTGATTGCTATCATTGTCTATACATTCTTTATAAACAGCACTACTATCAATCTTCCTTAATGAGAAAACATTCTGCGGAAGACAGAGCTTGTTAACCATTGATGATAAGACCACCCTACTAATAGTGCACACATCCCTCAATTTGCTCACATGTTTTCCTATCAATGGCAGAAAGTTCCATTTCATAAAATAATTCTATAGCTCTGTAAACATGGAGACAATAATATAAATCAGTTCAGGAGTATGTGTATATGATATATATCACATATATCTACCGCAGACTGACCAAAAGCAAAGAAGAAATTGATAACTGGCATGAGAACTATATAAACTCTTAAAGTGTGCCAAATGATTCTTCTAAATATCGAGGGATGGAGGAGTAAACATAACATTATTCTCTACAATAATGAAAACATTCAGTATATTTCATATCCAGAGAAAAACAACATGTTAATGTCTGTGCTCATGTAATTTTTGCTAATATGACATCGAAGGAAGCACCCCCTCTGGAACCATAAACTGATTAAGAACAAAACTGCTTATCCCCTGCCTTTTCTGGTGGTTGTAACTGAAGCCCTGTTTTAGAATGGCCATCATAACTGAAAGCGACAGCCTCACCATCACAATTGCGTTGTAATCTTATCGTTTTCTCTCGTGAGGACTAACAAAACTACAGCCTATACTTGAGGTGCAGCATCCTAAGATGTAAAAGAAAATTGGCACCTCTGTAGACATTTCATTCCTACATGTTCTTCAGAACTTAACTACAATATCATAGTTTCCTGAAACCCTTTCTATTTACAACAAGAGCAGGACACAGGGCACTAGAAACCCTGCTAGACGTGGGACAAGCTAGAGGTAAGTGAATTATAGAAAATATTTGAATGGATTTGAAGGAACAGACATTAAAATGGAGAAATAAAAATTGTCGTTCTAACATCACAAGTGTGGAAATGATGATTACTTAGGTTAAATATGAATGTAAAAGAGATAGTAAATTTCATTTTATAGCACAGAGGAGGGCAGCACTGCGGCTGTAATCCTCAGCATAGCCAGCTACAGCAATACCAAGAAAAACTAATTTAAACATTTTTCTGTACTCAGAGCATGGCATTTCTTGAAAAGTTCTTGGAAGAGCCTACCTTTAGAGTTCTAAGTGATATTTGGTGTACTCTCTCATGACTTATACTCTGTGTGTTGTCTATGGATATTTAAATTTTAAGTCAAAGAGAATGCATCTCTTTTTGCTATGCACTGATGAACATTTGATAGTGCTGTGGGACAATGGTCTTGTACTTTGTAAAGATTTATCTCTTGTACTTGTTTAATAAAATGCTGATTGGCCAGTAGTTAGGCAGGGTATATAGGCAGGATAACCAGAACAGGAGGATTATGGGAAGAGGAAAGGGGCAGTCTACAGTTGTCATCCAAACACAGAGGAAGCAAGATGAGAATGCCTCGCTGGTAAAAGGTACCAAGCCACATGGCTAATGCTGACAAGAATTCTGGGTTAATGTAAGTTATAAGAGTTAATAAGAAGCCTGAGCTAACAGACCAACCAGTTTATAATTAATGTAGACCTCTGTGTGTTTCTTTGGGACTGAACAACTGTGGGACTGGGAGGGGAGGGGGGACAGAAACCTCTGCCAACAAATGGCACCAATGTGAAAAACTGCATCCACATAGAACCTGAGAGAGCTTGGGAAGTAATTCTAGACACAAAAGAACAGAGTTAAGCATGGCTTCTTGGTAGCAGCATTTTCTCAGATAAGCTTTGTTTGCTAGAGACAAGTGCATCTCATTTAAAAGAGGCTTCCTGACTCATCTTTAGCTGCAAAAACCTTGCAGTTATTTTAAGAGGCTCTGACACAAAGCACTTAAGTGATGTTTATGAATAGCTGAAACATGCTTCTTGTTGGTGGCATGGACCTTGAAACTCCATAGAGTTCTGGCAATAAACAAGGCTCTGTCCAGTACCTCTGCCATGAGACTAGACTCTCAGAAAGCTAAGGAATGGGGTGGATCCAGTTGTCAAAAACAGGGCTTTAATCCTAGCCATATTACTTAGCAAATTAAAGATTCATGTGTTTAGAAAAAAGAGAGAGATACACTAAGGAGAAAAAAACTTCTAAATGGTTTACAATGTGTTTATAAATATATGTTGGCTTGGAAGAGAAAAGAAAAGGATAAAGTCCAAAAAAGAGAGAGAGTAGTTGGGTGTGGTGACATAAACCTTTAATCCCAGCACAGGGAGGCAGAGGCTGGAAGATCTCTGTAAGTTCAAGGACAACCTGGTTTATGGAGTGAGTTTCCAGACAACCAAAAATACACAGAGAACCCTTTCTCAAAAAAAAAATAAAATAAAAATAAAAGAAATAAGGTTTAAAATAAAGCTATATAAATATGGAAAACACAGAGAGAATCTGGATTTTCTATATGTACAGAGAAACCTCTGCCAAAATTATAGTACTGACTTGAACTTCCTAAACACTCTCAGAAGTAAAATTATTACCCTTATAACATTAAAGGCACTGAGACTCAACACAGTTAAGTAGTATGCCCAAGCTAGTAATAAAATGAGTCAGCCTCACAAAGAAAACAATTTTATAATAAAACTTGTTTTACCAATATGAATGCAGCCATGTACTTCACTTGTCAAAACCAGATATCTCTCAGGTGTCTGATAGCTTTTTCCACTAGGAAAGAGTGTGCTATTCTCACCTGGAGGTAAGCCAGACCATAAGAAGGTGTATATGCTAGTGTATGTGTGTGTAAAACTGAATATGTACCACTGCAACTTTCAAAAGGACAGGGAACTCAGTTTTAGACTATAGTGAAAATTTTAACCTCATTGAACTACTTTTCCAATCCTATTTCTTTTAATAAGTTTTTACTTGTAAAAACATCTTATTTTTGAATTTAAGTAATTGATGTTAAACATATTACAACAAATGCAGGGTTTTTCTAGGAATGATAAATTTAGTCATTAAACAAAGAACTTAGTGAGAGACCTGAGACTCAGCCCTATATGAGATGTCTCCATCAACTCCTTCCTCTCAGTGACCAGGGAAACCCATAGAAGAGGAGGCAGAAGGAGTATAAGAACCAGCAGGGATGGAAGACACCTAGAAAACAAGACCCTCTCATATGAATTCAAAGGGCCTGGGAAGCACGCACAGGGCCTGCACAGGTTGGCACTAAGTCCTCTGTGTGTGTGTGTGTGTGTATATATATATATAATGGCATCCAGTTTAGCGTTTTTTATGGAGTTTCTGAGTGTGAAAAAGAGTGGGTCTCCAATTCTTATGCCTTCTTTTGCTCTTTTCCTTCTTTCTGTTTGTTTTGTCCAATGTATTAGTTTCTCTTTTATTGTATTTTATTATTGTTCCTTAGAAGCCTGTTTGATGAGAGCCAAAAAGTGAGTGGATCTGGATGAGAGGAGATGGGAGGACAAGTTGGGAAGGCGGGACACATGTAATCAGATACATTATATAAGGAAATAAATGTATTCTCAATAAAAGGAAAAAGTTCTACTAAATACTTTAATCCAAAAATTTTCATAAAGAGATACAACCATTATGAAAAAAAATCTCAATGTTATCAGTATCAGTCACAAAATAGAGAAAATGACAGTAGAGAATAAATCATTCATTAAGAATATGAAGCAAACTACTGATAAATGATAAATAAAATCACATATATTCAAAGTCTTTAGCTGTTTTGTAGCTCTACTAACCATCCCACATTAGTGTTTCTCCTCAGAAGAAGTTCTTTGTAAATAGATCCCCCCCCCCCCACACACACACACCAATTGTTGCCTTTACGTCAATATTGTCCTTAGGAGAAATGTGATAGGAATTCTCCCATTGGTCAGTATAGGCAGTGAAGACTGAAGATAAATGCCATTCCTTTATTTTTCAGTTAGGATGCTAGGTATTGATGATTCCAAATTCAAAGAGCTCACAGACAGATGTTGAAAGGGTACTTGCCAGACAAAAATCAAAGGCTTTAAGATCAAGCTGATTAATTCTGAAACTCTGGGACATTTTACCTCCAGTAACCTATGGGGTTAGGGGATCATTGTACAAATTCACATGTGACTCAGTTTCCATCTGGAGTCAATTCTGACTTGAAAAAGTCATTTGAGTTCAAGCTTGCCTGCTCTGCCTACATCCTTGAGGGCTGTAAGAAGGTTCTGATTAAGCTCATGGGAAAGAACATTTTGCCCATGAGAAAAGAACACACTCACTAGTAGAAAGAACACTGCTGATGCCAAACCTCAGGAACATCGAGATAGAAATTGAAACTGCTTACTCAAGAACAGGAATAGTCCTGTGATTAGACACTGGCAGTCTGTACTGTGCTTTATTCTACATTTGTATAAAAGCAGACTCTAAAATAAACTTAGGGTGGTTGGTATTCACCTTCAGTTCTCCCAGATCTATCCCGTGTTGTAGGTCTCTATTTCTTACAATCTACCATGTCCTCAACCTCGTGCCTCCTTCAAGACACTCTACCTGGCTTTTTTGGAGCAGATTGAGATCATATTGAGATCATATTGAGAAATTTTGTAATTTTTACATGGTAAAAATATCTCAAGTGAGACTTCTTCACGAAATATTCATTATTAAGGTCAATGTGAGGTAAGGGACTGCTTGTCTCTCCTTAGCTGTTCTTCTGCACAAAGTAAAAATATATAAGAGGTCAGGATAGTCTTTATTTGGTTTCAATACACTCCAAAGGTGACAGTTACAAAGGGGGGATGATTAATTTTCTTTCATAAAGCAGAATTACTTTCTGTAATATCACAAACAAAATGGATGCATAAATATATATTCCATAGAGTTGATGAGAAAAGCAGGTAAACGATATGATATGCATAGCTTGGTGAAGAACCCAGAAAAAACACTCAGTAAATTTTAAACCATCATCATGTTAGGAATTTTGTGGTTATACAGATGTCGAAGGCAAAAACCTTGTATTTCCCTGGTGCTTGTAAAAAAGTGATACAGATTCTTAAAGAGATCTAGCAATAGTTAAAATTTCATCATGGTTCCTGACTTGCCAGAACTGTTCTTGTATATAATCTGGTAAAATTCACCTAATCATTACTAAATTCAGTTTATATAACAGTGATATATGGAGCTGTGCTGAACAGCTCAACAGTTCTGTCTTCTTTACCCCCTGGGATCATTTAAGTCCTGTGAACAAAAATAGGCTTAATTGTTTATGAAGCCATAACGTAAGCTGAGCAAATGTATCCATCATGCTGGCATTGCAGATAATAGCATTTTAAGTAAGTATTTTCTCTGTCCAGATACAAGTTTTAAAAAAATATGGATGATGGTATTCTGCTATACTCATAGAGCATTGTCTTGTCCAGTTATCATCAGAGAGATTTCCTCTAGTTGCAGATGGGAATCAGTGCAGAGATCCACAGCCAGACATTAGCACAAGAGAGGAAGAGAGACTACATTGAAGGTCTCCATTGTCTCCCTCCCATCTCAGATGGGAAAATCTGCAGAAGAGGGGAAGAAAGACTCTAGGAGTCAAAGGGGATGGAGAACACCAGGAGAACATGGTTCACTGAATCAACTAGGCAGGCCACACATGGGTTCAAAGGGACTTAAGTGGCAAGCACAGAGCCTGAATGGATCTACACTAGGTCTCTATATCTTCTGAATATATGGTATGGCTGTTAGCATAGTGGGGTTTGGGGGTGGATGGGGACTCTTAACAGTGGGAACGGGTGTGTGTCTGACTATTTTGCCTGTTCTTGGGATTCTTTCCCTCCAACTGGATTTTCTTGTCCAAAATCAGTATGAATTTTGCCTTGTCTTTTTTTGTTTGTTTGTTTTGTTTTTATTTTTGGAAGTTTTTGTTTTGTTTTGTTTGTTCGTTTTTATTAATTTTTTTTAAAAAAAGTATCAATCCAAATTTCCACTCCCTCCCCTACTCTCATTCTCACCACATACCCTTCAACTTCCCCCCCTCTAATCCTAAGAGAGGGTAAGGCACTTTGCTTTGTTGAAGGTCCAAGGCCCTCCCTACTAAATCTAGGTTGTGCAAGATATACATTAAAAGAGAATTGGATCCCAAAAAGCCAGTACATACAGTACATACAGTAGAGATGAATCCCAGTGTCACTGCCAGTGGCCCTTCAGTCTGCCCCAGCCATATAATTGTAAACCACATTCAGAGGGCCTACTTTGTTCCTATGCTTGTTCCTGCCCAGTCTAGCTGGAGTTGGTAGTTCCCATTAGCTCGGGTAAAGTGTTTCAGTGGATGAACCCTTCATGTTCTTGACCTCTTCGCTTATATTCTCATTCCTTATACTCTTCAACTGGACCTTGGGAACTCAGTTCAGTGCTCTGATGTGGAACCCTGTTTCCATTGGTTGTTGGACAAAGTGTCTATGGTGACATTTAAGATAATCATCAGTCTAAATACAGGACAAGGTCAGTTTGGACATCCTCTCCTCTATTGCTTAGGGTCTTAGCTGGGGTCATTCTTGTGGATTTCTGGGAATTTTTTTAGAGCCAGATGTTCAGTCATACTACAAAAGCATTTGTTCAACTTTGTTCATAGCAGCATTATTTGTTAAAGGCAGAACCTGGAACCAACCTAGATGTTCCTCAACTGAATAATGGATAAAGAAAGTGTGGCACATTTAAACATTAGAGTATAGTCAGTGGTAAAAAAACAATGACATCCTGAATTTTGCATGCAAATGGATGGAATTAGAAAACACTATCCTGAATGAGGAAACCCAGACTCCCCAAAAATGAATATGGTATGTGCTCACTCATATATGGATACTAGCTATAAACAAAGAACATTGACCCTATAATTCATGATCCTAGAGAAGCTAAGTAATAAGGTGACCCCCCCGAACAAAAAGTATATAGACCGACCTGGAAATTGGAAACAGACAAGATTTCCTGAACAAAATTGGGAACATTGGGGTAGAGTTAGAAGGATCGGGAGAAGGGGAAGAGGAGGGAAGAAGGGGAGGGTTAAGGAAAGATATATTTTGATTGAGGGAGCCATTATGGGGTTAGCAAGAAGCCTTGTCTTGTTGTATCTTGTTTTGTCTTTTCTGGCTGTCCTCTCTTGGTGACCTCTTGTCAAAAAAGCAGGGTGGGGCCTGTAGGACAATGGTCTTGTACCCTGTAAAGATTTGTCATTTGTACTGGTTTAATTAAATGCTGATTGGCCAGTTCCAAGTAGGAAGTACAGGTGGGGTGACCAGAACAAGAGGATTCTGAAAGGAGGAAAGGCTTAGTCTGCAGTTGTCACCCAGATGCAGAGGAAGCAAAATGAGAATGCCTCACTGAAAAAGGTACCAAGCCACATGACTAACACAGAAAAGAATTATGGGTTAATACAAGATGTAAGAATTAATTAATAAGAAGCCTGAGCTATTAGGCTAATCAGTTTATAATAAATGTAGGCCTCTTTGGGACTGAAAAACTGCGGACCAGGTGGGACAGAAGCATTTGTCAAGAGAAAAGGAGGGGGAGTGGTTCTGCAGGAGGGGAAAGTGTGGAGATCATAACGAAGAGTGGAGGGAGCAGACACTGCGGTTGGGCTGTGTTGAGAGAAAAATCTATTTTCAATTAAAAAAAAACATGATCATGCTATCACCATGCAAATGATAAAACATCTTAGCAATGGTATCCACATCAATAGTCCCCCCTCCAAGTAAATGAAGACTTCAATAGTACATACATTGAATATCTCTTCATAGTGGATAAATAAACTGTCTTGTTTTCCAATCCTGTGTGTTAATCCATAAACTTCCCTTCAGCTGGTACATTATTAAATAATCTACATTAGTAAAATGAATAGAACTGTTCCTTGATTTTGATGCTAATAGACTATAAATTATATATATATATATGTATTGCTTGAACTCTATTTCTTTAATAAATAATCGTAACCCTGTCAATATTTAATCAAGAAATGTGGATAGCATGAGTCTACACTCATAGGTTAGTAGCTAGTGACAGTTAATGCCTGCTGATGTAGAAGGAGTCATTTCATTCAGTGGTAAGTTGCCCATCCTCTAGTAAATAGCCACACAATGATTATACAAAAATTGCAATTAATTCAAGCAGCCATCTAAGTAAATAAATTTAAATAAATAGTAGTGTAAATGACATGAAAAAAGTAGGGAGAGTGTTGTGGAAGAAGGGGAATGACAATGGGATAAATGATCAAATAAGTACATACATGAGTAAAATTATAAAAGAAAAAATATTGCTTAAATCTCTAAGAAAATAATTTCCTAAGCCAGACAATTGTTTCATAGGTCCAAATAATCTCGGTCAATTTATTTGGTAATTTTGTTAATAAAATATCAATGTTTCTTCCATTAAAAAGTTTAATAACTGGTATAGAATCCTCTTCAACAGTTTTAAATCTATATTTCTCCCCACAATTTCAACTTATTGTAGAATAAAGTGAAAAAGCCACTTCCCTCAGCACATCCTGATGCAACACAGTTTCCCATGCTAGTATCTGTCAGTTTCATTGGGAGCTGCTAAGTTTTAGGAGATGTCCCAACCGTTCTATAGCAGCAGTTTGCCGTCACCTTACATTTCACCTGGACAAAATACTTTGAGTCAGGCTCCGATTTACAAGCTGTTTATCAGTTGTATCCTTTCCTTTGCAAGAACCATACAGTCACAAACACCACCACCCTAGGCATGATCCCCTGATATGGGTGGAGTAGGAATTGCTTTAGCCCTGGTCTTAAAGCCCCCCCCCACTTTCACCTTTAATATGTTTGTATATTTCTTTGCTTTGCTATCAACAATAAACATAATGAGCAATTACTGAATATATTGTCAATATTTCTCTTAGAGATCTCTCTTCATCTTGTTCTCCCCTCCCCCACCTCTGTGTGTGTGTGTGTGTGTGTGTGTGTGTGTGTGTGAGAGAGAGAGAGAGAGAGAGAGAGAGAGAGAGAGAGAGAGAGAGAAAGAGAGAGAAAGAGAGAGAGAGAGAGAGAGAGAGAGAGAGAGAGAGAGAGAGAATGTGTGTGTGATTCTGTATGTGTTCAGATATTCTCCGTGATCTCATTTTGCATAGTTTATTTCAGAAATATAATTGCCAGTGCATCAGAGCAGATCATAGATCAGTCACAAACATGATGCAGGTCTCAGTAGTCAATTTATAATACTTATGGGAGAAACAAAACTGAATAAGACAACAGTGAGCCGCTAAGGAAAGCTTTCTCATGTCTGGTAGGTGACAGAGAAAGTGAAGCAAGACCAATCCCATTACCAGTAGTTATGCTTCAGCCACCCCAATTCCATTCATTTTGCTTTTGTTTCTGATGTTCAGAGACTGTTTGATGAATTCCCTTCTGGGGACAGACAAGTCCTGAGAGAATATGCATTAAAAAGTTATGAAGACTGCATAATTTATTAAACCTGACTCATTATCAAAGCTTTTAGCATACAATTCATTTAATAAGAACCATTGGGGAAACGACTGTTGTGTTGATCTGATCACATAAGCTGTGGCATAATTTTCCTTGCCTGGAGTGGTTTATGTCATCTTGAACAACTCGGATACTCACACTTGTCTTGCTGCTAGGAAAGAGATGCATGGGTTTTGTCATTTGTTAATGGGTTTACATTTTCATTATCTTCTGGAAAGAAAGCTACAGTGTTTCTGTGAAATGATTGAACAATTAAATAGAGAAGTTATAGTATGTATACATACACACACACACACACACACACATATATATATATATATATATATATATATATATATATATATATATATATATATATAACAGGTTTACAAAAAGGTTTACAAAAAGGCATCTACTTATTAGGTTTGCTCAAGATAAAAGTTGGCGGCCAGAGCTACATGAGACCCTGTCTAGAAAAAAAAAATAAAAATGAAAATAATCAGAATGATCAGCCGGCCTGACTGTTCTTCACAAAGAATAAACCAACATTGTGAGCAAAGAGACAGGGAGAACAAGTGACATACATGACCCCAGCTCACAGCAGATAACAGGCAGCCTATCATCAAATAATAAAAGCTACAAACACTAGATGAGGTGAGATGTCAGTGGTATGAGATGCTCCAGAGATGCTTTTTGTCCAGAAACCTTTCTCCAACCCTGGGCAGGCTTTGTTTCATTTAATATCTAGCTCCTTTTCAAGACAAATGTTATCAACCTCTTTCAATGACTAAATAAATTCAAATAATATCTTGAAATTCATTAGCCATTATCCAGTTTGGCCAATGGGAACATTTGTTTTATGTGTACTTTTACTCATTGCAAACATGCTGCAATCTTATAGCAACATTTTTTATCTCTAAAATATAAAGCCCCGGACACAGAAGAGCTGCTCCAAAAGGTCTGTGTGGTTTTGTTTTAAATACATTGTCATATAACATTATAAAAAGGATTCATTTTGCCTCTCTGGAGAGAAGATGTGAGCACATTTTCCCCCATAACACTACTGCAGTTCCTTTCTATTTTTCCCACTGAATGAATAGGAAACAATATCATATTGTGAATTTTTTGTTTTTATTACACATATAATGACTTACCATTCTCAATGCCCAATTGCAGATTTCTATCTTAAGTCAAAATATACATAGGCATATTGCAAAATAAATATGAATTCAGTGCTGTGGTTGAGCAAATGTTGTGTATCATTAAGTATGGACAATAAGGCATATATGCATCTTACAAAAGAACTAAGGTATATAGGAAATAGACACAAATGGAATAGCTAGTAGATGCCACAGAATAAAAGGTACCACAAAAAAGTGAAGGAAGGAAATTTCTTTCTCTCCAACATAGTAAAGAGCATTTTTTAAAGGAAAATGACATGACCCTGGATTTCACTGAGTGATATGATTTTGATGACTATTATGTGAGAAATAGCTAATACATGCAGAAGTAATAAACCAAGAGGAGTTGAATTCAGAACTATGAACTTAGAAATTTTCAGTAAAATTTCTTGTTATAATAGCATAATAAATATTTTTTTCTTTTCTAAAATTAGTTTATAAGAATAAAATATCATGCATTACAACTTTTAAAAAATTATACTTGGTAAGAAATGCAAAAGTATTAATTCTCTCTATATATTAAATTTTAAACAATTACTGGTAAAGCATATTATTATTATTATAAAACTCAATTACTGTGAAAAATCTGAAAGTAAATTTAAATCTTCACTTCCTTCATAACACAGAACTACTAAAAGTAAAAAGGTGTTATGAAAATAGATGTGACTTTCTAAATTTTAATTTGAAATAAAGTAGAATTACTGACTCAAGCTGAGCTATATTTTGATTTGATTTTTTAACATATTGATATTTACTCTCTATGCTATCCACATATCAGTGAGGCCCACATTTGATTCATGTTTATGAAAAGGATTTTAAATACATGGAGCCAGATACGTAGCACCAATAATTTACCTATAGAGTGATTTTTTATCTTAATTCTAAAAATCTGAGTGTATAGCTGTTTGACATCTTTCAAAATCAACACAGCAACACAGACATGTAGGGAACCTTTTCTCAAATCAAATGTACTCTCCATGACGTTTTGTTTCAGTTGGTCATAACAGCTCCTTCCTTACTGAGGCATCACTGCCACTGGATTTCTATGGATTCTTTTCATAATCACAGCTGGGTGCTATTGGTCCCGTGAATAGTCCATTTGACATCAAAACTATCACTGTCTCCTTTCTGTTAAAGTTCAGTAAGCATGGTGGGAATCCATAATTCTTACTGTTTGAAAGGAACGAACTTATCAGAGACAGAGCTTAAATATACATATAATTAGCAATCTGTCATGTTAGTTATTAAAAATTAAGCAAAGCATCCCAAAAAGAGGTTCTACTGGGATGCCCCAAGGTGGGAACAGCAATGGGTTCTACATTGTGGATTTTAAATAAGTTTTTATAAATATTTAAAAAGTGAGTAAGATATTCTTGAAGAAAGATGATTATGATTTTTTTCTACTTTAAATCATGGGTAGTTTGTTTTAGACTACTTCCTCTACAATGTCCACAAAAGAGGAGGCATGGTGAAATTGCAATGCCACTGATATACTATCAGGTCTTCTGAGGAACAGTTCTTCAGAAAAAGTTCACATAAACATGTGAGCTGCTATAGCACAAATAACCTGTCACTATAAGGGTATCTTGCCACAAAAGGGTATCATAACTGTCATGAGACACAGACAGGCTACTGAAATGTAACCATTGATGAGATGTGACCACTAATATGATATGAGACAGGCTACTAAGATGTAACCAAAATTTTCTTTTCATATCTAACTCCTTGTTTATGTGTGTTTAGAATTGTCTTCTACCTGAAATAGATTTATCTTCCTAGATATTTTCTTAGAAGCTATTCCTATTATTTGGGTCTCAAAGTTCAAGTGTTATAAGAGTATATGAAAGAGTAACAGTGCCTTGATTGTGCTCCTCAGAGCTTCATGGGAACCAGTGAGAGCCTTGGATTTCATGTGTACTTGTTTTTCCTATATCACGTTCTTCCTTTTCTTTAGCCGGCTTGCGTGTCTTATATCCAGTTAAAAGCCCTTTTATTTTTCTTTCCTAGTATTCACAACCTTGTTATTTTAAACCTAGCATCCCTTTAACCCTATCATTTGTGTACACTGCAAAAAAGAACGTTTGACTTTATACTTATTACCAGAATTTTCATCATCTTGTGTCTGTATTGCTTCCTGTAATGCACTAGTGCCAAAGCACTGGCGGTCAAGAGTTACCAAGCCTGTCCAAGAGCCCACTGTAAGAATGAAAGCATGCCTTGCACTATGCTGGGAGCCTGTTATGAGTCTCTAAACATCTGCTGTCTGTCAGAGTAAATCTGCCTATTAGTGATTTAAATCCCCTTCCTTCCAGGGATTCATACAGGATAAGAGATACAAAATGGAGACATGTTGTTATAACGCCCTCAGTATTGATTCTAAATCACATCAGTCTGCTATGGTTTAAGAAGATCAGGAGCTTCTAGAATCCTCCACAAGATCCAATAGGGCTCTGTTAAAGAAGAACTGAGTTAATTGTTCTGAACTGACATAGTAGAGTCACTTTACTAAGCTTCTGCCTCTCAGGCGGGTTGGAAAAAATAAGGAGGTAGGTGTACTGCAGAATTTGGTCTATTGACGCAGAGAAACACCATTACCAAAAATAAAGCGGGGGTGGAAGGGATTTATTTGGCATATGCTTCCATATCACTGTTCATAATTGAAGGAAATCAGGCCAAGAACTCAAACAGGGCAGGAACCTGGAGGCAGGATCTGATACAGAGGCCATGGATGGGTGTTGCCTACCAGCTTGCTCCTATGGCTTGCTCAGTCTGCTTTCTTAAAGAGCCCAGAACCATCAGGAAAGGCAGCACCCACAATGGGCTGGGACCTTTCTATTAGTCACTGAATTGAAAAATACCTTACAGCTGGATCTTATGGAGACGTTTTCTTATTGAAGCTCTCTGCTCTGATGAGCACAACGGTCCTGGCAGGCCACTTCTACAAACCTCCACAAATGGTCAACAGAAAATGCAATCACATCTAAACATCTGCATGGCTAGAAATATCCAACCCCAAGTAATACAGAATCGCCTAGTTAAGACATTGCTTCCTGGTTAGTTCTGTTCAATCATCCTCCATATTTCAAGACTTTAAAATCTGAACTAGAGAGCAAGGGGAACAATGGAGTGTTCTGAAAATGAAAGAAATGCTAACCATAATAGATATTCCATTATAAACTTCAAGCCTGCATTTGACTAGAACTGAAAAAGGGACAAACTATATCACTATGTATTTATTAAACATTCACTGGGTTTTGATCCTGCTGCACGTACTGGCTTTGTGGGAGCCTAGCCTGTTTGGATGCTCACCTTCCTAGACCTGGATGGAGAGGGGGGAGGACCTTGGACTTCCCACAGGGCAGGGAACCCTGACTGCTCTTCAGACTGGAGAGGGAGGGGGAGGAGAGTGGGGGATGGGGAGTGGGGGGAGAGGGAAGGAAAACGGAGGCGGGGAGGAGGGAGAAATTTTTAATTAAAAAAAAAAGTAATTCTGGGTTTTCTTTTAAATAAACATATACTTTCAGAAAAAAAATTCAAGTTCTCAAAAGGAGATTCTTTGGCTAAAATTTCTGAAGAATTGTTTGATAAATCAATCACAAAAACAACTGATAGAAAAGCTCCAGTTTAACAGAACTAATTAAAATTATTTTTTTTCCTGGAAACCAATATATTTTGTTGGCTGTTCAATGAAATGTTTATTGAGTTTTCACTACATGCTAGGCATTATTCCTAGCTACAATGATGAAGAAAACTGTATAGCCTATAACTTACAAGGCTAGGAGATGAATGCTGTTATTATCCATGTCATTTTAGAGATAAACAAAGAAAGTAGAATTAATTTTTCAAAGTCACTCAAATGGGTAATGATCCATTCAGTTATTCCCTTTTGAAATATACTAAAGTAAATTGGAAACATAAATATTGTCTTACTTTTTATAAATTTACTACATATATACATATGATTAAATTATCAGCAAAATGGCTAATTAAAACAAATAATAAAAATAAAAATAAATATATATATTTCTAAACTATGGTCTCTAAACTTTAATTCTAACAAAGTGGAAATCATATTGAAAAAATCCAATTAGCAATTCAGAAAAACATGTGAGATATTTATAAAACATAAAGAGAAGCAGTAAAATAATTTAAAATAAGAAAAATAAAACACATAAAGAATAGATTCCTGAATCTTAATTTAACTATAAAAATAGTGAAGCATTACTAATAATTTAATAATTAAAATTTTTCTAGATAATAAAATCTTATTCTGAAATATGAAAATATGGTATACAAAAACATCCATAAAATTAGACCAATATCTCCATCTAGATGACCTGGAGAGATGAATTAGGGGGAAAAGGCACTTGCCTTCAAATTTGAAGAGCTGACTTCAGTTCATGAGACCATATGGACTAAACTAGAAAACAGGCCCCAAGAAGTTGTCATCTGCTGAACTGTAAAAACATAAAAATATATAATTTAATTTTAAGATTAAAAATAAAGACACGGTGATTAAGTCAATGCTACATGAGAGTTCTTCCTGGATAAATATGCAGAAGAAAGAAGTTCCTCACAGCATGAAACTTCAAAACCACTGGTAAAATATATCTATAGAGAAAGATTTAAATGAGGAAATTCCAGGAAGAGAGGAATCAAAGAACTTGTTTAGTCGATGCTCAGCATTACAGGTGCAATCACTGGGTCTAGGAATTCAAAGGTCAATAATACTTCAGATCTAAATTTAAGATTCTGATTGATCAGTCATCAGCAGAAATGGAGTAGATTTTTCAGCATATGCAAAGCAGGCAATCTCTAAGTAGCTAAAATCTCATATAGGTAATTCTGAAAATAATTCAATGAGTCAAACTTTGAGATAATTATCAGTGAACTTCTTAAACAGTACAGTCCAGGTTACAATGAAAGACTAGTCTAGCAATCAGTCCACGGGATCAGTTTTGGTCTTTCATACAACAGTTGCATCAGACTTAGTATGTGTGTGGATACACTCAAATATTCTTTCTGTATATATACCACACTGTTTCATGCTGATATTGTAATATTTAGCAATGAAACTACCCAAATACAATTGCTATATATCACCATTAAAGTGGAATTTGAATATTAATTTCTCCTCAGAGAGATAATTAGAGTGAACAAAAGCAGTATCTAGAGAAGTTGTAAGCTAAGCATTTTACCAGCTACAAACATGCTTTTTACTGTGGGTGATTAGACATAAGTTATTTTAGCTTACAGCAAATGAACAAAAGAACAGACTACTGACACTACTTTCAGAGAAAATTCTAATCACTTTCTCTCTCCCATTCTTATTTTTATTCTTGTTTCCTTAGAATTACCATGGCACAGCTTCTGGGGAAAAAATCTACTGACGTACATATCATTGATATTACTTCAACTGACTTGAGACTAACAATATGAGCCATGAATATAACCACATAAAATACAAATAGCCTTAATATCCTGGGCGCGAGGGAGAAAATAACAAATAGCAGCTTTAAAGTTATGGGAAATGGAGCTAAAATATCATTCTGATAAATTAACCAATAAGACCCATTAGACTTATTTTTTTTAAAAAAGCAAAATGCCAGGCACTTTGAATGAAGTTAATAAATCCAGATAGCCGGGTGATGGTGGCGCATGCCTTTAATCCCAGCAGTCGGGAGGCAGAGGCAGGCAATCTCTGTGAGTTCGAGACCAGCCTGGTCTACAGAGCTAATTCCAGGACAGGCTCCAAAGCCACAGAGAAACCCTGTCTCGAAAAACAAAAACAAAAAAAAAAAAAAAAAAAAAAAAAAAATCCAGATAGGAAATATTTTATTAAGAAGCTGTTAAAAGGGAAAAGAACTTGAACTTTAGAAAACTGTGGATTGAAAACATGATTGAAGACTAAAATAATAGTAATTGGAAGACTAATAAAGAAGCAAAAACTGTGTATCACAGTTCAAAATATCAAGGTCAAATTTTAAAAAATATTTCTTGAATGATGCACACATGCAATGTTCTTATTTTTAAAGAAGTTCAAAGCACAGAAGCAAGAAATAAAAGAAAGTCCCATGTAATGTACCCTTGCTTTATCTCATTGCAATTACACCAGGTCTGTCATACTCAGAGACTGCAAGCATTTCAGTAAGAACGACATAGATTTCATGCATGAAATCGTACTGTCATGAATAAAAATAATTTCACTTATTCCTTTTCTGTTTTCATCATCTAGCTTTAAGTCGGTTGGTTGTCTTATTGCTCTATGACTTCAGGTACAGTAATAAATAGGTATAGAGTAAATGTGCATCTTGGTCTGATTTCTGACGTTAGTGGAAATGTTTTAAGTTTCTCAATATTTGGAATGATTTTGGTTGTGAATTATCATAAACTGCCTTTATTATGTTGAGATATATCCCTTGTATCACTACTGTCTCCAGGACTTTTATCATGAAGGCATGTTGGATTTTGCTAAAGGCTTTTTCTGCATCTAATGAAGTGATAACGTGGTTTTCATCTTTTATTTATCAGTGGATTACATTTATTGCTTCATATGTGTCAAACCATCCTATTCTTGAATCTCAAAAATAAAATAAACTTGACCACCATGCATATGATTTTATATGTTTTTAAAGTTGATATTCAAGTACTTTTTTGAAAAAATTGCATTTATGTTCATAAGGGATATTGGTCTTTATTTTCTTTTTGTTGAATCTTTGTGTGGTGTTGGTATCAAGGGAATAACTCAGTGGCACAACAAAAGACCTTCTAAATAAGACCCTGATAGTACATGCTTTGAAACTAACTATTAATAAAAGGGATTTTATAAAGATAAGAAGATACTGTATAGCAAAGGAAAACATGATTTCAACAAAGTAGCAGCATATGGAATGGAAAATATATACAGAAATTGTACATCTGACAAAAGGTTAGTATTTAGAATATACAAATAACTAAAAACATGGTACATCAAAAAATAAACCAATTTTATAATAACACAGAAGTAAAAATAGAGTTCTCAAAAGACGGGACTAATGGCTGAGACAATCCTTAAAAAGAAATGTCCAGCTGTTAAGAAAAATGAAAAATTTCAGGTAAATGGACAAAGCTAGAAACAATCAACCTGTGAGATGTAACCAATACCCAGATAGACAAAGATTTCATGTTCTCTCTTATATGTTCATGTTAGTTGTTAATCTTTAGAAGTGTGGGTTTCATCTAAATTATCCACATGGGTTATATAGCTGATAAGGGATCAGGGGAAGAGGAGGAATTCTTGCAATCAAAGGGAAAGAGAGCACAGTGTTGTTAATGGATAAAGATGAAACTGGAAATAGGAAGAACGGGGAGGGGAATGGGCGAGAGAGGTAAAAGATGGACCATAGGGAAGGATAACTATCACTAAAGACCTTTTGGCAAGGTGTGTGGAAACCTACTACGGTACTTTGAATGTAATTGACCACCATAAGCTCATACAAAGTATTATTGTTAGGAGATATGTCCTTGATGGAGGAAGTGTATCACTATGCGGGCCAGGTTTGAGGTCTCCTATGATCAAGCGACACACAGTGTCTCAGATCACTTGACCCTGTGGATCAAGATGTAGAACTCTCCACTCCCTCTCCAGCACCATGTCTGTCTGCACACCACCATGCCATACCATGATGATAATGAACTTAACCTCTGAAAATATGTTACCCTAAATAAATGTATTTCCTTTGTAAGAGTTGCCATGGTCATGGTGTCTTTTCACAATAGAAGCCCTAAATAAGACAACTACTACTCAGGAAAGTCATGAAATATGTAAAAAGGGAATGTAAATGAAGTTATTATATATGAGGGATGACAATCTCCTAATTAAACATAAGACACCAAATATAACACGTGATAGCATGAGTAGGCTACATGGTGTTATACTAAAAGGGTCCTGTAGTACCCCACCCCAAACATTAAAGACTATTTCCAGGGCTATTGGATACCCTTCACAACCTGATGGCAAGGATCTATTCTGGGGTGGGGGGGGGGGGTTAAAAACCTTACTTTATGTTATTTAACATGAAAAAAAAAATCTAACAGATACCCAACTAGAAGCTTCACTCCTACTGATCAGCATACTAGTGACAGGACATATTATACAAGTGACAAGTGACCAGAGAAGAAAAGTAACCATCAATGTCACTCATCTATGAATCCTGTGACCTACCTACTATGAATTGCCTGCAATATATAATGGTACAATAGTAGCACAAATAACATGGGTGTAACTGATCAGTTTAGGGGTGGTTTTTTTTTGTTTTTTTTTTTGTTTTTTTTTTTTTTGGTTTTTTGAGACAGGGTTTCTCTGTGGTTTTGGAGCCTGTCCTGGAACTAGCTCTTAAGGCCCATCCCATGAGACAGAGTCCACATCTGATGCTGTTAATGAGGCCAAATGCCTGAGACTGGATAGGTCACGCTCCTTAGAGAAAAACTCCTGCTAATATTCTGCTAAATGGACATAGTGACAAAACTGCTCTTGATGATATATTGCTATGTTCAATGAATTGTTCAGCCCTCACCAGAGAAGCCATTCCTTGCAGTAGGTGGCAATTAACACAGAGACCCACAATTGGACAATGGTCAGGGAGTAAAAGAATTAGGAGCACACAATCCTAAATAGAATGTATTTATCACCCTTATCTCCTTATAGCTCAGAGAACTATGTGGAAGAAGAAGTTAAAGGATTGTGATGGTCAGAGGTGGTAGATAATTCCAAGGAAACGGTGTCTTCTAGACATAACAGCGCTGGTGCAGATATGAACCCACAGAGACTCTTAGCATTCACAAGAATATTGGGGGAGGCTGCTTGTTTGTCCTGGCCACCCAGAACCAAAATAATCACACAGAAACTGTATTAGTTAAATCAATGCTTGACTCATTAGCTCTAGCTTCTTATTGGCTAACTCTTACATATTAATTTAACCCATCTCAAGTAATCTCTGTATCACGTGGCTGTGGCTTATCAGCTAAAGTTCCAGCATCTATCTCCAGCGGGGCTACATGGCTTTTCTCTGACTCTGCATTCTCTCTCCAGCATTCAGCTTATTTTTTTTCCACCTAGCTCTCTTCCCCTATAGCTCTGCTATAAGCCCAAAGCATTTCCTTTATTCATCAATTGTAATCATAGCATACAGAGAGAAATCCCATATCACAAGACTGCACAAATTCAGGTCAGACAAAAATCTTAGCAAGGTGAAGAGAAAGTGAGCACAAAGATAAATTCCTAACCAAGAAGTTTTTTTCTAATTATCTCCAGTGGAGAGAAAGAAAATCAGCTTTCTCCAACAGAATGACACTTGGTATGACAACCACACGTTCTTAGCTTCACTCAACACAAAACATACTCCATGTGTTTTAGTTTGCTGCTGTTGTTGTTATGGCTTAGTAATTTTTCTGTTTTAACTTTTTGAGAGAAAGAGAGAGAAAAAGAGCATGAAGTTGACTGTGTATGAAGGTAGGGAGGATCTGAGGAAAAAGGAAAGAATATGATCAAAATGTATTGTATAAAATTTTAATAACTTTTTTAAAGTATTAATAATAACAAAATAAAAAATTCCACAAAGAAACATTACTTTAGAGTCATTCTCTTCTACAAGCATAAAACCAGGTCTCAGCAAATACTAGTGGAGCTCTCACCTGACTTCTTATTCTGCCTCAAACATAAATTCAGGCTTAGCCAAATGACCCTTCTATGTAAAGATTCCTTCCCCCTTTCTCAACTCTCTCTCTCTGAATTAGTTTGCCAATGCCAAATTTTCTCATATTTTCTTTTTCTCCAAATATAAATGCTTCCTTATGTAGGAACTGGATGAATGTTATATAGTTTTCTCTCTAACACAAAGCAAGCAAGGACCTGGCTAAAACATCAAGATGAAGCACAAACTCCAATGATCATATCCCAAACCAAGTCAGAAACAGTAATTAGAAAATGGTAGTTATCTCAGTTAGGCTTTCCATTTCTATGAGATAATGAGGCTGGCTTGATGGTCCAGAAATTTAGTCCATAATCATCATGGATAGAAGCAAGGAGGTACAAAGGCAAACATTTTCTGTAGTAGGAACTGGGAGTTCTCCAACTGAACCTGCAGGCCAGGAAGAGAGAATGGCAATGGACCTGGCTTGAGCCTCTGGAATCTCAAAGCCCACCTCCAGTAACACACTTCCTAAATAAGGCCACACTTATTCTACAATGCCACATCACTATAAGTCTTAGGGGGGTCATTTTAATTCAACCCACCACAATAGTCTATTTCCAATTTTACATTTTCAATGCTCTTTCCAAGATACTTTGTTATTTATGAAAGATACTATTGATGCATATCACCTACCTAGTTGACCTTGGGTTGGAGTATTGCAATGGGAGCCACTGCCCTGAGATTTGGAGAGTGGAGACTCCTTTGCTTTAGACAGTTGAGGTAGGTAATGTTAGTTGAATGGAAGTTTCATAATACATTCCTCATATTTTTTTTTCAAACTAACTTTTCACGATTGAAGACTTAGAGAGTTTTTGTGAATTATCCATAGATTCAAGAAAATTAAAGTAGAATCCTGGCAAATGATTACGAAGTACCTGATATTTGAATCTTTAATAGTTTAGACTGGGACCATTAGGGAAAATCTTCTAGGTATTTACTCTCTTGTCTCTTTCTTTTAACAGTTGTTTCTAAAGTAAACTCTGTCTCCAAATCTCAGAGTGGATGAATAATTAAGTGAATAAATTCAGATCTTGCCACTGCGTCTGCCACCTCCAGTGTTGAGAACAGATGGGAGCAAGAGTAGAAATCTCATGTGCTTGCATTTATTTCTAAAGTAACAGTTAATTCAAAGCTAGTTATATGAGCAATAAAGAATTCCGTATCTGTTTCATGGGTTTCTAAGTATTTTCTAAGAACAGAATCTAATAATAGTAACAGGATGTAAGTTCATATAAAGTAAATGCACTTGATACTCCTCAGTCCTATAGAAAAAAAAGAGTTTGTAACTGACTTCTTTCTTATCATTTCTGTTATTTCAAGTGTATATAATTCTGATGCATATAATATTTTTTCACGTATAACTGTTATTTCGTGAGCTCTAAGACACCTTTTTTGATCAGTATTATTATTACACACTACACTCTGAATTGAACCAAATTCCAAGCAATTTTTAGGCTTTTCTCTTTGCTTTCGTTATCTCCTGAGGTTAATAGAGATATAAATAGTTTATAAACACTTACATACTAACACAAAGAATGGCTATGCTAGAGGTTTTGAAATTGTGGTGTTTCTGAATTACAGATACAAAAACTTGAAAATACTATTGATAGAAATGTAAATTGGGAAATTCTGTTTGGAACTAAAGTATTTTCTTATATAATCCCCTCACCTCCAGTTTCTGCCCCATTCCAGGTTTTCTTCCAGATCATATTTTCTGTATTCTCTAGAGAACTGGGATATCCCCAGATTTGATCAGAACATTTAGTTCAGATCTGAGACAATGTAGACAAAAGATAATATTCTTTCAGGCCCAACCTCTCACAGACTCTCAATGTTTTATGTTAAATGCAGAGGACACAATGGGATCCAGGAGATACCAGAAGTTGGTAGAATGACTGTATGAAATGAAGCCTCCACCTAAACCCACATTGAATAATTACAAAAACAGGCAGAAATGCATCTTTTGTTAAGGCACTGAGAATTAAGGAATTAATGATTAAGAAGATATTGAACTAATTTGACTGAATATGCCAACTAAATCTATCTCATACCCAATATTTTTCTATGCAATATAATATTCTAAAATGAGTATTTCAGAATGATTTTCAAAAATGTCTCTCTGTGTGTCTGTCTGTCTGTGTGTCTTATTTACTAGTCAGGATGAGTGTGCACTGTTTTTGTGAATGTCTGTGTGTATGCACACAAAATTACATGCTTTTAAAAAATTGTTATTGGTGCTGGCAATATGCCACCATGAGTAAAGGCTTTGCTACCAAGCCTGGAAAAGTGAGTCCATTCCCCCAAAAACCACATGGTAGAAGAACTGTCTTCCTGAAACTCATTCTCCAACTTGCACACTTGCAGCACAGCTTATTTCCTTCCCCTTGTCTCAAAAATATATTAAAAAAAATAAATGCTAAAACTTTAAGCTGTCATAACAAAATAGTATCTGGTCAAAAAAAACAACCTCAGGAAGAAATAAAATTGTCATCTGTGTAACAGAGTTGGCAGTGTTCTGACATTTGAACAATATGTAGATAAGTTTTCTTTCCCTGTAAATGAATATCCAAGAGTTATATTCTATCCAGTATTCAGTATCACAATAAAATGCATTACTCAAAAAATTTGTTTGTCAATCCAAATTTTTTAAACTGCCTCTTGTTTTCCACTGGGATACGGGAAGAACATTATGTCAACTACATTATTCTATACTGTGATTTGCAATGCAAAAATAGGATCCATTACCAAAATCAAAGACACTCCAGTGAAATATGGGATACTGTTATTGCTATGTGCGTATAGAAATTGTATGTATATATCGTTACATTGCCTAATTCAGACTCATGCATAATCATCCTAAGATGCTCAGAAACATGTGTATTTACTGTTCAGTAGGCATTACAAAGTATTTTCGTACGCTGTGGTATGTCAGATTTGGCTTCATGCATAGGAAAATATGGACCCTTAAAGCTCTATTGACATTTGGAAAAAACAATCTGTCTTCATAGAGTACCATCTGTTTACCATATTGTCTATCAAAAAGATACAGAATCCATTGTGTTGTGAACATTCACATAAGAAGTTATTGCACTTTGTTTTATCTTTTTGAGTAACTGAATAGCATAAAATATCACTTTGCTAGAAAGGAGGCTCAATTTCTACTTTGAAAATAAGTATGGAAACATGGTTTCCAGTTTTTAAAATCTAAATTACTTCCCTTTTTTTAAACATTTTTATATTCACATTTTCCTTGTCAAAATCTACCATGTATATGATAACCAATAACCAGAATTAGTTCATATCATATTTTTTGAGCATTTAAAGTTATGAAAAATGCCCAAAATAATTTTACATTAGTGTTGTACGTTAAAACCCAAGAAATAACAGAGAGATGACTTAAAGTTTAAGAGCACTTTCTCTTCTTGCAGAGAAACAGATGGTCGAAATGCCCACCTGGTGGCTTAATACTGTGTGTACCAGGGAGTCTGGTACCTTCTTCTGGTCTCTACAGGCACCAGGCATGCATATGGTGCACATACATGCATTTAGGTGGAACACTCATGTACATAAAAGAATAAATTAATTTTAAAAACTCCATTCAATGTTCTTCAATGTTTTTATATAAAATAGGCAAATATTTACTGAACATAACTGAAGAAGAAAAACCGATGACACATCACAACACAAATTGGGATTCTGAAGAAAACATAAAGATATTGAGACTAAGTGGGTTGCTGGCTTCCTATCTTGTTTTGGCATAAACAAAGCCCAATTTAAAACACTATGAAAATCTAATCTGCTATTTTAGAGAAGAACAAAAGCAATATAAGTCCTGCTGGGTGTGAACGTAAAAGAAAATTGCTTCTCTGACTCAGTAAGGAGTTGAATTAACTCTAGAAATATCATTACTTTTAAATAAGGTTTTTCTTTTCAGCCAACCCTGAGTTTTTAAAGCTGAGATCACCTATTTACAGGCTTGACTATATGTTTAAACAGGAACAAGACCTAATGAAGCTTTACATACAGTAAGGATGGCCAAGATACATAACCTAGAATTCCCATTAGGTCTACATTCCTCTGGCTACTGCCTACCCTTTTTTTCTTTAATAATTGTATAGCAAATTCATAGATATATAAAACAATATATTTTATAAATTGTGTATTTGGAAAATTTAAAAATTAGTCACAAGTATATAGAAGGCAATCTAATCCTTTAAATTAATATTTTCTATCAAAATATTACTTGAGAAAACTAAATTTATATTTATGAGTTATTTCTGCTAAGATTTAATTTCATTTTGCAGCCAGGAAGTGAAGGCACATGCCTTTTATCCAAGCACTTGTGAGACAGAGGAAGGAGGATTCTTTGAGTTTGAGGCCAGCCTGGCCTAAGTGGGTTCCAGGATAATCATGGCTGTTACACAGAGTAACTCTGTCTTGAAAAACAAACAAATAAGCAAACAAACAACAACATCAAAAAGATTCCAGTTTGCTTAGGTTTACAAATTAATATTTAAATGTATCTATAAAGAATACTTAAATATATCTATAAAGATACGTTTACTCTAATATGTATATATTCCATACATTCTTCCATTGAAGGGCATCTAGGTTGTTTCCAGGTTCTGGCTATTACAAACAATGCTGCTATGAACATAGTTGAGCATATACTTTTGTTGTATGATAGGGCATCTCTTGGGTATATTCCCAAGAGTGGTATTGTTGGGTCCAAGGGTAGGTTGATCCTGAATTTCCGGAGAAACCGCCACACTGCTTTCCAAAGTAGTTGGACAAGTTTGCATTCCCACCAGCAATGGATGAGTGTACCCCTTACTCCACAACCTCTCCAGCAAAGGCTATCATTGGTGCTTTTGATTTTAGCCATTCTGACAGGTGTAAGATGGTGTCTTAAAGTTGTCTTGATTTGCACAATGACTTCTTAAATTTTGCATGCAAATGGACGGAAATAGAAAACACTATCCTGAGTGAGGTAAGCCAGACCCAAAAAGAGGAACACGGGATGTACTCACTCAAAATTTGTTTCTAGCCATAAATAAAAGACATTGAGCCTATTATACGTGATCCTAGAGAAGCTAAATAAGAAGGTGAACCCAAAGAAAAACATCTCCTTCATCAGGCGATGAAAGGAGACAGAGACAGAGACCCACATTGGAGCACCGGACTGAAATCCCAAGGTCCAAATCAGGAGCAGAAGGAGAGAGAGCATGAGCAAGGAACTCAGGAGCGCGAGGGGTGCACCCACACACTGAGACAATAGGGTGATCTATCGGGAACTCACCAAGGCCAGCTGGACTGGGTCTGAAAAAGCATGGGATAAAACCGGACTCGCTGAACATAGCAGACAATGAGGACTGCTGAGAAGTCAAGAACAATGGCACTGGGTTTTGATCCTACTGCACGTACTGGCTTTGTGGGAGCCTAGGCAGTTTGGATGCTCACCTTACCAGACCTGAATGGAGGTGGGTGGTCCTTGGACTTCCCACAGGGCAGGGAACCCTGACTGCTCTTCTGGCTGATGAGGGAGGGGGAGTTGGTTGGGGGAGGGGGAGGGAAATGGGAGGCGGTGGTGGCGAGGAGGCAGAAATCTTTAATAAATAAATAATAAATAAAATAAAATACCTAGAAACAAAAAAATGATACATTTAAATGCTATAGTAAACAGTGACACTTGAATAGAAACATAGCCTTTAATCATGAAGAAATAAGGATTATAAGAAATCCATGAAGAAACAGGATTGTAACACAATAAACTAAGGAAACATAAAAATCTATTTAACAACCTCATTATATTTAGCTAATGATATTCTGTGATTATCATTACTCTTGTATTCTGTAGCTTTCATGTTAAAATTTACAAAAATAATTAAAGTTTTTGCTAAAAAAAAAAGAAAAAAGGAATAGTCAGTTCCTTCAAAAGAACATATTGCAAAATGACTGTTCTGTAAAATTAGACATAAAAATTAAACAATGTACAATTTAGTTTCTGTTTGCAATTGAACATCTAAGAGTGGAGATTAAGGGGCTAGAGAGATGGCTCAGTGGTTTGGAGAAGCTGCTGTTCTTCCAGAGGACCTAATTTGGTTCCCAGAACATAGACAGGCAGTTCAGGGTGTCTGTCTGTTGCCTTCTGGCGTCACAAGTGCTGTACGTACTTGACAAACATTCATAGACACACCTTGTACACATAAATAAATTAAAATGGAGTAACTATAAAAGAACCTAAATGACATCTATATAGTTTAAGATGAAAGGCATGGTAAATATTTTTTTTAAGGAGTAGGAACAAAATAGAAACAGAAAGGAAAAATATGAGAGTGACCTGCAACTTGTCCTCAGGGACAAGTTCTCCTGAAGCGGGGTAGGGAATCAGAAAATAAAAAAAGAGGGGAAAGTTTGAAGTTAGGAATTCTTGCACAAGCTACATCTCATGCTTAGCAAGGTTATTAAAAAGAACAGCATTTTTTTTATACAGCTGTCAGGGAAATGGGACAAAACACAAAGTTGTCATACAATGGAACAAAATCAGCAGAATGCTAATCAAGTAATGTTGCACAAAGAGAACACAGGATATCTCACGTACATCACAGACTGTGCACAAAGGTCTTGGGGTTGACTCCAGTTTCTATGGGGGGAAAGCCAGTTCCAGGAACAAAAACTTAACTCTTTTGAGGCTCTAGTCCCTATCCCAGACAGGACCTTTCCAAGTTTGCTTCTGTGCAAGGACAGAGAACTAGCATTCTCTTTGCTCATTCACTGGACCTTTTGGGAAAGCCTTGAATTAGTCTGGCTCCAAGATATGAAGATTAGAAATCAAACTAGAGTGGCAGGAATATATCCAACTGTCAAAGAAATTACAGAAAGAAATGTGAAAACGTTGATAGTTTTACAAGTATAATATTTAACTGAAAGAAGGCTAATAAACTAGGTGCATATGACATGGTTGTACTAACATAAAAAGAGAAACAAATGCATCACTAAGCACTAGTGGTATGCTAATGAGCTGAATATTCAACATAACAAATATGTCAAAAATGTATAACAAATATAAATATGTATAATATTTAGAATTTTATTACAAAAAATCTAGAATATTCAAGCAAATTTGGACAAGAACAAAGAAGGAATAAGTTGTCCATATATTTACCATTTCTAATCAAAATTTGTTTTCTGGTTATATTATAATGTAATTTGTAAATGGGAAAGAGAGATACAAACAGATTAATTCAACCTAATGAGTCAGTCTAAAGGAAAAGATATAGAGAATAAATATTGCATCCTGTGCTTGAGAGCAAGGGATGGATTACAATCACACAAAAATGAAACTTAGATAACTGATTGTCTATATAAAAAATAACTTGAAGTGTATTCTTACCACAAAGAAAAGAATTCAAGTTCCTATTATTTAAACACTTTACATTAAGAACTTTAATTTTAAAAGCTTTAAAAGAATATTATTCCCTGTGTTTATAGCAGAATTTCCCAACACATGAAATTCACAAATACTTGATGAAAGTATTAAGACACTAGAAGAGATGGTACAGAATTTAAAGTGCTTATCCCCAAGCACAAGTGCATATGCCAGAATTCAGTAGCAGAAATACCAAGTGGATATGGTGTCATGTCTGTAAATCCAACCTGGGTACTCAGAGACAGGGAATCTCCAGAGTGAACTTCCTGGTAAGATTAGTCATTTCAGAGAGCCCCAGGGATTCCCTATCTCTGCTTTCTCAGGCAAGTACCTTAATTATTATTCCGGCCAGACTTCCCAGACTGATGCAAGTGAAACTTACAATCCAAAATGCCAATGGGCACAGACCAAACATAAAAATAAAATTCTGGACTTCAATAACCAAGAGGTATAGTAAAAAAAAAAAATTACATAATAGGTATTATAGGAAAATTAAAATATTACATAAGTAAATGTCATTTCCAATATGCTAAATAGAAAATCCAAATTTTAAGTTCTACTCTACTATGCTGAGGTACCACAAGCCCTCTCTGGAATAGTTTAAAAGAAATAATATGAAAGAAGAACTTTTATCAATGCCCTTCTGCTCCTTGTAGTGTAGCATAAAGGAAGCCAAGGGAGAGTTAAACTTCAACACTGCTAAAATCTACATCTCTTGAACACAATGTCTCAGAAGACCACTTGGGGAATATAAGGAATCTTCCATACCCTGGGTGATGTCAGCAGAGGACTATTGCGGAGTCTGACTATCCATGCCAGTGTAACAACGTTAAGGACTTACCCTTCATAACTAGGCATTCCGCCAACAAGCTGAGAAATACCATCTTTAGGAGAAAACAAGAAATCTGCTGTTTTAATGATGCTAGAATCTTTTCATCTTCTCAGGAAAAGACTCAGGTAGTAGCTTGTGTCACACACACACACACACAAAGCAACAACAAAAAACATGAAAAATTTGCAGTCCTTACCCAAATAGCACAGATAGAACAATGTCTACCTGAACAGGAAAGGACCACTAACAGACACCAACACAGACTACACAAATGTCGCACTCTGTCACCAGGATTTTATCACACAAACAGAACATTCAAAGATGATCTCAATTGATATTCTAGAACTAACATTGATAAAAATAGATACATTAAATTGATGTCAATAGATGCACTAAAAGTTAGTCAGAGCGGACAGTAGAAAGATGTATAGCACTTAAACAGAGAAAGCAGATAGTTCAATCTGCAGAACAGAAGAAATTTGTAAATGAAAACGAGTAAGCCTTAGGAACCTGAGTAGCTGTAGAAAAGGATTTAATAGTCATATGAACGAAGTGCCAAGGGTGACTTTGAACAATTATTCAATATGACTGAAAATATTCAAAATGTAATAGAAGATGTTACAGATTCAAAATACTGAGGATGCGCTAATAAATGATATTGCCAAATTGAAAGGACCTAGAATCACCCCTAAGAAAAGATGTGGGGCACATTTGCATAGAAGTTTTTAGATTAGATTAATTTAAGGGGGAGAATGTCAGTAACAACATCTTGAGGATCCAAGTGTCATAATGAATAAGAGGGAAAAAAATACCTTGAGAGCCAGATCTTAACAGAATTTGTTTCCTGACTTCAGACACGGTGTGACTAGATCCAGCATGCTCCTGCTTGCTATGATGAACTGTACCTTCCAGGAATAAAAATAAAACCATCTTTTCTTAAGTTGCTACTTTCGGGTATTTTGTCACAGAAATAGAGGCAGTAAGTAGTGCAACTCCAAACATGACAAGCAACCAAGAAAGTCCATGCAGAGATGTATCGCTAATTAAGTCCATGGGAAAATAATTCCATGATGATACATCTCAAAGAAAATTTTATGCAAATTAAATGCATGATAAATAAAGACAATGAAACAAAGAATCTTGTAAGAATTCAGCAAAAAACAATTCTTCCATAGAAACAAATTTAGTGTCACTTATAGTATCTTACTCCACAGTTAAGCAAAGCAACTGAGCCAGATATTTCATAGGAAGTCTCTGCATGAAGGCCCAGAGAGGCCACTGTGTGAAGGTGAAGTCTGGAATGCTCTGAAGATGCCAAGATACAGGACATGACAGAGTAGAATACCTGGCTAGGAAAGCTATAAGCAGGATGTAGAATCAATTCAAGGAAGAGACGTGTGCTGCAGTCTGCAAAGCTAATAGCAAAAAGTCATCTAAAAAACCCTTTGAAGCCAAACATGGAGTTGCAAAATTTGAAATTTGCCCTGATTATTTTCAATCTTGCTTTGGTCCAGTATTTTCTCACTATGGCCCCTTTCTTCCCATTTGGAATGGTAATGTATAGTTTGTGCCACTGGAAGTCCAAAATATGGATCTGACTTTTATTTTTATTTTTATTTTACAGGGGATTAAAATAAGATAGTGCCTTGAGTCTCAAAAGCGATGGAACTTTTTGACATTTAAGCAGTTTTGAGACTATAAAAGATCATGTGGACTTTTGAAGTTGACTGAACATATATGGCATTATGATATTTCTATAAGCCTATGGGAATAAAGGAGTTGGAATATGGTGATTTGAATGAGACTTGCCCTCAGAATCTCATAGACTTTGAATGTTTAGTCACTAGTAGTGGAACTGTTTAGAAAGGATTAGGAAGCATGGGTTTGCTGAAGTTAATGTCAAGTGGCTGGGATGGGCATTGAAGTTTCAAACTCATACTAGGCCCAGGCTCTCTCTCTCTCTCTCTCTCTCTCTCTCTCTCTCTCTCTCTCTCTCTCTCTTTCTCTCTCTCTCTCTCCCTCTTTCATTGATATGTATATATATATATGTATATATACATATATAGGTATATATTTATGTATGCATATATGTGTGTATATGAGATTTATTAGAACAACTTACAAGCTGAAGTCCAGCTAATCAGACATTGACTATTGGCTTGTCAACAGAAATTACAAGAATCCAATACTTTGTTCAGTCCATGAGGCTGGATTCCTCAGCTGGTCTTCAGTGTATGATTTCAAAGAAACGTGCTTTAATGCCAGTGAAGAAACAAACTTGATAGCAATGCAAAGGCAAGCAGGCAATGTAGTGAGGAGCGGCAAGCCACTTCCCGCCGTCTGGCTCCTGCACAGCTAGCTTTACCCAAAATAATTACATGGAAACTGTATTCTTTTAAACACTGCTTGGCCCATTAGTTCCAGCCTCTTATTGGCTAACTCTCACATCTTGACTAACCCATTTCTAATAATCTGTGTAGCACCACCAGATGGTGTCTTACCAGGAAGGATTCTAGCCTGCTTCCATCTTGGAGAGGAGAGCTATGGCAACTTTGCCTCACTTCCCTTCTTCCCAGCGTTCTGTTCTGTCTACTCTGCCTACCTAATTTGCTGTCCTATCAAAGGCCAAACAGTTTCTTTATTAATTAACCAATGAAAGCAACAGATAGACAAATGACCCACCTCCATCAAGGCAAAGAACAAAGCTTCCTTTTCCCATGTCCTTACAAAGGATTCAAGCAGAATGTATCCCAGATTAAAGGTCTTCCCACACCAAATTCTGAATTAAAGATGTGTATATTTGTACCTCAGAGGTCTAGATGAGAAGTGCATCTCTCTACTATGACAAGTTAAGTATAAAAAAATACTTCACAGAAATCCTCAGGGCAAGTAGGCAGACGAGACTTCCTCTGTCTCTCCAGCCTGCCTGCATCAAGAAAGGTAAGGCCTTTGTTTACAAACTACCCAGCCTGCATGGAGATCTGATCTAGGCACCAGGAGAGACAGCAGCAGGGTGAGTTTGTGACCTGACTGGCGGCGGCAGAAGCAGCCCTGGACAGGGAACTCTGAAGTTCCTCATCCCCCACCCTATACTCCCTTGCCTCCCTGCAGGGGCTCTACACCCTGCATACTGCCTCTCTCTTCTTGTCCCACCCAGTTTGCATCCAGAACCCTTCTTCCTTCTGCCCCCTTTCCTCTTTGGGCACATAACACCATCCAGCTCAGTCTGTCTGGCGCTGGGGGCAAATCCTCAGGGCAAGTAGGCAGACGAGACTTCCTTTGTCTCTCCAGCCTGCCTGCATCAAGCAAGGTAAGGCCTTTGTTTACAAACTACCCAACCTGCATGGAGATCTGATCTAGGCACCAGGAGAGACAGCAGCGGGGTGAGTTTGTGACCTGACCGGCGGCGGCAGAAGCAGCCCTGGACAGGGAACTCTGAAGTTCCTCATCCCCCACCCTATACTCCCTTGCCTCCCTGCAGGGGCTCTACACCCTGCATACTGCCTCTCTCTTCTTGTCCCACCCAGCTTGCATCCAGAACCCTTCTTCCTTCTGCCCCCTTTCCTCTTTGGGCACATAACACCATCCAGCTCAGTCTGTTTGGCGCTGGGGGCAAATCCTCAGAGCAAGTAGGCAGGCGAGACTTCCTTTGGTTCACTGGCCTGCCTGCACCAAACAAGGTAAGGCCTTTGTTTACGAACTACCCAACCTGCACGGAGATCTGATCTTGGCACCAGGAGAGCCATCAATGGTAGAGCTAATCTGGGTACCAGGATTGCCGTCTTTGGGCACGGAGATCTGATATTGGTAACAGGAGAGAAATCACTGGAGCACCAGGAGAGCTATCACTGCAGGGTGCCATCACTGGGAAAGTACATCAGTAGGCAAGGAGACCTGATCCGGTAAAAGAAGATCCATAGGGGAGCATTTGGAGAAAGAGATGGGCAGGCGCCAATGCAAGAATTCACCCAACAATCTGGAAAACTATATGAAACCACCAGAACCCAGCGACCTCACAACAGGAGGACATGAACACCTTAATCATGAAGAAGTAGATAAAATTGACTTTATGAAAGTGATTGACGCCCTTAAACAGCATGTAAAAAATGCCCTTATAGAAATGGATGAGAAGTATAACAGAAAGTTTGAAGAATTGAGTAAATCAGTGAATGATACCCTAGGAAACCAAGGAAAAACAATCAAACAAATAATGGAAACAGTTCAAGACTTAAAAACTGAAATGGAGGCAAAGAAGAAAACACAAACAGAAGGCCAGCTGGACAGGGAAAATCTAGGTAAACGAATAGAGACTACAGAAACAAGCATAACCAACAGAATACAAGAGATAGAAGAAAGAATCTCAGATTCTGAAGATACCATAGAGAAAATAAACACGCTGATCAAAGAAAACAGCAAGGCCAACAAATTCTCATCACAAAACATTCAGGAAATATGGGACACAATAAAAAGACCAAACCTAAGAATAATAGGAATAGAAGAAGGAGAAGAAGCGCAGCTCAACGGTCCAGAAAATATATTTAATAAAATTATAGAAGAAAACTTTCCCAACCTAAAGAAAGATATGCCTATGAAGGTTCAAGAAGCATACAGAACACCGAATAGGCTGGATCAAAAAAAAACATCCTCTCGCCATATAATAATCAAAACACAAAGCATACAGAATAAAGAAAGAATACTAAGAGCAGCAAAGGAAAAAGGCCAAGTTACTTATAAAGGTAAACCTATCAGACTTACACCTGACTTCTCTATGGAAACCATGAAAGCCAGAAGGTCCTGGATAGATGTACTGCAGAAACTAAGAGACCATGGATGCAAGCCCAGACTACTATACCCAGCCAAGCTTTCGTTCACTATAAATGGAGAAAACAAAATTTTCCAGGATAAAAACAAATTTAAACAATACGTAGCCACAAATCCAGCCTTACAGAAAGTAATAGAAGGAAAATCACTAATCAAGGAGTCCAACAATGACCACAGTAACTCAGACATCTAGAAACCCTTTACCAGCACATCTCAAAGAAGGGAAACACACAAAATCTACTACTAAAAAAAAAATGACCGGAGTTAACAACCACTGGTCATTAATATCACTTAATGTCAATGGACTCAACTCACCTATAAAAAGGCACAAACTAAGAGATTGGATACGAAAACAGGATCCAACATTCTGCTGTTTACAAGAAACACACCTCAACCACAAAGACAGGCACCTACTCAGAGTAAAGGGCTGGGATAAGGCTTATCAAGTAAATGGACCTAGGAAACAAGCAGGTGTGGCCATACTAATTTCTAACAAAGTTGACTTCAAACTTAAATCAATCAGAAGAGATGGAGAGGGACATTTTCTACTCATAACAGGAACAATTCATCAGGATGAAATCTCAATCCTGAATATCTATGCCCCTAATATAAAAGCACCCACGTACGTAAAAGAAACATTGTTAAAACTCAAGGCAGCCATCAAACCGCACACATTAATAGTAGGAGACTTTAATACTCCTCTCTCACCAATGGACAGGTCAATCAGACAGAAACCTAACAGAGAAATAAGAGAATTAATGGAGGTAATGAATCAAATGGACTTAACAGACATCTATAAAATATTCCACCCAAATAGGAAAGAATATACCTTCTTCTCTGCAGCTCATGGAACCTTCTCGAAAATCGACCACATACTCGGTAACAAAGCAAACATTCACAGTTACAAAAAAATATTCATAACCACCTGTATCTTATCAGATCACCATGGATTAAAGCTAGAATTCAGCAACAATGCTACCCCCAGAAAGCCTACAAACTCATGGAAACTGAATAGTCAACTACTGAACCATACCTGGATTAAGGAAGAAATAAAGAAAGAAATTAAAGTCTTCCTTGAAGACAATGAAAATAAAGAAACAACATACTCAAACCTATGGGACACTATGAAAGCAGTCCTGAGAGGAAAGTTCATAGCACTAACTGCCCACTTAAAGAAAACAGAGAAAGCACACATTGGAGACTTAACAGCCCACCTGAAAGCTCTAGAAAAAAAAGAAGCAGACTCACCTAGAAGGGGTAGAAGACTGGAAATAATCAAACTGAGGGCTGAAATCAACAAAATAGAGACACAGAAAACAATTGAAAGAATCAATAAATCAAAAAGCTGGTTCCTGGAGAAAATCAACAAGATTGATAAACCCCTATCCAAACTAATCAAACGGCAGAGAGAGAATTTGCAAATTAATAAGATCAGAAATGAAAAGGGAGACATAACCACAGACACAGAGGAAATTCAGAGAATCATTAGATCTTACTACAAAAGCCTGTATGCCACAAAACTGGAAAATGTAAAAGAAATGGACACTTTTTTAGATAAATACCATATACCAAAGTTAAACCAGGACCAGGTGAACAACCTAAATAGACCTGTTAGTCGTGAAGAATTAGAAGCAGTTATCAAAAACCTCCCTTCCAAAAAAAGTCCAGGACCAGATGGTTTCAATGCGGAATTCTACCAGAACTTCCAAGAAGACCTAATACCTATACTCCTTAAGGTATTTCACAATATAGAAACAGAAGAGTCATTGCCAAATTCCTTTTATGAAGCTACAGTAACTCTGATACCAAAACCACACAAAGACCCAACCAAGAAAGAAAATTACAGGCCAATCTCACTCATGAACATCGATGCAAAAATCCTCAACAAAATTCTGGCAAACCGAATCCAAGAACACATTAGAAAAATTATCCATTATGATCAAGTAGGCTTCATACCAGAGATGCAGGGCTGGTTTAACATACGCAAGTCTATCAATGTAATCCATCATATAAATAAACTGAAAGAAAAAAACCATATGATCGTTTCATTAGATGCTGAAAAAGCTTTTGACAAAATTCAACATCCCTTTATGATAAAAGTCTTGGAGAGATTAGGGATACAAGGGTCATACCTAAATTTAATTAAAGCTATATACAGCAAGCCGACAGCTAATATCAAATTAAATGGAGAGAAACTTAAAGCCATCCCACTAAAATCAGGAACACGCCAAGGCTGTCCACTCTCTCCATACCTCTTCAATATAGTTCTTGAAGTTTTAGCAATAGCAATAAGACAACATAAGGGGATAAAGGGGATTCAAATTGGAAAGGAAGAAGTTAAACTTGCATTATTTGCAGATGATATGATAGTGTACATGAGCGACCCCAAAAACTCCACCAAAGAACTCCTACAGCTGATAAACGCCTTTAGTAATGTGGCAGGATACAAGATCAACTCCAAAAAATCAGTCGCCCTCTTATACACAAAGGATATGGAAGCAGAGAGGGAAATAAGAGAATCATCACCTTTCACGATAGCCACAAAAAGCATAAACTATCTTGGGGTAACTCTAACCAAGGAAGTGAAAGATCTATTTGACAAGAACTTTAAGGCATTGAAGAAAGAAATTGAAGAGGATACCAGAAAATGGAAGGATCTCCCTTGCTCCTGGATTGGGAGGATCAACATAGTAAAAATGGCAATTCTACCAAGGGCAATCTATAGATTCAATGCAATCCCCATTAAAATCCCATCAAAATTCTTCACAGATCTTGAAAGGACAATAATCAACTTTATATGGAGAAACAAAAAACCCAGGATAGCCAAAACAATCTTATATAATAAAGGAACTTCTGGAGGCATTACCATCCCTGACTTCAAACTCTATTACAGAGCTACAGTAATGAAAACAGCGTGGTACTGGCATAAAAACAGAGCAGTCGACCAATGGAATCATATAGAAGACCCGGATTTTAACCCACAAACCTATGAACAACTAATTTTCGATAAAGGAGCTAAAAGTATACAATGGAAGAAAGAAAGCATCTTCAACAAATGGTGCTGGCACAATTGGATGTCAACCTGTAGAAGAATGAAAATAGATCCATATCTATCACCATGCACAAAACTCAAGTCCAAATGGATCAAAGACCTCAATATCAATCTGAACACACTGAACCTGATAGAAGAGAAAATGGGAAGTACCCTACAACATATGGGCACAGGAGATCGCTTCCTATGTATAACCCCAGCAGCACAGACATTAAGGGCAACATTGAATAAATGGGATCTCCTGAAACTGAGAAGCTTCTGTAAAGCAAAGGACACTGTCATTAAGACAAAAAGGCAGCCAACTGACTGGGAGAAGATCTTCACCAACCCCGCTACAGACAAAGGTCTGATCTCCAAAATATATAAAGAACTCAAGAAACTAGACTTTAAAATGATAATTAACCCAATTAAAAAATGGGGCACTGAACTGAACAGAGAATTCTCATCAGAAGAAGTTAAAATGGCCAAAAGATACTTAAGGTCATGCTCAACCTCCTTAGCGATCAGAGAAATGCATATCAAAACAACTTTGAGATATCATTTTACACCTGTCAGAATGGCTAAAATCAAAAACACCAAGGATAGCCTTTGCTGGAGAGGTTGTGGAGAAAGGGGTACCCTCATCCATTGCTGGTGGGACTGCAAACTTGTGCAACCACTTTGGAAATCAGTGTGGCGGTTTCTCAGAAAAATTGGGATCAACCTACCCCTGGACCCAGCAATAGCACTCTTGGGAATATACCCAAGAGATGCCCTAGCATATGACAAAAGCATTTGTCCAACTATGTTCATAGCAGCATTATTTGTAATAGCCAGAACCTGGAAGCAACCTAGATGCCCTTCAATAGAAGAATGGATGAAGAAAGTGTGGAATATATATACATTAGAGTACTACTCTGCGGTAAAAAACAATGACTTCTCGAACTTTGCATGCAAATCGATGGAAATAGAAAATACGATCCTGAGTGAGGTAACCCAGACCCAAAAAGAAGATCATGGGATGTACTCACTCATAATTGGTTTCTAGCCATGGATAGGGGCCACTGAGTATATAATTTGTGATCCTAAAGAAGCTAAACAAGAGGGTAAACCCAAGGAAAAACATATAGATATCCTCCCAGCTATGGGAAATAGACAAGATTGATGGGCAAAAAATGGGAATCTTGGGGGGTGGGGTGGGATGGGGATGAGGGGAGATGGGGAGAGAAAAGTGTGAAGGAGAGGATGAGGGGAACTGGGGGAATCGGGGTGATTGGGGGTAAAGGAAGGTTGGATGGGGGAGCAGGGAAACTCATACCTTAGTTAAGGGACCCACCTAAGGGTTGGCAAGAGACTTGAACCTGGAATGGCTACCAGAAGCCCAGGGCAATGTCCCCAGTTAGTTCATTGGGGCACCTGAGGATAGGGAACCTGAAATGAACCTATCCTATAATCATACTGATGAATATCTTGCATATCGCCATAGAACCTTCATCTAGCGATGGATGGAGATAGAGACAGAGACCCACACTGGAGCACCGGACTGAGCTCCCAAGGTTATAATGAGGAGCAGAAGGAGAGAGAACATGAACAAGGAAGTCAGGACCATGAGGGGTGCACCCAACCACTGAGACAGGGGGGCCGATCTATTGGGAGCTCACCAGGGCCAGTTGGACTGCTACTGAAAAAAACATGGGATAAAACCGGACTCTCTTAATGTGGTGGACAATGAGAGCTGAGGCCAAGGAGAATGGCACAGGAACTTTCATCTGGCGATGGATCGAGAGAGAGACAGAGACCCAATTTGGATCAACTGTCTGAGCTCTTAAGGTCCAAATGAGGAGCAGAAGGAGGGAGAACATGAGCAAGGAAATCAGGACCACGAGGTGTGCACCCACCCACTGTGACAGTGGAACTGATCTATTGGGAGCTCTCCAAGGCCAGCTGGACTGGGACTGAATAAGCATGGGTTGAAACTGGACTCTCTGAACAAGGCGGACAATGAAGGCTGATGAGAAGCCAAGGACAATGGCACTAGGTTTCGATCCTAATACATGAACTGGCTTTGTGGGAGCGTAGCCTGTTTGGATGCTCACCTTCCTGGACCTAGATAGAAGTGGGAGGACCTTGGTCTTCATGTAGAGCAGGGAATTTGGACTGCTCTTCAGTATCGAGAGGGAGGGGGAGTGGACTAGGGGGAGGAGAAGTGGAGTGGGGATAGGGGGAGGGGAGCGGGGGGAGGGGGCAATATGTGGGAGGAGGGGGAGGGAAATGGGAAACGGGGAGCAGTTGGAAATTTTAAGTAAAAAAGAATAAAAAAAAAAGAAAAAAAAATACTTCACAGGCATTCTCTCCATGTTTGAATATCAGTTAATTCTAGCTGTGGCCAACGTGACAGCCAAAAATAGCCATCACAGGTACTAATGCAATTCAAAAGACTGTTAGGGAATGTTTTAAAAAATTATATTCTATTGTTGTTAAATATCAGGACAATGGATCAATTGCTGATTACAAATAATCATTCAAAATTAAACAGAGAAGACAGAAAAACACATATACACATAAGTTATAAGCAATAATTTTAAGTCATAATAATGAGTCTCATAATATCAAAATTCTCAAGAATAGGAGTCACTAATGAGTTCCAACAGAAAAAATCTGAAAGGTTTTAGCAAACCAAAGAAAAAAATAGCAGTTCTGGAGGTCCCACAATAATCAATTCCACATTATATTACACAGCCATGGTAACAAAAACAGTGGGGTACTGGAACAAAAACTACATAGTAGATCAACTAAAAAAAAGTAAAAATTCAGAGATAAGTGTACACTTTGGAAGATACCTGATATTTAACAAAATAATCAAAAGTATCATTTGAAAAAAAGTCCACATTTTTAATAAAAGGCACTGATAAAACTGGATCTATGCTTGTAGAATATTGACAATACATACACATCTCTCATTCTTTATAAAAGTTAACTCCAAGGGAATTAATGACTAAAGCAAAGAATACCTTGAAAAGCCCAGGAAGCATTAGCAAGATATATTAAATGGAATAGCCATCAAATTAAAAGGCTACTTCCAGAGCAAAAAAAAGGGGGGGGGGATGAGAGAGAGAATGAAAAGGAAAGAGGAAAGGATGAGAATGCTTACAGAATGGAAGACAGTCTGGCAGCTCTTTACCTTGCAATATAGTAGTATTCAGTAAAAAACTTATAAAATAAAATATCAAAGGCAAATGTCTCAAGCAATGAACTGTCAAATGAACTACACAATACTGAGAAAAAGAATAACCAACAAACCCAGGAAGAAAATGATCAACCTATTTAGCCCTCAGGGAAATATAATGTAAAACTATATTAATCTGTCATTTCACCAAGTTAAAATATCTACCCTCAAAAGACAAAAAACAAACTTGGTGAAAAGCACACTCACACACTTGAAATATTGGTTTGGAAGTTTCTCAAAAATTAGAATATAGAGAAACTTAACAGAAAAATAAGAGAACTATCATGATGTAGGAGGGTTTTTTTTGTATATGTGTTGCTTTATTGGTTAATGAATAAAGAATCTGCATTGGCCTGTGATAGGGCAGAGTGGAGCTAGGTGGGGAAAACTAAAATGAAAGCTAGGAAAAAGAAGCCAGAGTCAAGGGATGCCAAGTAGCTGCCAGAGGGGAAAGATACGAGCTGCCAGTTGAAACCTTGCCGGTAGGACACAAACCTCATGTTAAAATTTAAAATAATGGAAATGGGTTTATGGTAGATGTAATATCTAGTTAGCAATATGCTGAAGTTAGTTGCCAAGCAGGAATTTAAATAATAAAGTTTCTGTGTGATTATTTCAAGTCTGGGTAACCAGGAAATGAACAGGAAGTCTTCTATTATACTAACAGATGTCATGACTCAAATGGACTTAACAAACATCTACAGAACATTCCACCCAAACACAAAAAAATATACCTTCTTCTCAGCACCTCATGGAATCTTCTCTAAAATTGACCACATAATCGGTGACAAAGCAAACCTCAACAGATACAAAACAATTGGAGTAACCCTGTGTATCTTATCGGATAACCATGGTTTAAAGTTAGAATTTAACAGCAACACTATTCTACAAACTCAAGGAAATTACAGAGTGAACTATTGAACCACTCCTGGGTCAAGGAAGAAATAAAGAAAGAAATTAAAGACTTCCTAGAATTCAATGTCTTTAAATGTCTTTAAAAAGAAGTGGCTCTATGAAGTAGACTTCAGAGGAAGAAAATTGCAAAACATAAAGATATTAAATAATTATTAAATGACTACTTCACTCGAGGCCAGCCTGGTCTACAAGAGCAGTTTCAGAACAGGCTCCAAAGCAGCACAGAGAAACCCTGTCTCAGAGGCCGGGTGGTGGTGGCGCACGCCTTTAATCCCAGCACTTGGGAGGCAGAGGCAGGTGGATCTCTGTGAGTTCGAGACCAGCCTGGTCTACAAGAGCTAGTTCCAGGACAGGCTCCAAAGCCACAGAGAAACCCTGTCTCGAAAAACCAAAAAAAAGAAAAAAAGAAAAAAGAAACCCTGTCTCAGAAAACCAAAAAAGAAAAAAATGATCACTTCACAAAGAATTGAAAACCCTCCTAAACATGTTAATGTGAACTGAAAAAAAAAGGAAAAATATATGAAACATAAATGGAGAAGATATGAAAAGAGAGGTAGAAAAATTCCCAGTTCTAATGAAATGATTTAATGCTACTTTAAAATTAAGTTAATATAACAACTAAGCAATATGTCAGTAAGGACATAGTAGAACTTAAACATCAACCAACAGGCTTCTACTGAAATGGTTAGAACATTCATATGCCTACTGGATTTTATTCTATTATAGTGTATATAGAACACAAACTAACATGAAATATTTCATAGTTTATAAAACTGAGACAAAATTTAAACATTCGAAATTACATAAAGATTCATGTGGGATAATATTGTGGACCACAGTGAATCTAAGATACAATTTAATTGAAAATTTATAAAAAGAAAACCCTCAAATACATGAAATTAAAGAAAGCATTTCTAAATAAGTCACAGTTCAAAGGGAAAAATATCAAAGAAAATAAAAATTCACTGAGCAATAAGAAACTGGAGAAGTAAACATATCATTTGTGGCATGGTCAAATAACGCTCAGAAAGTTCTTTTATATTTTTAATGGAGGGAAGCTTATTTGTGCTAACATTTTCAGAGATACAGAAATCCATCATGATAGTGGAGTGTGACAGTAAGTAGAACATGCTGGTGGAAACAGGAAGGTGAGAGACCACATCTTCAACTGTAAAAATAAAGGATAAAGAGAAAACTGAAAGTAAACTAGGCCTTGAACTCTCAAAGCCAACTTTCAGCAGGACTGCACCAACTCTGTTAGAACAATCTAGGCCATGGAGTGAACTTCAAACCAATAAGACATCCAGAATAAGGCCTTGTCAAGATAACAGGCAAAAATCAATGAAAAATGCATAAAAAAATTTAAAATACATACCACACAATGGAAGAAAATCTTCATAAATATATGAAAACAATGCATTTATAAAATATAAATATTTGTATCACTCACTTCTATATTCATGACAATGTTTACTTAAAGTCATTAATACACAGATATTTATTGATACATTCATTATTTTTCAAATATTTATTGTTAATATAAATACAATCAAGGGTTGTGCGATAACATTTGAATCAATGACATAGTATACATGGTATACCAGGTATGCTTGTATGTAATAGACTATGCCTTCTAGGTTTGTATAATTATACCATCTAACAATGCATTTCAGAGGAATTATCCTCACTGAATCACTTATAAATTTATATATGAATGTGTATAAAATAGTTTTACATATATGTGCATATATATAAAACAATGCAATGATAGTTACAGTATATGTTATGTACAAATAGTATATGCTGTAGTTTACTGTTTGAAGTTATTCACTAAGGTTCTACTTTTTCTAAGCACAGTATTAGACATTGTCTTAGAAATGCCTTGGATCCTGTCCACATAATGCATATACTTTATTTATTTTCTATTGCACACTTTCCTTACATATAGTACTTGTATTTTTCAACTCATTATCCAATTACTAGATTTAAAAGATCTTTATATGACACTATACATTTTAGGTTTCAGAATTTTTCTATAAAGAATATATTTTCAGGCTGGAGAGATGGCTCAGTGGTTAAGAGCATTGCGTGATCTTCCAAAGGTCCTGAGTTCAATTCCCAGCAATCACATGGTGGCTCACAACCATCTGTAAAGAGGTCTGGCGCCCTCTTCTGGCCTTCAGGCATACACAAACAGCATATTGTATACACAATAAATAAATAAATAATTTTAAAAAAAGAACATATTTTCTTTTGACAAATTATAACATCCCATAAACAGAGTATGACTTCTCAATTATTGTTATTAATAAAAATTTATTTGGATCATTTTGTAGGAATTACCTATGGCTACTTTCCCACTATAGTAGTAGAGTTGAATAAGTGAAAAGACAAGTGATCCATAAAACTAAAATATTCATTATATCTGACTTTTCTCTAGAACACAGGAAAACCCTGTTCTAGATTTCTTTGGAAAGAAAGAAGTGAATATTCCTCCTTGTAATCAGATATTCCTGTTTGGTCATTATTGCATTCGACAAAGTTTGACTGTAATAAAAGGAGTCAACTAAAATGATTATCTTATCATCTTACTATTTTAGACATAAGAAACAGGATGATTTGGTACAATAATACCCATTAATATCATTAATACAAACCTCAAACTAACAAGTAGCAAACATGTTGCCATCTCAAAATCATTACTTTAAGGTTGATATTAAAACAAAACTCGAACTTTCTTGTGGACATTTAAATTTGGAAGCTTCTGTGTCAGCTTTCTAAGTTGATATTTCTCTTCATAGTTTTCTACACTCTTAGTAGCAAATATTTTATCAGGTTCTGAAGTAAAGGTGGTATTATAAACAGGATTAGTAGGTGACATACTTTTTTAAATATAATGATCTGCTTATTGCTATTAAGACAAGGAAATTACTGTTGAACACAAGTATAATTGCAGACATCCTGAATTATCTGTTTACGAAAATTACCTTTAGGATATTTATAGACTGCTTTGAGATACACAAATTACAGACAGATAGCTTTTTCTTTCCTAGGGAACTAATCAATTGTAGATAAATATGTCTTGATCAACAATTCAAAATAAGAGTTTGCTACATTTACTTTGAAGACAAGCATGTCTCATTCTTAATGTTTGTTTCATAACAGTTCAGGCATATGTCTGGCAGAACTTCTCTGAGCATGCAACTGTAGAAGAAGTACTTGCTGACTTTCATGAATAAATGATTTAATTAGTGAATTAAGAAATACACAAGTAACTAGGGATAAAATATATAAAATCAAAAACTGGGAGCTTTATAAAAATAAATGGTTTGAAACACTTTTCTATTTTAAATTTTAGCCTTTAGTACATGAACATCTTCATGAGTAGTGGCATACCTGTCATGCCATGACTTATATAATACTCTGTCTTTGTTGATACACCATGTAGTAACTATCTTTTACTAGACATTATTTAAAATATATTTAGTCTTTCCCATTAATCTGTAATTAATTGTATAGCTTTCTTTCTAAAAAACAAAAACAAATGTCTCTCTTTTTCAGATAGGATGTCAACTATTGACTAAAGAAAATGTCAATGAAGCTTAACTTGAGAAACTGGGTAACCAAAAGGCAGTATCAATACTGAAAAGCCTACTTTACAATGGGTAATGACACAAAAACTGTATGCCTACAGGCTATGTACAGCTTGACCAGTTAGAACATTTCATTTCCTTAGCAGTTACAGTTTATATGACTTTGGGGATGCTATGTGAAGCTTCTAAGTTTCAGAAGTTCTATATACCCTGTATGGTTCATTTAAATCTTAAGTCTTACCAGCCTCCCTCCCTTCTCCAGGATGAAAGTTTTGATTGGAGGAAATGACTACACAATAATAATTATCTCAAGATTAGGTCTATATTTTTAACAGCCTACCATAATATCTAACATCTAACTTTGTATCACATAATAGTCATTAATTTTTAATAAATTAAAGAATCTAATCTAGGATGAAGTGCCATGGTTTAGAGAGGGTGACAAGGTCAGAGAAGGTTACCTCCACGCTGCATCTTAGTAAGGAGCTGGTAGAAGAATGAAAAACATGTCTCAAACAGCACATGTGTGAGTTTATTCCATAACCCCTCAGATAAGAAAGTTTCTAAGTTTCCTTCACTAAGCTATAGCATCTGATCTAAACCATGGGAGATAGTTTTGTGAGCTGGACTCACAAGCTATGGATACAAGACTTCACAAATCGAATGTTACAATAGGCTCAGGTAAGAGAATATTCTTTTACATAAATCAAATATTGGTGTAGATGAATCTCCTTGGGATCAGGATAACTTCACTGAAAACCCATGAACTGAATTAATTATCTACTATATACACTGTTATACATGTGTCCATTGAAAGGAGGAAAATAACAAAGAAATCATTCCTCCATGCAGGGCCATATTAGAAGGACCATGTACTTCACATGGTGGTCAGAATTTCAGGTCAGTTTGCACCTGCCACACAGGAAGTGGTCACTTAGCCTTCCACACTGATGTCATCCTAAACAGAGGGTCAGGATATGCTAATGTTGTGTTCCTTCTTTGTAATTTGTAGGATGCCTGGAAAAGAGATGTTAATTCAGCCTGTGTGACAGAGTTGGCATGACAGAGCTGTCATACAGAGCAGGAAGATGGGAAGACGTGACAGAGCAGGCATAGGTGGGTGGGTGTGGACGTGACCTCAGCCATTTGCCTGGTTACCTAGGAAACAGAATGCTAATGAATTTCCCCCTTACTTTACGTTTGGTTTAAAAGTTGTCTGGAGAATAAACGAAGGAAAAACTTTCAGGATATGAACTCCAAATTTCATGAGGAATCACTAAAAATCTCCCTCCCGATAAAGCCATGTACATTTTGTCTTTATTCCCATGCCTCTCTCCTGGTCCAAGAGATAATTTATGGTTCAGGCTGTCACTGGACTCCAACACCTTCACAATAATTTTGAAATTGTACATATTCCTGGCCAGTTTCTGGATTAAGATCCAGTTCTACCTCCTGTGAATAACATATTCAATGCTCTTGATTTGGACTTTTGAGGCAGTTTTTATATTTTAATAGGAAATGCCCTACATCTGCAACTCACTCATTTTCTTATTCAGCATTTTATCCATAGAAAATTGGTGAGTCAATGACCTATTTTCATTGTGTGCTCAGTCTATACTCATCCTAGGTAGTGCAATACCTTCAGAACCAGTATGGATTGACCTGTATCAGGGCTATGTACACAACTATTTTTAGTGAAGGTGTTTTCCAACTTAGATTTCCTCATACAATTTGGAAAGTGGTTTTTTGTTTGTTGTTTGTTTGTTTTTTACTTTCTCAGAAGACTCAGTGTTTAGTAAGACAGTAAGTTAAATATTTTTTTAAAGTTATTTTGTATAATCTAAAAAAATATGAGATGCTTGAAGGAGGAAGGTCATTGGTTAAATAATAAAGAAACTGCTTGGCCCTCATAGGTTAGAACATAGGTGGGTGGAGTAAACAGAACAGAATGCTGGGAGGAAGAGGAAGTGAGCTCAGACTCAATAGCTCTCCTCTCTGGGGCAGATGCAATGAAGCTCCGACCCAGGATGGACGTAGGCTAGAATCTTCCAGGTAAGCGCACCTTGGGGTGCTACACACATTATTAGAAATGGGCTAGTCCAGGTGTGAGAGTTAGCCGAGAAGAGGCTAGATATAATGGGCCAAGCAGTGTTTAAAAGAATACAGTTTGTGTGTTGTTATTTCAGGGCATAAGCTAGCCAGGCGACCAGGAGCTGGGGCGGCAGGAACACAGCCCGCAGCTCCTACTACAGATGCTTTCTTAAATCTTCTTGAGGTTAAATAAGACTTTTATCACATTTTCCATAAACTTTATATTCTTAGAAACTTCTTGGATTTGATATATATTTTAATGCCATATCTTATATTGGAAATTATTACTAACTAAAGAAAAAAGAGTTGTTATTCTTCTAAATTTTTCTTTGAAATCTGAAGAGTAGATTCACTTTCCCTTTTTCGTTTTTTGGAAGGAAGAAGAGTAGTTTAAATTATTTTCCCTGCATTGTTCTTTTTTTTTTATTTTTTATTGAAAAAAAAATTCTGCCTTCTCCCAGCCTCCCATTTCCCTCCCCCTCCTCCCACTCCTCTCCCCCTCTCCCCACTCCTTTCCCCCTCCCTCTTCCAAAGAGCAGTCAGGGTTCCCTGTACTGTGGAAAGTCCAAGGTCCTCCTCCCTCCATCTAGATCTAGGAAGGTGAACATCCAAACTGGCTAGGTTCCCACAAAGCCAGAACATGAAGTAGGATCAAAACCCAGTACCATTGTCCTTGGCTTCTCATCTTACACCTGTCAGAATGGCTAAAATCAAAAACAACAATGATAGCCTTTGCTGGAGAGGTTGTGGAGGAAGGGGTACACTCATCCATTGCTGGTGGGAATGCAAACTTGTGCAACCACTTTGGAAAGCAGTGTGGCGGTTTCTCAGGAAATTTGGGATCAACCTACCCCTGGACTCAGCAATACCACTCTTGGGAATATACCCAAGAGATGCCCTATCATATGACAAAAGCATTTGTTCATCTATGTTCATAGCAGCATTATTTGTAATAGCCAGAACCTGGAAACAACCTAGATGCCCTTCCATGGAAGAATGGGTGAAGAAAGTGTGGAATATATACACATTAGAGTACTACTCAGCGGTAAAAAACAATGACTTCTTGAATTTTGCATGCAAATGGATGGAAATAGAAAACACTATCCTGAGTGAGGTAACCCAGACCCCAAAAGATGAACATGAGATATCCTCACTCATAATTGGTTTCTAGCCATAAATAAATGACATTGAGTCTATAATTTGTGATCCTAAAGAAGCTAAATAAGAAGGTGATCCCTGCACTGTTCTTAATGAGCCAATTTTATGATTTCACATTTTCCTAAGTTAAAACATGAAAAAACTTAATGTAACTAATACATACATCTGATTGTCCTGTACAAAGGAACAATCTTTGTACACTATAAATATGTGTTACTCTCATTGTTAATAAAAAGCTGATTGTGTGATATTGGGCAGGAAGAGATTGGGTGAGACAGCCTGACACAGGAAGAATGCCAAGAAGAGTAAGTGCAGAGTCAGAGGAGTTTCCAGACAAACATGGAACGAGTCAGACACACAACATGCAACACATGTAAAAGCCACGAGCCTCAGGGAAATACATAGATTAACTGATATGGGTTAAGTTGTAAGAGCTAGTTAGGAATAATCCTGAGCTATCAACTGAGCATTTATAATTAATATTAAGCCTCGGTGTGGTTATTTTGGAGCAGGCAATCAGGACAGGAAAACCCCATTTGCATTCACTACCTCCTTCTTGGCAAGGTCACTGTGCTGGTCCACTGTTTGATCTCTAGCTGTGGTACAATCTCCCTTTCTGTTAATACATTTTGTTTCTATTAGTTATTGATGTACAAAGGCTATTACAAATTTAATGGTTTTTGAAACTCTTTTATTATATACATGGGAATTTGTCTAGAATAAATTCAATTAGGAAATTGATGAAAACTCTGATCTTCCAGATTTTATTCATGTGTTTGCACAATATGACTGGATGTCATTGTCAGAAAGAGACTACCTAGTGGCTGGATCAGTGATTTCACAGGTTTGACAATCCCCTTGGTGTAGTTTGAATCTTTGCTCCTATGTTATTATTCTTAAAGACAGAACTTAAGAATCAGAAAAGATATTGAAACATGAGTTGCTAACAGGAGAACATGGTCCTCTTACAAAGTTCTACCGCCTTACTCTGCTTCACTTTCCGCTTCATGTTTCCCAATGACTTTATAGTTCAAAGCTATACAGAGTAGTAATTAAAATCCAATAAAATCACCCATAATTCTTTATGATTTCTGGTACCATTTGTGCATAAGTATGCAAGAATATTTACTAACATAACCGATGAGGCATTTTTAATTTGGTAGTAAAAAAAGATGCAATACTAAAAATTATTGAACATTTTCTTTCTCCCATTTACATTTTTATTAGTTCTCATATGTTATGTGTACTGTGTATAAAACAAAAGTTTTTATTCAAATGATTAAAAATTATTGGCATTCATTTGGAAAACTTCAGAATTAAGGTAATTAAGTGTGGAACACTTTCCAAAGCATTCTCTTCTACCCTCTGGCTGCAGAAGGACAGACTCAAAAGCATTGCAATTAGCACTCAGATCACACTGTACTGCCACATACACACACCTTTAGTCAGCAAAAGAAAGTGTCCTCTTAAAATGTACAGCTTAGGAGGAAATTCCCTGAGTCACTTCATAATTTAATTATATAGTCCATTCACTTTTTAATTTAAAAGATAAACATATATTTAAAAGAAAACATAATATATAATAAAAAGCCATGATTCATTATTTCTGGTTCTGTAGTGAAATGTACCTAATTTTTGAGTACACAAAAGATACTGTAAATATTACTAATAAATGTGTAGATGGTGTAAATATCATCTTTCTGTATTGTTAACTGAAAATCAATTAAGTTAGTATCTGTTACTTTAATATTTAAGCAATTTGTTATTCACAGAGTATGCACCCCTGAAAGCTTTTAAATATGCAGAAGACAACATTCTCTCATTTGAAAATGACTGGTTACTAATCAATATTTAAAATACATCTCATTCAAGAAAAAAATAACTTTTTGAACGATTAAACTTGAAGATATTTGTATTTAGTTTTGTCGGCTATTTTAAGTAGTGAGTTTTTGAAATGTACTATGTGAATATAACGATGGCCAAAGGAAAGTAAAATGGATCCTTAAGATTGGTGCCAACATCTGCTCTTCAACTGGACCTTGGGAGAAGATGAGCAAGGAACTGCCAGGGTTTAGTCCACCCACTGAGACAGTGTACCTTTTCTAATGGGAGTTCACCAAAGCCAGCTGGACCGGGACTGAATGAACATGCGATCAAACCTCTCTGAATGTGGCTGACAATGGGGGCTGACTGAGAAGCCATTGATAAAGGCACTGGGACTTGTTTCTACTGCATGTACTGGCTTTTTGGGACCCTAGTCTATTTGGATGCAAAGCTTCCTAGGCCTGGATGTAGGGGAAAGGGCCTTGGACTTCCCACAGGGCAGGATTCCCTGCCCTCTTTTAAGAAGGGAAGGGGGAGGGAAGAGGGTGAGTGGAGGAATGGGAGGGTAATGGGAGGAGGGGAGGAAGTGTACATTTTTGAATCGAACAATAAATAAATTTAAAACAAAAAAGATTGGTGACAAAATCTATATTGTTGTTTCAGTTATCTGTACATCATACAAGGAAACTATTTTACCTAAGACTTACATTTCACTTTTGTCATGTTTTTATCTTAGCACATCATTTTACTCATTGCTTAGTCTTCATGCACAAAAAAAACTAATACTTAGTGCTCCACATAGATACTTTAAATTTCTCTTTGAATTACATTTTACAGTGGTTTGTTTGAAAGGAATGGGAATAGTTCAATGTAACCAGCAAAGGTAAGTGTATTAAAGTTTTAAATGACATGATTGCTTTTATTTTCAAGTTCAGTATACCTTTTTATTTACTACAAAGAAACTGAAAAGTCTTTCAGAATTACTATAGAAGATGCAATTTAAATGTTTAATGCACATGTAAAACATGGAGTGAAAATTATATAGTTAGACTAATGCCTAGGAAACCTAGTGCATAAAATTCTCCAAAACTTTTTAACACCTGCAAAGTATAGAATAACTGCTAAACTTTATCTAAACAATGATTGTCTCCTGGTTCAGTAAAATGGCATTGAAAGAAACCTTGTCCTCTTCATATTTTCTGAAATTATCTGTAAATACTTCAGCCCTTTTGCTTAGGCATTTAATAATTACTAACCTGGAAATTTTTCAGAGAACATCAGCACTCCAATAAAATGGCAATAATTTATACAATTATGCATTCATTTTTGATCTCAAACAAGTGTACTGCCTACTTCTCCCCAAGTAGTAAAGTGTGTGTCTTGAAGCCCTGGTATATGATGTACCAGCATAGAGCTCAAAGCATTATTTTCTTACAGTTTTGTTTAAATAGATATTGCCTTCATACACCACAGGGTATGATCCTGATCGTAGACTATAGAAAATCGAGCCTCTAAGATTCCTGAGTTTCTTACAGCAATTCAGGAAGTGGATTTTATTTTCATCCTTCTACTAGGGGAAGAAAATTTAGTCAGCAAATGTGTGTCCTCAGACTAACATGTAAAACTGTCACCACTATTGGATGAAGCTTGGGATGTAGTTCAGCTGATAATGCCTAGCATTAAGGAATCTTGACCCAAAGTACTGAATAAACCATGCTTTTATAGAAAATACTCATAATCCCAGCACTCAGTAGGTGGAGATAAGAAAATCAGAAATGCAAGGTCATCCTTCTTTATAAAATGAGTCTGAGGCCCACTTGTTAGTTTACGTCTTGTCTCAAAATTCAAAAGACAAGGCTATTTTCAACTTCCACTTCTATCAGGCTCAGTGTACCTGACTTTACCTCAGTGGGGTCCCGTTGCAGGGGTCAACACCCACACAACTCACTGAACATGGAGAAGTCTAGTTGGTATCTATATGGAGCCCTCACCCCTAATTCCTAGTGTCTTTGGATAGGAAGATACTCTGCAGGCTACCAAAGGAGAAATGTAAACACCAACCAACCCAGCAGCAAAATCTTTAACCTGCAATCTACCCTTCCTTCAAGGTATGCTGGAGCAATGCTAGCACAGAGCATGTGGGAGGAAGCCAACCAATGTCTGATTCTACTTAAGACCCACTCCATGAGATTGAACCCAAGGATACTGCTTAGGTGACCAAGATCCAGGCAGTAGATAGTCCAGAGACTTAGGGTAAAACCAAACATAACTGGTCAAAAAAAGGTATAAATAAAATGACTCCAAATGATATTCTATATGGGAACAGATGGGGAGACCCACAACCAGACATTACACAGACGGGAGTCCTTGAAACTCACAGTTCTAAATGGGATGGCTCCATCAAATCCCTACCCTAAGAACTCAGGGAACCCTGGAGAGCAGAAAGAGTATATGACCCAGAGAGGATGGAGGGCAGCAAAGAGGGAGGTTCTCTGAATTAACTGAGCAAAGTTCACACGAATTAGCATAGATTGAAACACAAGCACAGGACCTACACTGGTCTACACCACCAACTCCTCTGTGTATATATTATTGTTATAAGCTTAGTATTATTATGGGACTCTGAGGTTACGGGTCACTGATTCTTGTGAATGTTCTTAGGGTTCTTTTCCTTCTGTTGTGGATTATGTTTTATCTTACCATATTTTTATTTTGTCCTGTTTGATTGCTAACTCTTTGAAGCTTACTCTTCACCTTTTCTTCATTTTTTAAACATATATTATTCTTCTCTTATTTATTACATACTGATTGCAGCCTCCCCTCCCTCCACACCTCCCATTCAACTCTCCACACCTCATCTTTCCGTGTCCCTAAGATAAATTCCTCCTCCATTTCCCTTCAAAAATAAATAAATAAAACAATCAGGGCTCTCAGGGATATCAACTAAACATAACCTAACAAGATACAATAAGACTGGGCACAAACCCTCATGTTAAGGCTAGACAAGGCAACCCAGTAAAAGAAAAGGGTCCCAAGCACAGGCAAATGAGTCAGAGACACCCCCCTGTCTCATTATTCAGAGTTCCACAAGAATACCAAGCTACACAACCCCATGGATATGTAGGGAACCTAGGTCAGACCCACTCAGGGTTCATATTTGTCTTGTTGTTTCAGTCTCTGTGAGCCCAGATGGGCCCTGCTTAGTTGATTCTGTGGTTCATGTTCTTGTGGTGTTGTTGACATCTCTGGCTTCTACAATACTCTGTCCCTTTCTTCTCTGGGGTTCCACTGGTTAAGCCTGAAGTTTGGCTGTAGGTCTCTGCATCTGCTCCATCTATTTATATATAATGTCCCTCTGATGACAGTTGAGCTAGGTACCATTCTATGAGTACTATGCATATAGTATAATATCTTTAGAAGTCATTTCATTGTCATGTTTTGTTCTTCCTGGATCTCTGTGCATTTCTGCCTCTAGTATCTGGCCAACTAAGCAAGGTCAGCCATGGGCTCCCTCTTCTAGCATGAGCCTCAAGTTGGACCAGTCACTGATGGACATTCCCACAAGCTCTGTGCCATCATTGCCCCCAGCAAATCTTCAAGGCAGAACAGATTGTAGATTGAAGATTTTGTGGCTGGGTTGATGTCTCAGTCCCACTGCTAAATGCCTTGCCTGGTTATAGAAGATGGCTAGTTCAGCCTCCGTATTCTCCATTACTAGAATTCTTTAGGGTCTCTCTCATAGATTTCAAGGAGTCTCCAGCTCTAGGTTTCTATATCACTCCCAAATGTCCCTCAGTTCCAATACTACATCCCAGTACTATCTCATTGCAGCCCTCCCACCCCTGCCTTATCCCTCCTGTTTCCATCCCCACCTAACTACAGTCCATATGGAAAAAAAATCTATTCTACTTCCCCTTCCCAGGTAAATCCATGTGCCCTCCCCCTTAAATCCTCCTTGTACTTAGCTTCTCTGAGTCTGTAGATTTTAGCATGATGATACTTTACTTAATGTCCATGTATAAGTGAGTACATCCCATGCTTTTCTTTTGGGATCTGCATTCTCTCACTTACAATGATCTTTTCTACTTCATTCTGTTTGCCTCCAAATTTCATGATGTTATTGTTTTTAATAGCTGAGTAGTACATCATTGTGCAAATGTATCACATTTTCCTTATCCATTCTTCTGTTGGGGGACATCTAGGTTGTTTCCAGTTTCTGGCTATTGTGAATAAAACTACAATGAACATGCTTGAGAAAATGTTCTTGTGGTAGGATGGGATATCCCTTTTGGATAAATGTCCAAAAGAGGTATAGCTGGGTCTTGACACATATTGTACCCAATACCACTATATGGATTTCCATAGCAGTTATACAAGTTTACACTCCAATCAGCAGTGGAGTAGTGTTACCCTTACTCCATATCTTCACAGCATTAGCTGTCACTTGTGGTTTTGTTCTCAGTCATTTTGACAGGAGAGAAGTGGAATTTCAAAGTCATTTTGATTTGCAGTTCTTTAATGGCTAAGGATGTTGAGCATTTCTTTAAGTGTTTCTTGACCATTTGAGATTCCTCTGTTTGCATCTGAGTTCCATTTTTAAATGGATTATTTGGTTTGTTGAGGTCGACATCTACTGTCTTGAATTTTTTATATATTTTAGGTATTAGCACTATGTGGCATATAGAGTTGGTGAAGATCTTCTCCCAGTCTGCTGCCAATTTGTCTTATTGACAGTGTCCTTTGCCATACAGAAAATTCTCAGTTTCATGAAGTCCTATTTATTGGTTCCTGTTCTTAATACCTGTGCCTTTGGTTTTCTGTTCAGGAAGTTGTCTCCTGCACCAGTGAGTTTAAGGCTTTACGCTAATTTCTTTTCTATCAGATGTAGTGTATCTGGTTTTATGTTGAGGTCTTTGGTCCACTTGGACTTGAGTTCTGTGAGAGGTGGTAGATATGGGCCTATTTACATTCTTCTACATGCTGACATTCAGTTAGACCAGCACTATTTGTTGACTGTTTTCCTTTTTACGTTGTGTATTTTCTTTATCAAAACCAGGTGTCAATAAATGTGTAGATTTATGTTTGATCTTTGAATTCCATTGATCAAATTGTCTGGTTTTTATGCCAATACCATGCAATTTTCATTACTGTAACTCTGTGGAAGGGCTTTAAAAATTAATAATTGAATGTTTTGAATAAAACTCTAGGGTCTTTGAAAAGGTAGAAGAGAAAGTATCAGAGAAACTCATGTTCTAGGATGAATTGACCAGCAAATAGCAATGTATGCAAGAATTGGTTGGAAAATGGATAAGTGTATGATGAGGGTAGAGTTTAATAGAAGTGGGCTGAGATGGCAGGGAAAAGATTACTTCTAAAAGGCAGAGAAGTCAGGTTAAGTTCAGAAAGAATGGTTGCTTCTGTAAGAAATAAAAATATGTCTAGTTTATGGGAAAACTTTTCCTATGACATAATTATAATTATCTACTCATCTTGTTATATTTATTTTATATTTATACTTTCAGACATCTAAATTTCCCACATTATTGTCCAGATGTATCTAGCCTTGGAATCCTTAGCCTTTAGCACTTATTTTTTATATTTTCCTCTTTGCTTTTCATGTTTTTTTTAAAGTTTTAAAGTGGTTTTTACTTTAGATGTTTATAATTTTTTACCAAATCCCCAGTGTTCAAGTAGAAAGAACAAGGAACAGAAAGAAGAGGAAAGGGGAGGATAAGGGGGTAGAGGAGAAACAGGGAAGGGGAGAAGGAGGATAAAGAAAGGGAGTGAAGAATCAGAGTTAAACAGAGCAATACAGGTAAGGAACTGTTACCTGTACATTCCACCCCGAATTGGCTCCAACCCCTATATCCCAAATCCTGTGGTTCTCAGGCTTCAATCATGGCTACTTTCCTCAGGTAATTAGGCCTCCAAGAAAGTTCTTAAAGCAAAAATTAAAGACAAATCCCTCTTCAGTTTTAAAATATGTTTCCAAACTTTTGTTTTTAATTTAAAAAACAAAAGGTTTTACTTTTCTCTTGTGAATTATAGCAAAAACAAATGAAATTTTTGTTCTCCTAATGTCCTGTCTGTCTTCTTCCAAAATATATACTCAGGGATGCTTAGATGTGAGGATAAAGTTAATCAGCTATTTCTACAGAAAAATCTAAAAGAATGAAGATAAAATAATATTTGTTTTGAATTTCTGAAAAATTGGAAAATCCCTGGTGATAAATAGCTTGGGGAAGGAACTGCAATTGAAAAGTAGATTAAATAGCAAAAGCCAACTTTACGATGATAGCTGAGCTATATAAATAAAACTATGCTTTTCTCAACAACACTTCAAATTCATAACCTGTACATTCTTAACTAGTGTATAACGGAATAATGCAATGTGAATTGTAAAGATTTAGAACATATAACAAATAATATAGACTTTAATGAGGTAGATTTCTATCTTTAATACTCTTCTATGAAGTTCCCTGTATGAAAAGCATCTCTCACAATATTTATTAGTCTGATTTCCTCATTTGATGATAGGGGTATTCTTTTATATCTAAATGTAAAATTTTAATTAAATTTTATTTTATTTATGTGTATTTATGTGCATCTGTGAGTGTGTATCAGATACATGAATATTCCCCAGGAGGCCAGAAGAGGGTGTTAGACCCTTTGGAGCTGGATTTTCAGGCAATTGTGATCAGCCCAAAATGTGGGTATTGGGAGCTGTCCTGACACTTCTCCAAAAGCAGTAAGCATTTTTAACTACTGTGCAGAGGGCTGTGGGCAGGCCTGTTTTTCATCCTGCCTGGCTCCCTCATGGTTAGCTTTACACCCAAAATAACAACATACAAATAGTATTCTTTTAAAGACTGCCTGGCCTATTAGCTCTAGCCTCTTACTGGCTAACTCTCATATCTTGCTTTAACCCATATCTAGTAATCTGTATAACACCACGAGGTGGTGGCTTACCAGAAACATTCTAGCTTATGTCCATCTTGGGTCGGAGCTTCTTCGTGTCCATCCTGGAGAGGAGAGGCATAGCGATTGCCTTACTTCCTCCCAGCATTCTGTTTTGTTTACTCCGCCTACCTAATTTTCTGTCCTATCAAAGAGCCAAGGCAGTTTCTTTATTAACCAATGAAATCAACACAAAACAGAAGACCCTCCCACATCATTACTGAGCCATCTTTCCATCTGTTCACATCTTTAATTTTGATATTTTAATTACATTTTATGAACTGATTTTTTAAATTACATTTAAAGAAACAGATTCTTTCAATACTTTCAAGATACATGAGATTAACTAGACAAAGTCAGTGAAAAAACCTAGAAAACTATAAAAGACAGAAAATTGTTATTATTTTTACTCTGTATATTTTTTTCTTAATGATATTTAGGAAATCAGTTTATTCCCAATTAAGTGATGATGGGGCCTCCTGGAGAGGACAGGAACACACACACATACACACAAAGTAAACGAGAAATTTAAATCAAAAGCTGAGAAATTCATGATTGGAAACCCAATAGACAAGGAAAGCAAAGCTGAGGATGTCTTGATACAACACTATATTTTAAAAGTTTCTTTCCAAGGAGCTTAATATAAAACGAGATGATACAAACAAAGAGAGTATAGTATGAAGAAGCCAGGACTACCTTAGCACATGATCTCAGGATAGGAAAAAAGTGGAAGAGCAGCTTATAAAAGCAGTGGTGTGCAATGACATATTCTTGGAGGTTCTGTGCTGAGCATAACTGTCACTGCTTTCCTGGCACAATGATAGGCATAAAAGCTCACTGAGTTAAAAGCTAATTTCTGATTGAACTGCTTAGGACATGTTTACTGCTTTATTTTTTCTTAAAACATTTACCCTGTACCCCAATCTGGCATGGAGTTTACTATGTAGCCCAAGCTGGCCACAAACAATAATCTTCTTGTATCTGTCTCCAAAGTGCTAAGATTGGAAACATTAATCACTTTACCTGGCTGTTCATTATCTTCTAAATGAACAGGTCTTAGAGAACACAAATTTATAAAGTAGCCATAATGCACAAACAAGAACCAGAAGGAAGGGGGATCAAGAGATGATACTGACTCTTTGGATGTGTGCTACACCTGTTAGTAAGGGTTGGCATTGTGGTCTACATGACCAATCCCAAAGTAACTGTGTCTAAAACAGAAAGGCAAAGCCTCGTACATTAAATACCTGCTATTGTAGCAGCACTGTTAAGAAAAAGTGCACACTTTGTTGAGACAGAGTGACCTCAAATAAGTGACTATAGAGTGATGGATTTCTAGACAAAACATTTTTCTATGAGGGATCTGAAAATATTGGAAGGCGCATTCAGTTGGCATGAGCTGTTAGTGAAGGCAAGTGGGGTTTGATAAGTATTATTACTGGCATCTAGTAAATAGATTCTGGTAATTGAGCTAAATATTCTATAACATAGAGAACACTTTCCTGTGCAAACAATTATCAGGCCCATAGTATTGATAGTTCAGTGTGAACAAACCTGACTTTATAACCTCCTTTATATGATATTAAGTAAGGTTCTTCTCCCCTGAGAGAAGTCAGACACGAGAACTATGGCACTCAGAGGCAATTAATACATAATTCAAAACTACACTGGTAAAAATAGAACATGGCTTGGAAAATTCAGATTATATATGCATATCAAATTATCATACCAAAATCCATGAAGACATACAATTAAAATTATAACTAAAATATAGGTAATTTACTGGTCTGTCTTAATTATGTCTCTGTTCAGTAGGTATATACAATGGTAAAACTCACCATATTTTTATGCCCTGTAAATTATACTTCATTGAAACTGATTTTATGAACAAATGTATAAGCTCACACACTCAGGGTAGGTATTTGATTAAATTCAAATGAACATCTTATTAAGTCACTATTCCCAGTAAATATTCATTGAGTGTGTTTGTGCAGGATAGTTAGGATATTAGTAACCAAAGACGAGAAGCTCCCTTCCTTCCAAGAGTTTGTATTCTAGTTACAAGGGAGCCTTTTATAATTGTGTATGCATGAATTAATTAATAGACTGGTTCTTCTGTACCACATACTGACCTGAAACATGCTGTAGCACAGAGTGACTTGAACTTCTGTGTCCACCAAGCTAGAGCTGGGCTCTCTGGAGTGCACCACCATGCCGAAGGCCTGCGCTGCTGATGGTTGAAATCAGTGTTTTAAGTTAGCACTCTCTATCAACTGAAATACAACCTCTAGCCTTTATGTTTCTGTTTTAGATCCATAGTACATGTTTGAATAGGAGCCCTGCTGGACAAAGAAAACGTTAATAAAAGTGTCATATGTGAAAAGACACAAAAAAATGGGTTGTCATGGAAATACTATCTAGTAGAACATTTTAAATTAGAAAGTATTCTCATTAATCCTTCTGTCAAATATTACCAATAAAGTAAGAAATAGTATTATTCTCATTGCAGCCCAGGAAGCCCTTCCATCAGCACTTCAGGAAGAATACCGAGCAAATAAAGGACCCACAGTAAATTTGGACTTGAGGTCTGTTCATTCTCATCTGAGGCTATAGCAGGGGACTTGCAGTGTGCAACCTCTGCCAGAAAACCAACCAGAAAAATGATGAAGCTTTACAACTTTTGTATCAAGACCTACCAGTTTTCTTTGTGTCACTCTAGAAAGAAAATATACGATCTTGTTTCAGGGGATGGTGTGTTCAGCCAACACTTTTCGGATTTGATTTCAGATATACAGAAATCCCCTTTTCCTGAGACTTCATGCTTAACAGAGCTAGCATTATATAGGTTTGGGCTAATGAAACCTGGACATGAGAGCAGTGTGTGCCACCTATAGACCTGCCCTGAACCCTTCTGCTTAGCCTCTATTTTTTCATGTCTGGCACATTGGTATTTAGTCCAGAGGACTGAATAGAAAATTCTAGGCAAGTAGAATGTTTTCTGAGAATATGATCCAGACTGTGACATCATCATGAATTCAAACTCTGAAAATTTAGTTCTAAGCTACTAAATTTGGAGGTCCTTTGTTGCATCAGCTAATCTATAATTATCTTGCCTCACCCGGGTCCATAAAGCAAAAAGAAAATTTGATAAATAAGGCTGGTACAATTTTTTATGAGAGGAAAATATGTGATTTATTATTTTATTTGCATGCTAATATGGCTCCAGGAAATATCTGAAGTACAAAACAAAGACAAAGACTATAAAATAAGATAAAAACACATTTAAAATTCATGACAAAAGTAAAGCAAAGATAAGCAGATTAAGAAAGAAAGTAGAGTCAAGAGTAAAGTACACAAAATATTTCCATCTCCCACTGGAGGTGGCTCACATGCTTGGCTGTATGCTTTCTAGGAAGCATCTAAATAGGGAAACATGGAAGAGTTTGTTATTCACAGGACCCATAAGGCAAAAGTAAATCAGACACTCAGGCAAAGCCCGTTTGTCTTACTATGAAAGCCAGAGAGATATATTTCCTATGGGTCTTTATAAAAATGACACCATGAGATATATTAAAGCACATCCTTAAAAGAAAAAAATACAATAAACACAACAATGAGTTTTATAAGTCTGTCATTTATAAAATCCCTTAGTACAAGGTAGTAGGAATATGGTTGAGTACAATTCAGGGACATTGATACAGCTTAAAGTGTTGTTCAAAGAAGTATGTAAAAGAACTGGTAATTAAACCTAATCCGATTTGTGCAATAATTTTGTAATTAATTGGCATGTTTAAAACATCTCTAGTGAATGCAGTAAAAATTTCCTCCAAGAGCATAAATGTTTCCCTCAAGCAAATCCTGTTTTCCCTAATCTTATAATTACAAACTGAAAAAACAAAGTACAAAAGCCATTCTCATATAAATGGGTATATTTTGATGAACTCTGACCTTTATACCTCATAGCAGAGTGGCTCCATTTGGGTTCTTGATATCTTGTCTACACAATACAAATATTGTATCCACTTAATTAAGGTCAAAAGTTCAAAAATTTATTTGCAGAAATGTTTATTTTCGTCATTCTGGAAGCAAAATTTGGTTAATCTCTCAAATTAGTCCCCTCTCATCTATAATGCATGCATTAATTCAATCCCAGGGAATTCTGAAAATACAGGCAGTACCAACCCATATATGTTGTTTACATGTATGTACCTATGAAAAAGTTTAGTATGTAAATTGGATATATATCTTAGTTTCTTTTGCTTTCATAAAATACTTTGACAAAAATTGCTTTTAGCTCCATGGTCTCTGCATCTGCTCTGGTCTTGAGATCCTGCCCTGACTTCCATTGGTGTTGTAGAACTCTATTGTGGGAGTGTAAGCAAAACAAAACCTTTGGTCCCCAAGGTCATGGTGTTTTATCACAGTAATAGAAACTCTAACTAACACAGTCATTGTGTTTTACATGTAAATAATGCAACCAGATAAATAATTAAGAAGCACTTCTACACTTTCTGGCTTTGGATAAAAAAATAAATGTGGAAGACATCAAACTTTACAATGTTCTTCATCCTTGTTTGCTCTTATAGTTTCCGTCTTTCCTTCTATAGCAAATGTTGAACATTGTCTCTATCTTCTTAGATACCGCTTAGGCAGGAAAGAGACACACACTAACCAAAGAGGTTTCATGTGGTATGAGAAGACGTGAGATGAAAAAGTCCTTCTGTCTCTTTGAGTCTTTGATTTAAAACTTAAGCTAGAGACCCATCTCAATGAGTAACATGGAGACTTAGAGATCTATGTGTAATGTAAAAGGCACAAAAAGGAAAAAACAAAACTCAAGAAAATAAATAGATATTTAGGAAATTATTGGAAGAGTAACTACAATAAGCATTAATATAAAATCATGGAAATAAAAGAGAAACAGAGAGGAGAATTAATCACAGGAACACAAAGAGGGCTGGGACATAGGAATCAAGAGGGAGACATCAAAGTCACTGTATTACGTTGGTGAGTAGGTGATATCCATAGGAGATAGACAGATAGGAAGGAAAGAATGAAGGAAGGGGGAGATGGAGGTACTGAGGGACAGAGGGAAAAAAGCAGGCAGGCAGGCAGACAAAATAAGAGACAGGGGAAAAAAGTGTGGTGAGGTAAAAGATAGGGTCAAAAGTGACAGAAGAATGAATGGAAGAGAAGGAAGAATTCCACCACAGTCATTTAACTGGAGAACGTGTGGAGTATGAGGTAGAAATTGCAGAAATCAAGCACATTTGAATTCAAGTCATAGACAAAATTCTGAAACCATGCTAGATATAATGCATGAATGAGCTTGTTTAAGATATTGAATTCTGTGTCCTCACTGTGAAAGAAGGTACATAAAAGTTTAAACATGGAATAAATAAAAAGGTGTTTGTATGTGAATTTAAAGTGGTGGGTATTTATAAAGAAGACATGATTTCTCAACTGTAGATCTTCATCTGGATTTTCATGTCTATGTGAATGTATGTTCACTACAAAGCAAGTGCATCCTAGCCTCAGTAAACACACCTGATGTCCAGACCTCATCTCTATGAGTACTTCCTACTTAAAGAAAGAGTTTTTCATCTGTAAAATACTGCTTGATTCCAAGGATTGGAATAATATAAATTTGAAGAGGTTAGGAACATTTCTTGTTAAGAGAAGGAAACACTAAGAAACACAAAATGATGAGAGCATGTAAGTGTTACACAGGTGCCAGTTAGAAGTTGCTGCCATTGACCAAATGCAAAATAATGAAACGCTGTACTATTTCAGGGAAGTCAGGAATTATAAACATTCATTTATTTATTTATTTTTGGTTTTTCGAGACAGGTTTCTCTGTGTAAACAGTCCTGGCTATCCTAAAGCTTCTAGAACTCACTCTGTAGACTCACCAGGCTCACTATGATCCACCTGCTTTTGTCTCTTGAATGCTGGGATTAAAAGCATGTGCAACCACTGCCCAGTATAAACCATTTTTAAAAGTAGCCATTAAACTACACCAAGAGCAACTAGATAAATCAAAGACAACAGGAGAAGAAATTTTTTCATTTCTAGTTGATTGCTAAAGGGAAGCTAGTAAATTGGAGAGGAAGTGTTGGAGATGGAAGCTCATTTTACAACCATTATGGCAAGAGTTAATCAAGAATCATCAATGAATAATACATGTAGGAGAAATTTTCTCTGAGGAATGGGATAGTTCCATGATTTTAAGGTGATTTTTCCACACTTAGATAAGAAAGTAAGAAGTCTTGCAGTGGGGTATGGGATAGCCAAATGATTTAGTTAGAGGAAGAACAGAACTCTCGGGAATAAAATGAGTAAGTCAGTTTGGCAGGTTTCAACTGGCTCCTAGGAGTACCCTTCTCCTCCCGAAACACAAGAGGACAGGCATTGTCAATCTTTTGCACATTTTTTGCATCTAACTGGAATGACTGTATTGTGGGCAAAGTGGCTTCTAATGAGCCTCCGTTTATTCCAGGAAGGAGATCATGTTGGACTGCACCTACACAAGAAGCTAGATGTGAAGAAACCTAAAAACAACAAGCAAATCAAAACACTTCAGTTACATCTTAGTTGGTAAAATAAGGGTTTACCCAGCATGGCTTGAGGCCCATGTTAAATTATCAGCTGTTTACATTATTGGATATATTTATTGACTTGAAAGTCAATCCTTTCTAGTCCCCCAGAGGTCAATGGAGGTATGGTAGAAACAATTTGGGTGATACAGTTGTTGTTAGTGATTATGTACCCTTACTACGTGACCTGCTCTCACAAGGTACAGCTCTACAGCTGGCTCCTGAAGCTGGAGAATTACCACCAGCTTCATTGAGTTCCAATTGATCTGAAAGATCTACTCAACCTTCTCTCTCTCTCTCTCTCTCTCTCTCTCTCTCTCTCTCTCTCTCTCTCTCTCTCTCACACACACACACACACACACACACACAAATACAGCAGGGGGGAATTAATACATAGCAAATATGAACTAACTTTTATCCCTTTCTCTTAGACTATGAGTTCCTTATCTCATATGTAACTCTCTTGGACCACTGGGAACAATAAGTTTGAAATCAGAATTTTGGTTTTAGCCTTATTTCTGCTATGTAGTATCTGATGAGGACAAAGTCAAGTTAGTTAAATTATTCAGTATCAATTGTTTGCCTCATATATTAAATAAATGTGACTTTAGTGACCTCTGCTATAAAAGATTACTTTGAGGACAAAATGATAACCATGTAAAGCCGATGTTAAAAAATGGGATAATGTTACCTTTTATTAAAGCATGTAAAGACTATAAATAGAAACAATCCTACAACTCACTGAAAATATCTAATTTGCACTAAGGAATGCCTTTTCTAAAAACCCTGGATCACTTTTTACTGAATGCATCATTCCTTATCAACTTCCTTCTGCTGCATAAGGTTAAGTGCCCACTTTGAGGTCGAATACAAAGCTAATTTAAAAACCAATTTTTCTTCTAAAGTGTCATGTGGTATAGTAATGAGATAAGATGTGATGCATGTCCTTACTGTCATGGAGTCTTATAAATTTAATTTTGTGTGAGGTGAGTAACAGTCAATTTGGCTATTTTGGGTGGTAGAAAATCTTCTGTGGAAATATCTGAATATATGAAGTGAAATTTGAAGATTATAACAGGGGTTAAAGAAAGGAACTGAGGAGACTTCCAACCAAAGAGAACCTGGAAAGTCAAGTTTGATCGTTAGAGACTCATGTTTCTTTCTTCTCAGACTTTTGACTCCCAGTGGCACCACTCATCCATTCAGAAACTTCGCAACATATTTGCAAATCTTAATGAACGCAGCCTGTCATGTTTTCTCCTTTTAATAATACCAGGTTTTCCTCTTACATATCTGAAATTACAAGCAGGTGTTACAGAGTCCTGATTTTCATATCACAGTGTCAGGTTATATAAATTCAAAACCAAAAGAAATGTGTTAATTTGAATTTTTCAATTTAAGTTGGAAAGTTTCTTCACTAAACCGTTCATTTTTAAATAAAGTTGAACCTACTTCTTAAAAATGTAACCTAATAAATACTGTTGAGAGAAATAACATTGTATTTTAATTTTTACTTTCACTGTTCTGTATAATGTATTTTAGCCTCCAAAGAATTCTGTAGGTCTAAAGAAAAGGTTCACTATGCTCTTCACTGATCAGTAAGAAATTAGGAAGAATCTGTGGTTAGACATTTTATCATATTTTCATTACTTTACTCACTTTATAAACATTTTTCAGTACTTAAAATACTTGGATTTTATTTTTAAAATTTGACTTTAGAGTGAATCTTCTGTGCCTAAGGTTGATTCTTTATTTTATACTAATCAATTCATGAAATGCCATGTTTCTCTTACAATGAACTTTAAAGTAAAAATATATTATATTCATTCCAAAGTTTTTCCAAGGAAATGGCATTTTCTGGCTAGTTACTGTGATAGGAATACAGAATGCTAAACTTCCTCTAAAAGAAACAGTGCATCAACTCTGCTGCAGGGTTCCACATTCTTCACCAACCACTCCATAGCTTGGTGACTCGAGTCGTCAATGTGTGCTGTTCTCTGTTTCTGGGCATGAAAGGCTTCTGTGGGAAATTTTTGTTTGGCTTGCTTTGTAAATGCGTGAGTGGGTAAAAGAGTGGGGAGAATCACCTAGGGCCCTGTGCTCATGCCCCTGAGTGTGTGTGAGTGAAGGAACATCTGTGGGTTGGGCAGAAAGGCCTTCCATCTTCTGTCTCTTCTTTTCACCATTTGTCTCTTGACTTTCTCCATTGCTCCATCCAAACTCACCTTCTTCCTCTCTGCTCCCCACTTCATGAACAAGCTGTGTTTTCTCCATATTATTAGCTTGAACTTCTCAGCACTCAAAGGCTCAGGCCTGATTTCTTATAAGGAGATGGACTAAGAAACCTTTCTGAATGGATCTGCAAGCTCCAGAAATACCTGACTGTCCATCTATTGGATTCTGCTGGTTGAGCTCATAATAAAGGCCAAGAAAAGGTTCAGTACACTCTTCACTGATCAGTAAGAAATTAGGAAGAATCTATGGCTAGACATTTTATCATATTTTCATATTGTTGGTTAAGGAATGGAATGCAGCCAGATCTATTTTAGCTTTTTCTCTTCCCTTTATAGAGGGAATTTAAAAGAGACTAATTAAGCATAAACTCCATTCTCAAAGTATGTTATTAGGTACTTAACTAATTGATGGTCTCTAATTAGTAATGAAAAAGAACAATCCAAAATCAATGTAAAAAATAAATTTGTGATTAGTTTGTTTGGTGATGGAGGAGTTAATTTCATTGGTTAATAAAGAAACTGTCTTGGCCCATTTGATAGACCAGCCCTTAGGTGGGTGGAGTAGACAGAACAGAATGCTGGGGGAAAGAAGCTGAGTCAGTGAGTTACCATGATTCTCCCACCCGACACAGAGGCAGGTTAAGTTCTTCCCTGGTAAGCCACCTCGTGGTGCTACACATATTATTAAAAATGGGTTAAAGCAAGATGTGAGAGTTAGCCAATAAGAGGCTAAAACTAATGGGCCAAGCAGTGTTTAAAAGAATACAGTTTCCGTGTAATTGTTTCGGGGCATAAGCTAGCTGGCAGCGAGGAGCCGGGTGGCAGGAACACAGCCCGCAGCTCCTTCTACAGTTTGGGTAGGTGGGTGATATGTGTGTTTGTGGTGATATTTATTTAAATAAAAGCATGGGTGTAATGGTAAAAGTAAAAGTGCTGAGAACCCCTGAGTGGCTGCAGCGGGCAATGGGTCATGAGACCACACCTCAGGTCCCTGAGCTGGGGCAGGCAGTGACTCCCAAGAGCAGCCAGTCCTAGGAAGGGATGACACCATTCCTTAAGTGGCTTCAGCAGACCATGATGTGAGACAGACAGATGGCATGCCATGCAGAGTGAGATTGGATGCTTATTTAGTGGGTTATGGAGGGGAAAGGGGAGACGGAGAGAAAGGAAGAAAGATACAGAAAGAGAAACAGAGAGAGAGGGGGGGATGGAGAGAGAGAGAGAGAGAGAAGAGAGGAAAGGGGAAGTTGGGAGAGACAGAAGCTGCCTCTTGGGAAAGGAAGGGACTCAGGCTGGAAGCTGAAGATCAGCTTGCCTTGGCAGATGGGGAGGGAGTGAGCGTGGCTTGCCTCTTAAAAGAACAGGACAGATCTTTACAATGGGGAGATGGCATAGTGAGTAATAATACTCGCACAACCCCACAGACCTGAGTTCAGATCCTCGGAATCCAAATAAAAGTTAGAAACAGAAGGATGAATGTCAGTAATCCAGCAAGTAGTAATGGAGAAATGGAAACAGAAAAATCTAAAGGAGCTCAAAGGACAACTGGCATGGCTTACACAGGAGAGAAGAAATACTTTCTCAAAACAAGGTCTAAATGCAAGAACTGATCCCAAAGGTTGTCCTCTGACATATTCATGTGTGCTGTGGTTGCTGTGGCACTTATATAGCACACACATACACAGAAGCAATAGAACACAAGCGATAGAACACACATACAGATAAGCACATATATATATACATATATATATATATACACACACACAGAGAGAGAGAGAGAGAGACAGACAGACAGAGAGACAGACAGACAGACACACATGCATAAAAAGAAAAGAAGGAAGGAAAAAGAAAGAAAAAATGAAAAGAATAGCATTTTTTTTTTAACCAAATGTTTTGATAAAATTGTCATGAGGGTCCTCTAAGGGCAATAGTAGCTATGAACAAAAGGTCAAAAGTTGTTTCAATATTATGTGATCTTGGCCACTTTTATTGACACTCCAATTTCCCTCAACTCACTGAGAGCATCAGAAATCTAGAGCATGCATTTCTGAACATGTCTAGTGCTCTCCAATGTCAAAGCTGCTGGAAGATAACCAAACAGCAGGGCTTTATGTTCCATCGTAGGAACAGCCCAGCTTAAGAGCTGGAGAATCATCACTGCAGTACAGTGGAAACAGATTGGCATTAAGCTAGGACAAACATTTTAAATGATACAGCCAAGCTGCCATCCAGACTTATGATGATAAAGGATGTCCTAACGGAAGTCTGTAAAAAAAGCTAATTTCTTTAAATAAAGAAATTTTTAGGGTAGGTTGTGTGGGAGGTCCTTCAGTCTATGTTTGCTTTTATTGGTTAATGAATAAAGAACTGGCTTCGCCTATAGCATGGGAGGAGGAAGATGGAGTTAGAGAGACACTATGGAGATACCACCAAAGATAGATATGCTGAAATTTTGCTGGTAGGCAATGATCTTGTGGTGATATACAGATTAATAGAAATGGATTGAATTAATATGAGTTAGCCAATGAGAAGCTAGAGCTAATGGGCCAAGCACTGGATTTAATTAATACAGTATCTGTGTGGTTATTTCGGTTCTGGGCAGCTGGAACGAACAAGCAGCTAACCCCAACAAGTAGGTGGTTAATTTATAGACTTATAACCATCTCCCTTAATCTTAATTGCTTGCAAGAAGCACCATATAATTATGGATTATAAATTTATACCTAAACATTTTTGGAAAGGTTCTACTGGGCAACTCTACATAGTGCTGAATGCAGTCAGGTAGTGATATTCAAGCTCATGGTGGAACTAGGCTCTAGGAACATGATGATGTCATTCACATGCTTAGTTCTCGAATACTCTCCTCTTTGGTGGAATCTAGGGAACTTTCTCAGAGGCCTTTGAGTAGAGGAAACATCTCTCCTGAGAGCTCATTGTTCCAAAAGGCAAGAAAGACAGCTGTGAGTGCTCAGACCTAAATGAAACATCTATACCAACTTCTCCCCCAAGCCTCAGGAAACACTAAGGAAGAAGGGTTGAAAAGAATGTAAGAGTGAGAGGATGAGGAGGAGTGCTTTGAAATGCCATCTTCTGGACATAACATGCTCATTGCACTTACATATTCACAGCGGATATGGTTGTTTTCACAAGACCCGAAAAAGATTAAGCTTGTCAAAATTATAGCATGGGCATGGTGGTCTGATCATCCTTAATTGAGGAGAAATTGACAATTGCTGGCTACTAGGGGCAGAAGAGTCAATTTGTCTTAAGCATGTGGCCATGGATAGGTTTTCCCTACTTATCATGTCCATATGAGCAACATAAAATGTACTTGGTGGGAGTACACAAAGTTGGGAAGAGAACATGTTGGTGGAAGTCCAAAGAGAATAGGACAAAGGATATAGTGAATATATATCATCAAAATACATCAATTCATGTATAGAATGCTTACAATATTCTTACAAATCTTTTAATGTAAAAAAGTACAGAGTGAAACTCTTAAATATAAAGAGGCATCTGAAGAGAAGGTCTAATATTTAAGAGTACTTTTTGCTCTTGAAGAAGTCAAGTCCAGGGAATCCAATACCATCTTCTAACCTTCATGAGGAACAGACTACCTACATGGTGCACATACTTACACATAGGCACACATTAATACATGAAATAAATAATTATTATGTTGAAAAGTAGAGGTCTTATTACCTCACAAATGTTGTCGGAACACATTGAGTGGCTAAGTGTAAAGGATTTCTTGAAGTCAAAGCCAGCCTGAGCTACACAGTGATTTTAAAACTGGCATAGACTATACAATAAGACACTGTCCCAAAAATATTTTAAAAATTAAGGTCATATACCTTTTAAATGAGGAAGACATCAATTGTAGTAGCTGCCTATTGTTACCATTTGTAGAAATAAAACATAAGAACCTCTGAAGGAGAAAGCATTTTTTCTCTTTGAAAGTCTGTAAAATAAAAAAAAATTAAAAATCAAGCCAACATTATATATCGAGCTTTTAGAAAATTTTAGGACTCTTCTGGGCCGCTTACTGTTGTGAAAAACTATCCATTTGTGGCATTATAAATTCTCCAGTATATGAATAACATGAAATTCAGGTGAAAACAAGCCTTTACAACCTAATTTAATCTAATCTGCCCAGGCTCCTTTATCACTAGCTTCTTCCAAATGGTCTCTACTCACGGGTATTATACACACACCTATAACGAATCTATTGTGTTTATTATTCACTGCGGGAATGGACATATATGCCATGAGGAATAGTGCTCCCCCCATAGCTCTCAGTAAAATGTTAGAAAGTGTTTGGAAGATTTGAGCTTTCTCTTAGGAATTCTATTGCTGTGAAAGAGGCACCATGACCACAGAAACTCTTATAAAGGAAAACATTTAGTTGGGGTGGTTTACTTGCAGTTCGGAGGTTCAATCCATTATCATCACGGTGGGACATGGTCACAAGCAGGCAGACATGGTGCTAGAGAAGTGCTTGAGAGTCCTGTATCTGAGACACTGGGCCACAGCTTTAATCCTACCCATATTGCTCAGTAATTTAAAGGATCATGTGGTCAGAAAAAGAGAGAGATACAGTAAGAGAGATTCAAAAACAAAGAAAACCTTTAAATGATTTACAGTGTACTTAAAAATATATGCAGGCTAAATGTTAAAGTTCTTAAAAGTAAAAAAAAAAAACAAAAATAAGGAAGAAAGAAAGTAGTTGGGTGTGGTAGTACACACCTTTAATCCCAACACTTTGGAGGCAGAGGGAGATTGACCTCTGTGACTTCAAGGGGTGGTAGCACAGGCCTTTAATCCCAATGCCTGGGAGGCAGAGACGGGTGGATCACTGAGAGTTCAAGGACAGCCTGGTCTAAAGAGTTATTCCAGGATGAAGATATACAGAAAATATAAAATAAAAGTAAAAGTAAACAAAATAGAGGTTAAAATAAAGCGCACAAAGATGGAAAATACACAGAGAATCTTGATACTATATGCTATTATGCTCTGTTTGAATTGTTTGAATGCTGAGGAAGGAGCAACAGCTGCTAAAAGATATTTGTTTATAAATGTTGCTGAACTAATCCAAGATAGATATTTTTAAAATATCTTGACTTCAGAATTTGGATCTAAGGATATGATACTTTGGAAAAGAGATTCTTCTTTTGTTTTCACAGAGAATGAGACTCTATGGATTGCTTCTTCGATCCCAATATGGTATGATAGACCACGCCCTCCTGAAGGGTTGCTGTGAACACCCTTAAAAAATTGCTTTGCTCAACTGCCAACTGAGATGAACCTAGCAGACAGGTTATCCCATAAAAGACCCGAATAACAGCGCCCCCATTCAGCAGGAAGCAGTTTGGAGAGAAAAAACTGTGCCCATGTTCCCATATATTGTTTATAAATGTTCTTTTACATTTAAAGGGGGAGATGATATAGATGTGAATAATTTGCATTGATATGAATCTTGGTTTACTGATATTAATTTAAGGTCAATTTTATTATATGTATATGTATTTCTGATATTGATTAAGGTATTGTGATTGTGTAGTTCACTTAAAAATCTAATGTATATAGGTTGTTAATAGATAATTATCAATAATAGTCAAGTTTGTAGTCATGCTAGTTAGATTTTCTAGATGTACAAAGATATATTTTAGATAGACATTCTTCATATCTTTCAAAGACTACAGAATATGCTATTTAATGTTTTTATAACTTAGAACTTTTCATGACAATGAGACACGTCTGCTCCTGGCAGCACCAATCTACTTCAAGAAGAAGATGGGCATTGAAGAGGATCCTTAAGGAGTTTGATAGCCATTTGGGCAAGAAACTGCTCTTGCCTGGACTATTGCATAAACTGGACATAGAGAACCCGCAGAGAGAGGACTGCTGAACTTGCCTAAAGGTGAGATGATCTTTTGGGGTTCCTGATTCATGAAAGAGTCTGCGAGACATTCTGCAGGACACAGCAGATAGTGACTGAACTGCCTTTGAAATTTCCTGCTTCATGGGAATGTCTGCTGGAAACTATGGACCTGTAGGCCCAAGATGGTTGCCCCAATGGTACCGAGGAACTTTGGGTGACTGTCCAGGCAGCGAGATGTCTCTGTGATTTCTAGAGTTTTGTAAGTTGCTTACATCTCATTTACTTAGGTAATATTATATCCTTCTGGAGTCTTTGATGCAGTTGAAGAATAGATAATTATAGCTGTTTTCCTTAGTTATGATAAAGATAAAAAAGATGTAAATATTGTAATTTTTACTTGATAACTGTTTAGTTATATGTAATTTTGCTATGTTATAGTTAAAGCCTTCCTTTTTTTTGTTTAAACAGAAAAAAGGGAAATGATGGAGGAAGGTCATTGGTTAAAAAATAAAGAAACTGCTTGGCCCTCATAGGTTAGAACATAAGTGGGTGGAGTAAACAGAACAGAATGCTGGGAGGAAGAAGAAGTGAGCTCAGACTCGATAGCTCTCCTCTCTGGGGCAGATGTGATGAAGCTCTGACCCAGGATGGACATAGGCTAGAATCTTCTCAGTAAGCGCACCTTGGGGTGCTACACACATGAATAGAAATGGGCCAAGCAGTGTTTAAAAGAATACAGTTTGTGTGTTGTTATTTCGGGTATAAAGCTAACCAGGCGGGACCCGGGCTGTGGGAAGAGGCCCGCAGCTCCCACTACAGATTACAAATGAAAATGTCATAGAATTAGGAGCATTTCCGACTAAGAGAAATTCAGAATGACTCACTCCTCCAGAGGTTCCTGTTATATGCATTATCAGAGAAAATGAAGTGGCATACCACACACTGAAGCAATGAATTGGGTTTGCCTAGCCACACATGTGCAACCACACACGTGCACGGGTTTGCATATAGACACATGTTCCAAAATAGTAGAAAAGGAATCTCTCTGTGTGTGTGTGTGTGTATGTGAGCATATGTTCATGTGTGCGTGTGTGTGTGTTATATGGACAAAACAGTGGTACACTGGTACTTCTTCCATGCTCTTTTAGTGACAATACTCACAGAGAGTCCATCTAGATTTTGCAAGAATAGCTTCCATCTCTTGGCAGAACTTTCAGCTATGTTTAACAGATATATCCATAGATATGTAGATGACAGAGAGACAGACAGATTAGATAGATAGATAGATAGATAGATAGATAGATAGATAGATAGATAGAGACAGACTGACTGAATGACTGACAGACTGCTAGATGACAGAATTTGACCCAAAGATTTGCTTAACTCCTGTTACTGGCTGAGACTTCATTGCTTGAATGCAGTATTTTTACACACCCCTTATGTTATAGTTCACTATGTACAAGAGGGTACTTCCAGCCAAATTTTATCATCAAATATGAAGCATATTTAGGCTAAACTTCATTTAACAAGTACATACAATGCACTTTTAAAACGTATCTTTTTGAGATTATAATTATATCCCTTTCCTCTTTCTTTCTTTCCTTCCAAACCCTATTATGTATCCTGCCTTGAACTCTTTCAAATTCATGGCTTCTTTTTTCATTTTCTATTGTTACATACATAAGTAACATTATATAGACTGGGAAACTTATACTCCTGTATTTAGGAATATATATAATGCCCCCGCCTCGATTTTCAAAAATCTATCATTGTCTAATGGCTTTGTCTAATGTTGATGCTCCACGAAACTGTTATGTTCAGCAGGAACACACCAATTTCTAATCCAGGCTAGTTGCAGAGATCCGAGGGCATTTATCTCTTCCATAACCTACGCAAGCTGCATCTAGGAGTTTTATCTGTGCTCTGTGTGTCCTTTTATATTCAATATCTGTATCTTCATGAATCCATCTCAGCACTTCAATTTAGTTTTATCTATGACATTCTTTGTGCTACACGCCATTTGTTCACTTGCTTGTGTACCCTCTGATAGGACCACACTGCCCATATTTCAGTGGTGACAAAACAGTACAATGAAAAACGTGTGAAGAAGTCACAGAAAAAAAGTTTATTTTCTTGTTCCAAAAACTTAGACCCACACGGTTAAACAGCTTCAGTTATCTCAATAAATTGCTTCTGGAAACAAACCCCAAGAATCCCACATCTGAACTCAGAAAATAGTTCAGGACCTGAATCACTAGCAATATCCTTTGGTTCCTGGGCTCGCTCGCGCATCCCAGAGTCAAACTACATTTCCCACAATCCAGCGGAGTCTATAGGGCGTCCGGTATGACCTGAACTACAAAGCCCACAATCCTCAGAGCTCAGCCGTGCGTTGCGTTTCCGGAAGTTCCTGCGGTAGTTCCCGTCTTCCCTTTCGGTCTTCGGAGCGGTAGAGCAAGGTCGTGAAGGAAGAGGATTGTGGTGGTGCGGCCATTATCTCCGCCGTCCACCCCTGCGCCCCTCGCTGAGCTTCCCGCCGCACCATGTTGGGCCAAAGTGTCCGGAGGTTCACCACCTCCGTGGTCCGTCGCAGCCACTACGAGGAGGGCCCGGGAAAGGTGAGTGGGGCCCAGCAGCGTAGGGCAAGGGAGGCCCGGCGCCTCCCGCTTACCGCAGGCCCGGGTTGGAGAGTGTGGGGAGGAAATGGCAGGCAGGTCCGGCGCTCGGAAGCCCGCAGCCCCTCAGCCCACCTCCCCGACGAAGGGAGGGTCCCCGGGGCCCAGCCGCGGCCTCAGCCTGCCGGCCGCCTCCGCCGCAGAGCCGCGAGGCCCGGATGACTCCAGGGCGTCTCGTTAGTGAGGTTGGACGACGGGTGAAGGTCATTGGGAACAAAGGAGAAGGTGGCGCGTGGCTGTGGATTAGCCTCGGAAACCAGCGGTCTCCGTTAGGACAAGCCTCGCTTGAAGGCAGGTGTAGCCCTAGGTGTAAGGAAACCCAGTAGTTAATGGTAACAGCCGCGCAACTGTTAGGCGAGGCCCCGTTGAGGGATGTGGAAGGATGTGCGGGGCATGGCTACCTGTGGAAAGGAAAGGGCAACCCTTGTACTGCGGTTGATACTGTACTCGGTGGGGAATTTCTGATAACAGTGAACTAGAGTGATATGTTTGTTTCTCAACTGGCTACTGTGCACGGTACTATCTTTTTAATTATCAAAAATAGTTAACTTGTTTCTTACACTTAACGACTGATATTCCCAAAACACAGGTGTTTATTTCATGTTCTGACGTGTACATGATTGTTATGTACACATGTGTATACATGATTCCCCCCCCGCGCGCCTCTTTTATTGGATGAAATCAAATTCTTTGAAGGACTGTTGCGAGGCTTTTTCTCTTTCCCAACAGAATTTGCCATTTTCGGTGGAAAACAAGTGGCGGCTACTGGCGATGATGACTGTGTACTTTGGATCTGGATTTGCTGCTCCTTTCTTCATAGTGAGGCACCAGCTTCTTAAGAAATGAGAATATTTAATTCATCCCTTTAACAGGTAATTAGTAGACTTCAATTTTCCTAAAGCAATAGTTTCTGTTGTGTACTGTATACACTTGCTCATGACACAATAAATAGATGTGTGCTGATTACTGAAGACACTGATAGTCTGAACACATTCTTCAACAAACTTGGAAGATGAGTGATATTAAAACTCCATTGAAGACACAAAGATAAGTTTACTGGGATTCCATCGCTAGTAACAGTGTATAAGATTTCCACACAGGGTAATCTTGCTCTGAATTTCACACTTTGTAAATCAGTCTTGTGTCTTTTACTGAAATAAATGACTCTTAGGAAATAAAAATACACTAGGGTCATCCAACCTTAACATTAAAAAAAAAAAAGGTATCATCATCTATAGAGTTCACGGGGAAGAACCCCAAAATCGGGTTCCTAAACTTCACAAAACAAAACTCAGACTGAGTGAGCTTAGATTTTTGTTGTTGTTGAGCTACATTTATATCAGCAGTCTCAACCTGTGGGTTGTGACCCCTTTTGGGGTCAGACAACCCTTTCAAGGGGGTCATCTAAGACCATCAGAAAATACATTTACATTATGATTCAGAGCTGTAGCAAAATTCCAGTTTTGAAGTGGCAGTGAAAATAATTTTGTGGTTGGGGGTCACCATAACATGAGGAACTGTATTAAAGGGTTGTAGCATTAGGAAGGTGGAGAACCACTGGTTTAAACTATCCTGGAGTACATATGGTCTGTAAGCCGCAAGCCTGCAAAAATCTTTAGGTTCCTTTTAGGGGAAGGGTAATGAGAAATGAGATGGTTTCTCTGTGTAGCCCTATCTGTCCTGGAACTCACTCTGTAGACCAGTCTGACTTCGAATGCACAGAGCTACACCTGCATGCACGTCTCCAGGTATGTGCCACCATCGCCAGGCTACTTTTTTCAGTCTTAACGTCTAGGTATGTAATAGATTCTGTGAAACCCCCAAGAAAGAAAATACTCTGGTGTTTGTTTTCTCTCAGTCGAAGATATCCGCTATGGTATTAGTAAATTAACCTGCTGAAGTTGAGAAATACTGCATTGAGGAAACATATTACTACATCTCCATAGATGTTGCATCTACGCATAAGGGTTTATTTATGCAATGTTTGGTACATGTGATGAAGCAAATCAGTATGAAAAACTCATGATACTGTAAACGCTTTCTGATGTATCAAATTGGTAGAAGATAAGAAACTGCTGTGACGTCTCTCTAGTTAGATGGATTTCTAATGCCATTAATTTTGATTTTATTTTTCAGAATGAAGATTGTTTAGGAGATTGATCTGAAAATTGGATTAAACTCTTGAACTCTTATTACTAAATAAAATTGTAAATAAATATGTGACATAAATATTTAATGCCTCTTCTCTGAAATAAGGAATGTGACAGGGATAAGCAATTGCTGACCATTATTTCACATGGGCTTATGTTTAGTATAATTTTCACTGAAAAATTTAATTGAAAAACTTTAAGTTGACATTAGGAAATGAAAATGTATTTCCCTAGATACAGGTTAACAGACATTTTGCAGGTATTCCTCAGACTCCAGAATGTAGGTATTTGGTCAAAACCCAGGATTTGTTTTCAGGACACACGCTTCTGTTGCTTCCATATAATGGTCACTCTAAAGCTGGGCTGGGGTGATAGCCTGAAGTTAGAGTACACAACAGAAGAAATTTGTCTTCGCACAAAGCCATGAATGACCCCAAATCCAGGCCAAATGTAATGTTAGCACTGGGCTCTTCTTCCCTCTTCTTAAATCTTAATATAAGTATCAAAACCACTTCCTTGTGATGATCAAGAAAAGAATGTATGGGCTGGTATAAGATCAAGGACTAGTGCGTAGCATGCAACATTCACTGAGGGTATTAAGATACCCCAGAATCCACTTGTCAGCTGTCTTTAAGCACAGCTGCAAGAGGCATGGTGAACAGAGCAGTAGATCCCTTAGGCTCCTGGGACAGCCAACCTACCTGTATCTTTGAATTCAAGTTCATTTGAAGACCTGTCCCAACCCCACACCTGTATTCAGCCACACAAGAATGAGGCAGATCTTAAACATGTTTGTAGGTTTTACTATAGAATGTGATAAACTAAATGAATGTATTGTTGAAGATCCTAAAACGGTTCTGTGAGAGATGACTATTTCATCAACTACCCTGAGCTACAGTTCTGCCTGGATTTCAGCTTTACCATATCTAAAGGTAATGTGTAGTTTCATATACGCTATCCTTTTCTGGGGAAGAGTCTGGAAGAACCATGGTATTTAGTCACTTTCCCATCATTTCAGCCTCATGCTGGCACTTTAATTTTTCTGTAAAGTTTGACACTGTTAAGGCTATACAATATTTTGTCATTTTGAAAGACTTCTTAGTTCATATATTTCATCTATAATGAGTGGTAAATAAACAAAAGAATTATAAGAGCCCAAGGCGCTATTTCTTAAAAAGACAAACTTGAAGCTTGTGTGTTTCTATGTGCCATTAAATAAAACTAAACTGAACTGAAACTAAAACTGAACTGGGCCTCCCAAGTGTGAATGTATTGAGATAATTTAACTATGCCAAAGTGTAATTCGGGCATGTATGTTTTACTCTGTCTCACTTTGCCCAAATGTCACACTGATGGAGACAAAGGGTAGGAAATTGTTATTTTAAGAAGAGATCAATTAAGGCTGAAGAGACAGGAGTGTTGTGGGCTCACTGACTAGCCAACCCAACCCGAATGCAATAGAGGACGACTGTCCTTTGACTATATTTACCACTATACACGTGTATACAGACCCCACAAAATTTTAAAAATGAATCCCCTAGGTATTTCCATAAATATGAGATATTTTAGCCTACATCAGAATCTTAAATTTTTAACTTAACCATAGTCGTACATTTTGATTCCAGCAAAGAAGGCACACAAAGCTTATCCTAAAGTATACAAAACCCTGTAAAAACTTTGAATAATTGATACTCATCTCTTGTTAGATCCGAGAAAATTTGAAATGGACAGTGATTTTTGTAGGAATAGTAAAAAAAAATTTCAAAGATAACATAAGTACTACGGAAAACAAAATATACATTGCTTGCTAATCTATGAAGACACAGGATTCAGAAACTAGGTTAATTTTACAAATGATCCAATAGTGATTAAGTCCCATCAAAAAGAGAGTATAGCAATTCCTAACAACTGCACCTGAAAAAAACACTTTGAAAACCAAAAAATATTTACCCTCCATTATTTTGGATCCAATTCACACAGATAGTGAGTGTTCAAGAAAATTTTCCTTGAAAATAAAAAATTTCCTTACTATCTTGTCATCTTCCATTGTTGTGATTGGAGATACACTTATTTCAAATTGAAAATGGCCTTGGGGATCTATTTGTCACATTCTGTGTTGCAGAATTGGATGTCGATTTGATCTTTTTAATGGAAACACCACAGGCTTAACACAATGAACGTTTCCTGAGCCTTCCACTCATTTAATAGAGCTCCTACTCACCATTGTCTCTCAGGGACCTAGTAGGAAGGGGGTACGTTAACTGGAGCAGGAGGTTGGATAGTGCATTGCCTTTCAACAGCATCAGTGTTCAACATTTTTGTTCTCAATTTTCCTTTGTCAAAACAGAAGGGTTTGCTTCTTACATATTCATGAAAACTCCAAAGGACGTAAGTCAGGTAACAATCAGGTTGTTTGAACCCATATTCAAATATGGACTTGAGAAGTCTATCCAAAATCAGCTTTGAGTTATTCTAAAATCCTTCATTTAATTAACATATAATACACAATTAGGAAGAAACCATATTGTCAGGAGCCATTGTCCTGGGGATGTTTGTGGAAAGCCCCACACCCCAACTGTACTGAGAACTATTTGTTGGTGGAGCCCACCCCACACCCAACTATCTTGAGAGCTATCTGTTAGCGGAACCCACCCCACATCCCAACTATCTAGAGAATTGTTTGTTGTTGAAATTATAAAAGGAACGATTTCGCTTGCATAGAGAACACTAGGTGTGTCGACTCCTGACCGACTTGTGACCAACTCATGACCAAGTGTCGACTCATGACCATTGTTGTAAGATCCCTTTTTGCCCTTGTCATGCCCCTGTCCCCATCCCAAGCCAAATTTCTCATCCAAGGGCTATATAAGCTGCTGTCATTACGCTAATAAACGGAGACCTTGACAAAAACTCTGTTTGGTCTCCCTCTTTCCCGCCCGCCCATGTCTTTTTTTAGATAGCGCCTCTTCAGGACCCTGGAATAACTGACCCGCTAGGCAGATTACAGTCGCTAGGCGGGTTACACCATATTGACAGTTTTGTCAGGTTAACATCTTAACCCTAATATTAAGTGTTCCACTTATAATTAGGAAATTTTCCTATATATCATGCTAAGAGCCTTTTCCAGTTTAAATCCATCCAGTTTTAATTGCTAGTGTGAGATCTATATCCAATCTCAAGACTGCCTCCAACCAAAGCAATTTCTGTGTGTGAGCACACCTACAACCTGTTTGGGAAGCAATGGATTTTACCATCACCAGAAACTGATTATGTGGCTAGTAAACATTCACAGAAATAGAGCCAATTAGTTTAATATGAGAATCATTGTGTCAGTACCAATTACAGAGTAGAGTATTTTAAAATTCCTATGTAGTACTGTCTCTCTAACCCCCTGCCCTTTGTAAACACAGCTCTCAATTACAGTACCAAAGATACTTTCTGAGAATAAGATGGGCTTGGAGCAATGGTCAGTTTTGCAGGGTGTGTCACTGTGGGATTTAGTGTTGTTTCCTGTATCTTAAAAAGGATGTTGGACAAAATGGACAGTTCTATAACCAGGTGAGATTTACCATGGTGGAACTGGGACACCAACCCAGCCACAAAACCTTTGACCTACAATTTGTACTGCCTGCAAACAGTATTTGGGTAATGATGCAGAACTTGTGGGAATGGCCAACCAATAACTGGTCTAACTTGAGGCAAATGTCACAAGAGGTCATGCTAGACACTGCCTGGATGGTCACCAACCAAAGGCTGGAGAGCCCAAAGACCTAGGATAGAGCCAAACATGATTGGTGATAGATAGATGATAGATAGATGATAGATAGATAGATAGATAGATGATAGATAGATAGATAGATAGATAGATAGATAGATAGATAGATAGATGATAGATAGATAGAATTTTAAAAGTCAAAGAAATGATTCCTAATAATATTCTGCTTTGAACTAAGACATTTAATTTACCTCCTCTAACTCTCAAATATAGTTTAAAGATGTATGAGTATTATAGGAGAATATTAAAGAAAATATCAAATAACAGGTGAAATTAATATAAATATGAAAATAGAATTTAGACTAGCATTCATTTCAGATGAGAAACTTTCCCCCAAAAATACCATCTGTAAACAGCAAAAATAATCTGCAATACAATCTATTCTCTATTACAGACCCATGTCCTCAAAGAATGCCTGAATTTGATTAAAAAAAAGTGGGGAATAGGCTTGAACTCATGGCACAGGAATAGAATTTCTAAATAGGCCACCACCAGTAGCATAGGCATTAGTACCAACAATTAATAAATAGGACTTCATGAAGCTGAAAAGCTTCTGTACATCAAAGGACACTGTCACTTGATCAAGTATGGGGACAATCTTTACCAATTATACATCTGACAGAGGATTGGTATCTACAATATACACAGAAGTTAAAAGACTGGACATCATGAAAATGAATAGCCCAGTTATAAAGGCAGGATACAGAACTAAACAGATAATTCTCAAAAGATGAAACATATGACTGAAAAACACTTAACAATCAGGAAAATGTGAATTAAAACTACTTTAAAGTTTTGTTCCATCAAAAGTTAATTTAAAAAAAACAGTCAAAATTAATTAAAAGCAAATGGCAGCAGATGCTGGGGAGGATGCAGGGAAAGGGGAATACTCACTTATTGCTGTGGGAGTGGAAACCAGTACAACCAGCATGGAAATCAGTGTGGAGATTCCTCAAAAAGTTGAAAATCAATCTACCACAACATTCAACTATTCCACCCTTAGGCATATACCTAAAGTAGTCTACATCTTACTATTTTTTCATTTTTACTCATAGCTGCTCTATTCATAATAGCCATAAATTGTCAAAAGCCTAGATGTTCATCACTAGATGAGTAGATGAAGATAATATGGAATATTTATACAATGGAATATTTTTGACTATTAGAAAAAAACAAAATTATCACTAGAAAGTGGTGGTGAGCACTTTTAATTCCACCACTCAGGATGCAGAAGCTGGTGTATCTGTGAGTTCGAGGCCAGCCTGGTCTACAGAGCTAGTTTCAAGACAGCCAAGGAAATTCAGAGAAACATTGCCTCAGGGGAAAAAAAGGAAGGAGGGAAGGAAAGAAGAGAATATGTATGTAATTCACAAGCAAATGGATAGCGTTTGAAACAATAATCCCTAAAAAGACAAATATTAAATATTTTCTTTTATGTGTAAATGTTAGCTTTTAAAGTTCTAGATATGTGTGTTTCAATCCTAGTAACCACAATACCAGAAGGAAGGTGGGTAACTTCTGTTGTAATATGTGCTGCGGGGCTGCGTCTCCGGCACCCGGCCGCCCGCATGGCTAGCTTATGCCCCGAAATAATTGCACGGAAACTGTATTCTTTTAAACACTGCCTGGCCCATTAGCTCCAGCCTCTTATTGGCTAGCTCTTATATATTGATCTAACCCATTTCTAATATTCTGTGTAGTACCATGAGCTGGCTTACCAGGAAAGACCTTAACCTGCGTCTGTTTGGAGTGGGAGAATCATGGCGACTCCCTTACTCGGCTTCTTTCTCCCAGCATTCTGTCTGTTTACTCCACCCACCTAAGGGCTGGCCTATAAATGGGCCAAGGCAGTTTCTTTATTAAATGAAAGTAATTCCTCCATCATTTCCCCTTTTTTTGTTTAAACAAAAAAGAAAGGCTTTAACTTTAACATAGTAAAATTACATATAACAAAACGGTTATCAAGCAAGAATTACAGTTACAATATTTATATCTATTTTATCTTTTATCATAAGTAAGGAAAACTATAACTATAACTAACCATTCTTCAACTCCATCAAAGACTCCAGAAGGATATAATATTACCTAAGTAAACAAGAAATAAGAAACTTCAAACTTTAGAAATGACAGAGACATCTCGCTGCCTGGACAGTCACCCAAAGTTCTTTTGTACCGTTGGGGCATCCATCTTCGGCCTACAGGCCCATAGTATCCAGCAGACACATTTTCATGAAGCAGGAAATTCCAAAGACAGTTCAGTCATTATCTGCTGTGTCCTGCAGAATGTCTCGCAGACTCTTTCATGAGTCAGGAACCCCAAAAGACCATCTCACCTTCAGGCAAGTTCAGCAGTCCTCTCTCTGTGGGTTCTTTGCATCCAGTTTATGCATCAGTCCAGGCAAGAGCAGTTTCTTGCCCAAATGGCTATCAAACTCCTTAAGGAGCCTCTTCGATGCCCATCTTCCTCTTGAAGTAGATTGGTGCTGTCAGGAGCAGATGTGTCTCATTTTCATAAAAAGCCCTAAGTTATTAAAACATTAAATGCCATATTCTGCAGTCTTTGAAAGATATGAAGAATGCCTATCTAGCTGAAATATATTTATGCACATCTAGAAAATCTAACTAAATGACTACAAGCTTGACAATTATTGATGATTATCCATTAACAACCTATATACATTACATTTTTAAATGAACTATACAATCACAATACCTTAATCAAGATTAGAAATATGCATATACATATAACAAAATTGACCTTAAAATCCATACCAATGCAAATTATTCATATCTATATCATATCCCCCTTTAAATGTAAAAGAACATTTATAAACCATATTTGGGAATATGGGCGCAGTTTTTTTCTCCAAACTGCTTCCTGCTGAATGGGGGCGCTGTATTCAGATATTTTATGGTGTAACCTGTGTGCCAGGGTCATCTCAGTTGGCAGTTGAGTGAAGTAATTTTCTGAAGGTGTTCACAGCAACCTTTCAGGAGGGCGTGGTCTATCATACCATATTGGGGTAGACACAATCCACAGAGTCTCATCCTCTGTGAAAACAAAAGAAGACCCTCTCCAAAGCATCATATCCTTAGACCCATATTCTGAAATCATAATACCCTTGTATCCATTTTGGTTTAGCTTGGCAGCCCATATAATGAAATGTCTCTCTGCACTTAGCTCCTTTACAGTCAAAAATTTTAAAGAAAACACAATAATACAAAGAATCCAGACTCTCTGTGAATTTTCCATTTTTACGTGGCTTATTTTTCTTTATTTCTTTTAATCTATAACTATCTGTACTCTGTCTCTTTAAAGACTTTATCCCCCTTTTTTAAGGGCATTAACTTTATTCTCTCTCTCTCTCTATTTTTTTTTTCTCTCTCTCAAGCCTACGTACATTCATCCAACACTGTGACCCATAGAGGTCTTTTATGTCTGAATCTGTTTTATTGTGAATCTGTAATTTTTTTACTATCCAGGAGCACTTTGTTTTGCGCTTTTAAATCGCTAAGCGCTTAAGAATCTAAGCTGTGACATTCCTAGGTCAAAAACAGGTACTGCCTGCTTGCCCCGCCCAGTCCAACATGGCGGAGCCGCTCGTGCCTCTGATCTTTGCACATTGTTTCAGGCACACAGCAGTCCACACTGCCATCAAGCAAGCCATAGCACTTTACTCCAAATGCTCCATTCAAAAGCTCTGTCTCCTGCCGGAGCCAGACAGAGATCGCGATGGCGGCACAGCCCAGAAAGCCGGCATTTTAAAACAGCCAGTTTTTTCCTGCTGCTGAGTCAGGACAATTTCTTTGCGGCACGCAACCCACAAACAGCAAAAAGCTTTCTTAAATTCTCTCTCTCTCCTTTTTAAGCCCTCTCAGGTTTTACGTGGAGTTCATTAGCACGCTGGGCGCCACTCTGTTGTAATAGGAGCGGCAGGTCTGCGTCCCCGGCACCCAGCCGCCCACATGGCTATCTAACTTCCAAGGAAGGGGAAATAGAACATCATTGTAAAGAAATATAGAGAAAACTAGAGAAGGGTTAAATTAGGAGGAAGTAGGAGACAGAGTAAAGGGGAGAACAGAAGGAACAACTAAAGGCCTTTTGAAAATTCACATGGAAGCCCACTACTGTAGAAACTCCCTTGACTATATATAACTATGAAAGGAATTCAAATGTTCATATAATGGGGAGATGTGCACCAACTACACATCCTATGTCACCAAGCATAATATCTAGTGCCAGAAATAGGTTCTATTGTGTTAAGTTGTTGAACAACGGGATCCCCCCCCCCCCCCCATACTATTGCTAAGCTTCTACAACATGATGGTAAGGCTGAATTGTTGCAGAAAAAAAAAAAAAAAAAAACTTGCTCATGCTTTCAAACAAGAGGTAGTTGACTAGGTGCCCAACTAGAAGCTTCACCCCTACTGACAGTTTTATGGTGCTGGAAGGCACTTTGCATGCTATCAGAAAAGGGTAAGTATCAATTTTACCTGTCTGCGAACCCTGGAACCTACAACAGTGACATGCCTGCAAGATATACTGGTGCAGTTCTAGCACAAATGTTATGGAAGTTGATAACAACTTTTTAACTCCATTAAATGGAACTCATATCTAATACCGTGAACATGGCCAAGAATTAAAATTAAATGAGACATTTGCAAATAGAGCAGAAGAAAATTCACCTTGAGTTAGAAATTCAACAACTAAGAGTGAGAAGTGATTTTCATTTTTCCAAACAGAAAAAGAATACAAGAAGAAAACACAATAATCCATGAAATTGCAAGATATATAAGGGGGGATTTTGCTGAAGATATAAAAAGGGAACTGAAGAATGGAGCAGGCAAGAAAAAAAAGTAAAGTAAAACCTGCAGCCAGTAACATGTATATCTATTCCATGAGTTTAAACACAAGCACATACCCATATAATAGAAAGTCTTATACAGATGCAGAACATTGCCTTAATCCAGAAAGTGCCTTTTGCCTATTCCTAGAGAAGTCCTTGTCCGTCCTCACAGTAGCTAGTATACTTTTTTCAACATGGATTAATTTAATCTATTCTAGAAACTAATAGACATGTTTTTATATAGAGAAGTTTCATCATATAGGGGCTAGGGAAATGGTCTACTGAGAAAAATGTTAGCCATGCAAGTTTAAGTAGTTACTGGAGTCCAGAACCCAAAAATATATGTGAAAACCAGGCAGGTAATCTCAGTACTCAGGAGGCAGAGACTTAGTATCCTTTCGGCCTTCTAGCTAACAAGACTAGCTCAAATCAGAAACCCCTGTGTTCAGTGGGAGACTCTGCCTAAATAAATAAGGTGCAAAGCAGTTGAGAAAGACACCCTATTTTAATTCTGGGCTTACACAATCATCTGAATATACACATACAAATGTGGACCCATGTATACTCAAATAACATGCAAAAACCCCTCAGAGCATAAAGATGTTTTGTTGTGTATAATAAACATTACTTTAGGAAATTTGAACATTTGTATCAGATCTATTATTTTCAAAGCAGTTCACAAAGATAATCTGACCTAAGAGGCTACAATTGATACACAAATCAAGAACTGTGGAATGTGGGCCTTCAGATGGGTGAAAAAAGAAAATCTCTAAAATATTTTAGGTAATATGTAGGAAAATGCAAAAGGAGTATTTTATTATTAAAACAACTATCTCAAGCACCTAATATTTTCTGCCAATAGTAAGAGCTTAATAAATGTTTTTAAAGTAATTTGAAATGAAAAACCCTCAAGTATAGAGGATAAACACGGAAGATATCTAATAGACGGGACTTGGGAAGCATGAAGAGGCTACTGTCTTAAGTGAGTACCCTATGAGACTAATAAATATGTGGCATTGTGAGGAGGAAATTGTTGATGTGACATCTTAAGGTCTAAGGTCCGAGAAACAACAGACAGGAAAAAGTTATCCCAGAATTATGATATGAGTTGTCTTAGTTTGGGTTTCTATTGTTGTGTTTCTATTGCAAGTCCAAAAGCAAGGGCAGAGGTGGGGTTATATTTGGCTTACACTTCCATATAGCTCTTCATAATAGTAGGACGTTAGGACAGGAACTCAAGGAGAGCAAGAACCTGAACTCAGGGGCTGTTGCAGAGGTCATGGAGGATGGTACTTACTGATTTGCTCTTCATAGCTTGCTCAGCCTGCTTTCTTTTTTTTTTTTCTGTAGTTTTTTTTTTAATTGAAAAAATTTCTGCCTCCTCCCAGCCTTCCATTTCCCTCCCCTTCCTCCCACTCCTCTCCCCCTCCCCCCACCCCTTTCCCCCTTCCTCTCCATTCTGAAGAGCAGTCAGGGTTCCCTGCCCTGTGGGAAGTACAAGGTCCTCCCCCTTCCATCCAGGTCCAGGAAGGTGAGCATCCAAACAGGCTAGGCTCCCACAAAGCCAGTTCATGTAGTAGGATTAAAACCCAGTGCCATTGTCCTTGGCTTCTCATCCGCCCTCATTGTCCGCCATGTCCGGTTTTATCCCATGCTTTTTCAGTCCCAGTCCAGCTGGCCTTGGTGAGCTTCCAATAGATCAGCCCCACTGTCTCAGTGGGTGGGTGCACCCCTCGCGGTCCTGACTTCCTTGCTCATGTTCTCGCTCCTTCTGCTCCTCATTTGGACCTTGGGAGCTCAGTCCGGTGCTTTCTTTTCCCAGGACCACCAGCCTAGGAATGACACCACAATCAATGGGTTGGGCCCTCTTCCGTCAATCACTAATTAAGAAATGCTTTACAGGCCTGCCTACAGTCTTATGGATGCATTTTCTTGAGATTCCCTCCTCCCAGATGATTTTAGCTTGTTTCAAGTTGACACAAAACTATCTAGAACATGATGGTTCAATAGGGATAACGTACTGAAAAATAAAAGGTTGAATATTCAATATAAAAGTTATTTGGAAAACAAGTAACAGGTAAATCATATTTCTGTTGCTCTTAATTAGCCTGTTTCAGAAATAAATTCAGTGGATGTGTAGAACTTATTAGGTTCTCTAAAAATTCTATTGTGTTGAGAACATGCGCAAAATACAAACAAACAAAAACCAAAAAACTGTATCTTTATTTTTCAACTCAGATAAATAAGTGAGAGTAGAAAACTCTGTCAGAGGCTGTTGTGTGGCTTCCCTATCTCCATAGTTAATTTCCTTCTAGCTTTAAAACCAAAGTGCCTCTACACACTAAAACCCATAATAAAGTCTTTTGATGCCTTGAATACTTAGCACTTTCTCTGGCATTATAAAATAACTTTATAGGGCAGTTAATCAAGTGACAGCAAGAGGCAGTGCTCTACAGAGAGCTCATTTTAATATTTAATACAGTGAATGCTGAACTCCAAAGTTGAAAGCAGTCCCATTTGCATACGTACATAGGATGCCAGTATTCCATCAAAGCAGTAACTATCAGTCCAAAACGTGACATGCCCTGCTGCATCAGAAAGTGACAAATGACAGATCCATTCCCTTCGATATCTGTTCAACACTCATGTTTATAGTTCTGTGGCAGTATCTGGGAGAAAACACTGAGGGAAGCAAGATGATATTCCCTATCTCTCAGGAGTGCATAAACTTCAGGTAAACACAGATGCTTCCACACACCAAATGAATACAAATTAAAATACTGTAAATGCTGGGAAAGAGGCTTAAGAATCAAAGAGAACCTGATTAAAAGTGCATTCTAGTACATATGACACAATGTTTGGGATTTTTAGATTTTGAGCTTCTAGATATTTGGGGAGAAAGGTGTATACCACATATACTTAAATTATGTTAAATATATATAAATATATATATAACATATATTATATATAAATATATATAACATAATATATAACATAATATATTATGTTAAATACATATAAATAAATGTAGAAGCATACAGATATGAATTGCACAGCTGTATTTACATGAACTTTTTTGAATTTGCCTCATTAATACTCAAACATTTTATTTATATCTAGGTAGTTTAAAGCAATATAGACACATGCTATTATCTAGGCATATAACTAAATTTAGCTGTTAAGTACTGGTTCTTATGATGACAACTTCTTTCATCTAGTTTTAAAGTAATGATAACTAAATATATATTAGGTTGTTGGGTCTCTTAATTGTAATAAAATTTTGAATCTCCATGCCCTGGAATCAAATCAACCAACTATTTGCAAACAAGAAATACTTTCTAAGCAATAAGCTAAAAAATTTTTTAAAGACTAATACTTAGTAGATTAAATGTAATTTATGAAAAAAACACATTATTAGAATGTAATGAAAGCAAGATCAAATGACATAGAGATCATTGTAGTCACATTTATTACAGACTTAATTTGGTTATAGAACTATAAATATTTACACATGCCTTCAATGGACACCTTGAAAGAGAGTTAAGCATATATATATATATATATATATATATATATATATATATAAACTCAAGCATATTCATAAACACATGTACAGCACAAATATTTCTTTTTATTCTTGGAAATAGAACCTCACAGTCTTGCTATATAGAACAGGGTGACCTCAAGTTCTCAATTGTCCTGTCTCTTCCTTCTAATTGTGATTATGGGTATACATGTTCTGTCCCACCATCCTTATCATAACCAAATGAATGAGTGAGAGATTCAATGGAACTGTGATTGAGACTTTTGTAGAGAAGGGAGACCATGATATGAATTTTTGAGATTATTTTTATGTACCTAGGATGTGGTCGAAGCAGACCAAAGGACCATTTCAAAATTTCGGGTAGTGTTTAATGAGTCAAGAGCAACAGGATTCAAATTTGGAATATAAAACTATAATTAACTACAAATTAAAAACTCTCAGTTTGTCATTTATGTTGGATAATAGGTTGACACAAAATCACGACTCTCCATGGGCTCAGGAAGTTTTTATAGTAACAAAACAAAGGAAGTCATATGTGAAGACACTTAAAGACACTTCTCTAATACACAGGAAACATCAGGTAGGTGGGTAATTGAAAATGCAGGAGTTTCTGTCTTCAGATATTTCCTGATGACATTTTTGACCTGGGGATGATGGAAGCTAGGGGTCAGTTAAACAACTTTGTGGAATGTTTAATGTTGATGTGACACCTCCTGCCCCAGGAACTGCAGATGAAATATTAAAGTCCCCAAAGACTCTTTATAAATGAAGACAACAAGATGTTGGTATTTATAGAACATCATAGAATAACAGAATGACAACTTTCTGGAGAGGTTAACTGAATGCAATAACTCAGAAAACAAAACTAAACTACAGAGAAGAATTTTGATATTAATTTCAATATGTATGGTTTTGTATACAAAATCAACTAAAATTTATTAAGAAATAAATCTTTCTTAGGATTTGGGGAGTTTAATCCTTTTGATATATCCTTCACCAGAGTATAGGATATTAATATTGTTTAGATAGTTCAATTAACTAAATTGTTCTTGTGTTAACTAAGATAGTTATTGTAGTCCATTAATGTTTATTTTGTCACTGATTTTTGTCTCTGAGCTTCCTTCACTCATTTCATCTGTGTGTCTTAGTGTACCTGTGAGTATGTGCACACCCTTGCTCAGATGTGTGAGTGTATATGCTCAAGGTTAATGTCTTTAGAATTTTCCATAGCAAAAGGTCCTACAAAAGATTAGATAAGATATATTTATTTGAATTTTAAATATGTTTGTGTCCCAGACCCCTAGGTGGCAAGGAAAGCAAAGTGTTAGTGAATTCTAAAAAGTATAACTCATTTTAACCTTAAACAAAAAATACTGTTGTATTTTATCCCTTCATATCTCATTCCCTTGTCAGTTAAGAACGTGTGAAGATAAATGGCATTTTATAAAAACCAAAGTTTAGGTGGAGCAGTGTTCTCCCAACTGCATTTTGATGGGTTGTATTTTTCTGTAACAGTATTCATCTGTTGTAAAGAGAAGTTTTATTGATAAGGGGCAAAGATTATATTTATCTGTGGGAAGAAAAGCAAATGTGTTTATGGTAAGATGATATCCATTCATCCTTGGAAAGGAATTTACTTCAGTGTCTGGATTCCAATATTAATGTCATTACTGTGTACCTATTTTGTTCAAATTGAATCATCCTTTCTAGAGCAGGGAAGAAGACTTGTAGTGCACTAAGATCAGGAAGCTCATGAGACTTCAAAAATTCGTGCAGTTCCTTGCTAAGATAATAAAAGCATCAAACAATTACTGGAAAGAGGAGTCCCATTCTCTGAGCCCTGCAGTTTAGTGAGAATTCTAGGGACATGACTTTTGTCAGAATCGTCTACAGTAGGATTAGTTTTTTAGTGATTCAGTTGTTTTTCAGTCACTGGTACTGTAGGCAACCCTAATAAAATTGTTGGTTCATCAAACTAGATACTGGAAGAATCATATTTGGTCTCTTGTTGGTACCCTCTTGTTTCCTTTTTAGTCAGCATGAGCAGATCTTGTCTGCTGGACGTGGGATCTGAGGAGCTGAAAGCATAGGGTGAACTACAATCTAATGGGTGGACAGCTTTACTTCAGTTTCAGCATACTTTGTACACAAATGAAACAAAGAAAACAATGATCTAAAGAAGGTTGCTTGAGTTCAGAAAAACACGATCTTAAAAATCTATAACTAGACATCAGTAAGCACATGCTAAATACTAACAGAGCAGGACTTTCCCAGGACTTTCTTGGAACAGACCAATTTAAACACAATTACCTGGCAAATACTATAGATTGTATCTGGGAAAGCATGAAAGCAAGGCAGAAGGCCATATCCAGATTCAAGGTACACTGACTGCAGCTTTGCAAGCCCACTCAAACGTGTGGCTCTGGCAGGCCTTGCTCCTCTCTGCAATTCCTTCTGCTTTCCTGCTAGATTATGTTCCTGAAGCTAGCTCCTAAGGTGCATTCCCATCCCTCTTGCTGAGTCTTGACTACCAAGGTCCAAAGTATTAATCCAGCAATAAAAAGTCCCCTTTGGCTCACTTAATTATCATGCACAATTAAAATTAAATACCTCATACTAACTTGGGATTTTCCATTTTATCTTTACAAGCCATCATTTTTCTATGTGCCATGTCTGTCTCTTTAATCCAGAGGCAGTCTTTGTCCCTCAGGGACAAATACCACTTCTCCTTTCCCTTGTTCTCTTCCCCTTCTCCCTCTTCCTCTATCCCCTGTCTTTGTTCCTTATCCCTGCCCTGTGTTTCTCTGGGGCAAATAAATCTTTGTGTTGAGAACTTGGTCTGAGAACTTGATCTTCAAGGGCATGAGCAGATACCTTTCCTTTTACTGACCAGATTGCTTTCTATAGCTATGTTTTGACATCCAACAAGGATGAAGATGTCTTATCATTGAATGTAAATGTCAATCGGGAATCTAGAATCAAGTCGACGAACAATCTAGGGAACGAAATGCACCTAATATGAAGGGCACTCTGCCTTTTTCCCCGGAGCCTCTCTCAGAGTTCCCCAAGGCATTGTTCACCACATGCTAATTCTTTTGACCATGTTCTGACACCCTATGTTCTGGTTTAAACCAGAACGGTGTCCATAGGCTCATATATTTGAATGTTTGGTTGCCAATTCTGGAACTCTTTGGGAAGAACTGAAAAAAGTGTGGCCTTGTGAAAGGAAGTGTGTCACTGGTACAGAGTTTGAGATTTCAAAAGGTTCATGCCATTGTCAGTGTATTTTTGCCTTTCATGTGTGTTAATATGTGATCTCTAATATGTTCCTTTTTCTACCGTCAGAGACTCTAACCCTCTAATACCATAAGCCAAATCATATGCATTCTCCTATAAGTTGCTGGTTCAAAGTATTTTATCATAGCAAAAGTAACTAGTTCAACACTATACGGGTTGATTCAGTTTATGTATTACAGGAACACAACAGTCATCAATGTTACCACAAAATGCCCTTTCTGAGAAATGATATTTATGTATCTAGGCAATATGTAGCTTAAACAAGACAATCCTTAGAATTAACCATTAGAATCATTAGGTGTTTCGAATGTTTTGGTAATAAGATTTCCTGACAAGAATTTTCCAACAAATTAGGTATTAAGCTATAAGAGAAAGATAAATTAGGTATTTTCACTTCCATTTTGCTTTTATAGAACCAAAGAAAAAGAAGACAACAATATGGCCAAAAAGGGTTCAGGCCTAGCTAAGGATGTCAACCTTCTAAACACATAGGATATTTCAATTCCTACCTTGCTCCAGACATGAAAGTTCTCAGTCACTACACTAGTGGGGAAGGATTACTGGAGCTTCAACATTCCCTCCAGAAAAAAGGTATTTATTTTCAAATAACTTTTCTATTTCTGCAAACATCCAACTCTTTCTTATTTGCTTGATTTTACTTCTAAATTATATAAATTGGCTTTCTATTCATGTTTCTACATATCACTTTAACATTTGAATGTTTACCAGAAACAAAATAAATATTCTTATTTTAAGCCAAACCTACACTGATAATATAATCATAAGAAAAAAATAAGCCATCAAGAAGGCTCAGTCAAAAGACTTAAGAAAAATAAAGCTCCTTATTTATGTTTGATTTTTGATATGTAAATTAGCCTGTGCTTATCATCCGCAAGCATATTGTTTACATGTCAATTAAGTCTACAATGCCTATGAATCCCTTAATTATATCACTATTAGAAGCTAGAAAATTGCAACTAGTCATGCTTCAGATAATCTTTCACAGGTGAAGAAAACAACTTGTGAAGTAGCACAAGGATACATGAAATCTATGTAACATATACAGTCATTTATTTACCTCACCTTTTGAGGTTATGGATTTCATAGAAAAGAAGATTTCTTTCTGTTATTTCCATTGGCAAATTTATCCTCAAGACTGAAAGCTGGGGTAAGGCACACCCCTGCAGTTCTCTGTTGAGCTGAATTCAAGAAGAAAAGAAAAAAGCATAGATGGAGGTCATGTTGCTTTATATTATGTTGTGAGACTTCCTATTGACTGAAAGAAACTCTGTATGCACCACACACTGGAGATTTATATTCATAAAACCTGGGTTCCTTAAGAGAGCTCCAGTTCCCCTATAAAGCTGAGATTAGTCTTTGCACCTACAAAGATTTCACAGCTCATGTTTAGATTTCCTTTTAATTTCACTTAAAAAATAAAACATCTTCACAGTTTGATAGCTTTAGTTCCTAAAAGGGAATAATGTCGAATTTATTTTGTTGTTTTTGATATCAATTCCAATTTACCAAGTGAGTCTGAGTAACGACAGTCGGAATTTATTCCTAAAGAAACACCCCCATGAAACTCTCAGCACAAGGAAGCCCTGAGGAGGAGTTTGTTACATTAGTGCACATTCAGGCCAGGTCTAAAATCGCTAGAATCTTTGAAAGTCAAGAGAATCAGCTCTTTCTTCAGACTATGTTTTGTCTGAAATTGGAGGAAATTCCTTTTCTTTACCACAAGAACACCTGCTTTAAGCCTCACATCTGAACATATCACAAGCTCATTAGGTATATTTAGATTGACACATTTCCTTTGGATAATAAAACCTCTAAGTTATTATCATGACCTAAACAATACAACCACCAAACCTTAATACCATACTGCTTTTTTCTTAACATTAAGGTCCAAAATACTCATTTTAGAAAAGTGTGAACATTCAAACCCCAGCACCCAGCTATCCTGGAGCATCCATGCCAAGAAGGTCATGTGGATCATCAGAGTTAAAAGAAGATATTCAAAGAGCCCCTTTACTTTGCTTTACTTCTCACATATTAGAATCTTTTGAGATCAGATTCTCACAGTGAAAGCAAATATGACTGCCTTCATCTAAGTGCAATCTCTTTTCATTTAAAAGGTTAGTATTTTGAGAATTTCATAAAGTATATTTTGTCAAATTCTTTCTCATTTCCAAAACTGACCAGATCCTACATTCCATCCCACCACTCACCAAACAATGTTCTTTTTCTCAAAGCAAAAATGTTACAAAGGGAAAAGGGCAATAAAATACAGAGTCTGGTTTGTGTTAGACAACTACTGATCAAGGGGCATGTCTTAGCGTGTGGTAGACATCACCTGTGCTACTGCACTGAAAAGAGTTGACTTTTACCTCTGATTCTGGTTACATTTGAGAAGAGCCTCTTGTCTAGGGGTGAGATTCTGCACCCACTTTCCCTCACTCATGCTGGGATTACTTTCTTGTGCCGCTCTGTTTGTCGCTGCTGAGCTTGTGCTCAGGTCTTAGAATGTTGTCAAAGTCTCTTAGAGTTCATACTTGCATTTGTTGCCATCTGTAAGTTTGAGGCCAACCTGCTCTACAAAGTGAGTTCCAAGCTAAGGCTACATAGTGATATTCTATCCAAAATGAAACAAAACAAGCAAAAAGCAATATGGACATAATTTTGAATGCTGCCAATGTGACTAAGTCTGTGTACAAGAACAAACGGGACACTGCCAAAGCTCTAAGACTAAGCACACCCAATAAAGTGCTGTATATTTTACTGACTGAAGGAGGGTGAATTTACAATTCAGGTTTTGTTTCTCTTGTAATTCAATTTCAAATGGGATCTCATGTTTGGTTTATAATTTGAACATTTAAGTAGTCTGAGTCTCTATGTATACATTTGTAAGAAAGTTACATTGTATACCTAATTATAAATTTTAGTGTACAGAAATGCACAATATCCATTTCAAAATTTTTTATAAATTTTTAAAGTAAAACTTGCCTCTAATTCTTCAGTTATATATATGCATATTTGCATTATGACAGTAGAAAATATTATGAAAAAATTAGATTTTGATTTAAAAATATTGACTTATTTGCTTCTTGGCCTTTTATCTAAGATCCAACATAAAAAAATCAAGTTAAAATTATTACTATTTTGCACTAGATAGATACATTTTGTTTTCTACTAAAGGTTTCCCAGCCCACATGCTTCACCAATGTTCCTCTTCATTATTTTTAAAGCTATTTCTGAGGACTATTATTATAGAGCAGGTTGGTAAAGTTTTGATTTAATGTGTTTTTGTAACTATGAAAATTATTTTTTTTCAAAATAAAAGTGTTGTTTCTGTTACTTTTAATTTGTTGCAGAAAAATACTCCTCATGCCTTTCTTATTTCTCAAATTCTATGGGATCATCTACTTTTATAACTGTCAACAATGTACCTAATTCTGCTACCAATTTCCTTTTTAAAACATTTATTTCATTATTTTAAGTTACATGTATGTATTGCCTGTATGTGGGATAAACAAGAAAATGAAGGTGCCCCAAGAGGCTAGAAGAAGGTGTTATATTCCCTGTAGTGGAAGAGGCAATCATAACTGCTAAGACATTTCTCCAGCCTTGTCACTAATGTTTTTTATGATATCAGAGGGAAAAACAAAGTGTTTAAGGAGTAGGAAACAGAGAGAGAGAGAGAGAGAGAGAGAGAGAGAGAGAGAGAGAGAGAGAGAGAGAGAGAGACTGTTTAATAGAAATTTCATCTGCCAGAAATGAAAAGGAATTCATCACTAGGTGTTTGTTTTGTTTTGATAATGTCTTCAACAATTGCACAATTGCAGACTAGTTAACAGTGTCTAGGCTTGGGAAGTGGGTAAATTGTGGGCTGACAGGAAGGTAGTTTCTGCATCTCTGAAAGAATGCCCACTAAAGACTTACACCAACTGCCTCTGTTCCATGCATGAGATAGCTAGGATGACAAAGCCAGTCAGAGATGTGCTATACCATTTTATTATCTACTCAGATATAATAGAAAATCAATATATCACATCAAATGTTTTCATGCCATAGCATAGCTGAAGACCATACTTGATATTGTAGTTATTAGCAAAGCCTAACGTTGTCATTGGGCCCTATGTTCACTGTGTGTTATACTGTGTGAGTTTAAAATCCTGTTGGCAATCCAGTGATGAGACACTATGTCAGCAAAGGAGGAACTAGCCCAAAGATGATCTGATGTCATGATAAAGTAGGACAGCATCAAAGGAGAATTTTAGCTTAAAAAATAATAAAAGGTCTTTGTAAAGAGAAGGGAGGAAGAAGGATCTTGTTGAACTCCCACTTCAAACCAGACTTCTGTTTGATAACCAGACCCATGCTGGTCTTTTGCTTTTGACAGAAACTAATTTAGTTCCTGGCTTTCACGATTGAGCACAGAACTTCTCAAAACTGAAGGGCAACTTGGAAAGGATACTTTATTGTTAAATGCAAATTTCTAGCTTTCTGTTATAATTGAAATCTATATAAGATGCTGTGGTATTTGAATGGAATAACCCTCTTATGCTCAAATATTGAGTGTGCGGGTCCAGTTAATGAAACTGTTTAGTAAGGACTGGTTTGTCCTATTGGCAGAGGTGTGTCACCGGAGGATGGGCTTTAAGGTTTTAAAAGCCCACACCACGTCCAGTCTCTTTCTACCTGCAACTTGTAGATCAGACGTGAGCGCTCTGCTATTGCTCCAACACCATGCCTGTTTGATTGCCACCACACTCCCACCTTGAGGATCATGACTAACCACCCAAAACTGTAATCAAGCTCCCCAATGCCTTATTATAAGTTTATGTAGAAGTTGCCTTGGTCACGGTGTTTTATCATGGCACTAGAACAGTAACTATGGTACATGCAATTCCTGGCTTTCAACTCTAAGGTGATAACTAGTGACTCTTTTACATGGTATAAGTTCTCAGGAACATTTCTCTCCTACCTTTCAAGGAAAAGATTTTTATATTCATTAGTGTTCACATGATAATATGAATTTAGTTAGGAAATCTTATTTAAATTTTGTGACCTTTATTTTAATGAATGTGCAAATAAAAATACAACACACACCAAAAGAGATCCAAAGGGTATATTTCTTAGTGGACTTGTGTAACTTAGAACAGCAATTGAGAATGGAAGCCATGGAGTGCTACGCTAGATATTCTACTTACACGATGAAGAGATTTATACTTAAGGAGAATTTTCAAGAAAACCTTAGATATTCTGGTATATAAAAAGAGGCAAATGGTCAGTGAAGTCAAAGACTGAATTTAGAAAGTTGATCATTTAGAAACTGGAACAACAAAAATGATCTAAAAGGGAACTTACAGGAAGGAGTAATGGGGAGTGAAGACCTTATAATACATGAATGAAAATGTCATTAAGAACCCATCAGCTGCTATAGAGAGCATTGCTAAGAGTTCATGAATGCTCACATTCTCAGTAGCACCTGTACCTTATCTTATCCATAGCCCCAAGATCCTAGAGCAGTGCCCAGGGTCATGGGGGGGGGGTTCTAGAAGTCTGTAATCAGGATAACACAAAGGTCCCGTTTCTTCTAGTGTTTTTGCTCATGCTATGCAACAAAGTCGTAAGACTTTAAATAGTAAATAAAGGCATAACATTAATGAGATTTTCGAACTTAAGGTGGGGAAGGGAACTCAGAAGTGATTACAGTGCAAAATAGTGCTACTATCTCTATTTCCTCAATTTCCTTCCGCTTAAGTCCAAAGTGGTTCTCCTCTGGAAGATTAAAGTTAAGAGATAAAGTAGGGGACAGACAGAGTGTGAGAAATAAGAGAAAAATAAAGCGCTAGAACAGTAATGTGCAGACGGCAGAATTTTCAAATCAGTTCTTATTATTCCAAAAATTAAAAACATAAATGCAAGTCAGATCATAATGTTTATCTCAATGTTTATCAAAAAGATATGAACATGTAATTTTTAAAATATTAGTGAAATGGAACATAAAAATGAAACATTGCATTCCGTTTAAAAAAAACCTATGGACAATAGGTTTTCTGTATTTGTTATCTTATGTTTCCTTTAGCTAAGAATAAACTTTAAATGAAGCTCCTCCTGCAACTCTGTTAAGTTTGTAATTAAAGCAATTAATTAGATGGATTTAAAAATTAAAGAAAACTTTGTTCTTCAATGGAAATCAATTGGCTTTGGATAGATCAGAGACCAAATGGTAATGAAACACAATCAAAGTAAATTAAAATGATAAAACTTGTGTCTTCCTTCTCAAGCTGATAAAGAACATTAGGTGAAGCTACACATAGAAAATATGCACAATTGTAAAGTATTACTAGTGAAGATTAAAATCAACCCACGACTAAAAGCATACATTTTCTGACGCATGTTTGGCAGCTTTTCTTCCCAGGTATATCATGTCAATAAAGTGACACAGATAGCTTCAAACTATCATGGAATGTAATTTAGTAAGAGTTACTCAATGTACCTGATCCACTTTTACTGCAGCTAGGTAATAAAAAGGCAAATGTGAAAGCATCAGCTATTTTATCCAGTCCAGTGGTTTTAAGTGTCCTATATAATCTAAGGTCTCCCCTATCTGTGTTTTCAACTCCCACATCTTCACCGACCGAGATCTATTCACAAATGGAACTGAACAAGATTAAGCAAATTAATAACAGCAAAAGTCTTAGATTAATCTCTGTTAGGTCTTTGCAACAGCTTGTTCAATCCTGTGCTTCATGGAGACTTTGAAAGGAGAGTAATGGGAGAAAGAGGCACAAGACTCTGGGTTCACCTTCTGCATGAACAATGTTTATTTTTCCCACTGCTGTCTATATATTGTTTCCCTAGCTACTAGAAATGGTATTGCAAGCAGAACGTGGGGAAAAAGTCTCCTTGCCTGCCTTATCTGAGTTGCTCCTTTCCACATACCCTTCCTTTGTTGTCTTTTTTTTTTCCCTTGAAGTCATTCTTCCTAGGCTGTAAGTGATGGCTTCAATTTTTCTGTTACCTGGCCATATCTGTACCAGGGATTGTACCGAGAAAGGAGCTGCAAACCACCTGGACCCCAACAGACTTTTATTGCTAAGACAAATACATAAAATGATTAATCAAAAAAGAGAAGGGCTTTTATTAGATTTTAAAAAATGCCAATCCAAGTTCCCACTTCTTCTCCTCCTTCCATTCCCTCCACACATATTCCCACCCCATCCCCTCTAATCCTAAGAAATGGTAAGGCACTTTGAAGTGTTTTATTTTGGCTCACAATTTAAAGCTTGTGTTATTGTTTGGCTTGCTTGTTTTAGTTTGAGCCTGTACACATTGGTAGGAGCATGTCTCTGGAGACAGGGTTCAAGCATGCTTGTAAAGCAAGCATTCTAGCCGGGCGATGGTGGCGCACGCCTTTAATCCCAGCACTCGGGAGGCAGAGGCAGGCGGATCTCTGTGAGTTCGAGACCAGCCTGGTCTACAGAGCTAGTTCCAGGACAGGCTCCAAAGCCACAGAGAAACCCTGTCTCGAAAAACCAAAAAAAAAAAAAGCAAGCATTCTACCTTTGGATCATATCCTCTCCCCTTGTAGGAGTATAGTGGTGTGAAAAAGAATCTTACTGCAGTTTGGAAACAAACAAAACATAGGAGAAGATAGGATCTCACTATCCTTTTCAATGTAATAATCTATATGTTAGGTTCAAAAAAGACTCTAATTGCCCAAACTACAAAATGCAGTCTAAATATCCAGAAATGGTCTGGACCTGGATTATAGGAGGATTTCTGGCAGTTAGACAAAAGCCAGCATTCCTCAGGAACTTGCGAAACTGGTTCCCATCTACCCAAAAGAGTCATCTCTATTACCTCTGACAGAAGCAACAAAGGGCTACCTATGGTACCTATTAGCACCTAAAAGTTCATGTTGGCCTCTGGGCTGCCTCATAATCATAAATACCTGTTACATATTTCAAAGTCTTTGCTACCACGATAGCACCTCTTACCTCCTCCCTTACCCTACATTCCCTCCATCTCATGGGCTTCTCTCAACAGCTAGTGATTATCCTTATAACTCTGCTGTTTGGGCTATACTCTCTCCCTTTCTCTTCCCTCCTTCTCCCCCGCCCCCCTTACTATCCTGTGCTATTCTCTTCTCCTACAGATAGCCCTGGTCAGGTACAATCTCTCTGCTGGCCCTGTCTATGTTGTCTCTCTGCTCTGATGTCTTCCAGATGCCTCTGGCTGTTCTTTCATATTTACAATAACCACCCCAACCCCCAAAACCGTATCATGGGCTTGTTGTCATGTTTATACACTTTAATCTGTCTTTCTTGCGTTGTATAAGAAGGGCTTGTGGCTCACAAAAGCTCCATGTTCTATCAAGAAGCAACTGACTCATTGGGGTGAAGAGAGTAAGGAAAAGCCATTCTTTTGAATCGAGTGGAATTTTCCCTGCTGTGCTTTGTATCATCCTTTCATTATTAAGCTTTGATAAATGACCTTAATTCTTCTTTCCAAAATATCCAGTGGATGAGGAAGATCTCAGCCTTCTCGTCATAGACCTGAATGGGATTGTTAATTTTTAGCCCATCAAGAGTCTATCTACTCCAAGATCTGTGCAAATATCTAAGATATTTTGTAAAGTAATTTTTCTATATTTGTACATTTTTGCTACAGTTGTAGCATAGCTGCAGAGATTTTCATTTTCAGAGTTCTTTTGTTATATAAACTCCATGATGCACTGGGAAGTGGCAAAGCAGTATAACTTGAACTCCAGGGGATCGTGGTGCACTGACATCTCCTTAACTCTATTATGGGAGAACTATAGCAGACTCTTGCTGTTGAAAATCTAAACTGTCTAAAGCATGTATTTGTTTGGGGGGGGATAGAATATACAGAACACAATCTGTCTAGAAAGGATCTATAGAATACTAGGCCCATAATTTTGATCAAGAGTCAGTAGGAGAGTAGCAGACAATGTGGTAGAAAAAAAATACCAGTGATGAGGCCTTGCATATACGTTCCACAAAAGAATTGCTTGTAAGATTACCATATCTGAAAACATTTTGTTTGACTGAATACATCCTTCATTATCTGTTGAATTTTCAAGATCAATAACGTAGATTATGTACATCATTATTGAGTAAGAATTCATTAATGAAAGCTTAATTATAATTGTATATGGTTCCTCTCCTTTATGATCCTCTTGCAATCAACATTGTCATATATTCATTTAACTGCCTTATAAAAATGAGTGCCTGATATGCTCAATTAAAAACAGCTATATTAACATGATTATTTCAGTCAGCATAAAATCATAGCTTATTTTTGTCTGAATTACCACAACTTGGTAAATACAATTGCACAAAGTACTGTGCCATATTTTATGTGGAAGAGATAAAAAATATTTAAAAATCTAAAAGTCTGGTGTTTTTCTTAAGAAGATACACAATAAAAACTGCAGTCTTCCATTGTGTGCAGTTTCTGTTCCCATGATCTCAATTACTGTAGAAAAATAATATGTTCTGATTAGCATGCTAACAAATGTATTGTCCCATTCTGCCTGCTTATAAGGTGACTCTTTCTTTTGTCCCAAATGTTCATACTGAATTTTAGGCCTGGCTATCATCATATTAACTGACATAATACTGCAGGCCTTGTTTTCAAGTAGACATTATTTTATTTAATAATGACCCCAAATCACAAGAACTTTGGTAGAAAAGAGGCATGAGAGAATGAACTAGAAATACAAATCAATATGTATAAAGTCTGTAACCCAGATAGGAAGAAATTGCTCTGTTTAGGCCTCAGTACTGTACTGTATGCTTTCAGGCATTCACTGAACATTACTGGCCACACACACCTTTCTGTGATAAAATAACACTCTTAAAATAGATGTAACAATATAAGCTCATATATCATAATATTTTTTGGAAAGTATGAAAGCTGTTGAAATTCAGAAGATAAGAATAGTTCAATGTGAGGGAGGAGTGAAGAAGATGGGTTCCTGAAACAATGTGGCATTTGTGCACCTAGAGAGATAAGAAATGTGTGGACATAGATTCTACGAAAAGAGTTGTGTGGAAAGGAACCATTGCAATTGTAGAGAATCACAGCCAAGGAAATGGAGACAGAAATTCCTGGAGTATATTTGTGAAGTGGAAAGTAACTCATTTAGAACCATAAAGTCATATGTTACAAAAACTCAGGAGTAAAGGCCAAGAAAAGTAGTTAGAGGTATATCCAGTAATAATTATTGAGTTCTGTGAACAGGAAACTTATAATATCCAGTAATAACTACTGAGTTCTGTCAACAGGAAACTTATAAACTTCAGTTTGCATTAGGAAAATTGATCTGGCATTAATAGATAGGATTGATTGGAATAGGAAAAGCTAAAGAACAGTAAAAAGGTTATAATGATCAGTCATCAGAAAAGCATGCAAGAAGGAACCATTGTGATGTAACTGAAAAGATCATTCCAAGAGACTGGGGAAGTCAAGTCAAAGTGATTAATCAAAGGTAATTGCAAATAGATAGAGGATGTAAAGTGACAATTTATTGTTAAGCGTGAGAGATAAAAATGTGATATTACTATCAGAAATAAATTTTATGGGATCTACTGTACCTTTTTTGGAATTCTGTTAAGAACTTGACTTCAGATATATGGAAGGCAGACCCCAGGATATGTGGTAAAAGTTAGAATAGTGGTCTTTTGTGATGATGGTTTGTATGTGTGAATGAGTGTGTGTGTGTATGCAAGGGGGTGAAGGAATTGGGAAATATATAACTGTTGACATTGCACTTCTGTGAATTCACTGAAGGAGAAACAATGAACACTGTCTGTTACATAATAGTCCCAGAAGAGAAAAAGCAGTTATGGCAAATGTTAGAGTAGATAAACATACCTAAATCTGGGTATGTTTTCTTAACAAAAAACAAATACAGTATTGCAAGATCTTTAAGACTCTGCTTTCAACTTTTAGATATGTTTATTAATAATATAATTAATAAAAATAGTGAGTGATATTCACTATAGACCAGAAATATTAAAATATCAAGGGTGTTTACTTCTATTCCATAGAGATCACAACTTGGTATACATTTTATCAGAAAACTCATTAAATTTTGCATTTAGCAGGTGTTTGCAAATATGGAGGCACCCAATATGAGGTTGTTACCCACTGTAAGTTGTTTATAGGGGAAATAAAAACCTTGTCACTGATTGTTAGATGAAGAAATGTATTTGTTTTTTGGCAAGAATAGCAAGCAAATAACTTGAAGCTACCAAACTTCATATATGGTAGGTCACATATATTCCTAATGAGTCAAAGTGTTGGGCTATTTATTGCTCCAGATGAGTAGATTGTCTTTATCATTCTCTTTTCTCTTGATATGCTTGCTTTTAACTAAACCACTTTTGAAATTATCTCACTCAAAATTCAGAATTTATACAAGAGCTATTGACCTAGAAGACATAGTATGCCAAACATAATTCTAGATTACGCAAGTCAAATAGATTTTTTAAAAAATTCTGTCTTTATATATTTTATAATTTAGTAAGTATTTATACTGAGGGTTGGTCAAAATTTTAACAGAAAAATTCTGTCTAATATTATATTTATTTCAATATTTCCATACTACTAATATCACAGATTCGTATTTTAAATCTAAACAATGGGTTTCCTTTTCACAAGACTGTCATGTGTTCTTCATAATTGAATTGAATCATGGTTATAATTGTTTTCCAAAAGGAAAAATTGAAAACATGATTGTCTACTTCTTTTTCTTTCCACCCCTTCCTCTTCCATGTGTCTCTCTACTTTTTCCACTTTCCTTTCTCTCTTCTGTCTCTCCCTGTCTCTATCTCCTCTTTCATCCCCCTCCCTCCCACTACCCAGTCTTCTTTCTGCCCCATCTCTCTGACCTCTTGTAGTGCCTGCACTATGGGACAGTAGGCAAGCCGGGAAATAGGCTGGAGATTTAAAAACACACGTGCACACACAGACAGAGACAGGAGGATACAGATCATCTTTGAAACAAGAGCCAACATTATTGTGCTCCAGGGAAGCTTATATAAGGATCCTTAACTGATAGCCATGCCCCAGCTCGTAGATTTGCAGCTGTAAAATCCACCAGGAACCACTACTCTGCCATTAGGAACTCATGAGGGTCTTGTGTCAGAGCAGCTTCAGGCACAGGAAAACAAGTTGTTTACTCTGCTTACTCCAGCAGGCAAAGGTTCTGAAGCAGGCAAAAAAAAAAAAAAAAAGCCAAGGGGGCAGGGGTCTGTAGCCCCCAACAGCCTCTTTTCAATCATGACATTGTCCCTCATAAGGATCACTCTGGTAGATTGTCTATTTCTTGCTTTGTGTTATAAAATCATTCCATTATTTTGACTGACAGCTATTTGCTTTTGCTTATGGCATTATATATATATTTGATATATATATACATATATATATATATATATATATTTGAAATTTAATTAAGAAGTAGAGAAAGTATAATAGAGTTAGAAAGTGTACCTATTCTCATACTCCAGTACAATGTGGCCAACAATCAAGAATGGCTGCTAAAACTGGTAGTATAATAATAGCAGCACTATAGGAGATAGATTAAACTGAATTTCCTGATCAATCTTAATATCATGAAAAGTGAAAAAAATCAGGCAGTATGTGTCTTGTGTTGTGATATAGAACCACAGGCCAAATAAGAAGCTTCCATCCCTGAATCCAATCAAGCTTTTGGAACAAGTCACTATGTACAGCAAATAAGTCCATACCAGTATGTTAATGAACTCACAAAATATCAATCAGCCAGATTTACAAAGTTATTAATGACAAATAACCAACAGTAGAATTAAGTGGTATTTAAAGAAACAGAGTAGAAAGATAGAAAGTGTTTAAAATTAGAAGAGGATTAAGACAGATATCCATCAAATGTGACATGTGTAATTTGTTTTCAAATTTATGTCAACTATAAAGAGGTTTCTTTTAAATTGGAATGTCTAAGCATGCACTAACTATTAGTCCATATAAAATTAATAATCTGTTAGGTATTATCATGGCACTGTCAATGACTTTAAAATTCTTATGTTAAAGAAATACATCAGTTCTGAAAGAATTGACATGATGTTTGAACATTTACTTAAAAGTCCAGTAGAGTTCATCAGCAAATGATGCAAAAATAAGTAGGAGTGGCAAACTGAAGAAAGATCTTTAGAATATGTAATTGTTCAATGTGAGATTTCTTTCTTCTTCTTTAGCTTTAAAACTTTCTATAATAAAATGATTTTGTAAGGGAAATAGTGCTTGTACTTTGTAATTCAAATGTTATTTAATCTTCTTGTTTTTTTTTTCATGTTGATCTTAGGAAACTCTCTTCAGTGCTATTCTGAAATAGGAACAGAGTGTCAAACAGCTTCAGCAACATGTGCCTTTCATTCTGGTGATTGACAGCTGGAGAAAAAGAAGACAAAAATACTTCAAAATGAAAAAGCTTATGATGACTGGATTTGAAAGAAACTGAAGAGATGAAATACCCTGCACCTTGCCCATATGACAGGATACATATAGACTTCTGTAAAACCATCTATTCCTTTGACTCCTCAGTTGTCTAAACTTCCTTGACTACTTTTGCTGAAATTGGCAGTAGGCTTGGTAATTGTGGCCACCACAAATCATCTTCACCATGTTGGGACACTGTTAGTCTTCATGAGGTGACCTTTCCCAAGAACAAAAACTCCTGCGTGTATGTCAAAAATATTGACAAAAGCCTGTGAGAACAAGAGTGTCATCAGGATTTATCACACCAAGGCTCTGGGTAATAGAAATTCTCCTGCAAATTAACAGCCATAGTTGAAACTATTTGTGCATTTCTACAAATGCCAGCATAGTGTAACATCTGTCCTAGCAGATAAAATGCAAGTCATTTGATGCAGTTAGTGTACTGTTCTTTCGTGCAAAGGTCACTTACTCTTTAGCTTGTCACAATTTAGGTAGCTTTAAGCAGATACCAGAGACCCACTATTATCGCACAGTTCAGATGCTGACATCACACAGCAGACAACCTGTTTGTCTCCATTTAATAGCTTCAGGATACAAACACTAATTTTCCCCTATCATTACCATTTCTGTATGTTAATTAAATTATATAACGTTTCATACACACACACAAATCAAGAAGAATCTCACTTTAACATCCAATGATATTTTATTTTAATTTAATTTTTTATTGCTTTATAAATAATACCATTCAAAATTTCATCTTCCTTCTCTCCTCCCATTTCCCTCCTGTTCCCCCTCCCCTCCCCCATCCCCCCAGTTTTAAGAGAGGGCAGGGTACCCTGCCTTGTGGGAAGTCCAAGGCCTTCCCCACTCCATCCAGGCTTAGGAAGGTGTGCATCCAAATAGACTAGGATTCCCAAAAGCCAGTACATGCAGTAGAGATAAATCCCAGTGCCATTACCATTGGCTTCTCAGTCAGCCCCACTGTCAGCCAAATTCATGGAGTGCAGTTTGATCACATGCTCGTTCATTCCCAGTCCAGCTGGCTTTGGTGAGCTCCCATTAGACCAGGCACACTGTCTCAGTGAGTGAGCCAACCACTCACAGTCCTGACTTCCTTGTTCATATTCTCCCTCCTTCTGCTCTTCAACTGGACCTTAGAAGCTCAGTCCAGTGCTCCAATGTGGGTCTCTGTCTCTATCTCCATCTGTCACCAGGTGAAGGTTCTAAGGTGATATTCAAGATAGTCATTAGTCTGACTACAGGACAAGGCCAGTTCAGGTACCCTCTCCTCTACTGCCCAAAGACCTAGCTGGGTACATCCCTGTGGGCACCTGGGAATCCAATAATCTTTTAATATAGATTCAAGAATAGATTCACATTTACTTGAAAATATTACATAACGTTAACTAATTCACACGAGTTTCTTTCAGCAAGCTATTTTATTGCCTTTTGCAGAAGGCTTGTGTGTGAACATGCTTGCTTTGCTATCTGCTCTTGCAATATGGATGAAATATTCTGATACAACATTTGATGCTATCTTTATTTTGTGCATATCTATTTGCATTCTTCTAAAAATAAAAGGGGGACACAATTTCTTCTTCTTTTCATCCAGCCTACCAACATGTGTTTTCCTCTAAGCAAGCAAACAAACAAGGATGATAACAAGAATGGGGTTTTAAACTCACACATTCTTCATATCTTGATTGTCTTTTCTGATCATGACTTTGGGCTGAGAACTTTGAAGATATAGAGTACATTAGGTGTTAGAGGCCACATTCATTCTATGTTTAGTAACAGAATTGGGACAAATATGTTAAGTGTCTTATACATATTAGAAAGTGAGTTTTTCAAAGCCACAAAGGTTAGCACTTGAATAGAGCAGAACAGATCAAACCAAAGCACATATACATGGTAAATTATTTTCAACAATGTTATAAAACTTTCACTATGTTATGTATATCAAATATAACTCAAGATAATATGGACTGATTCCAGTTATACAACATTATCAATGGATGAAAGTATAGGTACAGGAAAAAGCATCATCCAGGCTTCAGAATTAGGAAAGAGAGGCTTATTATAAAATATTATAAAGAAATTTCTGAGGTACAAGCCATCCATATCTAGCCACTTCACTGTAATTATATCAAAAGACCTAGAACTAACACAAAGAAGGGTATGATGGAACCAGAGGAATAAGAAAACAGAACCTGTTCATGAAGTCTTACAAAGCATTAGGCAACCAGAGTAGTGGCATATTTAGACTTGACACAAAAATCCACTCAAAAGCAGTAGTACATCAAATAGGGAGTCTTTCTGAGGACAGTGCTGTGGAAAATCCTTGAACAGTTTGACAAAGAGGCAATACCCTATGAATTCATACTAGAAGCAGAAGCACTTTGGGATCTTAATGGCAGACATATATACTAAAAAGGAATAGCTACAGATTCCTACCAAATCTTGTGCATTAGAGTCTCTGCCTCTCATTTAGTAGAGAGGTAGTTGTCCAGGAATCTTAGTTTTTCAGTAGAATCTTTATCCCCATCTCTGCATTCACCTTTGTATCTTGAACACCACAGCACACCAGCATCTACTAGGCACATCAATGTTTAGGTCATGTTCATACATATAGCTGACATCTATTTCTTGAAATGTCAGTTATGGCAACTAGGAAGCTGAAATTGGAGTCAGTAGTCCTTATTCTACATTTATTTTGTGCTCCTGGAACAGTTAATGACCTTAGAACCTAAATGTAGCAACTGCATACATGTACATTAAAATGACTGTCATCCTGGCCATAGCATGAATTTGCGTTTCATGGGATATCTTGTTTGTGAACACCCTTTGAAGTAATCCATCACATGCTATACAAACACCTTAGGCTAAATCATTAAACCTCCAGAGAAGTCTATTTTAATGTGAATATGTTGTATTTAAAAGTGCGATCTTAGCATATTTATCAGAACATTAATTATATATTATGTTCACATATTTTTCACTACTAAATAAAGTTGATACTGAAAAAGTGAAAAGAATGGTAAGGCTGTTAACGTCTTGATGGGAAAAGGAAGAGTCAGAAGGAAGCAAAAGAAAAGAGTTGGGAAAAATTCAGTGCATGATTCTGACGTTCATGAGCAGGAAACAGAAAATACAGAAGATGAATACAGGCATGAAAGAATTTAAAAACTAAAAGTCTTTCTTTGATGTACTGCCTACATCCTTCGACTCCTTGTATACTGAAGGAAAATTAATTATAATTTTGTTTTACTCAGTTTACCCCTTAGCTCCTTGAGAATTAAGAAGAAGAGGAAAACCCTGAGTTTATAGCTTTAGCACAGTCCTAATTTATTCTTTCTTCTGCTGCTACTGCCAGTGATAGTTCTTATGTAAGCCTTCAGAACTCAGGACTTTAGAAGTGTCTGAATAAACTAGTAAAATAGTACTACCATCAAAAGGAGGCTTCTCTGATGAAGACACAGTTCTAATTTCCTGGATACAGGACCATCACGTGGATTAAAGGCAATCGTGCATCAAACTCTGTAGATTTGGGATTCTTGATTGCAGCAATGCACTTTTCCATTTAGAATTCCAATGATAAAAACAGCTATAGGCTTCTAGTCCCTTGTGCAGGGAACAGCTGAGAACTTTAAAGACTTTCCTGGGCATCCTGCCCTCCATCTCAAGGCTTCTAAACAAAAACCAGCTCTGAGAAAAATATGAGAGAATCACAGAAAAAAAATATGAGTCTTTCAAACCAAGTCCCAGTATAGATCCGTATTCAATCACCATTTCCCAGAGGGCCCCAAACGTTGAGTTAGCATGCACAAAGCCTTGGCACTTGTCTTTATGCTCGCACCTGACATTTGGTTGTAATACACAAACATCTCCCTAGAACTCATTTTCTTTCTCTTAAACATTGTGTTAATTTTTTTCTGAAAGTCAGATAACTCCCATGACAACAAAGTTGAAATGTAAAGCAAAAACAGACCTCTATTGATTGTAGCCCACAGCAACCTGTTCTTTGCACAAAAGTAATTCTGGCTGCTTTTTTCAGAGATAATCTTCATATAAAAAACAAAACAGGTATGTAGTGTGCAAATGTAACTTTTTTCTTTTCTTTCCCCTTTCAAATGAATAAAATAAATACCCTCTTCCCTCCCCTTTAACCCTCCCTCAAAGTCTCCATGCTCCCAATTTACTCAGGAGATATTGTCTTTTTCTACTTACCACATACATTAGATCTATGTCTCTCTTAGTGTACTCATTGTTGTCTAAATTCTCTGGGATTGTGATTTGTAAGACTTGTGTGTACTGTCACAGTTATTGCAAGTTCCTATGTTCAAGTGTGCTGTTGCACCTGGGAAACAATGTTCCTTGTTGTCATCCACTGCCTCTCCTCTTGCCACTCTTTTGTGAAGATCCCGGTATTGAGTGATCTGCGGGCTGCGTTCCTGCCACCTAGCTCCCGGCCGCCTGGCTAGCTTATGCCCCGAAATAACAACACACAAACTATATTCTTTCAAACACTGCCTGGCCCATTATATCTAGCCTCTTCTAGGCTAATTCTCACGTATTAATTTAGCCCATTTCTAATAATCTGCATAGCACCACTAGGTGCGCTTACTGGGAAAGATTCAGCATGTCTGACCTGGCAGCTGGCTGCATCATGCCTGGCTCTGAGAGGAGCTGTCCTGCATCTGAGCTCACTTCCTCTTCCTCCCAGCATTCTGTTCTGTTTACTCCGCCTAACTAAATTCTGCCCTATCAGATGGGCCAAGGCAGTTTCTTTATTAATTAACCAATGACCTTCCTCCATCATCCCTGAGTCTTGCTGGGGAAGGATGTGATATGTGAGTCTCATTTGGACCTGAGAACTCCATAGTACTTCTCAATGCAATCTTGTTTCATCTCATTTTATTTTATTCTTTTTATGGGTTTATATAAAAATTTCACTGAACGTATTTTTCTGTGTAATAAATTTAGGGTATATCTATAAAACAATTATAGAGCTCTATCTAGTATATCTTTAATACTGTCACAGAGCTCTATCTAGTTGTTTTAATATTATTTGTTTAATAACCATTTTCTTTTAATCAAGAAATGCCACTTGTTCTACAATACTATTCTTTATCCAGTTTTTTATTGCTAGCCTTTGAATGATCACTGATATGTATGGTTTTGTCCAGCATCACTCTGTTTTAACTTTACTGTTGTTCTAAATATTTGATAAGTAAATCCGCACTTTTTCCTTTGTTTTTTTCTTTCTCCTGTCTCATTAGTATTCGCTCACATTCCTTTATACAAAACATCCTTTACATTTTCATATTTATGACTTTTCTGCATATTCTATTTTCCAGTTAACTTTAGGATCAACTTTCACATTCCTAAATATTCTGTCTAGTAACTAATATTGGTAGAATATTAAATCACACATTAATAATTCATTTTCTATATATTAACAATCAATGAAAAAGTAAAAGTTTAAATAGCAAGAATCACCCTGCCACAACACACCCATGAAAAAAATTTACATAAACATTTGCATACTACTCTGGTCTCCAATTCCCTGCTTGCACTCTGTGGTCAAATGCTCATTAAATATTGTAGAAATCGAAAGAGAAATGCATTTTCTTCATAGATGAGAATTCTGTGAGGCTGCATGGCACTTCTTAGGCCAGAGCCATGAGACTAAAGGTTACTAATGAAGAAGCAGAATTGCACAGCGCAGAGCAACAGAGGGTAGGGAGGCGGATGGGAACGAGGTGGGAGCAGGAGGAAGTGGTGACTGAGGCCTGTCTCTCACATTCCCAAAACACTTTCCAGTTTATAATCCAGGGGTTATTTCTAAAGGAAGTTTTGACATATATACTGGAATGTTGAATTGTTAAATGTTAAGACATTTTAAATAATATGAAAACTTTCATAAAAACAAATTAATAAAAGCATGGCAGATTTTCCTTTGTGCCTTTCAGTGTTTTTCTGCTTCCTCATTTTCTATCTTGTCTGCCTCACAAAATCATCTCAAAAGACAGAAGTTCTCAAAGCGTCTTTTCTGCTTCTTCTGACTGTATTTGTAATGTAGTCGACTAAGGAATCCAAATGACATTTTTTCATATTAGATATTTGGCAAAAGAAAAACAAAATGAGAACACTGAATAAATTCTTAATTTTAGTTAAAGCTTTTTTTTTTGGTAAACTCTGGAAAATTGTGTTAGAGAGTAGGAATAGATGTGGGAAAATTATAAGTCATTACCAACAATGAACACACAGTAATGTATGAAGTCAAACAGTGGAGGAAATGGTTGCTTAAATACACTTTGGATGCAAGATTAAATTCAAGCAAGAAAGGGCTGACACATGAACAAGAACACTGTGGTTCCTTTTGTAGAACACTGTAATTTCACTTTTTATGTGATTTTGCAAGCATTCAACATAATAAAATAAAAAGTGGAGCCTGAAGTCAGGCAAAGATGTCATCAGTGATGGTAGCAGGTAGGCCTAAATTTCAGAATGTTGTACCACAGTGGTTTTAAACTTAGGTTTTGAGATTATAATAGAATTTTTCATTTCCTACTTCTCTTTTCCTCCCTTCAAACCTTTCCATATACACTTCTTTGCTCTATTTCAAATTCAAGGCCTCTTTCTTTTAAGTGCTGCTACATGCAAGTATGTATATGCATATATTCCTAAATGTATAAATATAACTTTTTCAGTTAAGTTTGTATAATGTTACGTGTTGGTATTGGATAATCAGTTGGTTTTCACTTCCTTAGGAAAGAATATTGCTCTCCCACTCCCAGAATTGCTTGCTTGCCTGTACTTCTTTGTGTAGGATTGAGACCTTTAGGGCTTTTCCCTGTCCACTTTACTCTATCTATAGTTGTTGTCCTTGTTCAGCTCATGATTAGGGAACTGTGTCGGTGAAAATTTATAGCTATCCTGCTCAACTAGAGGGAAATCATGCTAACTATCCAGGATTAGTGAAGTCAAGGATCTTAACCTACAACTGATTAAATCAGAATTATCCTTAACTACATTTTAAACATTTGTTCTTATGCCCAAAAATAAATGTAGTTCTCACCCCTCAACAAGAAAACTTCTCTTTGAAGCAGATGTAGACCATTATGAAGAGGCCTAACTTAACATCAGTGTAGTCATGACAACCTGCAGACTAATAATATAAGACTAGGCCTCACACTTACAATAACCAGGAAAAGCCACAAACTGTACTCTGCAGGGGACCAATATGATTTGAGACAAACAAGTACTAGATGCTCCAGAACATTAAGAATAGCTTACATAATTTGTATATAGGTTGCCAATCTCCTTGCACCAATGCTAGTGTCAATCTCTGTTTGACAAGACTTATTTTTCTTCCCACTCTGATGGAGGAGGGTCATCTGTCTATGTGTTACTTTCATTGGTTAATAAAGAAACTGCCTTGGCCCTTTGATAGGACAGAAAATTAGGTAGGCTGAGTAGACAGAACAGAATGCTGGGAAGAAGGCGAGGAGAGAGACGATATAGCTCTGCTCTCCAAGATGGACACAGGTTAAGATCCTTCCCGGTAAGCCACCACCTCATGGTACTACACAGATTAATAGAAATGGGTTAATCAAGATGTGAGAGTTAGCCAGTAAGAGGCCAGATCTAATGGGCAAGCAGTGTTTAAAAGAATACAATTTGTGTGTTGGTATTTCGAGGCATAAGCCAGCCTGGCATGCAGGAGCTGGGTGGGAATGCAGCTCACAGCTCCTTCTACATTAATTCAGCCCCCATATGAATCCTGAATACCCCTATCCCATCATTTACTCTTTAAAAACCCTGCCATAGTTGAGTTCAGTGCTCTCCCTGATTCAACCACTGTATTGGAATGGATGAAGAGCCCAAGCCTGAACTTGCAATAAAGGCTCTTTGCTTTTGCATATGAACTCAGACTCCTGCTGGTCTCTGGAGTGCTCATGGTGTGGGCATAACACACTGCAGAAAGCCAGAGCCAATCAGATTCAGAGTTGTATATTCCAGGCCCAAAGGATACACATACAAAGCAATAGGACATTGTTTTAAAATTTACAGACATCGTCCCATAGTATCTACCCACTCATTCTACTTTCAGAACAGTGTTTTGTTCTGAAACAGATTCAGTTTTTCTGGACAGATAAGCAATTTAATGATTCCAGTTCATAAATTGGAAGCTTATAATTATAGCTAATGTGATGTTCTAATTCTATAGTTATAGACTTCTGCATTTAATTTCTTTTGGAAATCATAAAATAGAGAAAAATCACAGCTTCCTTTTCCTTCTACTATATTTAATATCAGTAGTGAGAGGAACATCAAATTTAAAACTTTAAGGAAAAATAAACATTTTTTTAAATAAAAGAACTTTGAGAAAAAGTATTAAAAAGAAATTATCTTCACTACTTACTGGTTCTGATTTTTCTGATTCCTTTCACCCCTACCTGCACATCACTCATGTGTACATACTGATAAACAGACCCTCTGTTTTGCAGATAGAAAATAAAACAAAATATGATAATTTGGTTGTAAGAGCCCTGTCACAACATTATGAGACAGAGAATCTTCATAGATGCCATTGGGTTTTGTTTCCTGTTGACTGAGAGTGCAGCCTATCCTGAAGTATAGTTTGTTCCCCCAGTGAAAATTTCATGGAGAAAACTAAAATTTCATTTACAAGTGGTTATCAATTGGAGATAGTTTCTTTGTTAGGGATAGGGGCCATGTGACAAAGCTGGTGCAGACCTATGAAGGCCCTGTGCATGCTGTGTCAGGCTCTGTGAGTTCATATGTGTGCTGGTCCTCTTGTGTTTAGAAGGCTTATTTATTCTGTTTTCTTCAGCATTTGGAACTTTATTTTCCTTCTACCTTCTTTTACTTTGCTCATGAGTTTGCCAAACAGTTCAGGACTACTCTGTGGTAGCTCCAGCTCACTTGACCCATGTTCTGGAAGCTGCTGACCAGTCCTCTGTGACTGACTGGGCACTTGGGTCTTCAGTGGGAGAACTGCTGGATAGGTGCAGAGGGCACCTGTACTCCTTCAGACCCATCTGCTACCACTGGCTGACTAGCAAAGAAATCAGGAGCTGGTGTAATCTAGTCTCTGTGAAATTGCTCCTTGGTTACAACCTTCTCAGCAGCAGCCTGCTCCTCCTTCTCAGTCTCCTCTTGCTCTCCATAAAATCAGAGATCGGGTATAACCTTCCATGCTCATAGAAGACAGTGTCACACATGTGGAGAACTTTACTAGTCAGCATTCAGGGCAGCATACTCTCTGAGTGAGTTCCCTTGCCGTGTGGATGGTAATGCCCACATAGTACAGAGGAGAGTCTGCGTTACACAGAGCAATGGTGGGCAGATTGTCAAAATGCCTCTGGGAGGGACTGGGGGTCAGCCCTGGAATCAGGCACCACCAGAAGCTGTAGCTCTCTGAAGGCTGCCTGCATCTGGTTAGTGAAGATCTCAGGCAAAAAGCAGCTAGCAATTGGAGTAGCTCCAGGGGCAGCAGCAAACTTCAGCACAGCTGGCTGGGTGTTCCTGGATGCTGACATCAGCAGGGCTTGCAGTTTGTAATGATCGTCTGAGCTGTGAACAACAGCTTTTCTCAGGTCTTCTTCAGATTCATAATGTAGATATCATCACTTTTCCTTGTCTAGATATACTACTTTGTATGGAAGTCAGTTAAGTGGGTTCCCGTGGCAAGGAGTTAGAGGACATCTTCCTCCTGCATCTGCAGGACATCAAGGGCTCCAGACACTGTGTGAGTTTCCTTTTAAGTTATGGTGGGAATCAAAAACAACACCATATGGACCTGTTTGTGGGCAGCACAAAAAGATGGTTGAGTAATTTTAAGTATGAAAACATGGTTAATCAACATTAGTTTTAATTAGTAGCTACAATTAATTACTGACTTGCTGTCAGCTACTGCTTACATTTCATTTAATCATTGTATTAGTCAGTGTTCTTTAGAGCAACAGAACAAATAGAACATGCATACATACATATAATATATATATATATATATTAAAAAAGAATTTCTTAGAGTAGCTTACAGTTCCTTGTAGTTTGGTGAGTCCAACAGTAATGTTTCCTGATGTAAAAGCCATGAATCTAGTAGTTCAGTCCACAAGATTGAAAGCCTCACTTTAATTGGAATCTCGAAGAAGTGGCCTCTGATGATTGTAATGTCTCAGGAGCAGGATACACCAACTTACCTTTAAGACAGGGTAAATGGGCAAAAAGCAAAACTTCCTTCTTCCTTGTCTTTTACATTGGCCACCTCCCAGAGCTGTGGACTAGATTTAGGGTAGGTCTTTCAACCTCAAATGATGCACTCAAGAAAATCAGTTCCAGTGTATCCAGCTGCTTAGGTTTCTAGTTGATTCCAGATGTAATCAAGTTAATAACCAAGATTAGACATCACAATCATTTAATGTATCATTTTGGAATATTGTTAAAGACAATTTGTAGAGAGTCAGACTTATGTTGTACTCTTGTTGTGTTTCTTGCTCTTAAGAATATTTTTTCTGAAGCCCTTTGCTTCAGAGGTAGTGATGGGACAAGAGTTAGAACAGATGTTGTCTGAGTAATCCCCCCTTTCCATATTTTGTCTTTTGAAAACAAAAGGCAACTAAATGATCAAGCCAGAATATTTGAGAGTGAGATGATATCTTTGTTACTCTTCTGTTGCTGTGAAGAGACATGATGACCAAGGCATTTCTATTAAAAGAAAGCATTTAGTTGGGGACTTGCTTACAGTTCCAGAGGTTTAGTTGATGGAGGTGGGTCTTGTATTAATCTGTTGCTTTCATTGATTAATTAATAAAGAAACTGCCTAGGCCCATTTGATAGGCCAACCCTTAGGTGGGTGGAGTAAACAGAAGAGAATGCTGGGAGAAAGAAGCCGAGTGAGGAGTCGCCATGATTCTCCCACTCCAGACAGACGCAGGTTAAGATCTTTCCTGGTAAGCCAGCTCGTGGTACTACACAGAATATTAGAAATGGGTTAGATCAATATGTAAGAGCTAGCCAATAAGAGGCTGGAACTAATGGGCCAGGCAGTGTTCAAAAGAATACAGTTTCCATGTAATTATTTCGGGGCATAAGTAAGCCATGCAGGCGGCCGGGTGCTGGGGATGCAGCCCCGCCGCTCTTATCACAACATTTAGTGTATTATCATCATGGTGGGAAGCATGGACTGGAATGGTGCTGCAGTGGTAGCTGAGATACACAGGAAGGGGAGGGTGGCACTATGCCTGGTCTAGGCTTTGGAAACATCGAAGCCCACTCCGAGTGATGCACTTCCTCTAAAAAGGCCACAACTCCAATCCTTTTCTAAACAGTCCACCAACCAGAGACTAGACATTCAAATATATGAGCCTACTTGGGCCATTCTCATTCAAACCACTACAGATATAGAGAGACAGCTTTCAAAGGAATCGTGTAAGGCTGAACAACTTATTTTTCAGCTGTGTTCATGATAAGATTGTAAGTAGAAAATCTTGCTTTATTTTCAATACAGGATGAAAAATTCTTGGACCGTTGTGCTGCCTTAAGCAGACCAATGCCACTTTTCCTTTTATCCCCTCCACAGACTTGTTTTTATTACTCTTCAGCCAAGAACTGAAGCCTAGGATCACATTTGACATGATTTATAAGAACAAAGTAGCATGACATTTCACAATTTTAAAAAGTATGATAGATTCCGTTATCCTGCATGCACAAACTGATTTTTGGGTGCCTATTCTCTATGGAAGGATAACTTGCTCAGCCTCCCTACAGGTGAAGGGGCTTGGTCCTGCCTCATCTTGATATACCAGACTTTGTTGACTGCCCAAGGGAGGTCTTACCCCCTTGAAGAGTGGAGGGGGAGGGGGACTGGGGAAGTAGGGGGCAGGAGAAAAAGGGGGAGGGGGAACTGGGGCTGATATTGGGACTAGTATGTAAAATGAAAAAAAAATAAAGACAAAAAGGATTACAGAAGAAACTTTGCATCTCTACAGATGGCTACTATAGCTTCCATTTTACAAATAGCATAATCATGGCATCACTGGCACTTTAAATCGCATTATTCTCAGTTCTCCTGCATACTTCCCTGTCCTCTGAATAGGCCTGGTCATTCCTTAGACCAGTGACATGTGCACAGGTACCCATATTACTTTTAGGTAAACCCAATGAGGAAGCCCTTGCCATTCCCCAAAGTGGCCTCTCTTTTACTCTGCCTCTACAACTGGCAGTGTTCTGATGGGGGGCACTTTGGGCAGCTTGAGTTCTAGAGTGGGTATGATACGTAAGGGAAGCCAGATCCCCCATGAAAACATGAGAGAAATAAAAGTTAAGTCATTTTGGTTCTAGATGGTATTGGCATTGTTTTTACAGTGTCTGAGTAGCGGAATCAATAATGAGGCTCGGAGCCCAGCAGTGTGTTTCCTTCTCGGTGAATTTATACTGACATCAAACATGACCTTCCTGGCAAAGGACACAACCTAGGAAAAAATTTTGAAGGTTCGGTGTTGGGTCATGTAGGTAGGTCTCTGCAGCAGAGGGAGTCACTCAAAGATTGCTCATCCTCTGATTACTCAAGAAATCGAGCAGACATGGAAGTTCACTATAATTCTGGCACTCTCAAGGCAAGCAGATTAGGAATGCAAAGTTATTATAAGTGATACAGAAAACCAAACTGAGCCAGCCTGAACTTCATGAAACTCTTTCCCCCATGTATGTCCCCAAAGAGAAAGAAAAAGAAAATACAGAAAAGAACTTCCGTTACTGCCACCTCTCACCTACACAATCACCTGTAAGACATCCAAATACATTTGTTCATCCATACTTCCTGAGTCTCTTCTTTTCTCTTTCCTTTCTTAAAATTTAACAGCAGTAGTTACTTGATCACACCTGCAAGTCATTTAAATATCCTGGGAAATAATTTATCTGAGCCTGAAAGCTTAAATTAAAGCTGTGAAGTGCTCCCTTATTATCTCTGCACCCATCTTGTACTTCAATTCCCTCCTAATGATGTTTGTTCTAGGTCTGCCAGCTTGAAAATTATTTCCTTGATGTAGGAAAAAAGACGTAAAAGAGAATATGAATAAATCTCCCGGCTCTGCTATGTGGTGTAACCTTGTATCTTTTGTCATAAATTACAGACTTTTCCCAAGGGCTGTGTTTTGAACAAGTATACATTTCTATAATATGCCAAGAATGGCTACTTATTAGGGATGAAGCCTAGTTTGGAAACTAGTGTTGCTGAAAATCTATACACAAGTACTCAAACAAATTGCTAATTTGAGGTTGATGAGAACAACTTTTGTGGAAAACTCAGAGAGGCTCCTGAAACACTGGGCTGTGGAACATTCAGGTCAAAGGAGGTCTTAATCCTAGGCAGCCAAAGACACGGCAAGAACAGGACTCTAAGCTCCTTCTCTGTCTGCTCTGTCTGTGTTTTGCTGTTGCCTTTGTGTGACAGGAGTAGAATCTGAGAATGCCTGCTATTGGTGATGGAGTTCAGTGTTCACCATGCTTGTTATCCTTCTATCTTCTCATCTGTCACACAAGAGCAAACTGCTGAGGTCTGCTTGGTAATTCACAAAGCTGATTTGAGCTCAGGTCACTCCTAGGGTCAGACACAGTGAATTTCCCTTTCATTTCTTATTGATGGATTTGTTGAGGACTCACACTAAATTTATAGTTTGAGCAATTACTGATTAGAATCTGTGATTTTTCTCTGTTCACATTCCCTTTACATCTTTCAGATATGCAGACTCATTTGTCACATAACTTTAGAAATTGTGTTTAATATAATAGTTTGCCTTTCTTGAATGTCACTGGCTTAAACAAATTCTAAGACAAACTGATTTTATCTCGTGTGGTTTCTGTTGCCTCGATATAATATACTGTGCTCTTCCTAAATGATAAGAGGACCCACAGCAACATTGTCTTGCTTATTTTTTTGTAATCTTCATAATGATGGTTGTAATAATAAATCTGCTGGCCTGGCCTGTCACCTGGGTACCCTGTCATGCTCACTCCCAATCTCACCCCCTCTTTCAGCCTAGGCAAGGAGATCCTATGCCTCCGCTCTCTCTCTTTGTCTGTCTCTCTCTCCTCTCTCTTCCTCTCTCTCTCTCTCTCTCTCTCTCTCTCTCTCTCTCTCTCTCTCTCTCCTCTCTCTCTTTTCCTCTCTCTCTCTTTCTCTCTTTCTCCCTCTATCTGTCTGTCTCTCTGTTTCTCTCCTTCTTCTGAAGTGACAGTCTTTGCCTTTCCCTTCCCCTCTTTCTCTTTCCTCTCTTTCTCTGTCTCCCCTTCTCTGTCTTTCTCCCCGCCACCCCCCCCCCCGCCTTCCATAACTCCTTAGCCTTACCCACTAAATAAACACTATACCCAATCTCTCTCTGCATGGTGTATATGTCTGTCTTCTACTCTCTGAGGTCCCCCACACCAGCAGGAGAACTTGCCAGGGTCATGCCATCATGAGTCATAACAATAATTATTGAGTCTTCAGTGTGTATCACTGAGGTCTACAGACACCTGATTCAAAAACATGCAGACTGATTATTTACAATGTAGATTAGCCAGCCCTTTGATGTGAGATCCCCCTCTGTATACTGTCATTACCATTAATGAATAAAGAAAACTGGCTTGGCCTGATAGGATAGAATATAATATAAATATAATTTAATATTTAATACTTTTGCTATTTATAAATGTATGTTTATATATGTATATTTTAACTGAGATTATGTTTTAGCTGTTTATCTCATCACTATGACAATTTACTGAACACATGAAATTAAGGGAAGAAAGATCCATTTTGGCTTTAGAATTTAAAGGGAACAGCCCATTACAGTGGGAAGCAATGGGTATAGGATATGTTTTGGCATGAGGAGTTTGCATTTCAACTGGCTCTCATCTTGCCTGACTGACTTAACCAGATGCAGGGCCTTCTATAATCCTCAAGTTTCACCTCTATGGCCTGGGGTCCACAGCTAAGCTTCATATCCAAAAGGTCCTGCAGCCTCTTATGTCAGCACCTTTAGCTGTTTAAATACTTAGCACGTATTTAAACAATTGGGACTTTGGAGGCACTTAACATTTAAGTATAACAATATGGTATTTGTTTTTCCTCTTTTCTATGACACACATCTGTAGATCTTTTCAGATTAATATTTCAAACAAAAATAGTTTCAAGAAGCCAGCCCAAGTGATCTGATTACATCAGGCACATTAAGACTATTTTCCTTTTTCCAAAGACCAGACAGCATGAATGTAATCTCAATTTATTGGTTGCTTCTTTTTCTATGTCAAATCATCCTCTCTGCTTGGATTTCCACAGTTGCCACTAACCTTAGAGTTGTTTTGTGCAAATTCACAAAGATAGACACAAGATAAATCAATATAAAGAGTCCCATGGAAAGAAAAGGCTGTGCTTCCACTCTTCATGAACTTTATCATTTTATTCAGAAGCATTATTTGTCAGCGAGTGCCTGCATGAAAGTACCCTCATGAATGTGCTTACTATAATTATAATAATTTGCAACAATTCAGCACGCTTGTAGTCAAAGGGAAGCACTCATCTGCTTGCGCTTTTGTGTTTATCGATGTGAATCCTAGGCTCACAGGTGGTCACTGTAACCTGTGTGTTCTCTTCCTAGAAGGGCTTCAAACTATTAAACTAATTTGAAAAGACACGGAATACGAAATCAGCAAAGTCCCTTCTGATCTTTTTAAATGTCAGTAATGACCTCATAACAGTAGTATTTCTTTAGGGAGTGTGACAGAAACAGTGTTTTCAAGAAAAGGAGTAGCTGTAGAGAATTTAATAATCATGCTAATGAACGAGGGAAGCTAAAAGTCTGCTTGTTATAATTAGAGGAGCTGCCTTTGTGGTGGCTGGATAATCAGAGCAAAGGAAAGAGCAGCTCACAGGAGACACCGCAGAGAAAGAGGCCCGGGAAAGCTACTTTTGCAAAGGAATGTCAGAGATAGAGCTGTCCAAACCAATAGAAGCAGTAAACAGACATCCCACTCCAAATGATCAGTAGAGAGGCTTCCAGAGCCAGCTATGGCTGCAAATAGCAGTGCCCTGTTTAGAAAAAGGAATCAGTTCTTTAACAATTTGCCTTGTCTTGGGTGACAGTCTTTCTATTTGTATCCTGGAAAAGACTGACCCTAAATCCAAAGCAACAAATAGCTACAATTTTAAATTGAATTTAAATTGCTGCTTAGCCAGTATACTTGGAGTCAACATAGTTGATAGTGGATCACATAAAAATAATAACAAATCACACAAATTTGCTCTTCCTAACAGTCAGCCATCTTTATTCCTCCTACTGCATTGTCTGTGATATGAACATGAGAATGTTGACTTGATTTAAGTGGTGTCAGTAAAAAGTAATTTCTGCATGACCAATGGTTGAGAAAATGTGGGGGAAGGGAAAATGTCCCAGAGAGGGCACTCTTTACATTGGGGGTAGAGAGTATGTTAGACTATGGAATTTTCTAAACAATTGCTTTAAATAACTTCTAGAATATTATTATAATATGCATGAAATTTGCAATTATAAGAGACTTATTTTAAAGGAATTTTTTACAACACATGTATCAGAAATAGAAAAGAGTAAATTCACATTTAAAATAAGCAAACACTGTAATGCCAACTCTCAAGAGGTAGAAGAATTATAGTTATAAGGGGCCCTTAGTACCTAAAGAGAATATATCATAAATAAGCAAAACTCAGATTAACTCCAGACTATACTAATTCTTAAATTATGCTTTAGTTAGCAAATTAGTAGGAACATATATTTTCAACATGTAATAATTAAACAAAGCAAGTAACAGAACAGACGTTTGAATGAAAAGAAGGAAAACACAAATAGATACTGCAAGGGGGATTTCAAAAAAGGTTTTTAAATATGCACACTAAAAGAGGGGACATGTAAGTGGCACATTTCTAAAAATTTGCAAGAAATTTTCCTGCTCTTTTTGTTCCAGCTGCATCAAAAGAAACCTCCAAATCCATCCCTCCACATTGGTGTCTTGTCCCCACAGAACGTTCTTTGTCAAAGCCGTTTTCTTTCCTCCTTCTCCTCCCCACTTTCTTCTCTTTCTCCTCCTTCCAAAATCCTCACAGACATTTCCTTGTAGGTTGAGGGATAAAATAAGCAGCTCAGCAGCTGAAGTGAGGGATTTTTGATGCAGATTGAGATTTGTGGGGAAAGGGAATAGTCAGAAAAATTACAAAGGTGGTTCCCACCTGCAATCACAGCACTTACGGTGCAGAGGCAGAAAGATCATGACAAATTTCTTGGCTATATAGTGAGTCTGATGCCACAGACTACATAGTGACACCTTGTCTCACAAAGCAACCGCAAAACATACCTTGCTTTCTATTGTGGAGATGTAAGCTAGAATGTCATAGTCACCTACATGGAGTGATTGGTGTGCTTGGTTTTATCAGAGCAACCAAAACTCAATTGTGCAGGTGCTCATTCTGTTGCACTGGGTACTCACTGCATTGAAAGTGGAGTTAAACACATACATATGGTCTTTAATATACATTGTGTTCCCAAATAATAAATAGTATCTAATATGTTTGCTATGTCCAACTAAACTTGCCATCACCTTTGCTGGGTAAGCTTAAAAATTTAACCGCTATTATTTCTCTTTTCCATAACAGGGCTAGAAGAAATCTGAAACAGAAAAATGGTGCCATTGCAAGGAATGGCACTCCAGGCCTTATTTATTTATGATGCAGTCTTTTCTTACCCATGGGTAATACCTTCCAAGGTGTTCTGCAAATGCCTAAAGTCATAGATGACATTAAAGCCTGCAAGTACTATGAGGTCTTCTTAGTATACGTATCTATAGTACAGGCTAGTTTTATAAACTAGGCACAGTGAGAAATTAGTACCAATTATGATAAAATGGAGCAAGTATAATAATATACTGGAATGAGCTATTTAAAACCTGTTTTCCAAATGTAGTTGATCTTGAATCTGAGCTCATGGAAAGCAGAACCATGGACTATTTATCAATAATAATTTTTGAGAGTAAAACTTTTACTGTAACAAGCACCCAAAGTCCATCATGTGAAAGACGTCCCATGAACTGAATTTTATCAACAAGCTGAAATACCAAACCTGAGTCATACTGAGTATAGTAAAATGTTGTGGAAAACGTCATCCTAACCAATTACAATCTATAGTAAAAACTCTTTGGTATATTTTCTAAGATACTTGACACTGAGCTTTTTGCTTAATTCGTCTTTGTGCATTGTGTGTACATATGTGTAGTGGCAATGGCAGAAGGCAAATAACAATTTATCTTTAAAAATGTTAGATTCCCATGTGCTTTAAAAGAATTCACTGGCTGAATTTTCTTGGTAAATATTGCCCTCTTCTGTTCATTTCAAGGCCATTCTTGGTAGCGAGTGGCTTTAAACCAAGTATTGAAAGACTCAATGACAAGTCAACCAACATCAGGCTGATAGGACCTTATTGTCACATGGACAGTCTACTTCTTCCTTGGGCATCGCTTCCACAGAGCAAAGATATTGTATTTGGAGCATTCAGGAACCAAACCCAGTATTTATTTACATTAAGCCAATCATTGATGGCTGTTTAGTGGCAACAAATGAATCTTGCAGGATTTCCATGAAGATGATACAGCCCCATTTTAATGATTACAAATAAAAAGATACTTTGAGGGCCTTTTTCCTGTGGGCGCAAAGAATGAGATGCAAGCTGGAGCACATTAAATTCAGCCAAGTTTCATTGTTGATTTAATGTTTAGCAAAATTCTTGCTCATGAGCAAGCCAGGATATTGCGAAAGCTTGCTTGTTGGTGAACTCCTGAGAAAATTTGCTGTTTTGCAAAGGAGATATTATGTACAATTTTATTTTAAGATAGACCATTACTAATCATTTTCAACAACTACAAAATGTAACTGTGACCACTTGGAAATACTCATTACAGGTCTATGAAACTATTTATTGCTTTTGCAAAATGTTCTTCAAACTTACATCAGTCTTGAGAATAGTTTCCAGAAGGCAAAAGTTCAGATGCATACTTCTTGTCATTAGGTGACAATAACATTACATACAAATTAGTTCATGGTTTACTCTGCTGCCTTCTTCCTAGTGTATGCAGTTTTAACAGAACAATGATTTTAATTATACAATTCCCCTCCCAAGTTCAGAAAAAGAAATGGAAGCCAATATTAGAGGCGGAGTGTCCTTGTACCATAAGCCAAAACTAGCTCTCTTGTACCACTTTTCAAAATATTTAATCAAAGGCTAGAGGTGTTAAATTTCTTTGGCCTTCAATCATTTTAATTTTAATACATTGTTAGTCATGATCTCTATAACTGCCCACTTTTTGCTATGTACATACTTGTATGCTTTCTGTGGAGTTTTAGTATTTTAATAATGGAAAATTATAAGAGTATATGTTATCAACAGTATTCTGTTTTGAAATTCTCTCAAAGTAAATGTGATTTAAATTTATCCCAAATGATAATTCCTTCAAAATTTCTCTTTAGCAAAATAATTTCTTAAGAAATCTAGAGCAGGTCAACATTCTTTCTCAAAATTTTCCTTTTGCTCTTCTTGTTGCATATGTTCACACACTGAATTTTCTCCTCTCATAAAACACTAGTTTTATTCTGGCAGTAAATATGCGGAATTATGTTAATGATAAGGAAAAGAAATGGAATATAATATTTATATTTCTTGTTCCAGCTGTTTTTCTTTATTGTATGACTTTATTGGTAAGCCCAAAGTTTTGCATCATCTCATCTTTCTTTAGCAGTGTTTCTTATTATTTAAAATACTTTCCCCTCATCTCTTCCCAGAAGCAAAAATGATTTTGTTTATTAGGCTGGTTGTTGTGGGGGATTGAACTGGGAATGCTGTGAAAGTTGAGCAAGCACTCTAATACCAAGGTATATCCTCTGCTTCAAAAAGACTATTTTGACAATCAATTTGACAATGACTTTTTGAATGACTTCCCAGTTCATATAAAGAAAAATGAAACTTAATACATGGTCTCTGCAACCATGTATCATCTGACTTAACCTCACTCTCCACTTCCCTGTCATGAAACTCTTTATCTCCTTCTATAGCAGTGGGTTCTTAACATTCCTAATGTTGTTACCCTTTAGTTAAGCTCTTCATGTTATAGTTAACCCCAACTGTAAAATTATTTCATTGCTATTTCATGACTATAATTTTGCTACTGTTTTGAATAGTGATGTAAATATTGATGTGCAGGATATTTGATTTGAGATCTCCAAAGAGATCAGAACCCATAGGTTGAGAATCATTACTCTATAGAATCCATCTACACAGGTTCCTTACTGTCCATGCGGAGCCCTTTCCTGCTCAGAAGGTCTACACATGTCTTTTTCTTAGCTACAAACCACCTTATTCTTCACATTTTGGTTGATACCTACTGAGAAAGGCCAACCTTTTAAGTTGCATTCTTTTATTAACTTTTGTTTAATGTTCCCTCACATCAAAACACTTATAAAAATGCTAATTTGTTTATTTGTATGTTCACATGTTCAGTCTGTTTACCACCATGTCCCTAGAGTAGTTGAATGAATGAATAAAGTTATATACCTAATCAAAATTTAAACAGCATTGATTAATATACTGAGCTAAAGGTAGATCTCGGCATAAATAAGAAATTATTCCAATAATTTATTCATTGAATTGGTGGCATAATAAATATTTATTGGCCATCTATTTTATTCCAACAACCTTCCTTATTTTTTAGAATATGGAGAATTTTTCAAAACATTCTTATTGAGTTTTATTTTGAGCATGAGTGAGAAGGTTGATGGGCAAGCCATGGGGAAAAAAAAAAGCTAAAAAGTGCTACAGAAACAAAATAAGAATGAGCAAGTTGTGTAGCATAAACAGTACCAATTATAAATAGAGTAACTAGGGACAGCTTCACTAAGATTTTCAATCAATGGAGGGGCAAACCAAGCTTACACTGCAAAAGATTCATTCTAGGAAAAAAAAAAAAACATACCAGCAATGGGGTACCTAGAGCAGAGAATAAGCCAAGAAGGAACAGCAGAGATAGAATATAAATTCTTGTAGGCCATTGCAACGATAAAGGCTTTTATTTTGTTTGAAATAGAAAGGCATATCTTTAATGGCTCCTTCTCTCTCTGTGGATCGGAATAGTCTGCAGGGAACGTTGTGTGAAGCTTGGAAACTGTGAAGGTCACTATAGGAATAATGCAGTAGAGATGGCAGTGACTGAGTCAGGATGCCAAGTGGAAGAGGCAAGCAGTGCTTAAATCCTATGCTAGAAATATCAGGTTAGGTGTATCTTCAAATGCTTCCCTAGGAAATGCCAGCACGGAAGGCAGAAGCAGTAGTTCACTGAGTGTGGAATAATCTACGCATGGAGGAAATGCACTCACCACATTTCCTGTAATAGTGTCATCTGTATTTTAAAGATATTACTTGGGGAATTTAAACTAGGGAGTAAGTTAAACATGGAGAACTCAATCTCAAAGAAAAACGAAGTTCTTCTTGAGGAAATGGGGAAGTAGGGATTGTCATGCCTTTAGAAAAGTAAACTACTAAGAAATAAAGAACCATGAGTTTTGTTTGACACGGAGATAACAGAAGGCAGCATACTTCCTGAAGTGGCCCTTTCAAGAATAGGTAGTTTTCCTCTACTTACCCAGATCATGAAGACCTTAAAGTTAGCACACATGTGGAAAATTATTGATATTTTAATGTGTAGGACAAGGAATTGGGCAACGAGATAGAAGGAGCACACTGAGCAAGGAAAATGATGGAAAGATAGAAGGAAGAACTTTTCTTTTTTTTCTTCTTCTTTCTTTTCTTTTCTTTTTTTTTTTTTTGTTAAAGACCAAGAAATCAAAGGCTAAAGACGGACTCTCTTGATCTTGAAGAGGAAGGAGATTGCATTTGACCTCTGTCAGGCAAGCCCGGAGCTGTTGCAAAAAAAGCCTTTGATTTGGGATCTGTCTCAGACACATCAAAAATAAATTTGAAATATCCCAAGTTAACAGATAAAATGTGCCAAGCACCATCATTTAAAATATAATAAGCATACATCACTGAGATAAATAATGTGTTAGTCCAAAGAATTGTCATGTCAGGTCATTTAGAATCCCATAAAGGTAACATTTCTAAGAACACAGATGTACTTGGCCAATGGGAGCAAGGGACTACCCAAACCAGTCATTACCCTAAACTTGTCCACAGTGGGTACCATTTCTTATTGACATATTTTTGTTATAAAATAGTTACAAGAATAGAGGTCATTAGTAGATTCTACAACATGACATCCCTTGATTCAAAAGGACTTCCTAGATAAACACCTTTATACAATGAAATTTTACAGATGAAATGAGGCAACAGCTTTGGAAGAGAAATCTGTCAGCAGGGAGATTTTACTTATTACTCAGTGTTAGAAAATGTGACAAACAAGGAGATAACTATACTCATAGATATGCATAGAAATGAACATACATTCTTATGTAGAGCTATTTAGGTTAAATATATATGACTGTACAGCTATATATATATGCACATTCAAATATACATATATTTGAATGGATACATAATGTTAATAACTCTATTTTGCTAGCTGTTTTCAGCATTACACACCAAGAGATCAGTACAATCCAATCTAAGACAGTACAATTGAATAATCTCGGGAAAACCAAAGATCCGTGTTGTCTGAGGCCGCTTGTTCATTCCTGGCTGCCCAGACTCAAAATAACCACACAAAAACTGTATTAATTAGATCACTGCTTGGCCTATTAACTCTAGCTCCTTATTAGCTAGCTCTTACATCTTAATTTAACCCATCTCTATTAATCTGTGTATCTCCATGTGACTGTGGCTTACAGTCAAGGTTCTGGATGTAGTATGTCTCTGGCAGGGCTACATGGCTTCTCCTGACTCCGTCTTCTTTCTTCCAGTATTCAGTTTAATTCCACTCCACTCAGGCACCGCCTACTTCTATTCTGCACAGGTCAAGGACAGCTTTTTTTTTTTGTTTTTTTTTTGTTTTTCGAGACAGGGTTTCTCTGTGGTTTTGGAGTCTGTCCTGGAACTAGCTCTTGTAGACCAGGCTGGTCTCGAACTCACAGAGATCCGCCTGCCTCTGCCTCCCAAGTGCTGGGATTAAAGGCGTGCGCCACCACCGCCCGGCCAAGGACAGCTTTTTATTAACCAATGGTATTCACAGCATACAGAGAGGAATCCCATGTCAGATCCCCACTAGGACAATGTGCTAGGAAACGGGAATAGCAACTTGAAAATAGGCAAAGTCTTTGGATACACTTAGATGTTTCTGTGATCGAACGACTCTATTTCCCACACTTTCTTATGTGCAAGTCCCACTTTCATGTGATGGTATTTGAAGGTAGGGTCATTGGTACGTGACTAGGTTGAAGGTGGAGATACACATGAATGGATTTGATAAAGAGACTCAAGTGAACTTTTTGGTGCATTTTACCATATGATGACACAGCAAAGAAATAACTTTTTATTAGCTGGGATTTGGACACTCACATGATGCTGGTACCCTGATCTTGGACTCCTCAGCCTCCATAGCTGTGAACTTAGATGTGTTGTCTACAGCAGTCTGTTCTATCATCCTGGGTTATAGTAGTCCAAATGGACTAAGACTATGGAGAACACTAGCTTTCCTAATCTCTAGCCAAGCAAATGTGAACAGATAATCTAGTCGGTTTTGACTGGTGTCTTGAACTGTATTTTGAACTTTACAATATCTATTTTATTGGATTTTTCAGAACATTAAAATTATGTGAAATCATATTCATATGGAATTTTAGAATAAACAATATTATTGAAGTCTATTACTGGAAATTAAAACATATTATGAGAGATTATAGATTCTGCTTGTTTAATGTATGACCTTCAGTGTCAGAAGATCTAGGCTTGAACCCCATTTTTGCAACACCCTGTATTCATGACCAACAACCCTTGTTCATCTATCTTATTCAAATTAGACCCACATTTTAATTAATAAGTTGAACATTATTTTGCAGTAATGTAATTCTTACTATGTAAATAAGATAAAAATTATAAATGAAACAACCCTTACTAGGCATATAGTGAACATGCTTTGTGACTGTTCTATAATCATTAATTTGCCCCAGTGACTAAGCGACCACAGGCCGCAACAATAGTAAAAAACAAGAACAACAGAAACTCATTTATTTGGAACATGTGTTTGAAAGTTAATATTGTTGATATGTTAATATAATAAAATATATGCCATAGTATATTTTAAAAGAGGAACTTGTTGCAAATTATATCACAAAACCATTTTTTAAATGTTATTTATAACAAAAGTAAACCTGAAGAGCGTTACATTAAGTAAAATAAGTCTGGAAAAATATACACATCTCACTTTATATGTAAAATTTCAAGAAGTTGAGTTCATGGGAGTGTAGATAGGGCGGGAGAAGAGCCAAAATCAGATAGCAAAGTCTGTAGGAGACAATGTGTCCAAAATGTCATATTTCAGCAAGAGAAAGAAAGTCAGGATATCTATCTACTGTACAACATGGTACATTTAGTAATAATTATTGTATCTGTAAATGTACCTTAGAGATTTAAATTATTTTCCCACATAAAAATCCTCTGTGAGGGCCTGTGTTAATTTACCTTTATTGTAAGGTCACATAATGCATATGCATTTTATGTTGTACAGCATAAGTATATATTATTTTTGATTTTCAATTAAATTAACGTTTAATATGAAGAGATGAGTTAAGACATGAAATGGAAATATTTGATTTCCTGGACAGTAACTAAGAGCCAGAGCTTGACCCTTCTGAAAGCCTGAACTGTTCAACGATGGAAGAGGTTGGATGCATGGACATAATGAGTTTCCTGTCACTGGAAACAATCAGCCACGGGTCATTGAGAGGAACATCAACAGGGGATCTAAGCATAAGACGACTGTCAGGTTTACATGACTTTGGGGTTACATTCATCCTCAAGGTTCTGCCAACAATTCTATAATCATTGTGACAAAACTAGCAAAAACCTAAGGGTAGGTAGGCCCCACCACATAAAAGGAAATTAGATCAATGAAGATAAAATTGCCTTGTAGTATTGTGTTGTATGTGTGTGTACAAGTGTGTGTGTGTGTATTTAGAAATCATGATTATGTTAAGATATGTTGGTCAGTTTTAAGTATTATTTAACTGAGAATGACCTTGAATTTTCAGTCTTCCTCCTTCTACTTCCCAAGTGTTAGAAGTACATATGCCAGATGCATTATACTGTTTCTGTCCCAGCTGCTGTATTTGCAGAGCAGCTAGATCTAGAATCTAGGCTCTTTGATAATCACAGGTAATACAATTTCAGGGGCTCTTAAAACTCTGCAAAAGGAAAATTGAAACTCACCATAAAAATTAATATTTTGAGTGGAAGAATTCACAAATTATAAAAAGCTGAAATATGTCAAAACTTGTATAAGATCCTGTAGTGATATTTCATTTGTATTTTAATAAATAAAGCTTGCCTGATGATCAGAGAGTAAAACAGCCCCACTGACCTGATGGAGGAGTTACTTTCATTTAATAAAGAAACTGCCTTGGCCCATTTATAGGCCAGCCCTTAGGTGGGTGGAGTAAACAGAACAAAATGCTGGGAGAAAGAAGCTGAGTCAGTGAGTCGCCATGATTCTCCCACTCCAGACAGACGCAGGTTAAGATCTTTTCTGGTAAGCCAGCTCATGGTACTACACAGAATATTAGAAATGGGTTAGATCAATATGTAAGAGCTAGCCAATATGAGGCCGGAACTAATGGGCCAGGCAGTGATTAAAAGAATACAGTTTCCGTGTAATTATTCTGAGTAAAAAAAATACAGTTTCCGTGTAATTATTTCGGGGCATAAGCTAGCCATGTGGGCGGCTGGGTGCCGGGGACGCAGCCCAGCCGCTCTTATTACAACACTGACCAGGCAGTGGTGACACACACATTTAATCCCAGTAGCCATGCTAGATTGCCATCGAAATCAGGTGGTAGTGGTGCACTTCTTTAATCCCAGCCCTAGAGAGTAACGTAATATGGGAAGAGAAGCTTTCAAACAGTTTCATTCTGAGATTCCTGGAGGCAGAATCACCATTTAAGACTGAAATAGAGGTAAGAGCCAGTTTTGTTTTGCTTTTCTGACCTTCAGGTTGAATCCCAATATCTATCTCTGGGTTTTTATTAATCATGGTACAAAATCACAAAATCACGTTACAAAATCACTAACCTCTCATGAAACCTTTAGAACATTACCTGCATAAGCTGACAACGTGGAAACTTTTATCACCTCTGTATATTGGAGCAAATTGTAAGTTTAAAATATTATTGGAAAAGCAAAAGAAAATTCAAACTATCTCTTAGCAGGGTTGGGTGAGCTTTATTTTTGTTATGGACTTCTTGGAAACTCAATTCATAGCTCCCCTTGTCTATAATGGCAAGTCAATGTTTAGGATCACTGTACAGTTTGAAGAAATTCTTTTCAGTCTCTTTAAACATGAACTCTAAGTTTCAGATTTTTTTTATAAATTTTGTTTCTTTCTTAAAAATAGATTTTTTTTTTTTTTTTACTTTTTTATCCATGTAGTTTTATCGGGGGGGGGGGGAATGGTCTGGTTTGAGGCCCTTGATCTTTGCTGCACCACCAACTCTGGGCCTTCACTCTTCCTGGACATCCAGTTACTGCCCTATGTCGTGGAGATCCCTGTGTTCACAGGATGACTCTCCACCTTGTGCTCCAACAGGTCACAGATGAGGTGAATGTTGAGCAGGACCAACACATAACCCTGGATCTGGGCTTTGGTACTTGCAGGGTTGGTCAGCCTGCCAGCTCTCCCCTGTGTTTGCCATTGTTATGCTCACTGCTCACTCCATTGGGGACCACAAAAGACCACTAGGGAGAATGACTCACCAAAATGCAAAAGTAAGGTTTATTGTGTGCACATTACAAGCCAGCAGGGGCCTCATCAGCTCAGCAGCAACAAGAGGAGGTATCCCGTCCTCCTAGAGGGTGTTTTTTAAAGGCAAAACCCAGAAAAGTTACATTAGCAGTGTATGGGGTGACTGATTCAATCCTGATTGGCAGACATTTGTCTAGGGTTATCCTGGTGAAAACAGATGGGTATCTGCTAGCAGGTGATCCTATCTACACCGAAAGGAACATTAGGAATTTCCTTTGGATGATCTGTTCTGGGTGGTGCCTGGGTGGTCTCAGTTTGTGGTCTTTCTCTGAACCAGATATTGCCTTAGGGTAAACTACTGAGATTCAGACCTCTATTGAGCTTGTCATGGCTGGGTCCTACTGCCACCAGGGTGTGCTGTCCAGGATTTCCCTGGCTTGTTTAGGGGTAGGGCCTGCTCTCCTGACTGCATGTCCTCTGAGTAGGTTCACCCATACCTACACCTTCAGGGGCAGCTCTACTGTGTTGCCCAGACAAGGCGTATGGGACACTCCGCCAAGTGCTGCACCTGGTGAGCAGCAGAAACAGCTCTTTCTATCACTCTTAGGACTTCAGAGTCAGCTCTCCCAATTGCTTCAAGAATTGATGGATGGGGGTGGGCAAGGAGGGCATCTCCCCCTACCACATGCTGCTGCAAGACGAATTAGTAATGGAGCAATGGGGACAGCTCTCCCATGCTCACACCTGGGGACTGGCTCACCCACACCTCTGCTAACAGGGTCAGCTCTATTATGCTGCTCAGGCATGGTGCAGGGCTGCTCTCCCAAACATTATAGCTGGTGGGGACAGAAACAGCTCCTCAATGCCTCGAGCAGGTAAGAGAGCTGGTCCTGAGACGTTCATAGGAGCAGTAGAGGTGTCCCTGCCCCCCACGAGCTGCAGGCCCTGCACCTCACCTTGGCAGCACAATAGAGCCAACCCTGTTGGCAGAGGTGAGGATGAGCCAGTCCCGATGTTGTTAGCATGGGACAGCTGTCCCCATAACTCATCTGTTTTGAAGCAGCATAGCCTGGGGAGAGATACCCACTCCCCATCTCTTAGACTCCCCTGCCTACCCCATCAACACCTGAGGCAGATGGGAGAGCTGGCCCTGAGAAAAACAGACTTTTTACAGACAGTATATTTACAGACAGTTCCACCAATTCCTCTAAGCTCTTCCTCACATCCCCAGCCACCCAAATCTACTTCTTTCTTCTTCTTCTCTCTCATTAGAAAACAAACAGACATCTAAAAGAAAAGTAATAAAATAAATCCAAACAAAATATAAGAGAACAAAATGAATGAAGAAAAAAAAGGCAGGAAAAAAAACACAAAAACCACATACAACTGTAGAGACACACAGAAATCTCATAAAAACAAAAAATTGGAAACCTATGATATATAAACCAAAAGACCCAAGAGACTGAAAAAAAAAATGCCCAGAATAAACATTGTAAGACAGAAACAAAACAAAATAAAATAAAATAAAAAAAATCCAAAAGTGCCATTGAGTTTATTTTGTATTGGCCATCTACTGCTGGGCATGAGACCTGCCATTAAGTGTGGTTTGTATACTCTGTGAGACTCCATTGGAGAAAATTAAGTTTTCCTTTGCAAGTGGTAATTAATTGGAGCTAGTTTCTGGGTTAAGGATGTGGGGCCTTGAGTCCACTTCCACTCTCGGTGCTGGGATCCACATCTGGCTTAGACATTTGTGGGCCCTTGGCATGCTGCCACTATTTCTACAATATGTGTGCCAGTCCTGCTGTGTCTACAAGGCCTTGTTCTTTGATGTCTTCCATCCACACTGGCTTTTACCTGTAGTCTTTCTGCCGCCTTTCCATAAGGTCCCTGAGCTCTGCGGGGAGGGAATTGTTGGAGACATTCCATTTAGTACTGAGCATTCCAAGTTCTCTCACTCTCTGCACATTGTCCAGCTGTGGGTGTCGGTATTTGTTCCCATCTACCGCAGGAGGAAGTTTCTCCTGATAATGACTGAGCAAGATACTGATCTATGAGTTTAGCAAAATGCTGTTAGGAATCATCTTATGCTATGTTCCTTTAGCAGCGAGTCGTATTAAGGTTTCCCCTAGGTTTATGTACTATCCAATCTCAATTTCTTGGCCACACAAGCAGTGTCGGCCATGGTTTACATTTTATGGAAAGGTCTTAAATCAAAGAAAACAGTGGCTGATAACCCCCACCCTGTTGTCCCCGTGTTTAACACAGGTAGGGCACTTTTATACACTGGTGGGTTTTTAGCTGCGTTACTGTGCAGAAAACAATTTCTAAAAAAGAATCTACCTTCTAGAGAGCTAAAACTCTTGAGCAAAAGAAATGTTTAAGAAATCTGGGGATTGTCAGCTTGGAGCACAAAAGTTCCTCAAGGGATATGATAACTGTTCTCAAATATTTGAAAGACTGTCATAAAAACATCTGTTTAGCTATTACTCTAAGTATATCCCAAGGACAAAACCAAGAACACTGAGAAGTTGGTTCCCAAAGAAAAGTTCAACCAACTGTAAGATAAAACTTTCTAATCAATTAAAGTTGTTCAAAAATGAAATGGATCACCTTATATAGCATGGGGTTCCCTGACTCTTGAAATGAGCCACAGAGCTCAGATGATTGCCTGACAAAAAGGTTATTGAATATAGATATGGTTTAGACAGTGACAACAAGAAGTTCAGGCTTAATAAATTTCATGTTACAATTCAGTAGTTTTTAGATATTCTCAAGACCATAAGGAAAAAGTCAATTCTTCAATGCTTCTATGATCACAATAGCTACATTAGTGAATTTCAAAATGAAACATTATAGAATTTTCCATCTACATCAAAGCAGAACTTTGTAAAAATGACGGTTATATCCCATGGTATTATCCAGTATTATACAGGTCTGTTTTCCAAAATGAGCTCTGTACTTGAGATTGCCAGAATGTTCTATTCATAGCATTAATTACTTCATACATACTGATTATCGTCCATGTGACAAACATATGCTACACTTGGGAGGTAAAACAGGCCAGAGTCTCTTGCTTACAGTCAAGTTACTTTTCTGTGTATGATAATTTCGTATATACAGGAAAATACATCTAAGTAGTCTAAAGAATTTTATTAAGCAGTGTTATCAAAAGCATTAGTTTCAAAAAACAGACAATAAACAATCAAAAAGCATGAATTTTCTCATCATTTACATAGGCAAAAAAGTTACATTGTTATAACTATTTTTAATTTGCCTAAAATAAGAATAGTATATCTACACACAGAATTTCTGTGAGCCTAAATAACAGATTGCTTTCAAAATGGACCATGAAAGTCTTTCTAGTGTTGTGTATCACTAAGAGAATAAGATAATAGACAATAAAAATAGAAGGAGCTACAAGAGAAGGCAATATAGCCAAAATCCTACTAATTTTCCTGGAAAATATAGTACACTAAAAAATTTGTCTAAATAAAAACAACATGTAATTAAAATAATACTATTCTCAGTTAACTAGCAAAAATCTTATGAATTGATAAATAAAACGTACATTTTAAGAAAGCAAGGTAATGAAATGACCCTTATATAATGATCATGTCAATGGTTGAAAAGGGTGTATAGCTAAGATCCTGTAAAAACAACTACCATCCATAAGCAGATATCAGACAACTAAAACCATAGAATGTTTTAAATATAGAGGTTAGCATCCCTGGGTACAGTTGGGTTGCAGCTACATAGTGCACCCAAAATGTCAACTATTATTTATAGTTTATTTACCACAAGCAAGAACCCAAGTGTTTATGCATTCAAATATCAAAGAAAGGTCCACAACCTTTCTTGATGGTTGAAATCTCAGACTCTCTGTCTTGAACATCTAGCACTATTACTAAACGAAAACTTCTGTGACTTGTATGCTGTGCTTAAGCACTGAAGAGAATGATTTCTTTAATAGATTATATTTGTTAGTCAAACTTTTGATTGGAAATAGCAGAAGTCCAACTCAAGGTTGGTTCATATAGCTGAATTTAATAGTTTATACAGCAAAGAAGGCACATTTCCGCACAGTTCATGGTCTTGAATGAAATATCAGTCTCTTCCTCATCACTTGCCTCTGCTTTAGGATGGAATTCTCTTTTTTTGTTTTTTTTTTTTGTTTTTTTTTTTGCAGTTTTAAGACAGAAAATTGAGCCTTGTTTTGTCATGTTGGTTTAACACACTTTTGCTTAGTATTATAAATCAGGTGAGACCACCACACTCGAGACTGAGATTAGATTTACAAAAAGGATGAATCCCTACAAGAAAACAGGTTGTCATATACCAAAGTGATGGTGGGCACTGACTCAATTCTTGAATGCATTGGAATTTTATATGTTTAATAAAACACTGGATTTTATCCCCAGAGTTTGTGATTGAGTAGATTTGGAAAGAGCCCAACAATTTACATTTTAAATAAATATCTCTGTGTGTACACACACACACACACACACACACACACATTTTTATAATCTAAAGACTGCATCTGGAAAACCACTAGAAAAGGAATTAAAAAGGTAATTGCATAAAATTTCAGTTGTTCAAATGCATACTGAAATCAATCTTGTGATCTTTGATCTCTTCTGCTGCTTCAGTTAGGAACTTTTCTCTTTGCCTTTAATTCCAGAAACTTCTTTTCCACTATGAACAGAAATCATCTGGCCAGTGCCCCAGCCAAATTGCTCTGAGGGTTTGGAGCCAAGCAAATGTCACATGTCTATAACCTACACTTGGGGATCCAGGCAGGACTACCAGTCCAAGGCCAACCTAGGACACTAAGGGAGACCTGGCCTCAAAAACAGACAAAAGTAATGAACCAAGAAACCTTAGGAGCCACTCATCGGAATTTCAGGAACTTCTTTCTACTTTCCAAGTAACAGAATGTATAAGTCCCTGAGACACAATCATCATTGACAAGTATTGAACAGCTTTATTTTTAAAACTGTGATATCTTTTACTGCTGCTACACAGGCACACAAAGTACTTTAAAATCCTAGTTCCCTCGAGATACTCGAGACTGGGTTCCTATGGATGATTATGACTGTGATGGAAAAACTGAAATTTTATCAAAAGCCTATTATTTAATATATTATTAAATTTATCAAAATCTTATTATTTTTCCACTAATATTTGAAAACATAAAAAGCATTTCTATTTTCAACTTATTCTTTTTACTTTTATTGAAAATAGGCTTTTTTTCACACATCATATTCAAATTAAGGTTTCCCATCCCAGGAGTCTCCTCAGTTCTGCCTCCCCTCCCCTCCCATCTGGATCTACCCCCATCTGTCTGCCTTTAGAAAATAAACAGGCTTCAAAGGGATGATAATAAGATATAAGATAAAACAAAAACAAACCAATCAGGAATAGGACAAAACAAGCAAATTGAAGAAAAAGACCAAAGAAAAAGCCCAAGACACATATCCATAGAAATTCCATAAAAACAAAAGATGAGAAGCTATACGATATATGAATATGATCTGTAAGGTAAAAAATAAATTAAAACAGCCCCCCACAGCATTATGAGACAAAACCCCTCCAAAGTGTCTGTTGAGTTCATTTCCTGTTAGCCATCTATTGTTGGGTACGGGGTTGCCCTTTAGTTCGATTCTCCATTGAGATACCATTGTAGAAAACTAATTGATTTTTCTCTTGCAAGTTGTTATTAATTGGAGATTAGGTTAGAAATGGATTTCAGAATAAGGTTAATGTACTTCTCTTTTAAGGTCTATGACCCTAATCTGAATCAGACCCTGTAGGCCCTCTGCTTTGGTTCTGATGTAGTTAGAAGACCTAGTTTGCTTGGTGTCCTCTATCCCCACCTGGCTCATACAGCCTTTCTGCCTCCTTTTCTGCAGGGTTCCTTGAGTTCTGAGGAGTTTAGTGGAGACAGTCCATGTAGAAATAAGTGTTCCAAGATCTCTCATTCTCTGCATAATGTTTGGCTGTGGTCTCTGTTTTTGTTTCTATCTGTGGCAGAAAAAAGCTTCTCTGATGATGACCGAGTTATGCACTTACTTATGAATATAACAGAATGTCATTGGGAGCCATTTTATTGCCATGCTCCTTTAATAGAAATGCAGTATTTGATTTTCCCCTCAGCCCCTGGACTATCTACTCTGAGGTTCTTTATCAGCAAAGCAGCATCAGGTATGGGTCCATGTCATGGATTAGGACTTAAATCAAATCAGATATTAGTTATTCCCACAAGTGTTGTGCCACCATTTCCCTAGTATGAGATACTACTGAAGATTAAAGAGTTTGCCTCTAGGTTTATGTTTGCCACTCTTCTTTGGTAGCATGGAGAGTACCTTTTAGGGCCAACTACCCTGTAGGGATGAAGGCTTTAGGAAGGCACCAACTCAACTTCTCCTTGTTCTATGAATTGTATGTGTGTTGGCTATAGCAATGGGGTCTTGCCCTAAGTTTGTAAAAAGAAACCTTAGCTTTGGAAAGAGTCTGGTTTGTTTACAAGTTCCCTAGGAACCACTTTGGCCACAACTCATTAGATGGAACCTATGCCAGGTATCAAAAGCTTTATTTGGTGAGAAGAGATGTTCAGTTAGGGATCTGTCTCTCTCATTTTTTTTAAATTTCCAAGTGATCACCTTTTTGTATGTATATGTTAAAGAAGATTCTACTCTGTTAGGTTTCCAAATGACCCCTGAAATGGCCCTTAATCTTAATTGTCCCTCCCTTATTCTCTCCCTCTTCCCCCTTCCCTCATATTCCCCATTTGATCCTCTTCTTTCAATCCACCCTTTCATTCATATCTATTTTATTTCCCTTTCCTGAGGAGATCTATTCTTCCACCTAGTATCCTACTCTACCTAATCTCCATGGATCTATGGATTACTGCTTGTTTATTGTTGACTTAAAAGCTAGCATGAACATATAAGTGAATACATACCATATTTGTATTACTGGATCTACATTACCCCATTTAGGAAATTTTTTTTCTAGTTTCATCCATTTAATTTCAATTTTCATGATTTTATTTTTTAACAACTGAATAATATTTCATTGCGTATATCACTACATTTTTTATCTATTCATTTCTCAATTATCTTCTGGGTAGTTTCCAGTTTCTGGTTATTATGAATAGAGCAGCAATGAACATAGTTGAACAAGTGTCTCTGTAGTAGGATGAAGTATGTAGACTAATGTCTGGGTTTTCAATTTGATTCCATTGATCAGTATGTTTTTGTGAAAATACCATATTTTTTTCATATTGCTTTTATTATTATAGCTAAATAGTACAACTTAAAATCACAGATGGTGATTCCACAGCAGTTCTTTTATTATTCAAGATTGTTTTATCTACCCTGTTTTGGTTTGGGTATGTTTCCATATGAAACTGAAAATTGTTTCTTTAAGGTCTATGAAGATCTTTGGTGTAATTTTTTGTTTGAAATTTTATAGAATCAGTAGATTGCTTTTGATATGATGGCCATTTTCACTATGTGAATCCTACCAATTCATGAGCCTGGGAGATCATTTCATCTTTTAATATATTTGTCAATTTCTATCTTCAGTGTCTTAAAGTTTTTCTAAACCGTAACAACATTGGATTTCTCAATTGTAGTTGCAGAACATAATCCACATGGAGACCACATAAAGAAGGAAATGAAAGAAGAGTAAAACAATAAGAGAACTGGAAGATAGTAAGGGGCTTGCTCTCGCTTAGGCAATTTTACACATTTCTGGAACTAGAACATCGAAATATATTTAAAAATATCTTCACAATGCATAGACATTACTACTTCAAAAGTCATCAAAATACTTTGATTTGTGTATTTTGAGAATTTATCAAAACTATACAATTAAAAACTGGAATAGGGATGCTCATGGAAATCTTAAAAACCATCTACTACATTGTAGAGTAGTAGTATATATTAATGTGTTTTCAATTGATAACTTCTTGTAACAAAGAGATACACATAATCTATAAAGAAAAGACAAATCTATGGTTTTTGTCTAATTTGGTGTGTGTGTGTATAAAATATTGATTAAAATGCTTCAGCATATGCAATGTGAGGTATGGTTAAAATTTAGAGTGAAGAATGAAAATGTTTATAAGAATTTTAATTAGGAAGCTCTTGCTCTTAAGGTACCTATCAGAAGTGCTCTTGTTTACAAAATCTTAATTACTAATCAATACTTTGGTAATTAGCATGCTTTCAGAAACTATAATGTCTACCTAGTACAAATATTAAAATAGAATTTAGGGGATAGCATTAAATGTATTTTAGATAAGTGGTGAAGAATATCTTTGGAAACTTTCAAGTCATATGTACCCATGAAAAAAAATCATCCTAATCTTTTTTTTTTTTTTTTTTTTAAGCTTTAGCATTTGAAAACTATTTTAGGTCTCAAAAGCCTCTAATTTCATACAATAAACTGTTGGGGACAGTCTCTACAGAGGGCTAGCTTCAAGTATTAAAGAATTCCGTAACATCTTGAATTTTTCTTTAGATCAGGTCTTTAATGCAAGATAATAATTGAGATGCTGTCATAGTAAATGTTTCAATTGCTATGAAGAGACACAGGAAGTTAACTGATTGTCATACTGAGTGCATCTTGAGCATAAACAACTTCAGAGTTCATCCCCACAGTGACATACTTCCTTCAATGAGGCCACAATTACTCAAACAAAGCCACACCTCCCAAAAGTGCCACTGCCTAGGGTCAATTATAGTCAAACTACCACAGATACCTGCCACGCCTGCATGGCCTGGAACCAAAAACAAGTGAAGGACATCAGGATTGAACACACACATACCTCTCTAGCTGTTGGTAGAAGAAGCCCTTTATTGAACAGTACCACGGAGGTTTTATGCCTAACCCAGACAGGTGGGCCAACCGGTGAAGACCTCTTCACCTGATCCTCAGCCAAGGCCAGGGCAATGTGGGCTCAGGAAGCAGGGTTGGTAAACAACTTTGACACAGCTCTCAGAAGCTCAAATCAAAAGGGCAAGAAAAGGTCACTCGGGAAGAGCAGCTGGAGGCCAGGACTCCAAAGGGTCCCAACAGATACCTAAGGAAAACTAATTGAAAGTTCCTAGAGATGGAAAAGGGGGTTGTACTTAAAGTCATTGACCAGTAAAACTTAGACAAGGAAGGTCAACAGATGGAAGATTTCTGTTTGGTACAAAGCTACTGAACAAAATCTAAGAAACATATAACCAATTTGGTTGAGATTACTTATATAGGAAGTCCATCTGTATGCTGTGAATATGTTTTATTAATCATTGGTTACTAAAGAAGCTGATTAGGCCAATAGCCAGGCAGAATAGAGCCAGGTGGAAAATCTAAACAGAGATACTGGGGAAAAGGGCAGTGTCGGAGAGATGCCAGCAGCTGCTAGATGAGTAAGATGTCGGAGCATTGCTGTTACACAACTGAACACATGGTGATATACAAATTATTAGAAATATATATATATAGCTAGCCAGTAAGAAATCTGTGCCATCGCCCAAAGAGTTTGTAATTAATATTAAGCCTCAGAGTGGTTATTTGGGAACTAGAGGGTGGGAGAGAACCCTCCATTTACAGATTTCCATCTGTTCTCCTGGTTTCTTCTCATCTCAGGTTTCCGTGCACGTTTTCAGGACACTTTCATGTGGAGTTTTCACTGTTAACTCTGACTCACCTTCCTCCTACCAGACCACTACTTCTCCTAGATGTTTTAAACTGGAGGTTATCATCCTTCTGTCTTCTCCTCTCAGCAGACATCTTTTCTCACTTCTCTTTATCTCCTGCCTTAAATGTGCTCTATATTTTTTCCTCTTATGCATTCATTTTAATTTACAAAATAATGACAAACTTCTAAGTCCTTTCTGGGCAATGATACAGTTATTACATTATATTGTCTCCAGAAATTGTTTAATGGGTACAAATTTTCCAGCATTGTATAGAAAATGTATTGATAAACAAAATTCACATTACTGCCACTGTGGGATTTTATTAGTTTTGATGTATTTTAAAGTTATCATCACAGGGTCATATTCATTATTAAGTTCCTGAAACACCAAGGTTAAGCACCAGTAGTGAAGTTCAGTGCTAGGCTTGTGATAGACCCGTACCATTGGACCAGAGTGCTGGCCTCCATTTCAATTCTCACTGACTCCCAAACTTCACTGACTAGTCTAGTCAGCTTTTCCAAATCCAATACAGATAGATATACATACATATACCTAGAGAGCATTCAATAAAAATAATAGTTCTCACTGTTTCATAAGCACACATTCTTGAGAAATATAAATTGATTTTTGATGTTTGAGATAATCTTAAGAATATGCCTGAATCCACTTCTGCCCTTTTAAGTAATCAATGCTCTTTTAAGTAATCAATGGAAGTAGAATATGTGAGAAATATATAAAAGATCATAAAGGATATGCAAATGTTCTCCCCCACACACACACAACTCACTAATTTTTTGTTGTTGTTATTCAGATCCATATGGTTGAATGGCTTCCATAAGGATCAGGATACATGAAAACAGGTTTTTTTTTAATTTGGGTTTTGTATTTTTTTATTTTTCATCTCAGAGCTCCATAAAAAAGGAGAAAGAACAAATCAATTCAGTGCAGAGTAGAGGAAACACTGGAAGTGATTTACACTCAAATCAGTGGCAAAAGAAGGATAGCAGCATCATGACACTTCTGTGGGATGCCATTCTGTGGGTTTCTTTCTTGACACACAAAACTTCAGAACAAATTGCAGTACCTGGGAGAGCGTGCAGACACCAAGGTAAATTTATATATAAATTGAAGCCTAAAATTGTTATGCATTTATATCCTGTTTAGCGTTTTCACATTTCTCGGTTTTAACCAATTCAAAGTAAAAAAAAAAAACACACACACACACACATTTTAATAGCTTAGGTTGGGGAATAAAAATGATCAAAACAAAATCGAATTTAATACATTCTTAAACCTTTAAAATTCAACTTAAATTAAAACATCACAACTAGTTACTTTTCTGTCACTTTAAAGATGTGTAGTACATGTGGAATGGGTTTTAACAACTTCTTTCCCTACTGGGAACAACTGCATAATGCTAAAAACAGGAAACACCTTGCTCCTTTTCTACTTGCTTACAATTCCTTGATCTCCCTCTGTTTCTAAAGCTTTCTGAACCCATTCCAACTCTCCTCTTTTTGTCACTTCTCTGTGGTCACGTGCAAGACTAGACAAGCATGAAATGAATGCTGTGTACTAGTAATTTAGGGATGCCCAGAAATGTTTGTTTCTTGATTACTAGGTAATACTGTAGCACTTTGGGCTCTGAATTTCATTGAATGAGATGATCGCTGAATGTGATCGGAAGTTTGTAATCTTTGAACTGAGTAATTTAAGCTGTATGAACAAATGAACAAATTTGTATTTTTCCCACAAAAACCTGATAATAGTTTAAGTAAAAAGTATCTCTATTTGTACTTAGCGTCAATCAAATCATTTTATTATATGTTTTTAATTTTTATCTTGCCCAACTCTCTCTCACCAAAGACTTTCAATATTTGTGTTCCAATAAAATACATTTGGAAGATGTAAATGCAGACTTTCTTTTGCTTGTTCTGGTTTTGGCAATCTTTTCAAACTTGTTCTGCATGATTCCAGTCACACAAGGCACAAAACGACTCAAATTAGTTGATAAGGCTGAAATTACCAGGGAAAACTTTCCACATCTACTGTGGGAGAAAAGTATCACAGTCTTCATAAGGATAATTTTCTTCTTGGTATCTCAAACTCTCTAGGTTAATGTCACTTTGTAATGAGACTTTTTCCTTGACTGGCCCTAAAGAATCAGCAGTCCAAAACTTCTTACACACAAACTTCATTGGTACAATTAGATTATAACATAGCTTAAATTTCAGGATCTTACACTTGACATCTGAAGAAGCCAAGAGGCTTTAGGTGCTTTTTGACAGAGGATTCATGAGTTACTTGTATACAGGCTGCCAACTGCTGAATAATAGGTCCACTCATAATGAGAACTAAGATTATTCCCGCAGCACCCACCAGATAGTGAACCTAGTTCACTTCATTCATTCCTAAGCTCTACGTGGAGTTGTAGAAGCAGTTATTCCTAGTTCTAGTGCCCATGTGATCAGGTACTCTCCCATTCCATCCTGCCTGGTCTCAGGAAGACTCAATAATATGTGGTTGTTGTCCCCCGTACACCATTTTTCCTGTTTTCAATCAGTAAAGGCCCATGTGTTTTAAGGAAAGAGAAAATAAAATAAATGATCTCAATCTATTCCCATTTTCAAAATCAACATTTAGTCAAATTAATACTGTTTCTCAAAGGCAGTGTTTTTGTTACATTTTGGTTGTTTGGTTATAATTTGCAATCTTGAAAAGCAATGTTTCAAGTATGTCCTAGAAATGTCACAGAATGTGACTCAGAAGGATTCATTTGCAAATTCTGTTTCCCCATGTCTGCGTTAGATATCCTAACACAGAAATTGTGACTTTCTAATATCCAGTAAAATAAATACACTTTCTGGGCAGTGGTGGCACATGTCTTTAATCCTAGCACTTGGGAGGCAGAGACAGGTGGATCTCTGTGAGTTTGAGGCCATCCTGGTCTACAGAGTGAGTTCCAGGACACCTGAAACTGTGACACAGAGAAACCTTTCTTGATAAACCAAATATATATAAATCCTTGTGAATAGAGAAATATTAAACTTTCCATTCTTGTCCTTTTGTTTGTTGAACAACACCTAGCCTTTAATGGCTAAGACAATTTTCTGCTCTTAACTTTACAATTCTGTGTATATCAAGAAAAGGGGAGGTGTCCAGACCCAAGAAGCATTAATAGTAAGTGTAACTGACAATGGAATAGTCAAAAAGTATGTTTCTCAAAGAAAGGTATTAGATTTCATACAAAAACTTGGAAGAATGTGAAATTGAAGAAAATTTCCATATTAAATAATCTTATTATTATAAACAGAAATGTATGTATTTTATGTTAAAATACATATGTAATTTTAATAATAATTATCAAAATATAAACACTTTCTTTTCTCAATCAAATAGTTCTTTATTATATAGAAGCTTTTGGTCACATCAAGACAAAACTTTAGGAAAAGTGTTTTTTGTTTCTTAAGGGGAAGAGTGAGGAGAAAAAGAACTAAAATCCAAAGCAAAATGATAAACTGTTTTGTGATAAAACACTTAGAGAATTGGCAGTGTTAATATTCATTTTGGAACTGAGACAACTAATATTTCTCACAAATGTATAATCCTGATTGATTTCAGTGAGTAAAATACTCAGTTATTTTTAAACAGTAGTTATCTTCAAACAGAATGTATTGGCATAATTCAACAATCCCCATACTTCAGAGTGGAGGCAGGAAAATCAGAAGTTCAAGCTCTTCCAACAAATATAAACATCCACACTATGATATACCTTTGTACACTTTTAAGTCAATGATAACCAAGCTACAATTCATAGAACCACATAGCGTATATAGTGTAAGGACTTAGAGGGAACAGACTGATCCTCTTACAAAAGGAAAATAGATCAGATATATGTATTTTAGAGTGGCACTTTCAAGTTCAGATATTAAGAACAAATTGCTTCTGGTTATGATGTTTCATCATAGCAGTAGTAAGCTTAGCTATTCACACACACTTGCCATTGTTAACTAATAACTGTTACCTTGTAAGAACAAATGGCTGTGTTGTTCAGTTTGTAAAAGATAAAAAAAAATTATCTTAAAATAAAAGAAGTACTATTTAATTATTGGTTTTTGGTTTGGTTCTAGTTGCTTCAAAACAGGATCTTATTGTGTAGCCCACACTGGCTCTGAACTTATGGCATTTATTTGCCTCAGTTCCCTAAGTGATCTGATCAATGGTGTGAGTCGCCACTTCAGAGCATTTGAAAACAAGAAAGATGAAAGATAGTTCTATATAAGATGGAGTGAAATAATATAGTATATCTTATATTTCATATTTACTGGCACTTAATAACTTGAATATGATTGATTATCCCAATGAATTTGGCTTCAAAAGTCATAAAGCTAGCAATAAACAAGTGTTCAGAGTTTTCAAAGAACAGTCTGTTAAAATAACTGGTTTTAGTAAGTATTGATGATCAAATGATCAAAACTCAAAACATTTCTGCTGTTTTCTTTTGTTTAGCTCATACTTTTTAAAAAGTTAATTGATTTAAAAAATCTATTATTGTTCACTTGGAAAATCAGACTTCTGAATAACGCACTTTAAAAGTATCTGCACTTGTTATTTCCAACCGAATACATTTGATGTGGTTGCCAGTTATGGACCACTATGTTCGTTCACTGAGTCAGAGGTAGCTGACTGGGAATTAACCGAGTCGAAGAGCTAGCAATGCTATTCTATACACAGAACAGAGGGGCCTAATACTATCTTCTATTGTTGCTCTTTTGGATTTCTGATTCATTCAGGTCACTCTAGCAAGATTTTAAAATTCGCAAGTCCAGAGAATATGCTTTCTTTTTTGTGTCTTCAATGGTGCCTAATTCAAGGAGGTATAATTAATTGAAGATGGAGCTTACACAGCTTTGAGAACATAAAGTCACCCTAGTCCTGGGGAAACTAAAAGCTCTGAGCATAACATTTATTATTTTCTCTGTAGAAAACTATTGGTGCCACTTAATGGCTATTCTTAATGTCCTTTCTTTGGTTTTGCCTCACTTACTTTAAGAGAACACCGCTCCACTTCTTGGGCTCACTGCCTTCTAGCACTGTTTCAAAACTTGACTCTGTAAACGTTATTTCACTTTTCAGCAATGAATGAATTGGTGTTGTGTGACGTTTTACTCTTTTGGCTTTTTGAGGGAACCACCACCTAGCTTCCAAATAAATAACACACAGAGGCTTATTCTTAGTTAGGAATGCCCAGCCTTTGCTTGGCTTGTTTCTTGCCCACTTTTCTTAAATTATCCCATCTGCTTTTTGCTCTGGCCTTTTTCTTTTTTCTTACTTCTGTATATCTTACTTTCATTCTTACTCTGTGGCTGGCAAAGTGGTTTGAAGGCTGACTTCTGATGTCCTCCGCCCCTTGTTCTCGCATTGCTCCTTCTATGTGTACTCTCTGCTTGCCAGTCCCACCTATCCTTGCTATTGACCATTCAGCTCTTCATTAGACCATTGGGTGTTTTAGACAGGCAAAGAATCACAGCTTCACAGTGTTAAACAAATGTAGCATAAACAAAAGTAAAACACCTTAAAATAATATTCCCCAAGAAATTGGGGGTAGTGTAATTGCTTTCCCAGATTCATCTGTTTTGCCTACATATCTCTAATGTCTTCCTTACAGAAGGACATATACTAGCAAAGGTCTGTCTTCACATTAAAGAGTAAAACAGCTTGCATAAAGTAAGAGCCAAGTCTCTGACTTTTTAAAATTATGTTGTGCTTAGCTGTAGGTATATCCATAAAGCTGGTCCTGTGGTTGTACACTTGAAAGTGTGAGGGAGACAAGTGAGTAAGATTGTAGGGAACAGAAGAGACTTATTTCCTTGCGCGTTATGATAACATTGTAATTACAACAAATAAAACAAATATATCTATTTAGATGCCAAAAGTAAAAATAAGGGGACACACTAGGTTACTGAAAAGCATCTGTGGGAGAAATAAGACTAATTGTCTCTGACATGGATGGAGGAGTTAATATATAAACACTAAAAGTGCCTGTGAATATGAAACATTAGCTATTTTGTTAGAGACCACAAGCCCTCTTCTTTTCACCTGGGCCTCATTAAAACCCCTAGCAATGCTTCCCTGCCCTACCCAAGTACACAGGGCATTTCAATATTTATCCATGCTAGATAGCTTTCCTGTCCTCTCAGTGGAAACAAAATCAAATTTGCTTTCTAGCCAATGTTTGAGTATTAAGTTACACATTATTAGTCAAAAAGTCCAGGTGTGGTTCAGTGAAGAAGTGCCTCTTCCTGAACAGTTCTGTTAATATCTTGTGAGATGAGATTGACGGCAATTAGAAATGGTTGGTTTATCGGTGTCTTTATTATATTTATAGCTGTATACCATACTTATCGTATACTTATAGCTGTATAAAGTACTTAGAGTATTTGTATATGCGTATAGCTGTATAGTATACTAACAGTATACTTATAGCTTTATAGTGTACTTATTGTATACTTACAGTCATACAGTATGCTTACAGAATACTCATAGGAGGTTTTTGAAAAAAATATGATTAAGAAATACAAATGGCACATATCGGAAAAAAACCTTAGAAATTCCAAAATAAAGACTCAATAGTACATTCTATAGAATATATCTTTGAAGGGTCATTTATTCTTGGATACTTTTAGAAGTGTTTTTACTTATCACTTTCACTCATTTGTATTAATTTAGAACAAAATGGGTACCAATAAAACTGTTTTAGTTTTCCTGTGCTAATACAAAAAAATCTGTTACACTACTACATTTTTACTTAAATGATTTTTCTGGTGTTATAACATCTGGGAATTTAGCAAAAAATGTCTTCAGGAAGGATTTTATGAAGACAATGAAAACAGCATACCACCCATCTATCAATCTTTTTTGTGTGAACACATAAGTAATAAAACCCTAAGGATAAAAATCTGCTTTTAATAATAGCCATAATTTAACAAAGGAGAAACACCAAGACTGGACACATTCATTTAGAGCTTTAATAATGTACTAGTAAAAATCATTCATTACGTGAGGGCAGAGAGAAATTTACTTCTTCTTCATAAAAGATACTTAGATTCTAATTTAAGGTGTTCTGCTTGGTGTATGCTTGAAAATAAAATTGGTCACATTGTATGACTTCAAATTTAATATTCCTATGACTCCTGTCTTGCAAAGAATAATGTGATGTATAAGTGACTTTCTTCTATCAACACCAAGGAAATGAAGGGCACATTTGCCAGCATTAAGAAATGTGAGATTTTTAAACTATTTTCTTAAGGTTTTAAGTTAACATAGAAAATACTGGACATCATGGCATCTCTACACATCATCACTTTGTCGCAATGCTTCCTTTCGCCCCTTTCTCTTCTCCAGTCAGTTGCCTTTCTTCTCCCAATCCCCAAAATTTCCTTTTACATACATCCATTACTATCTCTAATTTTTACTTCACCCAAGATTGCTTCGTAACCTCTCATGATCTCCTTTCTCGTGTTGAGACCTATAAACACACACACATACACACACACACACACACACGGGCAAGCACACATAAACACAAAAATATACACAATTTTGGTGTAAGAGAAAATGTAAACTTGTAGTCACACACCTAATGTAAATATGGAGATTTCTAAAAATTATTCAAAATAGAACTACCATATGACCCAGCTGTAGTACTCTTAATATGTGTACCTGAAATACTCAGTAAGTTAACATACCAGAGACATAATTGCTCATCCATGTTTATAGCTACACTATTCATAATAATCAAGAAATGGCACCATTTTCTGTATTTTCAACAAATAACCATGTAATATTACAATAATAACAATAGAATTTTATGCAGTCATGAAGAAAACAGAAATCCTGGTATTTGAAGTAAATAGGGAAATTTAAATCTGCTCATAAGATTCTTCATTAGGAAGGACTTCTGGCTAGAATAATAATAATTATGACTTTGAAAAGTCTAGAAAAGAATGTATAGCTTACATTTTAAATTAGTTTTGGCAATCTCTTTCCACAACAATTTACCAAGACATATTAAAATGTTTGTTTTAATGACACTAACAAAATTCTGCGCACACAAGATCCAAATGTCTGCTCATCATTATGGTCTTCCACTTCTCCTAAAAGGTGAATTCTAGAAGCTCAGTAAAGAAGCATCAAAGAACAAGGCTGCACATGCCACTCATTCTGCCTTTGATTCTCTTTTGATTGTGGCACATAAGGGTTAGAGAGAGAATGAAACTCAATTCTTACAATAAAACCTGTAAACTTGAAAGCTTACTTTTATCTGCCTTTCAGATGCTCTAAGAGTCAAATCAGGGACATTACTTTCTTCTCTGGATATTCTCAGGAGTTTGAAAGCTACTCAGATGGCAGGTGTTGATCCATGATCAGACTGAGTTTGAAATGATGTTGGGTCATTGTTACAGGCAGAAACAGTTAGTGATTTGAGTATTAAAGAACTTTGAAAGCAAGAAAGACACAAAATCCCAGACTTCACTTTAACTTTCCAGTAGGACTCTAGTAGAGTGAAGAGTGACGGCTGTTTCTACTCTCTGTGGAGCAGAGTCGAGAGTGAACTCCTCCTCTGATTCAAAGAGAAAATGAAAAATACACAAGAGCAGTTACTCTTAAGATCCTCTACAGCCCAGTCACACAGTCAGATACCCTCAGGCTACAAATTATGATTGGACTTTGGAGCCTGTTTCATAACACACTATGTCATATTCACAATTAAAGGTTTAAAAGTAAAGACATTCCTACAGAGAAATTGATCCAGCTTGTCTGTAAAATTAAAAAAAAAATTCTTTCTTTAGAATAGGAAATACTGTTTTGGGTTGGAAAAAAGAAGAAGCATCCACAGCTTTAAAAATACAACTAAAACAAACACGAGTGGGATTCTAAATATTATATCGATGTTCTTCATCAATGATTTTGAGAGAGGATAGTTTGTTAACAAAAGTATTTACAATTAAATATCATTAAAGGACAAATTGAAGAAACTAACTATACCCTTAACTGTGAATGTGTGTTTATTGTGGTAGGAAATGTATTAAATCTTCTGAACAACAAAAAGTAAAGAAACCTTACAATCAAAGCACTGAAAGGTATATATTAGATAATTATAGGAGTCATTTTAGAATTTCCTTGCCAAGAAAGTTTCAATCATAAAGCATTTTCTTTTATGGAAGTCTTGAAATAAAAATCTTTTTCAAAATATTACCAATGTCATCACTTTAACCAGCATGTACACTTATTGTGCACTGGACAGTGTTACAATCCTTGAAAAGATATACTAACTGGGGATATCCGGTGAAATTTTAAATCTATTTATATACAACTCCTTATATGCTACATACTCCTTACCAGAACCAGACATATGAACATTCACTTTAAGCACATTGACATCTCTATGAGCATTTTCTTAGTAGAAATGAAAGATACTACAGGAGATCACTAGGCAAAATGGTAAGAGGAAAATAAAGTGTAAAACCAAAAATATTGCTGTATTCTTTTTTTTTTTTTTGATTTTTTTTATTAATTAATTAATTTAATTATTAAAGATTTCTGCCTCTTCCCCGCCACCACCTCCCGTTCCCTCCCCCTCTCCCAATCAAGTCTTCCTTCCTCCTCAGCCCAAAGAGCAAGCAGGTTTCTCTGCCCTGTGGGAGGTCCAAGGACCACCCACCTCCATCCAGGTCTATTAAGGTGAGCATCCAAACTACCTGGGCTCCCACAAAGCCATTACATGCAATAGGATCAAGAACCCATTGCCATTGTTCTTCAGTTCTCAGTAGTCCTCATTGTCCATTATGTTCAGCGAGACCAGTTTTGTCCCATGCTTTTTCAGTCCCCGGCCAGCTGGCCTTGGTGAGTTCCCGATAGATCATCCCCATTGCCTCAGTGTGTGGGTGCACCCCTCGCCGTCCTGAGTTCCTTGCTCGTGCTCACTCTCCTTCTGCTCCTCCTTTGGATCGTGTGGCGGTTTCTCAGGAAAGTCGGGTTCAACCTACCTCTTGACCCAGCAATACCACTATTGGGAATATACCCAAGAGATGCCCAAACATACAACAAAAGTATATGCTCAACTATGTTCATAGCAGCATTGTTTGTAATTGCCAGAACCTGGAAACAACCTAGATGTCCTTCAGTGGAAGAATGGATGAAGAAAGTATGGAATATATACATATTAGAGTACTACTCAGCAGTAAAAAACAATGACTTCTTGAATTTTGCATACAAATGGACGGAAATTGAAAACACTATCCTGAGTGAGGTAAGCCAGACCCAAAAAGAGGAACATGGGATGTACTCACTCATATTTGGTTTCTAGCCATAAATAAAGGACATTGAGACTATAATTCGTGACTCTAGAGAAGCTAAATAAGAAGGTGAACCCAAAGAAAAACATATAAGCATCCCCCTGAATATTAACCTTCATCAGGCGATGAAAGAAGACAGAGACAGAGACCAACATTGGAGCACTGGACTGAAGTCTTGCTGTATTCTTTATCCTCCTTCAAAGTCAGAATGTTTGAAAGAGAAGAAAGAGACACTAATTGGTTAGATTTTTGTCAACTCAACACTATCTGGACCAGTTGAGAAAGAGACCCCATCAGATAAGCCTGTTGGTAAGGCTGTGGGGTCGTTTTCATTATTAAATATTGATCTGACAGGGTACAGCCCACTGTGAACATTATTGCCTAGGGGCAGGTAGTACAGTATTGTATAAGAAAGTAGAATAAACAAGTCATGAAGAGCCATCCAGTAAGATGATATCTCCCATGGTCTCCACTTCACTCTCTGCCTATAGGCTGCTACCCCCTGACTTTTCTCTGTTTTAGCCTCTAATAGAGATGTGTAAGTCGAGAAAATCTCTTTCCTTTCTAAGGTAGCTTTGGTCAGCATTTTATCACAATAGAAAGAAAAATAAGATACAGGCAATAGGAAATTATTTAAATCTGCTGTCTTCCACTTTGGAAATCCAGATAGAACAGGCACAAAACAAGTTGAAAGAGGGGGAAGGAGAGTACTTGGTTTGAAAGCTCCCAATAATCAGATTGCACATTGTTGAAGTAATTTTTAAAATTTCAAGAGAGTTTTATCAAGAGGCCAGAAATATTTGCCCATAAGGTTGGGCTCATTATTTAAATCTACAATGGAGTAGAAGTTCTTGTCAATTTAATTATTTTCTAAAGGAAGCTAGTCAGTTGCAGACACTCTGCTGCTTCTACAACTTTCCAGGCTGACATTTATTTTGCTGCTATTCAGAGTTTTTTTTTTTTCTAAAGTGAGTTATGTTCAAATATATACAAAGCACAATGAAAATACAAGGCTTCTCTACAAAATAACACACACATATGCACATACACATCACACATACACACACATCTCTTTGTGTTTCTTGACTGGAAATTTCTAAACTTAATAAACCTATCTCAAGACCCAGCAATACCACTCTTGGGCATATATACAAAGGATACTACAAGGACATCTGTTCATCTATGTTCATAGCTGCATTATTTGTAATAGCAAGAACCTGGAAACAACCTAGATGCCCCTCAACTGAAAAAATGGATAAAGAAAATGTGGTACATTTACACAATGAAGCACAATCAAGTGACATCTTGAAATGTGCATGCAAATGGATGGAAAAAGAAAAAAAATATCCTGAGTGTAGTAACCAAGACCCAGACAGATGAACATGGTATGCACTCACTCATAAGTGGATCCTAGCTGTAAAGCAAAGAATAACGAGCCTATAGTCCATGACCCTAAGGAAGCTAAGTAACAAGATGAACCTTAAGAAAAACATATATAGATACATCTGGAAAGGGGAAGTAAACAAGATTGTCTGACAAAATTGGAAGTATGTGGGTAGGGGAAGAAGGAATGGCAGAAGAGAAAGAGGAGGGGAAAAGGGGAAGGGGGAAGAGAACTTGAGAAAACGGGATGGTCAAGATGGAGGAAGGACAGAGATGATAGCAAGGAAAAAGATATTTTGATTGAGGGAGCCATTATGGGGCTAGCAAGAAACCAGGCACTAAAGAAATTTCCAGAAATCTACGAGGATGACCACAGCTAAGACCCTAACCAGTAGAGGAGTGTGTATCTGAACTGGTTTTGTCCTGTAGTCAGACTGATGAATATCTTAAATGTCCCTATAGAATGTTCATCCTACAACTGATGGAAACAGAGGCAGAAACATGCCGGAGAGCATTGGTCTGAGCTCTGAAAGTCCAGTTGAAGAGTAAGAGGTGTGAGAATATGAGCAAAGAGGTCAAGACCATGATGGGTACACCCACTGAAACAGTCTACTTGAGCTAATGGGAGCTCACCAACTCCAGCTGGACAGGGAAGGAACCAGCATAGAACCAAACTAGTCCTTCTGAATGTGGGTGACAGATGTGTGATGGGGCAGACTGTGAGGCCACTGGCATTTGCACCAGGTTTTAGCCCTACTGCTTGTACTGGGTTTTTGGAAACCCATCCTCTTTGAATGGATGCCTTGCTCAGCTTAGATATAGTAGGCAGGGCCTTGGTCATTCCTCAAAGCAATGTGAGAGAGGATGGAGGGTGGGGTGGAGGAGAAGGTAGAAGGAATGGAAGAAGGGGAGGAAGCTGGAACTGGGAATGGTATCTAAAAATTTAAAAGATAGTTTCTTTTTTAAAAAATAAAATATGAAAGAAATTATAATGTGTCTTTGATAAGCAATTATCAAAAATTTTGTAGTCTCTCTTAGCAACAGTGAAGGTAATGCTATGGAAATGCAAAAGTTCGTTCTCTCATTCAGAATGAACTCCAGAATTTCCAATTGAAATTTCATTATACAAATACTGGATTTTTAACTTTGGTTTGCAAAAAGCTACTGAAAAAGATGCATCAGTGACCTTTATATATTTAGGTATAAGTTGAAGTTAGGTTGGGCGTGTTCTTTTTCAATCATATTTTTCTCTCAAATATATCTCTTAAATTATTCATGTTATAGTAATTTATTGGTAATAGATGACCGAGCATTTTACAGACTTCCTGCTTTTTCACTGACAAGAAACAATTTTTAAAATGGTTTTTAATGCTATTTCGTTGACAGGAAACAATTTAGAAAATGATTTTTAAAATAAGGTATTTGTTAAATCCATCTTCCAAAGAACAGAAGGAAACAGGTCAGGATAGTCTGCAAGAAATGAGGACTTCATAAGATCTTGTCCTCAAATATTGAATAGAATTTAAATAAGGTAGAAAGTAGGAAAGGAGGAAGGAGACATTAACTAGAAAACATAGCACACATTTTAACTGTGTAAATAAACATAGCTTGGGGAACAAAAAATATGTGCATGAAGAATTTTGCAGGAATGGAGAAGCAGAACAGGTTGAGTGAATTGAGAATGACAACATTAGCATTCTTGAGGATTGAGATAGTTGGTAATATAAAAGATGCTCCTTGAGCTACCAATTAATACTTCTTGTTGGTCTACCTTCTTGTACCTTCTTGTCCTAAGTCCTGCATTGTAAGAATAAACAAAATTGAAGTGGAGAAAGTTGGTCTTGTCTTGTATGGAGAAGCAGTATGGAGTGATAAACCACATAATAGGAAAGAAAACACCATAAGAGATAAACTTTGAGATAGGACAGACATTGATTAATATTTTAATTTTTGCATTTTTCTAGTTGCATTATACACAAAAGGAAATGGAAGATTCAGCTATCTTAATTCTCTTATCTATAAAGTGAAAATAAAAAACTTTTAATTTTTGTAAGAGTATTAATAATTTTAAAACATACATACTACTATACCTATATCTGAACATATAATAAATGTAGCTTTTATAAAGATTGATCTATTTTCCTGATCTCTCTTTCTATTAACCTCATCATTTCTTCAAAATTTTCTAGAATGATGTATTTTGGGGGAGACTAATGTTTTACTAGTATTTAGAAGTAAACTGAACAAGACACTGGAGGGAAAGATGAGAGAGATTTATGGGAAAAGGTTTTTGGCACTGAACTAGGGTAGACCTTGGAAGAAGGGACTGTCCATTCCTTCCTATCTCAAGGTCTTCCTTCATTTAAGTCAAAAAGCTCTTCACTTGAACTGAATTCTCTGCTGGAAGCTGCTATTTGGTGACTCTAGAATCTTAATTTTCCTAGCATTATTGAATACACTCTATCGCTTCTCCTTTCCCTTCTGTACAAAAAGATTAACACTTGTTCTTTACCTTCCTTTAAAAGACGTTTTTCATCATAAAACTTTCCAAGTAGCCAAGAAACAGAATTCCCCTGTACTTGATTTTCCCACATTATTCTTCTCATAAGAATAAATTAAAGATCTTTGCAGTTTTTACATTTTGACACATGGCATGGACTAAGTCACATTTTATTGGAAGAAGCCTAATTTTTGATTGATATTCTGAAAAATCAATCATACTTGGATCTCAACATCTCTTCCTTTGTTTCAAAGGTTTCCAGATTGTTTTTTAGCATTGGAGACTTGGAAATTTTTGGTATGCTCACAATGTCTTCGTGTTGATTAGTGTGGAGTCTCTCAGGTTTTCGTTTAAGTATTTCATTACTTTGAAACCTTGGCTGGCAAAGCAGCACAGTAATGCTAACACATTGTAACATCTCATGCTGTATAATTACAACTAAAACTTTTTAATTAAGGTACTTCATTTTGTAACTTGCTGGGAAATTTACCTTTTAAGTTTAATGGGCAGGTTTAAGAACATGATTGGCGTATGATAAATGCTATGTGAAAACAGTAGTAATTGGATTTCAATCAGATTTCAATCTTAATGTAATACTATGCAAGCCTGAGTTGTTCATAAAGTGGACTCTTTTGCAGGAGACACATGACAGTTTTCTAGAAGAAATGCTTAGAATTCAACTTGGACTTCAAGCCCACAAGGCCATTAATTCACAGTTGTGAGGGTTACTAGTGCTCTGTTCTGGAATACTCTTGTTCTTTGACCCTGAGATGAACTGTACGTGTATATTATTTGGTAATATCTTAATAAAGCAAAAAAATGCAAGGTGAGACTTTCTTAAATGTATTTTAAATGTTTTTCAAGGACACAGGTTAGGAAAAACTATTGTAACCTTCATTAACAATAAAGTAATATTATTCTGTAATTAATCTCTGTTAATATTTTATTCTAGTGCCCTACTCTCTCTCTCTCTCCCTCTCCCTCTCTCTCTCCCTCTCTCTCTCTCTCTCTCACACACACACACACACACACACACATACAGAGAGAGAGAGAGAGAGAGAGAGAGAGAGAGAGAGAGAGAGAGAGAGAGAGGTGTTTTAAGTAGACTATTACCTAAATGTGTTTTGCTTTGAAGTAAGTGTTTCTTTAAAGGGACTAACCACTTTTTGAGCTAGCACTTTCCTAAAGATGAATAAACTTCCATTATCTCGTCCCACTCACTTTTCTTACCAGACTGACATTTAAAAGTTTCATCTGTATGCACCATTAGTCTCAAATGTTCTTCACAGGTATTTCAAATTCTCTAATATTTAAAACTATAGATGTACCTTTACTAAGTTCTGTGTTATTTACCTCATTTATTCTATATAGCTAAGTTAGAAAGTGCCTTAGAGACCTCAATCTCAGAAAACAATATTTTATTACTTGCAGGTACATAAACCCTTTCTTAATGATTCAACTGTTGTTAGCTCCTGTTGGGTCAGGATAATTGAAATTCTTGGTGCTTAGTGCCTCAGCTTTTGCAAGTAACTTTTCAGCATAAATATTTCATTACCTGCTCATCCTCGATAAAAGCTGTATTTCTGATAAGATTTAGCTAGAATAATGAATAATGAGAAAGAACTTTTCATTGGTCAGAGAAACTTTACTTTTTAGAGTTTCCGATGGATTGCCTCCTAAAATCCTATGTGCATGATGGGGTGAGCCTTTATACATCCTGCCTTCCTGATGAAACCAAGAAAGAAAGACATGTGCAGACACTGCAGGTTCAGTCTGAAGAAAGCACAGGTTTTTTTGTTTTGTTTTGTTTTGTTTATTAAAGATTTCTGCCTTCTCCCCACCACCCCTCCCATTTCCCTTCCCCTCCCCCATCAAGTCCCCCTCCCTCATCATCCCGAAGAGTAATCCTGATTCCCTGCCCTGTGGGAGTCCAAGGACCACCCACCTCCATCCAGGTCTAGTAAGGTGAGCATCCAAACTGCCTAGGCTCCCACAAAGCACAGGTTTTTAGACAGGAAATTTCCACCAACAAGTCAATGCTTCCAGCTCGATCTCCTTAGCTTACAGTGATCTGATTGAAGCTTTAAAATATAAAAGACTGTTTTAGTTCATCAGTAAATAGGTTTAATAATACCCCAATAAAGTCACAAGGAAAATAATTTTTAAATTTATTTATAACATCTTAAGGGGTAAATACTCCCTCCCAATAGTTCAAAATCAATAAAATCATTATGATTTTTAAGGACAAAAAGACATAGCTGCAAGTTTCAAGTAGAAAATTTTAATAAATAGCCCTAAGAGAGGAGGAAAATGTTGCATGAAGTCCAATAAAAGGTTTGAAAAATGACATCCTACAAGGTCCTTACACTTTCATGTTTAGGAATCTGTAGGAGAAGAACATAGAACTACATGTTTAAATAGGCTTCAAGCCTGTGTAAAGAAGTATAGCAACTTAGGAATGCTGAAAGTGGAAAAATAGTCTCTAGGGAAGAGATTATAAGTTGATTGTCCAATATCAAATTATCAAACCTGAAGTCAAATATAAAAATAATATTATTCAATCTGAGCAAGTTACATTTAAAAATATATATATAAATGTGTATGTATATATGTATACACAAATACATATACACATATACCATAGATGTATGTAATAATAAAATATATGCATGTATACACACATATATAAACGTATATATGCATGTACATAGATGTATGTAATAACAAAAAGAGGCAGGAATTTAAAGACAACAAGGAAGGATATTTAAGAGGGTTTGTATATACACACATATATTTATATACACATATTTATGCATATACATAGATATATGTATGTAATAACAAAAAAGAGGCATGAATTTAAAAACAGCAAGGAAATATATTTAAGAGGGAAGTAGTAAATGTAATTACATTATAATACACAAAAAAAGAAGAAAAGAAACTGTATTCTATTTTCACCCTTGGTCCTTCCTATGTAGTTAAGTTCTCTATATCCTTTGACCTCAAGGCTATAGAGGATATCTATATGACGTTCTGTATTGATAGCTCTGTGAGTATTGAATATATAACTAATGAAATACACCAGCTTTTTCACATTTTAGTTTGGTAGTGTTTCCTTTTACATATATTTTAACTAAAAATTTATGTTATCTAATTTTTTGCTAAACCCAGAGTCATCTGCTTTGTGTAAATAAAGCCTGAACATGCTTTCGAAATGGGATTCTAACAAAAGTTGCCAATAAGAGCAACATTTCTTTGGTTCATTATATTATATTTTACTCTACTCATTTGTTTATTAAAATAATTTAATGTTAAATATATACTGAAAACAATGAATGCAGATAAGACACACCCAAATTGCTGTTTCTATCTTAAGCATTTTTCTCAATTACAAAAGTAGTCATAGCCAGGCTACATTATGTAAAAACGTAGTCACCTACTCAGCAAAAGTTTAGGGTGGTCTGAGAATTTCTCGGTACATAGTCTTGAACTCTGAAACAGTTATATGCATTTAGGAGCCCATAGCAGACAAGTGAACCTGCCAGGCTTGGTACATAGTTGATTTATTTATTTTTATAATTATTTAGACACAATCAAACATAAGGTATCTTATTGTTTGTTTCTAAAACTTTATTTTCTGGATAAATACAATAGGTTATCATTAAATAGTTGCTTATTAAATATATGGTTGAATGAGCATCTTTTTATTTTGTCTAGAATAAAGAATTCTCTTTCTCCTTAAAATTCAGTAAGTGAAGATAACATTACTGTGAGACTAAATCTACCTCATTATTACAAAAATGGGACATGATTTCTTTAAGGAGTAAACATTATCGGGCATCTTTCTATCTTCCATTGCTCAGATTTTGGCTGTCTTGATTTTTTTTTCTCCTGAAGCTCTGCCTGATACGGCTTGACCTATGATATAGTTCCTCACTTATGGGCCAGGGTTTTGTCAAATAATGGACCCTGTGGCAAGAATATTAATTTGGTCATTAAATTTTCTTATTCCTTGTGCTATGTCCTAATCTTAGCATCATTTTAATACATATCTTTAACTGTTAATGGTTCATTAAAAGAGAGCATTGACCCCTGCAACATCCTCTACAGAGCCATTAAATTTTATCATCTACATTTGTGTTTGTAGATTTACTTCATGTGTCAAAAGTAATTTTGTGACTCCTTAGCTTGCATATTGCTTGTTAGAGAGTTCAGACTCATTATAAGTACAATGTTTTCTTTGTTAAGTAGGTCACAGATTTCCAGTGATGTCTGCTTGGTGCCAAACCTGGTGTTTCTCTATTCACTTCCCATTATTTAATTTGGTAATTTAATTCATAGCATTAATTAACAAATTTGTAAGTATTATTTTGATTAATTTGTTCACTCACTGTTTTATGTCCTTCACATATGAATGTTACATAAGAGCAAGTCTCCTACTATCTACCATGGGTCATCAAACTATCTGTGCCTAAGTGTTGTTCTGTGGACTGATCAACAAAAGCACACACACAGAATAATCTATTAACAAAACAATGCAGTTTGACTTAAGGATTTCATCTTGATTATTTTACTGATTAAACAGGATTTTTGTTTTATTTTTAATTGTGTGTAGTGTGTAAGTGAGTATATGCACATGAATGTGGTGCTCACAGGAAACAGCAAAGGATATCAGAACCCCTGCAGGAAGATGGAGAAAGTTGAGCCCCCTCAAGCAGGTGCCAGGTACTGAACTTGGATCCTTTGGAAGAAAAATATAGGCACTCTTAATGCTGACCCATTTCTCCAGCAACGAGTTCAAGGATTCTTATGTTAAAAATCTCATTAATTTGTAAATTGGAATCAATGACATATCTAAGTATCTTTATATATGACAAAATTCTTAGAATGCCTATTATATTGGAAACTACATAAGCGCGTCGTACTCACTATCCGCAGGCCTATTTAAAACCAAATATTGGCCGGGCGGTGGTGGCACACGCCTTTAATCCCAGCACTTGGGAGGCAGAGGCAGGCGGATCTCTGGGAGTTCGAGGCCAGCCTGGTCTACAAGAGCTAGTTCCGGGACAGGCACCAAAGCTACAGAGAAACCCTGTCTCGAAAAAAACCAAAATAAATAAATAAATAAATAAATAAATAAATAAATAAAAATAAAAATTAAAAAAAATATTCTTAGTATTTTATCTGCTACATAGTAGACCAAACCTGATTGCTTTTCCTCTGATAAAAATTGCTTAGGAATGTATCTATACATCATTAATTAATTATTTTAATTCAATTGTTTCTGTAGTATATGGTCAAACACCCATACATACAATGTGTACATACAATGATTGTTGAATTACAAGATTTAGATTATTAGCCACTTTTCCTCATATCTATAACAGAATACATAACAAAAATCAACTTAAAATAAGAGTTATATTGACTACCAGGTTTACAGTGCAGGCCCTCATAGCAGAGAAGGCATGACAGCAAAAGCATGAGGCAGTTAGTCCCATTAAGTCAGCAGTTACAAAACATAAAAAGATGAAAGCAGTACTCAGCCTGCCTTCTCCTTTTTATTCAGTCAGGAATCCCAGCCAACAGAATTTCAAATGGGTCATCCCACCTCATTTACCCAGTTTAGAAACTCCCTCACAGAAATGCCCAATGCTTTGTTTTCTAGGTGATACTAGATTGTCTCAAATTAATGATTAACATTAACTATCACAAGTCTACATTGGTCTGTTTAAGGTCATCAGTTTTCAGCCCTTGTCCTTGGGAGCCCACCACCTTTTTTTTTTTTTTTTTTTTTTTTTTTTGGTTTTTCGAGACAAGGTTTCTCTGTGGTTTTTGGAGCCTGTCTTGGAACTAGCTCTTGTAGACCAGGCTGGTCTCGAACTCACAAAGATCCGCCTGCCTCTGCCTCCCGAGGGCTGGGATTAAAGGCGTGCGCCACCACCGCCCGGCTCCCACCACCATTTTATACAAAGTTTATTCTATCCGACCTTAAATGGTCCCACATTTTCAGTTTCATAGCACCATTGTAATTTGTAGGTGGAGGTTTGGGCAATCTTCTGTGAGTAGCTATAACATAGAAAGATAAATTACATGAGTATTTCGTTATACAATGGATGAGAGCGAACATTCTCAATTCAAAAGAAGAAAGAGGACATAGCCAGGAAAAACTGACCAAAGTGAGGCAAAAAAGCATCAGGGCAGACAGCACTTCCTGCTATTCCATGTCTGTCATATGGGGTTCATAATGGATTTGTCCAGGTTCAAGTGGCTTCGGAAGCCCTGGGATTCCAGCTCTAGCCTCTTTCCTAAGTCAGTTTTGTCTTTGCCCAGCATCCCTTTTTTGTGGCTGTCCCATGATTCTGTCATATGTAATACCCTGGGATATACATTTCAACATAAGCTTCACCTTCACAGTTTTACCCAATGATTTCTTAGTGTACCATTTTACGTACACTGACCCCCACCTCGCGTGGCCTTGCTCTGGCTTCTCTTTGTGACCTTCATGTCAAACAACATGACAATCTCAATCTTGAACCTTTCACACCTGCAAAATCAATAACAGTTTGACACTGCTGCCAGGTTGAGGTGAACCCTGATCCCCTTGAACCAAAGTTATACAGGACTTTGTGTGCTTAAGCAGTTGTTTTCTGACAGAGAAACTCTTGGCAGAACTCTTAGTTAGGTTATCTTTCTTCAAATGAATTTGCATTTTCACAAGATGGAACCTTTTATGAGTTCCGTCTTCCTGCCCTCAAGGCACCCTTCCTAATGCCCTAGTGCAAAGTTTCAGATTTCTTTTTAATGGTGACAGTCTCTTCTACAAATACAACTTTCCTCAGCCTCCCCGTGTTTAACTTTAAATCAATTCCTTTTCCTAGAAAATAACACCATTTCACCTACTTTTCCTCCATTTTTTTTATTCTTTCTCCCATTAGACTTGGATAAGACCTACGAACACTAACTGTAGCCCATTCTCAATGCTGTCCTCTCTTTGAATTTTCTCTGCAAAACAAATTTTAGTCCACAAATTATCAATTAAATCTTGTTCAAGTTCTTAAAACAAGAGCAGGATGTCACCAGATCTAATAATATATTTAGAGAATTATATTGACTAATAATACATTATTTAAAATATTTACTTCAGAATTCTCTCAATTATAGGCCAATTTAAAGTTCGGGATTTACAGAAGTCTCCAAGTTTGTGACTGCAAAATAAGAGTCTATTAGGTCATAATCTAATATTTCTAACACCAAGCCTTCACTGAATGCCAAGAAATCATTGCTTTATGCAGTACTAACAAGTATACATTGTGAGGAAATGACTCACAGATAAAACCACTTTAAAAACAAAATCATTGGATGTTTAAATACACTGGTTGCTTTTAGTGATAAAATATGTTTAGATCAATATCCCTGGATGTCAGCAAGTAAAAAATGTTGAAGAAATCTATTGAACTGGGGGAAAAGTACACACAAATCAAAGACTTCTTAAGGTTGTTGAAGACTGTGTTTTAAAATGTACTAACTGCCCCGTGTCTGACATATGTGACCAGCTACTTTAATGTGCGCTATTTTTATGCCATCAAGATTTTCCCTTCCCTCAAATCTCATACATGGCCAGTGCATATACTTTCCATGAAAATTTAATATAAATATAATCTATGATGTGTTTTGTTTTTATATACTTCACGAAATCTTTCTATTGCCCTTGAAATGGAATGCAATTATATAAAGGTTTAGTAATTGAATCCATGCCCACTCCACAAGTCTAGAACTATTATGACCTAGTTAAAGCCAAAAGAAGTGCTCATGTGGATGCTAGTGGGCTTATGTACATACAGCACAAAATAGGTGCTCAGTAATATGTGTGAATTCACAGGCGTGGGTTTGCTGTACAGCAGAAGTCTTATAGAAAATGAAGTATGTTCCCTTGACTTTTACAGAAATCATGTTTTAAATTATGTACTACATCTTAGTTACTCCTTTCTTTTTTATTTTTACTTTCTTCTTTTATTGATTTTTATTGATCTCTATATTTTTCTCTAGCCCCCTCCCTGCCTCTCCTCTCCCCTTCAACCCTCTCCCAAGGCCCCATTAGTTGCTGCTTTCAATGACTGATTTATTTCTAGGGATTTGAACCATATCTGTCAACTCACATTGAAAACAATGAGAAATTAATTTAAAATATTTTAAGTTCCTTGTCATTCTATTAAACTCAACCCTATATATACATTCAATGAGAAAAGATATCTTATATATTGTGCATCACTTTGTGAATGGACAATGATTGATAGTAGGGCATTCAGAAGATTTGTTTGCTCTCTCTGCTCATGAGTGTTCATTGATGGGAAACCTTTGGATTTTACCCTACACTAAAAGTGGTGACTAGAATAAGAGGGATTTAGTATGATGGGTTGGGCAGAGGGGAAAAATATTTCATCAAAATACTCTTAGATCAGTTCAGCATTACTCAATCATATGCCTAAACCAACTCATTTGGAAAGAAAAGTAAGGAGACAGTAACATCCTTATTAAGGTAGTTTATATTTGAAGGTCGATGTTTTGAAAAGAGTGGTCTAACATATGGACATGCAGACAGAAGATATGCCCATTTTGAAAACAAAGAATGAGAAATTTAGAAGATCTGGAGTACATTCAACACATTTTATTGCACTCACGTGCACACAGCTTTATTTAAGACATGTTTCCACTTTTAAACAGTTCAGCAGACAGAGGAAAGAAAGTATGTGTTTTGCAGAGAGATGTCTGCCGGCTTTGTAAACACATTATTTTGTAAGCTGATTCCTGAGGCTCGCAGGCTGAACAATTTTTCTTGAGAGAGTGTATTAGAACTGTCATATTAGAGCATAAAGGATGTAGTGTTAGATTGAAATACAATTATTTTCTGCTGACTCTGCAGGAGACCATTCAGTGTAGCCCACCCACCCCATCCCACAAATCTACATAAGTAATTTGACACTTCTTATTCACAGGAGGTCCAACTAATGGGGGAGTAGAGCTAATGGAAGTCAGAATAATAGTGCCTAGGTGTAGTATTTGCATAATGAGTTTAGAATTGACAGTACATTTCTAGCATCCAGAAGGGGTAGCGTCGTGAAGTAAATGAAATCCTGAGGTAACAGAAATAGATCATACTGCACTGTGTGCGGCAAACCTTAAGCAATTTGAAAGGTTAATGAACAAAGCAGTGGTTCCCTATGAAAGCCTCCAGAAAATAGTAGCAAAAAGAAAAAAAATGAAGCTGCCGAGAGCATGAGGAAATATCTATAGAACTGCAACTTGGGTTTTCTATCCCCTGTGCTCTGTGGATGAAGCAACAGCAGCTTCAACATAAGGCATGTGTTAAGAATTAATAATTTGATGGATTAATTGCTCTAAGTCTTTCGGTCTCAAGCCAGCTATTTCTTCTAACATCATTAATCCTCAAGAAATGCTATGTACTGCAATCATTTTCGCTGAAACCATGCCAGTTGAAAGTTACAATGTAATATGCAAACAAATATGTGTAGGAATTAAGTGCTGTTATTATTATTAAATAAATTATATTCAGGACCAAACATAAACGATTCTTGAGAATAAAAGCTGTTATTCAACAATGTAATTATAGATTCCAATTTTTTTTCAGCAGTTCCAACAAGATCAACAATCTTCTATTTCTCTCTTAATACCTAATATTCTCCCTGGTTCTTACATCTTTAGAGGAAGTAAATGTTCATCTCATATATAATTGACATGTATTATGGATGGGTACTTTTCATGGTTAAAGTGCATATGAATTACCCAGGGATCTTGTTAAATATAGAATTAGATTCAATAAGTCTGAGCTGTCCAGAAACTGTATACTTTTAACAAGTTCCCAGCTGAAATTGATGCTCCTAAGATGGGGAACTCACAGTTGTTTCTCAAGATGCTCCTGAAAAAGCAGTAGAAATAGACATATACTAACTACAGAGGGATGGGAAGAGTGAAGGTGGTGTGACTTGGTTGTCCAGTGGATCAGGATGGAGAAATAAGATAAAGTAGCTAGTTGTTTGGTCCTGTGCTCTTGACTTTTGTTCAGTTGTATGATATTCTGGAGATCAAACTCAAAGCTTCTCCATACACGGAGAACCACGCCTTTAATCCCAGTACTTGAGAAGCAAGTGTATCACTGTGAGTTCAAGGCCAGCATGGTCAGCATAGTAAGTTCTAGGCTAGTCAGGTGTTTTCTAGTATATAAATAAGAGCAACAAAATGCCAAGGCTTCATGCATGCTAGTCTGGAGACTAGAACAAAAGACTTTTCTAATTTAATGTAGTCACCTTGAAAATACAGTACAGTGGCTATTTTAGGAACTGTGATTTTGGAATATCCTGCAGCCACTTTCAGTGTGACTGAAAAATCGGTGACATTACTTTATAGTTCCATTGATCTGAGACAGAAAGTGATCTCAATTACCTCTTCAAATGTTAGAAGAAAATCTAATTAGAAGTTTCAGAAGTTGTAAAAATCCTATAACTACGATTCATATCTACTTTTCTTGGTCTTTTCTAAGGCACCATTTCTGAAATCTTTTTCTATAAGCAATTGTCCGCAGTGTATATGTTAACAATACATATTTCTAGGGAGAACTATTTCCTCATTAAATAAGAATCTTGAAAAGCATCTATTTTTTCTCACAGATGACTCTAATGTAGAAATATAGGTATTCTATATTGTCTTCCAGAGTATATGGCACAGGCTTATTTAACTGGTGCCTAAATGAGAGACTGAAGGATGAATGAACATACCTGTCACCCAAGAGGCTGTCATTGTTTATTCATGAACAGAATGCATTAGTTAGCTCCAGAATTTTAGATATATTTGCTGAACTATACATTTTAATCCAGATTAAGGGTCAGAAATAAATTTTCTCTGCTGCCAGCAAATAAGGCCTTGAGAACTGGAACTTGATATTTAAAACTGTTGTATCCCTGCCACTCAACATACCAAGCAGCCCACAATAGATACACATAACTTTCCATTGATTCGAATACATTACAGCATACATTTTACACTCTAACTACCTTAATGATAAATGAAACTGGGAATGCCTCATATGAAATACCCCAACCTCAGGATGTCTTCAATACAGACCATTGTGCTGTAGGAATTCCTACTGCCAGTAGCCTTTAAGTCACCTGCCCACTTGAGCGCAGCCTCTTATACTATTTATACCAATGTAAAGCAAGCGTCAGGTTGTGGGATTTGGCTACTGTTCCCCATTCCAGCAGAGGATTGTGATCTGTGAGTCTACCCCTAAATAAATAACCCTCTTTTATTCTCAATTCTGAGCTACTGTGGGATTATAACATCCAGTTCCCCAGACATTAATATTCTCTTAAAAGGCAACCCTGAATCCAGAGCCACAATCTTCTTCAGAATAATATCTTGTCATAGTTCCTTTTCATATTGTTGTGGCAAAATTAGTGAAAGAACAGCTCAAATAAGAAAAAGATTCTTTGGCCGGGCCTCGGTGGCACATGCCTTTAATAACCCAGAACTCAGGAGGCAGAAGCAGGTGGATCTCTGTGAGTCCGAGGCCAGCCTGGTCTACAAGAGCTAGTTCCAGGACAGGCACCAAAGCCAAATAGAAAGCCTGTCTCAAAAAACAAAAAACAACAACAAAAAAGAAAAGAAAAGAGAAGAAAGAGATTCTTTCAGTCTGGAGCTCCAGAGTTTAGTCCATCACGTGAAAGAGACATGACAGCAGAAACATCAACCAGAAAGCCAGCTAGAAACAGGGACTGATGTACACAGGATCCAAGCCCAGGGAATGATGATGTCTATATTTAATGTGTCTCTTCCTCCCAAACAATGGCCAAATGCTAAATAATTCCTCACAGGTATGTCTAAAGACTTGACTCCTAGGTGATTCTTATCCTAGCAAGTTGACATCCGATGTCAACCACACACTTCTGAAAGTACTTACCCACGACTTAATATACAATTATAATCACTTGTTGAGATTTCATGTGCTGCAGTGTCCTTTATAGTGAAGATATATACACACACACACACACTTTACACTGTTCTACCTTCCTACCCACCCACAGAGTATGGGTTTAATGACTAAAATTCTATGATTTTCCAATCCATAACAATTTTCAATTATTTTTTGGGTTTGTCCACCTTCCCACATTTCCTTGCCTTCTCTTCTTTTTCTCCATTCCATTCTCCCTCTCCTTTTCTATTCTTCACTCCCCTTCCACTAGTTTTTTTTCTTTCTGCATTTTTTCTTCTGTTTACCTCTTCCTACACTTCCAAAAACACAGTAGGGATAAGAAAGCATTCTGTCTTGGATTTTTCATCTACCTATATCCAATCACAAATATTAAAAACACTAGAAAAACCATTTAGATTCTAGCTCATGATGTAAGAATGTGCTAACTCGTTGACTGTTATTTTGCTTTCAAACTCCCTTGAAGCCAGGGGTGAGCCTAAAGTTGGAAGACTACAGTGAGCAGGGAATCCTTCTCTCAAATATGTTTGTACATTAAGCAGTAGCAACTTTAGTTAGGGACACTGTTGGGAAAGAAAATTAATAAAATTTGCATAAATGCTACAAGGAAGAGAAAAATGGAGATATAAGGGCATAATGCCCGTGGAAAGTAAGATAGTAGTATTCTTATAAAAACTTTACATTAAAAACTGTTTTAATGTTATTCAAAATAAAGTCTGTAGATTAAACACAGAGTACAAAAGAAACAACACATTTGGAAACTAACAACAGGGATTTGGATCTGACTGAAATGTCAAGCTATGAAATCTCTAAACATAACCCCCATACAAAAGAGATGCTTACTAGTCAAAGATGATAATAAGCTTGAATATTATCTTCCTACTAAGTGAAGTCAGAATCACTTAAGTAAGAAAAATGAAAATTTCATAAAATTTAGAACAGTAAAGCTGCGAAGTTCAGAGCTGAAGTCCTGTGAACACAGGATCCTGGTCCAGCTCCAAAGCTGATCACTTTTGGGTTCATGACCTAGAGAAAACCAACATTAACTTCCATAAAGAGCCTATTATACGTATGCTGCAGGGTTACTGTGAGCATCTGGGATGCTTTGCTGATGTATTAGTTGATGTGGTTTATTTTGTTTTGTTTTGTTTTGTTTTTTTAGATTTTTTGAGACAGGGTTTCTCCATAGCTTTTTGGTTCCTGTCCTGGAACTAGCTCTTCTAGACCAGCCTGCCCTCAAACTCACAGAGATCTGCCTGCCTCTGCCTCCCGAGTGCTGGGATTAAAGGCGTGCGCCACCACCGCCCGGCTTTGATGTGTTTTTCATTTCAAGGAGAATTTGTCATAATGCCAAAGACAAAAATAGTGATTCTTTCTTTGGCTTACCAAATGGATTTGAAGGTATTTCTGTTATGTCAAATCATTAAATCACAGAAGTCAAATCTTATGCTCAAATAGGGGAACAAGAAATAAGTGAGTTGGAGCGGGGTACATATATTGTGAAAGAGGAGGACAATCTGGGACTATTTAAGAAGTATAGGTATAGCCTGGCCTATACCTTCAGTGACCTCTGATTATAAGTGTTGTGGGTAGTCCTTCTGCATATGTGGTTTCTATTGGTTAATGAATAAAGAAGTTGCTTTGGCCTATGACAGGTCAGAATAGAGGTAGGCCAGAAAACTAAACTGAATGCAGGGAGAAAGAAGGCAGAGTCTGTGAGATGCCATGGAGCCACAGCCACAGACCACTGGAAACTTTAACAGTAAACCATGAGCCTCGAGTTAAAATATGAAATAATGGAAATGGGTTAATTTAAGTTAAAAGAGCTAGCTAACAGTACACCTAAGCTACTGGCCAAGCAGTGTTGCAATTAATATAGTTTCAATGTTAATATGTCTAGTCTGGGCATCTGGGAACGAATGAGCAGCTTCCCCCAACAATAAAAAGTACCATGATGTGATAGTAGCAGAGTAGAGAGGGTTAAATGTGCTTAGACACAGGATGCTGAGAATAGAAACCTCAGTGTATGTGGTACAGACGTGTAGCCATTAATGATCATTAGAGCTGAGGTTGGGTTGAGGGAGTTAAAAACAGAGGGCTTCTGCAATCCTTGGGGTAGTTGAGAACCAAGTAGCCTTGAGAAACTCTAGTGTGGAAATGTTTGTATCACTGTGCCCAGGTTGAGACAACACAGAGCTGAGAAAATGTTAGTGTAGATGGGAACTGGCTGAGGGCAAAATATTTTCTCACCCCAAAGACTGGAGGCTGTGTAGTGTGTCTACCTGTCTTTCCCCTGTCAACCCAATATCAAAATATCTTTGAGAAAAGGGTAGTAGAAACCCTGGATAGAGTTAGGTCCCGCAGAAATCAGTATTCTATCTATGTTACCAGTGAGATGAGATTTGAAAGAGTTCAGTCAAAGAAAAATATAAAGTTATATTTATGGTCAATGGAACTTGTACTTTTTATATTTATAAGGGGATAAATCCCTAAGTCTAGCTATGAAAATAATCTATAAATGCTAACAGATATTTCTATCAAGGAGGAGAACTTATAGAGAAGGAAGGACCCTGCTGTTAAAGAAACAGAATTGTATATTCTGTTTTTGAAAGTGAGCAGAGTCTCAGTCACCATTTATTTGTTAAAGAAAAATATCTTGGCTCAAAGATAGAGTCTAGATGGAAGACTATAACCTTAGTGTGGCAAGAGCATACTTTCACCTTTTTACTTCCTCATAATTCCTAGCACAGTATTGAACTTGTTGTGTTTGTTTCCTACATGTATTTTAGAAAATTAAAATTTGAACACAAAGCAGATTTCCTTTGAGAAAATTCTCAATGACATCCAAATGTGATAGAATAGAAAAATAGAGAAGCATTTAGAAACATGTGTGTATATACATATGTGCACGCAATAACAAAGAAATAAAGGGATTATTAATTTGTAGAAGGGGTTTATTGGAGGCTTTGGAGGCAAAGAAGAAAGCGAAGAGAAAAATATTATAATTATATTACAATCTCAAAACAAAAAAGAAAATTGAATGTTAAAAATATGAGCATACTGGCCTTTATAATTAAACCTAGCTTCTAAACCCAAATTACTTGGCACAGTAACCGCAGAATGAGCTGAGGTGTATTTTGTAACTCCACAGAGGTTCTGAATGTCAAGTTAATCTTAGAGATTGGTATAAAGCTTGAGTTATTTGACAAGGTGCTTTAGTTTTACTATGCATTGGAGAGTTAGCAGTCTTTAAAGCTCAGAGAGAAGTATTAGGTTTATTAAGTTTTCCACCTCTGTTCAGTCTAAATGTCACGACAGAAGAAGCTGGTACCAATGTTAGACACTAACACTGTCGATCCTTACTCTCCAGTAGAAGGAAACACCAAAAATCATCAAAAGGGTGTATTTGTAGATACTTTCATAGGTTTCAATCTGACTTCACAGGTTTTTGGTTCTGATTTTAGAAAATCATACAGAAGTATTTGTCCACACAAATCCATACACATAACAAAGCTTTACTCACCTGGCTTAGCATCGGGGACAAAAGAGTTCTCAGATTCTGTTTTAAGAAATTAAAGCATCAGGCTTCGGCATTTAAGAAGTACTTGTCACAGAACACAGTGCACAGGGATCTGGTGCCTATATTGACAGAAGTATTGGAATCAGACAAGAAATGCAGGCTTATATTTTTGGTTGTGAGCCTAGCCTTTAACAGCTGAGCCATCTCTCCAGCTCGAAAAATCAAAAAAAAAAAAAAAAAAAAAAAAAAAAAAGAAATGCAGGCTTAACAGAATGAAGGTCGTACCATCAGGAATGACACAATAGGCCCCCTTCTGTATGTCAGAGTATTGACAGAAGAGAATGACTGAATAAAAAGATAAAGGCTACAATTGTTTATTTATTAAAGCCACGAGATAAAACTGTTTTGTGGCCCCAAAATATCAATAATGATATTTTCCCCCATTTTTAGCTTGCTTATATATTTTTCTGAATGTATAAATATCCTCTGCGATAATTTTTAGGCATAACATTTCTTCTTCTGTCTATGACAATGAGCTTGTATGAGAGGAGCTAAAAAGAGAATCATCTAGATGCTGTAGAAAACCCTACAGCCAGTAGCCTTTAAATTACCTGCCCACTTGGGCGTGGCCTCTTATACTGTTTATGCCAATGTAAAGCATTCAGCCGCTCTCTTTTCTGACTATGGGATTTAGTGGCTGTTGGATTCTGATTTGTGAGTCTTCCCCTAAATAAATAAGCATCTAGTATGCTCAGTTCTGAGCTAGTGTGGGATTTCTTTTAAACGTCCTTCTTCATCTGGCACTTATGTGAATTCGGACTCCACACCTATGGGGAAAAGAGCCTAAAGATTTAGCTGGTCCGCAACCCAGAAAGTCTCCCAACTCTGCCCACTTGGCTTGCTTTTACCTAAGCAGTTTTTTGTAGAACCCCCGCCACAGTGAAGCTTACTGCTTGCAACTACTTGGAAATTTCCCAAGCGCACGCACACCCATAGCCTCTTAGGTGCAGGAGTGTTTTGAACATGAATCCACTGGGTCTGACCTCCATAACTACTAAGGATTTAAAACTATAGAAGGATATTTAATTGAATCAGGCATCTTTTGCATCATTTGAAGCTGTCAAAGATTTTGTATTACATACTTTTAAAGGTGATACAACACATTTAATAATTCATTTAAGTGGTTCCTGTTTTTCATTCTTGGGATAAATCCCTCATGATCATGGTTAATAATCTTTCTAACATGCAATCAGATTTTGTATGTTAATATTTTATTGTTTTTTTCATGTATTCTATCTATTTATCTGTCTGTCTGTCTCTCTGTCTATCAATCATCTCTCTATCTCTTTATATCTATCATCTATCTACATATCTATTTATCTACCTACCATCTATATATAATCTATCTTTCTCTAACCTTTCAACCTACCTATTCAATCTCTATATACAGTCTATCATCTCTGTACATATAATCTATATTATGTCTCTATATATCTCTCAATCTATCTCTAATATCTATTTACATATGGTTTATCTCATATATATACATATATATATTCTATTTTTCTCTATGTATGTCTATCTGTCTCCTTAACAATACTGTACCTGTAACAGTACAGTATCTTTTTCTGGTTTTTGTGTCAGACTAAGTTTAGAATGATTCTCTCCTCTTCAATTCTTTAAAATAACTCATGAACCATTAGCACTAGTTCATACACAATGTTAAGTGTATTGCAGTAGTCAAGCCATCTGGTCCATAACTGAAATTCTTTCACAGTTTTTTTTTTTTTTTTTGTATAGGTGAAATTTATATAAAGGTCAGTAGAAGAAAGCTGCCTTTGGCAATTGTTCTTTTTACTTGCTGTTTGAATTGCAATAGAAATTACAGTATGCTGGCCAATTCATTACAGTTATCCTTTAGGAGTCCCAAGCTTCTGCCTTTGGCACAGAGGTATAATACTTAGAAGTAATTCAATAATAATTGTAAAGTAGCATTAGGTCCATTAGGTCAACATAAAACCTTCTCTGTACTTATTCCACAGTGACTATGTCAAGAGTGTTGGAATTCAGCATCTCATATAATTTCAGAGCTTTGGGGAAATTTCTTCAAATTCACATCAAGGTATTATGTGGCAGGATTTTTCATTCCCAATGGTGTGAAACTGTAATTGTGTTCTGGGGCAGTTTGACCAAAGTTACTTCTAATCATGGTTCAATTTCAACAGCCTGTCAGTTATTATTTCACATAAACATTTCAGTTATTTTTGAGATTGCTCAGTGGGCTCAGGGGCAGGACCCATACAACCCGATCATTCTGTTGCTAACATGGTTTGTAATCTCCCAGCTCATTACATTATCTGAACTTCTGGCTCCTTTGTATTTTATTTTATCTCCCACAAAAAGTTATTGTCAACCTATTTGAAGGATAATCAAGGAGGGGGGTGCTATTCAATATTTTTTGACCATTCCTATTATATTAGTCCACATACTCAATGTGATAGATACATCAATAACTAAGACCTGCTTCACAGAATTGACTGGCTTTAGGTAATAAGATTATGTAACCTAACTGAATGGAAGACTACTGACCCACTCTCTAGACTGTCTGCAGGAAAGAGTGCAAATCTAAAGTGCAGTTATTGAAGTTTGTCTATAGAGCTGAGAGTCATTTCTTTACCCCATAAAATCTTCTATAACATAGACAACATTTTAAGCCACGGATCAAGCCTCAAAAAAATAAAAGAATTGAACTCATTCTTTATATCTTATGAGAATTTACTAGAATAAAGCTCAAAATCAATAGCAGAAAGAAATACGGAAGTTACACAATTGGAAACTGAACAATACATATGTAAACAAGTGGTGGGTAATTAAAATATCAGAGAAGACAGTTTAAAAACAAAACTCCCTGAAGTCAAATGATAATGCAAGTAAAATATACCAGAATGCCTTGGGCAATAACTATGAAAAGAACTCAAATATAGAAATAGTATAAAAAAATTTAAATGCCATTACATAAAATTTTAAAAGTTGCTACACTAGTGTGTAGACATTTTGCTGAATGGAAAAAATCTTTGCCAAGTACACATCAGACAAGGTTTGTCTATAGAATACATAAAGAATTTTGTGATTTAAATACTATGAAACCAATTAATTCATTCAATAAATGTGCAGATGGATTGGAGAGATAACTCTAGAAAACCACAAATGACCAATGATATTTTTTTGAAGTACTCACATCTATCTTTAGTCAGCAGAAAAATTCAAATTAAAAGCTGCTTTGAGATTCAGTTTTATCTCATTGAAAATGACTAAATTTCCAAGCAAGGAAATGACAAAAAAATACTGGTGAGATTTTGGGAAAGAAGAACCACTACACACTATTTATGGGAGTGTAAACTGGGGCAGTCATTGTGAAAATTGATGAGCATGGTCTTCAAATTTTTAAAATAGAACCACTAGATAACCTCCTTGGTAGCATACCATAGTTATTCATGTATACTGAAGCACTGCTCTGAGTAGCTAAGAAACAGAACCACTTTAAATGTCTATCAACAGATAATAAACAAGAAAATGTAATACATATACACAGAATTTTTTAGTAATAAATAAAGTTATGATGCATGCATGAAAACATTTGGAAGGGAGATACTACATGAAGTAAAATAAGCCACTCATAGAAATATATCGTGTTTTCTCTCATAAGCAGGTTCTAGATTATTTTTAATTATGTGTGGCTGGTTATAAAGGTAGAAAGAGGAACCTGAGAAGGAGGAAGCAATCTTAAGGGATGGGGACAAAAGAAAAAGAGATGATGATAAAATTTATTTGACATGCAAGGAGGAAGGAAAGATTATTTGGTTGTAGCAAGTAGCATGAAAAAGGAAGAGGCAATGGGATAAGTAACAGTAAAGTTTAATACATATGAATGAAAATGCCATAATTTAGACCCTTACTTTGTACAGTAGCATAGAAAAATAAAAGAAAAGTTTGGTTGTTGACTCTATAGCAAGCAGTAGTAGATGAAAGAAGGGAAGCCTACACAGAGTTGAAGCTGAGAAACTTTGAGTGACCGAGATAGTGAGGTTCAGGCACTTTCGTCATCTAAGAGTGAGGGCAACATGTATTCAAACAGTGCATATTTTACCTGCCACAGTTCTTATCATTGTCAGTTATTAATTTAAAGAAGCTATGTTTCTAACAGTATGTATCGCAGAGTACCCAGTAGTGATGTGCAGAGTGAGTGCTGTGAGCCGGAGTCTGCTTCTGACTCAGCCTAACACCTTGTTAAAACATGTTTTCCCAAGCTCCATCCGCTAAGGGTTTTGACCCAAAGGATTGGGTATAATGTGTGGAATCTGCATTTTTTGATAAGTAATCCAGGGGACCACATCATTTCAGGAAGTACAACATGGAGAGAAATGTAAAATTTTTTGATGCATTGTTCAGGCCCAGTATCATATACACATAAAATAAAGATTGATCATGGAATTTTTTTTTTTTTTTGATTTTTCGAGACAGAGTTTCTCCATAGCTTTTCGGTTCCTGCCCTGGAACTAACTCTTGTAGACCAGGCTGGCCTCGAACTCACAGAGATCCGCCTGCCTCTGCCTCCCGAGTGCTGGGTTGATCATGGAATTTATCTCCATGTCTTCCTCTGGGTTTTTCCCTTTTTAAACAATCATTTGGAAGCAGCTCCAAGGTCATGTCTTCATATACCTTCATTTCACACTGTAACTACAGGCATTAATTTATTGTGCATTTTCTTGCCAAATCCTTAATTTTTCTTGCACAACATGCAGCATCATTTACATGTATAAGTGGGTAGATTAATATGGACAATTTTAGATCCTGGTGAGAAAAAATTAGCCTCTGGTCTAATGTTTTCACAAAGGGGGAGTTTTACTCATTCATGCTAATCACTACTCATTACTATTACAGAAGGGTCTGTGATCTGCCATTACAAGAGGGATTTTTCCCTTTGTATCACAATAAAATTTTTTGAGCTGTAAATTTCAATAAAACCCAATTTGAGAAAATTATACCAGTTGGAAGTGGGCACAACCACTAACATTTCAATATCTAAATTTATTGTGAATCTATAATACATTGAGAGCAATTTTCCCACCTGCTTTTGGTAGGTTGCCAAGAGTTAAACATTGTGGCATTTTTTATCCCTTTTCAAAATCAAGACTATGGTTAAGAGTTCCTCATATGCCTCCTGAAATATCCCTGAATGGATGCTTTTAAACTGGGCTCAATACTGACCTCATATTCTAGCATTCTGTCTGTGTAGGCAGACAGAACTGTCATTGGTGAGGGTCACATGCCTTGGAGATCTAAGACATCTGTACAAGACGCTTTCCTCCATCCCACACATCCATAGCTAGTAAGTCTGCAGGTAGATGTGTTTTCCCATTGTACATTTCTCCTTCACACTGTTAGTTGTAGCTGCTAACTTGACCAACTTAGAATCACCTAGGAAGAGAGGTTCCATAATACGTTGTCTAGGTCATGTTGTCCCATGGTTATTTCTAGGGTGACTAAATTGATTGTTAATTGTGTAAGCAGACCTAGTCCACTGTGTAAGTGACAAGAATTCATGAGCTCTGCTAAGAGCTGTGTGACAATCACATTTATTGCTCTCTGCTTTTTACTGCGAATATGATACAAGCAGATCCCACTTGTGGGCCTTTCCATCATGATCAATGATGATAGGTAACCTTGGAATTGCAAGCCCAAAACAGAACAATTAAAACCTCCCCCAAGTTCCTTTTAGTCAGTATGTTTTTTTTTTTTTAAATCACAACAACAGAAATGAAGCTTGAACACCAACCATGTGCAAAATTGAAGACATCATTAACAAAGTAGCCCTGTTGAATCTCACTGGTTCCAATAATTGTGATTCCTTCCCTAGAGACATACTGAAGAGGTATGTCACCCTGACTTGTTAAGGTGAGAAACCAGGGAGGTGGAAAGAAAAACTCTCCCTAAAGGTGTGGATACTTATACATATGCAAACTCTCATTCTGTTCATTGTCCTTACACACTTCTTGAGAAGCTCAGACCCAACTTCAAGCTTCTATAGCTGTCCTCTTCTTAGGCTTATATATCTTTCTGCCCTAATTTACCACAACCCAGGAGTCCAGCTGCCAGGACTGTACCCAGAATAGCAAAAAAAAAATAAAAATAAAAATAAAAAAAATGCAAAAATGCTTTCAGAGTAGCTGGGACTCGGGAAAAAAAAATCTCTATCTGATGGCTAGACTTTTCTACTTGAGGGTAAATAAGGAAGCATACATACTTTCTGATGATAATTTAAGAAAAAAAGAAACAAACATACACTATCCTGGTGGTAACCTTCTCTTTTATCTTAAAAAATCCCTTTTTGAGCCTGGCAGTGGTGGCGCACGCCTTTAATCCCAGCACTTGGGAGGCAAAGGCAGGTAGATCTCTGTGAGTTCCAGGCCAGCCTGGTCTACAAGAGCTAGTTCCAGGACAGGCTACAAAGCTACAGAGAAACCCTGCCTCAATGAAAATAAATTCCTTTTTAAGAAACCCTGTCTCGAAAAACCAAAAAAAAAAAAAAAAAAAAAAAAATCTCCATCTCCACATAGCTACACCTCCTTACATACATCTCTCATACGTCTGTCACTACAGCAAAGCTTCTGGATAAATATGAATCACATTTTCAAGGTCACACAGCATTTCTTGAGTAAACAATAAGAAACAGAGCCATACTAATCATGCAGTTTCTCTCAGGCTGGAGATGTCACATTGACCAGCCATTGAGTAACACTTGGCCATGAATGTAGGTCTAAGTGGTCAAGATTCCCAGACAGAAAATGGCATTAAAATTCAGGACTTAAATAATAAACAATTAGTTGGTTGAACCTTCAGGTTAGGAGTACATGCAGAGAGTCCATTACTACAGGTGATTATGTCTATCAAAGTTGCTTCATGCCTGACCTTGAATCAGTAATAAACCCTTGAGAATTTGTCCTTGTGTATGCATCTCCAAGGGGAACCAGTTTGCTTTAAATTTGTTCTGAAATCTAAAATTAGCTGTCTTTGTGACTGAGAATACTATTATTTTTCTATGTCATTCTGAGTAATTGAAAATACCCTAGTATTATTTCTATTCATCAGAATTATACACTTAAGAAGGAATTATCTTCCTGACCATCCACAGCTATATTTGTGGATATAGTATCCACAATAGGTGGGATAGTTTCATGAAATAAGCACAGAAGCAATGGGAAAAATGTCCATAGTTGTTATTAGGGAAAGAATGTATTCACATTGAGACTATAATTCGTGATTCTAGAGAAGCTAAATAAGAAGGTGAACCCAAAGAAAAACATATAAGCATCCTCCTGAATATTAACCTTCATCAGGCGATGAAAGAAGACAGAGACAGAGACCAACATTGGAGCACTGGACTGAAGTCTCACGATCCAAAGGAGGAGCAGAAGGAGAGAGAGCACGAGCAAGGAACTCAGGACCGCGAGGGGTGCACCCACACACTGAGACAATGGGGATGTTCTATCGGGAACTCACCAAGGCCAGCTGGTCGGGGTCTGAAAAAGCATGGGACAAAACCGGTCTCGCTGAACATAACGGACAATGAGGACTACTGAGAACTGAAGAACAATGGCAATGGGTTCTTGATCCTATTGCACGAAATGGCTTTGTGGGAGCCCAGGTAGTTTGGATGCTCACCTTAATAGACCTGGATGGAGGTGGGTGGTCCTTGGACCTCCCACAGGGCAGAGAAACCTGCTTGCTCTTTGGGCTGAGGAGGGAGGAAGACTTGATTGGGGGAGGGGGAGGGAATGGGAGGTGGTGGCGGGGAAGAGGCAGAAATCTTTAATAATTAAATAAATTAATTAATAAAAAAAAAGAAAAGAAAAAAAGTACAGGCAGAAGCAACCAGTCATTTATAGTCAGTGACACTATGGTTTTTCTAAGTGGAAGTCTCCATCAGAGAGCTATTCATCTGGTAGGCTGACATGTTGAAGATTAGTTTTTACCTGATGTATACTCCCATGGCCTCCAGCACCAATTTCTGTGCTTAAATATGTTTTAAATCTTTCTTAGTAAACACACATGTTATAAGTATGTAGAAGACCTCAGTTCCTTGCACTTGTTTATAAATAGAACACTAGCCTGGCTATAATAATATAAGAGAAGTAGAAGGTCTTTCACCACCAAGAAAAGTTCTTTCTTTCCTCATGTAAAAGAAGACAGGTAACTGGAGTCATATAAAAGGTATTGTGATCCCCACACGAATATATAATGCTATAAATCCTCATCATAGACTCATCTGTCTTCAGACATCATTCAAAATCACCATCCAAAATGATATTTTTCTGTAAAAGTTATAACAGAAATTACATAGAAATATAATTTATATAAAGGAATTTAAACAACTAGAAATTAATTTGATTTCAAAGAGTCCCTTGAGGCAACAGCAGGTCTGAGGTATTCTGTAAAGTGCTTCTGGAAGATAGTTGCTTAAGGAGCACTATGAGAACTACACATGAAAACACGAACTAATTGCAAATGAAAAAAATAAAGTGAGTTTTGAGGAACAGTGGAATAAAGCCTCCAAGTCAGCTGTATAAACTGAAAAACCATCTGTTCTTCCCATCCGTGAGCCACAGATGCATATTCTGAATGGAAAGAGGAACTGAGCTGGAGAAATAGTGAAGCGCTGAAGTGTTCTCCTTAGTTACGATTATTTTACTGGTGTACTTAAATGGGCATTTTAATGTTCACACAACATTCTGCTTTGGATGCTCTCAAGTATTCTTCAGAAACAAAGAGAATAAGTTCCACAATATTAAGGACTCTTTATTCACCTTGGTATTTCCAATAAACAACAACAAAACAAAGTTGGTGTGCACTAGGGACTGTGGCATATTCTCAGTACTACAGATTACACAGACAGGACAAGTGATAGACTCTGAGGGTTCTTGAAACCAATCATTTTCCCTTCTGAAAAACAATAATAAAACTAAGATTATGAATGTATAATACAAATGGTATTTTAATCAAAACACATTTTAAAACTTCATGAAGTTAAAACTCATTAAATAATAAACAATAAAAGCAAGAGATGGAATTGTTTCTTGTGAATGTTTACATATTGGCTCCCAGTGGTTCCATTATTTTTAGACAGTGCATTTTTGGAAACCAGAAAAGATTCTCATTTGAGTTTATAGCCCCACTGAAATTGCAAATTCCATTCTTTGTACTCAGTGTGTTTTAATTTGACTTAAAGGCTTCCAATTCATATAAACTGTATATAAGTTTTTGATGGATCAAAGTCATAATCATCACTGCACAGCAAATAAATTCATTGAAATCAGGCCACTTTTAAGAAGATGTGAAAATAATGTGATTAGTTACTTATTATCAAAAAGAGCAACTCAAATTCAGAAATAATGTCATTTGCTGCTTTTGAACCTACAGGTTAGTATCTGGACTTTCTTTCAGATCTATGCCTGGATTGACTAATATTGATGATGATGGCTCATGAACTCCAGACAGTTATCAGTTACCTAGAGGCTGGATGAAGGTTTACATCAGCTCCAGTGACTCCTCTTCGCTCTCTATGCTTCGTATCCTCAGGAGGATGAGACTCCCTGCATGGTGGTTACAGAGAGTCAGAAAACATGAGACAGACTCCTGAAATTCCAGGCTCAGTACTACAAGAGTTGCTTTGCATTGCATTCTCTGAGGCAAAGAAAGTTGCACAATAATTACAAATTCAAGGAATTAAAAATATTTGGCCATCTTGGACAAGCCGTGTGCTGAAGAAAGAATTTTGTAAGATGATCAGCCCTCTGCATATATCACATGAAAGAGCATAAAATATGTAACACATAAAATATGAAGCTATATGAGAATTTTGTGAAAATCATCTTGAACTGCCTTATACTCAGATTAATTTTAAACATTGACTGACTTTGGGAGGCACATAGTCACAGTGATATGTAAAGTTGTACAATTTAAGCATATTATCAAAAGGCATTTAACTATATAGGAAACCGCTAAAGAGCTCAAAAAAAACAATAGCAAACGCCAGTTATCTCAAGTTCTGAAATATTAACTGAGGTAAATTCAATGAAGGATCCTTCACACTCTGATTCCTTTGACTCATTTCATTTGCTCTTGGGATATGGGTATAATAAGAAAATAATAATTGGAAAATTCTGTGGAGTCTTCAGCCTGTACTAGAATTTAATTCTTGTGTCATCCTGGCACCTTGGGGTCTAAATCTATCAACACTTTATAGGAATCTGAGCATTGCTAGCAAGAGGTGTGTTTTCTGCTAGTTGTTATTATTTATAAAGCATATGTCTAAAATTATTGAAATGTACATTATAGAATATGTATGTATTTTTGAAAGTATTAAACATGTGGCTTTTATAGTTTTTATATTTCTCCATACTTCACACAAACATTTAGAAAATTATCTCAAGACATACAAGATCTTTTTTTAATAGAGAACAAATATATGTTAGGAACAAAAAGACTGCAGAATCTTGAGTAACATTAGTGAATAAAATGCATATCTTGAATATTTGAACACTTTCAAAATGTTTGTTTCCCAATCTCTGAAAGTTAATAAAGAGCAGCAGTGTTGAATTTCACAGTTTTCTGGGGTGGTGTGAAATTGGCAGCCTTCTACCCATGTTTCCACATCCCTTTAAGGAGACTCTAACATTTAATGTTCTCACTGTTGGGGATTGACAGTCAAGGTAAAAATGGTGCAAATAACCAGACAGTAATTTGTGAATCAGTTTATTTAATAATCCATGTAATTAGTAGTTTAAGTTTGTATTCATTGTATTATTTTTGCCCTCTAAAAATAGTGATTCGCGGTTTCAAATCATTAACAAGCATTCTGATACTAAATATGCCAGGAGGTGTAATTTGTGATTTGGCTCATTGGTTTAAAACAAAAATGAAAACTCAAGGTTTTCAACACTGTAGCCTAGGAAAGTTTTAGTCACCTAGGATTTTGAGGTGGGAGAAGAAACTATAGCCTATAGTCCCCCTTTAACCTTCCATTTGTGTGGAAACATGGCCTTTTATGAATATCACCTCAATGCAGGGAAAACAAACAAGTCCTAAACTCCTAGACTGTGCTTGGCAGTCTGGATCTGTGAATCAAGACTAACAATAGGAAGCAGTTAAAAATGAAAATCACAGTGCAGCACACAGTGGTAGAAAGATCTACTAACTTTATTTTAACTTAATAAGTTAAGCTAATTTCTGTTCTTTGCAGCTCCTTTTCTCTCAGTCAGGAAGTGCTGTGGTTTATTTGACTTTGCTGTTTCTCCCTGTGATAAAGGTTTTGCTGTCACTAGGAACAAGTAAAAATTTTCTTTACTCATCATTGCAGGGTTACTTGTTGAGAAACTCCTGTAGGTCTGTTGTCTTCAGTCTGAACTTCTGATGAAGACTTCCACACAGCACAAACGCTGTCCTCCTAAACATTGACACAGTGGGGTTGCAGAGTCCCGCCAGGTGCTCAAACCAGTATGTAGGTTAGAAGGCCTGACAGAACAGAGCTAGACAGCTACATGGTGCCTTGTGAAAGAGAAGATGCAGTCAAGGGCACATAATTAAGAAATCACAGATTTGAGCTGCACTGTCGGAGTGTATACATTTAATTCCAGCACTAGGGAGGCAGATGGAGATCTCTGTGAGTTCAAAGCCAGCCTGGTACACAAAAGCTAGTTTCAGGACAGGCTCCAAAGCCACACAGAGAAATTCTGCCTTGAACAAACAAAAACAAACAAACAAAAAAATCACAGACTTGAGGAATGAACAAATGTAGGAAAGGGATGTATAGCATCCAGACATACGTGAGGCAGCTCGGGAAGGTGGAAATCTCACTCCACTGATCAGTCACTTGGGTTTGCTGAAGTTTAAGTTCAAAGAAGGAACATATTGCAAGGGCTTTTGTCACAGTTAGCATGAAAACTGTTATTATTTATGTTAATATTAAACATGAGTTAGGTAAAACTGTATAATTATGTAAATAACACATTGGCACAATTCCTATTTGCTCTCTCCTCTAGTGTACAGGTATCAGAAAGAATGAGGTACTAATATTAAAGTCAGCTACAGAGTCAAAACAGAGAAACAACCCTATTATAAAATTAATTTGTATTTTGTGTTTCCAATGCTAAGTCAGTGCTGGACCTGGCAGGGGCAATTATAATTCAGTTTGGAAATATTGATGCATTGCAGAACAGTGTTTTCTTTTTGAAAAGCCCTTTAAACAAGTAAAGGGAGAGGAGCTCTTTAGTATGAAAAAGCAAGTATGCTGATTTATTTGCTCTGCCCAACCTTGAAATATCACTCAATAACAGGAGAAAATGGCAGCCTGCCCAGATTTTGAGACTTGATTTCCAAATAAAATAATTTCAAAGACTCTGCAGTGTGCACACTCTCCACCACAAACAAGGACAGAAAACATTTCCCTGAACTTGAATTTCAAGCACAATACTCTAAGGTGAATGATGCACCCTTCCAGATGACACAGACAGCTTAGTGTCAGCAAGGTGATAGTTACAGCATGAGACATCCTTCCCATGGCAGTGAGGGCAGCAAGAACAATGCAAAAATTACAGGGCAGGACTCAGGGGAACTGCCTGGGGGAAACAACCATAGGCACTTTAAAAAGGAAGAAAATGATTATAGGATATAAATATCTTAGAAGTAAGAGCATAGAGTAGGAAAAAAGAATTATCAGGAAAGTGACAAATATCCTAAATTTCCTTTACAAGAAGAAGCAATGGCCAAAGTAAAAACTGAAAAATAAGTCCTGAAAGTAAAAGTTAAATGATATTGAAAAAATATGCATTAAGTCATACATTTAAAATCTCCTTATTAAAAACCGAAGCCCTCGAAGCCCTCGAAGCCCTGCCCACCCAACACCAACCCTGTGGTTCTGCTTCCTCAGATCTCATCATCCAGGCTATTCTAATTATGAGAATGCAGTATTTTTATTGCCATATCCACCCTGTCTTATCATGCACAGACAATAAGTGCAGTCCTGTCAGTCACCGGCATTTGGAATTTCTCCTCCTTCTGAAATCTAAAGCCTCATCTCCAATCCACCTTCATTTTACCCCCATTTCAAGAGTTGCTGCTGCATGGATTTCTCTGATCCCTTTGTAACTTTGTTCTGTTTCAGGATGGAAACACTCAGGGTCCCCAACTCTTCAAGAATCTATCAATAAGCAAACACTACCCCCCCAATGCCCCAGACTTCTCAACAGAGCTCTTTCCACCATGCTCCTAGATTCCCTTTCTTTGTTGTATTCAGTTGCTCCTCACAGAGCACCTGTCTTTAAAATACAACTCAGTTTACTCTTACCCACAAAATTGTATGATCATAGACGAGAGAAAGAAAGAAATCTTTTTTAGAAATATTCACTTTGCTTCTAATTACCCTCACACTACTATAATTTTGAAAAGAAAGAGGTTATGTGCTTTTCCTGACCTCCATGTTGGACTCTGTTCCTGGAGCACAAGAACCCAGTCTACTCATTTATTATGGAAGGAATTTGCTACATACTGGAGATATAAGTGCTTGCTTTTCAATGAACAATGTGATAAAATTAAAAGTTTAAATGTGGGTGTACATAGAGTTAAATTTTAAATTGTTTCTATACTACTAAAATAAGAGGAAAATATTAAACTAAGTGAAGTTTTACTCTCTGGATAAGACATGTGAAATTTGCTTTATCTATGGAAAATAACCTTTTCTCAACCATCATGATAGTTATTTTATGACATTTTCAAAGTAGGTAGCTAAATTGTAAGAAGGGAAGCATTTTTAATTGTTATATATAAATTATTATACTTGAACCATTTTAATACTTTTCATATATTTCTGATTTCTAGGAATATTGACAATTATATTTATGACAAGTTTTTTAAACATTACAAATATTTAAGCAACAGGTTGTTTTGAGAATTCAAATATTTTGAGCATATAAGTTTTTATTTTAATCATGATGAAACCTAACATGCAAAGATACCTATATGAGTTCAATGTCATAGGATTTGCGTTTTGAGAACACAGCTGTAAGTTTATGTTAAAAACAAAATGAAGTGGGAAAAAACCTTCAGGCAGAAATATAATGGAGTTTGATACAAAACATAATGGGAATTCAAAAAAATTACTATTGATATAGTTAATATAATAAAGGTTTGAGCTCATATTTTTGGGAGTTTGTATAATGTAAAGGTAGAGATAAAAGTTTAAGCAAGACATGTTTGTACACATCTTTAATCAGCATTTGGGAGGCAGAAGCAAATGGATTTCTGTAAGTTAGAGACCTGCCTGTGCTACATAGACTCTCTCTCAAAATACCAACAAATAAATATATTTATTTATTATTATTGATAGCTGAAAGATATATGGATAGATAAATCATAGATTGATAAATAGACTGATGAATAGATAGGCAGATAGATGATAGATAGATAGATAGATAGATAGATAGATAGATAGATAGATAGATAGATGATAGATAGATACAGTTTAAAAATCATAGTCAATGTCATTTGATAAACAACTTATTGAGAGGAAAACCTCCCAGTGTACACAGGTTGTTCACAACCAGACTGGCAACTTTGCTGTTAACACTGGAAAGTATGATTGAGTGATCCAGAAGTTAGTTGGCACGGTAAGGCTGTTAGATGTTTGTAATGGGAAAAATGCTTTAAAGAGGATCAAAGAAGCCTGTAGGGTAGGCCCTCCCAGTGTGTGAGGCCCCAGGGCACCACTATGATGAACAAATATATGAAGAATTAGGAAAGATAGAGAAGTAAGTGATTCATGTACTGTGGAGAGTGGTGGGATTTAAGAATATAAAAAGGAGGCGGTGAGGAGCAAGCTGGCACGGGTACACTGCATTGCCATCCAGGACAATGGTAATGTCAGGGCCTGAGCTGTTGCCAAGGGCCACCTCTGGGTCCACGGTCCTGCTGCAACTAGAATTTATGTTGATGTCTGTGGCCCATGTTACCATCCGGGTTATGCAAACCATTCCTGTTGAATTCATAGGGCTGAACTGAGCTGGCCTGTCCTTTCCCTGTCACTAGATAATTTGGTCCTGCCCCTCTTTGGCTGCTCCAGTGGGAGACCCAGTTCTTCTTCTCAAGAAGAAAACTAGCCCTGCCCCACAAGGGAGAGCTGGTGCTGATGGCTCCTACCCTAGGAGAACTGGTCCTGTCCTGTTGCAAGGAGAGGGCTGCTTGTTTGTGCCAGCCACCCAGCTAGCTTAGCCTGGAAATAACCACACAGGAATTGTATTAATTAAATCATTGCTTGGCCAATTAGCTCTAGCGTCTTATTAGCTAACTCTCACATCTTGATTTTACCCATTTCTATTAATCTGTATATTGCCACGTGGCAGTGGCTACCGGGAAAGATTCAGCATGTCTGACTCTGGCGGCTCCATGGTGGCTCTCTACTCTACCTTTCTTCCTCCCAGCATTAAGTTCTGTCTTCCCTGCCTACCTAAGTTCTGCCTTATCAGCTAGGCCAAGGCAGTTTCTTTATTCATTAACCAATGAAAACAACACACAAACAGAAGGAACTCCTACACCACTGTCCCTTATGAGAGAGCTGACACCATGACCCCTCCATCATGTGAGCACAGAAGAGCTGGCTCCACTCCTTGCCTGAGGTGGTGGTCATAGCACAGACCAAGACTGACCAGCTCAGCTACCACTCTGGCCCAAATACAATGCTTTGAGTTGACCAACTCCAAAATATAAGCCAACTATGACCTACTAGAGCTCATGAAGGGACTGGTCCTGAGAAACCATTAACAGTAGGATTTTCAAGACTGCGGCAACAGCAGCATATCTTAGAGGATGTTGTCTGAGGTTTTCTGTCTCACCCAGTCCTAGTCTTGCCTTGTGTCTGTCCTCCCACCAGGTCCCACAGCCGCTTAGCCCTAAAGAAAATTGTCAGGGTTTCTGTCCTGCCCAGTTCCCACAGTTATTAAATCCCAAAGAAAATCACACAGAGGTCTATATAAGTTATAAACTGATTGGCCCATTAGCTCAGGCTTCTTATTAACACTTATAACTTATATTAGCCCATTATTCTAGTATATGTTAGCCACATGGCTCAGTACCTTTTTCAGTGGGGCAGGTCACATCTTCCCTATTCGGTGTCTGGACAGGACAGGGGAGGAATGGGCTTCCTCCTTCCCAGAATTCTCCTGTTCTCATTGACCCACCTCTACTTCCTGTCTGGTTGTCTCACCTATACTTTCTGCCTGGCTACTGGCCAATCAGCCTTTATTTAAAACATAATTGACAGAATATAGACAGTTCTCCTCCATCAAGAGGAGTTTCAGTGGGATCCAGTAATGATGATATACCAGAAGGCAGAAGCATTGAAACAGACCAACAACTCATTTCAATGAACATTTTCAAGTAAAGCTGACTGGACAAAAGGGTATATTGTGACACACCACAAGTTCCAATGCCACTAAGATAAATGAAATGTTGATGGGGAGACTGGAAAGATGGAGGAGGGAAGTGGTTTTGTTATTATTATTGTTTGTTTGCTGTTTTGTTTTTTAAAATTATTTATTTATTTATTTGGGGGGGGGGCTCTGCAGGGTAGAGAGCAGATATGGGGGCACTGGGAAGTGAAAGGACTGGGGTACATGAAATTCCCAAATAATCAGCTTAAAAATCATGGTTTTTGTTTGCCTTTTTTTTTTTAAAGAAGTATATGAGGAATGGACTCTGATACCTTCCAGCTTTAGGATTCCTAGTCAACTTGAGTCACAAGTCAGGAGTGTTTCCTGTTCAGTCTCTGGAGGAAAGCATGTGACTATAGGAAGCACTCAGGAGAGAGAAAGAAGGGGTGACTTAGAGTGAGTGTATCTGTTTGGTACTGATAGAGAAACACCAGACAAAGGTTCCTGGTGATGAACATCTATTAATAATGGAAGTGCTCAGTTTATATTATGGTTTTTGCTTTGTTTTGTTTTTCGAAATAGGGTTTCTCTGTGTAGCCCTGGCTATCTTAGAACTCACTCTGTAGACCAGGATGGCCTTGAACTCATAGAGATCCTCCTGCTTCTGCTCCTCACTCCTGTAATTAAATGTGTGTGCCACCACAGCCTAGCTTATATTATACATTCCTAAGACTTCCTTTGACTTTGTTGACATCCCGATGACTAATGTATTTTACACCATATTCACATAGGAACTTATAGTAATATAGGATCAGGTTACTATACAATATTTATTAATAGGGAGATACTATTTTATCAAGTTTATATTACACTAACTATAAAACATCAACTGGTAAAGCCTAGGAAAAACACTTGTAAAATGAGTTTTACTGTTAGAACACATTTCAGAGGCAGAGGCTCCAACTTCTCTTAGAATCACTACCCTGCCTGGTTTGCTGTGGTGAAGTTTGTATCATCATACCATTATGCCTCCTACATTTAGCTACAAACATTAAACTGGAATATACTGAACAGATGGAATTCAATCACTTATTTAATTCTGTTTTAATGTTTTCTTACAGTAACTCAGAATCACAAAACATTCAGAGCGTGAACAAGAACAGAAAATGTCCATATTATAGTTCTATGAAAAGCCTTCTTATCATTTTGATCTCATATCTTAATTTTTTATCTATAAAGGAGGCAATTCAGCTGTAAGAATTAAAACTTAAGTGATGATAAATACTCCTACAATGGTAATTTTAATCACTAACACAAAATTCCTAAATATTTAATAAGCTTTGATGATCTTATAACATCAATACAAGCTACATTAAATGTAACATGGTTGAAAACAAATAATAAGGCATTTCAGAAAAGAAGAAATTTAAAGGAGAGGTGATATTATAAACAGCATGAAACATATTTCACTAAGTGGGTGGCCCTGAAAAAAAATTCATTGACTTAAAAAATCATTGAATATGATTATATACATAAACATATATATGTTTTATATCCACATACTATACACAGCTGTGTTTATATATGTAAAAGTTAGATGGTTGAAGCCCAGTAAAAGGATAAGGAACTCAAAAAGTGAAATACATGTCAGCGAATTAACCAGTCTATAAGGGATAGGATTTTGAAGAAGAAATTGTGTGACTATTTCTTAAAAATCAATTTAATGAGAATATAGACATAGTGGAATGAATGAAAGGTGGTATGTACCAGTATGCCCATACTAGTCAAATGTAACCCAGGATAATAGACTAAAATGCTTACGAGTTTTGCTCAAAGTGAAAAGAAAGCAAAATAATGGGAGAGTTGTCATTTCAAACCTGTGTCTTGTGCCTTGACCTGTAGGGTTTTCTAATTACAAGTCTATCATTGCTACCCATGTTTTAACACTTTTATTACTCAGGTCACAGCACTACTATTAACAATGCTGCTGCTCATTCTAGCTAAGATTCAAAGAACTGAAATTGTTTTTTCAGGGATTTTCACCCATCCCTTCTTTTCCATCTTTTGTTTATTGCACATTTTTCCTTCTTTTATTATGTTTCTTTCTTTTCCTTTTTTTAAGACAAGTTCTCACCATGTAGCCTTGACTGTCTGAAGTGTACTGTGTAGACAACCATTCTAACCACAAACTCACAGAGATCACCCTGCCTCTGCCTCTCAACTGAATGCTGGGATTAAAGGTTTGCACCACTATTCCTAGCACACAGAATTTTTTCAGACAGTTATATATAGGTAAACCCAGTCAGTAATAGGCTATTATTCTCCCAGATCTACCCTTCCTGATGTCTACACTCATAGATAGTTTACCTTTTCATATTTTACACTTGGCTTGCTCTGCTTGGTGCTCTCTCTAGGAGAAATATCATCCTCAAGTCCCTTTCTTCAAGGGAACTGGATTCCATTCTTCAAATCTAGAAATGACTACACATCCTACTCTTATCAGCGTGATTTGTGACTGGAACCTTTCCTGGTAGTAGACAGACATTGAATTTGACCTTCTGAAGCAGACTACAAGCTATATTTCACATGAATCATTAATGTCAATTTTCTTTGCAACATTTTAAACTATGCAGTGTAGTCTCTGCAATATCTACAATACTGAATCACTGTCTTATGGCAGCAGCCTGGCTACATCTTTTTAAAATTATTTCTTTTATTTTTTGAAATTATAATATATTCACATTTCTCTCTTTTCTTTTTCTCATTCCAAAACCTCTTATCTAGATTGATAGCTGATGTAGGACCTATGTTTTATTATACAGCTCCAGAAACTAGGAGTAGCATCTTCAGATGGGATGTAGAAAGTTAAGGCTACTTAAGGCTGAAGTGTCACATTACAGAGCAGTTGGGTGCATACATAGATTAGTAATGTTTTACTACATCATCCAAGAAATCTATACCTTACATGATTATACCATCAAAGGAATACTTCATTTTGTCCTATATGATATTCTGATATTTTTCTCTAACGAGAGATTAAATCCATAAAGTAAACCTTACAGAAGCCTAATAGTGGTTGGAGAATGGGAATCATTCTTTCTCAAGTTTGTATATTTCCAAAACGGGAAACAACATTCCAAAATGGCTAATTTCAAAAGTTAATATTAATTCTGAAACTGAATGAACATCTAAGCAGGTTAAAATAGTTAGTTTTATTCATACACATTAATTGTACATAATATTCACTTTCATATAGATATTCTCTTTCCACTGCTTTAAGTCCTTTGATTATATATATTTCTCATTCCTTCACTAATTTTCCTCCCTTTCCAATGTCTTGTTAGTCTCCTCCTGTCTCCAAGTCTCTCTTCTTTTGCAAACATTTTTATTGAAGTTGAAATAATATGGATAAATGGGGTAAAAATGGTTGTCCTTCTAGTTTGAGTCTTAGATTAAGAAACATTTGAGATTGGAAATAGACAAAAGATGCCATTGTGATTGCTTAGCAGTGTTTTGGTTATTGTTGAATGGACCCTCCAAAGATATCTGTTTCTCTAGGAGAAATAATTCTAACATTCTATTAACAAGGCTATTGGATATTTGGTTGATTAGTTTTAAATTTTAATAGGTGAGCTGCAAAAGATTGCTATGTGGCAATACAAACACTACTATAAATGGTTATGTAAATTCATTTTATCTTGTAGTAATAAAATTTAATTAAATCATCCTGGTTGAAAACATAACACAAATATCATGTCATATTGCCCAGCGGGGTTTTGTCTCTGTTAGCAAATTTGTTTCAACATTCCTGGGCATGTGTACCTCTGTTCTACAAGTGCTTTAGAATCTTGTTGCTTCTTTTGTTTAGAAATAATTGAAAGATATAATGCATATTTATATTACAACTATGCAAATATCCCTATTATATTTTCAAATTCTTTACTTCTAAATCTCATGGGACATTATATCCTTCAAAGATAGCATCACACTGCCAGGATCTTTGGAATTTGTTGAACAGTCTTTAACCCTTGGAACCTCATGTGAATACAAGTTCAGTTCATACTAGTTCTTCCCAAAGTTCATGTCTTTACAAAAACTTTCTCTCTCTCAATATCCATAATTCTCTAATTACCTCTTTCTCTACCAAATTTATGTCTTTGTAAACAAAAGCCAGAAATTCTATATCCCAGAAATTATCCTTGATTAGTGTACCAATTTATATCTTAAAAGCTGCATATTCTCTGCTACTAGCAAAGAAAAAACTGTTTCTGAAGGAGCCATGATAAATGGAGGAAAAAGAAAGTTGGAAATTTCACAACCTTAGAGATTACTTAATCATTCTGCCATAGAAAACCAGAAAGCATAGATACCCTGTGAGAATTAAGTGACCTGAAAGCAACTGAAGCTACCGAAAAGTTTTTAATTCCTCTTGTCAACATACATGCCTTTGAGTTGATACTGCCATAAGTCCTTCATTCATCATGCATCAGTCCTGTATTCCCTCCTTCCCACACATTGAATGCATAGCCAAAGCATTCCTCCAACAATAACAGCACTGGTTATATCTGTCAAAATCTTAGTTTTTCTTTATTATTATAGGTGGAAGATAAAAAGCAGGATAACCAGGGATAAAATTATCTAAGAAATAACTCCACTTTAAAAGAACCAAATCTAGTAGAAATATGTAAATATTCATTACCAATGTCTTATTCAGATAACTGTTGATGTACATGATAAAGTAGTCCCTGTATGTGTACAACAAAGTAGTCCCACAATAGCTCAGAATTGATTATAATAAAGGGTTCTTTACTTAGGGGTAGACTCACAGATCAACAGTCCTCTACACGAGTAGGGAACGGGAACTGAATCCAGCAGCCAAAGACTGCACAAGCTTTGCATTTGCATATATAGTAAAAGAGACCACGCCCAGGTGGACTACAATTTTAAAGGCTATTGGCTGGAGCAGTTCCCACAGCAGATATCCAACACATAGTAGGTACTCAGCATCCACTTTATTTGTTCAAATGGTGACACTAGAGTTCACAAAAAAGTGAACTTTTGATATTAGTATTTATTATGTTGATGGGCTTAGAGACTAAGTATGAATACATGTTTTTTCTATAAGACTGAACCCTAAGTGACAAATGAGTTTCTGAGTGGGGAAATTCTATCATGCTAACTTTGGGATCCTAATTTTATTCTTTTTATTCTTTTTCTTTATTTCTTCTTCCCCAGTCAGAGTAAGTTTCTCGGATTTTATAACTGTGCTCTCTTTTCCTGAGTCACGCTGCTAACTCTATTGTGTGTTCAGCCAACATCCAGTCAGCCTGCCTGAATTTCTTTTGACACCTTTGTTCTGCCAAAACTCTTTCCGGTAAAAAGCAAGCTCGGAGACAAGAAAATGAGTGGGTGGAAGGGGGAGGAAACACATACACAAGTACAATTTGAAATGGAAAATAAACTAAGGTACAGTCTTTGTTGAGTTGTGCTATGCTTTGCTACAGAAAATACGTGGCAGTTTTTCTTTTGTAGGGATTTGTCAATGATTCACCTTGAGTAGAAGATTATTTTGTCCTGCCTGAACAAGGGTCTGCAGTTTTCTTCACACCTTTCATCTGCAGCACTTGTCAAACGTCATCTATTTAAGGCAAAAGTCAAACTTGGTCATTAAGTGAGCCTGGAGATTTAGCTCTGTACATGAGGCCTGGAGTCTGCAAGCAATTCTCAGAGATGTGAATTCCTGGCTTTTAATTTAGGTTTAAGACATTTGCTAGCAAGGAAATGCACGATTTCTTTAATTCAAACTCAAACTGGGTTGACAGTTATTCATTTATCTGCAAACTGTTTTAAAGATGAAAAGGCACACAATTTTCACACCATTGCTGTGATTTACTAAATCTTGACCAAGAATAGATTATTGAACTTAATAATTAATGTCCCTTCCCTGGGAATTCCAGATGAGTTTTTCATTATCCTTACCCCTAATATATAATGCTAAGAGTTTGGATTCTAAATCATTGGATTGGAAAGCTGATCACACAACTGACCTCTTAGTTTGTCATAGTATTTTAAGAGGGCATCTCCCTTAATTTCTTAGGAGAAATGTCATATTAATAAAACAATAGGCATGATAAATATGACTTTTCCAATGTAACATTTTTCAAGGTTTTCAACATGCTTTCAACCTTTTAAGTCAGATCTTAAGTAACTATTAGTAGAAACCCCAATGTGGATAAATATAGAATTCTTATATAATCAAAAAGAAGATTAAGTTATTTTTAAAAGTAATTGAAATATGAAGAAGTTTGTGTGTCAACTAGATAATAGCAGGAAAACAAGCAGAGGATAGTGATCAACAATTGAGTTTCTTCCCTATGCCTGGCATTACTGAGAGCAGAGTTCTGCTTATTCGGTGACCTCCTTTCCTCCCCATGGGTGTAATTGCCACTAACTGTTTTTACAATGAGTTTCTAATGAGCCAAGGTCTTGATCAGGATCACACAGAATATTAGGGCAGAGTTTGAAATCTGTCTACTCTAGTCTATATTCATTTTCTAAAGTACACAACTACAGGAACAAAGGGCAAATCTATAAACTTGAAATAGGTTATGTCAATGTTCACTCAAAGACACAAGTCGTCTGAAGCATGGTCAGCAAATGACTGGATATTAACAAGCTTTGGAAAAATACTGAGGGATGGATTTTGTATTTAGAGATAGAGCTATACACACAGAAAATTGAGTAACATTACAGATATCAGTGTTCTTGAGAGTTGGATGAGTAACGCATGAAATGCCAGTAGAGGATATTGGAAAGAATTGTGTAAAATAAAAGCTACTATGTTCACTCCTAAGAAATACTTTGTCTTTCATAGCTTTGTTGATATAAAATTATAGAATATATTTAATAAAAATATGTATGTTGAAGGTAAAAAGCATGATGCTTTGATATTTATGCAATGTGAAATGATTACCATAATTTAACATATTCTTCTCACAGTTATCTAGATATGTGTGTGTGTGCATGATAAGAGCACTTAGGTTACAGTGTATTGGAAACTTTCAAATACACCATACACTTTTTTTTAACTCTACCCATTTGATATAATTAGATATCTGAAATATCTTTAGCCAGCACACTTGTTTAGTGTTATATTATATTTTAAGTGCAAGCTTTCTAGAGAAGATAATTTTTTTCCCTAGAATCTACCACAGAAAGATAAGGCTTAAGCACAAAATTAAGAAGCAGGACTACAGTGTCCTGGAGCCACTGTCTTTGTCCCAGTGCATTGGTGTCTTATGTTTTTAAACAATCAGCGCAACAGCAAAGTCCTTTCGTGGACTGATAATTACTTTATTTCCTATGGTGATAACTGAAGCTTTGGCAGGGTTCAGAGGATTTCTATGGCTCCACTAGTTTTCAGAGCCAAATGAACACTTGTGGAAACCCAAGATTTATACCATAGTTTCTAGACTATATCCCTCTTTCAGTATTAATATAAATCTCCAAATAATATATTTTGACCTATAGTGGAAGAGAAATTATGTAATAACAAAATGTTTTAACTTAGACTGCTCATGAACTGTCTCTATATTTAAGTACATATCAACCCTCCTGAAGATCTTGAGTGAGTAACAATGTTGGCATTTGTTTTACATTAGAGGAAACTAATCAGTCAGAACTATTTAGTTAAGTCTTTCCAGGCTATGTTAACAAGGACTTAGCAATTATAGTTTAATATTTGTCCTCTGCTCCCACTTAAAATAAGCAAATTTATTCAGATGATGAATTTAAGAACCAAACAAATTCCAAGACTGTGAAGCCTTGAAAGAACAGAATGAGTCAAATTTAGCTGATAGCCCTCCAACTCAAGCAACATGGCATCCTGTCTACATCAGAATAGTCTCAGCTTGCAACTCTTCCAGGTGAGCAGTGGGAGCAGGGTTACATGTCCTCTTCTAATCCAATCAAATTTTGTCAGAAGCCATTTACATTCTGGCAACAGGAGCCCCCTGATATTTCTGTTGGCAAATTCTATGTCGAATTCTGCCTGCTGTGACCTAGAAAACAGTGAATTCATTTGCATAATCAGTGCACTGTCCTTGCTGAGGTATATTTAGAAGGACCAAGTTTGCAAGAATGTGATCAAGATGGTTTTGGGAAAATCAGCATGCCCTTCCTTTTTAGCCTCAGAGAGACATATTACTCAGGAGGGTGCACTTTCAGCCAAAGTGGGATTAAAGTAACATTTTACACAGAGAAGGAATAATTTTTACAATATATTACTTCAAAAGAAGTCTTATTCAGGTAGTACAAATTCATTAAAACGTATTTGTTCTGTAGGAAATCATACAGCCAATAGCCTCTAAGTTAACTGTCCACTGGGGCGTGGCCTCTTATACTATTTATTCTAATGTAAAGTATGCATCCAGCCTCTTTTCTCGCTGCGGGATTCGGTTTATGTTCTCCTTTCCAGCAGAGGACTGTTATTTGTGAGTTTACGCTAAATAAATAACCATCTATTATTCTCAATTCTGAGCTACTGTGGGATTTCTTTTAAGCATCCTTCATCTGGCATCCACGTGGATTACAACTCCATACCTACCAGATGGACAGCCTAAAGACCTAGCTGGTCCACAGCCCAGAAAGTCTCCCAACCCTGCCCAATAGCTTGCTTTTACCTAAGCAGGTTTTGTAGAACCCCTGCCACAGCAGAGTTTACTGCGAGCAGCCACTAAGAAATTTCCCAAGCACATGCAGGACTGCTGCATTCCTTGGTGTGGATCCCTGGCATGGTTCCTTGCTGCATGGTGATTTCTGAAGCTTCCGGTTTGTGCTTTCTGCTGTGAGTTCTGGGTTTCTTGCTCCGTATATGGAATTAATTTAAATGCTTCTTTTTTGCATCATACAAAGCATATTTCTCAGTATTTAACCAAAACCAATGTGGAAACAAAAGCAGCTCAGGACCGTTCCTGTTGCCACTGGTTGCATTGCTGCTGGTTGTGAATTTGCAACCATGATATCTGCTGAACAATAAAGATTATTAAACCTAAAACAATTTACCAGATATCATAACAGGTAGTTAATAAATCAATATGGCAGACTACATTAATATTGAAAGTTTTAGTATCTTTTTTTGCTAATACTATGGTTTGTATCCTGCAAGGCTTATATGATTATGGTGATACTTCAATTTATTTGATATTGAGACTCAGTTTTTTCTTCATATTCTATCATTGAGAGAGAATGTGGCCCTTTTAGGAATGATGCAGTCTTTACAGACGCAAAATGAACAGCTAGCTGACAGGATTAACACCATCGAGAATCAAAAGTTACCTGAAAAAATTAATACTATTGAGAAGGGTAACATTATTTTGACAGAAAAATGAGGAAATGGATAAGCATGACTGTCAGATCTTGCCAAGACAAGGTAAGACAGCTTGGAAAAATTTCCTGCCTCTGAAATTGGTCTGTCAGTTACTCTAGGCCTTAGCCAAAGTTGGTTGCTTCAACATTGCAAATGAGACTTTGGGTGATTGCCCAAGTAGCCAGTTGTCTCTGTTATTTATTGCATATTTTGGAAGTTGCTTGATTGCACTTCCTTCTTACCCAATTAATATTATTTCCCTTCTTGGATCTTCAATGGGGTTGAAGACTAAATAGTTGTAGTTACTTTCCTCTCATGACTTGGCCAAGTTATTTATTATACAAGACTTAAACTCATTAGGATAGGGTAATTATTGAATATATTTGTTCTTATTTACATAATTTTGTATTAGACTTAGAACTATCTTATTTAAAAAAAAGAAGGAGATGCTGTAGGAAATCATACAGCCAATAGCCTTTAAGTTAACCACCCACTGGGGCGTGCCTCTTATACTATTTATGCTGATGTAAAAGCATGTGTCCATTCTCTTTTCCAGCTGTGAAATTCGGTTTCTGTTCTCCATTCCAGAAGAGGATTCTGATTTGTGATAAATAACCATCTATTTTCTCAATTCTGAGCTAGTGTGGGATTTCTTTCATGCATCCTTCTTCATATTTGAAAACATTTATCAATGCCATGTCTACCCAACGGCCGCAAAAGGCAAAATGTATTATTTCTCAGCTACTTGTAGAAATACCTATCTTCTGTTCCCAGAGTAACCACTGATTAGCCATATCCGTTGACTGCATTACTTAAATTCACTTGGTACCTATTTCATCATCTGTGAAAGAAAGGTTAAGTTCAAATATTGTGCACTTAACACCTCTGAGAAGAAATTGGTCAATGTAGATGTTTCTTGTATCCATCTAGGTATTTTAAAGAAGTATAAACAGGAAAGCTATTGTCCTCTCTGTTTTCCAGCATCTCATGTACCTTTTGTTAGCATACAAACAGCAGTCTTCCTTGTCCCATTCAGAAATGCCTGACACTCCATTATTTCTCAGTCTTTGTTTCCAACATTCCGTCTTTTCTACTTGGCAATGTCAATTTAATGACTGGGTTAAGAAGGGTGCCTCAACTAAGGATGAGTAAACAGCCTGCATGATGAAGCATGACTGGTGTTGTTAGCTTCAGCAGAAAGAACTGAAAACAGCACCAGAGCCACCACTAACAATAAACCATCATGATAGTTCTCAGTTTTCTCTGATGTCAGAATTGAGCAGTGACCTTTGTCTAATGAGTACATTTCTCAATTTAACATATGACCATCCTTTTCTCTCATCTCAAGCTTTCTGATATACAATTTAACATGTTTTTTTTTTCCCTAGGACATAATGTCGACTTTCTACTTACAAACAAAGAACCATAGGACAAAAGTAGATAGGGAACTAGGGACATTTGTCCATTTAGGTGTCAATCTTCAGAAAAGTATAGCTAAAAGCTGCCACTCCATCCCCTTTGAGGTCAGTAGTTTATGCTGAGACATGCACAGAAGCCTGTGGAATGCAAGGTTGTAAGACTGCCCAATAGCACATTGTGAAGTAGGAAACAAGCAAAATTACAGAGCAATTGTAAGTAAAGTACAGGTGTGAAGTGGAAGTCAGTAATTTATAGAGTGGAGAGAATAATATAAAAGGTTTAACCTTGTAATTTGGTCATTTAGTGTAGTATAAATCTAAATATATATTACTGATAGTAATGCTTATTAAAAGTTGTTTCAAATAATCTCTTCCTGTGACAGTAAACCACAAAAACAAGACACACACTAAGTAAAAAATTAAGTACTGAATTTTTATTTTGGAGAAAGTTAATAAAAATATAATATGCGTAGCTATTCTTGGCTTTTATTATCTACCATGGGAACAACAGCAAGATTACTACCTCCATGAGAACCTCCAAATAAATGTTTTGAAAATCTCGGACAATCTGACTTCAGATATTAGTTTTTTGAGAAGATTGTGTCTCAAAAGAAAATGTCAACACAATTTTTAGGTAACATCAATGAATTGTTCTATATTAATTCAGTTCTAAGATTTTGTATAAATGTGAAAAGTAGAATTATAATGGTGGTCTCTACTGTTCATCTGGGTAGTTCAGTCTTGACCCGTTTGACCATGAATACCTTTGAACAAAGAAGAGGTTTTTATTCATGCACTATTAACAGGACTCAGGATTCCCAAATGTAGCACTCAGCCACCTCAGTCAGAGGTTTATAAAGACAAAGTACACAAAGTTATATTCTGGTATCTTGCAAGTAGAAGATCATCTCAAAGCAAGCTTTTACTTACAGAAGCAGAAATAGCAGTTGACCTAATAACCTATGCCCTTGAACAAACAACAGTTTTGTCAAAATTGTACAAGCCTAAGCAATAACAAAAGTCAACCCTTAACAGCTCTTAACAATTAGAAGTCCAATTTTGCTTTATAGTTCTCTTAAGCACAGAAATGTAAAACATGTAAACATAAAGTTAGTGATCACAGCCTCCATTCATAGGCCAACATTATAGTCAGAAAAAGCTTGTTCTACAATCTCTAGTATTTTTCAACTAGAAATTAATGAATTACAATAAGAGCTAAGCATATTTTTGTAAATAATACATGTTTTCAAGTGTGCAAGCTGTATCATCTATGTCACAACACTGCTGCCGCAAAGTAGCAATAGGGGTACTGATGACACTTGGTATAGACAACATAAAGTATCCTTCAGAGAAAAATTAAATATGTGAAAAATTGTATGAATTTTCAAACTTGAATTATCATTAATAATGTATCATTAAAACTATTGAATCATTCTATAAAGTGTGCAATGAAAATAACACTTGGTTACACATAAAAATATAAAGAGAATGCATGCATGTTGTGCGACAAAACTTTTCCTTGGAAATGCTATATAAGTCTAGGCACCCCAAATAGGGAGCCCATAACAGACCAAAGTCCAGATAACTACCAAAGTCCAACTTAGTGAACCAATAAACTTTACGGGGCTTTCTTAATTCGGGTGAGGAATTATGTACAGGAGCATAAATGACTCAAAGACAGCTAATCGCCAAAGCCCACCCACCTCTGCCAGCTGGAAACTAGGAGCATACGCCAGAGCCTTTAGGCAACTCGACAATCTGGACATTGGAGACTGTCCTTTATAACCAACAGTTGGTCTAAACATCACAGGCAGCATGGCTCTGCTTCTTCCAGGCAGATAGTCTGGTCTTAGAGTCTTTTTTGCAGCGTTGGTTGATTACTCTAAAGAGGGACCCTAAATCCTGTCAGTTTCGGCAACAACTTCCTGAAGCTATTTTGAGTTATTTTTATATAACTCATGTTTAAGGTGCTTCCCTGCAGGATGAAATATCTTAATCTCTGAAGAAGCTGTTAAACATGTATATAGTAATATATCACTAGGATTCTTTTTCTTTTCTCTTTCTTTCTTTCTTTCTTTCTTTCTTTCTTTCTTTCTTTCTTTCTTTCTTTCTTTCTTTTTTACTATATCCCTTCAGCGAAACAATAGTTTCTCCCCTATGCTTATGACCTATCTAGTTTCAGGTTCTTAGGTTAGCAGTGTCAGGTTAAGAGTTCTATCTAATGGAGTGCCTCAAATCCAGTCAAAAGGTATTCTTTATTCAAGTAACATTTGTGGCTCTATTGCACCAGAGGACCTTGCAGACAAGTAACACAGGTAGGTCACAGTGCTTGTAGCTGGGTGATACTGACAATCATCTTTCTCTTCCAGTCTGCTCAGCTAATTTCTGTTTCTTCTAGGCAGCTGGCCTAGCTTCAGTCTTGTGACTTGACTTATTTACTGTGGAAAGGAGAAGCTTAGCCAATCCAGTCAGTTTCAGGAATTACGCCTGAAGCTCTTTTGAGCTGATTACCTAATGGCTTAAGGAGCTTCTTCGTGGGATAGAGAACTTCAATCTCTTAGATAAGGATGCACAACGAGTAGTTAAATTATTGTGGTTGCTATTATTCAACAAACATGTTGGACTACATAATATCAGTCTGAAGAAAGTAGTGAATATTACAAGTAAATCTTAGAAGCAGTCATTTCCCTAATGTCACGCAGTTTGGAAATGTAAGCATTTTATTTCTCTATATTTGTCAAGGACTGCTAAAAGAGAAACCAAAGAGAACAAATGTAAAATACCAAGTTCTCACTCAAAATCAAGGTCTTCTCTGACATATGATCATCATTGAGGTAATGAGATCCCAGTTCTTCCAGCATCTGATCCATAACTGAGTCCTCACCGCTGGCCTACTGATGGAGGAGTTAATTTCATTGGTTAAATAAAGAAACTGCCTTAGCCCTTTAAGAGGACAGAAAATTAGGTAGGCGGAGTAGACAGAACAGAATGCTGGGAGAAAGAAGCCGAGTAGGGAGTCGCCATGATTCTCCCACTCCAGACAGACACAGGTTAAGATCTTTCCTGGTAAGCCAGCTCGTGGGCTACACAGAATATTAGAAATGGGTTAGATCAATATGTAAGAGCTAGCCGATAAGAGGCTGGAACTAATGGGCCAGGCAGTGATTAAAAGAATACAGTTTCCGTGTAATTATTTCGGGGCATAAACTAGCCATGCGGGTGGCTGGGTGCTGGGGACGCAGCCCCGCCGCTCATATTATTACAGCCTACCTGAGGTGACAGCTGCAAAGCTCCATTCCTCTCCAACATTTTCTGATGCTGTTTTAATTTTTCTTCAGTGTCTTAAAATTTAGATTATATAAGTATTTAAATTGCTTAGTTATAATTATTCCAGGATATTTTATCTTATATTAGTTTTGAGTCATTGTGAATTTTCTTTCTCAGTATCTTTGCTACTTGTATATATAGGAAATCTCTGGAGTTTTAACATTAATTTTGTATACTGCTACTTTGCTCAATGTTTTATATGACATAGAAGTTTGATGACGGCCTTTTATATACCAAATTATATCATCGGCAAATAAGAATGAATGCTTCTTAAGCAGGAAGGTAAACAAATCAAAAGAGCATCAGGAAGTCCCTAAAACTGACCAGATTCATTGGGCCCCTCCCTGCCAGAGTAAGCAATAAAAACTGAAAGTCCATCTTGAAAAGAACATAGCCAAGTTACAAAGAAGACTCTGTGACCAGATCAGCTGCCTGGAAGAAGCAGAAACCATCCAAACTGCATTGAAGAGATTTAGATCAAATGAGTCACTTGAAGATGATATGTTCCATCCTGTAGGGCTGCCTGCAGGCTGTGCAGTATGTCCCAGGTTCCCAGATTTTGTGAGCTGTAATTCCTTTCTAGACCAGTAAGTAACCCCTCACCCATATTCCTGTAAGTAACACCAGTAGAGCTCATGGTTCACCAAGCTGTACTTCGGTGGTGTCTTTGCTTTGTTCTATCTTGAGCTCCCTATCTGGTCTGAGTAGTTGTGTCTTGCATCTTGCCAAGTAAAGTTTTGCCACACAATAACTGTTCTATTGCTTTAGGTAAGACTTAAATATTATGCATGATAGGTATGGAGAAAGTGGATATTCTTGCTTTTGTCTGATTTTGGTGGAAATATTTTGAGTTTTTCTCCATTTAGAACGATATCGACCGGAAGTTTGCTATGAATTGCTCTTATTATGGAGATATGTTCCTCATTTACTTATTCTTTCAAGAAATTTTGTCATTAATGATTGCTAGATTTTGTGAATCATGTGTGTGCTGGTTTGAATGAGAATATCTCCTATAACAGTGACTCTCAACCTTTGGGTTGCGATCCCATTGAGGATCAAATAACCCTTTCACAGGGATCAACTAAGACCACCAAAAATGCATATTTATATTATAGTTCATAACAAAAACAAATTTATAGTTATGAAGTAGCAATGAAAATAATTTTATGGTTGGGGGTCACCACAACGTGAGGAACTGTATAAAAGTGTCGCAGCATTAGGAAGACTAAGAAGCACTGCCCTATAGGCTTTGACATTTGAATACTTGGTCTCTGATGGTGGTGCTATTTGGAGAGGTTTATGTAGTCTGGCCTTGTGGGAGCAAGTATGCCATTGGAGGCATGCATTGAGAGTTTAAGTACCCATGCCATTTCTAGTTTTCTCTTTGCTTTGTGTTTAAAATTCACAAGCCCTTCAATTCTTGATCCTCCCACTGTTCTTGCTACTTGTTGATGAGTCACCCAGCCACGAGGGACTCTTATCCCTCAGAACTATAAATCCAAATGAACTCTTTCTTCAATAAGTTGCCTTGGTTGTGGTATTTTATCACAGCAACAGAAAAGTAGCTAATATAGACTCTAGTACCATAGAGTGGGCTATTGTGACAGAGATGACTATGCTGTGCTTTACTTTTTGTACAATTTGAAAGATTTTAAAACTTTGATTTAGAAAAACAATCAATACAAGTGTAATTTAATGGGCAAGTCTCATAAGAGTTTGGAATATAATAGTACTGAGAGTTACGTAGATTATGGAGGCCAAGATCAAGAGAGCCATTCCTGTGACATTATGGGGAAAAAATGATGTTGCTTTCTCCTTATGTCCCAAGACCAAGTGCTGTTCCTTTGGAGACAAGGCCACGCGTGCGCAGAAAATACAGTCTCCAAGCGGACTACAAACCCCAGTGGTACAATGGAAAACTACGCACGCGCAAGGACACTTTTTCCCAAAATGCCCAGAGCCCTTTAAAAATGGGCGTTCCAACCCGCCCGCTCTCTCTCGCCCGCCTCTCACTCTCTCCCCTCCCTTTTTCCTTTCGTCTCTTCACTCCCGTTCCTTGTATGTTACCCTCCCCCATTAAAGTTTACCCACGTGGGACCCCGCGTGTCTCGTCTCTCCTTCCCCAACCCCGCGCGTCTCGTGTCTCCCCCTCCCGAACAACACCCCCCCCCGCATCATAAAAAATAATAACATTGGTGCCGTCTGCTCGGGGACCTTCTCGCCCCGGGGCCCTCACCTGAGGCCTCGGCTCTGGGTTTTGGCGCCTCCTGGAGCTCGGGGCCTCCCCCGGGACAAGGTCAGAACCGGACGACCTGCGACCACTCCACGTGTTCCAGCCATCTCGACACGGCCCTCCCTCTCCAACCGTCAGCGGCTAATTCGTGAGTTTACCTGGGCTGGCTAACCATCCCCTCTCACCTGGAGGAGGCCGGCCGAGCTCCCGGCTTCCTCTGGCGTGTCCTGGGTGTGGTTGCTAACCCCCCCTCTTCCCCCGACCTTCCGCCCTAGGCTAGACCTGTTTTTATCCGCGCCCAAAAGCCCGGGGCTTTTGGTTCTCTGTCCTCTGTTTCATTCCTTTTCTTTCTTCTCTTCATCGTGACCGCCGCTACGGTGCGGCCCGCCGCTACGGTGCGGCCCGACCTTGGCTGAATTCGACTCAGCCAAGGTCCTACCACCCCCCCTGTGAAATCGGACGCCTTTTCACAGGGCCTGGGTGTTCGTTTCGGCTGCAACGGGCAGCCTTCGGGCTTAACTGTCCCCTCCTAGCCGAGACCCCCGTCTCCCGTCGAAAACTAGGACTGGGTCAGCTAGCCCATAGCACGGTCCCCTGGGTACTCTGACGCCTGTGTCCAGAGCAACTGTGTTCGGAGCATCTTCGGGTGCCTTCTGCGGATATTTTCACGGTTCTAGCCATGGGCGCTAAGTCTTCAAAACCAATTCCCCCTTCCTCTCCTCTGGGACAGCTGTTGGAAGCTCTACAGCCCCACGCCTTAATTCCTTCTGTTAAATTATCTACACTCATCCGCCTTTGCTCTAAGAGGTGGCCTTCCTACGGCCTACAGGGGAACTTTAAATGGCCATCTTGCGGGTCTTTTGACCCCGATATTCTACGGGAACTAGCTAACTTTTGCCACCGTTCTGCTAAATGGAAAGAAATGATGTATATTATGGCATTCTTTTACATGGCTTTAAAAACAAATCCTTCTACTGTCTCTCAGTGCTCACCTGCTCACATGTTCTTAGCAATGCCGCCCCACCCGGAACCTCCTGCTCCTGCTATGGACCCCGCGGACGAACCTCCACCTCCCCGGCCTCGCGGGGCTACTCCTTCCCGTTCTGCCAGATCTAACGATGGTTCTTCCATTCCCCTTTCCTCCAAAGTTTCTTTTAGGCACAGAAAATCCTCCTCCAGGTCACCTAACCGTTCTCCGTCTAGTTCCCCAACAAGCTCCCGTTCTGGATCTACAGGGATTTCGCCCAGTTCCTCCGATGAGGCTTCCACCCGCCCCCGCCGATCCCGGGAGCGATCCCGGGAGCGGCTGGAAAATTCTCCCCACCCCCACCGCAGGTCGCAGGAGGGGGTGGAGGCTTCCACCCACCCCCGCCGATCCCGGGAGCGATCCCAGGAGCGGCTGGAAAATTCTCCCCACCCCCACCGCAGGTCGCAGGGGGGGGTGGAGGCTTCCACCCGCCGCCCCCACCGCAGGACATGCAGACAGTCGGAAACGTCTTCGGATTCTTCCCCATCCCCCTCCCGCCCCGTCCCTCGGCCGCGATCTTCCAAAGCCCCTCTGGGCGGCTCCACTCCCGCCCGCCGCCTTGCTCACTCCCTGAGGATATCAGGTTCCTAAAGGCTACCACTGCCTCCTGTGAGATCTGCCAAAAGTCAGATCCCAGGACCAAATATCGTAGCTTTCCTTTCCCTACTCACCAAGCCAAGGGCTCCCTTCCGGGAACTGACTGGCAGCTGGATTTTACTCATATGCCCACAGTTAAAAAAATTAAATATCTCCTGGTGTTGGTGGATACAATGTCTGGGTGGGTTGAAGCTTTCCCCACCTCTAACAAGAGAGCCCAGACAGTTTCTGATATCCTCCTCCGAGAAATTGTTCCGCGGTTCGGGCTCCCAACTTCTCTTCAGTCAGATAACGGCCCAGAGTTTACTTCCCAGATTTCTCAAAATCTGTCTAGGGCACCTGGAATCCCCTGGAATTTTCATATACCATACCACCCCCAGTCTTCAGGTAAGGTAGAACGGACTAACCGCTCTTTAAAGGATGCCCTCGTTAAGATGTCACAAGAACTTCACCTCGACTGGGTAAGGCTTCGGGCTCTCCCAAAGGGCCCTCTTTTCATTTCACCCTTTGAACTCATGTATGGGCGGCCAGTTTTAACCCCTGGCCTCCCATCGGGAACCTCTCCCCTTCCTGATCACCTGCTCACTCCCCTCCTTTTCCACCTACGTTCACTGCTGTGGGACTTCACGGATCACTCACTACCTCAACCATGTGCCAACGCATGCCCACCGCCGGTTAAAATAGGAGATAAGGTTTTATTCTCACCTCCAGGTCAACGTCCCTTACCCCTTTCCCCTAAATGGCAGGGTCCTCTCAGGGTAATTCTTCTAACTCCCACAGCTGCCAAGCTCGAGGGAATTCCTCACTGGATTCACCTGTCACATCTGAAACCGTTCATCCCTACAGCTCAGAACAATCCTCCTTACACGGTAACTCAGACGGGACCATGTTCCCTCAAGTTCCAAAGGACAACAGGTCCAACCCCCTCTACTCCAGCCTAAGGAAAACAACGGTCTCATTTTTCATTTTTTCCTCCTGTGCTAATACACCCTCCCTTTTCTAAATTCCTAAATAACCATCCAGTTGTCTCTACAGGAATCATCATCAAACACAGAGCCAAGAGGTTCAGGTGATAAGCAAATGCTTAACCAAGTTCCTGACATAACAGGTTTGTCACTGACTGCAGCAGTGACCCCTAAAATGTTAAGGAATATATGATTAAAATCTATTTCTTTTAAGACATTTTCTTTAAGCTCCAAGACACCAGCCGGACCCACCTGGACAAAGCAGACACAAGCAGAACGGAATAAGTATCATTCAATCAACGGAATAAGTATCATTTACCTTTTTTATTCTTATTCTTAACCCCTGGCCTCCTGAAGCCCACCCCCTCCACCCCAAATCTCCCCTCTAACTTTTTTTCTTTCTACTAATGCAACTTTTGTTTTCCAGCATCCTAACGGTGACCCAGCTACTCAAGAGCCAGACAGATACAATCTCCAGACAGATGCGATTTCTTCAATCAGCCACTTGATGCCAGCGGACAAAACATCGATATGACATCAGGACAACCGGACGCTCCCCGGACCCCTCGACGCCCAAAGTCAGCAGGAAGCAGTCATGAGAGACCGGGCTACGCCCCTATTCCCTACCCGTTAAGACCCTCAACCCCCCCCCCTCAATTTTTTTTTAATAAAACCAAAAGGGTGGAATGCTGTTCCTTTGGAGACAAGGCCACGCGTGCGCAGAAAATACAGTCTCCAAGCGGACTACAAACCCCAGTGGTACAATGGAAAACTACGCACGCGCAAGGACACTTTTTCCCAAAATGCCCAGAGCCCTTTAAAAATGGGCGTTCCAACCCGCCCGCTCTCTCTCGCCCGCCTCTCACTCTCTCCCCTCCCTTTTTCCTTTCGTCTCTTCACTCCCGTTCCTTGTATGTTACCCTCCCCCATTAAAGTTTACCCACGTGGGACCCCGCGTGTCTCGTCTCTCCTTCCCCAACCCCGCGCGTCTCGTGTCTCCCCCTCCCGAACAACACCCCCCCGCATCATAAAAAATAATAACACCAAGAACTTTCATAAATTTAAAAGAAAGAGGCTAATGCCTTTGGCAATTGAGATTCCGAGATAACCTAATATTGACTCTGTCACCTAGTCACTAGTCACTGCTCTTAGGCAAGCTGACAGTGAATAAGCTAAATGATGCAATCTGAAATACAATTTTATAGTTTAGAAAGTAAGAGAACACTGACAATGTCGATGTTACCCCCAAGGTTTGTGATGGAAACATGGCTTAACTTATTAAGGATATTAGCACTATTAAACAGATATCTTAGGATCTCCACTGAAATAAAGGAAGGATACTCTCAGAAAGAGACCCGACCCAGCTAAGCTTCCAGCTTGTGAAAGAAAGGGGCTAAGGACTTTATGCTCCTGTAAAACAATAACAAACAGAAGGTGCCATTATTAATGTGGCACAAGGAGGTCGCGCCCATTCCAACCTGACAGTTGAGTTTAACAGTGTCATCTAAGTGTCATCTTCCTTAAGAGTCTTAAAGGATGCCTGAGTGAAAGAGTCATGAAATCTTCCTCCACACGTTCAGCTCAAGGCTGGGCAATTCATGGCAGAAGAGTCGCTGAGTGAAAGCCAAGAGAGGACATGAGGACCTGAGAGGCCATTAGATGTTGCTGGAAGTAGAGCCCTGGATGCAACTGGAGACCCCAAGTTGTGTGAGATGACAGAGCCATGAGATATTTATCAATAAGAGCTTCCTATGAGGAAAAGATTTAGCCCCTGAAAAAAGAGATTAGTGTTTTCCAGAAGCAACTGGAAGGAGAGCTAATAAAGTGTGAGCCCATATTTCGGTTTGGCACAGTAGCCATTAGCCTGGACTGAGCTAGGCACATAGCTCTGCAGACAAGCTGACGCCTCCTTAACAAAAGTCAGGATGTGCTGCTCCTAGTTCCTTTTGTTAGAATGTGGATTACCTGAGGAGAGATGTTGGCTAAAGCTGATGACTCAAGAGTTTCAGAGGTTCGGTGCTTCCTTCCTTTTGTAACTAAGAGGATGTCTTATAGAGATGCTAATTCATGGCCTACCTGACTGCTAGATGCGGACGTGAGTGACCTAAGCCCAGGCACCTGGTTGCCTAGGAGACAGCCTAATGTGTTTTCCCCCACTGAATGTAGATATAAGGTGTTCCAAGAATAAAGAGTCATTCTGGCCTTTTCCAAGATGACCTTGTAAGCTGTGTCGGTTTGATTCCTCGCGACTCCGTTTCAGCCGGGTTAGGGAATCTATGTTGGACCCACATGGGCTCCGACAATAAAGTCCTTTGACACCAGAAATGGAGATATAAAATTTGGCATTTACTCTGCTATGTTTTGGTCTTGCTTTGTTCTAGTATCTCACCACTATGCCCTTACTGTTCCCTTTTGAGATGGCATTATATATTCTGTGCCATTTTATGTTTCAAGCATGTTTCCTATTTTTTATTTTATAGGAATTTTATTTAATTTGATAGCGATTACCTTGAGTCTAAAAAGAGACTTTGGACTTTTAAACAATATTGAGAATGAGAGACTATTAGGATTAGGTCATGGTATTTTTTATTACAGCACTAAAACGTAACTATTATAGTGTAGTTTCTATCATTTATGTGGAAGATTGGTCATATTTGTTACTATTTTTTAATTACGGGGGTGTTGTTCGGGAGGGGGAGACACGAGACGCGTGGGGTTGGGGAAGGAGAGACGAGACACGCGGGGTCCCACGTGGGTAAACTTTAATGGGGGAGGGTAACATACAAGGAACGGGAGTGAAGAGACGAAAGGGAAAGAGGAGGGGAGAGCGCGAGAAAAGAGAGAGAGGGCGGGTTGGAACGCCCATTTTAAAGGGCTCTGGGCATTTTGGGGTTTGTAGTCCACTTGGAGACTGTATTTTCTGCGCATGTGTGGCCTTGTCTCCAAAGGAACAACATTCCACCCTTTTGGTTTTATTAAAAAAAAAATTGAGGGGGGGGTTGAGGGTCTTAACGGGTAGGGAATAGGGGCGTAGCCCGGTCTCTCATGACTGCTTCCTGCTGACTTTGGGCGTCGAGGGGTCCGGGGAGCGTCCTATTGTCCTGATGATGTCATATCGATGTTTTGTCCGCTGGCATCAAGTGGCTGATTGAAGAAATCGCATCTGTCTGGAGATTGTATCTGTCTGGCTCTTGAGTGGCTGGGTCACCGTTAGGATGCTGGAAAACAAAAGTTGCATTAGTAGAAAGAAAAAAAGTTAGAGGGGAGATTTGGGGTGGAGGGGGTGGGCTTCAGGAGGCCAGGGGTTAAGAATAAGAATAAAAAAGGTAAATGATACTTATTCCGTTAATTGAATGATACTTATTCCGTTCTGCTTGTGTCTGCTTTGTCCAGGTGGGTCCGGCTGGTGTCTTGGAGCTTAAAGAAAATGTCTTAAAAGAAATAGATTTTAATCATATATTCCTTAACATTTTAGGGGTCACTGCTGCAGTCAGTGACAAACCTGTTATGTCAGGAACTTGGTTAAGCATTTGCTTATCACCTGAACCTCTTGGCTCTGTGTTTGATGATGATTCCTGTAGAGACAACTGGATGGTTATTTAGGAATTTAGAAAAGGGAGGGTGTATTAGCACAGGAGGAAAAAATGAAAAATGAGACCATTGTTTTCCTTAGGCTGGAGTAGAGGGGGTTGGACCTGTTGTCCTTTGGAACTTGAGGGAACATGGTCCCGTCTGAGTTACCGTGTAAGGAGGATTGTTTTGAGCTGTGGGGATGAACGGTTTCAGATGTGACAGGTGAATCCAGTGAGGAATTCCCTCGAGCTTGGCAGCTGTGGGAGTTAGAAGAATTACCCTGAGAGGACCCTGCCATTTAGGGGAAAGGGGTCTCCTATTTTAACCGGCGGTGGGCATGCGTTGGCACATGGTTGAGGTAGTGAGTGATCCGTGAAGTCCCACAGCAGTGAACGTAGGTGGAAAAGGAGGGGAGTGAGCAGGTGATCAGGAAGGGGAGAGGTTCCCGATGGGAGGCCAGGGGTTAAAACTGGCCGCCCATACATGAGTTCAAAGGGTGAAATGAAAAGAGGGCCCTTTGGGAGAGCCCGGAGCCTGAGAAGGGCCAGAGGCAAAAGTCTTACCCAGTCGAGGTGTAGTTCTTGTGACATCTTAACGAGGGCATCCTTTAAAGAGCGGTTAGTCCGTTCTACCTTACCTGAAGACTGGGGGTGGTATGGTATATGAAAATTCCAGGGGATTCCAAGTGCCCTAGACAGATTCTGAGAAATCTGGGAAGTAAACTCTGGGCCGTTATCTGACTGAAGAGAAGTTGGGAGCCCGAACCGCGGAACAATTTCTCGGAGGAGGATATCAGAAACTGTCTGGGCTCTCTTGTTAGAGGTGGGGAAAGCTTCAACCCACCCAGACATTGTATCCACCAACACCAGGAGATATTTAATTTTTTTAACTGTGGGCATATGAGTAAAATCCAGCTGCCAGTCAGTTCCCGGAAGGGAGCCCCTGGCTTGGTGAGTAGGGAAAGGAAAGCTACGATATTTGGTCCTGGGATCTGACTTTTGGCAGATCTCACAGGAGGCAGTGGTAGCCTTTAGGAACCTGATGTCCTCAGGGAGTGAGCGAGGCGGCGGGCGGGAGTGGAGCCGCCCAGAGGGGCTTTGGAAGATCGCGGCCGAGGGACGGGGCGGGAGGGGGATGGGGAAGAATCCGAAGACGTTCCCGACCGTCTGTATGTCCTGCGGTGGGGGCGGCGGGTGGAAGCCTCCACCCCCCCCTGCGACCTGCGGTGGGGGTGGGGAGAATTTTCCAGCCGCTCCCGGGACCGCTCCCGGGATCGGCGGGGGCGGGTGGAATCCTCCTCGGAGGAACTGGGCGAAATCCCTGTAGATCCAGAACGGGAGCCTGTTGGGGAACTAGACGGAGAACGGTTAGGTGACCTGGAGGAGGATTTTCTGTGCCTAAAAGAAACTTTGGAGGAAAGGGGAATGGAAGAACCATCGTTAGATCTGGCAGAACGGGAAGGAGTAGCCCCGCGAGGCCGGGGAGGTGGAGGTTCGTCCGCGGGGTCCATAGCAGGAGCAGGAGGTTCCGGGTGGGGCGGCATTGCTAAGAACATGTGAGCAGGTGAGCACTGAGAGACAGTAGAAGGATTTGTTTTTAAAGCCATGTAAAAGAATGCCATAATATACATCATTTCTTTCCATTTAGCAGAACGGTGGCAAAAGTTAGCTAGTTCCCGTAGAATATCGGGGTCAAAAGACCCGCAAGATGGCCATTTAAAGTTCCCCTGTAGGCCGTAGGACGGCCACCTCTTAGAGCAAAGGCGGATGAGTGTAGATAATTTAACAGAAGGAATTAAGGCGTGGGGCTGTAGAGCTTCCAACAGCTGTCCCAGAGGAGAGGAAGGGGGAATTGGTTTTGAAGACTTAGCGCCCATGGCTAGAACCGTGAAAATATCCGCAGAAGGCACCCGAAGATGCCCCGAACACAGTTGCTCTGGACACAGGCGTCAGAGTACCCAGGGGACCGTGCTATGGGCTAGCTGACCCAGTCCTAGTTTTCGACGGGAGACGGGGGTCTAGGCTAGGAGGGGACAGTTACGCCCGAAGGCTGCCCGTTGCAGCCGAAGAACACCCAGGCCCTGTGAAAAGGCGTCCGATCTCACAGGGGGGGTGGTAGGACCTTGGCTGAGTCGAATTCAGCCAAGGTCGGGCCGCACCGTAGCGGCGGGCCGCACCGTAGCGGCGGTCACGATGAAGAAGAAGAAAGAAAAGGAATGAAACAGAGGACAGAGAACCAAAAGCCCCGGGCTTTTGGGCGCGGATAAAAACAGGTCTAGCCTAGGGCGGAAGGTCGGGGGAAGACGGGGGGGGTTAGCAACCACACCCAGGACACGCCAGAGGAAGCCGGGAGCTCGGCCGGCCTCCTCCAGGTGAGAGGGGATGGTTAGCCAGCCCAGGTAAACTCACGAATTAGCCGCTGACGGTTGGAGAGGGAGGGCTGTGTCGAGATGGCTGGAACACGTGGAGTGGTCACAGGTCGTCCGGTTCTGACCTTGTCCCGGGGGAGGCCCCGAGCTCCAGGAGGCGCCAAAACCCAGAGCCGAGGCCTCAGGTGAGGGCCCCGGGGCGCGAAGGTCCCCGAGCAGACGGCACCAATGTTACTATTTTTTAATTACGGGGGTGTTGTTCGGGAGGGGGAGACACGAGACGCGCGGGGTTGGGGAAGGAGAGACGAGACACGCGGGGTCCCACGTGGGTAAACTTTAATGGGGGAGGGTAACATACAAGGAACGGGAGTGAAGAGACGAAAGGGAAAGAGGAGGGGAGAGCGCGAGAAAAGAGAGAGAGGGCGGGTTGGAACGCCCATTTTAAAGGGCTCTGGGCATTTTGGGGTTTGTAGTCCACTTGGAGACTGTATTTTCTGCGCATGTGTGGCCTTGTCTCCAAAGGAACAACAATATTGATTTATGTATATTAAATCATTCCTGTATCTCTAGGATGAAACTAACTTTATTATGTTAGATAATCTCCTGATGTTTTCTTGAATTTGGCATGAATATATCTTTTTGAGAATTTTTACATTGATATTCATAACAAACCCTAACTTATAATTTTATTTTTCATTGACTCTGTGTGGTTTTGTAAGAAGACCTTGGAAAGTTAAATTTTGAAATATCTGTTGTCATTAATTTCTCTTCGTTAAATTGAAACTCAGAGCATCCTCAGATTAGTATTTGTATACTAACATTATCCAAAGCCCTTAATAACCAAGAGCATCTCTATCTCAGAGTTCAAGCAAATAAAATCAGACTCATTTTAACCATCTGTCACTCACTAGCAAGTTGGCTTCTTTACCTAAGATAGAAATTTCTTGTCACCAAAATTGTTCCCTATACTTCTGAACTTAAAGTCACTTCTTCTTTGAAGTCCTGTTAGATTTTCTAGGTTGCTATTTGTAATATAGCATCAGCATAATTTTATAATTAGCATGTATGTACTACTCTGTTATAATTGTCCAGTCATTGAACTCAACATAAAAAGTTTTTAATATTTTGTCACTTGAATATTGGCACACTGATAGTTATATTACCTGATTTAATCTAGTTTGTTTCCTACTATAAATAGTTTAATTAATTAAAGGATGATTTGTCTTGACTTTTAATTGCAAAGGCTTACCACAGTATCCAGAATACAGTGAGCATTCAAGTTAATTTGTATGTAAGTAAAAATAATGTAAAATAAATTAATGGACCAGTAGAGAATTTCATACATTCTGAATGGAGTGGGGTTGAATATGAAGTGAATAATTGGAGACAGGAATATATAGAGGTCTAAGAGCAAAAATCTGTTTGTCTTATGCAGCTTTCTCTTACCGGTGAAAGAGCACCTGAAGAATTTTAAATTAATAGAAGATTTGTTGTCTTGTTTCTTTAGGTTTGGTTATTGATGTCTGTGGTGGTTTAAAGGAAAATGGCACTCATACACCGGCAGGGTTAGTCCCCAGCTGATGAGCTGTTTGAAAATGTTAGAAGGATTAGGATGGTGTCCTTGTTAGATTAGGATTCCCTGATTGGAGGAAGTGTGTCACTAGTGCTGCATATTGAGGTTTCAAATGCCCGTGCCACAGACCCTGTCAGTCTCTCCCTTCTGCCCACTCTCTCTCTGCCACTACAGATCAGGATGTAGCTCTCAGCTACTGATCCAGCCCCATGCATATTGCTGCTATGCTCCTGCCATAAGGATAATGGATAAGCAAGCCCCCAATTAAATATGTTCTTTTTTTAAAAAAAAAAGTTGCCCTGGTTATAGTGTGTCTTCACAGCAATAGAGACACATTTTTGGTCTGAGACACAGAGACATATAACCAGATGTGTTCGACCTTTTGGTCATTTTTCAAAGTGTAAGAAGGTGATATACAGGCTACTGGGGTAAAAAGAACATCTGTAGTCTTATCCAACTGAAAACCCTACAAACTACAGTAACAAACTGTCAGGCAAGTTAAGAACAGTGGTACAACAGGGCCAAGACTGTAAAGGGAAAAGGGCAGGAGGGCAACCAAATACTCTCAGATTCATTTTAATACCTGCTTCACAAGAGAAAATTCATGTTGTATGCTGTAAACTAACAGAAGCCCAGAACTGAGGAAGTCTTAGGCCAGAAGAGGTAACCCACAATTGTTATTTATCTAAATGAACAAAGCATCAAGCTGCCTTCTACGTATTAATTTTATAGCTGTAGACAAATGTTACTCTAAGTATTAATCAGAAAAAAATCTTTCTTCACAATGAAAACCAGCAGATGTTAGCATAACTGCTCAAGGAAATGAAAGTCAAATGCTTTCTCTCAGCAAGGGGTCCACACTGCTCTCTTCTAAGACTTACAGAACAATATGGAAGAGGGGCAGGAAAAATGTAAGAAGCAGGAATGCTATGCTTTGGGTACAATATGACACAGCCACTGAAATCTGGATCTTATAAAAATAATAGACCTGCATAAGACTGGGCCTATCAACAATCAACCATAGATCAAGGAGGGGCTCATGAGACCTTCAAACTCCTCTCTGAATTATGATATACTGGTCAATTCTGGGGGATGACCAACAATCATCTTCCATTATGTATGCTTTGAAGAACCAACCATGCAATAAATAGCAGTAAACTTATAATCATACAGAACACAGTATGTCTAAACTGGTTAAACACAATAGGTCTAAGAACAATGCATGGATGCAGGAATGGGACCTTGAGAGAGATTATAGAAGTGGGAAGAAATTAAGAGTGAGAATGGCCGTAATCAGAATGTACTGTATACATGCATGAAATTCTCAAAACAAAAAATTTAATTAAAGAAAAACCAGAGTGGGAAATATATGACTTTCTTGGTATGCATCCCATCTCCCAAGTATTGTCTAATTGAACAAAGACAGACATGACCTATACCTCCAACATAGTAATAATCAAATGCATGGTTACTGAGCACTATCAGAAATCTAGCAATTTCACACATTTTTAATTTTCATTTATTTATGTATAAATAGCTACCTGTAATCAGCAGCCACTGTGATAGAAAGTTCAGCTCAAAAAGTTTCTTTAAATAATTTTAAAATATGTGTGGTGTGTTTTTTGCCTTTTCTGTTCCTTTTGTCTTGCATTTCTCTGGCTAATTCTCTCTTCTATTGCTGCAGGTGCCCTTTCTTCTGCTTTTCCATCTTCCCAAATAAATGCTTTCGTCTGAAGGGCTTTGTCATCTTGCATCAGAAAATATCCTAATTTGCTCAGACTCTTGAACAGTCATTTGGCTGATATAAAATTCTGTGCTGAAAGTAATCTTTCTTCAGTTATTGAAACTGTCTCTCTGTTATGTTGAAACATCTGTTGTTGCTGATAAACAGTTATCCAGATTCTGCTCTACTTCTCCCCTCCCCTACTCTTTCTTTCTGTCCTCCTCCCACTCCCCACACTTAGTACTATTCTCTTTATCGATACTCTACAGCATCACTGTTAGGAGCCCATGGTGCGCATTCATTATTCCTTGATATCAAATGTGTACTTTCAACTTGAACATTCCTATATCTTTCTTTCACTCCTGGAACATATTTCGATTTTACATTACCATACAATATCTCTATTACTGCCTTTGTCCCTCTGTCCTCTTTAGGATTCTCTGTAACTGCCTCAGAATCTCTTTTATCACTCCTCCTCTCGTCTCCTTACATGACTGGAGATGAGAATATTGTGAAATCTTAATGAAATTCCCTAGTCTGATATTAGGTTGTCCCAATGAAGCTTGGTCTTAACCCCACCAATCTCTCTCGGTTTGGTTTCAATAACTTTTTGCTGTTGTTGTTGTTTTTGTTTTTCGAAACAGGGTTTCTCTGTGGTTTTGGAGCCTGTCCTGGAACTAGCTCTTGTAGACCAGGCTGGTCTCGAACTCACAGAGATCCACCTGCCTCTGCCTCCCAAGTGCTGGGATTAAAGGCATACGCCACCACCGCCCGGCCACAATGTGTAGCCCAGGCTGGCCTCCAATTCGTGATCCTCCTGCCTCTGCCTCCTTCAGCAAATCCTATCGGCATGCGCCACCACAACCGGCTGTTGTTAATAACTTTGTGTTGCTTATTTATCTAGTTGGTATTTCTCAATATACTTACTTTATTATCATGTTACCTCCTGCTACTTTAATGGCATCAAAATCAAATCCTAGTTTGACTGCTTCTTGAGGGAAAGTGTTTTTCTTTGGAACTTTGTATTACAGCTCTTTCTCCTCAACCTGTGATTGACACTTTCAGCCTCTGAGAACACTCATCTTTTACTGAGACATATTGATGAATAGCACAGCTTTACCCAGGATATTGCTTACCACAAATGTTGTTCCATAAAATTCATGATATCAGTGATCTAGGTTTAGTTCCCACTCATGTAAAATATATTTGATCCTCCACCCCATAGTATATGGACTCTCATTGACTTATATCTGTGACTGGACCATAACATCAGTCCCTTTATGGCTACATGTTTATATACAGCCTCTACACCACAAATGTGTTATTCTTTCCCTATAATACATCTCAGCAATGTTATCTCAAGCACACAATTATTTCATCATGAAAAGAAACCTTCCTCAGTTTGTCTGGAATGTGCTGGTCCTTAAAACATGTCAAAAATTTAACTTCAAAAGTTATCATATACAGTAGTTATGAACAAGTAAATGTTACTAAACAAGTACAAAAATTCTCGTTATGAAATCAGTAGCTTTGATTATTTCCACTTGATGAAGATTATGCAGCCACAAGCTACATAGAGAGCACATCAAACAGAAGTTGCCGAAAGAGATCATTCCTAGAGATCTTTACTCTGAATAAATGTTTGCAGATGCAGAGAAGGCTAGGGGGATTCCATGAGAACCATATAAGACATTTATTAGGTTTTAGAGAGTTTTGATTCATGGTAATCCGTTTATACTTACTACAGGCTTGAATGTTGGAAATGAATCATCCAGTTACAGCTTCACTTTATTTATGCTTTAGTTTCACCTGAGAATGATGGTAAACATAGTGAGAGCCACAAGAAAGAAGCTGGCCATAGTGGGTTTTTAGTGCATCTGTATCACATTCACTAAGACACCTCAGGCCATTTCTTGAAATCAATTTAATTTAGTATTTTACAAATATTGTCAACTTTTCCACAACAGTTTTCCAGAAGGCCATAAATGAGGGAGAGCAGATGATATGGACAAAGACAAGTTGAGATCAATGAAAAAAAAAACAGTGATTATCAAGTACTGTGAAAAAAATGTATAAAAGTCATTTTTGTTGAACCAGTTTCTTCTTTTGTATTCAGATAATCACCAGAGTATGACTTGGTACAATTACTCAGACTTAATCTGTACTGACTCACTAACAATGACTGAATTTTATTCCATATACTCTGATTAAATGTGAGGCGTTTCTGGTATGACTTCCAAAATGATTTGGTAGTATCCCAAATGACTTCTAACCCAGAAACTGAAGTGTGCTGAGGTGGATAAAAATGTTTTAATTGCTTTTAGCTTTTTCCTTAATCAGCTGTATAGTTTTAGGAGCATAGAGTGGAAAGAACAGCTGAGCATTTCAGTAATACGTGTGTCTATTCGCCACTCTGGCCGATGACGTCGGGCCCTCAAATGAGTGTGCAGTGGCAAATGTGATTCCGCTTTCAGCATAGCTTTCCATTGCTACCAGTCTTTTGCCAAAGAAGTATCATCCAAGCTCTGCTTTTACAAACTGTAAAGAAATACTTCAAGGGGAGCAGAGTTTACAAAAGATGAAGTCAATTACTTACTCTGGTTTTGACTCTAGCTACTTTTTTTTTCTTTTTTGGTCAGGCCAATACTAGAAGGGGCTGGGGTAATTGTCTAAGATTGATGGGAAAATGATAGCTTCATTACTAATGTAGCTCCTTAATGAGTAATTTTAAAGTTAATATGTCATATGTGTCAAACTTCTGGGTGGAATGCAGTTGAGGGGTAAGTACAGAACAATAAAGAGCAGTATATATCTGAACAGTAAAGCCATTCCCTAACATCCACACTTATATCCTCTGTAGCTTGCACATAAGGTATTTATTAGGATTTTAAACACAAGCACACTAAGTATCTTTTCTTGAGGCAAAACAACCAAAATATACCACTGCTAGTTTACCAAGATTTGTCTGATTTCAGATAAAGATACAGCATTGATGAAATTAGAACTCTATCTACACTTTCCACTGCTGTTTCTTAAGGAAATAGCATATGGTAAATATATAATTGGTATGTAGTGTCCAGAGATGAATAGGTAAATTAATCAGAGGCATACACATGTTCTCTAAATCCTTCAGATATGTGTTAAATTTAGCTAGCAGATGAATAAGTCTGATTAAGGATAAGAAATATTTATAGGGCAATCTTACCAAAAGCAATCTACAGATTCAATGCAATGCCCATCAAAATCCCAGCAAAATTCTTCAAAGACCTTGAAAGAACAGTACTCAACTTCATATGGAAAAGCAAAAAAGCCAGAATAACTAAAACAGTCCTGTACAACAAAGAACTTCTGGAGGCATCACAATCTCTGACTTCAAACTCTACTACAGAGGTATAGTACTGAAAACAGCCTGGTACTGGCACAAGAACAGAAAGAAGGACCAATGGAACTGAATAGAAGACCCAGATATCAATCCACACATCTTCAAACATCTGATTTTTTGACAAAGGAGCAAAAAATATCAAATGGAAAAAAGAAAGCATATTTAACAAGTGGTGCTGGCATAACTGGATATCAACATGTAGAAAAGTGAAAATAGACCCATATCTATCACTCTGCACAAAACTCAAGTCCAAATGGATCAAAGACTTCAACATAAAGCCAGTAACACAAAAAAGAGAAAGTGAGAAATACACTTGAACGCATTGGCACTAGAGACTACTTCCTAAATATAGCCCCAGCAGCACAAGCACTGAGAAAAACAATTAATAAATGGGACTTCCTGAAACTGAAAAGCTTCTTTAAAGCAAAGGACATGGTCAATAAGACAAAAGACAGCCTACGAAATGGGAAAAGATCTTCACTAACCCCACATCAGACAGTGGTCTGATCTCCAAAATATACAAAAGAACTCAAAAAATTGATCACCAAAAGAACACATAATCCAATAAATAAATGGAGTACGGATCTAAACAGAGAACTTTCAACAGAGGAATCTAAAATGGCTGAAAGACACTTAAGGATATGTTCAACTTCCCTAGTCATCAGAGAAAGGCAAATCAAAACAACTCTGAGATTCCATCTTTCACCTGTAAGAATGGCCAAGATCAGAAACACTGATGACAACTTCTGCTGGAGAGGTTGTGGGGGAAAGGGAACACTCCTGCATTGCTGGTGGGAATGCAAGCTGGTACAGCCCCTTTGGATGTTAGTGTGGTAATTTCTTAGAAAACTAGAAAACAATCTTTCTCAAGACCCAGTAATACCACTTTTAGGTATATATCCAAAGGATGCTCAATCGTGCATCAAGAACATGTGCTCAACTATGTTCATAGCAGCATTGTTTGTCATAGTCAGAACCTGGAAACAACCTAAATGCCCCTTGACCAAAGAATAGATAAGGAAAATGTGATACATTTACACAATGGAGTACTACACAGCAGAAAAAAATAATGACATCTTGAAATTTGCAGGAAAATGGATGGAGCTAGAAAACATTATTTTGAGTGAGGTAACCCAGACCCAGAAAGACAATTATCACATGTACTCACTCATAGTGGTTTTTAAACATAAAGCAAAGAAAACCAGCCTACAAACCACAATCCCAGAGAATTTAGACAACAATGAGAACACTAAGACAGACTTACATAGATCTAATCTACATGGGAAGTAGAAAGTAGAGAAAGACAAGATCTCCTGAGTAAATTGGGAGCATGGGAACCTTGGCGGAGGGTTGAAGGGGGGAGAGGAGAGGCAGGGAGAGGAGCAGAGAAAAATGTAAAGCTCAACAAAAATCAATTAAAAAATCAAAGAAATATTATATATATATATATATATATATATGATAAATACATGCTCTTAATCCCACCGCTGATGAGTAAGAGATAGGAGGGTCCTTGAGGTTTACTGGCCTGCCAATCTGGCCTTACAGGTGAGCCCCAGATCCTAGAGATCTGTTTCAAAAAACAAGGTAGATAGCTCCTGAAAAATAGCAACCAGGGTTGGCCTCCACATTCATGTGCTTATGCACACACGTGTACACACACACACATGCACACACAGAGCAAGAAATTAAATTTTGACATAAAAATTATTTATAGCAAGTAAAATAATTTGCTTAATTTGGTAAATTGATAATACTCAATAATGATGTCTCTGAACTCAATCATGTTCATCAATTCTAAGCCTTTTAAGACCTGTTAGAATCTATGGTGAGAGGAAGTATAATGTATCCTTAAATCAAATAAATGATGTACTAGTTGCTTTCTATTATTTATGCATTTGTATATGTATATATTATATATTATATTATATGTGTGTGTGAAAGACACTATCATCTTTTAATCAACGTATCCTAAGACTCTACCCAAACACCCTTTTTCCATTGTCTCCTTGATTTCTCTACCATCTACAAAGTTAAAATAATACATGGAATCCGAGTCTATATCAACTAATTTTTTTTGCTTTATCTTTAACTTCAGTTGCAGAGTTCTCCTCATTCTCTGAGGTTTCTGTCAATCTACATTTTTAAGTAAAATCATAAGGTTTAGATCCTGTCTCTAAATCCTAAATTCAACTTCTATTCATTTATCAATATGGCCAGAATATAAATTCTCTGATGCTTTAATTTATTACATTTTATGACAAATTGTGCTCCCGACGCCACCAGAACAAGGTGAACCTCTCACTGTGTTAATGTACCATTGTTCCTCTGCTTCCAGATAATAACCACATTTTAGTATATTATATATAAATATATACATATTATATTGTATGATTTCTTTCTGAAAGATAAATGTAAGTTAATTCTCTTTTTTTATTTATTTTATTAATTAATTTATTTAATTATTAAAGATTTCTGCCTCTTCCCCGCCACCACCTCCCATTACCCCCTTCCCCCAATCAAGTCTTCCTCCCTCCTCAGCCCAAAGATCAAGCAGGTTTCCCTGCCCTGTGGGAGGTCCAAGGACCACCCACCTCCATCCAGGTCTATTAAGGTGAGCATCCAAACTACCTAGGCTCCCACAAAGCCATTACGTGCAATAGGAACAAGAACCCATTGCCATTGTTCTTCAGTTCTCAATAGTCCTCATTGTCCGTTATGTTCAGCGAGACCGGTTTTGTCCCATGCTTTTTCAGACCCCGGCCAGTTGGCCTTGGTGAGTTCCCGATAGAACATCCCCATTGCCTCAGTGTGTGGGTGCACCCCTCGCGGTCCTGAGTTCCTTGCTCGTGCTCTCTCTCCTTCTGCTCCTCCTTTGGATCGTGAGACTTCAATGTACAAATGTCTAATAAATGTAGAGTCTAATTCGTTTGGAATTTGCTTTCCCCACACACATAGAACTATCATACAAATCCAAAAAAATAGATTGCTTGATATGATGTTATAAATCTATGATAAACAAAAACTTTCGCTGTTTCCTACCCTTCAGTAAATGAATTAAATGTGGAAGCTGAAGAGAAATGACAGGAAACTGACGAGCAAGGGGATAACACAGGACAATGAGAGACTGCTCCTGGGAGCACATTAGATAAAAGGAAAATATAAATCAAACTGAGAAAATGCCCTTTGAGTGACTTTCCGACGGAGTGACATAATCACACGCCAAAAGCCATATGGGAGAGTTCAATGATTTTGTGCCCGGGACCAGAGGTTAGAAAGGAGCCTGGCTGGGAGAATGATTTGTTTTGTTTCTTGAGAGGAGGGCCAAAATGATGGATACTTTGACAGTTTCTGCTGGTTGATTAACAACTGCCCCATTTTTTAACCTCTTATGAGAGATAAGACCGGAAGGGCAGACACAGCGTGGGAGGTGCTGAGAGAACAACACTGAAGGTCCAAGGAGAGTCAGACGGCACAGGCACATTCTGGCGAGATGCAGAGCCCAGACTGATGGATCTGACAGGTTCATGTGCCAACTTTACTGCATTTCTTTTTAACAAGAAAGTGCCATGTTTCCAGGATTTAAAAAAAAAAAAAAACTTTAACCCCTTTTGCCAAAATTTGTAACATCAATTTGTACTCCTTTTTGAATTTTTAAATATATGTAATTTGTATATGTGTATACATAAGGCAAGGTATTGATGAAAAATATTTTCACTTAAAAATAAAAATATAATTGTCTACAGAAAAGGTCAAATAGTTTGACAGGAAATCACATACCAGAAGTTTAAATTTTATGCACCATACTACCAACAAATTACCAAATTTCTATTTGTTAATTCCAATCCCACTCCCTGAGGTTTACTTTCAGTTAGTACATGGTTAATCTTTTTTTTATTGTTTATTTATTAATGATTTCTGCCTTCTCCCCGCCACCACCTCCCATTTCCCTCCCCCTCCCCCATCAAGTCCCCGTCCCTCATCATCCCTAAGAGTAATCCGGGTTCCCTGCCCTGTCAGAAGTCCAAGGACCACCCACCTCCATCCAGGTCTAGTAAGGTGAGCATCCAAACTGCCTAGGCTCCCACAAAGCCAGTACGTGCAGTAGGATCAAAAACCCATTGCCATTGTTCTTGAGTTCTCAGTAGTCCTCATTGTCCGCTGTGTTCAGCAAGTCCGGTTTTATCCCATGCTTTTTCAGACCCAGGCCAGCTGGCCTTGGTGAGTTCCTGATAGAACATCCCCATCTTCAAACTCTATTACAGAGCTACAGTATTGAAAACAGCTTGGTATTGGCATAGAAACAGAGAAGTCGACCAATGGAATCGAATAGAAGACCCTAGCTTTAACCCACAAACCTATGAACACCTGATTTTTGATAAAAGTATACAATGGAAAAAAGAGAGCATCTTTAACAAATGGTGCTGGCAAAACTGGATGTCAGCCTGTAGAAGAATGAAAATAGATCCATATCTATCACCATGCTCAAAACTCAAGTCTAAATGGATTAAAGACCTCAATATCAGTCCGAACACACTGAACCTGATAGAAGAGAAAGTGGGAAGTACTCTACAACACATGGGCACAGGAGACCACTTCCTACGTATAACCCCAGCAGCACAGACACTAAGGGCATCACTGAATAAATGGGACCACCTGAGACTGAGAAGCTTCTGTAAAGCAAAGGACACTGTCACTAAGACAAAAAGGCAACCCACTGAATGGAAGAAGAACTTCACCAACCCCGCAACAGACAAAGGTCTGGTCTCCAAAATATATAGAGAACTCAAGAAAGTAGACCGTAAAAGGCTAATCAACCCAATTTAAAAAATGGGGCACTGAGCTGAACAGAGAATTCTCAACAGAAGAAGTTCGAATGGCCAAAAGACATTTAAGGTCATGCCCAACTTCCCTAGCGATCAGGGAAATGCAAATCAAGACAACTTTAAGATACCATCTTACACCTGTCAGAATGGCTAAAATAAAAAACACCAATGACAGCCTTTGCTGGAGAGGTTGTGGAGAAAGGGGTACACTCATCCATTGCTGGTGGGAATGCAAACTTGTGCAACCACTTTGGAAAACAGTGTGGCGGTTTCTCAGGAAATTCGGGATCCACCTACCCCTGGACCCAGCAATACCACTCTTGGGAATATACCCAAGAAATGCCCTATCATACAACAAAAGTATATGCTCAACTATGTTCATAGCAGCATTGTTTGTAATAGCCAGAACCTGGAAACAACCTAGATGCCCTTCAATGGAAGAATGGATGAAGAAAGTAAGGAATATATACATATTAGAGTACTACTCAGCAGTAAAAAACAATGACTTCCTGAATTTTGCAGGCAAATGGACGGAAATAGAAAACCTGAGTGAGGTGAGCCAGACCCAAAAAGAGGAACATGAGATGTACTCAATCATATTTGGTTTCTAGCCATGAATAGGGGACGTTGAGCCTATTATGCGTGGTCCTAGAGAAGCTAATTAAGAAGGTGAACCCAAAGAAAAACATTTAGGCGATGAAAGGAGACAGAGACAAAGACCCACATTGGAGCATCGGACTGAAATCTCAAGGTCCAAATCAAGAGCAGGAGACAGAGCATGAGCAAGGAACTCAGGACCGCGAGGGGTGCACCCATACATGGTTAATCTTTTTTTTTTTTAATTTTGATTTTAAGGATTCTTTTTTTTATTCTTTTTTAATTAAAATTTCCAACTGCTCCCCGTTTCCCATTTCCCTCCTCCTCCTCCCACATATTGCCCCCTCCCCCCACTCCCCTCCCCCTATCCCCACTCCACTTCTCCTCCCTCTAGTCCACTCCCACTCCCTCTCGATACTGAAGAGCAGTCCAAAATCCCTGCTCTACAGGAAGACCAAGGTCCTCCCACTTCTATCTAGGTCCAGGAAGGTGAGCATCCAAACAGGCTACGCTCCCACAAAGCCAGTTCATGTATTAGGATCGAAACCTGGTTAATCTTAAATAGTCAATTTTTCTTTCTGAAGTTGCTTCTTTTTAATTTTTATTTCTCTTTATGATGCTCTACTTGCATGTATATCTGTGTAAGGTCAAGTGCCTTGGAACTGGAATTATAGGCAGCTTTGAGCTCCCATGTGGGCGCTGGGAACTAAACACAGGTCTTTTGGAAAAGCAACCAGTGCTCCTAAGCACTGTGTCATCTCTCCAGCACTTGTTTGAATGTAAACTCACTTAACTCCAAAATGCAGTTTGTTCCTGTATTTGTTAGAGTTTGCATATTTGTAAAGAAACAGTGTTTCTTTAGGATGTTCAGTCATATCCAACAAGGCTGTCTTCATGTTTGTTGAAGTTTGCTTTTTGTTCTTCCAAAATAGTTTTAATTTTCTATATTTGTTATTTGTTTAGTTCTTGTTGAGTTTATGCCTGTTATTTAATTTTCATTATTATTATCAGAAATTATTTGTTGTCCTATATTATCTTAAAGCTGGGTATCATTTTAAGTATTTATCAGTGTTTCTCTCCTATTTTATTTCATTTAATCCTCACAATAAACACTGTCTTTATTTTTTTCCTAAAACCACAGGTTCAAGAGATGGTTTACTCCAGTGTGTTCTGTGGCTACTAATGATTGTTTAGAAGTTGAGTTACCTAGAAAATCATGAGTTACAATCAATATCTAAAGGAGACATGAAAAAACAATGGATCAAATCTAGAGATTTCATACAGAAATGCTGGCTTGGTGTGAAGCCATAATTATAAAGGAATGTGCACTGTACAAAAGAAAGATGGTGGCCGGGCGGTGGCGGGGCACACCTTTAATCCCAGCACTTGGGAGGCAAAGGCAGGCGAATCTCTATGAGTTCAAGGCCAATCTGGTCTACAAGAGCTAGTTCCAGGATAGGCTGCAAAGCTAGAGAGAAACCTTGTCTCAAAAATCCAAAAAGAATAAGAAAGAAGAAGAAGAAGGAGGAGGAGGAGGAGGAGGAGGAGGAGGAGGAGGAGGAGGAGGAGGAAGAAGAAGAAGAAGAAGAAGAAGAAGAAGAAGAAGAAGAAGAAGAAGAAGAAGAAGAAGAAGAAGAAGAAGAAGAAGAAGAAGAAGAAGAAGAAGAAAGAAGGATGGTATACGCTTTTTTCTTCTTGAAGGGGAACAATAATGAATGATTCGGGCTTTGACTCCACCCCTATTGAAAAAAAAAATGAAAGAAAACAAAATAGAAACTATAACTGCCTGGCTTGAGTAAACTAACACATTTCTTTGCGTTGGAACAACCTTCCTAACTATGGGCCAAATTTAAGGGATTAGATACTGATCCGAAAATTGGAGCCTCTGATACAGAAGTATTGTACGAGTGGTTCAGGAGAGGAACTTGGAAGACAAGGAGGCACGGCATCACTCAGAGTATCTGATGGCCCAGTGAACATCACCTTCAACCTGAACAGTGCAGCAGGGGCTGTGGAAATCGCTGTGAAGCCTGGCATGCACCTGCACTGTAGCAGTGCAGCGAAGGACTAAAGACAGTCTCAGTAATGGAGACAGCCTCACAAGAGATAGCTTGTGTTCACCTCTGCCTGCTTCTCACTATCAGTGAAAACCAAACCCTTAGCAGTGGGCATGAGAACAGGGCTCTCTGAGGCAGCATGGGGCTTTGGCGTCAGGGGCTCTGTTGAATGAACTTGTTTTCTCTTGGAGAATCTCTTTGTTCTTCCTCCAGTTAGTATCTGAGAAACAGAGATTAGGGGACTGGGATAATTTCTTTTAAATTAAGTAATGTTTTCAGCATAAGTAAGTTCCACGTGTAACTTGGTATTTCCAGCTATACTAAGGGAGAGAGTTCTCTTTACAGTCATCTGCCATAACCACCACAGTTATGCCCTTCAGGAGGGTTAAGAGAGAATGTGTGCCTGCACCTCTCTTTTGGAAGATTTTTCAGAAGACAGTCTTCTACTTTGAAGACATTTGGCAATGGATTAAAGCCTTCTGCATAGGATAACGGCTTTTTGTCTTTTTTTTTTTTTTGAAAAACCATTAGAAACAGACAGCAGCAATTGTGGCTGTGAAGTCTGTCTTCTTGATAGACACTTGAATATCCCCGTGTTACTCTAATAAGAGAATAAGTACACAGATGACCAAGTTTATGACAGGAGTCATTGCAAATGGCTGTACACAGTGTCTTAGGTATGACCACAGGCCACATCTGTACTGTTTACTCAATAGCCGGCATTATTCAGTGGACAATATCATGAAGGGTTGTGCTATTTATAACATAATAAATAGTTGAAGCAAAGCTCAGGCCTAATAAAGAATAAAAAGAGGCCAGAGTAAAAAGAGGTAATTTGGCAGAAAGAAAAGGACAGTTTTTCATGGGTAGTTTATCTTTGAGAAAGAAAAATCTGTTGCCACATTTACTATGTTAGTGGGAGGTGAGAAAGCTAACATGAAACAAATTATACATTTTCATCGCATCGCGTGTTTGTTTTTCAGTGCTTTGAGACTTTCGGGATTTCAAGCTTTCATAGCAGTAACTCAGCCCAGCATTACCACATGCATCACCTTGGAGAAGCACAGCAAAATGCTTGTTTGTATTCTCTTTGCGCACCGAGTAGGCCGGAATCATTCTCTTCAAACATCATTTACAAAGCACTGTAATGAGCACATGTAGTCAGCAAGACTTTAAAAGTTAATGAGAAACAGAAAACTTTAGGGGGTCATTTCTCAATATGCTCAGGCTCCAAACTGGGTCTGTGGCTTAAGAAGAGCACTTCTGACCTAAGAGTAGATTTCATTTTCAGGACAATGAACTCAGAACAAAGACATCCATCTTGTCTTAGACCCAATTAAATGAAAGGAACGGAAGAAAGAAAAGAAGGAAGAGGAAGAATCATGGAAGGAGAAAGAAGGGAAATTTAACATGGTATTTCTGTGAGAACTGCAGAATAAGGAAAACAATATTATCCCGGGTTAAAACCCTGCACACAGCTCAGGCAGCTAGTGGGAAGGTGGAAATGCAAGAAAGCACAGCAAAACAAGTGTCCTTTAGCTGGACTGGTTTTACTTTAGCTTTAAGGAGAAGTATGAGGAGGGGGCGCTTTATGAGATGTTTAATTGGGGAAACAGAATTGAAGTTACTATACAGGGCATGGCCACAGAGAGGTGAAATCTCCTTCTCTGCTAATTCATTAAAGACAATAAGTGGCACAAAATGTCAAGGAGAGCATGTCATTAGAAACCTGTTGCTCCCTTGCCTCTGGAAGGCCTGGTCTCCAGGCACTAGCCACTTAATGAACCTCTCTGAGAATCAGTATCATTGTCTACAAAAGGAAAGGCTCAGGGAGAAAAGGTCACCCCACCCCCAGAATTTAAATTTTAAATTTAATTTCATTAAAGGTACTGGAATTTGGAGTTTTTGAAGCAATGTGAAAGGGCATAGAAAGAAATTCGTGAATATTAAGCACTTTTAATCTTTATTCTTTGGGGGAAAAAAGACTCCAAAAGTTTTATAATAAACTGACGGCATTTCCTTTTTACACTTAGTCCTTGAATATATTAATTCTTAAAAAGTAATTCTTGCACGCTTCATTTTCCATCCCATATTTGAAAAACTAAAGTAATGAGAAGAACAAAGAACTGAAGAATGGAACTGAATGGGAACTGAAGTCCCTGCTGCTCTATGGTGAAAAACAAAATTTCATGTGTATAGCAGTCGACAAATACATCACTTTGCTATTTCTACATATTTGTAAAGCATTGTTTACATGATAACATAACTGTGCAAGCATATTTCTTTTTTCAGAGTAATTCCAGGATAGTCATAAAACACCATGATTTATGGACTTGAACAGTTATCCCATTTGGCTTACCATGCACCAGAAAGGATAGGGTATTTTTTATTCTAGCTTTTGATTTAAGTCTAGAATCTAAGGATGGATAAAAGATCTGTTGAGACAAAGTTTAACTTGAGCACAAGAAAAAACTGTTTGCAAAAACAGCTCTCTCCTCAAGAAAAATACAAGAAAATATATAATCTTGTGCCAAACCTGTGAGGCTATGGCTTAGACACAGACTCAGGCTTCACCAAATGCCATAGTTAAATGTGGTTACCACTTTATGATTTTTTAGTAATATAACAAATAAAACCATAAATCAAGATCTTTTCAAGTGTACTGATGGAAACACCAAGAAGGCCAATACAAAAAAATGGGGAATATAGGCCCAAGATGTTGTGATAGTACTCGAAGGCTTTAGATTTGTGCAAATTCGGGTTCTACCTGGACATTCCAAAGGAATTTACATAAAAATCACACATAGAGGTAGAGAACAAATGATTCTTTGGGGACTAAGATAATTCAAGGTCATTTACTCTGGAGAACTGCATTAACTGTGTTCATTGACATTGTAATCAGCCAGTCATCCTTGTAGAAGAATATTCTGGAAACTTCAGTTCACATATCCATGTTCCAACGAGAAACAAAACACAAGCAAAGGAAAAAAAAAAAAGTTAAGTGAGTGTTTTGCCAAAATATTTAGAACAATAAAACAAGACCAAATAAAATTGGCAAACCAGCAAGTGCAGTCATTCCAAGGCTTCTTCTGTCCTGAATCTTCTAAACTAGTCTCTGACCAGGAACCATTTATACTTGATCAGCTGCTTGAGTCTAAACCATATGCCTCATAAAAGACTGGAAATACCTTCAGGCAAAGTTAAATATTTAGAGTTGAGAGCATCAAAGCCTTTTACCCGAAGGGTAGAGAGTTGGAGCGAGCTGTCTTACAGACTACTGAATTTAGAGCTATTAAGAATTAATTCTCTAGACTCTCACCACACAGACAAACAACCTAGGTGACTTTTCTCAAAGTTACAAAAAACTTTGGATTAGAAGACAGGTTTTCTATGATCTAGCACAGTCTATTTCAATGCAAATGCTCATGTCCACCTGTATAATATTGAGTGAGAAAATTCAAGCAAAATTTTTTGGAATCAAATCCTGTGCCATGCATTTCTACTGGGAGAACATCTCATTGAGCAATGCTTTTATTACCTTTTGTTTCCAGCCTCAAATTGTCTTGGGCTATCCTAGTCCTTCTACAGTTCCAGACAAAGTGGAGGATCTAACTGATTAATGTGGTTGAGGAATGCTTATCGTTACCCAAACTAGTGTGTTCTCAGATGAGGCAGCTAACAGGACAGGCTGTAATCACTATTTGTCAGGAATTGTTTCTATGACAGAACAGACAAGTATTAGTCTGTTTGTTCAACCAAATGTAAGATAATTATTTGACATCCATCCACCTAACCTTTCTGTAACATGCGTGTTGAAATTTGTATGAAAGTTGCCTTAAATTTCAGGGACTTTATTTTCTTATGACCTTAAATTTCAGACTAATGCTCAAGTTTTTAAAAATATTGTTACAAATATCACTCTGCATATTAATCAGCTTTTCCTAGATCAGTCATTTTATGAGTTAACTATCTTATAAAAACAAAGGTTTATATTGCCCCGGATTTATAGAGTGCAGTTTATGGTCAGTTGCCCCAGGTGCTTTACCCCTATTTGTTGTAGCAGAGGCACATGGCAAAAAATAAATAAATAAAATAAAATAAAATAAAAACTTTTCAGTTCATGGGAAGAATTCACAATTCTCGTCAAAGGCAGTCATTCAATTATCAAGAGGTCTTCCACTGAGTGCTATCTCTTAAGGCTCTACCGCATAGAAGTAGCATTATGGCCTAAGAAACAACCCTTTAATACATAGACATTGGATGGACATTCCACATCTTAAATATAGCAATATGTCAAATTCTCGTGAGATTTCATCTTCAAAATCAAATCACGTAACTGTAGTGGGAAAGGAGTCTTCTGTCAATGTACCTGCTCCCAATCCCTTCTCATCCTGTTGTACTAACACCACTCTGTCCAGTAAAGCAGGTTCTTACCCAAACTAGATTAACCATTAGCCATTAAACCCTGGCCAACAGTAATGTTCTTAGATCCCCTAGTTATTTATATGAAAATTGTGATAAAATTGTATTTAAAAGAACTTGACTGCACGCTATATATACAGGAAGTACTCAGGATACAAGTAGTCCACAAAGAGGTGTTTTTAAATCCCAGCTTACATAGAAGAGTCAGTGAACAATAATATTTTTAAAGTAAGAAAAGATAAGATAAAACAAAAGCACTTTAAGACTCCAATGATGTCAACTTGTGGCTAATTATAAAAGCATCTCAGCCCTCTGGTGCCAGCTCCAGGGAGACAGGACCTGAAGGTCTTTTCAGTGTATAGACTTGGTTTCCCTGGCAAAAAGCAGTGATTGAGGTAGGAGTTATGATTCCTTATAAGCCTAGGTTCTGGCTTTAATAGAAGGAAACCAAGGAATGCCCTTGAACTTGCTTCTTAATAACCCTTGTTCCATGGGGCCTCGTTTCAGGGAAATCTATTCTGGCTGCCCAAAATACATGTTATGGCATTTCACTTTGTAGTCAATACGGATTTAATGCTATTGTTTCTGTTCAATTCAGTCTCTGATACAAGTAATCTGGACTGTTCCCCTTCTTCTGGTCATGTTGTACTTGATAAAATACTTTTTGTAGCAATTTCCACAACCTGTTTTACTTACATAATTGTGTCCTCATGGCTTGTAAGTTTTTGAAAAAGTGTCAGTTCTGGGTTTGGCATATCTGTAACCACAAACTCCAAGTGCAAGCCAGGAAAACAGCCTGAGATAGTAAATATTGGGATGGAAAGAGTTAATAAAAGAGTGGATGGTATTTTAAAAAGTCCCCTGAAAAGTAATATACATTTTGTAACTAAATGTTACATAACTTGCAGCATTCATTTAAAAAAAATAAAAAGTCTTATTTTCATATAGGTGAAACTTCACAAAAAACTTTTCCGGAGAAACGATAGAAAGAACATGTTTAAAACTTCACAGATGATTTTCTTAAAAAAAAAAAAAAAAAATTCCAGAGCATGAGGAAATCTTTTCTATTTGCAAAAAAAAGAGCAAATTAGTGTGTTCCCACCTCCCAATGTATGTGAGACCTTTTTAACAACTGTATCTTCAAAAAAGACTGGACTCATTGGGACATGAAAATGTATGCATGTTTCTTTTACGCAAGGGGAAATTATATAGTAAACTTGGAAAACAACTGCCCATGGACAATTAAGTTTATACTATGTGTTTATTTATTCAATGTGTATCTAGTTCTAACAGCTTTGTGTGTATGTGTTTGTATGTATGTACATACAATATGAGGGATGGCAATTAAATTAGACCCATGAATTTTCACTGTGCATTGTAATATTTAATTTCCATATATGTAAATTAACAACAAAATGTTGACCATACGCCTTTCTTTCTTTTTTTTATTTTTTATTTTTATTGAGTTCTTCATTTTTCTCTGCTCCCCTCCCTTTTTCTCCCCTCCCCTTCAATCCTCTCCCAAGGTCCCCATGCTCCAAATTTACTCAGGAGATCTTGTCTTTTTCTACTTCCTATGTAGATTAGATCTATGCCAGTCTCTCTTAGGTACTCATTGTTGTCTGAGTTCTCTGGGATTGTGATTTGTGGGCTGATTTTCTTTGCTTTATTTTAAAAACCAAGTATGAGTGAGTACATGTGATAATTGTCTTTCTGTGTCTGGGTTACCTCACTCAAATGATGTTTTCTAGCTCCATTCATTTGCCTGCAAATTTCAAGATGTCGTTATTTTTTCCTGCTGTGTAGTACTCCATTGTGTAAATGTATCACATTATCCTTATCCATTCTTTGGTCTAGGGGCATTTATGTTGTTTCCAGGTTCTGGCTAAGACAAACAAAGCTGCTATGAACATAGTTGAGCACATGTCCTTGTGGCACTATTGAGCATCCTTTGGATATATACCCCAAAGTGGTATTATTGGGTCTTGAGGAAGGTTATTTCCTAATTTTCTGAGAAACATACTCCTTCCTATCTACACTATTACTAGCTAAATCTTGCTACGATATATTGCCTCTCTGATAAAACAGCTTTAAATCTGAAATATACTTAATTAGAATTTTTAAATTCTCTTTTAAATTAAAATATTTGGCATGCTACATAAAAATTAAAAATTTACACATATTGATGGTATCATATCTTTTAAAATATGTCGGGCAATGGTGGCACACGCCTTTAATCCCAGCACTTGGGAGGCAGAGGCAGGCGGATCTCTGTGAGTTTGAGACCAGCCTGGTCTACAGAGCTAGTTCCAGACAGGCTCCAAAGCCACAGAGAAACCCTGTCTCGAAAAAACAAAAACAACAAAAATAAATAAATAAAATAAAATACATCTATAGTGCACACTAAAATCAAAGTTAAATATGTCCTCTTACTTACTTATCACTTCTTTATGGTGGAAATATTCAAAACCCTCCTCTTGGGATTTTGTGTAATAGGACACCAATGTTTTTTCTGTCTTACTGTAACTTAGTTTCTGTTCCTAAAGCTCTCATTCTTCTCAGTTATTCAACATCCTGTGGAAACCCCTATGAGTCCAACTTGTTTAGATTCCAGTTATGGTGAAAGTATAAGCTTCACATATTATCTGCCAGCATTCTTAGCCTTTTGGTTGGTAGGAGCTTGTTGTCTGTTAAATTAGTACACATGGATATTAGATCAGACACAGAGGTGGGCAAAGGATGTCTATGGCTATCAGAGAGGCCGAAGACAGCCTATGGTTTAAACTGTAATTAGACTGGGGACCGGCAACATTCTAAATGCCCCACAATTATTCAAAACTAGTCAGTCAGCCTTGCAGAGTGGTCCAATGTAAGCTGCAGTTCTTCCCAGAAACTCATGCACAGCCCTCATACTAAAGATGGTTTACACAGCATGCTGACAATGTCACTGCATTCTGAATTAATCCGCACACTTACTCGTACCTATTTGAAACTGCCCCTTGTTTTCCTATCACTACTTACATACTTCCATCAGTTTGAAGAACTGCCCTTGACATTACTTGTAGAACAGTTCTCACATAGACACTGTCACCCAGACTCTGTCGTTCTGAGTCATACCTTTCACAGCTTTGTAGTCTTCTTAGTGATGATTGCCTTCTTCTGTATGGTAAATGGCTCGTGCTACTCCTTCCTTACCTGTAAATTCTCATGAGACAAGTTTTCTATAATACAAATTGTGGTGTCAATTTATAGTTTCCATAGCTCTTCTCTGGTAGCTTTGAATATACTCTCTTTATCGTTCACATTTTTTATGTGATACATTGAGGTAGACTGGCTGAGTTTATTCTTATTGGCAACATTTGGCCAGTGTATATATGGAGAGTTGTGCAACTTTCAAGATCTGGGAAATTTTCTGTTATTGTTACTTTGAATGAGAAAAATGCCACTAGCGTTCTCATATTTTTACTGAATGCTTGTAGCTACAGCATTTGCTTTTGTAATGTTGTTCGAAGTTCCCGTGCATTTTTATCTTTCTTTTTTGGTAAATGCTCTAGGATATTTTCAAGCACAATGATTTTGAAACTACACTTCCATTTAGTCAATCTTTCTGCATAATGGTTTCTTTTATCACTTCTATCACATTTTCAACTTTGCTAGATTAGTTTTCAGCTCAATAATTTGTTTAATTCTTTTGAAAATTAGATCAGTCTCTAACTTTCTCTATGAATATACTGAATTTTTTCTGTATTTTTCAAGCTGATTGTGTTTGTTTTCTTACAGTAGCTGTTTAATTTATTCTCCTCGGAGTTCTTCCGTTCCCATCACATTCTGATCGGTTCCCGGCATGTCATTTTCATTGAAGGTGATGTCTGGGTTTCCTGAAAGCCCTGGGTGCATGTTGGCTTGCAGTGTTATCTAGTCATTGGAAGACTTATTGTTCATTTCAGTCTCACTAATCTTACTTTGTTTGTGCCTTTTTTTCTGAGAAGTTCAAAGAAGGGCTTCTATTTTCTTCAGGTTTTATTTAGCTTCCACTGTTTCTGAATTGGATTGTATCAAGTTGCCTGAAATCTGCAACGAGTATTCCATCACTATTCCTGCTTTTGCAGACAAGTCCTGCTAATGTTTCCTGAATCTTCAGTTTATATCATTCCATTCAGAATGAACCAGGGAACTTCATAGAAAGTGAAGTCCATTTCCACTAAGTGCCCTTCATTGACCGGATGAGCCAGATACCTCGAGAACTAACACTGGGACTTTGAAAAGAGCTGGAAAGATGCAAGTATTGTAAATGGCCCAGTCTTGGGTTCCTGTACCAGGCCTGGAACTGTGTCACTAAAAGCTGTGTCACCAAGATCATCATAAAGCTGAAGAAGAAGGAAGACCTATTTTGCTATGGGATACATATTGATGAGATGGACTCTTGGCCGAAAACCATTGCAACTTAAAAAAAAATGAGAGTACCTGCATTAGAAATCCGGTATACAGTGGCCATAGACCTTTATTTGATAATCCTAACTAACCCAGAATTTTTTTGACACAGTAACTCCTTATTTTAACAAGCTTATAATGGATATTTGGTATAGAGACAGCTGTGTTTATGTGGTTTATCACTGGGGCTATAATGGGTATACTTTAACATGTAGCTAATTCAAACAAATTATTTGTGGGCAACATAAAGAAATAGTAGTGGCCCTATACCTAAGTCTCAGGAAACATTGCAGAAAAGGGGAAGGGACATAAAGATTCTTGGAGCCAGAGGATCAGAGAGTTTATTATGAGGCTGTGTCTATTAGTCATAACAGAAGCTACACCCATAAAATCTCACAAACATGGCTGCCCAAATGTTCAGTGAACAAGGATAGCACCTAAGAACATGATAAACTGGATGGAAAAAAGCCTACAAGACCTACAAGGCCTCAGTCCTGCACAAAGAACTAAAGGCAACTGAGAAAAGCTGGGATTAGAAGAGATGGCCTTACTCAGTCTTAATCAAAATTGGAGAAATTAGGAGGAATTATTAGCAGATATGGTCTATTGAAGGAGATATGCCACTAGGGCACGGGCTTTAAGGTTTTCAAATTCCATTTCACCAGTTAGTTCTCTTGGCTTCATGGTCATATCTCAAGACATGAGCTCTCAGCTATTGCTCCAGTGCCCTATCTGCCCACCTATGGCCATGTTTCCCATGGCAGTCATGGACTCTAACCTTCTGGAATTGTAATTCTCCCATGGCAGTCATGGACTCTAACCTTCTGGAATTGTAATTCCCCAAATTAGATGTTTTCTTTTACAAGTTGTATTGGTCATGGTGTTTTATCACAGTAAATGAACATAACTAAGATAGTTTCCATGAAGATTGCCTGCACTCTTGTATGTTTACTAATGCTTTAATGACATGTGGGATTGTTCACAATCTGTATTATCTATAGAATTACATTCAACCAAATTAACTTTGACCAACTTTGACTTTCCCCTGCTTACTTTTAGTGAAGTAATGTCTTTGTAATAGCTTTCATCAAGAAGAGTGAAATGCTTTCCTTTTCTATCTTACAAAAGAAATTTAGATTTCTGGCAACTTCTCACCCCATCTCATGTAACTAAACAGAAACTCAGAATAAAGACCCCTAATGTTTAATATCTCTGAATTATCCCTTCCCCAACAAAAAGAAAAAGTCTAATGAGACAAACTAAGAGAATTAAGAGTTTAAACCTACACTATGTCCTTGTTTTGAACACTTTGGGATTTTTATATTTAAAATTTGTTGTTTGTCTATTGTACAAACCATTTATTCATTATAGAAAAATATTTTTGATGAAGATATTCAAAGTAGCTTTAGAATATATTATACTAGATATATTCTTTCATATATATTAAATATATCACTTAAACAACTGTATCTCTAAAAATTATATCTTTGCATTATAGAGAATTTTTCAAATTTGCATTATAAAATGGTTATGTGACTCAATGCAATGTTAATCTCTGCTAAATAAAATCTGCAACAAATAAAGTTGCAGATGCACAGCAAATTACTTCAAAGAAAATAATAAGTGTTTCTTAGTTGTTAAAGGTTTGAAATTGGCCTTACTGGAGAGTTCTTTCTTATGTTCCTTTCTTTATGAGATGCAGTCATTGTCAGCTGTAATGTCTGACATCACAAATAAGTTGGTACTGGTTGAATTATTGTCTATAGTAACACCTCCATTTCTTTCTCTAAAAACTTTATTTTTATGTCTATGAATATTTCCACACCTGTATATACCTGTGCCTCATGCATTGTTGGAGTCCATGGAGGCCGCTAAAGAGCACCCTGTCCTCTGGTACTGGGGTTTCACATGTTTGTGAGCCACCATGTGTGTACTGGAAACTAAACTCAGATTCTATGCAAAAATAGTTAATGGTCCAAACCACTAAGCTGTATTTCTAGCTGCTCCAATGAGCTTCTTGAGTAGCTTTGCCATGTGGTGTCTAGCTTCTTCCATGTATGGAATTCTAGGCAGCACAGCAGAGATGCCTAGGTTTTTATAATTAGGACTTGAAAGCATATCATTTCACTGTACTTTGCTGTACATATAGTGTAGGAGGGAACTATCAGGACTATTAAAGAGCCTGGAAGATGAGATGTGTGTCCATGAATAAAATTGTTAAAGTTAAAATTGTGGTTTAAAGCTAGTTTCTACTCTCTTATTACAGTGAATTCACTACTTATATCTACATAGAGTCCTTATGTTTAAAATCAGGACATTCTAGGTTTTATTCCTTTAATTCTCTATGCCATGATCTAGGACAACTAACTTTGCTCAAAGCATTTTAATTGTCTAGATCTGAGTCTGAAGATTAATTCAAATGACCACAGAGTTTCAACTTGGAATATAATTTGTCAGTTTAATTAATTCCTTTAGCCTAGACCTCCTCTGCATTAAATAAATGCTAGTGAACTAAGCAATTAATTCATGTTCCAAGAGTGACTTATTGACTTGTAAAGAGTAGCTTAGAAACCAGGAGATTTGGACTCAATTAAATATTTGCTCTCTGTTCTATACTAATACTTTTAATACAAATCACACTGGGAGGTTGTACACATGCAGGGTCTAAGTCAGTAGAACTGAAGTACGGCTGAGATTCTGCATTTCTTTGAGATCCGAGATGCTTATGAGCCTTACCACATTTGGCAGGACCACGTGGAACATGACAATGTTAGACAGTTAAAGTTTACTTAAAAAAAAAATTTATTTTAACAATCAATAGAATTGGGATTTTTCAGATTTATTCAGATTTGTGTACGTTGATAATTGCAAACAAAAAGACTGTATTTGGTGGAATATTTCAGCTACCACTTTCTATTAAATAATTTTTCCTAAAGAGAATATCATTTAAAACAAATGGCTGCCTATATATAACCTCATTTATTGTTTTAAGAAGTTCCATTAGTGGTTGATGTGCTATCTCTTTAGTAAATGTTTTTTTTCATATGATAAAATAATGTTTTCATTCATCTACACATATTTTGATTAGTCCTCATTTTTCTCTTCCAGCAGAAATCTAATATTTCTGACTTCCACCATTTAATGTGTACCCATTGTTTGACTCCTGTATGTGTTTTATTCATTCACAGCATGCCATGAATTATGCTATTGTTGGGGTCATTTCAATATTTTACTTTATTGTCTTCTGTCTCCACTTTGATCCTCATGAACATATTTTTATTTAGGACAATTATTAACAGAGAATATTTTATCTTGAGAATTTTTCTTACCATTACACACAAAGTAACTTTTGAAAACCCTATGAGTTAAGATTCTTGGTTGTAGTCAATGAAACCTGATTGCCTACTTAAAAGAAAAAAAATACATTAGGAAATTTTAAATAACACACAATACCTGATAAAGGAACAGGTATGACTATAGAAAGATGGCAGAATTACAACTGTTCTCTTTGCTGTGCCTCCCTGATAAAGTGTGCAAATGCCATATGCATCTCTCTCAGTGCTTTATAGCAATGGAAGGGTGGGGATAGTCATAGCATCCCAATTAAGTCTACTGTTAATTGGGAAGTATTGCATACAACGCTATCAATATAATAATAGAAGCAGAAGAAACATTTGATTTCGATCAAAGTAATACACTTTTCCTCTGTCTTCAACATAGACAGAGCCTGAAATGGCGGTTTGACCTTGTCATTGTATCATTGCTTCAGATTATCTGGTGTCCTCTTCACACTAGTATGGGTCTAAGCTAAAATACTTTCTGCCTCTCAGCTTGTTGTCTCTCAGTATAATACTTTCTCTGAAGGAAGAACACGAAATGATTAGCTATGATTATAAAAATGAGATGCCACAAATTCTCTTACTTTGCATAAGAATCTATTTCACCAAAAAATTGTCTGCCTTCAGATTCATATTTTCATATGTAAGTCATAGGATAGATTACTTCTTTGGAGAAACAGAGTTGACAAGTGATTAATTGAAAAGAGTTATTCATAGGTGAGTGTCACTAAATGCCTGAGGGAATTTTGAAGGAGAACTAAGTGGCAGTTCTTGAGAAATGCCTCAAGTACCAATCAAAGTATTTATACTAATTTGAAGTGTGAGATTTTTAATCCAATATCTTGTAATCTTGCCAAATTTGAGACTAAGAACAAAGTCCCCCTTAAGATGCTCACTTCAGCTACCAGCCATGAACTTATCAGTCTAAGCTGCCCTGACTCATGACAAGCTACCTAAAAAGTCAGAAAATTCCCAGTGCTCTGTCAGGTTGGACAATTATCTCAAATTCATGGACCTCAAGAAAATGCTATTTTTTATAGCTTAGTTTTTACTATAACAACAAGATAATGATAAAAAAATACAAACAGTCAAAGAGGGAGAGAGACAGGAAAGGTCTAGAAAGATTCCATATAAGAACATGTCTTCCCATCAGAAAGTTTCACTCTTTAGTGTGTCACAGTCTAACGAGGGAAGTGCACCCACACTTTGCATGCAAAGCTTTGTGAGTGAGCCCATTGTTTTCACCATTAATTGTATTACTGGCAGTACTTTGGAGTTTGCTCCAAGCTGTCTTCCTTTCCCTAGAGATTAGCTCATACTGAATGACTAAATCTTGATTCTTTAATCACGTATTTGCCTTTCTGTAGTGGTCAACTCCCCACCACAACCCAAGGTATATTAGTATCAACAGTGGAGAAACTCACCTTAAGTTACTCATTAGCATAAAAACTATTAGCTACAGTCATAAAGCCTACTGAGAAGGATAAAGGTAGCCCAATCAATCAGATTATTCTGAGGTTTTGAAGACTACCCAGGAACAAGGGACAAAGGCCAATTGATTCCTTTATTACATATACATGTGGTTATTTTAACATTGTGTATAACTTCATAAGGTAAACTATACCTTTCAGGCTCTACAAAAGAAAAGAATTCCAACAAAGAGAATGAATGAATCTCTGAGATTTCAGCTAACAATATATATTGACTATAATCAACAAATATTCAACATCGTTCAATAATAGAGTAAAACTGCTACAATACCCATAAAAGATCATTGTATATATAAATGATGGAAAATGGTGCCAATTTTAGTTTATTTTTCTGAAAAATAAGTGGATAAGTGGAAAATAATATTTTGTTTCTTTACTATATAAATGTGTAGGAACTAAAGATGGACTATTGTAACTTACTGAAAAAAAAACCCTAGAAGTCAGTATCAATCATGTTAAATAATGACTTGTTCATATGAGGTTTTTCTGTTTCATGATAGAAAGAATTCATTGTAAATCTTGTTAACCTGTGAAGATAGGAAGTTTACTAAGAAAGGAACAAATATTTCATCCCTTTGATTTTTCACATGGAAGTAATATTTTTTGAAGCTCAAGGACCATTTTATTAGAGTTTGAGAGAAAACCAAAGGGCAGGCAAACTGTGAGTCTTGGCAGCTGTGGGAAGGAAAGAGATGGAAAAGAGCTAAGAAAATGATGCCTTTTAATGTTTGAACATTGAGAATGGTGCCTTGGTTAGGGCTTCTGTTGCTGCGAAGAGACACCATGGCCACGGCAACTCGCAATGGAACATTTGATTTAAGCTAGCTTGCAGTTTTGAGGTTTAGTCCATTATCATCATAGTGTGTGGCATGTAGGCAGACATGGTGCTGGAGAAGGAGATGAGAGTTCTACATCTTGATGAATGTGCATTGAGATACACTTCCTCCAGCAAAGTCACACATACACAAACAAAGTCACACATACACAAAGTCATACATCCCAATACTGCCACTCCTTATGGGCCAAGCATTCAAACACATGAGTCCACGGGGCCTATACCGATTCAAACCACCATAGATATGGATCTTGGCTACTGGTTGTGTGATGGAAGGGAGGATGAGTAGTACCAGTAGTACCAGGAAAAATGTGCTGAGACCTTTAACCGGTATCTGAAAGAAAAACGGAACAAAAAAAGAAGAAGAAGAAGGAAAAGTTATACTTTTCTGAGTTGGACCTCACCAAAGCAGGCAGGTGTCATGATGGAGGCTTTGTACAAAGCGGTGCCACCTAGAAGTAATCCTGTAAGTGGAAATTTCTGTTGTCTTTCAAAACAAATGTTTAATTTTCAAATTACTATTTTATTGTAAACTCTCATCTGAGAGTTACTATGAATTCTGAAAACATTGTTATTTTGTTCTTAAGTTACACTGTCATCTAGTGGTTTCAAGAAATCAGAGCCAAAAAAAGTATGTGTATTTTATCATCTCACTTATAAAAAATATGAAATGGGTGTTTTTTCTTCGTAATATCCAAAATTTCTCTGGCATTTTTACCACATATGTGCTTGGATAACTTAACTAATTTATGTCATTTTCATTGAAGCATGTCGTTTCCTTTGCCAGCCACATGTAGACTATAAGAAAGAATATACAATAAAAAAAATCTTGGGTTCTCAGTAGATTAGATAACAATTTTTTGTATTTTACTAATAATCAAGACAAGTCTGATTGTATAGCTAAAATATCTAATTTGTCTCCCAAATACTCAGTTAATAGGAAACCAGAGATTTCTGGGTTCTGTTTCAGAATACATTTCTTTTCCATGTGCATCTTTTCCCAGACTGAGACAAGACACCATTAGCACGTTGCATGTAATGACTTCTTTATTGATGCTATGATTATGAACATTACCCAAGAATCAGAGATAATTTCTGATATAACTTAAGAGGATATGCTCACAATATCCTATTTTCTACAGAGAATCAACTGAATCAAAGCTGTAAAGTCAATGAAGACTGACAAGTAGGGAAGGGACTTACAATCCAGCCTGACTTGAGCTTTGTTTCACAAAATTCCATCTACCCCATAGCTAGAGTTTCTCTTGTGCCAACCCTTCCTGTGCCTTTCTTCCCCAACCCCAGTAATATAGAACAGGGCTTCACCATGTGTTTCACCCTCTGGGGGAGAAATTTGATAGACGGCTAATTTAAAGGGATGTATATTAGATGAATGCTTGCAGAAGGCACACAGGACATGGTATTTTGAAGAATCCAGCATATCTCCACCTATGGTAAACTGCTGGTATCCATGCACTAACAACAACATCCACAATTAATACAAGACTTTTGTTACTCAGAAAAATTAAAGTCACTGGGCTGTTACTGTTTAGTGGTTTCTGCTTCCTTTTCTGTAAAAGATAATCCCAAAAATGTCAACCTTTATCTTAAAAAGACAAAAGTTATAAAACTAAACAGAATAATGAAGATTTTTTTTGTTTATTGCTTAAATGGAAGAGCTAGTCTCCAAAAATAAATAAAATTAGTGGTTCCTGCAGGTGGATTAAGGCCTCTTTTAACTTTTGATAGTTTTTTTTTTACAATGTTCATAAGAAAAACATATACCTTTTGAATTTCATCCAAAAACCCAACCTTACATTACATCTTTAATATCAAGTAGAAGACTTTATTCTCTTTGTGTTCAAAGCAATAAGCCAGAAAACGTCCATGAAGATTTTTGGTGTTCAGTACTTGGCATTTCAAAGCAAACTGTAGGACTTCGGGATTTACTAGCAGAGTTGGAGCATATCATATTACAGTGAATCAGAAATCAACTTTAAAAATAGATTACCAGGCTATTTGCCTAAAACTTTCTATAATATTTATGAGAATCAATTTATCTGCAAAATTTTTACCTAAGTATTTTATATGTTATGTACATTTGTCTTGGAATTAGAAAGAAACCCTTTTTGTGTAACTCAACAACTATCAACATATAAGTAGCTGACAGAATACATAGTAGGACTCATAGGCTCCATTTGTTTATAATAACAATGCTTTTATGTTTTATGGCACCATAGAAAATTTTATAATCGTAAGGAATTTGATAAATACAATATAAAACCATGTAAATCCCTTGGCTTCCAAGGTCTCACAAATGTAGAAAATGTTGAACTCTTATTGACTCTACCAAAAGGAGCAGTAATATATTATTATTCATTGCCTTTCACCTATATTGATTTTTGTTTGTACAAGGTATATATGCTTTATGTACTTATGTATAATATGTAAACATGGGTACCTACATATGGAATATTAATTACATAGATGAAAAGAGATGCATGTGGTGAAGTGAAAATATTAGTGCTAAAATCATCAAAAGAATATACATTCTGAATATTACAGAGCAGCTTGTGTCTTCAGGATCATGACTATGACAATCTTAATCTCTGAAACTATGAAAATCTTTTTTTTTAAATGATTTTTTTTATTCTTTTTTAATTAAAATTTCCACCTGCTCCCCGTTTCCCATTTCCCTCCCCTCCTCCCAAATATTGTCCCCTCCCTCCACTCCCCTCCCCTTATCCCCACTCTTCTTCTCCTCCTCCCACACCATTCCCCCTCCCTCTCAATACTGAAGAGCAGTCCAAATTCTCTGCCCTGCGGGAAGACGAAGGTCTTCTATCTACGTCCAGGAAGGTGAGCATCTAAACAGGCTAAGCTCCCACAAAGCCAGTTCATGTATTAGGATCGAAACCTAGTGCCATTGTCCTTGGCTTCTCATCTGCCTTCATTGTCCGCCATGCTCAGAGAGTCCAGAATCAACCCATGCTTATTCAGTCCCAGACCAGCTGGCCTTGGTGGGCTCCCAATAAATCAGTTCCACTGTCACAGTGGGTGGGTGCATCCCTCGTGGTCCTGATTTCCTTGCTCATGTTCTCCCTCTTTCTGCTCCTCATTTGGACCTTAAGAGCTCAGACCGTTGCTCCAAATTGAGACTCTGTCTCTCTCTCGATCCATCGCCAGATGAAGGTTCTAAGGTGATATGCAAGATATTCATCAGTATAGGATAGGGTCATTTCAGGTTCCCTCTCCTTAGTTGCCCAAGGTACCAGCTGGGGACATATTCCTGGACACCTGCGAACCCTTCAAGAGTCAAGTCTCTTGCCAACCCTAAGATGGCTCCCTTAGATAGGATATATACTTCGCTGCTCCCGTATCCTCCCTTCCTATATCCCAACCATCCCAATCCCCCGAGCTCCTCCCATCCTCCCCTTCTCATGTTTCTCATCCCATTTCCCCTTTGCCCCTTGCCACCTCACCGGCAAGTTCCCAGTTTTTGCCCTGGAATCTTGTCTACTTCCCCTCTCCATGCGGATGACTATATGATTTTCTTTGGGTTCACTTTCTTTTTTTTTTTTTGGTTTTTCGAGACAGGGTTTCTCTGTGGTTTTGGAGCCTGTCCTGGAACTAGCTCTTGTAGACCAGGCTGGTCTCGAACTCACAGAGATCCGCCTGCCTCTGCCTCCCAAGTGCTGGGATTAAAGGCGTGCGCCACCACCGCCCGGCTTCACTTTCTTATTTAACTTCTCTAGGATCACAAATTATATGCTTAATGTCTTTTATTTATGGCTAGAAACTGATTATGAGTGAGTACATCCCATGTTCCTCTTTTTGGGTCTGGGATACCTCACTCAGGATAGTGTTTTCTATTTCCATCCATTTGCACGCAAAATTCGAGAAGTCATTGTTTTTTACTGCTGAGTAGTACTCTAATATGTATATATTCCACACTTTCTTCATCCATTCCTCCATTGAAGGGCATCTAGGTTGTTTCCAGGTTTTGGCTATTACAAACAATGCTGCTATGAACATAGTTGAACAGATACTTTTGTCATTTGATGGGGTATCTCTTGGGTATATTCCCAATAGTGGTATTACTGGATCTTGGGGTAGGATGATCCCAAATTTCCTGAGAAATCGCCACACTGATTTCCAAAGTGGTTGCACAAGTTTGCATTCCCACCAGTAATGAATGAGTGTGCCTCTTTCTCCACAACCTCGCCAGCAAAGGCTATCTTTGGTGTTTTTGATTTTAGCCATTCTGACAGGTGTAAGATGGTATCTCAAAGTTGTTTTAATTTGCATTTCCCTTATCTCTAAGGAGGTTGAGCATGACCTTAAGTGTCTTTTGGCCATTTGAATTTCTTCTGTTGAGAATTCTCTGTTCAGTTCAGTGCCCCATTTTTTTATTGGGTTAATTAGCATTTTAAAGTCTAGTTTCTTGAGTTCTTTATATATTTTGGAGATCAGACCTTTGTCTGTTGCAGGGTTGGTGAAGATCTTCTCCCAGTCAGTGGGTTGCCTTTTTGTCTTAGTGACAGTGTCCTTTGCTTAACAATCTTATATAATAAAGGATCGTCTGGAGGCATTACCATCCCTGACCTCAAACTCTATTACAGAGCCTCAGTATTGAAAACAGCTTGGTATTGGCATAAAAACAGAGAAGTCGATCAATGGAACCGAGTAGAAGACCCTGATTTTAACCCACAAACTTATGATCACCTAATTTTTGATAAAGGAGCTAAAAGTATTCAATGGAAAAAAGAGAGCATCTTCAATAAATGGTGCTGGCAGAACTGGTTGTCAACGTGTAGAAGAATGAAAATAGATCCATATCTATCACCATGCACAAAACTCAAGTCCAAATGGATTAAAGACCTCAATATTAGTCTGAACACACTGAACCTGATAGAAGAAAAAGTGGGAAGTACTCTACAACATATGGGTACAGGAGATCACTTCCTACGTTTATCCCCAGCAGCACAGACATTAAGGACAACATTGAATAAATGGGACCTCCTGAAACTGAGTAGCTTCTGTAAAACTATGAAAATCTTAATCTCTGAAGAGTTGGGGATCAAAAACCACTAGTTACATATACAGAAACAATTTAATATGAATAATTTTGAACTGAGTACTACAAACTGACAACTGGTAGACAAATAAGAAAGCAATGACATGCCAGGAAAATGGAAACTGTTGGAAGCAGCTCTGCCCCCTGGAACTGAGGAAGCGAAAGTTTCAGAAATTACAGAAACATATGTCTTTCGAGAAGAACCCAATGGATTCAGATCCCTTAATGTTATGCACTAATGCAGTTCATTCTCTATGCAGGAGACATGTAGCTGTCTCTAAAATGGTGAAAATAGAAAGCTGGAAAATTTACCAAGGTAAAGAAGTCTCGGAAATGATGCTCCAGGTGCAAGAAAGAAAGCCAGAAGCAAGCAGACAAAAGAATCCTCCTTCTCTAGTCTCCTGGTCTCTGTCTATTGCCTTTTACTGCATTTTCTAGCATTTGAAAGAAGTTTGTAATTTCTCAGTCCTACTTCCAAAGCTGAGAAGAGTAGACCTGGGAATTAGTCATTATGGTTGTAACCTACAGTACCAGAAAGTGCTGTTTCCCTTGATTTGGTTATCCTGTTCAAAACGTAAATCCACAGACTCTAATCCAATTTTTTTAAGAGACAAAATGCCTCTCTTGCACGCTCACACTTTTCACTGGAAATGTTATGAAATTATAACTGAAATCTTACTCTATGTCCCCCATACCACTTGCAGAGCATGCATTAATACTACATGCTTAACAAATGTTAGTTTAATGAATGAATGTGCAAGAGTGTATTCTCAGCACAACTTGGAGTCCTTAATTTTCTTTAAGCAATGAATTTTTCATTGCCTTTGATCACTGGAAAAGAATATAAATATTTATTCAGTAAAACTGTAGCAATGCAGAAATATGAATTCAAAACTTCAGAAGCTCTGGTGCTTAATTAAGGCAGTAAATATAGATTTTGCATTTCTCTCTTAAGCTACATAAAGGCATAAACAAACAAATTTACTTTCCTCTTTGGGTTTCCTGTTCAATTAAATCTACCTTTCTAAATCCCCAATAGTATATCGAACTCTCTTGGGATCTTTCAGTTTTCACAGAAGATAATGTTTGTAAGAATGAACTGAGTACACTGTTTTGTACTGAAAGGTGAAGAGCAGCATCTGGACCCCAGGCTGCAAGCAAGCTCTTTATATTTTAAAAAAATTAATACTTTATTAGTAATGAAAATGTTTCTTGTCATATTTACTGTACCCGATTTAATAATGAAGTTGTTATTATAAAAGCTTACAGTTAAGATTGTTTGAATTATTAGTCAATATTTTTAAATACAAGATATAAATATACCTTTTGCATATTTGAATTATATCTCCAATATTGTTAAATATAAATTATTAGAAGTTAATTACAGATGTTAATCCTACTTAAGTTATTAAAACCTATGAATATCAGCTTTGAAGAGAAAAACTAAATGATTGTAGAAATGTCGGGGATACCAGCACACTCCTAAGGTTTCCTCAGAACTGCATGTAGGGCAATTGCCTTCCTTGAAGGAATGCCTGAGAAATGTTAGCATATCAATAGACATAGGAGCTCAGACATGCATTAGCAGCAGTTCTAATACTTTAGACTCACCCAAATTATGAGTAACTACTGAGAAATGATTAAAAGTAAAAAGAGATAAGTCCTTATCATGACCATAAAAAGGAAATTTAATATGAGAAAAGAAATTAATAAATCTACTGATATAATTATAATTAGTACCATGATATTAAAAAGATACATGATCTTTGATAACCAGAATCTTATTAACACTCATGTACTAAGTAAATTTTTATAGTTACAACATTTAGCCAACATTGAAAAGGATCCTTTAAATCTCTCATTTTGTCGACGTATAGAACAAAATAAATATTTATTACAGTTAACAATATTCAGGGGAAATAAGTGGAAACTAATGTCGTTAAATTGCTACATTAAATCAATATGTGGAAATGTTGTGTTCCTCATTTTTGTCTGTCTTCATAATCACAACTTCCTAAAGAAGACCTTAAATGATCATACTGATGAATGATTCAGAGAATGTAGAAGACAAAATAAACCATAAGAAAAGATTGCTTCTAATACATTGGCAGAGTACATTTAAAAACATAAATTTAAATATATATGTATTTTGTGTACCATTGTGTGTATGTTTAAACCTAAAGAATGTGTAATGTTAAAGGTGAATCCAAATGTCAACTATGGTCTTTGGATAATATGATTTGTTATTGTAAATTCTTCAGTTGCAATGCATGTTCCATTCTACTGGATGTTGATAGTGGATGATGCCATAAAGCTTAGGATGAAGGGATATATGAGAAATACTCACCCTCCTTTCAATTTTGTTGGGAACTTTAAGGTCTTCATTTTAAAGGTTGGGGAGAGGATAATGTGCCTCACATGCAAGCATGAGGACCCGAGTTTTATTTGTAAGCTCTGTGACTCTGTGTGTGTGTGTGTGTGTGTGTGTTACAACTTTATAACTAAAAGCTTTAATAATTGCATACAACTCTGGAAAAAATGTAGTGGCATTTCATTTGTATTTTAATAAATACAACTTGCCTGTAGATCAGAGAGTAAAACAGCCACACTGGTCAGCCTTATAGACCAGGCAGTGGTGACACACACCTTTAATCCCAGTAGCCACTTTAGTTACCATAGAAAATGGGTGGTTTATGTCTTCAATCCCAGCCCTCGAGAGGATTATAAAATGGGAGAAGACAGTTCTCAGGCAGTCTCATTCTAAGATTCCTGGAGGCAGGATCGCCATTTTTGGACTGAAGTTAAGGTAAAAGGCAGTTGGTTGTTTTGCTTTTCTGGCCTTCAGGTTGAACCCCAATATTAGTCTCTGAACTTATATTAATTATGCTTCAAAAGTATTTGTTATCCTTCCAATATTCAATAAATATAAGAAAAGCACTATTTCCTCAAAAATAAATGGTCTTTTTCTTTGAGGAAGGGAGTAACATTATTAGAAAATTTGCACTTATATTTAATTTAAACAGTAATAGGAACTACTGCATTCACCACTGCAGAATTAGTGTTATCATTTTATACAAACTTCTGATCATCCCTCTGCTTTGTAACTGACAATTCTATTTAGCCAATATCCTTGCTATCACCCACACCTTGAAGAACGTTTACCTTTAAAAAACATTTATCATGGTATCACAATGCAAAATCTATTTTCTTTTGTAAATGAAATAGACACCCTTTAGCAGATCTGCTCAGCTCAGTCACCTTATGTAACTGAAGCCTGGTATCTATTAGTTAATAATACTTTTCAGACTTGGAAACCACTAGTTTTGTATTCCATTTTATGGAGCTGAGAATTTTAGAAGGAACTGAAATTTTGTTATTCTTTCTCTTAATAAAACAGCTTTCCTTGTTTTATTTTTTTCTTATTGATTGGGAGGCAATAAGTGATTCATATTCCACAGCATTCATTTATAAAATTATATTTAAAGTTCTAACATGAAAAAAGGGTGAACTTTACCAATTCATTTCCCCCCATGTAATTAAAAATATAATCACGCCAGGAGGTGGTGGCACACGCCTTTAATCCCAATACTAGGGAGGCAGAAGCAGATGGATCTCTTGAGAGTTTGAGGCCAACCTGATCTATAAGAGTTAGTTTCGGGATAGCTAGGCCTGTTAAACAGAGAAATCCTGTCTCAAAAAAAAACCAAATAAATAAATAAATAAAATAATTATATATTTACAGGTTAAAGGATATCTCAATGTAAGCAACTGTTATCAAGAAAAATCTTTAAATTATGATTTACGATTTTCAGTGATAAAGTAAGTAATCTATTGTCTTTAAAAAACTGGTAAAGAAAGAAATAATGGAGTTCTTAGACTCAAAAACAGGTAAATATTTTGATTTCTTGTAATGAGTGGCAATGAACAAGTGATGAAATTGTCTTTCAGCATTTAAGCATGTATCTGAAGCACACCCACTTCCTACTAGTCCACCTGTAGTTAATTTCGCAGGGTTTAGGCTGATTGCAGCAAAGGGAAGAAGTCCAAAGTTACTCCCATTAGCCTCCATCAACAGTGAACAGTTCTCTCTGCTATTATTGCATATACATGCAGCACCCAAAGGAGATTTATTTTTCATCTGGAGCTCAGAGAAATGCACAATAGGAGAACAAATGAAAAATACCATAATTGCTAAGGGGTATTATCATGCCTGCTGTGATAGATCAAATCTGGAAGCTTAAAATAAACTAAGCAAGCATCCAGTCTACTAAAGACCATGAACCAAGTAATTGCTTACTTTTCACAGAGTTCAGTGGAAAGTCAGCTGTTAAAGCAAAGTGATTTCAGCTCTGCCACTGAACAATAAACATGCTCACCAGAGCTTGACTGTTTTTCTGTTGTTCTTTTCTGTGACACTTGGCATAAAACAAAGATCAACTCCATGAGGGCACAGTGGGTTGAAGGCAATGATTCGACATGTTGCAGGATAACTTTTCTATCTCCATTAACCAAACTTGTTTTCCTCACTAGTGCACAATGGCCTTAGAGTTAAGAGGCACGGTTCTAGACATGAGCACATCATCTTCAAGTTAACTCTTACTCTGTTGCACTATACAAATAATAAAATTGGGATCATATTTCTGGCACCCCTCTTACCAGATGTTTGCATATAACAAGGAGAACTAGCAAAACAATTAAAAAACAAGCAAATAAATAAATAGATAATTGTGAATGTTATAGTTTCATGCTCAAGAAGTAAACTAGAGGGAGAGCCACAGGAGTGAGGGCCTAATATGCATTTCAATTCCTGCCATGTGACTTTGAACATGAATGAAGAGACCACTGCATAGAGTTCTCCTAGTTCCATGAATTTCTGAAGGGAACAACCTTATCATTGCAAAATGAGATGGTGTCTAGTCAAGTTCTGACACCATGATACTTGTGATAGATACAGTTGGCATCAGCACTTCTCAACTGCATGCAGAGTATAGACTGATGATTTAGGAAAGGAGACTCCACGCAGGAAAGAGGTGACTTCTGTCACATGTTCTGTGGTATCTAGACAAGTGCACACAGGCTAAGGCAGCTTCCTCTGCTCATAGCATCTCCTTTTTACACAGCATACAATTATTGTAGTGTTTCTCACCTGAAAAAAAAATGCTACCTTTCTTATGGAGTAGTTATGAAAACAAAATGATTAAATAGTTATAGTAAGGATTAAATAGTTATAGATAATAGGAAACATTTTTAAATTAATAGGGTTCCATGAAAGTATGTTAACTTCTTAAGATACATTATAAAATAATGTATTAGGAAACAGTGAAATAGAAACAGAAATATATCATGTCTGAATGTAAAATAGTGACATTTATCCTTAAAGATCTACATAAAAAGCTTACTGGGCATTAATGGTATATTAGTAAATGCCTATTTTCATAGAATTTTGCAGTTATTTATCATATTGATTTCCAAATTTCAAGGCCTGTGATTAAATGAATCATTGAATATTTATGGGAACCTTTTTTAAAAATGTACAAAATATTTTTGAACAAATTTAGTTACTCTAAACATGTTGCTCACCAAATACAGGCAAGTTGCAATACCTTAACAGTGCTTCTTCTGAATGCCTTTGTTATCTGTGCTATGCTACACACAGATTTCTGTTTTTGAGAGGACTCATATATCAAACAGTACATAGAAATACAAGCCAACAGCTTCTAGTTGCAACCTTCCATTGTCCAATGTAGCTTGCAAGGCAATTATAATAATCAGAGACTTTAAACTGAAAAATGCCTAGAATTGTCTGGAATCCTGTGACCAGTGATTAGTGTTTAGTCCAAGAAACTAATCTATAGCATGATACCAAATTGAACATTGTGGTCAATGAATCAAATACCCTGATTATTAGAGGATCATCATAAAAGATGTGAATAACTGCTTTTAAAGAAATAAAAGAATGAAAGCATTTCACAAATGAGCACTACCACAAATGTGCACATTTTAAAAATTCAGTAATCATAAGCAAGACCTAGAAATATAATTCAATGAGGCACTTAGCTAACATGTTTGAAGACTGGGCTCAAACTCCAGTGCTGCAAAGAGTGAAGCCCATGCCCCTCGCAATGCTGAATCATGCATGGGCAGCCCATTTGTATTGGGTTTCATGGTCTGAATTGATGAGGATGACTGACTAGGTCTCTTCCTCAAGGAACAGTTTCTACCAAGACACTCCCTGGATTCAGAGTCCAGAGCATTAACCATTACACCATGGGAGCTGGTGCCCTGCAAAAAGTGGAAACGACAAAAGGTAACTGAACGTAGAGGCCAGCTTGGAATCTGACATTTCTATAACTATTCTCATAACCTAAAAGGAGTGCAGGTTTTTGTTGATGCCACATGAAAACCTGTTCTAGAAGGAAGCTTGCTCCAGCTTCCTAATTGGAAAGTGGCTGTACTTTGACAGTGTGTGTTGGTCCTTCCTCTGGAAGCTGAGATATGAGTATGAGTGGCTGAAGGATGTACAACTGGTAAACCTGACAAGGAAACATTTGAGGGGGACATCTGCTACCTTATCTTCTCCATGGCATTGACATTTTCTTGGTTTGAGCACTCATGTCTTCTTGTTTTCGATTTTAAAAATGTTTAAAATTTTTCTCTGCCTTCAGTGGCTCTCATTCTTCATGTATCTTCTACTAGTCAGTAAAAGTCTTATAAAATACCAAGTTTTTATTTTTCTTTTATTGAAAATAGATTCTCTTCTTATACAGTGTATCCTGATTATAGTTTCCTCTCCTACTTCTCCCAGTTCCTCCCCACCTCCCCTCTCCTATGAATCCTCTTCCTTTCTGTCCCTCATTGGAAAAAAAAAAAGTTTTGTAGCAGGTAACAACCAAAGATGACAAAATAAGATACAACAAGGTGAACCAATATCTGTTGTATTGATGATGGGCATGGCAACCCAAAATGAGGAAAAGTCTCAAGGGCAACCACAAGTTTTTACACTCAGGAGTCCCAGAGAAATGCTAAACTAGTCACTATATTAAGTACATAGAGGATGTGTGGGCTCTGTGCTTGCTGCTTCAGTCACTGTGAGCATATAAACACCTTCCTTAATTAATGCAGAGGGCTTTGTGTTCCTGGTGCCCTTCCTTCTTTCCCTCTGGCTCTTTTGTTTTGTTTTGTTTTTTTAATTAAAATTTCCGCCTCCTCCCCATTTCCCATTTCCCTCCACCTCCTCCCACATATTGCCCCCTCCCCCTACTCTCCTCCCCCTATCCCCACTCCTCTTCTCCTCCCCCCACTCCATTTACCCTCCCTCTCCATACTGAAGAGCAGTCCAAATTCCCTGCCCTGCGGGAAGACCAAGGTCCTCCCACTTCTATCTAGGTCCAGGAAGGTGAGCATCCAAACAGGCTAGGCACCCACAAAGCCAGTTCATGTATTAGGATCGAAACCTAGTGCCATTGTCCTTGGCTTCTCATCAGCCTTCATTGTCCGCCATGTTCAGAGAGTCCAGTTTCAACCCATGCTTATTCAGTCCCAGTCCAGCTGACCTTGGTGGGCTCCCAATAGATCAGTTCCACTGTCACAGTGGGTGGGTGCACCCCTTGTGGTTCTGACTTCCTTGCTCATGTTCTCCCTCCTTCTGCTCCTCATTTGGAAACCATTCCACTTCCTCTTGGCTGGGATTATCTGAAGAGAGGAATTTGATGGAGACATCAATTAGACTTTCTCTTGGCACAATATCTGACTGTGGGTCTCCAAAACTGTTCTCTTCTGCTGTCAGAAGAATCTTCTGAGAATAACTACAAACAATAATCATCTATGAGTATAGTAGAATATCATTAGGAATCATTTTATTGATTTTTAGGCCAGTAGTATTTGCTTTTACCATGGAACTATAGGCTATTTTGTCTCTGTCTCTTGGTTATACACTCAGTGTTGGATTATGGGTTCCTTCTTGTGGAGTAGGCCTTAAGACACACCACATTTGGTTGGCCTTTGAAAGCTTGTGCCACCATTGTCCTAGGACATTATGCAGGCAGAACAGAGTGTATGTTGAAGGTTTTATGGCTGATTTTTGCCCATGTTTCCCTTTCAGTAGCCTTCAGAGTACCCCCCCCCCAAAAGAGTTTAGAATGTATGTGTGAAGGCTCTGTGGATACAGCAACTTGATTTCTCGTGTTCGATGAGTTATGTGATTGTTGTCCTCAGCAATGGAGGTGCTGCTGTCAATTGATAGAGTGCAATCCTTTGTCTTAGAAACAGCATGGATTGTTTAGGAATTTTCATGGGACACCACCAATTTAATTAAATGCAACACAGAAACCTTGGTTAGCAATAAAAGATGGCTAGTGAGACTCCAAATTCCCCATTACTAGAAGTTCCCTTTAGGATCACCTTCATAGATTCCACTGTACTAGGTTTCCATAACACTCCAAATTGCCCCCAATTCCAGTTGTCTCTCCCCACACTTGATGTGGCATGTCCTCTGTATACGTGATCCTTTTTTGCATAACAAATAAAGCTGTTTGGGCCAATGGCTTAGCAGAGTAAAACCAGGTGGGAAATCCAAACAGAAATATATAGAGAACAGATATATAGAGAAAGAATAGATAGAGTCAAAGAGATGCCATGAAGCTGCTGAAGGAAAAAGGCACCAGAACCTTACTGGTAGGCCTTAGCCTCATAGTATCACACAGATTAATAGACATGGGTTAATTTAAGATGTAAGAGCTAGTTAGAAATATGCCTAAGCTATTGGCTGAACAGTATTGTAATTAATGTAGTTTCCTGTGATTTTGGGGGTCTGGGTGGACAGGAAAGCAGCACAGTCTCTGTTTATCCACATTCTCCTTCCACCCCATCTCATCCCCATTCCTGTCTTTACCTGCTCCCAGTCTATCCATAAAATCTATTCTATTTCCCCCCCTCTGAGGGAGATCCACGCATCTCTCCTAGACATCTCCTCTTTACTTCTTTGGGTTTGTGGATTGTAACTTGATTATCATTTTCTTAATAGTTAATGTCCACTTGTAAGTGAATACATACCATATTTTTCTTTCTGGGTCTGATTTATCTCACTCAGGATGATTTTTTTTCTAGTTCCATCCTTTTGCCTGCAAATTTCATGATTCATTTTTAACGACTTAGTAATACTCCATTGTGTAAATGTACCACATTTTCTTTATTCATTCTTCTGTTGAAGTGTATGTATGTTGTTTCCAGTTTCTGACCATTATGAATTAAGCTGCAACGAACATAGATTAGCAGGTGTCCTGTGGTAGGATGGAACATACATAGATCATATGCCAGAGAGTGGTAAATCTGGATCTTGTGATATACCGATTCCCAAATTTCTAAGGAAGCACCATATTGATTTTGGTAGGTGTTATATAAGTTGCACTCATACCAGCAATGGAAGAACATTCCCGTTCCTCAACACACTTTCCAGCATTATCTGTCACTGTGCTTTTTTGTTTTGTTTTGTTTTTATCTTAGCCATTCTGACAGCTGTAAGTAGTTTTGGATCACATTTCCTTTATGGCTAAGGCTGTTGATCATTTCTTTAAGTTTTTCTCAGCTATTTGAGATTACTCTATTGAGAATTCTCTGCTTAGATCTGTACTCCATTTTTAATTGGATCATCTGCTTTTTTTAATGTCTAGTTTCTTGAGCTATACAGTTTCACAACATGTATTATATATATATGATATTAGTCTTCTATTAGATATGGAGTTGATAACAAATCTTTCCCTGTTCGTAGGCTGCTGCTTTGTCCTATTGACAGTGTCCTTTCCCTTGTAGAGTTTTTCAGTTTCACGAGGTTCTGTTTATTGTCGATCTTAGTGATTGTGCTTATGGTATTCTATTCAGAAAGTTGTCTCTTGTGCCAATGTGTACAAAACTATTCCCCACTTTCTCTTCTATCAGATTCAGTGCATCTTTGATATCACTATTCTTTGTTCTCAATCATTTTTTTATACTTTCCTGCGGATAAATACCTTTCTATTCTGTTTCAAATTCCAATTTTATTGTTGATTCATATAAAATGTTTTGCCAGTGTTTGGTGCATGCTTTTATTCTCAGCACCTGGGAGGCAGAAGCTGGTGGATCTCTGTGAATTTGAAGCCAGTCTTGTGAGTTCTAGGACAGTCAAAACTGTACCACAGAGAAAGCCTGTCTTGAAAAAAAAAGTTTTACTGGTGTTGAAGAGAATAAATGTACCACTAAATACTCAGCAAATAAGTATCTATGCACCTACCATATTTTATGAAATGATCCTGTCAATCCTTACTCTGACAGATTCTGGGAAAGAGGGAGTCATTGTCTTCAGTTTGGGACTCACTAGTGAGATTACCAAGATCTAATGGATTATTCTGAATCCAGGGTCACATAAACAGCTCTGGTTAAACTCAATGGGTCACAAAACAGCAAAATGCCTTGATTGCAGGAAATACATCCGTGGGAAAGAAGAGGACTGGCAATGGTAGAAGAGAGAAGAGAATCAGAGAAAATAATCAAAGTATCTTGTGCATGTGTATGAAATTGTCAATAAGAAGTAAAATTAATCAGTAAAAATTTCAAGCTATATTTCTTAAAAAATTCAAAAGAAATATGAGGCAGGCTTCGGGAGGTAAGAGGAGATCCATGTCAGTGGAGCAAGCAGAATAAAGTTGTGCAGAACAAGCAAGACCAGTGAGTTCACCTCTCCCTTGCTGGGGAAGGTTATTGATTGGAGGAAGCAGTACACACAGTCATATGTAGAAAAAGATAGTCATATCCCAAGTCTAGGGAAGTGTCTGTGAATAGGATGGTACCTGCTTTATCTCCAACGGATGTGAACACTCTGAGAGCTATAGCTGCACCTTCCTGATGTGTATTCTTTTAACAACAGGCACGTACCCTGGCACGGGATATTCCAAATCTGTGCCATGAGCCAAACTGAAAGGGTCTTTGTAGCCAGTCCTCTCTGGAACCTCACTCAGCCACATTATTTGTAACACGAGAAAATTTCTAGCTACTTCATTTTAATTCAAACCAAGGTCTTGAACCTTTTGTGGAGTTTTGTTGATTTGAAGCAAGGCATATTTCTTTCAATAGTTCATCTATATTCCATTTAGTGTGCAATTTTAATTTCATCATTATCTTATCTATCTTTTGTCTTTTATTCAAAAAAGAGAAGCAAAGTGTCTGCATACATCAGTGGGTTCCAGGAACAATGGGGATATTATTCTGAACTGAAGGACTCCGAGGCTTTTATCTCTTCCTCCCAGTTAAGGGATATGAAGCAACTCTCAATTCCCCAGTAGAAGATTCCTGTGCTGGCTATTATTCTTAATCTTCCAACTCACTGAAATTAATGTTATCTTAGCAAAGAAATATATGTGTATTCCTTTTAAATTACTTTGAGACTACCAGAAAAGCTAACCTGAAATTCATTGGGCATTCTTTACCTCATCACTCCATGGCAGGCCACCTGCGTTCAGGTCCTAAGACAGGGAAGGGTCATGGGTGTGAAGAAATGAATTATCTGACCACTAGATGTGTTTCACACAAGTTGTAGACACTGAACAGCTCTAGCCATCTGTATTTATACATTAAAACTAGCATAGTTTTCTCTACTAACAAATATTTTCACCCTCCAAAATTGACCTCCAGGAAAAACAAATTATGTCAAATATGTTTTTATCTGTAAGTTTTATATTAAAACATCTTTAAACCAAAATCAGTACTTACTATTTTGTTAAGTTGCCCTAAAACAGGTACATCCTGTTTTTACATAACTAAAAGGTGATTGACATAGACACACATTCTCAAGAACAACAATCTCATTCAAAACATATTTACAGAAATAGAAGTGATCCGCCACTGATCCTGTCAGGACTGAATTAGAACAGTTTTCAGGGTCTGAAGTGGAAGCTGGCTTCCCCAGACAAGAAACAAGAGGAGCATCAGCTCCCAATGAATTTGAGGGGAAATACTGAAGAAAAAAAATGGGATTTCCAGGACCACATCTGTCCCAGGCAAGATTGACAAAATGACATTATAATTATAACTACCAAGAGAATCGTCAATATTATGAGAGAGAAGAGAGACTGAAGGTCACGCGGTCCTAAAAGTATTTTGCACTGTCCTGAAGTCTGCTGATCCTTATCGGGTGAGACTGCCCACATTGGGCTTTTGCCTCATCTGGAGAACCATTGGACAAACACTCATATACTGCACTGAAACTGCACAGCTTCTAACAATTCCACCCTTCTATTTCAAGCTGTAATGACTTCCAACACTTTCGGTTTACTGCCAGTATTTGCATTCAACTTTCCAAATCATGTACTTATATTTCTAGTTTGTCACCTCACTCTAGATGTTTGTCTACTGGCTTCTACTATGCTGTCTATAATACCTTATTTCTGCATAGAACGAATTATATGTGTGTGGTTTTAATTTCGTCTCATGTACAATGAGCTCCTGTGCTCACACATCAGACTTAGTCAGGAAACCTAGTTTTCCGGAATCATCATGAACATTTCTGTCCTGTTTCTCCTTCTACATCCAGGGCATGATGATTAGCATATTATATAATGAATATAAGAAATACTAGTTTGCTATGAGTTAATTAGTAGTTTAGCTAGTTTTTGTAAGTGGAAATTAACAAGAGCGCTAAGTGATGGAGTTAGAAGGATTGAGGATATGTAGACTGGCTAAATATTTTACAGATTCCTCACATTTACCATTCTGCCAGAACAAAGGTACTCTAATTGCTCTGCAAGTGGTATCTAAGTACCTAGCATGAGATTGTTCCATAAAATAGTCTAAATAAGCCTGAATTTTATAGTCTTAGAGTTGATGCAAATCCTGATACCTGAAATTCTATGAATAAATCTGAAATAGTCTGCATGGCCAGTTATAAGGTTACCTCAAAACATTTTTGATTTATCTAAAATCTTCCATGATTTGATCTGAACACTAGAGAGCTGTGCTGGATGGGGGTGGGGGGTGGGGATAAGCCAGATTCTCCTAGTAGCCTGACAGAAATCTAAGCCTAAGTTTCAGTTCAGTAACATGGGACAGAGCTAAATAGACAGTCCTCAGAAAAACCATAGCCTTCTGCTAGCTCAGCAGAAACCCCACGGCCCCTTCTGCTGCTTAGCAAGACACCAAAGCTCTTTTTCTGGCCAAGCAGGTGCCCCCCCCCCCAGTCTCTGGATAACTAAAGACAGCTTGCCCTACCTGCTGCTGGAAGTCCCTATCCACTAGAACCTTCCACCAATCATCCCCCATACTAATCTTTCCTCCACCAATCAGCCACAGATTAATCTCTCTTCTCTGGAATCCCCCTAACTTCACTTAAAAGGAACTTGTGAACTTCTTTGGAGGTCGCCAAGTGCCACCCCAATGTTGGAATTAATAAAAGGCTCTTGTTATTCCATAAGTGGCTGTTGGTCTTCTTTGGAGCCTTTTCTAGGACTCTAAAAAATATTTTAAAGAACAAAATAAGGCTTTCTAAATGATATGCCTGCTTATGCACCTGTTGCTGATAAAGGCTTATGTGTTAAGTAATATTAAATATGACATAGCAGAGCAAGGTGAATCACACTTATAATCCCAACATTTGAGAGGCAGAGGCAAGTTAATATCTATGAGTTCAATGTCAGCCTGATCTGTAGAGAGTTCTAGGCCAGCTAGGAATAGTTAATGAAATGTTTTCTCAAAAAATAAATAAATAAATAAATAACAGTCTGGCATAATTTTGTTTAGACACTGCCATCTTTATGTCTCAGATCATGTCTGTGAGGAAGTTTGCAGTGAGGTTGAAGTATGGATGGAGCTCCATTCTGACTATGGATTGGGACCCTAAAGGGAATAAAAAAGGGGAAAGGAGAAACTGCCTTGAGCAACAGCAGTCTCCTCTCTCCTTCCTGACTGTAGACATAATGTGGCCAGTCACTTCGCATGCCTCTTAGCTTGCATTCTCTACAAAGATGGACTGTAACCTCTCAACTGTAAATCAAAACAACTGGCATTCTTAAAATAAAAAAAAAAAAAACAAGTTAAATAGCATCTAAATGTCATTCATTTTGGTCTTTTTTTGAGGATTCTATAATAACTAAAAGTACTCTAAGATTTATAAAGAATTCAGTTGACTAAGTTTATAGACTTATTATGGTCAATTATTCAGCTTCTTCAGCAGTTTTCTCTATTCTATTTTTTATAAAATATATAGGAATTTTAGATAATTATTTATTTTTTTTCAATATTACAGTTATAATATATAGCTTCAGTAGAAAAACATTGATTGGACACTCCCATAAGTTCTGTGCACCATTCCCCAGGCATATTTTGTAGGGAGGATAGATTCCAGGTGGGGGATTCTGTGGCTGGATTTGTGTCCAGACTTCCCTTTACATAACCTACAGACCATTTGCTCATGCCAAAGAGAGAAGAATGGAAGGTTGAAGGCTTTATGCAGGTATCAGCTTGACCCCTCTATGTTCAGTGAGCTGTGTGAATATTGTCTTTGGCAATAGAGTCTCTGCTTTCAATTTTCACGTAGTAGCCTCCTGTTCTAGCATCAGCCTTGGTTGTTAGGGGCCTTTACAGGACTTCCTTGGCGAACAACTCAACCAAATCTACTCAGTCCACCACTAGAAACCTTGTCTGGCTACAAAGGATGGCCATTCTGGACACACTCTCTTCTATTACTAGGAGTCCTCATTAGGATCACCCTCATAGACTCCGGGAAGTTCCCACTGAACAAGGTTTCCAGATCATCTCCACATGATCTCATCTTATAAACTTAAACAAAAATGTCTGCTGGGATTTTGACAGTGATAATATTAAATTTATAAATTAGACAAAAGAGAGCATAATGTTTTTCCCTGATCCTTAAACATAAAATTTATTTCCATTTATGTATGCTTTTTGGTCATATATATTTATCAGAACTTTCTTTTAGTAATTAATAATTCTAATGCTACTCTATGTTTTTAAATTAATATCTTTGTGTTTAGTGCTAGAAATATAACTGCTATTGTATGTTGACCATGCAGTTTTAAACTTCACTACCTAATAAATTCAAATTGCAGTTCCTAAAATTCTATGGGAAATCATCCACATACAATCATTTTGTCTATTTGTACAGCCAGTTATGTGTTTTGTCCTCCAATGAAGACACCAATTTTTTCTTTCTTTTGTTTCTCTGTACTGGCTAAAGCCACTTGTAAATTCCATAAGAGAGATGGAGAGAACATATGTCTCATCATCTACTGATGTGCTATAGAGAAAATATGTGGGCTTTTCATCATCTATTATGCAGATGATAGGTAACCCTGAAATTCCTGTCTTCTGGTTGTTGAATCTTTGTCTGCTGTTAATGAACTAATAGTTATGTGTCATGTTCTATTTAGTTACTCAAATTTTGAATACCTTAACATAATAATGTGGTTTTCATTTATTTTTAAGTCTGTTAACATAATGAATTTTCTTAATTGACATTAAAGTGTTAAATAAACTTTATGTGCTGACTAGTTTCATGTCAACTTGACAAAAGCTAGAGTTACTGAAAGTAGGGAACCTCAACTGAGAAAATGCCTCCATAAGACCTGGTTGAAGGGGCTGGAGAGATGGCTTAAGAGCAATGATTGTTCTTCCAGAGGTGACATGGTATGTCCTGTATATGTCTTACTTTTATTGGTTAATGAATAAATCTGTTTTGGCCAATGGCTTAGCACAGTAAAACAGGCAGGAAATCTGAACAGAGATACAGAGAAAAAGAAAGTCAGAAACCAACCAGTTGCCAAGGAATCAAGACATGCAGAAAATTAGGTAATGTCATGGCCACGTGGCAATAGAAATGGGCTAATTTAAGATGTAAGGGCTAACTAGAAATATGCTTGAGCCATCAGGCAAACAGTGTTGTAATTAATATAGTTTCTGTATGATTATTCAAGTCTGGGTGGCCGGGAGATGAAACTGCAATGTTCTTATTTGTTTGTATTTTTGTGAAATAATTTGAAGAGTATTAGAGTTAATTCTTCTTTGAAAATCTGGTAGAATTCTGCACTTAAACTATCTGGCCCTGGGCTATTTTTGATTGGAAAACTTTTAATTAGTGCTTCTGTTTCACAAGGTCTGCTTAAATTGCTTATCCAATCCTGATTTGACTTTGCGACGTGGTAACTATCAAGAAAATTATCCCTGTCTTTCAGATTTTCTAATTTGGTGAAGTGTAGATTTTGAAAGTATGTCCTTATGATTCTCTGAATTTTCTCAGTGTCTGTTGTTATGTCTCCCTCTGTCACTAATTTTGTTAATGTGGATATTCTCTTTCTACCTTTCAGTTAATTTAGCTAAGGGTTTGTCAATATTATCGATGTTCTCAAAAAACCAACTCTTTGTTTCATTAATTCTTTGTATTGTTTTTTTGTTTGTTTGTTTCTGTTTTATCAATTTGAGCAACGAATTTGATTATTTCCTGCCACCTACTCCTTTTCGGAGTTGTTTCTTCTTTTTGTTCTAGAGCTTTAAGTGTGATGTTAAGTTCTTAGTGTGAGTTCTCTCCAATTTTGTATGTGTGCACTTAGTGCTATGAAGGTGCCTCTTTAAGGCACCTTCATTGTGTCCCCTAATTCGGGTATGTTGTGTTTTCAATTTCATTCAATTTTAAAAAGACTTTGACCTCTTTCTTAACTTTTGTCTAGACCTATTTTCGAGACAGGGTTTCTCTGTAGCTTTGGTGCCTGTCCCGGAACTAGCTCTTGTAGACCAGGCTGGCCTCGAACTCCAGAGATCCACCTGCCTCTGCCTCCCGAGTGCTGGGATTAAAGGCGTGCACCACCACCGCTTGGCTAGGTGAAATATTCTATCAATTTTGTTGTGTCCTTTTGGTTTATGAGATCATTTCTGTATAATTTTTTTCTGTTTGACCTGTCTGTTGTTGAGTAGGGTTGAAGACCCCACTGTTGGTGTATGAAGTTCAATATTTGATTTAAGCTATGGTAGTGTTTCTTTTATGAATTTGAGTAGCTTTGTGTTTTGTGCATAGACTTTTATAACTACAGTATGTTCTCAGTGAATTTTCTTTTCATGAATATGTAGTGTCCATGAGTATATATCTCTTCTGACTGGTTAGTATGAAGTCTATTTTGTCAAATTTTAAAATGGCTACACAAGCTCACTTCTTTGGTGCATTTGCCTGGAATAAGCACTTTATAGGCACTTCCTTCTTTGGGTTAAAGAAATTTTCATTTCTAATTTTGTTGAAATAATTCCTGGGCCTTTGACCTGGGTTTCTTCTTTCTCTATTCCGATTAATCTTTGGTTTGTTCTTTTCATAACCTCTCTAATTTCCTGTATGTATTTGTGCCTAGATTTTTTTTTAAATTTAGCATTTTCTTTGACAGAGGTATCCATTTCTTTTATCTTGTCTTCAATGCCTGAGACTTTCTCTTCCACATCTTATATTCTGTCAGTGAGGCTTTGAGTTTCTTCCTCATGTTTCTAAATATTTCATTTCCAGTTTTCCCTTAGTTCGGGTTTCTTTTGTTGATTCTACTTCCTGAAAGTCCTCAACTGTTTTATTCAGTTCATTCGGTTTTTTTTTTTTTTCATAGATTTCTTTAATGGGTCTATTCATTTCCTCCTTACCAACCTCTAGCATATTCGTAACTACAATTTTGAAGTCCTTGACATATGTTTCATCTACATTGGACTTTTCAGGGCCTACAGTAGTAGATTTGCTGGATTCTCATGGAGACATACTGTCTTGGCTGTTATTGATTTCATTTTCACACCGGTGTCTAGGTATTTGAATGTGGGATGCTTGTAGTTCTATGTGCTGATATCTGGTGTTTTTTTTTTTTGCTGGGAGGGGTGTGTTCTGTTCCTGATTTTTGCTGGTTCTGAGAAGAGTGTATTGGCTGTGGGTTGCCTGGTAGGGAATGATTCTGAAATCCTGCCAGCTGTGGGCAATAGAGTTCCACTTGAAATGTGTTTCTAGTTATTGGAAACTGACACTTAGGAATGAGGATGAACTACAAGGACAGCCCTAGAGTATCCCCTGGGGGGAGGAAAGCAAGGCATGTCACCAAGATCTGCTTAGTCTTCTTAGAATGGGGACAAAGAAGGAGTAGAACTTATGTGAATGTTTTTATTGAATTACTGCCTGGTTATATTGGTCAATTTTCAAAAATCTGCCTTTATAGTAAATATTTGAAAACATTTGATTTTAATATTTATTTAGAGGCTTAGGCTTGAAGATGTGTCTTTTATATTATAGTACATTAAGATTAAAGTGGCAAATTTTGCTTTAAATTTCATCCTAAAAGTCTAAATATTTTATTCATAAACATTATTATTCACTTTTTGCTCTTACTGCTACTGTTTCATTTCATTCTTTCTTTTTTATGTCTTAAAGGAAGCCCAGGATGCTATTTACTATTAAAAACTACTTCTTTCATGATTCTGCCTCATTAATGCTTCCTTTGTTCTACCTGGTATCAAGTGTCTCCTTCACTAATCTTGATTGTAACTGCCCTCATGTTTTTATTGCAAATATGCTTAAATTATTTTAAGGAAATATGAACGTGCAGAGGAAATATTAAAAATCCATTCTTGTTGAAATCCACTTACATTTCATTAGTATTTCTACAATGATGTGGTTTCTGAATCAACATGATTTCTCATTAACAAAGCAGTTCAAGTAAGCTAAAAGGAAAAAGGGAGAGCTTCGTGAATGGATTTTCAACTTGCATTTAAAAGAAAGGAGAGTCCTAATCATGTATTCATAGGCTCCTGGAACTTAATTTTGTCATGTTAGCACCAAAGAATGTATGGCCAAGCTTAAGGCTTGTCAATTGCTCTGTTGCCTCCAGAAACTTACCTTCATTCCACCAACGTGAGAGATAGACAATCACCTTTTCTTTCTTTAAAAATGTTTGAGATCCTACTGTGTGCCAGCTACCACATCTGTCTCTGGGGTTATTAAAACAGGTATAGAGCTGTTTTATATCTGAGTGTATAATCTAGTAGAGAAATACATGTTAAGTAGAACAAAGAAATAAATTTCCCTACTTTGTGTACATTTTAAAATTTATAAAGTACTCTTGTATATAATGATAGGAAGATAAGGACTATGGGAAAAACAGTAAAGAAGGATGGCACAAAAGAACAGAGCCATAAGACAAGAGACAGTATTTAAATGACATGGCTTGGGTAGGTTTCATTATAAAGGTGATATTAATTTATAATTATATCTGAAATGATTTGATCATTATACAATTTCTACCACTTCTGTGTGTTATTTTGATTTTTATTTCATGCTTAACTACATTATTTGGGCTTCTTTGTAAACCTAAGAATTTTTAGTTGGCTATTGTATTTGCTTTTTCCATTTCTCAGGACTAAATTTAGTTGCATTCATTTTAAACCATGTTGGATTCTTCTCTGGAGCACAGGAGAATTGGTTGGAATCATTCTGACCCTTTCAATGTTTCCTTGTAAGCTTTGGAAGCCAATGCTCATAACAGCACTTAATGACCCTTTAAAGCAAGTAGTATCTGCTCAAGTCTCTTCTGAATATTCTCTTGTTTCCTGAGACCTTCCATCTTCTAATAGATGGGAACAGACTCTGTTTTTTGGACCATGTGGGACACATTGGGTGCATTCGTGCTACCATCTTCTGGTGGTCTTATCTTTGACAAGTGCCACTGTCTAAAGTCTGAGTCAAGCTAGCCAACAACTGGAGATGCTTCCCTATGCTGATCTCTTCCACCTCTATTAGCCACATAGACCGCATCCATTAGGCTACTACTCCTCTCTGGAATTCTGCCCTCTTTCACTCAGCAAACCCTGAAATTGTAGCTGGACTTACTTCTGTACACCTGTATCCAGAAAGTCACCATCACACCATGGCTTGGGCAGGTAGGACATAGCCTTCCCTATTTCAGGAGCCACATACTTATAGAACCTAAACACTTGCTGTCTCCTAAACTCATAATGGTTGAGCCCAGGAGGACAATTCTCATTGATGTGTATTCATGAGAAAGAGGAAGTTGCCTCCCTTACAGAAATGTAGAGAACATTTCCCAAGCTGTAAAAGGCCAATAACATCAACCACTCACATTCTATTGTCTTGTAATTTCTCATCATGATTAGAAAACATACCATGTGTGGTGCAGAACAATTCTGTATTCTGTCAATTATGTTTTAAATAAATTCTGATTGGCCAGTAGACAGGCAGGAAGTATAGGGGGGACAACCAGATAGGAAGTAGAGGTGGGGCAATGAGAACAGGAGTATTCTGGGAAGAAGGAAGCTTTTCCTGCAGTCCTGCCCAGACACTGAAGAAGCAGGATGTGATTGCCTCACTGAAAAAGGTACTGAGCCATGTGGCTAAAATAGATAAGAATAATGGGTTAATATAAGTTATAAGAGTTAATAAGAAGCCTGAGCTAATGGGCCAATTAGTTTATAACTAATGCAGACTCTCTGTGTGATTTCTTTGGGGCTAAACAGCTGTGGGACCTGGTGGGAGAACATAAACCTGGCAGGACAGAAACTCAGTCAACACATCTGGAATATTGGAGTTAGGATGGTCCTTATTTTTTTACAATGAAAATTAAGTGTATACATGATGGATAATTCTAATGTTATTAAGTAATTTCCATGTGTTATATGTCTTCTCTAATTTACATTCAAGTATCATAAGCATGAGCATCACAATCCCAAGCAGTTTACTTTTGACTATAAAAGAATACCACATAAAACACACAGCACACTTGCTTCACTAAACCAAAAATACTCAGAAACTGCCCCTAAGCAAATCTGGCTTTTTTATATGTCTTAACTCAATAAATGTTCCCAATGTGGAAAAACAGATTGATGCAAATCTTAGACATTATGACATACTTCTGTTTTCTTCAAAGTTTTCATTGGGAAATTCTTGTCAGATTTTTCTCAGGATTTAATGCTTGAATTTAAGGTAAGGATCTCCATGAGGAAAAGGTAGTACCTGCAACCCTTTTGACCTTTGGAACAGCTAGATGATATAAGACTCAATGAGGTGAAACACCAGTTTTATCACAACGCTACTATGAGAACTAAGAGAAATGAACTCCTCATTGACATTTTCCAGAAAACTCAATATCAATGACATCATTCTGTATAGACAGTGGTCATGGACCTCGTTTTCAATGTGTAGTGTGGCATAACAAATTTGAATTCATGGAGTACTCTAACCAATGAAGAATAAAATACTCTTGGTGCAAATTGCTTTTTTAATGGTTATTAATCAAGATAATTTGATTCCTATTATACATTAAGCATTTCCTTTCTGTAATAATCCGGTAAAGCACAATCATTTATGAGTTGTTTCTAATCTATGAGTTGTTAACTCTTAATTCAAGTTAGAAAGTAAAAAATGAGGGCTAGAAATTCATATAGAAATCACGTAAATGTGTGATTTGGATGCATATAAACACACACACATACGTGTGTGTATGTACATATGTATTTATTATATGCATATGTACAAGCAGAAACTATATTATGTTCTATAAGTTTTAGAGTACATGTACAAAACTAGGACATTTTTATAATATTTAAAAGGTGATTTTATTAGTTTCTAGTTGCCATAAAAAGGCACTAATTGGTCACAGAAATGTGTTCTCTGTTCTGGAATCTAGAAGTTTAAAATCAAGGTATTACCAAAGCCATCTTCCCTCTGAACCTTGCCTTCTCTTTTGCCTTGTATAGTTCCCATGGCTTGCCAGTAATTATTGGCATTCTTTTGATTGTACTCCAAACCTATGTTCCACATATTGTTTTTCATGTTTCTATATCCACTTCTCTCAATTTAATGTGTATCTATATTTGTGTCTATATTTCTTCTCATGGCCTCTTTTAGTAAGGAGACCAGTCATATTGATAATTCAAGAGGCTATATAATCAAAGAAGGTCACAACCCATGATATGTATGACTGAGAAAAATTTAAGCATATCTGTGTGTTGCATGTGTACACATGTATGTGTGTGGTACATGTACCCATGCAGATATGTTTGGAGGTGAGAGTTCCATTTCTTTTTGAGACAGAGAATTTTATTTGTTCTAATGCTTAAAGCTTTGGTCTATCTAGATAACCATCAAACCTCCCAGGATCTACCTTTCTCTACCCTGACCTGTATCTGATCTGTAGTTTTATATGGGTGCTAAGTATATGAACTTGTGTCCTCACAGCAACTTCTTTGCCCTCTAAGTTATTTCCCAGTTCCTTGGAGTACTTACTTGTTGGACAAAATTCAACCAATAAAGCCTCTAAATTCCTTTTAAATATTTAATGCTTTTATTTAATTTTGGCATAAAATAAAACAATGACTCAGACTTAATTCATAGTGGCAGGAAGATGGCTATGTTTAAACTTGATGCTTATGCCACATAAGATCATCTTGGGTCTATGAAGGAGACACTGTGTAGTCTCCACTCTGCTCTGCTTTTCGGGAAGAAACAAACATACAATCTGTAGAAGAATGAAAATAGATCCATAGCTATCACCATGCACAAAACTCAAGTCCAAATGGATTAAAGACCTCAATATCAGTCCGAACACACTGAACCTGATAGAAGAGAAAGTGGGAAGTACTCTACAACACATGGGCACAGGAGACCACTTCCTACGTATAACCCCAGCAGCACAGACACTAAGGGCATCATTGAATAAATCGGACCTCCTGAGACTGAGAAGCTTCTGTAAAGCAAAGGACACTGTCACTAAGACAAAAAGGCAATCCACTCACTGGGAGAAGATCTTCACCAACCCCGCAACTGACAAAAGTCTGATCTCCAAAATATATAGAGAACTCAAGAAACTAGACCGTAAAAGGCTAATCAACCCAATTATAAAATGGGGCACTAAGCTGAACATAAAATTCTCAACAGAAGAAGTTCAAATGGCCAAAAGACACTTAAGATCATGCTCAACTTCCTTAACGATCAGGGAAATGCAAATCAAGACAACTTTAAGATACCATCTTAGACCTGTCAAATGGCTAAAATCAAAAACACCAATGATAGCCTTTGCTGGAGAGGTTGTGGAGAAAGGGGTACACTCATCCATTGCTAGTGGGAATGCAAAATTGCACAACCACTTTGGAAAGCAATATGGCGGTTTCTCAGAAAATTCAGGATCAACCTACCCCTGGACCCAGCAAAACCACCCTTGGGAATATACCCAAGAGATGCCCTATCATACAACAAAAGTGTATGCTCAACTATATTCATAGCAGCATTGTTTGTAATAGCCAGAACCTGGAAACAACCTAGATGCCCTTCAATGGAAGAATGGATGAAGAAAGTATGGAATATACACATATTAGAGTACTACTCAGCAGTTAAAAACAATGACTTCTTGAATTTTGCATGCAAATGGATGGAAATAGAAAACACTGTCCTGAGTGAGGTAAGCCAGACCCAAAAAGAGGAACATGGGATGTACTCACTCATATTTGGTTTCTAGCCATAAATAAAGGACATTGAGCCTTTAATTCGTGATCCTAGAGAAGCTAAATAAGAAGGTGAACCCAAAGAAAAACATATAAGCATCCTCCTGAATATTAACCTTCATCAGGCGATGAAAGGAGACAGAGACAGAGACCCACATTGGAGCACCTGACTGAAACCTCAAGGTCCAAATCAGGAGCAGAAGGAGAGAGAGCACAAGCAAGGAACTCAGGACTGCAAGGGGTGCACCCACACACTGAGAAAATGGGGATGTTCTATCGGGAACTCACCAAGGCCAGCTGGCCTGGGTCTGAAAAAGCATGGGATAAAACCGGACTCGCTGAACATAGCGGACAATGAGGACTACTGAAAACTCAAGAACAATGACAATGGGTTTTTTATCCTACTGCACGTACTGGCTTTGTGGGAGCCTAGGCAGTTTGGATGCTCACCTTACTAGACCTGGATGGAGGTGGGTTGTCCTTAGACTTCCCACAGGGCAGGGAACCCTGATTGCTCTTTGGGCTGACGAGGGAGGGGGACCTAATCGGGAGAGGGGGAGGGAAATGGGAGGCGGTGGCGGGGAGGAGGCAGAAATCTTTAATAAAAAAATAAAAATAAAATAAAATGCGTATTTTACCACAAAAAAAAGAAAAGAAACAGACATAGATAATTAAGCAGTTTGCAAAACATTTGTCAGAATCAAGGACCCAAACTCCTAACTAAAGCTATTCTTAAACTTCCTTCATCTCAGAAACCTCTGTTAAGCCCAAGACACCTATGAACACCTTAGAGAGTAATTGTGAGGGACATATCATAAAACAAAAATATATATTGGAATTTAATTATCAAGATATTTTACTATAAAATGATAATATATTAGGTTCTAACCAATCATAATTTGTTTTTTACTTAAAACATATAAAAACATGTGTGGTTTTTAATGATTTATCCTAGAATGGTAATATGTTACCATTAGTGAATAAGCACGAAGGTCATATGACACATTTGATTACTATAGATATCTCAGACTGATAGTAAGAATAACAGTATATCAATAACAATTAAGTACTATATAATATGGGTCATTTCTGTGTTGACAAAATTACAGAAACTGCTTATATATCTGTAGTTTCTTTCCTAATCCAATAGTTGAACATTTATTTAGTAGGCTATATAGTTTGGTTTGTAAGTGTCTGAATTCTTTACTGAATACTCTATAAATACACACACACACACACACACACACACACCTCCTTATCCAGTGTCAGCACACCTAAATTTGATGAAAATGCACAAATATGGTAGCAGAGAAAGGCTTCAAAGGAGCAGGCAACCAAGTGAGGGCACATGACAAAAGGGTTTCAAATGTATAATTGCCTAGAGAATGGAAACCAGTTTTCTTAAAGGTCCTTAATGTGTTTCTTAGCTTTACCCCTTAATTTCTTCTGACCTCCATTAAAATCTTGGCACTATCCATACACACACCACCTCTGCCATGCAAAGTCACTACAGAGCTCACCAGAGAAAGATATTCTCTTTAAGACACAATTTCCTTTTCTTATTATTCAATACATTAAGATAAAGAAGAAAATTAACCTAATAACACTGATACATTTGCAAGAACAACCAACTGTAAAAGAAAGTGATAGAGCCAGCAGTTTGTAAATTTTCCTTTTACAACATTCTTGTTAAACTAATTTAAGTGTCTTGCCTCCAGGAGCAGCTTAGAGAAGATACACTTTAAGTGATTATTCCTAAATAGGTTATTATTTTAAATGGAGTTCTTAAGAGTCACATGTGTGGCATTTGGTTAATCCATTACACTTGCAATTACAAACCAGTGCTTTTTATGACAGGAGAATTATTTTATGTGCTCCATGACTGCACTTAGGACAGAAGACTCGGCCCATGACATTCCTCTTGAAAAACATTAGAGGAAGCACTACCCTGTGCTCAAGGGTGATTAAGCTTTTTAAATCACTTCTGAAGTATGACAGAAACAGCCACTTCTAATCCCATTTCTCTGAAGAAAAAAAAAATAACATTGAACTCTACATGGGCTGGCAGGACTGAAATTCACTTTGCTCCTGGATTTAGTATGTGTGTCTGTTTTAAATGCACTTGCTTAACTTGGGCAGGATCTACCTTGAGGTACAACTGTATTAGACCTCTGATGGTCTGCCCATTCATCTACAAATTGATAATGGGCACTGATTTGATTCTGACTCCTACTGTACCACTTACTGTAGCTTCAAGTAAGTTATGTAATGCCCTAGAGCTTTAGATTCCTTGAAATTAGAATAAATAATTTCCTTATAGAATTAATTCAATAAAATGATGGTACTGATATTTTATGAAGAATGCTTAGACCTCAAGTAACTATATTTATCTTATTATTATTTTTGTTAGTTAATTATTATTATTAATTTAATGATACAATTAGCTCACACACCTTTTGATCCCAACATTCCAGAGGCAAATGCAGGAACATCTCTATGAGTTCAAGGACAATCTGGTACATAGGTCGAGAGTTCAAGGACAACCAAGGCTACACAGAGAAACACTATCTCTGGAAAACAACAAACAAACAAAAAGCTGGGCAACACTCAGGAGATAGAGGCATTTCTGTCAGTTCCATGCCAACCTAGTCTACATACCTAGTTCCTAGACAGCCAGGGATAGATCCACATGCCCTCTATCTCAAGGAGGATTAGTGTCTGTGTTTTCCTGGTACTGATCAGAGTCTTGTACAGCAGTGCTAAACTGGTAGTTTCCTTACAGGTTATGAAAAACTGATAAAGCTACCATTAGAACTCCATAACACTGCTAAAGGTCCTAAGGTTTAGCTTGGAGAAATCCAAATATATTAGAAAATTCAAAGAACAGATATAATACTAGAAGCCAGTGTTTGATTACTGTTTCATTGTGACAAAATGCCATGACCAAAAGCAACTTATGGAGGAAGGTGTTTGTTTGGTCTTAAGGCTTCAAGGGAGTAAGAATCCATCATGGCTAAATTGACTCCAAATGATTCTATCTACTCATAGATCAGTGCCTTATGCAGTCATCATCAGAGAAGCTTCTTTCTGCTATGGATGAGAACAAATACAGAGACCCACAACCAGACAATATCCAGAGATACTTTGGAACACTCAGCCCTAAATTGGATGTCTCTATCAAATCCATTGCCCAGAGCTCAGGGAACTCTACAGAAGAGGAGGCACAATGAATGTAAAAGCCAGAGGGGATAGAGGACACCAAAAAAAGACAAGACCCTCTGAATAAATACAGACAAAGTTCATATGAACTCACAGAGACTAAAACAGCAAGGGTAGGGCCTGCATGGGACTACATATATTATCTACATATGACTTCCGATTTGTGTTTTATGGAATTCCTGAGTATATAAACAAGTGAGTCTCTAACTCTTATAGGGAACTGAAAGTGGATCGATGTCAAAGCCAACCAAGTGATACAATTCCTCCAGCAATGCTCTAACTCTGAAAGGCTTCACAACGTATCTGAACCGAGCTACCCACCTGTAGGGATATAGCCCCACCCATTGGGGGCGTGTTCACCTCGGGCTAATGTTTACGGGATAAATCTGCCGGGCGTGATCCCAGCAGCCCCTTTTTCTTCTTTTGCTCCGCTGTGCTCCGCGGGAACCTGTGGTCCTGTAAGTCTATTTCCTTATTAAAGCTGTATATATCTATATAATCTGTCCACATTCATTTGCACCACCACATTTTGGCGCCCAACGTGGGGCCCAAACCCACGACCCTGAGATTAAGAGTCTCATGCTCTACCGACGGTTAAAAAAAGCCCATACCTCAACTTCTGACAAAGATACAAAATATCCCTAAGTGGATAAAACAGGATTGTCTTATCTTGCCAAGACAGGGTAGGATAGTCCTAAGAAAGTTCCTTGCCTTTAATAATGGTATGCCAGTTATGTTAGGCCTTAGCCAAAGTTGGTTGACTCAACATTACAAACGAGACTTTGGGTGATTGCCCAGATAGTCAGTTGTCTCTGTCAATTGTTGCACATTTTGGATATCTCTCGATTGTTAAGTAATATTTATTCCCTTCTCAGATCTTTACGGAGTTAAAGATTATATAATTGTAGTTACTCTCTATGTTATTTAGACTCCTTGAGATAAAATATTTAACAAAAGTTTTGTTCTCAATATTGTTTGTTATATTTATTATTTGTTATTATTGTATATAGTTGTATTTGATTTAGTTCTATCTTATTTGGACAAAAGGGGGAGATGTAGGGATATAGCCCCACCCATTGGGGGCGTGTTCGCCTCGGGCTAATGTTTACAGGATAAATCTGCCGGGCGTGATCCCAGCAGCCCCTTTTTCTTCTTTTGCTCCGCTGTGCTCCGTGGGAACCTGTGGTCCTGTAAGTCTATTTCCTTATTAAAGCTGTATATATCTATATAATCTGTCCACATTCATTTGGGCCACCACACCCACCTGAGACCACGTCTTCAAATACAGGAGGCCACGGGGGACATTTTCATCAAATCTGAAACCTAAAGACAAATGTATACATTTGGAAGTTCAAGTTAAAAGACTGATGGAATTTGAACCTTCCTGAAGTGAGTTCAGACAAAAACAACAGTCACTGCTAGGAATGAGCTTCCTTCTTCCGTCATTTGCTTCCATTCACCATCAGAAGCAGGCCTCTAAGTCAGTATGGCTGGGATAAAGGTCGCCATGAACAATGACACTGTCCCAATTACTCATTTATTCACTTTCTAGTGTCTATGAACTGCCAGGCCTTGAATCTCATTCTAGAGATAAATAGGTACAAAGATGGATTTTTGCCTTCAGGGGTCTTAGAAGAGAGCAAACATCTGACATATAAGGAAAGAGCAATTCTCAACCTCTTGCTTAGGTGACAGGATGAATGGTGACACATAAGTCACATGGAAAAGTAGTTCGTGCAGAGGTGCAAGTAAAAGGGAAAGCAGTCTCTGCTTAGAGCTGTCTGATGGTCAGCTGAACTTGTAAACCTGTGACTAAGTCCTTAGCCCGTGCCGAGGCTGCAGTCTGAGTCTGTTCTCCAACAACACGGGTCTTGGAGTTAGAGTGAGCTACTGTATTTACCTGTTCAGACTGTGTCAGGAAATGCTGCAGGAGTCTGGCTTAAACAGCAGAAGCTGATTTCCTCAGCATTCTAGATGCTGTTCAATTGTGGCTCAAGGAGCCTTGCATATCTTTCTGATTTGATTGGAGTAACCTCCTTATTTCATGCACTTATGGCCTTTATCATTCATGGGTCTCAGTGGGTAATATCCTTTTGATGCAAGCTAAAGGAATTAGATTAGGATCCCAAGAACCCACATAAGAAGCTTGGAATGTGGTACACGCGTTTAAGCCCAGTCTAGCACTGTAGTAGACTGTGGACTTTTATCACACAGTAGTATTTCTTGAGAGCTTGTCACAACTGCAATTACTGTATGGTTGTTCATGTTTTTCCTCAGCAGGAGGTGCTGCTCTTGGATGTGAAAACTGCTACAGTAGAATGTCATACCTTAAGGTCAACACCTACTTCAACCCTTTGCTCCAGAACAAAAGGTGATTCATCCACGACTCCGAAATCATGACTACTGGCCACAATAGGATCAAAATGTTGTTAATGACCCAATTTCAACAGCAGCTGAAATCAAATGGAGGGGCCAAGTTGTAACACGCAGGGCCTGCTGCTTGTGGTTTCTGTCCTGCCCAGTACCCCACAGCCAGCAAGGTTCCAAAGAAAAATCATACAAAGATCTCTATAAGTTATAAAACTGATTGGTCCATTAGCTCAGTCATCTTATTAGATCTTATCACCTATATTAACCCATTATTCTTATCTATGCTACCCACATGGCTCAGTACCTTTTTGGTGGTATATGACACATCCTGCTTCTTTGGTGGTCTGGGCAGGAGTGGGAGAAATGGGCTTCCTCCTTCCCAGAATTCTGTTCTCATCATCCTGCCTCTACTTCCTGGCTGGTTGACCCACCTATACTTCCTGCCTGGCCAATCAGCATTTATTCAAAACATGATTGACAGAATACAGACAATTCTCCTGTACCTCCAAGTTACAGACTAAGAAACCTCATGAGCAAGTCAAGGGAAGAGAACTAGTAGAACTCCATGACTTCTGCATCCATTCATGGCTTCAGGATCCTGCCCTGTTTGAGTTCTTGTCCTGACTTCCTTCAGTGATGAACAGTAATGTGAATGTGTAAGTTGAATAAACCCTTGCCTCCCAGATTTGCTTTTTGTTCATGGTGTTTCATCATAGTAATACAAACTCTAACTCAACACCTGGAAAGCATAGGAGTGCTTGTCTCTGCCTCTTAAGTGCTAGGGTTACAGGTGTGGGCTTTGATGCATTCAAAATACAGATAACAAGAAGTGCCCAGCCGGGTGGTCATGGAGCATGCCTTTAATCCCAGCACTCGGGAGGCAGAGGCAGGTGGATCTCTGTGAGTTCGAGACCAGCCTGGTCTACAAAAGCTAGTTCCAGGACAGGCTCCAAAACCACAGAGAAACCCTGTCTCGAAAAAAAAAAAACAAAAATAAGCGGGGGGGGGGGGGCAAAAAGGAAAGGGAAGCAGAAAAGATCTCTGGTGTGGAAGGTTCTTCTGTATATGTGTTGCTTTTATTGGTTATTGAATAAAGAAGCTACCTTGTGTGACAGGGAAGAGTAGAGCTAGGCAGGTAAAACTAAACTGAATGCTGGGAGAAAGCAGGTGGAGTCAAGGAGATGCCATGTAGCATCACCAGAGACAGATGCTGGAATTTTACCCATAAGCCACAGCCTCATAGCAATACACAGATAAGTAGAAATGGGTCAATAGTAAGCCAAAAATATGCTTAAGTGATTGGTCAAGCAGTGATTTAAATAATATAGTTTCTGAGTGATTATTTCTAATCACTGGTGGCCTGGAATGAATGAACAGCCTCTGACTACAGATCTCCTGGATAAACTGGGAATGGGGGGCTGGGGGCAGGGAGGGATGGGAACTGAGGGAGAAGGTTGGATGGGCTGGTTGCAGGATGGGGGTTGGAGGCATCATGGAGAAGAAGAGTAATGAAAGAGACATCCTGATGGGGGTGCATTTCGGGGTTATGGAGGAAATTGGTGCCAGGGAAACCCCCAGAAACCCACAAGAATGACCCCACCTAAGACTCCTAGCAAAGGTAGAGAGAATGACTGAACGGGCCATCTACTATAAGCAGATTGGTGACTTCCTACTGTGGGACAATGGTCTTGTATTGTTTTAATAAAATGCTGATTTGCCAGTAGCCAGGCAGAAAATATAGGTGGGGCAGCCAGGCAGGAAGTAGAGGCTGAGTGACGAGAACAGGAGAACTCTGGCAAGAGGAAAGACGCAGTCTGCAGTTGTTACCCAGACTCAGAAGAAGCAAGATGAGAATGCCTCACTGATAAAAGGGATCAAGCCATGTGGCTAACACAGACAGGAATTATGGGTTACTGTAACATTTAAGAAGTAGTTAATAAGAAAAGCCTGAGATACTAGGCTAACTAGTTTAAAATTAATGTAAGGCTCTCTGTTTCTTTGAGACTGAATGGCTGTGGGATTGGGTGGTGTGGCGAACTCCCTGACCAGCAGGAAAAGACAATCACCAGACGAGGATTCTTCCCAAATCACGCTTTATTGGGGCCTCTTGGTTGCAGGGAGAGTGGAAGCGAGGGGCCCCGAGCACCAAACGGCAGCTGCTTATATAGGGGGTAAGGGAACGAGTCGTGCCTGGATTGGCCGATGCATGCCTGCCGATGCTCCTGGCCACGGGATTGGCCCTAAGCACATCATCGTCACTGCACATACAAGAGGCACGGTTCCACTGCATTGCCTAATATGGAGCTGTCCAGCAAGCAAGGCCGGGGCCAAGCGCCATCTTGTAATGGCGGCCACTCAAATCGGTTCTCAGCAGGGTGGGACAGAAACCTCTGTCTAATTGCCATAAGAGATACTCCATCTAGTAACTGGTGGAAGCAGAGGCAGAGATCCACAAACAAGCACTGTGCTGAGCTCTAAGAGTCTTGAGGAAGAAAGGGAGGAAGGATTGTAGCAGTCCTGGGGTGATAATCGTGCGGAAACCTAGAGACAGCTGATCTGAGCTAGTGGAAGTTCATGGACATGGGACCAATAGTCAGCAAGCCTGCATGAGACCCACCTAGGCCCTCTGAAGGTGGGTGACAGTTGTGTGGCTTGGTATCTTGATAAGGTTTCTAACAGTGAGAGCTGGACCTGTTCCCCATGTTGGATTACCTGGGCCCACCTGGACTTAAGGGGAGGAGTTCAGCCCTTCCTCACCTTGATGTGACATGCTTTGTTCAAGCACATGGAAGGTATGTCCCTTTTTTAATGGAGATGGAGTGGATGGAGAGCAGGACAGACAGAAAAGAGAAGGGAGTAGAGGAGGAGGGGGAAAGTGGTTGGTATGTAAAATAAATGAAAAATGTTATCTAAATAAAAATATGCAGAGTCCTTGCCTAATATACATGAAGTCCTGGATTTGATCCCTAGCAACCCATAAAGCAATCATAGTAGCACATACCTCATCAGTATTGGAAGATGCTCCTCAGGTCCATTGGTGGAGGCCAGCCATAGGAACACGTTTCAAACCAACAATTACATTTTGTTTACGTTCTAGAGAACATTGTACCATTTACATATGAATGTAATTAATATAATTTAAATCTTCCTAGTGCATTCTATTGCTTTATATAACATCAGAGAGAAATGATTGGTAGGAAGTCTTGATGAAATACTTTTGTTTTAGTTGCTTTATATAGTTCTTTTCCAAAAATTCAAAGAGTATCTTTTCTCGGAAATACTAAGTAATTAGTAGAAAGTTCCATCATAGTCTTAACATATGTATTTCAAGATCCTGCCTCAAAAAGAAAGAAAAATCAAAAGCATAGGGAAGAAAAACAGGTAAAACTTTAAGCTACGTTTCCAGCAGGTGCTATAAATGATGTCTTTGTAGCCCAATCTTGTTTGTCTTCACAAACTACTATTTGCCGAAGAAATATCGTCATCTCCTACTCATTACTCTTCTCCTCCATACAAGAAAACACACTTATTCACAGGTTGAGCTCTAATTTTGGAGTTTCCTTGTACTCAGAAAGACAAATGTGATGTTTCTTTGATGAGGCTGACAAACGCATTTATAACTTTTATTTCTTCGCGTCGTTGCTTGACGGAATGAAGTTGTTTATTCCTTCCTGGTGACAGCTTGCATCACAGACTGCAATCTTTATTAAGTTGCACTTTCAGAGCTAAATCCAGGGTGTTTTAAAATTCTCCAATGGAATGCCTTAGTTGCATAGAAGGCTGAACAATGCATTCTGAGTCGATATTGGAGCAGGCATGTCTATCAACAAAAGGCTTCACTGGAACATTCAGAAATTTATAACAAGAGATTCAGTTAACCCTCATAGGAACCATGAATTAGTTGGGTGTCATACAATTCCCAGTTTTCTCAAGAATCCTTTTAAAGGGCCAGGCGGTGGTGGCGCACGCCTTTAATCCCAGCACTTGGGAGGCAGAGGCAGGCAGATCTCTGTGAGTTTTAGACCAGCCTGGTCTACAAGAGCTAGTTCCAGGACAGGCTCCAAAACCCTGTCTCAAAATCCAAAAAAAAAAAAAAAAGAATTCTTTTAAAGAATTGGAATAAAAATTATTCTTGAATAGTTGAACCAAATTTATTATTTCAAGAGGAATATTTGGAGGTTAGAGCTTCCAGGAAATGAACACATAAAATAATGAAAAGAGAGAAAGAAGGATTAGAAATGTATTTGGATCCATACAAGTTATAGAAGAAATAATCAGATAATAAAGTGATATATATATATATCACCTTATTATCTCTCTCATCATAAAGATGAGAAATCTGGGTGGAACCGGCTAAGTGTTTCCATTAGTTACTTGCCTATTACAAAGACTAGGACAGAGTGACTAGACATACACATCCCAATCACTTTCACTGTCGCATTAAGATGAAGTCACAGAAAGATGCAGAATGATGGAGATTAACTAAGACATGAAGAAAGGTTGAGAGAATTAAATAAGAAAGTAAAGACACAGGTGTAAATTGAAGTGGTGCTTGTGGCAGCATGAAATAAGTCAGAGTAAAGTGTAGGTGAAGTTTCTAGAGATAGAAGAAAACAGTACACAGAATTGTGCATCATTTATGTGTGTAACTGAGTTTACTTATAATTCTTATTCCTTCAGAAACCAAAATAATAGAGCCAGAGACTCAAAGTGTGTAGAGACTGTGACAGTTAGACGTAGGGCCCAGGGACATTATCAGGAAAATGTACAGCACATTATAACCTCAGGTTATAGGATATTGGATGAGTGCCAAGAAAGCAGTCCATTCCTAATAGCCGACTTATATAAAGTGAGGAAGGGCTTGAAGAGGGGGGTAAAATACAATGTCTTTAAAGAAAGAAACCACATGCCCTTATCTGTGTGTGTGTGTGTGTGTGTGTGTGTGTGTGAGAGAGAGAGAGAGAGAGAGAGAGAGAGAGAGAGAGAGAGAGAGAGAGAGGTGTGTGTTACTGAAGATGAAGCACAGTCATGCACACACTAGTCAAATATGCTATCATGGGGCTACATCTCTCTGTTAGGTCAAAATAGAATTTTGATATGTATTTTAAGATGACCTTGAACGCATTATGTTTTCCAAAGTGGCCTTAAATTTATGATCCTTATCCTTTTGCCTCAAGTTTCTGTTATTACAATTCTGTTCCACCATGCTTAATTGACTGTTGTAGGGATTCCCACCTTCAGTAGCCTTTAAGTTACCTGCCCACTTGGGTGTGGCCTCTTATACTATATATGCTGATGTAAAGCACACATCTGGCCTCTTTTCTGGCTGCAGGATTCGATTGCTGTTACCTGTTCCAGCAGAGAATTGTGATCTGTGAGTCTATCCCTAAATAAATAACCCTCAATTATACTCCAATTCTGAGCTACTGTGAGATTTCTTTTAAGTGTCCTTCTTCAGTTGACACTTTATTTTAAAGTGCATCTATATTTGTCACTTTTCTATTGCTATGACGAAACACCATGATCAAGACAACTAATACAGTGGTCCCCAACTTTTTTAAGGCTGTGATTTTTTAATAGAGTTCCACACGTTGTGATGACCATAAAATTATTTTTATTGCTATTCCATAACTATAATTTTGCTACTGTAGTTCACATCTTGATCTTCAAGTAAGAGCCCGAGAGAGAGTCCTACTGAAGATGGCATAAGTCTTTTGAATCCTCAGAGTTTATGCCAATGAAACACCTCTCTTCTAGCAAGGCCACACTTCCTAATCCTTCCCAAGCCATTCCAGCCATTGGAGGACAAAGTATTGAAACATATAAACGTATAGAGAAGCAGTTTTATTTAAACCACCATATTACACTCCTTGGCCCCTATATACTCCTGATTATATCATAATGCAAAATGTGTTCTGTACAACTTTAAAAATACCCATAGTCTTTTACATTCACAATAATTTTTTAAATCTAAGTTCAAAGGCTCTCTGAGAATCAAGGCAGCTTCTTATTTACAACTCCTTAAAATCATAAAGTAAATTACATACTTTTGACATAAAATGGCACAGAATACACATTATTGGTGTGGGAAGTTCTTCTGTCTATGTTTTGCTTTTATTGGTTATTGAATAAATTTTGAGCAGTGGCTTTGCAGAATAGGGCAAGGTAGGAGTTGTAAGCAGATATAGGAGGACCAACTAGGCAGAGTGAACAAGAAGCTATGTAGCCACCACTGGAGACAGATGAGCCAGAACCTTGCCCGTAAACCACAGCCACTTGGTGATACACAGATTAGTAGAAATGGGTTAATTCAAGATATAAGAGCTAGCTAGAAATACACTTATGCTATTAGCTAAACAGTGTTGCAATTAATATATATTTTTGTGCGATTATTTCAGTAGTCTGGGTGACCAGAAAACAATCGAGCAGCCTCCAAATACACATTATCATTCCAAAAGGGAGGAATTGGGCATAGTGGCGAAATACTAAACTAAAGCAAGACTGAAACCCAGCAGGACAAACTCCAAATGCTTAGGCTTATTTCTGAATTCAAAGGGCTTATATGGCTCTTTTCTTCACAGCTTTTACTGCAATATACATCACTTTTCCAAGCTGGTTCCAGTTCTTGAGTGGAACCAATTCTCCAAGACAGATAGCACACAGCTTTGGCTCATCTAATGTCTTGAGCTCTCCGATCAGAATCCAAGCTTCATTTTCATAGCTTCACTGGTTGACCTCTCAGGGCGTCCATTCATGGCTTCACCTGCCACGTTCTGGCTTCAGTGGCTCTCTTTAACCACAGACAGTGATTCCACAACGCCTTATTTGTGTGGTCTATGTGACACTAAAGCAAGAACCATGGAGACCACAGTTCCAATGCAAGGTGAACCCCGACTGCCTTAAGTCACATTTGCAGCAGTTTTGATTTATTGTTCGTTAGGAGTAGAACATTCTTTTTGTCTTTTCTTTTCACAATTTATCAACTGAGCTGGGGTGACGTTTTGCCCTGAAGTTACCTTTATCCCAGTGCATATCAGGCCTTGCCCTGACCTCCTAAATTCTTTCAGCACAAGTCTTGACTTCAGTATTAAATTCCCTGGTTGTTTTTTTTCTTTCAGACTGTAAGTGTTTTATTTATTTTTGCTCTAATTGCTCTTTTATTTATAGGTCTGCATAAGACTAATAGCCATGTAATTAGAGTCAGATTAAGTTGTCTTGAAATCTCTTTCACCAAATAAATTATTATATTGGTTTTCAATTTAGCCTCAAGAAATTCATAGGACAAGGGCAGAAGGAAGCACATTATTTTCCAAACTGTCACAAAACTTGTCCCTAACCAAGTTGCAAAAATTTCCCTCTGAAACCTCCTGAGCTGAGTATCCATAGCCTGCATAGCTCTTGGTTCTGCTTACAGTGTTCAGCTACATTCCTAGTCCCTAAACCTCAAAGTCTTCTACATTCAATCACAATCACATGTTCAGGTCTATTACAGCAATGACTCACTCATTGATACAAACTATTATCTTAGTTACTTTTCTATTGCTATGATAAAACACCATGACCAAGGCAACTTATAAAAGAAAGCATTTAACTAGACTTACTCTTTCAGAGGTTAGAGCATTTCATTGGATTTTACTCTTTCAAAGGCAGGGTCAAAGGACCAGCTGACACTTCACATCTTGATCTGTAGTTAGGAGGCAGAGAGAAACTTATTTGGAATAACAGGAGTCTTGAAACTGCAAAACCCACCCTTTTTACACACTCTTCTAGCAAGGCCATACCTCCTAATTCTTCAAAAACAGTTCCACCAAATGAGACCAAGTAGTAATACATATGATTTTATGGAAGGCATTCTCATTCAACCACCAAAAGAGTTAGTCAGTCATGTTTGGTGGTTTGTTATCTTAATTCCAGCACTTGGGTGGAAGAAGTTGGGCAGGGGATCACTGTGAGTGTGATATGAGCCTAGGCAAAACAAGGCTACATGGTGAGACCCTTTCTGAAAACAAAAACAAAAACAATCATAAGTACTTCTTTCCATTGATCCTTGTTCAACCTAAGTTGTCTCACTTGAACATTAGCTGGTACTGGTCCCATGGTCAAATTTACTTTCTTATTGTCCACTGCAACAGTATTTTTAAAAATGCCATAAAAATCTACAAGGTCCCCAAAGTCCTCTTAACAAAAGTTAGTATCACTCTTCCAAATCACCAATTAATAAGCGCTTCATCTTGTCAATTGATCCACATAGATTGATAGAAATCAAATCATCTAATGACACATTAGATCATTAATTGCACATGTTAATCACATGTACAAATTAAGCCAAGCAAGGACCTCTCTCTGCAAAGGAACTCACAGTAAAGCTATCACTGAGTCAATCAACAAATAAAAACTACAATATCAAAATGTGTATTAGCTTGCAATTCTAACAGATAACCAGCCCTAGACAAAGAATTACAGACAACTAATGACTGCTGGGAGAAGAGACAACCACTCCCAGGCTTGATCCTCTTTGTTGGTTGGCCAGTAGAGTAGTCAGGCCATGAAACACACACAAAGAGCAAAATCTACCAAAGCAGGTTATATTTATTTGTGCAACACACACACACACACAAACACATACACATCTTGGTTGTCATTCTACTCTATCACTGCTACTGACTCACTAGGAATATATTTTCTTCCTGTTTCCATGATCATAAGTTCTGCAGACTTAGAAGGTTTGGTTCCAGAGTGGGAAACACTACTGCCAGGAGATTCAATGAACACTTTATTGAACTGAAAACTCAAATCTCCTCCTAGTCACTTTAGGCCTCTGCTTCCCTGAAGCCCACAATCTAGGAAAGGAATAACAGTGTTTAGAGGGATGATTGATCCAGATTACCTAGGAGAAATTGGATTGCTTCTCCACAATGGGGGTAAGAATGATTATGTCTGAAGTGCAGAAGGTCCTTTAGGGCACCTCTTGGTGCTCCCATGTCCTATGACTAAAATAGTGGGAAGCTACAACAGCCTAATACAGGCACAATGGCCAAGGGCACGGACTAAGAAAAAAGGTATGCGTCACTGCTCCAGAGAATGAGGTGCTTGCTGAGGGTGAAGGAAATACAGAAGGAGTAGTAGAGGAAATAGCTATAAATACCTTCTAAGGCCATATGTCCATTTGCAAAAACGAGCATACAATTGACATGAGTGCTCTGCCCTATTTTATGAAGAATGTGTTAGTTCAAATATTTGTGGGGTTTTTCCTGTTTATTTATTATACAACCTGACATCAAATAAGAAAATATCAGTAGTTACCATATTTAAGTGAAGATAATAGAGTGTCTCACAAGGAACATTGCCACCTGCTCTATAATTTAATGAAAAAGGGGTGCCACAAATTTGGAAGACAGGAAGGAGGGTTATAAGAAAAGTTTGGAGGGAAGAGGTAAACTAGGGGGTATTATAATTATATCACAATCTCAGAAAATAAAAGAAGTATTTAAAAATAAAAACGCCAGGCCTGCGCAGAGCGGCGCATGGCGGCAAGATGGCGTACAAAGGGAAAAAGAAGAAAGAAAGCATCTTGGACTTGTCTAAGTACATCGACAAGACCATCCGAGTGAAGTTCCAGGGTGGCCGGGAAGCCAGTGGGATCCTGAAAGGGTTTGACCCACTGCTCAACCTGGTGTTGGACGGAACCATGGAGTACAGGCGAGACCCTGATGACCACTACAAGCTGACGGAGGATACACTGCAGCTGGGGCTCGTGGTGTGCCGCGGCACCTCGGTGGTGCTTATCTGCCCACAGGATGGCATGGAGGCCATCCCCAACCCATTCGTGCAGCGGCAGGATGCTTAGCAGGCAGAGGGCAGCCTCACCCTGGGGCCCTCTCTTCCTGTGTGAGCTTCCGTTTGGTGTTTTGGTTTCTGTTTTTCTATTTTGTTTTTTTTTTTTTTAATAAAATTGCCGACTTGAGCAAAAAATAAAAAGTAAAAGCATCACTTATGCTCTTTATAAAAAAGCAGGAAAGCTACCTTGATTGTCTAGGGTGATATTATCTAACTTAAAATTTTAGCAAAATGGTATCAAAGAGTGACCCTTAAGTATTCATGGGTGATAAAGTCCTTTGGCTATTTTAAGGACAGACTAACGCTACATAACTCCACCAAAAGAATTTGTCCTGGTTAGCTTTAACTATCACCTTGCCATGGCATATGTTACCTGAGAAGGGATTATCTGCTGAGAGCGTTCTCAGACCACATTTGCTTGTCTGTGGGAGATTGTCTTAATTGTTATTTGATATAGGAGGGCCTAGCTCGCTGCTGATGGCACCATTCCCTGGGCAAGTAAGTGGTCCTGGGCAGTATTAGAACGCTTGCTGAGAGAACAAAAATCAAGCCAGCTACTAAGCTGCAACATAATGGCCCCTGCTATGTTTCTTTGTGAGCTCCCTGCTTAGATGTAACTCCATGTAAAATAGTAACCAGCCCTTCAGGTTTCTGCTTGAGTTCCTGCCCTGACTTATTTCAACTAAGGACTGTAACCTATATCAGAATAAACCATTTCTTCTCCTAAGTTGCTTGAAATGGTGTCTTATCACAACAACAGAAGGAAAATTAGAACAGTTTTCTCTCAACAAATTAATGAATTTATCACACAGATACATTTTCTTTTACTTTTCTTCAACATACTTAGTAAGAAGAGATTAAGGAAGAAATGTAAAGGGTAAGAAAAATCACATTGAAAAACCAAATACATGCTGTAACATTTTGTCATGGATAAGCAGAAATTTTCATGATTTTTTAATGCTGAAAGTGATCTGCTAAACTTTAAGCCTTTAAAATAAAGCTACATATGAATTTTTGTTAACACAAGTATATGAAGAAGGGATTTCCTAATTCTGGAATTTTTCAGTCATTTTACCAAGGAACTTATCACTTGGAGTAGTTTATAATTTTTATTTAGAACTTCAGAATTTTCTTGTTTCACTGTGACAGTTTTACAAAACTGATTATTATTTTTTTGAAAAATATATTCACAGCAAAAAATGGGATTCAGACTTTAAATTTCATGTAAGCCACATGTTTCTCTTTGTCTTCTACAGCACGGTTTGCAAATGTATAACAGTAGAACTACTCAGAACTTCAAGTGCTCTGTGTCTAGACAGTGGGTGGAAATCTTTTACTCAGAACAGGAAACCACACCAGAAAAAATAAGAGTAAAAATCAAGGTCGGCTCTCTGAGGATTAGATGGGGGTGGTATGGGAGGATGTGTGGAGGGAATGGGAGGAGAGGAGGGAGTGGGAACTTGGATTGGTATTTTTTTAATCTAATAAATAAATTAAAAAAATCAAGGTCAGAAGTCATGCCAAGTGTTCTACCCAGACACTGCTCATGGCCATGTGGCTCTGTGAAGGAGGACACTAAGATCAGATACCAAGTGAGAAGCTAGACAGTTACTCGGGGCATAACTGTTTATATCATTGCATAGCCACCTCCTCACTGGGATTTTTCTATAACTGATAATAAGCAGTTTAAGATCAAGTACTTTCAATTATTTAGACTCCTTATAAGGCATACTTTATATTATTAGACAAAATATGGAATGACCATGTTAAGAATATGTTAGGACAACTATTAGTATGGGTTGCCAAAAAATAGAAACAATTAGTATGTTATATAAGTTCACATTTCTTTATTCTAGAAGGTAAATATCATGATACCTGAATTACAATAATGATGACATTTGATACTGTAGAATAACAAAGTTTAAAAAGAAAGACTGAGGAAATGGCTCAGGGGTTAAGAGTACTTTGCTCTACACATATGAGAAACTGAGTTCAAATTCCCAGCACTTGTGTAAAAATCCATGGCACAGGAGAATTGTCTGTATTCTGTCAATCATGTATTTTAATAAAACGCTGATTGGCCAGTCAGGAAGTATAGGTGGGTCAATCAGACAGGAAGTAGAGATGGGGCAATGAGAACAGGAGAATGCTGGAAAAGAGTAAGCCCATTCCTCCCATTCCTGCCCAGACCACTAAGAAGCAAGATGTAATCTGCTTGGCTGAGAAAGGTACCAAGTCATGTGACTAACATAGATAAGAACAATGGGTTAATATAAGCTACAAGAGTTAACAAGAAGCCTGAGCTAATGGGCCAATCAGTTTTATAACTTGTGGAGATCTCTGTGTGATTTTCTTTGGGGTTTGCCAGCTGTGGGGTACCGGGCGAGACAGAAATCCCCACAGCCGGCCCTCATGTTACAAATCCATGCATAACTGAGTGTGCCTAGAACTCCATTATGCATGAATGGAGACAGACAGACCATTAGAGCAGTGGTTAGCCTGTTTAGACAAAACATTAAGCTTCTAGTTTTATGAGAGACCCGGTCTCAAGGGAATATTGTGGAGAGCAAGGGAGGAAGACACCCTAAATCCTGCTCTAGCCTTCACATGAATATGCACAGGTGCATATACCACACACTCATGTTCATACAAAGCACACACACACACACAATATTACATGTTTCTTTTTTTTTTCTTTTTTTTTTTTTTACTTCAATGACCTTTATTGATTACCACAATTTCTTCTCCTATGAGGTAGAGAAAAAAGCCCACACACAATGCTACACAGTCCTGAGGTGTTCAGAGAAGAAACAAGGAACCTGCACTTGTCTTCACTGAGGATCTTGGTGGTTTTCAGCCATTCATATGACTGCTGCTGGAGGCCGGGGTCTGCTGGGATGCAGGCAGGAAGTGGGTGTGGCACTGAGAACAGCTAAGCTCTAATTCTTGGTCTCCCTTCTGGAAAACAGGGATTCCCACTGGGACATCATAGACAATGGGATCCCCTGAACAGAGATGCCATAATCCTCAGGGTCGTTGCTGGAAGGTTGATGGTTCATGGATGTCAGGGGCATACCATACACATTACCATAGACAGGAACTGGGGAGTGGCCCAGGATCCTGTACAGGGCCTCGGAGTAACGAGAAAACAAGGATAGAGTTACTGTTCTCCCATGACAGAGTGTCCTGTGAAAAGTCTGCAGGGTATCCAGCAGGATGACACAGCTTTCCCAGCTCTTCTTCAGGCCCCTCCTCTCATTGATTCGCTGGCGAATCGCCCAGCTCTTCTCCAAGATCTTCCTGCCTGGGTTTCCCACACTCCGTTCAACTTCTTCCCACTCCTCCAGAAAGATCCAGATTTCAGAGTCAGCCCACTTGTAAGAGGAAGACACTGAGGGCCTTTGTCCTTCCTGATTTCCACTCTGTCCCACACCAGATTCTTCAGTGTTCCTTAAACTTCCGACTCCATCTGGTTCCCTCTGCATCTTCCCTGAAGAGGTTTGCTGGGTCTCTGTGTCCTGGTGCTGGGTCTCTGTGTCCTGGTGCTGCAGAGTCTGTAGAGTGGAGGTAGAGCTGTGTGCACCTCCCTTGGCTTCTGGAGTCTCAATATTACATGTTTCTAATGATCTTCATTCATGATTAAATAATGAAAGACTTTTTCATAGCTGCATAAATCACAGTGAAATAGGAATAGAAGTTTCCACTGAATTTTAAGCTTTTTAAAATAAAAACCTATGCAATAATTTGTGTGGGTGTGTGTGTGGGTGGGTGTGTCCTACGAACAAGTGATGTGTGCCCACATTCAGATGCCAGAGGAGGTTTGCCATCCCCACCAGTAAACTTACTACACTGGGGTCCTAGTAATGTCATTTGTTGTCATTGTTTGTTTGTTTTACATGGGTGCTTGGGATTTGAACTTATGTCCTTATCTCATACTTGTGCAATCTTCCCAGAGTAACTACTTTTAATAACAACATTTGATGGTGTTTCTACTAGTTCATCTTCACAAGTTTGCCTCATTTAAAGAATACCTGTCGATTTGGGCAGAGTTTCTATGATGTTAGGATACATGGTCAATGGCTGAATTCAATTGACTAATACAAAAGACACCGGCAATATTTACATGAATTGTTCTTTTTGTATTTTAACTCAGACTTGGTATCTTAATATTTTGAAACCAAATTTTACTAAAGCTATCTATTATTCCCACAGAAGCATGGTGCCAAAACCATAGTAGAAAAGGAGGTAGGAATTAAGAGAGGGTTTCAGATTTCTTTATACTCATAATTTAAGCTCTGAAACCAAATCAGGGGAATACTGCAAGAAATATTCATATCAAACTACAAAGATTTTATCTGAAAGGAAAAGGAGAAAATGGAGAAATAATATGGATCATAGTAGAAGGGGCAATTAATCAGACAAATATGCTTTTTTATCAAAAAGCATCCAAAGGTGAGAAGCAATGAACAGTCCTGCCCAGTTGTGATACTTATGAACCACAACAACCACCAGAATGCCATAATAACCCCAAGGCTGCATTGGTGCCACACATACCTTGGCAATAACCAACAGATTTCTAATTGAACTTAGATCTACTCAACAAGAGGGAATTCATGCCTGGTACTGGAAATGTAGCCAACTACCCATGGCTAGTGACATCAAGTATCTTGGAGGAGAACTGTGAATCACCCCTTTAATAAACCAGCATAATCCCTAATTAAATTCTAGATATCTATCCTTATACCCACAGATAAGTATAATCATTGCTCTACATCAAGGAAATTTCTCTTTGCAATGGACAGAGACCACTAGAGAAAACTATAATCAATCAAAATGCAGAGTTATGGAGCCCAGTCCTGATAGATACAAATACAAAACAATTCCTCCACACTCCTAAGGTTCAGGGAACACGTCAAAGAGGGACGAAAGACTGTAAGAGCCAGAAGATCAAGGAGTTTTATGTGAGACTCTCTTCTAATATCTGAAGCAACTCGCATAAAGTCTCACCAACATGACTGCCTAAACATGAGCTAAACAAATATACAGCAATCGACATGTTAAAGTGAGTGGGAAAACCCAAGGAGACTCAACTCTACACAAAGAGCTATAGGCAACTAAGTCTGAGAGTGAGAGAAATAACCTTCCCCAGGGAAGAGTATACCATTTGGTTATCTAATACCAAATGGTCAGCATTAAAATGTACATACAAGCAACATTATACAGCCTGTGTATGTTGTATTAAGGAATATATGTGTATTTGTATTCATATTTGTATAGGACAACAATTAATGGAAAAAGTCATAAATTTAAAAGAGAACAAGGGGTATGTAGAAGTTTTTCGAGAGAGAAAAGTAAAGAGGAAAATGATGTAAGTATATTATCATCTCAAAAAAAAGTAATTGCCGGGTGGTGATGGTGCATGACTTTAACTCCAGCACTCGAGAGGCAGAGGTAGGCAGATCTCTGTGAGTTCGAAGCCAGCCTGGTCTACAAGAGCTAGTTCCAGGACAGGCTCCAAAGTTACAGAAAAACCCTATCTCAAATAAAAAAAAAAGAAAGAAAAGAAAAGAAAAAGAAGAAGAAGAAGAAGAAGAAGAAGAAGAAGAAGAAGAAGAAGAAGAAGAAGTAATAAAAACTGAGGTTGGATTCTGTTGCTTACTAAATACTGCCTTTAAAATAAATTCTGGAGTGTTCTCCAATGAATCAGAATGTAAGTGCAATAATTTTATTTGGGGGTAAAAGAATTATTGCTTTTATTTAAATTACTTTCTCATGAAAACTTTAAATTCATATAACATTGAAGAATAATTACATAGAGAAATTTTAATGAGTTCAGGCAAAGCCAAAGATTTATTAATAATTATATTATTTGTAAGATACAAAATAACACATATTTTAATAAAAGAATATCCAACTATACAGTGGTAAAATGACATGACATAGGTGTTTGTTTTTATAAACCCTAGAAAACTGAAGGGTAAAGTAAAATAATGACAAAACAATTGAGCTCATCTGATGGTTTTTGAAAACATGCCTTTATTTTCTCTTTAACTTGTATATAAATTTTTTGTGCTAAAGAGTTATGGTTTTTTCAACTAATATATAAACCAGAGGATTTTCGTGTCCTGACATTCAGTTTGCAGTTCATCACTTACACTGAAGAAGGTTCTTTATCTCTGGTGTGGAGAAAAATAATAAACTCATGAAATGCGGCTGGAGTCCAATTGTAGTAAACACTTTACATTACCAGTTCAACCAATTAAACTGTTGTTTTAAAATATTTTTACAGTGCTTTATAAGCAATTGCACAGAGTCTATCATATGTTTTTTCATTTTGGAAAAGTGTTTAAATTTTATCTTTTAATAGCTAAGATATTACATTGCATAGGTATGAAAGGCATAGAATAGAAAGAGTTCTGATCAGAAGACATTAGGTTTTCATCACAGGATTCTGAAGTGTTTTCAATTCCTAAACTGCAAAATGTATCCAAACTCAAGTAAAATTGTGAAAGCATTTTAAAAACCTAATTATGATCATTTAAGACAGCACTCAATTGCGTCTTCCTAAACTAGCACATTGGTTTTTAACTCACCACAAAAATATTTTGCATAAAATTCACATTAGGTATTTTCTGTAAAAATCTTATAAACTATACAAATAAAAGAATGATTCTGTTCAGCCAATAATCAGTATTCCAGAGCTATTGCCCAATCTCCAGAGTGGTTTTACTCCTACAATAGTATTCTCCAACACTTTAGCAACTCCTCCATCCTGTAGTTGGCAGCAATAGAAAATTTCCTCTCTGGAGGTGACCTATGTCCTGCCCAGTGGATTAGATGATTGCATGGTCACAGTCCATTGGCTTTGATCCTGGGATGCAAATGTTCCCCTCTGCACTGCACAATCCCTCTTTGTCTTGGAGTCTGATCCTTTGTCAGCAGCAAACACCCTCACTGTGGGCTTGTCACAATGATTTAGTAAAGGCATATTTTACAGAAATAAGAAGCCCAGTGGTGTAGCTGATCAAAAGCCATCAAGCAAGCTGATGGATTGTTGTTTATGCAAGGTTGGCCTTGGTCTTTTGGAGAAAGAAGCCTCTCCATATACATGATTAAAGCCAATGCTTTGTCATAAAATTATATTATCTATAGAAAGAAAAATGTAATTTTGAATAAATTAATAAATGAATGACCCATGTCTTTGTAGAGCCTCTCATATAACATCCTATGTGTTACTTTCCTTGGCCGTTCATTGAATCATTTTTTTTTCTCTTCATTCCCTCTGATGAGTATTTGGCTGTGTAGCAGGGATAAAACAGAGAACAAGGGAAATGGTGCCTTTGCCTTCACAGATTTTAATTACAGAGGTGAATTCTGACAGGTAATCAAGCATCAAGTGATAGGAAGACAGTTATAGTTACTATGGTAACTGTGGCTTTAATTTAGTTTAATAATTTAATATTCTCCTAACCATTTGTTCCCTGGGATCATGTATAGTGGAAGAGTAGAAGGAAGTATGGTATTTTTTTCAGGTGATCAAGGACAACCCTTTTGCCCCCTCTATAGAATGGAAAGTTAAGGAGCCCCAGGAACTCAGTCTTGTGATTAGACACAGGGGAAATGACCTAGTTATGCTCTTATTCAAGTTAGTGCACCAGCATAGGAACATGAAAAAGCAAGGAGACAGGAATGCTAGTCTGACTAACCCTTCACTGGCACAGACCAGAGACTGGTAAGTAGCATACTGATGTGAATAAGAATCAGTTAATTAATGTTAATTCTAAAGTCCTTATCATGGAAAGGTTCCCACGCAATGTCACATTCTCATCCCAGTGTCCTCCACTCTCCTTTGTAGTCTATCACTGCTCATCTTCCCAGCAGTGAAAGAGCCTAAGGAGTCAGAATAGCACAGCACACAGCGTCATTGAAACTTAGCAGCCATTTCTTCTGCCTGTGTTCTCACTGGCTACCTTATCTCATGCTGTAATGTACTGACTCTCTAAAGGAGAAGGGGGAATCCGTTGTGTTTAATGGTTTTCACAATTCAGTGATCTTCCCTGACTGTAGTAAAAGCCCCTCTCTTATCTGTCCCAAGCAGCAAGGTGATATTCTCTGCTAATCAGAAGGCCTGACAGTGCAGTCATAATTTTCAGGCAAAGAGCAGACTGGAAGGAGGAGACAGGTAATGAGAAAGCTGTGAAACAAATAATTGATCCTAGACATTTAAAAGTTGTTTTTGCCAAGTTAAAATGTCATCTCATGGAAAGTGAAAATTCTGTCACACATATAAAGCAAGATGTAGTGTCTGTAATATTTCATTGGTGAGAAATTGACTTATTATTAGAAAAGTCTGGGGGCTATCTGATTATCTCTTGTTACCTAAGTTATCTTCAAGTGATTACCTAAACTCTTTGGTATCTAGAACTGGCCTTATATATAAAATAAGGGTTGTAATGATTGAAAGCATACTGAAAAACAAATGAAAAGAGAGAGAAAGAGATATGGAAAGACTTTAGAAACACTTAAAATCAAATTTCTAACTAGAGGACATTGATGGGTAATAGGTAAAAGCTATGGTACATAAGTTGGAGATGCAGTGTATGCTTGTCAAGGTTGGTTTACCTTTCAGTTATGACAGTTTTCAGTCAATTTGGTCTTACATACCCAAAGAAAGCATATTGATTGGGAGAAAAAGAATCCCAATTATGTCACTTTTGTTATGGGGGAAGTACAATTCCTAGTCCTTTAGACAAACCCCCTCTGTATCCTGCAGCTGTGGGCATGTGGAGGATTGACAAGCATTCACATGCAGGCAGCATAGAAGCCCCCTGTAGTTTTGTCTTTTACTGGTAGTCTCCTGGCTCTCCCATATTGAGGTCAACACTTTAGAGATCCACACACTGTCTGTTCCACAAGCAAAGCAGAAGTCTTTGGAGGATAGAACACGGCTGCTCTGTTTGTCTCCTGGATGGAAGAAGACAAGCAGTAGTGTGCAGGGAACATGAAGGTCATTTTCACTTGATCTTAATGAAGAGAGCCTATGCTTCATCCGTAGAGAGCAAAACTTTGTCAGTTCTGTTTTGTTTGACAGCCTTGAGGCCAAGAACAACACATTCCCAGACTCCTGCCTTGTTAGAGATGCAAGGGCTGGCTTAAAGGAGGACTGGAGCTCTCAGTTCTATTTGAGTTGGCCAGGTACTGAAGTCCAGCCATCGCTGCAAGGCAATGTTTCCAGCAGATTTTAGAGCAGATTCCGCCAAACTGCAAAGCAGCATCTGCTGCCCCAGGCCCAGCTATGTGCCAAGTGCTGTTAAAAGAGATTTTTGCCTGGGCCAGATGCAGTTCTTAGGATAAACGCATCTGTGCGCGTTTTCTCATGTAGCCAGGCCTAAAAGGTGAATGGAGCTTCATGCCAACGCTAAGCTGGAACCATGCCATTTGTTAGCTTGATAAATTTTGGAACAGAATATGATTAAATCACGATCCCAAAATTTTACACAGTTGTTTTTTTTTTTTGTTCTCCCCCCCCCACCAATGATTCCTAGAATTAGTCATCTCATAAATTACTATGTGCTTCAGTCATTTCCCCCCCAAATCTTCGCCCTGGTTTAGAATTAAAACAAATTATTTCTTAGAAGAGGGATCCAGAGACAAACAAACAAGCAAACAAAACCTAAAAGCAAAACAAAACCAAAAACCTACAAGACTTGGTGTTCTGTAAAATATGGGGTGGCTTCTTGTAAGTAATGAAGTCTCTTGAAAACAGGAAGGGAAACGGTAGTGAAATCGGGCAAAGGAGAATGCTGTGTAATAGGCCTCTGTGGTGTGGGTGGCGGAGAGCGACAGGTAGTTTTACTTTTAATGTTAAACCACTAACGATTCCTTGTCATTTGGAGTTTCATGTTTGTGGTTTCCATGTATTCACTTTTTTACTTTTATTTCCTGAAAACTTGTTATGTACCTACTATGTGCCCAGAATTGTAAAAAAAAAAAAAAAAAAAAAAAAAAAAAAGCGATGAAAGAGACACTGTTCGTAAGGAGTTCATGATTCTATTTGTATCAGAAAATATCTCAATTTAAAATGTATTTTCAAAAACATAGAATATTTATATATCAGCGTTCTAGGGTAACACAGACAGTTACATTGCTAAAATTATTTGCTGTGCATTTTCTTCTACAATTAAAACAAGATATAGTTCCAAAGAACATGGGAAAACAGCTTTCAGTTGTGCAAACTTCACCCCCACCAATGAAAGCAGGATATATAGACTGTAGATGGGAAAAGAAACAATACTAGAAGATCACTTCAGTCTGAGTTATCCTTTATACAAAAATTATATATTTCTTTTATTAAGATTCACTTATTTATTGTGTATACAGTGTTCTGCCTGCACGCATGCCTGCCTGCCATAAGAGTGGCTGCTGCTGTCATTGAACTCAGGACCCCTGGAAGAGCAGCCAGTGCTCTTAACCTCTTAGCCATCTCTTCAGCCTCAGAAATTAGATATTTCAAATTCTTCTACTCATAGAAGAACCCATCTAAAACATTTCAGAATTGAGCATACAAGATTGCGGAAGATGTGCGGAAGTCATCATTTTAATGATGACTAGGTTGACAATCACACAGAGATGGCATCTGTCAATGAACCAAAGGGATTGTTGAAGAGTGCAGAGAGTCATTTGGGACTAGAACACTCTCCAGGACCCACCCCATATTTTTCCATGTCCTCCTCTTGTCTGTCAACTGTGTAGTTGCCTGGGTATGGGCAGAACAAGGTTTGACCTTGTTGGCCTCCTTCTGTTTTCTAAAGATTGCTGCCATGAGAATATAATGTTGTGTACTCAGTTCCTAAACAACAGGGGGTAAATGGACAGAAGAAAGGAAGTGAGGGTCTTGACTGTGTATTTAGTCATACACTAAATCCTGTGCTGGATCCTGTAGTTCGTCTTTCTGTCTGAGTCGAATTCCAATAGTGGTACCATGAGAGAATGTTCTCCTGCTATTTATCCACAGGAGTATGTACTTGGTCTGAACCCTGCAGTAGAGATTAGAGAAGAATAGACTATTTATAGATACTAGTTATAGTTACTGGTTTTCTTTTCAACTAAGTTTTTATGGAAAGCAAACATAAACAACATTTATTTGCAAACAAGCTGCATAGAAAATTCCATGTCCTACAGGATATTTTCTGTTTGGTTTTGATCATCTCTACCTTGATGTTTCAGTATCTCTGGCTAAAATTATACATATTTTATCTAATTAACTTAATCCTTTGGGGAAATGCATAAATGTGTGATATAGGACCAGATGTGGTATATATTCTCTGGCTAGCCAAAATGTTTCCAATTACCTTTACCTCTTCTGAAATAAAACTACAAATCAGCTAGTATACATCATGTAAGGGGTAAGTGGATAAAGCATCCATTGTAATAAACCTACATCCCAACCACAGGCCTAAATGTTTGGATGGGCTTCAGAGAACCTCCTGCAGCCTTTGACCAAAGCCTGGCAGCTCCACACAGGAGTTCAGTAACAGAGACAAAGACTGCCAAACATACAGTGTGCCAATGACAGCCAAAGTGAGCTGGCAGAAGGGGCAGCCAGAATCCCGTAAAGTAACAGTGCCAGGATAATAGAGGCCAGGGTGGCAGGAGGCAAGAGACAGCTACCAGGGAACTGGGGTTGTTTCTAATCACTTGCTATAGTGTTTCCTAGGCTTCCCCTTTGTTACTGCATGTGGGTTGTTACAAAACGATATCCATCATTTCTTCTGATAGGGCTTAGAGAGCCAAAGAATGTATGCAGCAACTTATTTCCAAGCAGGGTAGGGGCAGGTATTGATATGAGAGAAAGACAGTATCAGAATAGCCTGGAAAACTCATATCTCCAAACGAAACACGCCATTGCATCCCCGTGTTGTCTCCTAATGGTCTTAGTCCACTGACTTGCAACAGAGAGTAACAAAATGGATCAATTAAACAATCTAATAAAGCTTACCTGAATGAGGATCGCCCACATAGGCTCACATATTTGAATGCTGAAACTTTGGTTGGTGGAGCTCTTTTGAGAAACTAAAAGGAGTGACCTTGTGGTCTTTGACGTTTCAAAAGCCAGACAACTCTCACTCTCTCCCACTTGCCAGTGGATCAGATACAAGGTCTCAGCTACTGTTCTGGTGCTCTGTCTACTGTCATTCTCCCCACTATGAAGAGTTTGGATTCACCCATTGAAACTGCAAACAAAGCCTGAAATAAATGTTTTGTTTTATAAGTTGACTTGGTTATGGTATCTCTTCACAGCAACAGAAAAGGAAAAAAGAAGTTGATACCAGGAATGGGGTATTGCTTTGAAAGGCCTATGTTGCTTTGGGGGAATTTGGGACTTTGAATTGGGAAGGTAGTTAAATTTTGTAGGCAGGGCTTGATGGGCCATCCTAGTAGGAGTGTTGAAGACAATAGCGTGGAGAGCAATGTGAACTATGGGGACCCAAATCAAGCGGTTTCAGAGGGCAATAATATTAGTAAGTGGGATATGGATAATTGTTGTAATATTTTGGCAAAGAATATGGCTGATGTTTGCTCTTGTCCTAAGAATTTTCCTGAGGCTAAATTGAAGAGTTTTGGTCTAATATTGTTAGAGGATATTTAAAGAAAACCTAATATTTACCCTGTCATGGACTTACTATGCAAATACAATAAAAAAAGAGATAAGGAGGGCAAAAAGAAATTCAAAATGTACCGTTTGAGAAAAAAAAAGAATACTAGGAAATTTAACGTTGGATTTGCTTGTGCTGAAAGGAATCAGAAAAATATAGAATAAAGAGAATGTTGCCCTCAGGGAGAGAACTTTTCCAGCTAATACTGCAACCTGTGAAAGAAAAATACCCAAGAAATTCCCTCCACCTAAAAAAACAGAAAGTTCCTGATAGAGCATCCCCATTGTCTCAGTGTGTGGGTGCACCCCTCGCGGTCCTGAGTTTCTTGCTCGTGCTCTCTCTCCTTCTGCTCCTGATTTGGACCTTGAGATTTCAGTCAGGTGCTCCAATGTGGGTCTCTGTCTCTGTCTCCTTTCATTGCCTGATGAAGTTTAATATTCAGGAGGATGCCTATATGTTTTTCTTTGGGTTCACCTTCTTATTTAGCTTCTCTAGGATCACAAATTATAGGCTCAATGTCCTTTATTTATGGCTAGAAACCAAATATGAGTGAGTACATCCCATGTTCCTCTTTTTGGGTCTGGCTTACCTCACTCAGGATAGTGTTTTCTATTTCCATCCATTTGCATGCAAAATTCAAGAAGTCATTGTTTTTTACTGCTGAGTAGTACTCTAATATGTATATATTCCATATTTTCTTCATCCATTCTTCCATTGAAGGCATCTAGGTTGTATCCAGGTTCTGGCTATTACAAACAATGCTGCTATGAACATAGATGAGCATATACTTTTGTTGTATGATAAAGCATCTCTTGGGTATATTCCCAAGAGTGGTATTGCTATTGGGAACTCACCAAGGCCAGCTGTCCCGGGTCTGAAAAAGCATGGGATAAAACTGGACTCGCTGAACATAGCAGACAATGAGGACTACTGAAAACTCAAGAACAATGGCAATGGGTTTTTGATCCTACTGCACATACTGACTTTGTGGGAGCCTAGGCAGTTTGGATGCTCACCTTACTAGACCTGGATGGAGGTGGGTGGTCCTTGGACTTCCCACAGGGCAGGGAACCCTGATTGCTCTTTGGGCTGAGGAGGGAGGGGGACGTGATTGGGGGAGGGGGAGGGAAATGGGAGGCGGTGGTGGGGAGGAGGCAGAAATCTTTAATAAATAAATAAATAAAAAGTGGCAGTGAAAAAAACAAACAAAAAAAAAACAGAAAATTTAGACAAATGTAATTTAAGTAAGGGACCAGTTTCCAGTCCAAAAAAAAGCAGAACTTGGCATAATCAACTGGCCACATGATTTTGGATTTAGAGTCATGAAGGATACAAGAGAAAAGGGGTTGTATCCTCTTCCTCCACAATTAAGGAAAGCTGATTGGGTAAGCCATGTGCCAGAAGAGTCCTGCATGGAGGCCCAAAGAGGCAATTGTGTGTGTGTGTGTGTGTGTGTGTGTGAGAGAGAGAGAGAGAGAGAGAGAGAGAGAGAGAGAGAGAGAGAGAGAGAGAGCACTAATAATGTCACTCTGGATCTAGATTTACTTAGCTGGCAAGCCTCTGGCACATCTGTGAGGGATTATCTACATTAAGTTAACTGAGGTAACAAGATCCCCCATAAGTGTGAGCAGAGGTATTCTACAGGCTTCAATTCTGAACTGAATAAAGAAGATAAAGGCAGCTGAACACTAGATTCATTTCAACGTTTCCTGCCTGTTGCCATGATCTAAATTCTGCCTCAGTTCCTGCTGACATGAGTTCCTCACCATGTCGGAATGTATCCTTGAACTGTAAGCCAAAAATGATCTCTTCTTTCCTCAATCAGCTTTTATTAGGTATTCTCTCTCTCTCTCTCTCTCTCTCTCTCTCTCTCTCGCTCTCTCGCTCTCTCGCTCTCTCGCTCTCTCTCGCACGCATGCGCACATACACATGCACACACACACACAAACACAAACACACACACACACGTTCCTATTATAGAGCTTTGCAGCTACATAAGAGTAAAAAGACACACAAAGAAGTCAGTAGGCAGGAGCATTGCTTCGATGACAGAATATAGCAGCTTTGGGACTGTCACAAAAGAGTCATCTAGCTTAAATTTATTAGCATGGAAATAACATTGTAAGAAAGAGGCTGTTGGAGGAACTCTGGACTGAATAAGGAAGCATTACCCAAACAATAACAGGCAAACATATCTTTGCTAACGGCACAGCTTGTACAGTAATGACAGAACAGATCACACGAGTTCCGGGAGGCTGGGGCTTAGTGTGTTGTGACCAGAGAGGAACAAGGTAGCCAGAAGGTCAACGTAAAACCTGAAAGGAATCTTCCAACCCAGGGCAGAGAGTTAAAGTTTATTCTAAAGAAATAAAAATAAGGATTTAGGGTAGGAGAAAAATAAAATCACATTCTGCGACTCACAAAAAAATCATAGAAAGAAAGAAGGCTGCCTATTAAAAAAAGTTAGTTATCTAGATACCAGATTGTGGGGGTGTTCTGAGGGGGAAATAAGATCTTGAGGAAAAAAGTTCTAGGGTTGTTGGCCTGAATTAATATGCTTAGTGAGATGAGAGGATACAGTTGTGACTACTACTCACACTAAAGTGTTGTGAACAGTAATATATTCCCTGGAACACAAACCACAGAAGGAATAGGTGTGTGTGTGTGTGTGCGCGCGCGCGCTTGTGTGTGTGTGTGTGTGTGTGTGTGTGTGTGTAGTATGAATTTGATGGAAGCAGGCAATGAACCTTGGTTTTGACTATATTACTATGGATAGCTCTAATGAATTTAAGTAATTACTTATATTATACTATACTATACTATACTATACTATACTATACTATACTATACTATACTATACTATATTATTAGTGGATAAGCCTGTGACTAAGGTGAGACACAACAGCTAGGGGAATAGACCGGAAGCTGTTTCATGAACTTTTGTTTTTAGTAGCAAAGGTCTTTATTATAAAGGAAATGAAAGAACTACCTCCTACTCTCCCCTTGAAATCTGTGGGTCACAGGGTGATCCCAGGCCATTTGGAACAGGGTTCCTTATGTGAGCACAGAGTTGGAGCTCATAACATTCAAAACTACAAATTGGAAACATTTCTTTTATTGCTTTTATTTCCAAGCTTCCAGCCAGAGGAAAGTATACTGGGTCCTTCAGATCTTGGAGCCAGTTCATGTCCCTTGGCTCCTTTCCATTTTCTCATCACAGCTTCTCATAGACCTCATCAGAGGCCCAAGTTCTTCTAGGTTTATATTTATTGGGGCGAAAGGACACCAACCTAGCCTGCAAGGCACCCTAATCGTAGGCTGGAAAACTGACACTAACCAGTCACATGAGCTTCTCGAGGGAGAATGAGATGTGAAGAAACCAGTCATTGGGGGAAGAAAAACGAAAGCTCCATTATTTTTAATTATGATTACCACATCTGCTCAGTTCTTAGCTGACAAGGCTCCTGTTCCTAGGTTGTTTGGATCCTTAATACTTCCAGGTACCTGTGAGATCCTCCACCTGACAGACAGGATCAGTTTACTCTTTGTGCAAATGAAAAATCCTGCCTCTCCCAAAACTCACATTCCTCAGGAGCAGGCAAATAGATTTTTGTATAGATCTGACTGCCTTGAGCAGCTTGGACCGAGTTCAGTATTGGTGGTCTCTATATCACGATTATCAGTATCGTATTTTGACAAAATTCCATAGTTTCTCTAACACCTTGATTGATCCATTCCTTTGTCTTTCCACTCCTATTGCCCTAAATTTGGATCTTGCTCATCTTGCTCATCTCTATAGTAGTCTCCGAGCTGATTTCTATGTTTCCACTCCATTTACTTTTATTTTTTACCAATTCTGAATAATTTTCTAAAATGCCTCTCTATGTTACCTCCCTTTGCAGATAGAAAGTGTGTGCCATAGAACTTGGCTTCCCGAGGAATTGATTCAAATTGTTCAGCTGGCATTTTAGGCTCTCCCATATTTGAAGATGTATTAATTTTCCATTGAACAACCACCATCTCCTCCCAGTGATTTCTCTGCAGCCTGCGTATATTTTTTCCTTTTTTACTTACTCCTGCTGTTCTCCCTCAATACCAGTGCAAATATTGTCTTTTCTTAAAAACCCAAATTGCATCATTCTACCACCTTAAAATAAGCATTCATAATTACCTACTAACTATGTTTATACTTTCCTATAACCATTGAATTACAAATGCAAAAGCTAGACGAGAAAGTAAAGTCATTTGGTATACTATCTTCTTTAATAAACATATAATTTGAGCCCTCTCAAATCAAACTGACTTCATAGTCCACTCTGTGTAGTCTTACACTTTATGTATGTTTTGCTACACTTTTCATATTTGCACTGCAGTAGGAGTAAACAGTCCTCTAGCCTGCCAATGACCCCTTTCATAATCTTTTCATCAGAATCCAAACTGAGCCCAATGGCCCTTTTATAACTAACATAGTTTTATTGCTTCAAGAAACCTGTTGCTAAGTGTGATGGTTTGAGTAGGCGTGGTCCCCACAGACTCATGTGTTTGAATGTTTGGCTTATAGGGAGTGGCACTATTAGGAGATGTGGTCTTTTTGAAGTAGGTGTGGCTTTGTTAGAGGAAGTGTGTAACTGTGCAGGTGGGCTTTGAGGATTTATATATTCAAGCTACACCAAGGTGGGAGGTAGTTCACTTCCTGTTGTCTGCTAATTAAGATGTAGAACTCTCAGCTACCTCTCCAGCAGCATGTCTACCTTCACACTGCCTTTCTTTCTGCCATGATGATAATGGGCTTAACTTCTGAAACTGTAGGCCAGTCCCAATTAAATGTTTTCCTTTCTAAGAGTTGTCATGGTCATGGTGTCTCTTAATAGCAATAGAAGCCGTAAGCAAGATAATATGTTCTCTGAAGATTTACAAGTTCATTTTCTATTGTATTTATATTTTCCAAATTTTAATTTTTAATGTCTTGTTGTCTTCGAAGTGAGCATAACCAGTCAAAATAAATAGAAGATTCACTTAACTAGTAGAAATTGAATCTGAGTGTAAGGGAAATGCACAGGATGGCACCACGTCTCTGCTTCTGGGAATGAATCCTAAGTCTGTAGACTCTCTAAATATGACATACAGCCTCTGGGAAGTTTCCCAGCATGGCAGCACCTCCTTCTCCTGGGAAGGCTCATACACAGCAGAAACTGCTTTGGGAGGTCCTTGTTACCAAGTGGGTTTCAAAAAGAGTAAGATGTTCTAGGCATCACTGGGGAAATTGATATCAAAAAGTAAATAAGTGAAGCAAAAGAAGTTACCAGAGCTCACTTCCAGTGCCCACTGATTTTTCAAGTCTAAATCTCTCATTAAATCAGAATCCTATTTTTTTATTAATTAATTTATTTAATTATTAAAGATTTCTGCCTCTTCCCCGCCACCACCTCCCATTCCCTCCCCCTCCCCCAATCAAGTCTTCCTTCCTCCTCAGCCCAAAGAGCAAGCAGGTTTCTCTGCCCTGTGGGAGGTCCAAGGACCACCCACCTCCATCCAGGTCTATTAAGGTGAGCATCCAAACTACCTGGGCTCCCACAAAGCCATTACGTGCAATAGGATCAAGAACCCATTGCCTTGTCCCACCCAGCTTGCATCCAGAACCCTTCTTCCTTCTGCCCCCTTTCCTCTTTGGGCACATAACACCATCCAGCTCAGTCTGTGTGGCGCTGGGGGCAAATCCTCAGGGCAAGTAGGCAGACGAGACTTCCTTTGTCTCTCCAGCCTGCCTGCATCAAACAAGGTAAGGCCTTTGTTTACAAACTACCCAACCTGCACGGAGATCTGATCTAGGTACCAGGAGAGACAGCAGCGGGGTGAGTTTGTGACCTGACTGGTGGCAGCGGAAGCAGCCCTGGACAGGGAACTCTGAAGTTCCTCATCCTCCACCCTATACTCCCTTGCCTCCCTGCAGGGGCTCTACACCCTGCATACTGCCTCTCTCTTCTTGTCCCACCCAGCTTGCATCCAGAACCCTTCTTCCTTCTGCCCCCTTTCCTCTTTGGGCACATAACACCATCCAGCTCAGTCTGTGTGGCGCTGGGGGCAAATCCTCAGGGCAAGTAGGCAGGCGAGACTTCTTTTGGTTCACTGGCCTGCCTGCACCAAACAAGGTAAGGCCTTTGTTTACGAACTACCCAACCTGCACGGAGATCTGATCTTGGCACCAGGAGAGCCATCAGTGGTAGAGCTAATCTGGGTACCAGGATTGCCGTCTTTGGGCACGGAGATCTGATATTGGTACCAGGAGAGACATCACTGGAGCACCAGGAGAGCTATCATTGCAGGGTGCCATCACTGGGAAAGTACATCAGTAGGCAAGGAGACCTGATCCGGTAAAAGAAGATCCATAGGGGAGCATTCGGAGAAAGAGATGGGCAGGCGCCAATGCAAGAATTCACCCAACAATCTGAAAAACTATATGAAACCACCAGAACCCAGCGACCTCACAACAGGAGGACATGAACACCTTAATCATGAAGAAGTAGATAAAATTGACTTTATGAAAGTGATTGACGCCCTTAAACAGCATGTAAAAAATGCCCTTATAGAAATGGATGAGAAGTATAACAGAAAGTTTGAAGAATTGAGTAAATCAGTGAATGATACCCTAGGAAACCAAGGAAAAACAATCAAACAAATAATGGAAACAGTTCAAGACTTAAAAACTGAAATGGAGGCAAAGAAGAAAACACAAACAGAAGGCCAGCTGGACAGGGAAAATCTAGGTAAACGAATAGAGACTACAGAAACAAGCATAACCAACAGAATACAAGAGATAGAAGAAAGAATCTCAGATTCTGAAGATACCATAGAGAAAATAAACACGCTGATCAAAGAAAACAGCAAGGCCAACAAATTCTCATCACAAAACATTCAGGAAATATGGGACACAATAAAAAGACCAAACCTAAGAATAATAGGAATAGAAGAAGGAGAAGAAGCGCAGCTCAACGGTCCAGAAAATATATTTAATAAAATTATAGAAGAAAACTTTCCCAACCTAAAGAAAGATATACCTATGAAGGTTCAAGAAGCATACAGAACACCAAATAGGATGGATCAAAAAAAAACATCCTCTCGCCATATAATAATCAAAACACAAAGCATACAGAATAAAGAAAGAATACTAAGAGCAGCAAAGGAAAAAGGCCAAGTTACTTATAAAGGTAAACCTATCAGACTTACACCTGACTTCTCTATGGAAACCATGAAAGCCAGAAGGTCCTGGATAGATGTACTGCAGAAACTAAGAGACCATGGATGCAAGCCCAGACTACTATACCCAGCCAAGCTTTCGTTCACTATAAATGGAGAAAACAAAATTTTCCAGGATAAAAACAAATTTAAACAATACGTAGCCACAAATCCAGCCTTAGAGAAAGTAATAGAAGGAAGAAGGAAAATCACTAATCAAGGAGTCCAACAATGACCACAGTAACTCAGACATCTAGAAACCCTTTACCAGCACATCTCAAAGAAGGGAAACACACAAAATCTACTACTAAAAAAAAAATGACCGGAGTTAACAACCACTGGTCATTAATATCACTTAATGTCAATGGACTCAACTCACCTATAAAAAGGCACAGACTAAGAGATTGGATACGAAAACAGGATCCAACATTCTGCTGTTTACAAGAAACACACCTCAACCACAAAGACAGGCACCTACTCAGAGTAAAGGGCTGGGATAAGGCTTATCAAGTAAATGGACCTAGGAAACAAGCAGGTGTGGCCATACTAATTTCTAACAAAGTTGACTTCAAACTTAAATCAATCAGAAGAGATGGAGAGGGACACTTTCTACTCATAACAGGAACAATTCATCAGGATGAAATCTCAATCCTGAATATCTATGCCCCTAATATAAAAGCACCCACGTACGTAAAAGAAACATTGTTAAAACTCAAGGCAGCCATCAAACCGCACACATTAATAGTAGGAGATTTTAATACTCCTCTCTCACCAATGGACAGGTCAATCAGACAGAAACCTAACAGAGAAATAAGAGAATTAATGGAGGTAATGAATCAAATGGACTTAACAGACATCTATAGAATATTCCACCCAAATAGGAAAGAATATACCTTCTTCTCTGCAGCTCATGGAACCTTCTCAAAAATCGACCACATACTTGGTAACAAAGCAAACATTCACAGTTACAAAAAAATATTAATAACCACCTGTATCTTATCAGATCACCATGGATTAAAGCTAGAATTCAGCAACAATGCTACCCCCAGAAAGCCTACAAACTCATGGAAACTGAATAGTCAACTACTGAACCATACCTGGATTAAGGAAGAAATAAAGAAAGAAATTAAAGTCTTCCTTGAAGACAATGAAAATAAAGAAACAACATACTCAAACCTATGGGACACTATGAAAGCAGTCCTGAGAGGAAAGTTCATAGCACTAACTGCCCACTTAAAGAAAACAGAGAAAGCACACATTGGAGACTTAACAGCCCACCTGAAAGCTCTAGAAAAAAAAGAATCAGACTCACCTAGAAGGGGTAGAAGACTGGAAATAATCAAACTGAGGGCTGAAATCAACAAAATAGAGACACAGAAAACAATTGAAAGAATCAATAAATCAAAAAGCTGGTTCCTGGAGAAAATCAACAAGATTGATAAACCCCTATCCAAACTAATCAAACGGCAGAGAGAGAATTTGCAAATTAATAAGATCAGAAATGAAAAGGGAGACATAACCACAGACACAGAGGAAATTCAGAGAATCATTAGATCTTACTACAAAAGCCTGTATGCCACAAAACTGGAAAATGTAAAAGAAATGGAGACTTTTTTAGATAAATACCATATACCAAAGTTAAACCAGGACCAGGTGAACAACCTAAATAGACCTGTTAGTCGTGAAGAATTAGAAGCAGTTATCAAAAACATCCCTTCCAAAAAAAGTCCAGGACCAGATGGTTTCAATGCGGAATTCTACCAGAACTTCCAAGAAGACCTAATACCTATACTCCTTAAGGTATTTCACAATATAGAAACAGAAGAGTCATTGCCAAATTCCTTTTATGAAGCTACAGTAACTCTGATACCAAAACCACACAAAGACCCAACCAAGAAAGAAAATTACAGGCCAATCTCACTCATGAACATCGATGCAAAAATCCTCAACAAAATTCTGGCAAACCGAATCCAAGAACACATTAGAAAAATTATCCATTATGATCAAGTAGGCTTCATACCAGAGATGCAGGGCTGGTTTAACATACGCAAGTCTATCAATGTAATCCATCATATAAATAAACTGAAAGAAAAAAACCATATGATCGTTTCATTAGACGCTGAAAAAGCATTTGACAAAATTCAACATCCCTTTATGATAAAAGTCTTGGAGAGATTAGGGATACAAGGGTCATACCTAAATTTAATTAAAGCTATATACAACAAGCCGACAGCTAATATCAAATTAAATGGAGAGAAACTTAAAGCCATCCCACTAAAATCAGGAACACGCCAAGGCTGTCCACTCTCTCCATACCTCTTCAATATAGTTCTCGAAGTTTTAGCAATAGCAATAAGACAACATAAGGGGATAAAGGGGATTCAAATTGGAAAGGAAGAAGTTAAACTTGCATTATTTGCAGATGATATGATAGTGTACATGAGCGACCCCAAAAACTCCACCAAAGAACTCCTACAGCTGATAAACGCCTTTAGTAATGTGGCAGGATACAAGATCAACTCCAAAAAATCAGTCGCCCTCTTATACACAAAGGATATGGAAGCAGAGAGGGAAATAAGAGAATCATCACCTTTCACGATAGCCACAAAAAGCATAAACTATCTTGGGGTAACTCTAACCAAGGAAGTGAAAGATCTATTTGACAAGAACTTTAAGGCATTGAAGAAAGAAATTGAAGAGGATACCAGAAAATGGAAGGATCTCCCTTGCTCTTGGATTGGGAGGATCAACATAGTAAAAATGGCAATTCTACCAAGGGCAATCTATAGATTCAATGCAATCCCCATTAAAATCCCATCAAAATTCTTCACAGATCTTGAAAGGACAATAATCAACTTTATATGGAGAAACAAAAAACCCAGGATAGCCAAAACAATCTTATATAATAAAGGAACTTCTGGAGGCATTACCATCCCTGACTTCAAACTCTATTACAGAGCTACAGTAATGAAAACAGCGTGGTACTGGCATAAAAACAGAGCAGTCGACCAATGGAATCGTGTAGAAGACCCAGATTTTAACCCACAAACCTATGAACAACTAATTTTCGATAAAGGAGCTAAAAGTATACAATGGAAGAAAGAAAGCATCTTCAACAAATGGTGCTGGCACAATTGGATGTCAACCTGTAGAAGAATGAAAATAGACCCATATCTATCACCATGCACAAAACTCAAGTCCAAATGGATCAAAGACCTCAATATCAATCTGAACACACTGAACCTGATAGAAGAGAAAATGGGAAGTACCCTACAACATATGGGCACAGGAGATCGCTTCCTATGTATAACCCCAGCAGCACAGACATTAAGGGCAACATTGAATAAATGGGACCTCCTGAAACTGAGAAGCTTCTGTAAAGCAAAGGACACTGTCATTAAGACAAAAAGGCAGCCTACTGACTGGGAGAAGATCTTCACCAACCCCGCTACAGACAAAGGTCTGATCTCCAAAATATATAAAGAACTCAAGAAACTAGACTTTAAAAGGATAATTAACCCAATTAAAAAATGGGGCACTGAACTGAACAGAGAATTCTCATCAGAAGAAGTTAAAATGGCCAAAAGATACTTAAGGTCATGCTCAACCTCCTTAGCGATCAGAGAAATGCAAATCAAAACAACTTTGAGATATCATTTTACACCTGTCAGAATGGCTAAAATCAAAAACACCAAGGATAGCCTTTGCTGGAGAGGTTGTGGAGAAAGGGGTACCCTCATCCATTGCTGGTGGGACTGCAAACTTGTGCAACCACTTTGGAAATCAGTGTGGCGGTTTCTCAGAAAAATTGGGATCAACCTACCCCTGGACCCAGCAATAGCACTCTTGGGAATATACCCAAGAGATGCCCTAGCATATGACAAAAGCATTTGTCCAACTATGTTCATAGCAGCATTATTTGTAATAGCCAGAACCTGGAAGCAACCTAGATGCCCTTCAATAGAAGAATGGATGAAGAAAGTGTGGAATATATATACATTAGAGTACTACTCTGCGGTAAAAAACAATGACTTCTCGAATTTTGCATGCAAATGGATGGAAATAGAAAATACGATCCTGAGTGAGGTAACCCAGACCCAAAAAGAAGATCATGGGATGTACTCACTCATAATTGGTTTCTAGCCATGGATAGGGGCCACTGAGTCTATAATTTGTGATCCTAAAGAAGCTAAACAAGAGGGTAAACCCAAGGAAAAACATATAGATATCCTCCCAGCTATGGGAAATAGACAAGATTGATGGGCAAAAAATGGGAATCTTGGGGGGTGGGGTGGGATGGGGATGAGGGGAGATGGGGAGAGAAAAGTGTGAAGGAGAGGATGAGGGGAACTGGGGGAATCGGGGTGATTGGGGGTAAAGGAAGGTTGGATGGGGGAGCAGGGAAACTCATACCTTAGTTAAGGGACCCACCTAAGGGTTGGCAAGAGACTTGAACCTGGAATGGCTACCAGAAGCCCAGGGCAATGTCCCCAGTTAGCTCATTGGGGCACCTGAGGATAGGGAACCTGAAATGAACCTATCCTATAATCATACTGATGAATATCTTGCATATCGCCATAGAACCTTCATCTAGCGATGGATGGAGATAGAGACAGAGACCCACACTGGAGCACCGGACTGAGCTCCCAAGGTTATAATGAGGAGCAGAAGGAGAGAGAACATGAACAAGGAAGTCAGGACCATGAGGGGTGCACCCAACCACTGAGACAGGGGGGCCGATCTATTGGGAGCTCACCAAGGCCAGCTGGACTGCTACTGAAAAAAACATGGGATAAAACCGGACTCTCTTAATGTGGTGGACAATGAGAGCTGACGAGAGGCCAAGGAGAATGGCACAGGAACTTTCATCTGGCGATGGATCGAGAGAGAGACAGAGACCCAATTTGGATCAACCGTCTGAGCTCTTAAGGTCCAAATGAGGAGCAGAAGGAGGGAGAACATGAGCAAGGAAATCAGGACCACGAGGCGTGCACCCACCCACTGTGACAGTGGAACTGATCTATTGGGAGCTCTCCAAGGCCAGCTAGACTGGGACTGAATAAGCATGGGTTGAAACTGGACTCTCTGAACAAGGCGGACAATGAAGGCTGATGAGAAGCCAAGGACAATGGCACTAGGTTTCGATCCTAATACATGAACTGGCTTTGTGGGAGCATAGCCTGTTTGGATGCTCACCTTCCTGGACCTAGATAGAAGTGGGAGGACCTTGGTCTTCATGTACAGCAGGGAATTTGGACTACTCTTCAGTATCGAGAGGGAGGGGGAGTGGACTAGGGGGAGGAGAAGTGGAGTGGGGATAGGGGGAGGGGAACAGGGGGAGGGGGCAATATGTGGGAGGAGGGGGAGGGAAATGGGAAACGGGGAGCAGTTGGAAATTTTAAGTAAAAAAGAATTAAAAAAAAAAAAAAAAAAAAAGAACCCATTGCCATTGTTCTTCACTTCTCAGTAGTCCTCATTGTCCATTATGTTCAGCGAGACCGGTTTTGTCCCATGCTTTTTCAGACCCCGGCCAGCTGGCCTTGGTGAGTTCCTGATAGAACATCCCCATTGCCTCAGTGTGTGGGTGCACCCATCGCAGTCCTGAGTTCCTTGCTCGTGCTCACTCTCCTTCTGCTCCTCCTTTGGATCGTGAGACTTCAGTCCAGTGCTCCAATGTTGGTCTCTGTCTCTGTCTTCTTTCATCGCCTGATGAAGGTTAATATTCAGGGGGATGCTTATATGTTTTTCTTTGGGTTCACCTTCTTATTTAGCTTCTCTAGGATCACGAAAGTATCAGGACAAAGTCATGTATACTCCATTCTATTTATATTTCCTATAATTGCTGCTGTGATAAAAAAGAAAATGCATTCCCCAAGTTTAAGAATGCCATATTATAAAATAATTTGTTTGGTACTGGTTTGTTTATATTGGCTCTTAAAATGTTTTTAATCAAGATTTATTTATATAGAATATACATCAAATCCAGACATTTATCTGTTTAGATCACAGTCGTGGCCAATCACAATAGTAAATGTCAACTCCTAAAGCGACGGCTCACACTTGCTCAATACAAATGCTATAAATTAGTGCTCACAGCTTTAGTGTGTTTAATAAAAGTTTAATCACTTTCTATGTTTTTATCCCATTTCCTGGCATAATTGACTTCCAGAACATTTGAGCACATGTGGAAGCAATGCCCTTTAAAGGTGGCCAACTTTATATCTACTACTTATAATTTGCCTGAGCCATTGAAAATAGAACAGTTTCCTTAAATCAAGATTATATAAAGGAATGGGGGTGAAATCAGTTTAATAGCAAGAAGGTGTTGTCTTCCCATCCAAAATAAACTAAATAATGAGCTGAGAAAACATTTTTAAAAAATAAAATTATTGTTCAAGTGTGTGTGTCTTAAATAATTTAAAAAGCTATCTCTACATAAAGTAAAAAATAAAGGATAAGATAAAACTATGCTTTAAATATTTCCATTTTAAAATAATTTAGCCTAAAATGGTTTCCACATAAAAATGAGAAAAAGAATGGACAAAGATGTAATGCCTTATAGTGGGATTAAGCTTTATAGATTGGGTGTTTGTAAGAGACTCCGTATGGCAGATTAAACGGCAAAGGGCAAATAAGTCAACCTCCACCTACATCGCCTTAGGTATACAACAGAGGATGTGATTTGAGCAGCCTCAGCACTCAAATAGGGTTAAAACCACCTGAGCAGATCAAACCAAGGAAATGGTCCTCTCTCAGTACATGCAGTAGTATTCAGAATTGGAGCAACTAAGGTCCAGCAGCTCAGAGGTACTGATCAAGGAGAAGAGAATCACACTTCTATAGCAACCTGCTTTCACAGTGAAGCCTGCAGTCCAACCTAAGGTGAAATTAGGGCGGGGGCCACGTCTCAGAGAATGGGAAAATGGAAAACACGAGGAAAACCGATCTCAGTTAATCTTGTTGTAACATTTTGCCCAGGATTTACAAAGAAATCAAAACTCAAAAGAAAATTCCAGTGCAGAGATTGAAAATAGTCATTTATAAACACTGTAATAATTATCATCAAAATGTGGGTGATGGTAATGGTGGTCATTTAGAGGGAAAGAGCAATCACTGGGGTTTTATATCTGTAATTTATAATGATTTCATTAAAAACAATGTCATTCTGATTAAATGAATAAAAATGAAAATGTGGCATGGGAAATATTAGATACCCACAAGTGAATTTTGTCTGTTAGTACTCCTATAATAAAATATCAAAGAACAGGTGGTTTGAACAATGTAAATGTATTTTTCCACAGTCCTGGAGGAGAGAAGTCAGTTTTGAGAGTATCAGCATACTTGGTTCTGTTGATGTTCCACCTCTGGATTAGTAGGTAGTTTCCCTGTCTCAAACAAGAAGGTTGTACATAGTTAGTACAACAGAGTTATATGTTATTATGCTGCAGGTCTTCACACTAGGTTCACACCCTAAATATTCCTACCTACAGCCCTAAGCCATCTCCCCAAGGCTGCTCACCTGTGTGACACATCTTAGCTGAAGGTCAGATCCAGTCTCTAACAAAAGTCCCTTATTTGAGTATCAAGATACTGGGGAGACTCTCCAACCACAGGGCAGATCAAGGTAGCATCTCTCCAGATGTGCAGAGCAGACCTTTATTCTTGGTCTCTGCTTATATACTGTCTAGTGGGCATCATCATGTCTAGGACTGTGTCTGGTTATCTTGAGGAAGTGATGTCACTAAGCTCTGGTTATCAGGTGCCTTGGGTGTAGTGGGAATCCAGACTAAGCTATTTTTACATGTCTAAAAAACATTTTTACCATTCTCCTTACAGTTCCCATGCTCCACATGGTCTCTTTGTTCTATCTGGGCCCTTGCCCTTTCTTCTTACAAAACCAGTAATTATATTCAAAGAAGGCCCACTCACATAGCCAAAATCATGTATCTAAGTACATTAAAGTTACAATTTCAACATGAATTTGGGGGTGTAACAGAATTCAGCCCATAATAATTATATACTTACACATGCATCCAGATCCTCTTGAAATCAGCTGCAGTGGTTTATAACATTGGTACTGAGCAAGTGTGAGCCATTGGTTTAGGAACTGACATTTGCTGCTGTGGTAGGCTATGACTATGAACTAAATAGATAAATGTACAATAAGTGGTTATATTTGAGAAGAAACTTGAGATGAGTGGCTTATGAAAATGATTTAAATATAACTTATTTTTCTTACTACTTTATATTAATCCTGTTAATCATACTAGGTGGAAGTCTGAGTTGTTTTGTAGTTTCTATTGTATTCTCGCCCTTTCTTTCTTTGCATGATTATTTTAATTATGTTAATTATTTTTGGTCTAAAGATATGATATTCCATCCACATTTTGCTTTAAAATAGATTAGGTTTTTTTTTTTTTAGTACTGAACCTATCCAATTATTCTTCTATAAAACTAAGAGCCTTGATTTTTAAATATGTTGAGTACAACCTAAAAGCAACCTAAGGTCTAAGAAATTAATTTATTTTATAGTGTTAGTGTTTTAGTAGAAACAAGTTATAATGTTGTAACATCTAGAATAAGAAAATGGTGCCAGAAAACATGGCAAAATAAGGGTCTGTAAGTTTTACCCTCTACAGAAACATTGAGAGCAATGTTGAAATTGTCAGAGGAGCTTTTTCAGAATCCTGAAAATTAAAAGCTTACGGTAAATGAGAACATAGCTGAATCTTGCTAAAAGAAAAAAATAACAGTGAACTTTTGGGACAGTTTAATTTGCCTTGTTCTCAGTACTTCATTTCTCCTTCAGGTTACTTTTAATTCAGAAGTCACAGTCAAAGGAAATGCAACAGACTTCCAGCAACCCAGGCAACCCTCTGAGGCCAAGAGCTCAAATGCTTCAAACCACATGCCCAGAGCATGTCATTATTCCTCATATCTGATAGTCAGTGAAAAGAATTCTCTCACAAGGCTAGTTTTATTTCACCAGGTTGAAAACAGCCTTTTCTTTGGAGACAATTGCTAAGGCAATCAAGAGTAAGGGATGAGTATCACAGATGCTTCAGGCCATAGCCATTGAGTCAAATATCGGACTAACATAAAAATGTAAAATAAAACAATGGAAAATAGGTGTACTGGAAGGCTTCATATTGGTGTGATATATATCTGAGAAGATATTTATATCGATGTGATTTATCTCCAGAAGCGAACATGCGTGAGAGTGAGAAGTAATAGTTCCTGGAGCTATGCACATAGCCTTGAAGGACATGAAAAACCTTAAATCCTCACTTCTGCCTTATCTACACCCAAACAAGCAGGAACTTGAATGGCCCAACAAACACACAGTTTCTGGCATCACTTTGATTGAAAGAGGCCACACTCATGTGTGGCTGCCTATGTTTCTACAACTATACAAAGTAGTTAATGCTTCTTTGGATACTTTTCATAAAATAGGATGAGGAAACCACCCTGAGACATAAAAATGCTCAATATCTTGGTCAAGCGTGTATATATGTACCACTTCATGTGATAAATCTCTTTTGTTCCTACAAACATGATCAGAGAGTTTCAGAGCCATAATGAGAGAATTTTATGGGAAATATGACATACTTGAAGATAAAGACAAATTGTATTTATTAGAAGTGTTTCTAGAAATAAAATTAAAAGAATACACAAGTTGTGGGAAGCATTGCTAGAGCAAATAAATTAATTATGCAATAATGATTTGAAACATTCTAAACGCATTAGGAAAACTTACACTCTATCTTCAACATAATTATTTATGAATCTTTCATCACTGTCAAAGCCAGAAGTAATACCTTATTCTTCTAAATTTTACAGCAATTTATTGATATTCCTCTGTGTATGTGTGTGTGTAAGTATGTAATATACATTATACTAAACAGATGTATTTCTCATGGATTATTTTACTTTCCCAATTATACTAATAACATTATTACTTTATTTCAATAAACCCTAATAATATTTTACTTGATAGGTCCTATATAAAAGAAAGAAGTCAAAGTACTTACCTTTACCAAATATGCTGCAAAAGTTCAACACACAACACACGAATGTAAAAGATCCCAATATCTAGGTATAAAGCTTATCAAATAACCTGGAAGTGAATGATGTGAATGTATCTGTATGCATGTGTATTAAGAGTATGTATACATTTATGTATATATGTTTATGTATATGTGTGTGTTTATGTATATAATATGTGTGTGTGTGTGTGTGTGTGTGTGTGTAACTGGAAATTTGAGGTAGTCTTTCATTAGGAATCAAAGTGATTATTAGATTCAGTGCTGACAAGACCACTTTTCTATTGTGTATTTTGCATGCGGATCTGCTAATCCAGGTTCACAGTTCACTAATGTTAAGGAGAAAATTTAAAAATTAATTTAAAAACAACTTTTACTCCATAATTAGAAATGAGTAAAATGTGTTCACCCATCTGTGACAGGGCCACCACTTTATCATCACTTATTTGGAGATGCTCGGGAAATTGTCAAGCCACAACTCAATCATGTTCCAGAATTTAAAAATATTTACTTATATTTTCAAAACAATATTATGAAAATAGAACCCACTTCTAATTAAATCTTGCCCTTCATGCAGTGTTTTGTGGTGAAGACAAGAAAGTCGGCCTCAAATAGAGACTTTAGTCTGTGTTATTTTTCCAGGCTGTGCATTTCATAGGCAGCTCATGGTTTGGCAGTTTAAACCCTTTGCCATTTTGCCTGGCAGTTACTGCGGCGACTTTTTGCTGATTGCCCATAATTGGTTGACCAGTGGGTGGTGAACAGCAGGAGAGCGAGACCACACGTTAACTGCAGTGAGAACACTCTTCAGACAGGTCATTTTCCATCTCGAAATTGTCTCTTCTCTATTTTCTTTCAAATATAACTGCCCAATTTTCCGTATGAAGAGGAAAGTCTTTAGGAAAGAAGAATTTGTACAGAAATAAAGCTACTTAAAACTTCAGGTATTCGCATCCCATACAATATAATCTTCCCATGAAATAATTTAAGAATTTTCAGTTGCGAATCCATTATTTTACTAAATGCTTTTTCAAAATAACTGAGCATATTATAATAGAATAACTAACCTAAATTTCAATATATCATTTACAGAATCATAAAATTTGTTACTTAAAAATGGCAAGAATTGACCTGCATGACAAGTCAGTATGCAGGTAGCCTATTTTGGTGAGTCCTTTAAAAAGGACTGGAAAGAAAGAGTAGTTTTCAATGACCATAACACTTAGATTAGGATTCAGGCAGAAACTCCAATTCATTTTATTATGGCTGGGATTTGATTTTATTCTCCTTAGAAGCTATTGAATTAACCAGTTATTGTGCCATAGGTTCTGGTAGCAGAAAAAAAAAAGACTTCTGATTTAGAAATAAGGAACTTTAGAACTCATAGTGCCATTCATCATGGGATTATTAATCCTGTGTAATTAAACCTGTGTACTAACTTTGCCACAAGCAGTCATTAACTCCCAGTAGTCCTTAGATAGGGATAAACCCTTCCTCTGTCCATGCTGGAATTTTTTTTGCAGTTTGTCTTTTTTTATTGCTTTTATTGAGCTATATATTTTTCTTCCGTCCCTTCCCATTCTCTCCCCTCCACTTCTACCCTCTCCCAAGATGCCCTTGCCCCCAGTTTTCTCAAGAGATCTTGTCTTTTTCTATTTCCTATGTAGATTAGATCCATGTATGTCTCTCTTAGGGTCCTCTTTGTTGTTCAGGTTCTCTGGGGTTATGAATTGCAGGCTGCTTTTTTTTATGTCTAAGAGCCACTTATGAGTGAGTACATATTATATTTGTCTTTCTGGGTCTGGGTTACCTCACTCAATATTGTGTTTTTTAGATCCATCCATTTCCTGCAAATTTCAAGATATCATTATTTTTTTTCTACTGTGGAGTACTGCATTGTGTAAATTTACCACATTTTCTTTATGTTGAGGGAAATCAAGGTTGTTTTCAGGTTCTGGCTATGACAAATAATGCTGCTATGAACATAGCTGAGCATATGCCCTTGTGGTATGATTGAACATCCTTTGGGTATATACCCAAAAGTGGTATTGCTGGGTCTTGGAGATGCAGGGATGGCTCAACATATGAAAATCTGTCAATATAATCCACCATACAAACAAATGCTAAAAAAAAAAAAAAAACCCACATGTTCATCTTATTAGATACTGAAAAAGACTTCAACAAAATCCCACACCCCTTCATGACAAAGGTTTTAAGAGAGCATGGGTACAAGAAACGTACCTAAACATAATAAAGGCAATATACAGCAAGCCAACTAAATAGAGAGAAACTCAAAGCAATCCCACTAAAATCAGGGACAAGACAAGACTGTCCACTCTCTCCATATCTATTCAATACAGTATTTGAGGTCCTAGTTAGAGCAATGAAACAACAAAAGGAGATCAAGGGGATACAAATCAAAAAAGAAGAAGACAAATCTCACTATTTGCTGATGTTATGATACTTTACATATGGTACCCCAAAAAGTCTAACAACAAACTCCTACTACTCATAAACACCCACAGTAATGTAGCAGGATACAAGCCACAAAAAAAAAAAAAGAAAAAAATCAGTAGCCCTGCTTTACACAGAATGGCTGAGAAAGAAATCAGAGAAATATCACCCTTCACAATAGCCATAAATAACATAAAATATATTGGAGTAACTCTAGCCAAACAAGTGGGAGACCTGTATGACAAGAACTTTAAACCTTTGAGCTGATGCTATAATTTGGACTGCCTTGATCTTATACTAGAACTTGTATATGCATCCATAGTTACTGTGGATTCTATGTAACACAGGCTAGTCATGTTTGGAAAAATATGTTTTGCAGGGGTCCTCTGAAACCTCTAGCTCTTTCAGTCTTCCTGCTTCCTCTTTCCCCATGACTCCTGAGGCTTTGCACAGGAGGGTTTAATATAGATTTCCCATTTAAAGCAGAGTAATTCATAATCTCTTATTCTCCAAATTTTTGCCAGTTTTTGGGTCTCAATATTGCAAAAAGACCCATCTTTGATGAGATTCAATGTCTATATTAATCTTTAGATATTAAGATAATTATTTAGAGGGCAGTTGGATACTACATCTATTTAGCAACATAATAGTAGGTTGTAGGTGATCCCTCAGGGTCAAGTCTTGCCCACCCATGGGTTCTTGGTCTAGTTAACAGTATGAATTCTATCTTGTGAAGTGGGCCTTACAGCCAATCAAAAAGCAGTTAACTCCATAATACTCAAATAACTATTACACAAATTGGTCATCATTTTATAGATGAGGAAACTAATATTCAGATATTTTAATAGTTAAAAAGTCTCAGAAATGGGCCGGGCAGTGGTGGCGCACGCCTTAATCCCAGCACTCGGGAGGCAGAGGCAGGCTGATCTCTGTGAGTTCGAGGCCAGCCTGGTCTACAAGAGGTAGTTCCAGGACAGGAGAAACCCTGTCTCGAAAAATCAAAAAAAAAAAAAAGTCTCAGAAATGAAAAGTCAAACCCACCTCTCACATCATGATCCATTTCATCATCTACCCTCTTACAGTGTCTCTGAAGTAGTTTGGAATTTGGGAATTTAGGGATTGAGAATGTGTACTGTTCTTCAGGACATGTTAATAAACATAGATTTATCATGATTGCATACTCAAAAAAAACTTTATTAAATTTATTTGTTTTCTTAAATCAGTTTGATCTTCGATGATTTCACACATGGATATAATGCATTCTGATTACTAATTGCTCGTCCTCTTTTTTCCTCCCTCCCGTGTCAATCAATACCTACTTGATGTGGGATTCTTCTATGTATGCTGTGAATACCATTGTGGAATAAAGAAATCTGCTTTGGCCTATAATATGGTTGAGTAGAGCTAGGTGGGGAAAACTGTACTGAATGCTGGGAGAAAGAAGATGGCCTTGAGGAAATGCCGCCCACCAAAGGCAGACACTGAAGCTTTACCCATTAAGCCACAGCCTCATGGCGATACACACATTAACGGAGAGAGGTTAATTTATGAGTTAGCCACAAATACACTTAAGCTATTGGCCAAACTGGCTCTCCTACTACAAACTGGCACTCCAACATGTGCTAGCTAAATCCACATAAAACTCGACAAAGCTTAAAAAGGAATTCTAGACACAAAAGAACAGTGTTAAGCATGGCTTAACACCATGGCTACTTTAAAAGACGTTTTTCTGATTCAGCAGTATCAGGAAAAAAAAATACAAAACAAAACAACAACAAAATGGCAGCTTTCTGGGCCATGCTGGCGCATGAACTCTGGCTCTTTCAGGAGGCTGAGGATTTAAATGGGGTTTGTGGGCAACCAGCTACAAGTTACTTAGTCGCAGCATGGGCCAACTGGTTATCAGAGTTGAGGTCATGGTGAGGATGGCTCCCATCCAGCAGTCTCGGGACAGTGAACAGAAAATTAGATAGGCGGAGTAGACAGAACAGAATGCTGGGAGAATGAAGCCGAGTCAGGAGTCGCCATGATTCTCCCACTCCAGACAGACGCAGGTTAAGATCCTCCCTGGTAAGCCAGCTCGTGGGGCTACACAGAATATTAGAAATGGGTTAGATCAATATGTAAGAGCTAGCCAATAAGAGGCCGGAACTAATGGGCCAGGCAGTGATTAAAAGAATACAGTTTCTGTGTAATTATTTTGGGGTATAAGCCATGCGGGCGGCCGGGTGCCGGGGACGCAGCCCTGCCGTTCATATTACAACAATACCTGTTTTGTTATAAGTAATTTTACTATGTTAAAGTTAAACCTTCCTTTTTATTTAAACATAAAAGGGGGGGTGATATGGTATTCCCCTCTGTATGTTGTGAATACCATTGGTTAATAAAGAAATGTGGTTTGGCCTGTCATAGAGTAGAGCAGAGTTAGGCAAGGAGAACTGTGCTGAATGCTGGGAGAAAGAAGGTAGAGTCAAGGAGATGCCATGTAGCTCTGCTAGAAACAGATACTGGAACTTTTCCCAATAAGTCACAGCCTCATGGAAATACACAGATTAATAGGGATGGTTTAATTTAAGATATGAGTTAGTCAGAAATATGCTTAACCTATTGGCCAAACAATATTGTCAATAATATGGTTCCTGTGTGGTTATTTTAGTGATGAGCAGGCAGGAACTAACAAGTGGCTCTCCTACTACATCTGCTCATCTCCAGATGTTTCTTTACCAGATTTCTAACTTCGGGCTTTGTTTTAAAAATTATTTAATTTACCATGACTGTCTGTGTGAGAAATGGATTGGAACTAACTATTGAAGCAGGATGGGGTCATCAGTAGGTACAGGATTGAAGACAATGATTCCCTTCTCCTTAAATCGACCAGTAGCAAATTGTACAGAGGGCGGGTACATGACAACTACTCCTATGTAGCCAATGAAGGAACCTACAGCTCCCAGGGTTCATAATTGCAATCGCTGTGCTTTGCTGATAAGATGGCATTTGCAAAAAATAGATCTTTTAATATACAAGATCTTTTAAATAAAAATGTTACAAGAATAGAACATTTAATAGACAGGGATAGGAGCATATACTTTCCCTCTAAATAAAGTTAAAATGTGCACAGATCTTGACAAATTACCTTTGTCTTACTTTGGCAAGCTTGCGTACTTCACACTTTTGTCCTTAAGAATTTATTTGGGCTGCATTCACAATATGTCATAGTTTTTATTGCATGAGTAGAGTTGTTTTTCAAAAGATTTTTAAAAAATAGTGAAAAGAAAATAGCTGGTATATCTTACATATCCAAGTAGCATTTTTAAAATTTTATATATGTGTACTATATTTATATGACTTTCCCCTCCTCACTCTTTTCCTCTCAATTCTTTCTGCATTGCAACCACACCCTTTCTAACTTCATAAACTTTCTTTTTTTAATCATTATTGTTCACACACACACGTATAACTTGCTGAGTCCATTTAGTGTTACACGTATGTATATGTGTTTAGGATTCACTACTTAATATTCGATAATTAGGAGATAATCCCTGGGGAAGAATAATTCTCCCTTTCTCAGTAGCCAAACAGCTTTTTTGTTTATTTTGGGGATTGTAATTTAATTACAGCATTTCTCCCTTATCTTCGCTCTCTCCAAGTCCTCCGATATACCTCCCTTCTCTCCTTCAAATTCATGCCCTCTTTCTTCATGAATTGTCATTGCATGCATATATGAATTTGTATTTACATATATCCCTAAATACAACCCATTTTTATTGAGTTCATATAATATTGTTTGCATGCATGTTTTTAATAGATGACCATTTGACATTGGAAACCAATCGGTTTGTTCTTTCCTGGGGTGGCCCCTCTCCTATTCCCACCTTGACTCAGTTCCCTATAGTTCTTTGTGTAGGGTTGAGGCCTTGGGGACATTTCCCAATCCAGTTTGGCATGTTCACTGGTGTCTTCATGTTTTAGGTGTTCATGCTGGTGTGACTTTATGGGTGTAGTGTCTGGCGTTACTAAAAAATAAATTATCACAGCAAACTTCAGTCTTTCTATCCCTTCTTCCAAAATGTCTCCTGAGCTTTAGATTCAGGAGTTGTTTTGTAGATGTATTCATTGTGACTGATCCCCACAACTCTGCATTTTGGTTGGTTCTGGTTTTATGAAGTGGATCTCTGTCTGTTACAAAGAGAATTTGCCTTGTTGAGGGGTGAAGCAAGTCTACAAACAATAATTTACTAATCCAACATAATCCTTAACTACAGTCCATAAACACAAGGAGCAGTTTTAAAATTTATTCCTTTATCAAGGTATTCTTATCAAAAGCATTCATTTAAAAATGTAGTCATTTTCATCAAATGCAGTACAAAATGATTGACACTTTCTAATGTTCATAGTAATGTACATTTTAGTAATTGTAATCATTTCTACTTTGATTTCTTTTCCCTGTAATGCTGTAATGCTCTCATCTAAAACTGACAGATTAACTTGGACTAGTCACAGATGTAACAATGTTAGGAGAGAATAAAACACCAGTTGTTAATCTGAGAGTGTACTTCTGCATCTTGAAATAACATTTATTTAAAAAAATCTTTAACTGGATATACATCATTGAAATCCCACATAAACAAAGTAAAATTTTCAACAATTTCTACCTTGCATGAATTAAATAGCACATATGTATTTGAAATTAGTTTATACTAAAGCATTCAGAAAAATAAAATATTGATCTGAAGTTCAAATATGCACATGTACATATATTTGAATATATAAATTAAATTACTGTAAAAATAGCATTCAATTTTCATAACTTTATTATTACAAAAATGCCTCAGTTCCTAAAAGTAATAATTTCAGTAACAATATCAATTAAAAGAGCAGGTATACTTCCAGAAATGTATCATCCCATTGAGAAGAGGATAGTTTCTCCAGAAACTAACATTAATAAGTAACAGTTTCACCTGCCTACAGAATGGGAAGAAATCTTCACCAACCCTACTTCAGGCAGAGGTCTCATCTCCAAAATGTTCAAAGAACTCCAGAAATTGTCATCAAAAGAACAAATTATCCAATAAAAATAAAAATACAGACCTAAACAGAGAACTCTCAACAGATGAATTTAAAATGACTAAAAGACACTTAGTCATCATCCTTATTCATCAGAGAAGTGCAAATCAAAACAACTCTGAGATTCCATTTTGCACCTGTCAGAACGGCCAAAATCAAAAACACTGATGACAATTTATGCAGGACAGGATGTGGGGGAAAGAAAACACTCTTCCATTGCTGGTGGGAGTGCAAGCTGGTACAGCCCCTTTGGATATCAGCATATTGATTTCTCAGAAAATTAGAAAGCAACCTTCCTCAAGACCCAGCAATACCACTTTTGGTTATATACCCAAAGGATGCTCAATCATACCACAAGGACATGCGCTCAATTATATTCATAGCAGCTCTCTTTTTAATAGCCAGAACCTGGAAACAACCTAAATGCCCCTTGGTCAAAAAAAATGGATAAAGAAGATATGGTACATTTATACAATGAAGTACTACACAGTGTAAAAAACGCAATGACATCTTGAAATTTGCTGGCAAATGGATGGATCTAGAAAACATCATAGTGAGTGAGATAACCCAGACCAAGAAAGACAAATATAATATATACTCATTCATAAGTGACATTTTAGGCATTTAAAAAAAGCCTATAATTCACAATCCCAGAGAACCTAGACAACAAAGAGGACACTAAGAGGGGCATACATGGACCTTAACTATATGGGAAGTAGAAAAAGACAAGATCTCCTGAGTAAACTAGGAGCAGGGAATCTTGGGAGAGGGCAGGAGCAGAGGGGGGTGAAGAAGGGAGGGGAGGGAGGAAAAATATATAGCTGCATAACAACAATAAAAAATTATTTCAAAAAAAAAGAAAGCAATAGTTTGAAACAGTTCCATCTTCATACAGATATGCACCTTGTCCTTTCTTTAGCAATCTCTCCTGAATACAATGGTACTGAAGACGGCTTCATTTCAGTTAACAGATGGGTAAAGACTGTACTGTGGAAGTCATCTGGACAAGATTCCAGTAATCAGTTAGACAACATAGGCCCAGCCATTTGTAACTACTGTGATTAAGGTGTTACAATATGCAAATAGGCAAACAAGTGGACATGTCAACAACTGGACTCTAGAGGCTTCAGTGATTTGGGGTTTAATTTTGTTTAGCTCTTGATACCTGACCATTTATCCCCATTTTTATCACATTAAACTGGACAAGCATTTCCTTTCCTGCTGGGAGAATGAAACTGGAAACACTTTAAAGAACTGTTTAAGAGTTCAACACGATAACACTGAACATATGGACGCTAGATGTAATTCAAAATTTTCTAATCCCTTGTTTTTAAAAAATGTGACAAATTTCTTCTTTATCCTTCCTCTATATCTTTTCCCTCACATTATTATTCCCTATTTTTTTTTAAATTTAACAGACACCGTTGCTACTGAAACACAGGGAAAAAATGGGGATATGAACTCCAAAAAGAACAGAGAGTTCAAATGAAATTCTCTTTTCTTCCGGTATAAGAAAATGCAAGCATGCAGCACGTTGTTCCGCATGTCGGAGAACTGTACAGGTCCACTGCAGCTGACCAACTAAGGAAAAGAGCTCCTGGGAATGAGCTCTATTTCCTTCCACATACAAAACTGAAGTTTCTTTCCTGACAAAGACCTTCAAGATCTTTAATTTCCAGGCTGCCCACTGCATTATAAGCAGAACATGCATTCCATTAAGTTGCTGTTCTTCCTCACTCTCATTCTTTCTAAACAACCCTCTGTGCCAGCATTTCAAACATCTATAGAGTTGCAATGGAAGTCTGCAGTGCTGTCATGGAAGAATCTCTCTCCTCATTGTTAAAGTCTTTCTGTTACGAATGTCAGAGGAAGGGAAGCTTCTCAAAGAAAACGACAGATAATTAATCTCCCAGGACTAAGAGAAAGGAGACCAATTTAGATAGAGTTGCAGCTCATTTTTAGTTATATGGGCTTTCATTTTGAAGTCCAGCATCACTGGAACTGAAAAAACTTAAAATTCCTTAGAGAAAATGAAAATAGCACACTGTTTTAGTATGATTTTAGTCTAGTTTGTAATTATTGTTACTATTTTAACATATTTTGTAGATTTCATAGTATCTCACATAAGCCTAGATAGATTATAGATATTTAATATTTATGAAATTTTTAATTTTCACAGAAAGCTTTGTCTTGATTTTTCTTTTAAATAGTAGCCACTCTTCAAGAACATTTCGAACTTTTTTTTTTAATCTAAATCTGGAATTGAGGGCTCATGGGGTCAGAAAACCTCATTGTCCAGGAACAAGGGGGCAAAGGCTAACTGGGAATGGGGAAGGAAATAAAGCATTGGGGAAAGAAGTAGAAAGAAGGAAAAAAAAGGAAGAAGAGAAAAGAGAGAGGAAGGAGGGGGAAATTAGACAAGAAACATTCACATATGAATTATAAATCGGAAATTTTAGAAACTGTTCTGGCAATTTTATTTATCTTGTCAAAGAAAATGAAGCACATACATGGAAATCAAAATTAAAGACAATTCAATTATAGCAGAGTCCAAGAAGAAATAACAGTCAGAATGCATTAGTCAGAGCCTGGCTAGATGGTTCAGTGATTAGTTAGACCAAGTGTTGCTTTTGCAGAGGACCAAGTTCAGTTCTTAGCACCCAAATGGTTGACTCGATTGCCTGTAACTCCAGCTCTAATGGATCTAATACCTACTTCTGGTCTATGCAGGTACTTAAACTCATGTGCACATACCCACACAGAAATACATACACATAAATAAAAGTAGAATAAGTTCTCTTTTGAGAAAAGAATCCATTGGCTAGGAGAACCCTAGTAAGTAATTGTGTGTCTAGGTTCTAAGCCCGCTACATCCTTGGCCTTATGTGTGGTACTTAAGCTAAAACTGCTTCCATTTGTTTATCTGTTAGAGCATATGTTTCACTAGATTTGATATCTTGGGGGAGAATGAAAGTCAAATCTGTATGTAAAATAGCTAGGACAGTGTCAAGCAGTGGAAGATGTGATAATGTTGGATATTAGTTATGGTTATACTATTATCATCTCCTTTTAGTACCTGCCTAATTCTTTCATTAAGCAGCAACCTTACTGAAGCAAACAAAAACAACCATAAAATTTGATACAACAAATAATATTCACCTGTCAGAAAAATCACCAAATTTGTTCTAATTTCAAAACAGAACTTGAACACAACTTTCTGAATTTTGGTTCACTTAATCAAAATGTATTCTATTTCATATTTTTCTATCTACCAGGCTTACCAATATGCCTCTACATGAGACAGAATGCTGTAAAAGTAACTGCATCCATCTATTCAATACTTTAACCAATTGACCCAAAACTTAAAGTATCAGTAAATAAAACATTTGTTATAAGCATCATAATAAAAATCAATGAGCCATGACACCTGGATTTTACATAATGATAGCAGAACACTGAAGGGAGTAAGGGAAGTGCAGAGAAAGGAAAATTAAGGAGTCTTACTATAGTGTGTGGCCTGGCTATAGGACGCTAGTAACGTTAAAAATACAAGAAAGTGTACAAACCCATATTCACATGATATGTATCTCCTAGTGTCAACAGTGGCAGTTACTTTCCCATCTGTCACAAGATAAAGGTTCTCTCAAGCCTATGGCAATAATCTGAGTATCCTTTACAGTAAATACTGGGAAGCTAGCATATAAAGCTTCAATTCCTTTGCAGTCAGACATTATAAAGGATAATAATTAGAAACTGCTTCTAGTGTCATTGCATGCATCATCCAAAATCAGTTCCCTTATTTTTCTACTTGAATTAGCTTATTAGTATGATTCTGTGAAGAAAGTGACCTGAAAGAATAAAGACAGTTTGTGTGCACATGTGTGCTTACACTTGTCACAAAAGGAGGGGAAGAGAGAAAGAAAGAGATCAGAAAGAGACAAATAGGGATAGGAATGAGAATTTAAGAAAATGAGTCACATAACTGTGAAGACTAGCTAGACTACAGACAAAAAAAATCTCGCAATTAGTGAGCAGACTACAGATGCAGAGTAGGAAGTCAGAGTTGAAGGCTGTCTGTAGGCAGAAGTCGCTCTGCGTGGGGGAGGATCAGCTTTCTGTTGCAGCCTTCCAAGGAACTGGTGACATGACAGATGGCATTAGAGTAATCAGATTATTCAGGCTACTTATTTTTGTGTTAATATCAGCTACCAATATCTTCACAGAAGCCTTCAGAATAATGCTTGTCTAGATGTCTGAACTCCACAGCCTAGGTAATTTGACACATGAAAATAAGCCATCACAACTAGTTAGAACAGATTTGTTGTCCACATAAAAAAAAAAATCTATTATATGATTTTCATAATGCTGCTAATAAAATTTAGGCTAAAGACTACACGATTTATTCCACTGGTAGAGGAAAATAGTTTAAGAAAATGTCTTGTCCTGATCCATCAAGTTTAAACATAACAGAATATGATTTAAGCCAGGACTCAGGATTACAAATGCAATGTTCTCAGTGACTCTGCCACTGTTAGTAAACCTGTTGTAGAAGATCACACCAAGCCATGGGAAAATTGAGAAAGAACACAATGGTAAGCCCTAACGTCACCTGAAAGAAGTTTTTCTCTATTATACTTTTAACTTTTCTAAAGGAGTCATATCACTTCCTGTCTCTGCATCCCTATTTTTAGGATTGAAGGTAGAAGACATCACTGTCTGTCCTCTATGGCTAACTAGTATGGCTAGCTCTACACTCTGATCTTCAGGCAAGCTTTATTTGCTAAAAAAGAAAAAAAAAAAAACACTATAATTAGGTGCCTTAGTCAGGCAAGATAAAACAATACATCTTTATGTAAATAAACAAATGTAACATATCTTTAAATAGTTAAACAAATATTCTGCAACAACCATTGGATGCTTTAAGGAAGAAATTGTTGCTAGAGTATTTTTATTGATGAGCATCAAGTTTTTAAAAGTAATCCTCTTACTTTCTTAAGTATGAGGATGACTTTCTCAAATATATAAATTTCCTCAGGATTTAGGACAATTGAAAACTTCCATAGATTTTTAAGTAAAACATCCTCTGCTTTGCAGAATGACTTCTACTGAGACAAGAAAAGCAAGATCCAGCATGAGATATGAATTTACTTTAACAACTGGAAATGAGAAAACTTGAAAAGAAAGTGCCTAAAATGAAAGGAGAAAAATCAGGAAATGTATAGCTCAATGAAATCAATTTAAAAAAAGAAAAAGAAAAATCACAGTAAATAGCCGATGATAAGGAGCTTTTTATTGGTTCTCATGTAACTCAAGTTGAAAGGGTCATGTTTACTACACAGAAATCTTAAACTTGAACAGCACCGACCACTTGATAGGCTCTTCTGAGGTGATTGGCAGCGTATCATAGTTACCCTTCTCTTATTATAGTACTCTACCATGCTTCCTTATGGAGTTTAGGGATGCTATGAAAATGGAAAGCTAGAACGAAACCTCAAACACAGAAGACAATGGCAGTAATGAAAATATGTTAAGATTTTTGGGTTGTTTTTTTTTGTTGTTGTTGTTGTTGTTGTTTTTCTTTTTTTTTTTTTCTTTTTTTTTTTCAGTCAGAGTTTTTCTGTGTAGCCCGGACTGTCCTGAAACTCTTCATCCTCCGAGGAGAAAACATGGGCCTGCCCCTGGGCAGTCGGGTACTACTATGGTGATCAAATGTATGGTATAGTAGTGGAGAGAGATGGAGACAGAACGGTTCATGTTCTGTGTGTACTGTGGACAGAAACATGTTTGAAGAGGTGAAAGCAGTGAATAGTGGGTGGCGGCGGGTAGTCTGCTTGCCACCCAGAGCCATGGTGATGTTTGGGCCTGGGCTGCTGCAGGGGTCTATGTTGGGTTCATGGCCCTGATGCAGCTGCAGTCTGTGTTGATGTCACTAAAGACTGGGAGGATAGGGTTGTACAGAGCTGACCTGCACCTTACTGGCGGCAACACCAGGGAGAACTGGTCCTGCCCCTCACTGGTCTTACATGTAACCTGGGCAGCAAAGTAGACCGGACCCTGTTTGCAAGGGCATGGGCGAGAAGGCCCTGGGTGTATGAGATTGGGAGAGCAGGCTGTGCCCCTCTCATATGTCATGCGGAGGCATGGGTGAGGCAAAGATGCCCTTCTCCCGTCATTCCCCTCACCCAATCCCTCACCAGCTACAGTACTCAGGAGAAAGTGCTCGTCCCTTGCAGGGGAAACACAGTAATATTGAATAGATAGGGGCGTGAGTGAGCCCCGAGGGAATGGGAGTGGCATAGTTGATGTACTGCCTTCCCTGTCTATGGTGTGGTGGTGGGAATGAGGGAAAGATGACTCCCCACTTTCCCCTATCATATCCAGTTTTCCAGGGGGCTGACTCCCGCCTTTATCAGGGGCAACACTCGAGAAGGTGAGTCTTGCACATCATCTGGGCAGCACAGTGGAGCTGGCCCTGTTGACTGGCATGAGAGTCAGCCAGCCTAGAGAGCATGAGAGTGAGAGATCTGGTCCTGCCCCACATCTACCATATGGTAGCATGGGCAAGTGAGAGAGGCCCGCTCCCCACTTTACCGCCTTCACTGTCTGTAGCAGATGTGGAACTGGTCCCGAGGTCATAAGAGTAGGAGAGCTATCCCTACCCTCACCAGCTGCAGCATGTGGGAGAGTGGTCTCTGCACCTCACCTGGGCAACAGAGTAGAGTTAGACCTAATAGTCCAGGTGTGAGAGAGCAGACCCAGAAAAAATGAAAGCAGAACCAACCCTACACCTTGCTCATTGCTACAAGGGTCGACTAACCACGGCAATGCTGGAGGGCTCACCCTGGTATTCCAGACAGGGAAGGGCTGATGGGCTGAACGACTGTGCAACTACCGAGGCCCAGAAACAGGGTTATGAGTTGGCTCACCCCAGCATCCACCCCATCTATGATCTGCTAGAGCTGATGAAGTGACTAATCTTATAAACCCAATGCTGAAGGACCTCCATGACACAGAGCAACAACAGAATATTCAAGAGGAAGACAGCATTGGTAGTGTACCAGAAAACAGAGGCCTCAAACCAGACCAATGACTCTTTGCAATGAATACTTGCAAGTAAAGATATATGGATAAAAGTGCTTACTGCATGACTCACTAAGGAACATTATAGCTTCCGTGGCAAGAGTTTTCCTTTCTTTTTCTTTTTTCTCTTTTATTTTATTTTGGGATGGAATTAAAGGATAGAGGGCAGATACAAAGGGACAAGGGCATGAATGAGATTGAGATGCATGATGTGAAAGATACAAAGAACAAATAAAAAGTTAAAAAAATAAAGTTAAAATAAGAATATTTTTTCTTTTTCAATCTTCTAAAATTCTAATGAACTTAATGAAAATGTTAATCCTGTATTTGTAGATTAGATAGTTAAGATAATGAAGATAATATTAGTGTGATTATTTCTAAATTGTTTTAACTGAAAATAAATTTTTTTCCATGCAATATAACCTGATTATAGCTTTCCCTCCCTCTAATTCACCCAGCTCTGTAGTCAGAGACTGTTCATTCCTGGCTGCCCAAACTCGAAATAACCACACAGAAACTATATTAATTAAATAATTACTCTTGGACAATCACTTACGTGCATTGCTACTAGCTCTTACATCTAGAATTTACCAATTTCCACTATTTTATATTTTACCACAAGGCTGTGGCCTCCCAACAAGGTTCTCACTGGCAGCTTGCATCTTTCTCCTCTGGCGGCTCCATGGAGTATCGCTGACTCTGCCTACTCTCTCTATCTATCTTTTCTGGACTGGCTATTCTCTGTTAAGCCATTGGCTGAAAACAGCTTCTTTATCCGTTAACCAATAAAAGCAATGCATATACAGAAGGACTTCCTATGCCATTTTCCCTTTTCTGATTAAATAAAAATTGGTGCCCTAATGTATGCTAGCTAAATCTACATAAAACCTAAGAGGGCGAGAGCAGTGAGAGCCTGACTAGAGGGCAGGCCTCAAGGTCCCCGCCAGGGAACGCGGGCTCCTGCTGCTGGGGCTGCAGTGTCCGCTGTGCTCTCCTGGACCGGCTCTGCCTGCCCCCCATTTCCCTTGGCCCCTGGCTCATCGGGGCTACCAGGAGTCCCTCTGTAGGTGCTGAGAAGTCCCATCTGGAAGGGTGAGTGTGCGCTATCCTGGGGTGGACTGTCCCAGTAGAGAGCACAAACGCCCCTCCCCCAGCACCTGCTGCAGGGCTTTCTTTCCTACACACGAGCCCCCACCCCCACCCCCAAGCCTGCCTTGTCTGCAAGGTCCTTAGCTGTGGAACAGTTTCCTGCCCTTTCACTAAGGCTACCAACCCAGAGCAGTGAGTGCCTGATTAGAGGGCAGGCCGCAAGGTCCCCGCCAGGGAACGCGGGCCCCTGCCGCTGGGGCTGCAGTGTCCGCTGTGCTCTCCTGGACCGGCTCTGCCTGCCCCCCATTTCCCTTGGCCCCTGGCTCATCGGGGCTACCAGGAGTCCCTGTGCAGGTGCTGAGAAGTTCCATCTGGACTGGTGAGTGTGTACTATCCTGGGGCGGACTGTCCCAGTAGAGAGCACAAACCCCCCTACACTAAGGCTACCCAACCAGAGCAGTGAGTGGCTGCCTAGCGGGCAGGCCTCAGTAACCCCCCAAAAGGGAGCGCAGGCACCTCCAGCTTGTACTGCAGTGTCGCATGTGTTCTACTCGACCCCGCCCTACACCTTGCATTCGGCCTTCTTTCCGCGGGTCATTGGACTACTATGCATCCCTGTTTTGGTGTTGAGGAGTTCATCTGCAAGGGAACGGTTCCTGCCCCTACACTGAGGAGATACACCCAGAGAGTTAGTCACAGCAAAGACTGATCCAAGACACCAGGCCTCTCCTGGCTCCATTTGAAGGAAAAGATGGGCAGGCGCCAATGCAAGAATTCCCCCAACAACTTGAAAAGCAACGTGACATCACCAGGATCCAGGAATCCCGAAATGAGAAGTGTACACCCTAATCCAGAAGAATTAGAAGAATTCGACTCAAAAGTGAATTTTATGAAAATAATAGAGGACCTTAAACAGGAGGTGAAAAACTGCCACAACCAATTAGAGATTACAAACAAAAAGGTAGAGGAAATGAATAAATATCTCAAAGATACCCAAGAAAACCAAGAGAAACAAGAAAAAGTAATCAAACAGGTAAGGGAAACAGTTCAAGACTTGAAGAATGAAGTGGAAGTAATAAAGAAAACACAAACCGAGGGAAGGATGGAGATGGAAAATTTGGATAAACGAACAGGAACTACAGAGACAAGTACCACCAACAGATTACAAGAGATAGAAGAAAGAATCTCAGACACTGAAGATACCATAGAGAAAATAAACTCTCTGATCAAAGAAAACAGCATAACCAACAAATTCTCATCACAAAACATTCAGGAAATCTGGGACACAATAAAAAGACCAAACCTAAGAATAATAGGGATAGAAGAAGGAGAAGAAGTACAGCTCAATGGTCCAGAAAATATATTTAATAAAATTATAGAAGAAAACTTTCCCAACCTTAAGAAAGATATTCCTTTGAAGGTCCAAGAAGCATACAGAACACCGAATCGACTGGATCAAAAAAAACCATCTCCTCGTTATATAATAATCAAAACACAAAACATACAGAATAAAGAAAGAATATTAAGAGCTGCAAAGGAAAAAGGTCAAGTTACCTATAAAGGTAAACCTATCAGACTTACACCTGATTTCTCTATGGAAACCATGAAAGCCAGAAGGTCCTGGATAGATGTGCTGCAGAAACTAAGAAACCATGGATGCAAGCCCAGACTACTGTACCCAGCCAAGCTTTCGTTCACTATAAATGGAGAAAACAAAATTTTCCAGGATAAAAACAAATTTAAACAATACGTAGCCACAAATCCAGCCCTACAGAAAGTAATAGAAGGAAAATCACAAACCAAGGAGTCCAACAATGCCCACAATAACTCAGACATCTAATGACCCTTCACCAGCACAACTTGAAGAAGGGAAACACACAAACTCTACTACCAAAAGAAAGAAAGAGAGAAAGGAAAAATGACCGGAGTTAACAACCACTGGTCATTAATATCACTTAATATCAATGGACTCAACTCACCTATAAAGAGGCACAGGCTAAGAGATTGGATTCGAAAACAGGATCCAACATTCTGCTGCTTACAAGAAACACACCTCAACCACAAAGACAGACATCTACTCAGAGTAAAGGGCTGGGAAAAGGTTTATCAAGCAAACGGACCTAAGAAACAGGCAGGTGTGGCCATACTAATTTCTAAGAAAGTTGACTTCAAACTAAAATCAATCAAAAGAGATGGAGAGGGACATTTTTTACTCATAACAGGAACAATTCACCAGGATGAAGTCTCAATCCTGAATATATATGCCCCTAATATAAAAGCACCCACTTATGTAAAAGAAACGTTACTAAATCTCAAGGCAGTCATCAAACCACACACACTAATAATAGGAGATTTCAACACTCCTCTCTCACCAATGGAGAGGTCAATCAGACAGAAACCTAACAGAGAAATAAGAGAATTAAGGGAGGTAATGAATCAAATGGACTTAACAGACATCTATAGAATATTCCACTCAAATAAGAAAGAATATACCTTCTTCTCTGCAGCTCATGGAACCTTCTCGAAAATAGACCACATACTCGGTAACAAAGCAAACTTACACAGTTACAAAAAAATATCGGTAACCACCTGTGTCTTATCAGATCACCATGGATTAAAGTTAGAATTCAACAACAATGCTATCCCCAGAAAGCCTATCAACTCATGGAAACTGGACAGTCAACTACTGAACCACACCTGGATCAAGGAAGAAATAAAGAAAGAAATTAAAGTCTTTCTTGAATTCAATGAAAATGAAGACTCAACATACTCAAACCTATGGGACACTATGAAAGCAGTGCTAAGAGGAAAGTTCATAGCATTAAGTGCCCACTTAAAGAAAACGGAGAAAGCACACATTGGAGACTTAATAGCCCACCTGAAAGCTTTAGAAAAAAAAGAAGCAGACTCACCTAGGAGAAGTAGAAGACTGGAAATAATCAAATTGAGGGCTGAAATCAACAAAATAGAAACACAGAAAACTATCCAAAGAATCAATGAAACAAAAAGCTGGTTCTTGGAGAAAATCAATAAGATTGATAAACCCCTATCCAAACTAATCAAACGGCGGAGAGAGAATACGCAAATTAACAAAATTAGAAACGAAAAGGGAAACATAACCACAGACACAGAGGAAATTCAGAGAATCATTAGATCTTACTACAAAAGCCTGTATGCCACAAAACTGGAAAATGTAAAAGAAATGGACACTTTTTTAGATAAGTACCATATACCAAAGTTAAACCAGGACCAGGTGAACAATCTAAATAGACCTGTTAGTCGCGAAGAATTAGAAGTTGTTATAAAAAACCTCCCCACCAAAAAAAGCCCAGGTCCAGACGGCTTCAATGCAGAATTCTACCAGAACTTCCAAGAAGACCTAATACCTATACTCCTTAATGTATTCCACAATATTGAAACAGAGAAGTCATTGCCAAATTCTTTTTATGAAGCTGCAGTTACTCTGATACCAAAACCACACAAAGACACAACCAAGAAAGAGAACTACAGGCCAATCTCACTCATGAACATCGACGCAAAAATACTCAATAAAATACTGGCAAACCGAATCCAAGAACACATCAGAAAAATTATCCATTATGATCAAGTAGGCTTCATCCCAGAGATGCAGGGCTGGTTCAACATACGAAAATCTATCAATGTAATCCATCATATAAATAATCTGAAAGAAAAAAACCATATGATCATTTCATTAGATGCGGAAAAAGCATTTGACAAAATTCAACATCCCTTTATGATAAAGGTCTTAGAGAGATTAGGAATACAAGGGTCATTCCTAAGTATAATAAAAGCTATTTATAGCAAGCCGTCAGCTAACATCAAATTAAATGGAGAGAAACTCAAAGCTATTCCACTAAAATCAGGAACACGACAAGGTTGTCCACTCTCTCCATACCTCTTTAATATAGTGCTTGAAATTCTAGCAATAGCAATAAGACAACATAAGGGGATCAAAGGGATTCAAATTGGAAAGGAAGAAGTTAAACTTTCATTATTTGCAGACGATATGATAGTGTACATAAGCGACCCCAAAAACTCCAGCAAAGAACTCCTTCAGCTGATAAACACCTTTAGTAGCGTTGCAGGATACAAGATCAATTCCAAAAAATCAGTTGCCCTCCTATACACAAAGGATAAGGAAGCAGAGATGGAAATCAGAGAAGCATCACCCTTCACGATAGCCACAAATAGCATAAAATATCTTGGGGTAACTCTAACCAAGGAAGTAAAGGATCTATTTGACAAGAACTTTAAGTCTATGAAGAAAGAAATTGAGGAGGATACCAGAAAATGGAAGGATCTCCCTTGCTCTTGGATTGGGAGGATCAACATAGTAAAAATGGCAATTCTACCAAGGGCAATTTATAGATTCAATGCAATCCCCATTAAAATCCCATCAAAATTCTTCACAGATCTTGAGAGGACAATAATCAACTTTATATGGAGAAACAAAAAACCCAGGATAGCCATAACAATCTTATATAATAAAGGATCGTCTGGAGGCATTACCATCCCTGACCTCAAACTCTATTACAGAGCCTCAGTATTGAAAACAGCTTGGTATTGGCATAAAAACAGAGAAGTCGATCAATGGAACCGAGGAGAAGACCCTGATTTTAACCCACAAACATATGAACACCTAATTTTTGATAAAGGGGCTAAAAGTATTCAATGGAAAAAAAGAGAGCATCTTCAACAAATGGTGCTGGCAGAACTGGTTGTCAACGTGTAGAAGAATGAAAATAGATCCATATCTATCACCATGCACAAAACTCAAGTCCAAATGGATTAAAGACCTCAATATTAGTCTGAACACACTGAACCTGATAGAAGAAAAAGTGGGAAGTACTCTACAACATATGGGTACAGGAGATCACTTCCTACGTTTATCCCCAGCAGCACAGACATTAAGGACAACATTGAATAAATGGGACCTCCTGAAAATGAGTAGCTTCTGTAAAGCAAAGGACACTGTCACTAAGACAAAAAGGCAACCCACTGACTGGGAGAAGATCTTCACCAACCCTGCAACAGACAAAGGTCTGATCTCCAAAATATATAAAGAACTCAAGAAACTAGACTTTAAAATGCTAATTAACCCAATAAAAAAAATGGGGCACTGAACTGAACAGAGAATTCTCAACAGAAGAAATTCAAATGGCCAAAAGACACTTAAGGTCATGCTCAACCTCCTTAGCGATAAGGGAAATGCAAATTAAAACAACTTTGAGATACCATCTTACACCTGTCAGAATGGCTAAAATCAAAAACACCAATGATAGCCTTTGCTGGAGAGGTTGTGGAGAAGGGGGCACACTCATTCATTGCTGGTGGGAATGCAAACTTGTGCAACCACTTTGGAAATCAGTGTGGCGATTTCTCAGGAAATTTGGGATCAACCTACCCCAAGATCCAGTAATACCACTATTGGGAATATACCCAAGAGATGCCCCATCAAATGACAAAAGTATCTGTTCAACTATGTTCATAGCAGCATTGTTTGTAATAGCCAAAACCTGGAAACAACCTAGATGCCCTTCAATTGAGGAATGGATGAAGAAAGTGTGGAATATATACATATTAGAGTACTACTCAGCGGTAAAAAACAATGACTTCTCGAATTTTGCATGCAAATGGATGGAAATAGAAAACACTATCCTGAGTGAGGTATCCCAGACCCAAAAAGAGGAACATGGGATGTACTCACTCATAATCGGTTTCTAGCCATAAATAAAGGACACTGAGCTTATAATTTGTGATCCTAGAGAAGCTAAATAAGACAGTGAACCCAAAGAAAATCATAGTCATCCGCCTGGAGAGGGGAAGTAGACAAGATTGCAGGGCAATAACTGGGAACTTGCGGGTGAGGTGGCAAGGGGCAAAGGGGAAATGGGATGAGAAACATGAGAAGTGGAGGATGGGAGGAGCTCGGGGGATTGGGATGGTTGGGATATAGGAAGGGAGGATACGGGAGCAGCGAAGTATATATCCTAACTAAGGGACCCATCTTAGGGTTGGAAAGAAACTTGACTCTAGAGGGGTTCGCAGGTGTCCAGGGAGATGTCCCCAGCTGGTACCTTGGGCAACTGAGGAGAGGGAACCTGAAATGACCCTATCCTATACTGATAAATATCATACATATCACCTTAGAACCTTCATCTGGCGATGGATCGAGGTAGAGACAGAGACTCAATTTGGAGCAACGGTCTGAGCTCTTAAGGTCCAAATGAGGAGCAGAAGGAGGGAGAACATGAGCAAGGAAATCAGGACCACGAGGGATGCACCCACCCACTGTGACAGTGGAACTGATTTATTGTGAGCCCACCAAGCCCAGCTGGTCTGGGACTGAATAAGCATGGGTTGAAACTGGACTCTCTGAGCATGGCGGACAATGAAGGCTGATGACAAGCCAAGGACAATGGCATTAGGTTTCGATCCTAATACATGAACTGGCTTTGTGGGTGCTTAGCCTGTTTAGATGCTCACCTTCCTGGACATAGATAGAAGACCTTCGTCTTCCCGCAGGGCAGAGAATTTGGACTGCTCTCCAGTATCGAGAGGGAGGGGGAATGGTGTGGGGGGAGGAGAAGAGGAGTGGGGATAGGGGGAGGGGTGTGGGGGGAGGGGGCAATATTTGGGAGGATGGGAGGGAAATGGGAAACGGGGAGCAGGTGGAAATTTTAATTAAAAAAGAATAAAAAAAAAAAACCTAAGAGGGCTTGACAAGGAATTTAAAAACAAACAAACAAACAAAAAAACAGATTTAATGCAGCCTCTTGCTTTGTTGGCTGGTGGCTCCTTTAAGAGAGATCTTCCTAATTCAGCCATAGTAGCAACAACAACAACAAACCTGCCCAGTTTTAAAGCTGCAACTTCCTGGTTCACCAGCACAAAAGGCTCTGACTCTTGGGAGGTTTGGCTATGGAGTACTTGAATGGGGTTTGTGGGATAGGTGCTTGTATGCCTGCTTGGGGTTAAGAGGAAACTAGCTGAATCCATGGCTCAGCACTTCCCCACCGGGGCAGGCAGCAGAATCAGGTCTACTAGGTATGCACAAGCAGGATAACATGGTAGATTTCTGCCACCATATACAGAGATATTTCCAGGCCATGCAGTGTGCTGCATGGCAGATTTAGTTACTACTCAGATAAAAATGGTTTATGTGCTTCACGCTCCTTCTCAGAGTTAAAGTGGTAAGCACAACTTTTACCTGGCAGTCCCAAAACTGGCTGTCCCAGAGTCGGTGATAATGGTACCTCCACCATTTTGAAAAGCAGAGAGAGGCAGAGCCAGCACCCAGGGCTTCTGCGACCAAGCTGCTTACCATTTTAAAAGCTCCCCAGGACAAAAAAGGATTACAGATACACAATAGGATAGATTCAAACATAAAAGAACTCTAAACAAGTCACTGTGTGTTTAAAAAATGTACACAGGTTTGGGAAAGAGAAGAAAAGGAATAAAGAGACAGTAAATATAATATAAAAGAGTACAGACAGTCATAGATTAAAGGAGTAAAGTTAATAAATATTAAACTTGTAAAAAAAAGTAATAGAGTAATAAAAATAAGCCATGTAAAGATGAAATATACACAGAGAGTCTAGTTATGTATAATATTGTATTTTCTTTAAATTTTTTGACTGTTAAGGAGCTAAGTAAAGAAAGACATTTCATTGTACGGGTTGCTAAGCTAAACAAACATATATACTTTAAAGGTATCTTGTATTTGAAATTTGGGTCTAAGAATATGATGATTTGGAAAAAAGGATTTTGTTTGTTTGTTTCCACAGAGGATGAGAACCTGGGGAAACATTCCAGGCTACTGTGGTTTGATGGACGAAGACGCCCTGAAAGGCCATGAACACCCACAAAAATTACTTTGCCCAACACAAAACAGAAAGCAGTTTGGGGAGAACAATGCCCAAATTTCCAAATATTATTTATAAATGTTTGTTTACATTTAAATAGAGGATATGCTATAGAGATTAATACTTTGCATGGAACTTGGTTTATTGATACAGAATTTAGGACGATTTTGTTATATGTGTATTTCTGCTCTTTATCAAGGTATTGTATTTGTGCAGCTCATTAAAAATGTAATGAATAATTAATAAATACAGGTTAATTGATAGTCATCTCAAATAGTCAAGCTTGTAGTCATGTTAGTTAGGTTTTGTAGACATACAAAGATTTATTTCAGATAGATAGGCATTCCTCAAACCTTTCAAAGACTACAAAATATGGCATTTAAAGTGTTTTAAGAACTTAGGACTTTTCATGACAATGAGACACATTTGCTCCTGGCAGCACCAATCTACTTAAAGAGGATGATGGGCATCGAAGAGGCTCCTTATGGCATTGGTTAGCCATTTGGACAAGAAACTGCTCTTGCCTGGACTGCTAGATGAACTGGACATGCAGGACCTTCAGAGAACTGACTGCTGAACTTGCCTAAAGGTGAGACCATTCCATTGGGGTTCCTACTTCATGAAAGAGATACCTTTTACAGAAATCAAATTTGATATTGATATGCCATTACAAAGGAGAAAGACGAGCTGTTAATTGGAACTTTTTGTTCATCTCCAGGACCAATGCCTTTCAAACGATGCAAGGGTGGGGGAAGCATAGTCTTATGCCAGGAACTACTTCACAAGACTCCTTGGGGAAAAACCAGAGACCCCTCTCTGACAACTGAAAAAGAACAGACTCCTTGTTATGTTCCTTCGGATCAGACTGGTTCCCATAACACACTATAGTTAAAAGACTGCCATGAAGCCTTTGAACTGAAGTTCTACAAGAGGCTTTACCCACAGCCTCAAGTCTTTGTTCCCTGCTGAGTGAAATACCTACACATGGCACATATTTCCATCAAATGAGTCTTCTGCACAAAGAATATGTAAAGTTTAAAACAAATCTTTCATATCCCATGGGGAAAACTCCTTGTATGAAGCAATAAATAACTGACAGTTAAATCTACATCTAAATATCAGTTATGCTTGAAAATATCACAAGAATTGCCATTACAGAATATTTAGAGATTAATATGGCCACCAGCAGTGAAATCTCTGCCATATCATATGAAGGGCACTTTTTCTCCCGAGAGGGAATAAAATGCTCTGTAAATACTGCATCCTCCCAGTGCAAACATAAAGCATTAAGGTTATATAAGCTATGATGTCTTCATCTATTTATGAATGGGAGTAGCAGGTACTATTAATGCACTTCTTTGTGATTCAACACACAAGGAAACAGCCTAGTCCTACCGTGAAATGTAAACTTCAGTGTGAAATGTAAGCATACCTATTCTGGGGAAGTAGATGTGTACCCATTTAGGCAACTGGAAATAATTCTTCTTGTTCAGTCTTTAGGACTGCCTCAACTCAAACAAAGAATAAACAATTATAATTAAGACGTTAAAATACCTGTACATTAGAATACACAAAACATAACATTGTGGTTCCTTTCCAAGAGACAGTGTTCCAAATAGAAATGTAGTTAAATCATCTTTAAAATGTTGGCATTTTACCTGTGGCTTATAAGATGATAAACCTAGACAAAAAAAAGTAAATCTAAATTACTACTACAATGACTCAAAGTTAAAGAAAGAGACTGAGCTCATTTACCTGAATTATCCAGAGGGAAAATTTTACAAAAAGCATCATTTTCTTTTTGACAAACATTTCTTTCCATGTAGTTCTCTTAAAATAATTTTCTACTAAAATTTTTATTAACTAAACACACCACAAAATTTTCTCTATTCCAGTTTATTACTTTGAAGACATGATAAGGAGTAACTTGTTGTATTTAATATAAATGAGAGAAAATTAATACTAATTTGCAAGGAGGTGAGTTGCCTCTGGCCAGGCTGTTCCACCACCATCCCAAGCTGAATCAGAGGACCCTGGAGGCACAGCCTCCACCTGTACAGAATAGAGGGCTGGAGGAAGAGGGGAGTGGTGACTCTCCAGGATAGACAGCTCCACTCTCTAGACTCTAGATCAGGGACATTTTCTGTGTCCCTTTTCCACCCATCCCAGCACCAGCAGCTGGTCAGCAGACAAGTTTCCTGCAGCCAGGCTGCCTCACCACCTTCCACAGCCACATCAGAGACGCCTAGAGACACAGCCCCCACCTGCACTGATTGGAAGGATAACCCCAAAGCCAGCCAAGAGACAAGACTACTATGGCCAGGCCTCTCCAGTAGCAGCCCAGTGGCATCAGAGGGCACAAGGAGGCACAGGTTCTACCTGCAATGATTACAAGAAAAGCAGCTCCCGAGGCACAGACACCAGTTCTAACAATTGAAGGAAGGATCAATACCTATACCTATAAGAACCCCAAACCCAAATAGGTAGAAGGCAGTGTAAGAATACATTCAACAACGTGAAGGATAATATAGAATCACCTGAACCTAGTGATTCTATAACAGCAACACCTAAACTTTCCAAGACAAGTGAAGCAGAAGAAAATGGTCTTAAAAATAACTTTATGAAGGTGATAAAGGTCCTTACAGAGGAAATAAAACAGTCCCTTAAAGAAATAGACGAAAGGGGAAACAAATAAATGGAAGAAATCAATAAATCCCTCAAAGAAAGCCAGGAAAGCCAAGAAAAAAAAACCATCAAACAGGTGAATGAAGCAGCTCAAGAATTGAAAATTGAAATAGAGGCAATAAAGAAAACACAAACCAAGGGAATTCTGGAAATGGAAAATCTGGGTAAATGAACAGGAACCACAGATGCACACATAATCAACAGAATACAAGAGATGGAAGAGATGATTTCAGGTGTCAAGTTATGATAGAGGAAATAGATTCACTGGTCAAAGGAAATGCCAAATCCAACAAATTCTTCACACAAAACATCCAGGAAATCTGGGATGCCACGAAAAGACTAATCCTAAGAATAATAAGGATAGAAGAAGAACTCAACTCAAAGACACAGGAAATATATTCAACAAAATCATAGAGGAAAATTTTTTCAACCTAAATGACATGCCTATGAAGGTATAAGATGCTTACAGAACACCAAATACACTGGACCAAAAAAGAAAAGTTTCTTCACAACATAATAATCAAAACACTAAACATACAGAATAAAGAAAGAATATAAACAGCTGCAAAATAAAAAGACCAGGTAACATATAAAGGCAGACCTTTCAGACCTTATGCCAACTTCTCAATGGAGATTCTGAAAGCCAGAAGGATCTGGACAGACATCTGTCCACATGAGGAGACCACGGATCCTAGCACAGATAATTATGATCAGTGAAGCTTTCAATCACCATAGATAGAGAAAACAAGGTAGTTCCTGACAAAACCAGATTTAAATAATACCTAGTCACAAATTTAGCCCTATAGAGAATATTAGAAGGAAAACTCCAACCTATGAAATCACAGGCAATAGATAATCTCACACCAGAAAATCCCAAAGAAGGGAAACACAAACACATTACCAACAACAACAACAAACCAAAAAATAACAGAAATTAACAATCACTGGTCATTAATATCCCCTAACAACAATGGACTCAAATTGTCTATAAAAAGACATAGGCTAACAGAAATTAACAATCACTGGTCATTAATATCCCCTAATAACTATGGACTCAAATTGTCTATAAAAAGACATAGGCTAACAGAATGGATACAAAAACAGGACCCATCCTCCTGCTGGATACAAGAAACACACCTCAACTTCAAAGACAGACATTACCTCAGAGTAAAGGATTGGGAAAATGTTTTTCAATAAAATTGACCCAAGGAACAATCTGGTATAGCTATCCTATTATGTAACAAAATAGATTTCAAACTAAAATTAATCAAAAGAAATTGAGAAGAACATTTCAGATTCATCACAGGAAAAATCCATCAAGATGAAATCTCAATTCTGAACATTTATGCCCCAAATACAAGGGAACTCAAATTTGTAAAAGAAACATTACTAAAGCTTAAGTCATGCATCAAAGCCCACAGAATAACAGTGGAAGTCTTTAACACCCCCTCTCAACAATGAATAGATCTGCCAGGCAGAAACTTAACAGAGAAATGAAAACTAACAGAAGTCATGACACAAAAGGGCTTAACAGACATATATACATTTCACCCAAACACAAAACAATATAACTTCTCAGAAAGTCATTGAACTTTCTCTAAAATTGAACACATACTTCACCAGAGAGCAAATCTCAACAGAAACAAATAAGTAGGAATAACACCCTGTATCTTATTGAATCACCGAGGCCTAAAGTTAGAATTCAACAGCAACACAAAATACAGAAAATTTACAATCTCATGGAAACTGAACAATGCTCAACTTAATCACCCCTGGTTCAAAAAAAAAAAAAACAAAGAAAGAAATTCAAGATTTCATACAATTCATTGAAATTGAAGACACAGCATACCCAAATTTATGAGACACTGTGAAAGCAGTGTTAAGAGGAAAGTTCATAGCACTAAGTGCCAGCATAGAGAATTGAAGAAATCCTACACTATCAACTTAACAGCACATCCAAACAAGCAAACTCACCCAAGAGAAATAGATGGCAGGAAATAATCAAACTGAGGGCTGCAATAAATAAAATAGGAACTTAGAGAACAATACAAAGAATAGAAGAAAACAGACGTTGATTCTTTAGAAAAAATCAATAAGATACACAAATCTGTATCCAAACTAACCAAAAAGCATAGAGAGAGAACATCTAAACTAACAAAACCAGAAATGAAAAGGGGGACATAAAAACAGACACTGAAGAAATCCAGAGAATCATTAAATCATATGTCAAAAACATGTACTCCACTAAATTGGAAAACCTAAAAGAAATGTACAGTTTTTGGATAGGTATGACTTACCAAATTAAATCAAAACCAGATAAACAGCTTAAGTAGACCTATAACCCCTAAGTAACTAGAAGCAGTAATTAAACATCTCCCAACAGAAAAGCCTAGGGCCAAATGGTTTCAGTGTAGAGTTCTACCAAAATTCTAAAGAACTAATAACAATACTCCTCAAATTGTTCCATACAATAAAAACAGACAGAAAATTGGTGACTCTTTTTATGAGACCACTGTTACACTGATACCTAAACTACATGAAGGTGCAACCTAGAAAGAGAATTACAGACCAGTCTCCCTCATAAACATAGATGAAAGTCACGTGGTGGTGCATGCCTTTAATTCCAGCACTCGGAAGGCAGAGACAGGCAGATCTCTGTGAGTTTGAGGCCAGCCTCGTCTACAAGAACTAGTTCTAGAACAGGCTCCAAATCTACAGAAAAACCCTGTCATGGAAAAAAAAATACTGGCAAACTGAATCCAAGAACACACCAAAAAAATCATCCACCATGATCAAGTAGGCTTCATCTAGAGATGCAAGGTTGGTTCAACGTATGAAAATCTGACAATATAATATAAACAAACTGAAAGAAAAAAGACACGACATCTCATTAGATGCTGAAAATCCTTTTACAAAATCCAACACCCCTTCATGATAAAGGTTTCAGAGAAATCAGGGATAAAAGGAACATACCTAAACGTAATAAATCTAATATATAGCAAGATGACAGCCAGCATCAAATTAAATGGTTAGAAACTCAAAGCCATCCACTAAAATCAGGAACAAGCCAGTCTACGCCTAATTAACTAATACTTATCTTTTCAATATAATTCTTGAAGTTCTACAGCAATATGACAACAAAAGGAGATCAAGGTGATACAAATTGGAAAGGAAGAAGTCAACACTTCATTATTTGCAAATGATACGATAGTATGCATAAGTGAATAAGTGTCCCCAAAAATTCTACCAAGAAATTCCTACAGCTGATAAACACCTTCAGCAATGTTGTGGAATACAAGATTACCTTAAAAAAAATCAGTAGCCAAAGTCCTCCCACTTCTATCTAGGTCCAGGAAGGTGAGCATCCAAACAGGCTAGGCTCCCACAAAGCCAGTTCATGTATTAGGATGGAAACCTAGTGCCATTGTCCTTGGCTTCTCATCAGCCTTCATTGTCCGCCATGTTCAGAGAGTCCGGTTTCATCCCATGTTTATTCAGTCCCAGTCCAGCTGGCCTTGGTGAGCTCCCAATAGAATTTGGACTGCTCTTCAGTATCGAGAGGGAGGGGGAATGGAGTGGGAGGAGGGGGAGAGGAGTGGGGAGAGGGGGAGGTGAGTGGGGGGAGGAGGCAATGTGTGGGAGGAGGGGGAGGGAAATGGGAAACGGGGAGGAGGCAGAAAAAAAAAGAAAAATAAAGGAAAAAAATCAGTAGCCCTCCTATACACAAATGATAAAATGGTTGAAAAACAATCAGAGAAGAAGCATTATCCTATACAATTGTCATAAATTTCTTGCTTAACTCTAACAAAACAAGTAAAAGACCTGTATGACAAGAACTTTTAAGTCTCTGAAAAAAATTGAAGAAGATATCAGAAAATGGAGAGATCTCTCATGCACTTAGATAGGTATGATAAAAATAGTAACAATGGCAATCTTAACAAAAGCAATCTACAGATTCAATGCAATCCCCATCAACACTCATCACAATTTTTCAGAGAACTCAAAGAATAATACTCAACTTCATATGTAAAAATAAAAAACTCAGGATAACCACAACAATCCTGTACAATAAGGGAACTTCCAGAGGCATCACCATCCCTGACTTCAAGCTCTATTATAGAGCTATAATAATAAAAACTACTTAGTATTGGCATTAAAAATTCATGTGAATCAATGGAATTGAATCAAAAACCATGACATTAATCCATACCCCATAATCATGTGATTTTTGAAAAAGAAGCCAAAATGGTAAAATTTAAAAAAGAAAGCATCTTCAGCGTATGGTGCTGGGATAACTGGATGTCAACACTTAGAAGAATACAAATAAATCCATAACTATCACCATGTACTCAAGTTTAAGTATATCAAAGACCTCAACATAAACCAAGCCAAACTGAATGAACCTCATAGAAGAAAAAGTGGGAAGTAGCCTTGAATGCATTGGCAGGAGTCCACTTCCTAAATATAGGACGGACACTGAGAGCAACAATTAACAAATGGGACCTCTTGAAACTGAGAAGCTTCTGTAAGCCAAAGGACATAGTCAATAAGAGAAAATGGCAATCTACAGAATGAGAAAAAAATCTTCCCCAACCTGACATATCAGAAGCCTGACCTCCAAAATATATAAAGAACTCAAAAAAGTAGGCATCAAAATACCAAATAATCCAATTAAAAATTGTGTACAGATCTAAATAGAGAATTATAAATAGAGGAATCTCAAATGGTCAAAAGGCAAGTAAGGAATTGTTCAACATCCCTAGCCATCAAGGAAATACAAATCAAAACAACTCTGAGATGCCATCTTATATCTGTTTCAATGTCTAAGATCAAAAATACTGATGACAGCTTATGCTGAAGAAGATGTGGAGTAAGGAGAACACTCCTCCACTGATGGTGGGAGTGCAAACTTGTGCAAAAGCATGGTGGATTCTCAGAAAACTGAGAATCAATCTGCCTCAAGACCCAGCATCACCATTCTTGGGCATATACCCAAAGGATCCACTTTCATACCACAAGGAAATTTGTTCAGCCACGCTTACAGCAGAATTATTCATAATAGTAAGAACCTGAAAACAATTTAGATGCCCTGCAACCAAAGAATGGATAAAGAAAATGTGATGCATTTACACAATGGAGCAGTACTACTTTGTAAAAAGCAATGATATCTTGAAATTTGCAGGCAAATTGGTAGAACTAGAAAAGAAAAAAACATCCTAGTGAGGTAATCCAGTTCCAGAAAGACAAACGTACTATTTACTCACTCAAGGAGAATATTAGACATAAAGAAAATGATAAGCAAGCTACAATGCACAACCCTGAAAAGCTAGGTAACAAGGAGGATCCTAAGAGAGAAAATGCATGGATGCCCTGAGAATGGGAAATAGATAAGATCTTCTTAGTAACTTGGGAGCATGGGGGAGAAGTGAAGGGGAGGGAGCAGGAGAACATGAAGGAACAGGATAGTTGAGTTGAGGGAAAGCAAGGAAAGATATATCTTGATAGAGGTGCATTATGGAGTTAGCAAGAAACCTGTCACTAGGGAAACTCCCAGGAATCCACAAAGATGACTTCAACTAAGACTCCTAGCAGTAGTGAAGAGGGTACCTGAACTGGCCTTCCCCTGTAATCAGACTGATGATCATCCTAGTTGTCATCATTGAACGTTCATCCAGTAACTGATGGAAGCAGATGCAGAGATCCGCAGCTTAGTAGCTCAACGCATCCAGTCGAAGAGAGCAAGGAGGGATTATATGAGAAAGGGGGTCAATATCATGATGGAGAAACTGATAGAGACAGATAACCCAGACTAGTGGGTGCTCACTGAACTAACAGCTGGGGAACCTGCATAGGACTGAAGTCAGCCATCTAAATATGGATGATAGTTCTATGGTTTGGGCAGTCTGTGGGTACAGTGGCAGTGAAACCAGAATTTATTCCCAGTACATGAGCTGAATTTTTAGAACCCATTTTCTTTGCAGGGATACTTTGCTCAACCTAAATATAGTGGGGAGGGCCTTGGTCCTGCCTCAAAGTGGTGTGCTAGACTTTGTTGAGTCCCTATGGGAGGCCTTACCCTTTCTGAAGAGTGTATGGGGAGTTAGGTGGGGTGAAGATGGGGGGTGGGAATCAAGAAAAGGAGAGAGAGGAGGAGCTATGTAAAATGAAAAAAAATCTTTTAAATGAAAAGCTTAATTTTTTTTAAAATATAACTTTCAGTATAATGTTTTCAATATATAAATCATTCTTTTGGGCACTGAGACATGGCCATCAGCTTTCCTTCTGCCATATAGCAAGGCACTAGCTAAGGTCTATAAATGCATGCTAGCAGTTCCCTGAGAAAAAGATCATTGATAGAAAGAAGGGACCAACATCAATTTGATTATCAATTACTCAACACATTTTCTTTGCCTATCTTTGTGACAGAGACTAGACACTAGAATAGCAACTATGAAGGGAGTAGATAATAATTCCTTCTATACTGCTGTAGTATTCATCATGATGTCTATTTTTGTTCCATTCAAGGGATTTTAATTTTGTTATTTTATGTGTTACCTACAAATGTTAGAAATCTTATAGTTCCAGGGTTATGTGTATGTGTGTGTTTCTAGAGAACAGCTTATTCAAATTATTTGTTATTCCCCCAAATAGTTATGTTAGATCTGTATTTCTTAAGAAATTCCATTCACTTAGTGGCGTTAACATGTACTAGAGGTATAGGCAATCTGGTAAGTACAATGAATTATCAATTAAGTCAGAGTTGAGCATTTGTGTGTGTGTGTGTTGAATTTTGACATTTAGAAGATAATTTTAATTTGGAGCTGGAAGTTATAGGTTTTATAACAGATTCTATTATTTTATTGACTCAATTTTGAGCAAGTCATTTATCCTAAATCTCAGCATTCTCAGTGGATCACACATTTCCCACAGATGTTGTACAAAATAAACACAACTGAGTTATAAGTGCCCTACAAACTGCTACCTACATTTACAAGCTTTTTGATACTTACCTTACTAACACAAAAACTTAATTGCTTCATGTTTTAGATGAAGATCATATAAAATATAAAAAATACAGAAACAGTCAAATTCCTAGGGATTATAAATTAGGAACACATAAAATATTGGCCAGTGAGACAGTTCAGCAAATTAAGGTGCTTATTACAAAATATGAAGACATGAGTTTAACTCCCAGGATCCACAAGGAAAAGGTGAGACCCAGCTTCTGAAGGTTAGTCTCTGACCTCCACACACATGCTGTGGGATATTTGCCCATGCACATACACACAAAATAAATAATAAGTCTATTTTTAACATTTTAAAAAGTTTTTGTTAACACATATGGATAATAAAGCAATTGGAAATTATTTTAATAGGTTTTAGAACATTTTTCTTTCTTGATGTTCACCAATCTATAAATAAGATACAATGTAATTTAATAGTATGAATTTTAACTCTCTATATAGTAGTATTAAAAGGTTATTTAAATAATTATACTCTGACAATTTTCACTGATTTTAATTAAGAACCCCTTTCCTTTATCACCACCTCCAAGTTTCAAATGAATCTCATAAGTTCTACGTATGAGCAACTACGCTACCAACCCACTCTCTTACAAACTTTCTTGCCCATAATGGACATAAATTACCATCATTTCCCACTCCAATTAGCACAATTATCCCCAAAGGATTTGTCTTTGTTTGGCTCCCCTTTAATCCATTATCCAAAAATTAGAGGAAATAGAGTAAGTTGCATTACTCCTTTGCTGACATTCTCCCCTGGCTCCTCTCTAAGCGAGACAGGAAACATCATATTTTGTCTGATGGGAGAGACTTATGAAAAATCTCAAGATTTATAGTCTCATTATAGTCTCATCTCAAGATTTTTCATAAATCTGTCCCATCATTTGCATCAACCAACACAAATAGATGAGTATATAATCTGATAAAAGGCAGGTATTTATTATAGTATATAAGAAGGAAAGGCTCCAGTTTTCTGTTTAGTATTTGAAATTCATTTGGTAATTTCATTTGTAGATGAATTAATTGAAGGATGATGTTAATTTTTGTTTGTGAATGAGAAGAAATAGTAATATAAATATATAAAGATTACACATTCTATATATTAAGTGATGAACCAGCCATGAAAGCCTACAGGGGAGCCAGATTTGATTCCCAGCACCTACACAGATGGTAACATATGTCTGTAACTCCAGTTCGAGGGGATTCAACCCATTCTTCTTGCATTCACAGGCAATGCATAGGTGTGTAATACATGTAAGAAAAAACTCTCAACTCATGCTTATAAAAATAAGAAATTACTAAGGATAATATATACTATTTTCTATCATCATAAATTTTGCATGGAAAGCATTCTGCATCTAGCCACACTTAATATATGTGTAAAATACAGCAGTTTTTGTCAGTGATGCAGGAGACAACATCTTGTATGAACTATGTCAATCCAGATGAGTGTCTAGAGATGAGAGAAATCAAAACATCTCTCAATTTCAACTTAAACTTTGTGTTTAGCACAGCTCTTTTCCTCTACTGTAAGCATCACTTTTGACCACAGCCATCACCTCCAGATTTCAAAACCCTTAGGGAACAAAAGTTGTTTTACCCTAAAATAAATATTGGAATTAATTAAACATGACAAGAATCCTCAATTAAGTCCCATGGGAACTTTTGATGGTTATATAATGTTGCATCGTGTAAACACTTCGTGAATGTGTAACTGAATCTGGCATCAAGTCCATTCACAACATTTTAGTGTTTGGAGCATTGGTCAGTAAAGCAATAAACACTTGAAGATCTATAGCCAAAAGTTTTTAATGGGGAAAAGAAATCAATGAGGTTTTGAGTCTCCTGAGCACTTTAAAGTTTCCAATTAAACATTGCAAAGAGGGTCAACATAATCTTAAATAACTATATTGACAAGATCAGGTGTGTAAAAGCTGCAAAACTCAGTGTATTATCTCCAATTATAAGTGTCTGTGTGTGTCTGTTACAGTTTAAAACATCAAAAAGTTCAAGTATTTTTATGTAAATTTCATTATCGTCTCATCTCACAGTTTCATACATCTAATTGTGGGTGTGGGGTGTGAGTGTGTAGGGTGTGAGTGTGCAGGGGTGTGTGTCTGTCTGTCTGTGTGTGTGTTAACTAAGCATAAGAATTTTACTTTTCTGATCTAGAGCTTCTCCACATACAAGAAGGAAAACAAATGGATTGTGGATATATCAACCAAAATATATTTGACATAGGCATGTAAACTGACTGTTTAGAATTCCTCTTGTACTCAAGAATCTTTTTTTACCTCTGTCACCACTTTCGCTTAGTTCTCACATTATCAAGAGGATTTTTTTTTTTAAAAATCTGTACAACAATTTTGGCTATTGAAGCACAATTTTTTGTGAAGCTGTATCAAGGATGGTTGTGAGAAGGTGACATATCAGCAAAGACTCAAAGGAGTTGCTGCTCCCCCCATGCAGGTGAAAGTGTCTCTGAAGAGAAATGCTGAAAGTACAGCAAAAATTAGTTGTTCAGATTTATCCCTAGTCTTCCTGTTTCTATAATGTGAAGAAGATTACGCATGAAAGTCAGCACAAAATTGTTAATTAAAAAATTGTTAAAAGTCTCAGAGAAACAGATGTGTGCAGCCCCAGGAGAAGAATTCTATAATAAAACATTGTTATTGTTTTCTTAACTAAAATTTTCTCTGATTGATTATCTTTTCCAAAATCTGTGAAATCCAGCCTGGATGGTGTCTCAGAAGTCTTGCTTTTATTTCCCATGGGTGTGTGGAACAAAGAGAACTGGAACTTATCTGGAATCATGAAACTAAGATAGATCATAACTGCATATTTTAATCTCCTTGAAATGTTACAAGATTAGACATTAGTCCCAGGAGAGTGGAATGAAAAGTTCCTTGGACTTTAGTGTCCTAGGCATAAGTAGGGTCTGGGCAGCTCACTTCCATGCTGCTCCATCTATCTGGTTGCCTGAGTCCAAGTTTCTTTCTATGTAAAATGTGGGTGTTACTGTTTAAAAACAATGCAGTACTTTTTGAACACAGTATTTAACCATTCAATCATTTTCAGTTAAAAATAGAAGTAATCATTGTGTTAAATATTTTCCTTTAAATATTCAAGTCAAACACAGTTATAGTTGTTTAAAAAAAAACCTTGTTGCCTCATTAAGAAATCACATTTTAAACAAAAACAATGTTATAATGTATAGTGTATTTTGATAATGTTTTCACGGGTGTTTTCTACTATCTTTTGTTGTTAAAGAAAAAAACAAAAGCCAATTTATGAAGCCTATGTAGTTTAGATGGCAGAAGCTGATATCAGTGTCAATAATCTATTCTCTATTCTCTACCATTTTATAGTCATTAAAGTTAATTTTCAGTTGAGCCTACAGAAAATCTAAAAAACACTCAGTATTTCTTACCTTCCTTGCAAACAGGTATTACCATATTGATCTAATTTATGACAAATAGAGAAAAAGAAGAATGGACCTGAACAAATGTATATTTTTAGATTTAAAAGAAAGGTAGCTCATCTTTCCTCTTCTTTCTCCTTGTTTCATGGAACACAACCAGGGGATGAAGGATCCATTGTGGAACAGAGACATTCTTGATGAAGCAACAGGGTTTGAGGGACATGGTTTCCTCAGTTGGTACCATTCCAGCTTTCATAGTTTAGTCCCTCAAATTACGTCCAAGAAATAAATATACTTTTTTGTATTTAATACACTGACTGTCATTAAAGGTCTTTTTAAATACGGTTATTGTATTGAAGCACAGAATTTATCCAGAGGCCAGTGGGAGTCAATGATAGGTGTTTCAGAAATGATTTCATCAATTTTCCATTTTGAAATATTTCTCAGTCTGGTATACAAAATTAAGAGATCACAAAATAAGAGTATAAGAGGTTTATATGCATCATTAATTATGTGACAGTATTATGGAAAAGAATCCAATATAGAAGATAAAAAGCTTGACCCATAATGTTTCTCTAGAAACACAACTGTAATTGGGTATAGTGGACTGTGAGAATGTCATGTCAGAAAAAGCTCTGGCATTTTTCTCTCACACACTGGATACATGGTGGTGCTATAGGTGAACAAAGTACAATATGCTAATTCATTCAAGGAACTTCCCAGATTTTCTTTTTGTTGATATTACTTTATAGATTTTATAAACAAAATAGTACATCTATCAAAGGCAATTAAAATTCTGTCAAGGAAGTCATCCAAGACTAAAACAGGAAGTTTATCAGATTCAGCTTGATATGGAATAGGCCATCACAAAAATCAAACATCCTAGAAACAAATATAAGTTTGTCAGCCCTATTTGTGACACAGAGTAAGAACTTTAAGGTTTCCAAGATTTTACTCTACATGCAGATTTATGAATGTTACTAATTGAAGTCATGCATACCTGAGTCTGCAGCAAAAGTTGTATTTCTTTCAACCATAGCACCAGCCAGAATATCACAGGGGTGGTTTTATGTACCAGACTCCTGAAGACCTGTGAGATAGACAAAGTTGTTTACTGCTTGCAAATGTAATGCAGAAGAGAAGATTTAAGCATAGGAAGCCTGACCATTTATAATATGCCATAAGGAAACAAACTTTTGTTACAAGAAGAGGCATTTGTCATTGAATTTCATGATTATCTCTTTTCAATGAAAACCTCTTTGAAAGACAGATCAGAATAAAATTAGCCATTGTCACACAAAATTTACAAACATGCGAAATGAAATCATCAAGAATAGTCTTCTGTCTTTGTCCAGATGAGACCCTCTTGTGGATAGAAAATCTTACAGAGACATATTTTTGCCTTTCTTTGAAAAATTTTCCAACATTATACCATTAAAACATTTATTATTAATATTTGTTCAGCACTTCTATTTGACAGATATTTATTAATATCTTATCTGGGACAATATGTTATGCTCACTATTTTTACAATAGAAAAATGGATACTATGCTGTCTGCATCCTCTAGATAGTCACTATCTAGTAGAAAACACATGCATGTTAAACCTAGTGGAAAGATAAACTCCAATGAAGGCAGAAGAAATTATGAGCTACTAAACTGTATCAAACAATCTAAACAAGAAAGGTAAAATTTGACGTGAAAACAGAATAGACAGATCTTAAATGGAAGAAGTAATAAGTTGATACGGACTGGGGGTAGAGTGAAATACGCATTTAAAGTTGATCATACTAGTGATAATATGGAAAATAATTTTGAAAGGGAAAAGCTAGAAAGAAACATCTCTAGTGACTATTCAAAAGAATGCCTTAATGACAATCTGAATAGATGCTGTGTTGGTTAGAATTGTTTAGAAAAAAAGTATCAGCTAACTAGGTAAGAAATTGGCTATGCTTCAATGTGTTATCAAAGATAAAAACAGTCAAAATCATGAAAATTATTCAGTCAGGACAGATAAATTGCTGAATGAACCTGGATTTGCCACTAAGTATGGAAACTTGAGCAGTCAGCGTCTCTTCATCCTTGTTTAGAGAGATATCTATTTATAGACGTTTCTGTCTCTAAACAAGTATAAAATACTCAAATCTACAACCTTCACTTGAATCACTGGGAACCAGAGTGCCCCTGAACCTAGCCTTAGAAATGTTAGTATGCAGCTCTAAGACCCCGAATAATATTACAGAGAAAAACAGAGGCGGGGAAAAAAATGTCTTGGGAGTGGAAGGGCAATACAGTTGTAAGAATTAAGAGGTAGAGAGAGGTTGAAGAGGTATCTTGGTGGTAGTGTACAGTCAGACAGGAACTAGTCTCTGGGTTCAATCCCCAGAACCAGAGGAAAAAATATAGAATAAAAGGGAAGGTTGGACAGGAAATGTGATGGAGCTTAAGATTGAACAACTAAGGCTGCAATGACAAACTATGAAGTTTTCCATCCTGAGAATTAGTTGTCTTCTTGTTTGAATTGTGTTTTGCTTTCTTTTTAATTTACGACTGAGAACATTCCAACTGAATCATGAAACCTCACATCACAGGCACACAACTTCAGGTCTATCCACGGGAGTTGTTATTGAATATGTTGATTCACTTAGTACAAGATTAGACTACAATTATCTCTAATAACCTTCTACTTAATCCGAGGTATCATTGACTAGCTAAATTTGAAAACATGTATAGGAAATCAGCAATCTGTTAATATTGATATTGCATATATGGAATGTGACTTTTTAAGTATCTTTGTGTTTTCCATACTATGTTTAAATACAACAGCATCGATTCCATAGGATGTGCATAGATGCCTGTCTACACTATTGACTTTTGTACAGGATGAAATAAAGAATTCTTAGGCAAAAGTCAACAAAAGATGACATGCCGGCATCATTTGACAAGGACAGTGGCCCCTCCTACATACACATCAATCACGGCAGAATCAGAAATGAATATACAGCCTTGTTCAGAAGTGTCTCACAAAATTGCTTTAGAACACTGAGCCGTAAAGCTCTTAGTTTAATGAGTTGGTAACATTTTGTAGATTTGCTTAAAACACGTTGCTTTCCAGACTGTATTAACAGACTCCAACAGTGCTTGCCAACACACTCATCCTAAACAATTACATTAAGATCCATAAGGCCGTGTTTACAGTTCTGAGAAGTGAATGTATTGTTAATGGGCCATAAACTATCCTCTGATTCAATGCTTTGGCTTTTTGAAATTTGTGTAATAGTCAATGGAAATTTTCCAACATCTACTTGGCATGCAAGTGAAATTGGCTTCAGGACAATAAAGCTGAATGCTGAGAAGAATCCTTTCCACACAGTTCTGATCCGATGTGACTTTTTAATATAAAAGAAGAACAATTTAAGCAACATTTAAAAGATCATGCCTATATTTTCCAATAGTTTTATAGGCTATGGCCATGAGAAAATATCATGATAAACCATTTAAAAATATCCTTTGTGTACAATATCCACCATTTCTCCTCAAATGTCCTTTCAAATCTCTTGTGAAATAGCTGCATCAGTGAGCCCCAAATAGTCTGTGAACAGATATTCATTGCAACTTTATGCTTGTCAGGCCCGCTATTATCTGAGGCTATATTCTGGTTGCCAACCAAAGAGCTGAACTGTTTAAACGACTGTTTCAAATCTTCCTGTGTAACTCTGACCGCTCTCATGCCAGTTTTCCATCTTTTTATCCTTTTCTTTTTCCTCTTTTGATTCTGCTGTTTGCATTTGTGCTTCATTCTCTGCTCATTCTATAGACAGCTTTCCTGTCTGGCTAATATTTCTCAGTTCTTTTTTCCAGATGGTTCCACTTTCTCTCACTGATAATTTCCATTTATCTCAATGTGTTTTTAAAATTAATTTGCATCATGCTTTGCAAGCCTGTTCCTTGTTTAGCTGAACTCCTTGATTTCAGCTGTTCTCTCAGCTTGCATTTATTCAATTATTCAATCATTTGACATCTATATATCACGACATACAGCCTTGTATGAGAAATTATCGTAATATTTAATTGTTGCCATAACAGATAAAACTATTGTAAACTATAGGCATGATATTTCAATTTGCATAAGAAATTATGTCAGGCTTTATTCTATTTAAGCATTATATTATCTTGCTGATTGTCAAAATAACCCTGTGAGATAAATTCTGTCATTGCCCTTAGCTTAAAGACATAAAAGTCAAGCTGCCCAGGCTGAAGCAGGAGTGACAAATCCATCTACCCCACTGTGTGGAGCTGATACATTGTGTCACTTTTGCTTACTCTGTGCTCAACAGCCTCTTGGCAGAGCAGGGTCCTAGGCAGATATAAAAATATCTAGAAATTTTTCTCTTGTAGCAGTAGCTATATCAAAAACAAAACAACAACCTAAAAAAACTACAAAAATAAAATCAAAAAACAAAAAACAGAAACACCTTACCATTTATGGCCCTACTAGTCATATGGGTAGTTGATGGGTAGTTACCCGTATAAATAGAAATTTTGCCTTTCAACAATAACCCATTAAGAGTTTAGCATAGGGAAACATTTGGCCTTATTTTTGCTATAAAAATATTGTAGAAAATAATGTGACGATAAAGGCTGTCAGATTATAAAAGCAGTTTATCCTATTTGAAGAATAGTTAGAATCACCTTCATAAAAGTCAGTCAAATGAAGTAAAAAGATAATTCTTCTAAATATCAAAAATATTTTGACTGGACAAGTTGTTTTCTAATGTAAGACTTGACTTTTCTGTAAACTTCAAAGACTTTTTTATACATTTCAGTAATATAATCAAATAGTTCAGCACATTGGAAGACCTCCAATGTATTTATTCTCTGAAATTATAATAGATGTTAAAATCCAGCTCTTTTAATAACTTTATAGACCTATGAGAAAATTAAAAATAAAATGTCTGTATATTTTCTCTTGATTGGGCTTGTTAAACATTTATTTAAAATTGCCCCTTTACTTCATAATTGTCTTGATTTATAATAAAGCATAGGTCACCACAAATAAATCTTTGTCTTCAGAGTGCAAGGTATTCTATTACTCCACATATAAAAAAAATCTGGGTTCACAGAAAAACCCAGAAATGGGTGTTTTTTAACAGCTTCGCTCATAATGACCAAGATGTGGAACACAAAAACTGCTATGTCAATCTATGTCTTTTTTTTTTCCTTTATCTGGACAACTCTGGATTCTGAAACAATATTCAATTATTCCATCATTCAAACACAACTCAGCAAATAGTCATCTTCACTTCCTCATACCGACACCTTCTGTTTCTTCACCTTCCTCTCCATTTTAAATTTTGTCGGTGATATTCATTTTCCTTTGCACAAATCCTTTACCATTCTACTTATCTGTAACCATTGGTTACCTTCACTTGATATTTACTATGTGTCAGGCCTTATTCTATTCAACAATTATGTTAACCTGTTGTTTGCCAAAATAGCCCCATGAGATAAACTATCGTTTTGCCTAGCTTAAAGACAGAAAAATTTCATTGCCCAAGGTTAAGTAGAAGTAAGTGACAAATTCATCTATACAATGGCGTATAGCTCATGCATTGTACCAGTTTTGCTTATCTGGTGCCCAACAGCCAGTCGGGAGAGCAGATAAAGGATATTCAAAAGAGAAAGATTATTTATATGTTGTGCACCCTGAATAGCTGAAAAATTATTTGGGAGAAACTAGATAAACATAATGTTTTGGACATAGTATAAAATCAATACCAAATCTGCTCTACAAGTTTTTTTCTGAACAAAGGAGCAGCAGTTTCTATATACATGGCATCCCTTGAGGGTTAGGAAATATAATAGAAAACAAAGCTATAATTTTGTTATGTATATAAAAGGCAATTTAATCATTTATGTAGAATTCTTATTAGCACAAATTAGTGCAGCATACATTAAAACCAATAACAAATATTAACTTTTATTACTATTATTCAATAATATTTTTCTTTAGTAATGACCCAGTGTATTTTCTATTATATAATATAGGCATTTGCTGTTTTATTTTACCTTTACTTTTAAATTGTATTTATTAACATATGAATATGCATTTATATGTACACACAACACACAAACTAAGGTTTGCACGTAGAGATCAGGGGCCCACTTTGAGGATTCAGTTCTTTGCTTCCTCCTTTAATGTGTTCTGTGGATCGAACTCAGGTGGCCAAGTTTGGGCAGCAAGCACCTTCACTTGCTGAGCCATCTTGCTGCACTTACCTTTGTTTTTGTTACTGACTCCCTGTCTTTGGACAAAAATCTTCTGAACTTTCTATATATCTGCCTGTCTAACTTTCCCCACAGCTTCACAGTAGAAGTACGGCCTAGGTGCAAGACGATTGGAAAACCTTGTTATCCGGGCACTCAGATTGTTTCAGTAAAAGAAACATGACTTAAAACAATGCTATTTGAACAATAAGCATTTATCTTGTACTTTTCGTAAATTGGCTGAGGCAAAAGAGTCGTTCAGTTTGAATTGAAAAAAGCTAGGATTTGCAGCATCTAACATCACCATCCTGTCACACAGTAATGATATGTTTGAGATTGAAGTCATCTCCATAAGACAAAGCAAAAAATACATGGAGATACTAGGTAGAAATAAGTGTTTGAGGATCTGAAGTAAAATACATCATTGGTCTCCTTACACACTGGAGGCAATAAGTTCATTTGGTTTAATAAAAATTGACTGTTTTCTTATACTTGTAACCAAGAAACTTCCTCACTCTGCTCTCCCTCACCATCTCTCCTACAGCACACTTCTTATTCAGACTTTCTTTTCCTCTCTTCTATAGTAAGAAAAGATTCCTGATGGTTCATGAATTGGAAAGCTCTAGATAGCCTAATATTTTCAACCAAATCCTCAGTGTATTGTGCGCCACAGAATATCTAACCTGAGTAAATAGAATAGAGCACATTGGCCTTTTGGGGTTATTTGATGTGAGCCTTCAAAAGAAAAAAATCAAAAGTTGAATTGTTGCTTCTGAAGAAATACACAAACAAATGTGACCTACATTAATACATAACTTATTTAGCTGTGTTACAACTTTGTTCTTTGTATTAGGAGGGACAATAAAAAATGGCCATAGAAATTTCTGTGATATTCTGTTATATTGACTATTGGTGTAACTTTAACTGCCCAATGTAAAATTTACTCTTAAAAAACAGAAATATAGGCCGGGGGGTGGTGGCGCACGCCTTTAATCCCAGCACTTGGGAGGCAGAGGCAGGCGGATCTCTGTGAGTTCGAGACCAGCCTGGTTTACAGAGCTAGTTCCAGGACAGGCTCCAAAACCACAGAGAAACCCTGTCTCGAAAAACCAAAAAAAAAAAAAAAAAAAAAAACAGAAATATATTTTATATGTTATTAGTATATTTACAAAGATGTATACAATCTACGACCATTTTCAGGAGAAAGTATATTGCTGCTTCATCTCTTAAGGATAATTCTAGTATCCTTTTAGAATATTAACACCAAGTAGTAAGAATAGGTCACAGATTGAAATGGCCAAGCCAACAACAAAGAAAATCAGCTTTAGTTGAAGTAGATAGGGAAAGTAGGTGACTTAAGGACAAAAAATAATTACTTGGCCCATAATAGCCAACTTTGATAGTATTTTTTAAGGAATTAAGGATAAAAGTCGATGCAGAAAACACATAAAATTTGGAATTTGTGTCATCTGTTTCAATGGTACAGGCTGCTTCCTACAGCAGCTCCTCAGAGCTCTGGATAACTCCCAAAGTATCATTACCCTTGAATTACATTCAAGGTTTTTTTTTTTATTCCAACCTGCAACCCAAGCATTCAGCTAGATTTCTGATTAAGCAACTTTTTCTGATCATTTAAATTATGTTACTAGTTTTTCTGAGGTCTGTGGATTAGCCATTAAAGACTTTTCAATTTGGCATCAAATCAGAACCATGAATTTGCCTCTTGGTCATCATTCTGTTTAGCACAAAGACTCTATTCACATCGGAATTATCTTACAGCTCTTATTTTACATTCCTGAAAGCAAAAAGATGCAAAAGAATATTGATTAAAAAGTTCAATTTGATTAAAATATCAAAAGCTCAGAAAAAGTAGATATTAATCTATAAATTCATTACAAGTTGTAGTATATCTCCATAAAAACATATATATATATATATATATATATATATATATATATATATACAGACACAAACACTAATGTGCCATTATTCCTACTTTCACTTCTGTTTCTGTGACAAATTACCCCGATTAGATGCAGGGAGGAAGGGATTTATTTCATCCTATAATTTTAGACTATTGTCCATGGTTGTGCAGAAGTCAAGGCAAGAATTTCAAATCAGATCCACAGTCAAGGATATGAAGTAATGAATGCATCTATGTTCATTTGTTCAACTGCTTGGACTCTGCTCACTTGCCACACTCCTGTAGTCTTCAAGATGCCATGCTCAGTCAATGGTGTCTGAGAGTGGCTAATTCTTGATGTATAAATTAACTTAATTAAGGCAATTGCCATAGACATGTCCATGAGTTAAGTCAATGTAGACACAATCTCCTTGAGGCTCTCTTCATGGGTGATTCTGGGTTGTGCTAAATTGGCAATAAGATAACCATTACCTGTAATTCCCAAAATAGTCTATCAAAGTTAAATTTTTAAAATGGAAAGCAAAAGAGAACTAAAACATAATTATGAGAATAAAGTGTTTCAATTTATGGAAAACTTTAACTATGCTTGTTTATATACATAATATACTAAAATGTAATACTCCAGGACAAGCTGGAAACTGTTACTAGGTTATAGAAGGAAATTCTTCGGAATTTGTTGAATTTTTATTATGTGTATGTATGCTAGCATGTACGTGTGACTGTGTGTGTGTGTGTGTGTGTGTGTGTGTGTGTGTGTGTTACATGCCTGAAACTTACCAAGTAGACTGGACTGACTTCTCAGCAAACCCTAGGGATCTTCCTATCTCCCTTTCTCAGAACAAGATTAAAAGCACATACCACAATACCCAGCCTTTCTCTGAGGGGTCAAATCTATGTCCTTGTGTTTGCAATGCAAACATTTTACTAACTGAACTATGTCCCCAGTCCCCTAAATATACACTTTCAAAAGTATTATTTAAAATAATATGCAGCTATGACCCAGCCATCTTTGATTAATAACTGTAGAAAGCTGCCATGAATCTGAGCCAGGAAAAATTTTCTGTAACGCATCGTTACTTTTTAGTTCCTGTCTCTAATGCTTAATAAACAAATCAAATTAACTCACAGAGAAAATATCAAATGCTGGTAATCACAGTCTTTTTTGCGACTCCTTGACACAAGTCTAAAAACTCTCCCCAGCATTACTCACGCTTCCAGAGGAGTAAGCATGTGTGAAAAGAAAGGCATAGACATTTCTTGTAGAACAGATCATTCTGTGCTTAACATGGTTAAGAACTTCCTGTCAGAGAAATCAGTTGGCAGTGATTTCTCAGAACTGCCTCTCACTGAGTACATAATTATTGCAGGATGACTCGCTCTCTCAGGAACTTAAACATTCTGAAAAGAAACTGGTCCTATGTAGTATTGGTTGGTGAGATTATGGGGCATGCCCCATAACCAAGAAAGCTCACTTTATCTCTAAGCATCACTTAAAATAGGAATCTTATACTAAAGAAATATTTTAACAAAATCGGTCATATATGACATGTTCCTCAGACTTAGCTTTTGAGACAAGTTATGAGTCCTAAATCCCCTTATTCCAAGAAAATCTAAATTGATAATAAAGGCATTTAATATCTGACAATGAAGACGGGTACACATGAGTATGAAACAATGACATCCTCGATAGGGAAATTAAAAAAATGAATTTCAGATACTCCATGGGAAGACAAACACCCAAAGTGTGAGATGAACCAAAATTCTCCACTAAAGTGTCCAGTCCTGTCATGGGTCTTTAAAAGAAAGACACCTAATAATTGCAGCAATGTTATCTCTGATGAGACTGAGCCTTATCTATACTTTGCTATCTCACATAATTTTTGTATTTCTGTGATTCATTCATAATCAAGCATTTATTGTTTTGAGGCAGAAAACCAATTATCAACTGTTAAAACATGTAACAGTCATTTCATTGACCTTTCCGTATGATATTCTGCTATACTCATAGGCTGGTGCCTACCCCTGTCATTAACAGAGAGGTTTCATCCAGCCTTGACAAGAGGGTTTGTGCCTAGTCTCACTGTAACTTACTATGCAATGTTCAGTTAATATCCCTTGGAGGCCTGCTCTTATCTGAAGAGAAACCAAGGAGAAGTGGATCTGGGGAAGAGAAGTGGGGGCATGGGATGGACTGGGAGGAGTGGATGGAAAGGAAACTGTGATCAGGGTATAACATATGACAACAAAATAAGTAAAAAATAATAACTGGCTCAAAATATCAATCTAAAATTGTAACTTACTTACTTTAACTACAGAACAGTTCAATAACAAAACTCACGAGTATAACATACACTACAATAATCCTAGGAACAATTCAACACCTTTACTTGTTAACATAACACCATATTTAAATTGAGTTGTGTACTGGATGCCACTGCTTAAATTTCAGAATACAAAACAACCATTTTTTTTTTCCTGTGAGGCTTTGCTGTTCTTCATTGATCACTCTGAACTGTGACTTTCCAAAGCAACTGTTGGGTGTTATAACAGCTTATAATGCTTATTCATTATGCTCATCTCTATGTGTAGGAGGGAGAGAGAGGAATCTTTCTGTTTGATGTGCTTTCTTTAGACACTTACAGAACTCATATGTCTGTGCAGCTATTGAATTCCAGCATATTAAGTTATAGTAAAACATTACAAAATATATTCAAACTTTTATAATACTCTTATTTTGCCTTTATGCATTTTAATTAAAATAAAATAAAATTATATCACTTTACATCTTCCCTTACTTCCCTTAAGCCTCTTCCACATAGCCTCTCTTCATCCCCTTCCATGTCCCTGCCTCTTTTTACGTCATTTTTTGTTGTTGCATATATGTATGAGTATAATTTTAATTGATAAGATTATATTTTTAAATTGAATATTCTGTAGTACAGTTGACCCAAAGGAATTAAGTGAATGTGAAATCAACAACAACTTTATTGAGTATTTTATTGAGGAAAAAAACATCAGGAACAGGATTCCTCTAGTGGTGTGAGTCTCAGGCTGGACCAATCACTGGTTGACCACTCCCACAATTTCTGCACCACTTTTACCCCAACATGTCTTACAAGCAGGACAAATTGTAGGTCTAACGTTATGTTGGTGGGTTAGTGTCCCAGGCTCTCCAACAGAATTCGTTCCTGGTCACAGGAGATGGCCAGTTCAGACTAAGTTTCTCCTACAGCTAGGACTCTTAGCGAGGGTCGCCCTTACAGATTCTTGAGAGCTTACCCCTGGTGCTACATGGAGCACCAGGACCCAGAGGTTGGCTATCTCAGAGATCTGGTTCTATCCAAATACAACTGGCAATAAAAGTCAATGCAATAATGCCTAATGATATTCTTCCATGCTCATAGATTGGCGCCTAGCCCAATTGTAATCAGAGAAGCTTCATCTAGCAACGGATGGAAACAGAAACAGAAACCAACAGCCAAACATTAGACAGAGCTCAGGGAATCCTAAGAAAGAAGAGAGGAAGGAAGGATTGTGGGAACAAGAGGGATCAAGGACATCACAAGACAACTTACAGAATCAACTAACCTGAGCATATAGGACTCACAAACTGGACGGAAAATCGGGGAGCCTGCATGGAACTGACCTAGGCCCTCTGCATATATGTTGCTGCTTTGTAGCTTGGTATTCTTGAGACTCCAAACAGTGGGAACAGTGCTCATGTCTGATTCTTTTCCTAACTTTTGGGATTCTATTCCTCATACTGTCTCATTCAGTCTTAATGCTAAGGGAGGAGCCTAGTCATATAGCAACTTGATTTGCCTAGCTTAGTTGATATCCATGGGAGGCCTGCACTTTTCTGGATAGAAATGAAGGAAGAGTGGGAAGTGGGGGGGGGGAGGGACTCGTCACGATGTAAAATAATAATCATAATTAAAAATCAAAAATAGATGTGTCACTTCCATTGTCATTCCAAGGTTTTTGTAAATAGTCGTACATGATGGAGGCTACATTAGAATATTTTTTAGCATAAATTACATATTTCAACTCAATACTTTAACAGGAAGAAAAGTTCAGCTTTATAATAATCTGACAATCATTTTCTCTGTTTCAGATAGAGGAATTACAGCACCTGGAGGGTCAGAATTCCTGACATTTAGTATTTGCCCCATACAACTACTCACCGCACCATCTGTGGTGATTTTTTTTGGGGTGGGGGAGGATATAGGGGAACTGTCTAAAGCCACCATGGTTGCTACTTTCTTCCAAACTCAATGGGAAAAGTGGCCAGATGTTTCGAAGGACAGACTTTCGCTAAGCTCTTCATAAACCCACTCTTCCAAGTACCACTTCTCGGGCTCAAGGAGAAACTCAGTGGCCGAATGCTCATGCAGAATGGATAGGATATGGATTTCATGCCAGCACTACAAAAGTTTTTAACCTTTTTTCATTGTCTGCTCTTTGAACAGTGGAGTCGCAGGTATGTGACTTCACCTACAGAGTAAGCTAATAACTCTGAATTATTTCATTCTAATCCTGTTCTACCTAAATTAATTCATTCTCTTTTTTATTTTAGTTCTATTTACTTCATTTCTGCCTATACTATGGAGCACTTATATTATGACCTTTCATTTTTATATGTTTGTGAATATTTATATTCTGTCTATATATGCCATGGTTATAGTCTTAGCATCTAAATTATACACTATAATATTTTATGTTTAGGAAAACAGGCTAAGTTGAAAAAAACTGATTTTCAGTAATTAATACACTTTGATTAAGATTGCTATGATAACTAATTTTACTTTGTATATTTTGTCTCAAAGACAAATATATTTATTTCAAAATAGAGCACTTCGTTTGGCAGTGGTGTGGACTAGTGGAATGTGGGTGACTGAGTGCTATTGCTTCTACAAGCGAAACAAAAGAGTGGACAACAGAAACTCAGAGAACGAAGTGCATTACATTAGACAGATTCTTCAGGTACTTATATTTCAGAATGAACCTCTGTGGTCTGCCAATTTTAGTGTGACTTTCCTCAGCACTTCTTACTAATGTGCATGTTAGAGTAGAATATACAGTTGAGGCTTATAGGCATTTCTTTCCAACAAGATTTAAATCATCTTATATCAAATTGCCGTGTATTTGGAGTAGTATTAAAAATTTGGTGATGTGTTCTCAGATTTATTTGGGAAGCTCTGCAACCAATAATTAGATATGTGAATTTTTTTAATAAGACACATAATCTTCCTGAGTCACAGTTTTCTCATCTAAAAAACTGAAAATAACACCCAGTATACAGTGAAGAGAAAATAGATATTAGTTTTTCTGTGTTGTATTCTTTTCCTTTTTTCTCTTCCTTCTCTTTCTAGGCCACAATGATATATTTGGACACTCATATGTTGTATGAGTTACCAAAGACAAAAAACAAATATTTTTATAATCTGAATGTAAATCATAGTCATTGGGGTTATTTTAATATTTATTACTTATTATAAAGTAATATTAAAGTTCAACCTATGAGCACCATATTGAAATGATAATATTTATTCAATCAGCTCTCTTATCAAGAAATACTAAAGATAATGAGAAATATCCATGAAACAAAAAAGACTGACACAAAGATGGGAAATTTTAATTTTGAGGACCAATGTAAAACATTTATAGTTTGAACATAATTTACTGGTGCAATGAATTAATTTTCTAAGTGTGCACAGTGCACCAGCCTTTACACCAAGTGTTAGAAATAAAAGATTGATGTGACAAGTCATTTGCCTCCAGAATCTAATGGGTTAATGGAAAATTGACATGCAATCAGGTACCTTTTAATGTTCATGTACAAAACTATGATGGCATGCAAGAAGAACAGTGCAAGCGTATTTCGTTTAAGGCTTGGACAACAAATGCTGCTAATAACTACTTTTCACTGCTGAATGAAATGTGATGTATCTCTCACAGCTTGGAAAAGAAGAAGGTTCCAGTGTTCAGTGTTTTACACAAGATCACTGTGCTTAAACAAAGTCCCAAAATCAAATGTAGCTACTAAACTAGTGCTATTTCTCAAACGATCAAGGCCTCGATTGATACTGTATGGACCATGTTTCCTACATGACATTTTTCTTATTAGTGAATCATATCTTCTGTTTAAGCACACATACACACTGTCTAGTGTTCACATATATCTCTTCAAATATTTGTCATTCCATCATAGCAGTATCTTTCTTAAAGGTATTATAATTTTGCAGCCCTGGATGGCCTAAAACTTTCTATGTAGACCAGATTGGTCTTGAACTCACAAAGCTCCTCCTGCCTCTGCCTCACAATTGCTGGGATTAAAGAAATGTGCCAGCACATCTAGTCGTAGCAATAGCTTTCAAAATGTTCTGATAGCCTATTTAAGTTTATAGCACATCACTCTTATATAGTCACCTTCTTTTTTGTTTTTAATGTTTTGAAGATTTATTTTTCTTTTATATGTGCAAGTGTTTTGTCTACATTCACATATGTATACCATATGCAGACCTACTGCCTGCAGAAGTCAAAAGTATCAGATCTCCTAAAACTGGAGTTATGGATTATTTCAAGCTGCTGCGTTGGTATTAGGAACCAAACCCAGATCCTCTGTAACAGCAACAGGTACTCTTAGCCACTGAGCCATTGTTTGAGACCCATTTACTTGCATTTTTAAGTTGATCTTTGGCAATGTCAAGATGGTGCAATACTATTTTTTTGTATTTAGTTTAAAAGGAGTGTAGCAAGGAGACTGTTCGTCCTGGCTGACCAGAACCAAAATAATCACACAGAAATTGTATTAATTAAAATACTGATTGGCCCATTTGCTCTAGCTTTTTATTGGGTAACTCATATTAATTTAATCCATTTCTATTAATTTGTATATCTCCACGTGGCAGTGGCTAACCTGCAAAAATTCTAACCGGCATCCATCTAAAGCGGAGGATCCATGGCTTCTCTCTTCACCTCTTCTTCCCAGCATTCTGTTTAGTTTCCCCACCTAGCTCTGCTATAGACCCAAAGCAGTTCCTTTATTAACCAATGAGAGCAATATATAGACAGAAGGACCTCCTACACCAAAGGAGCATGTATAATGCTGACATATCAATCTTAATACACCATCATAGAATGCATGTTTACCTCCCCTCCGTTACATGAACAAAATTCTTCTGAAGAAAAGGACTACAAAATACTTTATATCTGAGCTGTATGCATAAGAACACAATCAGTGAAGACATGATTGCTGGATAGACAAATTATCTAGTGAACCTCCTTCCCAAAGGAATTTTTTAACTCCAACAGCAGTTTCTAATACATTGAATTGTATATGGTGCAGACCTGCATATAGTGAACTAATAAATACTTCTGTTACACTCCTTTAACAAACAGCTTTATGTGAACATTGGTCATTCATGTACAGCAATATCCCAATAGACCCTCCCAAGTATTTGCTTTAAAGCAAAAATTCAATATGAGCTTTTGAAAACTGGAGACATTCTTGCCACCTCTGAAATACTGTTTCGTGAAATAATAAATTTAAAACCTGTGACATTATACAGTTTTTCCAATATTTATTAGAGCTACTTCATTCCCCATGGATTTTCTGTGACAATGAATATCATTTCCATTCACTTCATATTTGAACAATTCTTATGAGGAAGAACAAGGAATGAAAATAAGGATTCAGTGTACTTAAGGCATTTCTTTTTTTTTCTTTTCCTCATTTTTTTTATTCTTTTTTAATTAAAATTTCCAACTGCTCCCCGTTTCCCATTTCCCTCCCCCTCCTCCCACATATTGCCCCCTCTCCCCGCTCCCCTCCCCCTATCCCCACTCCTCTTTTCCTCCCCCCAGTCCATTCCCCCTCCCTCTCGATACTGAAGAGCAGTCCAAATTCCCTGCCCTACAGGAAGACCAAGGTCCTCCCACTTCTATCTAGGTCCAGGAAGGTGAGCTTCCAAACAGGCTAAGCTCCCACAAAGCCAGTTCATGTATTAGGATCGAAACCTAGTGCCATTGTCCTTGGCTTCTCATCAGCCTTCATTGTCCGCCATGTTCAGAGAGTCCAGTTTCAACCCATGCTTATTCAGTCCCAGTCCAGCTGGCCTTGGAGAGCTCCCAATAGATCAGTTCCACTGTCACAGTGGGTGGGTGCACGCCTCATGGTCCTGATTTCCTTGCTCATTTTCTCCCTCCTTCTGCTCCTCATTTGGACCTGAAGAGCTCAGACCGTTGCTCCAAATTGGGTCTCTGTCTCTCTCTCGATCCATCGCCAGATGAAGGTTCCCGTGCCATTCTCCTTGGCCTCTCGTCAGCTCTCATTGTTCGCCACATTCAGAGAGTCCGGTTTTATCCCATGTTTTTTCAGTAGCAGTCCAGCTGGCCTTGGTGAGCTCCCAATAGATCGGCCCCACTGTCTCAGTGGTTGGGTGCACCCCTCATGGTCCTGACTTCCTTGTTCATGTTCTCTCTCCTTCTGCTCCTCATTATAACCTTAAGGCATTTCTTATGATAGAGGGATCTTATAATTGAAATTAAAATTTCATTATAATTCTAAATGCAAGCTATGATTATGGACTGTGAAAGCTTTCTTTGAAGCCATAAACATTGGTGTGATATCCTTACATTTTGCACTTGCCCACATATAGATGGAATTTATTTCCTATGAATTATAAGATAAAACCACAGTAAAGGAAGAACGAATAGGAAGTAGAGTTATTTGCATTTTTGCAACTCTATAGAAATGCAAATCCTAATCTGGCAATTATGTACTCCACAGACCCATGGGGATACCATATTGTGAAACAGCATCCAAAGTTTCCAGTTATCTACTAGAATGACATTTTTCTCTTCTACCATTGAGTTCTTTTTATACAATAAAAATTCTTTCATTGTTGTTTGTAGTACTTCTTTCCTATTCAGTGAAAAAGTTTAATAGCATAAATATATTTCCCTATTTAAATAATTTAATACTTTATATACCTATTGGGCAGTATATAATGTCAGCCTGAGAAACAGAAGCACAGATATTTGATAACACTACTGAAGTATACACTGTCAAAGTCAGTTTCAGGAAATTGTTGTTATCAATGTTTGTATCCTATTCTTAGGGAACACGCACATGGAGGTGTTGACAGGACTGGGTGGAGTACTGTACTGCTAGCCTTGTCCTCCAGCCTTTCACACTGTCTCATTTGTACTGCTTAGGATGTTAGGTCTGGGCAGCAGCAGCAATGCCTCCCAAAGATGTCAAGGAGGAAGAAATATTAAGAAATGAGTCCTGAAGGCTCCCCTTCATTCACCTACATTATTTGAATTAGAAAGTTCTTTCTGGACAAGCTGTTTCTCAACATCTCTTAGAGGAAAGGGGAAATTTAAGAAGTCAGAGAGCCTAAACAGAAGTGGGTTACAAGTAAGCTGGTGAGCTACCAAAGGGGAAAAAAGACAAAGCCACTATGGCTGCCAGAGAAGAAACTGAGATAAAGAAGGAGAGGAGAAGACATTTAATTAATATAATTAAGATAATTAATTCTCATCTTTATGGAAATTTTGTTGAAAGTAATGATAGATAGAGGAAATTTAAATATTATTCTCCTGTTATTTTCTGTCCAGAGTCTTCTCTGGAGTAATTATTATCAAGAAGATGTTGTTGTCATTGAGAGAAAAGTTATTCACTGTAGAGGACCATCCACAGAGATGATGCTAAGGAACTTGAGTGTTATGTACCAAATGTCAGAAATAAATCCGAGTTTGTCAGTGTGTCCAAGGAAGCAATAATGTCCTATTGTTTAGAAACAGATGTAGATAATGCAGAAATAGGGGTGTGGTAATAGGGGACTCACTCACACACACACACATACGCATAGAAATATGTTTCTGTTTGTGTGCTGGTTCTTAAATTGAATACAAATTAGCTAAAATGAATCAAAAATACATACATTTGTATAACTGCCCCATGTACTGTATTTTCAACATTAGAAAGTGTGCTTTATAATGAAGAGGAGACATATATCTACAACAACTCAGTGATACTATTCAAGACAACACAGGAAACTGGAGAAAAGCTGCCTCCACTTTCTGATTGCCCACTATGCAGTGTAATTCACCTTAAATTACAGGTTTAATGACAGGACCTGTATCTAACCCAGTATGATATAACTCTCAGCCTACAATTTGTATGAATTTGAAAGATGTTCCAGAAGATTCTAAAAAACTAAATTTATAGAATGCCTTAAAATATGAGTAAAAGCATATATATACCTACATATATGCATTTATGTATATATTTCTCTAGGTTTAAACTCAGAATCCAAATGTTACATGAGTTACCCTCCTGAAGCTAATATCATGTTACCAATTGTACCCACTGACAAGAGATTAGGAATACATTGAAGAAAAAAAAAACATCAACAGAAACATAATATTCTAAATTCAAGCCAAATTTTCCTTATTTTTTACTTCAGTTTTGCTTTGGGAAGTGGTGTTATTTTGTTAATATTAATTCCATAGCATTAATTGGCCACCTTTGCTTTACTTTCCAAATGAAAGAGTTCTACACACAGCTTAACTCTTTTCTCCTTTCTTTTTTTCTTTTTTTTTTTTTTTTTTTTTTTGACTTTCCCATCTGTGAGGAGGAAATTCGCGCTTTAGCAAGAACCCCCATGTGTAACTCCTGCTGAGTGGAGAGCATGGCACACCTTGTTTCTCTGTCTGCTGGCTTATAAGTAGTTCAAATCACAGAGGCAGCTGGCCGTAGGCTCCCAAAAGCTATTACTATAGTCGACTCAAAACCTCAGTATCACTGGGAGGCTTCACTCTTCAGGGAGACAGTGAGTCTTGCTGAAGGTCAAGTCCATCACCAGGGCCCTATCCCTTCCTGTGGTATCTCCCTGCAGTCACAAGCTTTAAGGACAAACTTCATGAGGGACATCGTCATATGCAAATCTTTAGGTCAAAAACAGCGCTCTGACTTTCATTCTGCCAGTGTTGCTATCTAGTTTCCCTTGGCTCACCAGGAAGTCTGCTGAACCCGATAAGATGCAGGGATTTGATCTGATAAAATGACTCACCTCTCCAGTGTCAGCATCACAAATTCCGTGCACCAGTAAAGATCAGATCTTTTTATTTAAGTATTATCTTGAAAATACATTTAAATTGTCATAACTGAAAACTGCTCTGAAAGGAAAAAAAAAATCAAGGTGTGCCCAGAAAATGCCTTTCATTTTATTGTATAAAGATTTTAAAGAGGCAGGTGGCAGAGCTAAGAAAAAAAGTTATTCATGAAGCATACAAAAGACCCAAGTTGTTCTGTTGTTTTTGATTGTTTGTTTTTGGAATAGAGGGTGTTTGTTTTTATTTCTATTTTCTTTTTTTGTTTTTTGTTTTTGAGATTTTTGTTCCAATAGAGAGTCAATACAAGCAGGCTACTACAATGAGTTTTGTAGTAAAGAACAAAGATTAGGATCATTCTTAAGTATAAAGAAAATGCGACACTATATAGACAATAAAGAGTAAGTGGACAAAAGATTTCTAGAAATAAACTCTATGGGTAAAAAAAAATCTAGTTAAATAGTTCAAAGCCATGGTAATTAAACACCATTTGGGTAATGGGGGAGTTGAGAAACCTGAACTAAGAGAGAGGAGAGGATTCTGGCTAAACTGACATCCTGGCGATTTTGTTAAAGCTTGGAAATGCAGAGATGAACACAAAGTTCAAAAGTTGGAATCTAACCAGGAAAAATTCCAAGAGAGTCAGTCTAGAATCTATCCATGGAGAACTTTCATTGATGTTGATAGGATTAGATCAGCCCCACCATCACAGTGGGTGGGCGCACCCCTGCGGTCCTGACTCTCTTGTTCATGTTCTCTCTCCTTCTGCTCCTCATTTCGACCTTGGGAGCTCAGTCCAGTGCTCCAATGTGAGTCTCTGTCTCTATCTCCATCCGTCGCCAGATGAAGGTTCTATGGTGATATGAAAGATATTCATCAGTGTGGCTATAGGATAGTTCAGGAGCCCTCTCCTCAGCTGCTCAAGGAACAAGCTGGGGACATCTCCTTGGACACCTGGCTCTAATGGGAACTCACCAAGGCCAGCTGGACTGGGACTGATGGAGCATGTGATCAAACCGGACTCTCTGAACATGGCGGACAATGAGTGCTGACTGAGAAGCCAAGGACAATGGCAATGGGTTTTGATTCTACTGCATGTACTAGCTTTGTGGGAACCTAGTCTGTTTGGATGCTCACCTTCCTAGACCTGGATGGAAGGGGGAGGACCTTGGACTTCCCACAGAGCAGGGAACCCTGACTGCACTTTGGATTGGAGAGGGAGGAGGAGGAGAAATTGGGGGAGGGGGAGGGAAATGGGAGGAGGGGAGGAGGTGAAAATTTGTATTAATAATAATAATAAAAAGAATAATAATTTTGTCTTCTGATCTCTGTCTGGCAGTGAAGGCTTAACATTTTCAGTTGATTTCAACCTAGCCCTCACACACACATACACACATGCACAGACACACAGGCACACGCATGCATGCACACACACACAGGCACACACGCGCATACACACACACAAACACAGCACGTATTCACACACATATATGTATATATAATTTGATATATATGCCTTATTTTTACTAAGAATTTTAGACTTTTAAAATGTTCCATGGTTAGATGAGAGAGATAGAGACTTTTTAATTCCTTCTTTGAATTAAACCAATACTTTATTTGTCCTTTAAAAAATGTCTTTAGGCCGGGCGGTGGTGGCGCACGCCTTTAATCCCAGCACTTGGGAGGCAGAGGCAGGCGGATCTCTGTGAGTTCGAGACCAGCCTGGTCTACAGAGCTAGTTCCAGGACAGGCTCCAAAACCACAGAGAAACCCTGTCTCGAAAAACCAAAAAAAAAAAAAAATGTCTTTAGTTTTACAGACTGAGCTTGTGCAATTCACATAATTAACATAAATAAATAAAAAGCACATGTTATGGGGGAAAATTATTGGCTTCCTTTAGCAGATGGTACTAAACAGAAGATAATTGACATCATTCTTTACATCACATAATAACAGTTTCTTTAATGACCCCCTAAGAAAGAAGGGAATCAACGGTGAATATTCCCATGGTTCTATTTCTACTTAAAACCCTTAATAACTGACTCCTCTTTACTTGTTAAACTCATCACTTAGTTCTCCAAACAGTAAGTCCAGGTCACAGGTAAGACATGAACAATCCACTCCCTCCTGAGGCTAGAGGAGGTCAATAAGGTTTGGAGGATTTTTCCACTTTTTCTCGTTATCTTTTTGTTGTGTTGTTTTTTTCTTACTTGTTTTGTTTTTGTTTTTTTTTTTTTTTTTTTTTTTTTTGAGACAACATTTCTTTGTGTAGCTTTGACTGTCCTGGACCTAGCTCTGTAGACCATACTGGCCCAATCTTACAAAGACACGCCTGCCTCTGCCTCCCTAGTGCTGGGATTAAAGGTAGGCCCCTGCCACACAACATTGTTGGTCTTTATCATTCATATATTTTTCCCCATACGGATGCAGAAAATCAAAGAGAGAGAGTAATTTTTAACAAAGACGTTTCATTTTTTGCTTTCCTTTCTTTCTCTCTCTCTCTGTCTTTCCTTTTCTTGAGCATCGTCTTCCCTCATGTTCTCCTCTTCTCTTCCCTTCTTCCCTCCCCCTCCCCTTTGACCCTCCCTTCTCCTCCACCTCCACTCCTAATCCGAATTTTCTTAGGAGATCTTGTCTGTTTCCCCTTCCCAGGGGGATCCATGTTCGGGTTCTTCTTGTTACCTAGCTTCTCTAGGGTCATGGAGTATAGACTGGTTATCCGTCGCTTTATATCAAATATTTACTTATGAGTGAGTACATACCATGTTTGTCAATCTTGGTCTGGGCTACCTCACTCAGGATGATTTTTTTCTAGTTCCATTCATTTGCATGCAAATTTCAAGATGTCACTGCTTTTTACCACTGAGTAGTACTCCATTGTGTAAATGTACCACATTTTCTTTATCCATTTTTCAATATAGGGGCATCTGGATTGTTTCCAAGTTCTGGCTATTACTAATAATGATACTATGAACACAGTTGAGCAAATGTCCTTGTGGTATGAGTGTACATCCTTTGAGTATACAGCCAAGAGTGGTATTTCTGGGTCTTGAAGTAGATTGATCCCAATTTTCTGAGAAACCACCATGCTGATTTCCAAAGCAGCTGTACAAGTTTGCACTCCCACCAGCAATGAAGGAGTGTTCCCCTTACTCAGCCATTAAAGGGCTAGCGAGAAACATGGCACTGGGGAAATTCCCTGGAATCCACAAGGGTGACGCCAGCTAACACTCTAAGCCACAATGGAGAGGATGCCTAAACTGCTTCAAGAACTTGATGGTGACAACCATAGGTACAGCTGACCTGAGCTAGTGAGAGCTCACTAACACTGCTTATCACTGTCATGGTCTTGACCCCTTTGCTTCTCCTAATCTTGTACTGGTCTCCAGTAACTGGGACCAGTGCTTTGCTATAGATCTCTGTATCTGCTTCCATTGGTTGTTGGATGAAGGTTCTTTGATGATGATTAAAGTAGTCATCAATCTGATTACAGGGGAAGACCAATTTTGGCATCCTCACCACTGTGGCTTAGAGTATTAGCTGGGGTCATCCTTGTGAATTCCAGAGAATTTTCCTAGTACCATGTTTCTTGCCAACTCTCTAATGGCTGAGGAAGGAGAATGTACACAGAACCAAACTTGGACTACTGAATGTAGAGGACAGTTGTGAGGCTTGAGCAGTCTGTGGGGTCATTGGAAGTAGAACCAGTATCTATCCCTAGTGCTTGAACTGATATCTTGGAGCCCATTCTCTTTGGAGGGTTACCTTGCTCAACCTGGATATGGGGGGAGAGCCTTGGCCTTGCCTGGAAGTGAAGCGTCAGACTTTGTTGATCCCCCCCCATATGAAGTCTTACCCTTTCTGAAGAGTAGGGTGGGGTGGGGGAAAAGATGGGGAGGGAGGAGGGGAAAGAGTAGGAACAGGGATAACTATGGAAAATGAGAAAAGAATGCATTAAAAAATTCTTTTAAAAAAAAGAAGCTTGCCGGGCGGTGGTGACGCACGCCTTTAATCCCAGAACTCGGAAGGCAGAGACAGGCGGATCTCTGTGAGTTCGAGGCCAGCCTGGTCTACAAGAGTTAGTCCCAGGACAGGAACCAAAAGCTACAGAGAAACCCTGTCTCGAAAATTCCAAAAAAAAAAAAAAAAAAGCTTCACTTCTGTAAAGCGAAGGACACTGTCACTAAGACAAAAAGGCTACTGACTGGGAGAAGATCTTCACCAACCCCGCAACAGACAAAGGGCTGATCTCCAAAATATATAAAGAACTCAAGAAACTAGACTTTAAAATGCTAATTAATCCAATTTAAAAAAAATGGGGCACTGAACTGAACAGAGAATTCTCAACAAAAGAAGTTCAAATGGCCAAAAGACACTTAAGGTCATGCTCAACCTCCTTAGTGTACAGGGAAATGCAAATCAAAACAACTCTGAGATACCATCTTACACCTGTCAGAATGGCTAAAATCAAAAACACCGATGATAACCTTTGCTGGAGGGGTTGTGGAGTAAGGGGTACACTCATCCATTGCTGGTAGGAATACAAACTTGTGCAATCACTCAGGAAATTCGGGATCAACCTACCCCAGGACCCAGCAACACCACTCTTGGGAATATACCCAAGAGATATCCTATCATATTACAAAAGCATTTGTTCAACTATGTTCATAGCAGCATTATTTGTAATAGCCAGAACCTGAAAACAACCTAGATGCCCTTCAATGGAAGAATGGATGAAGAAAGTGTGGAATATATACATATTAGAGTACTATTCAGCGGTAAAAACAATGACATCTTGAATTTTGCATGCAAATGGATGGAAATAGAAAACACTATCTTGAGTGAGATAACCCAGACCCAAAAAGATGAATATGGGATGTACTCACTCATAATTGGTTTCTAGCCATAAATAAAGGACATTGAGCCTATAATTCGTGATCCTAGAGAAGCTAAATAAGAAGTGAACCCAAAGAGAAACATATAGTCATCCGCCTGGAGAGGGGAAGTAGACAAGATTGCCGGGCAAGAATTGGGAGCTTGGGGGTGGGGAAAGGAGGAAAGAAAAGTGAGAGGGGGAGGATGGGGAGAACTTGGGAGAACGGGATGGTTGGGATAAAGGAAGGGTGGATACGGGAGCAGGGAAGTATATATCTTAATTAACAGAGCAATTTTAGGGTTGGCAAGAGACTTGACTCTAGAGGGGTTCCCAGGTGTCCAGGGAGATGTCCCCAGCTAGTTCCTTGGGCAGCTGAGGAGAGGGAATCTGAAATGGCCCTATCCTATAGCCATACTGATGAATATCTTACATGTCACCATAGAACCTTCATCTGGCGATGGATGGAGATAGAGACAGAGACCCACATTGGAGCACCAGACTGAGCTCTCAAGGTCCAAATGAGGAACAGAAGAAGGGAGAACATGAGTACGGAAGTCAGGACCGCGAGGGGTACACCCACCCACTGAGACGGTGGGGTTGATCTATTGCGAGCTCACCAAGGCCAGCTGGACTGGGACTGAAAAAGCATGGGATAAAACCGGACTATCTGAACATGGCGGACAATGAGGGCTAATAAGAAGCCAAGGACAATGGCACTGGGTTTTGATCCTACTGCATGTACTGGCTTTGTGGGAGCCTAGCCTGTTTGGATGCTCACCTTCCTAGACCTGGATGGAGGGGGGAGGACCTTGGACTTCCCATAGGGCAGGGAATCCTGACTGCTCTTTGGACTGGAGAGGGAGGGGGAGAGCAGTAGGGGAGGGAAATGGGAGGCAGGGAGGAGGCGGAAATTTTTAATAAAAAATAAACAAATAAATAAAAAATGAAGCTTCAATTTTCAAAAATGTTTGTATGTAGGCATTTAGTGAATGCTCCATGTGTACAGACGTGCCCTGAGGCCAGAAGAAAGTGTCCCCTCTCCTGGAGTTGTAATTCCAGGTAATTGAGAACTGCCTGACAGAAATACCGGGAATCAAGCTCAGTTCCTCTGAAAGAGTCACACATGCTCTTAACCACTAACCTATGTCTTCAGGCCCAGAGATTCTGCTCTACTGACATTGGGGAGTTCCTGGTAACATTTTTAAAAGATAATAAATGATTGTTTTAAGTTTTAGAAAATGCATCTTCGTTTAATTTTCCCCAAAGAGTCCACTGGGGCTTCAGTTGTGGAATTCAGTTTTAAGGTTTCTAATTTAATGAAGTCTGAAAAGATCATCTCTTTAGTATCCCTTATTCTTCATTAAAGTGCCTTTTTAAATAAAAAAAATCATTTCAGACTTACCACAAATAAACCAATGATAGTCTATTTTGTGACAGAGGCCTGCAACATCTGTCTACTACGGGACAGTTCACTCTGTATAAATTGTTCTTGAATTCCATGTGTCAGACATCAATTTCTAGCCACTTTAGAAGACCTGAAATAGGTCGCTGCTATAAGCTCTCTTGCCTACCATATTACAAAAGCATCCATTGTTTTTTCTTGGGGGGGGGGGGTTCGAGACAGGGTTTCTCTGTGGCTTTGGAGCCTGTCCTGGAACTAGCTCTGTAGACCAGGCTGGTCTAGAACTCATGACATAGCTCTGGTTGACCTCAAACTCACAGAGGTCTACCTGCTTCTGTCTCCTAAGGGCTGGGATTAAACTTGTATATCACCACACCAAGCCTTGTTATTTCCTTTAAATATTCATTCCTCATTTAGCTTTATTTGGTGAGTTTTATGATAAACACAGTAATTCTTAAACAAAAAATGGTACAATACGTACAACAGGATTTTAAAAAAGTTAATAATGTGAAATAAATTAACACACAATAGTGAAATGAAACAAAAGATTTTGTTTTTATTTCATACACATTTAGTTCAATAAGACAATATCTTTCTGCTTGTTTTACTGAAATAATTTTTATAAAATATATTCTAAGGATGATTTAACCCCCATCTCCTACCATAGCTGTAAATATTCATGTTCATCATTTATATTCGCTAAGCATCTAATGAGTACTTGACTGTAAAATAAGTAACAGAGATTTTTATGGAAAGCAGAGTTCTACTATTATTCTCTGTGAATCTTCTATCTAAAGCAACTCAATTCAAGGGTAGGTATGTCCAGTAAGGTAATATAACTAGTCACTGTTTCAGTCAGGAGAGTAATAAATAACAGGACATTTTAGGTGATTCAGTAACTATGAGAATGGGAGAGGGCCTTAGAAATGATTTGGTTTCATTGTCCTTAAAATTTTATTTATTAAAAATTTCCGCCTCCTCCCTGCCTCCCTTTTCCCTCTCCCTCTTCCCACTTTCCACCCCCACTCCCCTCCCCCTCCCTCTCTAGTCCAAAGAACAGTCAAGGTTCCCTGCCCTATGGGAAGTCCAAGGTCCTCCCCCCTCCATCCAGGTCTAGGAAGGTGAGCATCCAAACAGGCTAGGCTCCCACAAAGCCAGTACATGCAGTAGGATCAAAACCCAGTGCCATTGTCCTTGGCTTCTCATTAGCCCTCATTGTCCGCCATATTCAGAGAGTCCGGTTTTATCCCGTGCTTTTTCAGTCCCAGTCCAGCTGGCATTGGTGAGCTCGCAATAGATCAGCCCCACCGTGTCAATGGGTGGGTGCACCCTTCGCGGTCCTGACTTCCTTGCTCATGTTCTCCCTTCTTCTGCTCCTCATTTGAACGTTGTCCTTGATTTTTAACAAATGAACTGAGGCTTATAGGATGGAGAACTTGCTTTATCATGGTCAGTTGGCATTTCAGCTTGATGTCCGTATTTGTTTCATCTAAATGAGATCCCTATACAGATGACATTCTTCTGGTCAGTCTCCATGATGCCTTGAAACAAAGTCCTTTTGAGTTTTTCACACACGGAGACACACACATACGCATGCATGCACACACACGCGTATATAATGTGCACTCACACCATAATACAGTAATAGAGAAAAATCACAGTATATAGTAGACAGACACATACAGAAAAGGAAAAATGGAGGCAGTTCTGAACTTCAGCTAAATAGGTATCAGCACATAGTGGAATGGTATGCAATGTGAATCCCAAGAAAGGATGCTTCTGAGGCTTTTGATTTTTTTCCTTCTGGCTCTCAGTTGCCTCCTCTGCAGCATCATTTTCCATAGGACATGAGCTTGTTTGTAGTTGTGTAGTTCTTTAAAACTGCTTTCTGACGAAAAAAAAATCATGTTCACACTTCTGGGTCCGAAGACTTTATCACTAATAACATTCCTGAACTTAAACAAAAAAATAAAAAATAAAAAAGCAAGTTACCATGAAATGGACATACATTACACAAAAGAATCATCGAACATGGCAAAGAGTTTTTAAGTGTTTATATTTTAAGTCAAACAAGCCACTGGGCTCCCAGGAGGCTGAGTCGAGAAAGAGCCCAAGTTGAAGCTCAGCCTGGGCTGAATATGGACATACTATTTAAAAATCAAATAGAAAGAAACTTAAGGACAAATGATACCGCTCAGTTTTAAACTACTTAAGCAGCCTACCGTGTATGAGGTCCTCAGTTCAGGGCCAAAAATAATAAAGAAAATTAAGTATTTCTAGTTACACAATGAACAATGACACACGATTTTTGTTAGAATGACATCCTTAAATCAGTTAGCCTGAAAGAAAAAAGTAATAAATTTTAAGAACCTCATTTTCTCTCAGTTAATATTTGTTGTTATAATATGTGATTTATTTTTTGAATTATGAATGTGAAAATCTACAATTTACAAAATAATATTCAATATACAATAGCATTTCAAAAGTAATATTCAATATATAATAACATTTTATAATACATATAAAAATGAGTAAGATTTTGTCTTTTTTCTTCTTAAAAGATTTTACTTCTGAGTTAATACTAAATCAACACTGTACTTGAGGTATAGAAGTAAAGCAAAGTATGGTTAATGAAGCATCTCTTGTGGAGGACAAAACTTCCATTTAAATTCAAGGACAAAATAGAAAATAAGTCTGCAAATTCAGAGCTGAAACACAGAAGAGAAGAACATGGGTAAATACCCTTTTCTGAAGCTTTATGGCTTTTTCATTTGCTCCAGACACTACAAGCATAGAAGAAATTTATATGCCTTTGGAAATGCACAAACTTTCCATTTTCCCTTCCTTTTATATTAATAACCTAACACCTTTTATAATTAGTTTGTGAATGCTTCACTTACTAATAAATTTTAAGCTCATGAGAAACAACTCATTCTGGTGGTGTGTACTTTATTTTTAAGATGTAATTCATCAACTTTAGCCAATTAAACTAACAGTTGTCATGCTTCCTGCACTTCAAATTCAGACTAAAAATGTAATGCCACAACTTTAATAAGTAATGAACATTTCGTGACATTTGTTTCTTCTAATTAGCCTATTAAAATTGTATAAAATTACCTATTAATTGAAGAATTATCTTTGCTCTAACAGAATTAACTTAGACCTTTATTTCAACTAGTCAATAATTTGTTGTAGCTTCAAAGTTCACATTGAAATTATAAATACATCTTAAATGTAGATGCTGAACATGAAAGGAAATGCACAGATTGTGCTGGACATGGTGTATGGTTGTTGTCACTGGTAAGTCAACTACGTCTGAAATCACCTAGCAGACACATTTCTGAGTTACTGTCTGAGCGTTTCCAGAGAGGATTAGTTATGGAGGGAAAACCTACACTGAATGTGAATAGCACTATCCCATGTATTTGAATCCCAGACTGGACAAAAAGGAGAAATGAGGAAGCAAGCAAAATAACAGGAATCACTTCTGGTTTTTCTATGAGTACCATAGATCAAGCCAGTCCTGTCACAGGGGTGCCTTCCCCATCATGACTGACCTCATGGCTGTGAAAAATAAGCCAGAGTCAACCCTTTCTCCATGAAGTTACTTTTTGTCAGATATTTGATTACAATATGGAGAAAAGTAACTGATAAACATGGTGACATGCATTCATTTTCCTGCAATTTCAATGTCTTTTTTATGGCTAAATAAAAGTCTACTGTGTAGACATTTTATTTATGTATTCACTTGGTGAGCACACTGTTTCCACGTCTTGTTTACTGTGAACAATGCAAGAAATATCAATATGCAAATATCTCTGTCATGTGCTTACTTGGAAGGATATATCTTTCTAGTATTCATATTTTAGCCAACATTTTTGATTGTTCTGTTAACCCAAACACAGTTAATTTAAAGGACATTCTAGACTGGGGTTCTTACATAGTGCTAAAATGCTTGGTTTCAGTCCCCAGATTTGCAAATACATCAAGAGTAAAAAATAAAGAATAATTATTATTTATTAGTAATAATTAATCATATTTGTGAAAGTATTGATAATTTTTATCAAATAATAGATCTGATATTTTTAATCAGTTTTGCTTAGTGTTCTTTTAACAGTTCAAATACTTTTCTATTTTTATTTTCTAGACTGTTTGAACTTATTTTTTAAGATTATAAGGAAAACTTGAATCAATTTTTAACTTCATTAAGTTTTATAGCATTTAGTTTTCACCTTTATAAGTTATTTTTTTCCTTTGGTTTTTATAGTCTGAATTACAGTCTTTGTGCTACAACCAGAAAATGAAGTATTTGGCAAAGTGTCTTAATCTCTTTGTCAGTTTATAAAGGTATATAGAGTCTGGGAGTCTAAGATTAGTATGCTGATATGTTCAGTGTTCAGTGAATGGGATTTTGAGCTTTGTGTGGGCAGGCTAGACAAACATTCTTGCTCCTTCCTACCAGCAAGGACCCAGAACCCACCCTTTTTGTCAGACCAATCTGCCAGTGTTTTAGTCATAGACATTCCACTCTCTGGAAATGTGAACAATAAAGTTCTGTTGTTTATGAATTACTCATTCTAAGATATTTTGTTATGACAAGACAGCCAGAAAAGATTAAAGCATTTATTAAGTAAAAAGCAGAATTAATTTTGTGAGAAGAATAGAGAAAATGAAGGCAGGGAGACAACATGATCGAAAGGCAAAGAAAGGATAGAAGTTACAAAAAACAAGACCTAAGAAAAATCACCTAAGAAAGATCAGAGACATATAGAGAAACCACAGTGATCTTGTGCTATAGGCTATTAACTAGATAAATGATAGAATAAACTGTGAAAGATCAAAGCAGCACAGATAAAATGTCCTTTAGCAAAGCTAGACAGAAAATTCATAATAGAAGTTTGAAAATACAGATTTTGAAGGATCTAACTAGACCGGGAATAAAATTTTATTTTTTCATTGACCAGTGTTTTGTTACAAGATGCTCCATGGAGATCTCATGATCCATAAAAAAATGTTTTGCTTGAAGTTTGAAGAAGCACTAATTATGTCTTCCTTTGAAATATCCATAATACATATCACCATATTATTATTTGTACAAATTCCTATGGTAATTAATTCAATGAGAACTAGTTAAAGTAGTATTTGTTTATCTTATTGAAAGACAGAATACTTTTTAAATGCATAAATCCCAATTTGCAGCCTTACTAAATATCCACACTGCAAAATAAAATAAACAATGCTTATAGGAAGATACAGTCACCAACTAATATGATAGATAAATGAAGCTGACTATGACTAAAAGCATCCAACTTAACATAATGTAATAATCAGGATGAAGATGAGGTCTCAGACTATATACAGTCAGAATAAAGGCATATATGCAAGTGTAAGAGGTCAAAGACATCGCTCATTAACAAACACTGTTTCCTTACAAGTTACCACCCATTTATATCATGTCACTTTATACCTGAACAAGAATAGAATCTCATCCAAAGAAAGTCCTGACCTTAGCTAATTAGAGAATATAACTTCTAAAGTTTAGATTAAAATCAGACATTAGTCAGATTTTCTTTCAAAAGTCTGGATGTGGTAAAGGGAGAGCAAATAGATGTAGCTATTTCCAGATACATAGAAAAACGTATCTTTCGAAGAGAGAGGTTATAGCAGTATTCACTCTTCATGCTCAACTTCTATGCAGCCCGACTGAGGCTTGCTGGTATGTGAAATACCAAGAGGATTAAAATTACTTTTGCAACAAACTACTTAGAAGTACTAACATTTATGTTTGGGGATTTTTCTGTCCATTTATGCAAGATCTTTCTACCAGTGAGTCAGAAGTGTGCACGGTACCTCTAACTGGAATTTTTTAAGAGTAAGGAGGAAAAAAGATCTAAGTAGAAGTATAGAAGACAGGGTTGAAAGTAAGATACCATAGAGTTTATACTATAAAATGAGACTAAAACAGCAAATAACAGAGAAATGGGCCATTTCACATTCACAAAAAAGGAGCGAGAGAAGCAGGGTGGTGGTGGTACATGCTTTTAATCCCAGCACTCAGGAGGCAGAGGCAGCTAAATCCCTGTGTGTTCAAGATCAGCCTAGTCTACAAGAGCTAGTTCCACAACAGGTTCCCCGCCTCCTAAAAAAATGAAAGACAGAGAAAACAGGTTTATTCTCACTGAAAAGGAGAGAAGAGAGAAATATAAGAAATAAAAAGATTCATCCTTACATCAAATTCAGAAAAGATGGAAGATGAAGAAGATATGGAGGGTGAATCATTGTGTAGAGTGATATTTTTGTTGATTTGCTTGTCTGATTGATTGGTTGCTTGCTTGCTTGGCTGGTTTGGTTTGAGTTTTTTATCTTCTTTGTTTTGGTAAGTTGTTTGATTATTTGTTTGTTTGTTTGTTTGAAACAGAGTATCACTTTGTAGTTCTTCCTGTCTGGAACTCAGTACCCAGACTAGGCTGGCCTCAAATTTGAAGAGACCAACCTGCCTCCGCCTCGTGAGTTCTGGGATTAGATACATGTACCACAATGCCAGGAAATGTGGATCCTCATGATGAAGCTGTGGATCACTGTTGAAAACAGCAAAGAAGGTGTGCAAACCACTTCTCTGAACAAAACAAAAGGTTTCTAATAATAGCATAAGACCAATAAATAGAAATTCTAGCTTAAGCATTTCCAAGAATATTGGACTGTATATAGTATGTGTCTGGGTATTTGATCATAATAAAGTACCATAGAGCAGGGAGCTCATGCAATAGGAATTATTAAAGTTTTGAAGGCCAGGAAGTCTGAGGTTAAGAAAACAGCTAATTTTGTTCTCAATGAGAGTTGTATTTCTGGGTCACAGCTAATTTCCTTTTTGTAAATATCAGAGAGACCAAGCTCTCCAGGGTCTCTTAGGACATAAATTCCATCATGACGTTCCCACCCTCATTCCCTCACTTGAATTTAGTTATCTCCTAAATGTTCCCTCTCCAGATACTGTCTTATTTGGGGAGGTTAGAACTTCAGTCTATATACAGGGACCATCTATTTCATAACCAATTTAGTTATCTCCTAAATGTACCCTCTCCAGATACCATTTATTTGGGGAGGTTAGAACTTCAGACTATATACAGTGACTGTCTATTTCATAACCTTTTCCCCGAGATTCCTAAAATTATGACCTGTTTGCATACTAAGTAAATAGTTATGCCTATTCCCCAACATCTTCAAATGTCTTAATTCATTAACTCATTTCAGCATCAATTCTTAAATTCAAAGATTTTTTTTCCTAAATATTGTTTAAAATGCAGTTAAAATGAGGCACACTTCCTTAGGAGACAAAAATTTCTTTTAACTATGAATCTATGAAATCAGACAAAGTAATGCTTCCAGTGTACTGTAGTGAACGGGCGACAATGGAGACATCCCATTCCAGAAGGAAAAATTAAAAGAGAAGGAAGACATAATGGGTCACAGGCAAGCCTAAACTCTAGAAATCCATCGCATCTGGTCATAAGGCTTTACTATAACCCTAATTGTGTGGCTTCTCTGCTTTTTACACCTACTGCACTGCCAGGTCTATCTTTCTAACTCAGTAGTGTATTGGAGACCACAAAGCTTAAGACAAAAACTATATGGCCTGATACATCCCAGGAAGTAGCCCAAAGAGTATGTAAATAACTGCCAGGATACTTCCCTGCTTTCCAAGAACAACACATATTCTCTACAAAAAAAAAAAAAAAAAAAAACTCCAGCTTATTCTTATTGCCCTATTACATTTATCAAGAGTCCCACTAGCTTATTTCTTTTTTTTTTCTGCTTCTGTTTTGTGATTATTTTGCTCTTATTTTTTTCTCATTTTTTTTATTCTTTTTTAATTAAAATTTCCAACTGCTCCCCGTTTCCCATTTCCCTCCCCCTCCTCCCACATATTGCCCCTCCCCCCGCTCCCCTCCCCCTATCCCCACTCCTCTTCTCCTCCCCCCAGACCATTCCCCCTCCCTCTCGATACTGAAGAGCAGTCCAAATTCCCTGCCCTACAGGAAGACCAAGGTCCTCCCACTTCTATCTAGCTTATTTCATCTCATCTCGTTTTTTCTTCTTTCATTTCAAAATGGCAGTATTTTGGCTTACCCTGGTTGTTCCTATTCCTAACTTCTATTGAAATGACTGAAGAGGTCCATGAGCCCCGGCGAAGATCTCACTATAAAATAATCTTTCAGCCACATACTCTTAATAATTATCTTGCTTGCTTTTACAACTTCATGCCATAGGCTGAGAACTTTCCCAATTTCCAACTTCTGCTTAACTAGTGCACCTCAAATTCATTCTCTTTTCACAATTTATTGTGAATATTCAGGAAAGTCATCTCCTTTCTTTGGAAACTTGCTCAAATAAATGTCTAACTTTGTCACTAATCAATTCTACTTCTCCAAAGCACTAGAAAAATACTTAGCTAAAAATTATTTGTTATTACTATATAGCCAGAATTACCTTTTAACGCATTTTCAACAGTGCTTCTCTTTCTAATCCAGCTACTCAAAACTCATTTGACCTCTACGCATTGCTTAGTTCCCAAGTTTATTTCACATGTGGGTGAGTGTTAGAGCATCATCTCAATTTTTATTGTCCAAGTCTGTTTGTCTAAACTCTGCAAAGAGACAAAGCTAGTCAGAAATATAGAAATATAACAAGATTATTAGAGGTAGTTGGTTTGAATGATTTGGGAGATGGGCAATCCCCAGGATCTATAATAGCAAGCATACAAGAGAGTTGATAGTGTCTAAGTCTAAAGATAAGAGAGAATAAGTGATATAAATTCTTTTCTAACACCAAGTCCAGATGACTCAGTTCAAAGAAAATAGGGGAAATGAATAAGTTCTACTTTTCTCTGTCTTTTTGTTGTGTTTAAGACTCCTCAAGATTAAGACCATGCAAGTTAGTAAAGGTGCTTTGCTTTACTCTCTGAAGTTGTTCAGAAGTTAATACAGTCTACAAACACTCTCACAGATATAACCAGAATAATATTTAATCAAATATTTGGGTTCTCTGTGGTCTAGTACTTAAACTGACCATGACATAGACCCTACTTAGAGGGATGCTCATGAGGCTCCTGAACTGACCGTGGCAAGCAGAGATTGTGAGAAAACAGAACTCCACCATCAGTCACTGGGTAAAAAAGGAGACTGGTGAATTCTGTCCCTGTTAGATAGTTAACGTAACAGATTTCCAATAAAAGGTTGACATTAAAATTTTATCGCTTTTATGGACATGACTGTAGAAGGTCGAGTTGAACATTGTTTTGTTGCCTCCTTGGGCGTAAGCAATAAAGCAGAGCAAAAATAAAAACCACTCAAAGTCTAAAACAACTCATCACTTTGTTTTCTGCAAACCCTCTGGATCTGAAGACCACCTATGTGACAGAAATTAAAAATTAAATGAGAGCATTCAACATTTCTTTCCCAGCAAGTTAATGATTCAGTTGTTCCCCTAGCTGTGCTCAGCTCTTAGCTGACAACGTGGCTTAGGATGAGCAGTCTTGCAAAGATCCCAATAGGAGGAGATCTGATATTTACAATCCTAATTTGCTTTCGGTTTTTGTTTGGTTTGGTTTTTGAATTTTGTCAGTTTGTTTAGGGAGTGCTTTGAAGGGGGCCAATTGCACCTGTGTGAATTTTTGCTACTACTTTCTTCGTTATTCTTCCTGTTATTGGTACTGATGTCTCCTGGGAGCTATAATTTAATACCCAGGTACATGTCTACTTTTCTAAAATGTAACTCTCTTTTCTCAACCCAGATATAATATTTTGATTTTTCTGTGTTTTTTAATGAGGTTGCAACTTTATGTTTCATTGATTAAATTTCCAAATTAAACAACTTTCAGTATTTGTTTTTTAAATTTATTTATTTATTAAAGATTTCTGCCTCTTCCCTGCCACCGCCTCCCATTTCCCTCCCCTTCCCCCGATTAGGTCCCCCTCCCTCGTCAGCCCAAAGAGCAATCAGGGTTCCCTGCCATGTGGGAAGTCCAAGGACATCCCACCTCCATCCAGGTCTAGTAAGGTGAGCATCCAAACTGCCTAGGCTCCCACAAAGCCAGTATGTGCAGTAGGATAAAAAAAACCATTGCCATTGTTCTTGAGTTTTCAGTAGTCCTCATTGTCCGCTATGTTCAGCGAGTCCGGTTTTATCCCATGCTTTTTCAGACCCGGGCCAGCTGGCCTTGGTGAGTTCCCGATAGAACATCCCCATTGTCTCAGTGTGTGGGTGCACCCCTCACGGTCCTGAGTTCCTTGCTCGTGCTCTCCTTCTGCTCCTGATTTGGACCTTGAGAAAACACTATCCTGAGTGAGGTAAGCCAGACCCAAAAAGAGGAACATGGGGTGTACTCACTCATATTTGGTTTCTAGCCATAAATAAAGGGCATCGAGCCTATAAATCGTGATCCTAGAGAAGCTAAATAAGAAGGTGAACCCAAAGAAAAACATATAAGCATCCTCCTGAATATTAACTTTCATCAGGCGATGAAAGGAGACAGAGACCCACATTGGAGCACCGAACATTCAGTATTTGTAAGACAGAGGTGAGACCTTATACCTTACAAAGTAAGGACAAACTTCATGACTTTGACTCTGACCTATATGATGAAAACCCCAGACATCTGCCCTGCTTCTCAATCTCTCCTTTCCCTCCAGGCCAATGCAAACAAAAGTCTGCACTGCTCTCGTGTCCACCTGGGTTTGCCCTGAATGAACATTCCAGGAACACTCATCTTCCACCTTGTATTACTCCTCATCACTCGTTTGAAATATTTCTAGAAAGAAATGACTTTTGTTCCATTTCATACCATGTACCATTCCAAAGCTATGATCAGAGGACCAGTGCCAGAAGATGATCATTTCGGGGACCTCACACACATCTAGCTTCATCTTCCCTCATTGCTCCCCATGCTGAACTTCATCTCCAAGGATACACTGCCTTATTTCTTCCCCCAGACAAGCCTTCTCAAAATATTCTGCCTTTTCTGATTATGTTTAATGACTCGGTAAAACAGAGTATCTTCCCTGTATACTTGAACTCTCCTTTCCCAAGATCACTAGATAGAATTAGTACTGATTCTGTCTATTAGGCCATTGCTCTAATGTCAGACTTCTATTGAAGCATCTGTTGAAATGCATTCTGAGTTTACAAGTGTTGTGTAACTCAACAATCTCAGTATCCTCTTCCTAAGAGTAAAAAGAGTAGTTAATACCTGTTGTCAAATATCGTGTGTGTGTGTGTGTGTGTGTGTGTGTGTGTGTGTATACAGCCTACTTTAGAAGGGAGAAAATGGGCTTCCTCATTCTTAGAAACTTGGTTTCTTTTCTTATTGCTCTGATAAGATACTCTAACAAAAAGCAGCTTAAGAGAGAAATAATTTATTCTAACTCATGTGTCAGAGTATAGTCCATCATGTCAAGCAGGCAGGTCAAGGCAGCAGGGTCACACCGCATCCATATTTGGAAAAAGAAATCAATGGATACTTTTGTTCAGTTCCCTTTCTTCTTTAATACAGTCCAGAACCCAAGCCCAAGGAATGGTGCTGCCCATTTTATGGATAGAGTTTCCTGCTTCAGTTAACCTAATTAAGATAATTCTTCACAAGTGTTGTCTTGTCTCCCAGAAAATTCTAGATTCTTTCAAGTTGACAGTGGATGTTAAACATTGGAAATGGATGGGGAGGAAAAAGAAAGAAGTAGAAAGAAGTGAACAGGCTACAAGTTAGAAGTAAGAAGAAAAACTCATTCAGTGAGTATTCACTGATGATGTGTCAGAAATGGAAAATATTACTGACAAGCTTGCAATCGCTTCCTATGTGTTTTGATATGGGTTAAGATTGGATTTGTTATTAATTTAGAAAAATCAGAGATGTATAGAACATGTTCTTTCCTTTTATTATTAAAATCTATGCAAGCAATCCTAGAGTCAGGGAACATATATGGTCTGTATTATATCTCTCTTACTTAGAGCTTCAACGTCATTGTCCAAACTGAGAATGTACATTCAAAGAAGACAGCTAGAAAAAAGTGTAAAGAAGCACATTTCAGAGATAATAGAGCATCCTCTCCCAGGGCATTCTACCAGAAGACCATGTAGCTGCCAGTTGCCGTTGGTATCTCTGTTCTATGGCTAATGGGTGATAGGTGAGGGATGGAAGCCTGGCTGAGCATCACTGTAATATAACAGTGAATATAAATTAAGGAGGAACTATTATTTTAGTCCATGGTTCCAGTGAACGTTGTCCATACTACTCAGCTCTGCTAGTTCTGGCCCCACATGGAGGCAGAATATCGTGATAATGAGAGACTACTTCCCTCTTTTAGTACGAAGCCGAGAACTAGAAAGGTCTGGGGATTAGCGGTAGACTTCAGTCCTATCCCTAACAAAGTATCCTCCAGATATGTTCTTCCTCTTAAAATTTCCACCACCTACCAAAGTAGTGTCACAATCTAGGGACTATGTATTCAACACACAAATTTTGGGGAAATAATTCTTTTTTTCTGAGATAGAGTCCCACTGTGAAGACCTAAAACTTCCTATGTAGATCATTTTTGGCCCCAAACCCACAGAGATCTGCCTACCTCTGCCTGTCGAGTGCTGGGATTAAAAGTACATGCCCCAGCACCCAGCTTCATATTTAAACCCTGACTCAATCCTTGAACACTGAACTTGTATCCTCATATATGAAGCTTCCAGTTAAAATTCTAGTGCTGTAGAGAAGAACGGATAAGAATTGAAAGTTGTTCAATTTACATTTTTGTTTATTATGACAATCTAAGTCATTATACACAAATACAGACTTGAACGCTGATAGTAATTAGCACCACAATCAGTAAATATTTGTAATATAAATATCATTATAAATATCCAGTCTCATATCACTTTCTTGTTCTTCTGTGTCCAGGCAAATGGGAGATCTCTCTTCTTTAGCTGTAGGGTAAGATTTGAATGTAAGTTTCTATCAGTCCCTAAACACTACTTGAACCTAAAGTTGAAAAAGTAATAACCACTAAGTTCATGATGATCCTTTCAAGGAATTGGTCTAACACCATCAGAGACTTATGAGGTAGACTTAATTAAATATCATTTGCTGTTATATCCTTGCTTTTTACTTTAAAAAGATGACTCTTGTCATAACCTTTTGAGCCCAAGATAAAACTTTTTTCTCTCAGAGGCCTCTTGATCTTTAGATCTCAAATAATCCACCACACCATGCTGCAATAATGAACAACAACAACAAAAAAAAAAAAAAACACAGCATTGAGGCCCCATTTTAGAATGTGGTTTAAAAGAGTTTCATACTTTGCTAGCTTGATGACACTTGGTGTCTGGTCTCCTCTATTTAAAGAAATTTGAATTTCTATAGTGATCTGTAGGGGACAAATGAGCCATATTGAAGAGATACAAGACATTTTATCTGTAAGATAGGACCCAGGGTTACCTGCAGGTAAGAACTTCTCTGGCTGCTTATCAGACAACCACTGCACACATCAGATCCTCTGCTCTGATGTTGACAGAATGCAGCACAGGTTCCAAGGAATGCCTTACTTCTTCTCTGAACCCTTACCAGCAGAGATCACAGCACTCTACATGGGAAAGCAGTCCTGGAGCTTTATTAATGAATCCATCAGCTAAATTACAGTCATCATTAAAACTGCCAGGTAGTGTCAAAATGTTTTGACTATCAAATTCAGAAAGATTAATCATTCTTTTAAATATGCTCTGCTGGAAACCTAATTCTTTTTTCCTGGTCTGAGGTGTCATTTAGTATGGTATTTGTTTCTCACTAGCAATTAAGTAAAGGACAAGTGGGTAGAATGAACCTTTGGGGGAAATTTCTTGGACAAGTTAATGATCCATCCCTTCAGTGTTGGGAGTTGAAGGAGAGTCATGAAAACGAATAGCATTTATAATCAGTGTTTGTGAAGAACAGTGGTTAATCGGTAGCGGTGCAGAGATATTTCAAACTTGAACAGATATTTCAGAGGGTGAAAACCTCTGCCAGCAAATCATCTGTGACACCTTGTTCAACAGAAAAGAAAATGTTCCAAATGCTATAAAGTGATGTGAGTCAGCTGCGTGATAAGTTGGGAAAAAGAAAATATTGACTGAGAGAGCAGGGTTTTGTTATAAAAATTGACAGGGACATCAAGATATGTTTGACAATGATTGAATTGGGTCACATAAAATGACACATCTTGCTGTCTTTTTTCTTTTCTTTATCAAAATTGAGACTTAGCAAATTGCATCATTTTTATTTGCTTCTGTTTTCCTTCACACACTTGCCATAAAAAAAAAAACTATGATGTTTTCTTCAGTGTCTGAAGCATTACTGGGATTTATTTCAAAATGGATTAACTGACAGCTCAAGAACTTACTAGAGTTACAGAAAATACTATTTATTTAAAGGAATATGATTCTCTTTGTTTTTCCAGCAGGAGAATCTGCCCCCATTCAATTAACACAATTATTTAATTGATGCCACGAATTTTGAATCAGAACATGGTGGGGGAAGGTGAATCAAATAATCCCATACTTGTTATAGTAATGTTTTTCTTTATTAAAAGAGAAACTCATGGATCACAATGAGGAAACAGGAATTAGGTCCAATATCCAGGTGTGACGAGCAGTAAGGGAGCCCAAGTGGGAGTTCCCATGGGCTTTTTGGTACCCAAAGCCACAGCCAACCCAGTCTAGCCTCTCAAACACCATTGGCTAAAGGAGGTTTCCCACCAATATTTGTGGCTTCTTATGTCATGATACCCAAAATATACAAACATAAGATGGATGGGAATGATGAAGACAAGCCAAGACTTGAGAAAGGAATTTAGTCATCACATCGAAGCACTGAAGAGAGTTTAATTTCAAACTGAAATGAAGATGGACCTGAAAAGCCTAATAACTCAACTGGAAAACTCTACAGAGAGCCTTACAAGTAGAATGAATCAAGAAGAAGATAAGCCCCTTTAAAGACTTTGCTTTAGTTTTTAAAACAATTTTCCTCTTTTTTTAACTCTCTATACTCCTTTTCTTCTCTCTCCCAAGCCTATGTACATTTACCCAACACTGTGGCCCATTTAGAGGTCTTTTTAAATCTGAATCTGTGTTTATTGAGTATCTGTAATTATTTTCTGATCAGAAGAGTCTTTTGACCTGAGAAGCATTATAGGCAAGTGAGTAAAGCTGGAGTCCAATCTGTCAATCCCGAAAATATACACAACATTATGTGAGCTAAATAGGTTATATTTAGGAATATATATGTTTATACACATAGATATATACATGCAATAACAATCAGTGAAGAAAGATGGGGGGTTTGGTGGAAGGAAATGTAAAAAAGAACTGTATTTTATAATCTCAAAATTTTTGTTTTGTCCTATTCTGGTTTGCTTATTTTATTTTTCCTAATTGTATTTTATTATTATTTTATATGCCTGTTTGTATTCTAATGAAAGAAAGAAATGAAGGAAGGAAGGAAGTGGGTTTGGGTGTGTGGAGAAGCACCCCAGAGATATGCCCAGAGATGCATTGGGAGATACAGTTCGTCAATTGAGGTTCCTGTTTTAAAAAATAAAAATAAATAAAATTTTAAAACTATATGTAAAAATGAAAAGATAGTAATTTTGAACATTAGAAATAAAGGAATTTGGGTTAGAAATAGGCTTTATCAACCTAATAGCAAGAGTATATATAGTGAATATAGTTTCAGCTTGACCGCACACACTACTCCTATCATCATCAAACCCTTAACATATGGCTGGATCGTGAAACTTCCCTTTGATATATTCTCCTACCAGCTTTCTTAATTATCCACAAACTCTTTGTTCTCCAATCTTATTATGGTGAGTTGAAAGATTTGTTTATACATCCTTGTTGCATTGAATTTTATTATTCTAAGCAAAGAATTTCTTATATGCAGGGCTCATAGGTCCTCTTTTCTCACTTTAACCAAGCAAATAAAGATTTCTAACCAATGGGACTGAATGTTCTGAATAATAATTAATCCCTTATCCAAAGTTTAAGAATTCAGTTAAAAGGCAGATTTAGGATGGAATTATCAAACTTAGCAAATTAAAAATAAAAAAAGCCCAGTTAAATTTAAATTTCAGGAAAAAAAAATATATTTTCACTATAACATAGTCTTGTGATATCTGGGGTGTACATATGCTTTAAAATTGGTTATCTAAGATGAACTTTTTTAAAGATTTCATTTTAGAAAAGTTTAAAATTAAACATTTGCAATAAAATCAACTGTTCTCTATGTAAGTTCATATTACTTGTTTCTCTGCTCAAGTGCCTATATCCACTCCAGGTTTATCTGCCTACACACCCCTGCACATACATTTTAATGCACTAGCAGAATTCTCTATTCTACATTCTATTCTTGGCTCTACCCCGAAATATTGTTGCTGAAATCTGTTGCTTAGTTGACGTATGAATTATGTTGAACCACAAGGACCTCCTGAAAAAATAAAATCATGATAGAGTTTCTTTTGAGAGACAATTTTGCTCAAATGGAGTGGAAGCCAGGGGATATTTGCAGTTTGTGTGTGCACATCTGTGATCATGTGCACATATTCACACTCCCCTTACGTCACTGTTTTGTTCCCCCAGACAATTTCTCAGACATCAATTTTAGTTGGTATATACTAAATATTATAATTGTGTTTTCTTCCTATAAGGGAATATTCTCCACTATTCATACAGATGCTGAAGGGAGAACAATGCCAAGTACTTTACAGAGCAAGGTGTTTGCTGTCTTACACTCCACAAGAAACTCAGCTAGTAAAGTTCCAGCTCTCATGTCTAAAAGAAAGAAATAAGAAATTTCTTCATGAAAATGAAGAAACACCTATATGTGGTTAGCTAATATTTATTCAGTAATTCTTTGCTCTGAAAATATATGATTACACCATTAGGTGATGGGATTTATTATTTAAACTACAACACATATTTAGGGAAAATGTTAAACCAAGGCATACCCTGGACAATGAGCATAAAGAGAGAATCTGTAGAAAGGCCTTGGGTATTCGCCCTAAGGTCTCTGTATACAATTTTAAAAATGCATAAAGTGAGTATATAGCGACATACAAGACATTAGTCATCTGAATGATCATGACCGGAATTTACTAGATATCTATTATGTCCCACACTTTCATTGAACCCTAGTGAAAACTTTAGGAAGTGTGAATTATTCCTGTTTTCATTTATAGTGATCAATTTGTTATCTGGAAAAATAAGAAAATTTTCTAAATTAATGAAGCTACATACTATAAAAGGAAGATTTGAATTCATGCCATTTAAATACAAATTTCATTTTATCTAATAGCAACATATGGTAATCTAGGATTAACCAAACTGAATATTAAGCGTAATTATATTTCCCCCTACAGAATATAAAAAGCGCAATTGTATTACCCCTACAGAATATAAAAAATAGTTATCAATGTTTGAAATTTAATTAATTTAAATTTAATTTAACTCCTTCATAAAGACAGTGTCTGCATTATAATAGCATCACTGATACCACAAGTCATTCAAGCCACACACACACATACCTACATAAGATTTACCAGTACACTTGCTAACACTCAGATTCACAGTCCCAGCCCTTAGTTCTACCAAATATTCATGCTTGATAATGTATTTCCTAAGAGAAAGGAAGCAGGGTGAATTAATGGCACTGGCTCTGTCTTCTCTTGTGTGCCTTCTGTATCTGTAAGTTCATGACAATACTCAGTTAGTGGCAAACATTGTCTAGAATGCCGAAAATCCAAGAATTCAAACACAACTAATGCTAAGGTTTCTTTAAGTTTGACAATATTAGCTTGTACACACTAGGTCACTAGGGAAGATTTGCCTATGAAAATTGTTTTAAGGGGATGGCAAGATGATTCAGTGGACACGTTTTCTTGACCTGCCTGACAAGTGAGTTCAAATCTCTGGACCCCATATGGTGGAAGTACAGAAATGATTCCTGAAAGTTGTCCTCTTGTTTCCATACACACGCCATAGCACACACCCTGATGTCCAATGTGAATAATAACATAATGAAAAATTAATTTAATATAACATAGAAATAAGGTCCTTAAATCATTGTGACAAAATAAGTGTCACTAAAATCATATCAGAAATATTTGGTCCTATTACCTGCACCAAAAGAGTTGAAATTGTAGATAATGATTTTTCTTTAACTGCAAGTAGAAAATTAACACAGAATTTGTAATAATACTCTTTTTAATTGTAAAATCCTTATTAAATTCACTCTTCTTTGAACTATATCCAGATTATCACAGGTAAGGATGCTGAATCATAATACTTTTATTACCCCATTTAGTAAGTTACAAAATGGTACAGCATCATAGAGAACTATATGGTGACTCACAAACTTAAAAGTAGAATGATATGAATCAGTAATCCCCATGACTAGATATGAAGTAACTCATATGTACTGTATAAATAAGTAACTCAGAGACAACTAACCACACACCATATCCGCTGAAGTATTATTCACTATAACCAACATAAAATCCACATATCCACCAAAAAATGAATGGATAAAGAAGATGTAAGACATTCTACAAAAGATTAGAATTCAGGCTAAGGCATAAAGGAAATCATAAATTTATACCATTGTGAATTGAGTGCAACAGACAGTAAGTTGAATGAATTAAGGCAGTCACAAGATAGCAATTTCCTGATTCTACTTCATCCCATGAAGTCTGGAAAATACTTCAACATGTAAAAGCAAAAACTAGGACTGTAGCTGCTGATAGCTGTGGGAGGGAGAAATTGACTTGTTTGATAAACTTACTGTTTCAATTATGGTAGATGAATAGTTCTAGAGACGAGCTGCACAACACGGTGCCCGTCATTGACAATGTAATATTGCACACTTAAAAATTTGAGAGAATAGATGTCATGTTTAGTGCTCTTACAACAACAACAAGAAAGGCACAAGGAGCCTTTAGGATGTGATTGCCAAATTTTGGGATCATCTTTTCGCAGCTGTATCATTTATTTAAACTAACAAGTTGTACATAAACTATATTTCAGTAAAACAAGAGAAAAGGAAAGGGGGATGGATTGAAGGAAACTGATGTCAGTTTCAAGACGCAGTAAGAGAGTTACCAAGGAGTTCCCTGAGAGAGCCACTGTAAGGCAGAGTTGAATGGCAAAGCTTCCTGGGAGACATGTGATACAGGCTCAAGTTGATTTTGATGTCTTTGTTTTTTAAGGTCTGTGATGTGAGTCACCTTAACTTCCTCTCCTCTGTCCTGGAAAAGGGACACCTAAAGAGAAGGACATTGGCAAGCCCATTAGGGGGGAGTAGAAAGAGGAGTGTTTTCCGTGAGTTTTCTTTCTGAAATAAAAACATAGAGGGGAAAAATCCATGGTTGCTTTGGAAACAAAATGGTAGAGGACATTAAATTAATGGAAAAGACGCTCCTGAAATTTCTGAGCATCATTTCTGTCCTTCATTGTCTGTTTCCTAGCCATGATTCCACAGTAATGAAATCCTCATCCTGAAAGTTTCTGTTTACAAATGTGTATACAAAACAAAGGAAACTCAAAACATATCAGGTGGTGTTAAGGTAGTAATAGCATCAGAGAAGAAAACACTCAGCCATGCAAACACAATTCACATTTGGATTCGGAAATGTTTCTGTTGGAGGCATGTCAGAAATGGCTGTCTCTTCCTCATTACCTCACAGACAGTAGGATTCTCTCACAGGCAAACATTTGTCTTTATTTTGCTTTTTTGTCTTCTGATGTCCAAATCAGTAGTTGATGCAGATTATTTTCTTAAAGTTAATGAGAAAACACAGAAAAGTGTTGTAATAGAAGTCTTTTCATGTTGTGTGTAGCAGATCATGTGTGGCTGGAAAGTCAGTTAGGACTAAATTGTGAATAGCACTGAAGTCCAAGTGTTTGGACACATCAAGTTTAGAAGTAAATGTCCTCACCCACCGAGCCATCTCAGTGGCCCATTTTAGATTTTAAGCAATGGATCATGGATGTGGAATAGAGTTTGCAGGAAAACAATTGTGATGTGCAATACAACTGGTCTTTTAGAAAGTTGACTCTGAAACTAGCTTGAATGAACAATGAAACATGAACTAGAAGAAAACCCAACTGTGAAGCTACTATAATACTTGTAAACAACAAAAATATAAATAAGACACAATGTGTGCTGCGTGCAGCCATAACTCTCAGACATCACTGAGAGTTCCTGACAAAGATGAGTTAGAGATTGTAAGATGAAGGGGACTCCTGATGAGTCCAGGTTTCCTACCTAAGAACAAAGAAAGCTAAGTAGGGGAGAGCAGAAGATGGAAGGGTCCATGAGAAAGGGCATATAGCAGGAGAGGACCTTCCATGTGTGCTCACAGGGATCTTCGTGCAGAAGACGGACAGAGAGTGAGATACCAAGATCCACACCTCTGGGAAGGCTGGTGCTGAGCATGGATGTGAGGGTTTTCAGCAAAGAACTAAGAGAGGAATCAGAAAAATGCTCATCCGGTTAAAGTAGGGAGAGATGGAAAAAGCAACATAAAAAAACCATGGAGCAAAGATTGAGGAGAAGTCAGCAACAACATTCAAAACCTCATGAGAAAAGATGCCAAGATCTCCCAAAGGCCACAGGAAGCCAAAATTTAAAGGAAGATATTAAGATAACTAGAAAGAAAAAAAAAACTAAGTAGATTTGTAAATATAATTTTATTTTTATTACCGTGTGTGTGTGTGTGTGTGTACACTGCATACTGTAGCTTGCATGTGGAGGTTAGAAAAAAATCTTGAGAGAATCATTTTTCAGTCTCCACAGTGCAAGTCTTGGAAGTTGAACTTCAGTTGTCAGACTTGGCTGTAGCAGTTTCACCCACTGACACATCCCACAAGTCCTATGTGAAAATTTCAAGTTGTCCAGTGACTATATATTTGGTATTTTGGAACTTGGCTACTGTGTTTTTAATTAGAAAGATAAATTTAATGCTTATCATTGTTTATCGACTAGACAGAAATTATAACTACCATGAAATCACCTCTGGGCATGCCTGAGAGGGGTCATATTGATTAGATCTGCTTCTGGCCAAAGATTAGATCTTTTCTCTGGAAGGAAAGAATTACCCTAAATTTGTGTAATACTATTCCCTGGGTGTGGGTCCTAGACTACAGAAAAAAAGAAAGGAAGGAAGGAAGGAAGGAAGGAAGGAAGGGAGGGAGGGAGGGAGGGAGGGAGGGAGGGAGGGAGGAAGAGAGGGAGGGAGGGAGGGAGAGAGGGAGGGAGTGAGGAAGACAAAACCAAACAAACAAAAAGTGAAGAGTAAAGAGATGACTCTTTGGTGAAGAACATGACTGATCTTCTTGAGTTCAAGTCCTAGCTCTCACTTGGCAACTCACAGCCTACAGTGGGATCTGAATCCCTCTAGTGGCATGGAGGCCTTCATGCAGATGGAACACTCATACACAACATGTATATAAATAAATATTTTTAGAACAGAAAGTAATCAATAGACACAGAGAGAGAGAGCTCTCAAGAATTAAAAAAAAATCTAATAATAAAATAATAATAATAGAAAACTGCAGCACACACACACAAAAGAGAGAGACAATGAGATGAGTGACGCTTTCACCACTTTCTGCTTCCTGTTTGTAGATACAATGTGGCATCTGCCTCCAGTCCCCCTTCTCAGGAGTTCCCGCCATGTTGGACTGTACCCTGAAACCATAAGTGAAGGCCTTTGTCCCTTTAGTTGCTTTTGTTAGAGTATTTTTAACTGGAAGAGGAAGTAGCTAGTGCAACACGGGACATAAGGAAATAGGTACGTTTCTAGGAGCTTCAAGGAAAAGAATAAAACAAGGGTCACCGCTCAAGGAGGACCCAGAACCAAAATGCACATGGCATACGTTCTCCCTCTGTCCCCAAATCAGGGACCCAGGAGGCTCAAAACCTGTCTTTCATAAAATTCCCTCTCTTTCGCTGTCCTCTTTTAACCCTGCCCCTTCTTATACAGGCCCCTTGTCTCACCTTCCTTTACATAAAGCCAGGCAAGAGCCTGAAGAGCACCAGCGAGGAAGGCCCAGCAGCCAGGATGCATTTGGGGATTTGAGGCTAAAGAGAACATAGACTGCCCACTGTTAAGAAAATTGTGTTTCACCATTTTATCTAAGTAACAGGATCCCTGTTCAGTTCGATCCTTCTGCTAAACTTCACAGACCTCTCTACCCAAGCGTGCACCAAACTAAAACGTCTTTTATGTTTCCTGCTTTTGCATGTTTTTGTTGATGCTGGTGTGTGCCCTCCAGAGAGCTTCCTTTCCAAAAATCTAACTGAATTTCCCGACCTCCCTCTCTCGCAGTGTTTTGAAAATCCCAACTGACAGTGTGTGTTTTTATGGAACAGAGAGTATTCTGTGAGACGTTCCCTCTGCAGCCTCATACCAAAGGTTATTTCTTTTAAAGGACAAAGTTGGTTTAGTCCAACAGGCTTCAGGGGAACTTTATATTCATAAACTATTTGACCTATGGTTTAGGAAAATCAATAAAACTAATATTTTACTATACACATTCTACATGTGTTTTCAAATGGCTCGAAATTGATACGAATATTCTCAGTTACTAACATAGAGCTAGTCTTTTTGAGCTTCACTGTGCCCCATTTTAAATATTTTAAGCATTTGATTTCTCGTTTACATAAATCCATCAATGCTTCTCTCAGTCCAAAGTTATTTTCTGCCAAGCCTTTGGAGGTGCTTTGCCCACTGGAAAAGTTGACAGATGCAAACCATAGAAAGAGAAACTCCGTCTTCACGTTATCCTGATGCAGGGCTGTGCAGTTTAGCCTGCCCACTGGACCTCATAGCCGACCCTAACCCAAGGCAGGAAGCTTGTAGTCTGTGAGTCTTCAAGCCTTGCCTTTGTTCCAATTGTAGAAAACCACAAATTCATTTATTTGCAAGATGGTTCAAAAACTCAAGTGGCCTAAGGAGGTAGACGGAGCAGTTAGTGATTTGTCCCTCTGCATCCCCACGCGATTTAACGGTTTCAATGTGCCTTTCCTAAGAAGCTGGTCAAATGAAACGCCAGCGCGTCAGCTGGGGGAATCTGATTTCTTGTTGAATAGCGCCACCTGATGGCTAGTCTGCTTTTTGGTTTTGGTTTTGAAAATTCTTAGTTGTCCAACTTTTAGCCATGACTAAAACTGAAGATTGTCAGTGTCGTTTAAATATCATATTTTTCTGATACAAATATTTAGTTGTTGTCTCATTATTTTTCCTTGAAATCTCATCTGATTTTCCTTTTGCCATATTACTTTCTCCACAGCAGGTACTACGTCTATAGTAAATAAAGATTTTATTTATCTGGCATTGTTTTAAGGTCACCTATAAAAACTTTATACTTTTAATATAATAATTTTTCAACATACTTTTTACTTATTTTTTATTCTAACCCATTCTAAAACGCAGTACCTCCCATCGCCCATGTCCATGTTTACAATTGAATATTCCATCATTTTCAAATGTGGACAGGGACAAAAGTTCTGTTTGTTTTGATAAAACCTCCACCATTGTTAAGTTTGAAATTCTAATTTCTCATGTATAAATACATCAATTTCAATGTCTAAAGAAAACTCGTTTTATGTATTTGCTTATTTATTTGTTTGTTGTTGTTGTTTTGTTTTATTTCTTGAGACAGGGTTGCTCTGTGTAACAGCCCTGGCTGCCCTGAAACTCACTCCTTAGACCAGGTTGACTTCAGACTCATAGAGATCTCTGCCTGCCGCTGACTTTCGAGTGCTGGAATCAAAGCTGTGCGTCACCGTTTTCAAATTTTAAGACACGGTGTTATGATGTTAGAAGCAGTCACCCTCATTCAGGGTTAAATGGTTTTCAGAATTTGTACATTCTTATTTAAATCCAAAATTTTTCTAAGCTTTCTTGTTTTTTATAAGTGTATGAATGACATTTCTTTTTCTCTTCCATTTTATTGACAAAATTTACTATCAAAAAAAGTACTAAAAACTTTGACTCCTAAATCTCTCTGTAGCCTCAGTGAGTACGCTGATAAAAATGACAGATGGTAAGTAAGTAGAAGTTTGGATGGGGAAGATGCAGTCTGATATCAATGAAGACAGCTTCTCAGTAATAATACACAGAAAAGAGAAGTCTTCGTGGCCATTTATTAACCATTCAATAAGTATACATTCATACCTCTTATGTGCGAGCGCCTTACTAAAAGCTGATAACCCCGATATGATAAGGAAAATACCCTTCTGCCGTGAATTACTTGGATTAGATCACAGGAACTGAATTGTTGGTTTGTTTGTTTGTTTTATGGATGAAATAATTTTCTGAGGCGCAAACAGGGAACACAAATCAGTAGCTGATAGGTTGTGGTAAGGTGTGGCAAGATTGGAAGGCCCAAAGAACTAATTCTAACCTTCTTTAAAAGCACGTAAGAATTTGTGAACCTAGTAAAGATAATTCAACTACTCAAGTCCAAAAAGAAAATCACTGGAGGAATATAGGACAAAGTATCATCGACTAACAAAAATCATGTCACTCCAAATTAATGGGGGCCATGCTATGTATTATGCTTGACAACGGCACTGTGACAAAATGCGTGAAACAAACCACGTAAAATGGGACTAGATCCTGGCATGGCAACCCATGTCTTCGATCCCAGCACTCTGGAGGCAGAGGCAGGTGCACCTCTGAGTTTGAGGCCAGCCTGGTCTGTATAGTGAGTTTCAGATCTGCCAGGGCTATGAAGAGAGACTCTGCGTCAAAATAACAATTAATTAATTGATGGCAAAACATTTACTTTGGCCCATAGTCTCACTTGTCTCCTCACTGATGCACCTATGATGAGGCGTGACATGACAGAGGATGTGTCACAAATAGGCTGCTAACAAATGAACAAAAAGAAAATAAAAGACCAGGGGCCAAAATCCATCCATCAAAGGGACACCCCTACTGGCGCTCTGCATCCAGCCAGGCCCACTTTCCACAGTCCCCACTAGTTCCCGATATTCTATTTGATTATTAATCCACCTGATGGGTTGATTAGACCTGCACCCTCATAACCCAATTATTCTTCCATGAACTTTGAGGTGCGTTTCATATCTGAGCCATAGCAAATATGTTTGAGAAATTATACCAAAGAAAATCTGGAAGACCATCTACTAAAGACTTCAGGACTTTCTACTGAGAGTGGCAGAGAGCTTGTGAAGAATTTAGTGCTGGGTGCGTGATCGTGTGATTATTTTATAAACTTAGAAGCGCAGTTGTATTTTAAGCGGGAGCAAAGGCAATGTTTGACATCATTTTAAATGAAATAGCAAAATACAATCACAAACAGATATAAGTTATAAATATGTTTTAATACTAAAAAATGCCAAGACAAAATATGTTATATGAAAGAGAAATATACCAGTATGTCGGTGAAGACTGATTTGTGGTTCAAGGATTATGGCTGAACCAAACAAATAAATACATACTGTATACATGCAAATTTAATTTTTCGAAGATTTAAAATGTCATTGCTCCCTTTGTAAAGAGCAAAAAAAAAAACCAGTTTGTCGCTTTTATTGTCAATATGTGCAAAAATTTAATATCGCTGTTCTTGACTAATGCATGTTCAAAAGTTTTTATTCAGCACACTTCACAATGAATATAGCGCTGCATTTGAAACTCCAAGTTCTTCCTGCCATGTTGCTTTGCCTCAAGTGATGTAGGACATGAGCTGTGATCACAGGGCTGGAGAGAGGCAGTGTGCTTCGGAGAACTGAAGACGCATTTGAGCTAACATAGGCTTCCTTGCAGATGTCTGTTCTCTGACAAATTGCTTCATCCTCCTGGAAAAACGATGATCAGAGCGATGGCCCACAGCTGTGTGGAGGCTGTTGCGGGTGGTGCAGTAATGACGGTAGGCTGGATGGCCAAATGCCAGCGTAGCAGCAATTAATCACAGGCAGTCTACCCACACTTTGAGAAATGGCTGGAAATAGGCAGCCTCGTTCTTACATAACTGATGAAATTTGGAGTTTAGATTATTTTCCTTCAAAGATGTTTTCTACTTGTCCATGTGAGCCTATGAGATCTGCGGCCATTGCACCATCCTTCCATTGCTTTGCCTGGAAATTGGTGACTCATCTGAAAGTTTATAAATGTGACTCTTTGGAATTGTTTATGGATGTGAGAACACTGAACATTCTCACAGCTTGTTCTCAGTGGCATAACCGCTCAGGCCCGTCTGCACGTTGTTACCGCACTGGAGCAAACCTTGATCAATGGACAGAGTTGTTGCAACTCTGTTGTTCAAATTTCAAACATGCATCACAAAGATGCATCGTTCTCTTCAAACATGCATCACAAAGATGCATCTTCCTCTGCATCCTTCTTCTGCCTCCAATCACCAACTCAGTCTCACCTGACTCAGAGACAAAGTCAAAGCACACGTATCTGAGAGGCCTCAGCTGATCACCAGGTTCAGGGTCTGATTGTGCACAACACGGCATACGCACTAACTTGTGCTTATCAAGGCTCTGTTCTTACCACTTCCGCCTCCTGCACCATTTGCTTTCAACTCTGGCTGTGTGTCCCCTGACCAGCAGCTCCTCCCCTCCTTGATTATGGAAAGCACCAGCTCCTCTTACCTTACTCCCCCACACACATACCCAGTGCCCGCTTCCTCCAGCATTATTTTATCGAACTTATAACTGCGAGTGTATTACGTGTTTATTTTCTGTCTTTCCACACCGTAAATTTCATCAGAGCCTGAATCTGTTTGGGTTTGCCACTGCTACATATGTAGCATGTCACCACGTAGCATCTACTTAAGGAATATTCATGGTAAAGGCATACTGATTAAAATTCAAGATCATATTATAAAGACAGTTGCTTATTTTTTAAAAAGGCAACTTGGGCTTGGTTGGAAAAAATCAATACTTGATTTACTTGCAGTACACTCTTTCCTTTATATTTAAAACTAAATAGGCCATTCCTCTGAGCTAATGAGGATGATTCATAGGGATGAGGAAAGGAAAGTGATGTCAGGAGAAAACTTTCCATAAGAACAAAGTTAGCACCAGCTTATACCTGAGTCAGTAAATGGGTTTGTCAGAAAAACTTTACCTCAGAATTTCATTATTTAAGAGAGTAGAAGGAGGTGGCATTTTCTCTTCCAATTATAAACTCATGGGACAGTGCCAACAGTACTATTCTGATATAACTCCAGGACAAATGAATGTAAGTAGGATTTGATACAGCCTATTTAAAGCCTGCAGTGAATCTATGGGAAGGGAACTGAGAAAGAGAAAGCAACTAGGAACCAATGGCACTTCAAACTAAGCAATTCTAACACTGCCTAGTGTTTAGGGTAGCCACCAGCCCTTGGAGACTCTGCAGAGCTGAAAGGCTAGTTTGGTAACCATTTCCAGGACTAATGTAATATGTAGAACACCCAGGATAGGAAGGAGCTCTTCTTGCCAGTACTAAAACAATGGACACTGAGTATATCAAGACGACCTCAGTGATACTGAAAGCTAAGCTTAGCAGGAAGGGTTCCAACACAAGAAATGGGGGGGGGAGAATTTCAAGACATTGGTGTGCTAACATTTTCGAAAGGGTCATAGACAGATGATAGATGATACACAGATAGGTAGGAAGATAGATAGATTATAGACAGACAGACAAACAGAAATAGAAAATTAGATAGATAGATAGATAGATAGATAGATAGATAGATAGATAGATGATAGATAGATAGATAGATAGATAGATAGATAGATAGATAGATAGATAGATAGATAGGAAAATGATTTATATAGAGAGATAATAAGCAGGTAGGTAGATAGATGAAATAGAAAATAATAAAGAGGCCGGGTGGTGGTGGCGCACGCCTTTAATCCCAGCACTTGGGAGACAGAGGCAGGTGGATCTCTGTGAGTTCGAGACCAGCCTGGTCTACAAGAGCTAGTTCCAGGACAGCCTCCAAAACCACAGAGAAACCCTGTCTCAAAAAACCAAAAAAATAAAAATAAATAAAAAAATAAAGAAAAAAGAAAATAATAAAGAGATAAAGATAGAAGATGACAGATAAGTAGACAGACAGACAGATAGTAGAAGCTACATCCACAAATATAAGAGGTTATTTCATTGTGTTCCTTATGTGCATTCCCTTGACTCTTAGTGACACTTAACATTTTCTTTTTTATTTTAATTTATTTTCTCAATTTCATTTTACATTCCATCCACCGTTCTTCCCTTCTCCTCCTGCTCTCCTGCATCCCCCCAGCTCACCCACATCCCCTCCTCCCCATGGGTAAGGGCTCCTATGGGACATCAACAAAGTCTGACACAAAAGTTGGGGCAGGACCAAGCCCCTCCCCGCTACATTAAGGCTTAGCCCTTATATCAGACTGAACTGTTTCTGGATCTCCACGGGAACTCTTCAGACAAAAACTTTACAAAATGCATTCTATAGGCTGCCACTTTGTCTGAATGCCAATATCCTATGCCTTACAGAATTTTTTCAGTTTTATTGGGTCCAATTTATTAATTGTTGATCTTAGTGTCTGTGCTACTGGTGTTCTGTTCAGAAAGTTGTCTCTTGGGCCATTGTGTTCAAGATTATTACCCACTTACCCTTCTATCATGTTCAGTGTATCTGGATTTATGTTGAGGTCTTTGATCCATTTGAAGCTGAATTTTGTACAGGATGTTAAGTACAAAACTATTAGCATTCTTCTTCTACATGAAGACACCCTGTTTGACCAGCACCATTCTTGAAGATGTTTTCTTTTGTTCAATGTGTATTTATGTATTCTCTATTAAAAATCAGATGTCTATACGTGTGGGGGTTTATGTCTGATTCTTTAATTCAACTCCATTGATTAATGTATATTATTAATATTAAGATATCTGTATGCCAATCCCACCTGTTTTTTATTACTATAACTCGGTAGTATAGCTCTAAATCGGGGATGGTGCTACCTGCATCAGTTTTTTTGTTATTCAGGATTGCTTTTTCTATTCTGAGCTATTGGTTTACCATGGGAAGCTGAGAATTGTCCTTTCAAGGTCTGTAAAGAATTGTGCTGGAATTTTGATGGGAACTACGTTGAATCTGTAGATTATTTTGTAGAATAGCCATTTCTCTATGTTAATTCTACCAGTCCATGAGCATCTTCTCATCTTCTGATATCTCCTTAAATTTTTTGCCTCAAAGACTTTAATTTTCTATCATACAAGTCTTTCATTGTCTTGGTTAGAGTTAATCCAAAATAATTCATATAATTTGAACCTATTGTGAAAGGTGTTGTTTCTCTGATTTCTTTTTCAGTCTGTTTGTCATTTGCAAATAGGAGGTTTCCATTTGTTCCGTTCCTTTTTTAAGTTCATCTTGTATTGAGTATCTAGCAACAGTATTCATCAGCTATAGGAATTTGATGGTGGGGTATATATGCATGTATATACATATCATCTACAAATAACAAAATTCTTTTATTTCATCCTTTATAATTTATATCTGCTTGATAACTAACAATTGTCTTATTGCTCTAGCTAAAACTTTAAGTACTATATTGAATAGATATGAAGAGAGTGAACAACTTTGTCTTGTTCCTGATTTTAGTGCAGTTGCTTTAAGTTTGTCTCCATTTTGCCTGATGTTGGCTATAGGTTTGCTGCAAATTGCCTATGTTAGGTATGTCCCTTTTATACCTAATCTCTCCAGGACATTTACTATGAAGAAATGTTGAATTTTATCAAAGACCTTTTCTACATCTAAAGAGATGATAGTTTGGCTTTTTCTTTCAGTTTATTTCTGTGGGGAATTACATGGACAGATTGCATATGTTGAACCATTCCTGTATTTCTAGAATGAAGTCTACTTGATCATGTTGGATGATCTTTTTGGTGTGTTCTTGATTTTTGTTAGCAAGTGTTTAATTGAGCATTTTCTATCCTTGTTTACAAGGAAACTTGGTCTGTAATTCTCTTTCTTTGTTGAGTCTTTATTTGTTTGGGTTATCAGAGTAACTGTGCTCTCATAAAATGAATTGGGCAATGTTCCTTCTGTTTCTATTTTGTAGAAAATTTGGTGAGTGTTGGAACTAACTTTTCTTTGAAAATCTGGTAGAATTCGTGCTAAAGCCATCTGGCCTTGGGCTGATTTTCGTTAGGACACTTTTAATGATGGCTTGTATTTCTCTAGGGATTATAATTCTATTTAAATTGTTTATCTGATCTTGATTTAACTTTGGTAAGTGGTACCTATCTAGAAAATTACCCATTTCTTTTAGATTTTCCATTTGGTGAATGGTGAATGGTGAATTAGAGTATGTCCTTAAGATTTTCTGATGTTCCTACATGTCTGTTATGACCACATTTTTGTTTCTACTTTTGTTATTTTGGATATTTTTCTGTGTCTGCATTTTAGTTAGTTTAGATAAGGGTTTGTATATCATGTTGATTTTCTCAAAGAACCAGCTTTTTGTTTCATTGATTCTTTATATTGTTCTCTCGGTTCCTATTTTGTTGATTTAAGTCCTCAGTTTGATTATTTCTTGTTGGCTCCTCCTCTTGGGAGTGCTTACTTCTTTTTGTTCTAGAGCTTTCAGGTACACTGTTCAGTCACTGGTGTGCAATCTCTTACTTTCTACTTAACACTGCTTTCATTGTGTTCCTTAAGTTTGGTTATATTTTATATTCATTTTCAATAAATAAATTTCATTTTTTATTTCTGTCTTGACCCATTTTCATTCAGTAGAGAGTTGTTTAGTTTCCATGAGTTAGTAACCTTTCTGTTACTTCTGTTGCTGTTGATATGCAGCTTTAATCCATTGTTGTCCAATAGCATGTAGGGATTTGTTTAAATGTTCTTGTATCTAATGAGAATTTTTAGTGTCCAAGTATGTGGTCAGTTTTATAGAAAGTTCTGAGAGGTACTGAAAAGAAGATATATTCTGTTGTGTTTTAGTGAAATATTCTATAAATATCTGTTAGGACTTTTTGTTTATAACATCTGCTTATTCTAGTATTTCTCTGTTTAGATTTTTGTCTGGGTGACCTGTGCATTGGTGTGAGTGGGGTATTGAATTCTCCCACTATCAATGTGTGAGGGTCAATATGTTATTTAATTTTTAGTAGTGTTTCTTTTACAAACATGGGTGCTCTTGTATTGGGGGCATAGAAGATAAAAATTAAAATGTCATCTTGATGGATTTTTTTATGACTATGTAGTATCCTTCCTGAAGAGAACTCTAGTCAGCCCAAGCATGATAAACATGGTTCTGTCAGCCTTTATCCTTCTTTCTCATTCCCTCTGTCTTGAACTTTCTATAAAACTGACCACATACTTGGACACTAAAAATTCTCATTAGATACAAGAACATTTAAACAAATCCCTACATGCTATTGGACAACAATGGATTAAAGCTGCATATCAACAGCAACAGAAGTAACAGAAAGGTTACTAACTCATGGAAACTAAACAACTCTCTACTGAATGAAAATGGGTCAAGACAGAAATAAAAAATGAAATTTATTTATTGAAAATGAATATAAAATATAACCAAACTTAAGGAACACAATGAAAGCAGTGTTAAGTAGAAAGTAAGAGATTGCACACCAGTGACTGAACAGTGTACCTGAAAGCTCTAGAACAAAAAGAAGTAAGCACTCCCAAGAGGAGGAGCCAACAAGAAATAATCAAACTGAGGACTTAAATCAACAAAATAGGAACCGAGAGAACAATATAAAGAATCAATGAAACAAAAAGCTGGTTCTTTGAGAAAATCAACATGATATACAAACCCTTATCTAAACTAACTAAAATGCAGACACAGAAAAATATCCAAAATAACAAAAGTAGAAACAAAAATGTGGTCATAACAGACATGTAGGAACATCAGAAAATCTTAAGGACATACTCTAATTCACCATTCACCATTCACCAAATGGAAAATCTAAAAGAAATGGGTAATTTTCTAGATAGGTACCACTTACCAAAGTTAAATCAAGATCAGATAAACAATTTAAATAGAATTATAATCCCTAGAGAAATACAAGCCATCATTAAAAGTGTCCTAACGAAAATCAGCCCAAGGCCAGATGGCTTTAGCACGAATTCTACCAGATTTTCAAAGAAAAGTTAGTTCCAACACTCACCAAATTTTCTACAAAATAGAAACAGAAGGAACATTGCCCAATTCATTTTATGAGAGCACAGTTACTCTGATAACCCAAACAAATAAAGACTCAACAAAGAAAGAGAATTACAGACCAAGTTTCCTTGTAAACAAGGATAGAAAATGCTCAATTAAACACTTGCTAACAAAAATCAAGAACACACCAAAAAGATCATCCAACATGATCAAGTAGACTTCATTCTAGAAATACAGGAATGGTTCAACATATGCAATCTGTCCATGTAATTCCCCACAGAAATAAACTGAAAGAAAAAGCCAAACTATCATCTCTTTAGATGTAGAAAAGGTCTTTGATAAAATTCAACATTTCTTCATAGTAAATGTCCTGGAGAGATTAGGTATAAAAGGGACATACCTAACATAGGCAATTTGCAGCAAACCTATAGCCAACATCAGGTAAAATGGAGACAAACTTAAAGCAACTGCACTAAAATCAGGAACAAGACAAAGTTGTTCACTCTCTTCATATCTATTCAATATAGTACTTAAAGTTTTAGCTAGAGCAATAAGACAATTGTTAGTTATCAAGCAGATATAAATTATAAAGGATGAAATAAAAGAATTTTGTTATTTGTAGATGATATGTATATACATGCATATATACCCCACCATCAAATTCCTATAGCTGATGAATACTGTTGCTAGATACTCAATACAAGATGAACTTAAAAAAGGAACGGAACAAATGGAAACCTCCTATTTGCAAATGACAAACAGACTGAAAAAGAAATCAGAGAAACAACACCTTTCACAATAGGCTCAAATTATATAAATCATTTTATGTCAGAAATAGGGAAACTTTTTCATTTGACAATTATATTTTAACTTAATCTATAACTTACTATGGAACCAGTTTTGTAGTTTTATAAATTAAGTTTGACATTGTTTCAAAATATGTAAGTATACAAACTCATTGTGAAATGAGTAAAATTAAGTTAAATTCCAAAAAGAGTGTAAAAAGTCTAGAAACACAACCAAATATAGCATGAGTTCTAAGTTTTTTCATAAACTCCTGCTCCATATTAGGCACCAATATGTAGAATAGGTTCTAATGGGTCTTAATAATAAAAGCCCAGTGTCAAATATTGGGGAAAATGCTGAGAGATCATAGACATAAAAGAGCAAAACCACAGCCACCTTATCTCTGAATTTCCTACCCAGTAAAAAACTGAGTTTCTGTCTTCTTCTGCCTTATCACTTCCTTTTTCTGCCCAGCCATATCATACTTCATGCCTGTATGATTAGCTAGTAGCTAGTTCTCTCCTCTGATCATCTGGAAAGTTTTATTTGCAACAAGATATCACCACAACAAACGTTATTAATTTACATGATATTAAGCCATATAATGGGAAATGAGAGATCATAAAAAATATAGAATGATTCTTCCCTTTATATCACAAGCATCTATACTTTTTGTAACAAAGATTAAAGAAACAGACACTAAAAACAGGAATATTTTAAGATAGCATTTTATAAGTGGCTTATTTAAGAATTATGAGAAAATTTACAAATACCCTATGCATATTTACAGGAAAGGCAGACAAAAGAGTTCTGTTCTATTGTCAAGTATTGAGGAGCACATATGTTCTAAGTCAAACGTGTGTTAGGTACTACTGACTTTAAATAACAATTGGTACCCCAACTTCTATAGGGTCAAAGATATTACAGACTTTTATTGTTATATAACTGTGTTAAACAACACAGTCATACTGGTGAAAATGGAGCACACATTCTTATTTCAGTCACTTCAGCTGTTTTGAAGCATTGACAATATTGGGCATACTTAATTGGAGGCAAATGTTTTGGTGAGACTGTCAACAACATATTTTCTATGAATATGTTTTCATGTTGGGGTCATTTTATAAAATACTTCTGTTTCAAAACTGTATTTTGTATTTAGTTACATGTATGCATGTTTATGGGGGGTTCTATTCTGGTGCCTGAGGAGGTCAGAAGAGGTACTGGATGTTCTGAGTGTATCTCAAGTCCCCTGGAAATACAGCAAGTGCTTCTAACTGCTGAGTTCATTTCTTCTGCATGACCAACTACAAATCCTTGTATCATAATTAACCTATTTTATCTGATAAGCATAATCTGAAGTACTTGTTACCATTTGATATGAATTAAACTTCTCTCTAAATTTAAAAAAAATATAGAAAAAAATGCATCTTTGAGTGAGAACTCAATTTCATTAGAAAATAAAACCATATTTTCCTTAAGGAAAAAATATCTTTCCAAATTGCATTTAAAAATTCTTTTCAATGCTTTTTTTCCTTAAAAGTAATTTTTGTTCTTTAAAAATGCCTTCCTATTTTAAATTCTAACACTTACATTATTGGTGTGGAAGGTCCTTCTGATTATGTGTTGCTTTTATTGGTCAACAAATAAAGAAACTGCTTTGGCCTATAGAAAGGCAGAACTTAACTATGATGCTATGCTGTATAAACTGTACCTGCAGAACCCACAGAGAAATGACTGTTGAACTTGCCTAAAGGTAAGACAGTCCTTTGTGGTTCCTGCTTCATGAAAGAGTCCACCAGACATTCTGCAGAAAACAAAAGAAAGTGACTGACAAACTGCCAATATAGGGGAGACTGTCTTTGAAATTTTTGGCTTAGTGGTAAAGCCTGCTGGATATTATGGGCCTATAGGCTGAAGATGGATGCCCACAACATTACAGAAGAACTTTGGGTGACTGCCCAGGCAGTGACTTGTCTATCAATTCTAGAGTTTTGGAAGTTGTTTAAAATGAACTTCCAATGCATTTAGATGTTTACTTAGATAATATTATATCCTTCTGGCATCCTTGATGGAGTTGAAGAATGTATAGCTATAGTCCTTTAAGACACTCTAGCAGAATTTTCATCAAAGAGATCAGAGAGACTTCATTCAACAACTGATAGGAGAAGATACTGAGTCCCACAGGCAAACACTAGGCAGAACTTGGGGAGTCCTGTAGAGGAGGGGAGGAAGGATACGAGGAACCAGAGGAGTCAGTAACACCATGAAAACATAGCCCACAGAATCAACTGACTCACAAGGGCTTACAGAGATCAGGGAGCCTGTACTGGTCTTCCTAGGTCCTCTGCATGTATGCTATGGCTGGGTAGCTTAGTGTTCTCTTGGGATTCCTAACAGTGGAAATAGGACCTATCTGTGACTCTTTTGCTTGCGTTTGTGACCCTTCTCCTCTTTCTGGGTTGCCTCATCCAGCCTTGATGTGATATTATGTGACAGGTCTTATGGTTGCTTGTTATGCTGTTTGGTGAATGTTCCTAAAAGGCCTGCTCTTTTCTGAGGGAAGGCAGAGAGTGGTGAATCTGGGGGAGAAGGGAGGTGGGTAGAGAGACTGAGGGGAGGAGAAAGTGAGAAAACTGTGGTTTGGAGAGAATAATTTTAAAAAGGGGGGGGGGAGCAATTTCATACTAGTAACTTAATAGCATGCCTGAAAGCTCCAAAACAGAAAGAAACTCTACCCAAAAGGAGTATGTGGCAAGACATAACCAAACTTGAGGCTAAAATTAATAAATTAGAAACAAACAATAACATCAAAACAACCATAGAGTTTATTCTTTGAGAAAACCAATATAGATAAACTCTAACCCAGATTAACTAAAAGAGAAGAGAATATGAGATAGAGATGAAATGGAAGCCATAAGAAGGCATCAAGAAGATCCAGAGAAGGCCGGGCGGTGGTGGCGCACGCCTTTAATCCCAGCACTTGGGAGGCAGAGGCAGGCGGATCTCTGTGAGTTCGAGACCAGCCTGGTCTACAAGAGCTAGTTCCAGGACAGGCTCCAAAACCACAGAGAAACCCTGTCTCGAAAAACCAAAAAAAAAAAAAAAAGAAGAAGATCCAGAGAATCATGGGATGTCTTTTAAAAACCTGTACTCTGTAACCAACCAACATCTGATTTGAGTTAAAGCTATTCCATGAAACAGAACCCATACCAACTACAGCTTGGGTAACCGAAAACCTGAGACTGGATAGGCCAGGGACATAGGGGAAAACCAAATGCTACCATTATGCTAAAGGAACAGAACAATAAAATGACCTCTAATGTCATCCTGTCTCACTCAGTGATCATCAGAGAAGCTTCCTCCTGTGGCAGATGGGAACAAATACAGAAGCCCACAACCAGACAACGTGCAGAGAGTGAGAGACCTTGGAACACTCGGCTCTAAATGGGGTTTCTCCATTAAAGCTCCTTTCGAGGCTGAGGAAATTTTGTAGAAAAATAGAAATACTTTTAACAAAATGTCCATATACAAGAAAATTATAGTAATGGCAACACAGAGACACTCAGATCCTGGGGGGATCAACAAAAGTAGATAGTAAAGACTACAGTGAAGATTCGATTCTTAAAACTGATTACCTGTATGGAGTTACCTCTGCCTATGTGTCTTTGTGCCACATCATCCCTGATGCACATGGATGCTGGAAAAAAGGGCATCAGATCACCTATAACTGGAATTGTCAATGAATTTGAGCCATTACATGGGTGCTAGGAATCAAACCTGAGGCCTTTGGAAGAGAAGTCAGGGCCCTTAAGTGTTTATTGCTCTAAAGGGGATAGTTCTTGGGAAAATGGACCCAACAATGAGACAGACTAAAGTCTCATGCAAGTTTACTTAGAACATCAGACACCTTACACTTTGAGTATCAAGAGGAGTCGCACAAGTGAAGTGCACAGTCACAAAGGGAAGCCACACAAGGAGGACAATCAGCACATAGCAGAGAAGTTACACCCAACAAAAACATATTTTTCCAAATCATGCAAACAAATAGCTATAGCCAGTTGGAATAAGTAATCTAAAGGAAACTCACTCCTGTCCACTGTATCTGGGAGGGGCATGAAAGCACATTCCAAGAACAATTCCATGCTTTTGAAGAAACTGAGGTCACAAGATTTTTGTCTTTTTTTTTTTCTTTGAAATTTTCTCAAAAGAACTCAGGATTCTCTTGGTACTACTATATTCTTGGACCATGTTTTTGGGCTTAACTACTGAGCCATTTCTCCTGCTCTAAATAATAGTATTCTCCGAAGTTGGCTTTATTTAAAACAAGAGTTTGGAATCAGTTCCCTGCTTGATTACTCTGAATATTTTCTTATTAAATTATCTGTATCATTTTTTCTTGTATAACATAGATAGGTGAAATAAGGATAAATGAGAGAAGGGGGAGTAGAAAACCCTACCATGGATTTATTAAGAGGGACATGGTCAATACTCTGAACTTGACACCACCCGAAAAGCAAACCAGGTCATCCAGCAAATATGATAGCTGTGAGCAAACAAGTCTGTAGAACGGGAAAGTGCAGATGACAGACAGCAAGCTAAGGGAAGGGGCCTGTGGTACTCAAGTGTCTTCCTGACAGCAGCATCTATAGAGAGCTGTCACACTCACTCACTGTCTTCAATTCCAAAATCGCAGGAAGCTACTCCAGCAGACTTGTGCCAAATTTTAATGGGCAGGGTAGAGTTTCTCTTCTATTTCAGAAGAATCAGGGAACTATGCAAACAATTATGGCTATGAAATGAGTTACTAAGAGCATTATAATGTTAAAGTCTGATTCAGACTGAGCTCCAATCTTCAAAATTTGTGATTTCTACTTAATAGAGTTGAAATTTTGCATGACTCCGTCTATGAATTTTCTAATATTTGTCATTTTAAGATTTTTAAGTTGGCTTCCTTGAGTTCACTTGATGAATTAATAGTTTAAATCAAGTCTCTAGATTTATGCTGCATATAAAGGAGCACATATATTGATATGCTTCCTGTAGTTTAGAAATTAGCATTATAAATGCAAAATCACTGAGATGCACTTTCAAACAGCTCCTATTAAAAATGTAAATATCTATAAGGAAAAATGAGCAGATGCCAATAAATTAAGTGCATATCTTAGGATGCAAGCCCATAAAAGTTATTAGAATAGATCTAGAATATATATACATATATATAATATAGAATGCTTACTAAAAATGGAGTAATACACTACATTTTATGGAGACATTTATAGAGACTTGTTTAAAGCTGAAATGCTGCTGTAGGGAAAATAAAAGCCAAAAACTTTGAGAGATTACTAGCTAGAAAAAAAACTAAAACAGCACTAGAACAATAAATCACTGCTTATAGAATTATGTGTTAAGGCATCATGTTCCAAAGGAACTGTTCGAACCAGGTAAAGCAACTGAAAAAATGAATGGTGAATCAGTGGGTGAGAATGAGGTCAGCAACTGTTGTTGAGTTGTCCTCTTGTTTCCTTAAATTTAGTTCACAGCACGTGATTACTCCCTTCGCTGGAGTTGCTGCTCAATAAGTAGAGTTTAGCAAAACCAATGCTTCCAAGTGTGGCTGAGTTGCTCTCTTCCAACAGGAATATGAGCTCTGTTGTCCCCCTTTCTTTGAAGAGCTCTCCGCTTCATGTGCCCCTTCTCCTCTGCCACCTCCTCTTCATCCTGTTTCACTTCCTCCTCTTATACACACGCCTCTTCCATCACAATGTTTTGGTGAATATGCACAGTGTCACACATTCCAAGCTAATTTAATCATTGTACCTAGAAAAACAAATTGCTAAAAAAAAAATCTGATTCCTCAAAACAGATGCAGATACAAGTCTATGTCTCATCCGTTAATGTCACTCTCAAATCATTTTTCTTACTTTCCACTTGATGGTGCCCACAAAAGCAGGTGTCCTATCATAAGGTTTTCTTTGTACTTGAGCATTAGAAACACAATTTTCCATTCAAAACACTAAGATTTCCTCAATAAAATTTTTGTTGCTAGATATTAAATCTGAAATTTTAATAAAGTAGGATTGTCTATCTACATCCCCAGATTCTGGGAGAAAGATTGCAATTTTGAGGCCACCCTGTGTTATATAATGAAATCTTAGAAGAAAAGCAGGAGGAAAGGAGGATTTTGTAGCAATTGTATAGACATGAACATGGATATTATGTGTTTAAAATGTAGCTGTGCAAGTAAAACCATGATCTCTGGCTCACTGGTTTAAAGCCCAACTGGGCAGATGTAAGCTGTGGCTTCTGTTAACTCTTAAGTACATCTGCCCAACTGGAATTGACTGCACTGAGTTTATATAAATGAGATAGATGGTCAATGGACTCTAAAAGTTGTGGGTGTACTTCACCCTAAATAACTATAGATGGTGCCAATGTGACATCTAAAACCCTCCAGAAGTAACCTAAATCTGTAACCATAGGTTTTTCTTCACTACTCTGAAATATTCATGGCATAGTCAAACAAATTCATTTACTCATCTACTCTGAAACTGGCTACTTATACTGTAGTCTCTCAGGAGATTCAAACTCTTCTGTAATAAGGACACAGAAGATAATTTTTGTATGTTTAGCAAATAATTCCCAAAGTTTTCAAACGCCCCACAAAGCAAGTAATCATACTTTAACAATTTATTGTATTTTTCTTCACACATAAACCAAAATAATAAAAAAAATATTTATATTTACATTGAGACAAATAAAGCAGATTGTAAAATGCTGAGAGAGCTTTGGACATTACTGCTTTTCTTAATAAGAACAGTGAATCTCCAATTGATTTCACCCTCCTCATCACACCTCCTAAGAAGTTATATTAGAACTCAGATTCCTGAGTTCAAAACACCTCCCCTGGTTTTCAAACCAACACACTTCTCCACCCCTTCTTGTTTAAGATTCTAGAAAACATTTCTTTAGTCTTTCTTCTGCACAAGCATCAAAGCTGAGGTTTCCTGATTTGAACACTTTTGTCAAGACTTCAAGTGTTCCTCAAGTTGGTTTATTAAACTGTGAAAAGCAGTCTGTTCCCAATTGGTTATATAATTATTTCCTTTAAAGTGCCACGGTGGACAGATGAAGGACCTTGCTCTGCTGTTAACCTAGATAAAACTAATATAATGTGGGAACGAAAATGACTACACAGCAGCAAAATCTATATTAGGATTTTGCTTAACTGTGTTGTTCTTTATCAAGTACGCAGAACTGTCTAGATCTTATTAAACTCTATTAAGCAATATGACAGATGACACTAGGGACTGTGGCTTAGAATTCATATCTCTCTTTAAAATTCAGTAGATTTCACTTCTGAAAGCTGCATATTACATTATTTCTTTCATGATATATTACTCCACCTCCTTTCATAAGCCATATACACATAAATGGTTCCTTTACATCATATAAAAAGAAGAAAGGAAATCCACTTCCACAAGAGAATAAAATAAAATTAAATTTAAAATGTCATCAATTATTGACACTAAAAGACAGTGGTTTGACACAAGCTGCTCAATATGACTCTTTTATTATAGAAGATGTAAAACTGCAATCCTAGAACCTCTTACAAGGATCTTGTTAATTTTCTCTTTATGAATAGAATAGTCAAAAACAAAAGTTATCTCCTGTGACAGTGTGTTTAAAGCTCTTTCTTTCTTCCCTCTTTCCTTCCCTCTTTCCTTCCTTCCTTCCTTCCTTCCTTCCTTCCTTCCTTTCTTTCTTTCTTTCTTTCTTTCTTTCCTTTTTACCCAGGGTTAATGTACCTGGTTTTATGTTCAGATCTTTGACCCATTTGGAGTTAAGTTTTATGGTGGGTGAGAGGTACAGATCTAGTTGTATTCTTCTACATGAGTACATCCAATTTGACAAGCACAGTTTGTTGAAGAAGGTGCTTTTTTTATCCAATGAGTACTTCTGGCTTCTTTATCAAAAAATTAGATGCCAGTAGATTTGTGGGTTAATGCCTCAATTTTCAATTCGATCCAGGTGATCAACGTGTCTATTTTTAAGGCCCAAACCATGCAGCTTTACTACTAAAGCTCTGTAGTACAGCTTGAAATCATGGACGGTGATACCTCTACCAATTTTTTGTTATTCCAGGTTGGTTTAACTATTCTGGATTTTTATGATTTTCCTATAAACTTGAGAATTGTTGTTTCTGGGTCTCTAATAAATTGTGTTGAAATTTTGATGGGGTTGCATTGAATCTGTAGATTGCTTTTGGTAGGATGACTATTTTCACTATGTTAATTCTACCAATCCATGAACATGGGAGATCTTTTCATCTTCTGATATATTCTTAAATTTCTTTCTCCAAAGACTTGAAGTGTTTATCATACAAATCTTTCACTTGGTGGATTAGAGCTGTTCCAAGATATTTTATATTATTAGAAGTTATTGTGAAGAATGTCGTTTTATGAATTCTTTCCTAGTCTGTCATTTTTATACAGGAAAATACTGACTTTTGTGAGTTAATTTTGTGTCATCACTTTGCCAAACACATTTATTACTTGTTCGAGTTCCCCAATAGAAGTTTTGGTCACTTATGTAAACTATCATAACTTCTGTAAATAATACTTTGACTTATTCCTTTTCAAATTGTGTCCCCTTGATACATTTGTCTTATTGCACTAGCTAAGACTTCAGATATTTACTGAATAGACATGGATAGAGTAGAACACCTTGTCTTGATATTGATTTAGTGGCATTGCTTTGAGTTTCTGTTCATTTAATTTGATGTTGGCTATAAGTGTGTGTTGTAGGAGATCACTTGTTTGTTTCCCAGCTGCCCAGACACCAGAAATAATCACACAGAAACTATAGTATTTGTAATAGTGTTTGGTCAATAGTTTAAGCATATTTCTGGCTAACTATTACATCTTAATTTAACCCATCTCCAGTAATCCGTGTATTGCCACATGGCTGTGGCTTACCAGGTAAGATTCAGTGTGTCTGTCTCCAGCAGTGGCTCCATGGTTTCTCCTTGATTCTGCCTTCTTTTTTCGCAGCATTCAGTTCAGTTTTCCCTGCCTCAATCAGTTCAGGCCAGGCAAATTTCTTTATTAACCAATGATACCATCACAGCATACAGAGGGGAATCCCATATCACCTTCCTTTTTTGGTATAAATAAAAAGGTTTTAACCTTAACATAGTAAAATTACACATAACAAAACAGTTATCAAGCAAGAATTACAGTTACAATATTTATATCTACTTTATCTTTTATCATAACAAATACTATAACTATCTGTTCTTCAACTCCATCAAAGACTACAAAAGGATATAATACTACCTAAGTAAACAGAAAGTGCATTGTAGGCAACTTCCAAACCTCTAGAAAAGACAGTGATATCTCACTACCTGGACAGTTACACAAAGTTCTTCTGTACCATTGGGGCATTCATCTTCAGCCTACAGGCTCATAGTATCCAGCACACTTTTCCATGAAGCAGGAAATTTCAAAGACAGTTCCACCTATATTGGCAGTTTGTCAGTCACTTTCTTCTGTTTCCTGCAGAATGTCTGGCAGACTCTTTTATGAAGGAGGAAACCTGAAGGACCATCTCACCTTTATGCAAGTTCTGCAGTCATTTCTCTGTGGGTCCTGAATGTCCAGTTCATACAACATAGCATTAAGCAGTCCATGCAAGAGCAGCTTCTTGCCCAAATGGCTAGCCAACTTTATAAGGAGGCTCTTTGGTGCCCATCTTCCTCTCGAATTTATTGGTGCTACTATGAGCAGATGTGTCTCATTGTCATAAAAAGTCCCAAGTTATTAAAACATTTTAAATGCCATATTTTGTAGGTCTTTGAAGTGGTTGAAGAATACCTATCTGAAATATATCTCTGTACATTTAGAAAACCTAACATGTCTATGAACTTGATTAAAATAGATGACTCTCTGTTAACCTATATTTCTTAATTATACATCACATTTTTCAACCAACCAAGATCTATACCAATGCAAATCTCTATAGCATATCCCCATTTAAATGTAAACTAACATTTATAAACAATCATTTAGAGAATTTGGGCATAGTTCTCTCCAAACTGCTTCCTGCTTTTTGTTGGGTGAAGTAATTGGGGGGGGGTGTTCTCTATGACCTTTCAGGGGGTCTTAGTCCATAAAATCACATTAGCCTGGAATGAACTCACAGGTTCTCAGCCTCTTTGAAAACAAAAGCAGAACTTCTTTTCCAAAGAAACAAATTCTTAGACCAAAATTTTGAAGACAAGATACCTTTAGAGTGTATATATTGGTTACATAGCTCCTTCACAGGATAAAATAAACCACAATAATATACATAATATAGACTCTCTGTGTACATTGCATCTTTACATGGCTTATTTATCTTACTCTATTACTTTTTCTATAAGTTTAACATTTATTTTACTATCTTTACTCCACTATTCTATGACTGTATATACTTTTATATTACATTTGCTGTCTCTTTACTCTTTTTCTTCTCTCTCCCAAGCCTACATACATTTTTTAAACACACTATGTCTTGTTTATAGGTCTTTTACGTCTAAATATGCCCTATTGTGTATCTATAATTCTTTTCTGTCCAAAATGCTTCTTAACATGCTAAGCACTTCTAAAGCTGTTTTGCCTTTTGGCTCTTCCCAGTCCAACATGGTGGAGCAGAGATCTGTTTATAGCACAAACCATGCTCACAGCTCAATTTTCAGGCACACAGCAGGTCTATGTTGCCATTAAGCAAGTTGTAGCAGTCTGTTCAAAAACCCCATTTAAATGCTTGGCAGGATCTCTCAAAAGAGTCAGGGTTTGTATTAGCAGCACAGCCCAGGAAGCCACTGTTTCAAAGCAACACTGCTTTTTTTCTGCTACTGCTGAATCAGGAAAACCTCTCTTAAAGGAACTATTCCTCTGCTTGCTTCTAGCAAACAGTGCCCACCCCAGAAAATGCCACTAACAACCATGATTAACTCTGTTCTTTTGTGTCTAGAATTCCTTTTTAAGCTTTCTCAGGTTTTATGTGGATTTAGTTGACCACATTGGCATGCCAATTTGTTGTAGGAAGCTGCTTGTTTGTTTCCCAGTTGCCCACACTCCAGAAATAATCACACAGAAACTATATTATTTGCAATACTCTTTGGCCAATAGCTTAAGCATATTTCTGGCTATCTCTTGCATCTTAATTTAATCCATCTTCAGTAATCTGTGTATCACCATGTGGCTGTGGCTTACCGGGTAAGTTTCAGCACATCTGTGTCCAGTGGCAGGTCCATGGCTTCTCCTTGACTTTACCTTCTTTTTCCCAGCATTCAGTTCAGTTTTCCCTACCTAGATCTGTTTTACCCTATCAGGTCAAGCCAGTTTCTTTATTAACCAATGGTATTTATAGCATACAGAGGGGACTCCCACATCAAGCATGCTGTAAATTGCTTTTATTATGTTTAGGTATATCTCTTATATTCCTAGTCTCCCTAGGACTTTTATCATGGAATGGTGTTGAATTTTTATCAAAGGCCTTTTCTATATCTAATGTGATGATCATGTGTTTTTCTTTTTCAGATTGTTGATTTAGTAGATAAAATTTATTTACTTCCATATATTGAACAATTTCTGTACCTCTGGAATAAAGCCTACTTGATCATGGTGGATGTCTTTTTTTGATGCATTCTTGGATTTGGCTTGCAAGTATTTTATTGAGGCTTTTAGCATCTATATTCATAAAGTAAATTGCTCTAAAATTCTTTTTCTTTGTTGACTGTGTGGTTTTGGCATCAGGGTGGCAATGGCCTGTATTCTTTAACATTCTTTCTGTTTCCATTTTGTGAAATAATTTGATAAGCATTGGTGTTAACTCCTCTTTGAAAGTCTGGTAGGATTCTGTGATAAAACCATCTGGTACTGAGTATTCTGTATGTGGAGAAGACTTTTGGAGACTGCTTCTGTTTCACTAGGTATTATAGTACTCTTTAACCTGTTCATTTGATTTTGATTCAACTTTCGTAAGTGACACCTATCAGGAAAACTATCTCTTGGGTTTTCCAATTTAGTGGTCTATGGCTTTCTAAAATTTGTCCTTTTGATTCTCTGGATTTCTTTTGTGTCTATTGCTATGTTTTCTATTTTCATTTCTTATTTTGATAATTTGAATATTCTCTCACTGACTTATAGTTTGGATTTGTCTATCTCATTTATTTTTCTCAAAGAACCAACAAATTATCTCATTGATTCTTTGTACACTTTGCTTTTATTTTATTGATTTAAGTCCTCACTTTGATTATTTCCTACCATCTTTTTCCCTTACATGTGCTTATTTTTTGCTCTAAAGCTTCAAGAGTCTTGTTAAGTTACTAGTATGTGATCTTTACTTTTGTTTAATGTAGGCACTTAACACTATGAACTTGCCTTTTAGAACCACTTTTGACCCATCAGTATAAGTATGCAGTGTAGTCATTTTTTTATTTAATTTTAAGGAATGCTTAATTTCTTTATTTCCGCCCTTTACCTAATTTTCATTCAGTTGAGAGTTGTTGAGTTTTCATAAATTTGTAAGCCTCCTCTTGCTTCTATTGTTGATATCCAGCTTTAATCTGTGGATATTTAGGCTGCAGGGAGATATTTCAAATTTCTTGTATATAATGACACTTGCTTTGTTGCCACGGACTGGCTCAGGGGAGCCACTCAGACCATGGGAGAAGCAGGGTCCTGGTAACAGGAAGGCACAAGTTTGGCGAATGACAGACAGACACAACACACAAGAGAGTGGTTGGAATCTGCTGCGATTTTACTGAATTCATGTTTTCATTATATAGTATTCAAACAAAGAACAAATCAGAAGGTCATGTATCATTGGTTGGCACAGTATGAAAGCTTCTTTTAGTCACATCAGCAATATTTAAGAAAAGTATATTATCAGGAACAGGTGTTAGACATAAAGCATCCTTAGAAGAGGAAATCTTGTCCTTGCGAATGTAAACTTCAGGCAAGTGGTTTCATCTTATGAATAGAAAGTTTCTGTCTCATTATCACTATCATGGCCCTTCCTCTTCCTAACCCTTTATTTCATCTAGTGACCAAATATGCCTAATCAGTTTTCTGCACCTGTTGAAATATACTTTTTAGTACCTTCTTATGCAGCAGACATCATGGGGGTTGGGATCTAGCAAGCCTATCCATAAAGTTCAAAGTATAATATAACAGTCTTTGTCCATCAACATTAACCCATCTATTCCCTTGCTCATCATACACCTTGTGTATGACAAAGGTTCTGCTGTAGTCTTATACATTCCCATACTGTGCTTCCTTATCCCAGAGCTGTTCCTGAAGAGAATGATCCTTGTCTTGTATATATAAAGACTGTTATTATTATGAAAGAATTTGTGCAAAGCTCATATTTCATATAGCCAGCTACTCGAGAAACCTGTCTATGCCTCAGCGGTGGCTAATACCGGGCCATCTGCCATTGACCTCCAGGAAGCCTAGTCCCATAGGACACATAGCTCCCATCCGGCATAATGACATATGTCATGTCACACAGACGACATTGGAGTTGGTGTTGCACTTTGTCTCTGAGTATTTTGCAGAATATTCTGTGAGGTGCTGAGAAAAAGGTATATTCTTTTCTATTTAGGTGAAATGTTTTGTAAATCTGTTAGATACACTTGGTTTATAACTTCTTAGCTCTAGTATTCCTGTTTTGTTTTTGTATGGATGACCTGTCTATTTGTGAGAGTGTGGTATTAAAGATTCCCACTACCAGTGTGTGAGAGTCAATGTGTGGTTTAAGCTGTAGTAAGATTTCTTTTACAAATTTGGTGCCCTTGTGTTTGGGACATAGATGACAAAAATTAAAATAATATCATCTTGGTAAATTTTCCTTTGATGAATATGCAGGGTCATTCACTATCTCTTTTTATTAGTTTTGATTTAACATCTATTTTGTTAGATATTAAAATAGCTACATCAGCTTGCTCCTTAGATCCATTTATTGGAATATTTTTCCCAACGCTTTAACCAGAGATAATGCCTATATTATTTGATGCTGATGTGTGTTTCTTGAATGCAGCAAAATGATGGATTCTGTTTTTGCATCCATTCTGTAAATCTTTGTCCTTTTATTTGGAGAATTTAGACCATTGATATTGAGAAATGTCAATGACCAATGATTGCTGATTTCTGTTATTTATTAACAATAAATGGTGGTGGTAGTAGTGGTGTATGGGGAGGTACGTGTGGGTGTACTTCCCTTCTTTTGGGTTTGCTGGTGTGAGATTATTTATTTCTTGTATTTTTATGGCTGTAGTTAACTACTTTAGGTTAGTATTTTCCTTCTAGCACTTATTGTATGGCTGGATTTATAGATAGATATTGTTAAAACTTGGCTATATCATGGAATATCTTATTTTCTCCATTTATGGTGATTGAAACTTGTGCTGGGAATACTAATCTGGGCTAGCATTGATGGTATCATAGAATCTGCAGCACATTTGTCCAAGTCCTGACTATTAGAGTCTCCATTGAGAAGTCAGGTGTAATACTATATGCTACCTTATTTTTTTCTTGCAGCTTTAATATTCTTTCTTTCCTGTATGTTTAGTGTTTTAATCATTGTGTGGTGAGGAGACTTCTTTTCTAGTCCAATTTTTTTTTGGTGTTATATGTACATCTTGTACCTTTATAGGTCTCTTCTTTTGTACATTAAAAAATTTTTCTTCTATGATTTTGTTGAAAATATTTTCTGGGCTTTTGCACTGTAATTTTTCTTTGTCCTTAATACTAATTATTCTTAGGTTTGATATTTTCATAGTGTCCCAAATTTACTCATGTTTTATGTCAGAAGTTTTTTACATTTTCTTTGATGAGTAATTCCATTTATTCTATTGTATCTCAATGCCTGAGATTCTCTCTTCCATCTTCTATACTGTTTTAGGCAAGCTTGACCCTTTGATTATGTTTGAATTCCTAACCTTTTAATTTACAGGACTCCCTCAGTTTATGTTTTCTTTGTAAATTGATTCAATTTACATGCTTAGGTTTTGAACAGTTTTATTCATTTTCTTCAACTAATTATTTGTGTTTTCTTGAGTTTCTTTAAAGGATTTATTCATTTCCTCCATGTGTTTTCTTTAAGGGATTTCTTTACTTTCTCTTTAAGGACCTCTATCATCTCCATAGAGTTGGTTTTAAAATATTTTTCTTGTGTTTCTGCTATGTTGGAGTATTCATTGCCTGCGTTGTTAGGATACCTGGGCTCCAGTGGAGACACATTGCCCTGTCTGTGAATTGTGTTCTTATGCTCATGTCTAGGAGTCTGGGTTTTGGTAATTACAGCCCTAGGTGCCTATTTCTGGCTTTGTCTTTAGTGGGTGGGTTTTTCCCTTGGTTTCTGTTTCTTCTCAGGATTTTCAGAGACTGTGATGAATGTGTGTTACCTGCTTTTCTTGCCTGTTCAGCTGGTGTGTTTGCAGATAATGTCTGTTGGGGTCAGAGGTTGGGATACTGGGTTAAGTTGGGGGATTCAAGGTTAGAGGACACAGTCTTTTTGATCTGTCAGGGATAGAATCAGAGAAAAAAAGGGAGACCTCAGCAGATTTCCTGCTGTAGAGATTGGGACAAAACTTGGGGAATTTGGATCTCGGGAGCAGTATGAGATCTCCTACCTTCAGCACATTTGTTGTCTAGGAGGAGTGGCCTTAGGTTGGTCAGGGACTATCTGTTGGTCCAAAGCAGCAAGTTGGATGAGAGAAGTTAGAAAGGGAAGATCTGTGTGAGCCACAGGAGATGGAAGCAGGAAAGGCTGGGAAGGCTGCCACATGTGTTCTGATACAGAGCTGGAAATGAGACTTGGGGGTTCAGAACAGATGGAGAAGTAAAGGTCCTGAAAACATGTCTGCTTTTCTAACAGGTATGGCCTGTGGGTTAGCAGGGGGTACCTGCCTGGGTTGAGATAAAGTGGCAAGTGGAAGTAGGAAGGTTAGAAGGAGATGTTCTGTGGGATCTACAGGGATATGGGCATGAGGGAGGAAGGCTGTGACTGGTGTTCTATTGCAGTGCTAAGAAGTGCTAGAAAACTGGATTTGGAGGTGAGGAGGGAGTGGTGAAGGTCTTTGCTTATCTTATCTGATTCCCTGATACACAGTTGTCTGAGGTGTTGGAGGCAGGGTTAAAGGAATGAGTTAGGGGAAGGATGGTTGCGGGATAAAATCTTTGGGATTTTTTGCTTTGCGAATGGGAATGGGGAGGAAAGGTTAGATACCACAGCAGCTTTCTGCTATAGAGCTGAAAGTGAAAATGGAGAATTGGATATCAGGAGCAATAGGAGAGATGTGGATCCATCTTCAGTCTACTCATTATTCTAGGAGCTGTGGCCCTCAGGGGATGTCTTCCGGGGATGGGATAAAACAAAGAGTGGGGGTAGGGTGGCTAGAAGGCGGAAGATCTCTGGGATCCACAGATGAGAGATCAAAACTGGGGTAAGCAAGGCTGCCATAGGTAAGCTTCTGCAGATCTGGGATACAGGGATTGGATCTGGGGAAACAGGGAGAAGAAAATAATTATAACCTTAATATAATCTAGTTTTAATGTTTTTTCTCCTTTAATGCTTAATAAATTCTGACCTAGTAAAGATTTCTTTGGATATGACATTATCATAAAAACTGCTTCCCTTTCTTTTGCTCTAATAAATGAATCAACTTTTTTCTTTCACTTCCTCTTGCACTTTTATCTGAGCAAAGCATCTTGAATAGACTTTGGATATTCAGTGTGAGGTTGAAGACAGGGTCCTTTCCCTTTTACCAAATAACTATCTATGACAGTTATCTGTTATAGAATCTGATTCACCTGGGAGATGGGCTCATGGACCTTCAGGGATCATGTTGAATGCCTTGACTGAGCTGGGAACACCCACCCTCTGTGGGTGGCACTGTCCCCTGGCTTGGATCCTGGATTGTGTAAACTGAAGAAGGGATTTGAGCAGTCTCAGCATTCATCACTGTCTGCTTCCTGATTGTGGGTGTGATGCGAGTAGCTGTTTAAAGTTTCTGCTGTCATGACTTCCTGCCATGATGAGCTCTAGCCTTTAGCTGTAAGACAAAGTAAACCTGTTCTCTTTTAGGTTGGTTTTGCTAAGACGCCATCTAATGAAGAGATAAAATATTCTTTCCTGCACACACAGTAATGTTTCTCAGAAATCAGCTGGCCATGTATATTATGGTCTGCCTCTGCATTCTGCGACATCTGTATTTCATCGTACATGGACTGTGTTACTTGCATATCATCTTATCTTGGAAAATATTTTCTTTGCAGTTACAGTGTTAATAAATTTAAATAAACTATTGCTAAAGGTGATTCTGTGGAATGCATGCGAGTGTAATTATTTCACAAAGTTACATGAGTTTTTATTTTTAATTATGTGCTTAATTTATTTTGTTCTTCTATTTATTTTAACCTATACATAAGAATATAAAATCTATAAGTATTAGTAGGATTCTACATGCTGTTTTGGTATGTGTATACAATTGCCTAATGTTTAAGTTTAGCTGAATACATTTATGACCTGAAAACTCAATTTTTTCTTCATGGCAAACATCTTCAAGACCATCTGTTCTTCCAGATTTTTGAAATGTACATTATATTACTGTTCCATACCTGAACTAACAATAATAAACTATCAGATCACATGATTTTAGCTTACATAAATGGAAAACCATATAAGGAGACAGTACCTCCTACATGCAAACAAAAAGTATTGTAGCATAATGTTGAGGCCAGTAGTGGTGTGCACTTCTTAACACAATACTAATGTGTTTTACAAGGAGACTTCTTGTCTGGCCAGTTTGATGAACATTTAGTACTTTGTCCCTTAGAACAAATCTAGCCATAACTCTGTCATTAAAAAAGCAGCTAGACACACAATTAGTAATGTGTGAAACCTGAATTAAATAAATTTAACTTGTAACAAATTTGGTGATATTGTGCCTTATTAATGATCTCAGGTTCTACTTAGTGGTCTGTCAATTATATTAATAAAATAAGATAAAATTCTTTCAATCTACTATTAGTCAGAAGATATCCAGACAGAAACAGCACTCTTTTATGGGTTAGGAATTAGAAAATTGAATCAATTTTTTTTAGACAAGACCAGGCATGCTCCATGTAGTATAGCCATAGACTGAATTCTTTAATAACTCAAGAAAGCAAGCTTGTTTAGGCAAAAGGGGGAAAACAAGGTAAGTAGGAATATATTAACTTTTCTGATTGCTCACAATCTTACATTTACTAAAAAAATAATTGCTCAATTTACTTTTGGGAGCTGAGCCAGTTTTAACATGCAGTATTATTTTCTGAATTGCCACAAAATATTATACATATTTATAGAATACTACATGATAATTAAATACATGTATATACTGGGTAATGAAATATAGGCAAACAATCAGTGAGACATATTTTGACATACCTATAATCCCAGTGCTTGGGAGACTGAGGCAGCAGAATTACGGAATCTTAATAAGTGTCAAGTTCTACCTATTGCTAAGTCCAGAGTATACTAACTTATGAAACAAGGAGCTTGACAGTTTGTAGCCAGCTTGGGATACATAGAAAGGCTCAAAAGAAACAAGCAAGGGTAAACATATAATTGTCTGTAATTTTAGAGGCAAATTAATAGTCTGACACAATTTCTCTAGAAAACATATTCATAGAACTAAGTGCAAATGCTTTCTATGGACTTTACTTTGAAGCAGCACCTTTTTGGATATGGAGAATCAGAATTAGGCAGAGGACACACTTCTTATATAGTAGGTCTCAGTCATTCCTTAGAAACACTCTACAACTAAAGTGGTATTTCAGAGATGCCATGAGAAAGCAGAAGGGTCTGAATTTACACATTGAGAGGGGTTAGACATGGAATTCCCTAGTACAGGGTTATAACCATAGCCAGGGAAGCTCCCTTGGTTGAGGAAAATCAAAAGGGATGGTCACATGTAATCATCTCAGCAAACATTTACATTCTCTTGGGAAACCAACACCTCCTTTCAGTAGATAGACTGTGAGTAGTAAACTCTAGCATCCTCGTGCATCTTCTTGCTTCAGTTACTCTACAGTGAGTGAGTTAGGAATCACCATTTCCCTTGTACACTATCCATTTTATGTGAACATCAAGTACTTCTGTTGATACAGGTAGTTCATCTTGCAGAATGGGCAAGACTTTATATCCTGAGAAATATGAATTCCTGGAGATCATATTTTCAGGGTATTATTTCTGATTATGTCCACTTACTAGCAAAATTGGCAAGGGACTACTAGTAGACATCTTAGTGCATCAGCTAGCTTCCAATCCTTTATTCACTAACCGCACTATGTAAAAAGAGTCTTCCCTCTTTTTGACTATCAAGAAGGCTTGGCACACTAGTCTAGTGAGAGAAGACACTTGACATAACTAGGGATGATGATAACTAAAGGGGTAAGAGCATAACATGTCCCCTGGCAAAGACAATCCTCCCTAAGAACCAAAACTTTTCACACTGACGTGTGCAATTCGTGGCCCACTGACCTGATATGGTTACACGTAGCTGAATATACAAACTTATATACTTACTTAAAATATCTCAAGATGTTTTAATGACTTCTTTTGGAAACTCAGTCATGCAGTTATTAAGCATAAACTTTGTAGAAGGGAAGGGCATGTCACAAGGAAGTAAGGTTGGATAATGAGTACTGGAGACATGTCCAAAATAGCAGAGACAGGGACAAACACTTCCTGAGCTGGCCATTGACATAATAGGAAAATTTTTGAATCAGTCCATTTTCCATTAATGTAACAAGGTTTTTAAGGCTAGACCACTTTTTAAAGAAAAGGGTTTGTTTAGATAACAAGATAGATAGGGAGATCAAGAACATCATCTTGTTTCTATTAAGGAATTTGTGGATGAATATTGCAGCATGATTAATAAAAACCCAGAGACAAATATTGTGGTTCAGCCTAAAGGTCAGAAAAACAAAATAGCCAACCATGACTCTTACCTCTACCTCAGTCTGAGATGGTGATTCTGCCTCCAAGTATCCTCAGAATGAGACTATCTAAAAGCTGTGTCCTCCAGTCTTATATGCCTGTCTAGTGCTGGGATTAAAGGCTTGCACCACTACTGCCTGGTTTCTGTGGCAAACTAGTGTGGCAACTGGGATTAAAGGTGTGTGTCACCACTAACTTGTCTTTAAGGCTGACCAGTGAGGCTGTTTTACTCCCTGATCTTCAGGCAAGTTTTATTTATTTAAACACAAATGAAATATCACTAGAGGATATTATATAATGCAAAGCAAGTATGAAAGCAAGGCTATAGGGACAGACAATCTCCTTCTGCTTAAATATAACACATCACTATTCTATAATCCTAGAAGCTAACGATTTCAATACATGAGCTCTTTCATGAGCTCTTGAGACCCTGCAAGAACTATGGATCCATTCTAATTGTGCTGCCTTGAGGATCCTGATCTTCTCTTAGACTCAGTGTCTTAACAATTATACTACCTCTAATATCCCCCACATCCCAGTAGTGACCAGTATTAGAGTATTTGAACACTGTAAAAGAAACCGCAGTCAAACAACAAAGAGAGTAAACTCTAATTCCACCTATTGGGTCTAATATCAATGTATTCTAATCACTAGGAACAAACACCATTGACTTAGACTGTATATACATATGTCCACTAAATTCATGGGCATTGAATAATATAACATCTTATCATTGAAAGCTATCAACTATAATCCAATACACCATCTATTCATTTGCAAAATATTTCCAGGAATGTAAATGCATAGTGAGGTTTCTTTTTGGATAGAGAGGCATGTGATCAATTATATTGTAGTCATGATTTAAATTATTTGATTTTTACTTAAATCAAAATACCAACAGATATCATACTAGGGGCTTAGCATTTGTTGGCAGACTGAATATAAAGCAACACCTAACTTGGTCTTAGTCATTGGGAAGTCGTGTTGCCAAGTGTGCATATAACACACCCAACATTGAAGTTATGGCCACAGTGCTCATTAACTACCTTCTATTAGCCTTTTACTGGCCAATGAGGACCTATTTGCTTCAACTGCTTAACTTCTTAGTTCATCAACCATGATGTATGATGAATTCAAGCATTTGTTACAAAAATCTTCCTAATTTATACTAACAGTCTTTTATTTTCACTGATACTTTTCCAGTTTTAATTGTGTCTGATTTCTCTTCTTCAATGCCCATATCTAGCCAGTCAAATCATCACAACTGCCTATGATTTCAGCGTTTTACCCCAATCTAGTTTTGCACATTGGAATGACTTTCCATGCCTTACTGTTTCTCAGAGCAACTTTCTCTCGCAATTGTGATTATAGATATGGGCATCACATTTAAAGTCAACCAACCTATGGAGCAAACTCCATCTTCCCTGTAGCACAAATTCTAATTGGTCTTAATATTAAAACCCAGAGTCAGATATTAGAGTGTTGATCTTGCTGAAAGATCGGAGAAGTAAAGGAGCCTGCCACTAGAGACATTTTTTACTTCTACCGAATCCTCAGAGCAAAGTAGACAACTTCCTGTCTCCACAAATCCTCAGACAGAATGTGCTGAATTTCTGTCTCCTCTCCCCTTATATTCCTCTCTCCGCCGAGCCATAACCCTTTTTATCTCTACCTCCCTAGTGCTGGGATTAAAGGCCTGTGACTCCCAAGTACTGGGATTATTAAAGGTGTGAGCCATCACTGCCTGGCTCTGTTTCTCTTTTAGACTAGATCAATCTCTTGTATCCCAGGGTGGCCTTGAACTCACAGAGATCTGTCTGCCTCTGCCTCTCTTGTGCTGGAGTAAAGGTATATGCCACCACTGCCTGGCCTCTACAGCTAACTAGTAGTTTAGCTCTGCACTCTGATCTTGTTAGATCACAAATAAATTATCAACTCTCTGCCATGAGTCATAGCCCCTTTCCATCCCAATACAGCCACAATCAGGAACTGATAATGCAAAGCAGTGTCAGTGCAACAGAAATTAATTTCATAAGAGATGAGATAATCTCATCACCTTCTTTGTGGTCTACACCCTTGTTCATCGCTGAGCTCAGATATAACTGTTCTTTTCAAATGAAGAGCTGATTAGTCAATCTGACAGAAACCAGCTCATGATAGGAAGATACATATATAAACATGTGTGTGTATGTGTATGAATGTATATATGTATATCCACTCACTATACCAACTACAAATAAATCATATTTGTTGTTAAGACCAGACTTTTGGAGAATGTCACAAACCTAATCAATGCCCACTCCACTCTCTTATACAAATAGAAGGCAGTTAAGTAATTTTTTATTATTAGAATTAAAAATTACAAAAAGAAAGAAAAAGTGAGTAAACAGTGTGTATGAGAAAACTTTCATCACTATAATTAAATCACTAGCTCAGGTCCACAATTAGATGTTTAAAGTCAAGTTGGTTGTAATTGGTTAGACCTTTGGTGGGGCCAGTGGTGGTGAAGCACAGCTGAAACACATGTAGAACCATGTAGACCCCTTGGTTGTAACTGGTTAGACTTTTGGTGGGGCCAGTGGTGGTGCAACACAGTTGAAACACATGTAGAAGGGGTCGTCCAGAGGCCACGTCTGGAATACGAAGCCAGGACTGAATAAATGCTATCAATGTCATAACTATAAGAACTGCCAAGGAGTCCAAGAGAATGTTCTCACAAGCACAAGTACACAAACAAATACCCTTCCTAAGGCATTTGTTCCTTTTCTTCTGGCCAAAGACCTCCCACTAGGTCCACCTCCCGAAGGCTCTACCACATGGCTAGAGCAGAAATCTGTGGGTCAAACTTCAATTGCAATCATCAAGGAAGAGCACTCATATTCAACCTAAACATTAGCCTATGATTATATGAATATCAGATATGGGATGCCCTAAACATTAAAACAAGTTTGCCACAGTGTCAAAGTGTTATTGCAAGATTGTTTCTAAGAAGACATAAAACAAGCCAGTTAAAACATTTATTTATATGTATAAATACCTTATAAATGAAACAAACAGAAAAAGAACATCTGTTTGACAATCATTAGACTGAGATGGGCAGCCATCTGGGTCACTGAGTAATTGGCTTTCAAAAGAAGATCTTAATCCTGTTATTTTGTCAGAAAATTGTTTACGCCTATGTCAGGAATTCAAAATTCTTTACAAAAAGCTGTTTTGAATACTCTTGCAGGGATTAGTTTGACATACTTTTCCTTTACAAATATTAAAAGCTGTAATCAGGAATCAGAGAAATACTGGGTAATTATAGCAAATGCAATGTTTCATAAATATGTGTGGACAATTAAACGTGGTATATAAGTATATATAGCTTTAAGAAGAAATGTATAAAATCAATTTTGATAAATTATTTTCAGAAACAAACAAATCTAACAAAAAATTTTGATCAGGTAAAGTTATGAAGAAGATATAGTTTAAAACATAAACATATTGTATATGGAGAATGTTTACCCTTTTAATGGAAAAGATAGAGTTTGCCATATCCATGAAATATTTAAAAACAGCTTATATACATCTCTGAAGATAAAAGGCTTAAATCAAGTTATAACCTAAAAAGGATTGGAAAGTACATTTATCAAATAGGATTGTTCTATTCTTCCTGTCTCGACATCACCCATTCTATCCTTAAGATCCCCAGAGCTTGAGAGAAGGAAAGCATCAGAGAAGGAACAAATGCCTTAAGAATTTTATCTGCTTGTGTACTCTGCAAATTACCAGCAGCCAAACTGGTGGTGTGACAAGGTTGGGATGTTAGTAATTAGTTTGATAGTCCTGATTCTGTCAAATGGGAACTGACTGACCTCACACCAGTACATCAGGAGAGTTGAGTCAACAGCTTCTCCAATGCCAGTAACTCTTGATGCCTTGGAGGTCAGAAAATTGAGACCTGTTTAAAGGATGTCTAACAGTATTTGCCTTTTACGATTTCTCAAATTTACTGAGAGGGGCTGAGAATTATGGTGGGGGCTGTGGAAGGAAGAGGGAAAGATCAAACAAACATGGCTGCAGGAATTTCTGATAGGAGAAAGGGGCTTTAAGCAAAAGAGAAAGAGCAGCTCTTGCAAGTAGGGATTGTTCCACTTCCTGACTGAAGCGAACACTGTAGAGGAACAAAGGAGTGAGCTCATCTGAATGGAAGAGCTCAGAGCCAAGAATGATGGGGCCAGAAAAACAGGCAACCTCTAACAGACGCCATACTTGAATTTTGTAAGACTTTCTGTGTCCTCACATGTTGCCTGTATTCTAAATAAGGGCATCCCACCACTCAGTATTGAGGCAGAAAGTTTCCAAAAGAAAGAAGTGACCTTAATGTAAAATAATTCTAAAATTCTAATAATAAAAAGTGCTTTATAATGTTTAATTTTCTTCTCTAACATCCATAAGTAATAAACCATATCTTTATCTCTCAGGAGAACTAAATAAAAATTGTTAGTTTTCAGGGGTTGGGGGGAGTTAGGCACAGTAAAATGAGCTATTTGTGTTGTTTACTACAGATGGAAAATAACAAAGTTCATGACAAGATGTTAGTATCAAAATTTTATGAACATTCATTTACTCGTTTTCCATGATTCATGCTCACTGTGTTCCTATTTAGAAGTACATTAAAAGGTGTTGAATAATACATTCTCTACTGAGGACTAAGCTCCAAAAGGAGTTGAGCTCTATAGTCATTTTCTGAACTATTGTTAAGACTAAAATTCAACTATATTTCAATGCCAGCAGCAGATATAGAAACATTAATTTGCAGGATTATTGATTTTAGGTGTACTTCATCTTTTAAAAATATTTTATTTTTAAAGTCAAATATAACTTTTTTCCTCTTTTTAATTTCTTTTATTGAGATAAGTATTTTTCTCCACTCTCCTCCCTTTCTCTCCCCTGCCCTTACACTCTCTCCAATGATCTCCACAATCCCAATTTACTCAGGAGATATTGTGGTTTTCGACTTTTCATGTAGATTAGATTCATGTATGTATCTCTTAGGGTCCTCTTTGTTGTCTAGGTTTTCTAGGATTGTGAACTGTAGGCTGGATTTTCTTTGCTTTATGTCTAAAAGCCACCTAAGAGTGACTACATATGATATTTGCCTTTCTGGGTCTGGGTTACCTCACTCAATATGATGTTTTCTTTTTTGTTTGTTTGTTTGTTTGTTTGTTTGTTTTTTATTTATCTATTTATTTATTAAAGATTTCTGCCTCCTCCCCACCACCACCTCCCATTTCCCTCCTCCTCCCCCAATCAAGTCCCCCTCCCTCATCAGCCCAAAGAGCTGTCAGGGTTCCCTGCCCTGTGGGAAGTCCAAGGACCTCCCACCTCCTTCCAGGTCTAGTAAGGTGAGCATCCAAACTGCCTAAGCTCCCACAAAGCCAGTACGTGCAGTAGGATCAAAACCCAGTGCCATTGTTCTTGACTTCTCAGCAGTCCTCATTGTCCACTATGTTCAGCGAGTCCAGTTTTATCCCATGTTTTTTCAGACCCAGTCCAGGGGCCTTGGTGAGTTCCCGATAAATCATCCCCATTGTCTCAGTATGTGGGTGCACCCCTCGCGGTCCTGAGTTCCTTGCTCGTGCTCTCTCTCCTTCTGCTCCTGATTTGGACCTTGAGATTTCAGTCCGGTGGGTCTCTGTCTCTGTCTCCTTTCATCGCCTGATGAAGGTTAATATCCAGGCTCAACTATGTTCATAGCAGCATTGTTTGTAATAGTCAGAACCTGGAAACAACCTAGATGCCCTTCAATGGAAGAATGGATGCAGAAAGTATGGAATATATACATATTAGAGTACTACTCAGCAGTAAAAAACAATGACTTCTTGAATTTTGCATGCAAATGGACGGAAACAGAAAACACTATCCTGAGTGAGGTAAGCCAGACCCAAAAAGAGGTTCATGGGATGTACTCACTCATAATTGGTTTCTAGCCATAAATAAAGGACATTGAGCCTATAATTCGTGATCTGAGAGAAGCTAAATAAGAAGGTGAACCCAAAGAAAAACATATAGTCAATATGATGTTTTCTAGCTCCATCCATTTGCTGGCAAATTTCAAGATGCCATTATTTTTTTTCTGCTCTGTAGTACTCCATTGTGTAAAAGTATCACATCTTCTTTATCCATTCTTCAGTCAAGGGGCATTTAGGTTGTTTCCAGGTTCTGGCTATGACCAGTAATGCTGCCATGAACATAGTTGAGCACATGTCCTTGTCATATGATTGAGCATTCTTGGATATATACCAAAAGTGGTATTGCTAGGTCTTGAGGTAGGTTGTTCAATACTTTTCTAAGAAATTGTTATATTGATTTCCAAATCAGCTGTACCAATTTTCACCAGCAATGGAGGAGGGTTCCCTCTAACCCACATCCTCTCCTGCATAAGCTGTCATTAGTATTTTTGATCTTGGCAATTCTGACAAGTGTAAGATGGAATCTAAGAGTTGTTTTGATTTGCATTTCTCTGAAAGCTAAGGATGTTGAGCATTTCCTTAAGTGTCTTTCAACCATTTTAGATTCATTTGTTGAGAGTTCTCTGTTTCAATCCATATTTTTTATTGGATTATTTGCTTTTGATGACCAATTGAGTTCTTTGTATAATTTGGAGATCAGCCCTGTGTCTGATGTGGGGTTGGTGAAATTTTTTTCCCATTCTGTAGGCTGCCGTTTTGTCTTGTTGACCATGTCCTTTGCTTTACAGAAGATTCTCAGTTTCAAAGCATCCCATTTACTAATTATTTCTCTCAGTGTCTGTGCTACTGGGGTTATATTTAAAAAGTTATCTTCTGTGCCAATGTGTTCAAGTGTACTTCCTGCTTTCTCTTCTATAAGGTTCAGTGTGGTTGGTTTTATGTTGAGGTCTTTGATCCATTTGGACTTGAGTTTTGTGCATGGCCATAGATATGAATCTATTTTCATTCTTTTACATATCAATGTCTAGTTATGCCAGCACCATTTGTTGAATATGCTTTCTTTTTTCCATTTTACATTTTTTGTGTCTTAGTCAAATAGCAGGTGTTCGTAGGTGTGTTGATTGATATCCGGGTCTTTGATTCAGTTCCATTCATCATCCTGTCTGTTTTTATGCAAATACTAGATTGTCTTAAGTACTGTAGCTCTGTAGTCAGTGATTGTGATGCCTCCAGAAGTTCTTTTATTATACAGGATAGTTTTTGGCTATCCTGGGGGTTTTGTTTTATTTGGTTTTGGGTTTTTTTTTTTTTTTTTGCTTTTCCATAAGAAGTTGAGTATTGGGTTTTTTTTGTATGAAGAATTTTGCTGGAATTTTGATGGGCATTTCATTGTATCTGTAGATTGCTTTTGGTAAAACTTCCATTTTTATTTACTATGTTAATTCTACCTACCCAAGAACATGGGAGATCTTTCCATTTCCAGGTGTCTTCTTCAATTTCTTTCTTCAACGGTTTAATGTTCTTGTCACAAAGGTCTTTCACTTTCTTGGTTAGAGTTGATACAAGAAATTTTATGTTATTTGTGGCTATTGTGAAGAGTGATGTTTTTCTGATTTCTTTCTCAGTCCACTTATCATCTATATAAAGGAGGGTTACTGATTTTTTGAGTTTATCTAGTATCTGCTATATTACTGAAAGTGTTTATGAGTTGTGTTGCGGGAGGTCCTTCCGCTCCTCCAGCCAATAGCCGCCAAGATACCAGCCCATTGGGGCGTGGTATCTTTCCCTTTAAAAAAAGCGGCCACTTCCCTCCTCTCTCTCTTTACTTCCTGCTCCGGTTCCGGCGACTAGACTTCTTCCTAATTGCGTGCGTAGAGGGCTGTTGTCTGGGACGGTGATTTGTAAGTTTATTCCCTTTTAAATAAATACCACCCTATTAATCACAATTCCAAACTGGTGTGGGATTGTTTATGACTTGCGCCTTCATCTGGCGCCCAACGTTTGGTTTTAGAACCCCTCCTTCCCCCGCTCGGCTGCCGGCCGCCAGTTCGGCCGGCCGCGGCCTGTGCCTTGCGGCCTGTGCCTTGTGCGTGGAGCCAGCAGTTTAACATAAATCATCACGCAGTGGCTTTTCTTGCTGCAGTTCTTTATATTTTCCCTTTAGACACCTCAGATTGACTTCAAGTCCCCACGCAGCCTATCGTTTGCCTCGCTACTTGGATTTAAATTCCACAGGCCCGCGTAGTCTCTACCCACGTGGTTTGCTCTTTTCTGAATCGTTTTCAAATCTCCCTTGCAAGCGCAGCTCTTAAGCGGAGCGAACCAGAGCACGCGGTTACCGGTTGCGGAAAGCTGCAACCCCTTGGGACGACACTGTCACGTGGAGGCATACACGGCTTCCGGGTTACTCTTCTCTACCCCTGGATTCTGGGTTTATGGTTCCGTGTACGGAATTGATTTAATTACATTTACTTTGTTGAGCAACTTGCATTTCCCAGTTTTTAACAAATACTAGGCGGACACTGAAACAGGACCCCGTTTTCGTCGCGACTTGGGAACAGCGCCACCTGCTGGATAATAGGTAATATGGCAGTTTTCGTTTCCAACATGAATTTTACTATTTTGACTACCAAAACAATGGGTTTTTTCATGCAAGGTTTATACGACTATGGAGATAACTTAATTTACTGGTTACTAGGTTTCAGTATTCTTTTGAATATTCTATTATTTAGGAAAAATATGGTCCTAAGAACCATACAATCTTTACCAGAAACTAATACAGGTCAGGAGATTCAGGATTCAAAAGCTTTGAAATCACAGGTGCAGAATGGGGACCAAAAAATTGATACCTCAGTGAAATCACTAGAAACACATGTAGCTCAGGAGATTCAGGATTTAAGAGAGACAATGATAAAAAGACTTGAAATGATTGAAGAAATTATTGGAGCTGGTGAACAGAGTAAGAAGGCACAAGGACAGGATACAATGCCACCACCAGCTATTAGATCTGGCTTACCCAGGGTTTTAGCGACATACCCTGTAATTCATTCTGACAAAGCGTCAACTTCTAAAGGCTCAAAGGGAGTCAGAGAAGCTAGATGGATGCCAATAGCAATGAATGATCTAAAAGAAATTAAGCAGGCAATTGTTACCTTTGGCTTGCACTCTGCATATGTTAAGGAAATGATAAGGACTTGGGCTTCTAATGCTAGAGCTACCCCCCACGATTTCCATCAGTTAGTGTCTGCAGTCTTAGATAATGGACCTTCCTTGATGTTTGGAATCTATTTCAGAGAAGAATCCAAACATATGGAACAGCAAGGAAGAGCAAAAGGTGTGGAGGTTTCCCAAGATCAAATTCTTGGTGTAGGAGAATATGCTGACCCACAGGTCCAAGCTCTTTATGATGATGAAGTACTGTGTTTATGTCACCAAGCAGCTTTAAATTCTTGGAATAGGCTACAAGATCCAGCAAAAAGGGTTGAATCATATACCAGAATTAGGCAGGGACAGAGAGAACCCTTTATTGACTTTTTGCAAAGATTAATTAAGGCTCTGGACATAGGGGTAACAGACCCAGAAGCTAGACGACTACTTCTTGAATCTCTAGCTTTTGAGAATGCAAACATAGAATGCAAAAAGATAATTGGGCCTTTAAAGTTTAGATCAGCACCTATGGATGAATGGATTCAGCATACAATGAATGTCGAGACGTTTAGCTATAATGATGAATCTTGGGTAGGAGAAGCGATTTCCAAAGCAATGAGGAGACATCAAACTGCCAGGTGTTTTAATTGTGGTAAATTAGGACATCTGAAAAGGGATTGCAGGCAAAGGATTTCTAGGAATAATATCCCGTCTGGGAATGACAAAAATAGGAGACCTCGGCCTTCAGGTATATGTAGGAGATGCGGTAAAGGCCGACACTGGTCCAACGAATGCAGGTCAACAACAGACAGACAAGGCAACCCGATACAGTCGGGAAACTCCTTGAGGGGCCTCTCGCAGGCCCCCAAGCCAACAGTGGCCCAGTCATTCCCAGTCACCGTAGAGAACGTGCCTCACCAAGAAAATTAAAAGCTCCAATTTCTGCTGTAAAAAATATTACTGGTCTAAATGATGAATTACACATGGAGGATGAGTCAAAAAACCCAGTAGGACAGAGTAAACGTATATTTTGGCAGACTTCTATTAATGATCAAAGACCAAAGCTAAGAGTCTGTATAAATGGCACTTTTATTGAAGGCTTATTAGACACAGGTGCGGATGTAAGTATCATTACCCCAGAATCTTGGCATCCGAATTGGCCTCTTCAAGAGGTAGATGTTCAGTTCCTGGGAATTGGAACCCTATCTCGTGTAAAACAAAGCACAAGATGGGTTGAATGCATAGGGCCTGAAGGGCAAATAGGAAGACTAAGGCCATATATTGCGAATATCGCAATAAATTTATGGGGCCGCGACCTGCTACAGCAATGGAATACCCAGATTAACATTCCTGTAGTTCCAGGAACTCATAATTCTGGGAAGGATATGATGAGGTATTATGGGAAAAGGTCACCAACCATTCAGGCTGTACAAGAACATACAGCAAATACCAAACCTTTAGAGGTACCAACAGCCCTACCTTTAAAATGGCTAACTGAGAAGCCAATATGGATCAAACAGTGGCCTCTAGCTGAAGATAAATTACAGGCATTGGAACAGCTGGTGCAAGAGCAACTAGATGCTCAACATATTGAAGAATCAACCAGCCCTTGGAATTCTCCTGTGTTTGTTGTAAAAAAGAAATCCGGTAAATGGAGAATGGTGACAGATTTAAGAGCTGTCAACAAGGTAATTCAACCTATGGGCCCACTACAATCTGGAATTCCTTTGCCTTCTCTATTACCAAAAGGATGGCCTCTTATAGTTATTGATTTGAAAGATTGTTTTTTCACCATACCGTTACAAGAAAAGGATAGAGAAAAATTTGCCTTCACAGTGCCTACTTATAATAATTCTCAGCCTAATAGGAGATATCAATGGACTGTCCTCCCACAGGGTATGCTCAATAGTCCTACATTGTGCCAATATTTTGTAAATAAGCCATTGGAAATAATTCGTAAACAATTCCCCAAGTCCATAATTTACCATTACATGGATGACATCTTGTTATCTGATTCAAATAAAGATACTTTAGAAAGGATGTTTGAAGAAGTAAAGAAAATCTTGCCTAGGTGGGGATTACAAATTGCCCCTGAAAAGATTCAAAGAGGAAATTCTATTAATTACCTAGGTTACAGAATAGGGTTAGAGAAAATTAAAACGCAAAAGGCACAAATTAGGCGAGACAGGTTAAAGACTCTTAATGATTTCCAAAGATTGTTAGGAGACATTTCCAGTCTACGACCAGCTGTTGGGATAACACCTGATCTAATAGTTCATTTAAACAAAACCTTAGATGGTGATAAAGATTTGAATAGTCCAAGAAAACTGACAGCTGAAGCAGAAAAGGAACTGACAATGATTGAGGAAAAATTACAGGAGGCACATGTGGATAGGGTGAACCCAAATCTTAGCTGCATCCTAGTCATATTGCCTTCCAGAATTTCTCCTACAGGGATTCTAATGCAGAGGGAAGATATTATTTTAGAGTGGATATTTATACCTAATAAACCAAGTAAAAAATTAAAAACTTATGTGGAAAAAGTCTCTGAATTAATTATAAAGGGTAAACTGAGACTTCGTCAACTAGCAGGTATAGACCCAGCAGAAATTATAGTGCCTTTTACTACTGAAGAAATAAAAAAGTTATGGGAAGACAATGAACCATGGCAAAGAGCTTGTGCTAATTTTTTGGGAGAAATTAATAGCAACTATCCCAAAAGTGGTAGACTTAACCTAATAAAGAGAACTTCTTGGATTCTTCCTAGAATTGTACGTGATGCTCCAATAACTGGAGCCCGTACATTCTATACTGATGCAAATAAATCAGGGAAAGCAGGTTATAAGTCAGATGAATTGAGTAAGGTGGAACAAAGCCCTTATAATTCTGTCCAGAAGGCAGAATTATATGCCATTCTTATGGTGCTAAGGGATTTTAAAGAACCTCTTAATATAGTTACAGATTCACAATATGCAGAAAGAGTTATCTTGCATATTGAAACTGCTGAATTTATACCAGATGACACAGAGTTGACTTCATTGTTTATCCAGGTACAAGACATAATCAGGAACAGGCTTTGTCCGATGTACATAACACACATCCGGTCCCATACAGGTCTGCCTGGTCCTCTAGCACAAGGCAACGCTGAGATTGATCAATTATTGATTGGAAGCGTGTTGCAGGCCTCAGAATTTCATAAGAAGCATCATGTCAATAGTAAAGGCCTAAAGAAAGAATTTTCCATTACATGGCAACAAGCTAAGGACATTATAAAGAGATGTCCTACTTGTTCCTTCTATAATCAAACACCATTGCCTGCAGGGAGTAACCCAAAGGGTACTAAGAGAAATGAAATCTGGCAGATGGATGTGTTCCACTTTATGGAATTTGGTAAATTAAAATATGTACACCACACCATAGACACGTATTCAGGTTTTCAATGGGCTACTGCCCTGAGCTCAGAAAAGGCTGATTCAGTAATCACACATCTATTGGAAGTTATGGCCATCATGGGAATACCTGCACAAATAAAGACAGACAATGGTCCAGCATATGTATCTAAGAAAATGAAACGCTTTTTTGCTTATTATAATATAAAACACATTACAGGTATACCACATAATCCCACAGGTCAGGCAGTTATAGAAAGATCAAATCGTACTATAAAGGATATGCTGAACAAACAGAAAGGGACCGAAAATACCCCCAGAAATAGATTACATAATGCTTTATTGACCTTGAATTTTCTTAACGCTAATGAGAAAGGAACGACAGCAGCAGAAAGACATTGGATAATGGAAAAGTCTGCTGAACTAAATCAACCAATTTATTTCAAAGATGTGCTGACCTCTCAATGGAAGCCAGGAGATGTGCTACGTTGGGGAAGGGGTTTTGCTCTTGTTTCCACAGGAGAAGAAAAATTGTGGATACCATCAAAATTAATAAAGGTTCGATTTGAAGAGGAGAAACCTCTTGGAAAGGAGAAATGACAGCTCATCCACAATGATGATATTCCTACAGGTGGTAAGAAAAACATATAGAATGGGGGCAGGGTTCTGTTCTTATCTCCACAGGAAAACACTCATCTTTGAAAAATTCAAGGGATCCTGGATGTTTGGATACTGACAGATGGAAAAATACTTGCCCAATAGGAACTATTAAGAAAACTGAATAAGTTGTGTAAGTAAAATATACTAAACCATATTTCTAAATTTATAGAGCTGGTTTTGAAGTTGGACTCTGGCTCAGTCCCTCTCCAATTCCAAGCCTGTTGGTAAGAGAAAAACCCAGAGTTTCTGGAGTTTCTGTCTCATGTCAAGAGCCATGATAGGGGACAGAAAGAAATATGAGTTTAGAAAACATCTTTGCTTTTCTTCATATCTATCATATTTTTCATTGAATATATCTATCATTCCTTTCATTGAATATATATATGTGTGTGTGTGTGTATGTGTGTGTGTGTATGTCTATATGATTGATGTTTAAGTTTTTCACAATGAACAATGAGTTTTTCCTGAAGTGACATTTGAAGTTTCCAGGAAGAAGATGGGGCCCCACAACAACAACTCCACCTGGTTGATATGATGTCATGATACTGATAGCGCTACTACAAGACCTGTTTTGGATACCAGCTGCACAAGACAGTTCCAACTTGGTTAGCTGAAATGGTGCACATCTTTACAACATTCTGGCCAGACCTGCACAAAATACTCAGAGACTATTTGCAATTTTAAAAGACATCGATCTTGAAATTTAACCATCATTTTACTTTCACAGGATCCCCCAGAAAGAACGTCGCCCCCATGACAGCTGGAAGTAACTCTAGAGGACGACGTCCCCTCTCCCAGTAAAGTTTGCCCTTGGGTTTAGGGACATCATTTAGGGGTTGATTATAAATTGGTATATGGTTGAGGGTTGGGGAAGGAATTTTATAATAAGCTCAGGGATCATTTGAAAAAAAAAAAAAAAAGAGGGATAATAGATTGGTACTTGTTGGTACTTGTGAGTTATTGTTTTGAGACAAATGTATTGGTATCGATTCTTATATATTGATACAAAGTGAAATTATATTGACTATTGTATGCATGCATGTTTCTACCTCTGTTTAAAAACATTTTTTATGTATTGACATATATTGTATTGATATATATTGTATATATTTACCATATTGCAGTGTACATTTCTACCTCTGATTAAGATATTTACATATTGCTTGTGTATTGATATATATTTACCATACTGCAATGTATATTTGTACATTGCTTATATTTGGAGGTCATTGTCCTCATTTGTTTCACAGTTATTTATTGTCTTAGTCTTTAAGTTAGATAGGTATTGAGAATTATATAGATCAATAGTATTCTAAGTTTGTCATTTATAATTAGACTAATCAGGTTCTTTAGATACATAGAGATTATACTCAGTATAGATAGATAATCTTCAACCTCTTCAAAGAGCTGTAGAAAATGGCCTTTAATCTAACTCAGAGTTTTGTGGTAGTGAGACACAATTGCTCCTGGCAACACCGCTCTATTCCCGAGAGAATGTTGAGCACCAAAGACACTCCACCCGGAGCCTTTCTTCTTGGCTGAACTGGCCTTTGGGTAAAGAAATGCCCATACCTCAACCACTGACAGAAATACAGAGTATCTGTGAATGGAAAAAACAGGACTGTCATATCCTGCCAAGACAGGGTAAGATAGTTTTGACAAGTTTCTTGCCTTTGAAAATGGTGTGTCAGTTATGTTAGGCCTTAGCCAAAGTTGGTTGCTTCAACGCTGCAAACGTGACCTTGGGTGATTGCCCAGGTAGCTAGTTGTCTCTGTGATTTGTTGCATGTTTTAGAAGTTGTTTGATTGCACTTCCTAATTACTCAGGTAACATTATTTCCCTTCTCAGATCTTCGATGGGGTTGAAGACTATATAAATGTAGTTACTTTCGACTCATGACTTAGCCAAGCTATTTATTATATAAGACCTAAGATAGTTAGAATAGGATATTTGTACTTATTGTATATAATTTCATAGTAGGTTTAGAACTCTCTTACTTAAATAAAAGGGGGAGGTGTTGCGGGAGGTCCTTCCGCTCCTCCAGCCAATAGCCGCCAAGATACCAGCCCATTGGGGCGTGGTATCTTTCCCTTTAAAAAAAGCGGCCACTTCCCTCCTCTCTCTCTTTACTTCCTGCTCCGGTTCCGGCCACTAGACTTCTTCCTAATTGCGTGCGTAGAGGGCTGTTGTCTGGGACGGTGATTTGTAAGTTTATTCCCTTTTAAATAAATACCACCCTATTAATCACAATTCCAAACTGGTGTGGGATTGTTTATGACTTGCGCCTTCAGAGTTGTAGAAGTTCCTTGGTAGAATTTTTGGGGTCACTCATGTAAACTATAACATCATCAGCAAATAGTGAGAGTTTGACTTCTTTTTTTTCCAATTTGTATTCCCTTGATCTCTTTTATATCTTTATTGCTTTAGCTAGAACCTCAAGAACTATATTGAATAGATATGGAGAGAGTGGACAACCTTGTCTTGTTCCTGATTTCACTGGAATCACTTTGAGTTTCTCTCCATTTAGTTTGATGCTGGCTTTTGGCTTGCTGTATATTTCCTTTCTTATATTTAGGTATGTTCCTTGTATCCTTGCTCTCTCCGAGATCTTTATCATGAAAGGATGTTGCATTTTGTTGAAGTCTTTTTCAGCATCTAATGAGATGATTTGTGTGTGTTTTTTTTCAGTTTATTTATATGGTGAGTTACATTGACAGATTTTTGTGTGTTGAACCATTGTTGCATCTCTGGGATGAAGCCTACTTGGTCATGGTGGATAATTTTTCTGATGTGTTCTTGGATTCTGTTTGGAAATATTTTATTGAGTATTTTTGCATAAATGTTCATGAGTGAGATTGGTTTGTAATTCTCTTTCCTAGTAATGTGTCTGTGTGGTTTGGATATCAGGGTAATTGTAGCTTTGTAAAAAGAGTTTGGCAATGTTCCTTCTGTTTCAGTTGTTGAAACAATTTGAGGAGTATTGATATTAATTCTTATTTGAAAATCTTATAGAATTCTGCACTGAAACCATCCGGTTCTCGGCGTTTTTAGGTTGGAAGACTTTTGATGAATGTTTCCATTTCTTTAGCGGTTATAGGTCTATTTGATTTGTTGATCTGTTCTTGATTTAATTTTGGTAAATATATTTATCCAAAAAATTGTCCATTTCCTGAAAGTTTTCCAATTTTGTGAAGTGCAAGTTTTCAAAGTATGACCTTAAAATTCTCTGGATTTCCTCAGTGCCTGTTGTTCTGTTCCCCTTTTTGTTTCTAATTTTCTTAATTTGGATATTCTTTCTCTGCTCTTTGGTTAGTTTGGATACATGTTTGTCTATTTTGTTGATTTTCTCCTAAGAATCATCTCTTTGTCTCATTGATTTTTTTGTATTATTTTCTTTGTTTCTATTCTGTTGATTTCAGCTCTCAATTTGATTATTTCCTGCCATCTAGTCCTCATGGGTGAGTTTGTTTCTTTTTGTTCTAGAGTTTTCAGGTTTTCTGCTAACTTACTAGTGGGATTTTTCCAGTTTCTTTATGTATGCATTTAGTGCTATGAACTTTCTTAACATTACTTTCATTATGTCCTATAAACCTGGGTATGTTGTGTGGTCATTTTCATTGAATTTTAGGAAGTCTTTAATTTCTTCCTTTGTTCCTTGAGCCATTGGTGATTTAGGTAAGCACTGTTTATTTTCTATGTGTTTGTTGACTTTCTAAAATTATGCTTGCTGTTGCATTCTAATTTTAAGCTATGATGATCCAATAAGATACATGGGATATTCCAATTGTTTTGTATCTGTTGATGTTTGCTTTGTTACCTAGCATGTGGTCAATTTTTGAGGAGATTCCATGAATTATTGAGTAGAAGGTATATTCCTTTATGTTTGAATGGAATGTTCTATAGATGTCTGTTAAGCCCCATTGAGTCATAAAATCTATTGGTCCCCTTATTTCTTTGTTAATTTTCTATCGGACAGACCTGTCCAATGGTGTAAGTAGAGTGTTGAAGTCTCCCACTATTAGTGTGTAGGTTTTAATGTGTGATTTAAGTTTTATTGATGTTTCTTTTACACATGAAAGTGCCCTTGTATATGGTACATAGATGTTCAGTACTGAGATTTCCTCTTGATGGATTTTCCTGTGACAAATATGAAATGTCATTCTTTGTCTCTTTTTATTAATTTTAGTTTGAAGTCTATTTTGTTAGATTATTAGGAAGCTATACCAACTTATTTCTTAGGTCTATTTCAATGGAAATTTTTTCCCAACTATTTACTCTGAGGCAATTTCTGTCTTTGAGGTTAAGGTGTGTTTCTTGTATGCAGCAGAAAGATGGATTCTGTTTTCACACCCAATATGTTAGCCTCTATCTTTTTATATTGAGTTGAGTCCATTTATATTAAGGGATATTAATGATTACTGATTGCTAGTTCCTGTTATTCTAGTTATCATTTTTGGTGATATTATTGTGTATGTGTTCCATATTTTGGGATTTGCTGTTGTGAGATCATCTATTGTCTGTGTTTTTGTGAATGTAGCTGACATCCTTGGGTTGGAAATTTTCTTCTGGCACTTTGTGTAGGGCTAGGTTTGTGGATAGGTTTTGGTTAAATTTGGTCAAGAAATATTTTGTTTTGTCAATCTATGGTGATTGAAAGTTTTGCTGGGGCCGGGCCGTGGTGGCGCACGCCTTTAATCCCAGCACTCGGGAGGCAGAGGCAGGCGGATCTCTGTGAGTTCGAGACCAGCCTGGTCTACAGAGCTAGTTCCAGGACAGGCTCCAAAGCCACAGAGAAACCCTGTCTTGAAAAACCAAAAAAAAAAAAAAAGAAAAAAGAAAGTTTTGCTGGGTATAGTAGCATAGATTGGCATCTGTGGTCCCTTAAGGTTTGCATAACACTTGACCAGGACCTTCTAGCTTTCATTGTTTCCATTGAGAAGTCGGGTATAATTCTGATAGGTCTGCCTTAGACTTTTGCCTTTGCAGCTGTTAATATTCTTTCTTTATTCTGTGTGTTTAGTATTTTGATTATTATGTAGCAAGAGGACTATTTTATCTAGTCTATTTCGCATTCTGTAAGCTTCTTGTATCTTTTATTTTTTTTACATTTTATTGGTTTTTTTGGTTTTTTTAATTTTTTTTCCTTTTTATTTATTTTTATTCTTTTTTAATTAAAATTTCCACCTGCTCCCCGTTTCCCATTTCCCTCCCCTCCTCCCAAATATTGCCCCCTCCCCCCACTCCCCTCCCCCTATCCCCACCCCTGTTCTCCTCCCCCCACACCATTCCCCCTCCCTCTCGATACTGAAGAGCAGTCCAAATTCTCTGCCTTGCGGGAAGACGAAGGTCTTCTATCTACGTCCAGGAAGGTGAACGTCTAAACAGGCTAAGCTCCCACAAAGCCAGTTCATGTATTAGGATCGAAACCTAGTGCCATTGTCCTTGGCTTCTCATCAGCCTTCATTGTCCGCCATGCTCAGAGAGTCCAGTTTCAACCCATGCTTATTCAGTCCCAGACCAGCTGGCCTTGGTGGGCTCCCAATAAATCAGTTCCATTGTCACAGTGGGTGGGTGCATCCCTCGTGGTCCTGATTTCCTTGCTCATGTTCTCCCTCCTTCTGCTCCTCATTTGGACCTTAAGAGCTCAGACCGTTGCTCCAAATTGAGACTCTGTCTCTACCTCGATCCATCGCCAGTTGAAGGTTCTAAGGTGATATGCAAGATATCCATCAGTATAGGATAGGGTCATTTCAGGTTCCATCTCCTCAGTTGCCCAAGGTACCAGCTGGGGACATATTGCTGGACACCTGCGAGCCACTCAAGAGTCAAGTCTCTTGCCAACCCTAACATGGCTCCCTTAGATAGGATATATACTTCGCTGCTCCCATATCCTCCCTTCCTATATCCCAACCATCCCAATCCCCCGAGCTCCTCCCATCCTCCCCTTCTCATGTTTCTCATCCCATTTCCCCTTTGCCCCATGCCACCTCACCCGCAAGTTCCCAGTTTTTGCCCTGCAATCTTGTCTACTTCCCCTCTCCATGCGGATGACTATATGATTTTCTTTGGGTTCACTTTCTTATTTAACTTCTCTAGGATCACAAATTATATGCTTAATGTCTTTTATTTATGGCTAGAAACCGATTATGAGTGAGTACATCCCATGTTCCTCTTTTTGGGTCCGGGATACCTCACTCAGGATAGTGTTTTCTATTTCCATCCATTTGCACGCAAAATTCAAGAAGTCATTGTTTTTTACTGCTGAGTAGTACTGTAATATGTATATATTCCACACTTTCTTCATCCATTCCTCAATTGAAGGGCATCTAGGTTGTTTCCAGGTTTTGGCTATTACAAACAATGCTGCTATGAACATAGTTGAACAGATACTTTTGTCATTTGATGGGGTATCTCTTGGGTATATTCCCAATAGTGGTATTACTGGATCTTGGGGTAGGTTGATCCCAAATTTCCTGAGAAATCGCCACACTGATTTCCAAAGTGGTTGCACAAGTTTGCATTCCCACCAGCAATGAATGAGTGTGCCTCTTTCTCCACAACCTCGCCAGCAAAGGCTATCATTGGTGTTTTTGATTTTAGCCATTCTGACAGGTGTAAGATGGTATCTCAACGTTGTTTTAATTTGCATGTCCCTGATCACTAAGGAGGTTGAGCATGACCTTAAGTGTCTTTTGGCCATTTGAATTTCTTCTGTTGAGAATTCTCTGTTCAGATCAGTGCCCCATTTTTTTATTGGGTTCATTAGCATTTTAAAGTCTAGTTTCTTGAGTTCTTTATATATTTTGGAGATCAGACCTTTGTCTGTTGCAGGGTTGGTGAAGATCTTCTCCCAGTCAATGGGTTGCCTTTTTGTCTTAGTGACAGTGTCCTTTGCTTTACAGAAGCTACTCAGTTTCAGGAGGTCCCATTTATTCAATGTTGTCCTTAATGTCTGTGCTGCTGGGGATAAACGTAGGAAGTGATCTCCTGTACCCATATGTTGTAGAGTACTTCCCACTTTTTCTTCTATCAGGTTCAGTGTGTTCAGACTAATATTGAGGTCTTTAATCCATTTGGACTTGAGTTTTGTGCATGGTGATAGATATGGATCTATTTTCATTCTTCTACACGTTGACAACCAGTTCTGCCAGCACCATTTGTTGAAGATGCTCTCTTTTTTCCATTGAATACTTTTAGCTCCTTTATCAAAAATTAGGTGTTCATAAGTTTGTGGGTTAAAATCAGGGTCTTCTACTTGGTTCCATTGATCGACTTCTCTGTTTTTATGCCAATACCAAGCTGTTTTCAATACTGAGGCTCTGTAATAGAGTTTGAGGTCAGGGATGGTAATGTCTCCAGACGATCCTTTATTATATAAGATTGTTATGGCTATCCTGGGTTTTTTGTTTCTCCATATAAAGTTGATTATTGTCCTCTCAAGATCTGTGAAGAATTTTGATGGGATTTTAATGGGGATTGCATTGAATCTATAAATTGCCCTTGGTAGAATTGCCATTTTTACTATGTTGATCCTCCCAATCCAAGAGCAAGGGAGATCCTTCCATTTTCTGGTATCCTCCTCAATTTCTTTCTTCAAAGACTTAAAGTTCTTGTCAAATAGATCCTTTACTTCCTTGGTTAGAGTTACCCCAAGATATTTTATGCTATTTGTGGCTATTGTGAAGGGTGATGCTTCTCTGATTTCCATCTCTGCTTCCTTATCCTTTGTGTATAGGAGGGCAACTGATTTTTTGGAATTGATCTTGTATCCTGCAACTCTACTAAAGGTGTTTATCAGCTGAAGAAGTTCTTTGCTGGAGTTTTTGGGGTCGCTTATGTACACTATCATATCGTCTGCAAATAATGAAAGTTTAACTTCTTCCTCTCCAATTTGAATCCCTTTGATCCCCTTATGTTGTCTTATTGCTATTGCTAGAATTTCAGGCACTATATTAAAGAGGTATGGAGAGAGTGGACAACCTTGTCGTGTTCCTGATTTTAGTGGAATAGCTTTGAGTTTCTCTCCATTTAATTTGATGTTAGCTGACGGCTTGCTATAAATAGCTTTTATTATACTTAGGAACGACCCTTGTATTCCTAATCTCTCTAAGACCTTTATCATAAAGGGATGTTGAATTTTGTCAAATGCTTTTTCAGCATCTAATGAAATGATCATAGGTTTTTTTACTTTCAGTTTATTTATATGATGGATTACATTGATAGATTTTCGTATGTTGAACCAGCCCTGCATCTCTGGGATAAAGCCAACTTGATCATAATGAATAATTTTTCTAATGTGTTTTTGGATTCGGTTTGCCAATATTTTATTGAGTATTTTTGCGTCGATGTTCATGAGTGAGATTGGCCTGTAGTTCTCTTTCTTGGTTGTGTCTTTGTGTGGTTTTGGTATCAGAGTAACTTCAGCTTCATAAAAGGAATTTGGCAATGACTTCTCTGTTTCAATATTGTGAAATACATTAAGGAGTATAGGTATTAGGTCTTCTTGGAAGTTCTGGTAGAATTCTGCATTGAAGCCGTCTGGACCTGGGCTTTTTTTTGGTGGGGAGGTTTTTTATAACAACTTCTAATTCTTCGCGACTAACAGGTCTATTTAGATTGTTCACCTGGTCCTGGTTTAACTTTGGTATATGGTACTTATCTAAAAAAGTGTCCATTTCTATAACATTTTCCAATTTTGTGGCATACAGGTTTTTGTAGTAAGATCTAATGATTCTCTGAATTTCCTCTGTGTCTGTGGTTATGTCCCCCTTTTCATTTCTGATCTTATTAATTTGCAAATTCTCTCTCTGCCGTTTGATTAGTTTGGATAGGGGTTTATCAATATTATTGATTTTCTCCATGAACCAGCTTTTTGTTTCATTGATTCTTTGGATTGTTTTCTGAGTTTCTATTTTGTTGATTTCAGCCCTCAATTTGATTATTTCCAGTCTTCTACTTCTCCTAGGTGAGTCTGCTTCTTTTTTTTCTAAAGCTTTCAGGTGGGCTATTAAGTCTCCAATGTGTGCTTTCTCCGTTTTCTTTAAGTGGGCACTTAATGCTATGAACTTTCCTCTTAGCACTGCTTTCATAGTGTCCCATAGGTTTGAGTATGTTGAGTCTTCGTTTTCATTGAATTCAAGAAAGACTTTAATTTCTTTCTTTATTTCTTCCTTGATCCAGGTGTGGTTCAGTAGTTGACTGTCCAGTTTCCATGAGCTCATAGGCTTTCTGGGGATAGCATTGTTGTTGAATTCTAACTTTAATCCATGGTGATCTGATATGACACAGGTGGTTACCGATATTTTTTTGTAACTGTGTAAGTTTGCTTTGTTACCGAGTATGTGGTCTATTTTCGAGAAGGTTCCATGAGCTGCAGAGAAGAAGGTATATTCTTTCTTATTTGAGAGGAATGTTCTATAGATGTCTGTTAAGTCCATTTGATTCATTACCTCCCTTAATCCTCTTATTTCTCTGTTAGGTTTCTGTCTGATTGACCTGTCCATTGGTGAGAGAGGAGTGTTGAAATCTCCTACTATTAGTGTGTGTGGTTTGATGACTGCCTTGAGATTTAGTAACGTTTCTTTTACATAAGTGGGTGCTTTTATATTAGGGGCATATATATTCAGGATTGAGACTTCATCCTGGTGAATTGTTCCTGTTATGAGTAAAAAATGTCCATCTCCATCCCTTTTGATTGATTTTAGTTTGAAGTCAACTTTCTTAGAAATTAGTATGGCCACACCTGCTTGTTTCTTAGGTCCGTTTGCTTGATAAACCTTTTCCCAGCCCTTTACTCTGAGTAGATGTCTGTCTTTGTGGTTGAGGTGTGTTTCTTGTAAGCAGCAGAATGTTGGATCCTGTTTTCGTATCCAATCTCTTAGCCTGTGCCTCTTTATAGGTGAATTGAGTCCATTGATATTAAGTGATATTAATGACCAGTGGTTGTTAACTCCGGTCATTTTTCCTTTCTTTCTTTCTTTCTTTTGGTAGTAGAGTTTGTGTGTTTCCCTTCTTCAAGTTGTGCTGGTGAAGGGTCATTAGATGTCTGAGTTATTGTGGGCATTGTTGGACTCCTTGGTTTGTGATTTTCCTTCAATTACTTTCTGAAGGGCTGGATTTGTGGCTACGTATTGTTTAAATTTGTTTTTATCCTGGAAAATTTTGTTTTCTCCATTTATAGTGAACGAGAGCTTGGCTGGGTATAGTAGTCTGGGCTTGCATCCATGGTCTCGTAGTTTCTGCAGTATATCTATCCAGGACCTTCTGGCTTTCATGGTTTCCATAGAGAAATCAGGTGTAAGTCTGATAGGTTTACCTTTATAGGTAACTTGACCTTTTTCCTTTGCAGCTCTTAATATTCTTTCTTTATTCTGTATGTTTTGTGTTTTGATTATTATATGACGAGGAGATTTTTTTTTTGATCCAGTCGATTTGGTGTTCTGTATGCTTCTTGGACCTTCAAAGGAATATCTTTCTTAAGGTTGGGAAAGTTTTCTTCTATAATTTTATTAAATATATTTTCTGGACCATTGAGCTGTACTTCTTCTCCTTCTTCTATCCCTATATTCTTAGGTTTGGTCTTTTTATTGTGTCCCAGATTTCCTGAATGTTTTGTGATGAGAATTTGTTGGTTATGCTGTTTTCTTTGATGAGAGTGTTTATTTTCTCTATGGTATCTTCAGTGTCTGAGATTCTTTCTTCTATCTCTTGTAATCTGTTGGTGGTACTTGTCTCTTTAGTTCCTGTTCGTTTATTCAAATTTTCCATCTCCATCCTTCCCTCGGTTTGTGTTTTCTTTATTACTTCCACTTCATTCTTCAAGTCTTGAACCGTTTCCCTTACCTGTTTGATTACTTTTTCTTGTTTCTCTTGGTTTTCTTGGGTATCTTTGAGATATGTATTCATTTCCTCTACCTTTTTGTTTGTAATCTCTAATTGGTTGTGGCAGTTTTTCACCTCCTGTTTAAGGTCCTCTATTATTTTCATAAAATTCACTTTTGAGTCGAATTCTTCTAATTCTTCTGGATTAGGGTGTACACTTCTCATTTCGGGATTCCTGGATCCTGGTGATGTCACGTTGCCTTTCAAGTTGTTGGGGGAATTCTTGCATTGGTGCCTGCCCATCTTTTCCTTCAAATGGAGCCAGGAGAGGCCTGATGTCTTGGACCAGTCTTTGCTGTGACTAACTCTCTAGGTGTATCTCCTCAGTGTAGGGGCAGGAACCGTTCCCTTCCAGATGAACTCCTCAACACCAAAACATGGATGCGTGGTATTCCAATGACCTGCGTAAAGAAGGCCGAATGCAAGGGGTCGGGTGGGGTCGAGTAGAACACAGGCGACACTGCAGTACAAGCTGGAGGTGCCTGCGCTCCCTTTCGGGGGGTTGCTGAGGCCTGCCCGCTAGGCAGGCACTCACTGCTCTGGTTGGGTAGCCTTAGTGTAGGGGCATTTGTGCTCTCTACCGGGACTGTCTCCCCCAGGATAGTACACACTCACCGTCCCGATGAAACTTCTCGGCACCTACACAGGAACTCCTGGATGCCCCAATGAGCCAGGGACTAAGGGAAGTAGGGCGCAGGCAGAGCAGGTCCAGGAGATCACAGCAGAGACTGCAGCCCCAGCAGCGGGGGCCCGCTTTCCCTGGCGGGGACCTTGAGGCCTGCCCTCTAGTCAGGCACTCACTGCTCTGGGTTGGTAGCCTTAGTGAAATGGCAGGAAACTCTTCTTGTATCTTCACATGCATAACTTTCTTTAGGTTGAGAGTTTTCTTCTATGATTTTGTTGAATATATTTTCTGTGCATTTGAGTTAGACTTCTTTTCCTTCTTCTATCCCTATTAAGTTTGGTCTTTTTATAGTGTCCTATATTCCCTGGATATTTTGTGTTAAGTGTTTGTTAGATTTAACATTTTCTTTGACTGATGAGTCTATTTCCTCTATCATATTTTCAACACTTGAGATTCTGTCTTCCATCTCTTGTATCCAGCTGTTTATGCTTGCATTTGTGGTTATCGATCATTTTCTCATATTTTCCATTTCCAGAATTCCCTTGATTTGTGGGGGGTTTTGTCCCCTTTTTCAGTTTTCAAGATTTGAGTTATTTCTTTCATCTGCTCGATTGCTTTTTCTTGGTTTTCTTTAAGGGGTGTCTTCTGATTTTTGTTTGTCTTTTCATCCATTTTTTTTTTGAGAGAATTTTTCATTTCCTCTTAAAGGGCTTCAAACATTCTTCTAAAATTATCTTTTAGGTCATTTTTTTTCTGTCTGTGTTCAAGTCTTGCTCTTTTAGGGCCACTAGTTTTTTTGGTGTTCTGTTGTTCTTTGTGGTATTGAGTGTTGAGTGTGGTGTTCTTACCTTGTCTACCCTTCTTTGCTTGTGATTGGTGTAGTTGGGGCTGTCCGGTGATCAATCTTCCAGGTACCAGTGGATCCAAGTCTCATATGGTTGTTTCCCGTGGTGGAGTCAGGGCCACTGTACCAACCACCCATGAAGGTCACACAGAGTTCCTGGAGGTTACTCAGTGCTCCTGGATGTTACTCTGCAATTCCTGAGGTCATTTGGGCTTGCTCCTATGAAGATTTCTTCCTTGGGCTTGCTCCTGTGGAGGTCGCTGGCTCAGGCCTTGTCCTGTGGAGGTGATTCGATCTGGCCTGTTCAGGTGCAGGTTGCTACTTGCACCTACTCCAAAGGAGGTCATTGACTTGGGCCTGCTTCCATAGAAGCCAACCGCTTGGGCTTCCAGTTATCGAGGTTGCTGACTCAAGCCTGGTCTAGAAGAGGTGGTTGGCTCAGGCCTGCTCCAGAAGAGGTAGCTTGTTTGGGCCTGCTCCGGCAGATTTCCGTGGCTCAGGCCTGCTCTTATGGAGGCTACTAGGCCTGATCCCACAGAGTTCCCTGGTTCTTGCCTGGTCCCACAGAGGTTGCTGGCTCAGGTCTGCTCCCTTGGCGGGAGGTTGTGCCGTCATACCTGTTCCTGTGTAGGTTGCTGGCTTGGGCCTGGTTCCCCAGAGGTCGCTTGCTTGGGCCTGCTCCTGTGGAGATCACTGGCTTGTACCTGGTGTGGTGGAAGTTGCTAGCTTAGGCTAGTATACTTCATTTAAGAAAAAGCAGGGAACATTAATATGCAGCATGATACAAGTGACATTTTATAGATAAGTCTCAAAATGTGAACCCAAATCCGCATCAGTCATCATATTAAATAAATATTTATAAGAGGTTACCATGAGTCACGTACCATGGAGTATTACCTTAAAAAGTCAATTCTGTCATATTTTTGTCCCTATTGAACTGTGCATTAATTAGTTTTTAGACAAATATTTATTACTAGCTGCTTTGCCACATGCTAGCTCAATTAGTGTTGTGCATGCTTCACCCTCAATGAGCCAAGAAAACACAACTCCAAATATATTTTACATATGTATGAATTAGCAAAGTATGGGCTTAATTTAAACTTCTAGCTTATAATGAGGACATGGATGTTAACGAATCATTTAAGTAGCAAGAACTGTTGTTCAGGTTACTAGTTACAAAGCTGATCTTGGTTCCACATAAAATCATCAAAAAATATTCTAACTCATCAAGATGCACACATAAACATCTGTCATTTATTTTATCTTTATCCCCTAAGGCTGCTATAAAAATAGAAGCTTTCCTTTGTCTCTTACAGACTTATGTTTACTGAGCTCTAGTCTTTTTTGTCCTGTTCCTTTAAGATTTAGTGATTTACAAGAACTCTAAGTATTATGCTGGTTTTTTGGATAACTTGTTCACACCTACGGGGCAACTATGGGACCAGACACAATCCAGCCAATGTATCCAGAATACACATTCCCTAAGTGGGTCTGTAACCTTTTCCTGAGATAATTATTTATACACTATAATTGCAAAGTTAGAACCATTGAATGACTTTTATACTGTATACTGTATTTTATGCTGTATGAAATAATTACATTTACAGGTTTTGCAAGTAATAGTACCTTAAAAAATGAGAAATAAATACATATGAGAAGCTAAAGAAGCAGTTTGCTTTTATGTTCATGATGTTCAAAGTACAATGCTACACTGCTCACCTTTAGTACATTTTAGTTCCACTATCCCTCAACCAGCATTAAAGAAGTTATTCTTAGCCTCATTAGTTCTCTATGTTACCACATGAAGAGATAAATCTATGGTCAGAAGAACAGGACCTAGTTTACTCTGTGCTTTGCAGAGAAGCATGAGAATATGTTTTCATAGTGAACTTGGTGCCACCAAGAGAATTCCAAAATAGACTATACTTGAAGTTTTATATGTGTTTTTCCATGTGTGGCTAACAGCCAGGCCTAAAGCATGGAGAACTCAGATCAAAGATGTGTCAATCAGGAAAGTCAACCTAATGGCTAACAATTTCAGTCATATGCCTAAGTTTCCATAAAAAAATAAGCAGTCTAGGACATGTCAGTGAATAAAATGTAAGTGATTTAGTTAAGAAAGTAACATGTCCCAGTTTTGCAAAGTCCTTTTTAAATGGTAGACACATTCTCATAAAGGTGTTATGAAATGCTACCAAAATATATAAATATATTTACTTGGCAATTAAAACATTTTTAGATGCACAGAAAAAGCACAATCTAGATTCTGACTGCTTACCAAGACATTGGTAGTTGAAACTTAAGATAAACACACAGTTCACAGTTTCATTTGTTTCTGAAAATTAAGGAGAACCTTCTACACCACCTGGATGAAGAACAAGAACAGGGATCAGCTTTAAGGATGTTTGGACTGTGTTGGGGATAATTGTTCTGATTCTTCCTTCTAGAAATACTCAAGAGTTGTTTTTGTTTTATTTTGTCCTAACAAGGGCCCTATGAGATGTCTAACTCGTCCTGAGAAAATTAGCTATGATTTAGGGCAGGGCTTCTTCAAGTTTTTCTACTCATGGCATCCTTAACAAATGAACTTTTGATTATGTTGAAAAAACTCAAAGATGTACTTGTTACAAATATTTTTGATCTAAGTGTGGGGTACACACCAATAAACTGAGTACTCAGTAGGCCAAAACAGGAAGGTTGAAAATTCCGATCAACATGGATAACACAATGAGTTCCAGATTAACCAGGATTATATGAGACTTTTTCCAAAAATAAATATGTGGGCCCCCATGTCATATCTGACACCCCATGGGTAACTAAGTATGTGAGTCAGTCTAGGAGATGAAGACCCTCCTCTGCTACAGCTTGTGGACTTGCTGCCAAGGAACTGAGCTTCAATTCTTCAGCAAGTTATGTTAAAACATCATCTCCTACAGAATTAATATTCACTCCGTTGCCTATAACTGCCATTATCACTTTATTGAATTATGATATAAAGAAAAGCATCATAAACATCATTATCTTATGGGTTCCAAGGTATCAAATCTGATAATGACTTAGATGCTCACTCAGGATAGATGTTACTCGAGAGCAAGAAAGTATGCAATGAAACTTTCCCCAACCTTGTGTACACATTTAAAATCTCAGAAGGTAAATATTTTATTTACACACGATAGAAAATATTTGGTGAAGAGTTTTTAGCACGGAAGGTGGGATGGGAGTGACGAGATCACTAGAGCAAGATTTCCCAAGCCTTTTTTTGGTGCCTCAGCCTGCGTTGACAACTCAACTATCTTCATGTGTAAGTGCTTTGACTGTTCACTGAGAAGCACTGCGGCTTTGTTCTGCCATCACACACACCAACCAGTGTTGTGTATATTCAAAATGAATGTCGGTGGCAAAGTCTAGCCTTCAGCAAAAATTTATTCCATGCTTTGGTCTGGAGTTTTCCATTTGTAAGCAGATAGAAACAAACAACAAATAAAATTCAACCATACTTAAAGTATTTTCATGTCTTGGACAGGTGCTGCAGCATGTTCTTTATACATAAATGCATATAACAAAGAAAACTTTCTGTTTCTACGTTTAAGACATAGTGTACATTTATCCTCTGCTATAGATGACCTATTTGAAAACACAAAAAGACACAGTGGTGCTAGCCCTTCAGCAGCCTCAGACATTTAGCAATTTCTGGGTCGACAGTGCCCCCATGTGGTGCTTGATTCTGAAATAAATTTAATTATTTTCACAGGAAATGAATTTTGCACTTAAAATTGAAAACAAAACAATCATATTGCAAAAAAAAACTTATTTAAGAGTTTTAATAGAAATGCTAACACAGCATAATATTTGTTAAATTGTTTCTATATTATTCATTTTTAGTATACAGCTATCTTTATGTAAATACATTGTTTGATTACTGCAGTTTGACCATGAAACTCAAGACAGATAATAGAAATTTCAAAATATGTTCATCTTTCAAAAAGTGCTTTCATTTCCATGTAAATATTTTATAAAGTCTGATTTCTAGCATAAAACTGAATAAAATTTTAATTAGGTTTGTTTATAATATACTGATTGGTATAAGCAGGTCTTAATCACATTTTATATCTCTTAATTATTTAGAAACTTTAGTTGCTTTCATCTTTTATCTTATAACATTTATTACATATTCTTATATCATTTATAGATTACTATATGTTATATAAATTTTTATTATAATTTTTAATGTATTCTGACTGTTCATTATATAAAAATGTAACTGAGTCTTCAATATTAAATTTACATCCTGCAACCTTCACAAACTAATCTAACGATTTGAAATATCCTTTCAATGCTTAAGATTCTCGATATATAATGTTATGTTTCTGTGAGTAAATACAATTTTACTTTCTACTTCCTGTTCATATCCTTCGTAAACGCTAAGACTGTGTGTTCTGATTGTATAGAGGTTCTGACTTTAGTTACTAAGTGTTATGTACGTGTGTACATACACACACACAAAAGCAACTTTTGTCATACTGAAAAGTTTCTTTCCATTATTAGTATTATGATAGCATTTTTGAGATTTATTTTTAATTATAAATAAATGTGTGTGTCGATGTAATTTTTATTATTTCTCCCCTTCATTAAAGTTGCCCATATTATCGAAAATCTCAAATTTCTTATCATATCAATATTAATATTATCTTTATCATTATTAAAGTCTGATAAATCTACAACTCTTACTTTCTAATTCTGAATGGGCAACTTGTTTTCTTTCCAATTTCATTATACTACAAAAAAAGACATCAATCATTATTCTTTTAAAAATTAAACAGCTTGAAAGCTCATAGATTTAATATTTTTCTGTTACACTCATTTCTGCTTTTATTTTATTCTTTTTTGGGGTTTAGTTCTAGCTTTTAGTGTATTCTTCATGAAAATTAAGTTAATAAATTAGACATTTATTTTATTAACTCAATGGCCTAAAATCCTTTTTTTTAATGTTACTGCTTTAGTTATGGCCCACTCATTCATTATTCAATTACAGGTGCTGTTTATTAAGTCATTAAATTAAGGACATATAAAATATAATCCTCTTGAATACGCAACAATAACTGTAGCTAAAATAACTTTCAAACTATGTTCAATTTTGCAATAAAAATTTTGATGTGAAGTAGTAAGTGTCAATCAAATCAAAAAACACATATGCATGTAACCAGAGTTATACAGACTAGGCACCCATTCCTGAGAGAGCCCATGTGTGACTCAGTTTTCATCTGGAGTCATTTCTGACTTAAAAAAAGTCATTTGAGTTCAAGCTTGCCTGCTCCACTTTTTCTTATACCTTGAGAGCTATGAGAGACATCTGATTCAGCCCATGAGAAAAGAACACTCTATCTACTAAAAAGTATACTGCCAATGACAAACTTTAATGGAGTTGAAGAATTTATAGTTATAGTTTTCCTTAGTTATGTTAAAGTTAAAGACTTCCTTTTTGTTTAAACAGAAAAGGGAAAATGGTATAGGAGGTCCTTCTGTCTATGTATTGCTTCTATTGGTTAATGAATAAAGAAATGCTTTGAGCCTAAGGCAGGGAAGAATAGAACTAGGTGGGGAAAGCAAGGCTGTATACTGGGAGGAAGAAGGGCTGAGTCAGAGGAGACACTATGAATACCACCAGAGATAGACATGCTGGAACTTTGCTGGTAGGCCACCACCTCATGGTGATACACAAATTACTAGAAATGGGTTAAATTAAGATGTAAGAGTTAGCCAATAAAAAGTCAGAGCTAATGAGCCAAGCAGTAATTTAATTAATACAGTTTCTGTATGAGTATTTTGGTTCTGGGTAGCTGGAATGAACAAGCAGCTCCTTGCTAAAAATTGGCATCCACATGGCCAATTAAATCCACATAAAACCTGAGAGGGCTTGAAAATGAAGTCTAGACAAAAAAAAAAATTACAGAGTTTGACACAGCTTCTTGCTGTTTGCTGGCGGTTTGCCACAGTTCCTTTAAGAGAGATTTTTCTGATTCAGCCATAGCAGAAAAAAGCCTCAGATATTTTAAAATTCTGACTTTATGGGCTATGCTGCCAGCGCAACCTCTGGCTCTTTCAGGAGACAGAGCATTTGACTGGGGTTTGTGAGCAGACTGCTGCAGTGTGCTTAATGGTGACCTGGACTGGCTATGTGACTGAGAATGGGGCTCTGTGTGTGACTGTCAGAGGTGCAAATGGCTACGCCATGCTGGGCTGGGCGGGACAAACACACAGTACTGAATTTGACCTACTGATGTCACAGCTCTAGATTCTTAAGTGCTTAGCATTTTAAGAAGCATTTCTGATCAGAAAATAATTACAGATGTGCAATAAAGGCAAAACCACATGAGTCATAATGTTGGATAAATGTACACAGACTTGAAAGAGAGATGAAGAAAGACTATGGAGAGTCAGAAATAAAGTTAATGCTTTTCAAAAAAAAAGGGTAAAGTCCTTAAAGAGACAGAGTATAGATAGTCATAGATTAAAAGAAGTAAAGAAAACCAAGCCACATAAAAATGAAAAATTCACAGAGTCTGGATTATGTACATTATTGTGCTATCGTTGAATTTATGACTGTGAAGGAGCTAAGTACAGAGAGATATTTCATTGTATGGTCTGCTAAGCTAAATCAGCATGTATATTTATAAAGGTATCTTGACTTCAGAATTTCAGTCTAAAGATAAGTTGCTTTGGAAACGAGATTCTTCTTTTGTTTCCACAGAGAATGAGAACCTGTGGTTTGCTTCCAGACCAATGTGGTTTGATAGACAATGACCCCCTGAAAGGTTGCCGCAAATACCCTCAAAAACTTACTTCACCCAACTGCTGACTGAGATGAACCTAGCACACAGGATACACCATGAAAGACCTGATTAAGAGCACCCCCCAAACAAAAGGAAGCAATATGGACAACACTACACCCATATTCCCAAATATTGTCTATAAATGTTTTTTACATTTAATGGGGAATATGCTATAGAGATTTGCATTGGTAGGAATTTTGGTTTATTAATGCAAATTTAAGGTCAATCTTGTTATATGTATATTTCTTCTCTTGATTAAGGTATTGTGTTTGTATAGTTCATTTAAAAATGTAATGAATAATTAAATACAGGTTAATAGATAGTCATCTATACTAGTCAATATTGTAGTCATGGTAGATAGGTTTTCTAGATATATAGATATATATTTCAGTTAGAAAGATGTTCTTCAAATCTTTCAGAAACCTTCAGAATATGGCATTTAAAATGTTTTAATAACTCAGGACTAAAAAAAAAAAAAAAAAAAATAACTCAGGACTTTTCATGACAATGAAACACATCTCCTCCTGGTAACACCAATTACTTCAAAAGAATGATGGGCATTGAAGAGGCTCTTTATGGAGTTTGTTAGCCATTTAAGCAAGAAATTGCTCTTCCCTGGATTGTTTCATGTTATACTATAAAAACTGGACATGAAAAACCCACAGATAAATGACTGCTGATCTTGCCTAAAGATGACATGGTCCTTTGAGGTTCCTGCTTCATGAAAGACTCTGCTTGAAAAAAATGTTGAATTATATCAATCTGTGTACTTTGGGAAATGTTGATTTTAAAGTAAAAGTTAAAGATGCATTATGTTTGGGTAAAATTATGCTTTTGTTTTCACAGGAAAAGAAAAATATATGGGTTTTAATCATTCAGATGCAATGGGTTACAAATACTTATTATCTTTAAAGGAAATTGGGTACAAATTACTATTTATTAAGATAAAGAAAACTACTGCTAGTTTCAAAAGTTTCACACTAATAGACATTTTTATATGTTAACACAAATTCAAATTATTTTTATTGTGATTCATACATATAATATATATTATATATAATATTTGGTTCTTGTTTGAAATGTATCTATACAATGTTCTGGACTGCTAGAAGAACTCACAAGAGGAGACATTGATGGAGATTTGCATTTTATCTGAAGGACAAAGGGCAAACAAGGGACTGAAATGGTACAGGAAAAAGAATTCGTCAATGTACAATGCTGAGTTTATAGGGAAACTATAAAAATGTTGAATATTTAACCATGTGCTAATTCTGATTGATTTTCTACATTAATAAGGTGGGTGATTCTTCACTGATGAATAGTTATGTTAATTATGGGAACATGGTCTTTAAAGCTGAAAGGAAGACTGAGGTCCTAAATACAAGTTAATAACTAGTCATCATAGTACATACCTCTGAGTGCCATTAAACTAATAATGCTGAAACCTCAGTGTCAACCTCTCGAACAAACTCATCTCAAGGATTTGAGATGATGTACTATGCAGGGGCAGGGAATTTTGAAACGGCACATGGGAGTCTTAAATATAATAAAAAGAGGGAGTTAGGGTTATACCCACAATCACCATATATTCATTTTATTTTAAAATTTAAAATTTTTAAATGTGGATGTCTGTGAACAAACATGAATAGATTTTGGCAGGAGAGCACTACCAGCATGAAAACACCACCACATAATTTGCTCAAGTTTAGTGGAAAGATCCATCTACTTGTTTATGAAAGGGTCCCAACAATGTTTTGGTATGGGAAGAGGGCATGTTTGTGCTTTTTTCATAGGATGAAATTGAAGCTCGATTGGCATCATGTGTGGAGCAGAGAGATACTGATCCTGAATGTTCCTGATGATAATCCCAAAAAGCCAGAGTGAGAACGATTGGGCCTGTGTTCCTGATCCACCTATTTTACATCTTGCTGTTTGGGAAGGAAAGAGATTGTAGCCACAGTCAACAATATACATCTTTTAGATCCACCTTCTATATAAGAGTTCCTGATTACTTGAGATACCAATGGGCTGGTATCTTAGCGGCTATTGGCTGGAGGAGCGGAAGGACCTCCCGCAACACCTCCCCCTTTTGTTTAAGTAAGAGAGTTCTAAACCTACTATGAAATTATATACAATAAGTACAAATATCCTATTCTAACTAGCTTAGGTCTTATATAATAAATAGCTTGGCCAAGTCATGAGTGGAAAGTAACTACATTTATATAGTCTTCAACCCCATCAAAGATCTGAGAAGGGAAATAATGTTACCTGAGTAATTAGGAAGGGCAATCAAACAACTACCAAAACATGCAACAAATCAGAGACAACTAGCTACCTGGGCAATCACCCAAGGTCACGTTTGCAGCGTTGAAGCAACCAACTTTGGCTAAGGCCTAACATAACTGACACACCATTTTCAAAGGCAAGAAACTTGTCAAAACTATCTTATCCTATCTTGGCAGGATATGACAGTCCTGTTTTTTCCATTCACGGATACTCTGTATTTCTGTCAGTGGTTGAGGTATGGGCATTTCTTTGCCCGAAGGCCAGTTCAGCCAAGAAGAAAGGCTCCAGGTGGAGTGTCTTTGGTGCTCAACATTCTCTCGGGAATAGAGCGGTGTTGCCAGGAGCAATTGTGTCTCACTATCACAAAACTCTGAGTTAGATTAAAGGCCATTTTCTACAGCTCTTTGAAGAGGTTGAAGATTATCTATCTATAATGAGTATAATCTCTATGTATCTAAAGAACCTGATTAGTCTAATTATAAATGACAAACTTAGAATACTATTGATCTATATAATTCTCAGTACCTATCTAACTTTGTCTAAGACTAAGACAATTGTCTATTGTCTAATACTAAGACAATAAACTACTGTGAAACAAATGAGGTTGGGTATAGTAAAGCAATTCTTGTATGTTTAGCAAAGAATATTGCTGTGGAAGGATGTCTTGGAGTGTTTCCAAAATTAGTAATGGGACATGATAAACAATGTACTTATTTTACAAAGTGATTGCTTCCTCAAGGTAACGGGGTAAATGATACTTCACCCCTTCAAAGATTTCCTCCATGCATGAAGGAACTGCGAGAGTCTAATAGAACTTTGTAGTGGAGATGATGTACTGGCATTATTCCATTAAAGTACAACATCACAGTACATTCTTGATTGGTCCTGAAATCAAGAAGATTCTTTGTCTACAGCAGAATCTTGGGACCAAGTACTACCAGCTGGAATGTGGTATTCCAGTACAAAATTTCTACAAACTTTTATTTGGAAACTCACTGCTGCCATGGGAAAGGTGGCGGAACAATCCAGTTCTTCAAAACCTGTTTTGCCCCTGAAAGCAACTGTTTTGGCTCGTGTCAAAATGCTTTATGTTCTTTTTGTGGGAGAGATAAAAATCTCCATGAATGGTATTGTGTTTAATGTATCATGTCCTGATTGTATTTTGACTAACTGTATTTCTCACGTAATATGATCATACCCATGTATTGGTGTTAAAATAACCTTTATTTTATAAAGTTGTCTGTGCATGTAAATGATCCATGGTTTGATGACAAAGGGTTACAAGTAATTGAAGAAATTAAGAAAACTTTAGGTAGTCAGAAATGTGCTGTTAGATTAATTGCAGCAGGAACTTCTGCTTTTGTTGTTAGGCTTACTACTAGTTGCTTCAGTGAATTTGTCTCAGTTTATTCAAAGTGCAGGATTTGTTAAACAATTATCTAAGAATGTTTCTATGACATTGGAGACACAAGAAGATATATATGTAAAAATGAACTGTAAGTAAATACTTTATATGATTTGATACAATTTTGGGGTGCTGAACTAAAGAGCTTAAAAACCAGAGTCCAGCTGAATTGTCATGCTAACTATGAATGAATTTATGTTACATCTTTTGTGTATAATGAAAGTATTATTGGTTGGTAAAGAGTTAAAGCACATCTTAAGGGAATTTGGCATGATTATAATGAGTCCTTAAATTTGGCTAAATTACATCAAGAGATTTGAGGAATTGAAAAATACTGATTTTGATGCATCAAAAGCAGTTGAAGATATTCTGGAATCATTTAAAATGTCTGTTCCATCATGGTCAGCATTTACTTCACTTCTTAGTAGTATTTCAGTTGTTGAAGCTTGTGTTCTTCAGGGCATAATTTACCTTTAGTTTTCAAGCTAATTATGAACTCACTGTGGAAAGAGGGCTCAGAACTTCACTGAGTAAAATTCCGCACACTTCCTTAAAAGCTTGACACCAGAGACTTACAGTCAGAGATGGGTGAGTTTTCTTTGTCTCTTTTCAACCTAAGACAGGAGATGGATCATTAGAATTCATTTTCCCATGACAGGTAAGACTTGAGTGAAGTAAGGAACCCCTAAGGCAGACACAGTTTTCTGAGAAACTCTGAGAGATCCTTAAAATATAATTAAAAAGGAGGAAATTTTGGGAGCCCACGTGTGACTCAGTTTCCATCTGGAGTCATTTCTGACTTTAAAATGTCATTTGAGTTCAAGCTTGCATGCTCTACTTTTTCTTACACCTTGAGGTCTATGAGAGACTTCTGATTTAGCCCATGAGAAAAGAACACTCTATCTAGTAGAAGGTGTACTGCTGACAATAATATCAGGAACATCAAGATAGAAAGTAAGGCTGCTTCTGAACAGCAAGCACAAGTTGGAGAGGAGGCTGCTCACTCAAGGACAGGAATGGTCTTGTGGTTAGATACTGACTGACCATCTGTGCTGTGCTTTGTTCTGCTTTTGGATATAAGCAAGTTCTAAAATAAACTCTGGGGTGTTTTGCTATTTTGGCATGACCAGACAGACCTCCCAATTCTATCCCATTTTCTGTTTCTTCTGACTTTTCTTGGCCTGGAGGATCCATTTTCCAGGAACCCTAGCTGACTTTGTAGGAGCAGCTCATACACATTCCAGATGAAAATCCAACACAGAAAACCTCTCCATCACTCAAAGTGAAAACTTAGCAGTAATGCTTCTATGGTCTCTTCAAAATGCCGAGTATATTTCCTAGTTCTACAGTGATGTTGCTGCACCATATAGCAACTGGATTTCTTCTTTCTTTCTTTTTATAGCAGCCTTACTACTTTTCACAATAATTGTATTAATTTATAGTTCTAGAAGAACATGCAGGTTTGTTTTCTCTGTCTTTGCAATGGTAGAGAATTTTAGTCTTTTTGTAATCACCGATATTGTAGGAGAAAGTAATAACTTGTATGCCTACTGAGATAATCATGGGGTTTTCATCTTCTATATTAATGTGCTGAACTTTGCTTGATTTCACATGGAGGCATCTTTGCATACCTGAGATGAATCTTTCTTGAGCCCGTGAATAATCTTGTATGTGTTTTTGGAGTCAGTTTGCTAGTTTTTATTGGGAATTTTTGCATCTATGTTCATCAAGGACTCGGGCCTATAGTAGGATTTGTCACTATTGATGTATCATTTCTTGGTTTTAATAGCGTGTTATGATTGATCTCTTAGAATGTTACTGGAGAAATTCTCTCTTCTAATTTTTGGAATAATGAAGAATTTCTATGAATTGATCTTGTATGATTATGAGTTGATCTTTGCTGGAAGATTTTAATTATTGATTCATTCTTCTTACTCAGTGTTATCTGTTCATATTTTCTGTTTCCTCATAATTTAATCTTGGCAAGCTGTATGTATTCAGGAATTTCTCCCCTTTTCTATGTCATCAATGTTCTCTGCATGTAGCTGACCACAGCACTGTCGAATGATTCTTTGTATTTTTGTGGCACTGCATCTAATGTTTCTCCTTTGACCCTAGTGATGTTTTCTGAGTCGTCTCTCTTAGCCTAGCTAAGGGGTTTGCCTATGTTTTCTTACTAAAGACTGGCACTTTTAATAATCATTCATGTTTTTTTAAAGTCTTAATGTTTTCAGTTTCCAATTTATTTGTTCTTTCCCTAATTTTTATAATGTCTGTCATTCTGATGACTGGGTATTTTCTTCGTTTTTATTTGCCTACCTTCTGAAGACCAAGTAATGGATAGTTTGTGTGAGATTTTTCTTCCTCTTTAAGGCAGGCACTGTTTATGGTAAACCTCCCTCTTGGTAGTGCTTTGGCCATTATTCTGTTGTATTGCCATTGCTGTTTGTTTTAAGAAATCTTTTAAATTCACTTTTGATTTATTCCTTGAGTAACTGGTTGTTAGAAAGTAAGTTACTTAATTTCCAAATATTTTATTAGTTTCCAAAGTTTTTCATTTCTAGCTTTATTGTATTGTGATTAATAAAAATATGACTTTAATTTCTCCAAAGTTTTTGAGACCTGCTTATGACATACTATGTTGTCTATTCTGAACATGTTTTGTGTGCTGAAAAATCATGTATTTTTCAATTACTGGGTGAAATTTCTACAAATAAAGGCTGGTTTCTTTTGTTTAAGAATACACATTATTCTGCTATTTCTTTGTGGGTTTTTATTAAATTAATTAAAACTCTATACTTATGATCATTCCCTTGCCACATTTTGAAATTTTGGTTCCTGAAATACATGTTGTCTACTCCTTAACACATTGAATCCTAAACATAACCCTAGACCACGCAGTTGTTAATTTTTATGATTTTGCTTCACAATCTTTATAGTAAATAATGAAAGCTTTCAGCTTTGTACTTAAATATTAGATCATTCTGAATTTGTCTGTGTACATACTTTCATTAAATAGAAGTAACTAAGATTTTTTTTCTACAGATTTTTAAAAATAAAGTGAGATTTGGCACTTTCTTGTTTCTTCCTATTCATTCACACCTGTTTTCTTCCTAAGATTTTCCTTTACACTTCTTCTAGTGTACATATGGTGTGTATTTGCTCAGCTTCTTTTTGTCTGAGAATTGCTTGTCTCTTTAATTTCTAAAAGATAACCTTCACTGAGAGCTATTCTTCACTGAAACTTCGACATGCCCTCCTAGCCCATAAGGTTTTGAGTGAAATCCTGAAGCCAGGCTACCTGGAAAACCACACATGGTTTTTTTGGTTTGTTTGTTTGTTTCTGGTTTTCTTGAAGGTTTGAAGACCTTGTCATTATCTTTCATCCCTGGGGACTAAATTGCATTTGCAGTAGGCATAGTTGAATTCCATTTACCTAATAAGGTAGGACCCATGTATTTGCTTCCTTCTGTGGATTTGGAAATTTTTGTTTTGAGTTGTTTGAATAGACTTTCTATCTCATTTACCTTTTCAAGTACTTCTCAAACACTATCAACCAATTTGTAAAGCTTTTGCTGTTATCCAAAATTTTCACAGGCCCTCTTTTTTCTAACTAACTATTATTTTTCCCTCTGACTATGTGTTGTCAACTGCCTTGTCTTTGAGATCATTAACTTTCTTTCTTTTATTTCTTCTTCTGCTGCTGATGTCTTGTATCACATTTTTAAACTTTGCTTGGTGTAATTATTTATCTCAAAGATTCCAATCTGATTTTTAATTGTTTCCATTTCACAAAGGCTTTGGTGTTTTTTGTTTTTTTTTTTTAATCTGTCTGTCTGACTGTTTGGTTTATTGGTTGGTTTCATGTCTTGTGTTTGTTTTTGCTATTCAGTTTTGTGTTGTACCTTGAGGCTATGAGGAGGATGAGGTAAAGCTGGTCTTTCCTTGGTGTCTCCAAAGTGTAAGCACTTCTTGTAGTATGAATGTTAGATGGCATGTCTATGAACATCAGATGAAGATGACTAAGTCCCTATTGCAGTCTTTTTTTAGTCTGATTTTGTGCTTGTCTTTGCAGATATTGTAAACATCCTTATTTTCTTTGTACTAATAGTCACATCAACATTTCACCAGTTGGTGGCACCCAGGTTCATGAGTCAAGAAGTTTGCTGTTGGGTCATTGACATTATTTCACTGCAAAAAGGCAGTGCAAGCCCAAGTTTATCTCAAATTGACAGTAATGTTAATGGTGAGCCAAGAGGCATATGAAGATCTAATTCATTTCCAGGAGCCATTCATGGGACTGAAGAAGGTTCAGATGCCTTTCCCACACCAGTCAGCATGTGATGAAGCACTGTGTGAATCTTACAAAAAGCAAGCACACTATAAATCAACAGACTCCAGACCCTTAGATCACATGTACAGCCAACAACTCACCAAGCTCATCAGAACCTCAGCCTAAAACCTACCAAGACAGACACAGCAATGGGAAAGGTCAATCCGGGCTGTTACAAACTACTGATGAAGTAAACACGTGGCCCAAGACCACATTAACCTGCTACAGGTGAACCTGTCTGGAGTAGAAGTCTGATAGAAGAGGACCAGCATCTAGTGTTGCTATTCTCTGCCTCATCCTGCTACTCTACTGATATAGGTGGGTCTTCTTTCTATGTGTTGCTTTCATTGGTTAATTAATAAAGAAACTGCTTGGCCTGATAGGTCAGAACATAGGTGGGTGGAGTAGACAGAACAGAATGCTGGAAAGAAGGGAAGTGAGTCAGATGCCATAGCTCTCCTCTCCGAGATGGACGCAGGTTAGAATCCTCCTGGTAAGCCACCACCTCATGGTGCTACACACATTAATAGAAATGGGTTAATCATGATGTGAGGGTTAGCCAGTAAGAGCTAACGGGCCAAGCAGTGTTTAAATGAATACAATTTGTGTGTTGTTGTTTTGTGTATAAAGCTAGCCGTGCGGGAGCCAGGTGGGAACACAGCCGACCGTTCCTTCTACAATTGGCGCTAATGGGCCAGGCAGTGTTTAAATGAATACAGTTTCCATGTAATTATTTGGGGGCTTAGCTAACTGTGCAGGAGCTGGGGCAGGACGAAAAGCAGGCCTGCTCGGCTCATCACTACACTCTACCAGTACTTGCATCTGTCTTATTCCAGGCAGATTAATTTTTACTCTGTACTATGCTGCTCAAGTCTTAGGGGCACAATTGGTGAAAGTAGTCCCTTGGGCATTAAGTCTGACATTATGTTAGGTTATACCTGGGTCTCACCATGCTCAAGAATCTAAAGACTTATGAGGTGTGCCCAGGGTCATATCATATACAGTGAAGAATGCAATTCAAAACTCCTGCCTGTACCACTGGGTGTAGGTCTCTGTCTGGAACCAACACAAATCTAGAGCCTCTGTGAATGATAGTCTGGGTGATACGGCTGTGATCCTGGGAGTTATAGGGTAAACATTGCCTTGCCCACCAGGATGGTGCTAGGCAGAATCATACCCAATGGCATAACTGCTGGGTTCTGTACAAACAAGAATTAAGACCTCAACAGAGGTCTGTCCCACCAACATGAGGGATATTTGTCTGAGATCCACATAATTCTGCAAGTTCTGTGAACTCCAGTCTGTGTATAAGGACCTTCATTTTCTGTCTATGTTGGATTTTACTTCAGCAGCCCCAGCACTCAGCAACAAAGCAGAACCTTTTGTTAGTTTTGGGCTCTGTTTACCCAGTGAGTGGGAACTTGCACTAGCAATACTGTCCAAATTAGAAGAGGCTTGGTAACATTATTCAACGTTGTAGCTAATGCAATTCAACATCTCAATTGAAGACTGGCTGGGGTTAAAGCTTATGTGGCTCTGAGCAGTACTGAGCTTTTCTCTCCAAGGCTTCCTAAGTGGAAAGTCTGTCTCATGACAGTTGCTGGAGGTTGGGACACATACAACTTTCCCTCCTGCCTTTTCAGTGTGTCTTTCCTCATTACATTAACACAAAGTGTTACATTGTCTCACTTGACTTCTTTAGCTCTAGCAAGGAAGTTTGCACAGGGCATACTAATATCTGTTACCATGTCTCTGGGAAAGCAATCACTGCAAAATCAGTCGCCATCCTGTTCCATGTCCCATTCTTGCAGACTGTTTTTTCGTTTGCTTGTTTTTAATGAGACAGGATTTCATTGTGTAGGACTACAGACTGGAACTTGCTGTGTGGACCAGGCTAACCTCAGCCTCACAGAAATACACCTACCTCTGCCTCCAGAGTGCTTATAATTGAAGCTGTGGACCACCACAGCCAGCTTTCACTTTTACTTTTATAAGATTTAAAATTTTTTCTTAATGTCCCCTTATGATGTTTTCTTTATCTTGTAAATATTTAATATAACTATAAAATTATTTAAATGAAGCATCTTATATATTCTATTTGCTCCATTTGTTCCATTTATTTACATATTTTATAAAAATTTTTATTGTTACTCATTTTATTTTCAAAATTGCATTGTTATTAAGCCTATTTTCATGATTTCTTAGAATATTTCTGATGTTATCAATATGTCAGTTATAAATTTGTCAGTTTAGTCAGATAGTTACATGATTTATAAGCAAGAAAGTATAATATACTTTTGTTTGTCTTTCCTGTCCTTTGTGTGACTGCTATCATTTTGTCTATGACTGATACAAACATTTTGTTCCTCAGAATGTTGTAAAATATTGCTGTTATACTTGAACAGTTGAAGATTTGTTAATAATTAAAAATAAAAAGCTTGGCCAAGTGTGAGGATGAACACCTTTAGAACCAGAACCTGAGGCAGAGGCAGATGAATATTTGTGAGATGAAGATCAGCATAACCTAAATGGTGAGTTTCAGGACAGTCAGAGCTACATAGTAAGACCCTGTCTTAATAGATAGCTGATAGGTAAGTAGATAGATAGATAGATAGATAGATAGATAGATAGATAGATAGATAGATATGAGAAAGTACATACACAAAATACTACAGGAAATAGACAGACAGGCAGGCAGGCAGGGGCACCCATGCACGCGAGCGGGTACACACACACACCACCCCATATACATGTGCGTGAGCACAAATATTTACTCACATATCCATTTTTGTTTTGTTTGCTTTCTTTCCTTGCTACACTAGTGATGACACTCCAGAACACCTGTATATTAGTGAAACACTCTCACACTCATGCACATTTCTAGCTGTTGGTGTTTTGCTAGGTCCTATGTAATTTTTAGTATTTCTGTTACCGTGTCTTCAAAATCATTAATCTTTTCCCCCCGCATCTCATATGTAGGTTATTCATGAATGTAAGATTATTAAAACTGTGTCTCTGACCCCATCATATTTCTTTTCTATGTCTCTTTTCACTGACATGTTGCTTCCTGGTTAGTAATTACACTTTCTTTCTTTTTTTCATATGTTGATCATTTTCTTTACATACCAGATGACGTAAGTTTATGTTACTGAAAACTAAATGATGTTGTTGTTTGCATGTAGGGAATATTGGTTTTTTCCTATTAGGCATTAATTCAACTTGTAAATCAGCATGATATATTCAGGTCTGTTTATAAGCTATTTTGGGTTTACACTAAGCAAACAAGTTTTCACTACTAAAGCATGAACTTTTTAGTGTTTCATGGTTAGTATAAACTCAAAATAACTCCTTACCCTTTTTAAGTCTGAACATATTCATCTCATATTTAATTTCCTCTATCTCTGGTAGCTTTTATTTACTTAGTTTAATAGATTTTTTTTAACTTTACATGTACAGATTTATGTTCTGCCAAAGACTTATAGGGAAGACCCTACACATTTTTCTGGAATATTTTCTATGTATAACAATATCCTCTCGTAGAAGACATATAGTCTCTTTGACCTGCACATTTCATTATGTAAAAATTTTGTAACATTTAGGTCTGAAATGGAAGAATACCCTAATATTAGAAAGCATACTCTTTCCTTAAAAGTACACAATTTTACAGGAAAAACTATCAAGTTTCACAGCTACACAAATTTTCAAAGTTGACTTCCAAAAGAAGCTAGAACCCAGGTATTGAGAACTGGCATAGAGGGGCAGGAATTGGAGTTTTGTGGTCCATGAGGCCAGAGCTCTAGACTGTACCTTAAGTAAAGACATAAGAGGAGTCAAATGTTTCAGGCCATATATATAAGGAGCTTATGGCATATTTCTGCATAGAAATCAAACATTGAACTCACGAGGAACAATCTCCCCCCTTTTCTCAGCAATTCATTAGGTCCATGGATGAAAATACTCCTAGCCCTGAATTCTTTATTATGATCCTTGTAGAAAATCTGATCCAGACATCAAATCTAACATACAATTTTCTCGTTATCAAATGACTCTGTCCTTCAGGAAATGCCTCATCTCTACACAGGATGATCAGGTCACCTACCACAAAGACTTTCACAAAATACTAAAAAATATACAATAGGAAAATAGTTTTTAAAACTGGTATCAGATATTGGTTAAAAGACAATATAATCCCGATTCCTTAACATAAGGGGAGTATGCAAAAATATTAGCAAATTCTGGTCTCAGACTTCAAGATTACAGCAAAAGTACAAAAAAAATGCAAACACAAACACAATGGATTAAAGAGGTGAAAATCAAAGATTCAGAAATCAAAGTACCAAGAATTTTCTGGACATGAAGCTAGAAATATAATGTGTCTTTTAGTAACTCTATTGCTTAAACTTTATAAATGTATTATTCAATTTAAAAAGCAAAAATTCTTTATAAGATCTTCCTGTAGGTAAGTCTTAATTTTTTAAATTAAAGTCTGTATTTTCTTAATTACTGTTTGATGTGGGAGGGCCCAATGCCAGGTTATCTGGCAGAAAGGGTAGGGGCAGAGTCAGACCTTTCCCTGGGACTGAGTTGGATGGTGAGTATTGAACAACCCAGCCCTCCCCCCTGGCCACAAGGGATAAACACACCCACTGAGTCAGGAGTCTGTTGAAGCAGGATCTCATTTAACAGTATCAAGTAAGGACTTATATAGGGTTGTGATGGGGATGAAGAAGCTTGGGATGGGTTGAGGTTGAGCCAATAATATTCTGCCACACTAGAGGTGGCTGGGCTGATGCAGCCCTAGGTCAGGTAGCCACAGACAGGTCTCCAAAGTCGAGTTAGGCACAGAGAGTTACACTCGCCTCACCAAACTCAAGTTAGGCTCAGGAAGTTACACTGGGTGAAACGCAGGCACGGGGCCTCATGGGGTCCAACAGCCCAGCCTACTGTGGGTGGTGCCATTCCTAGGCAGGGAGTACTAGCATTCTATGTGCTGTAAGGAAATGGGCTGGGAATCCAGCAGAGAGCAAGATAGTAAGCATCCTTCCTCCATGCTTCTGCTTCTGCTCTTCCCTCCACGGTCCTTCCTTGAGTTCCTGCACTGGCTTCTGTCAGTGATGAATTGTGACCAGAGAACTATAAAATGAAATAAACTCTTTCCTTCCCAAGTTTCTTTTTAGTCTTCATGTTTTTTTTTCTTTCTTTTTTTTTTATTTTTCTTGCTGATTTTTTTTATTAATTAATTAATTTAATTATTAAAGATTTCTGCCTCTTCCCCGCCACCACCTCCCATTCCCTCCCCCTCCCCCAATCAAGTCTTCCTTCCTCCTCAGCCCAAAGAGCAAGCAGATTTCTCTGCCCTGTGGGAGGTCCAAGGACCACCCACCTCCATCCAGGTCTATTAAGGTGAGCATCCAAACTACCTGGGCTCCCACAAAGCCATTACATGCAATAGGATCAAGAACTCATTGCCATTGTTCTTCAGTTCTCAGTAGTCCTCATTGTCCATTATGTTCAGCGAGACCGGTTTTGTCCCATGCTTTTTCAGTCCCCGGCCAGCTGGCCTTGGTGAGTTCCCAATAGAACATCCCCATTGCCTCACAGCAAGAAAAATCCTAACTATCCATGATCTACCCTATGTCAAATTAAGAGACATTCATTTGTTCAAAAAAGTTTTATTAGAATAAGCCTTTAGTACATATCCAAATTCTTCAATTATTTTAACCTCAGTAAAATTGCATTGTTATATTATGCTTGTTTTGATTTTTCAAAAGAATACTTCTTTTGGAAACTTGCAATATTAAAATTTGGTATCCTTTTAAAATCACAGGCTAACATAATATTTACTTTTTGATTTTTATTAAGTAGATCATCTGATAGTCAAAGCAGAGAAAGTCAATCAATTTCATTATTTCCTTAAGCTTTGCTAAACACTTCTGTTAATATAATCCAACTTTTAAAAACATTTGGGATAATTATCTGTTGGCAGAGGTTTCTATCCACTGCCTTTCAGCCCCCCAAATCACACAGAGGTCTACATTCATTATAAACTGGTTGGCCTATTATCTCAGGCTTCTTATTAACTCTACTGTCTTACATATTAACCCATAATTCTAGCCTGTGTTAACTACATGGCTTGGTACCTTTTATTAGCGAGGCATTTTCATCTTGCTTCTTCTGTTACTGGGCAACGACTGCAGACTGACATTCCCTCTTCTCAGCATTCTCTTGTTCTCCTTGTCCCGCCCCTACTTCCTGCCTGGTCACCCCATCTATACTTCCTCCCTGGCTACTGGCCAATCAGCATTTTATTAAACAAGTACAAGAAACAAATCTTTACAGGGTAAAACTATTGTCCCTGTATTGATACATCTGTCTTTAAAATCCTAGGCCAAACACAAAAAAGAAGATATTAGAAGTATAGTTAGCCAATTTGCACATAGAAATGTCTAGGCCATTTATATCAGTCTATGTGTCTCCCTTAATTTGATTGAACCTCAGTGAAACAATATTAAATGAAGAAAGAAAATGCAGTGTTATTTACAGCCACTGACATAGTTCATGGGAAAGCAAACTAATACCTTCAATCTTTATTATCAATTAAGAGCGAAGATCAGTTAGAGGCTGAGCCCCAGCCATACAGAAGAGCATGCTGCTCAGAAGAGAAGCATCAGCTGATTCACAGGAATAATGAAAAATCACTGATGTAAAGAAATCTGCTACATTCAAAATTGTTCCTGGGTAATTTACCAGTAAGAGTAAATGAAACAAATGTCACGTTTATCTACATTGAATGTGTATCAAGTAGTGAAATTAAATATGAGAAGCTACTAAAGTTTGGAAATCGGAGACTAAGGACTGCTAATATGACTAGCATGCTGAATTCTGGTTTCAGCTCTGAAAACACAAATTCTTTTTTTAATTTATTTATTTATTACATATACTATATTCTACACCAGATCCCATTACAGATGGTTGTGAGCCACCATGTGGTTGCTGGGAATTGAACTCAGGACCTTTGGAAGAGCAGGCAGTGCTCCTGACCTCTGAGCCATCTCTCCAACCCCCTGAAAACACAAATTCTTATGAGTTTTATTTTTCTTTCTCTTGTGGCAGTAGTGGCTCTAACACAAGTTCCATGTCTAGAAAACAAGTAGAATAAAAGACAAGAATTAAAATATGTGAAATGATTTAAAATGATTTACATCAAGCAAAAATGATTGGTTAACTTAAATGATGGTAAAAATGTATTATTGCTTATTCACCTTTTTTTCTCTTATCAGCATCAATTTTGCATTATATTCGTAACTCATAACAACCAATAAATCCGAATTAGGACTTTAGCACATTGGTACAGCACATGACTAGAACCAGTGAAGCCCTTAGTTTACAAAAAAAGATTATTAAATCAAGGTAAAGCAGTGGGAGGGATAATTCTAAAGATACATCTAAATTTTTTTCATTGATAAAGTATATGTTTGTTAGAAAATGGTGATACCCCTCTTTTTCCCCTAGCAGAGCAAAATCACAATCTTCGGGTTGTATCTCCTGTCACACCGCTATCGTCACACTCCAGATCCGACACTGTGCCATTTCACGTGTTCTCGGTGATTTTCCACTTTTCAGAGGATTGACCAGAGCAGTGTTCCTCAGTGCCTGTGGGGGAGTAAGCGAAGCATGAGCTCCCTCTCCTGGAGGATGCGGGAGCAGACTCTGGAACTAGAAATGGAGCGGGTTAAAGAGTAAATTAGTAGAGAAGAGGTGAAAATACAGGGAGCTAGACGCATGCCACAGTCTAGTTGTTAAAACCCAGGAATATCGTGCCTCACATGAATGAGCAGGCAGGAGGCTAGCTCAGCTAAGTGGCGTTCGAGGAGGCGTGCACTGCCATGCTAGTAATATGCAGAGTGGAAAGTTCATCCAGACTTTCCTTGCAAATCCTGCCCTGATTATTTATAATATATAATATATATTATAATATATATTTATAATATATAATATATATTTATATATATATATATCAAGAAAATTATACTTCTAAAGCAAACATTTCTGCATAAGCTGCTTGGGCCAATTCTCCCCCCGACTTCCTGTTCTGTGATTACAGATGGTGTCATTTGCAGTGCCACAAGACGCTAAGCTGTTTTCGGTCCAAGGTGTTAGAACAGACTTTCACGAATGGAGAGTAAATTTTTGTCGCTTTAATGACTTACCACGGTTGTCTTCAATGTGCTCAGCTTTTCCAGGGACGAGGCCCTGAAGGGGAGGCGGGTTTCCCAGTACCTAACTCCTCAGTAACATTCTGTCTCGACTGCTTGCTTCTGGCAGTGCCCTCCAGGCTTTCCATGGAGCTGCCCAGTTTTGTGTAAGAGTGCCTCTGTGGACACTTCGGACGGATCAACTGTCCCCAGAGCCATAGAGGGCCGACTTCGGGTTACCTCCAAAATAAGGCCCATCTACAAGGCACCACAGTGATGCCGCGGGTGCGCCCTCTCCAGGAGGCTCTGGATCTCAGCACCAAAGGTCTTGCTTAGCCATGCTCAGCAGTCTCAGCCTTCCATAAGACAGATAGCTGCTCCTTATACTGCTGTTGCCCCTGGGTTTTACAGCGCCATCTTTATTGTTAACAAATCCCTCTCCCCCGTAACTCTGCTGTTAGAGTGATCACTCTTATTTTAAACTGTCCTGGTTTAAATGGCTTTGTCATTTCTCCACCCTGACCACTCCAAGTGAATCAATTCTGAAGCCCTACTATGAATGTTTGTTCTTCTTAGACCTTGGACACAGTACATGAGACAAAAATTGATCATCACTTAGTAGAAAATATTCCTCCCATCTATTACATAGGCTACCATAATGTATGTTCTATTTTACTTCTAACTACTGCACTTAATACAAAAAATAATGTGTTTTAAGCCTGCTTACCCTGCCACATTCTCTTCACTTGTTCTTGATCTTCCTTAATAGTTTAGTTTCTGATTTCAAGTCTTTAAAAACATTATGTTCTTATTTTTTTTAAAAAAAATTTATAGGGTCTAGAGAAATAACTCAGCTGTTAAGCGCACTTGCAAATGATCTGTGTTCAATTTCCAGCACCCACATGGCCACACACAGCTGTCAATAATTCCAGTACCAAAGGACCCAATGTCTACTTCTGACTTCTGTGGACACTGCGTACACATGATGCAAACAACACATATGTGCAGGCAAACTACCCATACACATCAAATAAAAATAAATATACCTTTAAAAAAGAAGTCAAGCAATACTGCCCCCAAGTCTCACTTCTTTCACTTACCATGATGATGCCAAGTCAGTCTATGTCTCTGAAAACATGACTGTGAACTCTACTAAGGGCTGTCTAGGCGACTTCCATGCCTTTGCTATCGGGAATAGAACCACCATTAACACGCTCTATTGGGTGGATACTTAGATTCTGTTACAGTGTATACTCAGGAGTGCTAGATCAAAGGCACCTCTACTTTTAATTTCTTGAGGGCCTCAATGCTGTCTTCCATAGAGGCTGCAATAATTCACAATGTATAAAAGTCCTTTCTCACATAAACCATACTCCCTAACCCAACCAACACATACTTGCCAATATAACTTAACTATTTCTTCATGATAACCATTTTCTCTGGGGTTCAATTAAACACCAGAATATGGTTTTCACTTCTTTAATGACTAAGAAGCTTGGACATTTTCCACGTATTTTACGGCCGTGTGTACGTCCTTGATAACTGCTGTTCATTTGTTGATCTACAAGATCTGCTGTGGCAGTGGTTTGGTGTTTTACATTTTTTTTTTTTTTTTTTTTTTTTTTTTTTTTTTTTTTTTTTTTTTTTTTTTTCCCTACTTTATTTTTTTTTATTAATTAATTAATTTAATTATTAAAGATTTCTGCCTCTTCCCCGCCACCACCTCCCGTTCCCTCCCCCTCCCCCAATCAAGTCTTCCTTCCTCCTCAGCCCAAAGAGCAAGCAGGTTTCTCTGCCCTGTGGGAGGTCCAAGGACCACCCACCTCCATCCAGGTCTATTAAGGTGAGCATCCAAACTACCTGGGCTCCCACAAAGCCATTACATGCAATAGGATCAAGAACCCATTGCCATTGTTCTTCAGTTCTCAGTAGTCCTCATTGTCCATTATGTTCAGCGAGACCGGTTTTGTCCCATGGGATGTACTCACTCATATTTGGTTTCTAGCCATAAATAAAGGACATTGAGACTATAATTCGTGATTCTAGAGAAGCTAAATAAGAAGGTGAACCCAAAGAAAAACATATAAGCATCCCCCTGAATATTAACCTTCATCAGGCGATGAAAGAATACAGAGACAGAGACCAACATTGGAGCACTGGACTGAAGTCTCACGATCCAAAGGAGGAGCAGAAGGAGAGTGAGCACGAGCAAGGAACTCAGGACGGCGAGGGGTGCACCCACACACTGAGGCAATGGGGATGATCTAGCGGGAACTCACCAAGGCCAGCTGGCCGGGGACTGAAAAAGCATGGGTGTTTTACATTTTGAGTTCTCCGTGAATTCTAGATATCAATTCTCTGTCATAACAATAGCTAACAGTATTTCTCTCATATTCTATAAGCTTTCTCACTCTGTTAACTGCTTCCTTTGCTATACAGAACATTTTTAATGTGACATAATTAATTCTATTTGTTATTACTTGCTACTATTTCCTGAACTATGCAAATTTTAGTAAATCATTGCTTATTGCAAGTATTTTTCTTAAATCTTCCCTCTGATAGTTTCAAAGATCAAGCCTAACTCCCTAACTCTGACGTCTTTGATACCCTTTGAACTGATTTTGAATAGAGTGAGATATAGATTTAGTGTTCGTATTCTACATGTTTGTTTTGAGAGCAATGTCATAACAGACACTTAAGAGTAACAATCAGAAGGACTTCCTACATCATTTAACTATATATTAGCTTACAAGGATATTATTTAATTTGCGTGTTAATAAATTAAAAGCTATTATCAGTGCCTTGAAATCTCAAATTTTGTTCCTAAGTCAAAGTAATACTTTACATATATTAAAATATGAACAATAGCAAATTCAAATTTTAAATTATCAATATGAATCTAGTATTCATTTGTCAACTTATAGAATCACGAATAAAATTCTGACTTAGGTAGACATATGGCATATTTACCTGCATACTCATGTTTATGACAGCGCTATCCACAAAGGCATAGATATCCATGGATGATGCTGGAGAGGTGATTCAGCAATTAGAGATTGCTGCTCTTCCAGAAAAGTACTCACATTGGGCATGTCACAATTGTCTATGGTTCTCGCTCTAGAGAATCTGATGTGCTCTTCTGACCTCTGAAGGTATTCGTATTTATATGTGTGCATGAGCACATGCGCACATACACACTCATACACACACACACACTCACAAACCACATAAATAAAATTTAAGTTTTAAAAAATGTATGAACAAATATAAAAAGGTTGCATTTATACACAATGGATTTTATTCCACCATAAGGGAGAATAAAATTATATCATTTCTAGGAAAATAGATGGAACTAGGTATCATAGCGTTAAGTGACTGCCTTAGTCACTGTTCTAACACTGTTAAGACATAATGTCACTCTTTTTTAAAAGATTTTATTCATTTTACATTATCAACTACTGTTCCCTCCCTCCCCTGCTCCCTTTCCTCTCACCTCCCTGTTAATCGACTCCCCATCTACTCCTCAGAAAAGGTAAGGCCTTCCATGGGGAGTCAAAAAGCTTGGTGCATTAAGTTAAGGCAGGACCAAGCCTCTACTCGCTGCACCAAGGCTGAGCTAGGCATCCCACCATAGAGAACGGATTCCAAACAGCCAGCTCATGCAACAGGGATGGATTCTGGTCCACTGCCAGGGCAGGGGCCCTTCAAACAGACCAAGCTACACAACTGTTACCCACAGGCAGAGCACCTAGTTCAGTTCCAGGCAGGCTCCCCAGCTGTGGGTCTAGAGTTCATGAAATCCCATCAGTGCAGGTCAGCTGTCTCTATGGGTTTCTCCATCATAGTCTTGACTTCCTTGCTCATATAATCCCTCCTCCCTCTCTTGGACTGAACTTCCAGAGTTCAGCCTGGTATTTGGTGGTGGATCTCTGCATCTACTTCCATCAGCTACTGGATGAAAGTTCTACGATGACAAGGTATCCACCAATCTGAATACAGGGGAAAGCCCTCTTCAGTATTACTAGGAATCTTAGCTGGGTTCATCCTTGTGGATTCCTGGGAATTTCCCTAGGACAAGGTTTCTCCCTAACCCCTTAATGACTCCCTTTATCAAGATTTTTTTCATTGTTCTCCATTCTGTCCCTCCCCCAACTTGACCATTCTGTTCCCTAATGTTTCCCTCCCTACCCCCTCCACTCTATGCCCCTCTGCCCCAAGTTTACCCAGGAGATCTCATCTATTTCCTCTCCTTAGGGTCCTCCTTATTACCTAACTTCTCTGAGACTATGAGCTGTCATCTGGTTATCCTTTGCTTTACATCTAATATCCATATATGTGTGAGTACATACCATGTTGTCTTTCTGTCATGGTCTGGAGCCAGCCCAGATCATAAATTATTTCTCCAGACCAGAAAGTTCACTGTGTTTATTCTCAAACAGCTTTTATACCAAAATGTAAACTGAGGGCAGATTCATTAGTATTCCATTTCCTAGGTAACCAGGTGAATGACTTTAGTCACCACTTCTTTCTCTGCCCTCTCTGTCAGGTCTTCCTATCTTCCTGCTCTGTATGCCAGCTCTGTCACATAGGCCAAATTAGCATCTCCATCCCAGGCATCCTCCAAATTACAAAGAAGGAGGAGAACAACATCCTGACCCTTTGTTAGGGATGGCTACAGGCTAGGTGACCACCTCCTCTGAAGCAGGTACACTGTGGCCTGAGATACTGGTCACCACACCATGTAGAAATATGGGCCTATTTCTTTCTAATTCCATCCATTTGCCTGCAAATTTCATGATGTCATTGTTTTTTACAACTAAATCATACTCCATTGTGTAATTGTACCAATTGTGAAAATGTACTATTTTCTTTATCCATTCTTCTGCTGAGTGACATCTAGGTTGTTTCTAGGTTCTGGCTATTACAAATAATGCTGCTATGTGTTAGAAATAAGTTCATTACTTTTCTTTTGGACACAGGAGCTACCTATTCTGTTCTAACATCTCACTTGGACCTTAAATTCCCCTCCCCAATTTCAGTTATGGGGGTGGATGGGACCCATTCCTCCCCACTTAAAACTCTGCCACTGCCCTGCATTCTTGCAGGGCAATTTTTCTCTCATTCTTTCTTAGTGATAGCCACTTGTCCGGCACCTGTACTGGGTTGAGATTCTCAGCCGCTTCAGGGCCACAATCACTTCATCCTCACACACTCTCCTGAGTCACATTTTCTTTCTACCTGAGACTGATCTACTTATCCAGTAGATTCCCAAGTCTGAGCATTGATATAGGTAAAAGGTCTCTCTAGTGGTTGGCCACTCTGCTTCTCTGATTCTTCAGCTTTCACTCCTGATAACTGACATCAGCTTATTCTTATTAAGAACAATTAGAAGCCAGGTGGTAGTGATGGACGCCTTTAATCCCAGCACTCAAGAGGCAGAAGCAGGCAGATCTCTGTGAGTTCGAGGCCAGCCTGGTCTACAAGAGCTAGTTCCAGGACAGGCTCTGAAAGCTACAGAGAGTCAGGCAGTGGTGGCGCAGGCCTTTAATTCCAGCACTCCGGAGGCAGAGTTAAGTGGATCATTGTGAGGTAGGAGAGGGAGGGAGGAGAGGGAGGAGAGGGAGGGAGGAGAGGTAGGAGAGGTACCTGTGTTTGCTACTCACAACAAGCCAGTGCTAGTGCACCTTAAAGGCCCTGTGTTCTTCCCTTCCAGACCCCAGTTTCCTATTTCTGAAACCCACCACCGAGGCCTTCAGCCTATTATCACCCATCTCCTATCTCAAGGACTTTTAATTCCTGTCAACTCACCTTGCAACAAACCAATTCTTCCTGTGTATAAGCCATCTGGTGCTTACCGCCTAGTTCAAGACCTTTGCCTCATAAATGAGGCAGTCATTCCAGTTCACCCTCTGGTTAGCAATCCTTACAATCTTCTGTCTCGCGTCCCTCCTACAACCTTCTACCTCACAGTTCTAGACCTAAAAGATGCCTTCTTTACTGTCCCTTTACACCCTGACTCATACTTCCTCTTTCCCTTCACCTGGGAGGACCCTGACTCCCGGTCCTCCAGACAGCCTATATGGACTGTTCTTCCTCAGGGTTTTTGAGACAGCCCCCATTTCTTTGGCCAAGATCTGGCTCAAGATCTCTCAAACTTTGATGTAGATTCTAGCACACTCCTCCAGTATGTGGACGACCTACTTCTCTACAGTCCTACATTGTCTCTGTCCCAACAGGCCACATCTGCGATCCTGAACTTACTCGGATCCCTGGGATATTGAGTTTCACTGAAAAAGGCTCAGCTATGCTCTCCTACAGTGGTATATTTGGGTGTTCAACTTAGCCCAAGGTCTAAGACCCTCACCTCTCACAGGCTCCAGGCGCTGCGGGATTTACAGCCTCCAACCACAGGGGCTCAGATCCTTTCCATTTTGGATCTTCTAGGGTTCTTTCGCCTTTGGATCCCTAGCTTTTCCATTACAGCTAAGTCTCTGTACCAGGCAGCCAGAGAGACACCCAAGGAACCTCTCACCCACCTGGTCATCGTCCATTGCCATTTCTCTCTACTGTGGGATGCCGTTCAAACAGCCCCTGCTCTTGCTCTTCCAGACCCCACAAAGCCTTACCATCTCTACACAGATGAGCAATCAGGAGTGGCCACAGGAGTTCTAAACCAACAGGCTGGGCCTTCGAATCAGGCTGTCACCTTTTTATCCAAACAGCTGAACTCGCTGGGGAGGCTCTCAAAATCACCTTGTCCGGGCCAATCATGGTATATTCCACCCATCGCCTCTCAGACTTTCTGAGACACTCCTCTCTCTCCCTTCTTGGGCCTTCACAAGTCCAGGCTTTTCACTTACTGTTTCTAGAAAACTCCCAAATTACTTTGGCTTCCAGTTCTGCCTAAAACCATGCAACTCTCCTTCCTGTTCCCTCCCCTTCTGGCACCTCCTCTCACTCTTGCCCAGAGACTGTAGAAGCTTTAACCTCACCTCCGCTGGGTTTCTAGACCAGCCACTTACAGATCCCCAACTCACCCTGTTTGTTGATGGAAGTTCCAGCGTATGCAGTGGTCATTTCCATTGACATAGTCCAAGTGACCCGCCTGCCTAAGGGAACCTCCTCACAAAAGGCTGAATTAATTGCCTTGACTAGAGCAAGCCAAATAGCTAAGGGCCAAGGGCTAATATCTATACTGACTCTAAATATGCCTTCTTAATAGCCCATACTTATTCTGCACTCTGGAAGGAAAGGAGCTTCCTTACTACCAAAGGCACTCCCATAGTTAATAGACCCCTTATAGCCAACCTTTTGAAGGCCCTCCAGCTCCTTGCAGAAGTGGCCATTATTCACTCTCAGGGACACCAGTGGCCTTAGGCAATGCCAAGGCTGACTCAGTGGCCTGGGGGCTGGCCTCTAGCTCCTCAGACTCAACAGAATAAATTTTGTTCTTAACACCTTCCTATCAGCCCTGTAACCAACCTAAAGAGAGGGACAAGCTTATAAAAAGGAAGCCACAAAAACAAAGGATGGATGATTCTATTTAAATAATCATCTCATCCTTCCTCAAGACCAGGCATTGTCAATCATTTCAGACATCCAATTGTCTCTCAAACCCTATTTCTGGAATAAACAAATGAGTGGTCAGCTGATTCATCTCCCCAATCAGACAGACCATAACTCAAATTAAATATAAATTATATAAAATATATAATGTAAATAAATATGTATACATTTAAGAAACAATTTTTCCATATAAAATATTTTCTTTTTTTAATCAAACATTTTTAAACATCTTCAATGAAATATAATTGACAGTCTTACTTGGGAGTCAGATTATTTGGATTCTTAATTATTATTACAATACTAAAAATGTTATTAACATCAATACTTACAGAATAAAATTACAAAATAACAAATGGTACCTGTCAGTTCAATGTGAAACAAAACATAAAAACTACTTTAAAAAAAAATTCTTAGCTGGGCAGTGGTGGCACATGCCTTTAATCCCAGCCCTCAGGAGCTGGAGGTAGACGGATCTCTGTGAACTAGTCTACAAGAGCTAGTTCCAGGACAGGCTCCAATGCTATAGAGAAACCCTGTCTCAAAAACAAAAAAAATCTTAAAGGCGACAATCAAACAAAAAATAAAAATTAAGCATAAAAAATTGGACACATGAAACTATTTCCTCTAAAATATGAAATTTGGGCAAGGAGATGACTCAGTCAGTAATGTTTGTTTCCAAGCATGAAGACCAGTTGGATCCTAAGAGCCCACAAAAATATCTCTTTAAGCTGAGCATGCTGGTATCTCCCAGGGCTGAAGAGATGGACATAGTAGGAACACTCAGTCCTGATGGCTGGCTACCCTTGCCTACTCTGCAAGCTTCGGTCAAATGAAATATCTTATCTCACAAAGGCTGATGGATAGATCCTAAGAAATGACACCTAAGGCTGACCTCTGGCCTCCATATATGTACACACATACACAAACAAGGACCACCAAATGCATTCACACACACACACACACACTAAAAAAAAACAAACATTTCTTTTTCTAATAAATCTCATTTAAATAATTTGTATTTTCATTAATATAATTATTACCACTCATAAAAAGAAGCAAGCTGTAGATACATTTTAGCCCTATGAATTATATTATATATTGGAAGTCTATAATGAATAGAAAAATGTATTTTTAGTGTCTTTATATTTAAGTCAAGATGCTGTAGTGAAAACCAGCACTTTTCTGAAGGTGGCAGGATTTCTCACCAATTTTGAAAGCAATTTCTGGGAATTTTTTCACTGGTTTCTAACACTAGAAAAAAAACAGGGATGTATTATAGTAAATAAAATGGAGTCCATACTATCATGACTCAAGTACATTTCCTGTCTTTCTAACCATTAATAATGGAAAACACACCTTGGATTTACCTCTAAGCCATTACCTGAAATAACGTCACATAATGTAACAAAATGTTAAAATTTTTCATTCCTTAAGAAGATTTTACTTCTCCAGGTGGTGGTGGTATACACCTTTAATCCTAGCAGTTGGGAGGCAAAAGTAGGTGTATCTTCAAGTTCGATGCCAGCATACCTGGTATCCAGAGCAAGTTCCAGGGATACACAGAGAAACCTGTCTCAAAAAAAAAAAAAAAAAAGAAAGAAAGAAGAAAGAAAAAAAGAAAGAAAGAAAGAGAAAAATAGAAAAACAAAATAAAATAACAAGAACAACATAAAGAAACAAGATTTTATTTTTTGACTAAGGAAAAAATATTTCTGGTAGCATTTTTTGCTTTGCTGAGGTGAATAAAGAGTCTTGAGGGATCGTGTGGGGGAGGAGGGAAAGAGGACAAGGTGTGACTGTGTCTGCTGAGACTGTCAAAAGCTATAGCACATAAAGTCTCGCCAGCATGAAAGCCTAAACCTAACCTGAACAAAAACATCAATACACAATACTGTACTAAGAACAACAGGGAACTAAGGAATGCTGAGAATGGAAGAAAAACTCCTACCATCAATTGGTTTTATAGAATCAAATGGTCAGTCTTGAAATCATATATGTACAAGCAAAATTTTACAGACTGAGGAGATTGTTCTTATGTATTTAGGAATATATATATGTAAATACATATTTGTATGTGACAACAAATAACAAAGAGGCCATGAATTTGAAAGAAAGCAAGAAAAGATATATGGGAGAGAGGGAAGGAAAGGGGTATATGATGTAATTATATTAATTTAAAAAACAAAAAATACTTAAAAATAAAAAGAGAAAAAACAAGCCATAAATACACATATTCCATTTTCCTGAAGACTCTGAAGGGTAAGCATGGATTCTGAAGCAGATGAAGAAAAACCAGATGCCTCGCATAGAACAAGAAGTGCTTCGTGCAAACGTTCATGTGAGAATCATATTTTGCTCCTTAAATAGAGAAAGCCTACACATGTGTATCTGTTACTTTTTCTCAACTTGTTTTGAAACAGAAACTTATCTCAGGTTACTGGAAGCCACTCCACAGCCTACCAAAGGAGAAAGGTAAGCACCAATGCAGCTACAGACCCTTCAAACTGCAATGCTGATCTGCATGCAAGATTTGCTGGTGTAATAGTGGGGCAAGGCTTGTGAGAGTAACCAACCATGATAGTTTGGAAAATAATGGCCCCCAAAAGGGAATGGTACTATTAGGAGGTGTGGCCTTGTGGAGTAGATGTGGTTTTGTTAGAGAAAGTGTTTCACTGTAGAGGTGGGCTTTGAGGTCTCATGTATGCTCAAAATACTACTTTTATTTCCTAGAGTCTCAGACTATTTCTTGTTGTCCGTAAGATGTAGAACTCTCAACTCCTTCACCAGCAACATTTCTGCCTGTGTACCATATGTCCGACCTTGATGATAATGGACTTAACCTCTGAAATGTATGTAAGAGGCCACCAGTTAAATGTTTTCCTTTATAAGAGTTGCCATGGTCATGGTGTGGTTTGATTTATTTTGTGATCATTAACAGTCCTTTGGTAAGAGTCACCACATTTTCTTTAGCTGTAAACACCTTGCTGCTTACCTTGGATAAATACATGATGTAGCTGTGTTCCAGGATTAAAACACAAGTCTGTATGAAGATTTTTTATTGCGTACATACAAGACTTGATTATGTTCTTTGACTTCTTTTTAAAAGTTTTCTTTAATTTAAAACTTTTTGTACAATATATTTTGATCATGTTTTTCCTCTCCCCCAATTCCTCCCGGGTCCTCCCCCACTTTCCTACACTTTTCCCGCCATTTTAAAAAATAAAAGTTGAGAATCAAACAAGCAAAAATAATTTTTAAAATACAAAAAAAGGGGCTGGAGGGATGGCTCAGTGGTTAAGAGCACCGGCTGCTCTTCCAGAGGTCCTGAGTTCAATTCCCAGCAACCATATGGTGGATCACAACCATCCGTAATGAGATCTGGCGCCCTCTTCCGGCGTGTGGGCATACATGCAGGCAGAATGTTGTATTCATAATAAATAAATAAATCTTTAAAAAAAAATAAAATACAAAAAAATGAAACAAAAAGCCCACCATAACAACAATAACAACAACAATAAGCTATTTCCAAAGCTGTTGTTCACTCTTTGCAACCTGATGGAAGGCCCAAATTACAACACTTACTGAGTATAACACTTCCTTATGCCATTGAGCATGGAGAAATCCACCTGGTACCCAACTAGAAGCTTCAACCCTACTGTCTTCATTAGGGTTACAATTTTTGTGATGAAGCACCATAACCAAAGGAACTCTGGAAAGAAAAGTTTTATTTTGCTTATTCTTCCACATCACTGTTTTTCAATGAAGGAAGTCAGGACAGGAACTCAAACAGAGCAAGAATCTGGAGGCAGAAACTGATGCAGAAAACAGGGAGGAGTGCTGCTTACTGGCTTGCTCCTCATTACTTGATCAGCCTGGTTTCTTATAGCAACTGCAATGACAAGGCCAGGAGCAGCACCACCCACAATGAAATGGCCCCTCCCACACCAATCATTATTTAAGAATATGTTCTACAGGCTTGCCTATAGCCAGATCTTATGCAGACATCTTCTCAGTTGAAGTTTGCGCCTTTATGACTAAGTAGATTTGTGTCAAGTTAACATGAAAATTAGCCAGCATACCTACTGACTAACATTCATTGTACTGGAAGTTATTCTTCATGCTACTGAAATAGAAAAGTAACTATCACTATCACCCAACTACAAACCTTATAGCCTACAGCAGCAAGCTCTCTGTGAGATACAGTAGTACAATAGTGACACAAATGTTATTAGAGTAATCAGCCAGTTTTGATTGGCTTCAAGGCCCACTCAATGAGATGGAGCTTTTACTGCTAAAGTAGCCAAGACCCTGAGATTACATAGATTAAGGCCTATGGGAAAGCTACTGCAATGCTAAAAATAAATAAATAAATAAATAAATAAATAAAATTACTATATTATATATTGCTATTTCATGGACCAGGGCATCATTGGAGCACTCAATCCCAAATTGGACGTCTTCATCACCCCCCCCACCCCCCCACACACACTTAAGGCTCAGGTATTGATACAAAAAGGAGGTAGAAAGATTGGAAGAGCCAGTGGTGGTAGATGACTACAAAGAAATAGTCTTGCAGACACAACAGAACTGATGCACATATGAATTTACACGTAAGACCTGCATAGATTCAAAATAGACAGAAGCCCAGCACTGAAGCATTAAGAAAGGAAAAAGTCCACAAAACTGCACCCCTATCTAATTTGCAAAGATGCCACTGGCAAAGAGAGAATCAGTTTTCTCTGATGATGTGTTACTGAGTGTATCAACAACATTCCAAGATAGGGAGTCTCAATCACAGTTATGCCTATATTGACAGTCTGTCCGTCACTTTCTTCTGTGCAGCGCACTCCCTGACCAGCAGGGAAGGATGCCCATGAGTCGAGGATTCTTCTGCAAATCACGCTTTATTGGAGCCTCTTGGTTGAAGGGAGAGCGGAAGCGAGGGGCCCTGAGCGCAAAGCGGTGGCTGCTTATATAGGGGATAAGGAAATGAGTCGTGCCTGGATTGGCCGATGCGCGCCTGCCGATGCTCCTGGCCACAGGATTGGCCCTAAGCACATCATCGCCACTGCACATGCGAGAGGCATGGTTCCACTGCATTGCCTAATATGGAATTGTTCACCAAGCGAGGCCGGGGCCAACCGCCATCTTGTAATGGCGGCCACTCAAATTGGCTCCCAGCAGCTCCCCCTTTTTGTTTTTCTCTGTAGGCCAGTGAGAAGGTCTTACTCCCGTTCAGGTCCTCACCTCATGATGCAAGGACCGATCAAAGGAGGCCCAAAACTCCTGGTACTCCTTCTCCCGTGCAATGGAATAAACTCCTGGGAGGTGCAAAGGCAGTACTCAGAGTAAAAATGCATACCTTCCTCAGTGCAATGGAGAATTTCTCCCTGAGAGTGCAAAGGCTATGCAAGGAACAAACCTACTGGCCTTTTAACCATACTTGGGGTGAATCGCCATTCTCCAAAGCAGCTAACACTTGTAGAACCACAACCTTATCTCGAGATGTCTGAGCTAGGAGGCGGCATATTAGCCAAAGGCAGACTATACATCCTCCTATGCAGCATGCAAAAAAACATTCCTGATATCCGAAAACCTTTTGTTGCAGCCTCCAGTGAAATTAGCGGGGGCCCATTGAGGCCCAGAATAGCCTGTACCACTACTCACTTTGCACTTATTAGTGGTATTGGTAGCACAACTAAAGTTGCTCTGTCCGGCCTGCCCTCCCTGAAGTAACACAAAAGGGGAGAGATCAGAGCAACTGCCATTAACCCCGCAGAGGAGCCATTTATTATAGGGCGTTAGCAGATTTTAAGAAGGTTCCATTGAACCAAAAAGCCTGTAACATGGGGAGGCCCAAAACCTTGTTGGTAATAAAAAAGTGGGGGAAAACCGCGGCATTGTGGCAAACAGGAATCGGCTTAGGGAAGGCAGACAGTATTCCCCATCTCTGCTCCGCCCGAATCCGGATTGTCATCGCCATCATCATCAGGAACAGCAGCAGCGTCATCTTCGACCGGATCATGGCCTTCCCCCATTGGCTGGGGAGCAATTGAATCATCCTTAATGGTTCTTGTCAATCGGCATGGAACCCAGTGAGGCACCTCTTGACCCTGCGGGAAAACACAAAAAGCTCCCCTGGATCTTCTGATGACAGGATCCGGGCCATACCATTTGTTATCCAACACATCCTTCCACATGACGGCCTCTCCTTTATCTTCAAGGGTCATTGCAGCATGCCGATCAGCAGCTGTCCTGCCCCGACCATCAACTATCAAAAAGTTAAAAGTAAAGAGTGCCAGTGCAACTCTGTTCCTGGGGGAAGCTGTCTCCACTATTCCCCCTTTCTGTTTCTGTAGGAGTTCTTTAAGGTTTCTATTTGCCCTCTCCACAATCCCCTGAATAACTTTGGTTAGATTGCCAGCTACCTCCCTCTTATTGGGGAGTACCTTCCAGGCCTTGTAGTGAATATCACTTATCTGCTGATAGACCTCTAGAGGGAATCTAACCTGGTTGCCAGAGAACTGTCCTTGTCCCAGAAGCATATCAGCTGTCCAATCATGATGACTATTTTGAGCATTAACTCTAGCCTGGGTATGGGCTCTATCAGCAACCAGAGACTTGAAATCCAGAAACTGTCCCCGAATCAAGCAGGCCCTGGCCATCTCTGTCCAATCTGTAGGCGTCAGCACCGAGGTGCAAAGTCTACGCAGGAGGGCGATTGGATAATCTGCAGTAGCCTCAAAATCCTTAACTGCTGTTACCAGATCTTTCAGTTGTTTATATGGGACTGGCTCATACCACCTATGATGGGTGACGGGATCCTCCATCACCGGGTATGCTGAGGCTAAGCGTGCCCAAGTGCTCTGGCTGATATAATGGCAACTCCTTCCTGGTTCAGCCACTTGTGCACCTAATGGCGGTGCCAAGGGGCGAGACACACCCTCCATCAGTGCACAAGCACCGGGTGGGTTATAGGCTGGGGGACGGTGATAGTCCCGCTCATACCTTTCTTCCTCATACTTAGCAGCCTCCTCCTCTAGCTCCCCCTCTTCCTGTGAGCTGAGTTCATTGTCGGAGCCCATGTGGGTCCAACATAGATTCCCTAACCGCCTGAAACGGAGTCGCGAGGAATAAAACCGACACAGCTTACAAGGTCATCTTGGAAAAGGCCAGAATGACTCTTTATTCTCGGAACATCTTATATCTACATTCAGTGGGGGGAAACACATTAGGCTGTCTCCTAGGCAACCAGGTGCCTGGGCTTAGGTCACGTCCGCATCTAGCAGTCAGGTAGGCCATGAATTAGCATCTCTATAAGACATCCTCTTAGTTACAAAAGGAAGGAAGCAACGAACCTCTGAAACTCTTGAGTCATCAGCTTTAGCCAACATCTCTCCTCAGGTAATCCACATTCTAACAAAAGAAACTAGGAGCAGCACATCCTGACTTTTGTTAAGGAGGCGACAGCTTGTCTGCAGAGCTATGTGCCTAGCTCAGACCAGGCTAATGGCTACTGGGCCAAACCGAAATATGGGCCCACAGTTCATCATCCCACAAATCTAAGTCATCGAACTCTGTGAGGAGTAGGTAAAGCCAGTTTTTCTCCTTTTCATCCCCTTCCTCCAGCTGAGGGTTCTCTTGAGTTTCTTCTCTAGGTATACCCTTTATCTTGTTATCCTTTTCCTTTTTACTATCCTTTTTTATCTTTATTCTTTTCGGTCTAGACCTGCCCAAGTCCCCCCCTTTTGAATCCAACTCTGATAGGCTGTCCTGGTGTGCTTGCAGTGCCCTCCTCCCTTCCCAGCTCAACCAAAAGCAGCACAGAAAAACAACAATCACGAGGGCCACAAAGATCAAGCAAAATACCTCAGGTGCAACCCCAGCAATCATCATACCTGGGAGACTCACTCACCGACATCGCCGCTCCGCGATCCTCTTTGGCCCCTCACTCGGTACCAAAGCTTGTCCCAGCGTCCAGGGTCTCGGCAACAGTTAAGGACCACGATTCAAGGATTCTTTTGCAAATCACGCTTTATTGGAGCCTCTTGGTTGAAGGGAGAGCGGAAGCGAGGGGCCCCAGCGCCAAGCATCGGCTGCTTATATAGGGGGAAAGGAAACGAGTCGTGCCTGGATTGGCCGATGCGCTCCTGCCAATGCTCCTGGCCACGGGATTGGCCCTAAGCACATCATCGCCACTGCGCATGCGAGAGGCACGGTTCCACTGCACTGCCTAATATGGAATTGTTCACCAAGCAAGGCCGGGCCAACCGCCATCTTGTAATGGCAGCCACTCGAATCGGCTCCCAGCACTTCTGTATCCTGCAGAATGTCTGGTAGACTCTTTCATGAAGCAGAAACCCGACGGATAGTCTCACATTTAGGCAAGTTCAGCAGTCATTTCTCTGTGGGTCACGAATGTCCAGTTCACCAAGCAGTCCAGGCAAAAGTAGGTTCTTGCCCAAATTGCTAACAATCTCCATGAGGTGCCTCTTCAATGCCCATCTTTCTCTTGAAGTAATTGGTGATGCCAGGAGTAGATGTGTCTAACTGTCATGAAAAGTTCTAACTTCTTAAAAACATTTTAAGTGCCATATTCTGAAGGTCTCTGAAAGATTTGAAGAATACCTATCTAACTGAAATATATCTCTATATATCTAGAAAACTTAACTAACATGACTACAAGCTTGACTATTAGAAATGACTATTAACCTATATTTCTAAATTATACATTACATTTTTAAAGGAGCTGCACAAACGCAATACCTTAATCAAGAGCGGAAATATACATATGACAAAACTGACCTTAAATTTGTATCAATAGATCAAGATCCATGCCAATGCAAATCTCTATTTAAATGTAAACAAACATTTATAAACAATATTTAGCCATTTGGGCATAGTTCTCTCCAAACTGCTTCCTACTTTTTGTTGGGTGAAATAATTTTGGGGGGTATTCATGGCAACATTTTGGGAGGTATTGGTCCATCAATCCACATTAGTCTGGGAGATTTCCACAGGTTCTCATCCTCTGTGGAAACAAAAGTAGAACCTCTTTTTCAAAGCAACAGATCCTTTGACCCAAATTTTGGAATCAAGATATCTTTAAAATATATAGGTTGGTTTAGCTTAACAGCCTATACAATGAAATGTCTCTCTGTATTTAGTTCCTTCGTAGTCAAAAAAATTTAAAAAAAAATACACAATAGTATACATAATCCAGACTCTCTTTACCTGGCTTATTTTTCTTACCATATTACTTTTTTAATATTTATTTTATTATCTTTAGTCCTTTAATTTATGACTCACTATACTTGTTTATATCACATTTACTGCCTCTTTACTCTTCTTCTCTCTCCCAATTCTCTGTATATTTTTTAAACATACTGTGTCTTCTTTAGAGGAATTTTATGTCTGAATCTGTCCTATTTTGTATCTGAACTCTTTTCTGTACAGGAACACTTCTTAAAATGTTAAACAGCCTTACTAGGAATAAGGCTGCCTTGCCTCTTGACTCTGCCCAATCCAACATGACAGAGGCATGTTCACCATCTCTGCAAGCCATGTGCACTGCCCCAGTTCCAGGTATGCAGCTGGTCTATGTCACACCATTAAGCAGTTTGTAATATGCTATTCACAAACCCCATTCAAGTGCTTGGCCTCATAAAAGAGCCAGAGTTCTTGCTGGCAGCACAGCCCAGGAAGCCATTTTGAAACCACACTTTTTTTTTTTGCTACTACCACTGAATCAGAAAGACCTCTCTTAAAGGAGCTGTGGCACACTGCCAGCAAGTAGAGCCCATCCCCCCCCCAAAAAAATGCAGCTAAACTTTGTTTTTTAGTGTCCAGAATTTTTTCCCAAGCCCTCTAAGATTTTATGTGAATTTATCTAGCACACATTGGAGTGCCAATTTGTTGTTGGAGATTGCTTGTTTGTTCTCAGCTGCTCAGCCCCAAAATAACCACACAGAAACTGTGTTAATTAAATCACTATTGACCTATTAGCTCTAGCTTCTTATTGGCTAGCTTTTATATCTTAATTTAACCCACTTCTATTATTTCATATTTTACCACAAGGTTCATGGCCTACTGGCAAGTTTCTACCTCATCTGTCCCTGGCAGCAGCTACATGGCATTGCTCTGACTCCGCCTTCTTTCTCACAGCATTTAGTTTATTTTCTCCTCCTAGCTCCACTCTACCCTATCACAGGCCAAGATAGATTCTTTATTCATTGACTAATAAAAGCATCACATATACAGGAGGACTTCCCACACCACCTATATATGTATGTATATAGTATACATGTACATATAGTATATATCAGTGTGTGTATATATATATGTATGTATGTATATATGTATGTATATAGTACCTGTGCATGTGATCGAAGAGGACCATTCCTAGCTCTTACCTGGTCTTTCTTCAAAGGTGGAATGTTTTGGAGTATGAATCCTACACTTTGCACATGCTCATCCCTGTGTTTGCTCCAATGCTGCCTCCCAGAGAGAGTCCCTCACCACACAACACACAACAGACACACACTCCTACCCCAAAGTAGTCACATCCTTCACGCTAACTAACTCCAAGGACTCCAGTAGGGTGCTGACCTTATTATTCTAGAATCTATGTTTTTGGCCATACTGAAGACCTTGGAACTAATAAGACACTTAGTTACTCATTCTTATTTGCAATTAGAATTTTATCCTTTAAACTAAATATTTGAAATATTTCACAACAACTTTCTTGTATAAGTCCCCAGGTCCTCTTAAGTGGTGGTTCTCAACCTGTGGGTTACAACCCCTTTGTGGATAGAACAACCCATTCATAAAGGTTGCCTAAGATCATTGGAAAATACGGATATTTGTTTCAGTTCATAACAGTAGCAAATTTACAGTTAGTTAAGAAATAACAAAAATAATTTAGTGTTGGGGGGTCACCACAGCATGAGAGACTGTATTAAAAGGTCTCAACATTAGGAAATTTGAGAACCACTATTCTTAAACATCCTGTCACTCTTCTCTAGATGCTGTTTGCTTGGTAAGTGTTTCCCTTCCCTGAAAATAACATAAGATCTTGGAATATAGTTTATGAGCAGCTGATCTTCAGAACCTTCCATTTTATAAAATCATGATCCTTCCAACCCACCTTCTTTGTAATCTGTCCCCCAGTAACTGATCATCACAGCTGTGAGGAGAGTGGCTAAGCCATCTGACAGCACACAGGAGCAGCAGCTCCGCCTGGTGCTGTGCTGAGGACTGGAGACTCTGCCATAAGCACTGCAGGGCCACATTTCCCATCTCACCTCCAAGCAAACATTACTGCAAATCACACTCTGGATTCTATCAGTGTTAGCAGAATTGTTCTTCTCGAGAGCGTATGTGCCTTCTGATGGACAACAACAAATGCACTCTCAGTGACAGCTACTTACTTTGGTCCACCGCACAGTTGTCATAAAGCATCTTAGAAGAATAAGATGGTCATTTCCTATCAGTGTGACAAAATGCCTGAGATCAACTTCAAGGGGGGAGGGAGGCATTGGAAAGGCTTGGCTGGTAGGGTTTTTGTCCGCGTCTCTCTACACCACCTGTTCACCTCATCTCAGCCAGGAAACAACAGACAAGCAAATGTCAAGGACCACCCACAATTTCTCCCTGGAGGTTACAGCGCCAGTGACCTAACTTCTACCCATTAGGTTCAAAGTCTTCTTCTGTTCTATTCTGTTTTGTTTATTGAGGCAGGGTTTTCTCTGTGTAGCCTAGAACTCACTCTGTAGACCAGTTCGTCCTGGAACCCAGAGATCTGCCTGCCTCTGCCTGCTGAGTGCTGGGAATAAAGGCACGTACCAACTCTTAAAAAATCTTCTGCCTCCCAGTGACACCTCAGCCTGGTGAGCAAACCTTCCCCATTTGGCTCTTTGGGAAACATTCAAGGACCTCACTATTCGCAAAGGTCTTTGCTGTGCTGCCCACTCTAGCTACAGAGGCTATGGTCTAAGACAACGAAAGCTCCAATAGAAACGTGGGGTAGTGCTGGCACAGGTAACGTCAGGCACTGCGGGAGTGAGGGAAGCGTCAACAAAAAAAAAGTACTGTTCACAAAGATGTCTAGACACATGTTTGGGAGGGAGAAAGTCTCAGAACAAGGTTTGCAGAAAGAGACCAGGCATGACAGGACCTCAAGAAGCATTCAGTGCAGTGAAGCATTCCACACTCTGACCTGAAATCCCTGCCACCTGGAACAAAGACATCGTGCAGAGAGTCACGCTGACATTTCCAGTGAATGCTCTCTCCTCACCTGCACCTGCTCTTCAAAGTGTATATCAACCCAGAGTTTACAAGTACCATTTTTATTTTTCAAAAAAAAAATAAAATAAAACATGTAAGTTGTAGACTCCCAAGTACAATCATAAATTATGAGAAAAAAATAAAATGAGGCAAAAATCCTGAAGGAGTGAATGAGGACTCACAGAAGCAGGGGTTGCTGAGCATTCTGCAAAGTACACTAGCCTGAATGCAGCTTTCTTTTTTTTTTTCATTTTTTTTATTCTTTTTTAATTAAAATTTCCAACTGCTCCCCGTTTCCCATTTCCCTCCCCCTCCTCCCACATATTGCCCACTCCCCCCGCTCCCCTCCCCCTATCCCCACTCCTCTTCTCCTCCCCCCAGTCCATTCCCCCTCCCTCTCGATACTGAAGAGCAGTCCAAATTCCCTGCCCTACAGGAAGACCAAGGTCCTCCCACTTCTATCTAGGTCCAGGAAAGTGAGCATCCAAACAGGCTAAGCTCCCACAAAGCCAGTTCATGTATTAGGATCGAATCCTAGTGCCATTGTCCTTGGCTTCTCATCAGCCTTCATTGTCCGCCATGTTCAGAGAGTCCAGTTTCAACCCATGCTTATTCAGTCCCAGTCCAGCTGGCCTTGGAGAGCTCCCAATAGATCAGTCCCACTGTCACAGTGGGTGGGTGCACGCCTCATGGTCCTGATTTCCTTGCTCATGTTCTCCCTCCTTCTGCTCCTCATTTGGACCTTAAGAGCTTAGACCGTTGCTCCAAATTGGGTCTCTGTCTCTCTCTCGATCCATCGCCAGATGAAAGTTCCCGTGCCATTCTCCTTAGCCTCTCATCAGCTCTCATTGTCCGCCACATTCAGAGAGTCCGGTTTTATCCCATGTTTTTTCAGTAGCAGTCCAGCTGGCCTTGGTGAGCTCCCAATAGATCGGCCCCACTGTCTCAGTGGTTGGGTGCACCCCTCATGGTCCTGACTTCCTTGTTCATGTTCTCTCTCCTTTTGCTCCTCATTATAACCTTGGGAGCTCAGTCCGGTGCTCCAGTGTGGGTCTCTGTCTCTATCTCCATCCATCGCTAGATGAAGGTTCTATGGCGATATGCAAGATATTCATCAGTATGATTATAGGATAGGTTCATTTCAGGTTCCCTATCCTCAGGTGCCCCAATGAACTAACTGGGGACATTGCCCTGGGCATCTGGTAGCCATTCCAAGTTCAAGTCTCTTGCCAACCCTTAGGTGGCTCCCTTAACTAAGGTATGAGTTTCCCTGCTCCCCTATCTAACCTTCCTTTATACCCAATCACCCCGATTCCCCCAGTTCCCCTCATACTCTCCTTCACACTTTTCTCTCCCCATCACCCCTCATCCCCATCCCACCCCACCCCCAAGATTCCAATTTTTTGCCCATCAATCATGTCTATTTCCCATAGCTGGGAGAATATCTATATGTTTTTCCTTGGGTTTACCCTCTTGTTTGGCTTCTTTAGGATCACAAATTATAGACTCAGTGGCCCCTATCCATGGCTAGAAACCAATTATGAGTGAGTACATCCCATGATCTTCTTTTTGGGTCTGGGTTACCTCACTCAGGATAGTATTTTCTATTTCCATCCATTTGCATGCAAAATTCGAGAAGTCATTGTTTTTTACCGCAGAGTAGTACTCTAATGTGTATATATTCCACACTTTCTTCATCCATTCTTCCATTGAAGGGCATCTAGGTTGCTTCCAGGTTCTGGCTATTACAAATAATGCTGCTATGAACATAGTTGGACAAATGCTTTTGTCATATGATAGGGCATCTCTTGGGTATATTCCCAAGAGTGCTATTGCTGGGTCCAGGGGTAGGTTGATCCCAATTTTTCTGAGAAACCGCCACACTGATTTCCAAAGTGGTTGCACAAGTTTGTAGTCCCACCAGCAATGGATGAGGGTACCCCTTTCTCCACAACCTCTCCAGCAAAGGCTATCCTTGGTGTTTTTGATTTTAGCCATTCTGACAGGCGTAAGATGATATCTCAAAGTTGTTTTGATTTGCATTTCTCTGATCGCTAAGGAGGTTGAGCATGACCTTAAGTATCTTTTGGCCATTTTAACTTCTTCTGTTGAGAATTCTCTGTTCAGTTCAGTGCCCCATTTTTTAATTGGGTTAATTATCCTTTTAAAGTCTAGTTTCTTGAGTTCTTTATATATTTTGGAGATCAGACCTTTGTCTGTTGCAGGGTTGTGAAGATCTTCTCCCAGTCAGTAGGCTGCCTTTTTGTCTTAATGACAAAGTCCTTTGCTTTACAGAAGCTTCTCAGTTTCAGGAGGTCCCATTTATTCAATGTTGCCCTTAATGTCTGTGCTGCTGGGGTTATACATAGGAAGCGATCTCCTGTGCCCATATGTTGTAGGGTACTTCCCATTTTTTCTTCTATCAGGTTCAGTGTGTTCAGATTGATATTGAGGTCTTTAATCCATTTGGACTTGAGTTTTGTGCATGGTGATAGATATGGGTCTATTTTCATTCTTCTACAGGTTGACATCCAATTGTGCCAGCACCATTTGTTGAAGATGCTTTCTTTCTTCCATTGTATACTTTTAGCTCCTTTATCAAAAATCAGTTGTTCATAGGTTTGTGGGTTAAAATCCGGGTCTTCTATACGATTCCATTGGTCGACTGCTCTGTTTTTATGCCAGTACCATGCTGTTTTCATTACTGTAGCTCTGTAATAGAGTTTGAAGTCAGGGATGGTAATGCCTCCAGAAGTTCCTTTATTGTATAAGATTGTTTTGGCTATCCTGGGTTTTTTGTTTCTCCATATAAAGTTGATTAGTGTCCTTTCAAGATCTGTGAAGAATTTTGATGGGATTTTAATGGGGATTGCATTGAATCTATAAATTGCCCTTGGTAGAATTGCCATTTTTACTATGTTGATCCTCCCAATCCAAGAGCAAGGGAGGTCCTTCCATTTTCTAGTGTCCTCTTCAATTTCTTTCTTCAATGCCTTAAAGTTCTTGTCAAATAGATCTTTCACTTCCTTGGTTAGAGTTACCCCAAGATATTTTATGCTTTTTGTGGCTATCGTGAAAGGTGATGATTCTCTTATTTCCCTCTCTGCTTCCATATCCTTTGTGTATAAGAGGGCGACTGATTTTTTGGAGTTGATCTTGTATCCTGCCACATTACTAAAGGTGTTTATCAGCTGTAGGAGTTCTTTGGTGGAGTTTTTGGGGTCGCTCATGTACACTATCATATCATCTGCAAATAATGCAAGTTTAACTTCTTCCTTTCCAATTTGAATCCCCTTTATCCCCTTATGTTGTCTTATTGCTATTGCTAAAACTTCGAGAACTATATTGAAGAGGTATGGAGAGAGTGGACAGCCTTGGCGTGTTCCTGATTTCAGTGGGATGGCTTTAAGTTTTTCTCCATTTAATTTGATATTAGCTGTCGGCTTGCTGTATATAGCTTTAATTAAATTTAGGTATGACCCCTGTATCCCTAATCTCTCCAAGACTTTTATCATAAAGGGATGTTGAATTTTGTCAAATGCTTTTTCAGCATCTAATGAAACGATCATATGGTTTTTTTCTTTCAGTTTATTTATATGATGGATTACATTGATAGATTTGCGTATGTTAAACCAGCCCTGCATCTCTGGGATGAAGCCTACTTGATCATAATGGATAATTTTTCTAATGTGTTCTTGGATTCGGTTTGCCAGAATTTTGTTGAGGATTTTTGCGTCGATGTTCATGAGTGAGATTGGTCTGTAATTCTCTTTCTTGGTTGGGTCTTTGTATGGTTTTGGTATCAGAGTAACTTCAGCTTCATAAAAGGAATTTGGCAATGACTCTTCTGTTTCTATATTGTGAAATACATTAAGGAGTATAGGCATTAGGTCTTCTTGGAAGTTCTGGTAGAATTCTGCATTGAAACCATCTGGTCCTGGACTTTTTTTGGAAGGGAGGTTTTTGATAACAGCTTCTAATTCTTCACGACTAACAGGTCTATTTAGGTTGTTCACCTGGTCCTGGTTTAACTTTGGTATATGGTATTTATCTAAAAAAGTGCCCATTTCTTTTACATTTTCCAGTTTTGTGGCATACAGGCTTTTGTAGTAAGATCTAATGATTCTCTGAATTTCCTCTGTGTCTGTGGTTATGTCCCCCTTTTCATTTCTGATCTTATTAATTTGCAAATTCTCTCTCTGCCGTTTGATTAGTTTGGATAGGGGTTTATCAATCTTGTTGATTTTCTCCAGGAACCAGCTTTTTGATTCATTGATTCTTTCAATTGTTTTCTGTGTTTCTATTTTGTTGATTTCAGCCCTCAGTTTGATTATTTCCAGTCTTCTACCCCTTCTAGGTGAGTCTGCTTCTTTTTTTTCTAGAGCTTTCAGGTGGGCTGTTAAGTCTCCAATGTGTGCTTTCTCTGTTTTCTTTAAGTGGGCAGTTAGTGCTATGAACTTTCCTCTCAGGACTGCTTTCATAGTGTCCCATAGGTTTGAGTATGTTGTTTCTTTATTTTCATTGTCTTCAAGGAAGAGTTTAACTTCTTTATTTCTTCCTTAATCCAGGTATGGTTCAGTAGTTGACTATTCAGTTTCCATGAGTTTGTAGGCTTTCTGGGGGTAGCATTGTTGCTGAATTCTAGCTTTAATCCATGGTGATCTGATAAGATACAGGTGGTTATTAATATCTTTTTGTAACTGTGGATGTTTGCTTTGTTACCGAGTATGTGGTCGATTTTTGAGAAGCTGAACGCAGCTTTCTAAAGAGGAGAGAAGACTCATCGTGAACCCGAGAAACCATAATCACAGTGCACAGCAGCAGAAGAACGGTGCTGAGCAAGCCAGCCGCAGTTCAAGGCATAGTCACGGCCGTGGTGGGTGATGGGTGAGGGGGCTCACAGAAGGATAGTACTGGAAGGAATATCTGTGGGTACAGTCTGCCTCTGCAACAGCCCAGAGAATCCTGTATAGTGACCACTCATTCTGCTTAGCCAGAACGTGACCAACAGAAAACAGCTGCTGACTAGGAATGCCCCGTGACTCAACAGCAGTGGCTATCCTAAACACAGAGAATATTATCACATAATCTAAAAGTGTATGCCTGCATTACATGAACAGAGCTAAATACACCCAATGATAGCCTCTCATGTCTCTGTGGAAAAACATCGCTTAATCAACGTGTTAGAGCAGCTGAGTGCTCCTGAGATAAAAACAGTGAAATTCACAACCGCGTAGCTCGCAAATTTCTACCTGGAGCTCAGCGAAAGGCTTATGCTTCCCCACACGCCGGTAAGAGAATCAAAGCTCACACTGATGTCGGTGGTGTTCACAAGAATATCAGACATCCTGTATGTGATGTTTTCAAAGTTTTAATTTTTGCAAACTGAGTGGAAATTTGACCCACGTGCTCAAGTTTGCATTTCTAGGTCAGTGTGGTTCACCCATGTTTACATTAACTGTCCATTTGAATTTCCTCTTTTGTGAACTTGCCTGTTCAAATCTTTGTTCACTTTTTTCAAAACTTGGTGGTCTTTTTCATATTTTATTATTTTAAAATTCGTTTAAGCTTTTGACAAACAAGTATATTATTCACTTCATGTGAGGAAGGTTTTTTTTTTCTATACCACTTTTTTATTATTTAATGTTACATGAAATATACAAACTATGCACAATTTTAAGAGTTGCATGGCATACTGATTATATATGTATAACTTGTCATAGTGCCTGCTCTAAATTGTGACAGTCAACTTATTATTCACTTTTTTGGGGGTCTGTATCTTGGTTCTTTTTTAACAAGATTTCCTAAACTTAGGTCAGGAAAATATTTCCCTTTATCTTATTATGAAGAAGACACAATGGCAAATAATGCAAGAAAAGAGGAAAGAGGAAGAGAGAATACTGGTGAGTACATGCACAAAGAAGAGAAAATATTTAATTCTATAAATAGTACAAAACAAAAGATAAAATAATACTTTGCACATATATCAAAGATCAATATCCATAGTATAAACATTCTAAAAAGCAGTCAGAAGATATGGTGACCTGACAGACAGTTACCAGGATATACTTATAAATGGTAATCTAAAATAAAATGCAAAAAACCCTTAAATGTATGACAGGAAGAGTAACTTAAAACAAGGAAAATCAGCTTCTCACCTAGTAAATTAAGGAAACCACTAACCCTCAGAAAAAGTCTGTGTGAAAGATAAGGAAATACTGCTCACCAGTGTTGAGACTGTATGATAACAAGACATCAAGCCGAAAAATGCAATTGGGAATTTTTGTTTGTTTGTTTGTGTAGGTAATTTTTGCTCAGAAATTCTACTTATGGAGATTTATGCTAATTTATGTGTGATAAACTGAACTTATGCCCATTTGTGTGTGATAAACTGTGTTTATTCACAGAAGCACTGTAAGTAAGCTCAAAATACAAGAATTTTCTAAACTATCAACAGAGTGGGAAGTCTAGTACTTCTATGCAGTGGAATACTATACAGTCATTAAAAAATAGAAGGGTTTTGGTTTGGTTTGGTTTTTCAAGACAGGGTTTCTCTGTAGCTTTGGGGCCTGTCCTGGAACTAGCTCTTGTAGACCAGGCTGGCCTCGAACTCCCAGAGATCCACCTGCCTTTGCCTCTCGAGTGTTGGTATTAAAGGCATATGCCACCACAGCCAGGCTAAAACGTAGAAGGGTTTTACAAATACTAAAAACAGCAGCAAGATATATCATTGTTCTGCAGGAATATATTTTAATATCTATTTAAATATAATTTAATAAAGTAAACAGCATAAAATTTTGACATGTATGCATAGTGAGCTGATTACTAGGGTTAAGCTGTCTAATATGTCCATAGTTTCACATGGCTACCTATGCCTGTATACACATATGTTATTGTGTATTGTAAGATCAATGAATATTTTCTCTCTTTATAAACCTCAAGCATACAATACAGTGGCTTTAGTACTATTTTCTACGCTGTACAATTATTCAAAATAATGAAGATGTGGAAACAACCAAAATTTTGTTATGTGCACATGCACACACACACAAAGCTACACAAACATGTGCATGCATGTGGAAACTAGATACCATCCATTGGTATCCTTCTTCAGGAGCTGTCCTGGAGGGCCTCTCACTGGGTACTGGGCCCTATCTCTAGTTAGGGCAGAGCAGGAGAGCCTTGAGGATCCTCTTACTTTATCTGTCTGGAGCAGGGACCACAGCACACTGTCCTCACACCCTGCATTCCAAAAGGTTGCTGGGAATGGAATTCGGGTCTTTGTGTTTTCAAAGTAAGTACCTCACTGGCTGGGCAATCATCTCCCTAAACCAGAAAACTCAATTTATTTAAAAAAAAAACTGAAATGGATATTAATTATTTTTTAAGACAAGCAATATTTGGGATTTTCAGCTATTTTCCAATCAGTCTTATCTAAAGGCCACACTCTGCAGATATCCTGGGATATGACCTCCTGACTGAAGCTCTAGTGTGATGCCATTTTTAAATGTCTAAATGGAGTATGGTTCCTGAAATATTTCAGAACACAACTTTCAAATTAAAAAAAAAAAAAAAGAACCCAAAAGAGACTGAGGAATGAAAAAGTTCACAGGGCACTGAAGCAGTAAAATATCCCATGCAAGAAAGAAATGTCAACCTCTAAGTCAATTGGAAGATCTCACAAAACATGGGCCTCCTTTGCATTAGATTATCAATACACAACTTGAAGCAGAACATTCCAGAATCCACAACATTTCAGTAGCACATTTATTTCTTATGGGTCAAAAAAACCATAAAGAATGCCTTCCAGATCTGTAATTTAATGCATGACACTGTAACACATTTCTGGACTAAGCTTTAAAGCTTACAAACCATCATTTTGTCACTAATTTAAAGAAAAATACTGCTTCTCCGAAGACTTCATAATATATATAATAAAGAACACACATTGTACGCTTATATCAATTTGAGAATTTTGTTAACAGTTTAACATCATGGTGTTAGTGCATATGTAACTGCAAACTTTTGAACCATTTCTTTATTGTGTCAGATGACAAGAAAGGGCCTTGAAGTCTGTTTTATTCATTCAGGCAAATTAAGTAATGTCAGATCAAAGACTGACGAGCTTATCAGTAGAGAGTCAGGATACTGAGGACTAAAACAACATCTGTGATGGTGTGAAAATGAAAATATCTCTTAAGTGAGGAGATTTGGTTGCCTAAAAGGATTTCTGCAGTGACTCTGTTTCTGTTGTACTTGTTGACTTATGAGTCTATTTACAGGGAAAAAAAAAAGCTGAAAAGAATTCTCGCTTTAAACACAGAAAAGGTAAGAAGATGAGAGATGAAGGGAACATTAAAATGGAGAGATGAGAGAGGGCCATGACTCCTCAGAACACTCTTTCATAATGAACACTACATTTGTAAAGGCTGTCGGGATTGTTGATTGTTCTCACAAGAACACTCAGATGATGTGCAGAAGCAAATGGCTGTGGGCACAGTTGGATCTCAAGGAGCTACAAAGACACATAAGAAAGGAAACAAAAGCACAGACCCTATTCCCAAGGCATACAAGGTGGATACAACCCACATATTTAGCTTTTATGACTTTTTCTTTTGGCATTATTATATATTTTTACAATTTCACTTGTCTGTATTTTATTTATTATAGGGGAGTGTGCCACAGCGTGTGTGTGAGCTCAGAGAATAGCTTTGTGAAGCTGGTTCTCTCTTCCTCCTTCCCATGGACCAGGGGTTAAACTCAGCTTGCTGGGCTTGCAGAGAAAGCCTTCACCTGCTGAGCCTTCTCACAGGATGTGTGAAATGAAGCTAAGAGTGGTGCCCTCTATGCTTGAATGTTTGAATAAGAGTGTAAACAGACTACAGGAAATTAATTTGCAATGTATGTACTTTACAGGTAATAACTGCTACTCCTCACCCTACCCCCTCGAGGTCAAGGATTGTATATACAACCCCATTTCATCCCCTTAATCTTTTGAAGTAAGACCTTTTTATCACCTTTTCGAAGAGAGGACCGTGACTTCGGGAAGTTTCTGTTTTACCTCTACCACTAAAATCTTAAGGGTTTTGCTAACCATGGCACTGAATTGGCCTCTGCTAGCACTGCAGCTGCTTATACACTGTGTGCAAACATCTTTCTAGTTGCTCTTTTTCTTTTCTCTTTGAGAAATTCTTGGATCATCTGACCTCAAGAAGCTATTTCAGCATACTTAGGTGCAGTATTAAATAGTCACTACATTTATTTTTTGCCTTAAATGCTGTAAAATAGAAAAAGATTCACTGTCATCATAGGCTTAGTTTTTGGGTGGATATACACACCTATAATAACCTTCAGAGCTAGAGTTGTTTATGTCGTAAATTTAGGCAGCATTGTTTCCAACAGTTAAGTAGCCATTAGTGATACATACAGTAAGTGTATGTTCCTTGCTTTGCCATAAAAGCAATATAAAGGCTCTGCTATGAGAGAGAGAGAGAGAGAGAGAGAGAGAGAGAGAGAGAGAGAGAGAGAGAGAGAGAGAGAGAACTATGTATGGTTTTGGGGGGGAAAGCCAAATTTTCAGAGCTCTGATGAGCAGTTCTCTTGGAAAGAAACCAGGAAATTAGACTAAGCAGGTGAATGATGCTAAGGAGTTTTGATCCATGGGGAAAGAATGCCTCACACAATGAGTAAACCAACTTGACATTCAACTGTCAGTGTGCTGTAGAGTCACAGCAACAGTAGTAGTAGTTTTGTAACTTTCCTGAACCCAAACTTTAGACGCAATTCTCGGGTTGATGGGGGTGTGGCAGCATCTGTGTATGTTGCTGTTCTTTTGGAGACAAGGCCACGCATGCGCAGAAAATACAGCCTCTAAGTGGACTACGAATCCCAGTGGTACAATGGAAAGCCACACATGCGCAGGACATTTTCTCCCAGACACACCTGGACTCCCCCTTAAAAACGGGGGACACCTTAACCCGCCCCCTCTTTCCTTTCGTCTCTTCACCCCCGTCCCTTACCTGTTGTCCCCATTAAAGTTCGCCCACGTGGGACCCCGCGTGTCTCGTCTCTCCTTCCCGAACCCCGTAAAAAATAATAACATATGTGAGGTGCTTCTTGCTTTCACATTGCACACACTGTTTTCCTGGGAGATTGGTTCACCCTCCAATCCCTGGAGCCTGGCCCATTGTGTTTAAATTTGCCTGTGATGTCTCAGAGATGTAAGTGTGTGGGAGAAACCTCAAAAAGTACTTCAAGCACCATGATGCTCCAACAGATACCATGCCTCCTAAAGCAATCTCTTAAAGTTGAAGAGATAGTTCAGAGGTTAAGAGCTCATGCAGTTCTCACAGAGGACCCAAGTCTAGTTCCCAGCAGCAATAGCCGTAACTCATGTCAGGGAATTCTGCGCCTCCGCCTTCTCTGAGCACCCACACTTAAGTGTGCATACCCGCATGTATACACACATTCAGACAAACAATTAAAACATATTTTTAAGACTCACTTGTAACAAAGAAAGAAAACTCTTGAAAATTCTTGTGAGAATAAGGAAGAGTTATTCCCTCAGGAGTGACTGTGAAAGTCAACCAAGAGCTGGACTTTTGTTTACATGTGCAGAACACTATTTTATTCATACCTACATTCATCATCCATTCTTCTGTGGTCCAGCTGATGTCAGCATCGAAGAGTAAGTGGAGATGCTGGAGGAAGTCATTAAAACCTCAGCAGACTTTTAGGCTCTCAGCTGACTTTCCTCCAGTTGAGTTCAGTCCAGGAGACAAGAGGTCAGCTGCGAACAGGAAGCCAGGCTTAACAAGGTAGCAGACAGTCTCAGATAAAACAAACACATCAGGGCTTCTGGAGGTGACAAAGGGAAATGAACAAAGTCACACCAAGCCCATCTCAGAGTCATTCCACTAAACAGAGAACAAAGCCACAAGCCAGTGACCCCCACAATGGTGACAATATTCTTCGCAGGTGGTTAGAAGGAAACTCAAGTAGAGTTCTGCCCTTTTAACTCACTTTGATGTATTTTAATTGTCCAGAGTTGTGCTCCGGGAATCTAGGGATAAGCTTCTGGAATTCTAGACTCCTAGCAAAGCTTGCACTTGACTTAGCTGGTACTCTTCTTTAAAGTAGCATTATCTGACCAGAGGAGAGGTATTTCCTTATGTGCAAAGAATTCTATGAGTCACTCTTAGCAATTTTATTTATGACAGGAACTGGGGTACAGGAATTAAAGGGACAGGGAATTAAAGACTTAGCATTCTGCCCAGAATTTCCTCTTTGCTTATCAAAAGTCAAACCAAGTATTGGGAGACTAAACATTTTTTTCCTACTATCAAAATGCAGAAGACTTTGATAGTAATGAAGACTATAAATGAGAAATAGAATACTTTTAGGACACCAAATAGTAGCTACATAATAGATTACATCCCATCTGAACACTTAGGAAATTGCCCTCTACATGCTGAAGGGGGCAAACGAATACAATTATTTAAAATAATTAAGAGTTAAGTTAGAAAAAAAAAAGAGTTAAGTTAGAGAATGCATGGTTATACTATACACTCTCGTAAAAGATAACCAATTGTCACTTACTGTCCAGATGATTCAGGAAGGGCACGGGGAGGTGTAGTTTAAGTACAGGGAAAGGCTGGCAACCAAGACAGTCTCAGATCCCCAAACTAGTTCAAGTCAAGGAAATGAGAGAGGTGAGTTTGGAATAGGCGGAGAGTAAAATGAAGTAAAATATATCTGAGCAGTTTAAACTGCATGGGGAGAGAGCCATGAACAATTCGTGAATGGGTCAGGTAGTCCCAGGTGTGTTACATGGCCAAACAACTTGGACTTGGTAGGCTGAAGGGACTTCGTAGTTTTTGTGAGACCAGGGTTGGAGGGTTGAGGAAACTATGCCTGTCAGATTCGGGGAAGAATGGCGTAACCCATACATATTAGATAAAAGTGTAAATTCTTGACTCAGGTTCGCTGTAATAAGGATCTGATCAATAATGGAAACTAGAAAAGGGAAAGAAAGAATGAATTTTTGAAACATGGATAAAGGAGGCACAAAGACACTGATAGTCCAGCCGTGAAACCATAACGACAGGGCAAGAGGGCCCTATGACTATCCTAGCCTGTGCAAAGCATTTCCAGCAATGATCTAAGCTTTGAGAAGCCACAACTCCAGAAATGTGGACGCAAAGGTAACTGGACCTTCAACCCTCACAGCAGCAATGAGAGAAACCCCATCTTCAGATCCGACACAGACATCCCCTCATAGGCTGACGTGGCATTGGAGGACCCCAGACAGAGATAAGAGCTTTCTTTTTTTGTATTTTTATAAAAGGAAAACAAACTTTTTTTCATTATACATACCCAATCCAAGTCCCTCCCCTCCTCCCATTGCTTCCACATACCCTCCCACCCCATCCAATCCTCAGAGAGGGTAAGGCACATTGCTTTGGGGAAGGTCCAAGGCCCTCCCTACTATATCTAGGCTGAGCAAGGTATCCATCCAAAGAGAATAGGTTCCCAAAAAGCCAGTACAAGCAGTAGGGATAAATCCTGGTGCCACTGTCAGTGGCCCCTCAGTCTGCCGGAGCCATGCAACTGTCAACCACATCAGAGGGACTAGTTTCATCCTGTGTTTGTTCCTTCCCTACTAGGACTGGAGTTGGTGAGCTCCCACTAGCTCAGGTAACTGTTTCAGTGGGTGTCCCCATCATGGTCTTGACCACTTTGCTCACATCCTCACTCCTCCCACACTTCGACAGGACTTTGGGAGGGGCAAGGCAGCCAGCTCCAGGAAGAACACAGCTCATTCCTCCAGGCTCCACAGGCTGTTTGATGGGAAATCCAGCAGAGTCTGTCCCCCCTTTCTCCTCCCCCTTTCCCTCTTTTTCGGCTGTGGGCTGTGTCGTCTAGGGATGGAGAAAGGGGACAAAACCTGAGAACAGTTCAGGTTTTGACGCGTTTTCTCTTTCCCTTCCTGGTTTGATTTCTGATTTATAATATTTCACATCTCATTTAAATGCATTCAGACCCACAGAATTAGTGCTGACCTGGTCCTGAGTCATCTCTGCCAACTCCTGGCTTTGACTGGGGATGGAGACTGGCTCCCAAACACTCTCAAAGGTAGATATTACTGAGACCCCCTGGAGACCGGCAGCAAAGCCACCACATGTAACGGAGCTCATTCCAATCCCCTCTGTTCCTGTTCAAGGAGGCACTGCTCCTAACTCAAGACTTGCTTTTCGTGCCTTGGGTTTCTGCTGCAGGCAGGGGTACTTTCTGCCTTGGGTGACTTTTCGGCGCTTGTCGTCCTCTCAAGATGCTTTGAGAGCTGTGACACTTGCTGGCAGTCTCTCAGCTGGCACCTTCAAGTTGACCCTGAGCTGTAACTGTTGCCACTTCTCTTGGTGGCCGCTCTGCTTCCACTGGTGGTCTTTTGAGTTTCTACTTCCGGTTTTGTCCGGCCCTGTTTTGCAAATGAAAGTAACTTCTCATCATTTGCTTTTCACTGTCTGCCCACTCATTTCTTGGAAGGGGGTCAAGATAAGAACCTGAGATAAGAAGATGCGATATCTCAAAAAGAAAATATCAAACAGAACCCCAGCAATCCTTTCCATAGGGAGGCCTAGACAACACAGTGGGGAAACCACCTAGAATGGAAAGGCATTTCTATGTTCGCTATAATTCAGAGTGATTGATTATTGGCACTCAGATCTGTCCTTTATAGCCATCAAATAAGAAATGTTATTTTTGTCCTAAGAAGTTTTTTTAGGTAATTTAACCAAAATCAAATACAAACATAAATAAAAATTAAATATTAATAAAATAAGAAAACTAATAATAAGTTAAATGCTATTTTTATCACTGACAGATTGAAAATGAAGAAATAACACAGGAAGTGAGAGTAGTGGTGTAAAATGTCACAAAGAGAAAGCAGGATGCTGAATTTTGAATTATGGTGTGTGTATGAGAGTGGGGAGCCTGTAGTCAGCTATAACCAGAACGCTGAGCTGAGGAAGAGGCGGTGTGGGGCACAAATCTACACGAGCAGCAGAGGAAGCCTGCCTTTAAGGAAGGTGTGGAGCTTTCAAACCAAGAGGTTTGTAAGGAAGCAGAGGCAGCCATCCCCGTTCCCTGCCATAACCATTACTCTGTTTTTCCAAGTGCCTTCCTGCCTTCCAAGGGACAGAGACCTCATCAGCACTTTCTGTTCTCTTTTTAAAAAAAAAAAAAAAAAGAATTAAGAATGATAATAATAATTATCACAGTTAATGATTCTTGAAAAATACCCCGTGTTTGAGTTGTTAAAGAACATTTTGCAACAGGGAAATTTTTTGAAAAATCTGAAACAGGCACAAATCTACTTTCGCAGCTTTGAAGCTTGGGAAGGGTGGACCAGGAGGCATCGATAGTAAAACAACTTGAAGCCACTCTATAAACAGCACAGTGACTTCATAGCATGCAGGAGGAATAAGCATATGCTTATATGCTTAGGCAGTGGAGCAGAAGTTTGCAGAACCTCCATGAGATTGCAGTACAACTACACAAAACTTGACAGTATGCACATTAGCTTTTACTATCAGACGGCAGATCAAAAACACAGGGTAGGCACTGTCTGTGTTTAATCATTGTTTTAAAAACAAGGAAGTCAATTGCACTGTGTTCAAATGGCCTAATTTGTGAAGTGTAGATCATGTCATTATCCACCACAGTGACCCATTGATTAAGACTCTAGTTGTAAGTCAGTCACTTAGCACATTGACTGGGCAATAAAGAGCTTATTAAGTGTAATATAGTTACAGTATTGGGAGAGGTTCTTCCTGTCTGCTTACGCAAAAACAAATGGCCTTCTCCCTACACTGAACAGCATTGCTGGTGGTCTGTGTGTTTGGTCCTGTGATGATGGCTTATATAAAGACTGGTTAGTTACGGGAGATTTCAGGTTGTCCATTTTCTTTCACTCTCTTGGAAGAGACATTTTAGGAAATATTGATATCAGTAGTTTTCTAAAACAATAAGTTTTGTGGCTACAATATTCTCCACAACCTAGCAGAACATTAGGTCAGTTCTGGGAGCTGAAGAAGTCATGTTGTTAAATGACATGATTTTTTTTGCATGGTTAAAAAAATAATATGGTCCTTTGCTGGTCCTTTGAAGAGAAACTAAACAACAAAAACAATTTAAAATGAAAAGTAAGGGTTAGAAACTAACAAACAAAAACAATCTAAAATGAAAAATAAGGGTTTAATCATTGCAGCCAAATTATGAAATTTTCAATTTAATCAACTAATATCATTCTCATGGTCAAAACACCAATAGACCTATTTAGACTTTTTAAAACAGTGTGGGATCTCAAATTAAAATATAACATTAAGAGATAAGTTTACTCCAAGAATGCATGGCTGGACAAACTAATATTTATTTTACTGAAGAATTTTGTGTGTTGGAAATATAAGCCCCAGAATCTGTCACTTAGGGAGGAGTAGGAAGAATCTCATCAGTCCCCTTGCACTATAATAAAACTGTGCAGTTGTTTGTACCCACTGATAACTGGGAAAGCCCTTCAGTAGTTTCTAACAAGAATTCTGTTGAAGAAATGAAGCATAGAAAACGTTCAGTGATGATTGGATAATTAAGTTGTAGGAACAAGGAAGTGTGGGCATACACTCACTGGTTATATTATTAATCCCTGCCACTTGGATTCCCCAAGAATTCTCTCACAGTTCTTCACAAAAAACGTACCCTGACCTTTAACAACAATGCACAGGGCTTAAGTGCAACCTTCAAGTCTTGCAGAATTCGCCTTTAAGCACTTCCTCTCAAAAACACATAGCTCAATGTGCTAAGATTGTCTCCGATAATAACCACAACAGGATCGTAACAAACCCATATTTAAAAGCCAAATAAAGTCTTCCGTGGGGGTGGTTCACCACTTCCTCTCCCCCCCCCGCCCCCCCGCCCCGCCTTTTTTAACATGTAGGAACTAATTTAGCTGAGAAGATAAAAGCAAGAACTGCCTACAGATGTGTAGGGAAACCAGATCCTGAAAGATAGACTCCCTGAGCAGCAGGGTGGTCTGGGCAGTTTCTGTAAAGGGCCCTCTGTTGGAAAGGCGGGTATCTGAGACCTGCAGCTGTGTGGAAGGCAATTGCAGACGAAAGAAACAGCACCGCAGTCTCAGTTTTCACCATAACTCTGTGTTTTCCAACTGGAGTACTGCTTACTCATTTTCAACTTAGTGCCAATGTGTAGACTCTAAAAAGCCTGAGCATAAATGAGGCTGCTCTCCACAAAATCAGAAGAAAGAAGACCCCAGAGTTTCTGTCAGAACTAAACCTTGCTCTGTCTTTCACAGAAAGAAATCGTGAAATTCCATCTCCTCTATGAACCTTTCCTTCAGAAAGCTGGCTCTTTGTTCTGCACACAGGAGATCCAGATGTGCCTATAGGATTGAACCTTCCAACTAAAGGCTCCATAAAACATGTTAGTTCCTATCCCTTTATTGCTTCCTACTTCACCTTTGAACCAGCTCTATTTATGTGGACATCAGCAAATTATGAAAAAGTAAAAGTATTAGACACAGTCTCATTTGCTCATTCACACACACACACACACACACACACACACACATCCTAATAGTATCTTTTGACTTTGACAAAAGGGGGGGTATCTAATAGTGCTCTTTTGGTTTGACATATTTATATGTCTATCATTATTGTATGTCTTATAGATTTTTCATTTTCAAAATAAATAACTCCAAGCGGTAAATCCTAATTTCCTCTAAATAAAAGCTTATTTTAAAAAAAAAAAAGTGTGGCTTCATTAGTGAAGCTTACATGCTCTGGCACAATTTGGCAACATATTTTTTACTCCTGTATTTGTCACAAACTCATTTTGAAATATAAAAATTAAATGGCAAATGTAGAGGAATGTGTGTGTAGGGCTTGATAACATGAGAGTGCACAGGCAGATGTGAGAAGCTTACTGTCTCCTTTCTCAGAACTCCCCCGTGGCTCCTGTGACCTCATGACTTCCAGGACTATAGTCTCCTTTACATCCTTCATAAACACCTCAAAGAACTGAATTCTATGCTTTCAAGTTTGCATTTTTTAATCTTTGTGTTTTATTTATTAGATCCTCACTCTCTAGGCATGTATTTACCTTTTTAAAAAATGTTTTAGGAGGGAAGTTGTTACGCAAGCATTCTGGGACTCTCAAATTGTGTAAACTTTCTGTGTTACTGATGGTTTGGGTTCTATGTATGAGTCTGTGGTTTACCTAAATATTTTTAAATGACAGAAGAGAGTCACTATCAGACTGAGTTACTCTTTTCCACTGACTGACTTCAACTCTGCAGTGTTAACTCAGGTGATTGTAAACACAACCGTCACATGTGCAGCCTCACAAACTCTCACTGTCTTGTCTTACTTAGCATTTCTACTGCTGTGGTTCTGTCAGCACAAGTGGCTGAGAACAAGTCTGTCACTCTTCTGTCCCTAATTTCATTCCCTGTCCTTCATCAAAAGGAAAATTTTGGAGAAGTAACAAACTACCCATTTGGGCTTTTTCCAGAAATAGAGAAAGGGCTAACCATTAAATTATAATGCATTCGTTTTCTTATTCTGATAAACTCTAAGCAGAAAAAAAGCAAAACAAAACAGTTTCTACTCTGCACAGCACTGAATCTTCCTGAATTTTTAATGGTCACAGCCTCATTCCCTCCCTACACCCACAGCTTTGTCAATAATTTTGTAGATCATTTAGAGCTGGGGTTTGCTGTGCAACAATTGTCTGTACCCTGTCAGTTGAATTTTAAATAAACGCTAATTGGCCAGTAGCCAGGCAGGAAGTAGAGGCAGGGTAACCAGGCAGGAAGTAGAGGCAGAGCAAGGAGAACAGGAGAATTCTGGGAGGAAGAAAATAAGTCAGTCTGTAGTCATCACTCAGACAGAGGAAGCTAGACACAGAGCAAGCAAGATGTGAATGCCGAAAAAGGTACCAAGCCACATGGTTAACACAGACAAGAATTATGGGTTAATATAAATTATAAGAGTTAGTAAGAAGCTTGAGCTACTAGGCCAATCAGTTTATAATTAATGTAGACCTCTGTGTATTTCTTTGGGACTGAATGATTGTGGGACCTGGTGGGACAGAAATCTCTTTGTCAACAGTGGTTCTCAACTTTTTTAACGCTGTGACCTTTATATAGTTCCTCGTGTTGTGATGACTCCCTACCATAAAATTAATTTTATTGTTATTTCATAACTGTATTTTGCTACTGTTATGAATCATAATGTAAATATATGATATTTGACCTTTGTGAAATAATTTGACCTCCCCAAAGGGGTCACAACCCACAACTGGAGAATTTTCTGATTTAGATCCTTTAATCATAGAAGAATCTACCCCTTAAAACTGAGTTCGTGATGTCCTTTTCACTACTGAGTGGTATTTTAGTTAATGGGACACCAAGATAGACCTGAAAATGTTTTGTGCTTAGATCCTTTCCTGCCTTTTTCATGTTCTGGGGACTGTTAGCTACCACGTTAGATGAACTGCAAAAAAAGCTGGCTTGCTGAGAAATGTGTACAGCCATGCAAACACATGTTCTGGATGATAGAGATAGGTGTTGAAAAGGTGATGAAAAGACATGTAGTCCAGTCCTTTCCCCCAGATAACAATAAGCTAACCTGAAGACATGTGAGTAAAACCAGTTTGACCTCTACCTCTCTTAAAATACCAGCTGACAGCAGGCATGGGGTGAGGCCTAGAAAAAGATTGCCAGATATTCTCAGCCCAAATTACCAACAAATAGCATCATAATCTATTTCAATTCCCTATGTTTGATATAATTTATGATCAAAGAAAAGCTGATTCCATAGAAAGGGACTGGGATTTGCTTGTTAAAGAGATGTCCACTTTCTCAATATGGGTTTGGGTTTTACTTTTCGGAAAATAAATATTTGCTTTGACAAGTGTCTGCCATCAGCATGTTATAGATTACTACTAAGTGTATTTACTGTTTCCATTTGTGCAATTAGTCAAAAGAAAATGTAGCATGGAAAAAAACATCCTCCTTGGACCAGAGAGTAAAAAGACAGAGGCAACTCTCTCAACTCCTATTGCAGTCATGCCTGTGCTCGACCTGAGGGCCCCAGAAGCAGTGCAGAGATGGAACTCTCGGGCTGAAGCAGTGGGAAGAAGTCATAGTCATGTGGAGCACAGATATTCCTAACACCTTCACAGGTGTAAACCATCATGAGAGAACTGAAGAAGATGATGCTGGAAAGCAAGAATCACAAAAAAGTAGAATCAATGAGAACTTAGGGAAGTTTAGTTTAACTACCCAATACTTAGATCTTAGAGAAGTCAAATACTTAGCTCATAGAGAGACCTGATACTTAGATCTTAGAGAAGTCCAATACTTAGGTTTCTGGCAACCTAAGAAAAAGTCCTAGCCATCAAGTTTCTAAGGATTTATTTTACCTTATAATTCCCTTTTGAAAGCCTCAGAAATGTATAAAAAATAACTTTTGTAGATTTTAAACCTAGCCTGCCATGATAACCTTGGGAAGATCCTGGCAGTATTGAAAGTTCTGCCTATTCATGCTGAAAGGTAGGTGTTAGAATGAACTCTCTTGGTCACCCGCTCCACTGCACAGGTCACCTCCTCCACTGCACAGGGGAGGAAGCTGGCTTCTGAAAGAAGACAAAGGAAGTCATCTGGGTTTCAATACCTAGAGACAACCAAAGTGCCCAGAGTCAAGAATTACTCAGAGGTAGCTTGACAAACAAAATCTCATTTACTCAGGCTTGAGGTGTACATCTTCTTCCTCTAAAGTAATCGCTTTTCATTGATTCTTGCGGACAAGGCAAAGAGGTGAGTAGAAATTAAGTGCTGATCAGCAGATTGCTAATTTCATCCTCTTTTGAACCCCTTGAATAATGCCCCCCTTTGTGTGAAAGCACTGGCTTCCTTGTAAGACTACATTCCTTTCAGAATACATGTTATGCCTTCTGGTAGATTTAAGTCAGCCAAAGGAAAGACCTACGCTATCTATTCATGAGTACCCAAGACCAGAATTATAAATTATTTTAGTAGTCATTAGTATTCATTTGATTCATTTTAACTAACATATCAATAAGTAAATTCCTAAATATTTACACAAACAACAGATACCTCAAGGGTATGAATTAAGTTGATGACTAAGATGATTTACTTCAAGAATGAAGAAAGAGAGAGAGAGATCCTGGATATATTGTTGAAACCCTTGAAAGATGAGGTAAAAAGTGAGTTGTTCAGACAGTCTCAGATTCTTAGGCGTAGGGTCATTAATTTTATAAAGAATCACAACTGCCGGGATCTCTGGCAGAAAGGTACCTCACACAAGGCACCAATCTGCCAGGTTCTCTGGCAGAAAGAGCTGGAGAAGAGCCGGAACCACCGGACTCACCCTGGGGCTGAACAGGATGGTGGGTGTCACCACTCAGCCCTCTCCCCCTGGGTACCGGGGAGAAAGACACCCACTTAGTCAGGAGTCTGTCAAAGCAGGATCTCATTTAATGGTATCAAGCAGAGACTTGTGTCATTTAATGGTATCAAGAAGGGTTGTGATGGGGTGGAGAAGCCTGGGATGGGCCAAGGCAGAGCAAGGAACAAGGGCCAATAATATTCTGCCACATTATAGGTGGTTGAGAAGGGGCGGGCCTAGGTTGGATAGCCAGAGACAGGTCTCCAAACTCGAGCTAGGCTCAGGAAGTTACACTAGACCTCACCAAACTCAAGTTAGGCTTTGGAAGTTACACCGGGCCTCATGCACTGGGCCTTATGAGGCCCAACAGTAACAACACTTAATGGCTTCCAAGCTTAGAAGCTTCTTGCAGCTTAGTAAGGAAAAACTTCCCTTTGAAACATAACACATTTTAAACCTCTGTTTGGTGTTGACTTAAAGACATTCATAAATATTTAATTCTCTGCATTAAATATGTATCCAAGATAAACGAGGTGAACTAAGTTGTGTCTCCACTGTTTTAAAGCAAGAGTCCTTCCTCGATGTATCTGCTATCTTTACCTGGTCAAACAGTAACACATGAAGTCTCACCATTACCTCTTAAACTGTTTTGTCATTTTCTTCTTCTTTGGAAAAAATTCAAGTATGTCACAAAATTAATAATATGAAAGGTCCTGAGAATTCATATCTCCAAATGAGAGGAAGGCACAATCTCTGAACATCTCAATATTAATTACAACCTTAATGTAAATTGGATTATTTAAAAACACATAATAGTCATTTTGAATTCCTCACAGTAGTTACAAATACCCTTTTCAAATGACATAGAAGCAAGATGCAGGAATTGTTTGGTGCATTTCCTATCATTCTAATATGACAGCTGCTGAACCTTCTGATTTTGTCCTAGGAAGATAAATTCAATGACTGAGTTTTCTGCCTCTAGCATTAAGAAATGATACAGTGTTCTCAAATATGAATACATTCTTCTAAAATGACACACAGCAGATTTAAAAGGGCAGGAATTAAAGGTTAGCAACAACAGATATTACACCTTCATACTTCAGAATGAGCATCTAAGGAGATTCTAAGACGTGCTGTTGTTGTAGGAGGCTGCTTTTTCATTTTCCGGTCACCTAGGCTCCCAAAATAACCACACAGAAACTGTATTAATTAAATCACTGCTTCACCTATTAGCTCTAACTTCTTATTGACTAGTTTTTACATCTTAATTTAACCCATTTTCAATATTTTATATTTTACCACAAAACTTGTGGCCTATCATCAAGGTTCCAGTGTGTTTGTCTCCAGCAGCAGATCCCTGATTTTGTCTCCTTTCTCCTAGCATTCAGTTTAACTTTTCCTGCCTAGTTCTGTTCTTCCCTGCCATAGGCTCAAAGCAATTCTTTATTCATTAACCAATAAAAGAAACACATAGACAGAAGGACTTCACACACCATTTCCCCTTTTCTTTTAAACAAAAAGGAAAGTTTTAACTTTAACATAGTAAAATTACATATAATAAAGCAGGTATCAAGCAAGAATTACATTTATAATATTTATATCTATTTTATCTTTTATCATAACTAAGAAAAGTTGTATTATTACTATCTACTCTTCAACTCCATCAAAGACACCAGAAGAATATAATATTACCTAAGTAAACAGGAAGTACATTGTAAGCAGCTTCCAAAACCCTAGAAATGACAGAGACATCTCACTGCCTGGACAGTCACCCAAAGTTCTTCTGTACTGTTGGGGCATCCAATCTTCAGCCCACAGACCCATAGTGTACAGCAGACTTTCCCATGAAGCAGGAAAATTCAAAGACACTTCCATCTATATTGGCAATTTGTCAGTCACTTTTTTCTGTGTCCTTCAGAATGTCTAGCAGAGCCTTTCATGAAGCAGAAACCCCAAAAGATCATCTCACCTTTAGGCAAGTTCAGCAGTCATTTTCTGTGGGTCCTACATGTCCAGTTCACACAGCATAACATCAAGCAGTCCAGACAAGAGCAGTTTCTTGCCCAAATCACCAGCCAACTCCATAAGGAGCCTCTTTAATGCCTGTCATCCTTTTGAAGTAGGTTGGTGCTGCCAGGAGCAGATGTGTTTCATTGTTATGAAAATCCTAAGTTCTTACACATTTTAAATGTCATATTCTGAATGTCCCTAAAAGACTTGAAGAATACCTATCTAATTGAAATATATCTCTATATATCTAGAACACCCAACTAACATGACTACAAGCTTGACTATTAAAGATGATTATCTATTAACCTTTATTTCTTAATTATATATATTTAAATGAGCTGCACAAACACAATGCCTTAACCAATAGCAGAAATATACATATAACAAAACTGACCTTAAATTTGTATCAATAAACTAAGATCCATACCAATGCAAATCTCTATAGCATATCCCCCTTTAAATGTAAAGAAACATTTACAAACAATATTTGGGAATATGGGTATAGTTCTCTCCAAACTGCTTCCTGCTGCTTATTGAGTGAAATAATTGTTTGGGGGGGTGTTCAAGGCAACTTTTCAGGAGCTCTTGGTCCATCAAACTACATCAGTCTGGAAGGATTCCAAAGGTTTTCATCCTCTGTGGAAACAAAAGAACCTCTTTTCCAAAGCAATATATCCTTAGACCCAAATTTTGAAATTAAAATACCTTTATGTTGGTTTATCTTAGCAGTCCATACAATGAAATATCTCTTTTACATAGCTCTTTAACAGTCAAAAAATGCAAAGAAAACAAAATAATATCCATAATCCAGACTCTCTGTGTATTTTCCATCTTTATGTGGCTTATTATTTTTACTCTATTACTTTTTCTACAAGTTTAATATTTCTTTTATTATCTTTACTCCTTTAATCTATGACTATCTGTACTCTGTCTCTTTAAAGACTTTGTTCTATTTTTTAAATCCATTTACTTACCTTTATAACTGCCTACACTTTTTTTCTTCTCTCTCCCAAGCCTATGTACATTAATCCAACACTGTGACCCACTTAGAGGTCTTTGTTTTCTGAATCTGTCTTTATTGTGTATCAGTAATCCTTTTCTGTCCAAGAGTACTTTTTGAAATGCTAAGCAGCTTGGTCTCAGTGACCCTGGGTGCTGCCTCCGCCTCTCTCAGGCTTTAAATATGGTGGAGGTATAGGTTCTAGGACTGCCAGGTGGGAGCCATCCTCTCGACCTCAACTCTGGGTAGCACCGTTCAGCATATAAACCCTTTTATCTGAATAATAGCTAAATATGCCATGTAGAGCATTGCACAGCCTGGAAATATCTCTGTGTATGGCAGTGGGAATCCACCATGCTCTCCTGCCTGTGCACTCCTAGCAAACCTGATCCGGCGTCTGCCCAGGTGGATGGCACTGAGCTGCGGACATGATCTCAGCTACTTTCCCAAGCAGGTATACAAGCAAATGATGTGGGAAGATCATACGTCAATCTGTTGATTTCATTGGTTAATAAAGAAACTGCCTTGGCCCATTTCATAGGCCAGCCCTTAGGTGGGCGGAGTAAACAGAACAGAATGCTGGGAAGAAGTGAGGCAGATGCCATGCCTCTCCTCTCCAGGGCAGACATGATGAAGCTCCAGCCCAAGATGGACGTAGGCTAGAATCCTTCCCGGTAAGCTACTGCCTCATGGCGCTACACAGATTATTAGAAATGGGTTAGTCGAAATGTGAGAGTTAGCCAAGAAGAGGCTAAATATAATGGGCCAGGCAGTGTTTATATGAATACAGTTTGTGTGTTGTTATTTCAGGCATAAGCTAGTCAGGCGGCCGGGAGCCAGGCAGCAGGAACACAGCCCCCTGCTCCTTCTACAAGCAACTAGGCCCACAAATCCCATTCAAGTGCTCCATAGCCAAACCTCCCAAAAGAGCCAGAGCCATTCCTGCTGGCAAACAAGGAAGCCTCTTTTTTTTTTCTACCATTGAATCAGGAAAACCTTTCTTAAGAGAGCTGTGGCAAACCACCAACTGAAAAAAAAATGCGACTAAACTTTGTTTTTTTGTGTGTCTAGGTTTCTTTTCCAAGCTTTCTCAGGTTTAAGGTGGATATAGTCAACCACAATAGAGTGCAAATTTCTGCCCTTCGGAGATAGTTCCCTTTTTGTCATGCATTCTGACTTTCTTTCATCTTTGCTTTCAAGGGGCATTCTGAAACTAGTTCTTCTCTGTGCTTTCACTTCAACACAGATCCAACAGCAGAAACTTCTTTTTTGCCCTTACTTGCACATGAGTACAACTTGAAGAATTTTGTTTTTCTGCATTGTGAAAGTTTAGTTCAAATGTCTATAGACACATTTCTAAGTTATCTCACCCATATGTAGATTTGAAGAGTTTATCCTCTGCCACAAATACAGTTTTGGAAATTACATTTTCAAATCCTTTAAAGGGGCCTATTACACTTCATCTTAAATGGCTACAGTTTATTGGAACAGCAAGAAGCAAGACTATCTGTATCTGCATATATACTGAAGTAAATAACCTGAAATTTTTATTTTTCTTGCATTTTAGCAACATATTATATACTACGTTGCAACTGCTGAAAATTCAGAATGTAACCTTCCAGTTAATAACTTCAAATTTTGAACAACACCAGCCAGCATGTGGCATCAAGCTCTTAACAATGGAAAGCCACAATTTTTCCGAATATGACTTTAATCAATCTGGACAAAGTTACAACAAAAGAAATAAAAAGTGGATACAAGAGAGGAGGAGCAGTTAAAAAGTGGTTGGGGACTGAAGCAATGGCTCATGGATAAAGGCACTCTGGCCTCATAGAGGAGAGGAGTTTAGGTCTCAGGACCCAAATTGCCTCTACCTGCAGCTGCAGAGGAATCCTGATACCTCTGTCTTCTCCAGGTATGTAGTGATGCGCATACCCACACAAGTACAGATAATTAAAAATAATAAAGATAAATCTTTTAAATAAAGTGTGGCATAGTGGAGTGGGACAGCATGTAATCACTGAGGCTTCTCCGGAGAAAACAGATGGGAAGCCAAATGCATTCTGCACAAACATGGCTTATATAGACACTGCAGAGTGACAAGCAGAGGCCGCATTGAGGAACCCAAACTCTGGACCAAGCAGGACCCCAGACTCTCTGCACAAGCATTCCGTGAGCGCATGCTGACTTAGAATTGTCTTCAGAGATCGTATGAACCATACACCTTCATGATGGAACATGATCGTCTTCCGATGCTGTGGACTATTTTCCATAAGACAATCAGAAAGCTGTAGCACTAGAAGTTATCTATAATAAGGAACCTCTGAAAAGCCAGATTTTACTATTTTACTTTCCCAGTTTGTGACTTGAAGAAAATTTTTAATTAAAAAAATGATTGTGGCCAATGAGATGGCTCAGTGTATAGGTACTTGTTCTCAAGCATGACAGCAGTACCCACTGGGGGCCTGAGGTAAGCCCATCTGAGAGTTCACTTACCAGCTTACTTAGCCAGTCCAGCTTTCAATTTAGTGAGAGACCATGTCTTTACCACCACTCACACACACACACACACACACATGTACACAAACACATACTCACACACATATATGCTCACACACGTACATGCACATACGAGTACATGCACACATGCATGCGTACACACACACTGCTTGAAACCCAACGAAAAGAACTAGAATATGTGTAGATTGCCCTGAGGAATATTTAGTTTATCCTTCCTTTCTGGCGCATGGTCTTAAAAGTTGTTTTTTTAGCAGCGATCCCTATAGCTGTCTTAGCACTAAATAACCACCCTGTCTCAGATCAAGGTCCTCCTTAAAATAAGTCCCAATTAAATTGTCACAGAATGGTCGGACAGAAAGGTGGGTGAGAGGAGAAACAAAGAGAAGGGCTGGAAGTCTTAACTGTCACTCTTCCTGGTGAACTAACAAATCTGTGGAACAATCTAACTGGGACTGATGCCCTGATTCTGTTTGCTTCAAGCTACACAGGGTCAGTACTGTTTCTGAAAGGCCATTTCACCTCTGCACGTCAGTGTGCAGCAGCTACGGGAAATGCTGCAGGCTTATGTTGCTGTTGTTAAAGAGAAAAAAACTCAGAAATTCTAACAAACAGTTTTTATCCCAAATTTCTCATCCTTTAGTCTTGCGACCAACCTCCCCCGAACCTAGAGCATTATATTCAACAACAGATCACCTCCAGTACATAAGCACTCCAGAGAAAATCCAAAGGGTCAAGGGAATGTACCACCATCATACTGGTCTCTGACTTTGGATAAAACTGCAAGAACATCCGTGGGTCCTGTGGTGGGCTTGGAAGCAGTTCCCTCCCCAGCACTCAGTTTACAAGTTCACCATTCTCTAGGAGACCCCAGTCATAAATCCTCATTCTCGTTAATCCTGCACCTCCCCGCCACACACACACACAAAAGCAGAAGCCACAAGGAGTATCTCCCCCTAACGTCTGTTTTTTCTAGACACGCTTGAGTTCAAATTCAGGCTTCATCTCTCAGAGTTCTGGGGAAGAAATTTCTAGTTACATGCACCCCAGATTCAATTTTCCACAAATTACTTAGAAATGCTATCTCATAAATTATCCACTTCCTGTCCTGTATATGAATGACCCTATTAGTTCATTCTTAATCCGGTATTTTTTAACAAGACTTTCTTAACTCCATATTTCCTATCTTCTGTTTCCCACAATAGCCATGCTTCATGAAAGGAGCAGGTACATTTATTGTCTTCTCCTTGCCTGGAAAGATGCCCCTTTAGTTCCCTGAGTCCCCATTCCCTCTCAGGTCATTTGTAACCTGCTAATTGCTCAGCCATGGGATGGCCCCCAGATCTGACTTTCCTTCAGATTAACTCACTTCACCAAATTCCTACCCACGTGGCTTTTGTGATGCCACTCTTTTCTGATTTTCTTTCTCTCTCTCCAGTTGCTCCCGTTCAAAGATGTGAGTACTCGCCCTACCAGCATTTGCCTTTAAAGTTCCATATCTCACCATGACTTACCTCAGTCTTCACCATTCTCTTTTAATCTCCTGGTTGTGATGGCCTCCTTTGTGTCAACATTCTTAACCCTTTAGTTCTCAATCCAATTATTAAGATTCAAATATATCCTAGGGAGAAAGCCATTTTCTTGCCTACTGGCAAGAATCTCAGGCAACTGGAATGTACTGTGTAATAACAAACATTTATGTAATGAAGTAGATCTACTACATTTTTTTTTACCCTAGACCTTAGGTTTAAGATTCAAAATGCCTTATCACACTGTCTACTCCCCATTTCCAATTAGCTGTGGTTCACATGCCTCAAGTGTGTATTCCACCCTAACCTTATCCTAGTTCTACGAGTACCTTATGGTGTTCTGACAACAGACATCCCGCTGCTGAAAGCCAACGTGACTGTCCAGCATCCAGATGTTGGCATAGCTATATTCTCTGTTGAAAAGGTTAATAATTCTAAACAAAAATGGAAGGTAAGAGTGTTTTAGAGTTCTATATTTCATAAAGTATACAAGTTTAATTTTTGAAAATATATTCTTTCTTTCTGATTTTGTATCTCTTTTATACCATTAACTGATACTTTCCTATGTTTAAACATCTGCCTTCAGATCTGTGTGGAAATCCTGTCGTATTCACACAATTCCTCCATTTTCTTTGGAAAAGTAGGTAAGTTGTCTGTTCCTTCTGGAGGCCCTGGATTTTGACCTTCCTTCCTTCCTTCCTTAGCCTGGGGACGTAAAAAGGTCAGAGTGGAAAGCGTAGCACAGAGACACAGGTAACACTCACCAAAGGTTGTGTGCATATAGATGCTATTACCCACAATACGAATTACTTTAAATTCCAGGTCTAAGAGATGGCTTGGTATGTAAACGTGTGTGAGTATGTGTGAGAACCCAACTTTGAATCCCCAGGACCAACATGTACATAAACTTCTGTAATCACAGTATGCTCGTTGAAGATGCAAGTGAAAATGGGGGCCTTCCTGCTATATACAGTGAGAAAATGTTGTAAGGAGGCTGCTAGTTAGTTCCCAGCTGCTCAGCCCCGAAATAATCACACAGGAACTATATAATTTAAAACACTGCTTGGCCCATTAGCTCTAGCTTCTTATTGGCTAACTCTTACATCTCATTTTAACCCACAGCTTCCTCCACATGTTCATATCTCCGTTCACACCTCATTGTGTGACCACCTGTGATCACTATTCAGCTTCCTGGTCCCCCTGTCTTCAGTGCTCTCCTTGGACACCCACAGCTTCCTCCACATGTTCATATCTCCGTTCACACCTCATTGTGTGACCACCTGTGATCAATATTCAGCTTCCTGGTCCCCTTCTGTTTTTAAGCTATTCTGGGACTATTTGACTTTAGGTCTGGTCCTCCTTAACCTGCTGTTGAACTGTTTAGTAGTTGGGCTGGCAAATACAGGCTACACTGTCAATGCTGGCTTGTTATCTGGGCTCCTGCTACATGTGGTCAGTTGTGCTCATGCTGACAGTTAGGAATTTCTCTTCTCGCCTCGACTCTGTGACTAGCAGTGTCTGTATTGGCTCTGTGGCTCTAGGTTTCTTCAGATAATGTAGTCCTGAGAATCTGGTAATCTGGTTTTTTCCAATAAACCTAGTTGTAATAATGACATTTACTCTTCTTGGTGATCTCGGGGAAAGTCTTGTGGTCTTCTTTGATTCTTTGTCATTGCCACGTGTTATCTTTGTTTTTAATCTCATTGTATGTGTGTGACAGGTATGATACGTGTGTGCATCCTGTTTAATACAATCTTATGACTGTTTTATTCTCTCCAGAGTCTTATCATTATCTTTTTGAGGGGGTTGGAGGGTCAGAGGCATTGTCTACGCTGTTAGTGCTACTGTGGTATTCTTTACCTTTACAGAATGGAAGATCCAAAAGGAGAGACACTGTGGTTTTTCATTACTGCCTGCCTAGAAGTGATCACAGTGCCTAGAACCTGCCACTTGTTCAATAAACAGACTCACACATACTTCTGTAAGTATGAACAATTGCAAACAATGACCTCAAACTAATTATTTTTTTTAATTCTGAAACTAACAAAAGGCCATTTTTGTTTTTCTAATATAAATAGAAATTGGGATTTTTAATTTATTTAAAAAGAGGGTAATGGAGTTGGAAAAATAGTTTGGTAGTTAAGAGCACTGGGTGGGTTTTACAGAGAACCTAGGTTAGGTTCCCAGCACCTTCATGGTGGCCCACAGTTGTCTGTAAAACCATACAAGTAGATCAGGGCATAACGAAACACAAGGCATTAAAAGATTATTATAGACTTATGATTGAATAGGTTAGGCACCTGGGGTATTGAGTGGGTAAATTTCCTTTTCATAGGCTTTAAATATAAAGAAAGTGTCAGGGGTTGGACTCTAATAAGTATTGACTCCATCATTATTGTTCTAACAAAAATATGAACAATGCAACCTGAATGCATTAGATCATTCTGTTTGATGACATCAGTCAGACCCAGAAAGGCAAACCACACACTTTGGTGATTTAAATAAGAATAGCACCTTTAGGCTGCTATGTGAATGTTTCTCAGTTGGTGAACTGTTTAGAAAGGATTAGGAGGTATGGTCTTGTTGGCTCTGGTAGTGAGCTTTGAGGTTTCAAATGCCTAGAGAAGGCCCAGTCTGTCTGTCTGTCTGTCTGTCTGTCTGTCTGTCTGTCTGTCTCTCTCTCTCTCTCTCTCTCCCTCCCCCCCCCCTCTCTTATGAATCAGATGGGAAAACTGAGCTATGACTCCAGTGCCATGCCTGCCTGGATGCTGCCATGTTCCCCACCTTAATGGACATGAGCTAACCCTCTGAAACCGTAAGCAAGCCCCCAATTAAGTGCTTTCTTTTATAAGCTGCACTGATCATGGTGTCTCTTGACAGCAATAGGACAGTGTAAGTTGCCTTGGTTACGGTGTCTCTATAGCAACAGAGCAGTGCCCAAGACACATGCTTCCACTCATATGCAGATTCTAGATTTAAGTGCACTTGGGGGGTGGCAGAAAGTGGATGATAAGAGGGGAGGAAAGGATTTTAAGTGAGGGGTAAGGATGACAAAAGAGACGAGAGTACTGGAACACTTGAGACATGCGGGCAGAAGTGGCTCTATTTGGCAGATAGTAGTGGACCAGCAAAGGAGGGAAGGGGTGATGAAGGGAGTAGTGGGAGAGATGCATGAACAGTAAAAAGTAAAATGAAATATATCAGGGCCAGGGAGATGGTTCCATCACCAAAGTACTTGCTATGCAAGCATGAGAATCTGGGTTTTGATCCCAGAATCCACATAAAAATTTGGGTGCAGTGGTGTATATTTATAATCTCAATGCTTAGGAGGCCAAGGCAGGTAGATGTCTGGAGTTTGACAGTCCAGCCTCCTTGGTAAGTCTAGGCCATTGAGAAACCTTGTCCCACAAAGCAAGATCGACAGCTTCTGAAAAATTGAATCTACGAAATATGAAATATCTTCTATGGCTACTAGTTAACACAAGTTTCATTTACTCCAGATCTGACCCAACATGCCAAGAAGCAGTACAAGAGGACACTGAATTCTCTTTTATCATATAAAATGTAAACTAGATTGATTTTGGTGTTAGCTAATATGAGTAGCATAAGGAATTTCCATTTAGTTTACATTAAAAAGGTCTTCACATGCATTCCCTAAACCTTCTTGTTCAATTGCTTCTTAAGCACTGCTGCTTCTCCTTTTGAAATGAGGAAACAACTTGGCATGTGGTCTGGAAATGTTATGAGTTAGCAGTATAGCATCATGCCAACCTTCTTAGCATGCCAGCAGGGATCTCTGCAAAGGGCCCCTCACCTTCTCTGTTGCTCTTCCTTCCTTCCTCAGAAACTTCACATCTGAGTCTGGCTCAGCACATAAGAGAAGTCCTGCACACTCCCCTTCTCTGATTTTGCTCACTTTGTTTCTTTGTCAGTGGGAACAGTCTCATGACTATGACCAAACCCCTAGTTGAATAACTTTCCTTTCCCTATAAAACAGTCTTCCCCAGGTTCTTTGTTAAGAGAGGTTTTTTAGTCCTACCTGGTCCCACAGTCGATCAGTCCCAAAGAAACACACAGAAGCTTATATTAATTATAAACTGGTTGGCCTATTAGTTCAGGCTTCTTATTAATTCTTACATCCTACATTAACCCATAATTTTTGTCGGTGTCAGCCATGTGGCTTGGTACCTTTTATTAGTATGGCATTTTTATCTTGCTTCCTCTGTGTCTAGATGACAACTGCAGACTCAGTCTTTCCTCTTCCCAGAATTTTCCTCTTCTGGTTGCCCCACCTATACTTCCTGCCTGGTTGCCCCACCTATACTTTGTTTCTGACTACTGGCCAATCAGCATTTTATTAAACCAATACAACTTATAAATCTTTACAGGGTATAAGACCATTGTCCCACAGCAGTTCTTAAGGTCAGTTAATTACGCTTTATGTTTACTCTGGCACTGCAGTCCGGTTTTTGCTCTCGATTTACTTTATATTTTCTTCTCAATGTCACACACACCCCCTGACTCCCTGGGTGTGCTCAGCTGGTCTGGCAGGGGAGGAAAGAGTTACCAGTCTCTATTTTTGAATAAAAATGGAAAAAATGAAAGAAAAGTAATTCTGTTAGACGGAAATAGTGATACAAGACTGTGGTCTTATCACATTGGAAACTGAAACATGGGGATTGCCGTGAGTTTGAAGCCAGCCTGAACTACAATAGTGTGTATCAGGGTAGTGAGTCTCCAGCAACAAAAATCCTGCCTTCTTAGAACTTATAACTAAATGGAGGAGACCCAGGCACTTGTGGCAGGCACTATGAGCGGAAGTGGATATATGGTGAGGAAAACCAGCAAAGGAGACCTCATGTAGATGTAGCAATAGAAGCACCTTTCAGAAGGGTGAGAACTGAGTCCTTCGTCTCTCTTCATCTATTGGCCTACTTGAGTACTCCCCTACTAACTCTCCTCAGTTTTTCAACTCTATAGGATCTGTCATGGATCTCATTTATTGGGACTGTTCTGTGAACGTTGCAAGCACGAAAAGCAATTTGCTCAGTCAGCAAAACCCAAGATGGATACATTAAGTTAGGTTTTGGATGAATGCTCTGAGTTCTCTATTGTCTTAAACTGGACACTTTTGACTGAGACCTTGAGTGACCACTGAAACGAAAGGGGAAGGACAAGCAATGCTTGCTGGTGCCAGGTCTTCACTCCAGGACAAAACTCAGGAGATAGCAACGCCATCTCTTTTTTTAAAAAAATATTTATTTATTTATTATGTATACAATATTCTGACTGTGTGTATGTCTGCAGGCCAGAAGAGGGCACCAGACCTCATTCCAGATGGTTGTGAGCCACCATGTGGTTGCCGGGAATTGAACTCAAGATCTTTAGAAGAGCAGGCAATGCTCTTAACCACTGAGCCATCTCTCCAGCCCCTCTTTTTTTTTTCAGCATGTTAGAGAAGGAGTGGGCAGTATTCTAATGGCAATCACTCTTGAAAGGACAAAAAAGATTCTATCCTTAAATCAGAGATGATTAAAAGATCACACAGAAACTGTTGCAACTGAATCATATTTTATATCTGCATGTTCTGAAGTGAAAATATGTATGTCAGTTTTTAGTAGTATTTCTACAGTATTAAACACACAAACCAAGTGCTATTTAGCAATTTGCACCATGACTGACTCGATACCACTACATGCCCAGATTTATTTGTCAGGAGAAAATGGTTGTTTACTGAATTCTAATTGGTAAATCCAAAGCACAGCATTTGGGAATAGCTAACCAGGGACATGTGGAAGTCTCTGGCCAAAGAGCTCACACACACACACACACACACACACACACACACACACACACACACACTGACTCCCTGGGTGTGCTCAGCTGGTCTGGCAGGGGAGGAAAAAGTTACCAGTCTCTATTTGAGAGAATTCTTTTTCTTTCTTTCTTTCTTTCTTTCTTTCTTTCTTTATTTATTTATTTATTTATTTATTTATTTTTGTTTTTGTTTTTCTAGACAGGGTTTCTCTGTGTAACAGTCCCAGCTGCCCTGGAAGTCACTTGGTAGACCAGGATGGCCTCGAACTCACAGAGATCCACCTGCCTCTGTCTGCAGGGTGCTGGAATTAAAGGCATTCTTCACTACCACCATCTGAGAGAGAGAGTCTTAATCAGAATTATTACCACAGGACAGCAACTGTCTGTCATTCAGAACAGACAGGCTGGTTAGACCAACTGGAAGGAAGCCTTCAGAGAAAACCAAGCTCTCCCTCTCTAAACTGTGAAGGCCTTACGGCATTTTTGGAAGAGGTCATTTTTATCTTTAAGTAATTCAATATGAAGACATAGGCAGGTGGCAGGACTTGGCAGAGGTGTTTACTTTTAAAGACTTTACTAACGTGGGGAATCGTCCAGAGTAGCACCATCTCCACCACAGCTAGACTGGCAGGAAACTTGCAACATACGAAATCAGTTCTTACCAGTTTGTTTGATACGGAAAGAAAATTAACATTATTTCTTTTACTCTTTTGTCAAAAAAAAAATTAAATGGATCTTCTTTTGTTGAAGCATAATTGTGATGGTTCTTAAGGCATTTTCCAATTAATGATACTACTCCCGTAGGTGTGAGCTCTGAAATTCAACAGTGGCCTGCATTCAGATGTGGAACTCTTACCTTTGTCTCAGAGGAGTAATCTGACACTTTTTAACAGCCAGTGACTTGTGGCTGAATAAGTGATGCCTTTAATATAGAATTCATTATCGGACTTATGAACAATATATTCCTTACAACACAGAAGAAAATTATACTTTAAATGCCAGTGATTTCTATCTGCCTCAGGGATTGGGGATCAACTAAACCAATTTCAAATATATGATATTTCAGGAGATTATCAAACTTAGAAGATTATCAAAACCCCTTCCTTTCTTCTTGGCATGAATTAGCTGTTATTTTCTTATGACTAGTGATATTCTGGGAAAAAAATAAGAAAAAGAGAAATATGTGTATGAGAACTTACCTATTGAGGAACAGCAAGAACAAAATTAATGCAGCCATGTTTCATAATATTACAAACAGACTCCATTTGAGAATTAAAGATAAATTAGAAATGCGCAATTCTGTATAGTTCTTATGGTTTCCTGATACTGCTGTGAGATTCCTGTCAGAAATCCACAACTGGAAAAAAAAAATCAAGTGTGGGAAGAAATCAGCATCCTGTTTACCAACCTGAAAACACTTTTAAATAATCCCACCCAGTCATGGCAGGCAGAGAGAAGACTGCTCACTCAACCCTCATGTTGCATCTTTTTCCTTTCCTTTTTCCTTTTTGTTTTTTTAAGACAGGGTTTCTCTGTGTAACAGTCCTGGTTGTACTGGAACTCACTACATAGAACAGACTAGCCTCACTCAGACTTGCAGAACCTGCCTCTGCCTTCTGAGTGCTGCATGTAAAGGCATGCACCACCATGGCCCAGCCTGATGCTGTTTCTTGTACGGATGCCTCAACCTATGTCACTTATAGATATGTTCGGTTGTGAAGGCTTTGGGTAGAAACCTACATTATACAGTGATGACCGGGGAACTTTACAGTAGGTGAGGAACAGGAAAGAGGTGGAAAGAGCACAGGGAGATAAGAGCGACGTCAGTGTACGTGTGCATGTTCAGGAGAGCCATTTGAAGCTGAGAGCAATCCTCAGAGCAATCCTCACCAGGGAACCTTCAGCCCGTTCATGGAATTTCATGCTACTGGTCTATATATACTAAGATTTATATAAATATCTAACAAGTATTTTCACACATAGTAAGTTGAACATATTTTTGAAATATAGTATGAACTACTATATTAACATTTAAACTTATTACATCATATATAGAAGTTTTAAAAATAAACAAACTGAATTGATCCTCATTACTATCACTTGTTATTTCCCAGTTTTGGCATGTGATAACATCAGTGGCCTGCCATCAAAATGTAAAAGTGCTTTGTGTATTGAACTTTGGAGACACAGAAGTTTAGATTCAAGTCTCATTTCTTTGTTTGTTTGTCAACCATGAAAATTTTAGTAGGAATAGTTTGACTCTTCAGAATTCCTGGGCCCTTTGAATCTGTGGATTTTGACTCGGATTACCAAACACTCTATACTTGAACTGGTAAACGTCTCCAATAATCACGTCTTTACCAACCATATCACTGCAGCCTCTGCTACCATCAAAAGTTATCATCGAATATGTAAATGCCCTTCTTTAAAATTCTAGCATAAAATTTAAAATTATAAAATTATATATCATAACCCTATCTCTCTACTAACCATAAAAAATTTATGTTACCCTGATGCCAAACTGAAGCCCCTATTTCTCTCCAAGCACCAAATTCTATTTTTATGTTCGAAATTTGGAATTGGAGTGCAAGTTCTCTGAGGCAAAGTAGGTCTTCCTCACTTTTAGCTCCTTACAAAGTGTCTAACAACATCATACATAAGTTGTAACAATCTGCAGAAAGTGTGTCTAATTCAATGACCATTCAAATTTTGAAGCTGATCAAAGATTTATATTAAGGAAATGAATCCCAAACTTTGGCCAGTTGATAGTGTTATGCATGATTCTGTGCTATGTTATGGCAGCTCACATGTCAAAAGAATGCAAAAGAAATACAGGGAGGCAGCAATATAATCAAAAAAAAGCTATCCCAGAACATTTTGAAAAATATAATTTAGTTGATATTATATCAGCTACCAGCATGACTGAAATAATTACCATCACCATGACTACACCATAACTCAAATATATAAAGACATATGTTTTCCTCATAGTGAGAGGTACGGGGGTGGCTTACAGACATACATCACTGTCATTCTTTCTCTCCTTTTTCTTTTTTTTTTTTTTTTTTTTTTTTTTTTTTTGGTTTTTCGAGACAGGGTTTCTCTGTGGCTTTGGAGCCTGTCCTGGAACTAGCTCTTGTAGACCAGGCTGGTCTCGAACTCACAGAGATCCGCTTGCCTCTGCCTCCCAAGTGCTGGGATTAAAGGCGTGCGCCACCACCGCCCGGCTCTCCTTTTTCTTAAGATCCTGAATTCTACTCATGTGGACTCACTAGAGCTGGAAATTAGAAGAAAATAGAAAGTCAGAATAAAGGGCAATGTCAATGGAATTGTGGGTAAAGAGTTACTATCACTTTAAAAATGTGTAAAGTGGTGGCCAGCTCTCCCATGTCTGTTTGGTTACGTAAGTTTGTGAATTATACTTCTCTTTATTAAGTTTAAACATGATAAGCTGAGTGACCCTTTTGAAAGATTAGTAAATAGAAACCAAAAAAAAAACACAGAAAACAAACAAAAGGGAAAAAAATGCATTTCAGAATGAAGATTTCAAGTTTAACTCACTGATCCATTTAACTATGAAAGTTTCTGCTACAGAGTTTTTGACTTGTACCACATCCCTAAATTTATTGATTCAGCAGTACTCTTCCCTGGTGCTGTGCTTATCTATAGCAAAAGAACACAAGAGAAACCTCCCGAGTGGGATTAAAAGTGTGAGCTACACTTCTATAAATCTTCTATTTATGAACAAAAATTTACTTATATGAATTAAACATTAATCATTATTTTTACTTTAGGGAAATAAAAATTATAATAAAAATGTTTATTAAAAAAATTTAAGGATCATCAACTAATCACTGAAATCAAGGTGTAATTATGAAGGGTTAAGAAGACATCTGGTAAATCTGCATCATCTGAGATCAGAAGATCTACCTTAAATTTAGGCCATACATTCTGGTGACAGCCTTCATAAAAGGACATGAGAGAAGGAAGCTTTTGCTTCTTGCCTACTTTCTTTTATCCTTGACTGCAAGTTCATCTATCTACCATCTACTTTGATGGTATTAGAACCTACTTCCTCAGATCCCAATGTAGATTAAAGATGAGCAGAAACATCCATCCTGGCTGACTGAATAACTCCCAGAATGGCTAAAAGATACTTCAAAAATGTTCATTATTTCTAAGGATTTGGAAAATACAAACCAAAACAACTTTAAAAATTTTATCTTATCCCAATCACAATGGCAACAATCAACAAAACAATTGACAACAAAGGACGGGATGGTTGTAATGGAAAGGATCTCTCTCTCTTCTCTCTCTCTCTCTCTCTCTCTCTCTCTCTCTCTCTCTCCCTCTCTCATATAATGTCCGGAAGGGTGCAAACTGGTAAAATAACATGAAAATTAGTATGGACAGTTATCAAGAAGCTAAAAATAAAGTTATCATATGGGCCAGCTATATCACTCCTTGGCATATGTTTGAAGGACTTGACATTCACAGAAACCTGCTTATCCATGTTCATTGTTTCTTTGTTCACAATAGCTAGGAAATGGAAACAACCTAAATGTCTTTCAACTAATGAACTGATAGTGAAAATGTGGTGCATTTCACTATGGAATACTATCCATCTATAAAGAAAATAACAACGTGAACTTTATAGGTAAATATATGGAACTATAAAAGCTCATATTGAGTAACATAACCCACACACAGAGAGACAAGTATCACATGGTCTCTCTCACATTAGGCTACTTGTCCTAAATCTTCAGATATTTGTAACTGCAAAAACAAGGAGAGAAAAACAGAACTATCCTGAATTTGATAAGTGGGAGAGTTAAAGGGAAGGGAATAGTGGGGAATAAGTGACCTTATTTTGACAAATGGGAAAAGCTAGGAAAGAGAGAAATACAGGAGGGAGAAAGGTAAAATAACAGTAAGGGTGTCTGAAAACATCAAAAGGAATCATATTATTAAGTATTATCTAAGAAAACTTTAGTGCATGTAAGTCTATGTATAAAGATATACGTACAGTTTAAATGAACTTTTCTCATCTGGGCTGACAGTGTCCCTTCCAAGCATCAAATATCACTTAATAAAACCCCAACACCAGGCATGAAAATCTACTTTTGAGTTCTTGGTCAGGGTTGTTCAAGACATACAAATAGCATGTATGTCTATTGACTTTAGTTGCCCTCAGAGGTAGAAGCTAAGTCCCTGCTCGGGACAACACCATGTACTTCAAACACAAGGTTCAGAGACTCCTGAGATGGAGTCAATCTGAAAGCTTCCTTCCTGAGAATTGGTTTTTATGGTACCAAAAGTTACCATGCAAGCTTCCAAAGTAGGGAACCAACAGGCCTATGCATCCCCGACATCTATGAACTACAACAGTGATGGTATGGTATGATAACTCTACTGATACAGTAGCAGTATGTATACCATGGTTTTAACCATCAGCTCTCTAACTGGACTTAAGACCCACTCAGCAAGAGGCAATTAATCAGCAAACTAGAGCTGGTGAGGTCATGGATCTTGAAAGAGAACATACAATCACCACTTTATTAAACCAATGTGATCCCCCAACTACACTATAAATCTTTCTCCTTATACCCACGGATAAGTGTAGTCCTCACCCCATATCAAGGAAACTTACCTTTACAACAAATGGAGGCTATTACACAATATCACAACTAATCAGAATGCAGAGTTATGTATATATATATATATATATATATATATATATATATATATATATACATACATAAAACAACTTTCTCAGCTAATGCTCAGGGAACATTGCAGTAGATGAGGCAGAATGTTTCTAAGAGTTATGGAAACAGAGAGTTTGCTATGAGACTGTGTCTCTTGGTAAAGTCAGAAACTCTACTCAGAAAATGTCACCCACATGACTGCCTAAACATGAGCTGAACAAGAACAATCTACCAACCAAAGTGAACCAAAGAAGGACTGTAAGACCTCAACCCCACACTAGGAACTTCGGCAACTAGGGAATGCTAAGAGTAGAAGTAATACCAAATGATCAGTCCTGAAAATACACACCCAAGTAGCATTATACAAAGTGAGCAGATTATATGTAGGAATACATATAAATATACACATATATGCATATAAAGACAAGTAATGAAAAGACCTTGAATTTGTAAGAGATCTAGAAGAGGGGGCATATGAAGAGGATTATGGTGAAGAAAGGGAAGAAGGACATGATGCAATTATGTTATAATCTCAAAAATAAAAGATAATTTAAAATTTTAAGGTTCACTAAATAACCATTTAAATTAAAGTATATTGAAGGTAAACAGAAGTTTTATCCATTTTTTTTAACTTTTGCTCCTTTCTTGATTTCTACATAACAAAAACATATTGTTTTGCTTTGTTTCCTTTAATCATGCAATTCTTTCTTTTTCTCTTTTGCCATCCCTTCCTTTATTTTATTCAGTCTTGATTTTATCCTAAATAATTACTAACTCTAAAGCATGCTCATATTACTTATGCTATTTTCTGTTCTATCTATGGTACTTAGAAGTGTGTTTGTTTGTTTTAAATTAATTTTTGTTTTATTTCTGTATCTTGTTACATTGGGTGTTATTGCTGTACAGTGATTTATTTCCTCACCTCAGTGGTAGTGGAGACTGAACCTGCATGAATAAAATGTTACTAGGAAAATCCCCAAGTAATACTGAAAGAGATCTTGAACCAACAAATTAACAAAAGCACAAGACATGAGAAAAAGGAAGGTAACACAAGGTCTCCAAAAGATTATAATTCTATTACTAGCCACAAAGATACTGCAATTATTGTAACACTAAACAAAGAATTAAAATCTGATGATAAAATGTATCAATGAATTCAAAGAAGAAATAAACAAGTAGATGAATGGAGTAAGAAAATAAGGTCAAAACCTGGACAAGAAACTCAAAAATGAAAGAGTTGAGCAATGTTAGAGGGAAATTCACCAAGAAAAATTGTGATTTTTAAAAATAAAAGTAAAACACATAGTAAATAAAAAACTCAAAAAGAAATCAACCTAAATGAGAATAATGCAAACAACTCTGAGATATCATCTTACACCGATCAGAATGGGCAAGATCAAAAACACTGATGACAGCTTATGCTAGAGAGGATGTGGGGGTAAGGGAAACACTCCTGCATTGCTGGTTGGAATGCAAACTTGTACAGCCGCTTTGAAAATCAGTATGGCAATTTCTCAGAGAATTAGTAAACAATCTTCCTCAAGACCCAGCAATTCTGCTGTAGCGTATATACCCGAAAGATACTTAATCATACTATAAGGACATGTGCGCAACTATGTTCATAGCAACATTACTTGTAATAGCAAGAACTTGAAAACAATCTATATGCCCCCTCAACTGAAGAATGGATAAAGAAAATGTGGTACATTTACACAATGGAGCAATACTTAGTGGTAAAAAATAATGACATCTTGAAATTTGCAAGCAAATGAATGGATCTAGAAAAGCTCATATTGAGTGAAGTAACCCAGACACAGAAAGACAAATAAAATATGCATTCACTCAGAAGTGGTTTTTAGACATAAAGCAAAGAGAAACCAACTTACAGGTCACAACCCCAGAGAAACTAAACAGCAAAGAGGACCCTAAGAAAGACATAAAAGGATCTACATAGAAAAGTGAAAAAGACAAGATCTCCTAAGTAAATTGGAAGTGTGGGGTCACAGGAGAAGATAGAAAGAGAGACAGGAGGGAGTGGAGTGGAGAAAATGTATAGCTCAATGAAAACAATTTAAAAAAGAAATCAACCAACAAACAAAAATCACAATGAAAAAACACCACCAAAAGACTAGACTAAGCAGAAAAAGAATATCTCTAATACAAGGTCAAAGAAATACCATATTTATATTTCAATAAAAAATCAAGGCTGAGAAGGAGGAAGACAAGAAAGCAAAGGGAAGAACTAGAGAGACTCAGTCTGTTTAGCGTATGTTGGGCAAGCATGAATACCTGAGTTCAATCCTGAAAATTCACATTAAAAGACAAGACATAGTAGTGTAGCACAAATAATAAAAACCAAGAGACAGAGACTGGACTTCAACTTGAAGATCAGAAAAGCAAAGTGGCCGCCCACTGACTTTTACCTCTACCTCAGACCGAAAATGGCGATCCTGCCTCCAGGAATCTCAGAATGGGATTGTGTGTGAGAGCTGCCTCCTCCCATTTTATATTCTTCTCTAGTAATTGAATTAAAGGTGTGTGTAGGGATAAGCATGGAGTGTTCAATAAAGTAGGAAAAGGACCTGGTCTGCCTCACGATGGTGCCCAGCTGAGATACAGCTGCCAACCCACTGGTGAGCAAAGTGCTCTTAGGAGCAGCCCTTGGAAATTCAGAGAGAAAAAGGATAAGGGCTGTTGATAAAACAGATATGGATAGCAGAGAGAAGCAGGGTAAGAATGAGCGCAGGTAGATGTGTGACATGAGACAGCCAGTCAAAGAAGCAATCCTTGCCTCTTCTGCCATTGCCAGTGGCAGGCGACATGAGATAGCTGAAACTGTGGTGAGACTCATCACAGTATCCTGGGTGCACAGAGGTATTCAAGCGAGGGGGGGGGTCCTTTCTCATTTCTTCAGATCCTCAGTGGATTCTACCAGAATGGTGACTACAGTCACAGAAGGCCTTATAAAGAGCAGAAAGGCTTAACTTGTCTAAATTACTAAGACAAGCATCCCCCCCCGACACATACCTCCCAAAACTATTCAAATGACAGTCCAATGGGAAGGAAAAGACATATCATCCCACAGAAGAAACAGTGACCAAAGGCATTTCATGTTACTAGTTACTTTTGGTTTTAGTTGTTTTAATTTTTATTTCTACTTAAAATTTTAAATTTTATACTGTGGTTATTATGCCACTCTTTTTAGCTTGTATCTACCTGAAAAGAATTTCATAGCTGCCCTTCTTCTACACCTACAAAAATATCTTCTTTTCTCCATTTCTGTCTTTCTGCTCTCACACCTCTCTCCCATTAATACTTTACATCCTGTTTTCTGTATTGCTTCTTATTTAAATACTCAAATGCTGATAACTCTAAAAATAAAATCTATAAACTGTATTATCCCAATCAGTAGACAAGCAAAAGTGTCTCTGAACTTTATCAGGGGATACAAATGGGGTGGATGCAAAAGATAATGCTGAGAAAATAACTTAAGGAAACCGTAGCCATCTCCTCCCCATAAATAGCAACCCAAATCCAAAAAAGTCACATAGAGAGAAACAAAAAGCAAGAGTTGGACCAAAGAGAAAAATAAAAAAGGAAGACTTATCAGTCCCAGTAGGTGCACGAAACACAACAAAGGAAACACAAAACAACCCACCATGACACTTCTACAACCGCACAGTACCTCAGCAACAAAAATTAATGACACTGGATGGATATATACAGGATCCAGAATATAATTTTGAAGGAAAACTAGACTACTGAAGAAATGAGGGGCGAATTGAAAAATCCATAGGATCAAATGAAAATAACAGCACATCTTCTAAGAAGCATTGGAAAATTAAACAGGTAGTTCTAGGAAGAGAGTTTATACATATAAATTCTTACATTAAAATCAATTAGTAATAATGATGTACTTGAAGATTTTAGAAAATAATAAGTCAATTGTGCTCAAAAGATGGTTCAGAGTTTAAAATGCTTACTGCTCTTGCAGAGGTCCTAGTTCCAATATCCAGCACCCACATTATGTGGTGATTAAACCAGAAATCATATATACACAGACAAAAAAAACAAACTCAGTAGTTTTCATTTATATATATTTGTGCAATTACATACATACATGCATATATGCATGTATACATATATATATATGGACACTCATATATGTACATATATATGTAACAGCAATAATCAAAGAAAAGGATTCAACTTGGAATATCAACTTGGGAGTGGGCATGGAAGAGCTCAAGCGAGAGTAGATAGTAAGAGGTAGAGAGATGAAAGGGGTAAAAGTGTTGTACTTCTGTTTCAATTAAAACATACTTTAAAAAATATTAAGTCAGTGGCCAAATCAGTAAAGAAAAGTAATACCAAAGATTGAGACAAAAAAATAAAAATACAAAGAAGCAATGAGAGTTTATTCTTTAAAAGAAAAAATAATATTAGCAAAACTTTAGTCAAATTAAGAAAAGGAACAGAGAGAAGACCCAAATTAATAAAATAAGACATGGAAAAAGAAACACTACAACACCTTCTAAACCAGATAGCCATTGGAAAATAATTTGAAAACCTGCATTCCATAAGGATGGAAAGCCAAGAATAGATGAGATCCTTGCTACTTACAAGTTATCCACATTATATGAAGAGGACAAAAACCAGTTACAGAAGATGTCTAAAAAGAAACAAGACGGAGAGAGCAATAGTCTCTCAACAACTGATGGAGTCATTGAAGAATTATACCAGACGTTGAAATTTTAACTGACATCAATATTTCCGGACTCTCTGAGCATGGCGGCCAATGAAGACTGATGAAAAGCCAAGGACAATGGCACTAGGTTTCGATCCTAATACGTGAACTGGCTTTGTGGGAGCTTAGCCTGTTTGGGCGCTCACCTTTCTGGACTTAGATAGAAGGACCTTGGTCTTCCTGCAGGGCAGGGAATTTGGACTGCTCTTCAGTATCGAGAGGGAGGGGGAATGGAGTGGGGGGAGGAGAAGAGGAGTGGGGATAGGGGGAGGGAAGTGGGGGGAGCGGGCAATATTTGGGAGGAGGGGAGGGAAATGGGAAACGGGGAGCAGGTGGAAATTTTAATTAAAAAAGAATTAAAAAAAATATTTCTAAACACAGAAAGACAAGGAAGACTCCCAACTCATTCTATGTCGTCAATGTCATTCTAATATCAACACCAGAAAAGGAATTAACAAAAAGAAAACTATAGACCAATTTCTCTATTGAGCAAAGACACAAAAACTCTCAAAAATACTTTTGATTAAATTCAACAATATATAAAGATGATACACCATGATCAAGTTGGTTTCATTCCAGGGATACAAGCAATTTAGCACACAGACAGACCCAAGGGAGAAATGGCATGATCCTCTTCATAAATACAGATAAAGCCTTTGATAAAGTTCAGCACCACTTATGATAGAAGCACTCTAAAGAAATTAGGAATAGAGGTAACATATAAAAAATAAAGTCTATAGATGACAAGAATACTGACAAAATTATGAAGGGTAAAACAAAACCGTTGTCTCTAAAATGAGGAATGAGACAAGAGTGACTATGTTCTCCATTTTACTGAACATAGTCTTTGAAGTTTTAGCTAGAACAATAAGGGAAGAAAAAGAATTAAAAAGGACACAAGCAGAAAAGAAAGCAATCATATTTTCCCAATGTGCTGGTGGTATCCTGATGATATCCACCACAGAACTAGAAAAACAAAATCCTAAGGTTCATGTGGAAGCACAAAACACCCAAAATACTAAATAAATATTCAACGGAATTAGTGATGTTGGAGGTGTTTAAAAATTTCAATTAAAATTATAAAACAAACCCATAATAATAAAAGCAGCATAATACTGTCCCCAAAACAAATGCACCAATGGCCCATAGTAGAGGTTACAGGGAAAAGAATAAAAAAAGAAAACCCACAAAGCAAAAGATACCCAACTTTCAACAAAAGTTGCAGAAATACACATTAGAGAAAAGATAGCTTATTTAGCAAATGGTGCAGGGCAAACTTTATACCCAGGTAGAGAATGAAATTAGAATTCTGTCTCTCATCATGTGCATAATCAATTCAAAATGGACCAAAGATATTAGTGTGAGATCTGATATAAGATCCAGAACTTTGAAACTACAAGAATAAAGCTTAAGTAAAACACTTCACTTCAAGATAGAGGTATGGAGAAGAAATTTCTGGAAAAGTCTGAAGAGTTGGCAAGACAGCTTCACAGCTGAATGCACTTCCACCAAGCCTGGGGGCAAAGTTAGAATCCTGTAATCCACATGATGGGAGAAGAGAACCAAATCCCTCAAGCTGTTCTCTGGCCTCCATGTGCCGCATGTGCATGCATGTGTGTGGACACACACACTAGCTCACTCACATTAAATAAATAGCATAGTAAGAAAAGAAAAGGACTCTAATTCCTGAGGAAATAATAATAAGATTTGGCAAATGAAATAATAAGAATAATAAGAAATTAAAAAGCTTTTTCACAGCAAAGTATAGAAACTGTCCACAGAATGACATAAAATCTTTCCAACTATACATAAGACAGGGGATTGATACCAAGAATATTTAAATATCTGCAAAATATAAATACCAAAAAGTCTTCTGGTCAGTAAATGGACAAATGAATTGCACAGACAGCTCTCAGAAGAAGAGCAATAAATGATCAATAAGTACACAAAAAATGTTCAAAATATTTAACATTTGGAGAAATACAATTTAAAACTGCATTGTGATTCTGTATCACCCAACACAGTATGGTTATCATCAGAAAAACATTATAGCAAGTGCTGGTGAAGCTGTGCGGAAAGGAAACACCTTACACTGCAAAATAATACAGACACTGTGGAAATCAAACTAGAAGTCCTTCTCCAAGCTGAGAATATGATTGTCCTCTGATACAGCAATATCAGTTTTGGTATATATGTAATGAAATTTAAATCAACAGCAAGCAATGTTTGCACTTAAATGCTTACCGTAATATTGTTCTCAACTGATAATATATGGAACCAACCTAGAAGTCCCCCCAAATAAGCCATAACAAGAAAGACAAATAACACTTGCTTTTATCTTATGCAAAATATAAGTATATGCTGTATATATAGTGAATATATATGCATATGTATATATGTGAGTTGCAAGTAGAAAGGAGATTACATGGGAAGAAGACAGTCAAAAGGAAAGGTACAGGTTAAAACAAGATGGGTAGTTAGTGATAAATGGTTTTCTCTCATATGTTTGATCTAGATTTAAGTACACATATATGTATACATATGTATATATACATGAAATTGTGAATTTGAACATTCACTCCCCCGTTGTAGCCTCTTGCCTCCAATGACTTTTCCACTCATCTCCTTTCTCCAGGCAAATAGTATCCATGTTGCTTTCATGTTATTTATCAATACATGTGTATGAAATGTCATTTAAGAACTCATTATTTTGTATGCTAACAGAAAAAAATTGAAAATAAAGTCAAGTCAGATAGTTGCTAGTTTTGGAAGTGATTAATTAGTATCTGCCTTGTGTGGTAACTCCACTCAGGATATAATTCCAACAGGTTCCTTGATGGTCTAGAGATTCAGGTTTAAAGGTAACATCCATCGTTTTTTGTTTATTTTGAAACTGTAACAATAGCTTCTAAATAGTAGATATAAACAACCTCATTTCATATTTTAATTTCATCAAAATTAATTTCCAATAGTTAGAAATATGCAAGGACATAGACAGCAACTACACCCATAGGACTAAGAGGTAAGTGACTGGAGTCCCTGCTGGACAGCCCAGTACCTGGGCCTTACATCCCAGAAGAAAAAACCCCAGGTCCCTCGCCAACCCATCTCAGCTACACTGGCCAGACAGAAAGCAAGACTCCTGTTGGCAGTCTGATCAATGAACCAATGAATCTTCCTTGAGACCCTGTAATCTTCAAGTCTCACTCTGCCCCCAAATCCTCCACAATCTTGATGACTGAACCCATAAAGCCAAGAGAGGATCCCTGAGACACAGACACTGACTGCATTGATGAGACCAAGAGGCAAAGACACTGCCTGCACCGACTGGAGGAAGAGATGGGTAGACATCAGGACAATATTCAACAACCTAGAGCAATATGGCACCACCAAACCTAGTGGTGCTACAACAGCAAGACCTAAACATCCCAAAGCAGAAGAAACAGAAAACAACCTTAAAAATAACTTTATGAAGATTTTAGAGACCTTTAGAAAGGAAATAAAATCCCTTAAAGAAATGAAGAAAAAGAAAAACAAAAATAAATTGGAAGAAATCAATTAATCTCTTTTAAAAGACTAAGAAAAAGCAATCAAACAGATAAACAGTTCAAGACTTGAAAACTGAAAAAAAGGCAATAAAGGAAACAAACTGAGAGAATTATAGAAATAGAAAATCTGGGTAAATGAACAGGAACCACAGATGATCAACAGAATACAGGAGAAAGAAGAGATAATTTCAGATGCTGAAGATATGACAGAGGAAATATATTCATCAGTCAAAGAAAACATTAAAGTCAACAAAGCCATAACATGAAATTTCCAGGTAAACTGAGATCTCATGCAAAGACCAAACCTAAGAATAATAGAAATGGAAGAAAGAGAATTCCTGCTCAAAGGCACAGAAAATATATCTTAAAAAATTATGGAAGAAAGCTTTCCCAACCTAAAGAAGGAAATATCTGTGAAGGTACAAGAAGGTTACAGAACATGAAATGAACTGAACAACAACAAAAAAAAAGTCCCCTTGCCACATAAAAATTAAAACACAAAACATACAGAATAGAGAAAGAATATTAAGAACTGTAAAGGAAAAATGATCAAGTAACATATAAAGGCAGGCCTATCAGAGCAACACCCAAACTTTTAAATGGAAACTCTGAAGGCTAGAAGGTTCTGGAAAGATATCATGCAGACACTAAAAGACCATAGATGCTAACCAAAACTACTATACCCAGCAAAACTTTCATCATAATAGATGGAGAAAACAAGATATTGCATAACAAAGCCAGATTTAAACAATACTTATTCACAAATTCAGCCCTACAGAAAGCAGTAGAATAAGAATGCCAACCCAAGCAAGTTAGCTGCACAAAACACAGGCAATAGATAATCCCATAACATAAAATATCTTGAGATAAGACTAAACAAAAAAATGAAAGACATTTTTAACAAGAACCGTAAGTCTTGAGAAAGAAATTGAAGAAAATATCAGAAAATAGAAAGATCTTCCATGCTCTTGGATAGGTAGGATCAATATAATAAAAACAGCAATCTTACCAAAAACAATCTACAGATTTAATTCAATCCCCATCAAAATCCCAACACAATTCTTCACAGACCATGAAAGAACATTATACAACTTAACATAGGAAAAAGAAGAGAATAGCTAAAACAATCCTGTACAATAAAAGAGCACCTGGAGGTATCACCATCCCTGACTTCAAAGTCCACTATAGAGCTATAATAATAAAAACAGAGTGGTACTGGCATGGAAACAGACGCATGAATCAATGGAATAGAATTGAAGACCCTGACACTAATCCACACACCTAAGAACAACTGATTTTGACAAAGAAGCAAAAACGTTACATTGGAAAAAAGAAAGCATCTTTAACAAATGGAGCCAACATAACTAGATGTCAACATGTAGAAGACTGCAAATAGATCCATATCTATCATTATGCATAAATCTCAAGTCCAAATAGATCAAAGACTTCAACATATATTCAGTGATATTGAACCTGATAGAAGAGAAAATGGGAAGTAGCCTTGAAATGTGTGGGCACAGGAGACCACTTCCTAAGTATAACACCAGTAGCACAGACATTGTTGGCAACAGTCAATGAATGGGACCTTCTGAAACTGAAAGTATTCTATAAGGCAAAGGATATGGTAAATAAGACAAAACAGCCACCAAAGAATGGAAAAGTATCATCTTCATCAATCCTACATCTGACAGAGGAATGATCTTCAAAATATATAAAGAATTCAAGAAACTAGATATCAAAATATTAAACAATCCAATTGAAAAATGGGGTACAGAGCTAAACATAGAATTCTCAACAGAAGAATCTCAAATGACCGAAAGACATTTAAGGAATTACTAAGCATCCTTAATCATCAGGGAATTGAAAATCAAAATGACTCTGGATGTCACCTTACACCTGTTAGAATGGCTAAGATCAAAACACTGACTGAGGACAGCTTATGTTGGAGAGGATGTGGAGTAAGGGGAAAACTCCTCCATTGCTGGTGGGAGTGCAAACAAGTACAGCCACTTTGGAAATCAGCATGATGGATTCTCAGAAAATTGAGAATCAATCTATCCCAAGACCCAGCAAGACTCTGTGGCATATACCCAAAGGATGTTCAATCATATCACAAGAATACTTGCTCAACAGTGTCCATAGCAGCATTATTTGTAATAGTCAGAACGTGGAAACAACCTTGATGCCCCTCAACCAAAGAATAGATAAAGAAAATGTGGTACATTTACACAATGAAGTTTTACTCAGCTGTAAAAACAATGACATCATGAAATCTACAGGCAAATGGAAGCAACTAGAAAAAAAATATCCTCAGTGAGGTAACCCAGACTCAGCAAGACAAACATGGTATGTACTCACTCATTAGTGGATACTAGATGTAAAGCCAAGGATAACTGGACTACAAACTACAGCTCCAGAGAAGCTAGATGACAAGGATGATCCAAATAGTGAGGCATGGATCACCCCAAGAAGGGGAATTAGATGAGATCTCCTAGGTAAACTGTGGGTGGGGGGCGGTAAAGGGAAGGTAATGGAGGATGGAAACATGAGGGAATGAGATGGTCAAGTTGGGGGAAGGCTGGAATGGTAGAATGATGAAAGAGATGTTTTGATAGAAAGAGCCATTATGGGGTTAGGGAGAAACCTGGTGCTAGGGACATTTCCAGGAATCCACAAGGATGACCCCAGGTAAGAATCCTAGGAGAAGGTACCTGAACTGGCCTTCAACCGTAATCAAATTGGTGAATACTCCAACTGTCATTAGAACCTTCACCCAGTCATTGATGGACCCAGATGCAAGAGAGCCATAATCAAGCATCAGGCCAAGCTCTAGGAAATCCAGTCCAAGAGAAGGAGGAGGGAATGTGTGAGCAAGGGATGTCAAGATCATGAAGAGGAAGTCTACAGAGACAGCTGAGCCAAGTTCGTAGAAACTCATGAACTCTAGACCAACAGCTTTGGAGCCTCCGTAGGACCAAATTAGGCCCTCTGTATGTGGGAGGCAGTTGTGTAACTTGGTCTATCTGAGGGACCCCTGTCAGTAGGACCAGGATCTATCCCTGGTGCATGAACTGGCTTGTTGTAGCCCATTCTCTATTGTGGGATGCCATGCTCAGCGTAAACGCAATGGGGAGTGGTCTGATCCTGCCTCAGCTTAATGTGCAGCATAGTTTCTCAAAGTACCTGCTTCCAAGTTTTGCTAAACTCCATGAATGAATGGCATTTCCATTCTCTGCTCTCATTGTATAAGCATTCTCCAAAAAAAGGACTTTAGGATCAGTTCCTACACTTCTCTAGGTACATCACTCAAACTGATAAAGTATCAATAGTGCTACTTAAAATGAAATATATATATATACATATATATGCCAAAATATATGAAAGTGTGTTCACATTTACACCATAAACTTATCTCTAAGTAAGTACCAATATTCACAATTCATGTAGCTGGCTAGCTGTACTCTGTGTAGTTTTCCAGCCATTTAGTGACCATGTATTATCTATACCTTCCAATTTAGAGATAAACTATAAGCACATTATCCTGTATTTTTCTCTATTCTATGGCCATAAAATATTTAGCATATAATTTATGCCTAATAAAATATATCACATTTTGAAATAAAATTATAAAAAAGAAATATGCAAGATGAAACTACAAGAAGCAAGCAGCCTTATTGATAAAAATAACACTTCATTTGTTTAAACACAGTCATTAAAGTAAGAAAATGAGGAATAAAGCAGGTATGAAAATACCACATGAGGTGGGACATCTGTGCTTTAGAACACTGGCTGCTCTTGCAGAAGACCCAAATTTAGTTTCCAACACCTAAGTGGTGACTAACAGCTATCTGTATCTCCAGTTCCAGGGAATCTGATGTCCCCTCTGGCTTCCAAAGGTACCAGGTATGCAAATACATGCAGGCTAACACTTATAAAAATAAAATATTTTTTAAAAAAGAAAATTAGTATACAGCCAATAACAACCAAGATATCACTTAAAAATTAACTTTAAGTAAAATTTTGGAGAACATATATCCTAACTAACTTCCCCAGTCGGATTGCTGAACGAGCAGTTCCCACAGAAGGGTGAAAGCGTCAAACCACAATCCAGTAATCCAGGTTTGCGAAGACTCTTATATAAAATACTGCCTTTTCAAACTGTGTTGATCAATTGGGAGCAAATTAGCAAAACACATAGGGCACAAAGAAGGGATAAATTCTGAGGGTATATGTTCAAAGTCTGTTATTTATTTGTCAAAAATAACCATCAGTGATATCCAGCATTTCTCTTGAAAATGACACTCAGTGTTTACTAACTGAGAACTATAAGATGTGCAGATACTCCAAAAGCCAGCATTTCTTATAAAATACATATTTCTTACTCTGTAACTTTTCACATATGTGAAATTTATTTAATCTATGTTGACAGGGGACTAGTGACTCAAAGCAAGCACCTTTGTTTTGTCGATGGTCACCTAACTGCTCTGCCAACAAAGCCTTCCCAGCAATTTCTAACTACAGAGAAGCCTGAATCCTACATCTTTACTGATTAAATATTAAATAACTAGTTTTTGGAAGAACTCACGAAAATTAATTCTCAAACAAATGTTTTATGAGTCAGCATTGCACTTAACACTGAAGAACACTACAGCATCACTAAAGAAAACGTAATGAAGAGTTCAATTTCTATCACTCCACACATTTAAAATGTACACTAAAGTTATTTTATTCACTTTCATGAGAACTATTCTAGCAAACCAAGACAAAGGTCTGTTTATTTAAGGAAATCAAAGAAACCCATTGTATCCAGATTTAGGATAAATCTGTTACTGCAGGCACAGGCATCTGTTGTTACTAGCATTTTGTGCCTGCAAGTAGATATGAATTGGATATGAATTTTAATTTACAAAAGCTTCTTTTGCCATCTCATTTCTGAATTTGAAAGTTTTAATGGGATTTAACAGAAAATAGTTCTCTCCACACTTGAAGACTTGGTTCACTTAGAAAATAAGTTTGCAAGCTGAGAAACAAAGGGCTTCTGTGCCCGTTCTACCTAGCAATTCTGAGTCTCTGTAAACTAACGAAACAGTGGGGTGTTAGTAATAACCCAAGGAATGCTAGAGCTATTCAAGGGAAGGATTATAGCAAGTGCTTCCAAAGTATCTATTGTTCAAGTAGATGAATGAGGTTGTGCTTCAAAGAAGGATGTAGATGGTGTTTATCGTCCACATGTAGATCCTATACCACAGCTGAAGATCTGTATTTTAACACGAGCTCAGTGTTCTTCCATGTCATCCTGGGATTTGTGTACACACCCCAAGACATGCAATTCCAGAGTCACAGTTGGTCAGAGAATTTCGGAGTGCTGAGGCAAGAGGCATTCAGAACCAGGTTTCAATTTGGCTTTCCTTTTTCCGAGGTGATTTACATTCATCAAATGTCACAATATAGTAGGGGAAGTAGGAAGTGGAAGCTACCATTCTATTGCAGGTTGTCTATCAAGATCGAGTATTCCCTGTGCTTGCTGCTGTCCTTATTCTACTCACTCTGTTACACCTTTGAGGAAAGACCTTCCTGGTTAGTAATGGAGAGTGAGTAACTGCTCACATTAAAGCCAAGGAGTAAGACAATGAACAGAGATAATCCCCTCTTCCTGCTCTTGGTCTTGCTGGGAGCCCATCCTGGTTCAGCATGGTCCTGGTTGGTAGGAAAGGTTTAGAGGCCTGTCAACATGGCCTCTGTTAGTAATTGTGTAATACCTACCATCTATTTGTCACTTATCTATCTTGCTTCTCAACATATGTAAAATCCTGATAGGAAAAAAGAATATTATTTATTGGGAGTCTCCCATGCAAACACAGTATCTACAAGCTATTCACTCAACTGATTTAGGAAAGTATGAAATACAGAGGGATGCGGATCTCTGAGTTGAAGACTGGTCTGGTTTGCAGAATGAATCCAGGACATCTAAGACTACAAAAAGAAACCCTCTCTTGGAAAAAAAAATGTCAAGGTTCACAAAGAACTCCACTGGGTGGTGATGACATGTGTTTTAATCCCAGCACGCAGGAGGCAAAGGCAGGTGAATCCCTGAGTTCAAGGGCTGGTCTACAGAGTTTTAGAGCGCTATTCCAAGAAACCCTGTCTCAGAAAAACCAAACAGAAAAGGCATAAAAATAGTATTGGGCTTCCACTGTCGGTTCTAAGATTTTGTTAGCATCTGTTATATGTTAGATAAATTTTAAAATATTGAAACTAAACAAAGCTGTAAAAAGTCCTATATCTAAACTAATGGTGTATATCTGATTCTCACCCATGCTAATGGCTAGGACAGGGCAAACTGCAGCCCCTTCCACTATCCTGTACTGTGCCTTTGGACCCTAAGTCAATAATTCCGTCCCCCTTCTCTGTTGCGTTCTCATCTATGTACTAAGTTCTCGGGGTGTCAGTCTGTACCTTTGACTCCTCCTAAAAGTTTGCTCCTTGATTTACAGACGGTCACATAGCGTGAGGCCCAGCAAACCATTCATTAAGCCCAGTTTGGATAGCAAGTAAACGTTTAAGAACTGTGCAAGATTATGAGAATATTAACTCACCAGACAGAAAGGTAGCCTAGCTGAAGAGACAAGAGGCTTAATATGAGTATCTGTACGCCTTTGAGAGAGGATGGATTCTCACTCTTGAGTGGATGCGAAAGCTCAGGGGTACATAAACAGACGCACACACACACAGGTTGCCGGGGAGTGTGGGCACTGTGGTCTACACTCCTTCAGGAACATTTTTCTTTGGAAATAACCGGAGTGTAAGTGCGCAGCTAGGTACCAGGAGCACAGTCACAAACCTCCAGCAGCTGCCCCGTCTTCAGAAAGCAGAGGCAGTAGAAAATGGGGCCGATGATTGACAATCCCGCTGGCCTGAGAATTACCAGCCACAATCGCACCACCACCTGAAAAGTTCAGGAAGAAACAATATTTCACAGACTTACCCCTACCTGGCTGAATCACTTCCCAGAGCAATGATGCAGGCTTCTTCATCTCCTGAGCAAGAAGAAAGCCGGCATAAGAACCAGAATTAATTGAAAAATAGCATGGGGTTTAGTCGTTTATTTTTACGAGAACTGAAAAAAGATAAGAGAATAAAGGAATAAAGCCACAAAATAACTCCAGATTTGAATTTAAGTATTGTGAAATCATAACACTGGTGTTGGAACGGGACACAATTCTGCCTCCTTTTTCCCATACTCTTCTGCAGCTGACCACATGCAACCGTCCACCATACACGTACCCCACATCATACACGGTGTTCTACTCACTGACCGTGCACCAGGACACCACAGCACCTTCTTCCCTGTTCAATAGCAGCAAGTGGATCCTGCTTCTAGTAAAATTCAGACTGAACTGGACCTAAATAAAACAAGTGTCTAGTCAGGCAGTGGTGGCGCACGCCTTTAATCCCAGCACTTGGGAGGCAGAGGCAGGTGGATCTCTGTGAGTTCAAGGCCAGCCTGGTCTATAGAGCTAGGACAGTTAGGACTGTTACACAGAGAAACCCTGCCTCAAAAAAACAAGACAAAACAAAGAAACAAAAGCAATCTTGTAAAACTTTACTCAATTCTCCATTGCTACAGAACGGGTTGTCTAGCTGAAATACTTAGATTCCTTATTTTCCTGAATACACTGTAGTGCATTTATGGTCTTTCCTTTTGAACTAATTTTACATTAATTTTATATGAAATCTTTGTTTCTGTTATTCATTTTCTAAAAGCCTCCTACTCGTTTATAAATTATGGGATAATGTGGCTTTTTTACTTCCTATAGCCATCAATGCCATGGCTCTCAGTTCTGTTTCTAATATATAATCCCTAAATCATGTGCTCCCCCATCAGAACAGTGTAGGTAAAAACAAAATCCTTACAGAACTTTTAATTAAATTGCAACGTAAAATTACAGATTATATTTACTTCACACAGCTTCTTCTATAATATCAAGGTGATTTGGTATTTTTATTTTTTTCTCCAGACTTTTCTCCTGTTTCCTACCATGGTGAGGATTTGAGCTCTAATTTATAAAATTGTGTCAGGAATAGCTCATTGGAATAATTTTCACACTCATCTGTGGAGTCAACTATGTAGCAGTTGGCAACTTCAACCCACTTGAAATAGCTCCCATACCACAAAAATAGTTACCTTTAAATAACCCTCTTCCCTGTGCCTTAGATAGCAATGCAGAATGCAGTGTTTCCAGCTGGGAACGCTAAAAGCTAACAGGCTTGTTTATACCATACCTGCCTCCACACCACTCCTAGAAAGGTTCTGTCGCCACAGAAACTGAACACCTGTCCGGATCGTGCTTTAAAGCATCGTTCTCAGTTAGGAACATCTTTACTTTCTGCTATTGAGAACAGAGAGGCAAGGACACCAGCCCATGTGGTTGCTGCTCTCTGTCTGCACACAACTCTTCTCAGAAGCTCGGCTTCACAGGGATGTAGATTAGCTGTAGCATTTGGATACAGCTTCTGTTGATTTATACGACGATTACTTATTGACTTCTGCAAACTGAGGAACTGAATAAGTGCTGAGATTTTCAACAATGGTCTCTTCCGATCTTGGGGAGCTCAAAGTTCAAATTTTAAACAATTACGACTCTGTAGTCTTTCTCCTGAGCAACAGTGAGCTTGGATGGCAAATGAGTGAGAACAATGTGGAGCCTTTCTGCTAGCAATCCAAGAACCAGGAGAAAAGGAAGCAAGAAGATGATGAGGAGAATAAATAAGGAGTGTTGTCAGTGTGGACAAATGAGGATGCTGAGGACAGGCGACCTAGAGAAGATAACATGCTGTTTAAAGATAAAACTTGTGAGATCTTATCAGAGTGATAAGGAATAGTCATGTAAATATTTCTTAAAATGAGTAATGAAATTATTTTTCAATGTGTATCAAAAATAGCAGGATACAGTGTATTCGATGCCGTCTGCTAAATAGGAGCACATTTGCATAGCATCTGATGGCAGTTTCTGAAGTGCTTTTATTGGAAACTAGCAGAAGGCTTCCAGGTGTCACTGTTTGCCTCAGAAAAAGATTTTCCATTCCCACGTCTCCAGCCTAGTGCACTTGACATTATATGCTAAAAGGACATTTTCAAATTTTAGCGTTTTTTTTTAAAATCCTTATAAATCTGCCAAGTATTTTTTAAACTCCAGATATAACTTCCACCCACAAACACAGTGTGAAAATGAGTATGAAAGTGGCTTTAAGGATTCCATGTGTTGAGCCTTCGGAATCTCCAGAGGACGCCCCCTGGGTGCTCTTCTGTAGCCGAAACACAGGAATTTACTCTAAAATACCTACCGCGGTGTCTTCCTGAAGAACAGAACATAATGATTAAATCGCAGCGTGAAAACAAAGGCACGAGTGCTTGCTGCATGGTGAAATCAAGTTCACTGGTGTGACCTGGGATCCATACCCTGAACTTTGCCTATGCCACATTCATTGATAAATCCATCTTCTCTCGCTGTTTAATCAACAAGAGATCAGACTCCTTGAAGGTTAAGACTAGAATGTTTAGGGTTATATTGTCTTTTCCTTTTTCCCCCCCATATGTATGTGTGTATAGTACACATGCATAAATATACCCATTGCATGGGAAGGGTGTATGTGTGTGTAAGTGCACAAGCAACCATGCGTACATGCATTTGGAAGCATAAAGTCACGTGGGGGTCTTCCTCCATTGCTCTCTGCTTTATTTATTGAGACACGGTCTCTCAGTTGAACTCAAAGCTCATCAAATCTCCAGGTTCCTGTCTCAGCCTTTGAGTACTAGATTATAAACAGGCTTCCATAGCCACCCTGTATTCCCATGGGTGCTGCCCAAGGGCTGTCTCTCCAACCCGTGGAATGTCTTCAACTTCTCTCACTGAATGTCTTTCCTACTCTTTTAACCTATCTAATCTTGCTTAGCATTAAGCAAAATAAAAACTTCTACTAGTGCAGGAGCTGATAACCCTCCTTAAAACCCCGGGAGCCTGTCAAGAGGAAGTACAGAAACCAGAGAAGCAGTGAGTTCACAGGTAGGGCAGTTCAACTCATTCTGCTCAGATGCTTCTTCCTCATCCCCTACTGTTTCCTGAGATCAACCACAAGTTCAGCTGCCTCAGTCCTCTGTGGGCACCAAGGTGTCATTCAGCCTGGGGTCACCCCAACATTCAAGGCCTTAGTCAACAGTTTGCAACTCCAGTTTCTTACCTTAAAACTCCTCCTGATCTTCCTTCATCCACTTTCATGCTATTTCTCAGTCTGTTGTACACAATTAAAATGACTGTCTAACAACCCAGGATGACAGATTCCCATGGACCCCACAATAAGAAGCCAGCTTAGACTGGGCAGAAAATTTACATATGTAAATTGGGCAGGCCCAGAGAAACTTCTCAGGCAGGTGGCAGAGACAATACCTCGACTAGAGAAGCAGTCTGTGCATATGGGTGTTGTGTCTGCACATTTGCCAGTGAACCACACATCGGCCTGGTGCTTAGAGTCCAGAAGAAGGTGACGGAACAGGAGTTACAGATGATTGTCAACTTCTGGGTAGGTGTTAGGAATCAAACCATCATCCTCTGTAAGAGCAGCCAGTGCTGTTAACCCCTGAACCATCATTCCAGCCAGAAATATTTTTTTTTAATATCTAAGGCAAATGCTCAGATCAGTGAACCACCATAGACTTCAACTAAACTGGGGATTTGGATTTTCTGAGTACTGGAGCAACAACAGACCTGGGAATCCAGAAGATTCCAAGAAGGGAATTTCCAGATTCCTTTCTTTATTGCCTTCCCTCAGAAAGGCCTCACTTTTTCCTTACTTTCCTAAGCCTCTCAATCATATGACCCCTCTGGAACCTTTTCCGGCTGGGCTCTTTAAGGCAAGCTCTATCTGATGTGCCTAGGGGCCGTGCCTTATCACCACCACCAGCAGCACCAGAAAACAGGGTGGGGGTCAAATCAGGGAACTGTGAGTCTTCTCTCCTGACTCAGAAATCTAAGATAGAATAAAAAATGTTCAAAAGTTGGACATTTGCTGTCTTAAACTCAGAACGTCTTTTTATATACTACCAACATCACATTTTATGCATTACGTAAAATCACTAAATTACAACGAGTTCCTTCAGACCAGGGTTCTTGCAATCCTCCAGAGATTTCATTTGCCTGATTGTTTTTACTGTGCTTCTAGAGGTGTGACTTCCATGACACCACCAGAGTTATCCCACATTGTTTTTCAAAAATTAAATAAATTTCAGGAGTTTGTTTTGTGTATTCCGTACTTTACTACCACTAGCAAGCACGAGATGGCATATATTTCTGCTTTGAATAGCAACCTCTGACTGATAGAGCCTTATCAGACTGAAAACACTTGGTTTGCTGGTTCACCCAGAAGTCTAGATTCACTTGCCTAAAGTTGACAACACCCTCCAAAACTCAATAAAGCTATTAACAATCAGGTCAAGGTAAACTGACATTTAATTTTAATTTTTAATTGTTTTTAATAGGTTCAGGAGATCTCTTAGTTGCAAAAGTGATTGCTGCAGGAACATAAATGCCTATGGTCAATCGTAGCTCCCATGTAGACAGCTATGTGTGATTACAGACCTGTAATTTCAGTGCTGGAGAAGTAGAGACAGGCAGACCCTGTAAGCTTGCCGGCCACCTTGTCCAGTCAAATCAGTGAGCTCCACAGCCAGTGAGAGACTGTGTCTCATAAAAACAAGTGGGAAAGTGATTCCGGAAGACATGGGGCATTGAACTCTTCAAACACACACACACACAAACACGATCTTTTAATGAATTAGAAATACAAAATGTTCAACAACAAATGCAAGAAATAACATATCACAAAGAAGTAAATGGTACATTAAACTAAGAAGGCTAACCATTCTAGAACTAATGCCCCAACTAGATTCTTGTCTCTACCAAAAGTTATTGACCTCTATGTGCAACCACAGCCCTAGAGAGTATATTTCCCACATCTGTCACAGCTGGATAAGGTGGGAAGGCCAAGACTTGGAAGCACAACGTGACTACTGAGCAGTGTGACCCAAGTCCAGATTTGGTTCTTCAATTTTTGATTGTCCTTCCCTTTCTCTTCTCACAAGATTAGAACACGGTAGTGGCACTAGTGACTATGTAGATAAGGACTCCAGAATGCATAAAAGATGAAGTCATCTATTATTATGTCTGTCACAAAAGACACAAATTTGAATCATATTAGGCCATTGTTCTTTCAGGGGCGTATTGTTTCAGTGACCTAAGTTTTACTCTAAACAATACACCCTATTTATCAATATTCAGGTCTCATTAAAAATTGTCTGAAACTGCCCAAACTTTGTTCTCACTGTGTACTGAGGAAATAGATATGGTCCTCACTGTGTCTGTGTCTCAAGTTCCTAGAACAACAGTGTACTAACAGCTTTCGACATGTGCCAGTTAAAGTCCTGGTCAAGACCTTTTTGACTGCAAAACATCCAATCCACTTGTAGAATACAAAATTAAGGCACATTCAGTAATAACACTGTATGTCAAGAGAAACCAGAGCCAGGTATCTACAGACTCACAAGAAGGGTTGATGTAAAAGAACAGAACTGTTTGCCCTCTGCATCCACACCATTTCTTGTTTCTGGTTTTCTCTGTATAATTTCTCTGTTTCTTCTCTTCTGCTTCCACTTTTCAGACAAGCAGGTGATAATTTACTTGGTACTACCTGCTAATATTGCTTCACAAAAATGAAGGTCTCAGCAAAAGGGATTGTAGGAAGAGATGACTCAAATATGGTCTCCAAACATTTTAAACTCTTCAGTTCGTCTCCTTGTTTTTATCAGGACTGTCCTATGATAGAAGTCCCTTACCACTATGAAGATTCAGTCTTTCTGGATGGGTACACATTCTTTCTGGGTCTCTTGTTTCATGGCTTCCTTGATTCTGTGAGAGTTTCAAACAGCCAAGCTCTCTGCCCCAGTTCTGAGTTAACCTGAGCTCTATTACCCAAATGTTCTCAACCCTTCTGCAAAACTCCAGTCCTGCATCTTCTCATACTCCTGTCACGTCTCTTGTTTCTATCCAGATAATGTTTTCATGGCTTATTTTACACAAGATAGATCATGCAGGCCAAGTACCCATTCACCTTCGAATCACTTATGATCAATATGATCATTTCTTTGGACATATTAGTTTGTACGTGCAATGTTTCATTTCTATTTAAAATCTTGGTCATTAAAAAATTAAACCCACCATGTGATAACCATAATCTATCACAAATTACCCTTAAGACAAAATCTCATGTAAACTTATAATTAAAACAAAGATATTTCATTTCATTGTAATTTATGGATTAAAATGATACTTTGATGTGTTCAATTTTTATGCCTGATTTTAACTGTCTTCTAAATTTGTTTTAGTCTAGGAAGGGAGTGAAAAAAAAGAGAAGACTGAAAAAAAGAGGACAGGCCGGGCGGTGGTGGCGCACGCCTTTAATCCCAGCACTTGGGAGGCAGAGGCAGGCGGATCTCTGTGAGTTCGAGACCAGCCTGGTCTACAAGAGCTAGTTCCAGGACAGGCTCCAAAGCCACAGAGAAACCCTATCTCGAAAAACCAAAAAAAAAAGAAAAAAAGAAAGAAAAAAGAGGACAGAAAAGAGGGAGACTTAGGACATGAGGTATTCCTCAAGAAGGCTTCTGGGTAGTAGACTTGCCCAGATGGTGGCACCTGTCGAGAAGAGATTGAATCATGTGTTCACTTAGCATATTAATGGATCAACCCATCAAGGAAGAATAGACTTTAGAAAGTGGGACGTAGAAGTGGGTCATAGAAAGCATGCCTTTGAAGGGTTCATCTTATGTCCTGAGCCATGCACTGCCTTCCTGTTGTGAAATAACCAGGTCTGTTTTTCATTTTTTACTATACACAAAGCAATAGAACCATGTGCTGAGTTCTCTGAAATTGTGTGTTAAAATAAATCTTCTTTTATCCCAACATTTTATTTAATACAGGAAGTTAGGAATTAAGGAAAAGAGGGAAGGTTGATAAAGCAAAAAGAATCAAGTCTTATCATTGAGGATCTCCGGCCTGGCTTCAGATCTTAGCTTCCTGTTTGAGTTATTTCCCTAATAGATGCTCAAGTGAAACTTGTGCATACAGAGAAATGAGAGAATAACTAGAAATTGACAGTTGTGGAAATATTGCTCGCAGAGTTACAGACAGGGAACTTATCTCAACTTGCAACAGTAGGAGTATCTAGTGGAAGACATGGTATTTCGGTCGGCACTGTGATTACTATATTTTATATAACATCGGTAGTATAGTCAGAAAAGGAAGAAAGAAGAAAAAATATCAATAAAAGCAGGAAAGCATGGGCAGGTAGGGAAGACAAGAGAGATGTCAGGAAACAAGGATGCTGCTGCGGATGAAGTCGCACAGCAGGTGTCCCTCAGCACCTTCTCCATCACCTACTTCTCGGACCATCAAAGTCAGCCTCTGAAGATTCATTTTTGGATGTAAGCGAAGCCTTCAAGAGGAGTCTACATGTAGTCTGTGCCAGTGCTAGACTCTATTCCAGTTGCCTACCATGATTTAGAAGGAAGAGAGAAAGATTTAAACTAACCAGGTCAATGTGGTCAGGGCAGGTGAGAGAGTTATGTACAGAAGCCCCCTTGGGGAGAATCTACTTCGGAAGGCATCTTTGGAGAAACAGATGGGGCTTGAGACAGACAGTGTGTACACTGGTTAAAATGTACTCGTGGGTTAAGAAACTACATTTAAAATATTGTTATTCTTCTTTGTGACAATTTTGCACAGAGGCATCCTAGAAACAAAATTAAAAAGGGAATTAAGGATATGGATATCCCAGTCCATGAAGGTAAGGACTTTGTCTAATTTGCTTGTGTTTTTTTCCAAAGCTTAGAAGACTCTAGCACTCATGCTAATTTTAGATGCATGAGCAAATGCCTTCCTTGGAGTAGGCCTTGTTCTCACTGCTTTACCTCCATTAGCTCACTTAAGTCTCCGATAAACATGGAAGAGGAAAGGAAGGAACAGAGGGAACACATGTCTGGCCCTAGATCCTCTAGCCTGTGAATGACAGTGCCAGAATGTAAATGCTACTCTAATTGACTAACGTTGGCCTATTAGCACCATGAAATAGTTCTCCACCAGACAGGAAGCCAGACTATGACTACGGCACACAGTAATGTCTATTTGGCACAACTGGCTCCAATGATAGCATCATTTAGACACAAACTGGAGGAACCAGTTTGGAGGGAGGTGGGGCAATATGGCAAAGAAAGCTGAGCAGACAGCCTGCCTGTGGTTTATGGTCTCAATTTTTGTTTACTTGAATTTTAATTAGTTCCAAGCATAAAGACGTTGCTTTTCTGTTTCTTTCCTTGGTTCAATACTCTACTGGGAAACAAATCTGCTGCAATATTCAGAAGCACCAGGTAGTTTCTTAGATTCAAAATCTCAGTTAGCCCCAATTAAATTCCAAGGATGTGATAATATCCAATTACTCAAGAATGTTTGGGTGGTTGTTTGGCACACTTCATCCAAATTGTTTCTGTATCTCATTATTTCTAATAACCACATAAATTCCAAGAGATTATTCTAATACTTTATAAAATAATAACTGATAAAAGAAAGCATTAAATGAATAAGCGAGAAGAAATACATTAGATATTACCATTCATTGTGCATTCATTTTCTCTTTGAATTCTAGGACTTTGGCAGGTGATGTTGTTGATTCAGGCCACTAGGTCTGTTTCTGAATGTTTCCACTGAGTTCCAGGGAAAAGTAAGAGAGCAGAGATCAAACAGGCTGCCAGACTTGAGCTAGCTAGAACAGAAGGAAGTGAGTCATGGACTCCTTCACCCACACTCTTGAAACTGAACCTGAAAGGAGAAAGCTTTCATGCATAACAACACTCGGTCTTGTTTATTGTTGCAGCCACATCTGCTGCAACAGAAACGCTTATGGCAGCCACCGTCAATAAATCCCTGCTGAGAGAAGGGATAAGTGAATTTTCTTTCAGTTCACCCTTTGGCTAGATCTCTGCTGGGCGCATAAAGCCACAGAGTTCTGAGTTCCCTGAGTTACATATAGTATTGCAGTCAAGATGACTTGGGCAACTATGCATCACCATGAACTTCATGTGATGAAAATAGCATTTCTCATTTCCTCTCCCACAGTAAGTGAACTTCTATCACTCCAGCTGCTCAAGGCAAATCCTAAGAGAAATACCTGGTTCTCCTCTTCTCATCCACTGTGTCCGTACCCTTAGCAAACAGACCTTGCCTCTCAAATGTATTCTGAAATCATTCCTTGGTGCTGTCTCCATACAATGCCATTTTTTAAAGCACCACAGCTACCAAACATCTGCTCTCCTATAAAGTTCACGCTTGAATTCTTTGATTTGAGTTTGCCCATCTGCAACTGAACCCTATCTAACAGAAACTGGATATTTTCAATCATGACTAGTGTTGTATTCTTCTGTCTCTATTGCTTCTTGTCTTCCTGTTGTGGCTCTAACAGACTTCTTATCTGTCATGACTTCAAGATTAAAAATATTTGGAACTCCTCCTCATTTCTCCGACCTGTAGTTTGACTTTTTTGGGGGATCACCAGTCCCAAAATAATAATGAAATGGAAAATTCTTATTAATTACAAATGCTTGGCTTTTCCCAACTAGCTTATAACTAAAATTATCCTGTTTCTACTCATCTATGTTCTGCTACGTGGCTTTTTACCTCTCTTTCATTCCTTCTGTCCAACTCCCTCTATGTCTCACTGGAGTCTCTCTCATGCCTAGATTTTCCCCAAGTTCGTCTCTTTCTTAGGAAGTCCCGCCTAACCTCTCAGGTTTAGCCATTAGCCATTCAACTCTTTATTAAAACAATCAGGTGCCTCAGGCAGGCAAGGTAAAACATTGGCATATCTTTACAGTTTGCTCAAATATCCCACAACACTGGTCTGTTCTCAGTTACACTGTCCCTTGTACCCTCACTATACCTTCTTCTGTTTGAGCATGATAAGGTCCCTCTCATTTCAAAGACTAGGTAACTTTTAATCTCTATATGGAAAGCTCTTTCTCCAAATCTCCCTATGGTAAACTTCTCATCACTCAGGTTTTAGCAAAAGTATGTCCTCAGCCAGGATCCTCCTTGCAAGACCCCACATGAGGCACATTTTGTCATAAACTCATTTTCTTGTCAGAACTTTCTATGGTCTGAAATAACATTGTGAACATATATGCTTATTTAATCAATGTATCCACCGTGGGTGCAAATTTAGGTAAAAATGGGGATTATTTTAGTCTTGTTTTTCCAGCCTCATGGATTCCTTTCAATGTTTCTTGAATCAACAAGTGGTTCTGAGTCATTGAGCAGCATTCCTGGCTAGTTGGAATTCTTTTGTTAAATGTTAATTATGCTATCAGGTCTCTGTATAAGCAAGACAGAAGCTATAATCAAGATTGAGCCCTTTATTTTTGTTTTAGACAAAAGCTGATAAGTCATCCTTTTGGAAATACTTTCAAAATGCAAGTGCATTAGCTCATCAGTTCTAACACATTTTTGTCAAAACTTAATTTCTTCAGTACTGTCAATTCTGTGAGTAGAGCATTCATTAGACTTTTCTGAATATTTTATACGTAGGCATAACCCTTGAATGATCCTTTCAACTACCGCTTTCATCTTTTTCCCTGCCTTTCTCACTCATTTTTGGGTATATTAAAATTTTCTGGGCATAAATGGTTAAGTTTATAGTGGTAGGAAAAGCAAACTGAGATTACTTTGCAAAGGCATAGAAATCTGTTCTTACCCAGCCAAGTGGTCTTCAGAGCTAGCTTTTCATTTGGAAGTTAACGCTCCAGAGTAGTTCAGCAGTCACTTAAAATGATTTCCCTTTGCTGAGCCACTATAAACTCATGGCACCCTGAGACTAGGTTTGTCACAAAATGACACTGTCTCCCAGTCACCACTAAATGGTGTTAACCTGTAGGCCTGACCCTCAAAGTCCAAGAATATGGCTTGTTTCTACGCAAGAAATGATTGGATTTTCCCTAAATTGTTTTTAAACGATTTAGAACTTATTACAATAACACAGCCTGTCTATTTAAAGTCGTTGTGTTCAAGTGGTATCTGTTAGAACAAGCAAAGTGTGTGCGTGGTTTTAGGGTAGCTCTATAGTGACTCATGTTTGTCCTCCTGACTTTCTGCTTCTACCCACATTATAGCACAACTTCTGCAGTCTGCTTTCAGTTTTTAACCTCTGTGTTGGAGAGAAGAATAACACAAATTGAAAAGTCAGATATATTAGTCCTACAGCAGAAAAATTAATCTAGAGATACAGATAACCAAAAAATAATTACATAAAAATATGAAGGTATTCAAAGAGCAATCTTTAAAATAGTTATAAAATAATATCCTAAAATGACACCTCATGTGGTATCATGTAAATCATTACTGTTTGAATTATTCATTGGTTTTTCAATTCTGTTCAAGTATCAGGTTTTACAACAAATTACACCTACAGAGATTAAAAGGAGCACAGAGATTATTTCTTGTAGCCAGGACAAGTGTTTATCCTTATGAGTTAGAAAAATCTGGAATGGGACTCACTCAAAGACAGACCTTACTACTCAATATGAGATAAAAAGCAGTTCCTTCGGGGACTTTTAAAGCCTTTTTGTAAGCATGGACACAATACCTTTAAATTTTCCTAGAGTAAATAATAAGTATAATAAATGGTATAACATGAAATTTAGAATCTCTTTCTAACTAGTAATACCTAATAGGACTACTTAAAGAACAGCTTGGTCAGTGTCTATTGTTGGCAAGTAATCTGTTACACTGTGTGGAGATATGTCACTGTGATTAGTTTAATAAAAAGCTAAATGATCAACAGCTAGACAGGAGTTATAGGTGGGACTTCTGGACAGAGGGATCTCTGGAAAGAAGAAAGGCAGAGTCACCAGCCAGATAGGGAATAATTAGAATGAATATAATGAAGAAGAAGTAACGAGCATGTGAAAAACCATAGATTAAAAAATATGGGTTAATTTGTTATGAATAGTTAGAAACAAGTCTAAGCTAAGGCAGAGATTTCAAGATTAATAAATCTCTGTGTCATTTTTGTAAGCTGGCAGCCCAAAAAGAAAAGTTCATCTGTAATCTATCAATCATAACTAATATTTCTGAAATTAAAAATAGATACCAATCATTTAATAATTTATACTAAAACACAGGTTACTATGTTTTCTACGGAGATAAGTATAAAAGTGTTGATTACTGGAAATTCTCATTGCTGCAATTTGCAAAACCTCCTCAACACCTGACAATTACATAGCAAATATGCACATATGTGTGATGGAGGAAGGTCATTGGCTAATAAAGAAACTGCCTTGGCCCATTTGATTGACCAGCCTTTAGGTGGGTGGAGTAAACAGAACAGAATGCTGGGAGGAAGAGGAAGTGAGCTCAGAGGCTTTAGCTCTGCTCTCTGGGGCAGATGCGATGAAGCTCCGACCCAGGATGGACGTAGGCTAGAATCTTCCCGGTAAGCGCACCTTGGGGTACTACTACACACATTATTAGAAATGGGATAGTCCAGGTGCGAGAGTTAGCTGAGAAGAGACTAGATGTAATGGGCCAAATAGTGTTTAAAAGAATACAGTTTGTGTGTTGTTTTTTTTTTTGTTTTTTTTTGTTTTTTTTTTTTTTGGTTTTTCGAGACAGGGTTTCTCTGTGGTTTTGGAGCCTGTCCTGGAACTAGCTCTTGTAGACCAGGCTGGTCTCGAACTCACAGAGATCCGCCTGCCTCTGCCTCCCAAGTGCTGGGATTAAAGGCGTGCGCCACCACCGCCCGGCAGTTTGTGTGTTGTTATTTCGGGGCATAAGCTAGCCAGGCGACCAGGAGCTGGGGCGGCAGGAACACAGCCCGCAGCTCGCACTACATGTGTGTACTATATATCCATACAGTAGATTATATTTCATCGTTTTTTAATCTGTATATTGTGCGTGTGAGTGTGTGAATTTGTGTTTGTGAATGTGAAGCTGAGTGTGAGTGTCTCACAACATCCATGTGCTGGTCAGAGAACAATATGAGATGGCCATCTCAACTTTCCCCTTTGTTTGATACACATGGATTATTGTTCACTACTATATACTAGGCTGGTGAGCTTTAGGGAGTCTCCTGTCTCAAACTCCCATCTCACAGAAGAAGTACTAGGGTTACAGAGGCACATACTTCTGGCTTTTACATGGATTTTGGGCATCTGAACCAAGATCTTCATGTTTATGCATCATTTATTTTATTCTGTTTAAGTGCTATGTATGTGTGCATGATTGCACACGCGCTCATGTGTGTACCCATAGAGATCCACTTACCTCTGCTGCCCAAGTCTTGTAATTGAAAGTATGTACCTGAACACCCAGTTTTTAAAAATAGTTTTGTAACATTCTGGTCTTATTTATATTTATCAGGTAACTACTCATTCATAAAACACAAAATAAAACCTGGGGAAATACTGGTGGTTGCTAATACACACCAGCAGAGTTCTTCCACGTTGTTACAGTGTAGTTACCCACTCTATAAATTTAGCCACAGCATATTTTTCAGGCATTCTGTGTAAGCACATACCATAAAGGAATCTGTTGCTGAGATATATATTCTCTCCTTTCAATATTGACACCATAGAAGTTTGTGTGTGGATAACAAACCGGCATTGTAATATACCTATGAGAAAGACTGTAAGGAAGATTGAGAGAAGTAATTTTTCACCAATGTTAGTATTCAAGTTGGGGAATTACGTTTTTTCCAATTGAATAAAATATGATACATGTAAATTTAAGTTTTTTAAGAAGGAAGTTTAATGGAGTTAAATTGATTAGAGAAAACACTTAACTGAAATCTAGATCATTTAGTGATTACACATTGATTCAGAGGTTAGTAAATATACTAACCTAGTTAAAAGAAAAAAATCATTAGGAAAGATTGTACTTTATGATACTTTCACAAATAATAAACACTATATTTAAATCAAAACAAAAGCTAAAAGGAAAAATATTATAAAACTTGGAACAGCCTATGTAACTGACTTCCAGAATATTTTTGTTGATGTTTCCTGAGGCATCACTTAGTTAAAATTATAATAATTGCTATAATAAATACATAAAACTATTATTTACATGACACTGATACTTTTAAAGTGTTGGGGGTTTTTGCATCCCTAGGGAACACAATGTACAGGGCTAGAACAGATAGCAGACTACATTCCATGCTTTCAGGACAAGAACGGGTAGTCAGCAATAATATGCTCACTCCCAATCTTATCACTTCAAAGAAAGAAATAACAAGTAACAGAGACTGACATTCCGGTAGAGACAGATGTCTTTACAAATAATTGCTATGGACTGTTTGTAGAAAACAGTGGGCACTAAAAGTTCACAGTTCATTAACTGAAGCACACTCAGCAATCTATCCCTGTATCGTGCCAAATTCTAGTTCTCTAAGCTTACCCTAAGCTCTCAGTAAGGTCAGGTAAGTATGGATCTGGATGAAATGTTCAAAATCCAAAAAAAAAAAATTGCTAAGTATTATAATTATAATAATTTTCTCTAAATCAGAGAATTCTATTTTATACTCTTATTGCCAAAATTATCAGAACAGATTCTACAAGAGGATAAAGGGAAGAACTGAATTGAATTAAAATTTCTTGAAGGAATAAAGGAAAAGACAAAAGAAAGAGAAAGAACAAGTGAGAGAGTGTGATAGTTGGATTTAATTGTCAATACCATGTAATCCATAATCACCTATGAAGGGAGTCCTAGTGAGTGATTTTTCTCTATGAGGCTGGCCTGTGGGCACCTCTGTAGGGGGTTGTGCTCTATGGACCTGGCCTAATCCATTAGAGAGTGGGAGTTCTAGGGTCCACCATGGTTCCCAAGAATGAACCCCAGCAGTGGTAACTTCATTGTTAATGTTCCCTCATCTGGCTCTCTCTCTAAATATTTGTTTGTTATTGTCCACTCCACTCGTCCCACAGCGACACATAAAGATGCAGAGGCATGTTCATGTTAGTTTTTATGTTCTTGTTACTCATTCATAAGAAACTATACACAGTCAAACATAGAAGTAACTCCTTTCATTCTTTGAAGAATCACATGTTTATATTCCTCCCTGACCTTAATTGTAACATAAAGCATATTTCAAGCAATACTATTAATGGGCCATATACTCAGTGAGTCAGACTTAAGAAGTTTCTTATCAGAATTCATTTCTTTCCTTTGATATTGGAGGGATGGCTCAGTAGTTGAGAGCACTGACTGCTCCTGCAGGGAACCCAGGCTATGTTTCCAGCACTCACATGATGGTACAGAGACATCTGCAATGGCAGTTCCAGGGAATCTTATTTCTTATTCTGGCCTCCATGGACACCTTGCACTCATGTAGTGTGTATATCCAGATACAGGCAAACATTCATAAAAATAAAATATTTTTTAAAACTATTTCTCTGGATAAGTACTTTTTACCTGGAAACATTCCAATGACTCACCTTACAGCTAATATTATTATTGTTTCTTTGCTTGTATTCTAGGCATCCTTCCAAGGTCGTCTTCTTCCAATCCACCCACACTTCGCCGTGGATCCTGGAGAAGGTTTCTCTCTAAAAATCAAGTTCTTTTAGCGTGAGATTCCTTCAGAATTTGGTATATTTGTTTTGTTTTGTTTCATGGAACCTAACAATAGTATATATTTAACCTTCTTACTTTTACTGGTGTTTCCTACTGACAAGCTACAGAAAAAAAAAAAAGAAAAGAGAGAAAGAAAAGAAAAGAAGAAAGCAAATAAAAAAGGAAAAAAAGAAAAGAAAGAAACAAAAAACAGAACAATAAAAACAACAACCAAACCCCCAACATAATGCAATGGCTTGCCCTGTCAAGTATGGTACACACGGTACACAGTAAGGAGGACAAGCTAACTCGCGTAATGTTTTAGTTCTAAATCTATCTTCTGTATAATTTTGGAGGTCTTTGTACAAAAATTACGACTTGATAATATTCTAATTTGACACAGCAGCACCAAAGCCAATGATTCCAGAGACAAGATTTAAACAATTTAAGTATGTTTTATTTCCAGCAGCGTCATGACAGCATGATAGATTTGGAACATAGATGATCAAACTGGAAACTCTGTATGCAAATCGATGAACTCATTCATTTGAGTACAAGTCATTATTTTTGCCATTCATAAATCAAAAAGACTTCAGTGAATACAGAGAGTTATATTTCCCTCTTTCTGAGTTTATTGCTCTAAATGACAGAGAGACTGTCGGTTACTGGCTTTTCCACGGTAAGGAACAACTCACATTCTTAGAAATAATCATTCAAAGTGACCCCAGAATGGCATGTTTTTAGTAAATCATTCACTTAAAGCACTTTGCTAAGTTTTTCTAGGGCTGTGTAGTTAGATATTTGCACATGAAATAAGAACTATGCCACTTGAGACTAACCAATGTAACAAAACCAAAGAGTTAAACAGATGTACGTGTCTTAAGAACAAAAACATCCCAAGGCCCGGGAGGGCACATGGAGGACAGTGGTAGGGCACCATGATGAGGGAGTACAGGGTGGAAAAATGGGAGAGAGAGACAGAGGAGCAGAACGATTAATTCGTGTGCCTGCAAAGATGCAGATCTGAAGGTGAGGGCAGTGAGAAACAGGTTGATTTAGATGGCCGCTTGCCATGGTGATGTCTGGGCCTGGGGTGCTACCAAGGGCTCTGATGTAGCTGTGGAGGTCTGTGTTGATGTCCATGGCTCTTGTTACCACAGAAGGCCCTGGGAATGCCTGGAATCTGGGCTACAACCTGTGACCATGTAGTGTCAAGAGATGGCCTCCCAGGGGGCCATGCTGTTCCAGGACTCCTGGTCTGCCACCCAGGACCATGGTCTGGTCCAGTCTGCCGCTGGGGGTCATGTCTGGGCTTGCTGTAGCTGGGCTCTGAGTTGATGTCTGAGGCTCCAGTTGCCACTGAGAGCCGTGCAGAGGCCAACAGACTGGACTGAAACCTGAGATCATGTGTGCCGACACCTGAGGCTATGCTGGCTGTTGAGCATCAAGCTGCCACCAGGGTCATACAGACCTGAGTGGCCTGTGCTATCACCCAGGACTATGGCATTGTCTGGACCCAAGTATAATTGAGGAACATGTCTGAGTCCCTAGCCCTACAGCAGCCAGGGTCTGAATTGATGTCCATTGCTCTTATTAGCATAGAAGGCCAAGAGGATGCCCTAGGTCTGAGATGCCACTTGGAGACATACTGACATTCAAGGAACATTCTGTGAAGCCATGCCTGTCTAGGTGATCTGCAGTGCTAACTATGGCCACGATGACATCCAGACTGTTGCCAAAGACCATGTCTGTGACCATGGTCCTACCACAGCCTGAGTCTGTGTTGATGTCTGTGTCCCATGTTGTCAACAAAGACCACACAGATGCCCAGGATCTGGGCTGCCACTTGTGGTCATGTTGCTGTCTGAGGGCTATGCCACTGCCAGGCCCATAGAGACCAGAATGACATGTGCTGCCACCCAGAGCCATGGCATTATACAGACTGGAACCATGTCAAGGTCTGCTCTGCCACAGCCAGGGTCTACATGATGTCTGAGGCTCCTGTCGCTATGTGGATGCCAAGGATCTGAGCTGTCACCTGGGACCATGTGGATGTTCGAGGCCCACACTACCACTGGATCAATGTTGATCTGGGTGACTTGAATTGCCAACCAGGGTCCTTGGTGACATCCAAGCCCTGGTTGCTGCCAAGGACCATGTCTGGGTCCATGGTCTAACCACAGCTGGGGTCTGTGTTGTTATCTATGGCCCATATTGCCACCAAGAGCCAACTGGATATCAAGGATCGTGGTCACCATCTAGGACCATGTTAGTGTCTAAGGGCTGAGCCTCTGCCAAGGCCAAACAGACTTGAGTGACCTGCACTGGCAACCAGGGCCACAGAGCTGTCTGTCCTGCATTGCATCCAAGGTCCATGGCCCTGCTACAGCCATGCTCTTTGTTGATGTCTACGGTTCCTGTTACACCTAAAGCAGTGGGGACAGTGGCACAGAGTTGGCCCCACCCCTCACTGACTGAAGCATAGGAAGAACTGGCTCTGCCCCTCACCAACTGCAAAACTGCAAAGAACAGGCCCTGCACCTCTCCTGAGCAACACAATGGAAGCGTCTCTTCCAGTGCTGGTGAGGGTGAACCAACAGTGAAGGTATGAGAGAAAGAGTGGTATCCCCACTGTCTGTCACATGACGGCATGGGCAAGGGATAAATACCTCCTCACCCCTTGCCCCTCAGTGCTTGCCCGTTGCTACTACTAGAGGTGAGAAAAACTGGTCCCAGGGTCAAGAGAGTGGGAGAGTTGACCCCACTCCCCCTTGTCTGCCATGTGGTGGCATGTGTGAGGGAAAGATGTCCTCTACCTCCCTGCCCCTTTGCTTCTTGTGTCAGGCAGGAAAGCTGGCCCTGCCCCTCACTGGCTTTAGCACCCGGGAGATTGCGTCATGCACTTCTTCTGGGCAGTACATTAGAGCTGAACTTGCTGGTGGGGACATAGGCAAACTGGTCCTGTGGGCGCGTGAGCAGGAGAGTTGCTCCTGACTCTCCCTCATATACCATGTTGTGGTATGGGCGAGGGAAGTGGGAAATAGCCCTCTGTCCCACCTCTTGCCACCTGTAACAGGCAGGAGAGCTGGCCTCAAGGCAAGAGAACAGAGAAGCTGGCCCTGCCCCTCACCTACTGAAGCAATCTGGAAACAGGGTCCTTCAGCTTATCTGCACAGACAGTAGAGCTGGCCCTGGAAGTGTGAGTGTGGGTGAGCTGGACACAGAGACATGAGAGCAAGAGGGCTGCCTCCCCCACTCCCGTTGCTGCCTGCTGAGCTGGGTGAGCTACTTGGGGAATGCTGGAGAGCCTCCCTTGGGGGCTGACAACCAACCCAGCTATCAACCAGGTCCAGAACCAGAGCTATGAGTTAGCCCACCCCCAACATCCACCTCATCTATGCACTGCTGGAGCATGTGAAGAGGCCAGACCTGCAGATCCAAATCTGAAGGATCTCCATGACACAAGGCAACAATAGGATATCCCAGAGGAACCCCAATGAGGGGCCAGTATTCACAGTGTGGCAGAAGCCAGAGGACTGAACCAAACCAACGACTCATTACGATGAACATTTACAAGTAAAGTTGCAGGGACTCAATGGTATACTGTGTGACTCACTGGGCCACACTACAGCTTCTGTGCCAAGATTTTTCTTGTTGTTTGTATGTTTGTTTTCAAGGGAGTGGCTTTACTTTTAAATTTTGTTTTATTTTGTGGGCAGAGGGTGGCAGTGAGAGGACAGGGAAATGGTTGAGATTGGGATGTATGGTGTGAAATCTACAAAGAATCAAATAAAAAAAGTGTAAAGAAAAAAGAATTAAAAACATCCCAAGAAAGCCAAGATCAAATGGTAAATATTAAAACTAAGAAAGAACTAACGGGAGGGCAGGGAAGATCATGCCTGCTGAAGTGAGTAGAAACGTGACCTTTGGATGTTAGTTGCCAGACATGGAAGAATCTCTAATGGAGGAACCACACACACACAGTAAGCTGTTTACAACCTTCCTTTCTCCAGGACCATTTGCACAAGTCCCTAAGGGTTTTAAAGTTGCCTTTGGCTCTCTTCAATGCCTTGGTGTTGTTTGGGATAAAATAGCGATTCGCAAAATCAAAAGCTACCAACATAAGGAAATGCTTGGAACCAAGTGGCAGAATAGGAAGAAACTGAGAGATCATCGCCTGAAACCATTCCCTAGATGGAGGACGCGCGTCTGTCAGCAGCAGTAGCTCCTCACTCTGCTCTAGAACTCCAGATGGAGGAGGCGCATCTGTCAGCAGCAGTAGCTCCTGAATCTGCTCTAGAACTCGAGATGGAGGAGGCGCATCTGTCAGCAGCAGTAGTAATTTTCAAGGTTTATTAATTTCCAGTCACAGAAGTTAAATCTGGACCCTGAATAAAGGTAAATGTGATCCTTTGAGAACACAACATTCAGTAGCACCATTAGCGCTGGGAAGGCTTTCCTCCAGTTTCAGCATATTTTGATAACACAACCGAGTTCTTACATCAGCATAGTTTTATATCTTGCTATTTCAATCTTAAAATACTAGCAGTTCACCACGTTGCTAAAGTTTGAGTGGGAGGACACTATTCTACTGAGCAGATACAGTACATTTGTTCAACTCCCTTGTTTTCTTTTGTCTCATCTTCTACCCATGCTCTTGTACATTTGTTAATGAGTTTTTAAATGTCTTGTATATTTTCAAACTCATCTCCCAGAATCATCTTTTCTTGCAGAACTACAAATACCAGGCCACATAAGACAATTCAAGAATTCTAGAACATAGCCGGGCGGTGGTGGCGCACGCCTTTAATTCCAGCACTCAGGAGGCAGAGGCAGGCTTGAGCTTGTGAGCTCAAGGCCAGCCTGGTCTACAAGAGCTAGTGCCAGGACAGGCTCCAAAGCTACAGAGAAACACTGTCTTGAAAAAACAAAACAAACAAAAAAATAATTCTAGAACAAAAGATAAAACTTTTTGCAACTGGTTTTAAGTTAAATATTTTTATGAAATGGCAAATGCAAGTTTAAGTAATTTTAAAAGAGGCAAAGGGTCATACCATAACGATTTTAAAATAAGTTACTATAAGAAACTAAAATTGAAATTTAATTTTATGTAATTCATTAATGATTAATATCACTTAATTTGTCTTTCAAGTATAGTTACATTTGCTTTCTAAGAAGTTTCTTAAATCCATTTTAGAAAATCCAGTACAACTGATGCCATTTAGCTGTTTTATTTGCATTTTATTTGAATTTTACATAAAATGGTGCCTCAGGAATATATATAACATATGATTAAAGTTTAATGCTATGATTTATCAACTTTTTCCTCTCAAAGCAATCAAATCTATGTTTTTTTCCATGTCACTGAAGCTGTTATTCCTTGGTATTTTTAATACAATTCCAAGTTACATTATTTTTACAAAGAAAAATGGTCTTGTTGACATAATTGTACCTTATGGTCATTGCCACCAATACTGTATGACGAATGCATGACCTTCTTGTGTAACACTCAGCAACTATATGAGGCTATAACCCATTTTATACCCAAACTCACTCTATTTTGTTTGCATGTTTGTTTGGTTTTGGTGTTTTGTTTTATTTTGTTTTGTTTTGTGACAAGACTTTGTCACAGCCCAGGTTGCCCTGAACTCATGATCTTTCTGCTTCAACTTCCCAAGTGCTATGTAACTATAGTCACTTTATGGTAAAGACATGGAACAGTGAGTGGCAAGGAAGACAAATACAGCAAGACACAGAAGGTGCATTTGAATTCAGGAAGAAAGGAGGTATCATTTGAACTAAGACATGAAGATGAGAAGTTTATCAGACAATACTGGAGGAAGTTATTGTTAGTAAGAACAACACATAGGGAAAATGTAACATTCTAGGCTGTAAGGTGCAGTGTGAATGTATAACACAGGTTGAGCTTGGGAGGTTAGTGAGGGGGGAAATCCAACATGCTAGGAACTGGAAGAACAGTGTAAGCATGTAAAACGGGTTGAGCTTTGGAGGTTGGTGAGAGACACAAAGGAGGACAGGAACACAAGGGCCAATATCAGCATGAAAGGTAGGCTGATGAATGCTAAACAGACTTTAGATTTTTTTCCAAGAATAGTGGGGAATTATCAACAAAGGCTGCCATGAAATATTTTTATAATGTAACTTTGCACTTATACAACAAATAAGTCCAGGAAGAGGACGACGATATAAGAAGTTACTTAATGAGGCCAGAAGGAACATTGGCGTCAGAATTATTATGAGACGGAAAGGGCAATAAAGTGATGCATTTCAAGAGAAAGACAGTAAGGCAATAAGGCTTACAGATTAACTGAATATGGAAGAGTTTGTCCTAAAAGCAATTTTGTAAACTTATCTCAGTGATGATAACTCAGTAGGAGCTCATTATTTGTTACAATTAAGAAGAAAAATCAATTTGATCTGTCCTACATTTGTGAGTAAGGATATTTTAATACACTTACGCACAGAAATTTGGCACTTTGAAGATATAAAAAGTTAAATGGAATCTTAACAAAAAGAAAAGGTCACACACAAAATGCTTTTTCTATTAGACAATGTTAACCAATTGTTTACTTGTTACTACCATAGGAAAAGAACATACACTTGGTGGTAAATCAAAACAACTTTGATACTTAATCTTATCCCAATAAGAATGACCAAAATCAAAAAAAAAAAAAAACCCAAGAACTGTAGGAGAAAATGAGAGGAAAGGGGACCCTTCACTATTTGCTGATGGGATTGCAATCTGGTCCAGACACTCTGCAAATCAGTGTGGAAAGTCCTCAAAAACCTAAAGTCAAATCTACTATATGACCCAGCTATATCATTCCTTGTCATACGATCAAAGGATTTGACATCCTACTACTCCACAGATATCAGCTCAGCCATGTTCATTGCTGCTGTATTCACAGTAGCTAGGATATGGAAACAACCTAGATGTCCTACAACTAAGAAATAATGAAAATATTGTACACATGCATGTGATCTGAGGAGAATTGATGAAAAGAAGCTAAAACTAGTGGGCAGTGGGGTGGAAGATAAATGCAGATGAAGGAGGGGAGGGAAAATAATAAGGATGTCTGAAAAAGACATAAGAAATCACGCTTTTATCCAAAAACTACTTAAAATACATGTAAGTCAGTGTACACAATGACATTTATAAATAATTCAAATGAAATTTCCCAAACTTGGTGGACAATTCTTCCGACAAGAGTCATAAACTATCTAACAAAGACCCCAACATCAGGCATGAGAGACCTTCTGTCAAGTTGTTGGTCAGGTTTGTCCAAGAGTCCCACAAAACTTTATAATCTATTGCTATTTCCCTTGGTCCCTATTGCTGAAGAAACCATTTACTTCAGACACAGGAACCAGAGGACCCTGAGCTGGAACTGACTCGAAAGCCTCCTCTCTGGGGACAATCTCTTGTGGTAGCAGGTGTCAGGTATGCTTCCAAAAGAGGTACTCAATCAGTTGTCCTACCCAGCAATGGTTTCTATATACCATGACCATTATAGCCCTAAAGGTGCAACTGTGGCATGCATGCCTAGGCAGTAACCACCATCTATCAATTGGGCTCAAGACTGACTCAAAAAGAGGAAAATCATGTCTGATATTGGAAACCTAATCAGCTACACAAGACTAGTGATGTCTTGAGTCTTAGAGGAGAACTTAGAACAGCTACTTTACTGAACTAATATAATCCCTAATAATATTCTGAATATGTGTCCTTATACCCACAGGTAAGTTTAGTCCTCACCATCACCAAGGGAACTTCTCTTTACTACAGAGGGAGACCTTTGCAGAAAGCTATAGACTATCAAATACAGTCATAGAACCCAGACCCAATGGATATATCTACTGCATAATTCCTACATCTAATGCTCAGGGATCATTGTGGAAGAGGGGACAGAAAGAGAATAAAAACAAAAGAAGCATGGTTTAATATGATATTATATCTCCTAAAAATAAATCTCAGAGAAGTTATACCTATAAAGTTTCACTGTAACTTAGCTATAACATGGCTGACTAAACACATGAACAAGAACAACACAAAGATACATGCTAGCCCAGAGGGGAAAGCTCACAAAGTCTCTCAGCCCTACACAAAGAACAGGCAACTAAGGAAGGCTAAGAGCATGAGAAATAACCTTCTCCAGTGAAAAGCACACAAATTGATTATCCAATATCAGTCAGCCCTAAAATCATATACATACAGGCAATGTTATACAGGCTGAGCATGTTATACTTAGATATCTTAGAATATAATATTATATATATGCATGTATGTATAAACAATTTTTAGACAGAGTCATAAATTTTAAAGAGAGTTGCGTGGGGATGCATAAGAGGTTTTAGAGGTAGAAAGGGGGGAATACTACAACTATATTATAATCTCAAAATATTAATATTATTTAAAATAGGAAATCAATTTCATACATTGTGACGGTCATCAATCCAACATCAAAGTTTCACGGAGTTGATTCTTTATAGGTCTCTCTCCAGTGCAAACAGCCATCTTCTCCTTGTCTTCACACTGCCATCCCTCTGTGTTTCTGTCCTAAGCTCCCTCTTATAAGGATACTAGCCATGTTATATCAGAACCCAACCTGATGACCTAACTTCCCTTAGCTGCTTTATTAAAGGTGTTTTCTTTAAACTTAGACTTACCAGGATTGGGGTGTCAGCATAAGAATTGAGTGCAGAAGACCTGAGATGCTCAAACAGTGAAATGCTTCCACACAGGCCTGAGTACCCGAGTTCAGTCCCTGGATCCTACAGAGTTAAGGGGAAAAACTCATTTTTAAGAGTCATTCTCTGACTTCCAAATCCATGACTTGACACAGGTATGCCAGTGGGTGCATGTACACATGTGTGCGTGCACACACACATTGACACACTAAATAAAAGCAACTGAGCCTGACCTTAAATGAAACTTCATTCTGGAGCCTAATATCAAGAAATCCAATGCCAGTAATGTTTAACACTTTTTATTTAAATTTGTTTAATTGTTTTTATTGAGCTATATATTTTCCTCCATTCCCCTCCCTTCCTTCCCCCTCGCCTATCCTCTCCGATGAGCCCCATGCTCCCAATTTACTAAGTTGATCTTCTCTTTTTCTACTTCCCATGTAGATTAGATCCATGTATGTCTCTCTTAGGGTCCTCTTTGTTGTCTAGGTTCTCTGAATTGTAGGCTGGGTTTTTTGTTGATGCTGTTTTTTTTTTGTTGTTGTTGTTGTTTTTGTTGTTGTTTTTTTGTTTATTTTTTTTTCTTTTTTGCTTTATGTCTAAAAGTCATTTAAAAGTGACTACATATGATATTTGTCTTTCTGGGTCTGGGTTACCTCACTCAATATGATGTTTTCTAGATCTATCCATCTAGCCGCAAATTTCAAAATGTCATTTTTTCCCACTGTGTAGTACTCCACTGTATAGATATACCACATCTTCTTTATCCATTCTTCAGTCAAGGGGCATTTAGATTGTTTCCAGGTTCTGGCTATGACAAACAATGCTGCTATGAACATAGTTGAGCACATGTCCTTGTGGCACGATTGAACATCCTTTGGGTATATATCCAAAAAATGGTATTATTGGGTCTTAAGGAAGGTTGTTTCCTAATTTTCTGAGAAATCATCATACTGATTTCCAAAGTGCCTGTACCAGTTTGCACTCCACCTTTGCCTCACATTTTCTCCACCATAAAATGTCATCAGTGTTTTTGATCTTGGCCATTCTTACAGGTGTTAGATAGAATCTCAGAGTTGTTTTGATTTGCATTTCTCTGATGAGTAAGGATGTTGAACATTTCCTTAAATGTCTGTCAGCCATTTTAGATTTATCTATTACGAGTTCTCTGTTTAGGTCTGTACCCCATTTCTTTATTGGATTATTTGTTCTTTTGATGATCAATTTCTTGAGTTTTTTGTATATTTTGGAAATAGCCCTCTGTCTGATGTGGGGTTGGTGAAGATATGTTCCCATTCTGTAGGTTTCCATTTTGTCTTGTTGACTGTGTTCATTGCTTTACAGATGCTTCTCAGTTTCAGGAGGTCCCATTTATTAATTGTTGCTCTCAGTGTCTGTGCTACTGCGGTTGTATTTAGGAAGTGGTCTCCTGTGCCAATGCATTCAACTGTACTTTCCACTTTCTCTTCAAGGAGATTTAATGTGGTTGGTTTTATGTTGATGTCTTTGATCCACTTGGACTTGAGTTTTGTGCATGGTGATAGATAGGGATATATTTTCATTCTTCTATGTGTTGATATCCAGTTATGCCAGCACCATTTGTTCAGTATGCTTTCTTTTATCCATTTTATATTTTTTGCTTCTTTGTAAAAAATTATGTGTAAGTAGGTGTGTCGATTGATATCCAGATCTTCAATTTAGTTCCATTGGTCCTCCTGTCTGTTTTTATGCCAATACCAGGATGTTTTCAGTACTGTAGCACATTTTCTATTTTAATAGACTGGAATACCTACTCATTTTGTAACACCTGATTCTGTGTTACCCCCTCTGTACAGTTCGCGTGCCACCGTACCGTACGCGAGTCAGGCAAGGGCCTGGAAATTGAAAGAACACACAAGAGACCTGGGTCATTCGAAAAGAGATCAGCCGAATGCCGTTTATTTAACCTTGGGGAAATCCTTATATACCTCACTGCTACACAAGGATTTCCACCCAGGCAGGTGGGAAATTACCACACCAAAGATGAAGTCAACAATGCCCTACAACTAATCACCAGGCAGGGCAGAGGGAGCACAGGAACAAACAGAATGTTTTAGCTGGCTAACCAAAAACTGTTCTCAAGATGAATCCCAAGAACAAGGGTAGACCCGGGCCCTACACATTTAACTTGACTGTGCTTGTATTCATGCATGTGTGCTTATGTGTGTGCCTGTGTGCTTACATGTGTTTATGCAGGCATGTGTATTTGTTTGTGGACATGTGAGTGGAAACCAGGGGGTCCGCATGGGTTGTCTTCCTCAAGCAGTACTCACCTTATTTTTTGAGATAAGAATTCACAAACTGGCTACACTGGGTACCTCAGAAATTTTCTTGCTCTACTTCACTAGCACTGTGATTACAGTGTGCCATCATACCTAGATTTTCTCATGTGGGTGCCCAGTACTCAAACCCATGCTTGTATGCCAAGCATTTTATTGACTGAGCCATCTCCCTAGCTACCACTTACCTAATTTTTATTGTTGATTTTTAAATTCCTGTGTTCATGTTCTAAAAGATTGTAAGAGATCGTAGTTTCTTGGGACTATTTTTTATTTCTCTTAAAAAATATTAAACCATCTTTCTGGGCATTTGATAAGAATAACATTCACAAATAGGTGATATGACATTCAAAGCATGACCTAATAATGTTTATCTCAAGTCCCTCCTCCCTCATTTTTTCTTTGGTCTTGACTTTAACTACGTTTTTGTTCCAACCCTCCCTATATGAGAACATTCTTCAGAACAGTAGATGTTTGTTTCATTTTCTCTAGCATGTGTGTGGGTGAGTGAACATTCAGTATGAATTAAATAAATAATGCTACAAAGTATTATGGCAGTCCTGAAAGTCAGTGATTACCCAGTTACTAGGCTACAATATAGCAATAGTAAAAGTAAAACAAAAGTAAAAATGCCTAAGTAAAGAAATCAGAAGGCACGTTTAATTGTGCTTCTACTCTGAGTTCCTGAGTGTGTTAAATTATTCATATGCTTTATCCAACGAATTATTAAAACATTTTGGGAAATTTAGCTCAGGGAATTTAAATGATTTTCCAGTGTAGTAGAACCAGCCAACATCAGAGTTAGAATCATAAAACACGTATTTCACCCAAGTCATGTTGATATCCCCATGACATGTCAGCTCTGCCACCCAAATGACTCAGAACAATAAAAAAAAAAAAAAGTTGAGGAATTCCTGTGTGCCTGGACAAAACAACTCAATCTATAAACCACTTTGATTCCATATAAGGTAGGAAATAGATTCCAAAAGAACTAAGTCGTAAAGCCAAGTTTGCAAAGAAGACAAGTGAAAAATGAATTTATAAATAAATTCCTTATGATTTGCTCCCACAGCCTAAAACAATCAATATTGCTTAACCTAGAATAATCTGAGATATTTAAAGTGTTATGATCAACAGTGACAAACTTGAGTTTATCCTGTACTTTTCAGAAGCAGGAAGTAAACGGTATGACCAAGTGACCCACATAACTGTGTGTAGTTGCAGCTATGTATGATAAAGTTCTCTGGTCTCTACCTCCAGGATCTTCATAAAATCTCCTCCTAGTCTTAACAGGGAACAAAGGTTTGTTCTGCCTAACATCACTAACATTTCAGACACCAGTGGAGTCACAGAGCAAGAGAAAAGTTTGCATCCCACTGAGGGCGATGCTGTAGAAATAACATCCAGCATCTTTAGACGACCAGTAGTGGACATCGGGGGAGAGTTCTTCCATCTGCAAAGCAGAGCATCGTCACCTAAAGACAACAGCATCTGTAGAATACTTGCTTAGCAACTGAATCACGAGGGCTTCCTGACAGCTTCTTAGGACTAGAAATAGTCGCTGCTTAGCCAGCTAGCCTAAAAAATAGTGACAAACATGAAAACCAGAGGAACTGCAGAGCTCACCCTGCCGCTCATCTCTGTAGAATAATAGACTCCTAGCACTTTTGGGTAACTGGGTGTTTTAAAGCTGATGATGAAGCAAATGTGTTCACTTTCTTCCTTTCTGAGATGTTTTCAGATTTGTAAATGCCTACCTTTCCTGTCAGTCACATGTTCAACTCTTTGATTGGTATTTAAATTTCAAATATGAACTACTTGTAAAAACTGTAATATGGGACACATGCAATGGCCCCAGCTGTACCAATAATCAAGAAGAATAGGCGTGACAGACACAGAAATGTGTCAGTACCTATAACAGCAACAGTGTCCAGACCCTCTGTAATACTGAGTAATGTTGATTTCCAGGCAGACTAGGAGGCTTAAATATAGTTGCATTATTTCTATGAATATATTCTAGGAGTTCCCATGGCTACCATCTTAATTTTATTGTGCTATTTTCCTATGGTACTGTATTGGTCAAGACAACAAATCAATGGCATCATGTTAATAATATAGTAGTTGTAAGAATAGACTAACTTGTTACATCCTATTTCCCTTATTTATATTAATATACACTTTAAGAGAAAATGATTCCATAATAAATTATCTATAAAAAAATTTAGACTGATTTTTTCTTTGCTTTTGTTTACTTTTGATCTACACATTAAAACAAAAAGACACCAGGTGACTATTCTAACAAGATTATTATTAGACCATTCTAACTATTCTAATTCCACCATGCTTTGGTTCTTGAAGTTGTTTCTTGTAAGTATTTTTTAACAGTGATGAAAAGTCTCATCGACACAGAAAGTTGGTCCAGAGACATAGTCATTGTTGATGATCCTGATGATGTAGTTCAGCAGTCATTTGGCACACATTCTAGGGGTGCCCTGGAATTCTGTAAGGAAAGCATTAATGGGGGGGGCTGGATGCTGGTGGGCCCTCAGAAGATCAGAATTGTTATGGGAAATCTGACTGCAAGGACTGTTCAGGAGATTTGGGGTGTAAATGAGGACACTGGCAGTAGCAGTAACATAGGACATGACTCTTTCATTGCAGTCAAACTTCAACTGTATTCTGCATAAGATACTGCATGAGCAGATGTTATCTGGCAATAGTGATTAAGACTATATGGTGCTCATTTCATTTAACCATACCCTGGGTGCCAGACATAGAGCAGTAGAGTATGTCTGCCTGGCTGACTTTCAGTCTTGCTTTGACATGATCCTTCTTTGTATTCTTTCTCTTTCTTTACAACAGCAACATCTGCCCTGCCCATCATATACCGGAAGTACTTAACTTTACTTTTGATTTTACAGAAACTTACAACTGAGGAGAGAAATTTATCTTTTGAACAATGTCAGAACCTTTTAAACCTTAGGAGCGCGCAGAGATGGAGTAAATGCATTTGGCATTGTGAAGTGGCCATAAGCATTTAGGGGGTGGAAACAGAATATTATGATCTGTCTCCAAAAAGGCTCATGTATTCAACCAGTCAATCCTGTCATTAGGAGATATTGAATGATGGGAGCTTTGCTCATTTATGGATTCTTAATTTTAGGATGTTACTGGGGAGTGAAAGTGGGTCGTGTGGCCTAGCTGCAGGGAGTACACCATTGGGAACATATCCTATAAAGATATATCTGAGGCCTGGTTCCTCTCTAGTGTCTTTGCTTTCTATCCCACTGGAGCTGAACTCCACCACATGATTGTAGCCTGAAAAATAAAAACCCAGAGAAAGAAATTGGGGTTCAACCTGAAAACCAGAAAAGCAAAGCCGCCAAGCCACTAGAGAAGTCTTATCTCTACCAAGGCTGGGTGACCACAAACTAAGCAGCCTAAGCCTCTCTCTCCTCTCATTCTACATTCCCACTAGTGGTGGGATTGAAGATTTGTGACTCCCTAGGCTGGGATGAAAGGTGTGAGAAAACAAAAATGGATTTATTTCTGCATTTATCTTGTGTAGACCAGAGTAGCCTTGAACTCACAGAGCTCCATCTGCCCCTGTCTCCTAAATCCTCAGGATTAAAGGTGTGTGTCACCATTGCCTGACCTCTGGTGGCTTAAGCTTTGTCTCTGGTCTTCGGGTAAGAGTTATTTATCAAAATACAAATAATATACCACTGCATGAGATCTTATCATGATGACATTCTGCTCCACTACAGGTTTGCATGAATAAACCACGGTCTGCTCCCACCGAGTATATGAGCAAAGCAGCTCTTCCTCCCTTTAAGTTCCTCTTTCATGTGTTCCTTGTTGTGGAGGGATGAGGAAAAAGAAAAGGATAAATCCCTACTTCCATGTATTCTGGTTGCAGTAAAGTTAATAAACACACTTTAAATGCCTTGTAAGCCATCACATCAGAAACATTCAGACAAGTGATTTATTATTGAGAGAGAAGCCTTTCTAGAACAGGAGCCTACAAAATACAGCCCAGAAGCCAAATCTACTCAGCACCTGTTTTTATATGGCAAATAGATTAAAATCAGAGAGTACGTTTTATATTTTCAAATGGTTGTGCAAAAATGAAAAAAGAACAATAAATCATAAAACATGAAAACTATCTGAAAGTAAAATTTCAATGCTCACCAAGCTGTATTAGAACACAACTATGCTCATCCTGTCAGTCTCTCTAGATCTCTTTTGTGTGGAATATAGCAGCATAGAGATTTCTATCATTATGTACTTCAAGGAGCCTGAAATATTTACTATCTGCCCGTCAAAGAAAAATATGCATTAATCCGAGTCTAGAGGACCCAGCTTTATCATTTTCTTATTTATAAAGGAAGAACTGGTAGAGCGAGGAGGACTGAGTCTTGAGAAAAGAATAAGCAAAGTAAACGACCTGGAAGTTACTCCCACGCAGTGCGTGTGCCAATGTGGCCATGAAACAGCTTATGAGGAAAGTTAGGAGGATGTGTGAAAAAGGGGCAGGGCTTAAATCATAGAGGCCCTTGGCCTGAGACAGACAAGGAGGAAAGAGGCCCTCTTCTCTACCTGGCTACAGTTCTATTTGCCAAAGACTAAATAAGGCTTTTTAAAGAAAATATTAAGTTACTCAAAGGAAAGTGGTTTCTTTAGTTTTGTTCTTCTAAAAGCGTTTTAGTAATAGCACGTAGGATGGATGAGAGATTGGTAGGAAGAGGATAGGGAAAAGTAGAAGGAGCCTGAACTCAAAGACCTTTAATCGTTTTCTCAGAAAAGAAAGAGAGTCAGGTGGATAGAGGCCAAGTTGATGTCTGAGTACCCAGAAACATGCAAAAAGGACACATTTAACTTGTACTGATTAAATAAATGCACAAAGGGATAAAGAAAGGAGGGAAATAGCAGAAAGGAGGAAAGAAGGGAAGGGGCAAAGCTAATGGGTCTCAGCCACCGAGCAAATGAAGGAAATAAGGAGCAAACACAGCTACAGAACTGAGGTGAGGAAGCCAAGCTAATTTTAGTTTTGCTTTACTGAATGGACTTCTTTCTGGTGATGCAATGGATCAAATATCCAATGTCTCTCATAGGCTCACAACTTAGATGTATTTAAATGCTCAGTCGCCAAGTGGTGTCCCTGTTTTTAGAGACAGAATCCAGTTTTCAGAAGAAGGTCATTAGAGTTGAAAACCTTTGACAGTTGTGCCCAGGTCTTGGTTCCAGGTTCATCTCTGCTTCCTGGTCTTCCAGAATATGAACAGCTGTCTGCTGCCATGAATTCAATCCCCATGAAATTTTGGCCAATGGCATGGAGTCAAGTAACTATGAACTAAACCCCTGAAGCTGAGGACTTACATAAACCTTTTCCCCGTGGTGTTTTGTTTTCAGATATTGTAATTATAGAGGCACAGAAGTAAACAGGATTGAAAACAGGGCACGTGCAAGGAAATGTCAAATGACAGGATATTAAATATTATCTCTGGATCAAGGTCAGTATATATAGAGAAATAAGAACCCATCCTTCCAGAAGTAAGTCAGAATCTTCAAAAATAAGTTGTAAAGAAGGAAACTGCCATTGTCTATGTTTGCAAGGTAGTGTAAAGGTTAATTTAGAAACAACATTCCATAGTTTCTATCAATGAAAGAAAGAGAGAGAGGGAGAAGAGAAACAAAGAAAGAAAAGAAGGGACAGAAGGAAGAGGGGGAGGAGAAATGAGAGAAAGGAAAGGGAGAAAAGAGGGAGAGGGAGAAAGAGAGAAGAGAGGGAGAGGGAGAAAGGGAAAAGGAGGAAGGGAGGGAAGACAGAACCATCGGGACATGATTTACAGAGTTACAAATAGTTTGCTGCTTCCGGAAATGCATGGAATAAACTATATACACCAGAAACACTGCTTTCATTTTTCCCTTTTTGTCACCCAAATTATATTTTAAGTAGAGTTTGGGAAACATCTTTTAAAGGAACCTTGGAATACTTCCCTGATTGATCACATTTATCTCCAGAATATATCATGTTAAACTGTGTTTTAACAGCTGAGTAACTCTAAGAGCAGAGAGGTGAAATAAATCATGACTTTTAACTCCAGCAAACCTCATAGACACAGATATATCCATACAAAAAAACCCACAGGCAACCTCATATTTTCCCCCCAAACTTAGACTTTATAGTAACTCCTTGTGTTTTACAAGCATCAATAGCAGAATAATGGTAAGCAGAGAATATGCAGAGATGAATACTATCTCCACTGAGTCACTAAGAACTCAGCATCTGCACCTGCTGCAAGACAATACTTGGCTTGCAAAGGAAAATAAGTTTTTAGAACAAAGCTAAATATATTTACACAGTTGGATAGTTACTGGACTGAGTCACGAAGAAATTGAAGTTCAAATATCTGCTTGTCAAGGCATCCTAAATCCAGCATATCAAGACACTGTAAGATTCAAGGATTTAAATTTGCACAAAAAAAAAAAAAAAAGTAGAAAAGATACTATGTGATGTAATATGAGCGATGGCGGGTCTGTGTCCCGCCACCCGGCTAACTTTACTCGAAATAATTACATGGAAACTGTATTCTTTTAAACACTGCCTGGCCCATTAGTTTTAGTCTCTTATTGGCTAGCTTTTACATATTGATTTAACCCATTTTTAATATTCTGTGTAGCACCATGAGCTGGCTTACCAGGAAAGATCTTAACCTGTGTCTGTCTGGAGTGGGAGAATCATGGCGACTGCCTGATTCCAGCACTTTGTTCTGTCTACTCCGCCCATCTAAGGGTTGGCCTATCAAATAGGCCAAGGCAGTTTCTTTATTTATTAACCAATGAAAACAACAGATTAGAAAGAAATCACTCCCACATCAACTATGGATTAGATTACAAAAGAAAGAGAGTGGCCCACCTGGCCGGTTTGTCTATTCATGCTACCCACCTCCACATCTTTTTTTTTTTTTTTTTTTGGGGGGGGGGGTTTCGAGACAGGGTTTCTCTGTGGTTTTGGAGCCTGTCCTGGAACTAGCTCTTGTAGACCAGGCTGGTCCACCTCCACATCTTATACCACCTTCTATTTCAGATAGGATTAGAGATTGCCTAGATTATTCACTCCGAAAGTCTTGTTGCCAGTCACTGAGGCCAGCAATGACCTCAGATGATTTGTCTACCTCCTTATCTGCCGAGCAATATTATCCATGCTTTCCTCTAACAACAGGACCCTTCTACCTCCACCATGGAACCCAGGGCCTTCCCTCATGTCAGGAGGATGACTGTGACAGTAAATGAACAGGAACACTCAAAGCTGCCATCGAAAGCCTCCAAAAAGAAGAGACCCACACTGCCATGTTAGAAATGATGAATTAAATCTCAGAGAAAAGCTAGCAAGGACTTTCTTTCAATAATTTTATCTTTTATTATGGTTCCTCTATACTTCTATTTTGAGCATGAACTGAAATCCTCCCCTTTGACTATGGGAGGAGTGAGTCAAAGAAATATGCATACGTCATGCCTGTTTCTCATGTCTTCCAGGACCCTGAACGGCAACTCAGTCCACATAATAGTGAGCAGAGGCATAACAAATTTTATTCCACTCCAGCACCCTTGTATATAAAATTACAGACCCAAAACAAAAAAATCCTCTGTGCATACACCTACACACACAGTGTGTGCATGTATTCACAAATCCCAAGCATCAGTGAGTCAGAACAATTGGATATCCATTATGGGAGAGCCTGTGTTTATATGAATTATATGCAACCATGCAACTTATTTGGTTTTGTCCTCATAAGTTTAGCCACACTCATCCAATACCAACATACATTTGTCATCAATAGAGAGAAGTACCTTCAGTAAAATCCTTAACAATGGGTAAGTGTGGAATGCAAAGCCAATAGCAGACTTGTTTTCTGCCCTTATTTCACTTCTTAGGCAGCTCCTCTCACAGTCAATTTCCAACTCACAAATAATCTCTAGGGATTCTGTGTCTTCCAAAATAATTTTCCTTTTTTTTTCTAAGTGTAACTGCCTCTCTGAGCCAATTGACAAACTCTTAAGTCATCTTCGAGGTCTAACTCAGCAGGGACTAGTGGCACATACACAGCCAGTCAGAGCAAGATAAAACAAACAAATGATCTCTTCCAGTTGGAGATAGTGGAACACATCTATAATCTTGGCCCCTAGGAAGCTGAGACAGGAGGATCATCGGTTGGAGGTCAGTTTGACTTAATAGAAACTTGTAGGCCAGTCTGGGCTACATAACAAGGCTCGGGCTCTATTTTTTTTAAAAAAAAAAATCTGCTTCTCTGTCTTCTCTGTGTCCTTAATTTCTATCTTACGTCCCCTTTCTGTGCTCTCATCTGACTTGGGGACCTCGGGATGCCTCTATTCACTACTTGATGGCCTCCTCATGTTAGCTGCATGTATTGCTGCATGGATAAGGGAATCAGCATAAGACCCTTTACATTTCTTCAAGAGCCTTCAGGTTGAGTCCATACTTGAGATTTTATTCAAATGCTTTGGTATTATTGACTCAATCATTCTCTATAAAGTCAGGTAAAGCTTAAAGCATTACACTTGTCCAATCAAAGAAACAGCCATTTGGGGTGAGTGTGAGCATAGAATTGTCATGTTCACAAGCCTGGAACCACAAAAGAGGTGATGGAATCAGAAGGAAATGACTAAGTAGCTCAGCAGCCAGCTAGTGTCTGTCATCACAGAAGCCAACAATGGCCCTGATTGGCATCAAGTGTGCTTAGATGCTAAGCGTGATCTTGGTCCCTTGCCTGATCTCCTTTGGGTCATAGAACTGAACTGTCTGGACCTTGAGAGCTGTGAGTGATCTGTCATTGTTCATCGTGGCATCCATCCTCTATGGACTGTGTGTTTTCCCCCTGCACATCAGCATCTTCTTCTAGAAAACATCTATTGCCAGTATTGCTACAGAGGAGTACGGAAACCACATAGTGTGATAAATGAACACCTTCCTTTAAATGTTCCTGTGTTACATTATCTGATTAATTCTCAACAGATTGCAACAAGAATAAAAGGTAAGAATAAAGGAAGAAGTTAAAAATGAATAATACTTCTGAGAGCAAAGAATTTTGAAGTCCAGACTACGTGTTAGTGGACTTCATATTCACAGTTTAATACTGTAACTGTATGGAAATTACTGGAGATAGAGGAAGACAGTGACAGATGGTTCATTAAAGACACCTCAGTAATCCAATCAGTCTGCACTTGTCTACACACCACTAGGTGCAGAAAATAAATCAACAGAAATTCTCCAAGTTCTTGTTATTTGCAATATATAAGTAGTTCCCTAACCGTAATACAAAGTGATAAGTAAAAGAATAGAAATGATTTATTAATACATAAGAATCCAATCTCACAATCTTATACACACAAGAAATATAAATATAGTTACTATTTTCTATAATTAAGCTTATTTTTTCAAAATGGACATCTGTTTCCAAACCAAGAAAAATGGTCATGTTTCCATTATTTTGATAAGTGCCTGAAGTAATTAACTCACAAAAAGAGAAAGACTGTTGTGGCCTGTGTCTCATGGGATTTTTTTTTTTTTTTTTGGCCAGACACACTGCTTATTTAAAGCAGTTTTGCAGTTTTGAGGTGGTGTCTGTTCCAACAACGACAGCAGAGAAATTGATGAGGGTCTCGAAAGCCCCGAAACTCTGTCTCCCTGCTCCTTTGTTCATGCTTTCTCCCAAACGGAACATTTCATCTCCCTCCAAAAGCCTTTGACCTAGACGTCCACTAAGTAAGCCTTCTTGTGCAAGGGATTTAAAGCTGCGAGCTGGTGTTTGAAAACATGATTAAAATTCTATCTCTGTTTCCAACGTTACATAACAGTGACAATGTCTTATCATTTTTCTCTTCTATTGCTTGTTTATTGATTTATTTTTCTGTTATTGAAAATAGGTTTTCCCCTCACACAATATACATATATATTAATTACAGTTTCTCCTCTCTGCTCCTTCCAATTCCTCCCCACCTTGCCTTACACCTGGATCCATTCCCTTTATGTTACTTATTAGAAAAGAAATAGGCTGCTAAGGGATAAGACTAATATATAATAGAATAATATGAAGTGAAAATTACCACATTCAGAGTAAGATAGAACAAGCAAACTGAGGGAAAAGAGCACAAGAATAGGCACGAGAAAAGAGACCCACTTATTCACACACTCAGGAATCACGCTAAATCACTAACCTGTAAGCTATAATGCATAATAGAGAACCTAGAAAAATAAATCAAAATTTCAAAAGAGAGTAACCTGTCATGACATTGTAAGACAGGGAACCTCCAGAAATGCCCCAGAGTTCATTTCTGCTGGCCATCTACTGATGGACATGCAGCCCACCCTTCAGTGCAGTTTGTTTCCTGAGTCAGACTCCCTTGGAGAAAAGTAAATTTTCATTTGCAAGTGGTTATCAGTTGGAGATTTCTTCTTGGTTCAGACTGGGGGCATGTGTCCACTTGTCCTTTTAGCTCTAGGACCCCAACTGGGAAGACCCTGTTTAAGCTGCCCAAGACTCTGTTAGTGCATCGATTTGGTTGATATTGGGGGCCTTGATTTTTTGGTGACTTCTACACCCTCTGGCCTTACACTCTTTCTATCTCCTCTGCCACAGGGTTCCTTGAGCAATAAGGAGAGAGCTTTGATAGAGACATCCCATTTAAGGTTGAGTATTCCAAGATCTCTCACTCTGTTCCTAATGCTGGCTGTGCGAATCTGTGTTTGCTCTCATCTGCACCAGGAGGAGACTTTGGTGAAAGCTGTGGCTCACAGTTTTTAATGTTTTAGCCCATGACCACCCTGTCCTATTACCTTGGTGGTATGATAAATCAGCCTTAAAAAGTTTTAAAGATTCAGAGAAAGCAGATTTGTTTTTTTTTTTTAAAAAAAAAAAAAAAAGTAGGTAAGAGAGCGAGATTCAAACTCTAAGATGCTCTAAAATCAACCAGGAAGAACTGATTGGGCTTCCTAAGAGTTTTCACTTTTTCTTACAATGGGATTATTGTTTAAAGGATAAAATGAGAAAATATGAATAATAGGAAAATGGAGTAAGATTAGAGAAAAAAAAGAGCTAAGCAAAGTCTAGTTTCTAAAAAAGGAAAAGTAAATTAAATTAAATTAAACTGATCTATTGTTCTGCTGTAATAAGATTATATGCCCACACTCTTGCCCTGACCAGTGGAGAAGAGAACCACCTTGATTTCTTTGACCCTTACTGACTTGACCATCTACCTTCATTTGATCAACAGATATTTCTGGATATTACTCAAGCAAAGGTATGAAATGTACTTGTGTGGTTGCTGCTGCTCTCTGAGATCTTGGAAACTACGGTGGTAAGAAATGTCCCGTTCATGTTTGTCTTAGACTCTAGAATGAACCTGTGGTGTAGGTCTGACCCGACATGCAGCCTGCTGCTCAGAGAACACACTTCAGTCTTGCCCACCTGAGACTCACCTTTAAGGTGGCCGTTACAGGTACTCTAGATTCCAAAATGTGAGGGGTTAGTGTTGTTTTAATTGGCTGATCCCTTTCTGCCATTTGCCATACTTATGAGAGTCTTTGGTTGCTGTCTTAAAAGTTATGAGTGGGCTAGTAGGTTAGTTCAGTGTAGATCCCTGAGTTCAATCCCTGACTCAGAACTTGGGGCACCTGCTGATCTTGCAATAGAGCTTTTTCAGTTCCCAGCACCCACATAGTAGCTTGCTACTGTCTGTAACTCCAATTGGATGGCATGTGACACCTTCCTCTGCCTTCAGCAACCACTAAGCATGCACATTGTACACATACCTACGTTCAGGCAAAACTCATACCCATAAAGTAGAAATAAATTCATTAATTAATTAAAATTATGAGTAGTTCCACAGCTATAATTCATCTCCTCATTGTGCTCATCCTGATGCCTGAACTTTTGGTATTTGTGCTAACATTTTTACCTGGTTTCAGTTGTACTGTGGGGAGTTAGTAAGGGGACTCTCTCATTTTTATCTGAGAAAGAAGCGGAAGTGTCACAGTTGTTTGAGATCAGAAAACCAATAGTGGCAGTTGCCATACTTGGAGTGAAAGAGAGAGGAGCCGTATGTTTAGTGGTCTCTTGAGGATAGCCAGCAGCAGAGACAGCAGTGTGACAAGGAGACCACCTGCTCCTGAGCATATGGGACATAGAACACAGGAAAACTCTCAAAAGTAAATAAGTCTAACTTCTAGTGATGAGGATAATAAAAAAAAAGAAATTAAGCTAAGACAATTTGGAAATTTGAAAAAGCATGGTTGTGTTTTATAGGTACTCTGCGCTAAATTTGGGGCCTTTGGATTGCATTCACATTTATCTAGTTAAGGAAAATGTTTTTATTTGTTGTAAGGTTAACTGCATCTCATAAGAAAATTAAAATCACAGTCAAAAATGTAAGTAACCAAAGATGTTTTGTACTTGAGAAAGACCTCTATCTTTGTAAATACAGCTAGGTTATATGACACATCATTTAAGTGGACCTGTGGGAAGGATGCTAATGATCAGCAACCTTGCAGAACTGTTTGTAAAGTTACCTAAAATAGAATGATCTTCTTAATGCCAGGAACATATTAATGAGGTGGAGGTAATCATATTTTTGGCTTAAAAAAGATGCATTGGCTTCTCTTTGAGGACTACTCTCTTGAAATGAGAGCATTAATGTCTGGACAAAAATGTATGCTCTAAAAATATAATGACATTTCTTGATTAAATATTTATAACAGCTTAAAACCATTTCTCCAGCCAAGTTAATTTAAGAATCAGAGGGGAGAAAAACAAGCTTTGTCTTTGTCCAAAAAGAAGATGTGCCTTAAATGCTTGAATGAAGCCTTAGCTTTAATTTAGTTTTAATCTTTAATGAAAAAAAATTAGCTTTAGTTTTAATTAACTATCTTTAATAAAATTTTAAATATTTAAAAATATTTTAAATGCTTTTAACAAATGTCCTGGTATTTTATTTATTTACTTCTAAACATTCACAATCCAGAAACTAAATTAGACTGATGTCATTCATGTGGTCACTTAACATTACTTGGATACTTACCCGTGTAAGAATCCAGTTGAGACAGTTCAAGGAAACGTGTCCCTTCCCATGAAGTCATGGGAGGAAGAACACATGCAGGGTACCTAGGGCATTGCTGTCTTCTTTAGCTTCCTGGAATCAATATTGCATGTTCAACTGGCTCTCCCTTGTCTTAAATTTAAAAATCATTTGTTGGTATATTAAATAAAAATAAAAACCTAATCATCATTGAATAATCAATCTAGTTATTTTTGCTTTTGTTGTCCACACTGGAGTGTTGGGATTAAAGAATGTGGTTTTATACCATTCATTAAATGTTCCAGGCTCTCTGCTTCTGAAATGTAGCACGATCTTGTGTGTAAGAACAAATGGAAACTTTGCTGTCTCATAAAGCAAAGCAGCTAGTGGTAAACGTTTAATACCTTATGTTCCTTATGTATTTTCTTTTGAGAATCAGATTTTTTGCTTTTAATGATAAGCACAATCTAAAGATTATTCTTGCTAATATTTACTGAATTATAAAATATTTGAAAATGTCCTTAATTATCACTGGATAGTTATAGGGCTTGGTTAAAATTATAAATGGCAGGAAATAGGACACGTAGCTCACCGAGAATGCCAACATCCTTCTGTTTAGAAGGGGGAATAAGCAACCTATGAACGCTGCTAAAGATAAAATAACTTGTTATTTGACATCTATTATTCGGCTATCTACATTGCACATAAATTAAATATTCTTCCTAATTCAAGGTTTATTAAAATACTCTGTTTCTGCCTTGTGAAAGGATTGAAACTCTTAAAGCACTTCAGTGTATAACAGCAGCATGTTAAGGTGGAAGGTTAAAGCACTTCAGTGTATGACAGCAGCGTGTTAAGGTGGAAGGTTTTCTATTATTAATGAAGAGGAGAGCTGGCAGAAGACATAAGTAATCAAGAGCAACAGCAAAGTCATGAATTAACTAGTGTCTTAGAAGCACAAGACTTCCTTCATCTGCAGCGCATAACACCTGCCTGCTGAAGTTTACGCAGGGGGGAGTAATGAGGTAATACTCCTACTACAGAGTAACATAACCACTCACTGCATAGAAAAGAGATTTCCATACCATGAACGCTAGAGTAAGTAACATCAAACAGCCATTGTCATTATTTTAATAGCTCATACACCAAGTAAGCTTTATGATTTCCATGGCTCCACACACATAGGATTTATTGTAAACAATGTATACGGTGTATATTTTCCTTAGATCAAAATCAAATGTGCAGGTTTTTCTGTCTAAATGTGCTATGCCAATGTTCAACAACTTTGGCACCATTATAAAAATATAAATACTGAGAGCCGGGTGGTGGTGGCGCATGCCTTTAATCCCAGCACTCGGGAGGCAGAGGCAGGTGGATCTCTGGGAGTTAGAGGCCAGCCTGGTCTACAAGAGCTAGTTCCGGGACAGACACCAAAAACCACAGAGAAACCCTGTCTCGAAAAACATATATATATGTGTATATATATATATATATATATGTATGTATATATATGTGTATATATATATATTGAAAAAGAAGTCTCAGAATCTCAAAGCAGTTAATTCATACATATTGGGCAAACTCAAAACTCCAATAACCAATAAGATGTACAAGTTTGGACCCAATCTTTATCATGTTGTCTGTATTATTTGAAAAGCTCATGGTGATGGCAAAGGGTTTCTTTCTACTTTCTTGTAAGCAACTATCTAGTTAATGAGGCTCATTTTTTATAATACTTTGGTCTATATTTCAGCACCTTAGCTTATTGTTACATCTGATCCCTCAGGACTTAACTTGCAGGGAATCTCTTACTTACTTGGTTCTCATAAAAGTTTATAAATGAAAAAAATAAGTACATTCGTCCAGAATATTCTTATCTATAATATAGAAAAAAACACATTACCAACCATTTGATAAATGAGTCTCCTGAGCCAGTAAGTAACCCTGAGCAATGGAGCTTGATTTATTTTATTCGCTTGAAATCTTTGAAGGATTTTGTAGTTGAGCTAATGCTTATGGACAGAACTATTTGGGTGGACATTATCACCATCAGATAATAACAACAAATAGAATTTCTTGGAAAATAGTTTAAAAACTAAAGGAAACTATAGAGTCTTAAGACAGGATTGACCAATGTTCAGGTAAAAAAAAAAAATGAAAAAAAAACAAGTAAATACAGGTCTAGAGATTCAGCTCAGTAAGTAACAGCAATTGCTATTCAGGCATTAGGAACTGGACTTAGATTCCAGCACCCACATGAAAAACCAGATACAGGTGTGTCTGTATCTCCAGTGCTGCGGGGGAGAGAGGAGGACCACTGGGGTTTGCTAGAACCAGCTTAGCCCCAGGTTCAGAGAGAGACCCTGTCTAGAAGGAAGAAGTGGGGAGTGATAGAGTAGAATGCTTGATGCCTTCTTCAGGTCTTCAGGTGTGCATGCATGTACACGCACACACAAGGTACATATACTAAATACACATATACCACACTCATATACATATATACTCACACAAAAATAAGTAAATACAACTTATTTTTTAAAGGTATTTGAGCTTTACCTCTCTTTTTTTCTCAGGACTTACTTGAATACTTTAGTATTCAAGATCACCTTTGAGCCTGCTGGACTCTTCTAGGTCTAAACACTTTCCAGTGCTGCGCACCCTGCTGACTACCCTAACTGGCTCTCCAGAGAAGCCAGCAAACTAATAACAGACAGAGTACTGGCTCACTTCAAAGGCTGTATAAAGAGGTTTTGTTTGCAAAGTTCAAAAATAAGTGGATAGAACACACAAGATCCATGAAAATTTGTCAGTGGCTGGTTGCTACATGCCAGTCACCCAACACCATAATATGGGAGAGGAAGAAGAAAATACTGGAAGACAGAAGGAGAGGAGGGTGTTAAAGCATTCAGAGGCAGGGCTAGAGGCTTTCTACAGAGGAATCTCATTGCCCTCCTGGAGCTTGCATAAGGAAACCAGGGAAATAAACACCCTGAACACCTTGTCCTCCCCCTACCACCCTTAGTGTGCTAGGCTTGCCCTTGGCAAACCCAACCAGAACCCTGACAGGGCTGCAGAAGTCTGAGATAATGAAAGCAAGTTAACCCTGGGAGAAGAAAAGCTAAGTGGGGACTGACAGCAAGTTGGTCCAAAGAAAAGCAGCAAGTAAGTCAAGTCCCCTGCGTGGTAACACTGAAGGGAGGAAGAATAAAGAAGAAAGTTACTGCTCTTCAACGTTGATGGATTTCATCTCCTCTTGGAAGGTGTTAAAGACTCTGGAAATTAAAGGATTCTGTTTCCACAGAATCCAGGATACATTTTTTTTTTTTAACAGCAGCCACTGTGCATCAAGAACTACTCTAAGGGCTAGAGAGATGGTTTTGTAATGCTTACTAGTTTAAAAACACTGGTTGCACTTCCAGAAGATCTGGGTTCAATTCCCCAGCACCCAAGGAACAGCTCCAATTCCCTGAAACTTGATTGTTAGGGGATTCAGTACATTCTTCTGTCCTCCTCAGGCACCAGACATGTAAATGGTACATAGATACACACTCAGGCAAAACACCCATACACATAAAATAAATATAAATTTAATTAAAAATAAAATTAGATTAGGTGTAATATAATCTTTGGGGTGAGAACATAAATGCCTGATGAATTCTGTCCTCAGGCCAAGGTCCAGGATGAGAACAGGATATACCAAAAGTCAATTACAACACTACAGAAAAAGCATAACCAATGGAAATATGAACTCCTTAAAGTTGTAGTCTGTATCCAGCCCTTTTCTTCAGCAACAGTATATAACCAAAATACCCATGACACTGGAGGAACAGAAAGTCTGAGGGTAGTGCTCACTGAACTCAGAAATGCCATATCTAGTGTCTGACAAATGGGCCTTCAGCATTTTTGTGGGGTAGGCAAAATTTCTGTCTTTTTGGTTCTCCCTTTGATCTGTTTTCATCATTTATTTCTGACAAAGTTTCCCTTTGTTTTCTGTTTTCAGTGGAGCATCCATCAGTCTGGGACAAAGTGCCTTTTATCCACTTCCATTAAAAACTTACCATTTTCTAGGTCCCCATTATTGCTATATCTATATGTGTATACACACATATTTTAATGTATATATTTTAAATTAGTTAATAGAAAAATATTTTACTTAAATGACATAGACAACAATTTGAATCAAAAACAATGAAACAATCAGTTATCAGTTTTGGGTATGAAGGTAAATTTAAGATCTGATGCTTTACAATAATTTCAATTTGAGTTAAATATTTTAAATGAAAATTTAAATGCTAAAAGTATAAGAATAAAAGTAATAAACTAATTATATTCACCTTGAAATATGAAAATATAAGGGCAGAAAACTTTACTGTGAACAAGTAAAAATATCTCTGCACCAATGAGAAAAACATTTGAAGTACATGTAATTAAATGTTACTAAACATGATACAAAGATAACGGATTGTGACTGGGATGGGAAGATCAGCCTTCTGCTGGGAAAATGATGCTCAGCCAAAATACAAATAAACCTACGGTTACCAGCTGTTTCTCTCCAGTTCTCTGATTGGTACCCAATTAGAAAGTTAAGGCCAAATTGTAAAATGGCCAAACTGTAAATGATTTGAGGACAAAGACAAATGTGTAAAGAATGCTTACAAATCAATAAGAAAACCACCTCCGTAGGATCTAAGTAAAAATCATGATAATTAATGAACCAAAGTTTATCTTTTTATGGTGCTGGGGACCAAATTCAGTGGTTGAAAGGATAAAAATCCAATGAGGGACAGAATGCAGGAAAACCAGCATTCACACACTTTGATAATATGCTACCTCAGCTTTTCTAACCCACCAGCCCTTACACTACTAAGATAATTAATCATAATGCTATAGAACAAAATTCAGATGTTAAAAGCAAAAACACCCTGTTTGACTGGCTATTTGGTGATATGAAGGGATAGTTGTTAATATGTTAATTTTACATCTTGTTAATGAGCTCTTCCATGCAAGGTGAGAGATTAAAGACCTGACTTCATTTTTTGCATGATGAAAGCCAGGTTTCCCATCACCTTATTTTGAAGATGCTGTCTTTTCTCTAACGCATATTTTTGGAGTCTTTATTGACATCAGGTAGCTGTAGTTATGTGGAGCTCTACTGGGCCTCTATTCTATTCCATTGATCTGTGTGTCTATTTTTGTGACAATAACATGCTGCTTTTATTACTATGACTCTGTAAGAATTTGAAATCATATACGGTAATACTGCCTGCAATATTTTTGTGTTAAGGATTGCTCGGTCTACTTTTGGGTCTTTGTGCTTCCATATACATTTGGAGAAAAATTTCCCATGTCTATATAGAGAGGTCCTGGTATTTTGTTGGTGGTTGAATTATATATAGATTTCTTTGGGTAGGATGGCTATTTTCACAATATTACTCCTGCCAATCAATGAGTGTGGGAGCTCTTTTCGTCTTCTATTTTCTTCCTCTTTCCTTCTTTGGTGTCTTACAGCTTTTAATACAGAGGATTTTTTGTTTCCTTAGTTAAACTTGTTTCTAGGTATTGGGAGAGCACCATAATATAGGCTCTGGGAGAGAGGCTATTAATATTGTTCCTATAAATAGTCATGTCTTCCAAATATTTATGTTTTTACATATATTTGTACTGCTGTCGTCTCAACATTGATCACAGAAGCTTCTAGTTAATACAGAGATTCATTGATGTCCAATGGGCTGAAAAAGTGATTGTGAGTGCTCTGCCATAGATGAGATATCTACATCAATAACAAACCACACACACACATACACACACAGACACACACAGACCACACACGTATCACACACACCACACATGTACACAACACACACATACACACACACATACACACACAAACAAACAGACACACACATACACACACAATCACACACAGAGACACACATAAACACAAACACACACACAGACACACAGGCACACGCACACAAAGACACACACGCACACGCAAGCACACACACAGGCACTCACACATACACACAGACACATACAGAAGCACAAACACAAACACACATAGACAGAGACACACACAAACATACAGACACACACACGTACAGTTTACGAAAGAGAAAGCAGAGAGACTGGAACTGCTGGAGGCAGGGAGGAGCACTGTGAAGTGCTGTCTTCTGGGCGTGGCCTAGGTATTGCACAGCCTCCCAGCTGAGGTTACCTGCTCAAGACCTGTACAGGATCAAGTCACTAAAAACCCAACACGGGTTGGTGATGAGCCCTCAAGTCCCCATACCTAGCTTAACAGTTATTGGCATTTATGGGTTCTGGAAAGAAAGAGTCACTTTTCTTTGGAAATGTGATCACAAGTAGGTGCCAAAAGCCCCAGACAATGACTCCATGTCCAGATACATATAAACAAAACTAAATGGACTTGGTAGGTTTAAATAAATAAATAGGTAGATGAAAATTATAAAAGGATGTGAAATAATAGATGTGATGGGGTTCTGGGAGGAGTTGGGGGAATAAGAAGTGGATATGGTCAAGAAACAATGCATATGTATGTATGTATGTATGTATATACATATGACATTTTCAAAATCTTTTTAAATTTCTTATCTGTGGAGCACACCTATTTAATTGTTGGCCACATGGATTTTCTGCAAACTAATGCACTGTCCGAAGATCAGGAGAAGGTACAGATAAACAGGATGTCTGAAGAATAACTGTTGATAAGCACATGTGAATTTAGTATGGCTTATTAAAGAATAGACTTATTTAATGAATGACAACTTCCTACATGTATAGACCATATCCAGATCACATCTACACCAGCTCCTCCCGGCTTCTGCTTCCATGATAGATCCCCTCCCATCTCATGTCCACACACACACACCACAGTACAATTTGTTTATGTGAATGGATGTGTGTCTATCCACCAGAGCACGGGCAACCTACCATGGACACACACAACTCCACAATGACAGCCTCAAGGCAGCCATCAACCGCCAATAATTCCTCAGGTAGTAGTGGTGCTTCATGAGCCATTTTCCAGTTCATGCTGGGATGTTGATGGGACTCGTCCTGTGCAGGTAGCCATAGGTGTTGTGAGTTCTTTCGAAAACAAAATTCTATACTAAAATTTATCAATGTTACATACTAGCACTAAAATTTTACTAAAAAGTAAAGTCATAAATACATTATACATTAAGAAAAGCAAATGAAAAGATACATGAAACTAATGCGCTTTCTTAAGGGTAATATTTATCTTTCTCACCTTTAATTCATCTAGTATTTTGAAATCTTTATAGTGCACAAAAATTTGCTTTTAATAGCTAAAAAAAATTTTAAAAATACATTCATGCACACTTTCCTACTATGCATAAAGCCTGGGTTCAATGCCCAGAAGCACACACACACATACACTCTCATATATATGCACACACATACACTCTCACATATATGTACACACACACTCTCACATACATACATTCTCACATACACACACACATGCACTCTTACATATATGCACACACACACTCTCACACACAAACACTCTCACGTACACACATACACCCTCACTCACACACAGACATACACTCTCATATACACACACATTGGTGCAGTCACCTTTATGTCAGGAAACAGGAGTCATAAGAGACAAATGATATAATTGTCTTAGCCAAAGAGTTTATTAATGTAATAATAACATAAATAATAAATAATAATATAAATATTAATAAATACATTTACTTACTGCATTTCAAATGTAGCTATGTATGACTTTTTCGGTGTTTGCAGCAAAATCAAATACACCATCAGCTGCACATTGGTATCAGGGACAGCAGTAGTGGCTAAATGTATAAATGAAGGGTACACATGCAGTAAATAGCTACATGTCTAGATAATAAGTACATGGAGGAAGATTAAACCGAACACACATGCACCCTAAGTATATACCCAGTCACTGAGCTGCACTCCAATTCCTATTCATACTCTATTCTCCATTTTAGCATTTTTATGTTTTTTCCTTTATACCAATTTCCTACTAAGGAGTATGAGACACACTGCTAATTTTCTGAGATTCCTTTTTTAATCACAATTTGTCTTCTAATCAACCTCTTTATTCTCTCTGTGTTGGTGTATCTCAATATTAGCCCGTTATTTCATAAAGCTGCAGTCAAGCATTACTTACACCCAAGGTTTTGTTCCATTATAAATTCATGTAAAACCGAGGAGAACGCACTTACAATTTAAGTTATAAGCAACGTAGATGCAGGATTTTAAGTGGCCTTAGGATATTTTATAATGTGACTACAGTGTACTTGCTGTGCTAGGAATGAGATTAGTGTGACCCCCTCCCACCCACACCCAAGTGTAGATGCTACTGGGAGATGCTGTGGACCTGGGAGGTAGAGATGAGCAGGGGGTCTTCTGTTCACTGGGGGGCATGCATGCAAAAAGGACCTGCTCTGCCCTGCTTCCCGGCTCCTGAAGTGAGTCAGCTGCTTCACTGTGATCCTAAACGTGACTACTTTTCCTACCAAAAGTCAAAGAAACAAAGCCACTAGTATAGGAGATTAAGAATAATGCACCAGAAAAAATCAAATTCATAAGTGATTCCTTGTGGTATTCCATTATGTGAAAGGATATAAGAATCTAAACAATATCATATTAACTTCACAAGGCTGTACACTCATCCCTGCTCCTAAAGCAGCCCCCAGTGTTCTATACTAGAATATCCCCATTACAGGGGGAGAGGCTGAGACTCAGTTAAAGGGTCACTAGCTCGTTCAGGATCACACATTCGGGATTTAAATCCACCTCTCTATCTCATGACAGTCTGTGGTCTTGGTTCCACCACAGTAGATCTGTGACTGCAACACATAACACAGCCAATGGGGAACGAAGGGGAAAATAGGAAGATCTGGAAGAATAAATCCTCAATTCAGCTGTGACAGACCCTTTTATCCCATGCTCTGAGCAGAAAGTGTGCACTAACGGGCTTATAACAACATTTTACATTTGTTAAGGCATTTCTTTCACCATTTTCTGCATAATAGTGTGCACTGAGATGATTCGCGCATAAGGCGGACACTAAAGCTTCAAGGAAGAATAGAGATAAGTGAAAGAAAAGCTATCCCTTTCCTTCTACAAATAAGGCAGAAGAGTACATGAATACTACGAGGGCTTTTACATCTATACATTCAACCACTACAGCTACCCATAATACCAGAAAACGCTTGCATGTGGATTTGATTTTGCCTGAAAACACCAAAGGCAGCATACATAGCTACACTTGAAATGCAGTAAATATCAAGTATAGTCAGGTAAGTTGGGTACAGTAGAAGAAAAGACAAGACATGGAACAAAAACCCAAAACTCAGGTTTTGGTTTTATTGAAGTGTCTAACAAATTGAGTGACATTGAACACCTCACTGTCAAATTATTAGTGAGGACTAGGAAGTTTGGGGGCTGGGTTCCCTCCTATGGTTGCCATTAAAGAGACAGCCCCCAGGGTCTCACGCTCATAGTGCATCTGCTTTCCTTACTTATGAGAGAATGTGTGTTGTTCCCAAACATCACAAATCCTGGGTACCTACTGTGTTTCCCTGTTGTTCTGGTCTTGTTAGTGGATAGGAACATAAAAAAAAAATTAAAACACTCTGGGTAGAGTGTGAACACTGTAGGGTTATTCTCCGTCAACATTCCCATATGCCATATTGTAACACAATTCGATGTCATAACTTTAACCAGTTAGAGGTCAGAAAGGTGAGCACATTTGAGAATCCTGGGTAACTGATAGTGGATAAAGTCACAAGATAGACACAAACATTTATTTCTTTAAGAAATGAGGCCAGACTGGACAGTGGTGGAGCACACCTCTAATCCCAGCACTCAGGGAAGCAGAGGCAAGAGGATCTCTTTGAGTTTGAGACCAGCCTGGTCCACAGAGTGAGTTCCAGGACAGTCAGAGCTACACAGAGAAACCCTGTCTTGAAAGAGGAAGAAAGAGAGAAAGAGAGAAAGAGAGAAAGAGAGAAAGAGAGAAAGAAAAGAAAGAAAGAAAGAAAGAAAGAAAGAAAGAAAGAAAGAAAGAAAGAAAGAAAGAAAAGAAAGAAAGAAAGAAAGAAAAGAAAGAAGAAGAGGGAAGGAAGGAAGGAAGGAAGGAAGGAAGGAAGGAAGGAAGGAAGGAAGGAAGGAAGGAAGGAAGGAAGGAAGGAAGGAAAGAAGGAAGGGAGGAGAGTTAGATTAAAAGTCACTGTACAATCTTTTGTAAAACTCCCTACTTGATTTTTAACTACATTTGCTGTTTTACCCCCATACTTAGTTCTATTGATTATAAATAAGTGATATAATTTTAACCATTAATATTTGGCAAGTAGTTTTCTTTTTATCTAATTTGGTAAATCTGGATATCCACTGAGATAGTCAAACATCTGACCAGTGCATGCCAGAACTATCTTTAAAAGAAAATGGCCTCGCAGTAAATATATGATGCTGTTTTGTGGTGACATCACAAGTGGCAGGCACCACCAGCGTCAGAAACATGCGAACACAAATCTACAACCACTGTGCAATTCTAATCATCCCATTTGCCAGTTTGGAGATGTCTTTTGGTTTTTTTTTTTAATTGTATGTGTTTATTCACATGTGCCCCCCGTGCAATGGCTCAATTGATGTGGAAAGTGACATATCTGAGAAGAAAAATGTTAAATGAGTGTGTTTGCTATGCAGAAATTGTTCTAATGTAGGGGAAGGCAGGACATTTTTAAAACCAATTTACCATGGGGTATTGGATTTTCCCTTTATCTGGAAGCCCTATTTTATATAAATGTATACTCACAGAGATAGAGGTGTGTATTTGTTGGATGCCTGGTCAGATTTCTCAGCAATTATTTGTCCTTCTAAGACATAGAAGAAGAGCTTGGTTCTGTATTCTGCATGTGCATGTTAAATTACTAAGATTAAGAAAAAATGCTGGCAAGCACTAGGTAAAGTTGGAACTGTCACTGAGTACACAGACAACAGACACAGACATCAAGGAACAAGAAGTAGGAAGAAATGAAGATAGTGGGATTAGATTTAGGCATTAAGGAAACCAGAACAGCAGGACTATGAACAGCAAAGGCATTGGAAAGGGCTTTAAAGTATAACACGGACAGAAAATGATGCTTCAGCTTCCATCATAATTTGATAACTAGCATGGTGACTTAGTCTCTTACTCTTAAAGTTGACCTGTAATCTTTTGGTTCTATTAATGATCTGTGACTTTTATTCAGAAAATGATACTTTTAATGCATTTAAATTTTATTTTATATTGCTTTATCATTGCTATCACTGAAAGGAAAAAAACAGACATGTCTAGGACCAAACTATTTCTTAGTGTCAATCAATAATTTTTATATGTAGGCACAACACAATAATATTTTATAGTAGTAACCCCATTTTGGGTGTATTAGTCAGGGCTCTCTAGAGAAACAAAATCTATCAAATGAACATATATTATATATAAAGGAAATTTATTAGTATAGTTTATAGTTTACAAACCAATGAAAAGTTCAGTTCTGTAGTTGGCCCATCTACGAGGTTGCATGTGTTAGCTGGTCATTACTATAGGCCAGAATCCTAAGGAAGCTGGCTCTATTGCCAGTGCAGAAATGGACCTTCTAGTGAGACTGAGAACAAGCAGGCAACGAGAGAGCCAGCTGCCTCCATCCAGGTCTTTTATATAGACTGTCAACAGAAGTGGCCTGGAGTAATGGTGGCTCTTCCCACCTCAAACATCTGGATTAGAAGTGGGTCTTCCCATTCCAAACGATCTAATTAAGAAAAGAAATCCCTCACAGGTGTGCCTAGACATTTGGGTTTTAGTTAATTGCAGATGTAGTCAAGTTGACAATCAACAATAGCCATCACAATGGGTATTTACAAATAAATGTTTATAAACAAAATGTGTATTAAATATAGGCCTCCACTATTAGGAGGACTAGAGAGAGAGATACTCATTTTGAAAATTGGATAGTCATTCCCCAATTGAGAATTTAGTCCTTACTGGGTTTTCTGAGAATCGTAAACTTGATTTTTTTTTTCCCTATGCATAACTCAACTGATGTGTTCCGTTTTCCTGCGTTTGAACTAGTCTGCTCTAGTCTCCATTTTGCATACCTTCAGAATAATGTTCAGGGCAAGGTGAAATCAAATATTAAATAAAACACAAAAATATTCAGAAGAGTGCCGCCTTACATTCAGTGGGATATTCTGCTTTCCTGAGAGCTACAACGCAACTGACTAGAAAAGAAGAGACTATTTCTCTTGTTTTATGCGGTGAATGGTTAAATTCAATCCCCCTATGCTATCTATGTAGTTCGTGGCTGGGGTTTGCCTATATGTTCACTGGGTAATTGAAGTCAGGAAATGTGTTTCATTTCCTCTGAGAAGATTCATTTGTCACTATCCTCTTCAAATAATTTCTCATCAGTATCGTGGATGAACTGAATATGAAGTCTTTAAATTACATTACTTACCAATACATATGCAATATGATGTAGCAGCATATCTTCTAAAGTTTCTGTAGGTTGCTGAAGCCTCGTATAGCCCATACTAGCCTTGAACCTCGATTTTTGTGGCTTTACCTTTCGGTAAATTGCCAACGTTACTTATGCAATGAGAAACTAAAAGGTTTGGAATTTGGATGTGATCATCTGCCCACAAAGCCCAAAATTAACTGTGAAATAATAAAAGAGATCTACACTTTCCACAGGAGTTGGGAAACTAGCAGAAAATATGCTCGTATGTTATCTCTTTATTCTAAAACCACCAAGCAGCTTGCTCTAGCTCCGACCCCCGAGGGTCACCATCATGCCCAGATCTGCCCTAGTAAACTTTGTCAAAAGCTGCTTACAGGAGATCACATCCTACGTTTATCCCCAGCAGCACAGACATTAAGGACAACATTGAATAAATGGGACCTCCTGAAACTGAGTAGCTTCTGTAAAGCAAAGGACACTGTCACTAAGACAAAAAGGCAACCCATTGACTGGGAGAAGATCTTCACCAACCCTGCAACAGACAAAGGTCTGATCTCCAAAATATATAAAGAACTCAAGAAACTAGACTTTAAAATGCTAATGAACCCAATAAAAAAATGGGGCACTGATCTGAACAGAGAATTCTCAACAGAAGAAATTCAAATGGCCAAAAGACACTTAAGGTCATGCTCAACCTCCTTAGCGATAAGGGAAATGCAAATTAAAACAACTTTGAGATACCATCTTACACCTGTCAGAATGGCTAAAATCAAAAACACCAATGATAGCCTTTGCTGGCGAGGTTGTGGAGAAAGAGGCACACTCATTCATTGCTGGTGGGAATGCAAACTTGTGCAACCACTTTGGAAATCAGTGTGGCGATTTCTCAGGAAATTTGGGATCAACCTACCCCAAGATCCAGTAATACCACTATTGGGAATATACCCAAGAGATGCCCTATCAAATGACAAAAGTATCTGTTCAACTATGTTCATAGCAGCATTGTTTGTAATAGCCAAAACCTGGAAACAACCTAGATGCCCTTCAATGGAGGAATGGATGAAGAAAGTGTGGAATATATACATATTAGAGTACTACTCAGCAGTAAAAAACAATGACTTCTCGAATTTTGCGTGCAAATGGATGGAAATAGAAAAAACTATCCTGAGTGAGGTATCCCAGACCCAAAAAGAGGAACATGGGATGTACTCACTCATAATCGGTTTCTAGCCATAAATAAAAGACATTGAGCATATAATTTGTGATCCTAGAGAAGTTAAATAAGAAAGTGAACCCAAAGAAAATCATATAGTCATCCGCATGGAGAGGGGAAGTAGACAAGATTGCAGGGCAAAAACTGGGAACTTGCGGGTGAGGTGGCATGGGGCAAAGGGGAAATGGGATGAGAAACATGAGAAGGGGAGGATGGGAGGAGCTCGGGGGATTGGGATGGTTGGGATATAAGAAGGGAGGATACGGGAGCAGCGAAGTATATATCCTATCTAAGGGAGCCATCTTAGGGTTGGCAAGAGACTTGACTCTAGAGGGGTTCGCAGGTGTCCAGGGAGATGTCCCCAGCTGGTACCTTGGGCAACTAAGGAGAGGGAACCTGAAATGACCCTATCCTATACTGATGAATATCTTGCATATCACCTTAGAACCTTCATCTGGCGATGGATCGAGATAGAGACAGAGTCTCACTTGGAGCAACGGTCTGAGCTCTTAAGGTCCAAATGAGGAGCAGAAGGAGGGAGAACATGAGCAAGGAAATCAGGACCACGAGGGATGCACCCACCCACTGTGACAGTGGAACTGATTTATTGGGAGCCCACCAACGCCAGCTGGTCTGGGACTGAATAAGCATGGGTTGAAACTGGACTCTCTGAGCATGGCGGTCAATGAAGGCTGATGAGAACCCAAGGACAATGGCACTAGCTTTCGATCCTAACACATGAACTGGCTTTGTGGGAGCTTAGCCTGTTTAGACGCTCACCTTCCTGGACGTAGATAGAAGACCTTGGTCTTCCTGCAGGGCAGAGAATTTGGATTGCTCTTCAGTATCCAGAGGGAGGGGGCATGGGGTGGGGGGAGGAGAAGAGGAGTGGGGATAGGGGGAGGGGAGTGGGGGGAGGGGGCAATATTTGGGAGGAGGGGAGAGGAATGGGAAACGGGGAGCAGGTGGAAATTTTAATTAAAAAAAGAATAATAAAAAAAACACTAAAAAAAATAAAATAAAATAAGAGTGGCATACGAAATAAAAAAAAAAGCTGCTTAGAATGTAGCACAGACTGGTTCTGAAGAACTGAGCGAAGGGAGAGTTAACCAGGAGACTCTGGGCCTTCCACTTCTAGGGAGCCCTCTTCCCTCTAGAAAGTTTGTCTTGACTGCCTGGCTTCTAGGAAGGAAAACATAGAATTCAGGAAAGTAAGTTAACAATTAATTTGTAGACAGCCTACTGCCTACCTGCTATACAATTGGTATCATTTTGGCATTAAAAATATAAGGTTTACAATCAGGAAAGTATAGAAAAGAATGCAAATAGTTTTGGACAGAGAATCTGTAATAATTTGCCTTATAAAACTATACGAACTATGCATGTGGCCTCGTGCCCCTTCAAAATAATCAGAAAGCTATTTCTGAAAAAGTATGCCATGAAAATAATCTCTTTTGTCACAAAGTCTACATGTTGAGATTTAACATCATATCTGTAAGTTTGTGAAATGGACATAATGTCACTTTTTATAATCAGGACAAAATTGGATTCTTCACAGTTATGGTATGTCAAAAGTGAATTCTCCTATTCTTAGTAAACAAAGTTATTGGTTCCCATCAAAGAGTCGCTGTTGTCCACTCAATAACAGATGATCCTGATATTGCCTACTGAGTTTCAAGAGAAATACAACACATAAATAAACCTAGACTGATCACCTGTCAAGAGCCAGAATCAAATCACTGAAGGAGAATCATGAGGCATTGCATTCCCACTGGGGCCCTGGGAGTGTTCTAGATCTTCCCTGGTATGCTATGCTTGATCAGATTATGACTATCAGACTACAGTATGACAGAAAATGCACACTCATTATTTTTTTTTCAGAATTAGCTCATGGCAGAAAAAGCAGGAACATGAATTCTTTTGCTCTATAGAGTGACCCTGTCCCTGAACGCCATTTCATTTTCCTCTTCCAAACACATTCACTGAGCCTTATCAGAAATCTTTCAACTACATCTGATTTTTTTGTTTGTTTCTCCTTTGGAGCAGACCTTTAGTTTTAGAAACTTTCTCATCATTGTCTTTGTTTCTTTCAAATGTACCTTGTAGCTCTCCACACTCACATCAGACATTAAATCTCCAATTCCAGCCCAGTCCAAAAGCCCAAGCTCCCATCTCACTCCAGAAAGCAGTGAAGTTACTAATTTGTTCATTACATAGCCAAAATCATTCAGTATTTCTGTGACAAAGAAATAAAACAATAACAATATCCATAAACTTGGCTATTTCTTTTGGAAAAATTAAAGTTATGCATGAAAACATTCCATAATGCCTTGTTTTACATTTGTCTAAAAACTTGATTTTAGGGGGAACTTCCCTTGTTCATTTGAAATGATTTTCTGTGGCCATCAGACAATTCTCTAAGTTCATTGCCATCTATGTGTGTGGTGCTTCGAATGACAATGATTCTCATAGTCTCATATAGCTGGATGTTTGGTTCCCAGTTGCTGGACTGTTTAGGAAGAATTAGGAGGTCTGGCCTTGTTTTAGGAAGTGTGGGTGTGTCACTGGGGGTGGGTTTTTAGGTTTCAAAAGCTCACACATGTCCCATTTTTGCTGTTTCTATTTCTGCTGCCTACAGATCAAGATATAAGTTCTAGCTACTGTTCCAGTACATGTCTGTCTGCCTGCCTGCCACCACACCCACCTTAACTAAGACAACTCCATTTTTAAAATACTGATACACCTTCAGATAGATCTTTAAGCTATAATTTTCTGATTAAGTTTCTGAAATAAAAGCTCAGACACCAGTGGTTTGTACAGTTGTGTGAGAATATTGTAAGGCAAATATGCCTCTCTGCAGCTGGCCTAAAAGGTGAGGAATTGAAAAGCTACCCCAACATGACCTAGCAAGCACAACAGGAGCTGCACCTCCCATGCATGCCTCCTCCTCTTTGACATCATCTAGTACCCACCTTCTCACTCATTGTTCTGTTGAACCGGGCTCTTCTTGGTTGGCTCTGTGACTCATGCTTCTGCATCAGGCCTGTGTCCCTGCTTGGAGACAACATCCCACCCCTACCTTCATGGCCTGTGTCCTCGTTTTCTTCAGATGTTTACTTAACTGTCACTTTCTTACTGAAGAAATTCCTGGTCTCTTCACTAAGATTTTGAATCTCCATGTTATTTCCCAGGCCTCCTTGCTTGATTTGTATTTCCTCATCTGTGCCTCTTGCTGTAATACTATTTTCTTTTGAATTTCATCTCTATGTTATTTCATAAAAGCAGGGTTTTAACTTTAATTATACATAATTATAAAGAGTATAATCTTTAACCCCATCATCATGCAGATTAAACAGTTTTTAATATGTAACAAAGTTATTTCTTCTGCTTCTCCATAATGCTTACTTTCTTAGAACATTTTAAAGCAAATCCTATCAGACTTTTGGTTATTTTACCAAGAAATTCTTGAAGCTATTTTAACAATTCTATTTCTAATTTTTAAAACCTTATTTTAAAGTATTATCAAACCATTATAGCATACAATTATAATTCTGCTATATCAATCAAAGGAACAAGAGTCAGCACATATCACCAGTATTTGCAAACCCATAAAGTACTTTTGTAATAGCCAAATTGTGAGCTGGGTGAACCAATAAAAAAATACAGTGTGTAGGCACAATGCAGTATTACTTGGCCACAAAGAAGAAATCTACTTTGATATTTTCAAGGAAACAGATAGAAGTAGATGCCATTGCGTTAAGTATAATCAGTTCAGTTCAATAAACTTGAATTGCATATTTTCTTTTATATGAGGGATTTGGATTTTTTTAATAAAATGAAAACTAAAAGGGAACTCTTTAAGAAGGGGAAGGTGATCAATAAGATGGTGAAGAGAAAACAAGAGGAGATAATGAATGGTCAGTGTAATTAAGTCCATTATTCACATGCTTGAAAATGGCATAATGAAACCCATTATTTCTACAATTAACGTGGAGTAATAGAAGGAATTAGTAGCCCCTTCATAATATCAGTGACCAGTTTGTGTTTGAATTACTTGTTATTCCAATTATTTAATTATTTGAATTTTGATGCTAACAAGATCAATACATTGCAATTGGTTTTTTCTTTTTTTTTTTTCTTTTTTTTTTTTTTTTTTGGTTTTTCGAGACAGGGTTTCTCTGTGGCTTTGAAGCCTGTCCTGGAACTAGCTCTGTAGACCAAGCTGGTCTCGAACTCACAGAGATCTGCCTGCCTCTGCCTCCCGAGTGCTGGGATTAAAGGCATGCGCCACCATCGGCTTTTTCTTTTTAAGTATCACTTTCTACCAATCCTTTCAATTTGTTGGGAATCTGTAACAGCCACCCTGTAGTAGATCCAGCATTCTTGATTTGTCTTACTGTTTTGTGAAGTGTCACTCATTTAGTCTTTTCTTTAGCTCAATGATATACACGACAATACATAGAACACTAGTTAGATGCATTTTAGACAAGAATTCTGTGTTGCTTCTTGCTGCTCCATATCATGATGTCCAAAGGACCGGCACATCTGTAGAATAAATCAGAGCACTACAGAGGCATTAACCTGATTCCTCCCCAAAATTTAACTGATACTGTATCATTTATTGATGATGCAACTCTCTCTTAATGATTTTCTTCTACTACTATTTTGGGTTTATTATCTGGAATTAGTTTATTAAAGAGATCTTTCCCCCACACCATCTGATGTTCAGATATAAAATTAGCTAATTTGTTGTCAGACTCATAACTGGTTACCAACAAGACTCTATCGAGAGTCAACACTTGGCATTGCTTTGTTTAGTCTGGTATTGTTTGTCTGGTGGTGATGACCTCATAGATTCGCAAGTTTTTATGATTTCTGTGTTCTAATTCATTATAGTCATTGATCTTTCTCAAGTTCAAGTTCTCTCATTTCACAATAATAAGATTCCCTTTGAGTATGTTCTTTACTTTAATGCAACCACATCGGTAAGAAGGAGCTTCTATTCCTGTGGAGACAGTGTCTTAAGCTTATCTTGAATAATTGGGTCAATAATCTGTCAGTCTTCAAAGATATCAGATTCCTTTCATTATAAAATAATATTTTTAGATAATGCTAGATTATCATGTCTAAGACATTTCAAAACAAAAACCTGGGGTTGTGTAAGATAGCTCATCCTATGGGCAAGAGCGCTTGCTGTGTAAACCTGAGTTCAAATCCCCAGCACCCATGTAGAAATGTGGGCATGGCTAGACATGCCTGTAACCTCAGCATTGAGGGACAGACAAGGGCAGATCCAGAGAGCTCATTGGTTAGCCAACCAAACCAAAACAGCTTCAGGTTCAGTGAAAGACAATTGCTAGTCTCAAAGCAACAAGATGAAGAACAACAGCAGAGACCTCACCATGTACTGCTCTGGCCTCACCTATATCCACATGCTTACATGAAGTACCTCATACACACACCATACACTCGTAATTAGTGGGGGTTTTTTTTATTAATTAGTTAATTTATTTAATTATTAAAGATTTCTGCCTCTTCCCCGCCACCACCTCCCATTTCCCCCACCCTCCCCCAATCAAGTCTTCCTCCCTCCTCAGCCCAAAGAGCAATCAGGTTTCCCTGCCCTGTGGGAGGTCCAAGGACCACCCACCTCCATCCAGGTCTATTAAGGTGAGCATCCAAACTACCTAGGCTCCCACAAAGCCATTACGTGCAATAGGATCAAAAACCCATTGCCATTGTTCTTCAGTTCTCAGTAGTCCTCATTGTCCGCTATGTTCAGCGAGTCCGGTTTTGTCTTAGTGGGGTTTTTTTATTGGATAAGTTGGTGTGGAAATAGATGTTCACTGATATTTTCATCTCAAACATAAATTTGCAAAGTGTTGTATTCTTTAATATGTTATGCTTATATTTCTTATATGAAAACTCTTGGCTGCTGAAACATTCATGCCAGCTAATACTCCAGCTAAAGTATGCACCAGTTTAAAAACAACAATATACCTAACAGACTGCTCACCTAACACACAGTTTATTTCAGTTGATTCTTGTAAGTTTACATTTAAAATATACAATAAAAATACTATTTATTAAATGTATACCATTTATTTCTCAGTGTGAGTGAGTCATCAGCCTTTCACTACTGTGACTACAAGGGCCAAGTTCATTTTGTTCGCTCTTTCTTGTTTTTGATGCCTAGGTCTTTTTGCTTTTATTTATTCCTGTATTTAATTTTATAAAGCAGGATGAAGCACATTCACTGAGATCCCACCTCCACATCCTGACTTTTTCACATGCCCCATGCTTCTCCATGTTACTTTTATTAGTTTCTGGCTTAACTTCCTCTAGTTTATTCCTTAAAACACAAATACATAAATGGGTTTTCTAGCTGCTTCTTTATTTATAGGAAGCAAAGAACATTCCAAATAAGTTGACCTTGCTTTGTTCAAGTTAAAAATACAGATTGAGATGCTGTAGAAAAATGTAGAGAACTCTCTCATCCTGTTGAACACTTCTATAATAGGCAGCTGACTCTTTTTTCCATCACATATACCGTAATATTTGTATGTATTCATATATATAACATTTCCACTTACATGTTTTCAGAACTCCTGTAGATGGGTCATCTTGGTCTAAAGATAAATGTCCTTGTTAATCTGCTGAATCAAACACAAGAATTTCTCCATTTTGTGTCCTGACACTAAGTTGTAAAGAGTATTGCAGCTCCCCTGTCAGCTGACTCTCCCTTTACCATGTTGTTTGGACCCAGTCAGACACCATGTAATTGATGACTAATTTCCCTCTCTGCATACAGGATTTCTCTCAGTAATGGTACATGAATGAGAATTTCTGGAAAGGAGTTGTGACAATAAAGGCTGAATGACGGGCTATAGCATAATGATGTGTAGAGGTTGAAATGTTGCAAGTCCAGAGCTAAATTATTGTGGTTCAACTTTTGTGTCCTTAATAACCTTACTCTGTATATTACTTAATACGTCTGCTATGATTAGACAAATCCCTTGGAATGCGTAAGTCAATATTAATTCTAAGTTAATTTAAAAATGAGGTTAAATCTTAAAATTTCAAAAGTGTTTGTAAAGAAATAATCAACTTTTTATGAAAGTTCACAGAAATACTAAAAGGCAAAAGTAAGCGAGAAAAATTTTTAAAAGACAGGAACAGAAGCAACTAAGTGTATCATGTATCATAATGTATTTTAAAGACATGTGCCAAAATAGGGGGGTAAAGCTACAAAACCAGACAAGGGAATAGAACTGAAAGTTTATAAATAGATGTAAAAATTTAACAACAGCTCAGATTAGTGCAACAAAATAACTTTTTAATAAATGCTACGGGGACAAATGTATTTATCACATTATATTGTTCCAATATTTTACATAGCCTTATACAAGATAAGGCTATGTCACACTAAAAAACTGTCAAAGGATACAAACTATAAATTCAGACTACAAGAGTAGAGAATGTGAGAAGAAAATTAGTTGTTTATAACCTTAGAATGAGGAAGGTTTTTCTAATGTAACCCAATTTCCAGAAACCAGGGAAAAAATGATTAATTTATATCCATAAAAAACTCATCTTCTATAAGAAAAAAGGCACAAAAGTCTGAAGATGATCCACAAAATAGGAAAAAAGTATACACAATTCTGCTCTGAAATTTAAAAAATAAAACCTGAAAGAAAAAGAGAGACAGACAAAAAGTCCCAGCAGAAAACTGACAAAGGATAGGAAAAGGCAATTCACAGAAAAATACTACATTTGCTTTCAATGTAAAAGTGTCAGTAAATTCATGCATTCGTTCCCAGCCCCCTTCTCCAAAGGACCCAAGTTCATACATGAAAAGGCATGATATAAGAAAAATGAATTCAGGAAAATGTGTAAAGAAGATTATAGTCTGAAAAAGCATGGGATAAAACCAGACTCGCTGAACATAGCGGACAATGAGGGCTGCTGAGAGGTCAAGAACAATGGCACTGGGTTTTTGATCCTACTGCACGTACTGGCTTTGTGGGAGCCTAGGCTGTTTGGATGCTCACCTTACTAGACCTGGAAGGAGCTGGGAGGTCCTTGGACTTCTCTTCAGGCTGCTGAGGGAGGGGGACTTGATTGAGGGAGGGGGAGGGAAATGGGAGGCGGTGGCGGGGTAGAGGCAGAAATCTTTAATAAATAAATAAATTTTTAAAAAAAGAAGATTATAAGCTGTAATCAACCTACAATTAAGAAAGAGGTAGCCAACTCAACATAACCAAGGGACAAAGCTCTCAGGCAGGCAATTCATTGTGTATAAAATAACAACACATAAAAATATTTCACTTCAGTACTGGCAGAAGATGGGCCAATGAAAATAGATTGTTATTTCATACCCAACAAATGCATCCAGTTTTAAACCAGTGTTAATACTCAGAAACAACCTGAACAGCTACCAATACAGCATGCTGGTAAGTCCGCATGGGCCCACTAAAAAACTGTATGTTAGGTGAAATGTGAATCTCCCAACAGTTACACAATCCGGAAAGGTACCCTCTACTTTTCTCAGATGCATACACATTTAATAGAGTGTAAAAAATGTGAATAAGTTCAAATTCTGAACTCAGAAAAATGACGGGATGGGATTGGGAGATAATCAGAAATCAAACTGTACTCATCATATCCTATCTTTTAAGGAAGGAGATAAAAGTTTTCATTCTCTCAACAATTTTTTTTGTAAGTTTGAAATAACTCGAAAAGAAAAAGTGATAAAGGAGGAGAGAACAGAGCGTTTTGATCTTAGGACAAAACTCATTGCTGTCTTATGCCTGCTGCCTACGCCTCTTAGTGCAGGGACCTCAGCCAAATTGTTCTCCTTCTCATCATCAGTCCTCATCTGCCGAGCAGGATGTGATCTGGTTCAGTCTTAGCAAAAACACTAGTGCATAGTAGGCTCTCTATGCTTTTATATTATTCATGAATTGTCAATACCCATAAATGTCAACTATTCATACACATTATATAAACATAATACATATGTATATATAATGTGTGTATGTATATATTATATATGCATTCCAAATTGTGCATATTCACAGAGGATACACACATCTTATTTTCTTAGAGCACAGCATTTGTGTTCTTACGATTTCATCACCCTTGTTTTATATATAATCTTTTTATTTTGTGTATGCTATTTTAATTTTAAAGAAGGAAGAGACAATTTCTAGCTAATCAACAGAACAGCTGTTAGGGGAAAAATAGAAACAAACTAGTTCAATGATTGAAGATTGAAACTTCAAAGAAGAGTTTTACAGTTTACAGTTGTGGATCCCAAAATAACTATCTGATAAACCACATAATTACAATGGGGAAAGTGGGCATCTAATGCAGAAAGTCTGTAGCTGGGGAGCCAAGAGCTATTGGAAAGTAAGGACAAAATGTTTGTGATGATTTTCTTTTGGGAAAACAGTTTACATGAAGAGAAACAAAGAATGTGGTAATAGCTTTGTTTATAAAAGTTAAATTCCGGTTAAGACACAAATGAGAACTGTGAAATATATTTTAGATTTCATTTAAGTTTTTAAAACATGATTTAAATATGGATCAGTAATAGGTCATGAAAATGGCAACAGATTTTTGTCTCTTTTCTTGTTCTTATGCTCTCTACTTAATGTATGGACAGATATCACACTGTAACTCACACAAACAGAGAGAGAGAGAGAGAGAGAGAGAGAGAGAGAAGCAGGGTGCTCCTGTTTTCCCTGTAGAATGGAGCACATGAAGTCGAGAAACCTGAATACCAACCTAGGAGATCACACCTTCTGTAGATAGCAGGCAAGATTTTGCCTTGCAGAGCTTTTATTCTATTATTGTAAGGTAGGGACTGAAGTGGGATAAAATATAACTCAAGGCATTGAGGAAAAAAAATCTAATGCATTATCCAAATGCAAGATGCTAACCTCAGGAAACAGTGTGCAGGGACCCAAAAGGACTAATTTCTAAATTGTTCTCCCAGGAAGCAAAACAAACCCTCAGCCTGTTTGGCTTCCTGTTTCTGTACCTCCCACGTACAACAAAGGCAGATGCATTTGAAAGTGTCTCAACTGTTGACTTCCTTAGCTAGTATGTACTTTCAGGAGCCGGTGGATTGCATAAATCTTAATTTGTTCATATAACAGATACTCATTGAGTCTCACTGAACCTTTTCCATATTAGGCTCCCTAAGACCAAGACCGACTGGTTCAGAAACAACAGGGTTCCTTCATGCCCAGGGATTCACATTCCCTACTGGGGAGAAAGAGAGTGACATGGGAGACTTGAGGATGAGTTAACTGCCTGCAGAATTTTCTGGAGAAGAACCTTCTGTGAGAGTAAAAATCTAGTTCCAAAGCCCCAAGGTGAAACTGCTGAAATGTGTGCGAACTTGAGACAGCTATGTGTGATTGGAAAGGACCCTGGGAGCAGGACCAAAGGAAGGCACTCAGAAAACAGTGCTGTACCTAAAAGCTCTCACCGGAAAGCTAGAGCTTACATTTTAGGAAGTTCAAGAACAAACTTAATATTGAGGTCTTTGATGGATTTGGACTTGAGTTATGTGCATGGCAATAGATATGGATCTATTTTCATTCTTCTACATGTTGATATCCACTATTTGTTAAATATGCTTTCTTTTTTCCATTTGATATTTTTTGCTCCTTTGTCAAAAATCAGGTGCTCGAAAGTATGTGGATTAATATCCAGGTCTTCAATTTGGCTCCTCCTGTCTGTTTTTATGCCAATACTAACTCGCAAATCACAATCCCAGAGAACCTAGACAACAATGAGGACCCTAAGAGAGACATACATGGATCTAATCTACATGGGAAGTAGAAAAAAATAAAATCTCCTGAGTAAATTGGGAGCATTGGGACCTTGGAAGAGGGCTGAAGGGGAGGGGAGAGGCAGGGAGGGGAGCAGAGAAAAATGTAGCGCTCAATAAAAATCAATTAAAAAAAAGAATAAACTTAATAAACTTTGCTCATACTATTTTTGGTTTTTGTCTCTCTCCCTTCTTCTCTCCCTCCCCGCTCTGTGTAAGATAGAGACAAGGCTTTTTCTTTGTTTGTGTGAGAGTGGCCACTGATGCCATGGCACACATGAGGAGGACAGAAGCCAACCTTGGGGAGGGGTCCTTACCTTTGACATTGTTTGGGAAAGGGTTTCCCATCATTTGCTACCATGCACTCCAGACTAACTGACACAGAAGTTCCCACCAGTCTCCATCCCCATCTCTCTATGTGAGTGCTGGGATTACAGACAGGTGACAAAAAAAACAAAAACAGGGGATAGGAAACAAGCTAAAGGGAAGAAAAGAGACAGGGAGGTGTTAGGAATATTCCTGATGTGAACTCTCTGCCTATGCAAAAATCCCAATCAAACCAAATCACAACAAGTCAAAAGATATCCAGGTTTAATAGGATTCCTGTGCTCTCAGTGGGGAACCGGGAAGCTGCAAATGCGACCACGGGGGGGGGGGGGGGGGGGGGGGGAGGGGTGGAGAAGAGACCACGATGGGACTTGGAGGTGGGAGAGCAATTTTAATAGACTGGGGGAGTGGTCAAGATTTTGGCAGGCTGCCTTGGTCCTCATCGGGGAGGGGTCATAATTTTAGCAGGCTGCCTTGACCCTCCTCTGGGAAGGGGGTCAAGATTTGGCCGGCACAGGGATGGAGCCTCCAAAGATGGAGGCCAGAGACTGGGACTTACAGGAGGGGGGGGGCAGGGATATTTGCCATGGAAGGACGAAGGTTAGAGAGGAGACAGACAAGGCCCATAGGCAAATGGCAGTTTATAAAGGTAAAATGGAAAACTGCACTAGGGTGAGGAATTTAATTTAAAGTGGGCATGTTAATTAGGTGAATCAAAGGAGGCTTTTGTTTGCTGGACTTTGGGAGTCAGTCTCAGGAGGAGGAAGTAGCCAAATAAGGGAATAAATCTTGGTGAGTAGCTTTAGGAACATAATCTAATGGTTTTTAGCAAGGGGAAGAGAGAAAGGTGAAGAGCAAAACCTGTTGGTGTCCTGTCTGCTGTGCTCTGGCCTGTTAGCACCCTTCAGCTACTGCTACCACATCAGTTGGGTGCACATTGGTTCTGAGGTTCTGAAATCAACCATCACACCTGCATAGCAATCACTTTGCCCAGTAGGACAACACCCTGGCTCAGTGCTCTAATTTTAAAAGCAAGATTTCACTTTTTGTTTAAGAACTGTTTTTGAAAAAAAAAAAAGTTTTTACTGAATATTTGACTCTTCTTAGATGCTACATCAATCTTATAGAACACATTTGTTACCCTTAGCTTTGTGTTTTCCTTCACTACTATCTTTCCTTTATTACTACAATAAACTTTAAAAAACTTGAAACCCTTACCTATTCAATAAGATTATTTTAAAATCTTCTTTTCTTACCTTACAGTTTTTTTTTCTCGCCACATGCGTGTCTAGTTCTAGGGAAAGCATTTTCCTTGGTGGTCATCTTGTGTTAGGGGAGTCTCTGTGGTGATGCTGTGGGACAATGGTCTTATATCCCATTACTTGTATTGTTTTAATAAAACACTGATTGGCCAGTAGCGAGGCAGGAAGTAGAGGCGGGACAATGAGAACAGGAGAATTCTGGGAAGAGGAAAGACTCAGTCTACAGTCATAATCCAGATGCAGAGGAAGCAAGATGAGAATGCCTCGCTGATAAAAGGTACCAAGCCACATGTGTTGTAATAAAAGCGGCGGGCTGCATCCCGCCACCCGGCTAGCTTTATACCCGAAATAATTACACGGAAACTTCATTCTTTTAAACACTGCCTGGCCCGTTAGTTCCAGCCTCTTATTGGCTAGCTCTTACATTTTGATCTAACCCATTTCTAATATTCTGTGTAGTACCACAAGCTGGCTTACCAGGAAAGATCTTAACCTGCGTCTGTGTGGAGTGAGAGAATCATGGCGACTCACTCACTCGGCTTCTTTCTCCCAGCATTCTGTCTGTTTACTCCACCCACCTAAGGGCTGGCCTATAAATGGGCCAAGGCAGTTTCTTTATTAAATGAAAGTAACTCCTCCATCATTTCCCCTTTTTTTGTTTAAACAAAAAAGAAAGGCTTTAACTTTAACATAATAAAATTACATATAACAAAACGGTTATCAAGCAAGAATTACAGTTACAATATTTATATCTATTTTATCTTTTATCATAACTAATGAAAATTATAACTATAACTAACCATTCTTCAACTCCATCAAAGACTCCAGAAGGATATAATATTACCTAAGTAAACAAGAAATCCAAAGTTCTAGAAATGACAGAGACATCTCACTGCCTGACAGTCACCCAAAGTTCTTTTGTACCATTGGGGCATCCATCTTCAGCCTACAGGCCATAGTATTCAGCAGACATTTCCATGAAACAGGACATTTCAAAGACAGTTCAGTCACTATCTGCTGTGTCCTGCAGAATGTCTCGTAGACTCTTTTATAAATCAGGAACCCCGAAAGATCATCTCACCTTTAGGCAAGTTCAGCAGTCCTCTCTCTGTGGGTTTTCTGTGTCCAGTTTATGCATCAGTCCAGGCATGAGCAGTTTCATGCCCAAATGGCTATCAAACTCCATAAGGAGCCTCTTCGATGCCCATCATCCTCTTGAAGTAGATCGGTGCTGCCAGGAGCAGACATGTCTCATTGTCATGAAAAGCCCTAAGTTATTAAAACACTTAAATGCCATATTCTGTAGCCTTTGAAAGATATGAAGAATGCCTATCTGAAATATATCTATGCATATCTAGAAAATCTAACTAACATGACTACAAGCTTTACTATTATTGATGATTATCCATTAACAACCTATATTTACATTACATTTTTAAATGAACTACATAATCACAATACCTTAAGAGCAGAAATACATATACATATAACAAAATTAACCTTAAAATCCATACCAATGCAAATTATTCATATCTATATCATTTCCCCCTTTAAATGTAAAAGAACATTTATAAACAATATTTGGGAACATGGGCGCAGTTTTTTTCTCTCCAAACTGCTTCCTGCTGAATGGGGGCGCTGTATTCAGATCTTTCATGGTGCAACCTGTGTGTCAGGGTCATCTCAGTCGGCAGTTGAGTGAAGTAATTTTCTGAAGGTGTTCACAGCAACCTTTCAGGAGGGCGTGGTCTATCATACCATATTGGGGTAGACACAATCCACAGAGTCTCATCCTCTGTGAAAACAAAAGAAGACCCTCTCCAAAGCATCATATCCTTAGACCCATATTCTGAAATCATAATACCCTTGTATCCATTTTGGTTTAGCTTGGCAGCCCATATAATGAAATGTCTCTCTGCATTTAGCTCCTTTACAGTCAAAAATTTTAAAGAAACAATAATACAAAGAATACAGACTCTCTGTGAATTTTCCATTTTTACGTGGCTTTTTTTTATTTCTTTTAATCTATAACTATCTGTACTCTGTCTCTTTAAAGACTTTACCCTTTTTTAAGACATTAACTTTATTCTTTATATATTTATTTTTTCTCTCTCTCAAGCCTACGTACATTCATCCAACAGTGTCTGAATCAGTTCTATTGTGAATCTGTAATTTTTTTACTATCCAGGAGCATTTCTTAAAATGTTAAGCACTTCTTAAAAACTTAAGTTGCACCATATACAGATAATATGGTACCATCTGTGTCCTGCCCAGTCGAAACCTTAACTGCGCTGTTATTACAGTAATTACGGTAGTTCCTGCCTGAGACCAGCACAGTTCAGCATGGCGGAGCTGAGCCCTCCTGCCTCAGAGCCATTTGGTGCCCCTGAGCCACATGCAGTTCCAGACACACAGCAGTCCACATTGCCATCAAGCAAGCCATAGCACTTTATTCTAAATGCTCCATTCAAAAACTCTGTCTCCCGCAGGAGCCAGACAGAGATCATAATGGCGGCACAGCCCAGAAAGCCGGCATTTTAAAACAGCCAGTTTTTTCCTGTTGCTGAGTCAGGACAATTTCTTTGCAGCACGCAACCCACAAACAGCAAAAAGCTGTCTTAAAGTCTCTCTCTCTCCTTTTTAAGCCCTCTCAGTTTTACGTGGAGTTCATTAGCACGTTGGGTGCCACTCTGTTGTAATAAAAGCGGCGGGCTGCGTCCCGCCACCCGGCTAGCTTTATACCCGAAATAATTACACGGAAACTTCATTCTTTTAAACACTGCCTGGCCCGTTAGTTCCAGCCTCTTATTGGCTAGCTCTTACATTTTGATCTAACCCATTTCTAATATTCTGTGTAGTACCACAAGCTGGCTTACCAGGAAAGATCTTAACCTGCGTCTGTGTGGAGTGAGAGAATCATGGCGACTCACTCACTCGGCTTCTTTCTCCCAGCATTCTGTCTGTTTACTCCACCCACTTAAGGGCTGGCCTATAAATGGGCCAAGGCAGTTTCTTTATTAAATGAAAGTAACTCCTCCATCACACATGGCTGACACAGACGAGAATTATGGGTTAATGTAGAATGTAAGAGTTAATAAGAAGCCTGAGCTAATAGGCCAACCAGTTTATGATTAATGTAGACCCTCAGTGTGTTTCTTTGGGACTGAATGGCTGCAGGACTGGGCAGGACAGAAACCTTTGTCAACATGGTGATATATTCTATTTTTTAATTATTTTTTTTACTTTTTATTCTCTTTAAGTGTAAGTGCTTACTTACATATATGTATGTGCACCATGTTCATGCTTGGTGCCTGAGATGCTCAGAAGAAGACATGAGATTCCCTGGAACTTGAGTGTTACAGCTGGATAAGAGCCACCTTCCTCTCCAGTCCAGTGGTATTCTAAATCTAGACTCTCTCCTTTCAGATGACTTTGCCTTTTCACCAGTGGGAGTCTCCCACTGGTGGCACACTACCTCCCCTCAAGGCACCTTTCATTTTGTACCAGTACCAAGTCTGGGGCTTCTCTTTGCAATTACCCCACTCCTTCCTTGTCTGCAGCTGTGAGTTTGCTCATGCTTCTCACCTCAGCAATCTGCAAATTTTCACATCCTTCTGATTCACTTGTGCCAGTGCTGACAGTCCTTCCTGTCTGTCAACATCATCTTGATTACCTGTCTGCCTCTCAGCATTATCTTCCACACGCACACCAGATTTGCTGCTTAAGCTCCGTCTACAACATTCTAGGGCTTCTCTAGCCCAAGTCTCCACTCTCTTCCATATTGTTTCACAAACCAGTTCCAAAGGCCTGAAGCACACAATTAGGTTAGAACAGAGAAGGCTCTACTCTTTAATATCAACTTTTCTATATTATCTATTTTTCTCATTGATGTGATAAAGAACATGAGCAAAGCAATATACGGAAAGTTGGTGTTTGGCTCTAAGCTTGGGAGTACAGTCTATGATGGCAGGTATGCAGCTGGACGAGGCTATAGCTGTGGCATCAGAACACGAAGTAGCTGTCACACTGTGTACACAGTCAAGAGATAGAGATGAATGCAGCTCATGTTCTTCCCTTTCATTCATCCACACCTATAGGCCGTGGGACAGTGCCACCCCCATTGAGGGTAAATCGTCCCACTTCAGTTAAGTCTTTGCAAATGCCCCAACAGACACCCAAGCTCCCCTAGGTGATTTTAATTTTTATCAAAGTGACAATCAAGATTAACTGTTACATCCATATTCTGCCATCAATAATGCTAACAAATGATTGTTTTGTTTAGGCTTGTGCTTCAAGTAGTTGAATTGCAAAATACCTTAAGAGAATCTTTAATAATCAACAAGGACAAAACAGCACCCCTCTAGTGTGAAAGGGTTCATTGCGGGATATCCTGTATAAACATGGGAAGATCACTGTGGAATTGAGCATATGGAACACATTTGACAGTGTGTGTACTCTTTCCTTAGATGGGGCTGTTAACTGGTGCAGTTTAAACAGAGAACCCTAAAATTTAACAGTCATCTATGCTTATATGGTTTCCTAAAAATAGTTTGGTTAATTCTGACCATGCACCTCTCCCCAACATAATCCCACTCCCTGTACTGAAATGCCATAGTCTCCTACTTTACATGCAAAATAGTCTTCACTTCACAAATATCTTGGCAGTGGTAAGCTATTGTTCCTGAAACCCATCCCTCACAGGAGGTCAAGCTGTTATTTTCTCTTTTAATTGGAAAAACAAGGCATGTGTTTGAGCAATCCCATGGACTCCCCTGATAAGAAAGAAATGGATTGAACAAACATTCTACAATATTTTCTGCCAGTTTTCAAGAGCAAAATAATTATATTAACTAATCTATCAGTGATAAAAGATAGAAGAAAAAAAGCTCAGTTATCTTGAGAGCCTTAGGAAGCCATGACTAATAGGAAACTGCACATCCTATCACGAAAAGCAATTTTACTGAATGGAAAAATGAACTAAAAGGAGGAGGGTGTGACTACTCTAAAGTGTAGTGTAGTAGTTTGAATAGGTATGACCCCCACAGACTCCTGTGCTGGAATTCTTGGACTATAGGGAGTAGCACTATTGAGAGATGTAGTCACTTTGTTGGAATAGGGATGGCCTTGTTGGAGAAAGTGTGTCACTGTGGAGACAGTGATTTGAGGTTTGGGGACAGTGATTTGAGGTTTCATATGCTTAAGCTAAGCCCAGTATGACATACAATCTCTTTCTGCTACCTGTGAATCAAGACATAGAACTCTCAGCTCCTTCTCCAACACTATGTCTATCTGCATGCCACCATGCTTCTCATCATGAGGATAATGAACTAAACCTCTGAAACTGTAAGCCAGACCCAATTAAATGTTTCCCTTTATAAAAGTTGCCATGGTCATGGCTTCTCTTCACAGCAATAGAAAAACTAACAGAGATAGAGAAAAAATTTATTGTGGATATAAGGAAGAAAGCAGGCAGAGGGAAGAGTCTAGGCTGAACATGGTCAGCAGACTAAACCAGATCATGAGAGGAGAGAAGATGAAGAAGAACAAGAAAGGAAACACTAAGCAAAACAGGTAATCCAAGCCAAGAGACCAAGACACTGGTGTAGTCAAAATAGCTGAGATATAAAAGGATCAGATCGGAGGAAGGGAACCTGGAAGGGAGAGGTTTAGAGTAGGGAATGAGGTAAGGAGTGTTGGGAGGAGCCACAGATACTGAGGGATACTGGGAGAGTTATTCCCTCTCTGGTTTGGGCCTGTTGTTCTTCCAAGATTCTTTTGTTACTTCCTTGATGGTACTATTCTGAAATGATGATCCAGACATAGAATCCGAAATGATCCATATCTTCTGTATTTGGCTATACAATGGTATCAATTGAGAATGTTCTCCATAACTTATTGCCATTGACCTAGCATCTCCAACACTTTCCCTCCTCTGAAAATATTTCCTTGCTCTTATATCCATAATACTGAATTCTCTAAGTATATACTAAATGAATGAGTATATTGAAAGTAGGGTAAGAATTTTTTGTAGCTTGGGCCCAAGTTCATGATTGAGTCACATTATACTTTTAGTTAAAACAGTGAAACTTTACTTAAAGTTATTAACCATGTAATTCATAATAATAATTAATGCTAGTTATTTCTCTACACTTTCCACTGCCTATAAATAAAATGATAATTTACTTTATTTTACAGGCTCCACATTTTTTAAACAATAAACAGGATTTAAGTATTTCTGTTTGTATTATAGATAAAGTTATCTGCATAGACATAATTAAATAGATGTAAACAGGATTTAAGTATTTCTGTTTGTATTATAGATAAAGTTATCTGCATAGACATAATTAAATAGATGTCAGTACACCATCAGGATTTGTAGTAATGTAAGAATAATTGATAAGATATGAAAAGCATTTTTTGTCAGATATATGATTTTACATGAAACTACTTACTGTAAAATCAAAAATCGCCACGTCAGGAGTTCCCCAGAGGATATGTGGGACTGACACAATGGGAATTAAAATCATAGTTAACCAGGTAGTGTGGAAGCAGGAGAGATGACTTAATTAGTAAAGACCGGAAATTTGAGCATGTGAACCCATGTAAAAGTTGGGGAAAGTGGTGAGGATCTGGAATCCCAGACTGCAGAAGGTAGTGGAACCAGAGTCAGATGCAACTCTTAACTTCTACAGCTAGCCAAATAGCTAAAGTAGTCAACTCTAGGCTTGCTGAGAGTCCCTGCGTCAAAGAATAAGTCAGAGAGACTGAGGAAAACATCTAGTGTTGATATCCTAGCCCACTCATGTGTGTATACACACATGCATCCACACACATGAGCAAATACACATACATACACAAGCAAATACACACATGTGAGCACACATGCATGCTTGCAAGAAAGTTAACATTCTAAAATGTTATTTTGATTTAAATATCACACAGTATATGCACACATGTATTAAAACATCACATTGTACACCTCTAATATAAATAATTTTTATATATCAGCTAAATATAGATACAAATTTTAAAACATATATACACACAGTTTCATGCCAATTTTACCTTCTATTTAAAAAATAATTTTGACCAAGCTGTTTCAAAAAATACTCTAATAAATTTCAGCCTCCTACCTCAGTTGAATTACCTCCCAAGGCAGTGAGAAACTTGCTGGTACTCTTTCTGAAGACTATTAGAAGGTTATTTCAGACTGTCAAATGGAAACATTTGTACACAGAGTGCAACAACTGCACCTCTCTTCAGTGTAATCCTGGTCTTGGCAATTTACCCTAAGATGTGCCAATTTTCAGCAGCAAATTATATAAGACGGAATAATGCGATTATCATTTTCCAAATTGTAATGCATTTTTACCTTACTGTAGAAAGAAAATTAAAGAAATGTAAAATGGAAGGGTTCATTTGTGAAAGATTGCAGTGTCTGCACACGGAACTTCTTATGGTTTGAGATGGGACACTGTAGAAAGTAAATTCATCATAAGAGAATTAAAAACCACTGGGGCTTTTTAAACCATAAAGAATTATATCCCATTTATTCTCGAGTATCTCTGAATGCTATGCAACTCTGAATCACACATCTACAAACTGTACACGTGACTACCAGCAGCTCAGTGGTAAGTAAGAGAGAGCAAACTCACATCAGGCAACACAAGCAGTTTCTCTAGAAGGAAAGGAGGTGCAAAGAAGGAACTAAACAAGAGAAGGAACCTGGAGGTTGCATAGGATTGGAGCAACCCTCTTAGGGGGTGCTGAGGACTGCCTGGCCTGGTGGGCAGCAGATGCACTGTTGGCAGCACAGAGATTCCCCTGAGGAAGAGGCAGCTTGGCATATGACGGGTATGCACATTGAAGCCAACAGTTCAGAATTTTTAAATGGTAGAGAGGGAAGAAAATGATCTGTCGGATATTCCTTTTGGAAAGTTCACTCTTCCTGAAGAGTAGAAAAGAAATGGAGGCAGAAAGCAAAAGTAGCTGGATTAGAAGGCCATTGGAGTAAATAGTAGAAATCTGAATTCACACAAAGATGCTTAGCCATGTTCTTCTCCCTGCAGGAGACTAGGGAAAAAAATCCTTTACTCCGAGTATTCAGAAAATATGCCCTCTGATTTAGAGGTGGAAGGACATGAATTACTTGAATATTTTGAAGACAAGATAATACATAGGAATGTAGTGCATGTGAATATAATACACAGAATATAGCCAAAAGTTATACTATTGTTCAAATAAGAATTCCATTCATTTTGGGAACAAGGGTAACATCCTACTATAAATAAAGTAGGTAAAGTTTGTTATACATTTACCATGTACCAGGCAATCGTTCTAAATGCTTTATATATTTTATAAAATCTGTTACATGGGGAAGTTTGATGATAAAGGGACTAGAATTCTCCCCCCTCCCTTTTCGATAAGGAATTGGATCAAGGAAAGAGTAAGCCACAGGTCCACTTTCCCTGTGCAACCCCAGGAGCTCTCACTTTGACCCCCTCTATTACCCATCATGCTCCTTACTCACCCGCTCCCACTGCGGTGCTCGAAAGTAGAGCAACTTGGATCGCTCAAGCAGGAACTCTTATTTTATTTTTTTTAATTAATTAATTTATTTATTTTTAGACCAGGCTGGTCTCGAACTCACATGAGATCCGCCTGCCTCTGCCTCCCGAAAGCTGGGATTAAAAATCATTCTGGCCGGGCGCTGGTGGCGCACGCCTTTAATCCCAGCACTCGGGAGGCAGAGGCAGGCAGATCTTTGTGAGTTCAAGGCCAGCCTGGTCTACAAGAGCTAGTTTCAGGACAGGAACCAAAAACCCTGTCTCGAAAAACCAAAAAAAAAAAGAAAAAAAAAAAAGAAATCATTCTGGATTTTATTCTGTTCTCTTACCATCCCTGACATTTGAACTGTCTTCCTAGAAGTCAAACTGTCAGTCTCTCTCTGTCCAGAAAGTCTTTCTGTCTTTGATTGGTGTTGCTGCTCCAAATCATAAATTACTGCTGTAATGTGGTACTGGGTAAGACAGAAATGTTGATTCCAATCTGCATGCCTGATATTCAGATACAAGTGTGTGGTCAAAATGAACCATGCTGTCTTGCTTTGAGCACTGTAATAAATGGTGCAGGCTGGGTGGCTTCAACAATATGAAATACTTTTCTTGTAGTTATGGAGACTGGAAGCTCAAAACTGAAATGTCAGCATGATGAGTTTCTGCAATGGGCTTTCTTCCTGCCTCACAGTCTGCTGTTTCACTAAGTCCTTACATGACAGAGAGAGTGGAAAAGGGGGAAGAACAGATATGAGAGTGATCTCCTCTTCTTAAGAGGTCACCGGAACTTTGAGATTAGAGGCCTACTAGAATCCCTATCTCCAAAGACATTAGAAATTAAGAGTTTCATATATGAATGCGCATGATGCAAAATTCAGTCTCCAATATTGTAGTTGTTAGAAAAACCTATTAAAATTTAGCACAAATCTATTTGAGAACCCTAGAATATCATTCAATTTCTCTAACTTTACAGTGATTCTGTCTCAGTTTGGCAGTGGTGGGGAGCGGTCATTAGATTTCATTTGTGTCTAAATAAAGGGAATAATAGCTGCAGGGAACTCATTGAAAACTGGGAAAGCACTTCGTAGTTCAGTTAGCATAACTGAATAAAGCTGCCCCTGAAGAAAGCATTGGCAACAGCTGCTCCGTCTGCTTTGAAAATTCCAAACCCTCAGTGACATCAATAGTCACTAATGTCCATGTGCAATACTGGAAGCTACGTGAACTTGCCTAACATTGCAGCTGCATTGATTCTTCCTATGGACTTCAGTGATAAGTAAAACAGACTAGGAATTGAGTTGAAGGACTGAAGGCAGCTGGTAGTGAAAACCACTAAGAAGTGGGCTGGCAGAATCCAGTGGCAGAGCACTTGTCTAGCAGGTATCAAGCCCTGGGTTACATTCCTCAGCACAACACAAAACAGAAGAAAAACACAGAGGACAAAATGAGACTGATACCCCCATACTACATCCCCAGGCTGGTGTAACTTGAAGAGACAAAAATTAGATGACTCATGACCTCACACAGTTTAGCATGGTCCTAATTATAATAGCCAAATTTAGTATAAACTCTTCTACACTTTAATCGGCTTCTCCCCCCTTCCTCTCTCTCCCTCTCCCCACCATCCAGTTACCCCTCTGTTAGAATGATTGACAGCTTAACGGAGAAAGCCAACCTCAAGGATGCAATCCTTTCAGTACTAAAACCCAGACAACGGGAGCAAAACAGGATACGTGGCCATAGTAAGTGATGTTTTCATGGTCAAATTGGAGATTCCTGTGGGGTGAAACTACAGACAATATTATCCCCATCCTCCTCAAACATGGCACCTGGACATAGCAGGGGTAACTCTTTATTCTGATTTTATTCAGAGTTCATCTTTTTTCCTTAAGCCACTGAGAGACAAAGCTATCTCATATGAAGAAGTTTGGAGCTCTCAGTCCCTTTGTCATTTATAAAAATAGCTCTTTGGTCTGTCATTGCTGAGTTCGTAAAGTGGCAGTAAAGCAGTATTTTATTGCTGAGTTAGGCATACCCCTAAATTTTCCACCTATTACGGAGGCCTCTGCCATAAAACAACAGGCTCCCGGAGATTCCTGGTGGCCAACTATTGCCCTGTAACAGCTCAGTCTTCATCTTCCCCCGTACATCAAACCCCCAATCAAACTAAACTGCCAGGTGTGCCCTGTGATTCTCAAATCCCAGTTAGTTTAACAATGATGGGCTTTCATCCTGGGACCTCTGCTAGGCTTATTTTAACATCAAATGATGGTGATTTGATTCTTGGAAGAGTAAGTGTGCAGCATGCGTCTTATTACCCCAGACTTTTATAATCTGATGAAGAAAACATCATCATTTTAGGAAGCAGCTCTAAAAAGAGAGAGAGATTGTTGATATTAACACCTATTAAAGTGTGGCCATCTTAACTTTAATGAGTTTCCACTCTAAAATGAAACTACTCCCTAAATTTGTGAAGAGTATATAAATTATTTAAATCAAGTGTATATTAGGGCGATTGGCTTACAGCACGATCCTAGGAAAGCCCATTATCTCCATTGCTCCTATTTGGAAGGATGCTTACCACTTCTCAGCAAAACTAATCTTCAGACTTCTATGTTGGTGTATCTAGTACAGTGTCCTAACAGGTACCATGAACATATTTATAAATGTTTTAGGAAAAAAAACAGCTCTTTCTCCTTGTTCTATTAGGTTCAAAGTGTAGTTTATATTGTATTTCCCATAAGATTTCTAAAATCTAATAAGATTTTTAAAAAGTGGTTACTAAACAGCCGGGCGGTGGTGGCGCACGCCTTTAATCCCAGCACTCGGGAGGCAGAGGCAGGCGGATCTCTGTGAGTTCAAGACCAGCCTGGTCTATAAGAGTTAGTTCCAGGACAGGCTCCAAAACCACAGAGAAACCCTGTCTCGAAAAACCAAAAAAAAAAAAAAAAAGTGGTTACTAAGCACAGAACTTTTCCTGAACCCGCCCTAAATGATGCTCTACTGGGTTTCTAAACAGAAGAGATCTATTGTGAGGGTGCTGCCACTCTCAGTGTTCTCAATCATGAGCTACGCTTGGGCAGACTTCAGCTCCTGCTGTCTCTGGCCTCCCTATGCTCACATTACCACTTCCAGTTTTATTTATCTATAAGATGACACCTTTCTGTCATTAGCCCTCTTTCCCCCTTTTGTCACCTATATTTTACTAGTCCTAATCTCCTACACCTAAACATAACAGACAAACAAAAAATCCTATCATGACCATGTGGGGGAAAGATAAATCACTCATTGAACAATCTTATTTTATGCTCTAAGAATGCCTTAAGGAATACTAACCCTCAAGATGGGCTGTTGTCTGTCATCTATAATGTCTGCATTTCAGTGGAGAGTACATTCAGAATATCTAGTCCTGTGGTTATGAATCATATCTTAATAAGATGTTATCATCCTTCCAGCAGCCAGTGAAACATATCCCAAGGCCCAGTGCCAGTGAATGTGTTTTAGAAAATTACTTTATATGAGCATGATTATGTATTTTTAATTGGCAGGACTTACATGGAATCAAAAATAGATATTTTAAATGAACTAGTGGCAATGGTATTTGTGTTAGTTTTTAAAGGAATATCATCAATTATCAAATAATCCTTTTATTAATTCTTAGTATTGGGCACATGAAAGCCTCAGTTTCACCTCTGATCCTGACCCACCACGCATAGCTGTGACTAGCAGAGATCTTGGAGAAGGTCCAGTCCAGCACACCACTGAACAACAGATGGTAAATCCTTCAGTCACTCACGGAGGACCAACAAGCCATGTGCAGGAGATCCACAGCTAGAGACCTGAATTTCTGGTTCCCAGAGCAGTGCTTGCACAGTCCCTGATTCTACTTGAGCCTTGTTTTTTATCCCATGCTTTTATTCTTGTTCCTAAGTTTCTTTGTCTGGGAAAGAAGCAGTCACAGTCCCCTTCAGGACACAGGGAGCTTGCACCATACCTTAAAGTGAACGTTTCAAATAAATGAATTATTCTAAGACAGAAACAAATGTTGAAATCCTAGGCAGTCTTGTCCTATTCTGAGAGCATAAGAAAATATACACAGATTCTAAGATGTCTTGAGCTTCAGGGAAAATGTTCTATCAATGAGTCATGCTTTCAGAATAATGATGGTACAGGAAGTGACTGATGATACGTGGGTGAGATTCTATTTTTTTTAGAAGTCACATGAGAAAAAAAAAACAGTTCAGTAAGTACACTTCTGAAGCATTCTTCCCCCACTCTGTCCAGGGCTTCCGCAAATGCCCAGACTGCCTCTGACTAACTCAGATCCCGTCTGCTTTCCACCCTCCTGCTGCAGACATGCCAGAGCTGAGGAACAGTGTTCTCTTTGAATAACCCACATCCCTCCACACCTCTATCCCTTGTCACTGGTTTATTATTGATTCAAAACAACATTTCATTCTTTACCCTCACTTTCAACAATCCTTGATGCCTTTCAAACAGCTGATGTAATACTACCTTCTTGAAAGTTTCACAGATTCCCATGAGCATAATCCATGCCCACTTGCCATAGTTCATTCGTCATATCTTCAGTAGACAAGAGTCCAGTATACCTTGTTCTGTGGAGTATTCCTCTCATGCCTACTAAATTCAGATCTAGTTAAAGCCTAGGAAAAAAATCACTTCATTCCCATTTATTATATATGTTAAGTTTCAGAAAGTCTACAGTTTTATACACACACACACACACAACCCTGGGCTTCCAGACACTACCAAATATCTAGGATAAACCCTTAGATTATATTCCACATTCAGAAAGACCACTGTGGCATGGGGGTTTAGATACAAGTATCTATTTGGCAAACTAAAAGTGGGGAAATGAGGCAAAGGAAAAGGTAAAGAAAGAGAGCAAAAGGGGTTGCTTAATGACAAAAAAAAGATTCCTGTTGTGGAAACTGAGGCTCGGACCTCTCTGGAAAACTGTGCCTGGGGATGTCACATTGCAATGAGCAGTCAGGAAGGATAGAAATCTCTCTACCCTCCATGTTGAGGGCTGCTGCAGGGATTAAGATGGAAGATTAACTAGAAGTCACTCTTGCAGACCCAGCATCCCTCTAAGTAGCCAGATAAGCCCCCAATGCAGTGCCCCAAATGCTGAGGCAGGTTGTCAAGACACTGCAACCACCCAGCACTGCACATGACCATCAGGGTGGCCAGAAGACAGAAGCAGGGCAGCTACAGGCCTACAGGCCTTACCCAACTGCTGCTCAGCTTATTTAGTCTGTTTCAACAAGTCTGCTTGTTGTCCTTAACCAGAATGAATGTTGAAAAAGGTACACTGCATTTACTGTTCTCTCAGACAACTAAAGGAAGTATGTGTTTGCAGGTAAGTGGTTTTATTGTGAGTGTGTGTATGTGTGGGCGTGTGTGAATTGTCAATATACAAAAAGGCTTTATTATCATGAGGAAATTAGATTGATCCTCATATAAGCTAATCTCTAAGACTAGGTTTTGAGTGTACTATTCTATTCCCTTAAGATTTTTAAATTTCCTTGGGGGCCTGAAGAGATGCTCAACAGTTAGGAGCACTAGAACCTGGCTTAAATTCCCAGCACCCACAGGGCAGCACACAAATGTCTGTAACTCCAGTTTCAGGGGATCTGACATTCTCACAAAGACATACATGAAAGAAGAACACTAATGCACATAATATAAAAATAAATAAATCATTTTTAAAAGATCTTTATAACTCCAATTCTAAGGAGTAGATGGTTAATGATTGTAGAAAAATTATGAAATACACAAGATGAACTCGAAAAAATAAAATAAGTTCTTAGTCCCACCTAGTCCTAGTATGGAAAAATAGCATGGTATAATCCTGTTTGTAAGACTTAAACACTTACCTTACGTTTATTGCCCATTGCTTCACCTGAGGCAAATTTATTGAGCTTGCTGATTGTTCATGGGCAGACTTACTTCCTAGCAAGTCATTGTCAGATGGGAAGGAATATTTCTGTTTACTCTTTATGACTGACTTCTAATTATCCAGCAGGATATAATTAGATAAGGGCATGGTGCCTGGCATTAGTAATTGAAACATGTATAAGCTTCATCTTTGTCCTAACATGATAATGTTTTAAGTTATCTGTAATTCTACACACCCTCTAGCAATATTTATAGCTTCAGTATTTTTGAAGTCTATGTCTGTGCTATTATCATATGAAACTCAAAGATTTATAGATGATATATTGACTAAAAGCATGCATATGATTACTAGGCATTTCTTGAATGTCTTGTAACTATAACAAGTTTGGTCAGCTATGACGCTCTGAGAAAATCCATAATTGAAGTCTCCTCTCTATGCATTACAAAATAGGAAATATAAATTTTACTATATGCTATGCAAAGAATTTTGAGATTGAAAATTTGCTAGAGATGGAACAATAAAGAACCTGTGTATTCAGAGTATAAACACATAGACACTATGTTCGGTTCCAGTGAGTACAGTGGAACAAACTTTCTATTGTAATTTCTAGCATCTCCAAGGAAGTATTGACTCAGAATCCAGCCACAAATGTACATACATAAAGCATCCCTTGGTCTAAGTCCTCTTTTTTTTGGCATCTGCACATGTGCCTTCTTAATGCTTACAGTGAATACAATATTGGCAAATTATGTTTTAGTCACACTTAATTGTAGTATTTTCTGTCACCAACAAAATGGAATGACAAAAAAAACGAGAAAATCTATAACAATGCACACAATCTATTGCAAGCTGCATTCTTGATACTTAGTGTTCTTTGAATAGCTGAGACTTTTCAGATCCAGAAATATATAACCCTGTAACTACAAAAAATCATGAAGAAAGAATGTTGAAGGAAATGTATTTGGGTTCTTTGTGACACTTCTTCAGTGTGTCAGCATGGTGAGAAATATTAGAACAAAGCCGAGTGTGAAGCAGGTTCTTCAAGTAGTGAGGAATTCTTGCTCCTAGGCTCCATCCTGATGAGTCAAGGAAACTTGCTAAAGTTTCACTATGAAGCCAGAACTGTGGGTTTTGCTAAAGGTATGTGTGCACAACTGTCAATCTCATCTAGATATTAGGTTACCTAGGTTATTCCAGCTCTCACTGAAGAACTTCACACTTTAACCACCCCCTTTCCTGGTTTTAACATTTAAAAATTTGCTTCTCCTATAAAATAAAAGTTTTGTTCCATGTTCAGATAGCAAGTTTACAAATAATTGTGTGTGTTGAAATCTGTGGTCAAGTTGGAAACTGATATATTATTTTTTGTCATATCAAGATTATTTTCACTTACAGTAGTGAAGAGTTACAAGATGACATTCATTTTACAGATTAAGAAACTAGTTCCTTCTTGAAGGTGTTAATTACTATGGATCACCAAGAAATCTACATTCTGGGACACGATTATAGATTAAAACAATCCTACCATTTTTATGTAAATTTAGTGCTATAGAAGTCTTTTTCTTCAAAAAATATCATCAATTTTTAACATAAAAAGAATAAAAGAAGTAGGTGAGAAGAAACTAGTTTTATTATCATTATATGTTTTCCATAATATTCTATTGCTTTCAGATGTTTTAGGAAGCTAAGCTTCTGTCTTTCTTCAACACCTCAGACTCCATACTATGCCACATTTAGGCAATAATTTTCTAAACCTAAAAATTACTACACTTTTAATAAGTACAATTTGTCCTGCATCTAAACTGAATAAGATTTAGAGTATCACAAGAACAATAATAATTACAACTGACTGATTAATGCTGCCAATTGCTTCAGTTCAATTTGGTACAACAGGTTCAATGCCTTGACTTGTACCAAAGACTTAAAGGGTTCTAGACTGTTGTTTCCATTACAACACACTTAAAATTCAATGTGTATTAGAAACGGAAATGACAGAATGCAATATGCATAGGAGAATATTTCATTGAATTAGATGCACTTAATAGACAATCAATCACTAAACTTCTACCTCATGCCAAGCATGATGATAGATCTCCCAAGCAGATTCTTTTTGGAGAGTGAGCTGGTTAGTTTCATCCAACTTGAAACATCAGTTGAGGAGGTGAGTTGGTAATATTGAACTGTGGAGCATTTTCTTGATTACTGATTGAGGTAGAAAGCCCAACCCACTGTGGTCAGTGCCTGTTCTAATAAAGTGGTTTTGTATTGGATAAGAAAACAAGTTGAGCAAGCCAGTAGGCAGCTTTCTTTCATGCTTGCTACTTCAGTTACTGATTCTAGGTTTCTGCTTTGGGTTCCTGACCTGACTTCCCTCAATTATGGATGTGATGTGGAAGTGTAATCATTACTAATCTTTTCTTTCCCCAAGTGGCTTTTAGTCATGGTGTTTTTTTTTATCACAACAACACATAAAAGTAACTAGGACAGAGAATGTCTTCACATTATCAATTAATTAAATACTATATATAAGATCTCTAAACATGTATGTATATATGCATATATTCTTTATACATGCATATATAATAAATATACTAACTGGGTGAGGTGGAAGTAAGATGATTATAACTTATGTCAATTTTAAATTAAATATTCTAAAATTATTTCCAATTTATTTTGTTTTGAAGAATAATGATGCTATTATAATTTTTTCTGGTGATAAAACATATCTTTTCTGTTTCCATCATGAAGGTATGTTTGATAAATGATTCTCTGGGTAATATTAAATTTGCATCGTGTTGGTATAACCTTAACAAAGAAAATAGATATTAAAGAACTGCTTTTAATAACATAATAAATTTAAGCCCACTTAGGCATCAAGTATTCATTAGATGTTGTAAGCCCTGACTTTCATAAATTATCCTGCACTACAACACAAAGCAGAAGATCAGTATTGCGGTTTTCTTTATCTGTATCATAAACTCTTAAGACTGTGATTGCCCCATTTTGCTATCAGACCATGTCATATGATGGACTATAAGAAAATATTAAGGATTATAAGTCATAAGAAAAAGTTTTTGTGAACTATACACTGCAGTTCAAAGATTATAAACATGATGCATCATTAGAAGTCATATATTTGCTTGCACAGAAATGAGATTACATTACAAACCTTAGAAAGAATCATGTGCCAGTGCCAACAAGTGGGTATAAAAGGTTTGTCCATGCATTTGATTCATTTTACAAATACATAAAATAATATGCTCCTTATTAACCCATTGCTAACTACTCAGCTTTTGTATCATATAATTAGAAAAGAGGTTTTGTGGCTCTGATACCATTACAGGAGCAGGGGGCAAGTGTTCAGTTACAGAGCTAAGGCAAAAGCTGACTTTGATATCAACAATGACAATTGTGCAGTCAACAGCTGATGTGGGATTCCCTTCTGTATGCTATGAATATGTCTTATTGCCATTGGTTAATAAATAAGCCTTTTGGACCTATGACAGGACAGAATAGAGCTAGGTGGGAAAACTGAACTAAATACTGGGAAAAGAAGGCAAAGTCAGTGATATGCCATGTAGCCACCAGAGGAGAAAGATGCGAGCTGCCGTGCGGGAACCTTACCAGTAAGCCAAGCCTCGTGGTAAAATATAAAATAATAGGAATGGGTTCATTTAAGATGTAAGAGCTAGCTAAGAATATGCTAGAATCATTGGCCAAGCAGTGTTACAAAAAGTATAGTTTCTGTGTGATTATTTTGGAACTGGGTGAACAGGAAACAAAAGAGCAACATCTGACTACAAACAGCATATGATAATATACCTAGAAATGGTTCATGTCAAACTCTAGATTATTCTTACTTTAAGATGTCTAACTTTTCAAAGACCCTGACATTATCAGGTATGTAAGGCATTCTTCACAGTATGCCTCTATGAGAGGATGCTTTCCCATTTTACTGATGTGAGAACTGAGCCTACAAGGTGTGAAGTAACTTGCCCAACCTCATACAGGAGGGCAGTATACAAGATGTGCAATTTTGAATTGCTGTATCATTTGTCCCCAAGCATGCGTGTCCATATTCATCCCACCACTCCCACTAAATCAAGCCTGGAGCGCTAAGTGTTGAGTATGTGGTACATGTTTAGCATTCCATTCACTGCAGCAATGAAAATAACGTAAGTTTTTTTCAGTATATTAGGGTGCGATAGATGTAGTAGAGACACTCCCTTGCCTTTCTATTTCAACTTTGCTCCTAGAATAGGCAATTAAATGGTGGCAGAAACATGTAAATTGCTCTGGTCATAGATTTTGTAATGGTAGTCATTTGAGGCTATGTTTTCATAATCCATATACCTTATTTTGTAAGCAGTGCTTAATGAAGGTATTTAAAAGTAGGTGAGATTGATTTAGATCATTTACTCCACCCAAAGATCCTGAACTTGACACACGTGGACCATATTAACCCAACCTGATTTTCAGTATCAGAATCTACTGGGACTACAGCCAACAAGAAAAAATAACAACTGCCTAATGTAGTAGAAATAACATCATATATACATAGTCAGCCAGGCAGAAATGTACTTTAGGAAAGTGACATTGATCTTGGGCCAAGACAGACAGCATTTGTGCAACTACTCAGCACAAAATGAACCTTTGATGAACAGCAGGGAAGAAACAAGAACAAGGAATAGGGGGCTGTGATGGAGGTGGGTCTTGTATTAATCTGTTGCTTTCATTGGTTAATTAATAAAGAAACTGCTTAGGCCCATTTGATAGGCCAACCCTTAGGTGGGTGGAGTAGACAAAACAGAATGCTGGGAGAAAGAAGCAGATTCAAGGAGTCGCCATGATTCTCCCACTCCAGACAGACGCAGGTTAAGATCTTTTCTGGTAAGCCAGCTCGTGGTGCTACACAGAATATTAGAAATGGGTTAGATCAATATTTAAGAGCTAGCCAATAAGAGGCTGGAACTAATGGGCCAAGCAGTGTTTAAAAGAATACAGTTTTCTGTGTAATTATTTCGGGGCATAAGTTAGCCATGCGGGCGGCTGGGTGCTGGGGATGCGGCCCAGCCGCTCTTATTACAACACGCGGCCCAGCCGCTCTTATTACAACAGGGCTTGAGAGATGGCTCAGAGGTTAAGAGCATTACCTGCTCTTCCAAAGGTCCTGAGTTCAATTCCCAGCAACCACATGATGATTCACAGCCATCTGTAATGATGTCTGGTGCCCTCTTCTGGCCTGCAGGCAAACATGAAGACAGAATATTGTATACATAATAAATAAATTTAAAAAAAAAAAAAAAGAACAAGGAATAGCTTGTGACATTGTCTAGTGAGACCTGCAGAGGTTCAGTTTGACTTAATGCCATAAGCAACAAGTATCTCTCACAAGAATTCGTCCATGCCATATCTGAATGCTAGTATACATCTGTGATGGAACTCTTCCAAGATTAGGACTGGAATACATATGTTTGCTTTATTTAAAAATATATTAGTGTGGGAGTGAAAGCAATCCCAGAACTGTAAAGTCTACATTAAAATTAAGACAAGAGAATTGAGACTTTCATATTCACTTTCTAATAATACCAGCATACAGAACCTTGACAATATACTCTAATGGAGCCTTCAGTGAGCATCAAAGGAGTTTGAGCTGTCTAGAAAACTCAAGGATATCCATACAAATCTAAATTCTAAAATCATGGGTCTACAGAAATTAGTAAAAAATAATTTTAAAATAATGGTGTTGTTGGAAACAAGACATGATGTATGGTCTACTGCAGACTTTCTATTGTTTAGAAAATGAGATTTTTAATTTTATCAGTTTTCGCTTTGACTTAAAGGAGCCCTTAAGTTCCTCAGACAATCTGCTGATATATTCTGCTATGATAGAGCCTTGTCTTGGTCTGCGCAACCACAACACATTCACTATTCTAGTGGTGAATGCTTCCTAGGGCAGAACCTTTCATTGATTGCATCATCCGGATGTCACTGCACAGCAGCAGCTGTCAGGGAGAAATCTGGGTGGTGGTGATATACAGACAAATTGAGTAGAAGGACGGAAGTTGGTTAATTTGGCCAGGCTGTTGCGTCCATGGAACATGTAATTGTAAGAAAGTACAAAGATATAGACAAGTAGCAGAAATGGAGATGGAAAGCGCCATTAACAAACTTCACCTCCCCTCTCTGCCCATGGAGAGACTCTAGGAAAGAAATCCTAATTGTCATGAAAAATCTATTTCTAGTCAACAAAATTATCTTAATCTCACCCTCAGCATTACCTATAATTATACTCCTTATTTCATTGCTAAACAGAGAGTTAGAAAGTATCTGCCTGAAAGTGTTCATTAGAAGATGAAGCTGAGACCCAGAAATGTTAAGTAATGTAAGGAAATCTACCTCACAGGTGAGTTGAAGAATCTCTTCTGAACAACTAGATCAGCTTTCTTCTTGTTCTCCAGCAGTGTTGGTCACTCTTGAATGTCACTCTTCAGCAGTTTCTGTTTGCCTTCACTTTGGGGCTCATCTTGGGCTTGTGCATGGTGATAGATATGGCTCTATTTTCATTCTTCTGCGTATTGATATCCAGTTATGCCAGCACCATTTGTTAAATGTGCTGTCTTGTTTTCCATTTTCTATATTTTGTTTCTTTGTCAAAAATCAGGTGTTCATAGGTGTGTGGATTAATATCTGGGTCTTCGATTCTGTTCCATTGGTCCTCCTGTCTGTTTTTATGCCAATACCAGGCTGTTTTCAGTGCTGTAGCTCTGTAGTAGATTTTGAAGTTAGGTATTGTGATGCCTCCAGAAGTTCTCTTATTGTACAGGATTGTATGGCTATCCTGGGTTTTTTGCTTTTCCATATGAAGCTGAGTTTTGTTTAATTTGAGGTCTGTGAAGAAGTTTTTTTCATCTTGGAGCTACCAGTGTAATTTCCCATCTAAATTAACTTGGTTATTGTATAATAAACTTACATAAAGAAAAATCTGTACCTTTTAATATCACAAATATAAAACCAAAGCTCTTATGATAATTATAAATAAGTAATAAGAAATAGTTACATCATAGAGCTTAGATGGGAACAGTTAGTGAATGGACAAGGAACCTGGGTGTTCTGGAAAATCCGTGCTATATCCTTGTAAATCTAAAGTCTAAAGTCATGATACCACGCCTCTTAATGACACTGAGGTTTCCCTGAGATTCTCTGCTTTCATTTTCTATTCCAAAGAAATATGTTGTCTGAAATGAGAAGGCATATAAGCTACTACAACCCTTCTAGAATTTAGAAGTATAGTCAAAAATAATAATATATGATACCATTTTAATATCCTTATCAAAAGATCTGAAATTAGAAATGCTCCCAGATTCAAAATCTTTTGAGAGCTGGCGTGATGCTGTCAGTGGAAAATCCTACACCTGACCCCATGTGATGGATCCCAGTCAAAACACTAGCGCCTCACATTTTATTCAGGATACTCAGGTTAGAAAAGACCTCAGTCTTCTCTATCTTCCTCAGCTGCGATATGTCTGTTCCAGGCATACCCATTCCTCCATGTTATCAAAAGAAAAACCCCAAATCTATGGTCCTACGCATTTTATATAATGAGTATTAAACCTACATTGTATTATAGTCAGTGTGCACCTGATGTCTAACCTGCTTTCTTAAACCCTTTTTCACAACCGAGACTTTGCTCCCTTTTTTTTTTTTTTTTTGGCTTTTCAAGACAGTTTCTCTGTAGCTTTGGAGCCTGTCCTGGAACTAGCTCTTGTAGACCAGGCTAGCCTCAAACTCACAAGACATCTGCCTGCCTTTGTCTTCCGAGAACTGAGACTAAAGGTATGCTGCAGCCACCACCTGGCAAGACTCTCCTTTTAATATAGTCACAGAGATTAAAATTTTTCAACAGTGACTTTGTCTTTATGTGGTTCACTGCCAAGTAAAGCTGTAGCCACAGAACTCACAAGATCCCAATATCATTATCATGGTATGACCAGTACTGCCTACCCCATATTTATATTAAAAAAAAAAAAAAAAAAAAAAAAAAAAAAACACTGTGCAATGGTATCACATTAGGTTTGATAAATTGAGTCACTTGATTCTTTATTCCTGGTTATTTTGAAATTTTCAGTCTTTATTTTAAACTCTGTGGTGGTTTGAGTGAGATGCCCTCTGTAGTCTCAGATATCTGAGTACTAGGTTTTCTCTTTGTGGCATTCTTTGAATAGAATTTGAAGGCGTGGTCTTGCTGAAGAAAGTATGTCACTGGGATGGGCTTGGAGGTTTTAAAACGCTACATGTTTCTGTTGCCCCCTTTGCTTTCTGTTTGGGATTTGAGATGTGAGTCCTCAGCTCTTGGCTTCCAGCTCCAGCTGCCAAGTCTGTTGCCATGGCGTCCTTGTCATTATGGACCCTAACCCACTAGAACTTTAAGCCCCAAATAAACATTTTTGTAAGTCCCAGTCTTTGCCCTCCATCTTTGGAGGCCCTGTCCCTGTGCCTGCCAAGCCTTTACCCCTCCACTGAGGAGGGGCAAGACAGCTGCCTGCCCAAACCTTGACCCCTCCCCCAGTCTATTTAAACTTCTCCCTGGAAAGTCTCCATGTGGCCTCCCCTCCCTCCTTCCTCACCCCTCCCCCGTGGTCATGTTGGTGGCTTCCCGGTTTCCCTTGGGGCCACCCAAGAGCGTAGAAATCCCATTAAACCTGGATATTTTCTAATTTGGCTTGATTGGGATTTTTACGTTGGCTGAGAGCTTGTGTTTGGAAAATTTCTAACATTTGGAGGTTCTACCAAGGTAGGGCAGCCTTTCCCTGCAGCTTCCAGTCATGCATCGAAAGCACCCTAGTTTACCATCTGAGCTCTCAATGCCACACTAAAACCGGCTCCTGGACTAGAGCAGCTGCATCTTGGTGAGTCCTTTTTTCTTGTCTATGCTATAGGGTTTTGGGGGACCCATCTGTATTTACTTTTGTTGGTTATCAGACTCCTATGGAAACCGCGGGCCCATGCCAAGAGTCTGATCTCTGCCACTAGGCCAGAACTAGCTAAGGTGGATTTTGTTTGCTTTAGAGACTCCTAGCATTCAATATTCATAACCCAGCTAAGCCTAAGAGCTATTTTGGTGGACACGCTGTAATAGACTTAGGTCACGCAGTTGGGCATAGACTTTAAAATGGGCACTTACAGTTCAAAGCCAGATTCACTGTTGTCCCTGGGATGCCTCTTACAAAATCTTTATAAATTGGTGCTGTTCAATACAATCTGTCCCAAACAGCTAATTTACCTATGTACTAAGATTTGGCCTCAATACTTTCTTGACAATGGAACATGTTGGCCACCAGAAGAAAGTCTTGAGCTTACCATTCTCCGAGACCTAGGAAATTTTTGTCACCATAGGGACAAATGGGCAGAACTTGCATATGTCCTTGGTTTTGGGCTCTGCACTCTTGCTCCTCCCTCAGTAGCCAATGTCTAGCAGCACTGGTCTTGGTCGCTCGGCCTGCGATGCCTCCAAATTCCCCATCATCTGGGAATTGGGACCCCAACAATTCTAGCTGGACCATGCAGCCAAAGACACTGGCCCCTATCTGCCATCAACCTGGTGCCCCGCCCCCGGAAAAAAAAAACAGCTGAGTCTTCCCAACAGACAAGACTACAAGTGGTTAATCTACAAACTCTGGCCTTAGCTGTTGCCCTAAGGCCATGGGAAGGGGGACAAGGGAAGCCAACCACAAGGCTCTACCCTGATGGAGCCCAGCCTAAGTCAACCTCACAGGGAGGCTGTTACAAGTGTGGCCTATATGGTCATGTGACACAATATTGCACTGAACTGCCTCTAAGGTTATGCCCTATCTGTCAGCAACCTGGACACTGGAAATCACAATGCTCCCGTGTGGGCTTGTCCTCTATGCCACACCATGAAGGTCTGGCCTCACCAACATCAACACTTGAAACTATGTCAGACTTCGAACTTCTCAGCCTTGCAGAAAATTGATGCTGCCCAGACTTGGTATATCGTGTAACCCTATCCAAGCCTAAGGTAAAGCTGTAGGTAGCCAGTAAGTCCATTACTTTTCTTTTGGACATGGGAGCTACCTATTCTGTTCTAACATCTCACTCAGGCCTAACATTCCCCTCACCAGTTTTGGTTATGGGGGTAGACAAGACCCATTCCTCCCCACTTAAAACTTTGCCACTGTCCTACATTCTTGCAGGACAATTTTTCTAACTCCTAAGTCTCTCAAACTTTGATGAACAGGACCTCACACAACACCTGCCTTCTCACCTCCCCGAAGGAATAGATGCCTGGCATCTCCGGGATGACAGTACACAGGATGCCTTTCTAGCCACACCTCCCGCTGAGCATGGACCCACCAACACCCAGTTCTCCTCTTCCCCACGTTACTCCATACCTGCAGGAAGTAGCCAGACTTGAGTCAATGCCCCTTTTTCCTAAGAGAGCCTAAATATCACTTCAGATTTCTGTTACCCCTTATACAAAAAGTCTGGAATGTTACCTCCCGGTCTCTGGCCCTGTCCTTGTGCCTGCCAAACCTTGACCTCTTCCTCAAGGAGGGGCAAGGCAACCCACCAAACCTTGACCCCTCCCTTGAGGAGGGGCAAGACAGCCTGCCAAAACCTTCACCCCTCCCCTGAAGAGGGGCAAAACAGCTTACCAAAACCTTGACCCCTCCCCCAAGGAGAGGCAGGATAACCCAACAAAGCCTTGAACACTCCCCCAGTCTATTTAAACTGTTCCCAGGAAAGTCTCCGTGAGACCTTTTCTTATTCACCCCCTGGTGGTTGTGTTTGTGGCTTCCCAAGAGCACAGAAATCCCATTAAACCCGGACCTCCTTTAATTCAGCTCATTGTCGTTTGGCTTGATTTGGATTTATGTATAAGCAGAGAGCTCGTGTTAGGAAAATTCCTAACACTTTTTGTCTTAATTACAGTTTCTATTGATATGATAAGAACACCATGACCAAACCCAATTTGGGAAAGACAGGGTTTATTCCATTGTACAACCCTCAGGTTACATTCCATCACTGAGGAGAGTCAGGGCAGCAACTCAAGTCTGGAACTTGAAGGCATGAACTAAAGCAGAGGCCATGGAGGAGTCCTGCTCATGGGCTTGCTCCTCATGTGTGTTCATCATGGCCTAGTCATCCTCTTTTCTTATATAATTCAGTAACAACTGCCCAGGAGTGATACTGTCCACAGTAACCTGGGTTCTCCCACATCAGTCATTAATCAAGAAAAATGCCCTATGGATTTGCCTGCTGGCAAACTGATGGAGGTGTTTTCTTGATTGAGATTCTTCTTCCCAGATAACTCTAAAACAACCAGGAAATAAAGCTTTATGATACTCCTAACTGGATTTTGGGTCCAAAACAGAATTACTTGATTTAGATGGCTTAGTGCCAACTTAAAACTTTCTGAATTACAATCTTAGCAAGCTACAGCAAACATAGCTACCTGTTTTGCTCATGGTTGTCTGTGTATTTAGTTGGAAATAGAATTATATGTTAATTGATTGGTGTCCTCTTACAGCAGGAAAGAGACTCCTGACTCAGGGAACATATTAATAAATAGGGACACTTTCACTCAGTGCCCGGAAAGAGACTGAACTATGTGAAGTTATGCAATGCTGTGGGCTGAATGGGGTCTCTAAATTCACATGTGGGGAACCTAACCTCCAACCCAGCTGGTTCAGAAAGTAATGCCTTTGGAGAGGTATTTTGGTCAAGAGAACTGTGTCCCAATGAAAAGATTAGCACCATTACAAAGGGCTTGTTCGAGAGAGTTCATCTTTCTAATCTCCCCCTTTATCCCATGAAAGGACACAGCAAGGGGGTCCTCGATAGAGGACAGCACCTTAATTTCTGACATCATAACTTTCAAGATGTGAAAATTTAATTTTCATACTTTACAAATGGCCCAAATGTAAACAGATACACTCAAGAACTCTCAACCAACTATTAAATTTCATAGAATGGCTCTTTGGTTGAACATATATAGTCAGTATATACTACCCACTAACTCCAGGGTAAATACCGACAAGCTTGGCTTGTCTGTGCCTGATTTCTGCTCTTCTGGACTAGTGAGTTATAAATAAAGTAACCCACCTCCACTAAAAGCAAGTGGCATACTGAATAAAACATATCAAAGCCTGCTTATGCAATGAAAAGCATTTACCTTGGAATCAGAGACTGTAGTTTGAATAGCTAATTAGATCTATTTAATAGCTAGGAGAGAAATCACGCAACATATCATGTTTCCTCTCTCAGAAATGAAGGATAATTATTCTTTACTTCTGGATTGTAATGAGAATTAAGTTGAATTAATATTTTAGATGAGTTGGGCTAGACAAAATATTGCCTTAATTATTTTGTTCATTAAGATTTCATGATTGACTAACTTTTTTTTCTTCTCAAAACTTCCAAAATTAATACTGTAAATATATTTTTCCATGCTTCATCTCTAAATGGCACTTTAGAAAGTTAATAGTGAAAATATAGAAGACCATCTTCTTTTGGGAAATAAACTGACAAAACTGGTTTTTCAGAAACATTCTGCTCTGTATTCACATCTGTGGTTGCTGATATTCTTTGTCAACTTGATTGGATCTGGGATCACCTGAAAAGCACAAATCTGTAACAGTTAACTGAGGGAGCAGGTGTCTTCCCATAGAGTGGGTAGCATCCTCAGCTTCTGACCTAGAAATGATGAAGTCTGTGGGGAAATAAATACTGATTTTTTTTTCCCCTGTCGACTCTCATTCCTTGCTCATGAGTACATCTATCCTGTATCTACAGCTCTTGCATCGGGACCAGCCTTTTTTTGGCTTTCCAAAATCCTCTGGACCTTTGATGCCAGTTGAGTGTGTGGAGGAATCTGACCTCAGGGTCTGAACAGCTCACAGGTCTCAACTTTCCTTCCAGTGCGCAGACAACCATTCTTTCATTCAGAATCTGTCTTTACTATATATCTATATCTTTTTCTGAACACAGGAATCTTTAATCTGCTAACCAGCAGGGCTAGGATTAAAATGGCAGTTTTGGCAGCTGGCTCCACCCAATTCCTTGGCTTCCTGAGAGGCTAGCTTCATGGTGGAAGTACTGGTGGGAGCCACATTTATTGCCACAGTTCTGTGGAGTTTCTAGGTCCATGCATCACCAAGAAGCATATCAACTGCTGCTCACAAACACTATTTTTTTGGTGGCAGGGCCTCTTAAAAGAGTGGCATGGTTTTTGCTGCTAACACTGAGTCAGGAAGTCTCTCTTTTTCTTTTTTATTTATTAATAAAAACCTATCTTTTCTCATTTTACATACCAATCCCAGTTCCCACTCCTTCCTCTTCTCCTACTCCCCCACATTCCACCCTCCATCCACTCCTCAGAGAGGGTAAGGCTCAGGAAGCGTCTATTAAAGGAACAGCGCCTCTGCTTGCTGCCAGCAAACAGATCCCACCCAAGAAAATGCTGCTACCAAGAAGCTGTGCTTAACTCTGTTCTTTTGTGTCTAGAATCCCTTTCCAAGCTCTCTCAGGTTTAATGTGGATGTAGCTGTCAAATGTTGGTCACCATTTATAGATGGAAGTTTCTGTCCCTCCTGGTTCTATATCCGTTCCAGCCCATAAAAACACACAGAATCTTATATTAATTATAAACTGTTTGGCCTATTGCTCTGGCTTATTACTAACTAGCTCTGACAATTTAAATTAACCCATAATTCTTACCTATATTTAGCCACGTGACTTGGTACCTTTTATAAGTAAGGTATTCTCATCTTGCTTCCTCTGCATCTGGCTGACAACTCTGCTTTCCTCTTCCCAAAATTCTCCTAGTCTGATTGCCCTGCCTATACTTCCTGCCTGAATATTGGCCAATCAGCATTTTATTAAACCAACAAATTTTTACAGTATACAGGAGCATTGTCCCACAACATTGTCTTCACAGTGTACAAAAATAATATTTCACAACAGTTGTATTCATCTAGAGAACCCTGGCTGTAGCACAAATTCTAATTGTTCTTAATAATAAAAACTCAGAGTCAGATATTAAGTGATGAAAGCTAAAGAATCAGAGAAGCAGAGCAGTTAAGTCAGCCACTAGAGAGTCTAGCAATGCTCTGTCCAAAGGGACGATCCCATCTCTACAAAATTTTTAGACTGACTGCTGTCTCTATGAAACATCAGACTACATGCTCAGACTGAATTCTCCGACAGCATCTGTCTATACAAATCCTCAGACTGCCTCTTAGACTGAATGCTCAGACTGCATCTGAACTCCTGTGTCTTCCTGCCTAATATTCCCCTCTCGGCCCAGCCATATCACTCCTGTCTCCACCTCCCTAGTGCTGGGATTAAAGACATGTAATCCCAAATACTGGGATCATCTTTGTGTGAGCTCTGCTTCTCTTTTAGACAAATTTAATCTCACGTAGCCTAGGGAGGCCTTGAACTCACAGAGATCAGTCTGCCTCTGTCTCCCGAGTGTTGGAATTAAAGGTGCATGCCACCACTCCCAGGCCTGTATGGCTAACTAGTGACTTGGTTCTGTACTCTGATCTTCAAGAAAGTTTTATTTGTTAGATTACAAATAAAATATCACTGTACCTGACTAATACAACATCTACCTATTACTAAATTTTATGAATATTTTTAAAGAGAATTTTAAATAAATATTTATTGAACTTTCATATACCATAAGCTATGAAAAATAGATCAACACCAAAGCTATGAACAGGTAACTGATGTCTGGAGCTGGTGAGATGCTGAGCCAATAAAGATGCCCACCTATAAACCTGACAACCCTAGGTTGAGCTCCAAGATCCATAGGGAACAGAAAATCAACTCCCCCAGTATTGTCTTCTAACTTTCACACCTGTATCATGGCATGCACGCACACATACATGAACACACACACAATTGATAATATACAGTTTTTGAAAGCAGGTGCTATTTTAAAATGCATTAAGCAAGAATTAATTATGCAATTAGTTTAATTAATCTTTATCAAGTAATATAAATCACATCACTCTTTTTATTAATATTTGATAGGAGATTAAGCATGATTTCTCACGTAATTATAGCATGGTTTCAGGTTTGGGTATATAAAAGGCATATTCCCATATGTGATGTGAATATACCATAAACAAATATAAATAATACAAATACAATTGTTAATATAGCCAAGAAAATAATAAGGAACACTTAGCCAACCAGTATTAAAACCAAGTGAGGATTTAATTTTATATATTATGACCTAGATTAGAAATAATTTATTATATTTTTATTTTGCTTAGCTTTTTGGTTTTTGTGTTTTATGTTGTTTGTTTGTTTCTTTTGTTTGTTTTTCCAGACAGGGTTTTTCAGACAGCTTTGAAGTCTGTCCTGGAACTAGCTCTCGTTGACCAGGCTGACCTCGAATTCACAGAGATCTTCCTGCCTCTGCCTCCCAAGTGCTGGGATTAAGGTTTATGCCACCACTGCTTGGCTCATAAATTATATTCTAATTGTTTTTCTGGATATTCTGTATTCAGGCTTCCAAATGTTTCTTAAATTTCATTTCCAAGCTATCATATGCTAAAATGAAGGCCTGGGAAAACCGAGCTCAGCCAGCTCCAGCACTTCTGTGCACACAATCTATGTCATTTCACCAACGTCCCATTGCGATGGTCTCCTTGCATCAAATGTGCTTGGATTCAAAAGTGAATACCTGTAATTGCTGTGTGTAAGACTCTAGAGGAGGCTTCCTAACTGTCCTGGCCTGGCTGTTTTCATTAGAATCAGCTGGAATGACCATTAATAAAGCAATCTTCTATGTCCTATCACCCCAAGTTTTTAGTAAACAGAATAAATGACTCCTTAGAGACAACAGGTCAAAATTCCCAAATCTGTTGACTATTTTGGTTGACAAGTGAGTAGGTTGCAGATGGAATTAAGATTGCCAGTCAGCTGACCTTAAAATATGGAGAGTATCCAGGTTCCCACATGCTTTGTAAAAGGAGGATAAGCCGTCAAAGAGAGTCCCAGCTGGGAAGATGGAGGAAGCAGACTGAGCATGCTTTCCAGGAGCTGCCAAGGGTAAAGAGATAATTATCCTGTAAGACTCCAGAAAGGGAGCCAACATAACCCAAAAGAGCCATCTTAAATTATATTCTAGTTTACAAAAAGAGGAAGGTCACACAGTTTTGTTATTTAAGCCTCTAAGATTATAGTAATTACTTCAATAAAAATTAATGACAAATCAAGATTTTGGGATATAGGAAAATTTGCCTTTTGTCGTCTCCCAGATGACTCTTTTGTATGTTAATATTTTTGAAAATTACTAACCTTGGAAGAGGAGAAGTGGTTTAGTAGTTAAAAGTGCTTGGTGTTCTTACAGAGGACCCTAGCACCCATGTCAAATAATTCATAATCATTTGTAACTCTCTCCTGGCCTCTAAGTGAACATACACATACACACACACACGTGCACAAAAATACAGTATCTGTTGTGGAATATTATTTTAAGATGTGTTGCATTTTTTTATGCTGTGTAACATTTGTTTTAATGATGCAAAGATGAGTTGCATTCTTTCATATAGCATTGTTTAACTCTCTGAAGCTATGTTACTGTGCCTGTCTAAAACACCTGATTGATCTAATAAAGAACTGAACAACCCATAGCGAGTCAGGGGAAAGGATAAGCAGGGCTGGAAGGCAGAGAGAATAAAGGGGAGGATAAATCTGGGGAAAAGAAGGACCAAGAGAAGGAGAATGACATTAGTGGCCAATCACCCAGCTACACAGCAAGCCAAGGAGAAAGAAGGGAAAAAAAGGTATACAGAAGTAGGTAGAGAAAGGTAAAAGCCCAGACATAAAAGATAGATGGGATAATTTAAATTAAGAAAAACTAGCTAATAACAAATCACACTAAGGCTGGGTATTCAAAAGAAAGAGTAAGCCTCCATGTATTTATCTAGAAGTTAGGTGGTGGGCCCCCTAAAAGAGCCAAAAGAGTAAGAAAGAGGGGGGAAAAAGCAAAAACAAAAAGTAAAAATACCACATCTTTTAAAAACTTTACTAATTTGAGTTTTCCTTTTTTAAACATTAAAGATATCTTAAAAGAAAGATAAATTTCTTATTCTGACTAAATAAAAAAAACAAGTATGATAAGAGTCATTAGACTTTGGTTTAACTGTGGGCTTAAATAAGTGAAGAAACAAGACAGTAAATTTTACCCTAGCCCTAAAAAACATTTAAAAATTAAAATCAAATTTGAAAATGTGTTCAGTGATTTACACTGAACCCTCCTTACTTGGGTTTTTAAACAGAAAGTAGTAGGTACTCTCATTTAAAACCCAGAGGATTTAAAGAAGGGAAATATTCATATTAACAAGAATATATTAGTTATGGTTAGAAAACTAATTTCTAATTTTCAAGGTTGAATAGGATTAAATACACAGTGTTAGTATTCAGGCATCTGTACTGGCCTGCTCTTGGGGTTCTGGCAGGCCACTCCTCAGCTGTAGCCACTAAAAGCGTCGTGTGTGTGTGTGTGTGTGTGTGTGTGTGTGTGTGTGTGTCTTCTCTTCTCTTCTGCTACTCCTGTCCGCAGAGGCCAGACTCCCCTCTTCCTGATACTTTTCCCATTCACTTTCTCCCCATAAGAAACCTGAGCTCTGTCGCATGGCGTCTTTCTCTCTCATGCAACTTTTTAAAAATTACAACATATAGGAAGCATTTAGGTAGATAATATCTAGAAAAAAACAAAATATTATTAAGAGGCGGGGCCTAGGACTATAGTTCAATTATAAAGTGACTACTTAACATATTCAGAACCAGCACTAAAAGAAAAGAAAGTAAAGGGGGAAATCACCTAAATAAGAGACAAAAGTCTAAAATGGGCAGTGACTCCAATTTAACTAACAAGTGGCAGGGGCCAGTTGGAGTTTTAAGAACTTAATGGGCATGAAGAACAAGAATTTCCATGTAATCATGTGTCAAGCTTTATTGTGCACATGGATTGCATTAATTAACACCAGGAAAGTTTTCACCAAATTGGGTTGTGCTTAAACATGCCAAAAATAAACCACTCAGGATCAGACTCCCAAAGTTTGAGCCAACTCCAGTTACTGAGTCATGTTGCCCCTAACTACCTTCTTGCCTCTGGTGGAGCATTATTCTGCAGGCTGTAGAAGTCACAGAAATCCCTAAAACTGGTGCCCAATGTGTAGAGCTTGACCCCCGGAGAAGACATGAAAATTTTTCTTTAAGTAGAAGCAGAGGGTAGGAATTCAGTCCTCTTAGCCAAGGAGTTGCAACCGCAAGTGAGAGCGTGAACTAACAAGGGTTTCCCCCAGTCCTCTGAGGCAACGCATTTTATACAGTTATCAAGCTCTCTGTTAAAGATCCAGAGAAGCAAAACACTAAGAAACAGCTCTGCAACTTTATACAAGTCACTGTAAAATTGAATTCTGAATAGTTTGAGTCCTAAACAAGGAACCATTGATGTTGAAATTGAAAACACATAGGAGTTAATGCAAAAAAAAAAAACCCATAATAAAAATCTCTTTCAATTATTTTTCATTCTGAACTACAGAGATGTATCGCTTGGACCCTCTAAGGAGGATCAATGAAACAAACAAACAAACAAACAAACACCTCTGTTGGATACATGCAGGCAGGTTTTGGCAAGGCAGACCACGTGAACTCCAAAGCCTCTCTGACTACCTGGTGGTCACTGAGCCAGGTGTGTTTCAGGCATGCCCATGTGTCCTCTGGTCTCAAGGCCCTTTCAGATGCCTGGGTCCACAGAACACTGAAAAGAGACTAATTTTCATTGCCTGAGTTTTAAGGAGTAGGCAGGGCTCCACAGGTGCTTGAGCAACAGGCGTAGACTGCACCAGGGCTCCACACTTGGATAAGGAACGGGCCTGGACTGCCGCAGGCTCCACAGTTGCTTGAGCAACAGGCGTAGACTGCACCAGGGCTCCACACTTGGATAAGGAACGGGCCTGGACTGCCGCAGGGCTCCACACTTTTATCATCAACAACAGGCCTGTGCTGAACCAGGGCTCCACAGTTCTTTGAGCAAAGGCCTGGGCTGCCCCTGGGCCCCACAGTTCTTTGAGCAAAGGCCTGGGCTGCCCCTGGGCCCCACAGTTGTTTGAACAAAGGCCTGGGCTGCCCCAGGCCTAGCTTTTGTTTTCCCTCACAGCAGGAATGAGCCAGTATTGATTGATCTATGGGCCCCTTCTTTGGGAAAAATTAAAATAGGCCAAAATTCTACTATAGGAACAATTATGACAGGGGTATATAGAACTTCAGCTGGTCTTTGAAATCCCCCTATTTTTGTATTCATAAGTGTGTTGGGGTGGAATTTGACTGTTACATGATCTTAGAGACATAAATGCTACTATGTGAACAAAGGGGACCTTCCAACTACATTTCCCTGCTCCTATGATTCCTCAAAGACATTAATTATTATACTTTACTTAAATGCCTGATTTCTCTCTATTCCTTTACATCCTGCTTCTGGCCAACTAAAGATGAAGTTGGTAGCCAGGCTGAAGACACTAGGGATAGCCAGAGTGGTCAAGACCCCTGACCTCAGGAGAACAAAAAAAGCTGAGAGGCAGAGATGGTTCTTCAAAATCCAGACTCAGCCATTTATTTAAATTTCGGTAACAGTTTATTGGATAGACTGAGGAGGAAGCAGAGTTTTCCAGTCACATGGGTAGCTTTGGAGCTCTGGTTTGCACATCCTCACCCCAAATGGATATTCTGAAAAAAACACCAAAGCTCAACAGTAACGGATCAAAAGTATAAATTAGCCAACAAAGGCCAGAGGTGCCCTGAGAATAAAAACCGGCCTAACTTGGGTAGAAAGGAATGTTGCTGAAGGATTATGAATGCAGAGAGAGTATAGGGGAACGATGGAAATATTTGAGATGGGGTCCTAGAGAATGGAGTCTAGTCAATGAAAAGTGGGAGTCAGTGGGACCTGAGCTTGGACACAGAAACAGAAGAAAGGTTTAGCACACTCTTTCAGCTGAGTTTCCTTGCCTTGATAATAAAAAGTGAATAGAAAAGTAAAAGCAATCCTATTGAAACACGGCAGTATAACGAACTGCCGGCTGCTCTATCTCGAGAGCACAAGCAGGGAGAGCCTGCCTAGAAGAGAAGCTGGGGCAGCCCTGGCTGTTGATGGTAGAAGGTTGCTCCAAAGGGTTGGTGCAATGACTTGTCTGTTACTGAGTGTTAGGTATTTTCTGAAGACGAGCCTCTCTGCTGATGTAAATAATTCCAATCAGACAAAACCAGATCGAATTAAAGATGCCCATGTTTAATGGAATGCTCCCGGGTGGCCCCAGGGAAACATGAAGGGGGAAAGAGAGAGAGAAGGGGAGAGCACGTGAAACCTGGAGACCGTGTGTTCATTTTCTGGGTGGCAGTTTAAATAGTCTGTGGGAGTGGTCCTGACCTTCCTTGGGGAGCAGTTATCATTTGGCAGGCTTTCTTGACCCTCCCTGGGGAGGGGTCACCATTTGGCAGACTTTCTCAGAGGTGGAGTTTGAACTAAGGTATAAGATTTTATACCAGGAGCTGAAGTGAAGCCCCCCAGCCAAACAATCCAGACTTTTTGTATAAAGGGGCGTTAAAGAGCTGAGGTGATGATTTCAACCACTCTAGGCTTTTTAGATAAAGGGGTGTCAGCAAGCTGAGGTGAAGTCCCTCCACCAAACACTTTAGACTTCTTGGATAAACGGGCACTGGCTTAAATCTGGATGCTTCCTGTGGGCATGGGACGATGTAGGAGAGGGGAGAGCTGGGAGTTGGTGGGCTCACGCTCAGCGAGAGGTGTGGCTGGAGTAGCATTCGGTTTACTGTCATCCTGCAGACCTCAGGCAGCTATTTCTTGAGGGAGATGAAAAGGCAGGTGGCTAGGAGAAAAAAATATATTGCTATTATTGGCCCCAGGAATGGAGCTAGCCATGGGAAGTCACTAACTGTCAGAAGTGCCCTGGTTGTACAGACGAGGCTCGGGTGTACAAGTGGGGCACAATAGCAGATACAACCAGATTTTAGTTGGTAGGTGTTCTTGATCCAGGAGAGTTAGTACCAATGGTGAAGTTCCATGAGCTGATGCAGGTGTTGGCATTGTCTGGAAAGGGCTTTGGAAGTTGGTCTTGGCCCAGACAGCAGGAGTGCCCTGTAAAATATGCTTGAAAATGGGTGGGGTTAAAATAGGCTCTGGAGACTGTTAGTTTTTTACCAGACCAGATTTCTTGATACAGCAGGAGAACTTTTTCCCAGGAACCTGTAGGTATCTCTAAAACAACTGAACAGATTTACATCTTGGTGTCATAGAAAAAGGCTATTGCTTTAGAAGACAAGTAAAGGGAATCGGGAACTCTGAGCCTCTGAAGACACAACTGAAACCTGTTAGTCCTGGACTATGAAGCCTGTTAAAGAGGCACACTTAACAAATGAAGTGATAAGTTACTAGTACCTTAAGTCATCAAATGCCATTAGACAGATATAAGAGGGATAAATGAGCAGAAATAAGACTGCTTTTTTTTTAGCTACACAGGCAATCCCAAGTCTCTTCTTAGCCCTTAGAGAACACCAGCCTAGAAATAGTGCTTGCCGTTAGCTGCTGAGTACAAAGCTGCCCAAAGATTTTCCTGTGGGGAGAAGATTTAGTCTACCTGTCTTGGCAGGATGAGAAGATCGATTCCTAGGGTGGCATTCAGGAAGCTGAAGAGGTGGAAGGTCACTTTTTGCTGTGTGGGTGACTTTGCCAAATCCAAAGGCAAGTGTCAAAGTGGAAGGTCTTTTGTAACCATGTATCTTTTTTGAGGAGCTATAGGGTACTGGGGGAGCTGGCATGTCTCTGTTAGAAGCTCTTTTGGTAAATGCCATACTCTCAGGTCTGTAAAGGCTTGAGAATTGGTACCATTACTTGTTATATTTAAAGTAGACATATAAGCTAAATTTAGACATGTATTTTATCCAATTAGTTACAGCTTACCAATGCTAGTAAATGTAAGAAGATTAAAGGAATATTTTAATAAGTCAAAGAATACTAGCACACATGGGTACTTTTACCCATGATGGTGGTGGGGTCAAAATGGAGGCTACCCACATGTTTGTATTTTTCCAGAGCTGTTGTATAACAGAGTTATAAGTTTTACAGATCTTAAAACATGCACATATACACACAGAGAAATAAAACAAGCATACTGTGAAATCAAACACAAATACTCACAGAGACATAAAGTAAGCATACTGTGGCCACATTATTTTAACAAACAAATATAACTTTTTTTAGGAACCTGTGTCAACTGACTGACATAAAAATCCTGATATAGGCAAGGGGCAGAAGCCAGGGAAGCACAGAAGTGGTCTCATTAAGGACCAGATTAGCATGCGCTGCAAGAGGAAACAAAAACAAAGAAGGAACACCTATAGAGCTTTAGAAAGAATGTGGAAGATGGATCAAGAACCATTGTAGAGAACAAACAGCTAGAGAAGTAGGGAGGGGCGTGGGGAATGGGAGTGGGGACAGGAGCACACATCTAGAAACCATGGGCTTTTGGAGCCTTGTTTGTTTTTATGTTAGGTGTTAGAGAGCCCCAATTTAAAAGAATTTATTGTAAAAGGCAGCTCAAGGGTGTTTGAGGATCCAGCTTTGAATCACAAGAACCCATTTAGAAACCTACGCCAAATCTTGGGACTCAAGCTTGTCACAATGTGTCCACCGGGACAGGGCTCATGAGTCAGAAACAGAGGGTCATGACGTCTCTATCCACTCAGTCCTGTCTCAGCGAGGCCTGGCTCACCACTTGAATCAGGCATTCCGCACAATGGTGACTTCCATGGAAAGCCCGAAAACCGACAAAAACAAGTGAAATGGGTCCCTGAACCCTAACGGCATGTATTCAAAAGAGGGTAGTAGCCGAGATGAAGTCAATCTTAGCCTGGCAGAGCAAGAGCACGCACAAGAAGAATGTTTTCCAACACACGGCCCTGGGCCTCTGGGAACACTCCCTCACCCCTGGTGGAACCTCCAAATGTTAGGTATTTTGTTAAGTCGAACCTCTCCACAGACGGAAATAATTCCAATCAGACCAAATTAAACCAAATTAAAGATGCCCATGTTTAATGCAATACTCTCAGGTGGCCCCGGGAAAATGTGGAGAGGGAAAGAAAGAGAGAGAAGGGAAGACCACAGGAAACCTAGAGATCTTGTGTTCATTCTCTGGGGGAGCAGTTTAAATAGCTTGTGGGAGTGGTCCTGACCTTCCCTGGGTAGGGCTCACCATTTGGCCGGCTTTCTCGGAGGTGGAGTTTGGACTAAGGCAATTTCCCAAGGGAGGGAACTTATGCCAGGAGCTGGGATGAAGCCCTCCAGCCAAACACTGAGACTATAAATGCTCTTCCTGCAGATGCAAGGTCAAATAATCATCCATCAAATTATCGTGGTCAAACACATCCAACAGTGTGCTTGCAGCCTTAGCAAAATAAGGGACTTTATCTTGTCTTTTACATCAAAAGTGGAGACTTTCTCACTTTCAGGCCTTTCAGGCACTGAGAACCCAATCTACCCAGGTTCCTTTGTATTTATGATTACTAAGACTTCATTCTTTAAATGTGTATTTTTGTACAGAGTAACAAAGCATTTAACAACATGAGCAGGCCTGGGAGAGGTATAAGAAGAAAAATTGGGGTAAACTGAAATCAAGAAAGATTTTTTAGAATATTTCTCCTGGATAATATGGTGGCCAAGGAATGCCAATGTAGTTGAACATTTCTCTAATTCCCTTTGGGGTAGAAAATGTACAATCAGTAGGAGTTAAATTATTTTGAAATTTTCACCATATTATTTTTGGTACAGCCAGAGAATCTGTTACATCAGACTGTCTGTGACATGTACTGAGATCCTTCCAGCAAGTTCTTCTTACATGGCTCTGTTGCGCTTTGATACAGTTCACATTTTCCTTTCATTTGTAGTATCAACTAGACATGTACTTTCATGCTTGCATGGAAATTCACAATTGTTTTCTCCTGTGTTCATTTCTCACGTTCTTCTGACTGTCCTGTTACCTAGTAGGAGAGTGCTCTAGAGCTCAGAATTTAAATTGCCCTTAATTTTAAAGATCCCAGATCTTATGTAAACAACTTAAGATTTAAATCTTTAGCCATTATTGATCATTGTTAATTAAGTAGGTTTGGATTGTTTTTTAGTTTTGTGCTTGCCTTTGCTCTGACATAAACGAGCAGCCGTGGCAAGGGAGGAAGGTAGAGGAGGTTCATGAGAGCAGGTACTCCACTGAGGGCATATTTTACACAGTATCACAAGCTCCTGCTGCATAATTAGTAAGGTGTGGTTTTCACAGCAGCTTGGGATTGGACCAGGGCTGTCTGTGCCTGGGTCCTTCTCTGAAGTTAGATGTGCTCAGATTTCACCACACAGTGCCTCTCCCTAACTAGACTGCCACAGACCATGGTCCTGGGCATGTCATGGGGTCCTAAGAGCTCTGGGGGAATACCATTATGTCATATCTGGAACCTGACCTTGTCAAATCTCTCTTAGGTACTTCCTTTCCAGAGCTCCCATTACAACTAGAGACTAATAATAACGGCCCTGTTTATACTAGCAAATGATTTAAGGGATTTTACAGCTTATACACCATTAATATTGTTACTAAATCTCTTACAATCCAAGGGTCAAGCTATTGTGAAGCAACACCATTAAGAACTTAGACGGTAGTTGGGCTGGAGAGATGGCTCAGAGGTTAAGAGCACTGACTGCTCTTCCAGAGGTCCTGAGTTCAATTCCCAGCAACCACATGATGGCTCACAACCATCTGTAATGAGATCTGGCGCCCTCTTCTGGTGTGTGGGAAGCAGAATGTTGTACACATAATAAATAAATAAATTTAAAAAAAAAAAAGAACTTAGACGGCAAATTTTAGAATTAAAAAGAGAGTATATACACCCACGTAAATTCCCACTGTGGCCGCAGAGATCCCTCTGCTCCAGTTTCCTAGGGAGAATGTTCACTGGTGGGTGTAAAGCAGCCAGATCCATGTTCCAGCAGGTCCTACCTACTGAGAAGTAGTCACTAAGACACATCTCTAGTACTCCTGCAGGGTCTGGGGCAGCAAGGTCCATTAAGGAGGCTCTACCTAGCTTTCCCACAGAGAGCAGAAGTTATATAAAGCTGATATCTATGTGGATCACATTGAGGAACTAAGAAAAGGTGTCAAAGTAGACATTGTGTCAGGATGATGGAGTCCTTCCTCTGACATAAGAAAGGTCAACTTATATTCTAAATGGAGCTAAAGCAACATAAAGCTATACTATTTCACTACAACATGATAATTATAATGTGGCATATAAAACAAAGGAAGTCTGAACTTCACCTGATAATGGTATGTTGACACTGTTTCATTAGTCATTCATGCTAAATTAATTCAATTAAATGTTCAAGATGCTGATGGCAGGGGAATGAGTATAGGAAATAAGAGGTATTCTGAACTCTTTTTGCAACTTTCTGTAGACCTAAAGTGTTTCTTAAAAGAGAGTTGATTTTTAGAACATGAGACAAATTTTAAGGAAGTAACAACTTGCTTAAGTGACCATTTTGATCTAGCAGATGAAAATGTAATGAATGAGTCACAGATTACAGCAAAATTTTAGGCCTGAATGATCAGAATGCCCCGCAGTGGGAGAGAAAGGAGTGAGAGGAAGCTTAGGGAAAGAGCAAAGGGCGAGTTTTGGTGCACTTAATTTAAGGCTAAAATAGATGGGTCAAGTGTAAATATAATTAGCAGATAGAGATAAATATGGTGTTGGATAAAAGTTTATTATTGGAAATGTGTAAGTGAATTTAGTCAGCCAATAAATACATAAGAAACTATTACTTGTAGGGTCCTATGCGGAGAAAGACAAGGGAGTAGCTACTAAAATGTGAATGAAGACATTTCTCTCTGTAAAGATATCATAAAACAGAACCTAAAAAGGAGTTCAATATAGGAGCTGAAGAGATGCCTCAGAGGTTGGGACACTGGCTGCCCTTCCAAAGTACCCAGGTTCATTTCCCACCACCCACATGGCAGTTCACAACTATCTGTATTCCAGTTCCAGGGAATCTGGCACCTTTGCACAGACACACATACAGGCACACCAATGCACATAAAATAAAAATAAATAAATCATTTAAAAAAGGAGCTCGGGGGGCTGGAGAGATGGCTCAGAGGTTAAGAGCATTGCCTGTTCTTCCAAAGGTCCTGAGTTCAATTCCCAGCACCCACATGGTGGCTCACAACCATCTGTAATGAGGTCTGGTGCCCTCTTCTGGCCTGCAGGCATACACACAGACAGAATATTGTATACATAATAAATAAATAAATAAATAAATAAATAAATAAATAAATAAAGGAGTTCAGTAGCAACAAGCAGCAATATGAACATTGTTTGTATGAATGAAACAATTGAGAAAAAGATGGTTTGCTCCTAGACAACTTATAAAGTAATGGATTAATTGCCAACATTGATTGCTATGTCCAGAGATGGAGCTTCTGAGGAAGTAGTTAGGGTTACCTGAGGTTCTATGTGGAGAGTGTCAATCTTATAGAATTCCTGTCCTTATTAAAAACAAATAGCGAATGAGTGCCAGCCAGTTTGTCCCTTTCCTCCAGCTCCAATCTCCATGTTTCTCCAATCTTCATGTTGTACTGAGGAATTGCTGTCTGCAAGCCAGAATGTGAAAGACAAGCTTTTCCAGGTACAGACTGGTCAAGAGCTTAAGAATGAAGCTTCTAGACTGTGAAGAAATAAAAGTCTTGTTGTTCAGGTCACCCAGCCTATGATATTTTGTTTTGGCATCTTGAGTTGAACATGATGGTTGATTATTAGAGGTACATGAAGAAATGTAAAGTCCAGAATGACAACAGTCAGTAAGTAAATAAAAATTAATAAAAATGTCATAAAGTGTGTTGAAAAAAGATTTTGTTTTTAAATAGTCATTAAGACAGTGTACCAGACTATTAAACCTTGAGAGACCGATAATAAAAAGAAAACAACTTCTTCCTACATCAAACTTGCATTCTAGAATGTGTCATGAAAGGAAAGAGATGGATAGGCCAGATGGACATCGTAAAATCACTGCCAAGGGAGACACGATCAAATGTGAGCACTGTCTGGGCAGTTATGTCCTGGGCAGGTACAGTTCTGTACCTTACCTTAGCAGACACGCGGTTCAACTGAGAGCTGAAGGATAGCAATTAGATCGGCAAAATGGTGAGGGAACAGGAAGTACAAATGCCATGACAGCAGAAAAGACTTGAGGACACTCGGACAACAGAGAGAGGCAGATTTGATGGGACATAAAGTAAATAGAGGATGTGATGGCTGAGAGGACGTTGCCAAAGAATGGGGAGTTACGTAATAGTTTTGCGTATCAGCACTGGAAGTATGGGTCTTTTTTTTTCTAAGGCAATAACAAGTCATTAAATTATCTTAGGAATAATTGCTGTGCCAGATTCTTGTTTTCAAATGGTGGTTACTTATTTCTTTTGAAAAACAGAGTATTTTTTGAAGAGGATAGGAGACTTAGGAGGCAATCTATTTCTACTTCCAGATAAATTAAACACTGCCTCTGTCAACCTGGTGAAAGACAAGAATCAGGATAAAGGTAATAATAATACACTGATACCCATAGGAAAAATAAACAAAGAGAAAGAAGTAACCCACCATGAGCCCTCATTAGCAAGTAAGCAGCTAGTCAGTACCCTGTCACACTGTGGTGCTCAGTGTGTCAGCCAGCCAGTGCCCAGCCTCACTATGGTACTCAGTGGTTCAGCCAGCCAGTGCCTAGCCACATGGTGGTGGTCTGTGGGCCAGCCAGCCAGTGCCCAACCGCACTATGGTGGTCCGTGGGTCAGCCAGCCAGTGCCCAGCCACATGGTGGTGGTCTGTGGGCCAGCCAGCCAGTGCCCAACCACACTGTGGTGGTCCGTGGGTCATCCAGGCAGTGCCCAACCACACTGTGGTGGTCAGAGTGCCAGCCAGCCAGTGCCCAGCCACATGGTTGTAGTCCATGGATCAGCCAGCCAGTGCCCAGTCACACTGTGGTGGTCAGAGTGCCAGCCAGCCAGTGCCCAGCAACACTGTGGTGGTCAGAGTGCCAGCCAGCCAGTGCCCAGCCACACTGTGGACCCACACCATTGTGTAACAGACGTGGGGCTAGCTCTCCCCCTCTCCCGCTTTCAGGGTCAGCTCACTTACACCCCTGCCAATGGGTACAGTACCACAGGTGCTGCAGATGGTGAGGGGCAGGTCTAGTTCTCCTCAATGCCGCAACCAGTGGGAGGCCGGGCCAACTCTGTGCACCCCTAACCTCACTGCCTTCGGTGGTAACAGGACATCAACATAGACCGCAGCTGCAACAGGACCATGGACACAGACATTGTCCTTGGCACCAACAAGGGCATGGAGGACACCATGGCACTGGGTGACAGTGCAGGCCACTCAGATCTGTATGGTCCCAGAAGAGGCTCAGCCCTTGAACACTAACATGGCCCTAGATCGTGGCCTAGACCCCTGGCGTCCTCATGGTTGTTAGTGACAACACGGGCCATGACTGTCAACACAGATGCTGACTGGTTGGACCATGGACCCAGACATGGTCCTTGGTAGCAGGCATGCCCTGCTATCACAATGGCCCTAGGTTGGCAGTGGGGATCACGCTGATCAGCATGGGCACTGCTACAGCATGCCCTCAAACACCAACATATTCCCATTGTCTTCAATGGCAAAAGGAGCCTCAGATATCAGTGCAGACCCTGGCTGTGGTGGGGTCACCATGGCCCCAGTTGCTGCTCAGGCCCATAGGACACCATGGCCTTGAATGGTAGCACTTGTCACTCACATCTGTCGGGACCTGTCTGTGGCACAGCCTTCAAACACCAACATGGTCACAGGTGGCAGCTCAGATCTTGGGCATCTGCATGGCCTTTGATGAAAACACAGGCCACAAACATCAATAGAGACTCAGGCTGTGGAAGGACCACAAACCCAGACATGGTCCTTGGCAGCATCCCAGGCATGGATGTCATTGTGGCGTAGCTGTCATGGCAGGGCACCCATATTGGCATGGCCCCAATGGCAGTCTGGCCCTTGGATACTAACATTGTCTCCAGATGGCAGCCCATTCCCAGGCATACCCTTAAAAAACTGGATGGTCAATAGCTGGACAGTAGAGGGTTAGGGATAGATAGGAATTTGTCTCTGGTATGCAGAGAGAATAAGGAGGAAGGGAATCTAGGCTCTGGAGAAAAAGAAGAGAGAATGAGAATGAGAAGAGAGAATGAAAGAGAAAGAGAGGGAGATGCCTAATGCCAGACAGACAGACAGACACAGGAAGCAGTGAAAGTAGGACATACAGAATGAAAGAAAGGGAAAAAACCCAAGACAAAACATCAATGAAGACAAGTAGGTTAACATAAGTTACAAAGCTAGTGAGATGAGCACTAAATAAAGCCGAGCACTTATCACAATTAATGTTAAGTCTCCATGTCTTTATTTGGGATCCAGTTGGAGGCCTGAAAGAAAGCCTGCTACAAGTGTTAGATAACTAGAAACAGTATCATATCTCAACATGATAAGGCCTGCATATGACAAACCTACAGTCAACATTATACCTAACTGGAAAAATATGGAATGAGATGTAAGCATTATTAATTCCACTCAATACTGTCAACAATGTCTTAGCTTGAGAGGTAAGACAAGAAGAAGAAAACTGCTGGGCGGTGGTGGTGCACGTCTTTAATCCCAGCACTCGGGAGGCAGAGGCAGGCAGATCTCTGGGAGTTCGAGGCCAGCCTGGTCTACAAGAGTTAGTTCCAGGACAGGAACCAAAAAGCTACGGAGAAACCCTGTCTCGAAAATCAAAAAAGAAGAAGAAGAAGAAGAAGAAGAAGAAGAAGAAGAAGAAGAAGAAGAAGAAGAAGAAGAAGAAGAAGAAGAAGAAGAAGAAGAAGAAGAAGAAGACTAAAGGTACAGGTACAAACAGGAAAGAAATCACACTGTCCTCATTTGCAGATAATTTGATCCAATACTTTAAAAACCATAAAGACTGCCCCCCCAAAAAGACTCTTAGATCTGATTAATATTAATCAAGCTAACAGAATCAACAAAATCAGCAAACAAAACTCAAGCTTCTATATAATATTAACAAATGTGTAGAAAAATAAATTGGTAAGAAATATATAGCCTATTAATAACTTCATTTTTAAAACACTAGGGATAAATCTTACAAAGGAGGTGAAAAAACTTTAGATGAAAGCGTCAAGGAAGAAAGTGGAAGTTAGAAAGGTCTTTTGTGCTCATTGGCTGATGGAGTCAATAATGTGAAACAGCTATCACATCAGAGCACTGATAGATTCAGACCAATTCCCATCAGAATTCTAGTGACCTTCTCCATAAAAGAAGAAAATAGCCCTAAAATTCATGGGGGAGTATAAAAGGCCCTGGATAACCACAGTAATTCTAATCAGAAAGAACAACTCTGAAGGTATAATACCCAATTTTAAGTCATTCAAAAGGTACATACTGACAAAGACAACATGGCAAGACTCAGAAATAAACCCACACAGCTACAGCCACTCGGTATTTGACAAACATACACTGGAAATGTTTGTTCAACAAATGTTGATGGGAAAGCAGGATATGAACAGGCAGAAGCTTAAAACTAGATTCATATTTTTTATCCTACACCAAAAGCAATTCACAGTGGGTCAAGTCCCTTAATATAAGACCCAAAATGTTTAAACTGTAAGAGAGAAACTTTAAGACAGACGTACACAAGAACTTGCTGAAAAGGAAGGAGATGCCGCAGGAAAGAACCCCAATGTGATTATGAGACATTTTAATCCAGCACAGAAAGGAAATAACCACCAGTGAGGAGACAAACTACAGAATTCAGTAACACTGTGGCCAACCAAACATCAGGGGGTTAGTAGCTCTAGACGACAGAAAGAACCGCAACTAAAAACAAAACAAAATCCAATTTCCAATCAATAAATGAATTAATGAACCTAACAGATATTTCTCAAAATAATAAATAAAAATAGCCAAATAAGTGTTTCTGAAAGTAGTCTATTTTTAGCAATCAGAGAAATACAAATTAAAACTGCCTTCAGAAGTTACGGAGGGGGGTGACTCTGGCAGTAAGGTGCTTGGTGTGCAAGTGTGATGGACTCCTTTTGAATCCCAAGCACATAAGGAACTGAAATACTAGTACACACGTGTAATCTCAGCAAAAGGAAGGGAGAGAGACAATTGGATGTCTGAAGCTTGCTGAGCAGCTAGTAAAGCCAAATAGTAAGCTCCAGTTACCATGAGAAACCTTATCTCTAAAAATTAGGTGAAGAGTAATTAGAACATCCCGCTCTGGCCTCCATATGTGTGTGCACACATCCCCAAACACCTACACACACATATAAATGTGTACACATGTTCACGTGCACACACACACACACACACAACTTTCTTTTCATTTCCCTTTATTGAAAATAGATTCTTCATTGTCCGTTATGTTCAGTGATACGGGTTTTGTCACATAACGGACAATGAGGACTACTGAGAACTGAAGAACAATGGCAATGGGTTCTTGATCCTATTGCACGTAATGGCTTTGTGGGAGCCTAGGTAGTTTGGATGCTCACCTTACTAGACCTGGATGGAGGTGGGTGGTCCTTGGACCTCCCACAGGGCAGGGAAACCTGCTTGCTCTTTGGGCTGAGGAGGGAGGAAGACTTGATTCGGGGAGGGGGGGGAATGGGAGGTGGTGGCGGGGAAGAGGCAGAAATCTTTAATAATTAAATAAATAAATTAATTAATAAAAAATTTAATAAATAAATAAATAAAAAGGAAAAAAAGAAAATAGATTCTTTTCTTTTCTTTTTTTTTTTTTTGGTTTATCGAAACAGGGTTTCTCTGTGGTTTTGGAGCCTGTCCTGGAACTAGCTCTTGTAAACCAGGCTGGTCTCGAACTCACAGAGATCCGCCTGCCTCTGCCTCCCGAGTGCTGCGATTAAAGCCGTGTGCCACCACCGCCCGGCCTAGATTCTTTTCTTATACACTATATCCTGATTGGATTGTCCCTTCCCTCTATTCCCATTTCCTCCTTCCCTCCCTTCCCTCCAAGTCCATTCCCTTTCTGTCTCTTAATAGAAAATAACTGATTCCTAAGAGGTAACAACCAAGCATGACAAAATAAAATATAAAAAGATAAAGCAAAACTATTATATTGAAGTTGAACACAATAACCCAACAGAAAGAAAAGAGTCCCCCAAGCAGGGAGGAGAGTCAGAGACCACTCATTTTCACATTCAAAAGTCCTTTTAAAAACAAACTAACAGGTCTAATATATGTGCCCTTGTGGTAGGATGAAGAGTCCTTTGGGTATATGCTTAGAAATGGTACACCTGGATCTTGAGGTAGGTTGATTTCCAACTTTCTGAGGAACCACCATATTGATTTCAAAAGTGCCTGTACAAGTTTTCACTCTCATCAACAATGGAGTGTTCCCCTGATTCCACATTCCCTCCAGTATAAGCTGTCACTTATGTTATTGATCTTAGACATTCTGACAGGTGTAAGATGGAATCTTGGAGTCATTTAGATTTGCATTTACCTGGTGGCAAAAGATGTTGAACACTTCATTAAGTGTTCCTAAACCACTGGAATTCCCTCTATTGAGAATTCTGTCTTTAGATCTGTATCCCATTTTTAGTTAGACTTTTTGGTTTTTTGAAATATAGTTTCTTGAGTTCTTTATTTATTTTGGAGATCAGTGATCTGTCAGATGTAGGGTTGGTGAAAATTGTTTCCCATTCTTTAGGCTGCCATTTTGTCCTCTGGATAGTATCTTTTGCCTTACAGAAGCTTTTCAGTTTCATGAGGTCCAATTTATTAATTGTTGATCTTAGGGTTGGTGTTCTGTTTAGAAAATCTCCTCTGGAGAACTGAAGAACAATGGCAATGGGTTCTTGATCCTATTGCATGTAATGGCTTTGTGGGAGCCCAGGTAGTTTCGATGCTCACCTTACTAGACCTGGATGGAGGTGGGTGGTCCTTGGACCTCCCACAGGGCAGGGAAACTTGCTTGCTCTTTGGTCTGAGGAGGGAGGAAGACTTGATTGGGGGGGGGGGAATGGGAGGTGGTGGCGGGGAAGAGGCAGAAATCTTTAATAATTAAATTAATTAATTAATTAATAAAAAAAAAGAAAAAAGAAAATCTCCTCTGCCAATATACTCAAGACTATTCCCTACTTTCTCTTCTATCATGTTCAGTGTATCTAGTTTTATATTGAGTGTATTTTGACACACTTGGTCATAATTTTTGTGCAGCTTGGTAAATATGGATCTATTTGCATTCTTCTATATGCAGACATCCAGCTTCACCAGCATCATTTGTTGAAGATGTTGTTTTTTTTATCCAGTATGTATTTCTGACTTCTTTATCAAAAATCGAGTTTCCATGTGCATGAATTTATGTCTGAGACTTCAATTTGATTGGACTGATCAATATGTCTGTTTTTATGCCAATGTCATGCAGTTTTTATTACTGTTGCTCTGAAATGTAACTTAAAATCAGGGATGGCGGGACTTCCAGGAGCTCTTCTATTGCTTAGGATTATTTTAACTATCTTGGGATTTTTGTCTTTCCATGTGAAGATGAGAATTATCCTCTCAAAGTCTGTAAAAAAAAAAAAGTGTTGGAATTTTAATAGGGTCTGCATTGAATCTGTAGATTGCTTTTGGTAGGATGGCCATTTTTATTATGTTAGTCCTACCAATCCAGGAGCATAGGGTTTCATATTCTGATATCTTCTTCAATTTCTTTTTTTTTTCTGCTTTTTTTTGGTTTTTCAAGACAGGGTTTCTCTGTGGCTTTGGAGCCAGTCCTGGAACTAGCTCTGTAGACCAGGCTGGTCTCGAACTCACAGAGATCCACCTGCCTCTGCCTCCCAAGTGCTGGGATTAAAGGCGTGCGCCACCATCGCCCGGCTTCAATTTCTTTCTTTAAAGACTTGAACTTTTTATCACACAGGTTTTTCTCTTGCTTGGTTAGAACTACCCCAAAATAGTTTATATTATTTGTGGCTACTGTGAAGGGTGTTATTTCCTTGATTTCCTTCTCAGTCAATTTATCATTTGTATCTAGAAAGGTTATTGATTTTGTAAGTTAATCTCGTATCCAGCTACTTTTCTGAAAGTGTTATCAGAGGTACACATTCCCTGGTGTAATTTGTAGAGTCACTCAGGTACACTATCATATCATCTGCAAATAAAGATAATTTGATTCCTTTCTAATTTGTATCACCTTGGTCATCTTCAGTTGTCTTATTGCTCTAGCTAAGAGTTCCAGTATTATATTAAATAGATTTGGGGAGAGTGGACAGGCATGTCTTGTTCCTGATTTTAGTGGAATTTCTTTGACTTTCACTCCATTTAATTTGATGTTGGCTATAGGCTTGCTGTAAAGTGCTTTTATTATGTTTAAGTACATCCCTTTTATCCCTGATCTCTCTAAGACTTTTTATCATGAAGGAGTGTTGGATTTTGTCAAAGGCTTTTCTGTGTCTAGTGAGATGATCCTGTGTTTTTTCTTTCAATTTGTTTATGTATAGGTCATAGTTATTGATTTTCATAGAATGAAGCACTCCTGCATCTCTGATAGAAAGCAGGTGAGATGACGGTGGATGATCCTTCGGATGTGTACTTGGATTTAGTTTGCAAGTATTTTATTCAGTACGTTTGCCTCTATGTTCACAAGGAAACTGGCCGGTGATTCTCTTTCTGAGTTGAGTCTTTATGTGGTTTAGATATAAGGGTAACTGTAGACTCATAAAATAAATTTGAGAAGGTTCTTTCTATTTATATTTTGGGGAATAATTTGAGAAGTATTGGTGGTAAGTCTTCTTTGAAAGTCTGGTAGAATTCTGCACTAAAATTTTTTTTAGTTTCATTTTTAATGGCAGCTTCTATTTCACTAAGGGTTACAGCTTTATTTAAATGTTTTTTTCTGATATTGATTTAACATTGCTAAATGGTACCTATTAAGAAAATTGTCCAATTCTTTTAGATTTTCCACTTTGGAAGAGTAAAGGTTTTTAAAGTATATCCTTGTTGTAAAAAAGGTACAAAGATAACCTGACTTATCAGGAAGCCAGGCTATATCTAGAGTCACAAAAGGACAGCTCTGGAGGGTAGGGCCACAATGTGACAGCTCAGGCCTGGAGGGAAGGTGTCCTGACTTGTCCAGCTACCTAGAGACAGATCAGCCCTGGAGGGAAAGATGTCCTCACTTGTCCGGAAACCAGGCCACCTAGAGCCACAACAGGATAGGTCTGGAGGCTGAAGCCACAATAGGACAGCTCAGCCCTGGAGGGAAAGGTGTCCTGACTTGTCTAGAAGTCAGGCTACCTGAACCTGGGATGCAGTATGGGGTGGTCTCTCACCAGGATCTAGCAATGCTGTGCCTCTCCCAGAGTTCTGCTACTGTGAAGCTCTGCTCAGTTCCCCTAAGGGAATGTCCTAGCAGACCTATCTGCTCCTTTTGCAGCCCAAGATGTTACTTCTGCTGCACTCTGCTAAAGCGGAAGCCCTTCCAGAAGTATAGCAATCTCTTCTAGCTCCAGTGAAAAGTTGTTACTTTTTCTGCTCAGTCTTGCTCAGTCCCCTTAAGGGACATCTCCACGCCTAAGACTCCTGAAAAAGAGATTTATTTGGGAAGGAAAAGTCCAGGAGAGTGGCTGCCTCTATGGGGGTGGGAAAGGACAGTCCACAGCTGAACTGGCAGAGGGATTTATATAGGGCTTCTTAAGGGTAGAGTTTTCCTAGGGAGAAGTTTTTCTGTTCAATGGTTGGTTGTTTTCCTGCTCAGGAATTGGTTAGTTTAGTTGATCAGAGGTAGAGATGGCTCTAATTTCAGGGCTGAACTGTGTTTCTTTCACTGGTCCTTTTTAGCCTTTTTGGCTCTTATTTAAGAGCCAGGCCATGTTTCTTTCACTAGCTCTGATTCTAGGGACAAAGTGTGTTTGTTTGTTTGGCACTGGTTTCAAAGTTAGGGTGTGTTTCTTTGGTTCTGGGTTCAGGGATAAAAATGTTTCTTTCACTGGCTCTGGGGTTTGAGACAAGGTATATTAGAATGAATACTCATCACGTTGTTACTGTTACTTGTAACTGATTACTTGTCATAGGGCATTGTCAGAAAGACTGTCTAAATTGTTACAACTCAATAAAAAGAGAAGAATTTAAGTTCTGTTTCAAGTTGGGAAATTACTGTCCTCTGGTGCTAACTTACCTATACCTGCATTATGAATGGGTTCTATGGTCTCCCCTGATTCAAATGCACCAGGAAGGCACAGAGAGGAATATGAGAGAAAATTGACAGCGATATGGCAAATGATACAGTTAGCCCACAGTCCCGGGAATCAGTTGTCTAGATAAAGCAAAGAACACCTGCATTAGGTTAATTACAGTGGGGGTGGTAGCCAAGTCAGATCAGGAATGAGGAAGTACCTGCATTTGACTGATACAGCCAAAAGTTACATAGGTATGTCCCCTAGCAAGAAAAAAACATTAATTAGCAAATTAACTCAGGCTCACCATAGAAAAGTTAAAAATTTTACCAAGAAAAATTGAAAGATACATTTTACAATTTTAGAAATTCTCCTCCAAAGTTTGTTTCAACAACATTGCTAATATAACGGATATCTTACTTTTTCTAAAATTATTTAAGTAATACAAATATAATATCTTTGGAAATTTTTTAAAATCATAAAATACAGCATCAAATAAAATTCTGTCCTTGTATCTCAAGTTTCCCTATGCTAAACCTTAATTCTTACTAAAAAACCATATTCCATATGTATACATGTGTATAAACATATGTATCATTTAAATTTTGCATTTTATTTCTCTGCAAGTGAGATTACATATATAAATATAATTTGAGTTTCCATTGATGTAGACATATGCTGGCTGATTTCAATAGTTTTCAAGAGCTGGTGGCTGCTAAGAGAGGGATAGTCAGCTTTTGTTAGTGTCCTCATGATGCTTCTTCATGAACTAGACCATCTATACTTTATCCCACAGCAAAATGTCAACCTTGCTTAATTTTAGCTCTATATTTTTGACTATATTTAATACACACTAGAAATATTTACTATAATTTCCTCATTCTCGAGTCTTATCATGACTGCCTTTTTTTTATTCCACTGAAGTTCTTGAGTAAGTAGTTTACTTGCAAGCAGCCCATGGTCATTCTATCCCATGAGCTCTTACACATTACATACATGCAGTCCTCTAGCATCTTTACTTTAAATTTGATTGCATTTGATTTCACATTTTCAGATTTAAATTTCTTTTTTTTCCAGACATCAGTTTAATATGGAACCCAAAGAGAAAACAGCTCCCAACTGAGATCTTGGAAAAGGTTTAGGAAGCATTTTATTCTCAAGGTTTTCTTCCTTCTAATTATCTCTTCATTCCTCTTCAAATTATTGACTGAGGAACATGACTTCGTCACACTTCTGAGGATGCTGTCAATTTATCTTCTTTCCCAAATAGACTTAGGAGTACTATGAGTATTTTTCCAAGTTAGAAGCTCAGGGTATAACTCAGAGTACACTGCTTATTCAACACAGGAAAGCTCCTGGCTTCAGCACTGAGGAAAACATGGGTACGATCAGGCTATATTTTCTTCCATGACTTGGGTTTCACTTACTACCTATGGGATGAGCTTCTCATTCTTTTATCATCTGGTTGTTCTTCTGGTGAATTTCTGAATCAACTTCAGATGAAGCATCTTTAATCCAATAACCTGAAGTCAAAGTGATACTCCAAAGTTCAAAACTTCTTGAACACCAACATGAAACTACAGTAGAAAATTCCACATCTAACTTCATGTGACATGTTGTAATCACAACACAGGAACAGTAAAACTACTATAGAAAATTGCCTTCAGTTTCAACTGCTTTGTGGCTGTGATTTTATATTCATTAGACAAACATAAGTCCCTAAACAACATAGTTTATACACATTAGTGTTAGGAATATTCCTAACACGAGCTCTCTGCCGACGCAAAAATCCCAATCAAGCCAAATCCCAACAAGTCAAATTAAAAAATATTCAGGTTTAATGGAATTCCTGCTGTCTCGGGTGGCCCCAAGGGAACTGGGAAACTGCCAATATGACCATGACGAGGGAGGGGGGAAGAGACCATGAAAGGACTTTTGGGGAGCAGTTTAAATAGACTGGGGGAGTGGTCAAGGTTTTGGCAGGCTACCTTGCCGGTCCTCGGGGGAGGGGGTCAAGGTTTGGCAGGCACAGGGATGGGGCCTCCCAAGATGAAGGCCAGAGACCGGGACCTACATTCCAGACGGTTTGTATCAGGACTAACAGGAAGCTGAGGTGATATTTTGACTAACATGTAGGCTCTCTTAGGAAAAGGTAGCATTGACTTAAGTCTAGCTACTTCCTGCAGGCATGGGGCAATGTGGGGAAGGAGAGAGCTGGGTGTTGGTGGGTCCATACTCAGCGAGAAGTGTGGCTGGAAAGGCATCCCATGTACTGTCATCCTGGAGACACCAGGCATCTGTTTCTTGGGGGAGGTGAGAAGGCAGGTATCTTTACCCATCTTGTTTGTATCACCAAAGATGAGCATGCCGGGATGAGGAGCAGGTAGGCCCTTCATTTTGGCATCCTGGAAAACCGGAGGGTGGAAAGTCCTGTCTGCTGGACAGACCACATGTCCTGAGTAGGTGCCCGTTTGAGCCTGGAGAGATGGTACCAGCATTGGTGTCCCAGGAGCTTGGCAGCCGAGGGGGTGGTGAAGATTACCATGTGAGGTCCTGTCCATCGAGGTTTGAGAGACCTAGGAATTAGCTGTATGAGGTGTACTCCATCTCCTGGGGAGATCAGGGCAGGTTTAGGGGCATTAGGGTCCACTGGTGTGGGGGCAGGGAGACAACTGTCAGCTTGTGAACAGAGAAGAGACCTTAAAAGGGAAAGGTAGGATAGGTACCCCGTGAATTTGAACTGGGAGGTGATGGGTAAGGAGAAAAGGCCTGCCATAAAGCAGCTCAAAAGGGCTCAGGCCTGTAGGGGAACGTGGGGTGGCCCTGAAGCAGCTGAGAATATCTTGACCCAGTAGAGGTGCAGGGCAAACGGGTATCACTAAGATATATCACATGAGAGAAAAAATTGTCCTGCAAGAATGCAGGACAGTGGCAAAGTTTTAAGTGGGGAGGAAAGAGTCCCATCTACCCGCATAACTGAAATTGGTGAGGGGAACATAAGGCCCAAGTAAGATGTTAGAACAGAATAGGTAGTTTCCATGTCCAAAAGAAAAGTAATGGACTTACCCGCTACCTGTATCTTTACCTTAGACTTGGATAGGGTTACGCGATATACCAAGTCTGGGCAGCGTCAATCCTCTGCAAGGCTGAGAAGTTTGAAGGCTGGCACAGTTTCACTTGTCGATGTTGGTGGGGCCGAACGTCCGTGGCGTGGCATAGAGGACAAGACTGCATGGGGGCATTGTAGTTTCCAGTGTAACAGCTTGTCTGTGAGGTTGACTTAGGCTGGTCACCAGCAGGGTAGAGCCTTGTGGGTGGCTTCCCTTGTCCCCTTCCCATGGCCTTAGGGCAGCTGCTAAGGCCTGGGCCTGCAGATTAGGTAGCCTTGTCTGTCAGGAAGACTCAGCTGTTTCTTCTCAGGTATTAAAACTTTATTTTTACCAATTTCTGTATAGGGGTTTGGGGACCCTCCTCAGCCTTTATTAACTTTTTAAATATCTGGTGTTCACTGAGAAATAAAATGGGCAGCCAAGACCTTGGTTCCCACTGGGGAGGCTGGATCTAGCCTGATATATTGGGCCATGGTTTCTTGTAACCAATTTAAAAAATGGCTGAATTTTTACTTTTTTTCCAGACCATTTCCATACCCTGAAGGAGGCAACGAACCATAATGTTTCACCTCTGTAATGAGACTCTTTACTATAAGCAAAAGGATTAGAAGGAACCTAGCCGCTTTTATATCTGAGAGAGATTTGGAAGAGAAAAGGGAACATGAACTTTCATAATGCCATCGAAGGGCGGAGCTATGGTGGGATCTGGTATGGGAGGAGACTGGGGTGGATTGGGAGGGGCTAGTCCAGTGACTCCTGGAACCAAGACCTCAGGAACTGTGACCTTGGGAACCGTGACCTCAGGGACTGTGATTTCAGAAACTGTGACCCCAGGAACTTTGACCTCAGTAAATGTGACCTCGGGAACTGTGACCTCAGGAACTCTGACCCCAGGAACTGTGACCCTGCTTTAACTATCGAGGTCATTTCTACAGTGACCTACTTCTTCCTAAAAGCTAGAAGTTTCTTAGCATCTACCTCCTTCCAGGCCATTACCACCAACTAGAACCACATGGTCAGTGGGGAACAGTTGGTATCAAATTTAGTTTGATCCAGTGCCTTCATATGCAAATTCTTCACTTGTGACAGTTTTAATATTAAATACAGGAACTTTTGCAAAGTGGACTAGCAGCACTACAGAACAAAAAAAAAACTACAACTACAATGTTTCTGCCGTAATTAAGGGGGTTCCTCCACCTATATAAATGCACACGACAGCTAAGGGTTGGTAGTTAGAATGGAGAGGGATTCTGCTTGAGAAATTATTCAGCGACCTGAGATGAAGGGATTTGTTTTCCCACCGTTCACAAATACCTTCCAAAGTCACCCTAAGGAACAACTTCTAGCCAAAGAAGGGGAAAAGAGTCTGTCTACATATATGCCAGTCTCAGTGAATTGCTTCAAACCACAAAATATTGATGAAGCTCAAATCACACCATTAAAGACATGTCGTTGTCACATGATCCCTGTTATCATGCATTGAGAAAGGGACATTACAGTTGTATCAGCTTTCCTAAAATACATAACCAAGTCAGGTGGTGGTGGCACACGCCTTTAATCCTAGCACTGGGGAGGTAGAGGCAGGTGGATCTCTGTGAGTTTGAGGCCAGCTTGGTCTACAAGAGCTAGTTCCAGGACAGCTTCTAAAAGCTACACTGAGAAACACGGTCTCGAAAAAATACATAATGTAAATATAACCCTGAAGAACTATTGGAAGACACAAACTAAGGAACATTCTTCAAAACCCTGGCTAGCATTCTTCAGCAATGAAGTAAAGTTGGAGAAAGCCTGAAGAGAGCTCCCAGGCTGGACGAGACCAAAGAGACATGGAAGCAAAGCCCGTGGGATCCTGGGCCAGAAGAAGGCATTAGAAGAATAACTTAAGTCAGCCGAGTAAGGATGTGCATTAGCTATCACTATTTTCTCCATATCGACTTCTTGCTTGATGAGTCATCTTGCTTCAGGTGTCAATGTCAGAGCATGCTGAGTAAAGCAGATAAAGAAATTCTTTGTAATATAACTTCTTGTATAACCCTTAGGTTTTTAAAAATCAAATGTTAATAAATAAAGAACTAAGCAAAGAAAGTCCAGTTATTCTCATATGTTGGTGAAAAGCTGTTACGAAAGCTAAAGAAGATTCTGGGGCCTACTTATGAGGTGTCGCTATCCTTTGTTCTCTATTCTTCACCTGGGACAGCATTAGATTTGCTGTGTACAGGCAAACTTGTTTACAGATAAGGTATCCCTTGCCCCTTTTTTTCAGTATAGCTAGCAGAATAAATTGCTTAGCCTACCTTTTTCTACCAGGAATCTAGATTTCTACTAACTTCTTTTATAACTCTCCCAGGTATGTTTCTAAACTTTCCCTCTGATACTTTTTTGACTAAAAAGACAGAAGTCTACAGCAATGACTATATATAGCCTGTTAGATTCACAACCCTGGTGACTCAAACTCAGAGAATGAGTGCTGAAGAGATGATAATACCCTGGGATTTCTAGTGGCCTCAGGGCATAATGTGGCTTTGTCTCCAGGAATCTTAAATTCTCCTTATCTAAGATTGTAGTCAGTAAACATCATTTTAAAGAGAACTGACCCATATCCTTAGTGTTAAAGTACTAGAAGTATTGAGATTAGGGATGAAGTGGGCTTACTGTTGTTGAGCTACTATGACATGGAGATATATTATTTTCTTCAGAGATGATACAAATCTCTATGAATCTCCACGCGGAGGACACGATGAAGGATCTCAGATGGAAAGCATGGACTACAGAGGAAAAAGTCTGTAACTGTTCTCATCCATGAAGAGGGAAGAAAATCAGAAATGTAGTCTTAGTAGGGTTCTCTAGAGGAACAGAACTGATAGAATAATTTTTTAATTTATTTAATTTAATTAATATAATTTAATTTAATTAATGTACTTTAATTAATTTAATTAATGTACTTTAATTAATATACATACACACACATATGTGTTTCTGTGTATGTATATGTGTGTGTGTGTGTTTGTGTATGGCTAATCAATCAGTTAGTCCAACAGTGACTGTCTACCAATGGAAGATTTATGAACCCAGTAGTTGTTCAGTCCATGAGGCTAGATGTCTCAGTTGGTCTTCAGTATATGCTGGAACCCTGAAGAAGGCATGTACTTGCAAGAGAGAGTTAGAGCAAGCTTTCTTCTTCTATGACTTTTATCCAGACTTCCAAAAAATAAATGTGACCCAGATTAAAGTGTGTCTTCCACTTATAATGATTTAATTAAGAAAAAAAAATTCCCTCACAGATATGTACAGCTGCTTGGGTTTTAGTTAATTCCAGAAGTAGTCAAGTTGACAATCAAGAATATCAAAGAGGGGTGTTCTTTGATGGGATAGTTTGTGCAGACACTAAATGTGTTAAGGTAGCCCAACCACTGCAATAATTTCACCCCCCAACATATTGAAATTTTCTCTCATACAACAACAGGCTGAGTTTCCTGAACATGTCCATACCTACCAGGAACAGCCTGGACATCAACATCCAGCATGAGGGGAAAGGATCCCACAGAGTCACACACACCTGGGCTAGAGCAGCCAACACACTTTCTCTCACTTGTCATTATCTCCGTTCAGACTGATGGGTGTGCCTTAACTGTAAGGAATGCTGAGTACCACTTAGAAGTTTGTTCAAAAATTACTTTAAAAAAACTTAAGAAACAAGGGTTAGGTTGGATCTAAGACTTCCATATATACGTCTTTTGTAAATAAGATTTTCGTAGAAAAAGAACATCATGCCGGGCGGTGGTGGCGCACGCCTTTAATCCTAGCACTTGGGAGGCAGAGGTAGGTGGATCTCTGTGAGTTCGAGACCAGCCTGGTCTACAAGACCTACTTCCAGGACAGGCTCCAAAGCCACAGAGAAACCTTGTCTCGAAAAAAAAAAAAAAAAAAAAAAAAAGAAAGAAAAAGAACATCATTAACTGTCTTTCCCTATAAAGCAGTGGCTCTGGCCTGTACCTGAGTATACAAGTGGCCAATATCTGAACATATCCGAATGTAATCACAGATAACGCTTTTCTTTCAAAAAGGCCTTAAAGCTGTTTTACCCAGTGGTCAGCACTTGGCAGTTAAAGCGGACTGCAGATGGACATTGTTCTGTGCCCATTTGTCTTCTGTCTTCTTTGGAGGAAGTAGAGTGCTGCTAGGAGCCAAACTGTCTCTTTTAGTTATGAAAAGTTTTTTTTAATAAATATTTAAATGCCATATTCCTCAGATCTCTGAGCAGTTGAGGGCTGTCTAAAGCTACAGTATAGAATCTGCCTGGAGAGCTGGGTCTGAGCTTGACTGTACTGGCTCTCAACTTAACAGGTAAGATTTACACTCATCAAAAGAGAGAAAGAAGAAAAAACTCTTTGCAATAGACCAGGCCCAGCTGCCTTCAGAGACTTGCAGTGTGGTCTCCTGCGCCATCCTTGCCTGGGACTGGCTGCTCTGGGGCCCACTGCCTGCCGGGCTCAGGGACCTTTGGCATAGTCTCATGGTCTGCTGCTGCTGCAGTCACTTGGGGAGCAGCAGCATTTTTATTTAATCTATTACATTAGTCTCTTCCTTTTCCGTCCCTTTCTCGAAGAAGCAGCTTCTGCCTCTCTCCATTCTCCCCTTCCCCTCCTCTTCTCTCCTTCCTTCCCCCTCCATAATCCGCTAAATAAACATCCAATTGCACTTTGCATGGCATGCCTATCCATGCCTCTGTCTATTGCCCAATGCCGCGTGTCTCCCTGCCCAGGACCAGCACACCACTCGGGGACCTGAGGCCGTCCCTGCCTGGGATTGGCTGCTCTAGGGATCCCCCTGCCCACTGTCCGCAGCCACAGGGCCTGCTGCCTATGGCCATCAGGGATCATTTTTAATTAATCATTTCAGCATTAGTGTTCTCAAAGGCTAGCTGTTTAACTACCAAAAGTCCTGCTTCTGTATCCCCAGTCACCCTTTTTGATGTCTCCATCAGTCCGGAGACAAAGTCTTGAAATAAGTCGTCAGGTCCCTGTCTTAGATTAGACAATTCCTCAGCCTAATCTTCAAATGATGGGAGTCTATTCCAGACCTTCCTAGCAGCTGCATTTATTTGGGCTTATGCTGCCATATCAAAGTCTGACTGCTGATCTCTTTCTGTATAAGGTCCCTCACCTACAAGCATTTCAGAGGACATAGGAACTTGTTGAGCCCTCTTTCTCCCAGCAGCGGCCTGACTTTGTTCTGCAAACTCAGATATCCACAACAGATAATCCCCTCCTGATGGGCAAGCTTTGGTCAACAGCTTCCAATCCCCTGGGGGCAAAGCTGTGCTGTGGCCCTCAGCTGTCTGCTAGGTTTGGAACCAGAGATAACAGCTCAGCGTGCTGTGTGCAGTTGAAGCTGGGAGCAGGGTGGGTCGCAGCTGGGCTCTCTCTGCCTTTCTCACTGGGTTCTTGGGACCAGGAGATGAAGGTCACTCATTGCCTGCTGTGCCTTGGTGGGGCACATGGTCAGCGGTCCCACCACAGACCTTGAACAGCTGGCAAATTTAGCTCAGGTTCCCAGGTGCCTGACATTGCCGCGGCTCTGAGACTGCCATGTCCACAGACTTAGGCCCGTATAGCCACGCCGATTTTTAATATCTTTGCTTTTTTTTGATTTTAAATCTTGTAATCACAAAATTAGGAGAATTCCTGAATCTTCTTCTCTGTTAAAAGCATAGATTTACCCATATTGGCTCCTTGGCTCATGGGCCAAGTAGCCTCTAGCTATTTCTTGCTGATTGGTTCCAAGTGCTGGCTGTGAGAGACAAAGTCCTCCAAGCTTTCCTGTCTTCCGCCTTTCCTGGCTCCGCAGCAAAGAGCGAGCAGGTTCAGCTGGGTACAGCGCATGTGTGCGTGAGGCTACACTCTCAGCAGTAACCAGACCACTGGCGGGCTGCAGGCTGCACTCATTTCATTCTTCCCACCCGCTCAGCAGTGGCAGAGGCTGCGGTTCAGTGACCATAGCATTATATACACATGTATATAGACTCTCTGTTCTCTAGAAGAAGGTATGCACACTATATCTTTGATCATGTTGGGATATTAAGCACATTCTATTCACTCCTGTATATAATTGGTGTATTGTGTAGTTGTGTATATATACACATATGTGTAGTTAGTTGCATGTATACATGTGGGCATGCAGTGAACAGAGGTGGATGTCTGGTGTCTTCCTCAATGTCTCTCCACTTTATTCTTCGTTCATTTTGTGAGACAATGCCTCTCACTGACCCTAGAACTCTGCTGTAACATCTGATTTTGTGTTACACCCTTGGTACAGTTCGCGCGCCATTGTACCTTAGCGCGAGTCGGGTAAGGGCCTGGAGACTGAAAGAACACACAAAGAGACCAGGGTCATTCGAAAGGAGATCAGCCGAATGCCGTTTATTTAGACTTGGAGAAGTCCTTAAGTACCTAACTGCTGCACAAGGACCCCTGCCCAAGCAGGTGGGAAATTATCATCTTAACAATGGAGTCAAAGACCTACAGCTAATCACCAGGCGGGGCAGGGAGAGCACAGAAACAAACAGGATGCTTAGTTAGCTGACCATAAACTGTCCCCGCAAATGCACCCCAGGAACAAGGGCAGACCCAGGCCCTACACTCTGCGATTGTGTGTATATTACAGTCAACTACCCTGGCTGTCCAGGGACTTCAGGGGATCCACCTGTCTATCTCTCCAGTGCTGAGGTTGTATGGGTGTACTACCACGCTCTGTGTACTACACAGGCGCTGGGGGGCTGAACTCTCACCCTAATACAACAAGCACATAACTAACCAAGCCCTCTCCCTGAACCCCACATAGAGCCCTCTTATTTTGTGATGGAGAAACGGTCAGACTCGCACCAAACAACTGTTTTGTTTGTCACAGCTGCTCTTCTGGAAGGGCAAAGCAGAGCAGCTCACCGTGCAGCCCGAGGCATGCTGCCTTTGAATTGCCCTTGCCAATCATCCTTCCTATTTTTCCTCAACTAACTTCAATGTTTGAGGAAGGCAATTTTAGCATCACGAACTCAGTATGGATGATCCATTTTGCAAATCGTCACCGATTCAGTATTTTATGGTTGTACCTTTTGATTTCTTTATCTGACATGAGAGACAAAGCTATTGAATTTTTATGAAATTATTCAAATTCATCAGTATCCAAAAGATACTGAAAAGAAGTTTTGGGGAGGTGGTGGGTGGTAGGTGTGTTTGGGATTAAAATAATAATAATAATTAATAATGCTAACACCAAGGCATTATCTTGTAAAGTAAAAGCAGCTTGCTGTAGTAAGAATACAGCCAAATTCCAGGGTGCATATATATTAAGATAATGAATGAAAACACTTTGACTAAGTCAGCTGCTACCCTCTTCTGAATTCTGATCTTCAGTCACAGTGTGTTGGGCTTATAAAAAAAAAGTCAGTTTTAGTTGCTTCTCAAAGGTTGGAATTCCAGCAACCTAATTTCTCCACGGTACACATTTGTTCATCTGGAGATTGGGAGTAAAAAGAGCTGTTTTATTCTATTAGGGTACACTGATACGGAAATAAAGAGAAATATTCAACTCGCACCTTTACAAACCACTATACAGACCATAGCTGACATAAACACTAATGATCTTGGGGTCAGAATGACAAAGACCCAGTCCAGGGTGTTTTCTTCTTTCTGACATTACCTCATGCTGTTGGCCATGGCTGCTGACCTCCAGGGCACTGTGCCAGAGATACCTTTTGTGTTTTTATTCCGTTTCTGGTTTCCTGGTAGAATTTTTTTATTTTTTGCCTCTGTTTCATGCAAAATTCCATTATTTGCCAAATACACTTCAGTTAACTATGACTTTTATTTTTAAATAGGCAAAGTCCTGTTATTTGTACTCCTATTTTTATTAAATTTAAAAAGAGTTTACAACAAAATTATTAAATGCTGTTAAGCTCAACAGACCTCAAAAAGTATGGCAAAGACTTGAAAATATATAGGAAGAAACAAAGAAATCTATTGTGGTATCTTAATCATGAAAAAGATATTTTAGGCAGAAGTTTGCTTTTGTGAAGAAGAAACATTTTAATGAACAAAACAACAACACTTTATAATAAAATCAACAGAAAAAAAATCTGTACCTGGTGATTCATTGTAACATAGTGAGATATTCAAAGAAAAGCACCCCAAGTTTCCCATGCTCCTGGTAGCCCTTTTCAGCCCACTGCAGCAGTTAGGGCTTACTCAGACTTTCCTTAGAACAGCCACCATCTGCTTGATTAGTCCGTTTCCTTGGTATCCTGCCCATTCTTGCTATTTAAGTTTCTTCTCTATTTTAAGAAAGGCACTTGTTAGGGATGGCCACATCTGTTATCACTTGAGAAGTATACATATTCAAAAGAAATAGAAATGCACCTTGGTATTTTACTAAGTATAAGCAGGAAAAGACTCTCTTCAACTTCCTTTCCCTTAAATGCTAACAAACCATGGCATGATCTTTAATTTTTCCTCCCTACTACCAAACCTGTAATTCCATGAATATAAAATAAGAAATTAATGCTCAGTGTAGACATTTTTTGTGACAGACACATTATAAACATAAACAGAAAAAAAATGACATCTGTTAAAAAATGAAGCTAACTGGAGCTAAAAATACATAACAAATATAAAGCCGGTATAGTCTATTCTAATTATTTGGTCTTTAAAAAATCTGAAATGGGATGCTGAAAAATGGTATAAATGTTTCCTCCTTCAACTTTCTAGAGAGTACATTCCATATAGGTGAAAATCAATCTCTCTCTCTCTCCCCCACTGTATCTCGAGTATTAGGACACACAGTAAAATCCAGCTCCTTACGTCAGAATCATAAAATGGTTTTTCAATATTCCCAGCCCCTTATGTATTCATACCTCCTCTCAATTGCATAAATGCTAACTTAGATACTGATATAATGGGATTTTATAGATGTAACTAATACCTAAAATCATTGACCTTATGATAGGAATATTATTATGATTAGTCTGACTTCGTCACAGGAATCTTTAAAGACAGTTTTCTCTGATAATTGTGTTAGAAACCACAAAAACAATCACTGATTAGCTAGAAGAAAGCAATAGGTGCATTGTAAATATGACCCTGTGTAGCAGAGAGCAGTGGACAGGAGCTGAGAGCAGCCCAGTCTACAATCAACAAAGCATCAGGGAACTTAGTCCTGCAACTACAGCAAGTGAATTCTGCCAACACAAAACACACTTGGGCAGTAACAAGAGCCTCAGGTATAGAGCCAGTAAAAACATTTCAGTCTGCTAAGACCTAGAACAGAGAGTTAAATAAAAACTCCTACGAGTTTATAAATAAATGTGTGTTCTTTTATGCTGCTGTATTAGTAATGATTTGTGACATAGCAATAAAAATACCATGTTATATCAGATATGTAATACATAATTATGGAATAAATAGATGCATGAATGATAGTTTAGTATGATGCATGGTAAAGTTAAGATATTTTTATAACAAGAACAGGTCATTAAACTACGTGGAAAAACAGATTAGTGACTGAAACTAATTTCCATTATAGGGCAGTGTCAGCTCCTTTCCTAACCTTTCTTTACCCTATCGGCGAAATGCGTTTCACAAGCTGCTAATTGTACCAAGTATTATCAATGCCAGATTCTAATGATATTATATGCAGCTGGATCCATACAAATGATAGTTACCACATACAACATTCTTGTGGTTTTATGCCTAGCTATACATATTGTATTCTTCATTTTTAGTGATTTGATATCAGTATATTTTCAAATAAAAACAAAGTACTGAAGCAATAGAAAAGGTATGTATAAAGATATGTATATAGTAGTCTCTCAAAATTCACAATGATTGATTTCAAGATCCCTACAGATATTAAACTTCATGGATGATATAAAATGATGTAATGTTTGCATATATCCTATGTACATACTTTCATACACTTTAAATCATCTCTAGAATACTTATAATACTTTATGCATGATTTTTCTATATAAATATTTATTATACTGTAATGTGCAGGAAATAAGATGCATAACATAAATATGGAAGGTTAACTGCATATCTATTTACATTTTATCTTCTAAGAAAGTAAGCTTATATTAAGTACTAGTAAGTACTAATATATTTGTACACAACACCACTCAATTCTATTTTGATTTGATGTATACATAACACATACACATTTTAGTCAAAGAGACAGATTATTTCATTTAGAATAGTTGGACTGTTATGTTTCTTTCTCTTTCTGAGACAAAGTCTCCCTACATAGTCTCTTCCTACATTTCCCCAGCCTTGGAATTATAAGAATGTGCCACCGTGCCTGGCTAACTTTTGGTCATAACAGTATTTATTTCTATGTCATTACTTTTCTAGAGCAGGTTGAATCTTTCACAAAGCTAAACAACCAATAGTTCTAAATAGTTGCGACACCTATGAACTACAATGACAAGCACGGCAGGATATCCCTAAGGGTGCAATAGTTATTGATTTTAGTGATCCAATTGGATTTATAGCCTGCTGAACAGGAGGTAAATCTTGCCTGGTACGTATTCCCCGGGTTATTGACATCATGGATCTGGAAAAAAACCTACTACCTCCGTTTTACTAAAGCATTATAATTCCTAACTGTATTCTAATACTCATCCTTACAGCCACAGATAAGCGAATGTCTGACACAGCATCAAAGAAGCTTCCCTTTGCGGCAGATGGAGACTTAAAGGAAATTACAACTGGTCAAAACACAGACAACAACGTCTGATAATGTGGCTTCTGGCCCCAATGTCTACACTACAAGACAACTCCTGCACAAGGCTCAGAGAACAACATGGGAAGGGCACCGGAGAGAGAAGGATTATAAGAGACATACGGTGAGGAAACCTATGCGATACTGTGCAGTGCCTTCCGGTGGATAATCCTTTTGCACACTGTATTAACATATATCGTTACGATTGGTTTAATAAACAAGCTGACCGACACAGACCAATAGCTGAACAGGATAAAGCTAGGCGGGCGCCAAACAGAATGATGGGATGAGGAAGGGAGGAGTCAGAAGAATCGAAAGCCAGACGGAGTCAGAGTCGCCAGCCAAGTTGGAGGATCAGTCGATCAGTCGGCCGTGCAGGATAAGGATAGAGGTAAACACCAGCTGCCTTGTGGGGCTGCACATAAATTGATAGAAATTGGTTAGTTAGTAACAAGCCTGAGCTATTGATTGAGCATTTATAATTTATATTAAGCCTCTGAGCGATTATTTGGGAGCAGGTGGTCGGGGGGGATGGAAAAACTCCGCCTAAACATGGCGCCTAATGTTCAGAACATTTACACGGAGCCTGAAAAAGCTTGAAAAGGGGTTCTAAAACCACAAACAAAGGAAACGCAAGTGGTTTCTTGGTAACTGCGTTTCCTTCGGGAGACTGTTTGTGGCAAATAGAGGCGCGGCTCCTTTGAAACTCAGCTTCTGTTTTCCTGTTTTTGTTTTTCCGAGTTAGGGCTTCTCTATGTTACAGCCTTGGCTGTTCTGGAATTTGCTCTGTCGACCAGGCTGACCTCAAACTCACAGAGATATGCCTGCCTCTGCTTTCCGAGTTGGGATTAAAGGCATAAAGACGCAGTCTCTTTAAGACTCGGCTTAAGACACAGACTCGGCTTAAGACACAGCCTCTAAGACTTGGCTTAAGACACTGCCTCTTTCAAACAAGGCATGTTTAACTGCGGCCTTTTGAAGAGGAGGTGTCAGTTATCCGTGGCCTCTTTAAGACGTGGCATCTTTATCCACGCATATTTTTTTAGATCAGCATCTTTATCTGCGGCCTCTTTATGACTCGGCTTTCACGTGGTCTCTTTAAGACGCGGCATATTTTTCCTGTGGCAAATTTATCCATGGCCTCTTTTTTTAAAAAAAATTTATTGATTTTTATTGAGCTCTACATTTTTCTCTACTCCCCTGCCTGCCTCTCTCCTGCCCTTCAACCCTCTCCCAAGGTCCCCATGCTCCCAATTTACTCAGGAGATCTTGTCTTTTTCTACTTCCCATATAGATTAGATCCATGTTTGTCTCTCTTAGTGTCCTCATTGTTGTCTAGGTTCTCTGGGATTGTGATTTGTACACTGATTTTCTTTGCTTTATGTTTAAAAACCACTTATGAGTAGTACATGTGTCCTCATTGTTGTCTAGGTTCTCTAGGATTGTGATTTGTACACTGATTTTCTTTGCTTTATGTTTAAAAACCACTTATGAGTGAGTACATGTGATAATTCTCTTACTGGGTCTGGGTTACCTCACTTAATACGATGTTTTCTAGATCCATGCATTTGTCCTTGGCCTCTTTTTAAAGAGAAGGGTTATCCGTGGATTCCGCGGCAAATTTATCCGCGGCCTATTTAAGACGCGGCAAATTTATCTGCGGCCTCTTTAAGACGCGGCAAATTTATCTGCGGCGTCGCGGCAAATTTATCCACGGTCTCTTTTTGAAGAGGAGGAATCTTTTATCCATGGTCTCTTGAAGATGGACCATGTTCATCTGGCAGCCTCTTTTGAAGAGGAGGCATCTTTCATCCGTGGCCTCTTTAAGTCGCAGTGATTTTAACCACGGCATTTTTTAACTGCAGTGCAGCTTTAGATGGCTCTTTTTGAGGTCCTACTACGGAACACTTAAATGGGATTTATGAGCAGCAGTCAAGACACTACTTGGTGACAGTATGAACCTCATAGTAGGGGCAATAAATGTGGCTCCCCATTGCTACTTACAGCTTGTAGCTCAGCCTGTGTGTACCAAAGAGTGGGCGGAGCCAGCTGCAAAAGCCACTGCTTCGGCTTAGCCACCTCTGCTTAGTTTAGCAATGTAAGACTCACGTGGTCAGAAAAAGATAGAGATATGCAGTAAAGACAGATGCAGATTAACAGTCTTCTTTTTGTCACCGTCTTTCTCTGTCTCCCCAGCCAGATCACCAACAATGAGAGTGATACTTTTTTTTTTTCTTTTTTGGATTTTGGATTTTTAGCTTTTGGTTTCTGTCCTGGAACTAGCTCTTGTAGACCAGGCTGGCCTCGAACTCACAGAGATCTGCCTGCCTCTGCCTCCTGAGTGCTGGGATTAAAGGTGTGCGCCACCACCGCCCGGCTTGAGAGTGATACTTTTAACAATTATGAAAACTGTTTTTAAACTGCCATGTCAGCTGCCATGTGACTCAGCTTAGTGAGATACTGTAGAACGAAGAAGGCATGTCTGGTTCAGTTATGTGGAAATGTGTGCCCCCACATTGACATCATTTATTTGATCCCAGTGTATAGCTGTTTCATAGTATTAAAACGATACTCACCATGAATTCAGGGGATTTGGAAGTCAGCAGGTTGCACAGAGTTGCTCGGGTAGAACAAACAGAATCACCTGAATTAGATAAGGAGCTGAATGACATCCATGAATGTTAAAGCAGAGGTGGGTTTTTGAAGGTGCTTCAGGCCCTGTGTAAGCTGTTGCTCACATACACAAAGAACGCCTGTGGCAGGAGCAGAGCAAGTGGATGGGAACTGGAATCCCACCCACCCTGACACTCTCTGCTCTTTGCTGAAGCCATTCACTCCCTTTTACTTTTGCTTCTACCTTAATACCTTGACAAGAATCCAAGACACAGAAAGGAAACTGTGTATTTCTTGGTCAGAGGGAAATAACTGGCAAAAAAGAAACAACTTAGAAATAATGAAGATAAAAAGGTTCTGATCATGAAAAAGAAATCTGCAAAATACAAAAAATAGGGCATAAATATAAATGTTAGTAGACATAATTTTTATCCTTTACTCTTTTAAAACAGTATTTTTTATATTTAAAGTTTTTATTATATATTTTATAGTATGTATTTCATTATATTTATTTTATATTTAAAGGATAATTTTTATCCTTTATTCTTTCAAAACAGTATTTTTATATTTAAAGTTTTTATTATATATTTTATTATATTTATTTTATATTTAAAGGCTTTATTATAAATAAGTTGGATGTTCTACAGGGCTCTTAATTTCTTTGAAGGTTGCTTTACTGCATCAGAGATCAAATTATTCTTTTAATTTTTCCATAATATTTAGGTTTTATAAATCTTTATTCTTTTAATTTTTCCATAATATTTAGGTTTTATAAATCTTTCTAAATCAGTAAGATTCATAAAGTAATCTCTGAATGAGAATGACCCCCATTAGCTCATATGTTTGAATCCTTGGTCCCCAGTTGGTGGCACTGTTGGTGGCACCCAGTTGGGTGGAGTGGCCTTGCTAGGGGAAGTGTGGCACTAGGGGAAAGCAAGGACTTTTCTTTTTTCTTTTTTTTTTTTTTACTTCATTTTTATTTTATTTATTTATTTTTTAAAATTTCATTTTACATTCTGATCACAGTTCTCCCCTACCCCTCCTCCCCTCTCCTCTATTCCCCCCAGATCATACCCCCATCCACTCCTCCCAATGGGTAAGGGCTCCCATAGGGAGTCAACAAAGTCTGACACATTAAGTTAGGGGAGGACCAAGCACCTTCCCCCTGCATTAAGGACTTTTCAAAAGGGCCGATTCCACTCCCAGTGAGTATTCTGTCTTCTCCTTGCAGCTCCCAGATGTTCCGGCTGCCACACCTTTGCTCAGACATTATGACCTCTAAGTTTCTAAAACTGTAAGTCAAATTAAATTCTTTCTTTTATGAGCTGTCTTGGTCATGATATTTTCTCATAGCAATAGAAAAATAACTAACACAAAAGTTGGTATCAGGAAGAGGGCTACTGCTGTGATCTGACTGTGTGGGGTGGTCCTTGGGAGGAATGTGGAAGACTCTGAGACTTTAATAAGAAATGTATTTGGACTATGTGAGTGGAGCTTAGTGGGCCATCCTAGTAGGATCTTGAAAGATAGTAGGGGCTGGCAGCAATGTGTTCTGTGGATGTGGAGATCAAGAGTTTTTAGAAGGCAACAATGTTGTGACTGAGCTGGAGACCAATGCTGTGGTAACCTGGCCCGTATCCTAAGGATTTGTTAGAGGCTAAATTGAAAAGCAGTATACTAATTTCTTTGGTAGAAGAATATCCTCCTGACCCACTAATGAACAGTGCTGAGGAATGGAAGTTGAATTTGAGATTCAGCAGAACCATGGAACTCTAGGTGAACTGCTCAAGAGCTCTTTCCCGGGCTTCTCTGAAACTTTTATTCCAAGATAGCTAAAGTTTCAAAGCAGGGACAGGAAAGCAATGATAAACATACAGAATAATTCTCATTACTTTCATCACATGTGCTCAGGGTACAGAAAGTCTCATCCTTCCCAATTCCTCACCTTTTGAAATGGTAATGCATATTGTGTCATTGCGTGTTGGAAGTATGTAATCTGCTTTTGACTTTTCAGGGGGTTACCATTAAGATGTCTCAGGAGAGACTCTGGACCTTTAAACAGTGTTGAGACCGAAGGGCTTATGGGGACTTTTGATGTTGGAATAAAGGTATTTGCATCATTATATGGCTTCAATCCTATGGGAGCCAGAGACTGGAATGTAGTGGTTTGTATAAGAAGAGGCTCAAATACTTGAATGCTTGTTTTCTAGCTGGTGGAACTATTTAGGAAGGAGGAGGCATGCCGTGTCACTGGAGCCTGGCTGTGAGGTTTCTAAAGACTCCTGACATTCTCAGTGCTGCCCCCTCTCTGCCTCCTACTTACTTGCAGTTCAAGATGTGAGCTCTTGAGCCGGGCGGTGGTGGCGCACGCCTTTAATCCCAGCACTTGGGAGGCAGAGGCAGGCGGATCTCTGTGAGTTCGAGACCAGCCTGGTCTACAAGAGCTAGTTCCAGGACAGGCCCCCAAACCACAGAGAAACCCTGTCTCGAAAAACAAAACAAAAAAAAAGATGTGAGCTCTCAGCCAGTTCTGCCACCATTTGTTGTCCCAACATCATGGACTCTAATTCTAAAACAAAGCCTGGTTAAATGCTTTCTTTGATAAATTGCCTTGGCCACAGTATTTTTTCATAGCGATAGAAAAGTAACATTGTTGGGTCCCTAGAGGACAGGCCTTCACACCCCCACTTGATCTGTTTTGCACTCTTGAGTCAAGGGCCACTGTTCCACCCAAACTGGATCATCAGATTTCCAAGTTATAGGAATTGGGGCAGGCATGGGAACAGTGACCCTAACTAAAATGGCCTAGACCACTTCCGTCTCCCAGCATTCTGGTAATTTGTTTATCTGGTGTCACTGGCTGCAACTGGCCCTGCAGATTTTTTTTCCCAGCCCCTGTCCTGGTCTCCATCCCAGTTGCTGCATAATTTGGGATGCTGCTGGTGGTGGTGTGGGCTGAGTGGTTAAGACAGCGCCCATCTCACTCAGGACGTCTCTTCCCCAGAGATTAACAGGTAGTCCTGGGAGGACGTATGGCTGAAAGTAACCCTCATGGCTTTCATTGTCCTGCCATTTTAATATTTTTGCACTTTTCTTGAGACTTGCTTGACCTGTTCCTTGTAGGGTGGCAGTACTTCTTTCTAATGGCCACTTATTAGGCCAGAATTCTAAGGACAGGACGGAGACATCAGCTCCAGAATCTAAAATCCCATTAAATGACTTCCCATCAATAGTCAATTCTAATCGTGGCCTTTCTTTCATATGAGCTACCCAAAAGGCTGCAGTGCCAGATGATCCAAAACCCTTAGCACCCCGACTGGACCTGGCCGTGGGGTTGAAGGTGTTAATTAAGGTACCAAGACCAATTGGGCAATACGATCCCCCTGAGAAATTACTGTAACTCCTTGAGAAACTGATGTCATAATTTTTATTTCTCCTTGATAATCTGTATCAACAACCCCAGGATGAATTTGAATTCCCCTCAAGATGCTACTGCTTCTTCCCAAGATAAGCCCCAAGGTCCCTCTAGGGAGCGGCCCAAAAACATTAGTGGGTAAAGCTTGAACCCCCATTTGGGCTGTCAAGACTGCTTGGGCAGAAGTATTGAGGTCCAGTCCTGCACTTCCTGGGGTGGCGCGGGCAAGGTCTGCAACGCAAAAGGATTGCCCTGTGGAACAAACTGGATACGGCCACTGCCGAGGTGGGACCCCCTGACTCCTGGTGTCATTGCTCCATACACTGAGGTTCTGGGGCCCTGGAGCGGGGCCCTCCACCAGTTTCCCTGCTGTTGGCCTTGGACGGGCAGAAGCCTTCCATCTATATTTGTCTTAGATCTGCAATCATTTGCCCAATGGGCCCCCCTTTTACATCGTGGGCACTTTCCTGGTCTGGCAGTAGTTCCCCGAGTGAGTTGTGGACATTCCTTTTTAAAATGTCCAAGGGCACCACAGTTAAAGCAGGTTTTATCCCCAGTTGTTTGGGATCCTCGCCCAGGCCTGATGGCAGTGGCAATCACCTGGCCCTGAATGAAGTGCCCATCAATATCCCGGCAGATCCAAATGTATTTGTTTAAGTTTTTTGCCTTATGTGACCGCAAGGCTTTCTTACAATATTTATTGGAATTTTCAAATGCCAGCTGCTTAACTATGGGCATAGCTGTGGTCACATCACCAAACAATCTCCCTACCAACTGTAATATCCTATCCACATAGTCCTGAAATGGTTCTGAAGGCCCTTATAAAACTTTTGACAGCTGATTCCCCGTGGCCTTGTTTGGCAGGGCTTTCCAAGCTTTGGTAGCTGCAGTTGCCATCTGGAGATATACGGCAGGATGGAGCACAATTTGATTGGCCAAGTCAGCATAAGCTCCTGCTCCAGTTAGCATGTCTAGATTGTGCTGTGCCTGTCCCACTTGCACATTTAACCTAGCCGTTTGTAAGCAATTTTCTTGATATTCTCCCCTCCACAATAAGTAATCTCCTCCCGGTAATACTGCATGGCATAGCTGCTGCCAATCGCTAGGTGTAAGATTCAGTGCCACAGCCACAAGAGGTTCTGCCATGGCAAGAGTAAACGGGGCCCGAGAGCCATATACTGCCACAGCCTCTTTCAATTGCTTCATCTCCTTAAAGCTCAAGGCCACATGTTGTCTCAGCATCTGTCCTGGATTGTTAGGATCAGGTACCTCTATAACCGGAGCAACTATGTGCCGGGGCCGAAAACAGACACCTCCTCTTCTTCCTGAGCCCTCTTCAGCCTCCCTGACATCTGTCAGTCCCCAACGGGACTCCCTCCTTCCCCAGTTTTCATTAAAAGCAGGTGGGGCTGACAGCACACATAAGGAATCCTTCGCCTTACAGCGCTTCAGCCTTTTCTGAAGTACCTTAATTTCCTGCGTTAGCTGTGCTTCCTCATCAGATAAACTATTCTCTGCACTAGAGCTGAGGCTGCCTTCCCCATTTTCTGACTGGGAGGTTATTGCTATCTGGTTTTGTGCCTGAAAGCGGGCAGACTTTGATGCTAGCCTTAGTCCTGCACCGGATTCCAAAGTTCCCCCTGGTACCTCTGACATTTTTTTGGTCCCTCTGCGACTCTGCCGATCCCATAGCCTGTGCCCCTTCAACATTATAGTTTCAAGACATGCTCCCAATTAGAAAATGTGCTCTGAGGAATCATAATGGATGTCAACAAATGCAGTGGGGGATATCAGGGTTAGTGGTAATAATAGCTTCTTCAGTGGAATCTTTTGCCATTAGACAAATACACACACCAATTGGGATAGCCGAGAATGTGTGTAGGCACAAACCCACTTTGGAATTCCTAAAATAGTTATAAGTAATTTATTACTTCTCACTTAGCTGTCCCATCAACATATTTTCACATATTTGTATAAACACATTCAGGTTCTCTGCTATGCTCAATGACTGAGTCAGGATTCCCTTTTTTTTTTATCTACTTGATATATGGAAGATACAGAAATAGTTAGGAGTGTATTATATTAATATCTGAGTTAATAATGAAATGAGAACAAATATATTGTAAACTTTCATTACCTCCTCATGAATGCCTTTTCCTAGGTTTTATTATTTATCATTAAATACATTTACTAATACTAAATGACCCAAACATTTTTTGTAAAATCACAGATATAGTCAATTATTTTACTGAATGTAAAAACTGTTCTGCCATTCAGGACCTTTAATACTCTCTGTGAATTTAATTAAGACTGTTTACTTCCCTTTGTTACCTGATGTTATTACACAAGTCCATACCTAACACCAGTTCCTGCAGAATGTTTGTCAGTTCCCTCTCCAAACAAATACTTTAGTGTTTAAGTAAAAATTGTTCTTCAATCTTTGACTCATGAAGCTTCAAGAACTTTAGGGACTTACAAGAAAAAGAAGCCATAGAAGCACAACATGAAACAGGAAGTAGCAGGGAAAATATGAGCGAGGTAGAAAAGGAAAAAAGGCCAAAGGCAAAACTAAAGGAAGTAGGAACATTAAATAATTTGGGGCAAACTAAAAGGTCACAAGACATAGAAGACATTAGAGATTTAAAAAGAGTAGGGGCTGGAAAGATGGCTCAACAGTTGAAGGCACTGACTGTTCTTCTAGGGGACCTGGGTTCAGTTCCCAGCACCCATATGGCAGCTAGCAACCATCTACAACTCCAGGGTCTGAAGTCTTTTTCTGACCTCCATGGGAAAGACACAATGTCTTCTTCTGGACTCTGCAGATAACACGTGTACTTGGTACACAGTCATGCATGCAGGCAAAAAAAAAAAAAAAAAAAAAAAAGGAAACCACTCATGCATATAAACTGAAATATTCTAAAAGTGAGTTGCCGGCAATGTAAATAGGAATTAATATATATTATACATTACTCTTTCACACACAAACACACAATTTACAAATAGATGTACTAGTTACTGGCTGCTAGTATGAAATTTATTTCCAAAGAGGTATGGTGATGTTTATTTTTGCTTTTAAAGAATGAAGCTCTGTTAAAAGCTGTGAGCATATCCAGAACTGAACTAGGGGAAAAAGTAAACAATGGGTTGTTTCTACAGCAAAGTTTTCTAGTTACATATATGTAAAAATAACTGGGAAAGATATGGAAGTGTGTAAGAGGAATCAGACTGTATTAAATATTGATACTTGAGTGCTAAAGACTTTTCAGAAAAGGAGGAGGTAGCTTTGTGATTAGAGTAGAGAGCCTGACCTGGATTTTCAGGAAGATGCCATTTGAACATATACCAAGGAAGACGGTAAGGAGAGCTAGTCACAGATAACCCAAGCCAGTTCACAGCCTAACTTCTATCCCCGATGGTGGTGATGAGGATTAGAGTTGGAGAAGTAGAATTTATATACCACAGGTTTTTAACCTCTGGCTTTGCAGATAGTTGGTTTGTATTTGTGCTTCAGACATTCATTAGGCATAGGTGGGATTTTAGTTTATATAAATATATATAAACTAAAGAAAATCTGTTCTAAGGAGCCCACTGTAAGAAGCAGTATTTCATTATTATTTCAATGATCATGGATCTGCTTCATTTTGTTCTCATTTGCTAACTGTTTTAGAATAGTACAGACCTTAGCAAACCAATACCCACATCTTCCCTATCCACCTAATGAATGACAAAGTGCCACCTTAATTAGCATATTGCAGTATAGATAGAAGTTCTCATATTTAAGGGTGTTAACAATCACAGGAAGAACTCATTTAAACAAATGGTGCATTTTCCAATCAGAAAGGCTAAGATGAAAGTTTCTTACAAGTTATTATTGGTCAGAGTTCTACCTCAGGGTAGAACCATTCCCTTAACGAACTTACCTTCACCTCCTCAGCTGACACACTGCAGAAGTAGCACACACCACTGTTTGTGTTGGATTGTTGCTAAAGACAGCATATACCGGAATACACAGACTGACGGTGGGGATGTCCTGCATGTACGTTGTAATTTTCTTTAATGGTACCCCTACCCACTTTTCTCTGGTACCTTAACCTCTTGCCATCTTCAACAGGTTGGTTTGGTCAGACTTCCCAGAGAAAATATGATCAGTATTCAGCGGCATTCAACCTGACATTCTCGAAAAGGTCCATGAATCCTGAAGGACAAATTCCTGAAACAGATAATTTCAAATAATCAGAATGGCCACTTTCTATGAATTTCTATGAACTATCCGCTCTCTATATCCTCTAACTATATATTCGTGTGTGGCACACACCTTATATGAAAACATCTAGAAATTGCACCTGTACTGAATGTGTACTATTTTCGCTCTTATTCCCCAACAATAATTACATAAAGGAATTTAGGTCATATTAAGTATTGAAAATTACCTATCAGTGATTTAACATATGGGAAAATATGCACAAATTATCTAAGATACTAAATCATAATCATGTTCTGGAATTCACCAGAGCTCTGGAAGTTATCCCCATGGAACGCCAAAAGATAATACCTTGTGAGTGTGTGTATGAATTTATATACACACACGTACATAAACAAAACCTTTCCTTTGACTACATTAAAGGTGACATCGATCTGTGTTTGGTAGTTTTGGGAAGTTCAGACTTTGATATGCCTTGCAGAATCTTGCATCCAAACTAGGACAAATTACATTTATGATTTGTTTTCTGTGGCACTTTTTTTTTCACACTTCTTTCCTATCTGTTGTGCAAATGTGTGAGAGAGATGGCCGGTAAAAGGAACTTAAGTATATAGTGGTAGCAATCTGGCTGTTTCAACCTTCACAGTTTCTTCTGGCTCCTTTCACCATTTTTTTTTTCTTGACTCCCAGATTCTAGGTTTGAATTATTTATATCACGCAACGAAAAGGAATAAGCTAGGACTCCTTTGACCTTCGTTGCCGATTGCACCGGTGGCTGAGACCATTTTTCTAAAAAGTTAGAAAGTAGGGAATGGACTTCCTGGCATCATCCTTTCCTTCCCTCTGCCTCCTCGTCCCTCCAGTCCCTCGGGCCTGGAGATTCTCGCCCCATTAACAAACAAAGCCGGGCGAGGTAGGCTCTCCCGGAGCCCCTTGGCGTGGAGGGACCGCGCCACGCGTCGCTCGCGGCTGGGTTGGCGAGCGTGCCACGCCTCCGAGCGCGCGCCCGCCGCTTCCTGCCCGGCTGCTTTTCCCTCGCCGCCCTCCAGCCGCGCGCCCGGAAGGCGCCTGCGCAGAGGCCTCGGGCTCCTGCTCCCCTCCCTTCCTCCCCGCCCCGCCCTCCTTTCTCTCTCTCACTCGGGTTTCGCTCCCGAGAGCGGCCCGGAGGCAGCAGTCGAGCCGGGTTCTGCGCGCCCGCCCCCTTCCTCCGCCCCTCCCAGCGCTCGGGTCTCCAGCCGGCGGAGATGAGGCTGCGGCGGCCGCGGCTCCGGCAGCCCCGGCGGTGGCTGCGGTGGGGGCGGCCGGAACCCGGGCCTTGAGGCGCGGCGGCGGCGGAGGAGGCAGCGCTGCCCCGGCCGCTGCACGGGCTCCCCTTCCTCTTTAGCGCAGTCAGGAAGTTTGGCGCCCTGTGCATGTGTGCGCGTGAGTGTGGGTGTGCGCGGCCAGCTCGGGTAGCGTTTCTGCAGGCGCCGGGCTTTTTTGCCCGCGTCGCTTCCCGTAAGCCAGCCGCCGCGGAGCTTGGGCTGTGGCCGGAGGAGGGGGCGCGGCGGCGGGCGCTCTCCTTTTGTTGTTGTTTCCTCTGCTTGGAAAGCTTCAAGGGGACGCGCCTGGGTGGGGCGGCTCGCAGCCCGGGCCTGCTGGCCCCCGGGGCTCCCGGGCGGCCGGGGTAGCTAGAGGAGAGCGGGCTTCAACATGATGGCGGCCGAGGCCGGCAGTGAGGAAGGCGGCCCGGCGACCGCGGGGGCCGGAGGAGGCGCGGCCGCGGGCTCCAGTGCCTACCCGGCGGCGTGCCGGGTCAAGTTTCCCGCGGCCCTGCCGGTGGGCGCCGCCCCCTGCCCAGGGCTGGCCGACACCGACCTGGCTGCGGCCCTGGGCGGTGGAGCCACGTTGGGGTCCGGGTTCCTTGGGACGGGGCCTGTGGCGGGTGTCCTGGGGGGCGCCGCGCTGCCCGGCGGTGCTGCTGCTAGCGTGGCGGGTGCTGCTGCTGCCGGACCTGCCGGAGATGTTGCTTTCACCAAGGGGACTCTGTCGTTGGCTGCTGAGACCCTCGGGCCGGGTGGCGGGTTCCCTCCTCTGCCGCCGCCTCCTCTGCTGCCCCCTTTGGGCTCCGGCCTGGGGACGGTGGATGAAGGTGACTCCCTGGATGGACCAGAATATGAGGAGGAAGAGGTGGCCATACCGCTGACCGCACCTCCAACTAACCAGTAAGTCAGAAATGCTGTTGAGGAATTGTGGAAGCAGGCTCCATGAAAGAGATGGGCAAGAAGGAACAAAACATACCATGCTCCTGCGGGTGTAATTTGTTTAAAAAGTTTTGAAGTTTCAGGTTCCATATATAGGGATTTAATTTGATCAGTCATCTTCCCTACAGGCACTGTCCCAGGCCTCCTCGTGTATTTATTGCTCTTCTGGGACGACGTAAACTTTTAAGATGGGAAGCTGGGGAAACTGTATCCAGTGAGAACCGGATATGGTTCAGCCCCTTCCTAATTGAGATAGTGGCCGGTCTTCAGCAGATCTTGGCACTATAAAGGCAGCCACCGTCCATGCTAACTCCCATGCTCCTTGCTCAAGCTAGATTTTAGTGGGAACCATGAGTACAGGTGTTTAAATGGTATTGCATTAATGGAAGCTGGAAATTCAGTAGTCAGAATGCTTTGTTTTTGCTGCAGTTGCAAGTCCCTATTTACCGTCTACTGGGAGCGACATGATTCAGAAAAGACTAGATCCCTTTGGAAAGCTGCAGAATAGGAAAGAAGTTCCGTGAATTACAGGTGCAATTAAGGGCGCACATACTGAACACTAACTGGGTCCTTCAGATTATTTGTTAGCATTCGTGTAATACTTCTGTACTGAGACAGTATAAAAATGTTAAAATAAAACAAATTAATATTGCTCTCAGCACGTTGGTAGTGGCTGATACGTTATTGTTTGGAAATTAATTTTAATAGCTTATTGTGACATAATCAGGACACGTGGCTTTCCCCTTTAAGTTAGACTTGTCTCCTTAATGTGTTCTTTTCATAAGTGAAATGGGTATGCATTTGTAAATGTAGGTTGATCTCGATGAGAAGATGTTGAAATGCGAAGTGGCAATAATTGGCAAAACGTGTTACAGAGCCTTCGAGTCTGTCATAATTGGCCTTTAGAATTTCAACAACATTGGTGAATATTAGGAAAAAAGATTTGGTTCATATACTGATACTTTCTGAACACTTCAGAAGTTTTCTTTGGGAGGGTCAGCTTCTTAAGAGGCTTAAGAAATATCTTCAACATTTTGTAAATGGTAATCCACTTTTGATTTAAGCTACATTTTCTGCTCTTTTAATGGGTGTTGTGATTGGGAAATGAAAGAATGCTTGGTGTTTGTTGTGTCTGCAAACTTCCCAGCTATGGTGAAATTCAGCACAAAGTGTAAGCTCTCTTTCTAATTTCATTCTAATTTGTGTCTTTGTATTGCAGTCTGTCTCAGGAATGTTCTGGAAGTGTTAGAAAACTTGCAGCATTGTGTATAATATACCTTTTTGCCAAATTAATTGTGTTTTTATAATAATAAAATACAGTTTTTAATAATGAAAGAATGTGGTTCTGCACCATTTTTGTAATTGAATTAATTTAGGCATATTTAGAATCTTTTTGGTTTTTTGGAGACACAGTTTCTCTGTGCAACAGCACTAGCTGTCCTGAACTAGCTCTTTAGACCAGGCTACGCTGGAACTCAGAGATCTGCCTGCCTCTGCCTCACTCTTTTTAAAAGGCATTTGAAGCTTTAGCTATTTTTATTTTATGAGTGTTTGCCTACATGTAAGTATGTGCATAGTGACAATATCCAGTGACCGAGGCCAGAAGAGGGGGGGCATGAGAGTCCCTGGAACTCGAGTTACAGATGGTTGCTGCTCTGTGGGTGGTGGGAACCGAACACTGCTCCTCTGCAAGAACAGCAAGTGCTTTGAGCTGCTGAGCCATCTCTCCCGCCCTAGTATATTATTCTTCAATTATTTCCAGTGAATTCATTTATTTTATTTTATTCTTTAAGACAGGCTGTCTTCCTAGCGTAGGATAGTTTGGAACTTGCCGCGTTGTCCAAGCTACCCTTAATTTGTGATCAATCCCTCTAGGCTTTTAAAGAGGAATTTAAAGTTGAGAGCAAAGTTGAATGGAAAAATACAAATTCTCACACTAAATTTTTAAGACCAAGTGTGATTATTTGGGGAAAATTTTGTTTGTGGAAAGTCTATTAGTGATTTTCATTATTTTAAAATATATTTAGAAAGAAACATAAAATTTGACCAAGTTGTTCATATTCTAAAAAGTCTTCTCTACTTATATACCTTTGTTATTTTTGAGATTGTAATTTAATTACAAATAATTACATTAATTTTCTCCCCATTCCTCCCTCCAAACCCTCCCATATATATCTCCCTGACAGCCTTCGAATTTATAGTCTCTTTTCATTATTACTGCATGCATATAGATATTTGTATGTACATATATATTTCTTGATATAACCTGTTGAGTCATTTTTAACTTTCATAATTTTTTTAGTGCTGGGAATCAAACTCGGAGCTTTCCAGTTGTTAGACAAGTTTTCTACTACCAAGCTGTATGTCTTCCTCGGCAAATTTTCTAGTATGTTTTTTTTTGGGGGGGGGTGGTTTCGAGACAGGGTTTCTCAGTGGTTTTGGAGCCTGTCCTGGAACTAGCTCTTGTAGACCAGAGTGGTCTTGAACTCACAGAGATCTAGTATGGTTTTAAAATTTACCACTGATTATACAAATTCACTCCTTTCTTTTTAAAATAAGATTTGTTCTTCATGTCGCAGTCTGAAGTGGGTTGTAGGGAAGCTCAATTCCATGTGTTCAGGGGACTCAGTTCCCTCTGTCTAGTGCAGTGGTTCTCTTGGAGTCAAAGCACCCTTTCATGGGATGATTCATAACAGTATCAAAGTTACAGTTAGGAAGTTGCAACAAAAATTTTAGGTTGGGGGTCACCACAACAAAAGGAATTGTTTTAAAGGGTCGCATTGTTAGGAAGATTGAGAACCACTGTACTGATGGTTCCATCATCTTCTTTTCTATTTGATGTGTGTGTGCATGCATGTGTGAAGTGTGGTACACACATGTGATGATGTTTGCTCACATGTGTGAATGTTCATGCCTGTGTGTATGGTACAAAAAAAAAAGACTGTCGGGTCTTCTCTTGTCACTTTTCATCTCGTTCCTTTGAAGCCAAGTCTCCCTAAACCTTGAGATCTGATTCATTTTGGCTAAGCCAGCAGCCAGCACATATTGTATTCCAATAAATAAATAATTCTGCCAAATAACTATAATTTTCTTATAAAAGAAAATTCTTACTAATTCTTTTGGTATAGGGATACCCTTATTGGTAGCAGGTGATTAATGTTTTGCTTTTTTTTTTTTTTTTTTTTTTTTTAAAATCAAAGATCTCAACCAAGATGAGGTTGAATTTTTGGTCTCAAGTGATCATTCTGTTTGAGGATCCTGAGTAGCTGGTATTATAGGGATGGTCATGTCACTGGCTCAGAAAACTATTTTACTTAATTTTTTGTTTATTTACTTATTTGAGACAAACTCGTACAATGTGCCGCAGGTTGGTCTTTAGAACTCTGTCTTGAATACTGGGATAATAGGTGTGCTGTCTGTTGAGCTCAAGTGCTGCTTTAGGACAGGGCTTAAACTTTTTCCACTCCTGACCCTATTTGCCCATTTTTGTTACAAAGGTGTCAAACACACAAGCATATAAATCAAACAATTACCGATAATCACTCATAAAGAAAATGTATTTTCAACAGTTTTTCGATTTTATATGTATATATATAATTTATTAAAGACAAATTGCAAATTAAAATAGATATATTTTTATCTAAGGAATTAAGTCTTGACTGAATATTTGATACTGGTTTATAGTTGTCAATGGTAAGAATGTTTTTCGTGGGAGAGTCAAGATAGGAAAAAAGGCAAATGCAAGTTGCATCCATAAGAGTAAAATGATAAATTGCCTTTCAGCTAGAAACAGATGTAGTTTTTAGTTACTGTTGTCTGATGTGATGATACTGCACATCAGTGCAGGTTATGGTGTGGTGTTTGAGTGTGTAGATACTTGCAGGTGTAGTGCTGTGGAATCACGTGCATTGTGTTTTGTTTTAGAGGAAGTTAAAAATAGTTGTTAGAACAGCTTAATGATTATCTTTTTTTAAAATGTCTTCAGACTTTCAGCAGGATTTGGGGCATTTAGGTGATTGTATTTTTTTTAAAATGTGTTAATAAAAGAACACAGGGGAAATAGATGAGGTATTGTTCAGAGAAATAAGATAAAAATTAGTCTATAGAGATGTGTAGGTAACCTTTTCAGATTCATAGTATAGTTGTTTGAGGAATTAAAATACTGAAAGTAAATGGCAGAATGTCATTGAAATTTCTTAACATAATCTGGTTGGAAAGTTTGATGCTTACTTTGTAGTGTTGATGGTTGCTATTTTGTATTCATGATACAATAATCATTATTGACAGAGGGAACCCTGTCAGGTATAGAAACAAAATTCTGAGTAGCATCTGAGGTTCACATAACTACGTAACAGTAGATCTGAGATGGAATCCTGTCTCATAAATTTCCAGATTTATTTGTATGCAAAAAATTTTCATAACTGTTGGTTTCATTTTGTTTCTGAGGGGTAGCAAGGCAAAGTCTTAGTACCCCAGATTTACTAATCATTTACGCATGCATGTGCACGCACACATACGTACACTCCTCCACTCCCCACATACATATATATACACACACACATATACACACAAGCCATTCATTCCTTCCACGTTTCTTGCTATGTAGCTCAGCTTCCTTGGCCTAGAACTCATTATTTCTCTTGCTTCTCCTGAGTGCTGGGATTCATCGTGTGTACTGTCATGCCCAGCTTACAGATTTTGTTCCTTATTTTTTTATAACTATACAATGAAAGTTGATGCCACACTAATATGTATAATTGGGAAAACTTAAGTGATGGAGAAAATACAGATTATTTTTTATCCAAAATACGTGGGGCAAGTATTTGAAATTTCAATTTGTCAAATTCTGGAATATATGTGTACATTTTATCAATCCAGCTGGATATGCTGGATTTGAATCCACTTAAGAATTTGGTATTTAGATTAGGAATACTCAATCTGTACTTTGTAATAGAACTTTTTCTTTAGAACTGCTGGTTCTCCAATAATGACACAGACTTATTATTTATGAAAACTTGGCCGATAGCTTAGGCTTGTTTCTAACTAGTTCTTATAAATTAAACCATTTTTATTAATTTACTTTCTGCCTTGTGGCTTTATTATGTCATCTCTATAGTGTCCATCCTGCTCAATCTGTACCTCATGGTGTCTCTGCCCTTTCTGCCAGCGTCCTTTGTGCCTGGAAATCCAGCCTAGTGACTGACTGTTTAGCTTTTTATTAAACCAGTCAGAGTGACATCTTCACAGTGTACAAAAAGATTATTCCACAACAGTACTTTGCTTGTTTTTCTTTGTTTTGTTTCGATCTATGCTAGAGAACACACATACACACATATGCACTATTTAAGAATAGTACCTCAAGGCTATCATTGCTGTTGTTGTTCTGAGTTGAATTATGTCCCTGCCAGTGTTCATCTTGAAGCCCTCACCCGTGGCATGGCTATATTTGCAGTTAGTGCCTTTAAAGTGGTAATTATATTAAACAAGTTCATAAATAGCATGGTTCACAGATTTAGCAGCACTGCTGTCTTTTAGGAGAGATGCTGGGAGTGTGCACATACAGAGGCTATCATGTCACGATAATGAAAAGTTCACCATCTGGTGCAAAGGAGAGAAGCCAGCCTTGTTATACCCTGGTTTTTTAATTTCTAGCTTCTATAACAGTGAAACAGTAGTTACTGTTGTTCAAGCCGCTTAGACTGTACTATTCTTGTTTGTTACTGTTTTTTTATGGCAGCCTGAATTAAAATGTGGTTAATTCTACATATTAAAAATTTGAGTTGGGTAATTTTTTGGAGGTGATTAAACAAACATTATTTTGAGAAGAGTTGTCGTTTTATTCCCTTCTATCTCTGTAGGAAAGAAAAGCTTGTGTTATTGTATGCTTTTTCTTTGTGTGTCAATAACATTTCTCTTTTGGCTATATCTGTGTTGACAAGGTAAGGCACATTCAGATGGAAATACATTTAAATTCATGTCTGTAATTGTATGAAAAGAACCTTCACATGATTATGATAGGTATTGAAAATTGTATGGATGGAATTTTCTGATGTGTTTTAAATTTTGAATTTTTTTTTTTTTTTTTTTTTTTTGAGACAAGGTTTCTCTGTAGCTTTGGTGCCTGTCCTGGAACTAGGTCTTGTAGACCAGGCTGGCCTCGAACTCCCAGAGATCCATCTGCCTCTGCCTCCTGAGTGCTGATTAAAGGCATGCGCCACTGCTGCCCGGCTGAATAAATTTTTATTACAATATTTTCATCTTTTAGAATTTCATACATGCATACAATGTATTTTGATGACTTCCACTCCTCCCCTTAACTACTCCTACATCCTCCTTCACCTTCCTTTAGCCTCTTACCTCACTCCCTACACAACTCACTGAGTTTGATTTGTGATGCACATATCTGCATGAATGCGAGATCATCCGTTGGAACATGGTTGACATACCAGGGACAGTACCCTTAAAGAGAATGGACCCTTCCTTCGCTAGCAGCTGTCAACTGTCAGTAGTTACTTGGGTGGGTACCTCTCTACCAGATCATTGACTGGCCTGATCCTATGCAGGCCACCAGCCACAGCTGCCTGAGTTCTTGAGTGCAGTAGTTCTGGTGTGTCCAGAAGAGAACCATTTTGCCCCAGTCTTCTCCTGATCTCTGGCTTTTTTTATGCTTTATTCTGAGATATTCCCCAAGCCTTGGGAGATTTGTGATGATTTGTGATGAGATTTTGGGTTAATTGCTGAGTACTTCATGGCCAGATATTCTCTGTATGTGGACCAGTTGTGAGTTTCTGCATTACTGCTCTCCACTGCACAGAGAAATTCCTTGGATGACATCTAAGAGCGGGACTTACCTGGGTATGGATATATATATTTTTCTAATTAAAAATTTTTCCGTTTTTATGTGGATGTATGCATGTATGGGTGTATACACCACTGCATATGTATAGAGATCAGAGGCAACTTGGGAGTTTCTTCTCTCCTTCCACCATGTGAGCTCTGGGGATCAAACTTAGGTCAGCAGGCTTGGTGGCCGGTGTCTTTCTTTATGGCTGTGTCATTTTACCATGCTCAACCTTCTTTTAACATCCTTGTTCTCTAGTGCATCTGTCTCAAACTAAAGAAAAGGGTTTAGAAAGATTCTTCTTAACACCTGAATTTTTTGTGAGTGTAATTTATTAGACTGGGCTCATGATCAAGAGTCTTGTATAATAGAACCATATCTGTTATTTGTCCTGCACTGTGAGATGTTGACTTTTCAGTTTTTAAGGTAACATTTCTCTTGAAGTGATTGAACATTTAGCATGACACTAAGAAAGCAATTATAGTTCCAGTGTGGTGATGCATACCTTTAATCCCAGCACTCAGGAAGCAGAGACTGACAGTCTCTGAGTTTTGAGGCCAGTATGGTGTGAATAGTGACTTCTAGTACAGCCAGAGATACTTAGTGAGACCCTGTATCCAAAAAAAAAAAAAAAAAAAACAAACCAAAACAGCAACAACAACAACGAAAAAGAGCACTTTTTAAATCAGTTTTATTATTATTATTTTGGTTCCATACTTTTAAAAATGAATTTTTTGTTTTTGGAGATTATGATAAAATGGCATTATTTTTCACCTTCACTTTCCTCCCTCCAAACCCACCCATATACCCCCTTATACTCTTTCAAATTCATGACCCTTTATTCTCCCACCTGTTGTTATATAAATATACATGTATATATCTAAATACACAAATGTGGCTTGCTCAGTTTGTCTAATGTTTGTATGCTTACAAGATTGGTTGTTTGGTATAGAATGGCAATTGGTATGCTCTTCATTTAGGAAGGTTTGTTTTCTCCCTCCCAACATTCCAAAGTTGCCTGTGTTTTGTATAGGGTTGAGGCCTCTTGGGCTTTCCCCCATCCACATTAGCGTGTGTGTTCTTGCCCTTGTTCAGCTCAGGTTAAGGCAGTTATTTTGGTGAAACTATAGGTGTAGTTTCTGACATTCCTAGAAGGCACAATCCCACAGCAAAGTCTCTGATGCTCTGACTTACAGTTTCTGCCCTTCTCTTTTAGCAGTCTTCCTTGAGCCTCAGGTTCAGGAGATGTTTCGTAGATGTGTATATACATTGGACCTGGATTCCACATCTTTCCGCCTTGACTCGTTTATGGTTTTCTGTAATGGTCTTTGTCTGTTGCAAAGAGAGATTTCCTTGATGAGGTGGTGAGAACTACACCTGCCCGTGGGAATAAGGATAGGACAAATACTTAGTATGTAGATGGGAATTATGTTGGTTTAGTAAAGTGTGTTTTGTAGGTTCTCCTCTAAGATCATGACTTCAGTAACCCTGGGGAGTTGGCTAGGTTTCAAGTGCCAGGCATGATTACTGTGTTGTTGAATGGGTCTTAAGGCCTATTAGAGAGCTGCTGGTTACCCCAAGGTATACATGCTACTCCTGTAGCCTTAAGATTATTGTGCCATTCTGGTCACTGCTGTGGTTCATAGGTATCATAGCTGGGTAGGTCTGTTGGTTGCTTCCCTTCTTTGGAAGCTGCATGGTGCTTTCTTGTACCATTAAAGGTAGTCCTCAGGGAGGAGGCATTTCAGGTCAGGGTGTCTTCAGCTGCAGAGACTTAACCTACCTCTGAGAGGCAAACAGAGACCATAGCAATAGCCTGTGATGTTTTGGGAGTTTTTTGGACAACTCTGACCAATAACTCAAAAGAGGTAGGTCTTAGCACACTCTCAGCCCAGGTGAGACTATATATTTGTACTTAAACACAGACTTATGTGTATTATAGGCTGCTTCTCTCTTTTTACGTAGATAGTAAATAGTATGGTTTCCTATAACTTTTCAAAGATCCTTACTGCTATTTTCCGTTCCCCTCCTCCTGTATTTATCTCCCTACCCCCTCCCTAATCGAAGATTGCTTCCACCTCCCGTTTCCCAATCAGATCACTTTTCTTCTTTTCTATTGCTCCCCAACCTGTCAGTGGTCCCTTTTACTTTCTTGGTTGTTATAGTTACTTTAGGCTGTATACTCACATCTGACCATTTGGCTCTCGAAGCCTCTAATAAGAGAGAACATGGACCTTAGCCTTTCTGGATCTGGGTTACCTCACCCAGTATAATCTTTTCTAGTTCTATCCATTTACCTGCAAAGTTTATGATTTATTTTTTCATTTCTGCCACATAGTATTTCATAGCATATATGCACCACATTTTCATTATCCATTTTCAGTTGTAGAACATTTAGGTTCTTTTTATTTCCTGGTTATTGTGACTAGAGCAGCAATGAACATAACTGAGTGAGTATCTGTGGAGTGTGAAGAATAGTCCTTTGAGCATATTCCAAGGAGTTGGCTGGGACTTATGGTAGGCTTATTTTTAGCTTTTTGAGAATTATCCACACTGATTTCCAGTGTCTGGACGAGTTTGCAATCCCACCAACAGTAAAGGAGGTTAGCTTTTCCTCACAACTCCAGCTTTTGTTGTCAGTTGTTTTGCAGATCTTTGCCATTTTAACTGGGATTAGATGAACTGTCAAAGTTTTAATTTGCATTTCCCTAATTACTAGCAATGATGAACATTTTTCTTTTTTTTCCTTTTTTTTTCTTTTTTCTTATTTATTTATTTATTTATTTATTTATTTATTTATTTATTTATTAAAGATTTCTGCCTTCTCCCCGCCACCACCTCCCATTTCCCTCCCCCTCCCCCATCAAGTCCCCCTCCCTCATCATCCCTAAGAGTAATCCGGGTTCCCTGCCCTGTGGGAAGTCCAAGGACCACCCACCTCCATCCAGGTCTAGTAAGGTGAGCATCCAAACTGCCTAGGCTCCCACAAAGCCAGTACGTGCAGTAGGATCAAAAACCCATTGCCATTGTTCTTGAGTTCTCAGTAGTCCTCATTGTCCATTATGTTCAGCAAGTCCGGTTTTATCCCATGCTTTTTCAGACCCAGGCCAGCTGGCCTTGGTGAGTTCCTGATAGAACATCCCCATTGTCTCAGTGTGTGGGTGCACCCCTCGCGGTCCTGAGTTCCTTGCTTGTGCTCTGTCTCCTGCTCTTGATTTGGACCTTGAGATTTCAGTCCGGTGCTCCAATATGGGTCTTTGCTCTGTCTCCTTTCATCGCCTAAATGTTTTTCTTTGGGTTCACCTTCTTAATTAGCTTCTCTAGGATCAAGCATAATAGGCTCAACGTCCCCTATTCATGGCTAGAAACCAAATATGAGTGAGTACATCCCATGTTCCTCTTTTTGGGTCTGGCTCACCTCACTCAGGATAGTGTTTTCTATTTCCATCCATTTGCCTGCAAAATTCAGAAAGTCATTGTTTTTTACTGCTGAGTAGTACTCTAATATGTATATATTCCATACTTTCTTCATCCATTCTTCCATTGAAGGGCATCTAGGTTGTTTCCAGGTTCTGGCTATTACAAACAATGCTGCTATGAACATAGTTGAGCATATACTTTTGTTGTATGATAGGGCATCTCTTGGGTATATTCCCAAGAGTGGTATTGCTGGGTCCAGGGGTAGGTGGATCCCGAAATTCCTGAGAAACCGCCACACTGTTTTCCAAAGTGGTTGCACAAGTTTGCATTCCCACCAGCAATGGATGAGTGTACCCCTTTCTCCACACCCTCTCCAGCAAAGGCTATCATTGGTGTTTTTGATTTTAGCCATTCTGACAGGTGTAAGATGGTATCTTAAAGTTGTCTTGATTTGCATTTCCCTGATCGCTAAGGAAGTTGAGCATGACCTTAAATGTCTTTTGGCCATTCGAACTTCTTCTGTTGAGAATTCTCTGTTCAGCTCAGTGCCCCATTTTTTAATTGGGTTGATTAGCCCTTTACGGTCTACTTTCTTGAGTTCTCTATAAATTTTGGAGATCAGACCTTTGTCTGTTGCGGGGTTGGTGAAGATCTTCTCCCAGTCAGTGGGTTGCCTTTTTGTCTTAGTGACAGTGTCCTTTACTTTACAGAAGCTTCTCAGTCTCAGGAGGTCCCATTTATTCAATGATGCCCTTAATGTCTGTGCTGCTGGGGTTGTACGTAGGAAGTGTTCTCCTGTGCCCGTGTGTTGTAGAGTACTTCCCACTTTCTCTTCTGTCAGGTTCAGTGTGTTCGGACTGATATTGAGGTCTTTAATCCATTTGGATTTGAGTTTTGAGCATGTTGATAGATATGGATCTATTTTCATTCTTCTACAGGCTGACATCCAGTTTTGCCAGCACCATTTGTTAAAGATGCTCTCTTTTTTCCATTGTATACTTTTAGCTCCTTTATCAAAAATCAGGTGTTCATAGGTTTGTGGGTTAAAGCTAGGGTCTTCTATTCGATTCCATTGGTCGACTTCTCTGTTTCTATGCCAATACCAAGCTGTTTTCAATACTGTAGCTCTGTAATAGAGTTTGAAGTCAGGGTTGGTAATGCCTCCAGACAATCCTTTATTGTATAAGATTGTTTTGGCTATCCTGGGTTTTTTGTTTTTCCATATAAAGTTGATTATTGTCTTTTCCAGATCTGTGAAGAATTTTGATGGGATTTTGATGGGGATTGCGTTGAATCTATAGATTGCTTTTGGTAGAATTGCCATTTTTACTATGTTGATCCTCCCAATCCAAGAGCAAGGGAGATCCTTCCATTTTCTGGTGTCCTCATCGATTTCTTTCTTCAAAGACTTAAAGTTCTTGTCAAATAGATCTTTCACTTCCTTGGTCAGAGTTACCCCCAGATATTTTATGCTATTTATGGCTATCATGAAAGGTGATGCTTCTCTGATTTCCCTCTCTGCTTCCTTATCCTTTGTGTATAGGAAGGCAACTGATTTTTTGGAGTTGATCTTGTATCCTGCCACATTCCCAAAGGTGTTTATCATCTGTAGGAGTTCTTTGGTAGAGTTTTTTTGGGTCGCTTATGTATACTATCATATCATCTGCAAATAACGAAAGCTTAACTTCTTCCTTTCCAATACGAATCCCCTTGATCCTCCTATGTTGTCTTATCGCTATTGCTAGAACTTCAAGCACTATATTGAAGAGGTATGGAGAGAGTGGACATCCTTGTCGTGTTCCTGATTTTAGTGGGATGGCTTTGAGTTTTTCTCCGTTTAATTTAATGTTGGCTGTCGGCTTGTTGTAAATAGCTTTTATTATATTTAGGTATGATCCTTTTATCCCTAATCTCTCCAAGACCTTCATCATAAAGGGGTGTTGAATTTTGTCGAATGCTTTTTCAGCATCTAATGAAATGATCATATGTTTTTTTTCTTTCAGTTTATTTATATGGTGGATTACATTGATAGATTTGCGTATGTTGAACCAGCCCTGCATCTCTTGGATGAAGCCTACTTGATCATAATGGATAATTTTTCTGATGTGTTCTTGGATTCGGTTTGCTAGTATTTTATTGAGGATTTTTGCATCAATTGATGAACATTTTTAAAGATACATCTTAGTCATTTTGTTCTCTGCCTTTGAAAATTATCTGTTTAGATCCCAGGCCCAATCTTTGAATGGGTAATTCATTTTTTTCACTTTTGCTTTTTGTTGTTTTTGAGACAAGATTTCTCTGTGTAGCTTTGGAGCTTGTTCTGAGTCCTAGAACTTGCTCTTGTAGACCAGGCTGGTCTCGAACTCACAGAGATCTGTCTGCCTCTGTCTCCAGAGTGCTGAAATTAAAGGTGTGTGCCACCACTGCATGGCTTTCTTTTGTTTTTTGAGTTCTTTATGTATTTTGGATATTAATCCACTGTCAGATGAATAACTGGCAAAAATTCTCTCAAGTTCTGTGGGCTTTCTTGTCACACAGTTGTTTCTTTAGCTGTGCAGAATCTTTGTTTCATGTTAATTGTTGACCTTAATTCTTGGGTAAATGAAGTCCTAGTCAGGAAAGTCTTTTCTACACTTGTATCATATAGGGTACTGCTTATGTTTTCTTGTAGCTGTTTCAGGGGTTCAGATTTCAAGTTTAGGTCTTTGATCTTTCTGGAGTTAGTTTTTATAGATACAGGTTGTGTTGAGTGGTTTTATGTCAACTTGACACAAGTTAAAGTCATTTGAGAGTGGGGAACCTCAATTAAGAAAATGGCACCATAAGATGAGGCAGTAGACAAGCCTATAGGGTATTTTCCTAATTAGTGATTGATAGGGGAAGTCCCCAGTCCATTGTAGGTGGGTGCCAGTTGACCGGCCGTGGTCCGGGTTTCTATTAGAAGGAAGGCTGGGTAAGCTATGAGGAACAAACCAGTAAGCTACACTATTCGGTGTGACCGATGTATCAGCTTCTGCTTCTAGGTTCCTGTCCTGTTTGAGTTCCTGTCCTGACTTCCCTCAGTGATGAGTGCTGTGGGACTGTGAGCCGAATAACCTCTTTCCTCCCCAAGTAGCTTTGGTTGTGGTGTTTCACCATAGCAATGCAATAGTAATTCTTAAAACACAGGTCTAATTTCATTCTTCTGCACATGGACTTCCAGTTGTCCCAGCACTCTTTGTTAAAGATGCTTTCGTTTTTCCAGTGTCTTTTTCAAATGTTAGTGGCTGAAATTATGTGTGCCCATATTGGATCTTTGATTTTGTTCCATTGGTCTACATGTCTGTTTTTGTTTGTTTTGTTTTTTGCTAGTACTCTATATGTGTACATATATACATGCGTACATAATACATATACGTGTATATATAATATTGCTGTGGCTCTGATATTTTAAGGTCTGGAATTATAATTATTTTGCTCTTTTTGCTCAGGTTTGTCTTGGCTGTTTAGGATCTTTTGTAGTTCCATATAAATTTTATAATAGTTTTTTTCTTCTATATCTGTGAAGAATGAGATGAGAATTTTAATTGGGATTGCATTGAATCTGTAAATACCTTTTGAGAAGGTCATTTTTACAGTGTTAATTCTAAATCCATAAGGATTGGTTATCGTTCCATTTTTATTGTCTTTCTCATGTCCTTTAGAGCTTTAAAGTATGATTGTAGAGTTTTCCTTGGCTAGGTGTACTCCTAGGTGTCTCATTTTCTTTAAGGCTGTTGGAGTGGTCATGTGTCCATGTCCTCCTCGTATGTGTTTGTTGTTGGTGGCAAGAAGAAGAGCTCTTGATTTTGTAAGTTGATCCTATACTGCCACACTGTGAATTTATTTTCATTGTCCAGATTTTTCTAGTAGAATTTTTGGGACCTCTAATGTATAGTATCATGCCATCTGTAAATACAAATGCTTTGACTTCTTTATTTGTATTCCTGTAATTTCCATTTGTTACCTTACTGCTCCAGCTAATACTTCAGATACAATATTAACAAGGAGTGGGAATGGACATCCTATCTTATTTTTAACTTTCGGTGGGATTGCTTCAAGCTTTTCTCTGTTTAGGAATATATTGGCTCTAGGCTTCTCATGTATAGATAGCTGTTATTACATCGGGGTGTGTTTTCTTTAGTCCTATATTCTCTAGGATTTTTTTTTTTGGGGGGGGGTTTTCGAGACAGAGTTTTTCTGTGGTTTTTTTTGGAGCCTGTCCTGGAACTAGCTCTTGTAGACCAGGCTGGTCTCGAACTCACAGAGATCCGCCTGCCTCTGCCTCCCGAGTGCTGGGATTAAAGGCGTGCGCCACCACCGCCCGGCATTCTCTAGGATTTTTATAATGGCATGTCAGATTTTCTCAAAGACCCTTTCTATAGCTATTGAGATGATCATGTGGTTTTTTGCCTTTATGTCCATTTTTGTGGTTTATTACATATTTTGACTTGTATATGTTGAACTCTCTATTACAGGGATAAAGGCTTAATTTGGTCATGGTGTACATCTGTATTCTGTTTGCAGGTATTTTGTTGAGCATTTTTGAGTTCATGTTCATAAGGGATATTGGCCTGCAGATCTTTTCTTTCCTCCTCTCCTCTCCTCTCCCCTCCCCTCCCCCCTCCTTCTCTCGCCTTTCTTGTATCTTTACATGGTTTTGATATTAAACACTGGCTTCATAGAAAAAGATTGGTTGTGTATCTGCTGCTTTTTTTCTTTTTTGAATACTTTAAGAATCAAGAAGTCTACTAGAATTCTATGAATCAGTGTGGTCCTGGATTATTATTATTTTGCTGGAAGCCTTTTTTATTATTATTTGAATCTCTTCATTGCTATGAGTCTTTTTATTTGTTGACTTCTTGGTTTAATTTGATTGAGTCTATTATTCTTACAGGTTTTCTAGCTTAATGAAATACGGGTACAGGGTTTTAAAGTGTTTATAATATTCCGAATTTCTCTGTTTCTCTGTTAATTTATGATTCTTTTAATGTGGCACCAAAGGGCTCTCAGTCTTTATCTTCTCAACAAACCTTGCCTTAGGTTCATTCATTCTTTGTATTGTTTTTTTCTTTCTATTTCATTAATTTTTGCTCTGAATTTCTATTATTTCTTGCCATGTACTGGGTTTGTATTTGGTTGGTTTTTGTTTTTCCAAATTTTTGAGTTTGTACCTTAAAGTCATTTATTTGTGCTTGTTCTGATTTTTTAAAATATAGTCTATAGGGCTATACTTTTCCTTCAAAAGGAATGCTTTTAGTATGTCCCAGAGATTTTGTTGTGTTTTCATTTTCATTTAGTTCCAAGAAGCTTTTTTTCTTTCTTGATGTCTTCTTTGACCTATTCATTATTCATTAATGAACTTTTTACTCTCCATGAGTTTATTTCCTAGAGTTTTTTTAGTGTATGTTGTCAATTTTGTTTATTACATTTTCCTTAGAGAACATACAGGGGGCTGTTTCAGTCTTTTTGAATTTATAAAAATTTGCCTTGGGTCCAGGGTATTGTCTGTTATAGAGAAGCTTCTGTGTGTTGCTGAGAAGAATGTGTGTTCTTCAGTGTTTGAGTAGAATATTTTGTAGATATCAATCAGTTAAGTCCATTTGAGATGATGTCATCTGTTTAAATGTCATCATAACTTTTTTGTCCAGGTGGCCTGTCTATTGGAGAAAGTAAGCTATTGAACCTACTATTAATAAATTGATGCTAATCTATATCTCTAAATTCTTTTTTAATTAATTTTTTTAAAAAACAATCTTTTCTTATTTTACATACCTATCCCAGTTCCCACTCCCTCTCCTCCTCCCACATTCCCCTTCACCCCACCGTCAGTCGTCCATTCCTCAGAGGCTTCCCATGGGGAGTAATCAAAGCCTGACATATTACTTTGAGGCAGGACCAAGGCCCTACCCCCTATATTTAGGTGGAGCAAGATATCCCTCCAAAAAGAATGGCCTCCAAAAAGCCAGTTCAAGCACTAGGGATAAATCCTGGTCCCACTAACAGTGGCCTCATAGACTGTCCAAGCCACACAGCTGTCACTCATATTCAGAGGACCTAGTTTGGTACTGTGCAGGTTCCCCAGTTGTCAGTCCCAAGTCAGTGAGCTCTCACTAGCTCAGGTCAACTGTTTTTGTGGGCATCCCCATCATGGTCTTGACCCCTTTGCTCATATTATTGCTTCTCTCTCTCTTCAACTGGTCTCCAGAAGCTCGGCCCAGTGCTTATCTGTGGATCTCTGCATCTGCTTCCATCAGTTGCTAGTTGAAGGTTCTATGATGACAATTAAAATAGTCATCAATCAGATTGGAGGGGCAGTTCAGTGACTATGTCTTTAAATTCAGTGTCTCCCTCCCTCCCTCCCTCCCTCCCTCCCTCCCTCCCTCCCTCCCTCCCTCCCTCCCGCCCTCCCTCCCTCCCTCCCTCCCTCCCTCCCTCCCTCCCTCCCTCCCGTGTGTGAATATGTGCATGTGTGTGTGTGAAATCGGGTGTCCCAGAGTTTGGTGCATATATGTTTAGGATAGTAATGTATTGCCTAATTGTTATTTTGATTAGAATACAGTGTTTCCCCTTTATCTCTCTGATTGGTTTTAGAATGAAGTCTATTTGTCAGATACTGGATAGAATATCTGCATGTTTCCTGGTCCTATCTTTAAAACTAAGTTATGTTTCTTATAGATGACAGGTGGATTTTGGTTTTTTGGTCCATTCAGTCAGCATGTGTCTTTTGCTTGGGGAATTGAGGCCATTGCTATTTACTGTTATCGAAATGTGTGTGTTACTTGTGGTTATCCTATTGTTGGTTTTTGGTTCTCATTGGTACTTTGTAGTTTTGTAATTATAGGTATTTTTTTCCACATTCTCTTGTCTATGCTTATTCCTCTCTTCAGCCCCAAATATTGTCGTCTGTATTTCTCTTTAAGTTTGGTTTGTCTGATATAAATTGTTTTCAGCCTGACTGCATGTATCATAGAATGTTTTTCTTTGTTCTTCAACTTTGTTGGATATTTTTGTGGGGGTGTATTAGTCTAATCTGGTCATCGTAGTCTTTTAGAACTTGGTTCTTCTGCCTTTCATAGTTTCCATTGAGAAATCAGCTTTTATTGTGATGAGTTTTCCTTTATGTGTATTTTTAATTTTTTTCTCTTGCAGCCTTCAATATACTTTCTTTGTTCTATATACTTAGTGTTTTAACTATGGCATGCAAAGGGATTTTTTTTTTTCCGGTCTTGCCTGTTTTGTATTCTGTGTGCCTCTTGGATCTGTATGTGTATGTTTTTTCCTGAATTTGGGGTGGTTTTCTTTTATGATCTTACTGAAATTATGGTCTTTGTCATTAATTTGGAATTCTTCTCACTCATCTGTGCCTGTAATTTGAAAGTTTGATCTTTTGTCCTATATTTCCTTTATATTTCTTCCTGCTTTTTTTTTCCTTTCTCTTTCATACTCCTTATTTCTTTGGTCTAGAAACTCTGCCTATGTTTCAGGCCTTGTACTTGTTCCATTCTACTTAGAGTATTTTTTTGAGTTTTAATTTTTAAAAAAATTTTTCCAAAGTCAGTTAAGTTTTATTTTAACCATGAAAATACAATAAATGTGATGTAATGTATTTTATTTGGAACTTTGAGAAGAATCGCAGGATAGCTCCAGAGCATAAAAACTAAGCCCTGAAGAGGCAGCTAATTCTCCATCCCCAGAGTGGGCTACTGACGGCATGAGCATCTGAATACACACACAGCACAACAATATTTATAAGCACACAAAGAAAGCAAAGAAAGGGTGTGTGTGTAGAAAATGAGTAAAAAGAAGAGGTAGGTACACTTCACAAACATATAAACTGGGTTAGAAAAGACATACTGTATAACATATATAAAAAGTGCTTTCATATATTAAGAGGGATGTCTCAGTCCAGACTTTGTGCAAAGCTTTTGAAATATAGCCAGACACGTCTTTAACAAAGTAAATAGTATTATTTATATAATAGTAAATATGCACTATTTAGATGACATCAGTGCATTAAGTATTCTCATACAGCCGGGCGGTGGTGGCGCACGCCTTTAATCCCAGCACTCAGGAGGCAGAGGCAGGTGGATCTCTGTGAGTTCGAGACCAGCCTGATCTACAAGAGCTAGTTCCAGGACAGGCTCCAAAACCACAGAGAAACCCTGTCTCGAAAAACCAAAAAAAAAAAAAAAAAAAAAAAAAAAAAAGTATTCTCATACAACTTATATGTATCACTTCCTTGCAATGACAGTAAGTATGGCCCTGATTTCTACTTTATGATATTTGTGCCTGTTGATCATAAGGACCTAACTACTGCCTCTATTAATCCTCCTTTGAGTTTTCTAGTTGATTCTCTCTCTCTGTCTCTGTTCTCTGTCTCTGTCTCTGTCTCTCTCTCTGTGTGGCCCTGACTGTCCTGGCTCTCACTTTATAGACCAGGCTAGCCTTAAACTCTGCTGGACCTACTTGTTTCCCTCTGCCTCTTGAGTGTTAGGAGTAATGGTGTGGGCTACCACACCTGGTGGATTTTAGGTTTTTCAATTCCATCTTCATTTCAGCTTGAGTCCTGTTCATTGTTTATATCTCTGTTGAATTCTGCTCTCAAGTCTTACACTGTCATTGTTATTTCCAGCAGCCTTCTGTTTCTGTTTTCTTGGGCATCGTCCAGGCGTTTATTCTTCTTAAGTGCTTTCTCCTAATTTTAGTGAACTTTTTGTTCTTCTTTTTCCTTCCTTCATTCCTCACTCCTCTCTCCTCCCTTCCGTGTGTGTGTGTGTGTGTGTGTAAGCTTCATGAATTATTTTTTTTGGTGAAGTTTATGATCTTTCTTTAAAGTTCTGTATTCTGGGTTTCTTGGTCAGTGGTCCTCAACCTGTGAGTCATGACCCCTTTTGGGTCTTGGATCCCTTATCAGATATAATGCATATAATATATTTACATTATGATTCATAACAGTAGCAAAAATTACAGTTGAAGTAGCAACAGAAATAATGTTAATGGTTGGGGGTCTCCACAACATGAGGAACTGTATTAAAGGGTTGTATCATCAGGAATGTTGAGAACTGCTGATGTAGGCAATTCTCTTTGGTAAACATTTCTGTAGGACTGGCACAAGACACCCCAAGGTCAAATTCTCAACACAAAGGAGTTTTATTTACTCCATTGGGACAAAGGGCAGGGAATAAGAAACAAAGATGGGAAATAGATGATAAGGGAGAAGGGGGAAAGGAACTTAAGAGAGGGAGGGAAGGGATACTTGTTGGGGGCAGGGTGGGGCAAAGGACTGCTTCTGGATAGAAAGGAGACAGATAATGGCCCATGGGAAAATGCCAGTTTATAAAGATAAGATAGGAAACCTTGTGTTAGGATGAAGTGTTTAATTTTGATTGGGCATGTTGATTAGAGACCCAAAGGGTACTTTGATTGCTCAATTTTAATACTTTGAAAGCTAGATCTTGGTAGTTATCCTCAGGAGGAGGAAGTGGCTAAATAAGGGTAGGTCTAGCTTTAGGAATGTAATCTAGTAGTGTGTGTGTGTGTTTTTTTTTTTTATCAAGGTAGAGGGGAATAGGAGAGAAAGGCAAGGCCTGTCCAAGCCATGTTTGTCATGCTCAGGCTGGCTAGAGTCCCTTCAACTGGTAGTTTTAGAGAGGAGATACTGACTTGATCTTTCATTGTCTTCCTGTTTTAGGGAGGAGATCTGGGCATAAGAACTCTTTTATTAGTTTAAAGCCTGATATTGTCAGAGCAGGTGGGGGTGGAAGAGAGATTGTGTACTTGGGTCAGGGATTGGGCCTAGAGGTTGAAATGCTTGGGTGGAATGAAGTTAGGTAGACAGAGGGGCCTGAACTGGTGTACAGGATGTATATTCTGGTCTAAGCCTGGACTGTGGTGGTAGCTCTGGGTAGAAAGGTTGGATATTGTGTGGAAGTGGACTTTGAATTGGTGGACAGGGCCAGTTGTGGTGGAAGTCTACAGCTTTGTTTCTGAACAGGCACAGGTGGTCAGACTAGGCTGTGGATGTGGGACCTGGAAGCTAGATCTGGTATGGTGAAAGGAGGGAGGGGGTCAGGGAGAGTCTTCAGGCTAGACCCTGGAGAAGGATGTGCGGGATTCGACTGTTCGGCAGTAGTAATATTTTGTATAACTAAAGTACAGTATCAAAGCAAGGAACTAATATGTGGGAAAAGTTTTTAATTTTTTACTTGGTTTATGTGGTAAAAAAGATCCGTTCTAAGATAGTATCTTCCCTCTGCATTACAATTACTGTAGGGGAAATTCTGGAAGGCAGTGACTAGAGTACAATTAAGATTCAAATTCACTCTTATCTACATTTGCCTCCTCTAATTTCTCTTTAACAACCATCAATTCTTTTTCTGCTTCTGCTGTTAATTCTCTGGGACTATTTAAGTCTTTCTTACCATCTAAGGTTTTGCTTAAATGAACTCTTAGATCAGGCGATATCCAACAGCTGGTTGTAGACTGGAAATGTCTCCTAACAACCTTTGAAAGTCATTAAAAGTCTACAGTCAGTCTCTCCTAATTTGTGCCTTTTGTGTTCTAATTTTTCTCTAAACCTATTTTGTAACCTAGGTATTTGACAGAATCTTTGTATTTTTCAGGAGCAATTTGTAATCCCCATTTAGGCAAAACTTTCTTTACTTCTTCAGACATTCTAAAGTGCATTTGAAACATTCTAAAGTGTCTGCATTTGAGTCAGATAACAAAATGTCATCCATGTAATGGTAAATTATAGACTTAGGAAATTGCTTGCATATTATTAGTAATGGCTGATTTACAAAGTATTGGCACAGGGGAGGACTGTTGAGCATTCCCTGTGGGAGGACGGTCCACTGGTATTTCCTAATAGGCTGAGAATTATTATAAGTAGGCACTGTGAAAGCAATTTTTTCTCTGTCCTTTTCTTGTAAAGGTATAGTGAAGAAACAATCTTTTAAATCAATAAGAGGCCATCCTTTTGGTAATAGAGAAGGCAGAGGAATTCCAGACTGTGGAGGGCCCATAGGTTGAATTACCTTGTTAACAGCTCTTAGATCTGTCAACATTCTCCATTTTCCAGATTCCTTCTTAACAACAAATACAGGAGAATTCCAAGGGCTGGTTGACTCTTCAGTATGGTGAGCATCTACTTGCTCTTGCATCAGCCGTTCTAAAGTCTGCAGTTTGTCTTCTTTCAAAGGCCATTGTTTAACCCATATGAGTTTCTCAGTTAACCATTTTAAAGGCAAGGCTGTTAGATACTTAAGAGATATCTGAAGGTTTGCCAGTTGCTTTGTGTTCTTATACAACTTGAATGGCTGGTGACCTTTGTTTATAATATGTTACAATATCCTTCTCAGAAATATGAGTTTTTGGGATTGCAGGAATATTAACTTGGATATTCCATTGTTGTAATAGGTCATGACTCATAAATTCACTGCAATATTAGCGACATATGGCCTCAGCCTTCCTCTCTGCTCTCCTGGTCCTATGCATTCAACCCACCTTGTGCTTTATTTCACTTGAGATAGGGTTCCAATTCATAGGAATTGAATATCTGCCTCTTGAAGAGGCCAGTTTGGTTGCCAAGATTCTGGAGTAATGATATTCACATCCACATCCGTGTTTAGCTCAATTACAATGTTATTTATAAGCAGCTTTGGTCTTTGATCATTTATAGAAGTCTGCCAAAATATGTTTCCTATTTTCTACTGGAGGTTTTGATTCATCCTCCATGTATGAAGGATGGTTTTTTTTGCAGTAAACCCTGGAATATTTAGTTTTCCTGGTGAGATATATTCTCCACAGTGACTGGGAATGACTGGACCTTGTTTTACATGGGGGACTGTGAGAGTCCCCCCAAGTAGTTGCGTAGTAGTATCGGGTTGCCTTGTCTATCTTTTGTCAACCTACATTCATTGGTCCAATGTAGGCCTTTGCCACAACTCCTACATATAGCTGAAGGCTGAGGCCTTCTATTTTTGCCATTCCTAGGTGAGACATTATTCTTAGGAATTCCTTGTCTACAGTTCTTTCTTAGATGTCCTATCCTACCACAATTGAAACATTTGGCATTTTTGTTTCTCCCCCTACCATTGGAAATCGCTTTTTATACCCAGGCCTCAGTGCTATAGTCAAATGTTTCAACTTTTATTGTATGCACTATCCATTCATCTTTGGGTGCTGAGCTGACCTTTAAAAGGCTGGAGGAACTTCTTACATCCTACGTTGGCATTTTCAAAGGCCAAAGATTCAGTAAGTACATGTCTAGCTTCAGGGTCTGTCATTCATACTTGTATAGCCTTAGTTAATCTTTGTAAGTTGTCACTAAAGGATTCTCTCTGGCCCCGTTTAAACCTGGTGTATGATTCAATCCTTTTTCTTAGCTCCTGAATCCTTTCCCAAGCATTTAAAACTGCTGTGCTACATAATGACAAGGTGCATTCATCATGGTGAGCCTGTTCCTGCAGATCAGAGTAATGACCTTCGCCAACAATTTGATCTTGGGAAGTCTCACATCCTTTTGTTTTTCCTCTGTTGTTCAAAAAATTTTGCCGCTTCTCTCTAATAACATTTCCAAAGTAACTGAGGTCCATCTTCTAGGACCATGGAGGTTAATTTAATTGAAGCCAAACATGTAGGGTAGCCTTAGTGCTTTAAGCCCATGTTTTCATCATTTCTCTAACAAATGGTAAATGTAGCTCAGAAGAAACTATTACTGGTTTTTATTTCTTTTTAGACCACTCATGTGTATTGGTTCCCATGCATACTCTTTGACAACTTTAGGGTACTTTCTGCCAGATGGCCTTACCGAGGAAATTACCAGATACACAGTTAAAACTCTTTTTAAGTCAGTTATCCCAGGGTCTGCCCTTGTATCTTCTGTCTCTGCTTATCAATATTAATAAATTCCTCAATCTTTTCAAATCTTTTTACTACTGCCTTTTGTAAAGTCTCATTCTCCTGTCCAGTGTTCCGTGCTAATGCTCTCACTGAGGATTCCAAGATATGAAACTTGTCCAGTAAAGATAGCGTCTCATCTTTGTACATAATTTTGTGTGCATATTACCTTCCTGGAGAGATAGCTTATCAGTTTATCAATCATAACTGTTCAACAGATTCTGATTGTTAATTTCAGTAGCACAAATTCTTTTAGATAATTTTGTCAAATTGATGCTCTCCCTCTCCATAGTATTGATCTTCTCAAATAGCTGTCCATTATTAGTCTGTAAAGACTATTATTTCTGAAAATGCCTCATTTTTGGCCCTTTTATCGAACCTATTTATTTATTTATTTACTTACTTATTTATTTATTTATAGTGAGATGATACTGAAAACAAAACTAATTCCTAGATTCAAATAAAGGGATTTAGGAGGAAAATTGCATAAGTCTTGCAGAATACCTTTCATAGTGTAAGCAAATTAATTATTGAACTTCTGGATAGTTAGGTTATTAGTAATTTTTGTAGTTTCTCAGATCTTACCTCTCCTAAGGCAATTACAATGATTTGGAGTAGGTGTAATAATAGTTATCGGCCAGCAGGTGTCTCAGTTGCAGCCACATGGCAGAGAGATGCTAGCAGCAGCAAGCAGCACTAGCTTGCAAATTTTAGCCTTTCAAATAAATGCTCATGGTAACTCATTAGGATTTGAATTAACTTTTTCCTAATGACTTTTTTTTGTTGTTGTTGTTACTGTATTTCTGTTTATTTCAGGTGTGTGCATATTCAGGTCCCATGGTGCACATGTAAATGTTCGAAGATAACTCATGTGGAAGTTGGTTCTCTCTCTTCACAATGGGGATTTAGGGGTCAAACTCAGATTGTCAGGTTTGGTGGCAGGTGCTTTTACCTGCTGAGCAATCTTGATGGCCATTTTTTTTTAAAAAAACCCTCAATTTTAAGTTTAGAATTTTGTTATTGTTTTGTTGTTTCAAGATAGGTTTCTATGTGTGTAGCTTTGGCTGTCCTGAAACTTGCTCTATAGACCAGGCTGGTTTCGAGCTCAGAAATCCTCTTGCCTCTGCCTCCTAAATGCTTGGATTAAAGGTGTATGCTACCACTGCCTGGTGAATTTTTTGTTAAGTTTCAGTAGTTCTACATGTATTCCAAATGTTAGTCATGTTTTTTTTGTCTATATGCTTTGCAAAGATTTTCTCTTGGTGTGTAGCTTGTCTTTGCCACATCTTAATGAAGTCCCTTGAAGAACAAACACTTTTCCTCATCCATACCAATTATTTTCTGAAAATGTGGGTATACAGGGGTATTCCTTTTTATTCCTAATGTTCGCAGTTTGTACCTTTCTCTTTGTTTTATTGATAGAATTTAGTCGAGCTTCTTTTTATTATGTCTCATTGTCTGCAAAGTGGCAGTTTATAGACATTCTCTAACACATTATTTCACCAGTACTTTTGTGTCTGTCGGTGTAAAACAGAACAGTGTATAGAGCGCTTATCTGCCCATGTCAGTTATGTTTTAGAGTGGCAACAAAAGCATGGATTTGTAATTATGAATAAAAATTATACACAATCTTAGATTGCTGTGGAGAAATTAGCACTAAGTTTTGAGGGTGTGTTATGTACCTCATGCAACTTTGAGAGGATCAATAAAAGAATAATGAATAATGTAGATGCTTACTGTGTTTTGAAGACCACAAAATGGTTACGTACTATAAGGAAGATATATATGGGATCTAGACAGTCCTTTTAATTTTTCAAGACAATTTCTTAGTTTTGTATAATATGTTAAATTTGTATGTTTTTTTCTTCTGTATCCTAATCTAATCAGCTACCAAGAATTTTCTATTCTAATTGCTTTAAAATTTGACCTCCACATTTTTCCTTATTGGGGGTTGTTTAAGCCCTACATTTCTCTTCCTGAAGGTGTAAGTCACAAACAATCCCACACCAGTTTGGAATTATGATTAATAGGGTGGTATTTATTTAAAGGGAAAAAAACTCGCAGATCACCGTCCCAGACAACAGCCCTCTGCACAATCAGGAAGGAGTCTAGTCGCCGGAAACGGAGCAGGAAGCAAAGAGAGAGCGAGGAGGGAAGTGGCTGCTTTTTTAAAGAGAGAGACCCCGCCCCAGTGGGCTGGTATCTCAGCGGCTATTGGCTGGAGGAGCGGAAGGACCTCCCGCAATACCTCTCCCTTTTGTTTAAATAAGAGAGTTCTAAACCTCCTACGGAATTATATACAATAAGTACAAATATCCTATTCTAACTAGCTTAGGTCTTATATAATAAATAGCTTGGCCAAGTCATGAGAGGAAAGTAACTACATTTATATAGTCTTCAACCCCATTGAAGATCTGAGAAGGAAAATAATGTTACTTGAGTAATTAGGAAGTGCAATCAAACAACTTCCAAAACATGCAACAAATCAGAGACAACTAGCTACCTGGGCAATCACCCAAGGTCACGTTTGCAGCGTTGAAGCAACCAACTTTGGTTAAGGCCTAACATAACTGACACACCATTTTCAAAGGCAAGAAACTTGTCAAAACTATCTTACCCTGTCTTGGCAGGATATGACAGTCCTGTTTTTTCCATTCACAGATACTCTGTATTTCTGTCAGTGGTTGAGGTATGGGCATTTCTTTGCCCCAAGGCCAGTTCTGCCAAAAAGAAAGGCTCCAGGTGGAGTGTCTTTGGTGCTCAACATTCTCTCGGGAATAGATCGGTGCTGCCAGGAGCAATTGTGTCTCACTATCATGAAACTCTGAGCTTAAAGGCCATTTTCTACAGCTCTTTGAAGAGGTTGAAGATTATCTATCTATACTCAGTATAATCTCTATGTATCTAAAGAACCTGATTAGTCTAATTATAAATGACAAACTTAGAATACTATTGATCTATGTAATTCTCAATACCTATCTAACTTAAAGACTAAGACAATAAACGACTGTGAAACAAATGAGGACAATGACCTCCAAATATAAACAATGTACAAATACACATTGTAGTATGGTAAATATATATCAATACATAAACAATATATAAGTATCTTAATCAGAGATAGAAATGTACACTGCAATATGGTAAATATATACAATATATATATCAATACAATATATGTCAATGTTGAAGGAGCTGCAGGCCTGCTTTTCATCCTGCCCGGCTCCTGGCCGCCTGCACGGCTAGCTTTATACCCGAAATAATTACACGGAAACTGTATTCATTTAAACACTGCTTGGCCCATTTCTATTCATCTGTGTAGCACCCCAAGGTGTGCTTACCGGGAAGATTCTAGCCTACGTCTATCCTGGGTCGGAGCTTCATTGCGCCTGCTCTGGAGAGGAGAGCATGGCGTCTGTCTCTCAGAGGAGCTGCCCTGCATCTGAGCTCACTTCCTCTTCTTCCCAGCATTCTGTTCTGTTTACTCCACCCACCTATGTTTTAACCTATGAGGGCCAAGCAGTTTCTTTATTACTTAACCAATGAAATCAACAGATTGATATATGACACTCCCACATCATGTCAATACATAAAAAATGTTTTAAACAGAGGTAGAAACATGCATGCATACAATAGTCAATATAATTTCACTTTGTATCAATATATAAGAATTGATACCAATATATTTGTCTCAAAACAATAACTCACAAGTACCAATCTATTATCCCATCATCCCATTATCCCTCTTCTTTTCTTTTTTCAAATGATCCCTGAGCTTATAAAATTCCTCCCCCAACCCTCAACCTTATACTAATTATAATCAACCCCTAACTGGTGTCCCTAAACCCAAGGGCAAACTTTACTGGGAGAGGGGATGTCGTCCTCTAGAATTACTTCCAGCTGTCATGGGGGCGACGTTCTTTCAGGGGGATCCTGTGAAAGTAAAATGATGGTTAAATTTCAAGATCAATGTCTTTTAAAATTGCAAATAGTCTCTGAGTATTTTGTGCAGGTCTGGCCAGAATGTTGTATAAGATGTGCACCATTTCAGCTAACCAAGTCTTGTGCAGCTGGTACCCAAAACAGGTCTTGTAGTAGCGCTATCAGTATCATGACGTCATATCAACCAGGTGGAGTTGTTGTTGTGGGGCCCCATCTTCTTCCTGGAAACTTCAAATGTCACTGCAGGAAAAACTCATTGTTCATTTTGAAAAATTTAAACATTAATCATATAGACATATATAGACATATATATTAAATGAAAGGCATAATAGATGTATTCAATGAAAAGTATGATAGATATGAAGAAAAGCAAAGATGTTTTCTAAACTCATTATTTCTTTTTGACATGAGACAGAAACTCCAGAAACTCTGGGTTTTTCTCTTACCAACAGGCTTGGAATTGGAGAGGGACTGAGCCAGAGTCCAACTTCAAAACCAGCTCTATAAATTTAGAAATATGGTTTAGTATATTTTACTTAAACAACCTATTCAGTTTTCTTGATAGTTCCTATTGGGCAGGTATTTTTCCATCTGTCAGTATCCAAACATCCAGGGTCCCTTGAATTTTTCAAAGATGAGTGTTTTCCTGTGGAGATAAGAACAGAACCCTGCCCCTATTCTATATGTTTTTCTTACCACCTGTATGAATATCATCATTGTGGATGAGTTGTCATTTCTCCTTTCCAAGAGGTTTCTCCTCTTCATATCGAACCTTTATTAATTTTGATGGTATCCACAATTTTTCTTCTCCTGCTGAAACAAGAGCAAAACCCCTTCCCCAACGTAGTACATCTCCTGGCTTCCATTGAGAGGTCAGCACATCTTTGAAATAAATCGGCTGATTTAGTTCCGCAGACTTTTCCATTATCCCAATGTCTTTCTGCTGCTGTCGTTCCTTTCTCATTAGCGTTAAGAAAATTCAAGGTTAATAAAGCATTATGTAATCTATTTCTGGGGCTATTTTCGGTCCCTTTCTGTTTGTTCAGCATGCCCTTTATAGTACGATTTGATCTTTCTATAACTGCCTGACCTGTAAGATTATTTGGTATACCTGTAATATGTTTTATATTATAATAATCAAAAAAGCGTTTCATTTTCTTAGATATATATGCTGGACCATTATCTGTCTTTATTTGTGCAGGTATACCTATGATGGCCATAACTTCCAATAAATGTGTGATTACTGAATCAGCCTTTTCTGAGCTCAGGGCAGTAGCCCATTGAAAACCTGAATATGTGTCTATGGTGTGGTGTACATATTTTAATTTACCAAATTCCATAAAGTGGAACACATCCATCTGCCAGATTTCATTTCTCTTAGTACCTTTTGGGTTACTCCCTGCAGGCAACAGTGTTTGATTATAGAAAGAACAAGTAGGACATCTCTTTATAATGTCCTTAGCTTGTTGCCGTGTAATGGAAAATTCTTCCTTTAGGCCTTTACTATTGACATGATGCCTCTTATGAAATTCTGAGGCCTGCAACACACTTCCAATCAATAATTGATCATTCTCAGCATTGCCTTGTGCTAGAGGACCAGGCAGACCTGTATGGGACCGGATGTGTGTTATGTACATCGGACAAAGCCTGTTCCTGATTATGTCTTGTACCTGGATAAACAATGAAGTCAACTCTGTGTTATGTGGTATAAATTCAGCGGTTTCAATATGCAAGATAACTCTTTCTGCAGATTGTGAATCTGTAAATATATTAAGAGGTTCTTTAAAATCCCTTAGCACCATAAGAATGGCATATAATTCTGCCTTCTGGACAGAATTATAAGGGCTTTGTTCCACCTTACTCAATTCATCTGACTTGTAACCTGCTTTCCCTGATTTATTTGCATCAGTATAGAACGTACGGGCTCCAGTTATTGGAGCATCACTTACAATTCTAGGAAGAATCCAAGAAGTTCTCTTTATGAGGTTAAGTCTACCACTTTTGGGATAGTTGCTATTAATTTCTCCCAAAAAATTAGCACAAGCTCTTTGCCATGGTTCATTGTCTTCCCATAACTTTTTTATTTCTTCAGTAGTAAAAGACACTATAATTTCTGCTGGGTCTATACCTGCTAGTTGGCGAAGTCTCAGCTTTCCTTTTATAATTAATTGAGAGACTTTGTTCCACATAAGTTTTTAATTTTTTACTTGCTTTATTAGGTATAAATATCCACTCTAAAATAATATCTTCTCTGTGCATTAAAATCCCTGTTGGAGAAATTCTGGAAGGCAATATGACTAGGATGCAGCTAAGATTTGGGTTCACCCTATCCACATGTGCCTCCTGTAATTTTTCCTCAATCGTTGTCAGTTCCTTTTCTGCTTCAGCTGTCAGTTTTCTTGGACTATTCAAATCTTTGTCACCATCTAAGGTTTTGTTTAAATGAACTATTAGATCAGGTGTTATCCCAACAGCTGGTTGTAGACTGGAAATGTCTCCTAACAATCTTTGGAAGTCATTAAGAGTCTTTATCCGGTCTCTCCTAATTTGTGCGTTTTGCGTTTTAATTTTCTCTAACCCTATTCTGTAACCTAGGTAATTAATAGAATTTCCTCTTTGAATTTTTAAGGGGCAATTTGTAATCCCCATTTAGGCAAGACTTTCTTTACTTCTTCAAACATCCTTTCTAAAGTATCTTTATTTGAATCAGAAAACAAAATGTCATCCATAAAATGATAAATTATAGACTTCGGAAATTGCTTACGAATTATTTCCAATGGCTTACTTACAAAATATTGGCACAGTGTAGGACTATTGAGCATCCCCTGTGGGAGGACAGTCCATTGATAGCTCCTATTAGGCTGAGAATTAATATAAGTAGGCACTGTGAAGGCGAATTTTTCTCTATCCTTTTCTTATAACGGTCTAGTAAGTAAACAATCTTTCAAATCAATAAATGTAAGAGGCCATCCTTTTGATAAATGAGAAGGCAAAGGAATTCCAGATTGTAGTGGGCCCATAGGTTGAATTACCTTGTTGATAACTCTTAGATCTGTCACCATTGAGATTTCTTTTTTACAACAAACACAGGAAAATTCTAAGGGCTGGTTGATTCTTCAATATGGTGAGCATTTAGTTGCTCTTGCACCAGGTGTTCCAATGCCTGTAATTTATTTTCAGCTAGAGGCCACTGTTTGATCCATATTGGCTTCTCAGTTAGCCATTTTAAAGGTAGGGCTGTTGGTACCTCTAAAGGTTTGGTATTTGCTGTATGTTCTTGTACAGCCTGAATGGCTGGTGACCTTTTTACATAATACCTCATCATATCCTTCCCAGAATTATGAGTTCCTGGAACTACAAGAATGTTAATCTGTGTATTCTATTGCTGTAGCAGGTCATGGTCCCATAAATTTATTGCAATATTGGCTATATATGGCCTTATTCTTCCTATTTGCCCTTCGGGCCCTATGCATTCAACCCATCTTGTGCTTTGTTTTACACGAGATAGAGTTCCAATTCCCAGAACTGAACATCTACCTCTTGAAGAGGCCAATTCGGATGCCAAGATTCTGGAGTAATGATACTTACATCCGCACCTGTGTCTAATAAGTCTTCAATAAAAGTGCCATTTATACAGACTCTTAACTTTGGTCTTTGATCGTTAATAGAAGTCTGCCAAAATATACATTTACTCTGTCCTACTGGGTTTTTTGACTTATCCTCCAGGCGTAATTCATCATTTACACCAGTATTACCTTTTACAACAGAAATTGGAGCTTTTAATTTTCTTGGTGAGGCACGTTCTCCACTGTGACTGGGAATGACTGGGCCACTGTTGACTTGGGGGCCTGCCTCTCGAGTTTCCCGATGATATTGGGTTGCCCTGTCTGTCTGTTGTTGACCTGCATTCGTTGGACCAATGCCGGCCTTTACCGCATCTCCTACATATACCTGAAGGCTGAGGTCTCCTATTTTTGTCATTCCCAGAAGAGATATTATTCCTAGAAATTCTTTGCCTGCAATGCCTTTGCAAATGTCCTAATTTACCACAATTAAAACACCTGGCAGTTTGATGTCTCCTCATTGCTGTGGAAATCGCTTTTCCTACCCAAGATTCATCATTATAGCTAAACGTCTCAACATTCATTGTATGCTGAATCCATTCATCCATAGGTGCTGATCTAGACCTTAAAGGCCCAATTATCTTTTTGCATTCTATGTTTGCATTCTCAAAAGCTAGAGATTCAAGAAGTAGTCGTCTAGCTTCTGGGTCTGTTACCCCTATGTCCAGAGCCTTAATTAATCTTTGCAAAAAGTCAATAAAGGGTTCTCTCTGTCCCTGCCTAATCCTGGTATATGATTCAACTCCTTTTGCTGGATCTTGTATCCTATTCCAAGCATTTAAAGCTGCTTGGTGACATAGACACAGTACTTCATCGTCATAAAGAGCTTGGACCTGTGGATCAGCATATTCTCCTGCACCAAGAATTTGATCTTGGGAAACCTCCACACCTTTTGCTCTTCCTTGCTGTTCCATATGTTTGGATTCTTCTGTGAAATAGATTCCAAACATCAAGGAAGGTCCAGTATCTAAAACTGCAGACATTAACTGATGGAAATCATGGTGGGTAGCCCTAGCATTAGAAGCCCAAGTCCTTATCCTTTCCTTAACATATGCATAGTGCAAGCCAAAATTAACAATAGCTTGCTTAATTTCTTTTAGATCATTCATTGCTATTGGCGTCCATCTAGCTTCTCTGACTCCCTTTGAGCCTTTAGAAGTTGACGCTTTGTCAGAATTAAGTATAGGGTCTGTCGCTAAAACCCTGTGTAAGCCAGTTCTAATAGCTGGTGGTGGCATTGTATCCTGTCCTTGTGCCTTCTTACTCTGTTCACCAGCTCCAATAATTTCTTCCATCATTTCAAGTCTTTTTATTAGTGTTTCATTTGAATCCTGAATCTCCTGACCTGCATGAGTTTCTAGTAAAGATTGTATGGTTCTTAGGAGTGCCATATTCTTTCTAAATGATAGAATATTCAAAAGAATACTGAAACCTAGTAACCAGTAAATTAAGTTATCCCCATAGTCATATAAACCTTGCATGATATAACCCATTGTATTAGTAAACAAAACAGTAAAATTTGTGTTGGAAATGAAAACTGCCATATTACCTATTATCCAGCAGGTGGTGCTGTTGCGAAGTCACGACGAAAACGGGGTCCTGTTTCAGTGTGCCCCTAGTATTTGTTAAAAACTGGGAAATGCAAGGTGCTCAACAAAGTAAATGTAATTAAATCAATTCTGTACACGGAACCATAAACCCAGAATCCAGGGGTAGAGAAGATTAACCCAGCAGCCGTGTATGTCTCTACGTGACAGAGTCGCCCCGAGGGGTTGCAGCTTTCAGCAACTGGCAACCGTGTCCTCTGGTTCGAGCCGCTTAAGAGCTGCGCTTGCAAGGGAGATTAGAAAATGACTCAGGAAAGAGCAAACCACGTGGGCAGAGACTACGCGGGCCTATGGGGTTTAAATCCACGTGGGGAGGTAAACGATAGGGTGTGTGGGGACTTGAAGTCAATCTGAGGTGTCTAAAGGGAAAATATAAAGAACTACAGCAAGAAAAGCGACTGCGTAATAATTCATATTAAATTGCTGGCTGCACGCACAAGGCACAGGCTGCAAGGCACAGGCCACGGCTGAGGGAGGGAGGGCTCGCGCCAAGCCGAACTGGTGACAGGCAGCCGAGCGGGGGAGGGAGGGGTCCTAAAACCAAACGTTCAGGTGCCAGATGAAGGCGTAAATCACAAACAATCCACACCAGTTTGGAGTTATGATTAATAGGGTATTTATTTAAAGGGGAAAAAACTTACAGATCACCGTCCCAGACAACAGCCCTCTGCGCAATCAGGAAGAAGTCTAGTCGCCAGAACCAGAGCAGGAAGCAAAGAGAGAGCGAGGAGGGAAGTGGCCGCTTTTTTAAAGAGAGAGACCACACCCCAATGGGCTGGTATCTCAGCGGCTATTGGCTGGAGGAGCGTAAGGACCTCCCGCAACATCTTCCTTTTGGGATACTGTGTTAATTTTCCCCTTCATCCTGTCTTTTCCTCAACTAACTAAGAAGTCTCTTCATTAAACTTTTTATTTCAACCTAAATAATAATTAAGGGAATCATTATACATTCTGAAATAGTACATATTAGTCTAAAAGGAAGCCTAAAGCTTAAAGAAAAATGCCTTTTAAAGTTATTGCTTGTGATGTGTTCTATTCTCATTTTAATTTTGTTCTATTCTATTTAAAACAAATATTGGTAGAAATCAGTTAAATTAAAAACTTCTTTATATTACTTCCCAGAATGATCTTGTATAGATAAATAGTAGACTATTTCTTGAAACCTTTTGTGAATATCCTTGTCTAGACAGTAGTAGCTTTTAAACCTAATTTTGGCAAAGATGCAAAAATAGGCCTTCATCAGTGACATAGCATATATACATTAACAGACAAATATAATGGAGACAACACTTTGATAAAGACCATTACAAATTGTGATGCACCCTATTTATAGTCCTTTTTTAAAAATTTTTTTTTCTCTGTTTATCTCATTTAATGAAAATATATGATGATTTCTTGTCCCAATACCTCGGGCTTGCACATTAAGCAAAGACATTAAAATCACCTTAACCTGTTCTTCAGGGTTGTTCTTCTGTGCTCTACTGCTTATTCCGTAAATCAGAAAGTGAAAGCTCATGATTGAGCTGTGCCATCTGTTCCCTAGTGGAAATCCCCTTCGCTGTATCACAAAATGACAGACAAGTGTGAGGGAACTGAGTTCATGTGGAATAGGTCAATCAAAAACAGTAGCCACACGTTAACAGTGAACGGAGGAGATAGCCTATTCTAGGATGACAGCTCTCACACATTAACCCACCCCACGGAAGTGCCTTCAGTAACCTGTGAGCCAGGTCATCTCCCACTAGGTTCCACCTTTTAAAAGGCCACTTTTCTCCTTTCAGTGCTAGGCAGTGAACCCAGGGCCTAGCGTATATATCTAGGCAAGCACTGCTCCACTGAGCTGTATTTTTAGCCCTTCCACTGCCTCTTAGCATCAATATATGGGCACCAGATCTTCTGAATCCTTGAGGGAATCACACCCAAATTACGGCATATAGCATGCTTAATTTTGTTATTGTATAAGTAGATTTTGTACTGAGGGCAGTATATTTATGCACAGTACTTTTACACTAACATTTCTGGTGTTAACTAAAAGGTAACTATGTAAAACAAAGGCATTGCATTTTTCACAGGCTTTTTGTATGTCTTCTTTTTCATTTCTCTTTTTATTTGAAGAGGTTTACTAATCACATTTTATGCATTTTCAGATTTCAAGTTCTGTGTTCTTTTTACCTTTAGAGTATGTAACAGAAACCAGATAGAGAGTAGACGTAGTATTTGGTAGCTGTCAGCTCTTAAATCCTTAATATCTGTGTAAATATTTTCCTTAAATACTAATTAAAATTTACCAGTGAATAACATCTGGAGTAGGAATATACATTTTTGAGAAGTTACTAATTGTTGACTTAATTTTTTAAAATAACTTCAATTCAGATTATCTTTTTCTGGTGTGAATTTAGGCAGATTATGTATTTAAAGGATGAGTACTCTTCATATAGATTTTTAAATTTCTGAGTACCGAATTATTATAATTGGAATTTATTATTCTTCTGGAGTTTATGGGATCTATAATAATACTTCAATTCCTGATACTAGTAATTTTTAGCTTATTTAAAAATATCAATTTTTGGATGGTGAAAAGTACCAACTTTAAAAAAAGATATTTTTATATTGTTTTGCATACATGTATCTTTACATACCACATATGTACAGTGCCCTTAAAGGTTAGAATAAGGTGTCTGATCCCCTGAATTGGAGTTACAGATAGTTGTGAACGTCCATGTTGATGTTGGGAATGGAACCTGGGTTCTCTGTAGGAGCAGCAAGTGCTAGTCTTAACTGCTAAGTCATCCTACAGCTTCTTTTTTGATGCCTAATGCTTTTTAAAAGTTTTCTTATTATTTCTGCCTCCCAACTTATCCATGTGTTTTGTTTTCTACCTTCCTTGTTAGACTGCTCAGTATATTAGTCACAGTGTTTTAAAGTTTCCATCCCGAGATTCCATGTTCGGTTGTGGTACTTGCATTGTCTTTTCAAACTGTATTTTGTATTTTTTAGCATGTAAATAGTAAATGTGATATATTACATGGAAGGACTGTTATAAACAGGCGATTAGGAATGCAGTGACAGAGCAGACAGTCTGTGTCCCATGAGTGGGTCTGAATTTAGGTGATTCTATGTTCTCAACAGTGTTTTTAGTTATCTCCTGCAACTCCTGTCCTTAACTGGGACAGAATTGCTATAGGAGTCCATTACTCCTCTTCCTCTGGAGGAAAGGCTAAAGGCAGTTGGAATCTTCCACTTACCTAGTTAGGCTTTGGTAAATTAAATTTCTTTGAAGGGAGGTATTCTTAGAAGAACTTAAGTACATAGTACAAAATGGTAGTAAATTTATTTACTCAAATAAACAAAAATATAACAAAAATAAAGAACAAATAAATAAAATTATTTTTTTAAGGGAGAAACCATACCCTGTATAAAAAGTTAGTGCATCTTTGTATTATACTGCATATTAGAATGTCTAATTTTTAAAATTACTCTTTAATGCTGGGGGCATATCCCTGTGGTAGAACATTTGCCTATTGTGTCTTGCCACAAGTTCAGTCCCTAGTACTGAATAAAAGAAAAATGTTTTCAGTTCCTGTTTGAGATAGGTATAGTGGTGTACACTTTTAATCTCATCATTTCTATTTCATATTTAAGGTGGTAGGAGAGTTGTGGATTTTTAACTTTGTCCTGTTCATTACTTTTTAAAAGGATGAATTCTCTTTAGATTTTCTTACATGCTACACAGGAAGCTGGAAGTGTCTTTGAAAATGTTTAAAGTTTTTTTTTTTCCCTCTTTACTTTGAGACAACATCACTGTGTTTCTCTAGACCTAGGTCTGGGACTTATTTCAAACATGATGGACTAGAACTCATGGTAATTCTTCTGCCTCAGCCTGCTGGGTGCTGGAGTTTACATGCATGTGCCCCCATGCCAACTTAACTTTTTAATAGAGAGATTGGTTTATGGAAATTTGAGCATCTTTTAGCAGTATAAGCAAAGAACAATGATTTATGTGTACAAAGTGTAGTAGTGAAAGAACGAAAATGGGTATACGTGATCATAAAGTGAGAAGTTTTGTCCAAAATAATAAAGATGAAATTTGGTTGGTAGCTTTTTGAAATTTTTTTTTTTAGTGAGGTTGGATATTTATTTAGTGGGTTATGGAGGGGAAAGGGAGAAGGGGAGAAGAGCAGAGAGGCAGAGACAGTGAGGGGGGAGATGGAAGCTGCCTTTTTGAGAAGGAGACAGAAAAGTCTGAGAAATAAACATCTAGCTGTCTTTTTCCAACTATTTAGTTGATTTTCTTGTTCTTACCTCTGTAAATTTAATAAAGATACTGTAATGTGTTTAATTAAAACCTAGATATTTTGTCAGAAGGAAGCAGTTTTGAACAAATAACAAGGAATTATAGCAAGTCAGTATGCCAGCTTTTTATATAAGTGTACAGTAATATTTAACCACTGTAAACTGTGGTATTTAGTATAAAAAACAGGTAATGTTTGACGTTTTAGACAGATAAATAACTTAGGATCTTCTGTATTTCAGGTATGTGTTATCTGCAATCCAGCATAGATATTCGTATAGGAGTTCTCTTAAGATTCTTAAATTTAGTAAACTTCTTTCTTGCCTTAATTCAGCTTATCCTAAATTTTCATAATTAGTGATTGTTCGCACAGTTTAAGGAACATAGCAATAGCACCATAATAATTTTCTAAGCTTTTGGTGCTTATAAACTAATACAGGGGAAGAAATGCTTCGCAAAACTGTTTGTGGCTTTAGTTCTCTTAATGAATTATTGCATTGAAAGAGTATATTTAAATTCCTTTGCTTCAGTATTTCTTTTTGAGAATTTGGTAGCATTTTCTTTTTTGATTCATAGGGATATTGATACTTTATAAATAGCAAAACTATTTAACATGATGTATTTAGTATATAAATTTTACATACAGTTCTTTTCCTTATGTACTTGACACACAATGTTTTTTTTTTAGCAGCATGCTTATTTATTCCAGTCATATAAACTAATATTCCCAACATTTCAAAGTTAGCTGTGTAAACAACTGGAAGAAATATGGAGAGAGTGCTGTCCGCAAGCAGGGTCATTGTTACTTTCTGTGTCATTCCATTTTTTAGTGTATGTGCAAAGTGAACATTGTATGTATGTGTGTATGTGTTCCTGTGGAAGAAGGGAGGTGTCTACCATCTACTGTCTGATGCTGCTAAAAATTATCGTGATACTGAGGTCAACTGCCACAGGAATGGAAACCCGTACAAATGTCTAAAGAGTAAATGAATCTCGACTATGCAAGTGAATATTGTTAGCATTGTGTATGGACAGTGATATCAATAAATTATGCTTTTGTGTTTTTTCCCTCCCCTTTGGACATATAACTATGATGAGTAGGACAGTTATAGATACATCAGAGAAATAAACTATAGTGGTATATTATTTGTGTTTTAATTAATAAAGCTTGCCTGAAGGTCAGAAGGCACAGAAGCCATACTAGTCAGCCATACAGGTCAGAGAGTGGTGGCATACACCTTTAATCCCAGGACTCAGGAGACAGGGGCAGACAGATCTCTGTGAATTGTCACCAGGGTTTACATAAGATTGAATCTGTTTTAAAGAGAAACACAGCTCACATCGAGGTGATGCCAGCACTTGGGATTACATGCCTTTAATCCCAGCTCCAGGGAGATGGAGACAGGAGTGATGTGGCTGGATAGAGAGAGGAATATAAAGGAGAAGAGACAGGAACTCAGTGGAGTATAGAATCTTGAGGATTTGTGGAGACAGGATCTCACCCTTTTGGTCTGAAGATTTGGTAAAGGTAAAAGGTCTGTCTAGTGGTTGAGTGCTTTGCTTTTCTGATCTTCAGATTGAATCCCGATATCTGTCTCTGGGTTTTTATTATTTGTGATACAATAAGCTGCTGCGTTGGTGAATATTCTTAATTTTAGTAGATTCACTTTCCCTTTTATATTTGATGTGTTTTGGGGGTCATGTGTAAGAAATCCTTGTGTATATTTAGTTGTATACATACACTTTTCTACATTACTTTCTTTTTCATTAGCAGCTTTATTTTATCTCCCACTTTTCCAAATATATGTGTATGTATGTTTGTATGTATGTAAGGAATTGTTTTTTGTATGTGGGACAAGAAAATGATCAAGATTAACTTAAAAAGTAGATATTCTGTTGACTACTTTCCATCAAGTAAGAAATATCTTTTCTAGCTAATTATCATAGAGAACCCCATTCTCATTACTGAAAGCAGTCGTTGGCGACTTTTCTCTATTTGTTCGACCTACAATAGTTCAGCTACAATCTTCCAGGTTTATTGGCCTGAGAACTCACTTTTTTCTGGTGTTATATTGTACTTTTGATTCTGGTGTCACCAATCCTGTCTTCAGTATTTTCTACCTTTTTAGGTTACCTTTTTCTGATTTCTTGAGGTAGAAACTTTATTGATTTCAGCCCCCCCCCTTTTAACTCTTTTTTTGGTAATACATTTTTCCCCCTTTTTATTGAGCTATATTTTTCTCTGCTCCCCTCTCTCCCCCCCCCTTCTACCCCTGTCACAATCCCCATGGTCCCAGTTTACTCAGGAGATCTTGTCTTTTTCTCCTTCCATGTAAATTAGATCCATGTATGTTTCTCTTAGGGTCCTCTTTGTTGTCTAGGTTCTCTGGGATTGTGAATTGTAGGCTTGCTCTTCTTTGCTTTATGTTTAAAAGCCACTTAGGAGTGAGTACATATATTTGTCTTTTTTAGTCTGGATTACTTAACTCAATATGATGTACCTAGATCCATCTGCTTGTCTGCAAATTTTAAGATATCTTTTTTTTTTTCTGCTATGTAGTGCTCCACTGTGTAAATGTACCACATCTTTTTTGTTCATTCCTCAGTCGTGGGGCATTTAGGTTGTTTCCAGGTTCTGTCTATGACAAATAATGCTGCTATGAACACAGTTGAACACATATCTTTGTAGAATGATTGAGCATCCTTTGGTTATATATGCAAAAGTGGTATTAGTGGGTTTTGGGGTAGATTGTTCTTAATTTTCTGAGAAATAGCTATACTGATATCCGAAGTGTCTGTACAAGTTTGTACTCCCACCAACAATGGATGAGTGTTCCCTTTATGCCATATCCTTTTCAGCATGAGTTGTCATCAGTGTTTTTTATATTGGTCATTTTTACAGACCAATCTCAGAGTTGTTTTGATTTGCATTTCTTTGATGACTAAGGATGTTGAGCATTTCCTTAAGTGTCTTTCAGCATTTTAGATTCCTCTGTTGAAAGTTCTCTGTTTAGGTCTGTACTCTGTTTTTTACTGGATTATTTGTTCTTTTGGTGACCAGTTTCTTGAGTTCTTTGTATATTTTGGAGATTAGCCCTCTGTCTGATGTGGGGTTGGTGAAGATCTTTTCCGATCCTGTAGACTGTCTGTCTTGTTGACCACATCCTGCTTTATAGAAGCTTCTCAGTTTCAGGAGGTCCCATTTATTAATTGTTTCTCTCTAAATACAACTTGGGTTATATTTAGGAAGTTGTCTCCTGTGCCAGTGCGTTCAAGTGTACTTCCCTCTTTTCTCTTCTATGAGATCAGTGTGATTATTGATGCCTTTGATCCATTTGGACTTGAGTTTTGTGTATGGAGATAGATACGGATCTATTTTCTTTCTTCTACATGTTGATATCCAGTTATGCCAACACCATTTGTTGAATATGGTTTTTTTTTCAATTTTATATTTCTTGCTTCTTTCACTAAAATCAGGTGTTTATAGGAATCTTCGATTCCATTCCATTGGTCCTCCTGTCTGTTTTTGTGCCAATACAAGGTTGTTTTCTGTACTGTAGCTCCATAGTAGAGTTTAAAGTCAGAGATTGTGGTGCCTCCATAAGTTCCTTTATTGTACAGGATTGTTTTGGCTATCCTGGTTTTTTTGAGTTTTTTGTTTGTTTGTTTGTTTTTCCATATAAAGTTGAGTGTTCTTTGAAAGTCTGTGAAGAATTTTGATGGACATTGCATTGAATCTGTAGATTGCTTTTGGTAAGATTGCCATTTTTACTATGTTAATTCTACCTACCCAGGAGCATGGGAGATCTTTTCATTTTCTGGTGTCTCCTTCAATTTCTTTTTTCAGAGATTTAAAGTCCTTGTCATAAAAATCTTCCACTTGTTTGGTTAGAGTTATTCCAAGATATTTTATGTTATTTGTTCAGGTTTTATTTTTCAATATTACAGATTTCTCTTTAATTATAGTATTTGTAAGTCAAAATTGGTAGATGAACTACCACTTTTTGATTTGCTTCTTTGAATTAACAAGCTATTAACAAATACAGAAATGCTTAATTTGTAAATAAATTGGTAACCTTTAAAGTTTTAGTAAAGAATAATAATTACTTTAAAATTTTTACATTTCTTTTGGTTCATGTCTTAGAATAGTACCAGGTGTGTCTTTGGAAATGTCTTCTCTCTAAACTTATGATCTAAAAGTAGTGAAGGGACTTTTGCCACCTAATGTCATTTTTTTATATATTTGTTTTGTATGCATGTGTGTGAGAGAAAGAGAGCACGAGCTCACATGTAGAGTGGCGGACAACTTGTGGCAGTTGGTTGTCTCCTACTGTGGAGTTTGATAGCAGTTTGTCAGACTTTCAGCAAGAGCTTCAAGCCATCTCACCAGCTTGAAGATAGTAATTTTCTGGTTAATTACATTAAGGCAAAGTAATGTACTCTGGGCATTTTTGGCTATTTTTAATGGGGTATGGTTGATTCAGCATATAGTCAGTATTAGGTAACTGCCTGTAGTCACTTGTTGTAGAAAGATGCATTTCTAATATATATGGATGTTGTTATCTTATGCAGTATGATAATCCTGGTCTTTTAGTGGTTCTTCTGAGCTTCTCAGAGTAGTGAGAGCAAAGCAGCCTCCAGTAACACACCTCCTTCAACAAGGCCATACCTCCCTAAACTTCTGTACACTGTGCCACCAATCAGGACCACGTATCTAAATGCCCAAAACTCTGGATGACATCACAATGAAATGTTATCACAGCATATATGCAAATTATGTTCTATCTTTTATTTTTTTAAAGATTTATTTACTATGTATACAGTGTTCTGCTTGCATATATGCCTGCAGGCCAGAAGAGGGCACCAAATTTCATTATGGATGGTTGTGAGCCACTATGTGTTTGTTGGGAATTGAATTCAGGACCTCCAGAAGAATAGCCAGTACTCTTAACCTCTGAGCATCTCTCCAGCCCTTTTCTGTATTTTTTAATTCTATTTTGTTGTTTAGCAAGCAAATTCTGTTTTCAAGTTTATCTGCCTCATATTAAATGCTTAATTTCCTACTAATCTCATTTAGCTCTTAATTTTGTAAATTTGATTACTTATTTTTAAATGTTTTGATTTTTATGCTTCTATTTTATGGTTATGTTTGTATTTTCTCTTTTCTTGATTTATATTTATATTTAATAAATTTATCTTCTTAATTTTTTTGTGATACTGAAAATTTTGAATTCCTGATCCTCCTTCTACTCCCAAAATACTGAGATTACATGAAAACGGAGGCTGCACGAAACACCCTGTCTGGTTAAAACTTTCTCTGTGAGATAAAGCTTTTCCTTTTGAGACTTTTAAAAATGAAATAGAAGTAGGTTAATTTCGACTAATGTCCATATGTAGTATAGTTTAAAAGGAGAACATAATGTTTGCAGCTGTAGATGTATAAAGGGTTTTATAGAAGTATACTTTTGACAGGATCTCGACCTAGACTGGTATTTTGATAAGCAGAAGCAGGATGATGAGTTTCTATGTGAAAGAATGTGTATTAAATAATATCTGTGATACAACAAACATTCTAGTTTGGCTAAGAGAAATATTGCAGCCCTTCACACTGTCCTTTGAATTGTCTGTACTTCATTTGTTTTAGAGGGTTTATAATTTTAGCAAATAATAAAGTTCATACCAGTCTAACATAACCAATTTTAGGAGAGACAAGTGTTGTGTAAGACAGTTTGGATGGCATTTTGAAAGTTACAGAAAAATCTTTGAAGTAGTATGATCAGCTACAGAACATGTGATCAGGTAACAAAGGATTCCCTGGCCATTGAATTGGCACACCAAAAAATATTTATATTCTCTGTAAGAAGAGTTGAGCTTAAATATATGGCTGTCTTAAAATCCAGGGCACTGTTCAGTTTCCTGTTTTCCTGTCAGGGTAGTAAAACTAAAACTAGGTAAAATACTGTTTTCTACTAGATTCTAAGTACTTTGTTATATCAGTGGATTTTTTTATATAGAGAGTTGTTGTAAATTATTTCTAATTACTCAACTTAATTGCTTTGTTCCAGGAAAGGGTTTGATACAATAAATGTTTTTATTTTGAGCAAATATAGGTAAATCTGGAGCAAGGGGATTGAAGGAAAGAAGATGTTCATCAGTGAGATAACAGAGTTTAGTATTTGAAGAAATTAGAAAACCCTGTGAAACAGTGTTCTTGGTGAAGTTGAGAGGAGGTGAAAAGTGGAGATAAATTGAATTGTTCAGACTAAACAAATGTTTAACAGTAAACAAATGTTGCACGTGAGGGTTTAATACCTATAGTATTACGTCTTTCAGTCTGCACAGAAATTTTATGGTGGCTAGTTTTATTTTAATTATTTGTTTCCCCCCTAGGTGGTATCATGGAAAACTCGATAGAACCATAGCAGAAGAACGCCTCAGGCAGGCAGGAAAGTCTGGAAGCTACCTTATACGAGAGAGCGATCGGAGGCCGGGGTCCTTTGTACTTTCATTTCTTAGCCAGACAAATGTCGTCAACCATTTTAGGTAAGTCTCTGTCCTGACTTTAAGGTATTTAATATGACACTTAGGTATTTAATCTGACACGTTTATGAATATATTCACTTTTACAAAAGTGAATGATGGTATAATTAACTTGATTTCAATTAAGTTACTTAATCAGTGATTTAGAGTAAATATTTTTGAGTTGTTGAAACTTTTTGTTTAAAGATAGTAATAGTAATTTTACAATGCCAGTTTTCAAATATATTCCTCAGATTTGAGGAATGTATTATTACAGATACATTTTGAAAAAGATGAAAGCTAAAATGAAAAAATAAAGACTGGGACTGTAGAGTTACAGAAAACATTGTATAGGATTAGTTCTTTTTAGCTTCACTATCTTAAATTCTGTACATGTAACTTTTGTGAGTTAAACAGGTATGTATATTTTCAAGTAAGGTGTCATCTCTATAAACTTTTACATATATAATTTCATAATAATATTTGATCATAATTTTTATGTAACATTTTTATTATATTCTACATGAATTTCATGAGATTTTTAAGCTACTTCTAGCCAGAGTAATTTTTATAAAATAGTTGAGTCTTAAATATAGAAAGTGAGGAGACAGATCTGAAGGTAGTAAATTTTCAAGTATTTGATTCAGTTACATCATTGAAACTTATAAATATGTTGTCATATTAAATTTATAAATTCTTAAAATAACACTCAGCTGCCAATGATGATACGAAGAAATGGTTTCTGAAGTACAAGAATGTATGTTAATGGAAAAGAACATGAAGTTGATAAAATTGTCTTTATGAAACTTGGTTCTAAAAATTAAACATAGAAGGTAGACTTTAATCCCAGCACTTGGGATGCAGAGGCAGGCAGATCTTGGTAAGTTTGAGGCCATCCTGGTCTACAAGTGAGTTCCAGGACAACCAGAACTGTTACACAGAGAAACCTTGTCTCGAAAAACCGAAAAAAAAAAAAAATGAGCGTAGGTGCTGGTAGAGAATCTGTATTTAATTTTCACTCAAAAAAGAATAAAAAAGACTGGTTTTTAGGATACTTTTCAAACTATGTTTCTTTTTTTTTCTTTTACTAACTAGGATTATTGCTATGTGTGGCGATTACTACATTGGTGGAAGGCGTTTTTCTTCACTTTCAGACTTAATAGGTTATTACAGTCATGTTTCTTGTTTACTTAAAGGAGAAAAATTACTCTATCCAGTTGCACCACCAGAGGCAAGTAAAACATGAATGAAATACCATAACTTTTATTTTACAAAATCAGATGAATTTTGATCTGATTAAATTTCTTAAGACTTTTATAATTTTATGTGCCTTAATTCTGGTTATAATGCTAGAATAAAAATTAGTTTCCTTATTAAAATAATTTTGTATTAAAGTAACTAGATTTTTAAGATAATTCTTTGCATTTATAGCTTACCGTAATTGCTAGGGAAGTTAAAATGTCTTACATTGTAAAATGAAGATTAATTTCTGTATTCTGTGTAGCTTATTTAATGATTGTTCAGATTATCTGAAAAAAAAACAACTCTGTTGTACTTTTACACTAATTTCTGAAAGAACTTAAAAATGTTTGCTACTCTTGCTGGTTCTTTATAGAAGCCTAGGAAAGATTAATTTAAATGATTCTATGTAGTTTATAATATTCAGTTGGCTTTAAGGTTTGTGTGGATGTATCTTTTTTTGACTTGGATACAGATACTATCTTTTTTGATTTTGTATGTGAATATATGTATAGGTGTGTGACTGTATAGAGACTCGTGTGTATCTTTGTCAGGGCTGTATGTGAATACTCATGACTGTGACTAGAAGTAGACATCAGGTGTTTGCCTTGATTGTTCTTTACTTGATTAGTTAATTAAGCAAAGTCTCTGGATGTAGCCAGAGCTTTTCAATTTGGCAAGTTTGACTTGATAGTTTGCTTCCTAAATGCTGGGATTACAGATAGTTGCCACACCTGTCACCTGTAGTAATTTTTAGGTGGGTTTATGTGGATCCAGTTTGGGTTTTCAGACTTTGGGATAGGGGCATGAATCATCTCCCTTGCTCCTAAGTATTACTATTTTCAATGGTTTCCAGCCAGTAGAAGATAGAAGACGTGTTCGAGCCATTCTACCCTATACAAAAGTACCAGAGACTGATGAAATAAGGTATTTTATACTATTTCTTGTGTATAAGCATTTGAAAGAGCTAGACAATGAAGATTTATTGCTCTTAAACAAGCAAAGGTTTTGAATTTGAGGAAATATGATAGCTATATAAAGTTGCCTTTAGTGGTGGATCTGTTGTGTTCCCATGGGATATCTTGTCTATTCAGACTGAAGAAATAAATCAGGGTGGCCACAGTGAAAATGACAGAGGAAATAACAGCTTTTTTTTTCTTTTAAATAAAGTTTTCTGATAAAGTAGAGTTCTTTCACAATCTGTGTGTGGTTCATTTATTTTCTGTATTTTATTACCTGTAACATTTATGCCTCAGCTATAGATGATACTGAATATAATTGTTGAATTTTGCATAATGGGTGAATGTGTTTAAATTTCAAGACGATTATATAACCATAGAGAATCATAGTTTTTGTTTGGATTTGCATATAATTTGATTATAAATTAATTATAAGGCTTGATAATCAAATTATCCTTCGCTAGAAGCTATATATTCATTCTATAGAAACATTTTTTCTTAACTATAAAATGTTTGGCTGCTTCTGAATAGTTAAATAATATAGACTATATAGTGTCTCTTTGAAATAACAGGATAATAAAATAATATTTTTTGTGGCACTAAAATTTTTTGAAATTATTAGAAAACAAAGACTTATGAAATTATTACTAGAAAACAGATTTAGTAGTTTGAAACTCAAAATAAAGGTTCCATTTTTATATAGTTGTCAATATAATGACTTCTCAATTCTTATTGACACACTTATTTGTGAATTAATTTGGGAAATGAATAAAAGCAACTACAAAAAAGAAAATCATTTAGTAAAGGTAAGAAATATTGAAATAACAGTTTTAGAAAATTTGTAACATTTCAGTCTGATCATCTAAGGTAGCAGTTCTCAAAGTATACTCCTTCTGACTGTTGATCTGAGACTCATTCAGAGAGCCCATGTTATTTGGGCTTCTCCAGAGAAGATTTACTTCAAGATTTGGAGGCAGATTCAGGAGACTAATGCTGTAATTGTATTAAATCTAGAAGCTGGAGGAGACCATTTTAGTCAGTGTAAGTCCCAATCTGAGGACAACAGAGAACAGCACTAAAGTGCTTAGTGTTCTGGCTAAACAAAAATGGCTTCATTTGATGTTCTGGATGCGGAAGCAAAATGCTTATTCTATTCTGTTTTGACCTTTTACTGTATGCCTTTCTAGTATTTCTTACAGTAAATGGAAAGAGAAAATACTTCATATAGGTGTAATGGTACGTGTGTTATTCCAGTAGCTGGGAAAGTGGTTCTAGAAAGGCTTAATTGATTTGGTTAAGTGATAAAATCTGCTGCCGTTTATCTTGGAAACTATTGGGCACTGTTAAGGAGAACAAGATGATACTATTCTGTGGCTTTTTAAATACAGAGTGCTGTGTATAAGTTCTGTTTTGTACAAGCTTTGTTTTCTGAAATTTGAGGAACAATAATGGTTGTGATCATTTAGAGAAAACAAAGCTTTCAAGTATATGAGAGAAGGATTCATTTAATAAAACTAAGGTTTATGAGTATTAAAGCCAAAAGAGAAAATTACAGAAAACTATTTGAAGATGCCTTATAGACATATTGCCAATGGCAGCATCCCACACCAGAAGAATGTTTAGAGACTCTTTTTTAAGCCTGGAAGAAAAATTGCAAAGAATTCCTGATGGTTTTGTTTTATATTGATGATATACATCGGTCAACAGCTGACGACTCTGATGGTCTAGAACTTAACAACATCCAGGTAGTAAAGAGGAACACTAAGCTGTATGCACCCGTCTAGCAGGTAGTGAAGAGGAACACTAAGCTGTGTGCACCCGTCTAGCAGGTAGTGAATAGGAACACTAAGCTGTGTGCACCCGTCTAGCAGGTAGTGAAGAGGAACACTAAGCTGTGTGCACCCGTCTAGTCTGAAATACATAGTTTGAGAGAAAGCACAGATGGCTTCTAATACGTATCTGGGTGCCATGTTTAGACAAAGAAAGCTGTACTCATTGCACAGTAGGCATTTGAACCAAATAAATTAGACATGATTATAGATGCTAATTAATATTAGTATCTACATAGTAAAATTAAGTGAGATTATCTAAAGGAAATTTTCTGAATTTCTCATACATATGTTGCTTTTTATTACATATACATATGAAAGAATAACTTGAAACTTAAACTGTAAAATTCAGTTTTCTTGGAACTATTTCCAATACATATATAATTGTTTACTATTAGGAATTTTAACTTTAATCTAGCAAAGTAGATAGAGGAACTCTGATTTTAATATAATTCAGCAAATTGACACCCTTTTCGAACCTATAATGAAATTGTACATGTAATAAAATTAGGATTCGGATTATTAACTGTCTTCAGTTTCACTAAAAATATCAGAAACAGCACAGAACTTTAGGTTTCATAAGGGTTTTTTTTTTTTTTTTGCATTTTTTCAATGTTGTAATATCCTGTGTGGTAGTTTAGGACTACTTCAATGTCCATTTTTAACATTTTAATGTCATTTTCTATTTTAGTTTCTTAAAAGGAGATATGTTCATTGTTCACAATGAATTAGAAGATGGATGGATGTGGGTTACAAATCTAAGAACAGATGAACAAGGCCTTATTGTTGAAGACCTAGTAGAAGAGGTGGTGAGTTTCATGTTTTCCTAAATTTCAAATCGTAAATCCTTAATAAAAGTTTGGAACTGGTCCATTTTCTGGATTATTAGATAGGGACAAATTTCTTGTGAAAAACTTCAGTTCATAAACATAAGGAAATTTTAAGACAAATGATATTTATGTACAAGGAAATAGACAATATATTAATATGTTGTAATATATAGCTGCCTTTGCAGAAAGTATTTCTCTGCTTGTGAACTCAGTTATCACTTGTACTTGTTTTGGTATTTTTTTGTATTCCTGTTCTTCATTGGGTATATTTGAATCATAGAGGAATTTTAAGTGTTATAAGTTTGGAATAATTTTTCAAATGTGTTTACAATTTTTAATAATCTAGGAATATTTAAATTATATATAAGTAATCCCAAAGTCCTACAGTTTGTATATTCTACCTCTTTTCTTTGCTATCATATTATATGTTATTATTCATAATTATATAAATTACCCCATATATTTTTAGATGGAGATCAGCACATTTTTAAGTCTCACTTCTAGATTGTATGCTCCAAGAAAAGACATCTTTTTCTTGTTACTGTTGTTCTGATTCACTGCTCTGTCCCTGTTGCCCTGAATGATTCTCGGGTATCTGTAAAGTTTGAGGAGATGAATGTAGTGTCTCCATGCCTATAGTGGTCCCTGTTTTTTTACACTTTTGGTCTGTTATCTTAGGTTGCCTTCTGAAACTTATTTATTACTAACTGGCAACTTCTTCCCTGCTTTCTGTGTGTGTGTGTGTCCTCCCCCCCCCCCTTGGCAGAGATTTTGTGTCTAGATACTTTTTTTTAGGCCAAATTGTTTCTCCCTTTGTTTTCGCAGTACTCATTGGTTCTGTATTCCTATATAGACCACTTTTTGAGAGAGGGCAATTATAATATTCATCTTGTAGTTTCTATAGTAAGTATTCATTGACTGAGTTTAGTTTGACTAAATACTTAGTGAGGACCTAATTAAGAGAAGTCCTTGCTAATATTTTTTTCTCCTTTTTTCCCTTTCATTATCAGTTTATTGAAAAGTCAGTGTAAGCTGCTATGATGACAATTCTTTATATATTCAGTGAAAACTATGAACTTAAACCATGTTTGGGTGGTGGTGGCAGAATAGCTTAGACTTTAATAAGGTAGTACTATTTTTGGAATGAATAATATTAATATTAGAATAGCTTTAAAACCTGGAGTACAGACTAGAAAAAGATAAGGCTTAAAAGATGGCAGAAAGAGAGTATGTATTTTGTATTCCACAGAAAAGAAAGTGCTCAAATTTTAGGATCAAAGTGTTAAACTGTAAGGAGGTAGCATTTGAGGTAGTTTTCCTTAATGCCTTGGGTTTTTTTTCCTTCCAGCAGGTAGGCAACAATGAATTGAAAGGACATTCTGATGGCAACAATAAGAACAGGGCACAAACTATTAGAGAGGTGAAATAGTTTAGCGGATGAGTAGTTAAGATTGGTCATGGCAGAGACACCTAGAAAGAAGGTGGGGAGTATAAGGCCAGAAACACATACTTGAGGCCAATGGTTAAGGGCGTTGGTTGTAACATGGGGAATCTATAGACAGGAGGCAGGCGAGTAAAGGGTTGGCTTTAAAATTGTTTGTTCATTTTTGTTTATTCTTAAGTGCACATCTACAGTTGACACTAATGAATTCAGAGAGGTTGGAATGGGCATAGCAGTAATATACTGTAGTTGGGCTACTTTAATCATTTATTAAAAAGAAGCAAGGGTCTGATTTAAACTGACAGCAACAGGGAGAAGAGAACAGACAAGGATATAGTGCGAGTTCTTGAACAGAAACGTCTTTTCTCCTCACACAGCTAGGAAAAGTATTGTGGAGATAGTTTTGAAGATTGGATTCTTAGGAATTTTAATGAAATTAGATTAGGATTTAATTTTCTGAAATTAAAAATTATGCTGTTTTGCCGGGTGGTGATGGCGCACGCCTTTAATTCCAGTACTCGGGAGGCAGAGGCAGGCGGATCTCTGTGAGTTCAAGGCCAACCTGGTCTATGGCTAGTTCCAGGACAGGAACCAAAAGCTACGGAGAAACCCTGTCTCGAAAATCAAAAAAAAAAAAAAGCTATTTTAATCTCTTTCTTCTCTTTAGGGCCGGGAAGAAGATCCACATGAAGGCAAAATGTGAGTTTATATTAATTATTGAAAGAAAAAAAATAATGTTAAACTGTAAATTAGAAAAATAGTCAAAAATACTTGATGAATTTTAGACTGATTGATTTTCTTTTAAATTTTGGTTAGAGAACTGATATAAATATTTCGTAAGGATCTTACTACTAGATCCTTAAGAAAAAGGCAGTGGCCTAGACCTGTATACAAATCTTGTATCCCCAAGCTAAACTAAAAGCCTTATCAATAAGCACAGCTCCTCATATTTCTCTTCATTTTCTTACTAATGATAGTATTTATTTTTGTGGCCAAATCATTAATGAACTTTGAAACTCAGTTTTTATTATGCACATGTGAGAGAATTTCTGACAATTTTAGTATAACCCAGAAAAGTTTTTTAAAATAAGTTTTTCAGACTGCTTTTATATGTACAGAATTCCTTTCAAAATCTTAATTTTCAATTGTATTCATTTTATTCATATTATTTCAATGGAGTATTCATCTATTATCTTTTCATTCCATTTTCTTCTTAATCAAACTGTCAACATTTATAGATGGAATTTAAAGCTTGCCTCAGACATTTTATTTTCTTGTTTCCTAGCCATTAGAAGAAGAAATATATTAAACCGAATAGAACATGTAGTTCTTTCATTATCTTTTTTCTTAATAGAATATATGTCATATCTTAAGAGGAGATTACCCTTCAGTTGCTTATGTATTTATCTAACTTAGTAAATTTAAGTTCAGTGAATCTTCATGTTGTTCCTTACATATACTAAATGAAAAACGAGTAATAAAACCCCAGGGGTCAGAAAAGCAAAGCAGGTCCTTTCTCCATTCCTCTCTAAACTCCCCAGCACACACTGTACTTAACTACACTGATTTTTCCCACCAGGTTCTGGACCTCTTAAGAGTAAAGATTTTTTATCTTGAGTAAAATCATGTAATTGGATTACACAGTTTTATACAAGAATAACTCAGGGAATAATATTACCCATTACCCCTTTGCCTCAAGGCTATTTTTCTTAAAGTTTAAAATATTATTTATCTTTAAAACTTAACTACAGATTTTTTTTTCACTCTTTTGAGTTTTGTTCTTTACTGGGTAGAAAAGTATATGCTTGGTCTTGGATGACATCTAGCTGACTCTCCTAGAATATAGAATTCAAATCTAGCATGTGTAGAAAATGGTAGTTTAGCCTTTACTTAAATGCAGTATATAGCCTCATACATTTTAAATGATTTTGGACTGTACTGTTTATTTCCTCTTCATTATTCATGTCTGCTCTGAGAGCATCAGGAAATTTGGATTAGCAAGTTATATTGTTGGAATAATTTCTTTAAATTTTAATTTTCATTTCCTGGAAAATTAATTTGTATTTTAACTTTCCCAAGTAATGGAATGATTAATCTGAAGCAGAATGGAAGAGCTTTAAGCCTGTAGCATTGCATCTTTGAACACTTAGGTTTTATGTCTTGTAGTATGTGTGCTTTACAACTGAAACTTAACTCATAGATCTTTAGAGGCATCAGAGAGGTGGAGAAGAGATCTGAGATTACCAGTGCGAGGAAAATGGGATTTAATGTAAACAAGAGGAAAGCTTTAGAAGTTTGGCTTTTAAATAATTTAGTTTATTTTTAAGACAAGGACTCAAGTGCTATGATCCTGGCTAGCCTGGATCTTGCTGTGTAGACCATACTGGCCTCAATTTATAGTGATCTGCTTGACTTTGCCTCCCTGGGATTAAAGGCATGTGCCACCATTCCTGATCCTCAAGTAATTTTCTTAACATGTCATTTTATAAAATGGCAAATATTAAGTACTTGAAATTTTATGCCATATTTCAGCTATTATAGTTTATAATAATTTCTAAATGCTTATTTCCAAAATGCAGATTATAAAATACTTTAGCAGTCTAGAGTGATAGGCTCAGAATTAAAAATAGTTTTAGTTCTGTCTCTTGGTATGTACTTGTTCCTTCCTTTGTTAGCATTTTAATTTATTGGGAGAGATCTTATGTTAAAAGAAACTAATTTTGAGAGAAACATGAGAAAATAAATTTGTTTCTTCCTTAAATCATCTCTGCAATCCCCTACAAGCCGTCAGAGTAAAAATGGAGCTCTGATACAAGCATGCAGCAGATACCACTAGAACAAAACCATTGATTTTTAAAATAGCATAAGTAATATAGAAATTGTAGTTACACTTGACAGTTCCTAGTGTTTTTTACTTTGCTGAAGTAAAGCACAGTAAGTTTCCAAAATACAATAGAGTAATGGATGAAAATTTGATTATTTCCATTGAATTTATTTCATGTCAATGTGAATTATAAAATTTTTGCTTACTTTTGAGTATATGAAAGCAGCAGCACATGAACTTTTAATTTACATGTCAAATTTGTTCTCCTTTTAAGATGGTTCCATGGGAAGATTTCCAAACAAGAAGCTTATAATTTATTAATGACAGGTACTTTTGCATTCATTAATGTCTTTATTTATAGAATATAAAATTGAAAAAACCTTTTCTCATGTACTATGTTTTCCTTTAGCATTTGATTTATGCTTATGTATATTATAATTTCTTCCCAATGCTGGGAAGCTGGTGTTTTTCTGATTTTGTTTTAAGTTAAAATGTACATATATAATAACTCTTGTGAAGTATATTTTCTTTTTCCTTAACCCCTGTCCCTGTTTCCTTCTCCATGTGTTACAGCTTATGACTATATTTTGTGTGTGTATCTCAGGTGTATCCTACATATAATGTACTTAGGATATACAACATACTTTTTAATGATAAGAAATATACTCAGGCCGGGCGATGGTGGCGCACGCCTTTAATCCTAGCACTCGGGAGGCAGAGGTAGGCGGATCTCTGTGAGTTCGAGATCAACCTGGTCTACAGAGCTAGTTCGAGGACAGGCTCCAAAGCCGCCACCGAGAAACCCTGTCTCGAAAAAAAAAAAAAAAGAAAAGAAAAGAAATATACTCAGGCACTTGGGAGGCAGAGGCAGGAGGATCTCTGTGAGTTCGAGGCCAGCCTGGTCTACAAGAGCTAGTTCCAGGACAGGCACCAAAAACTACAGAGAAACCCTGTCTCGAAAATTAAAAAAAAAAAAAAGAAAGAAAAAAAAAAGAAATATATTCAGAAAATATTTTATATTTACAAATACAAATTTTTGTCATCCTTTTTATTGATCATATGATTTCTAGTTTACAAATATCATATAACATACAATGTATCAATAGAGGAATACCATGTTATCTTCTTTTTCCATTCATTTATAACGTACTTCCCCACTCCCCCTCAAGTCAGGGTTTCTCTGTGTATTTCTGGCTGTCCTGGAACTCACTCTGTAGTCCAGGTTGGCCTCAAACTCACAGAGATCTGCCCTCTTTTGCCTCCTGTGTGCTGGGATTAAAGATGTGCACCACTGTACATTCTTGTATTATTTGTGTGCATGGTGGAATTACATAATTTAGCCATATTTAAAATGTACTCCTAATTTCTATGATTGTTACAGGAAAATGCAAATTTACATTAAGGGTTTATTACTTAAAGCAGCAGTTCTCAACCTATGGTTTGTGACCACTTTGACAAATCTCTATCACCAAAAACATTTACATTATAATTGATAACGTTAGAAGTAGGAATGAAACTAATTTTATAGTTGGGGTGGGTCACTAAAACCTGAGGAACTAAATTTAAAGGTTGTAGCATTAGGAAGGTTAAGAACCAATGTTTTAAAGAAACAGTTGTGTTACTTTGCTCTTTATTATTAACTGCTTATTGCTAGCTTAATTTATTGGTAAACTATGTCTGACAAAGATTGGGGACAAAACCAATGCATTATATGTATTTTAGGTGTTGTGGTTCTTGAGAAATTGGTAGCTTCTGTACTTTGTAGGGTACCCTGAAATAAGTAACTATAGTAAATAAATTCTAATTGTTAAATGTATGATCTTATTTGTTTTAAGATGTCATTGTTTCAATCAGTGATTTAATGAGGTAGTTTTTGAAGTGCTTAATGTTAATGCCTTAACCTGCACTGAGAGGTTCAGAGAAGAGTTTAAAAGATGCCAAAGCTAGAGATAGAGATAAGGTTAAACCAGGGTGCTGTCATCAGCCTTCCGGGTAGAACAGAACTATTTATTTTAGTGAGTTGTTGGTGTAGTTAATACTTAAGATATTGAATCACCAGGTACTTTAAAGCATCCTTTAGTACTTTAGGTGTGTAAACATGGAAAGAATCTTAATTATTTCCCACATTAGTTTGTATTTTTGTTTATATACTGTTTTTGAAAGAGTGGCCATTTTCCTGAAACTACACAAGTGCATTCATGTATGTTTACATGTGATTCCCATCTTACATTGAAGAAGCAGAGAGTATCAGCACTGTGACTACGAGTTTTCTTTATATATTAAATTGCACACTTTCTACAGATTTTTATTATTTACTCTGAAAATTCAATATAAGAAGATTTACATTTTACTTCTTTGTATTGAATACCAACCAAATCACTTGTTAACAGGAACGTAAGCTAGATGGTTAAAGATATCACTCATTTATATAAGAATTACATGTGATAGATATTGTGTTAGTTATGCTTTCTTAGAGGAGTCAATTTCTAATCTTTCTGTTAACCAGTTTTTTGGGTTTTTTTCGAGGCAGGGTTTCTCTGTTGTATTTTTGGACCCTGTCCTGGAACTCACTCTGTAGACCAGGCTGGCCTCAAACTCACAGAGATCCTCTTGCCCCTGCCTCCCGAGTGTTGAGACTAAAGGCATGAGGCATCACCACCCATCTTTGTTAACCAGTTGTTAACCACAAAGGAAACATTATAGTATTAGGAATCATTGCTTATTGAAGATGGTCCTTTGTGTGCACACTTTTTCAGGATGACACCTAGTGAGAAAAATGAGATGTGTTTATTGACTATGATAATTACTCAGATACTTAACTAAGTAAGCACTTACTTATATTACAGTTTTGCTTTTTAGTCATCTACTGGAGATCCAGAGAAACTATAGACTATTAGTCAAAATTAGCTTAACATTTAAAGATCTTGAGATTATATGATGTAACAGTTTCAGTTACTGTCACTAACTGTCCGATCCTTCTTTCTAAGAAGGAAAGACATAGACCTTACTCTAGAAGTTACTGTTAGATATGTTTAAGAAAGAAGACTAGTCAAACTACACCAGGAGCAATGTGAGTGGTTGTAAGTCATAAACTGAAAATAGGAAACACTGTCTTAAAGTTTTATGATAAAATTTATATGTGGTTATGACTTTGAATATACCTCTTAATTAGATTACATAATGTACTTTCTTTTTATTTGATAGAGTATAAAGCTAACAACTTAATTTTTACAGTTGGCCAGGTCTGCAGCTTTCTTGTGAGGCCTTCAGATAATACTCCTGGTGATTATTCCCTGTATTTTCGGACCAATGAAAATATTCAGCGATTTAAAATTTGTCCAACACCTAATAACCAGTTTATGATGGGAGGCCGATATTATAACAGGTAAATCATGAAACAGTTTAAATTATTTAGATGTTGTAAAAATAATTGAATTTAAAATATAAAATTTTCTCAGTTTCTAATACAATAGCTGTAGTCTTATCTGAGAATGCTTTAACAAGTGTCAAACATGAATATTATTAACTTGTCAACTCCCAAATACCTTGTTGCTTAATCAAATATTTACATATAGGCTATTGGAGGTAATTCCTAGGAGTCACCTGGTTTTTACAAATGTCATTATGTATTTGGGTTATTCTCTGAAGTTGATACTTTTTGTGTGTTGTGATTAGTTTGTACCTCTCAACTTCTGAGAAAACTTTGTCTTAAGACTCATAATAAATTTTAGTTGCTTACTTAGGAAAGTAATTAAATTAATAGAGGAACTGTAAGATGCAGAGCGGCAATATTCTGAAAAAGAAAAGGATGGATGAAACACTTGCCTACTTTATTTATTTATTTATTTACTAATTTATTGTTTTTCGAGACAGGGTTTCTCTGTGGTTTTGGAGCCTGTCCTGGAACTAGCTCTTGTAGACCAGGCTGGCCTCGAACTCACAGAAATCTGCCTGCCTCTGCCTCCCAAGTGCTGGGATTAAAGGCGTGCGCCACCACCGCCCGGCTACTTGCCTACTTTAATAAGAAAGAACTGGTGTTTCCTCTTTTGGGGGCTGACATAATCTTGTTTTTAACTTGTTAGTAATGCCCTAGTACTCCCCATCTTAATTAGAATTCCCTAAATTTTAGTCTGAGTTTTAAGTTAATAAAGCTCCAACGGCTGGCTTATCTGGAAAAAACAAAATTATAGTGATAATATCTTTTGCTTTTCAGAAGTTTAGTGGACAGCTATAAAACATTAAATCAAAGGTATAATTTTAGACACTTGCACACCTCATCATATTAAGCTACCCAAGTACCTTGACTTTAGACATCTTCACCTTGAATCTAACATGCTCTAAATTTAATTTGTCTTAAATTAGATTTTCCCATTTAGCAAGGATTTGGGAACATATATTTGAAAGCATACATATGCAGCTAAATTACTAAATATCCAAATTGAGATTTTTTTAAAGAAGGTTTTATTGCTGTGAAGAGAAAATATGACTGCAGCAATTCTTATAAAGGAAAACATTTAATTGGGGCTGGCTTACAGTTCAGTGGTTTAGTCTATTATTATCATGTCAGGAAGCATGACAGTGTGTAGGCAGATGAGGTAGCCGAGAGTCTCTATCTTCATGCACACGCAGTAGAAGAGAGAGTGACAGTGGCCCTAGCTTGAGCTTCTGAAACCTCAAAGCCTACCCCTAGTGATGCACTTTCTTCAACAAGGCCACAAAACCACCTAATAGTGCCTCTCTCTGGGTCTGTGGGGGCAGTTGTCATTCTGTCTACAAGTATGAACTAATTTACCTGCTATTATTTGTTTTTTTGATCTAAACTTCTTTATCTCTATAAACCTGGAAATATTTTTTATAAACTGGGTTGTTGATAAGACTTAGACACCACAATGGAACAAGAAGAAATAAATCCGGAACTTTTTACAAATTTTTGCAAATTAGAGTGCTTGCAAAATAATATTAAAAATTGTTTCTACCACTCCCAAAATCTGACTTTCTATTCCCTGTGGATGTATTAATCTTAAAATGCTCAGGTACCTTATTTCTAGGTTTGCTTGTTTGTTTAATTCTTTGAAAGAAATCTAAAGGCTGACAAGATAGCTCAGAGAGTCAGAAATCACATTCTGTGCAAGCCTGTCATGAGTTTGCTTTCTGGAACCTGTGGTGGGGGGAGAGAACTGATTCTCACAAGCTGCCTTCTGCCCTCTGCACACATGCTATGGTACACACACATGCCATCACACATACGGTGTCTGAGAGCAGCTTTATCTACCTACACAGGGTGCCTCCATTCAATATTTCTAAAATTTAGTTTTAAATTATCTTACCAAGAATCATTTATATAATTTTAAAACATTTTAATTCTATAAATTTCACTGAAATTTCCATCCCTGGATTGATCACACACTTTTTACATCTACCTTCCCGTGCATAAAACAGTCATCTTTGTGATGGTGTCTAGCTGTTTTCTGTTCTTCCTGGTTTTCATTTTTCTTGAAACAATTTTAGATTTACCCTATTTTCAAAATTTATTTTCCATATCCTTTTAGAAAAAAATTTGTTTTCACTCCACCTTTCTACTGTTGTTAATATTTATCTGTAATATATAGTATCTTTTATTAATTTTTATATTTTACTTTTGAATATTATAGTTAATTTAAATTAGTTTTGTAGTATAGTAAACTATGGAAAGAATAAATCAAGGGGTAGGTTAGCAGAGTTTTTTTGGAAACATATTTCTTGGGTATCTTAAAATTACTCCTCCATTTAGTATATAAAATGAAAGTTTAAATTCCAGAAAGTAAATATCTGACTTTAATCTGACCTAATAATTATAGAAGATGCTTTTATTTATTAAAAAAAATATTTGGTAGCATCCTAAACTATGTGTTATGTCATTTTACTTTTAGTTTCATTAGTAATAGTTCCCAAATATATAGAATAATTTTTGGTACTTTTTAATCAATATTACTTAATTCTTCCATACCAAAGTGACCACTATACAAGCAAAATTATATAGTTTTTCTTTTTCTTTTGACTTGTATTTTCACGTAACTATTCATGTATTATGACTTAATGACATTCGGAGCAAAAGCAAATATATATATATAAAGCGATTTGATGACATAAGTTCTTAGTTTATCATTTACTAAATAAATGCAATTTTTGTTAGTTCTTCATATGTTGGAAGGATTATCTTTTAAAAAAAACCAAAGACCATAACTTGTAATCATTTTCTCACTGAATGTCACTTTTAGAGTATCGTGTGTAGTGTCATTGATTTGACTGTGTGTTTGATATATGTGGGAAACCAAAATCTTCAGCTTACATATTCCAACCTGCAAACCTGAATTTGGAACATTTCTATTTTTATAAAATAATGTGGCTGTTATAATAGTTTATTCTGTGATTGTGTGCTATCAAAAACTACATATGAATAGATAGTCCTTGGTAACATGGTTTATTTGTATTTTAAGAAATTTATAGAGTTATTTATTATTTAACAGTATTGGGGACATCATAGATCACTACCGGAAAGAACAGATTGTTGAAGGCTATTATCTTAAGGAGCCTGTACCAATGCAGGTCAGTGGGTTTTTTTGTTTGTTTGTTTTTTCTTGCTTGAAATAATTAGTGTCTTTTTTAAAAAATAATTTTTGTAATGACTATATAAACTTCTGCTAAAACTAGATAAAATGTAAAACTATAGATTATTTAGATCATGAACTTTAAGAGAATTTCTTACTTTTTAATTCTGTTCACTTTAGATAATCTAATTAGTAAGTTGTTAGTAGATACCAAGGAAGTCCTTAGTATCTTCTTTTTCTTTCTTTGGTTTGTTTTATTTTTTATTAACTTTTTTTTTTTTTTTTTTTACTTTTACACCTGTATGGATACCTACTGACTACTTTTATTCCTCACCCCTGGTCCACCCCATGTCCTCCACAAAAATACCTCTCATTCCGTCTATTCATTTTGTTTTGTGACCCACAGAGTTTAACCAGGGCGTCTGTGTAATCCTATGTTTGGAGTTGTCCTTTGAAGTCGTGCTGTGCTCAGTGGTATTACAGCTAAAGACAGTGATTCTCCCTTCTCCCAGAATCTTATCAGTAGATGAGACATAACAGAGTAATACCTAGTGACTCCCACCCCATTCTGCAATTGATTGTTGACAGGACCAGGCTCATATGGACCCAGTACATACACCTGCAGTTGTGAGTTGGTACTGAGCCTAGAATGGCAGGTGTAGCCTTCACCCATTTCCAGTTCTCACATATTTCTGCTGCCCCGTTGTAATGATTCCTGAGTGGTAGAATGGGTGGTGTAAATTGTGTGTGCTCCCGCCCCCCCTACCCCACGGACCTGGGTTGTTTGCCAGGCTTATAGTACTTGGTACCTTGAGGAATAATAGCAATGGTGAAGACAGATTAACACTAGGGAAAGGAGTGAATTCTTTTGAGGGAAAAATGAAGATGGTATGATTTTTTACAGCCAGTTTTTTGTAGGCTTAACAAATGATGAAAGAATATTAAGGCCAAGAGAAGTTTCAATTTTTTTTATTCATTAGTTTTATCAGGGAAATAGCATGTCTATATACTCGAGTAAAGAGTAAAAGGGCAGAGAGAATGATGTAATGAGTGCAGCACTTGCTGTACAAGGTCCTAGATAAGGCAGGGATGATGGAATCAGAGAGCCTATTAAATATTGCTTAATGTGCAGACTGAGTAGCCTGGTCTGTATGACTCTTGTCCTTTCTGAAGTGCACTGTGAGGGGATGTAGCAGTGACTGTGAGGTTTGCACACCTGTAATCTCGCACTCCTGAGGCAGAGATAGAAGGATTGCTGCTAGTAGGATACGACCCTGGTCTACATTGTAAGTTCCAGGCCATGTCTTTAAACAATAGCAAAAGGAAAACAAACAGAAGAAGAAATTTTGTTGTGTTTTAAGTAGAATGGGTAAAGATACAGAAAGTACTATGAAAAGAGTTTGGTGTTTCCTTGTTTGAAGAATCAAAACATATACTTGTCTTTTAATTGGCCATTTATTAGAAAATACAAAGGCTATTAATAATAACCTTTTTCTGATGAACAACCTGACCAGCTGGCAAAATCAGTCTAACCCTCCCCTCAGTTTTGAACCCTTGTATACCCAGATATTAGCTAAAGTAGAAATCAACAAGTCCTAGAACTAGTCCAGCACATGATGGATAAGACACTAGAAGAAAAGAGTTGGTCAGGTGACTCTTGTCTAAGGTGCTCATCCTTATCTTGACTACTGACTTCAGTCCCAGGCACTCATATGACGGAAGGAAATAATGGGCTCCAAATTGTCCTCTGTCCCCTACACGTGTACTGTGCCATGTGAATACCGTCATTTGTTGGAAGACGGGCACATGTTTGTCCCGACTGCCCAGAACCGAAATAATCACACAGAAGCTGTATTAATTAAAACACTGCTTGGCCTACTTGCTCTAACTTCTTATCAGCTAGCCCTTACATTTTAATTTAACCCATCTCCATTAATCTGTGTATCTCCACGTGACAGTGGCTTACCAGCAAAGTTTCAGCATATCTCTCTGGCGGTGGCTCCATGGCATACCTCTGACTCTGCCTTCTTTTCCCAGCCTTCAGTCCAATCTTCCCTGCCATAGGCTCAAAACAGTTCTTTATTCATTAACCTATAAAGGCAACACAGAGACAGAAGGACCTCCCACACCATTGCTCCTAAACAGAAAATAAATAAAAACATTAAAAAATACAAAATTATAAAAAACTTCTTAATATATTTAAGGTATTTTCTATGCATACTAATTAATTACTTGAGCAGTTTGGTCAAGTTGACACTATTTTATATGCCTATTTTATATTTGTTAATAACAAAATTTAAACTATAGAAAGGCTAAGTATATTTCTCAAGGGACTAAATCCTTGGTTCTCTTTGTCAGATCTCTATGTCAGATCTTTTGGGGACATCTTTCTTACTCTGACTTCAAAATATGTTTAGAATATGAACAACACAGAAAATATTGATATGTTTCATTTTGAGTGTCTTTTCCTCCTTACACCATAGAACAGTCAGAGGTGTCCATCTAAAACATGAGTTGAGTCCCTTCTTATGTTTAATACTTGAAGATGTCCAGTATTTCAGAATAAAAGATAAAATTCCTTTTGTAGCAGACAAAATTGCATACTGATAGTTCAGCGTTCCCCCCTACCTTATTCCACTGTCCTTATCTGTTACTGAATTCTTATTTTGGCTCTGTTTGTGATTTATAAATATATTAGGCTTTTTTTCTTCCTTTGGATCTTTGAACTAGCTTTTTTTTCCCTCAGAAATCTACTTAACTTTTTTTTTTTGGTTATTCAAAATTTTACCCAAAAAATTAGCTTTACAGTGAAATTTAGAGATCAACACCATCTCTGCTTTTACTTTGCAAAGCATTCTACGTATCACTGTTTATAACATATAATGTACTTACTATGTTTATAACATATAATGTACTTACTATGTTTATTGACTTTCTCTAATTAAAACTTTAAGTACTGATCTGTGACTATTTTAGTGTGTTGATTGTTGAATGGTGTTTTTAGCCATTGAGTAACAAAGTCAGAATTGAAGTCTGGCTTCTGTAGCCTGTGGGTTCTGTTTATCTACTACTCTCAGGGAGGACTGTGTAAGATGAGATCTCCTTGTTCAGAACTGTGTAGAAAGTGGGCCAAGATAAGGAAATGCTTGCTATCATTCAGTGATTTATTACCACCTGCACGTGAAGCTGCATTCTTACTCATGCCTTAGAAGATACTGGAATCCGTTATGATTTGTAGGTCAGTATACCTTAATTTAAATTTTTAAAAAGTTGGAGAGATGGTTCAGTTAGTAAAATGCTTGCTGTTTACTAAACTGGGAATTTGATTCCCCAAGTCCATTAAAAAAAAAAACAACTGGATGCAGTGGTGTACAACTATAATCTCAGAACTGAGACAGTGGAGACAGAAGAATCTTTGGAGCTCTCTGGCCTTCTAGTCTTGCTTAATTGTCAAGCTCTAAATTCTGGGAGAGACAGTGTCTCAAAAACTAAGGTGGAGAAAGATAGGGAAATGTCCTTGTTCTCAAGCCTCCACATCACACACACCTACATACATAGAACCATAAAACACTTACAGATTACCTTGGAACCACGTATTTAAAGCTAAGTATGAATGTGGTATGTTTTAAATGATAAGAGTACCCCATTCTACAGCTAATACACAGACTGTCACCCATGGAATAAAAAGTCATGAGTACAGATTTGTAGTCACATGGAAATTAATTGATACTAATTTTAATCTCAGTCTATTTTAATGTTTAGATTACTTAAGTACTTTAACACATAATGTATACAAGAAATGAATAAGCCTAAATAAGTTTTACAGAAAATGTTATGAGTGATTAAGTATAGCAATCTTTTGCTTTTTATTTTCCTCATGTATACTCACAGCTTTCTTAAATTAGCCAGTCTTTGGAGTGCAGCTAACCTCTCTTCAGCTTTTCTATGTGCACTTGGAACAACCTGTCTTGTGTATTCTGATAAGTCCTGCTTGTAGTTACTCTGGCTCTTAAGATGCAGTACTGATAACAAACTTTAAATCACGAATGTAGTTCACCTCATCAAAACTGATATTTTTGAAAACACTGAAGGCAATTTTGTTGAAAAGTAGGGTTTATTGTTCTCTAATTGTAAAATGTTTTTATACTTACAGATACCAAGTAAAATGTTCCAGTGATTTTTTTTTCTAATTCTGTTATGTGTTTTATTTTAATAACCCTTTTATACAATTTTTCATCATTAATTCACTACCCTTATGAATAAATATGATGTAAAAATTTCAACAAATATGAATAATTTCATTGTGTATATATCATAGTGATTTGGTTATCAAAGTCATTTTCCTCACCGTAGAGCCCGGAGTTACAGCTATTTCTTTAAATTCATTCATTGTTCTGATAAACATTTTTTTCTTCTCATTTCCTTTTTACCATTCATAGCAGAAGATTAAAAAGTCTATAAAGTTTTAATTAGCTGTTTAATGACTAATAACAACAGTCAAGAAAATGCCCTTTTAACTCTTTTAAAGATGCTGTAATACCTGGCAATGCATTTAAAAGCCAATGGTGATACAACAGAGAAGGGGTTATTTCATTATTGCATCCTTGTATCTTTACAAGGGATAAAAGGTCCAGGTTAGGTTTTATGTCCAATCTATTTCAAATGCTAAATCTCCCTTGGTAATTGAAAAGAACTACAGACAATATATAATAAACATGTCTGAGGTTCAATAAAACTTTGTACGAAAACTGAGGACTAGGTTTGGAGGTTGTGCACCTGGTGATATAATTGAGCAGTAGAGCACTTGCCTAGCATGCAGAATGTCCTAGGCAAGTGCAGAATGCACAATACCACAAATGGGCTCAACTTAGCATGCATACCATAGCTTGCCACCTTTATCTCAGGTAATTAATCCTTCTCTTTCTTACCATCTTAGTGCCTGGGCATAATTGCTGAATAAGGAATCGAAACAGTATAATGTCCAAAAATAGAACATAAAGGTTATCATGAAAATGACTTAATGTTCTATATTTACAATAAGTTGAATAGTCTTTGCAGATCATCCAAAAATAGCTAAATACCATAAAATAGTAGTTTTTCAGAAATAAAAGAATTGTTATGAGTGAATGGTAAGACTAACATTCAGCTTAACATACCTTGATACAATTGGAAATTATTTTATCTGGGAAGATCGTGTTTTTGTACATTCTTTGTGACAACTTAGGCAATTTAGCAATTGATGTCAGCTGTCTTATATGCATTACTGAAGCCTATTATGTAAAAATCAAGCAATAAAGACCTAGAACTTACAGGAAAAATAAGAGTTCAAAGTAAAACATTTCATCATTGACACATAATAGAATGGGAACTGAAAAATGTAGTCTGGCTTTAAATATCCTTAAAAAAAGATGTAAAGATTATAATAAATATTGTACTTTAGTGTAAAAAAAAGATGTAAGCCATCGAAAGTATAGAAACAAGAGGAAGCTATGAAGTAGTGGGAAGAAAAGAATCTTAATTCAGATTGCTTATAAAGAATGGAAATTTTTATTGGTATTATTTATAAAGCAATAAAAAATAATAAAAAACTTAAAGACTTACCAGGTGTGGATGTAACAATGTGCTATGTCGTTTGTGATGAACTGAGGGTTAACGTGGGGATTGTCCGAATTCAACTAGCTAGTTTTCTAGTCTCACTTGGTGTTTCTCAGAGGTAACAGTATTCACCAGCATGACTTTGCTCTAATTCATGTTGCCTCCTGATTTGCCAGTTAATTCTGGAATAAGTAGATACTTTCAAACAGTTTCATTTGATGTAGAATAGAATACATAAGCTTACTGAGGTTTTGAAATAGCATTTGCCCTTGAGGCATGTTTTTAAGAAATAATAACCATTCTGGGAATTTCTTTGTAAGATTTAAATTTAGATTTTAGCAGAAATATTTTACCTGCTTTTTATTTACTGATTGGATATGGTTTTATAAATTTAATGTTTCTTTACAATTCAGGATCAAGAACAAGTACTCAATGATACTGTCGATGGAAAGGAAATCTACAATACAATTCGTCGTAAAACAAAGGATGCCTTTTATAAAAACATTGTTAAGAAAGGTTACCTCCTGAAGAAGAGTAAGTCAACTGTTAGGACTAAGAATTTAATTTAGGGATTTTAGTGATCACCATATGATAGTCATAAATATACATAATACTACTGTAAGACATAATCAGTTGTTTTGTCATTGATTATAAGTAACAGATACTTGTTTAGAGCTTACACAGAGCATGTTTCAAAATTTAGAGATTAAGTCCATGTTCTAAACAGTGTTTTAGAGCAAGCTTGTATTCCAAGTATGTCATTAAATCCTGACTTAGTTTCAGGCTTTCCCTGTGGTTTCTTAGAGAAATTCCTGGTGGCACTTGGCCTTCAGGGTACTGAATTTCTTTTTCTTTCTTTCTTCTTCTTCTTTTATTTTCTTTTTAAAATAGATCTATGTCAGTTTGATATTGAGGGGTGGGTGTTGGTGGAAAACAATTACTCTAAAATAGGAATTTTGAAGTTTTTATAATAATAAATTTCTGAAGACACAGTTAAAGTATTATGATAAACTTCATCCATCATTTGTTAATTCATTAAGCAAGCAATAATAGCAAAAACTTTTCTATGCAGGTATAGGATTTTGTAATTATATATTGATTGACCTATTCTTAGAATGAAAATTGAAATATATTTAAATTTTTTTTTGTATTCTGAAATACTATTTCTTAGTTCCTAAGGAAAGAGAATTATTTTTTTCAACAGGCAAAGGAAAACGCTGGAAAAATTTATATTTTATCTTAGAGGGCAGTGATGCCCAACTTATTTATTTTGAAAGTGAAAAACGAGCTACAAAACCAAAAGGGTTAATAGATCTCAGTGTATGTTCCGTCTACGTTGTCCATGATAGTCTGTTTGGCAGGTAAGACATTGGTTTTTCTTAAACACTGTTGTAATAATAAAAATTGTGGATATTTTCAGACCATTTGAAGTATAACCTATTTTAAGAACATAAAATTGTATAAAATTGATTGACTGATTGAATATAAGGTTTTTTTTCTTAACTCTTGACTAAGCTCTGTACAGTTCACCTCTGTCAAGCAGACATCTTTGGAACGGCCTTTCAGTAGGACTAGCTAGTTATTGAAGTAGTTCATAAGTTCACTTGACCTTGTTATTCTTTCTTCCTTTTTAAAATAAAACATGATGATGATAGGATAAGAATTCCACCCCAACACACTCACAAAATGAAAGACTAGGGATGGAGCAATAAGACCTTCCAGTCATAGTCTTCCTGTGTTGATTGAGACAACGATTCTTGTACAGAAGTATCTTTACTAGAGCGAAAGGAACCAGAAGGAGTCAGGATGGAAATGATGTGTTACCATCTTCACAGCTTCAGCAGTAGAATGTGGAGAGAAGTGTCCTGGGGTAAGATTTAGGACCCAGTTGAGGCCCACCAAATCAAACGTTTTTCTTCTTGAACTTAATAATATGGGCACGGACATAGCTTTTGTCTGTGGACCTGAATATATAAAACAATTTCATTTTTAAAAATACGAAGGATGTAAGAAAATCCAGGGTGTTTCAGCTACACGTTTTGTTTTTATATGAAAAAAGGCTCAGACTATAACTATTAGATATCAAAGAATATTAGGTAAAAGGAGTTTTGTTAAAATATATGTTCTGTAGAAAATATCCTCTTTGTGGAAATAATTCTAACTTCATCTATTTATTGAATAAAGAGTGAACTTCTTCAAAAATAAAGTAGAATAACAACTGTATGTGTTCTAACAGTTGTGTTCTAACAGTTGTAAAATAATACACACACATACACCATCACTGTATTATCATTTCTTGCTTCTAGTGCAGAGTTCCTTTAGAAATTGACTGTAAGTATGACACTCTAAATACATCTTAGTTATGAATACTTACTGATTCAAGGTCCAAAACCTGATAGGAAAAGATATGTCTGTGAAAACAGGTAAAAATCTCCCCTTTGAGAAAACAGATCTTTGTTTCTGAAATCGGCCGGTTAGGGTCAACTTTCTTTTGTATGCACCATTATTGGGAAGTGACCAGGAAAGGAAAACAAATCAGCAAAGCCTCTTTCCTTTCATGAGAGTAAAGATCACATAACAGGACAGATGAAATTATGTTGATACCAGTTATCTGTTATTATAAAGTACAAATATCACAGCACAAAAAGGCGTATTTGTGAATCTTTTAGCATGTTTTGCACTTTCATGCTTTGTGTGAGAGTATAAAGCCTAATATATAGAATTGTGGCATTCAAGTAAAGTCTAATGTGAAAGAAAGCTTTCTTTGAAAGGTAACTTAACTGTATGCATGCTCTGTCTTCTGTTGAGGAAACATTGAAATAACATTGTTTGTGTAGATGTTTGCCTGCATGGTTATGCAATTTTCCCAGATTTTGTTTGTTCCTTCATATTAAACATCGGATTTTTAATGATGCTGTATATTATATAGGAAGCATTTTAAGAGCTTAAGTTGGAAGTTACTTCAGTGACCATTATTCTAATGACCATTGTTGGCAGAGCTGTTACACTTAGTTCTTCATAGACTGGGTAATTCACTCTGGCATTTTTAATGCAATTTAAAAGGAAAGCTATTACATTGGATATTAAATTTTTCTTTGGCACTTTTCTGTAGACATTTAAATAGATTTTTAACCCACTGAGTCTAATTAATGCTGCCCATATGAAACTGAGCATGGCTTCTTCCACTTGGGCCACACTTCTAAAGAAAAGTAACCCTCTTTTCCCTATAACCATCAACTGCTAGTAGCTCCTTAGCTAGGATTGGGTTTTTGGGAGCCCTTCCTGCTGCATACTGGAATCTTTAACTGGTTTGATTTGTGCAGGTTTTAAGGAGGTAACTACTGTTGCTATAGGTTATGTGCAACCACCATGCCATGTCAAGAGAGCAGCATTTTACAACACTCCTTCCCCATTATATTTTCCCTGCTCTTTGTGATATTCCCTAAACCTTGGCAGAGTCTTTACCATTGATAACCGGTGTTCTAAGGCTGAGCAGGCACTCCATTGCTTCTTCGCAGCACTTTGCTCTTATAATACATGCTTCTGTCTGAATGAAGGATGGATGTTGTGTGTGAAAAGCTGTGAGTAATGATACTGGTTCCAGAAGACACTGTTCTTAAAGTCTTTGGGGGTCAAGTGAAGACAGTTCAAGGTTGGGAATGCAGCCTTCCTTATGTGAAGACACAGTCAACATTAGGGGTCTAACATGAAAGCTTCATTTTTGAAGGACCAATGAGATTCACTTTCCTCTCTAGTCACTCTGGAAATCTTGGATTTTTGGTCTATCATTTCACATGCCACTTTTTCTTTGACACATTGACCTCAGAGTCAATAGCTTTGAAGGGTTGAAAAGGAAACAATATGGGGAAAGTCAAACTCCCCTTGAAATGAGCTTTTCCCTTCAGATTTCCCAATGTTGGTTGTTCTGTATATCTTCACATCGCATGGCCATTTGTTATTCTAGTCTTGAGGGTTGATCTCATTCAGACTAATTCAGATCAAATTCTCAGTTCACATTTTCCATTAATTCATAATCTTCCCAAGCATAAAAGAGTTTTAACTTTTTAAACAAGTATACATGCTAAAAAATATTTGTCTAAAATAATATAGAAGTAATACTTAGGGAGTTCTGAAAACTTAAAGGCCCTTCCTTGTTAAACATTTTATTAAGATTTATCCAGTTTAACTATAAAGTCAGCCCATCTGCAAAACAGATACAAATTATTAAGTATTATAAAATTATATGACAAATGATTTATAATAGTTCATACTAGGGGAAGATATGAACAAACATTGTATGATCCCTGCTATGTCATTAACCTTCAGAACAAGTGATGTAAGGAGATGGTGTTTTTGACTTAGTGAAAAAAATGATCAAGTTTGTAAAAAAAAAATAGAAAATTACAGAAAAGAATTTTCAAACCACCTTCAGCCTGCTTAGAGACAAGCATTAATATTTTTAATTCCTTAATAATTAAAAATAGTTAATAATATTAACATTTTTACTTTTCAGTGCATGTACAGTTTATGCATATAAGTATGTGTAGTTCTAGAAAGTCTACTTATTTACTTTTTTCTTTGATATATTTTAATATTAATTTATGTTGCTTTTTAGTTTAAACCTTGAATAACTAATGAAATTTCAATTTTATAATACGTATGCATGTGGCATCTTAATCTGGCAGAATTAATTACCTACTAATTATGACAATCTTAAATCATTTGGTGTGCGTTTAAAGCTGGTATCAATACTTTAATAATTTTTTTAAGTTTCTTAATACTTTTTTTGTTTGTGTTCCAAGGCCAAACTGTTTTCAGATAGTAGTTCAACACTTTAGTGAAGAACATTACATCTTTTACTTTGCAGGAGAAACTCCAGAACAAGCAGAGGTAAGATTACTGTTTCCTGAACTACTGAGATCTTTGTGCTAGCCTAACTTTATTAACTAGGGAAGAAAACTACTGTGGGACAGTGTTAGGAAAGTGTGTCTGAATCTTGATACTCTAACAAGTGAAAAACTGTCCAAGCTTTTATTGTTGTTGTTGCTTTTTTCTTTTTAACAAAACACAGTGAAGGGTTATTAGATATAAAAAGTGCCATTTAAAATTAACCATTAAATACTCCGTGAATTCAGTTGAAACCAATCATTTACAAATAATTATATTTCCATAAGTTAGAGGCATCCTCCATATATTCCAGAAGCAAGCCAGCTAGTTGTAATATTTCTGGAGGGTTTAAATATATTTTGTACAAATACGACTTTTCTGAGGAGACTCTATGAAAAACAAACAGAATTAAGTGAATGACTGGCTTTGTTGGCAGTAGAACCTATCTTTCAGCCCTGAATATGAACTGCATGACTATATCACTGTGAATCCTACATTGACCCTTAAGTATTAGAGTGAGAGAACTAATATTGTTTTGTTTCTTGTTTCGTTTTGCTGAGACAGAAAATTACAGTTTATTATATTCTGAGACTCAAAATGACAGTCTAGGGGTGGAAATAATTAAATATAAAGAAAGTAAATTGATAATTGGATAAACTCATATATATTTTTTTGCAATACTGTTTTTGTTTTTTTGTAGGATTGGATGAAAGGTTTGCAAGCATTTTGCAGTTTACGAAAAAGTAGCCCAGGGACATCTAATAAACGTCTTCGTCAGGTGAAACTTCCTTGTATCTGACTTAAAACAGTCTTATTTTCATATCGCTTTGTTTTTTGCCTATACATTGCTACTTTTGCCAACATTTCTTAAGATTAGAAAGGTTTATTGGTCTTTGAGGTTTTCTACGCCTTGCTGTCAGTGCTTGACTTGGTAGCAGTTGCTCTATGAAAGAGACTTCTTTTTGTACATTATCTGCTTCCAGTCTGCTGAACCAACTCCTAACAGAACAAGCCAAAGCAAGGCACCCTAGCTTTGTGCGCCTTTTTCTACTTGGAAAATTATCTCAGGTAGAATCAAAGAAAGGTACTTCTGAAGAGTTAATCATACTCACAGGAGTATCCTTAAAATTTGTTTTTTTATGATATAGTTGTTTTTGAGACAGACTAGACAATTTTTAGGAACTTAAACGTGAACCTTGTTTATACTTTTGTTTACAGGAAGTCAAGTTTTGTTATCTAGACATGTACTGCATCATTACCTTTCTTTAATTTTTTTTTTCCCTGTTAGAGATAGGGGTTTTTTGTGTGTAGCCTAGGCTGGGGTCAGAATTGCAGTGATCCTCCTGCACCAGTGTCCTGAACACTAGGATTAAAAGAATGAGCCACCCACCATAACTGACTTATCCCTTATTACTTGGTCTTCACATCTTTCTTTCGTTATTTCATTAAAGTGGTTTCTAGATAATTGGAAATAGTCAAACTCTAATGTGGTTAGAATTTTGAAGAAAGTTAAGACAGTGTGTAAGTGCAAAGTGGCCCCTATGAATTTCCAGTAAGCTTGTTGAATTTAACAGCCTGTTTCATGGACATATAAAACAGTTGTTACTAGGTAACTAAATACTCTGTAACAAAAACCCTGGCTTTTATCCCAAGGATATACACATACACACACAAATAATTATTTAATATATACAAGTTGTCACATATCTTTGTACACATATAATAACAGCCAATATCTCAATCCTCTTTGATAGCTAAGTTAATCTGCTGTGGGTTTAAGGATTGTTTTCAATCCTTAACACAACATAGCATGTATGCAGTCTTTTACATTTGACACATTTGCTGATGGTAGAGAGAGTGTTGAACAGTAGGAGGTAGGTGAACTTCTCTGGCACCCATATGGGGAATACATATCCTTAAAATCAGTATCTTAAAAACATCTTAGCCAGGGACTCTTAGAGCAGTAAAATCTTCATGATAAGCATGCTATGATATTTGGAGTTTGGAAATGGGTGGTGACAGTTGATTAGCAAAGCTTATGTTTTTTGAAATACTAAGAAAAACAAGTCACTATTTTTCACGTTTATATATAGGTCTTAAAATGTTGGGTATGAATTTTTGTGTTCTCTTTAGGTCAGCAGCCTTGTTTTACATATTGAAGAAGCCCACAAGCTCCCAGTAAAACACTTTACTAATCCATATTGTAACATCTACCTGAATAGCGTCCAAGTAGCAAAAACTCATGCAAGGGAGGGGCAAAACCCAGTATGGTCAGAGGAGTTTGTCTTTGAGTAAGTCCTATTTTATCATATTAATCTGTTTTTAGAGTCCTATTTTCCTCATGCTGTTTAAGTTTCTGTTGTTTTCTAGGTGTCTTAATATTTTTTGTTGGATTTCTTCATCTTTGTTAATAAAGATGGACTACTGAAAAGTGATGACAAAAAGTTTTCTATATTTTCTAGATCTTGTTTTAAGAGATTATTGTTTTAGGAAGTTTTAAGAAAATGTATATTTATCAACATTCTTGTGTGACAAATAATGTAAATCTTGTTTTAAGTATTACACAATGAATTTTCGAACAAAAATAAGGTAGTTTGATACTAGAACATTTTTTCTAATTTTTCTCCTTCTTTAGTGATCTTCCTCCTGACATCAATAGATTTGAAATCACGCTTAGTAATAAAACAAAGAAAAGCAAAGATCCAGATATCTGTAAGTTGATTTCAAGCTTTCTAAAGTAATGAAAGCATGTTGTTTATATTTTTAGAACGTATATGTGAAATGTCTAAGATGCAGATGGAACAAATGCTGTGCAGTCCACTACTAGACATTGACTGTCCCGACACTATGAAGGATAGAACAAAATGGCTAAAGTGAATGTGCTGGATGTAGACCGTACAGTTTCAGATATGTATATATGCTATCCCTTACCCAGAGAATAGGACAAGGAATCATTTTTTATCTTCTTTCCTTTTTTAGATTCCTTTATTTCCTACATTTCAAATCCAAAAGGTTCTCTTACAGACTAGAGTTGCAGCTCAGTGGTAGTGTTTGTCTAGCCTGCAGTGACCTGGAGATTAATCCCTAGTCCTGCAAAGAAATAAGACACAGAATGTTGAGGTGTGCCATTTATTTGTTGTAACATTCAATGCTCTGTTCCTATTCCAAGCAGGACACATCCTCCTGTTCTGTTGGTAGGACAGATCACAGTGGAATTTAGTGATTCATATCAGGGTGAAATAGGTTAATGCTGTCTTACAACTTAGGCTGCTTTAGGGTAAACAGTGATAAATACTGACAGACACAGACCAAAACTTGAAGCTGAGAAAAATGTTTATTCTGTAATTGCTTACATCTTTAAGTATTTCTCCATTACTCGTATGACAAAATTCTAGTAATGGCACAGAAAGAAAGCCATACTTCCTATTTTGATTGTGGTGTTTATTGCTCTACCTTTTTACCTAACCTAGCTAACTCAACTCATGGGTTCCTGTGGAATGGATTTTTAACTCCCCTAGGCTGTTACATATCCTTGTGTCTGAAAGTATTATTTACTGTTGTAGCACTTACACTGCACCCTCTTTGATATGCATATCAGACACCATGGCTTGATCATTTCTTAATCCCATATCCCTAGCCTATGACAGAATGGAAAAAGTAAGCAGTTAAGTGTTGACTTTGTGATGTTATTGAAAACTTGCTTAATGAAAAGCATTTAAAACTACAGGAAAGTGTATTGAGAAAATGTAATTGTATGACCATAGTGGTTTTTCTTTGTAGTATTTATGCGTTGCCAGTTGAGCAGGTTACAGAAAGGACATGCCACAGATGAATGGTTTCTGCTCAGCTCCCATATACCACTAAAAGGTATTGAACCAGGATCCCTGCGTGTTCGAGCACGATACTCTATGGAAAAAATCATGCCAGAAGAAGAGTACAGTGAATTTAAAGAGGTATTATTTAGAAGTCCAATTATTTTAATAACCATAAATATAAATGTTAAACTATTTAATAAAAATCCATTAAGCTAAATAGTAATGTCCTAGATTAGTACCACACTAGTAACCAGAGGTAAAAAACATGTATGATCTTGATCTTACAAGGCTAGAAATATATAGGCTACGTGCTCACTCCATTTTATCACTTGTATTCAACAGTTATGTTCTTCCACTTAACCTTACATATATTTCCCATTGGTCCCCAAGGATACATAATGCTGTGTACTTTCAGCATTCTTTTTTTGATGTCTTTTTTAGCTTATACTACAAAAGGAACTTCATGTAGTCTATGCTTTATCACATGTATGTGGACAAGACCGGACACTACTTGCCAGCATCCTACTGAAGATTTTTCTTCATGAAAAGCTTGAATCATTGTTGTTGTGCACACTAAATGACAGAGAGATAAGTATGGAAGGTAATATGGATATGTGATTTTTTAAAAAAAATGTAAAAATACGATTTTATGTATCAAACGTGGGGTCTGTCTTTAAATATATTAAACTGTTAAATCATTTTACAAAGTATCTGAGATTCTTTGTTTAATATGGGAATGGGTTGCTATTTCTAATTCTGTCATGGAAAATTAAGTATTAGAAGCTGTAAGAAAATGATTTCCTTGTCCAGACTCAGTGTGTGAGTATCAACAATAGCATACCTAGTATTTATCATTACCTCAGGTTTTACTGGGACGTTTATGAGTAGAAGTCAGATGGCACCTGTATTTTATTTCTAGATTTTTGTGGCAGTTCTGAGGCTAAGGTACATATCACTGTGCTTTTCACAGCTTTTAATGTATTCATTTTCTAGCCGGGCGGTGGTGGCGCACGCCTTTAAACCCAGCACTTGGGAGGCAGAGGCAGGTGGATCTCTGTGAGTTCGAGACCAGCCTGGTCTACAGAGCTAGTTCCAGGACAGGCTCCAAAGCCACAGAGAAACCCTGTCTCGAAAAACAAAAACAACAACAACATAAAGTATTCATTTTCTTCTCATTAATATTTATGTAAAAAGTTATGTTACGGAAAAAAATAATTAAGTATCATCTAACATCCATATTTATGTAGATGAAGCCACTACCCTATTTCGAGCTACAACACTTGCTAGTACCTTGATGGAGCAGTATATGAAAGCCACTGCCACACAATTTGTTCATCATGCTCTGAAAGACTCCATTTTAAAAATAATGGAAAGCAAGCAATCATGTGAGGTAAGAGCTTATTGCTTTAATCTTTGCTGCAATTGGCATATTGTAATTAGAACTTAACAAATTACAGCTTTGGGAAAGTACATCATTTCTAAATGTGTCAGTGCAGTTATGCCCTCTATAATAAATTTACAATCCCCTCCACACACACAAAACCCCATGACTGCTTGCACTCACAGCTCTATTGGCATTTCTCCTCATTTCTACTAATGATCAAGTTTACCTTACTTGAAGAAAATGTGTGTAACATAAATTGAACATTATTCCAGGGACTTTTGTTATTCATATTGAGTATCATATTCCAAAAAAATATTTTAAGATTTTGGGACTATTTCATATATACAACTTTGAGAATGGTACCTAATTCTACACATAAAATTCATTTATGACTGAAGTTAAGTTTACACGAGTTCTAGGAGGCTTGTGTTAGCTTTGGGCCCTCATGTGAAGTCAGACGTGGAGTTTCCCATTTGTAGTGCTATGTTGGCATGCAAAGTCAAACTCAAGAAAAAACTTGTAAGTGTAACATCTTTTCCTTAGACGTCTCTATGAGTTATTTTAAAGATGATTAAGGTTTTAGTGCAAGTTTATAAGCAACTATACAGTTATAAGCAGAATCCTGCTTATATAACTATTCTACTTGATGGGTGCTACAGAGCAATTATGAAGGAAGACTGTATCACACAAGCCTTGAGAGGGTGTCAGTAAAATAAGAAAGTACTTGGTAACACTTGGACCTGTCAAATGTTAATACTGCCGTAACAAAATGAGTGTTTTATTGTTAGAAGCTGAGAATAATCCATTAATTACTATGAGAGTTGACAAAAGTATTTCAGATTTTTAGGTACATCTGGCATATCAGAACACAGAAATTGGGGGTGTTGTGCTTGAAAAGTTCTAAGTGTTCATGATTCTATTTACACATTTTGGCTATCTTAGCCACTACTTTGAACCTCATTAAAAAGTTTTTTCCTCAGATAAATAGAAATGAGTGGCTTACTATTTGGTTGAGTGACAGAATGAATGGAATTTGCGTATGTGGGAACAGCTGACATCTTTGAAAAAATAACTGCACATTTACCACCACTTACCTGAGTCTATCATCACCAAAATGAATTTGTATTGGTTTGTTCCTTCTCTTAGTTAAGTCCATCAAAGTTAGAAAAGAATGAAGATGTGAACACTAATTTAGCACACCTATTGAACATACTTTCAGAGCTTGTGGAGAAAATATTCATGGCTTCAGAAATACTCCCACCGTAAGTTGTCAGATTGTTTGCCAAAAATTAATGCATCTGTGTTTTCTAAGTTTTCTTTTAAAGAATGCTTTCTATTGGTGTTACTGGTATTGGTATGAGAGGTTTTTAGTCCTTAAATGGTGGATTATGAACTGGATGTGGCGGTGCACGCCTTAATATCCCAGCACTTGGGAGGCAGAGGCAGGCAGATCTGAGTTTGAGGGCAGCCTGGTCTACACAGAGAAACTTCTATCTCCTCTCAAAAAAGATGGATTATGTTTAAGGAAAAAAGAATAGATGAGTGAAATAATGGTTTAAAAAGCCAGAGTAAAATACAGACTTCATGGCACGTGCCTGTATGTTCAGTATCGAAGTGGATGATCCAAAGATGATGATGAATTTCGGCCACATAGCAAAATCTTGTCTCACAAAAGAGGAAAATAGAAACCCATAAACTGTGTGTCCATATGAACTGAGTAAGCCTGGCATATGTTGTAGCTTAGATAATGAATAACATGTCTCAGATCTGAGGACAATATTTGTAAATCTAGTTTCTAGTTCTTGCCTAGTATTAGATTCTCAGGAAAGAAAAACCAAAGTCAAGTATGTGCACAAGATACCAGTATCGTGTCTGCTTACAAGTCAGTGTGAGTAGACTCACTTGTTTAGATGGAAGAAGTCAAAATAGTAGAATATGTGCCACATTAATTCCTCTATATTCTCATGCTTAATAATTTGTCTCATAGTTTTCATTAACAGAAGTTAAAATCAATGGAGCCAAACATACTGCATTATGTTTCTACACCCGTTACTAAATATGCTTCTTTTACTTTTGACAAAATACCTTTTTTAGATGAGAAGGTCAAATGAATTAAAATATGGTATATTGGTTGGGTAAATTAAAATTTTGGCTGCCAGCAAATTACCATTATGATGATGATATTAACTTTCTGTATTGAGATGTTTGTTATTTTTTTATTTTGGCAGGACACTGAGATATATTTATGGGTGTCTGCAGAAATCTGTTCAGCGTAAGTGGCCTACAAATAACACCATGAGAACAAGAGTTGTTAGGTAAGAGTCACTTCTCATTTGTCATAGTCACTGTATGCAGTATACACTGATTTGTGTATGTAGGCAGAGACAGGAAATTGGTGCCTGGAGAAGTGTAGTAGTTGAACCATCTCGATTTTAATTGATCTGAAACATCTGTGATTCCAAGCTCATCTCCAACTATACATTCTAGCTCTCATTTAGTCTGTTTGTCATACATCAAGAACTGCTTTAGCAGCTAATTTGAGAGCTCATATATGGACTTAAATTGTTTGCTTAAGTTACAAACGGTTAAGAACAAAGCAGAACTAAAGCAAAATTCCTATGACTACCTAATATATTAATATTGTTCAAAGATTTTGTTAAGCATACCTCAGCCAGTACAAAGTGGTGAGAAATTTAGTAGAAATGCATCAAATACAGTTTTCTAGTAATTATAGAAAATGTAAATTGCCAGTCACATTACATATAAAATATAAATTTTAAGGACACATTTCTGATGTAAATTTTGTCAGGAGGCTTTTACTTACCTTGCAGACAGAATTTCTATTGGTGGCCCAAGGGCATAGTTCTGAGGAAAAACACTCAGAGCTCCTGGATTTGATTCTTACTTCTGAATAAAACAGGCCAGCCAAAACCCCTCCTAGTTAGCTTCACTAAGACACGTGCAACAATTGTAGGAAGAAAGATTACAAGCATACTATTTGAGCAGTTGTGTGTGGTGGACATTAAACTGTTATGTATAATACGTGTTTTAAATGTGTAACTGTTAAACTAGTACAGCAGAGAATCCTTTAATTGAATTTAATGTGACAGAGTGCTTTAGGGGTTTTTCATGCCTAAGGTGATTTCTCTTCCTAATAATAAGCTTTTAAATTAAGTAGTGCCCATGTATTATTTAACTTAAAATCACCTTAAAATTCAAAAACACATTTTCACTGAAATTTACTAATGGGTCAATGTTTTCAATTTAGGTTTCTAGTTAGGTATCAAAATATTTTCAGTAAACCTTATATAGGAACCTTCTTTAAGAAGAAATATCAAATTGTAAAGTTATTAATTGCTGTAAGGAATTTTATAACCTCTGGGGACTAATGCTTGGTAAGGTTAATTAAAAAGAAGTAAAAATTTATACAACATACACTTAATACTACTGATGGAGGAGGCAGAGTAGGGTATCTATAAGCTTACATTAACTATAGAACTTTATTGTATGAATTTTGTCAAGGAGTCTTTGATAATTACAGCATATTCCAATGTCTATATAAGTCGGCAGTAATATTGATGCAATCATCTTAATTCACATTTTTCTGTTTAAATAAACTTTAAAAAGACAAGCAAGAAAGAGGGTAATTTGGAACCTTCTCTATCTATAAAACATTATTTGAATCCTCCTAATCTTTCAGCAGTTCTCAGTGTCTTAATACAGTACTTACCAGGATAAAACAAATTACTAATCTGCAATAAACAAGTATTTCCAAAGTAATTCTGAAATTATTTTGCCTTACAGTTTTCTTAATGACTGTGTGTTTAGGCTTTCCGATGTTGAAAGTAAAGGTTGTGGTTTTAAGTTTAAATATTTTGTTTATATTGTAAACATATAGTTTTCTAAAAGAATTTTCCCTCCCAATTAGTGGTTTTGTTTTTCTTCGGCTTATCTGCCCTGCTATCCTGAGTCCACGGATGTTTAATATCATTTCAGGTAAATACCTTTTAATAAACTTTGAAATGGGAAAAGCTTCATTACTTCCGTAACATTTGAAAAAAATACTTGCACTTTAAGTCAGATTTTAAAACATCTAAGACACAAATAAAGCTCAGTAATGCACTATCCCCTGCCTTCTTTATTCTTTTAGTATCCAACATGTTGGATTTTTTTCTGTTCCTGTGACTTTAGTTTGTGTTATATATATATTTTTTGAGCATACGAGTGTATAGGTACAGGCATTTGCTTGCCATGATGCGTGTACAGGTATCACAGGACAACTTCTGGGAGTTGATTGTCTCTTTTCACTCTTTGAGTGCCTGGCATTGAAATTAGGTCAGCAGGCTTGGTGGCACTGAGATATGTTACTGGCCCACTGGCTCTCACACAGCGTTTACAGGATAGGAATCCTCTTTTGTCCTTAGTCTACATCAGGTTGCTGTAAGCTAAACTTCTTTTTAAGATGCATCAGTGAACATTTAACAAAGAAGGTAGACCAGATTCTTCCAGTTATATAATATTAATTGACCATTTTATTTTCTAATAAGTTTGGTCCCATTTTGCTTTTTACTCATTTGTCCAAGTTTGCAGATTTGTAAACTTATGAAGGGAAAGCTATTAATATAACTTCAATGTAGTAATGAGCCAATTAATATTAATGGGAAGAAACAATCACTTTTATACTCATAATTTGAAGCTCAAAGCTGTATTAAAAATTATTTGAGCTGGGAATATATTTCACAGAACTTAGGAGGCTAAGGCACAAAGAAAGGTCATTGCCAGCCTGGACTATATAGGTAGACCATGTCACTCAGCACAGTGCTGTGTACCTATCATGCAGGAAGTTGAGTCTGAGAGTTCCCTGGATTTTAAAAACAAACAAAAGACTTTTTCAATATTTTAATTTTATTTTCATACTCCTCACATGCCTATAGTTACTATTCATTACTACTGAAGTAAGTGAATACATGCATATTAAGAATAAAGATGGGCTGGTGAGATGGTTCTCACCACATACTGCTCTTTATACAGAATTCAGTTCCCAACACCCATGTCAGGTGGCTCACAACCACCAAAACTCCAGCTCCAAAGGATCAGACACCCTTTTCTCCCTTTTGTGGGTAGCTGCATTCATTTGTACATATCCACACACAAATACACTGAAGTTTTAGAAAATGAAATGAAAGGCTTAGAATTTGTTCTGAGGTTTCTATTCATTGCTACTTCAACAGTATGTGAACTTGCATTAAAATTTTATGACACAGTCTAAAACAGTGAATCAGAATATAATATGTGAAGTTATTAATCTTGGGCTGGTAATGTAACTCAGTTGGTAGAATGCTGGCAGAGCATACATGAGGCCCTGGCTTCAATGCCTCGTACCTGATGAAACTCAGGAAGGAGAAAAGGCAGGAGGTTAGAAATTCAAGGTTGTCTCAGACTGAGTTTAAGACCAGCATAGGACATAAGAGAAATAAGGTGGGGTGGGGGGGTTAATTGTCAGTTTCTGGTTTGGTAGCTACAGATACTTTTCTGTATTCCATTTTCCATGTTCTACAGGGAAGTTTTTCATGAGCTCGAAAACTGATTTTTCAAGTGAACTATTAATGTTAGAAGCAGGGAACTGCTAAGATTACAAAATGGTTTCCTAAGTGGGTTGAAATTAGCCTTGTGAATGGTTCTGAAAGGTTTGTAGAGTGACAATCGTCTTAGCAATAAAGCAGCTTTTTGAGGTATTCTGAAATATTATAAGCCAGTTGGGAATTAATCAAGTTTGTAGTTCACAAAACAAGAAGCACTTAAAAATGTGTTCAGTTTTTTCTCCTTTTAACTTAAGTTCTTTGGAATTAGGTCATATATTTTTTTTTGACTATTCTGAATATATTCTGAGTAAAGAAAAACTAAAAGTGCTAAATTTATAATGGTTTACCTCAGTGCACCTTTGGAGTTGGTGTCATTAGTTGTACCAAATTCTCTTCTAGATTCCCCATCTCCTATTGCTGCAAGAACACTGACATTAGTGGCTAAGTCTGTGCAGAATTTAGCAAACCTTGTGGAATTTGGAGCAAAGGTAAACATATTTTGATGTTTAAAATTCATTGACCACATTTTAAATGTTTTTTTTTATTTCACAATCAACATACTCGATCTTCAAAACAGTGTACTATGTAAATACTGGAATAATACAATTACCTCTTTTGTAATTCCTTGCCCAACTCACAAGTTTGTACTGCTCTCTTACCAACCACTAGTTAGTATGCTGTCCTCTGTCAGATATTCAGATGTAATGTATTCTCTATACTTCCTTTCAGATTGATCCAAAACTCTGAGGTATAATTAATAATTAAATACACATTTTAGGCTTTTGCCTAAATAGGCAATTTCCTCTTAATTTCTTGCCAAATTCAGTAATTTTTCTTTTTCCAAAAAATGATTTACTTTTATGTGTATGACTATTTTTGCCTGCTTGCATATAAGTACACTGCTGTGTTCCTGCTGCTCACTTACGCCAGAAGAGGGCACTAGATTTCCTGCAACATGACAGGAACCATCATATGAATGCTGGGAACAAAATCTTGGTCCTCTGCAAGAACAGCAAGTGCTCTTAATGCTGAGCCATCTCTCCAGCCCCCAAGTTAATCTCTTTATGTTTCATTACTTGTCTTAGAAATTTCATGCCTACATCTTTGGAATTTCCAATTGAACCTTATCACATTTGAGGTTTATAGTTGATATTGTGTTACTTATAAATTGTAACCCTTTTGAATTTACCTGAAATCCATGGCATATTTTGTCCCATTGCAATCATAGGGAATTTTTTGTTTCACTGTATTTTAACTTCGTACAATATGTTGGATTCTTCATAATTTCATCAATAATAAATTCTAAATATATAATTTGTTTCTGCCAAGCTATGTTAAATGATTTCTGATTTGTAACTCTACCAAGTTTCACATAGTAATTCTTGCTTTATGAATAGTTGTTGTAAAACAGTTTTTGTTAAGGCATATGAGGCCTGTCTTTTTAATTTTTTAGGAACCTTATATGGAAGGTGTTAATCCATTCATCAAAAGCAATAAACATCGCATGATCATGTTTTTAGATGAACTTGGGGTATGTATATAATTTTCACACTTTTTGAGAATTTAGTTATATGGCAATAACCTTTAGATTTTAAAATCAGAAGTTCAAAGTAAAATCTTCTTTATGCACTTATTCTTGCATAAATGGCTTATACAGGCATACACAATTGTGGCTTTCAGCCAGTCATATTTTAGATCACCTTTTCATTCATTTAAGTTGTAGCTAAAATAAGATTTGAAGCCAGTTAGATTGGAACCTAAAGTTAGAACTAGATGAAAATGTAATTATTAGAACTCATTTGAACTTTTATAAATTAAATTATGACACAAAATTAAAGGATATGTTTATAATTTCTGAGACCCTAAATAGTAAGTTAAATTTTCTACATCATTCCAAAGATACATTTCAAGGACTGAATGAATTTTAAAACAAATATATTTATATTGTAGTGTGTGTACACAGAGAAAAATTTGTGTTGAGCCAGATTTATGTCATCAGAATTATTGAAGACTGGGTTGTCTTATGTTTTGGAATACATTAGTATATCTCAACTCAATGATTCATTTCAAAGCACATGTCACCACTATCATACCATTCTGACAAAAAAAGGGCGGTGCAAGTAAGCACAATATAAGCTCCATATTTATAAGAAACTTCTGAGTAAACTCCTGTGAAAGTTCTATTTGGAGTATTTCTAATAAAAATACAGTTAGTCAGTTTTCCTTGAACTTTTTGTTGTTTCTACTAATCTTCAAGCTTTATGAAGGTAAGCAAGATTGTAATGTGTTTCATCTTACAATTTTTTTATTTATCAAATCGCTTATTTGATAAATGAATGCATTAGAGTTATTTCTTCACTCCAAACAACTAAAATGCTCTTCAACTTTTAGGAGTGTCTAACAAGCACTATCACTAAAAAGTAGAATGCATTTAAGATTAATAATCATGTTCAGTGTTTAAGGCCTAAAATATTACTGGCATTTAAGGTAATACAGTAATCTAAATTTATTATGATGGCTAAAGTTACTCCACGAATGTTAAACACTATAATGCCCAGCGATCCCACGTTTTTATACAGAAATTGCAAAGGAACCTTTATTACACTTTAATGTAGTTCCTCTTTAGATGCTCATCAGTTTACATACAATATCTAAGTTTTATTCAGTCTAAGCACTGAAATTGTATCAATCCAAATCAGCAATTAACGATGTTACAACTTATTTGACATGTGCTCTAAAAAAATCAACTCAAGATACTGTCATCCTATGGAAGAATATGGAACCTGGCTTCCTTCCTTGTGAATAGAGGTTCTAAAACCTGTTTAGCAAAATTATTTGAATAAAAATTATTAGGAAAATCAATGCTTTATATGTAGTTAGGATAATTTTAGAAAAGATTTCAAGGATTTTTATTTCTAAATGGAGTTTTATGATTCCCTTAAAGAATGTACCTGAACTTCCGGACACTACAGAACATTCTAGAACTGACCTGTCTCGTGACTTAGCAGCCCTGCATGAGATTTGTGTAGCTCATTCAGATGAACTGAGAACACTCAGTAATGAGCGTGGTGCACAGCAGGTAGGTCATTACAAAATGGTAATGCTTATACTTAAAAGATAGTACACATAAAAATGGCACGTGATACAAATAAAAGTGCCAAGTAAATGATTTTCAGTAGGAAGGCGTGTTAGTCCTTCGGTTAACTCTCACACCAAGTATACGTGAGTAAAGTTACTTGTCAAACACAGGAGAAATAGATGAGAATTTTGAAAAAATGTCTACAGATGATACTTTATTATAATGATTCAAGTCAGTGTGGATCATAGGTCACACCTTAAAAAATATTAGTCCATAATAGATTTCTGCTGTCCTGTCCTTACCAACAGATGTAGGGGTATATTCAAATAAGGACTAGACCTGGAAAGGGTTTCTAATTGACCTAGTGTTGGTCATTGGAGACAGTCTTTCTTGAGCTTAAAGGCATAGGGGAAGTATAAATCAAGGTACATACATCCTAAATGCTACCACTACATTCCTTTTCTGTCTGGGGAAGATTTCACTTAAAATAGTGATAATGGATTTTTTTTTTAAACCTAAGAGTCTAGAATCCTCACTTTTAAGTTTAGAAAACAGTCTAAATAATAGAGTTCTAATTAGAAAACATTAGTCTATGACGGAGGTTTATAATGGCAAATATAAAGTGATATAAGGTTGTCTCTTTCTTGGTTACAACTAAAAATGCTCAGTTTAAGTAATCAGAACTCAGTTTTAGGTAAGGAGTAGAATGCTAGGTCCTTAAGAATCCCATTGGTTTGACATAGTTTTTATTAAATTAAAATTTCTGCATTGAAAATCTGCTTAATGATTTTTACCCACACTGTTTTTCTTTGTGTCTAGCATGTACTGAAAAAACTTCTGGCTATAACAGAACTGCTTCAACAAAAACAAAACCAGTATACAAAAACCAACGATGTCAGGTAGCAGCCTGGTGTTCTGCATGGATCAGCACCCCAACATGGAATTCACATCACTATGTCTCCTTTGCTCTTGCCAAAAAATAAAAAATAAAAAAAAAGAGAAAGAAAAAAATTAGCACACCTTTCCACATTCCAGTGATGTGTAAGCTATGCAAACAAAAACCCAAGATTCTGCTGGCTAGTAACTGCCAGCACCTTTGTAAGCTATCTGTGCAGAATATTTGCACTTTTTCCACATGGAATCTTTACCAAACTCTGAGCCTTGGTGTACAGTTCAACTTTCACAATAAAGAAAAAAAGCTATGTCTTGAACTTTGAAAATATATTTTCAGTATATCCAATTGCCAAAGTTTTGTTGTCTTTTGGAAAACGAACTATGAAATCAACTGACAAGAAAACGCATTCTATTGACAACAGAATTTAACTGGATTGCAGACTGTTCTTACTTCTTACGAATATGACCATTTGACTGTTCACTGAATTTATTTGTATTTACAGTTTCCAGAGTTTGACATTATAATAGGAACAATCTTGCTGTATACTTTTTAAAAATACTGTGCTATTCTTCCTGGAACTGTTGAAAGACAATATATAGAATGGATGAATATATGCTCATCAGCTTTATTTTTTAAACATACCACTTATTTTGTTGGAATTGTCAAAGACTGTATTTAGATTTCATGGTTTTGTTAAAATGTTTACAACAAGTAAATAGTTTAAATTCAATAAATATTATTGGTCATTGTACCAATCAATGCATGTTACCCATTTGACCATTTTATAGATTACTGATGTCTTTTATGTTTAGACAAACTGCTAGAATACTTGTGTCTATCCTAAGATGATTTTGTTTTTGTTACTGTATTATGCAGACAACCTCATCAGCCACTTAACAACTTATACATCTTTGAACTTCTTGTACGTGTTTTACTGCTGGATAATTTAGTTTGTATAGTTCATCTGTTCTTATGTTTGTATTTTTGTGAAGTATCATATATCACAGGGTTAAGTTAAAATAAACCAAGGGATAGCTTGCATAATTAATCATCTTACTATTTAACTTCATTCTAATTTTCCTTCTGCACTAGTTCAAGCTTTACTATCAGAATAAAGCCCAGGAGGATTTTTATTAGTTTCTTTCACAAAGGATTTTATTTATTCACTCACTGTACAACTTGTTAAGCAACATGTCTTGTGCTGAAGACTTAAAAAAAAAAAAAAACAATCTGTATCAAACTGTCCTTAGTAATCAACGTAGGTTTTTGTTTGTTTAAAAAGAATCACCAAGGAAGGTATTAATAAACTGTTCCCTCAATAAACATGTTTTCCTGAAGGCCTAGATTCCAAAAATACTTGATTGCATTCCTCAGAGATACTGTATATAGTGAAAGAGGTTAAATAATTAAGGGTTTATTTCCCTTTGCTGAGGAACAAACTGAAGAGGCCTCAATGTATTCTTTCGAAAGGTGTTAAATACTACCATTGAGAGATTTCCCTGGCTTAAATATGGGTCTGAATGTAGCCATAAAACTAAATTACTGCCCTTATTTAGCTTCAGCCAGATTAACTGTAGTAACAGAAACAAAAAAAAAAAAAAAACACAAGACTGTTTTGCTTTGTAATCAATGCAGTCCCTTTCTCTCCATAATCCATTATAGTTCCTGTTCTAATTGGCTGCACTATGACCGTAACTCATCTTATTTCCTTGGTTTGCAAGGTGGAAGGGCTACAGACTGTTTAATGTAGATAAGGACTTTCAAAGATAGGTCAAGGTCCAAACTCTAGTTTAAAGCATTTTAGTTTATCCTCACTAATTGTACTTGACTGTTCAGCCATGATGATAAGTCTTTCAGATTTATCATTCCTGACATGTTCATGTCTTAAATTGGAGTGGGAAGCTTGTTTCTTACCTTCATGGGCCCTGTAGTAGCTAGGTGGTTAGTGGCGAAATTATACCTTTCAAACTTTTTGCTTTTAAACTGGGGCCGGGTAGAAAATTTTCAGAGGTACATATGAACCCTGCTTTGGTGTCAAACTTTAGTGTTCTAAAAGAAAAACAGAAGACACACTGAGCATTTGCAGTTATGTCTATAGTCTATCATGTTGCTTAACTTGAACTATACTTGGGCGTATATGCTTTGGTTTTCAGTCTATTATAAAGCATTACATTTTATCACTTTTACTCCACAACAAAGAAAATAGCAGAAACTCAAGCCATACAAGTAATTATTAGAGATGAACATGAGCATAAATCACCATATTTTAGACAGAACTAAAATGCTACCTACCCTCTTGGGAAATGTATCCTTGAGTATGTAAAGCTGGGTGGATTTTGGGTAGATTTACATTTGAGGTAGTTGAGTTTCATAGTTTCTTCAAGGCAGTTTTTGTGGGGGGAGGGGAGTAAAGACAAAGCCAAAAAAACAGAAACCAAAACAAAACACTGGCCTAATAAACACATACCTATCTGTACTTTGGTCCTAAGGTAGTATCTACTACTTGCTACACTACGACAGTGTTAACAAACAACAAATACATGCACTGCTGTGGGTAGGCCTACCAGGAGTAGGCATCATGATCATCTCCATTTCTACTTGGCTAGACTAGTACACTGAAGTATAATTCATGATAGTCACAGATAAACAAAGGTATATCTAAATAATCTAATTCCATGTTGTGGGTTTTTATATTATTTCATTTTTAAGCTTTTGAATATTATTTCATCTACAAATTTCTAGTGACAGTAATGCCTATTTTATATGGATTCACTTATAAATCATTTAATGATAAAACTGACTATAATTTGCTATAACTTACCTGTGGTTAAGATTTTTATCTAGACTCAAAAATTTTATTTTACTTAAACCCAGATGTTAGTAACTTAAGTTATTTAACTTAGAATAAGTTTTAGCACCTAAGCACTAAATAACTGCCCGATACACTCTCTAGCTCACAGTAATTCATAAGTAGTTCAGTCTATTGAAGAAACATTTTGAAAAGCCATTTGTAAGACCTTCTGGAGAATGAAAACCATTTCCTTAGCACTTCTAAAATTTACTGTTCCTAAGTTTGGTTTTTCTGAATTTCTTCTAAATGGATAGGTTTGTTTAATCAAATTTTGTTCAAAACAGCATAAGGAAGCGCACCACAGTACGACGGCCACCATAGGAGGACATTTTGCTACTAATCTTTGTTATGATTATCCAAATAAATGGTGTTCAGCCTCTTTTCAAGTTATATTTTATATAAAGCAATCACAAAGAAAAACTATAATTAGAAAGGTTTAATATATTTTGACGTTTTCACATTGTACTAAAAAGAAAGTTAAATGTCACACATGCTTCCTACTTCTGTTGCTTAGGACTGCCGTAGTCATTTCAGATGGTTAGAGAGAATCTACCAGGTCATCATCAGTCCATTCCTCCTAAGGGGGAAAAAATGTGGTAAGGGTACCATTGAAGCAGTGAGCCAGTTTTTTTTTTTTACTTCCCTTTAAAAAAATGCTGACTGACAACAGTCTACTGTAGATTTATTTGTTTGTTTGTTTGTTTTTTGAGACCTCTCTTGGGGCTGCAGCCAGCCTTAAATCCTCCTGCCTCCCAAGGACTAGGACTGCAGGAGTGTGCTACTAAGTTCAGCTCCTGACTTTTATGACAGGACTCAGCCACCCACTCTAAGCAGGAGTTCTATGAAGGCTATCCTTTTGCCTCTTCTTATTTATCTTTGACTTTCAGGGACAATTTAAAAAACTGGGGTAAGGCAAGGGGGAAGAATCCTTTGAGAATAAGAGATTAAATTTAGCACCACTGCCTTCTAACATAGGAAGGACTCTTCAAATTTTAGAACTGACTCATACAATACTGTAAAAAAAACCCAAATCCCTTAAAAAAAAAAAAAAAAAAAAAAAGCCAGCCAATGTCCTCTGCTTCCTGGTCAGCACCCTGTAACAAGCAACTGCCGCAAGTGCTCTCGCCCTCTGCCTTACCTTCCCTGCTGTGGATTCTAACCATCCTTACTGGTACCCAAAACAAATCTTTCAAATAAAGTTTATTTTCTTTTTGGTTTTTTTTTTCTTAATTGACTGCACATAAAGAGGTGAGTAAAAAATTGTAATTTCAAACTTCAGAGATACTCGTTGGGAGGACTGAAGTAAGAGTATTGGGCGTTCAAGACCAGTTTGAGCTACATAGCAGGACAGTGTTTAAAACACTCATGGCCCCTTTGAGCCGGGCAGTAGTGGCACACACCTTTAATCACAGCACTCCGGAGGCAGAGGCAGGCGGATCTCTGGGAGTTCGAGGCCAGCCTGGTCTATAAGAGCTAGTTCCAGGACAGATTCCAAAGCTACAGAGAAACCCTGTCTCATCCCCCCTCCCCCCAAAAAAAACATGCATGGCCCCACCTGTCTATAATGCTTACACTACTCCAGAACAGTACATCTTACTTAGGTCATGCCAGAAAATGTAAAAATTATATAAAAGTTTGCCTTTAGGAGTAAACATACCTCTTCTTGTTTGAATTTCTTTGATACATAGTCATCATCTTCATAGCCTTTCCTCTTCTTCCTATAATTAAGCAATTAGCAAAACTGATGGTGGCAACATATAAAATAGGAACCAGCAAGGATATGTGAGCTATAACCCAATAGCTCACAGCTATAATGCCAACACTCAAACTGAGGCAATAGTACTGCCTTACGTTCAGGCTAGCCTAGGTTAACACAGTGAGACTTTATCTTCAAAAGCAAAAATATTTCTTTACTGAATAACAGACACTAAAAACTGGAAAGAGATTATTTGTGACTATAAAAGCAATAGTTAACCCATTGTAGCAACAACCTGCAAAGATAAAGAGGCTGAACATAGCTGTAAAACTCAGTACTAGTTACTCTGATGAGATTTTGGGATAATCCTGAGCTTACACTGAACATAGCAAAGAGAATCTAGAGGAAAAATGTGTTGGGAGATCTTGCCTCAGTTATCATAAAAGCATACTAAAGTGGAGCCCAGTGGTGGTACACACCTGAAATGTGAACAGTTGAGTGGGTGAGCCAGGAGGACAGAGTTTGAGGCCCACTAGGTCTCACGCCTAGCAAAAGGCACAGTATAAAAGCTATGGTATTGCCGGGCTGTGGTGGTGCACGCCTTTAATCCCAGCACTCGGGAGGCAGAGGCAGGTGGATGTTCGAGACCAGCCTGGTCTACAAGAGCTAGTTCCAGGACAGGCTCCAAAGCCACAGAGAAACCCTGTCTCCAAAAACAAAAACAAAAGCTATGGTATTAAGAATGGTATCATATACATCAGTGATTAAAGCAGACAGACAAAAGTGGCTCCACACATCTGGTTACAGGTTCACTGGGTTTAGACACCAAGCTGGACAGCCTAAGTTCTCTCAACCCATACGGAAAAAGAGGACTCTTATGGATTGTCCTCTGCCCTACACACAGGCACCCACTTGCATCTGTACTCAACACAATAAATAAATCAACTGCTACATCTTTGAATTTACCTATGATAAAAAATTGTCATCTAAGAAAACCATGAAATATTTAAAAGCAAACTACACAAAACTAATATTGGAGGGGAAAACCTTAACATTCATAAGCATTTCTTTATTAAAAAAGCAAGTAAGTATCAAAGTAGTGAAAAAACTATATAAATTAACTACTAAAAATTTAAAGGTGAGAATATAGAAAGCATAAGAATATCAGAACCAATACAGAAAAAAAAAATAAATTTAAATGGCTATCAAACCTGGAAACATAGTATTCATAGTGATTGGGCAAATGCAAATGATCAAGGTGATACTTTTTTTTTTTTTACTCAGACTGGCAAGAATAAGATTAGTAATAGTAATGTATGACGTGGACACGAAGTATTTCATGCATTTATACACAGAAAAGATTGGCAGACGATAGACCCATCTGGTAAGTTTCTTCTGAGGCCATGATTCAGATTTGCAGTTTGCTCAAAGGGAACTTTGGTTTTTATTCAATGAGTGGCATAGAAGAATATAGAGGCAAAAATCCTAATGATCAGGGAAAAGAAATTCTTAGTGCTGAAGTAGTGCTACTTGGTGATGTCATGAACTGTTTTCAGCCTGCACTGAGATGAGTAGAACAGACACTGTGTACTTAGAGACTACACAACAATCCGACAGACTTTGACCACTAAATCTAATAAAATTTAAAATTATAATTTTAAGTCTATTTTACTTTGTAGAAATTTTGGTTGTATTTTATAAAAAACCTATGTCTGTAATAGTTTTTAAGTTCTTCCTATACAAAGAAATACTCAAAACACTTTCACAGAAATGGTAGAGTACAAAGCAAATGGCAACTTGGAGTAAAATGTACTCTCTGTTAACTGGAAATTTTGGGTGATGACCCATTGCATTATTAGCTAGAACAGAATTAGTAGCTGAATGGTCCAATGAGGAGGACAAGTTAGTAAGTACTTCAGGGTTTGCAGGCCTTACAAGTTGGAGTACCCTGCACTTAAGTCTGCAGTCCAGTCCAGACAACTCTCTGGGCCCAGTGCAAAATGGAGGAACCCTTTCTAGCAGGGTTCCCTCCCTACCTGAATAGGCTCTAGGTTTGGAAGCCTGACCTTATCAGGAAGCTGTCCTTAAACCTGGATGCCTGACCTACCTACCTCAAGTGTGTCCATTTGATAACTAGGAATGGTGCTCCAGCTGTCTGATATGAGCCTGTTGCCAAATGCACATGAGGTGATGCCCCAGCTGCTCTTCCCATTTATATGTGTGTCTTACTCTGGAATAAAGGTGAGCTGTAACACTGAAGCAGTCTCCCAGAAGGCTGCTATTTCTGTTCATGTTCACAGCCATCTGCACCCTGCTTCGCTCCCTCCTCCCTCATGGACTGATGGTCAAGGATCCCTGAGGAAGAGGGAGACTGACACAGAGTTTCTGCTATAACCACTTAACTTTTCTACCATAGAATGAAAACAAGATAATTACATTAACTAAAGGGCATTCAGTGTTCTAGTAACTACTTCTAGAAAAAAAAAACAGGTGGAGAATGGATTGATGGGTGCTGGGCTTCATATCAGAAATACGATACTAAAACCAAAAGATTTCAAGATTTACTGGAAGCCACAGCTTTAGGACAACAGTCCTATAAATTACACTTTGTACAACCATTGAGTAGTCCATAAGGAATTAAGTCATGGCTACCTTGCACCGAAGTCCTTGGTATGCTCTTCAGCTTTCCATACATATTTGTTAGTATTTCTTCAATAATTTCTTCAGCTAATTCCCATTACATGTTAAATAATAGAACTTTCGAGTCAGTCCACAAAAGATAAATTCTTTTACTTGCATTATTCCTAAGACATGCTTAAAAAGAGTTAAATCTCGAGATCTTGTATGCAGAGCATAACAGATTTTATAGTAAATTCCACATTAGCCTATAAATTAAGAGAAATTACTATGCTCTTATACTCACAAAAAGTAACAGTACATTTTATTGGTTCTCTGATACAATGTTTCCTCAAACAGAAATGAGCCAAGTTTCCTTACTAGTTAACAAAGATTAAGTCTAAAACAGTATACTTGTTTTTCAAACCAACTATAAAAAAATATGATATGGTTAAAAAAAAATATGAAAGTTTAAGGCTCTCATAGAAGACTGACTCCCAGTAATTCCATGAAGTAGAAAAGAAAGCCAAGTTACACAGTAATGATCAGAATCAGAACTGTGGGATGAAAGCCAAATATTTCTTCCTTGTGTTTGCTCCCACTAGAAATGTACACACCGGCTGGCCAGTCTAGGGATGAGGACAAGACCCTGGGTTCAACTCCCGGTACAAGCAAAATCAGTATACTAAATTATACAGATTAATATATATATATATATATATATATATATATATATATTATATATATATATATATATATATATCTGATTTAGGTAGGTCCTAAGATTAAAAAACTTTGTACCAGTAAAATAATTTAAATAAAGTTGAACTAAATGACTTTATGAACATAACTTTGGAGTCATGACTACTTACGTAACCACATTAAGCGCAAGGTCAGCAGAATGACATCGCTCTAACTTCTGTTTCAGAACAGCAACTTCTTCAGACCTGGATGGCTCATACTTTTTTACTAGGTTTCTCATGCCTAAATAGAAATACAGAAATATTTAATAATGTCTGTTTTAAGCTGGGTGTGGTGGTACAACCTTAATGTCTATACTCCAGAAGCAGAGGCAGAGGCAGGCAGATCTCTTGAGTTTAAGGTCACCCTGATCTACAGAGTGAGTTCAGGAAAGCCTGTCTCAAAAAGACAAAATTTGCTTTTATATAAAGAAAGGAAAATAATATGTTTTAGGAAATAAAAGACAGATTTGCATTCTATATTAAAATCAAGAAGCACTAGTCTTTTAAGTTCAAGTAATAGGTATCTGCTATTCATTTCATTATATATGGCATAAATATAAGCATGCTGTATGATTTAGGTAGTACTTTTATAAGAACCTCCATATTTATATTTTGCTCAATTTAGGGCATTTGAGGTAATCTCTATGTGATTTAGTAAATATTCTTTATTCTGTACCACCAATCATATTCATTAACAGATGGTGGCCTAAGAATATACTTTTTTTTACCAAAAACAAAAACCTAACATAAAAAAAGAAATTAAAAAAGGATGCTTCTGTAACGAATTATGTTCTAACGTCACTCAACATCATAAACTAAATAAAAATTTCAAGATTTTTTTTTTTTTTTAGGAAAACATGAATAAGTCCTGGGACTTATTGTGTGGTCATGTGCTTCAGACTGGTAACTAAACTGGAAATCAGTACTTATGTCAACATCTTTAGGGCAATATCTGTCCCTGCCCCCCCATATATATATATATATATACCTTCATATTAAAGCTGAGTATTTTCTGAAGCAGTATCCTTGTGTCATATTTATTTAAAGTGGAACAAAATAAAGATGAGAAACCAGTAATTAAACGTTAAGCTTCAAATAAACAGTGTATTATCCTTATTTATCTTCCTCTACCAAACTGTTTAGGAGCTACTATTACAAATCACAATTAGCTTTGGAAGTGAACCCTCTAGTGGTAAATACGAAGACTTACAGTTTATGCAAAAAAAAAAAAAAAACCCAAAAAACTAAACATTTACTCCATTACTCCAAAATCACTTCAATCGAAGAATCATACCATGGCATGAGAACTGCATACCTTGATTCCCAGTTTTTAAAATAAACATTAAAATATATGCACATTTGCTATCACCTAAATAAAGGTTTGCAATCCTGTATTTTACTGGTTTAAAAGGCGAGTAAGCCTTTACCTCTGAAGTACATCTCAGTAGCTATGAAATAATTGCCAAGACAGGTAACGAAGAACTGAGTGCGGTGGCATATCCTACAATCTCTACTCTCACGAGATAGAAGCAAGAGATTCCAAGCTTAGGCCCAGCCTGGGCTACATTCTCAAAAACACATATGAGTGATATATATACTATATGTGTGTTTGTCTGTGTGTGTATTATGCGCCGGTCAACTAAGCAGAAATTCTAATCAGAATTTCTAAAGCTGATTTCTCAACACCAGCACTACTAAGTTTTTAGTATGTGTTATCAAAGTCTTTCTAAAAAGTTTCCCAAGGCTACTATTAAAATTATCACTATGTATTAAAAAAAACGAAATGTATTCTCTCACTCTTTATAGAGTCCAGGAATCTGAAATCTGTTTCTCTGGGTCAAAATCATAGTATTGGCAAAGAGCTAACTCTGCCTGGAGGCACTGACGAAAATCTATCCGTTTGTTCACTTCTGGTGGCTGCCAGCACTCTGGCTTTTTTGTTAGACCACTACAATTCTTAAGGCCAAGACTGCACTTCTCTTGCTGTCATGACACTTTTTTTATGGCTGTCTCAAGTTTCACGAGGATTCATCTCTTCAGTAACTCAAGTCACCACCCGCGCTTTTGATACTAGCATTTACAACAACGTCATCTCTCATTTACGGTAACAAGTACAGGTTCCAAAGATAAGACATAGACCTCCCGTTGGGGCCACTGTTTTAGCAGCACCCGTCATGTTTTTTTGTTGTGGTGGTAGTGATTTTGTTGTTGTTGTTTTGGTGCTAGGGTCTGAACCAAAATTGGAACATGCCAGATGAGCTCTACCACCAAATCCTAATCCAGGCTCATCTGACAAGCTACATTTTTATCAAACTCTAAGCTGTAACAGTCAGTGTCTTCTGAAATTGACACTTTATCCCTCTCAACTCCACTCGAAAATGACTGCCTTTGCATTAGTAACAGAATATTAACTAGTTAATACCTGTCATTCTGTAAACTTACCTTGCAGCTAGTAACAGAATATTAACTAGTTAATACCTGTCATTCTGTAAACTTACCTTGCAGTTAGTAACAAAATATTAACTAGTTAATACCTGTCATTCTGTAAACTTACCTTGCAGTTAGTTCCCCTGGGTCTGAATGTCTCTCACATATTTGGAGATACTTTTAAAAGAACCTTGTTTTGACTAGGTCTTTTCTAAACCTGATAGTCAAATTCTCTTTTTACATACAAAAAGGATTTCCTTCCATATACCTTTTATTTATTCTCACCAGTGTATCTTCAATGTATCATGACACAGTAATTCAATAAAAGTAAATGTAAACAACAATCTACCACTGCACATTAAATACCAAAACATTTACTTAGAGAGCAGCTCTGCTAATAGCACTTACTTTTCATTATATCCAGGAACTGTGACAGGCAAGTTCTATTTTCTCTCAGCATCAGACTCTCTGATAAATAGCTATTGAAGGGAAAAACGGCATTTTAACTCATTGAAATCACACAGCACATTGAAAAGACAGGCATAAATTATTTTCCTCCATGTTTATTTCATCAAGTACAGTTTTAAAATTACTTACTTAAAAATATTACATAATATTGGAAAACTCCACTACTAAAACCTACAGCTATTATAGTCTGAAAGATTTACTACCATTTTTTGCTAGCTTAAGAGATGTGTACTGTTCAAAGTTTATTTAAATTTTATTATGTATAACCTTTCAGAGATAAAATAACAGTACTAATGACCAATATGTATCATTTTATATTAAGTGTTCGATATAGGTATTCTCTCAGCCTAACTTTATGTGATTCATGAGGAGTGTGACCTGTAGACAGATTAACTAAGATCAAAGGTAGAAGATACAGAATATGGTCCCCATTAGTAACAATGTCACTCTACCTGTGGCTGAATTTGAGCATTAACAAGAAATCTATCAACAAGATATCATCTTATGCTTTGTAATTCTATTACATCTTATCAAGTCCAAAGCAAACATGTTAAAATCTTTCTACGAATGTTTTTATAAACCCTAATTACATTTTGTTTAAATTTTAGTTCCTCTGAAATTTTACATGCAAATACATCATGTATAGGTGCTATAATCCCAAATGTTCCTAGATCTTTAGACATAAATATGAAATGTATTTTTTCTCCCAGATAAATAGGTTATGAATAAAGAGTTTTAAGAACTGTTATTGCAGTATCTTAAATTATCTAGATTAAACTATATATGAAACTTTGGTTTTGGTAATTATGGTACATATTAACTAATTTCCTTATTCCTGTCTTGTTACACATTTGCCGTCTTCCTTATGTTTCTTTTTATTCTTTCAGTTTTATATCATTCTAATTTTTTTTTAAAACAGGGTCTCATGTAGCTCAGTTAGAACTCATCATAGCTTTTGAAGACAACCTTTAACTCCTGACGTTCCTGTTTCCATCTCCTACATGCTGGAATTAAAGATAAGTTATCTCTTACAGAGGCTCCACACCTAAGAAGACAAGTCAACTATTGACATGGATGTCTTTCCTATTTAATGCAGGTTTTATTCTTGTATTCCTAAGTGTAACACAGCAGAAGCTCACTAAATGTTTGCTTAGTAAATAAATGGGATATAACTCACTATAGGATTAAATCTACATAGATTTGTACTTGGGGCTGAAGAGATATCTCAGCGTTTAACAGCACATCCTGCTCTTCTAGAGACCCATGACTACCTAACTCTAACTCTAGCGATCTGCCACCCTTCTGCTTGTCTTCATAGGCACTTCTCATGGCATATATTTTCATGTACACATAGATAGAGGGTGGTCACAATCCCTTACCCTAGAGGCAAGTGTGTTCCGAAATTTGTAACTATTTAAGTTATATAAAGCTAGCTTGGTATATAAGCTGCCTTACATAAAATATGGTATCTGAGGGTCAGGAATATTGGTACTTCTATAATGATAAGAAATATTCCCGATGAGAGAGGCCAAAAACTAAATTACATCTGTTCATGTTTGCTACTGTCTTATTACTGTGTTGTGAAACTGTAAGTATATAAGATAGTTTAAGCTTAGAAAGTTTTACCTCCTTCAGCTATTTATAAAAATGAAAAAAAACGTCATAAGATAAATTATAATAAAAGGTAGTATAATTTGGAAAATAACTGGAATATAATATTTCTAATTTACTATTCTTCTAGCTCTCTAGTAATATACCTACAGAACTGATACAAGTTTAAGAAAAATATATGCATAAGATAATATTAAAAAACCAAGTGCATTTAATTCACATAAAGTACTCATTGGAATGCCTGCATCTCTGTATGTGCTGCAAATTATTTATGGCTCAACTTCAATGTTCATGTGGAGATACCCTAAGATATTACTTCTACAAATCCTGACTGAATGTGTTACACATGCTCTCCAACACATGAATGATACAACAAAGCAGATTTCCTGCATTTACAAGTTCAACTTGTAAATCTGTCATACAGCTATAGTTGTCTTCCAAAACTACTGTTTCACTTCTACCTTAGTAAGAAATATGTTCTCTTAGCTCAACAGTACTTTATTAAATACCTTTTTAAAAGCAATTTCATTTCTTCAGTCATGAAACTTAGCCGATATAAGACATATACAAAGACAATTATCTAATGAACCCTACTTAAAAACTCAGATTCTACTAAGATGTAAAACTTAAATTTGAATTAACGTAAACAAGTCGATACCTTTCCATAGTAATTCCAGCCCTAGAGGCACTTGATAAAATTGCAGTCAGGGCAATTTGTGAAGGTGTGTATAAAAGATAAGCATCTGTCAATGCAATTCTACTAAGAAAATCATCAGCTGTTTTCCTCAAAATCTCTGGATTCTCCAACATGGGGTATCGAGTCTAGAAAGAAAGTATACAGATGTCACAATTTCTGAGAGTTTACTGAAGATCAATAACCATTAAAAAACATACAGCAACTAGCAGGGGCTTAATAAAGAAAGATTATTGTGAAAGTAGCTCCTTTCCTATGTCCCAAAAACTAATCTTTCAGTGTTAGATTGTTTGTATGTACTAATTGAATGTAGCTTAATTATAGACATCAAATTCTCAACATTTCATTCTGTTTTCTCTGATATGCCTTTCAAACACTTTTGGAACCAGAACCATGATTAGAAATATATGCCTATAAGAACAAAACAGAAACACATGCTTCAAGACAGTAATTCTTAATACTATTCTCAAATTTAGTCCTTTTCAAAGTTAGATGGGCAGGCTCCTAGAGTTCCCACTGCATTCAAGGCAGATCTAAGATGTACTGCTTTCAGGTAAAGTCGAACCAGGCAATACAGGCAATTGTAATGTCAAATTAGGAACTGTTGTACCCTATCACTGTCGTAGAAAATTTGTCCTAATGTATACTGTTGAGGAAAATAAATGGAAATGATTTTGAATCCATCAGCCTTCCCAAATAGCTAAAGAAATGTGTTTAGACTATACACACGAAATCTGAGACCTTATAGCACCTGTCAATTAAGTCTCAATCCCTCAGACTGACTTCAGATGTTCATAGTCAAGTCCTGAAGCAGTAAGACAATCTGTAAATATCAGGTTCAAATGTGGAGCCACACATGGCCAAGTTCATTTCCCCCAAATGTCTGACTCTGAAATAATGGAACCACTCCATTCCGACTGCAGATGCCCCCTTTTCTCAGGATTTTGCTTATTTTTTTCATGCTGTACTTTTTTCCTGTACTTTTTAAGATTCATTTTTACTTTTATCTGTGTTTGTGTGAGTGCATGCATCATGCACAGTGCCCAGAGAAACAGAAAAGGGTGTTGTGTTGGATCTCCTGCAGCTGGAGTAACAGTCAATTTTGAACCACCAGATGTGGGTGCTGGGAACTAAGCTCAGTTTCCTCTGGAAAGGCAGAGAGCACCAATTTCAACAGTACATGAACCCAATTTCTATACTTTTGATTTCTTGGCACTGCCAGAAAACTCTACAAAAGCGGTCTTGGGATACTACTATAAACCCAAATTCACTCATCTTGGTATGTCTCTCAGCTTTGTCTACCAATATAATGTTTTCCTAGAAAATTTGTTCTTCCATTTGTTACTGATGATGGTCAGTATTTTCTACCTTAATGTCTTTACTAGATCTTAAAACCACCATTGTGTGGAAAATTATCTCTGCATTTAAAAAGGAAAAGCACTATTTCCACCAAATCCCCAGATACAACAGCATCTTCATCCAGACTCTCCCTTTCTCATGTCAACACAAAAGCTTGTTCACCTTTCTAAGGCCAACTGTACCGTTTCAAACCCCATGCAAATCTCTTGTACATTGTTCATATAGAATCCATACCTCTATTATATGGTCTCTGCCTCCTCCTTAGTCTTTTTTTTTTTTATTACTAGCTCCTTGGATCAGTATTAAAACATGTCGATTTTTTTCTGCAAAACTAAACACTTTTATATTCAGTATTTCCTCCATCTTACCTCTTTCCACTTCAAAGACAAACTGTTTAATGAAGTTATGTATGCAAGTTTTGTGCTACAAAATTGACAAGAGACTTCTCGCTGCCTGGACAGTCACCCAAACTTCTTCTGTACCGTTGGGGCATCCATCCTCAGCCCACAGGCCCATAATATCCAGCAGACTTTTCCACTAAGCAGGAAATTTCAAAGACAGTTCCATCTATATTGACAGTTTGCCAGTCATATTTTTCTGTGTCCTGTAGAATGTCTAGTGGACTCTTTCATGAAGCAGGAACCTGGAAGGATTATCTCACCTTTAAGCAAGTTTAGCAGTCATCTCTCTGTGGGTCCTGCATGTTCAGTTCATCAAACAGTCCAGGCAAGAGCAGTTTCTTGCCCAAATGGCTAGCAAACTATATAAGGAGACTCTTTGATGCCCATCTTCCTCTTGAAGTAGACTGTTGCTGCCAGGAGCAGATGTGTCTCATTGTTATGAAAAGTCCTAAGTTCTTAAAACATTTGAATGCCATATTCTGAAGGTCTCTGAAAGATTTGAAGAATACCTAACTAACTGAAATCAATCTCTATCTAGAAAACCTAACTAACATGACTATAATCTTGACTATTACAGATGATTATCTATTAACCTGTATTTCTTTTTTTTGTTTGTTTTCGAGACAGGGTTTCTCTGTGGTTTTGGAGCCTGTCCTGGAACTAGCTCTTGTAGACCAGGCTGGTCTTGAACTCACAGAGATCCACCTGCCTCTGCCTCCCGAGTGCTGGGATTAAAGGCGTGCGCCACCACCGCCCAGCTTAACCTGTATTTCTTAATTTATACATTGCATTTTTAAATGAACTGCACAAATACAATGCCTTAATCAAGAGCAGAAATTACATATAACAAAACTGACCTAAAACTTGTATCAATAAACCAAGATCCATACCAATACAAAGTATCCATCTCTAGAACACAAAACAGTTTTTCTTTTAATAGTAAGAGACATGAGTTCTACAAGGCTCTAATGCAGCTGAACCTTTCCTATTATTTAGTGATTTCACATCCATAACAAGTACATTTGTAGTGATACTTGTGCAAACAAGACTACAATTCAGCATAAGACACAAGTATGTACATTACAAAATTCTGAAAAATGATAAGCAACTATGTTACTGGTCTATGTTACTGCTGCACTATATATTGTAAATTATTATTTTAGAGCATATTCTACTTACTAACAATAACTCTAATTATAAAATACACCATGCAGGCCCATAATCGAGTAAGAGAAGCCACTGTTATGAGAACATATGACTGTTCCATGCATGTAGCACTTAGCCAAGGACAATAAATAAAGGTGGAAGACAGTGATATAATTCACACAATAACATATTCATCTAGTGTCTCAAAGTGTATCTAGTCATTAAGAAAACATTATAATAAACACACTTTTTTTTTTTTTTCCTATTTCCCCCTTCCTGGACAGGATCTTACTATGTAACCCAAGTTGGCCAGACACAATTCTGAGTTCTGGGGCTCTCCTTCCTTTTCGTTACAATTTTTTAAAATTTTATTTACTTTGATGCATATGGCGTGTATAGGTATTTGCCTGCATGTATGTCAATGCACTACATACACCTGCATGTATGTAGGTCTGTGCACTACATGCATGCCTGATGCTCAAGAGGGACAGAAGAAGGCACTGGATCCCTTGGAACTGGAATTACAGGCAACTATGAGCCGCCATGTAGGTGCTGGAAATTGAAGCCTGTTAAGTCTCTTTACTGGTAAGCCGTCTCTACAGTCTGTTCTCTTTCGATTTATTCCCACAAAGCCACCACTCTTCTTCTCCTTCTACACTTCAAAGACAAATTTCAACAAAATCATAACTGACCGTTCTGGTACTAAATTCAGCAAACATTATTAACCTACTTTTTCTTTGCCTGATCTGAGCAGAATTAGAAAGCTGATGAGCTTTCTTACAAAAGCACACTCTACTCCCTTTGCTTTCCGTATGAATGCTACAACCCTGTATAAAATGTAGTCCCTTAGGAGTTTTTTCATTGCTCAGCTGCCCTTTAAATGTTTCCCATGAGCAGTCCTCACTGTTACCCCTCTCTGCACAATGCATGACACATACAGATGTCCAATCTTATCAGACGCTGTGATGGCTGTTTTGATTACATCAGGAATTAAATGAAGCCAAAAATGGCTGGGCACACCTGTGAGGGATTTCTGCTTAATGAAATCGTTTGAAGGGGGAAGATCCCCATCTAATCCAGACTTCTGAAGTACGAAGATACACCTTTACCAGATCTTTTAAGGTGGAAAGATCTGCTCCTAATCGGTATCACACCTTCTGCTGGAAGCCTTTACAGGGCATGGAAGAAAGAAGGCCCTCTTTTGCTGCAGGAGCACCTTCTGCTCCTTCAGCTGCTGAAATACCAGCCCACTGGGGCGTGGTCTATTTCTCTTTAAAAAAGAGCGGCAAGCCTCAGCTCCCTTGGTTCCGGCTCTTGCACCAGCGACTAGACTCCTTTCCTGACTGACCGTGTTCTGTAAGTTTTCCCCTAAAATAAATACCCCTGTGAGTCCAAACTGGTGTGGGATTGATTCGCGCATTACTCTTTTTGCCTGCTTGTCCTCAGGTTCTAATGCCAGTGAAGGATCCACCAGGAAGGTCTCTGGTGGGATGTTCTTTTGGCACCTAATTCCTACTCTTGATTTGAATTTCACTTCAAGTGATGCTTTCTCAACAATGTCTTCCTTGCCTTTCAATTGGCCATCTTCTTATAGAGTATTTATATTTCCCTCTATAAAATTTAGTACACTAATAGCTATCTAACACACTAAACTGTAAGGCCTATGAAAGTTGTCATGTACTGTCTTGTTTCTAGGCTGAACGCTCAAACATATTTAGCATATAAACAATATCCATAGCTCCTTAACTGAGAAAAACCAGTTCTTGACTTCTCTTCAACCTTACTTAGACTTTTCAACAACTTAAGTTGACTATGTCAATATTTACTTATGTATCAATACATGGCACATATAAATACATAAATATAAGTTCTATACATAAAACATGCACATGCACTTATCTGTGCTACATGTTTAGTGATGCAGTATCACTACATTGCCAGGCTAATCTCACACTTCCAGGTTCAAGTGATCCTGCAGCCTAAACTTCCCGAGGACCCAGCTATTACTTATAATTTTGGTGCTTATATTTGTGACCTAAGTTCATAAAACATTAAAAATAGGAGCCATTTATAATTTAGTTTCAGGTTGGTACCTTTTTAAGGTTCTGTAAGTCTCTAGGCCCAGATCTATGACAATATACATCAATTAGAAGAGTTACCATAATTCTTTAAGAGCATTACTATAAACTCACAATCTCATACAACAGATTAATAAACCAGAAACCTGGAAATTCCTATCTAACAATCTAAGATAACAAACTCTTCAGGTGGACTCTAAGGCACATTAAAGTTTGAACACTATTACGCTAGTAGAGCCAGCCCAGACTCTCAAGTTGCAAATATACTGTGCCATTTAGAATATTACTAGTTAGTTTTCAGTTCTTTTTAGCAAAGAATAACAAAGGAGTACATATATTAGCTCATTTCCTATCAGTAAGTTTACCTTTATATCAATGAGGAAGCCTTCAAACGGTCGATATGGATTGTGGACGATAAGGTGAAAATTAAGCTGCTGTATAAGTAGTAGTTCATATTCCAAAATTTGTTCCAGTGCTTTCTCCTGCCCAAGGGGACTCTCTCGAAGATTTCCAACAAACTGAGGACTAGACACATTGAATTCATCTACTTTGCAGGCCAAAAATGCACAAGTGAGCCTACATGAAGAAATAATGGAGGGCAGAAATAACTAAATATTCCTTAGAGTACTTCGTACATTGTTTAATATTTACATGTGACTATGCTAGACACTGCAGGACATTAAAAAAATGAAATGTAAGTTAAATATGAGTTCCTCTTCAAACTTTTATTCATTAGGAGACTTAAGAGAAATGGTAAGTTGAGCCATCATCTAATACTGCTACAGCATTTAGTTAACATTAACTTCATATAATTCAGCCAGAAACTTGGAACAAAATAAAGAATAAAAGTAGTGTGTATCAAGAAATATAAATGAAGAGTTAATGTAAAAAGAGAAGGGTACACATGTATGTACCTTGTGACCAAAGAAGACAGGTAACATAATTAACACTGCAGAAGGTCGTCAGTAGAAGTCTCAAGTTCTTTGAGTAGAGTTACCAGTTTATGGACAAACAGGAAGTGCACCTGAGTACTAAATTAAGTTCAGAGAGGGGAACTGGTAGGAAGGCCACTGCTCACAGCTTTCAGAAGCTACTCAGAATAAAGGCCTGAGAACAGAGTGGTGAGAATAGAGTGGGAAAAACAAAAACAAAAACATAAGCATGAATGACAGCAAATTCGGCGATGAGTCCTATACTAATTCTGTCCTTATCTTCAGTAAGTATAAGAAGACCAAATTTTCTTAACCAAAATTGATATGAAGCTACAGGATCGGTAAACTGATGAGAGTGGAAAAAGTAATTACCACAAAAGATTCTTAGCCTGAACAATCGGGAGCATAAAGATGCCACTGACAGTGGTATTAGTAAAATTGCTAGGTTTAAGAAAAATTCTGTGAACGGTAGACAAATAGCAGTTCAAATGCCATTAGCAACATAGAAGATAATGGCAAGGAAGGAGACCTTACACTCAAATAGGAAAAAAAATCAAAACTAAACTGGCCTTAATTAAGTCAATAAACTCATATAATTCCCACAGACAAATGTCCACACATTATAAACATCTTCAATGAAAACAAAAAGACAAATTTATACTCACATTATTATCCGGGGGTGATATTCCATTACTGAATTATTAAGATAAAAACGCTTGAAATACATGCAAGCTGTACCCTAAGATTAAAAGAAACAAATATACGCATCTATAAAAGCAGATCTACTTACATGGTCCACGTTAAATTTTGAAAAGATTACTGACTCATGCTCAGGAGGCTTACTTGAAAAGGTTCTCCACACCAATACTTCTGAATTTTGCTTGTATAAAATAAACTGGGGCCGGGTGGTGGTGGCGCACGCCTTTGATCCCAGCACTCGGGAGGCAGAGGCAGGCAGATCTCTGTGAGTTCGAGACCAGCCTGGTCTACAAGAGCTAGTTCCAGGACAGGCTCCAAAATCACAGAGAAACCCTGTCTCGAAAAAAACAAAACAAAAAAATAAATAAATAATAATAAAATAAAATAAAATGGGACGCAGTACAACAAAAACACCACAATCAAAAGAGCCTCTTTTATGTTTCAGCTACTTGTCCCCAGCCTACGAAGAACAATCCTTTCTGCAGTCACTGAATTTAAGAATGTGTGTGTGTGTGTGTGTGTGTGTGTGTGTGTATGTATGTTTGTCAGAATTCAGAGCAACATGAATACTTAAAATCAGAAAATTTTTTTTTGGTTTTTCGAGACAGGGTTTCTCTGTGGCTTTGGAGCCTGTCCTGGAACTAGCTCTGTAGACCAGGCTGGCCTCGAATTCCCAGAGATCCGCCTGTCTCTGCCTCCCGAGTGCTGGGATTAAAGGCGTGCGCCACCACCGCCCAGCAAATCAGAAAAATTTAAGCATTAAAATAAGTGATCACAGGCTACCCAATCTTGGAAAACTGCTAACAGAATAAAATGACTGTCACTCCAGATCTGTGGTGAGCCAGAGCGACTGCTGCCAACCTGCAGCACCTCGTGTCACCTGACACATCCCATCCAGTAAGTAAGCTCACTGTGCGAATCTCAAAACACCAATATACTCCAATCCTTACAACACATTAGTAAAATACTGCTATCTCTATAAAGTAATATCACAAGTTATCTGATTTATTCAGACATTTATCAAAGGTCAGAGGCTATACTTAACTAAGAACTACCTGAAGCTTCAACTATTATTATCACATGACAAAACAGTAAACTAACCATTTATTTAACTGAAAAATTCTTCACTAAAATTTGCTATCAATTTATGTTAAACAACAAAAATTGTATTTATTGTATAGACAAATTTTGTAACATTCATTCAAGAATTGCTTGACCCAAAGAGATAATTTAATACTACCACCTAATTCTACAGCTCTTATAATGAAAAAGACAAAACCCAAATTTCATTATAAAAACTAATCAACTGTATCTAATACTGTTCATGACTGTTTTATCTCTCAGATAAGTCTGCAACTTAAAAATAAACTATAAATATATGTACTTAATATTCTTCCATTTTTTTCTACTATAAAAATGGAGGATCTTAGGTAGTTCTTCTCTATTCATTCACTTTAAAAACAGCCTTTAAAACTTGATCTTTACAACTAACTAGCCACGAGAGTAATAAGCAAGGCAAAGGTGCTTTAGAGAGCAAGCCTTAACACCAGCTTTTTTATTTCTTTGTTGTTTCGCTTTTTAATACCAGTTACTTATTCCTTCTCACCACTGACCACTCTCTCTAGTAGGAAACACAACACTCAGAACCATATAAACTAATAATCCTGAACCATTTAAGCCTGTGATACAGCTCAGTTGGTAGTGTGCCTGCCAGCATGCATGCACTCCAGTACTACATAATACCAGATTTGCAGTCAGGTTGAAGGTATTGAATCACAAGTTCAAAGTCATTCTCTGGAACATAATGAACTCAAGGCCGATGTGACCTGAGACTATCTTGCCAAGAAACCAGTAATGAGCCCAGAGATAAAGCTCTAACAACTTCTAATGAAAGTTTCAAAAGGTCTTGGGGCAGGAGTTGCAGCTGGAAGGCAAGGGATGGCTTCAAACAGGCATTGAGATGAGCAGAATTGAAAACGCTCTAGTCATACTCGAATCCCAATTCTACTTTCTCTAGTCAAAAAGGCCAGAAGAAAAATGGCTTTTCTTTTTCAAAAAAATATGAGGATGTCACAAACTGTACAGCAGACTATGAAATGGCGTTGAAGATGCCCTATTCACAAAATATAGCAACTTATGATTTAAGGCCTTTATTTAAAAATCTCACAAAAATCAGTTTTTCTCACTCATACTGATACATGTATGAATATATCAATATTTACAAAAAAACTATAGCTGATTCATACACAAGTTTCACTTAAGATCCATTACTGTTCAGGCCTTGACACAGGGAAATGAGCATCTAGGCAGAAGCCACATTCCTCAGTCTTGCTTCTGTCTGTTAAGAGAATTAGTGGGATGTTTGCCGATTTTCAGCCCAGAGTTCAAACAGTGGATATGCCTTCTCCAGACTTCCCTCTTGTCCACTCAGAAGCAGAGGACTACTAGGTGAGCCAACATTAGAGGCACGAGAGAGCAGGAGCCTGAGATTTTAGTCAAGACTAAAGAGAGCCACTTCCTGATGAGATGCCTGTACTGGACCACAATATGAGAAGATACAATTAGGTTTTTTTTTGTTATGTAGTTGGGGGCCTATTTAGTTCTGTAGTTAAGACTACGCTAACCTAAAGGATAATTCTAACATAAATACAATTTTGCTACTTGAAAAAAATGTGACAAAAGTAAGCACAACTAAGGTGAGTCTTCTAGAGTAAAGAGAGAATTTAACAGGAAATTTAGAAGAGTTCAGTTCTCACAAGCTTGCTAAAACATTATATTCACGACCATGACTTACCACAACAGAGCGTGGCATTGCTGGTTTAAATACAGAACAGAATTCCAATAATCTTTTCTCATAGTATTTGCAAAGAGTCATTTCTTCATAAGGCTCAAGAAACACTGGATCATTTGGAAGAACCTTTAAACAGAGCAAACATTTCAACATAAATTCAGTGAATTAATTGTAAAACCGTCTTCTCCGTCCTGCTTAAATTTGATTTCTATCTTCAACAAAGGGAAAATACTTCACACCACTTTCTCTTTGTACGTTTCCTAAGCATTACACAAAATATTTTAGGAAATAATAAGCAAAATAAATAACCTGAATTTACACCATCATCTCTCCATTTCCCAAAATACCAGTTGGATATTTGTAAACAACCATGACAGGGCATGTACCTATATGCTCCCAGGTCTGATACCATTATTTGTAAATCAATACTTTTTTCATTGGTTGGATATCTCCCGATTCCCATTTTTTCAGTCAATCTCTCTGTCACCCAATCTAAAGAAATCAGCAACAAATGACTCAGTATATTTGCTACCTCGTTGTTTGGGGAGTGTAAATATTATTTACTTGAAATCTGTCGGAGCTAGTATAATGTCACCTTAAGTCAGTACAACAGAAAGAAGACCTGGGGAGAGGACCATAAATCAAACCATGCTCAACTGGCTTACGTCAACTGTCTACTTCCTTTCCTGGTGCAACCTTGTGCGTGAGGGTTGTTTATGGAAAGCAAACCCAACGAGTCATTTCCCCATTTCAAGTCTTGGAAAGACTCCCTTCAGTTTCGGCAGGAGTTTCAACCTTAGGCTTCCGTTTACAAGTTCCTTGGCTACGTTCTTCAATCCCTGTAGCACAGGTACAACTTTGCCCACAACGATCACGATTCTGCACCAGCAGCTGTGTCTGCCGGACCATCCTTTGCCCCTCTTGCTAACCACTGAGAATGGTTTGTCCTGACATCCTGCAGGACAAATGACCAGTTCGAGTCCTGCACAAACTCGACATCCTCCAAGGCTTAATTGTGGCCATTTCCCAGGAGTTAGTCATCCCTGTCACGGCCAGCCTGGGTCCCGCGTCTGTCTGCACCGGCTCCAGCCAGAAGCGCGGTCCGCGCTCCCTGCCCGCCCGCCTGCAGGCAAAGCAAGGACTTCAGGAGAGGCCGCAAGTTCCCGCAGGCGCTCGCGTGGGCGCAGGGGCTGCCCTGCGGGACCTCACCTTCCCGTTAGCCACCGCTCTGCACTTGAATTTGCGGTTGGCGTCGGCCCGCAGGCGCGCCAGCTGCTCCTCGCTCGCAAAGGTCCAGTGCCGCTTCTGGCTGCTGCTGTGGTACATGGTGCGGCCCTAGCGGGTAGCGACACGAGGCCAGCGACAGCGACACACCAGGAGACCGCGGCCACGCGCGACCGCGACCGCGCGAAGACGGCGACCAGGACCAGAGACGCGCGCGTGACGTCATGGTCACGTACCGGCATCCGCTGAGGCGTTTCCGGAGCCCGTGGGGGGTGTTCCGCAGCGCGGGAGGGCGGAGCCTCGAGGCTCCGGGGCCTTGGGCGGGGCGGGAGTCTGAGGGGTGTGGCCTCGCCGAGTCAGAAAGTGGGCGTGGCCGCGGGAGGGCGGATTGAGCTCAGCACAGAGAAAGTGAGGAAGGTTCCGGAGTGGTGACAGGGTCCCCAGAGGATGTGTGTGCACATCCAAAGCTAAGTCTTTCAGGCCTAAGGCCGGCGCCGTGGAAGCGGGGAGGAGGGCAGATATGCGTATTCGTGCTCCTGCTAACACGACCTTTCTCTGCGTGGTTTTCTGTTCCTCCTAGTATTCCCATCTCTGAAGCCAAAGTGGATAGTTCTTGGTATTCCCATCTCCAGTATTGCTTTAAACGAATCTTACAATAAACTATCATAATATTTAAGAGATTTACCTTTTGTTTTTTGTTATTAGGACTTTCAAAATTGCATTTGAGATGTCAAGATTACATTGGTTCCGAAATTCTTCACTGTTTTGTATTTTCCCTTTTTTCTTTTTATTTTTTTTATTTTTATTTTTATTTATTTATTTATTTATTTGGTTTTTTTCAAGACAGGGTTTCTCTGTAGCTTTGGAGCCTGTCCTGGAACTAGCTCTTGTAGACCAGGCTGGTCTCGAACTCACAGAGATCCGCCTGCCTCTGCCTCCCGAGTGCTGGGATTAAAGGCGTGCGCCACTCCCCACTGGCATAAACTGCAGTCAGGTTTTCTGCCCTCTCTTTTTGCCCCGCTCCCCGTTACACATCTCACTGTGTACAACAAGTCACTATTTAGTTCAGGGTGTTTCAAACTTATGAGCCTCCTTTCTAAGCCTCTCAAGTTCGGCAAACTCAAGCATGCATAACCACACCCACCTCACCTTATCTTTAGATCACATTTCACTACTACTGAATGGAGCTTATTCAAGCAAAACACTTTCTAGTTTTCCTAGAATAGGAACGTGTAAATTTACAACTTGTTGACAGAGATACTACTAATAATGTCGATTGAAAATTAGCACCAAGAAGTAAGAAATTAACAGGAATTTTTTCAGTGTTTTTTTTAAATAAACATATCTGTCATTGTGCAACAGTTCTTAAAATGTGCTTTGTATTCGTTGTAGACAGATTCTAAGTATTTTGAGTGCAACCCAAGACTTGCAATCAGAGATCTTGCCTTACTAACACTGTTACCTTTTGGTCTCCAAAGAAAGGCTCCAAAGAAAGGCTCTTCATTCTAACTTGCAAGAGCACAGTACTGAGAATTCCTTTTTTGCTTTGGGTAAATCTTCCCATTTTTAAAAGCCTTAACCTAGTGACCCTAACGCTGTGAGAAAATTAAAGAACCTGAGATGATGTTGATGGAGGTGGGTCTTGTATTAATCTGTTGCTTTCATTGGTTAATTAATAAAGAAACTGCCTAGGCCCATTTGATAGACCAACCCTTAGGTGGGTGGAGTAAACAGAACAGAATGCTGGGAGAAAGAAGCCAAGTCAGTGAGTCACCATGATTCTCCCACTCCAGACAGACGCAGGTTAAGATCTTTCCTGGTAAGCCAGCTCGTGGTACTACACAAAATATTAGAAATGGGTTAGATCAATATGTAAGAGCTAGCCAATAAGAGGCTGGAACTAATGGGCCAGGCAGTGATTAAAAGAATACAGTTTCCGTGTAATTATTTTGGGGCATAAGCCATGCGGGCGGCCGGGTGCCGGGGACGTAGCCCCGCAGCTCATATTACAACAGAGTGGCACCCAACGTGCTAATGAACTCCACGTAAAACCTGAGAGGGCTTAAAAAGGACACAGAGAAAATTTAAGACAGCTTTTTGCTGTTTGTGGGTTGCATGCGGCAAAGAAATTGTCCTGACTCAGCAACAGGAAAAAACTGGCTATTTTAAAATGCCGGCTTTCTGGGCTGTGCCGCCATTGAGATCTCTGTCTGGCTCCTGCAGAAGACAGAGCTTTTAAATGGATCATTTGGAGTAAAGTGCTACGATTTGTTTGATGACAACTAGACTCGCTGTGTGCCTAAAAGAAAGTCATTTTGTGCTGCGGCTCAGAGGCACAAGCAGCTCCACCATGCTACTGATGCAATGTTCAAGGATCAGAGGCACGAGCGGCTCCGCCATGTTGGAATGGGTGGGGCAAGCAGGCAGTACCTGTTTTTGACCTAGGAATGTCACAGCTTAGATTCTTAAGCGCTTAGCGATTTAAAAGCACAAAACAAAGTGCTCCCGGATACTAAAAAAATTACAGATTCACAATAGAACTGATTCAGACACTGTTGGATGAATATACGTAGGCTTGAGAGAGAGAAAAAATATATATAAAGAATAAAGTTAATGTCTTAAAAAAAAGGGTAAAGTCTTTAAATAGACAGAGTACAGATAGTTATAGATTAAAAGAAATAAAGAAAAATAAGCCACGTAAAAATGGAAAATTCACAGAGAGTCTGGATTCTTTGTATTATTGTGTTTACTTTAAAATTTTTGACTGTGAAGGAGCTAAGTACAGAGAGACATTTCATTATATGGGCTGCCAAGCTAAACCAGAATGGATATAAGGGTATTATGATTTCAGAATATGGGTCTAAGGATATGATGCTTTGGAGAGGGTCTTCTTTTGTTTTCACAGAGGATGAGACTCTGTGGATTGCGTCTATCCCGATATGGTATGATAGACCACGCCCTCCTGAAAGGTTGCTGTGAACACCTTCAGAAAATTACTTCACTCAACTGCCGACTGAGATGACCCTGACACACAGGTTACACTATGAAAGATCTGAATACAGCACCCCCATTCAGCAGGAAGCAGTTTGGAGAGAAAAAAACTGCGCCCATATTCCCAAATATTGTTTATGAATATTTTTTTTACATTTAAAGGGGGATATCATATAGATATAAATAATTTGCATTGGTATGGATTATAAGGTCAATTTTGTTATGTGTATATGTATTTCTGATCTTGATTAAGGTATTGTGATTGTGTAGTTCATTTAAAAATATAATGTATAATTAAGAAATATAGGTTAATGGATAATCATCAATAGCCAAGCTTGTAGTCATGTTAGATTTTCTAGATATATAGAGATATATTTCAGTTAGATAGACATTCTTCATATCTTTCAAAGACTGCAGAATATGGCATTTAAAATATTTTAATAACTTAGGGTTTTTCATGACAATGAGACATGTCTGCTCCTGGCAGCACCAGCTACTTCAAGAGGAGGATGGGCATCGAAGAGGCTCCTTATGGAGTTTGATAGCCATTTGGGCAAGAAACTGCTCTTGCCTGGACTGTTAAACAAAGAACCCGCAGAAAGAGGACTGCTGAACTTGCCTAAAGGTGAGATGATCTTTCAGGGTTCCTGATTCATGAAAGAGTCTGCGAGACATTCTGCAGGACACAGCAAAAAGTGACTGAACTGTCTTTGGAATTTCCTGCTTGATGAAAATGTCTGCTGGATACTATGGGCCTGTAGGCTGAAGATGGATGCCCCAACGGTACAGAGGAACTTTGGGTGACTGTCCAGGCAATGAGATGTCTCTGTCATTTCTAGAGTTTGAAGTTTCTTATTTCTTGTTTGCTTAGGTAATATTATATCCTTCTGGAGTCTTTGATGGAGTTAAAGAATGGTTAGTTATAGTTATAGTTTTCCTTAGTTATGATAAAAGATAAAATAGATATAAATATTGTAACTGTAATTCTTGCTTGATAACTGTTTTGCTATATGTAATCTTACTATGTTAAAGGGAAAGCCTTTCTTTTTTGTTTAAACAGAAAAAGGGGAAATGATGGAGGTGGGTCTTGTATTAATCTGTTGCTTTCATTGGTTAATTAATAAAGAAACTGCCTAGGCCCATTTGATAGACCAACCCTTAGGTGGGTGGAGTAAACAGAACAGAATGCTGGGAGAAAGAAGCCAAGTCAGTGAGTCACCATGATTCTCCCACTCCAGACAGACGCAGGTTAAGATCTTTCCTGGTAAGCCAGCTCGTGGTACTACACAGAATATTAGAAATGGGTTAGATCAATATGTAAGAGCTAGCCAATAAGAGGCTGGAACTAATGGGCCAGGCAGTGATTAAAAGAATACAGTTTCCGTGTAATTATTTTGGGGCATAAGCCATGCGGGCGGCCGGGTGCCGGGGACGCAGCCCCGCCGCTCCTATTACAACATGATGTATTCTTTGCACACAAGGAAGAAGAAGAAGCAGAAGAATAAAGCATTAATTTTATTTGTGCAATTGGAAATCACTTTTTGCATGTGTATTTGTATGTATGGTTTGAGTTCATGTATGTATGCATCTTTACAAGTGTGATAAACATGTAAAAGCTCAAATTTGATGGCAGATGTTTTCTTCAATCTCTCTCCAGTGTATCTATTGAAACATCATTTCAATGAAACCAGAGCTCTGCAGTTCCTGCTAGGCTAACTATTGGGAGATCCAATAGTTGATGGATCCTATTGGGAGATTCCCCCATCTCTGTGTTCAGAGTGATGGGCAGGGTTACAGGTGCCCAACAGACACATTAGGTTTTCACTTGAGTTCTGGGCATCCTAATGCTGGTCCTCACATTTGAAAGGCAAATGCTTAATCTACTGGGCTATCCCCCATCCCCAGCTTAGAGTATCTTTAATATCAAATCTTGTATAAATTTCCTTAACCTAGTGCCTTTATTTCACCGACACATAGTTTCTGATTTAAGAGACACACACAAAGGGAGGTTACAGAAAAAAGAGCCAAGCCAGAAGTGGTGGTGAATACCTGTAATCTCAGCACAGAGTCGGTGTCAGAAAAGTTAAATATGATGAGTTTCAGGGCTGTCTGGCATGCATGGCACTCTTATCTAAATTTTTGTTTTTAAGGAAAAGAGTGAATTACATTTAAGCTCACAAAAATAATATACTTTGAAGTATGACATGTTACTGTATTCCTTTAGCTATTGACATGGGCTTCTAATGTTTTATAAAGATATTTACATATTATACTGTAAAACTATTAAATCTATTTCAATTTTATTTTTCTGTCGTACAATTAACATTCGTGCAACTAAAATTCTTTTCTAGTTTTGTTCCTTGTCTTTGAAGTTACCACTAAGAGAAAAGGAGCTATCTATAGCAAATGCTTACTTTTTCCAAAACAAAGCAAAACTAAGGGTAAGGAAAATATCTCCCATCTAATGTGACCTAAGTGTGAGGCCTGCTACTCAGAAGACTGCGGCAGGAAAATGAAAGGAGAGCACTTGGGCATGTTGAACAAGAGGTATAGCCCTTGCCTAATGTGGGAAAACCCTGGGTTCACCCCAGCACTACAATAAAATACACTGACCAATAAAAAATAACAGTATCTTTTATTTTGATGTGATTGCTCCAGATTGATACTTTGTTCTGTTTTAGGACTATTTAAAATATAAATGCAAAGAAGTCTTTGCAACATTTTATATAGTAAATTATGCAAATTAATATTCTGTTCATCATGTACTTACTGAATCACCACTATAAACCTGATCCTAAGAGTTAGGGGTAGTGATAGGAACACAAACATGTCTATTTTTTAATTCCTGCTTCAAGTGTCAGGGACGAGCCACAACAAAAATACCTACTGCCGGGGTAAAGGTATGGGGATTAGGAATACAGTGAAGAATATGAAGACGCAAATGAAAATAATAAAACAGAGAAACATATAGGATAGTGTTAGGAATTTCCTAATGCGAGCTCTCTGCAGACTCAAAAATCGCAATCAAGCCAAATCACAATAAGCCAAATTAAAAAATATCCAGCTTTAATGGGATTCCTGCACTTTCGGGTCCCCCCCCCCTAGAGGGGGGGATCCGGGAAGCTGCAAACATGACTACGGAGGAAATGGGGGACCATGAGGGAACTTTCCGGGGAAGCAGTTTAAATATACTGGGGGAGTGGTCAAGATTTTGGCTGACTGTCTTGACCCTCCTCTGGGGAGGGGTCAAGGCTTGGTGGGCACAGGGACAGGGCCCCCAAAGATGGAGACCAGAGACTGGGACTTACGTTTCAGACGGTTTGTATAAGGGGTAACAGGAAGTTGAGGTGATATTTTGACTAACATTTAGGCTCCCTTAGGAAAAAGTAGCGTTGACTCAAGTCTGGCTACTTTTTGCGGGCATGGGGCAATGTGGGGAAGGGGAGAACTGGGTGCCGGTGGGTCCATGCTCAGTGAGAGATGTGGCTGGAAAGGCATCTTATGTACTGTCATCCTGGAGGCGCAGGCATCTGTTCCTTGGTGGAGGTGAGAAGGCAGGTATCTTTACCCATCTTGTTTGTATCACCAAAGATGAGTGTGCCAGGATGAGGAGCAGGTAGGCCCTTCATTGTGACGTCCTGGAAAACTGGAGGGTGGAATGTCCTGTCTGCTGGACAGACCAAGTGTCTTGAGTAGGTGCCCGCTTGAGCCTGGAGAGATGTTACCAGCATGGGTGTCCCAAGAGCTTGGCAGCCGAGGGGGTGGTGAGGATTACCATGTGAGGTCCTGTCCATCAAGGTTTGAGAGGCCTAGGAGTTAGCTGTTTGAGGAGTACTCTGTCCCCTGGGGAGAGCGGGGCATGTTTAGGGGCATTGGGGTCCACTGGTGTGGGGCCAGGTAACAACTGTCAGCATGTGAACAGAGAAGGGACCTTAAAAGAGAGAGGTAGGGTAGGTACCCTGCTAGTGGAGGAGTTTGGACTGGGAAGTGATGGTTAAGGAGCAAGGGCCTGCCATTAAAGCAGCTCAATAGGGCTCAGGTTTGTAGGGGAATGTGGGGTGGCCCTAAGGTGAGTAAGAGCAATGGGGAGAAGGGAGGGCCAAGATAACCTGAGTTCAATGGAGAGCTTGGTTAGTTGTTGCTTGATGAGTCCATTGGCCCTCTCCACCTTTCCCGAGGATTGTGGGTGGTAGAGGGTGTGAAATTTCTGACACAAGCTCCATGACCCTGGAAGTGAAGGCTGGCCTGTTGTCCATCTGGATGGTTTGTGGGACACCAAACCTAGTAGTAATGTGGTCCAGGAGTACCTGAGCCACCACAGCTACTATTTCCCTAGAGGCTGGAAATGCTTCTATCCATCCAGGAAAAGAATCCACAAGTGTTAGGAGATAGGAGTTTTTTATGAGTAAGCATACGAGTGAAACCAACCTGCCAATCTTCATCCGGTTGGTGCCTGCAAAGCTGGTGTAGAGACTGACATATGTGGAGAGCCCCCTGAGGGTTGGGCTGGGCACACGTCTGGCAGGAGGAGTGAACCTGTAAACTAGAATTTTGGAGATGAGTGGAGTCAAAAAGGGGCTCCAAGAAGCGGAACAAAGCTTTGAGACCTATGTGTAAGGTCTGCTGGATGTCTGAAATGACTGACAATGCCTGGTCTTGAAGAAGGATGAGATGGTTATTTGAATAGAATCATCCATCCTTTGTTTATGTGGCCCCCTTTTTATGAGATCATCCCTCTCTTTAGGTTGGTAACAGGGCTGATAGGAAGGAGTTAAGAACAAAATATGTCCTGTGGAGCTGAAGGCAAGGCCCCCAGGCCACTGAGTCAGCCTTGGCATTGCCTAAAGCCACTGGGTCCTTGGAGGATTAGTGTCCCCAACAGTGAATAATGGCTACTTCTGCAGGGAGCTGGAGGGCCTCCAAAAGGTTGGCTATAAGGGGTCCGTTAATTATGGGAGTGCCCTTGGTAGTAAGGAAGCCCTTTTCCTTCCAGAGTGCAGAATGAGTGTATCAAGAAGGCATACTTAGAGTCAGTGTAGATATTAGCTTGTTGGCCCTTAGCTATTTGGAGTGCCCTAGTCAAGGCAACTAATTCAGCCTTTTGTGAGAAGGTTCCCATTGGCAGGCGGGTCGCTTCTACTATGCCAGTGGAAGTAACCACTGCATACGCTGCCTGTTGGTTTCCTGATTTATCTATAACAGAACTTCCATCAACAAACAGGCTGAGTAGAGGATCTGCAAGTGGCTGGTCCAGAAGACCTGGCAGGCAGGGGTGAGGTTAAAGCCTTACAGCCTCTGGGCAAGAGTGAGACGAGGTACCAGATGGGGAAGGAACAGGAAGGAGAATTGCAGAGTTTAGGGCAGGATTGGAAGCCAAAGTAATTCGTGAGTTTTCTAGAAACAGTAGGTGAAAAGCCTGGACTCCTGAAGGCCTAAGGAGGGAGAGAGAGGAGTGTCTCAGAGGTCTGATAGGTGATGGGTGAAATATTGATCCAGACAAGGCAACCTTGAGAGCCTCTTGAGTAAGTTTAACTGTTTGGACAAAAAAGCGACAGCCTGATTCGAAGGCCCAGCCTGTTGGGTTAGAACTCCTGTGGCCATTCCTGACCTCTCATCTCTATAGAGATGGTAAGCCTTTGTGGGGTCTGCAAGAGGAAGGGCAGGAGCTGTTAGAAGGGCATCTCACAGTAGAGAGAAGTGGCGATGCACGATGGCTGGGTGGATGAGAGGTCCTGTGGCCATCTCTCTGGCTGCCTGGTACAGAGTCTTGGCTGTAATGGAAAAGTTAGAGATCCAATGACGGAAGAACCCCAACATACCCCAAAATTAGAGGATCTGGGCCCCTGTGGTTAGAGACTAAATCTCACAGTGCCTGGACCCTGTCAGAGGTGAGGGTCTTAGACCTTGGGCTAAGTTGAACACCCAAATATACCATTGTAGGAGAGCATAGCTGAGCCTTATTTGGTGAAACTCGATATTCCAGGGATCCGAGGAAGTTCAGGAGCACAGAGATGGCCTGTTGGGACAGAGACAATGTAGGACTGTAGAGAAGTAGGTAATCCATGTACTGGAGGAGTGTGCCAGAACCTGCATCAAAGTTTGAGAGATCTTGAGCCAGAGTTTGGCCAAAGAAATGGGGTCTGTCTCAAAAAACCTTGAGGGAGAACAGTTCACGTAAGCTGTCTGGAGGACCAGGAGTCAGGGTCCTCCCAGGTGAAGGCAAAGAGGAAGTATGAGTCAGGGTGTAAAGGGACAGTAAAGAGGCATCTTTTAGGTCTAGAACTGTAAAGTAGGAGGTAGTAGGAAGGACGTTAGACAGGAGATTGTAAGGGTTGTTAACCACTTTGTGAACTGGAATGACTGCCTCATTTATGAGCTGAGGTCTTGAATGAGGCAGTAAGCTCCAGAGGACTTCCACACAGGAAGAACTGGAGTGTTGCAAGGTGAGTTGACAGGAATTAAAAGTCCTTGAGACAGAAAACGGGTGATAATAGGTTTAAGGTCTCAGTGGTGGGCTCAGAAATAGGAAACTGGAGTCTGGAAGGGAAGGATGAAGGGTCTTTAAGGTGAACTAGCACTGGCTGGTGGTGAGTAGCAATCACAGAAGTAGAAGTGTCCCATACTTGGGTATCTACTGGGTAAGGGAGTGTAGGGGCAGAGCTGTCTGGGGTAGAAACCTGAGAAGCTGTTAAAGTGAGAAGAAAGTGTGATTCTGGAGAGTGTGTGGGCGCTAAAGTGAGTGTGGCCCTGAGGCAGCTAAGGATATCTCGACCCAGTAAAGGTGCTGGGCAAGCAGGTATTACTAAGAAAGAATGAGAGAAAAATTGTCCTGCAAGAATGCAGGGCAGTGGCAAAGTTTTAAGTGGGGAGAAATGGGTTCCGTCTACCCCCATAACTGAAATTGGTGAGGGGAACGTAAGGCCTGAGTGAGGTCTTAGAACAGAATAAGTAACTCTCATGTCCAAAATAAAAGTAGTGGACTTACCTGCTACCTGCAGCTTTACCCTAGGCTCGGATAGGGTTACGGGATTTACCAAGTCTGGGCAGTATCAATCCTCTGCAAGGCTGAGAATTTTGAAGGCTGGCTCAGTTTCACTTGCTGATGTTGGTTAGGCCAGACCTCTATGGTGTGGCATAGAGGACAAGCCCACATGGGAGCATTGTGATTTCCAGTATCCAGTTGCTGGCAGATAGGGCATAACCTCGAAAGAGGCATAGTGAAATATCGTGCCACATGACCATTTAGGCCACACTTGAAACAGCTTGCCTGTGAGGTTGACTTAGGCTGGGCTCCATCAGGGTAGAGCCTTGTGGTTGGCTTCTCCTGTCCCCCTTCCTGTGACCTTAGGACAGCTACTAAGGCCTGGACCTGCAGATTAACTGCTTGTTGTTAACATTGTCTGTCAGGAAGACTCAGCTGTTTCTTCTTGGGCATTAAAACTTTAAAGGCCATTTTCACCAATTCCCATATAGGGGTTTGGGGACACTCCTCAACCTTTCTTAACTTTTTTCTAATAGCTGGTGCTAACTGAAAAATAAAATGGGTAGCCAAGACCGTGGCTCCTGCTGGGGAGGCTGGATCTAATCTGGTATATTGGACCATGGTCTCTTGTAACTGATTTTAAAAAATGGCTGGATTTTCATCTGCTAGCTGTGTAATCTCTCGTAGTTTGTCAAAATTAACTGCTTTTTCTGAGACCATTTCCATACCCTGAAGGAGACAATGAACCATGATGTCCCTTCTCTGTTGGCTGCTTTGGCCCGGTTGGTAGTTCCAATTTGGTTCTGTGGCTGGCACAGCCACTTCTCCCACAGGGACCATGCTGTCTACCAAATGAATCTGGTCTGCATATTGCCTAGCTGCTACCTGAATTTTATTTTGCTCCTCAGGAGTGAGAGTAGAATATAAACAGAAGGATTAGTAGAAAGGGAACCCAGCCGCTTTTCTGTCTGAGAGATCTGGAAGAGAAAAGGGAACATGCACTTTCATAACGCCATCGACACCGCCACCTCCTGGAGAGGGCAGAGAAGGGCGGAGTTTTGATGGGATCTGTTACAGGAGGAGACTGGGAGGGTTGGGAGGAGCTAGCCCAGTGAGCAGAGGGAGTCCAATGGTGGGAAAAATGAGGTGGGAGGAGGAGGGAGAGAGGACGGTGGGTAAGGTGGAAGTTGACCTTGAACTTGGCCAGGCAAGGGAGGGCGTAGACCGGAAATGTCAAAAATGTTGCTCCACAGGAGGGGATTGGGTAGCGTGGGCTTGAAGGAGTGGGGGAGGGGTCAGCGCCTCTGGCTGCATGATCCAGCTGGAATTTTCAGGTCCCAATTCCCAGATGACCAGGAATTTGGAGGCATTGCAGCCTTACCTACCAAGACCCGTGCCGTGAGACACCGGCTAGTAAGGGAAGGGCAAGAGTGCAGAGCCCAAAAACCATGAATATATGTAAGCTCAGCCCATTTGTCCTTAAGGCAACAAAACTTTTCTAGGTTCTGGAGGATGGTAAGTTCAAGATTTCCTTTTGGTGGCCAACATGTCCCATTGTCAAGATAGCATTGAGGCCAAATCTTAGTGCATAGGGAAATTAGCTGTATCGGACAGCCCCAATTTATAAAGATTTTGTAAGAGGCATCCCAGGGGCCACAGCGGATCTGGCTTTGAACTGTAAGTGCCCATTTTAAAGTCTATGTCCAACCACGTGACCTAAGTCTAATACAGTGTGTCCACTAAAATAGCTCTTAGGCCTAACAGGGTCATGGAAATTGAATGCTAGGCATCCCTAAAGCAAACAAAGTCTATCTCAGCCAGGCCCTGTCTTGCTGAGGTAGCCGCTGATATCAAACTCTTGGCAAGGGCCTGCGGCTTCCACAAGAGTCTGATAATCGACAAAGTAAGTATGAATGGGTCCCCCAAAACCATATAGCATAGACAAGAAAAAGGGATTCACCAAGATGCAGCCACTGTAGTTGGAAGCCAGTTTTAGCGTGGCATGGAGAGCTCAGATTGTGGACTAGGGGGCTTTCGACATGTGGCCTATGGCCATGCAGAAAGGCCGGCCTATCTGGGGGGGCACTCCAGTGAGTACTGAAAATGTACCCCCATTTAATTTCCAACTGTTTAAAATACCCTTGATCCAAAAAGGTAGGAGTAAGACAAAAGATTGCATTAACATGATATAGGAAAGGAACATAACAATTGAACGTCGCAGGTTACATTCATAGTTAAACATTCTGTTGTTGAAAAAAAAAATGTCACCAAGTCACTCTCACACTCTAGACCAAAACATTCTGTAGGTAAACCACTCCCTGGGTGAAATCCTAAGTTATCTCCATAAAGGGTACAGGAGCTTAGTTGGATTCTTAGACTTTTATTTGAGGTAGGAACAGATCTATTTCTCTATTCCTGGAGTACAAGGTCTGGCTATTAGCCATGTCCCCTCACACAGGACATTTATTGGAAGGGAAAAATCCTGGAGGGTGGCTGCCTCCAGGTGAGAAACAGCAGCAATCTGAACAGGATGCAGGGCTTATATATAGTTTCTTGGGAAGAGGGTGGAACTTTTCAGGGTGGAGCTTTCCAGGGTGGAGATGGTTGGGATTTCACCCAGAGATTGAACTTTTTGGGGAAGGGCCCAGCAGTTAGGGCAGTTAGAGTATTTTATGAGTGGAATCTAGAATTTTAGAGGTCCTTTGGGGAGGGGCCTGGCCATTTGTGTGGATCGAGGGGCTCACACTTTTGGCTGGGAGCTTCTGACTCTGTCACTGTAGTATCTTAATTTATGTAGAATCCTGTATGAGCAAGAATCCTCGTAATTCAATTTATTGACAATTCTGTGACCTTTATGAGATGCCATTCTCAATAAACAGAGAGGTACAAGGTACAAGATGTACCTGAAGTTGAGCTCAGAAACAAGGTGAGTTACCTGAAATATTACATACTAAAGTAAGAAGGTTACCAAAGGTCTTTGAACAAGTTGTTCATATGAATAACATTTTCTTTTAGAGACAGGAACATTGGAAACTTAGGCCTCAAACTCACTTTGTAGTTGAGAATGGTGAATTCCTGATTCTACTACCTCCACCTTCTAAGTGCTGGGCCTTCTAGAAGACCTGGGTCAAAATGCTGTTTAGGGCTAAGGCTTCTGCCCATTTGAATTATTGTTAAGGTACCTTGAAAGCATCTGGATTTTGTTTTCACTAAGTACCTTCAGGAAACATGTAGTAAATTAGCCAAGCCACAAGTTACTTGGATTCACTGTATTTATATGCTGTGGAGAAAATCATGCTCACCGGATTAGTAAAGAATCTACTGGAGGCATTCCAGATACCGTTTACTTTGAGCATGCATGCATATGTATATGAGCTTTGCATGACAGAACTGTGCCTACTTTTCCATGTATGAATGAGTATTTCCAACATCAATGTGTAAATTTTCTAATGAATGCATTTTAAGTTTTTTGAAGAAGGAACTGCTTTGTGAATTATCTATAGTGTGCTGTTGTACTTTTTTTGGGTGGTGCGGTCTTCCTCTCTAGCTCTGTCTCTGTCTCTCTCTTTCAAGACAAAGATTTTCAAGACAGAGTTCCTCTATTTAGCTCTAGCTATCCTGGAACTTGCTCTGTAATCCTGGCTGGCCTTGAACTCATAGACCTGCCTGTCTCTTGTCCCCCTGTGTTGAAATTAAAGGTGTGCCACATCACACTGGGCTCTCAGTCTACCAAATCCCAAGGTTACAGACATGGGCCTTCCCACTCATCTTAATATTAGCTTTCCTGTTGTTTATTTTCTTTCAAGACCACATCTCCCGTAGCTCAGGCTGGCCAGGGATTACCTTGAACTTCTGGTCTCACTGCTAACACCTCCCTCAGTATTGGAATTGCAGGTATATACCCCTCCCCGCACTGGTTTGTGCAGTACTGAGCATTGAACCCTGGATTTCATGCATGCCAGGCAAGTACTCTGTCAACTGAGTTCTATCTTCAGCACTGTGGTGTGTTCCTTCCTTCTTCAAGTAATAAACCCGTATTTAAAAAATTATTCATTTTCATTTTCTGTGTGTGAATTTTTGAACCGAATGTATGTATGTAAGTTCACTTCATATATGTCAGATGACTACACAATAGGTTTATATGTCCCCATGAGGATGCAGGAGACCAAGCCCATGTCCTCTCTAAGAGTAAAATGTGCTGGTGAGCATCTCTCAGAGGGATAAGCCTGACTTTACTTTTATCACCTGTTTGTGTTTCCTGACTCTGCGCTCACTGACTGGTGGATTTAGTATTTTTGGTTACAAAATTGGGGACTCCATTTCAAAGGATATGAAGAGCCTGGGATTATGAATTCTTAGCAAAAATTCTCTTTAGTTACACACTTTTCTGAATCTCTCTTTCTCTCTCATGTGTGTATATACATGAATACTCTTGTGAGGCCAGTGGTAGAGATGTCTCCCTTGATTTCTCTGAAAAAAAAATACACACACACACACACACACACACACACAATCTTCCATTTGATCATGGAGCTCATTGGCTTATCTAGTTGAAGTAGTCCGTTTGCTCTGAAGATCTGTCTCTACATCCCGAGTCCTGGGATTGCAGGCACCACTACACCTGTCCAACATTTATGTAACTTCCACGGATCCAATGTCTGATCGTTGTGCTTGAGCAAGTCCTTCACCTACTCACTCATCTTCTCAACAGCTACACATTACTTTTTATGCATAAAAATAATTAGTGCAAATTCCCCTTTTGTAAAGTTGGAACCTATATGTATTTTGTTAAACAATGCTAACTTTCAAGTAAACATAATGGGAATATTGCAATCCTTTTAATATAATATAACTATACCACATCCAAGTAAACATGCCCTGTCCTCTTCCCCCAAAGAAAAGAAAAAGTCCTTTACCTGTTTGCTTTTATGTTCCCATAACTGAAGTACTATCATATAAAATTAAGAAGACTTAAATATTATTTTAATTTATTTTAGTATAAATAAGTGCATCCTTTGTTGCATAATAATGGAATACATTAAGGAATAAAGATATATAAGTATATATACAGTTCATATATATATATGTATATTGGATTTGTATATTTGTGTGTATATCCTGACATAAGTATACATACCTAAAGCAAATATTTAAACCCAGAAAAGGGAACATAATTATAACTTTAATTACTACAATTGGTCACACGATTATAGATGATATTTATAATTACATTCTTTCATGATCCATTCTGTGTTCTCATTGCCTGTAACAAGCACTTCAGCTAGTTACTTATCTTGTGAAGTGAACCAAACTTTTATCTCAGGAAAGTCTATATCAGTAGTTCTCAACCTTCCAAATGCTGCAACCCTCTAATACAATTCCTCATGTTGTGGTGACCCCAGCATAAAACTATTTCATTGCAACTTCAAAACTATAATTTTGCTATTGTTATAATCATGATATCGAATAGGCAACCCCAAAGGAGTCATGACATACAGGTTGAAAACCACTGATCTAATGAATTAGTAGTTCTGGCTGAATTTAATTATTGCCATTTTCCATTTGTTTTAGTTACTAATCTTGTAACAATTACAAGACACTCTGAAGAAATCCTGTGCACCAGGCACACCCTTTCTTACCAAACTTGATGGAATACTAGTCCAGTTTCTCACAGGTAGCAGTGATCAATCATCTCACAAGCACAGTTACTCCTTTGCCTGTTTATTTAGAGACCTGAAGAATACAAAGTAACTGAGAAGGAATCTTATCTTCTAGATCAATGGAATAATTGTTGTGTTTCTTGGAGCTAACATTCATGTCTTTGGAATCAAGATTTTAGGCCAGGAAAGCATAAGGCCATAGGAACAGAAAGCACAAATTTTGCTAGGTGGTTACTGAGAGTAATAGTGATTGACACAGTTTCCATTTTCACTCTGATTCCTTGAGCCATTGCTAAGAAAGAAACGTTTCCATGCAAGACCTACAAAGTATTGCTACAAAGCTAATGATATAAATGAATCTTCAAATGCTATTTTAAGCTTTTACCAAATCTACTGCTCTAGGATAATAAAAAATGTGGCAAGATATACCTCATACATTACATGAGTATAGAGCCCATTGCCATAATTATTGCATTGTGAAGTGAGTTACAATGAAGTTGTGACAACTGACCATGTATAGTGTAGAAGCATTGAATGCAAGAAAAGCAAATCCATATCCAGAATAAGTGATTATAGCTCCCACTGAAGTATCTATCCAGGGCTATGAATTTTATATTCCTTCTACCATTATCCCTCACTTTTATCATCTGTTCCCAAACATGGTTTTTGTATTCATATCTGTATCAAGTCGAAAACCAAAGAAATTTTTCTGGACTGTTGTTGTGGGATATTTGATCACACTGTTTGAAGATGTCTCTATCCTTCCTTGCCTGCCTCAGGCACCTTCTGATTGGTTTAATGAAAAGACGAATGACCAATAGCTATGCAGGAGAGGAAACACAGGACTTTCAGGAAGAGAGAGGAATGCAGGGGACGAATCTGAGAGACAAAAGATTTGCCAGTAAGATGTGGAAGAAATCGGACATACCATATGGAAGAGAGGTAACAAACTATGTGGCAGAATGTAGATTAATATGAAGGGGGTAACTTAAGATTTAAGAGCTAGTTGGGAAGAAGCCTAAGCTAATGCCAAGTTTTCATACTTAATAAGAAGTCTCCATGTCATTATTTGGGAGCTGGTGGTCCAAAAAAATTCTGACTAGAGACTGAAGCTCTTATTTTCAATGGTCGCACTTTGTACTTCATTTTTGGGCTTCTAGGACTTGAGTCTGATGTGGGAATCCCCTCTGTATGCTGTGAATACATTTTTTTTTTTACCATTGGTTAATAAAGAAGCTGCTTTAGCTATGGCAGGGAAGAGTATAGCCAGGCTGGAAGAGATAAACAGAGAGAGTAGGCAGAGTCAGAGAGATGTCATGTAACTCCTGAAGGAGAAAGACACCGGAATCTTGCCAATAGGCCATAGCCTCGTGATGATGCATAGATTAATAGAAATGGGTTAATTTAAGATATAACAGCTAGCTAGAAAGCTGCCTAAGCCATTGGCCAAACAGTGTTGTAATTAATATAATTTCTGTGTAATTATTTGGGTCTTGGTGGCCAGCAAGCTAAAGTGTGGTCTCTGTCTACATGAGTCTAATTACATGTCTAAAGGCAATGAAGAGAGAAGTGGTATGGAGTGGATCTTGAAGAGGATCCACAGAGGCAGCCGTTCCAGGTGCTCAGACAGTGAAACCTGGTCTCTCACACTGTAACACTGAGATTGACACTGTGGGAGAAGGGGTGCTCTTCCATTAACAAAGACCGGAACTTAGGACCTGAACTTCACCAGTTTCTTCCTGATTTTTTTCATTCATCCCATATTATAGGATCTCATTCTTGCCTATTTAGGGCCTTCACTTTTATATAAACATCCCATGAGGCAGAAGTTGAACTTGAGTTATAATTTCATCAGAGACAAAGTGAAGTTATGCATTTTATTTTCAATGATCTCAGACTATAGTTCATCAACACACACACATATGGCACTCAGTTAAGAGATTTACTCTCTAACTGATCCTTCTCCTTGATTACTTTTCTTCCGTGACAGTGAAACAACCTGAAAATTTCATTCTATTGTGTAGTTTTTGTTCCCATTTGCTTTCTGTTGCTGTGACAAACATCATGGTTAAAATCAACTTTGGGAGGAAAGAGCTTATTTTGTCTTACAGTTTATAGTACATCATAAAGAAAAATCAAGGCAGGAACTCAAAACAAGTATCTGGAGACAGGAACAGAAGCGGGAACCATGGAAGAATGCTGCTTGCTAGCTTGCTTTCTCCATGACTTACACAGATTTCTTTCTTAAACATCTAGATCCACCGGCCCACCTGTCTAGGAACCTGGGCAGGCATTAAAAGGTCCCACAGTGGAGTAGACCCTTTATACTTGCCTTCAGGCTAATCTGATGGAGACATTTTTTTCAGTTTAGGTTTCCTCTTCCCAGATGACCCTTGTTTATGTTGACAAAAGGCAAGCAAAACAATTTCTGAAAGAAGTTCTATAGTGTGTCCAGAGCCACCCAGCTCCCAGCTTCTTGTAATTGAGTGACTGACAGCATCCAATGCAGATATTTTACGTACCTAGTACCACATTGCAACATGGACCCTTACTGTGCTTGTGCGTGTGCTTAAGAATTATTAACACAATTATGGAAGCAGAGAAATTTTATACCCTGATCTCCTTTCTGTACGCTTCAGCCCAGGAGACTGTTCCAGTGAGAATCAGATGGGCAGTCATGGAAATTGTAGTTTGAGCACAAAAGGATGAGTCGAACAGGGAGAGGGAGTTCTCACTGAGATGCTCCTCCCATCTCTGGTGCAGCAGGTGTTTGCTTGCTGTCAATCAGCCCTGCTTCCAGGCTGCAGCAGTGGAGACAGAGCACATGACCTAAAATATTTACTCTCTGGCCCATTAGAGAGCAGCCTTTAGTCAACATGGTCCCAAGACACTGGATTTAAGAGTTTAATATGCACACACGTCACTTGGGAGATCTTGTTAAAATGTTGACTTTGATTCAGAGGTCAGGACCCAGTTTCAATTCCATCTAGATCCTCAGGGAGGCCATGCTGCTGGGTTGCAGGCTATGTTCTGTTTCCCAGTTTCCACTCTTGTCACAGCTCCTGACTACAATGTCTCAACCGTATGCCTAGATCAGTTTCTTTAGGTCCATTTAACTTAAATCCCATTAATTCTGCGCCTTCTGCAAACTGTACCAGTGGTGTGAATCATGTTTTCCAGTACAAAACTAGCACTAAATAAAATCCAAGTCTTTGGATTGATATATTGTTAGACAGTAGGGTTGAAATTTAAATGATAAAGCCCTTACACTAAAAACTATACCTCAATTATGAACTGAAAAAACTGCTCACTGTTCAAATTACCTGGTCACTGCAGAACTAAGAATATGATGTTAATTTCCCATCTTGATAATCTCATTTTTGGAATTTTCTTGAGGAGATATTGATAAATTGTAACAGTTAACCCTGTATGAAAGTTTACAGACTGTGAAAATGGTTTATTTTGCAATTAGGAGTCATGCATTTCAGCCTTTGAAAAGAATTATTTGAGTAGTTAAGTAAGATGAGGAACTTCTGCAGTCAAAAAATTAGTCAATTTATTTTGCTTTTTGCCTAATAAACAGAAATTTCTACCTGACTGTTTCTGTATATTCTGAGAATGAATGTAGTGTGATTGTGGGCTGCTTGAACAGTATCCTAGAGACATAAAAAGCAGTGTTAAGTGTTTGGTATTTCGAAAAGCCTCGTAGCGACTCTATCTCTACCTAAAATTATATACAACAATTTCACTGTCTAATACATTTAGATGCAATAAATGTAAATAAATACCCGTTTGATAAATGTGCCCAAAGAAATATTATAAAGAATTATATACATAACATTACTTCAGATCTTAATAAAGTATTTGAGCTCTAAATATTTTTAAGAGTCAAAATATTTTTCCTTTAATCAATGTATTATTTTTGGCTTTTTAATTTGTTGCTATTAATATTTTAATGTTGAAAGAATCCGGATCAGGAGGAAAAAAAGCACTCAGCTGCCTTGGCACAACACAGTTTGTCCACACGGTGGAGCCATGTGGCTAGATCCTGGAGACTCTTGCTTTATTGTACTCATTGTTGTGAAACAACTAATGGCAAACTCAACCAACCAAAATTCCTACATGCAGTTTTGACCGTTAATCTCTCACTGTGCCCACGGCAGGCTCATTCCAGCCAGTGGGTCTCCAACCTTGGCTGTGCACTAGCCTGGGCAGTTTTTTAAAGGACTTTACTGGGCTCCTTACCTCAAGGGAACAGAATCTTTCCACGGGACCAATTTTAAAAATCCACAAGTAGATCTATAATGAAATTGGTGCTGCAAACATTATTACTGTAAATACTTTTTAAAAAATTAAATCTAATTGCATCATATTTTTGGTATAAACTTTCGTTGGCTCCCCATTTACTCCACAATGTAATCGCCCTCTTTCTCATGATGAACAAACTGTAATGCCTGACCATTTCCTTTTTACTGTCCTCACCACCATCTCCTATTCCAGTCTGCGCAGACTTAGCCTACAGAATTGCTGTCAGGTTTCTAAACTCAGCAGATTTTTCTACACTTTAAGCTTGTACTTATATCCCCAACAATAAATACAGTAGGTAATAATTAATATTTATTGAATGGCACAATGAATAATGTCAACTGGCTTCCTCCTATTTAGGCCACGGATATTTATTCTGTCAAACACTTAACGAGTGTTTGCTTGCCTTCCAGTGTGTTGGAGTACAAAGTGTGGCATCTGAACAGCAGCAAATTTGGCATATATTTTAAAGACTCTGTCTTCTGCCAGCTGACTCAGTTTAGAGGCAACGTTTGAAACTTTCTTGAGAACAGCTGCTTCTCCATTGTCTCCTTTATCCCCTAAATTTCTTAACTCTAGCATTAGTGTTTAAAGCAACAGAATAGTGAGTAATAAATACTCCACGATGCTTTCTGAATGTGTGCAGCTTTGGAAAGCCGCTCAGGAACTTTTGCTCTGATAGATAGTAGTTCTCATCCTAGAAATGATGTCAGTGTGACTGCGCTTTATCATTGAGGTCGAATCTCCCTCCCTGCAACACACACATGATGAGGACTGATAAACACAAGGTTCCATGCTGGACAAGTGCTCTAACACCCAGCTTCACACTCTACCCTTTAAAAACATTGAAATAGGCTGTAAATCAGAGACATAAATCACTACATTAAGGAAAAATTTTAATATAAAATACTAATATATCTTCTTGCTGACATACTGATTAAAAGGCAATAATTACTTTTTTTCTTGAATAACCAGGTCAGGAAGGTAAAACTGCCTAAGGTACAGAAAAATCATGTGGCCTTAATTTCAGGGAAACAAGATATATTATAATTCTCTAATGATACAGAAACTGATAGAATGAAATATATATGTATGTATACATGTATACACATATTTCATTCTCTCAGTTCTATTTATAGGATTACCTTTTAATGCAGGCATGTCTTGACATAGTTTGAATAAACAGATGTCAATACTAGAACAAAATAATAATGTTCTGTCGTGCACACATATATAGTCTTCATAATAAGTCTTGTATAATGGCTTCTGGTGAATGAGTTTGCTTGAAGTTTTCAGGTTCTTGAAAACACACATTTCTGAAAATATTAATCATTGTTAAGAGTTCACATTTAGAGGAACATCTGTGATGCTGAAATCCATGAAGAGAATATGGACGACATTTATGTACAATAATAATCAAAGGGTTTTGCCTTCAAATATGCTGCTGAATCAATTAGTGTTTCTGTGACATTGAGTAGGCTTGACATGATTCTTTACTAAAGACAATAAGTACTAATGAATTCTATTTACTTGTTTATTTTCATATTTTGAGATAGGTTCTCATGAAGCTTAAGCTGACTTTAAATTTACTGTGTAGCTGACTAAGACTTTGAACTCTTGATCCTCCTGCCTAAAGTTTCAAGGTGCTGGGAACTTCATTTCTTTTGTTGACTATATTAGGAAATTCATACTGGGTGATAATGATATTTTATGGTTGATGATCCTTGAAAATTGGAATGTGTACAGGATGTATTTTGACTATGCAGATCAAGTATATATGTATTTGAACCTCAGTGTCATGCTCCTAAAGAGTAAAGAGCTTTTAAACATGTGGGTCTGGCTTCCTAGTTGGCATTCAAATTGCATACTTGGACAAGATTTCACCTTCTTACTTTATAAAATATAAACTAAAAATACCGACACAGCTACTACATAACTTTAAATGAAAAGGGCTTTACAATTGTTTAACATACTGTTGATAGATTTTGCTTTTTTTCTTTCTTTGTGGTCCCTTTTTTTTCTTCTGGAATTAGAATCCTACCTTTAGTAATGTTTGCTGATCATAGAACACTGTAATGTGGTATGTGTAAGGCAGGTTTAGAGTGTCAGCTCTACTTGCAATCTGTCCAGATTGTTAGTATTTCCAGAATGTTAGAGGATGATAGAAGACTCCTAGATCAAAGACAAGGGATTTCTCATAGCGCAATAGATAACAGTAAGCACCAGGATATTTGCATGATTCTCCTCGTTAAGTTCCTGAGACAGGCCAAACAGATATCTACACATACAGTGGTCTTCTGGAGAGGATCCAGAGACCAAGGGCTCAGTGTCTAGTTATAGAAATTACTTGACATCAGGGTTTATATAAGTTTTACAATCTGACACAGAGCAAGACCCATGCAGGACATGGCAGATATTCCCAAGAGTGCCCAGGCATTGCCACTTCTTCTTCATTCTAGGAATCATCTCTTTATATTCTTTTTTTATTAAATACATTATTTCTGGTGATTTTCTCATCTCTCACTGAAATAAAAAGGCTTTATCTAAGGTGATTACTCAAAATATATGGCTGGCTATAAGCTACATATTCTGAAAATGTAGATCTGACCCTGAAGTTTGCTTCCTTAGTTCTCATTATTCACTCCTCATGACTTTGCATTGTCCATAGTTTCTCCATGATTACTGGTGTCCAAAGACTCCCTTAACATTGCAGCTATTCTTTCTTGTTAAACACAAATATAAGATTTACCCAGACAGTGCAGAAATTATGAACATGTATTTTTCTACTAATATTAAATTTACCATTTGGAATTTTACAGCATTAACCTAGGACTACATCCATTCCAATCCTATCTTTTCCTTTTTTAAATGTAGGGTTTTTTTTTTTTTTAGAATTTCATACATGACTACATGACTATTGTATTTGCATCTTTTCCTTCCCTTTTTCTCCCCCAAGTTCAACTACTTTCCTATTCCTTCCACTCCTCAAATTCATGACCTCTTGTTTATTTATTACTGTCATATATACATATGTATATATAATGTATGTATGTGTGTATGTATGTATATATGTATGTATGAACTTAAGAGTTCATCTGGTGTTGCTCAGATGTACATGGGTTTAGGACTGACTGGGATTGGATAACTTTGCAGGAGCTCATCCCTAAAGAGACTGATTCTCCTTCTCTCAGTGCCATTATTTCCTATAGCTATTTGTCCTAAAGGTAAAAGATAAAAATGTGACACTATTGTGGTATTTGGGGTGTCTTACCAGGCCAGTCATGGTTGTGATTCATAGGGTGTACAGATGAGAAGGACCATTGATTGCCTTTCCCCCTTGGCAACTTGTATATCACCCTCAGATACGGTGAGGATTAGTTCTCAAGAAGGAGGCTTCCAGGTACGGTCCACCTTGATTCCTCCAAGAACTAGGTCCAAAGTATGAGGTATTTTCAGCAACAGGATCTTACCTTCAAGTTCTGAGAGGCAATCAATAGTAAAGGTGTGATGGATATTCTTGGTTGACTACATCTGGAATTAACTGAAATCCAAAAGTGAAATCATACACCTATGAGGAAGTTTTGCTTACTTTGAAGTAGGAAAATTGACTTCTAATCTGGATCTTTGAAGTAGAAAGCCCAACCTTTAGTCTGGATCTTGAGATGGGAAGACACACTTTTAATTCAGATCTTGATCAGGCAAAATCCACCTCTATTCTGGATCATGCTTTCTTCTGGAAAGCCTATATAAGGACATCAAAAAAGAAAGACTTTGTTCTTTGCTTACTTGCTTTCATCTTGCTAACAAGCCCATTCCTTCACTGACACTAAAGCTTAATTTTTGGAGATTCTGGTGTATACTAAAGATGAGCTGAGACATCCAGCTTCATAACTGAATAACTACTGGATTCTTGAACCTTGCATTCATAGTCAGCCATTGCTGAATTATCTGGACCACAGCCTGTAGGTCATTCTAATAGACTCCGTGTGTGTGTGTGTGTATGTGTGCATTCACATATATATGAATACATAACATATATGAATATAAATTCACTGTGTGTGTGTGTTCTGTTACTTTCTTGTGCTTGGTACTGAGGTTTTTGTTAGTTTATGGCTCCTGAAAGAGCATTGTATGCCATTTACACTCACACATATAAGCATTTTTACTTATACTTATAAAATAATATATTACATTTACTATGACATTTTCAAACACCTTTAGTGTTGTTTATCTTTCCTTCCTTCTCCTTTTGTATTACTCTCCCCATTCCCAATTAGATTCCCGCCTCCCATCTTTTGTTATATTTTCCCATTCATATTACCTGTGTCCTGATATTCCCCTCTCTAAAACTTCTTCAGTCCATGGTGCCTTTCCACTTTGTTAGCATCTCTGGTTACATCAAATTATATAATAAAATCTAAATCTTTAGAGCTAGGACATATGAACAAGAGGGAATATCTAATGGCTGCCTTTCTAGGTCTGGGCTACCTTACTCAATACAATATATCTTTAGGTCAAAATCACTATATTTCTAAAATGTTATTTCTTTAAACTGCGAATGTCTTTCTTTCTTCTGCATATTGTCACTATAAACAATAGGGAATATTTTTAGGATATAGTACAAAAGGAGAAAAAATGATCAATATGTTCAAAAAGTCTATTCCAGAAGCTCTTTACATCAGGTTTATCAAGGCAAGGGTGGATATCAGTGCAAAACTCTTATAATATATGAATGTGACCATACCCAGAGAACCACCTGATAAATTGTATGGAGACAGTAGAAGGATAGGTGATTGTCCTAACGGTCTGTAGCTAAGAATACATGGACTAAAGTCCATTAAACCAAAGCTGAAACTGTAGTTAGCACTGAGATGAATGATAGATATATACATAGTTCAAGTCCAGTGTCTAGGAGATTCTTTATAGCTTAGAGTTCTAAATCTCTTATAATGATGACAGAGTCAACCCATCTATTGCTAGTTAGTGCCATTCTGGAATCTCTCCCATTCTTCTACAGATGAAAATGATATGCTAACCCCTAGAAGAAATCTACTCTCTAATTTATTCTAGAACAGAAAATCAGCTAACACATTACAGAAAAATAATATTTCACCAATGTGAGTCCTATAGTCTATTATGCCCTTGGACTGAGCTTGTGCCCTGGAGGGAGATCGGAAGACTTCACCTAAGTGGAGAAATGGACAGCAAAGCAAACGGTTGATTTGAACTTTTAGACTTAAACTTTTTACACTAAGCTCTACTTCTTCTTTCAAACCTCATTACACTTATAGTTACACATTAATTGAAAAAGTTTCTTTTAAACTGCTAATATTTACCCAATAGTTTGATACTGTATTTTATTCAAGAAAACAAAGAATTTCCTTTGATTGAGATGAGACCTGACAAGTGATTCAACTCAATACAAAGTATCTTGGTTGGGCTTTCTAGTGCTATGAAGAGACCCCATGACCATGGCAACTCTTACAAATAAAACATTGAATTGGCCTGGCTGGCTTACAGTTCAGAGGTTTGGGCCATTATCATCATGGCGGGGAGAATGGCAGCATGCAGGTAGACATGGCACTGGCTACATCTTGATCAGAAGGGAATAGGAAGGAGACTGAGACACTGGGTGGTACCGGGCATATCTGACACCTCAAAGTCTGCCTCCACAGTCATACATTTCCTCCAACAAGACCGACCACACCTATGCCAACAAAGCCACACCTCCTAATAGTACCATGTTCTTTGGGGGCATTTTCTTTCAAACCACCACAGGAAGTGTTCCAGTTTTCAATCCTGTTTAAATACATGTATTTCTTAATTTTCCAGCTTTGAATGCATGATACACATAATCTTCACTTGCTAATTAGTGTTTATAGTTTATGAGTTTCTTATAATTCTTTTGAGGGGGGTTGGAGTGTTGGGGTTGATAGAGGGTTTCTCCATGTAGTCCTGGTTCTGAACCTTACTCTGCAGACTGAACTAGTTTGGAACTTAGAGATATGCCTGCCTCTGCCTCCTGAGTGCATGTATTAAAGGTGTGCTCTAACATCTGGCTTATAATTCTTAGTCTGTTAAACTATTAGATCAATGTGTATTTTGATATAGTTTTTTGTAATAATGTTTTTTTTATTTTTATTTATTTATTTTTTATGGTGAAAAAGTGTATTTTTAGAATTAGCCGGCTGGGCTCAGTTTAGATGATTCCAATTTTGTTGGCAACATCCAGAGCATCATAATCAGGAGCCAACCGAACATATGCCTTCTTCTCTCCGTCGGGCCTTATGAGGGTGTTGACTTTGGCCACATCGATGTCATAGAGTTTCTTCACAGCCTGTTTGATCTGGTGCTTGTTAGCCTTGACATCCACAATGAACACAAGCGTGTTGTTGTCTTCTATCTTCTTCATGGCTGACTCGGTGGTCAGGGGGAATTTGATGATGGCATAGTGGTCAAGCTTGTTCCTCCTGGGCGCGCTCTTCCGGGGGTATTTAGGCTGCCTTCGTACCCGCAGGGTCTTGGGCTGCCGAAAGGTGGGCGATGTGCAGATCTTCTTCTTTTTGTGGCTGTGGACGCCTTTCAGCACTGCCTTCTTGGCTTTCAAGGCCTTCGCTTTAGCTTCGGCTTTGGGAGGGGCAGGAGCTTCCTTCTTCGCTTTCGGCGCCATCTTGACGAAAAGGTAATAATGTTGTTTTACTTTCTCATCCTAAAAGTTTAGGAAAACTGAATATAGGTCATACAAATAGCTGCTGTAGAAGTTAAGGAATCTAAGGTGAATAACTGAAGGTTGTCCAGGGTTACATGTTTGATGTCAAAGCCATGAACAGAACCAGGCTCAACGGATTCCTCATCTGATGCTCTTGTCCTTTGGTACTACCCCAAGCACACCTACCATGATAAAGATAGAATTTATTCTGGGTTTCTTTCCATAGTTACATCTCAGGAAAGATAACATGTCATTTTTCTTTTTTTTTTTGATGCCTCCACTTCTTCAAGGGAATATAACTTTAATATTCAGTTGTGAATATTAAATACATTTATTAAACATGATATATGACAAGAAATCTATATCCTACATTCAAATTTATACTGTTATTCAACATCCTGATGTATGTGTCAATTCAGAGAATACAATGGATCACCTTTTAACTACCCAAGTCTCATAGTTCTTAGGACTGCAGGCAGGAAGCTTCTGCAGCTTGTCAAACTTGATGCCCCCATGCCCCTTTATTAATCTTGAGCAAAGAACAAGAAGTACTACTGCCCTTATATGGTTGGTAACTGATAAGCAGACATCTGCTCCACACTTTCAAAAGAACTGATGCTGTCATAACCTGCCCCCAGGGTTCCAGCAGGGATTCCTGACATTCTACATGAGACTCCCATAAAGTGATAGGTTCATTATGATCTCTCAGATGTGCAGGCAGACTTTACACAGCTAGGTGAACAGCTCTGAACAGTGCATTCTGGAGTTTGGAAAAATTGAACTGATTCTTTTCTGTCCGTCATTAAGCATTAGCAAACCATTTGCTTAAGTTCATTTGTGCTCAAACCAACTTTTGTCCTTCAGAAAAACTGCAAATGAACACTTGTTCACCTTTGTCTTGAAATAACTTAAAGCACTCATTAACTGGGGTACATATTTTAAAAATCTCGAAGGCTGTACCAAAAATTTTTGTGATTATATCCATTTATCTATAGAGGACTGATGGAAAAATCTAGGAAGAGAAATTCAACTGCACATACTATTCTTTTCTAATTCTTCTCATCTTTCATTTTCTTATTATAACAGATCAAGTTTTAAAATGTTTTCACAGTATCTCATGTAGCACAAGGATGAAGATAAATGAAAGGTATTGACACACTTTAGAAAAGTATTGCGGTAAGGCCTTGGACTTGAGAGATGATTAGGTGTAAAAGTGCTTGCCAATGCAAATTCAATGACCTGAGTTTCAATTCCTGCAACACTCATGAATGTAGGAGAGAACTGGTATCACAAAGTTGTCCTCTGACTACCATGCATGTTATAGTACACACACACTCACACACACTATATATACACACTCATCACATACACAAAGAGATAAAAAACTACACACACAAACAAATTAAATGAAATTTTAAATTGTCATTCATGCATTTTAGATTCATTCAGGGAAATGATCATACCTATAAAATGCCTCTGCATATGGTATGTTTGATAAAGTGTTGCAGGCCTAATATGGTCATACTCCTACTGTGGCAGCAAAACCATTAAAAACAATTAGAAATTGGCATCAAAGAGGTTAAGAAAATTGAAAGGGAGAGTGAACTTCCAATGTGTACATTAGGTATTACTTTCACTGTGCTAAGAGAAAGTACCCAGGAATTTCTACAGATCCTGAATGGCCTGGTGGAGAATAGTTCATTTCTTCTGCCCTCTTTTGAAACAGTAATATATAAGCAAAAGATCTTAAGAAAAAAATACCCAAACCCCAGCAGCACAGACATTAAGGGCATCATTGAATAAATGGGACTCCTGAGACTGAGAAGCTTCTGTAAAGCAAAGGACACTGTCACTAAGACAAAAAGGCAACCCACTGACTGGAAGAAGATCTTCACCAACCCCGCAACTGACAAACGTCTGATCTCTAAAATATATAAAGAACTCAAGAAAATAGACCATAAAAGGCTAATCAACACAATTATAAAATGGGGCACTGAGCTGAACAGAGAATTCTCAACAGAAGAAGTTCGAATGGCCAAAAGACACTTAAGGTCATGCTCAACTTCCTTAGCGATCAGGGAAATGCAAATCAAGACAACTTTAAGATACCATCTTACACCTGTCAGAATGACTAAAATCAAAAACACCAATGATAGCTTTTGCTGGAGAGGTTGTGGAGAAAGGGGTACACTCATCCATTGCTGGTGGAAATGCAAACTTGTGCAACCACTTTGGAAAGCAGTGTGGTGGTTTCTCAGGAAATGCGGGATCAACCTACCCCTGGACCCAGCAATACCACTCTTGGGAATATACCCAAAAGATGCCCTATCATACAACAAAAGTATATGTTCAACTATGTTCATAGCAGCATTGTTTGTAATAGCCAGAACCTGGAAACAACCTAGATGTCCTTCAATGGAAGAATGAATGAAGAAAGTATGGGATATATACATATTAGAGTACTACTCAGCAGTAAAAAACATGACATCTTGAATTTTGCATGCAAATGGACGGAAACAGAAAACACTATCCTGAGTGAGTTAAGCCAGACCCAAAAAGAGGAACATGGGATGTACTCACTCATATTTGGTTTCTAGCCAAAAATAAAGGACATTGAACCTATAATTCGTGATCCTAGAGAAGCTAAATAAGAAGGTGAACCCAAAGAAAAACATATAGGCATCCTCCTGAATATTAACCTTCATCAAGCGATGAAAGGAGACAGAGACAAAGACTCACATTGAAGCACCGGACTGAAATCTCAAGGTCCAGGAGCAGAAGGAGAGAGAGCACGAGCAAGGAACTCAGGACCGCGAGGGGTGCACCCACACACTGAGACAATGGGGATGTTCTATCTGGAACTCACCAAGGCCAGCTGGCCTGGGTCTGAAAGAGCATGGGATAAAACCAGACTCGCTGAACATAGCGTACAATGAGGACTGCTGAGAACTCAAGAACAATGGCACTGGGTTTTTGATCCTACTGCACGTACTGGCTTTGTGGGAGCCTAGGCAGTTTGGATGCTCACCTTACTAGACCTGGATGGAGGTGGGTGATCCTTGGACCTCCCACAGGGCAGGGAACCCTGATTGCTCTTAGGGCTGACGAGGGAGGGGGACTTGATTGAGGGAGGGGGAGGGAAATGGGTGGCGATGGAGGGGAAGAGGCAGAAATCTTTAATAAATAAATTAATTAATTAAAAAAATACCCAGACTAAGTATTGTGAGACAAAAATATCTTCCCACATCTCACTGAGTTTATTTTCTGTCGGCCATCTACTACTGGGCATTGTGGTGAGAGCTTGTGTTCACCTCTCTCGGTCCTCGGACCCCATCTGACTTATACCAATGTAGAACCCTTGTTTTCTGCCAAAGTCTTTTTGTGTTCATACATGTATCAGTGTTATTTTGTCCAGGCCTCATTTCCTTGGTGTCTTCCATTCCCACTGGCTCTTACAATCTTTTTTCCTCTCTTCTGCAAAGTTTTCTTAGCCCTGAGGGGAGGGATTTGATAGAGACAGTCTAAGAATTAGTGTTCTAAGGTCTCTCTCTCTGCACCTTGTCTAGCTATGGGGGTCTGTATTTGTTCCAATACATTGCAGGAGGAAGCTTCTCTGGTGAATAATGAGCAAGATGTTGATCTATGACTATAACAGAATGCTATGAGGAGTCATTTTATTTGTTCATTCCTTTAGCAGAAGAGTAATATTTGTTTTTCTCCTAAGACCTATTTAGTCTCAGGTTCTTGGCTACCCAGACAGTGCCCATCTCAGGAGGGCCTAAATTTCAGATAGTAGTTGGTTACTCCTACAACATTTGTATCACTATTGCACCAGTGTATCTTTTAAGCAGGTCAGCATTATAAATCAAAAGCTTTATAGAAGTGTTGGTTTTTACCATTCATCTTTGGTAGGTAGAGTGTTTTTTCTTATACCCTGAACAGTTGTCTGTAGGAGTGAAGGCTACAGGTAGGCACCATCTTGGCTTCTCTACATTCATTAAGTTATGCAAGTGCTGTCTTTAGCAAGTAGGCCATACCACCAATTTGTGTTGTGCAATAGCCTTGGCAATTGTTTGGTTGTATGGGGGATTTCTTCTTCCCCATTCTATTAAAAAATAGATTTTCTTATATACTATATCCTGATAATGGTTTCCCCCTTTCTTCTCCTCCAAGTTCTTTCCATCTCCCCTCCCTTCCAGATCCACTCCCTTCTTTTCTTTCATTAGAAAAAGGTGGGATTCTCAGAAGTAACAACAAAACATAACAAAATAAACCATGACACTGAACTTGAACAAGGCAAATCAACAAAAGGAAAGGAACCCCAAGAGAAGGTCCAAGAATCAGAGAACCACTTCTCCATACACTCAGGAGTTCCATAAAATACTAAACTGAGCGGGAAGTGATGGTATATGCCTTTAATCCCAGCACTCGGGAGGCAGAGGCAGGCAGATCTCTGTGAGTTTGAGGTCAGCCTGGTCTACAAGAGCTAGTTTAAGGAGAAGCTCGAAAAATTACTACAGTTAACTCTCCCATAGCCACACTGATGAATATCTTGCATATCACCACAGAACCTTCATCTGGCAAGGGATGGAGATTGAGACAGAGACCCACATTGGGGCACTGGACTGAGCTCCCAAAGCCCAGATGAAGAGCAGAAGGAGGGAGAACATGAGCAAGTAAATCAGGACCGCAAGGGGTGCATCCACCCACGGAGATGGTGGGGACTGATCTAATGGGAGCTCACCAAGGCCAGCTGGACTGGGTCTGAATGAGCATGTGATCAAAATGGACTCTCTGAATGTGGCTGACAATGAGGGCGGACTGAGAAGACAATGATAATGACACCAGGTTTTGATTCTACTGCATGTACTGGCTTTTTGGGAGCCTAGTCTGTTTGGATGCACACCTTCCTAGACCTGGATGGAGTTGGGAGGGGGGCTTGGACTTCCCACAAGGCAGAGTACCCTGACTTCTCTTATGTCTGGAGAGCGAGGGGAGGAGGAGTGGGAGGGAAATGGGAGGATGGGAGCAGGTGGAAATAAAAAAGAAAAAAAGAAGAAAAAAAACTACAATTTAACCTTGTCTCAAACCTCCCCCCCCCAAAAAAAAACCCTAAACTGAAAGCTGTAATATATGCACAGAGGACCTAGTGCAGACCCATGCCAGCCCTGAGCTTGCTGCTTCAGTCTCTCTGAGTTCATATGACTTTTGCTCAATTGTTTTAGAGGGCCTTGTTCTCCTGGTGTCCTTCATCTTCTCTGGCTCTTACACTCTTTCCATCTCTTCTTCCATGGGGTTCCCTTAGCTCTGAGGGATGGGACATCTCCTTTAGAGCTATGTGTTACAAAGTCTCTCTCTCTCTGTCTCTCTCTCTCTCTGTCTGTCTGTCTCTCTCTCTGTCTCTCTCTCTCCATGATGTCTGCTGTAGGTCTCTGTATTTGTTGTCATCTGCTGCAGGAGGAAGCATCTCAGATGATGACCGAATAAGGCACTGATCTATGAGTATGGAAGAATATTATTAGGAATCATCTCACTGTCACTTTTCTTTTTTAGGACAGTAACATTTGGCTTTACTATAGGTCTCTGGGCTATCTAGTCTCTGATTCTTGGTCACCCAGGTAGTGTTGGGTACAGATTCCATCTTGTGGAGTAGATCTTAAGTTAAATCAGACATTGGTTGGTTATTCGCCACAATTGACCCAGCATATTTTACAGGCATGACAGATTTACATCAGCGGTTTTGTGGCTAAGTTATTGTTTATGCTTCTACTTAGGTAGCCTGCAGAGTACCTTCCCAACTGAAGGCACTAGAGCACAGGGGTGAGAGTTCTATGTAGGTATCAGCTTGACCTCTCCATGTTCAATGAGCTGTGTAGATGTTGTCTTTAGCAATGGGGTCTTGCTGTCAGTTAGTGGAGATCAATCTATTCTTCTGACAACAGTCAGTGATATTTGTCCAGAAAGTTGTCCATTTCTTGGCTTGCTCTTCAGGCTCACTTTCATCTACTTTTCTTATATCTCAATGGACTATTTATCAAGGGGTGGTACTTCCCATAGTAGGCTGCCCCTCCACATCAGTCATCAATCAAGAAAGTTCCCCACAGGTTTTCCCACATGCCAATCTGGTAGAGGCATTGTCTCAGTTGAGGTTTCCTATTCCTCTTCCCAGATGACCATAAATGATCATCAAACTGACAAAAAATTAAGAAGCACAATTTTAAATTTAAAAAGTCAGTTGTTTCTTTAGCTGCAAGCAATCAAACAAAAGTGCAGGGTGTATTGTTGTTAAAAAATGTCACTGTCTTCTTTTCTGGGCATGGACATGGACTGGGAGAAAGGTTTGATTCTTCTAGTTAACAATTGTAAACCTTTCTTTTTCTTAAGCTATGTATATGAAGATAATACTGTAATGTAGGGATGTTGGAAAATAAAGCCTCCTTGTGTGCTTAAGAGCATAAAATATGCATTAGTCTTTATACTGAATTTCAGATATGAAACAAGCACTCTCCAAACACAACCGTAGCAAAAGAGTAGAGCAATTATATTGATTTATTAAACACTGAACTTATGTTTAATTTTCAAAATAATAAGAACAAAGAAGTAATACGTTGAGACTTAAAAAGCCCAAGTTGTCTGAAAAATCTCTGAAGTTGAAGAGTACTTATTTTTCTATTCTTCCTTACTTTTTATAGAAATATTACCCTTTAATTTATTTAATTTTTGACATGCAAAACATGGAAAGAGCAAGAACATTGACTAGCTGACAAATGTCAGGGCAAAAATAAGATGTAATTATAGCTTCAGATGCTGTCTAAATTCCCCATAGCAAGTAACACAAGTCTCTGCAATCAGGGCCAAATAAAACCTAAATTCATACATGGGCAAAAGATAGAGAATAACTTTGATATTATATCACCAATCACACCTTTGAGAATTTAAGAAAAATGCAACTAAATTTGAGATTTTCATCATTTTTAAAATTCTAGAAGCAAATAAGACGTAAAGTATAAATTTTTCACCAAGGCAGTCATTTTAGAAACGTCTATTTCAGCTATTCTATCAGTGCTTGGTGTAACTGTACATCCTTCAACATCTCCCCCCCCCCCGCCGCAGAATTAATGTGCTATTTGTGTGAAAAACTCTTGCCCTTTAAGGGATTGATATTATGACTACATTTACTTTTGAGTGTTTTTCAAACAAGCTTCTAAAAATATTTTAACTTTCAGGTAGTGTTTTTCACATCTACAGAGCTGCTTTTAAAAATGGTCTGGGCTCATTAATCAGTTGGAATGTTTTCAGTTTCTGGTACAAGGTAATTCATAAGCATACCTTGGAAAAATAATTTAAAGACTAAAATCAAATATATTTTGAATCTTTTTTTTTTTTTTGGATTTTTTGAGACAGGGTTTCTCTGTAGCTTTTGGTTCCTGTCCTGGAACTATCTCTTGTAGACCAGGCTGGCCTCGAACTCACAGAGATCCACCTGCCTCTGCCTCCCGAGTGCTGGGATTAAAGGCGTGCGCCACCACCGCCCGGCTATTTTGAATCTTTTAAGCTGTTCATTAACGTGGGTGATTAGTACATGTTAATTGCCTAGGAAATGTTGTCATATAATTCTAATTTCAATAACTACTATGCTTGACAAGTGATTTCTGCCCCAAACATATATGTGAAATAATAGTTTTCAGTCCAGGAATTGTTTAAGCAAAGGCCCCATGGTTAGACAATATCTCTAGGCAAACCAGGAACATTAGTGGGGAACTTAGCACAGTTTTTCTTCTTAACATTTTATTTTGAAAAAAAAAATCAATCCAATAGACTATCCCTATAATAATAAGTCAACCCTAATGCCCCTTGTAACACTGGCCTAGCTGTTTACATAATTATTAATGTTTCATTATTCTGAGGCATTCGCAAAAACTGTGAAATTTTTTCCCTCACTATTTTTGAATTTATCTCCTAAGTAGCAAAGACATTCTTCTGTATGAGAAAAGTTTGATCATGGCAGGAAATTTAATAATAACACATTATAATGAAGGGTACAGTCTATATTCAAGACCCCTACTTGCCCTCCTTATGTCCTTCATAGATATACATTAAAAATCAGGATCTGAGCAAAGATCTTGCAATGTGTAAACTTGCCTTCTTTTATTTTTCCTTCTATATTACTAAACATGTTTATCAGGAGTAGAAATTCCCTGGTAGTATTCTTGGGCTCGCTTATGTATATTATTGTAGAAGGAGCGGCCGGTTGCATTCCTGGCGCCCGGCCATCCGCATGGCTAGCTTTACACCCGAAATAACAACACACAAGTTGTATTCTTTTAAACACTGCTTGGCCCATTAGCTCTAGCCTCTTACTGGCTAACTTTCACATCTTGATTAACCCATTTCTATTAATGAGTGTAGCACCACGAGGTGGTGGCTTACCGGGAAGGATCTTAACCTGTGTCTATCTTGGAGAGAAGAGCTATAGCGTCTGCCTCATTGCCTTCCACCCAGCATCCTGTTCTGTTTCCTCTGCCTACCTAATTTTCTGTCCTATCAAAGGGCCAAAGTAGTTTATTTATTAACCAATGAAAGTAACACATAGACAGATGACCCTCCTCCATCAAATTATCATATCACCTGCAAATAGAGAAAGTTTGGCTTCTTCCTTTCCAATTTGTATCCCCTTTGCTGTAGGAACTCCTTCAGCCAGTAGCCTTTAAGATACAAGCTTACTTTGGTGTCAACAAAACGTGTGCACATGCTCTGTCTTCCAGCTGCTGTATTCGGTTCCTATTCCCCATTCCTGGAGAGGACTGTGATCTATGAGGCTACCCCTAAATAAATAACCCTTTATTAGCCTCAATTCTGAGCTAGTGTGGGATTATTTTGAAATGCCCATATCATCATCTGGTGCCCAATGTGAATCCCAACTCCACACCTACTGGGTAGACTGGCCTAAAAGGCCCAAAAAGTTTGTGTCCCAGAAGGTCTCCCACCTCTGCCTACCTGGCTTGATTTCACCCACTAAGGGAATTTTGCAGAAATCCCACCACAATGGAGCTAAGCTTGGCAACTTAGAAATTCCAGGCTCCTGCATGCTTCCCCCACCCCTTACCTCTTTCCCTGCCACATGGTGACTTGTGATGTGCTTGCACAACTTCCAGTCTGTGTTCCCTGCTCACAGACCCTGGGCTTCTTGATCCAAAAAAAATCTCGCCCCATGTACTGAACTTATTTAATTGCTCTTAAGAAAAGACCAAAACATATTTGTCAGTATTTAACCAGGCATCAACATGTGGAACCAAAGTGGCATGGGACTGTTCATGCCACCGCCAATCACTTCTCATCGCCACATAACTGCAACCACAACACCTGCTGGCCGATAAAGATTATTATACCTACAACAATTTACCAAAATCTCATAGCAAAGGTAACTATTTGATTAATAAATAAATCAATAAATTTGAAAGTTATATAATGACAAACAATATTACCACCCAGGAATTTAATAACCTTTTTGCTTATACTATTAATGGTATTCTGCAAGGCTGATATGGTTTTCCTGATACATCCATTTATTGGATATTGGGATGTAGTTTTTGTCTTCACATCATATCTTTTAGAAAATGATTTGATAACAGAGCCAAGAGTCAAGCACTTTTAGAAATGCTACAGTATTTACAGACTAGTAATGAAGAGCTAACTGACAGGATTAATACCATTGAAAATCAAAAATTAGCTGAAAAATTAATACTATTGAAAAGGATAACATTAATTTGACAAACAAAATTCAATCCATGTCAAAGGGTTCTGAGAAATTATCTAAAAGAATTCATGCTGTTGAATTTGATAATCAAAATCTGTTAAAAAGTAATGATAGGTTAGCAGAAAAAGTATCTCAATCTGCACACTATTCAACTAATGTCCAATAATGAGATGTTAACTTTAAAGGAAAAACAACTTTATATCTGGAATCACATGTGCAGAATGAGGACTGGAGGCTAGGTGCCTTAATGAAATCACTAGAAATATGGACAGGCCAAGAGAGTCAGCTTTACAAAAGAAAGTAGTAAAAAGATTTGAAATGATGGAGGAAATTATCAGAACTGATGGACAGGGAGAGAAGGTTAAAAAAAAAAAACAGGGTTTAACATCACTAGTACGTGTCAGAGACAGACGTGCCAAAACTTTGCTGGTAGGCCACAACCTCATGGTGATGCACAGATGAATGGAAGTGGGTTTAATTAAGATGTAAGAATTAGCCAATAAGCTAGAGTTTATGGGCCAAGCAGTGATTTAAATAATACAGTTTCCTTGTGATTCTTTTCGGTCTGAGCTGTTGAGCAGCTGGGAACCAACAGGGGGCCTCCTTTAACAAATTGGCACACCAACGTGGGTAACTACATCCACATAAAAACCCAAGAAAGCTTAAAAAGGAATTTTAGACACAAAAGAACAGAGTTAAGCTTGGCTTCTTTGTAGCTAGCATTTTGTTGGAGGTGTGCTGCAGCTCCTTTAAGAGAGGTCTTCCTGACTAAGCAGTAACAACAAAAAAAAGCTGCACAGCTTTGAAATGCTCTTTCAGGAAACCGGGCATTTTAATGGGGTTTGTAAGAAACGTGTTACAAACTGCTTAATGGCTCGACATAGACTAACTGCATACTTGGAACTATGGCAATGTTCATGGCTTGCAAAGGCGGTGAAAGGATTTCCACCATGTTGGACTGTGTGAATCAAGCAGGTAGGAACATATATACCCTAGTAATGCCACAGTTCAAGTTCATAAGAAGCGCTTAGCATTTTAAGAAGCAGTCTTGGTCAGAAAATAATTAAAAATACACAATAAAGACAAATTTAGATGGAAAAGACCTCTAAGTGGGTCACAGTGTTAGATAAATGTGTGTAGACTTGCGAGAGAGAAGAAAAAGAATATAGACAGTTTTAAAGAGAAGTAAATCATTTTTTAAGGTAAAGTCTTTAAAGAGACAGAGTAAGACAGTCATAGATTAAAACAAGTAAAGAAAAAAATAAGCCACATAAAGTTAGAGAATACACAGAGAGTCTGGGTTATGTATATTATTGTGTTTTCTTTGAATTTTTTGACTGTAGAGAGATATTTGATACTGAGGACTGTTAAGCCAAGCTAACATATATATTGTAAAGGTATCTTGAATTTAAAATATGGGTCTAAGGATATGTTGCTTTGGAAAAGAGGTTCTTCTTTTGTTTCCACAGAAGATGAGAACCTGTGGACTGTTTCCAGACTAATGTATTTTATGGACCAAGAACCCCTGAAAGGTTGCCTTCAACACCCCTCAAAGTATTACTTTACACAATAAACAGCAGGAAGAAGTTTGGAGAAAAGAATGCCTATATTCCAAAATATTGTTTATAAGTTCTTATTTATATTTAAAGGGAGATATGCTATAGAGATGGATACTTTGCATTGGTATGGATCTTGGTTTATTGATATAAATTTGAGGTCAATTCTGCTATATTTCTGCCTTTAATTAAGGTATTGTGTGTAGCTCATTTAAAAATTTAATATATAATTAAGAAATATAAATTAATAATCATCTATAATAGTCAAGCTTGTAGTCATGTTAGTTACAATATATATATTTCAATTAGATAGGTATTCTTCAAATCTTTCAGAGACCTTCAGAATATGGCATTTAAAATGTTTTAAGAATTTAGGACTTTTCATGACAGTGAGACACATCTGATCCTGGCAACACCAATTACTTCAAGAGTAAGAAGGGCATTGAAGAGGTTCCTTATGGAATTGGTTAGCTATTTGGGCAAGAAACTGCTCTTGCCTGGACTGCTTGATGAAATGGACATGCATGACCTGAAGAGAAATGACTGCTGAACTTGCCTAAAGGTGAGATAATCCTTCAGGGTTCCTGCTTCATGAAAGAGTTTCCCAGACATTCTGTAGGACACAGAAAAATGTGACTGAAAACTGCCAATATAGGTAGAACTGTCTTTGAAATTTCCTGCTTCCTGGAAAAGTCTGCTGGATACTATGGGCCTGTAGGCTAAAGATGGATGCCCCAACGGTACAGAAAAAAACTTTGGGTGACTGTCTAGGCAATGAGATGTCTCTATCATTCTAAAGTTTTGGAAGTTGCTTATAATGCACTTCCTGTTTACTTAGGTAATATTATATCTTTCTGGAGTCTTTGGTGGAGTTGAAGAATAGTTATAGTTTCCTTAGTTATGATAAAAGATAAAGTGGATATAAATATTTTAACTGTAATTCTTACTTGAGACCTGTTTTGTTATATGTAATTTTACTATGTTAAAGTTAAAAAACTTCCTTTTTTTATTTAAACAGAAAAGGGGAGGTGATGTGGGATTCTCCTCTGTATGCTGTGAATATCATTGGTTAATAAAGCTCTGCTATAGAGCTAGGTGGGGAAAACTAAACTGAATGCTGGGAGTAGGGAGATGGAGTCAGGAAGAAGCTATGAAGATGCCACCAGAGACAAATAAACTGAAACTTTGCTGGTAGGCCATGATGCCGTGGTGATACACCGATGGAGATGGGTTAAATTAAGATGTAAGAGCCAATAAGAAGCTAGAGCTAATGGACCAAGCAGTGATTTAAATAATACAGTTTCTGTATGATTATTTTGGGACTAAGCGGCTGGGATTGAAACAATTGGTTTCCTCCAACAAAATTGCAAAGAAAAGATTCTGTCAATTACCTAGGTTGTAAAATAGGTTTACAGAAAATTAGGACACAAAAGGCACAAATCCGAAGAGAACAATTGGGTACTCTTAATGACATTCAAAGACTGTTAAGAGATATTCCAATCTACAACCAGCTATTGGGATAACACCTGATCTAATAATTTATTTAAACAAAACCTTAGATGGTGACAAAGACTAAAATAGAAAAAATTGACTGTCATTGAAAAGAAATTACAGGATGCTCATGTAGACAGAGTGAATCCAAATGTTAATTGCATTCTAGCCATATTGCTTTCTAGAATTTTTCCTACAAGAATTTTAATGCAAAGGGAAGATATTAGAATGGATCTTTTACCACATAAACCAAGTAAAAATTAAAAATTTATGTGGAAAAATAAATATCTTTGAATTAATTATAAAAGGAAAATTGAAACATTGCCAACTTGTAGGAATAGGCTCAGCAAAGATTATAGTACCTTTTACTACTTACGAATTAAAAATTATGAGAAGACAATGAATCATGGCAAGAGTTTGTGCTAACTTTTTAGAAAAGATTAATAGCAATTATTACAAAAGTGATAGAATTAAACTTATAAAAAGAACTACTTAGATCCTTCCCCACATTGTACTTGACACACCAATAACTGGAGCCCATACATTCTATACTTATGCAATAAATAATAAATCAGGAAATGCAGGTTACAAATCTGAAAATTTAAGTAAGGTGGAACAAAGCCCTTATAATTCTGTCCAAAAGGCAGAGTTATATGCTATTCTCATGGTACTAAGGGATTTTAAAGAACTTCTCAATATTGTTACTGATTCACAATATACAGAAAGAGATGTGTTACATATGAAACCACTGAATTTATACCAGATGATACAGAATTGACTTCATTATTTATTCAGATTCAAGATATAATCAGGAGTAGGTTTTGTCTGATATACATAACACACATCTGATCCCATATGGGTCTGCCAGGTCCCCTAGCACAAAGTAATGCAGAATTGACTAATTATTGATTGGAAGTGTGCTGAAGGCCTCAGAATTTCATAAGAAACATCATGTCAGTATCAAAGGTTTAAAGAAAGTATTTTCCATTGCATAGCAACAAGCTAAGGAGATTATAAAGAGATGTCCTGCTTGCTCTTTTGATAATCAAGCACCACTGCCTTCAGGGTGTAACACAAAGGATACTCAAGGGATGGACTTTGGCAAATAAATGTGTTACACTCTGCAGATTTTGGAAAGTTAAAATTGACATTCATTCAGGTTTTCAATGGGCAACTGCTTTGAGCTCAGAAAAGTCTGATTTAGTAATCATGCAATTATTAGAAGTTATGACCATCATGAGTATACCTGCACAAATAAAGACAGATAATCATACATCACAAGTATCTAAGAAAATGAAACAGGGTGTTTTTGCTAATTATAATATAAAACTTATTACAGGTATACCAAACAATCCTTCAGGTCAGGCAGTTATATAAAGAACAAATCAAACTATAAAGTATTTGTTAAATAATCAGAAAGGGATGGAAAATATCCTCAGTAATAGATTTTGTGATGATTTATAAACTTTGAATTTTCTATTTATTTATTTATTTCTTAAAGATTTCTGCCTCTTCCCTGCCACCGCCTCCCATTTCCCTTCCCCTCCCCAAATCAAGTCTTCCTCCCTCCTCAGCCCAAAGAGCAATCAGGGTTCCCTGCCCTGTGGGAGGTTCAAGGACCACCCACCTCCATCCAGGTCTAGTAAGGTGAGCATCCAAACTACCTAGGCTCCCACAAAGCCAGTACTTGCAATAGGATCAAAAACCCATTGCCACTGTTCTTGAGTTCTCAGTAGTCCTCATTGTCCGCTATGTTCAGCGAGTCCGGTTTTGTCCCATGCTTTTTCATACACCGGCCAGCTGGCCTTGGTGAGTTCCCGATAGAACATCCCCATTGTCTCAGTGTGTGGGTGCACCCCTCATGGTCCTGAGTTCCTTGCTCGTGCTCTCTCTCCTTCTGCTCCTCCTTTGGATCGTGAGACTTCAGTCCAGTGCTCCAGTGTGGGTCTCTGTCTCTGTCTTCTTTCATCGGCTGATGAAGGTTAATATTCAGGAGGATGCCTATATGTTTTTCTTTGGGTTCACCTTCTTATTTAGCTTCTCTAGGATCACAAATTATAGGTTCAATGTCCTTTATTTTTGGCTAGAAACCAAATATGAGTGAGTACATCCCATGTTCCTCTTTTTGGTCTGGCTTAACTCACTCAGGATAGTGTTTTCAATTTCTGTTCATTTGTATGAAAAATTCAAGAAGTCATTGTTTTTTACTGCTGAGTAGTACTCTAATATGTATATATTCCATACTTTGTTCATCCATTCTTCCATTGAAGGGCATCTAGGTTGTTTCCAGGTTCTGGCTATTACAAACAATGCTGCTATGAACATAGTTGAGCATATACTTTCATTGTATGATAGGGCATCTCTTGGGTATATTCCCAAGAGTGGTATTGCTGGGTCAAGAGGTAGGATGATCCCGAATTTCCTGAGAAACCACCACACTGCTTTCCGAAGTGGTTGCACAAGTTTGCATTCCCACCAGCAATGGATGAGTGTACCCCTTTCTCCACAACCTCTCCAGCAGAGGCTATCATTGGTGTTTTTGATTTTAGCCATTCTGACAGGTGTAAGATGGTATCTTAATGTCTTGATTTGCATTTCCCTGATTGCTAAGGAAGTTGAGCATGATCTTAAGTGACTTTTGGCCATTTGAACTTCTTCTGTTGAGAATTCTCTATTCAGCTCAGTGCCCCATTTAATAATTGGATTGATTAACCTTTTATGGTCTAGTTTCTTGAGTTCTTTATATATTTTGGAGATCAGGTGTTTGTCAGTTGCGGGGTTGGTGAAGATCTTCTCCCAGTCAATGGGTTGCCTTTCTGTCTTAGTGATAGTGTCCTTTGCTTTACAGAAGCCTCTCAGTCTCAGGAGGTCCCATTTATTCAATGATGTTCTTAGTGTTTGTGCTGTTGGGGATATACGTAGGAAGTGATCTCCTGTGCCCATGTGTTGTAGAGTACTTCCCACTTTCTCTTCTATCAGGTTCAGTGTGTTCGGACTAATATTGAGGTCTTTAGTCCATTTGGACTTGAGTTTTGTGCATGGTGATAGATATGGATCTATTTTCATTCTTCTACAGATTGACTTCCAGTTTTGCCAGCACAATTTGTTGAAGATGCTCTCTTTTTTCCATTGTATACTTTTAGCTCCTTTATCGAAAATCAGGTGTTCGTAGGTTTGTGGGCTAAAGTCAGGGTCTTCTATACGATTCCATTGGTTGACTTCTCTGTTTTTATGCCAATACCAAGCTGTTTTCAATACTGTAGCTCTGTAATAGAGTTTGAAGTCAGGGATGGTAATACCTCCAGATGATCCTTTATTGTATAAGATTATTTTGGCTATCCTGGGTTTTTTGTTTTTCCATATAAAGTTGACTATTGTCTTCTCCAGATCTGTGAAGAATTTTGATGGGATTTTGATGGGGATTGCGTTGAATCTATAGATTGCTTTTGGTAGAATTGTCATTTTTACTATGTTGATCCTCCCAATCCAAGAGCAAAGGAGATCCTTCCATTTTCTGGTGTCCTCTTCAATTTCTTTCTTCAAAGACTTAAAGTTCTTGTCAAATAGATCTTTCACTTCCTTGGTCAGAGTTACTCCAAGATATTTTATGCCATTTGTGGTTATTGTGAAAGGTGATGCTTCTCTGATTTCCCTCTCTGCTTCCTTATCCTTAGTGTATAGGAAGGCAACTGATTTTTTGGAGTTGATTTTGTAACCTGCCACATTACCAAAGGTGTTTATCAGCTGTAGGAGTTCTTTGGTAGAGTTTTTGGGGTCGCTTATGTACACTATCATATCATCTGCAAATAACGAAAGCTTAACTTCTTCCTTTCCAATACGAATCTCCTTGATCCCCTTATGTTGTCTTATTGCTATTGTTAGAACTTCAAGCACTGTATTGAAGATGTATGGAGAAAGTGGACATCCTTGTCATGTTCCTGATTTTAATGGGATGGCTTTGAGTTTTTCTCAGTTTAATTTAAAGTTAGTCGTTGGCTTGCTGCAAATAGCTTTTATTATATTTAGGTATGACCCTTGTATTCCTAATCTCTCCAAGACCTTTATCATGAAGAGGTGTTGAATTTTGTCGAATGCTTTTTCAGCATCTAATGAAATGATCATATGGTTTTTTTCTTTCAGTTTATTTATATGGTGGATTACATTGATAGATTTGTGTATGTTGAACCAGTCCTGCATCTCTGGGATGAAGCCTACTTGATCATAATGGATAATTTTTCTAATGTGTTCTTGGATTCCGTTTGCCAGTATTTTATTGAGAATTTTTGCGTCAATGTTCATGATTGATATAGGCCTGTAATTCTCTTTCTTGGTTGGGTCTTTGTGTGGTTTTGGTATCAGGGTAACTGTAGCTTCATAAAAGGAATTTGGCAATGACTCTTCTGTTTCTATATTGTGAAATACATTAAGAAGTATAGGTATTAGCTCTTCTTGGAAGTTCTGGTAGAATTCTGCATTGAAACCATCTGGTCCTGGGCTTTTTTTGGAAGGGAGATTTTTGGTAACTGTTTCTAATTCTTCGCGACTAACAGGTCTAGTTAGATCGTTCACCTGGTCTTGGTTTAGGTTTGGTATATGGTACTTATCTAAAAAAGTGTCCATTTCTTTTGCATTTTCCAGTTTTGTGCCATACAGGCTTTTGTAGTAAGATCTAATGATTCTCTGAATTTCCTCTGTGTTTGTGGTTATGTCCCCCTTTTCATTTCTGATCTTATTTATTTGTGTGGTCTCTCTCTGTCGTTTAATTAGTTTGGATAGGGGTTTGTCGATCTTGTTGATTTTCTCCAAGAACCAGCTTTTTGTTTCATTGATTTTTTGTACTGTCTTCTGTGTTTCCGCTGCCTGGGCCTGCCTGCGCGTCAGTGACTCTGCCACCTGGACTTGCCTGCCTGCCTGTAGCTCCGCTGCCTGTGCCCGCCTGCCTGCCGATGCCTCCGCCGCCTGGGCCCGCCTCTAGTTCAGGATTCTTATTAACTAACTCTTACATCCTGGATTAACCCATTTCTATTAATCTGTGTATTGGCACAAGGCTGTGGCTTACTGGTAAGGATTTGGCATCTGTCTCCTTTGGCAGCTATGTGATGTCTCAACTTTGAATTTTCTTAATGCTAATGAGAAAGGAACAACAACAGCAGAGAAACATTGGATAGTAGAAAAAAAAACTATCACTTCTAATGAAGAGGTCTTTCTTGTTTGAATTTTATCTTTATCAGTTTCGATGGTATCCATAGCTTTTCTTTTACTGTGGAAACAAAAGTAAAACCTCTTTCCTAATGTAAGACATATCCTGGTTTCCATTCTGACATCAACATATCCTTAAACTATGTAAGCTTGTTTGATGGGGAAACTCTATCAACCAATCACATCTAGTTAGGGTGTGGCTATCTGGGGCCCAGATAGAAAAGTTGGGAGAACCCAGATGTGTGCCCTCTCTGCACAGTGCCTGCCAGACAGATAGGATGTTGGACCTCCCATGCTTGTAGCATTAGTTTTCCCTTTTTAACCATTAAAATATAACTGTTATTCTTGAGCTGGCCTGGTTATTTATCTTACTGATCTAATTCGCAACACTTATTCAATTCACCAGTTTTTTTCTACTATCCAATGTCTGTCTGCAACTCTTGTTCCTTTCTTATTAGCATTTAAAAACCCTACATTTAATAAAGCATTTTGTAATTTGTCTCTGGGGGTCTTTAATATGCAAAACAACTTTTATGCTGAGAGTCATAAAATGACTGAGAGTCAATTAACTATATTAAGTTCAAGAAAATATAAGACAGTTCCGGCCGGCGGAGGCACCGGCAGGCAGGCCTAGGCGGCGGAAGCACCGGCGCGCAGACAGTTCCGGGTGGCGGAGGCACCAGCAGGCAGGCCTAGGCGGCGGAAGCACCGGCGCGCAGGCAGGCCCGGGCGGCAGAGGCACCAGCACGCAGGCAAGTCCGGGCGGCAGAGGCACCGGCGTGCAGGCAGGCCCGGGTGGCAGAGGCATCGGCAGTCAGGCCCGGCTGGCAGGCCTAGGCGGTGGAAGCACCGGCGCGCAGGCAGGCCCAGGTGGCGGAGGCACCGGCAGGCAGGCCTAGGCGGTGGAAGCACCGGCGCGCAGGCAGGCCTAGGCGGCGGAAACACTGGCGCACAGACAGTTCCGGGCGGCGGAGGCACCGGCAGGCAGGCCCGGGCGGCGGAGGCACTGGTTACAGGATAGTGCGGGCAAGAAACAGTGAAGCCTGCACTGAGAACAGATTGCCCCGCTACAATTAAATCAAACCCAATAGATAGCATCGGTAAGAGGAGATGGGCAGACGCCAAGGCAAGAATTCACCCAACAATCTGAAAAACAACATGAAAACACCAGAACCCAATGATCTTACAACACAAGGACTTGAACACCCTATCACAGGAGAAGAGGAAAAAACTGACTTTTTGAAAGCAATAGAGTCCCTTAAACAACATGTAAAAAACGCCCTCATAGAAATGGATGAGAAGTATAACAAAAAGTTTGAAGAAATGAGTAAATACGTAAATGATACCCTGGGAAGCCAAGAAAAAACGATCAAACAGGTAATGGAAACAGTCCAAGAATTGAAAACTGAAATGGAAGCAAGGAAGAAAACACAAACTGAGGACCAGCTGGATATGGTAAATATAGGTCAACGAGCAGAGACTACAGAAACAAGCATAATCAATAGAATACAAGAGATAGAAGAAAGAATCTCAGATTCTGAAGACAACATAGAGAAAATAAACGGACTGATCAAAGAAAACACCAAAACCAACAAATTCTCATCACAAAACATTCAGGAAATATGGGACACAATAAAAAGACCAAACCTAAGAATAATAGGGATAGAAGAAGGAGAAGAGGCACAGCTCAAAGGTCCAGAAAACATTTTTAACAAAATTATGGAAGAAAACTTCCCCAACATAAAGAAAGATATTCCTTTGAATATTCAAGAAGCATACAGAACACCAAACAGACTGGATCAAAAAAAAAGTCCCCTCGCCATATAATAATCAAAACACAAAATATACAGATTAAAGAAAGAATATTAAGAGCTGCAAAGGAAAAAGGCCAAGTAACTTATAAGGGTAAACCGATCAGACTTACACCTGACTTCTCTATGGAAACCATGAAAGCCAGAAGGTCCTGGATAGAGGTACTACAGAAACTAAGAGACCATGGATGCAAACCCAAACTACTATACCCAGCCAAGCTATCGTTCACTATCAATGGAGAAAACAAGACATTCCAGGATAAGAACAAATTTAAACAATACGTTGCCACAAATCCAGCCCTACAGAAAGTAATAGAAGGAAAATCACAACCCAAGGAATCCAACATTGCCAACACTGCCTACAATAACCCAGGCATCTAGCGACCCTTCAACAGCACAACTCAAAGAAGGGAGACACACAAACTCTTCTACCAAAAGCAGTAAGAATAACCGGAGTTAACAACCACTGGTCATTAATATCACTTAATATTAATGGTCTCAATTCACCAATAAAAAGGCACAGGCTAAGAGATTGGATACGAAAACAGGATCCAACAGTCTGCTGTTTGCAAGAAACTCATCTCAACCACAAAGACAGGCATCTACTCAGAGTAAAGGGTTGGGAAAAGGTTTTTCAAGCAAATGGTCCTAAGAAAAAAGCAGGTGTGGCCATACTAATTTCTAACAAAACTGACTTCAAACTAAAATCAATCAGAAGAGATCGACAGGGACACTTTATACTCATAACAGGAACGATTCAGCAGGATGAAGTCTCAATCCTGAATATCTATGCCCCTAATATAAAAGCACCCACTTATGTAAAAGAAATATTGCTAAAACTCAAGGCAGACATCAAATCACACACACTAGTAGTAGGAGACTTCAACACACCTCTCTCACCAATGGACAGGTCAATCAGACAGAAAACTAATAGAGAATTAAGAGAATTGTTGGAGGTAATGAATCAAATGGACTTAACAGACATCTATAGAACACTCCACCCAAATAGGAAAGAATACACCTTCTTCTCTGCAGCTCATGGAACCTTCTCGAAAATTGACCACATACTTGGAAACAAAGGAAACCTCCACAGATACAAAAAAATATCAGTGTCCACCTGTGTCTTATCAGATCACCACGGATTAAAGTTAGAAGCCACCAACAAAGCTACCCCCAGAAAGCTGACAAACTCATGGAAACTGAACAGTCAACTACTGAACCACACCTGGGTCAAGGAAGAAATTAAGAAAGAAATTAAAGTCTTCCTTGAATTTAATGAAAACAAAGAGACAACATACTCAAACCTATGGGACACGATGAAAGCAGTGCTAAGAGGAAAGTTCATAGCACTAAGTGCCCACTTAAAGAAAACGGAGAAAGCATACATTGGGGACTTAACAGCACACCTGAAAGCTCTAGAAAAAAAAGAAGCAGACGCGCCCAGGAGGAGTAGAAGACTGGAAATAATCAAACTGAGGGCAGAAATCAACAAAATAGAAACACAGAAAACAGTCCAAAAAATCAATGAAACAAAAAGTTGGTTCTTGGAGAAAATCAACAAGATTGACAAACCCCTATCCAAACTAATTAAACGACAGAGAGAGAACACGCAAATAAATAAGATCAGAAATGAAAAGGGGGACATAACCACAGACACAGAGGAAATTCAGAGAATCATTAGATCTTACTACAAAAGCCTGTATGCCACAAAACTGGAAAATGCAAAAGAAATGGACACTTTTTTAGATAAGTACCATATACCAAACCTAAACCAAGACCAGGTGAACGATCTAAATAGACCTGTTAGTCGCGAAGAATTAGAAACAGTTATCAAAAATCTCCCTTCCAAAAAAAGCCCAGGGCCAGATGGTTTCAATGCAGAATTCTACCAGAACTTCCAAGAAGAGCTAATACCTATACTTCTTAATGTATTTCACAATATAGAAACAGAAGAGTCATTGCCAAATTCTTTTTATAAAGCTACAGTTACCCTGATACCAAAACCACACAAAGACCCAACCAAGAAAGAGAATTACAGGCCTATCTCACTCATGAACATCGACGCAAAAATTCTCAATAAAATACTGGCAAACGGAATCCAAGAACACATTAGAAAAGTTATCCATTATGATCAAGTAGGCTTCATTCCAGAGATGCAGGGCTGGTTCAACATACGCAAATCTATCAATGTAATCCACCATATAAATAAACTGAAAGAAAAAAACCATATGATCATTTCATTAGATGCTGAAAAAGCATTCGACAAAATTCAACACTCCTTTATGATAAAGGTCTTGGAGAGATTAGGGATACAAGGGGCATACCTAAATATAATAAAAGCTATTTACAGCAAGCCGACAGCTAACATTAAATTAAATGGAGAAAAACTCAAAGCCATCCCACTAAAATCAGGAACACGACAAGGATGTCCACTCTCTCCATACCTCTTCAATATAGTGCTTGAAGTTCTAGCAATAGCAATGAGACAACATAAGGGGATCAAGGGGATCCGTATTGGAAAGGAAGAAGTTAAGCTTTCATTATTTGCAGATGATATGATAGTATACATAACCGACCCCAAAAACTCTACCAAAGAACTCCTACAGCTGATAAACACCTTTGGTAATGTGGCAGGATACAAAATCAACTCCAAAAAATCAGTTGCCTTCCTATACACTAAGGATAAGGAAGCAGAGAGGGAAATCAGAGAAGCATCACCTTTCACGATAGCCACAAATAGCATAAAATACCTTGGGGTAACTCTGACCAAGGAAGTGAAAGATCTATTTGGCAAGAACTTTAAGTCTTTGAAGAAAGAAATTGAAGAGGACACCAGAAAATGGAAGGACCTCCCTTGCTCTTGGATTGGGAGGATCAACATAGTAAAAATGGCAATTCTTCCAAAAGCAATCTATAGATTCAACGCAATCCCCATCAAAATCCCATCAAAATTCTTCACAGATCTGGAGAAGACAATAGTCAACTTTATATGGAAAAACAAAAAACCCAGGATAGCCAAAACAATCTTATACAATAAAGGATTGTCTGGAGGCATTACCATCCCTGACTTCAAACTCTATTACAAAGCTACAGTACTGAAAACGGCTTGGTACTGGCATAAAAACAGAGAAGTCGACCAATGGAATAGAATAGAAGACCCTGACTTTAGCCCACAAACCTACGAACACCTGATTTTCGATAAAGGAGCTAAAAGTATACAATGGAAAAAAGAGAGCATCTTCAACAAATTGTGCTGGCAAAACTGGAAGTCAATCTGTAGAAGAATGAAAATAGATCCATATATATCACCATGCACAAAACTCAAGTCCAAATGGATTAAAGACCTCAATATCAGTCCAAACACACTGAATCTGATAGAAGAGAAAGTGGGAAGTACTCTACAACACATGGGCACAGGAGATCACTTCCTACGTACAACCCCAGCAGCACAAACACTAAGGACATCATTGAATAAATGGGACCTCCTGAGACTGAGAAGCTTCTGTAAAGCAAAGGACACTGTCACTAAGACAGAAAGGCAACCCACTGACTGGGAGAAGATCTTCACCAACCCCGCAACTGACAAAGGTCTGATATCCAAAATATACAAAGAACTCAAGAAATTAGACCGTAAAAGGTTAATCAATCCAATTATAAAATGGGGCACTGAGCTGAACAGAGACTTTTCAACAGAAGAAGTTCAAATGGCCAAAAGTCACTTAAGATCATGCTCAACTTCCTTAGCAATCAGGGAAATGCAAATCAAGACAACATTAAGATACCATCTTACACCGGTCAGAATGGCTAAAATCAAAAACACCAATGATAGCCTCTGCTGGAGAGGTTGTGGAGAAAGGGGCACTCTCATCCATTGCTGGTGGGAATGCAAACTTGTGCAACCACTTTGGAAAGCAGTGTGGCGGTTTCTCAGGAAAGTCGGGTTCAACCTACCTCTTGACCCAGCAATACCACTATTGGGAATATACCCAAGAGATGCCCAAACATACAACAAAAGTATATGCTCAACTATGTTCATAGCAGCATTGTTTGTAATTGCCAGAACCTGGAAACAACCTAGATGTCCTTCAATGGAAGAATGGATGAAGAAAGTATGGAATATATACATATTAGAGTACTACTCAGCAGTAAAAAACAATGACTTCTTGAATTTTGCATACAAATGGACGGAAATTGAAAACACTATCCTGAGTGAGGTAAGCCAGACCCAAAAAGAGGAACATGGGATGTACTCACTCATATTTGGTTTCTAGCCATAAATAAAGGACATTGAGACTATAATTCGTGACTCTAGAGAAGCTAAATAAGAAGGTGAACCCAAAGAAAAACATATAAGCATCCCCCTGAATATTAACCTTCATCAGGCGATGAAAGAAGACAGAGACAGAGACCAACATTGGAGCACTGGCCTGAAGTCTCACGATCCAAAGGAGGAGCAGAAGGAGAGTAAGCACGAGCAAGGAACTCAGGACGGCGAGGGGTGCACCCACACACTGAGGCAATGGGGATGATCTATCGGGAACTCACCAAGGCCAGCTGGCCGGGGACTGAAAAAGCATGGGACAAAACCGGTCTCGCTGAACATAATGGACAATGAGGACTACTGAGAACTGAAGAACAATGGCAATGGGTTCTTGATCCTATTGCATGTAATGGCTTTGTGGGAGCCCAGGTAGTTTGGATGCTCACCTTAATAGACCTGGATGGAGGTGGGTGGTCCTTGGACCTCCCACAGGGCAGAGAAACCTGCTTGCTCTTTGGGCTGAGGAGGAAGGAAGACTTGATTGGGGGAGAGGGAGGGAATGGGAGGTGGTGGCGGGGAAGAGGCAGAAATCTTTAATAATTAAATTAATTAATTAGTAAAAAAAATCAGCAAGAAAAAAAAAAGAAAATATAATAATAGCATGAGAATAGCATATATTTCTTACTTTTGAACAGAATCCTAAGTGATTTGAGCCACTTTACTTAAATTTCCTGATTATGACCAGTCACTCCTTATTTATTTGTATCAGTATAGAATGTATGGGCTCCAGAAATTGTTGTTTCTTGTACAATGTGAGAAAGAATACAATTAGTTCTTTTTATCAACTGAAGTCTTTTTCTTTTTGGATATTTGTTACTAATCTCACGCAATAAATTACTACAAGCTCATTGCCAATGTTTATTTTTACCCATAATAAGGTAATTTCAGCATTAGTGAAAGGTACCACAATTCTGTTGATTCTATTCCTATTTATTGATGAAGTCTCAATTTTCATTTTAACATTAATTTAGAAACCTTTTCTAATAGTCTTTAATTTTTTACTTTGATTATGTAATAAAGTATCCATTTTAAAATATTTTTTTTCTGCATAAGAATTTCTTAGGAGAATGCATAGAATGTAGTATGATCAAGGTACAATCAAGTCCTGGATCCAAGCAATCCTCATGTCCAACCTGTAGTTTCTTTTCTACCAGAATCATTTTTTCCCAGCCTCAGCTGATAATTTTCTTGGACTATTTAATTATTTGTTAGTTTGTAAGGTTTGAAATAAATTACTTAGTTCTTGAGTTGTCAATCCAATTGTGGCCCATAGCCAGTTAATATCTCCCAGCAATTTTGGAAATCATTAGGAGTTCATAATTGATCTCTCATGATTTGTACTTTTTTGTGGTTGAATTTTCTGTATACCTGTCTTATATCTTAGGTAATTAATAGAATCTTCTGTCTGTATTTTTTAGGAGCAATTTGAAATCACTAATAAGGCAAAATTTTCTTTACCTCTTCAAACATCTTTTCTAAGATCTTTGAGTATGAATTGGCTAGTAAGATTTCATCCATATAGTGGTAAATTATAGATTGAGGAAACTATTTAAAAATTATTTCTAATTGTTGCTGTCCAAAATATTGACACAGTTTAGGACTGTCTAACATTGTTTTTCTTGTGGGAAAATTTCCCACTGATATTTTTTAACAGGCTAAGAATTATTGTAAGTAGGCACCGTGAATGTAAAATTTTCTCTATTCTTTTCTAGTAAAGGTATAGTAAAAAAGTAGGCTTTAAAATCAATCACTATAATAGACCATGGTAATAAAGATAGTAATAAAGAAGTCAAGGAAATTCCAGTATATAAACAGTCCATTGGCTGGATCACTTTATTGATAGCACTTAGATCTTTACCATTCTCCATTTTACAGATTTCATTTAAATGACAAATATAGAAGAATTCCAAGGACTGGTCAATTCTTCAATATGTTGGCATTTGCTCCTCTATCAGTTGTTCTAATGCCTGTAATTTTTCTGATGTCAAAGGCAATTGTTCCACCCAGATAGGTTTGTCAGTTAACCATTTTAAAGGTAGGGATATTGGTACCTTTGAAAGATGAGCATTTGTTTTGCCCTACTTATATATAACCTGAACAGTCAGTGACTGTTCTTGATAATAACATTTACTATTTTTCTCAGAAGCATATGTTAATTTGTTTGTTTGTGAAATTGGAGGAATGTTAATCTTTACTTTCTACTGCTGCATGAAATCGTGTACCCATAAATTCATTGCTATGTTAGTCACATAAAGTTTTAATTTTCCTTTCTGTTCCTCTGACCCTATATACTCCACCTATCTTGCACTTTGTCGTATGTGAAATAAAATTCCAGTCCCTTGAAATGACCAGTGACCTCTTCTCTCTTTCCTTCCTCAATCCAAAAGAGCAGAGCATCTCTCTAAGGCCCCTCCCTACTACTTTCTGTGTCACTCTATGTGGCCTTAGTCCTCCAAAACATCTGTGGCTAATTTTGGTCAGCTAGTAGCCAGCTCTGTTCTCAGATTCATAGTAAACACTATCGTCAGTCTCAGGAGTGTCGGAGTGAGATCAAAATATCCCACAGCATACTACTATTTCACTGGGTTATAGTTCTGTTTAAACTGCTTTCTGATCTTGTTTTAACTTTGGTATCAAAAAAATTATCCATTTATTTTAGTTTTTCAAATTTAGTGGATGATATATTTAAAATTGTCATTTTGATTCTTTAGACTTCTTTAGTGTTTGTTGCTATATCCCCTTTTCATCTCTAATATTAGTAATTTGGATCCTCTCTCTCCACCTTTAGTTAATTTTTTTTTTTTTTTTTGGTTTTTTGAGACAGGGTTTCTCTGTGGTTTTGGAGCCTGTCCTGAAACTAGCTCTGTAGACCAGGCTGGTCTCGAACTCACAGAGATCCGCCTGCCTCTGCCTCCCAAGTGCTGGGATTAAAGGCGTGCGCCACCACCGCCCGGCACCTTTAGTTAATTTGGCTAAAGACTTGTCCATCTTATTTATTTTCTCAAAGAACCAAATCTTGGTTTCATGGATTATTTGTATTGATTTATTTCATTTTTTATTTCTATTTTTATTGATTTCAACCTTTGCATTTGTTGATTACATACTACCTACCCCTTTTGAGTATCATCTCTTCTTTTTATTCTAGAGCTTTCAGGTTTGTTGTTAAATATGTAATATGAGATTTCCCCATTTTTTTTTATGTAGACACTTAGTGCTATGAACTTACCTCTTTGATCTGACCTCATTACATCCCATTGGTTAAGGGAATTTTGTTGTAGTATCATTCAGCTCTAAAATGTTTTTTCTGTCTTGTACCATTTTTTATTTAGTAAAGAGTTGTTTGTTTCTATGAATTTGTAAGATTTTTCTTGTTTCTGTTGTTGTTAATATCCAGCTTTCATCCATGATGGCCAGGTAGGATGCAGGATGTTCTTTAATTTTTTACAACTGTTAAGATTTGGTTTGTGTCTAAATATGTGATGAGTTTTGGAGAAAGTTTCATAAGGGGCTGAGAAGAAGGTATAGCCTTTTATGTTTGGGTGAAATATAAATATATGTTAGGTTCATTTGGTTTATAAAATCTGTCAGCTTCAGTAATTCTCTGTTTAATTTTTGTCTGGATGATCTCATTTGGTGAGATTGAGGTATTGAAGTTTTGGACCGAGAGTAGTATATGAGGGTCAAAATGCAATTTAAACAGTAGTAGTGTTTCATTAATGAACCTGCATACCCTTGTGTTTGGTACATAGATGTTAAAAAATGCAAAATCCTCTTGCTGGAGTTTTTCTTTGGTAAGTAAACATTTATCTTTCCCCCATTTTCCCTTTTATTGAAAATAGATTAATTTCACATACAATATATCCCGATTAGTTTTCCTTCCCTCTACCCCTCCCAGTTCCTTCCTACCTCTCTTCCCCTCTCAATCCACTCCCTTTCTGTCTCTCATTGGAAAAGATAAGGCTTCTAAGAGATATCAATCAAATATGACAAAATTAAATACAATAAGATGAAGCAAAGACTATCATATTAAAGTTGGTCTCAGCAAAAAACAATCGGAAGAAAGGAGTTCCAAGAACAGGTTCAAGAGTCAGAGACCCACTTGTTCTCACAGTCAGGAGTCCCATAAAATACTAAGCTAAAAGCTCATATTTGTGTGTATGTGTGTATGTGTGTGTGTGAAGTTGCCCCTGTGCTTGCTACTTCAGTCTCTTTGAGGCCCTATACACCTTGCTTAGTTGATTCAGAGGTCCTTGTTCTCCTGGTGTCTTTGATCCCCTTTGGGTCTTACAATTTTTCTGTCTCCTCTTCCATAGGCTTCCCTGAACTGTGAGGGGAGGAGTTTGTTGAAAACCTTGCATTTAGACTCTTTCCACATACTGTCTATCTGTGGGTCATCTGCTGCCAGAGGAAACCTCTCTAACGATAACAGGATAAGGCACTAACTTATGAGTGTAGCAGAATATCATTAGGGCTATTTAATTGTATTTTTTTTAGACCACTAGTGTTAGGTTTCATCCTAGGGCTATATAATCTCTTGTTCTTGTTACCCAAGAAGTTTCAGATGTGGGTTCCTCCTCATGAAGTCATGAAGTGGACCTTAAGTCAAATCACACATTGGTTGGGTACTCTCACAATTTTGTGACGTCATTGCCCTAGCATATTTTGCAGGCAGGACAGAATGTAAGTCAAAGACTTTGTGTTGGTTTGGTAACCATGTTTCTTTTTTGAACAGGCTCTTTTTAAGTGGGGAAATCAGTTCCCAGAGAGAAGGGCTCCACATGGGCACATTGTGCAGGGGAGACCCCAAGTGGGTGGAACCTTCCTTGTCAGAGCTTGGAGCAGACACAGTTAAGTTTTTTAAAAAGTTGTGTGTGTGTGTGTGTGTGTGTATCATGCATATGAAGTGCCCATTAGAGTCAGAAGAAGGCATTGGATCCCCTGGAACTTAAGTTATAGGCAATCATGAGTTGCAGTCTGGGTTCTGGAACTAGAACCTAGATTTTCTGCAAAAACAGCGAGTATTCTTAACCACTGAGACATCTCTTCCACTCCTATGCTTACCATTTTAAAATAAAAGCAGTAAAAATGTAAGATATTTTCAATAACACAAAGCATTATTGTTAACCAAAGCAACCATATTGTATAATCTCTTGAATTTATTGTTTTTTTTAACTTTCATTGATTCTTTGCAGATTTCACATCATGTATCCCAATCCCACTCATTGCCCTGTCCTTCCCAATCCTACATCCACCCTTAGTCCTGGCAACCATCCAAAACAGAACAAAATTTAAAAGATGAACCAAAAACTAAATAGAACAAACCAAACCAAAACCTAAACAAAAAACCAACCAACCAACAACAAAAAAATAAAAAACAAAGAAGAATCTCATCATGAAAGCTGTAGTGAGGCCCACTGAGGTACTCAAGGTCAGCTCACCTGTATCACTGCAGTTCTAGTGTGCTGCCCAGGTTGGGTGTAGGGCCTGTCCTTCCATGCGCTGCAGTCTGCGAGGGACAAGGCTAGTTCTCCATCTCTCATGATTTCAGGGCTGGTTTAACTGTATCCCCAACAACAGGGTCAGCTCTAGTGTGCTGCCCAGTGAGGTAAATGCCCATTGTGTATGTGTGTGGGGAGGGGCTATCTTTCCTAATTGCAGGGTGTCAGCCCTTCTGCTGCTATATTCAGTGAGGGATAGGGTCAGCTAACTCAGGGCCAGCCTAGCACAGCTCTCAGATTTCAACACTTTTGGTTCCTATGACCCGCATAATAACATGGATCATGGAGATCAACACAGACTTCCCAACTACAGCAGGACCACAGACTCAGACAAGGCCTCAGCAGCAGCCAGGGCCCAGATAATACCAAGGCCCTAGGTGACAGATAGCACAGGCCACTCAGACCAGCATGGCGCTGGTGGCAGCACAGCCCCTGGACAGAATTTATTTTTCCTCTGTAACTAGTTTTGGATCTTTTGACTAACACTTCCCAAACTTTTACCCTTTGTTCATCATGAAGTCTCTAGTAAAGACTGTTCTACTTTCTGTTCCTGAATTTTCATTTTATAAATTTCACAGACAAGAAGCTGATATATCATTTTGTCTTTGTGTGCATTGCTTATTTCACTTAACATCCTCCACATTAATCCAGCTCTTGCGTGACAGGATACCATTTATTTAGAGATAAATGCTACTTCATTGTGCATAGATTGTTGTGCATTCTCCTTTTGTTATTCATGTAGTGATGGCTAATTAGGTTACTTTCATGTTTTGGTTGTTGTTAATAGTGTTGCAGAGAGCATGAAAAAGCAGAGACTTCTTTGTTACACTCAAGTTTTACTCATTTGATATATAATCAGTAGTGGGATTACTTGAGTACACGATAGCTTTGTTTATAGTTTTTCATGAAATATTCTCCACTCTTCTCCATAGAAGCTAGAGTAATTACCATACTGTTTTTGCTTGTTTGTTTGGTTTATATTTTGTTGTTGTTGTTGTTGTTGTTGTTGCCTCCTCCTCTTTCTTCAACAGCCATTCTGACAAGTGTGAGGTTTCATTTCATTGCGGTTCCAATGTGAATTTCTCTGATGATTTGTGTTATGGAGTACTTTTGTCGTATTGTACTAATACGTCAGGGTTCTCTAGAGAACAATCAAAATGAGTATATGTGTGTGTGCGTGCATGTGCACATGTATGTGTAAAGTGGGTATTTATTTGATTGACTTATATATACCAATAGTGGCATCCTCACAGTCGGGCAACTGAGAATCAGTAGCTGTACAGTGAACAAGGCTGGATACCTCAGCAGCCCCAATCTGGCACTTAAGACCTGGGAAGACAGTGTTCTGTAGTCCATGTTGGAGAACTGAAGAACCTGGGTTCTGATAGTGGTCAAGGAAGATAGCAGCAGTGGCATAGTAGTTGAGTTCAGAACAGCTTGGATGGACTTGCTGTTGAGATGCAAAGGAAGGCAGACAAATTCCAAAGCTATTTCATTGGACCTCCATCACAGGGTGCTACCTACATTTAGGATGGGTCTTTCCAGTTTAACTCATCTAACCAGGAAAATGCTTACAAGTGTTCCAATGGCTTTCCTTCTTGATTTCAGATCCAGGTAAGCTGAAAGCCAAGGTTAACCATCACAACTGTCTTTTTATGAGAAGAGTCTCTAAGGCTCTTTGTTTACACGTTTTTAGGACTGAGCCTGCAAACAAGCTCTAGGAGCTGAGACAACAGGAGGATTGCGGCCTAGGCGTGTTCCCACACTCCTCGGGCAGCAGGTCTCAAGCTTCAGGCTTGAGCTAACGCAGCTGCAGTGGTCTGATCAATATGGGACGTAAAATGTTTGAACTCTGCCTTGTGGTTTTCAAACAGTTTACCTTGAGAGTAGAGAAGACCACAGATAACAGCATCTATTATTTATTTAAATAATTTAAATTTAGTGTATGTGTGTGAATATGATCAAAACACATAAGGAACCTGAAACACAAAGAATAGATTTTTTTTGATACTTCATTTTGAAGATCTTATACAATATAGTTTGATCATTTTCTTTCTCCTCTCCTAACTTCTCCAAGATACTTGCCACATCCTTACCCAGTCAACTTCATAATTTCTCTCTAAGAAAAGACCAAACCCTAAACTAAACCAAAACAACAACAACAACTACAACAACAACAAAACCACATACACACAAAAAGCCATGAAGTCTAATTTTTGTTGGCCGATTATTCCCAAATCTGGGGCCTTCTCTGGAGTGTGGTTGTTATGCCATGTGTCACTGAAGAAAAGTGCTTTTCCCCATCCCAGAAAGTATCGGTTGCAAATATCTTCCTGTCCAGGGGTGGGATGATTTTGTTTGAACTTGTGTAGATCTTGTCCATGCTGTCATAGTCTCTGGAAATTCATATTTGCATCATCCCTTTTGTTTATGAAAAACAAGTTGGGCTGGGCAGTGGTGGCGCACGCCTTTCATTCCAGCACTCGGGAGGCAGAGGCAGGCAGATCTCTGTGAGTTAGAGACCAGCCTGGTCTACAAGAGCTAGTTCCAGGATAGGCTCCAAAACCACAGAGAAACCTTGTCTCGAAAAACCAAGTTGGAAAGATTATAAGGAGCAGAGGTGGTTGATAAGTAATAAAATGCTTTACATTTACTTTTAATAGTAAAATTTTGTCATATAGTATTTCTCAATGCTTATGAAGCAAAGTAAAATATTTTGATACATGAATACTTTATGTAATAATCCCATCAATGTGGTGACTAGTATAGCTGTCAGACCAAAGTTTATCATTTCCAGTTATCCTGGTGCATTTTTAAATCAAGTTACTGGTTTTTTTTTTTTTTTTTTTACATTTTCTTTCCTTTTTTTATTGAGTTGTAGAGGTTCATTATGCATTTTGGATAGTAATCATTTATATGTATTACTTGGATATATTTCCTTTGTTTCAATAGGCTTCCATTTTATTCTGTTTACTTTTTCCTTTGCTATGTAGAAGCCTTTTAGTTCATTGCTATTCCATTAGTATATTTTTGATATTTATAGCTACGTTCACTTGTTTTTATGTCAGTTTGACACAAGCTAGAGTATCTGAGAAGAGGGAACCTCCTTTGAAAATCTACCTCCTTAAAACTGGGCTTAAGAAAAGTCTGTAAGACATTTTCTTAATTAGTGATGTGGGAGTGCCCAGACCACTGGGCTGATGGTCCTGGGTTCTATAAGAAAGCAGGCTGAGCAAGCCATGGGAAGAAAGCTAGTAAGCAGTACTCCTCCATGGCCTCAACATAAGATCCGGCCCCCAGGTTCCTGCCCTGTTTGAGTTTCATTGTTAATTCTGATCCCCTAAAGCTTCCCCCCTTGTTTTCTTTGGACAGTTTGACAGTTTAGTGTCTTGGGTTTTAGTTTTTATTCTATACTTCAGGTACTTTTGCTTGATATACAATAAGGATCTATTTCAATGTTCTCTACTTGAATATTCAGTTTCCCAAATACCATATATTGAAGAGACTATTCTTTATTTATTGTGTGTTCTTAGTACCCTTGTCAAAATCAGTTGATGATAAATGTATGAATTTATTTGTTTCATTCATCTATGTGTATGTTTTTATGACAACATGATGCTATTTTGACATTATATCTACTACAACATTATTACTATACCAATTTGAAGTCAGGTGTATGAAATCCTTATTATTATTATTACTTAAAATTTCTTACATGTTTGATCTACTTTGTTTTGCAATTCCATAATTTAAGTTTGTTTTTCTTTTGTGAAAAAGATTCTGAAATTTATAAGAAATTATATTGAGTTTATAGGTTAATTTCAGCAGTGTGGCCATCTAAACAACATTCAGTTTTCTGGTCTATGAACATGAGATATTTTTCTAGTTACTTGTGTCTTTTTCAGTTTCTTTCACTAACATTTATAGTTTGCAGTAAACAGGCCTTCACCTCCTTGGCTATTTTTATTCCTAAATTATGAATTTGTTTATTTTCTTGATCATTTTTTCAGGTAGTTGTTTGGCACTATATGTAAATGCTACTAACGTTTTACATGGTGATTTTTTAAAAATTGTTTTTTATTGAGCTATATATTCTTCTCTGCTCTCCTCTCTTCCTCTCTTCTCTCCTTCTACCCTCTCCCATTATATGGTGATTTTATATTTTTCAAATTTATGGAATTTGCTTTTGAGTTCAAAATGTTCCTGGAATATTTGCTTTTTATGGTCAGTATCACATTATTTGTAAATATGAACCATTTTGCTTATTTCTACAAAGTTTGAATGACTTTTATTTCTTTTCATGTTTTATTTCTGTCCTTCCACTCTGTAGGTACTAGGGATTGAACTCGGGTCTTCATGTCAGTGGGAAGTGCCTTCCCTTGCCTCTTCAGTCCTAGTGCTCTGATTGAAAGAAGTGATAAGAGCATATACTTCCTGTCCTTACAGAAAACTTTCAACTCATCATCTTCCTCTGGGCACATTATATATGGCCTTTATGTGTTTTTTTTTTCCTATTGAAAATAGTCTTCAATAGCTGGGAAGACCAGAGTCAGTTGTAGCTGGGTTTTGTTGGAAGGAAATGGATAGGAGGATTGGGGGCAGAGAGACCCTATTTTCCTGTGGTCTTGGGTAAAGAAGATAAACTGAATTTCACAGAGCCTGGGGAATTGTGGGAAGGGGTGAAGTAGGAACAATGATCTGATGCTATTTGGAGCCACTGTGTTCAGCCAATTTCTCTTAGGTTTTTCTACTGGTGGCATTCTCTGTGGTCTTGGAGTTCTTCCTTTTCTCCTCCTCCGTTCATTTTTCTTTTAATTGAGAAATTGTAGAGAAAATTCCTTAAAAACGAGAATGACAATTTTTTAGAAAATTAGGAAACAACCTACCTCAAGACCAAGGAATACCCCTTTTGGGTATATCCCCAAAGGATGCTAAATCGTACCACAAAGACATGTGCTCGACTATGTTCATAGCAGCATTATTTGTCATAGTCAGAACCTGGAAACAACCTAAATGACCCTCGACTGAAGAATGAATAAAGAGTATGTGGTACATTTATACAATGGAGTACTACACAACAACAAAAAAAATAACATCTTCAAATTTGAGAACAAATGGATGGATCTAGGAAACATCATATTGAGTGAGGTAACCCAGATCAAGAAAGACAAATGTACTATGTATTCACTCACAATGGTCTTTTAGACATAAAACAAAGAAAAACCATCTTACAATTCACAATCCCAGATAACTTAAACAACAAAGAGGACCCTAAGAGCGATATATATGGATCTTATCTATATGGACTGTAGCAAAAGAGAAGATCTCCTGAGTAAATTGGTAGTGTGGGGATCACGGGAGAGGGTAGAATGGGAAGAGGGATAAAGAGAGGGAAGCAGAGAAAAATATATAGCACCATAAAAACAATAAAAATACTAGGCTGTGTCTCATTATTTTTGTAAAGAACCAATCATTTAGGAAAGCGCAAAAAACTGTCTGACATGCATCAAATCATCTATCAGGAAAATTTCTAAATTTAGTAGAAGTGTTAAGAAGATTTTTGTTAAATAAATTAAAAAAGACCTCTGCACAGTAGACATAGGGAATATCCAGAAAGTGTGGGTGGAAATAGTGTAAGAACCAGGGGATCAGGATGTTTGCTGAGAGACTGTGCCTGCTAGCTATGACAGGGAAGCTACACCAGGAGCTCTCATTGACATGGTTCCCTAAATAAGACCTGAACTATTCCAATACCATCTGCCTTTGCATCATACAAGGAGGGTCATTTAAGAGGACCCCATTCCCGGGTGAATTGTTACAAGTAATTAACAAGTCCTGAGAGAAGAAGAATTGGCCCTCCCCAAGAATGAGCCCCTGAGTGTTTATCCAATGCCAAGTGATCAGCCAGTCTAGCAAGTCTGAATGTGCTCAGCAGGTTGTCTTTATACATATGTAACAACAATCCAGAAGAGGACAAGGACACTGTGATAGGAAGGGTCTGAGGGAGGAGAGTAACAACAAACTGATGCAAGTATATTTTAATTAAATAAAATGCATTTTGAACTATTTGGCCAATTAAATAGCTGATTTTGATATTTAAAAATTATTAAGTTTTTTTTTTTTGCTGGTGATAAAGTGTTACTATGTAGGTGAGACTGATCTCAAAACCCATTATGCAACCCACAATGGCCTGTAACTAGTAATGCTTCTGCCTCAGCCCCTTGAGCACTTTGATTACAAATACGTCAAAATGCAATTAAACTTAGTTGTTGGTATTAGGTTGATCTTATGTGTATTTATTTCTGTGTTTTTGTTGATGATCATTCTCTGTTTAAACATTTATCATTTGTAGTTTGGTTTAAATCTTTGTTTCTCAAAAATTCAAGGCATATATCCTGTACACAACCCAACAGACAATTACTATTTTGGAGGCCAATAATTACTGTAATTTTTTTTATTTTTATTCTTTTTTAATTAAAATTTCCACCTGCTCCCCGTTCCCCATTTCCCTCCCCTCCTCCCAAATATTGCCCCCTCCCCCCACTCCCCTTCCCCTATCCCCACTCCTCTTCTCCTCCCCCCACCCCATTCCCCCTCCTTCTCGATACTGAAGAGCAGTCCAAATTCTCTGCCCTGCGGGAAGACCAAGGTCTTCTATCTATGTCCAGGAAGGTGAGCGTCTAAACAGGCTAAGCTCCCACAAAGCCAGTTCATGAATTAGGATCGAAACCTAGTGCCATTGTCCTTGGCTTCTCATCAGCCTTCATTGTCCGCCATGCTCAGAGAGTCCAGTTTCAACCCCTGCTTATTCAGTCCCAGACCAGCTGGCCTTGGTGGGCTTCTAATAAATCAGTTCCACTGTCACAGTGGGTGGGTGCATCCCTCGTGGTCCTGATTTCCTTGCTCATGTTCTCCCTCCTTCTGCTCCTCATTTGGACCTTAAGAGCTCAGACCGTTGCTCCAAATGGAGACTCTGTCTCTACCTCCATCCATCGCCAGATGAAGGTTCTAAGGTGATATGCAAGATATTCATCAGTATAGGATAGGGTCATTTCAGGTTCCCTCTCCTTAGTTGCCCAAGGTACCAGCTGGGGACATCTCCCTGGACACCTGCGAACCGCTCTAGAGTCAAGTTTCTTGCCAATCCTAAGATGGCTCCCTTAGATAGGATATATACTTCGCTGCTCCCATATCCTCCCTTCCTATAATTTTTTAAAACCCTGATATTTGGTACAAATATAACCAGAAATAGGATTCATCAACCAGAGAAAATTTCTATCATATTTTGATTCCCCGGCTGAAAAAATAAGTATTAAGAGCATAGCTACATTAATTCAGTACAAGATATAATGTCTCAAGAATCGATGTGGGAACTACAAGCTGTAAGTGAAATGGAGGAGTAGTTGAAGAAGTGGAAACCATGGGTGTAGTGAATGATCATCCAGAGTCACAGAAAAACATCCTCGGCTATGCAGTGTGCTCTGTAATGTTCTCTGATTTTCTTTAATGAAAAGCTTTTTAACAGATCACACTGAAACTGGGAAATGAGAATAAAAAAATTGTCTGCCCTGTTGGTTTCCTTGCTAATCCACTAAGGACTGACTGTTGCTGAACAATAACTGACCAATTCAAGTAACCTATTTTGTATCCAAAAAATATTCACAAAGATAGGAAGATCATAATGAGGGAACCACACTGTAAAATCCACAGGCTCTGCTGATCCCAAATCACAGGATTTTTGCTTTGCAAAGAGCTCTGTAAATCTTCTAGTCCAAACTCAATTGAGCCTACTTAAGGGAATTTTTTTTAGAGACTTCAAAGGCTTCATAAGACCATGTATTTGCCAGGACTACTTATTGCAGCTAAATCCTCAGAGGCTTTTGAATGTACCCGTGTACTGGAGAAATTATTCAGCTTGTGGAAGGTCACTTATTAAAATGTGGCTGTGGGCTACTTGAAGAGAAAGAAAAGTAGAAAAGGCAGAGGCAGCTGGAGGGTGCTATGTGCACCTCGGTTGTAGGGATAATCTTACACACACTAAGCAGGTGCCAATGACAGCAGATAAGACACATTTGTTATACACAAGCATGATACTACTAAATCCTTCCTAATTATAGAATTTTTGTGGTTTTCTTTAATGTTTTCTTTTTAAAAGAAGAAATAGTATTTGATTGATTCAATAAATACTTACTGTCAACATGTGTGCTTATAAACACAGAATATCTAGATTTTTATACTTGTATAATCTGATTAGGAATACCCCCAGAGAGACCCCAATATTTTCTGTCATATCTTTCTCTTTCTTTTATGCTCCCTGAATTCATTCTGTGTCGAGATGCACTTTGCCACATGGAGTCTTCCAGACACTTCATCTCACCACATCGGTCTCCTTCATTCAAGACGTACTGGTGGGTATAGCAACTCCAGAGGAGGAGGTTCAAAACGGACATCTCAGAGGCACTTTCAATGGGTGCCTTGCTGTGAACAGATGTCCTGACCATGGCAACACTTTTTAAAAGAAATCATTTAATTGGAGCTTGCTTGCAATGTCAAAGGTTTAGTCCATTACAGTAAGAAGCATGGCTGCACTCAAGCAGACATGGTGTCGGAGAGTTCTACATCCAGATCTGCAGACATCAGGAAGACAAAAAGTATCACTGAACCTGCCATGAACTTTTGAAACTCCAGTGACCACTCCCAGGGACACATATCCTCCAACAAGGCCACACATAGTCCATTAATCCTTCTCAAGGAGTACAGCACACTCCCTGATGACCAAACATTCAAATACATAAGCCTATGGGGGTTGTTCTTATTCAAACAACCACAATGCGAAATAAGCAAGAGACTTAAAGATAGTGAAGGCAAGGTTATATGTTCCACATGAAAATTCTTGTCATGTCAACCAATATATATCAAACATTACTGTATTTATGCATTCTTATCAAATAGGACCATTTTGTGTGCCTCAGTGACTGACACCAAACCAACCAAATATACTGCAAGTTAATTCAACCATTTGTGACTCATAAATGCCCTGGATGGTCAAACACATGGCTGATACTGCACAATGACCCTTAACTATAAGTTACTGAGTTGTACCTGTGGTTCACGTTTAATTATAAAATGATAAGGTCATAGTCTTGTTGGAGAGGTTATCAGCAAAATAAAGACAGCACTATCAAGGACGATAGCCTTGAAAACAGCTACATACCATCTTACACCTGTCAGAATGGCTAAAATCAAGAACACCAATGATAGCCTTTGCTGGAGAGGTTGTGGAGAAAGAGGCACACTCATTCATTGCTGGTGGGAATGCAAACTTGTGCAACCACTTTGGAAATCAGTGTGGCGATTTCTCAGGAAATTTGGGATCAACCTACCCCAAGATCCAGTAATACCACTATTGGGAATATACCCAAGAGATGCCACATCAAATGACAAAAGTATCTGTTCAACTATGTTCATAGCAGCATTGTTTCTAATAGCCAAAACCTGGAAACAACCTAGATGCCCTTCAATGGAGGAATGGATGAAGAAAGTGTGGAATATATACATATTAGAGTACTACTCAGCAGTAAAAAACAATGACTTCTCGAATTTTGCGTGCAAATGGATGGAAATAGAAAACACTATCCTGAGTGAGGTATCCCAGACTCAAAAAGAGGAACATGGGATGTACTCACTCATAATCGGTTTCTAGCCATAAAATAAAAGACATTAAGCATATAATGTGTGATCCTATAGAAGCTAAATAAGAAAGTGAACCCAAAGAAAATCATATAGTCATCCGCATGGAGAGGGGGAAGTAGACAAGATTCCAGGGCAAAAACTGGGAACTTGCGGGTGAGGTGGCATGGGGCAAAGGGGAAATGGGATGAGAAATATGAGAAGGGGAGGATGGGAGGAGCTCGGAGGATTGGGATGGTTGGGATATAGGAAGGATGGATACGGGAGCAGCGAAGTATATATCCTATCTAAGGGAGCCATCTTAGGGTTGGCAAGAGACTTGACTCTTGAGGGGTTCGCAGGTGTCCAGGAATATGTCCCCAGCTGGTACCCTGGGCAACTAAGGAGAGGGAACCTGAAATGACCCTATCCTATACTGATGAATATCTTGCATATCACCTTAGAACCTTCATCTGGCGATGGATCGAGGTAGAGACAGAGTCTCAATTTGGAGCAACGGTCTGAGCTCTTAAGGTCCAAATGAGGAGCAGAAGGAGGGAGAACATGAGCAAAAAATCAGGACCACGAGGGATGCACCCACCTACTGTGACAGTGGAACTGATTTATTGGGAGCCCACCAAGGCCAGCTGGTCTGGGACTGAATAAGCATGGGTTGATTCCGGGCTCTCTGAGCATGGCGGTCAATGAAGACTGATGAGAAGCCAAGGACAATGGCACTAGGTTTCGATCCTAATACATGAACTGGCTTTGTGGGAGCTTAGCCTGTTTGGACGCTCACCTTTCTGGACGTAGATAGAAGGACCTTGGTCTTCCCGCAGGGCAGGGAATTTGGACTGCTCTTCAGTATCGAGAGGGAGGGGGAATGGAGTGGGGGGAGGAGAAGAGGAGTGGGGATAGGGGGAGGGAAGTGGGGGGAGGGCAATATTTGGGAGGAGGGGAGGGAAATGGGAAATGGGGAGCGGGTGGAAATTTTAATTAAAAAAGAATAAAAATAAATAAATAAGTAAAAAAAAAAAAAAAAAAAAAAAAAAAAAAAAAAAAAAAAAGCAGACAGGTTTAAGAGGCTGTAGTTTCCCTTGTGTACATCCCCTGTTTGGTACCAGAGGGAATCCCAAAATTCCATTAGGAGAGTATCTATGACTTACAGTTGGGCTTCTTTGAACATTACCTACTCTTATTAACATTATTTCTTTCTCTTCCTCTCCCCTCCATTAATAGTAGCTGCAAAATTTCTAGTTTAGGAGATTGGATATCGATTTTATTGACAGTTAACATCTCAAGATTTCAGAAAGGGAATTATATTTTAGTTTTGGATCACTGCCAACAATAAATCTTATTTTAAAAAACTTAGTTGAAATAAGTATGATCCATAGTAAATTGTTACTCTCTTCTATATATCCTCTGAATTATTCAGAGTTATCTAAAGTAACAAAACTTATAGAGTGAATCTCTCTATTTAGGAAGTAAATTTATTAGAATGACCAAAAGGCTGTGGCCCAACTAATCCAGCAATGGTTGGATATGGAAGGAAAGTCCAAGAATCCAATTGTTGCTCAGTCCACAAGGTGGGATGTCTCACTTGGTTTTCAATATCCACTGGAATCCCGAGAAAGTAAACTGTAATGCCAGTGAAGGACTGGATTTGCTATCAGGGCAAGAGCAACAGGAAAAGAGTAAAAGTTTTCTTCTTCTGTTTCCTTGTATAGTTTTATAGGTCAACATAAGTGTCTTTGGGACTATGGTTTTTTCAGATCAGTTTAGTCTATTTTTTATTATTTCTTTTATTTTTTGAGATTATAATATAGCTACATGATTCCCCCTTCTCTTTCCTCCTTCACACTCTCATATACCTCTCCTTACCAAATTTTTGACTTGTTTTCATTATTATCCCATGTGTGTGTGTGTGTTCCTAAGTGCATAGATACAACTTGCTAACCTGCTTAGTCTGTATAATGTAACATGCATGTATATTTTAGTTTGGTCTATTTTCTTTTACTTTATTTTTGTGGCTTTTGGTAGTTGATAACTACATCTCCTGTAGCTGCAACTTTTCTATCAGTGAATTCACAATTGGGTAGATAGTGTCACCCTTTGCTATACCTTCTTCAGTTTCAATTAGATTCAATCAATGTTTACAGAACACACACACACACACACACACACACACACACACACACACACACACACACAATGAAACTTAGAAAAGAATAACACAGAAGCCGGTAAAGAACTGTTTATTTAATGTTCCTTGCAAAGACAATACAGAAATTAGGCTTTTAACTGCATTCATTCAGTTACTTTTTTTTTTTTTATCACTTTTCAATGTTTTGTTTGTTTGGTAGAACTGGTATGGATATTTTAGTGTGTTAACATCATCTAGGAAGAAAACAATATCAATTTCTTCCAACAATTGCCTTTGTGGTCTCTGGTTCTTTGACAGCACATGCTGGGTTTCTCTTTCATTTGTGATGATGCTTATGTTTTTAACTGTTCTGTTCTAATCCTCAGGCTGATCCCCTATGCCTAGAGGATTTCTGTTTTTATACAGATGCACAGATTGTATTCCTATATAAGTCAGTTTACTGATCTGTTTTGCTAGCCAGGACTGTCTCTCAGAAAGATCACATGGTTCCATTACTGACCCAGCATGCCCTGGGATGCTGATCTGCCAAGGCCTGTCCTGTTTAAGCCTGGCATTATATTCTTTTCTGCAGTCACCAGTATGGCTCAGAAATTGGTGTTTTTGTAGACACGTATGTGTGAACAGAATACTGTGTAACCCCCAGTACAGAAAGCTGTTTTCAGGGGGATTAGCTGTCTTGTCATTTCCCTGAAAGCACTACCATGTAGATTGCCTGAGAAACCTGTGTGCAGCAGGATAACATACGGGATTTTGTCCCTTTTGTTTCCTGTTCTTTTGCAACGCTCGGTGTTGCCCTCATAGAGACAATAATGCCAGATAGTGGGATGGACAAGCTGAACACAATGATTAGAAGGAAGTGGTTTCCCTAGCAACAATAACAATGCAAAGGAAACCACACTACTTATCCAGTACTCATGTCCCCTTTCCTCAGGTTTGAATAACACAGACAGAGGATCTGAATTCTAAGTGTTTGATTCTAAATCATTTCTAAGGGATAGAATTACAGCAAACAATTACTATCCAGAAAAAACTTAGGAATTCAACCAGTGTGTAATATACTTTTACATGTCAGTTGGCATCTTCCGAGCCATCCTTTCCTAATTATTTTATCAGTGCATTCGAATTTTCATTGGATGTTGCCAGAAAATTGTTAATTATCTCAAAAGCAAAGGAAGTAAATAACTTGTAAAAGCCTGATTTTAAAAAAATAAAAAAATTCCCATTGTATTTTTAGCCTTTGAAAAATATTCTTTTTCCTGCACTGGTTTAATGATCTGCAGATTAAGTGATATGATGAGAATTGCAGGGATACGTCAGCTTAAAAAAATTAGTTCCTTGTAGTATTTTATTTTAATGATTTTTCTTTTCTGAGCCTCTCACCTGCTTTGCCATTTGAATATTAAAGCTTTGATGTTATTATGAGCCACTGTTTTATAGGTATGAAATAGCATAGTGACATGACTTTCTGTATTTGCTGATGAACATTTTACATTATTTATATGCATTTCAAATCATATGACTGGGCATCATTCTGATGCTGAGTATTTCATGCAGAGTAGGGAAACCTGTCATGATATGTGAAGACAAGTATTGATGAACGAAAAACCACGTGACAAACTGATACCTCTCCCCACTGACCCATCTTTGAAAAAAATCTGTCATTGCCTATTACTATCTCAAGCATCATGACTTACTCATATTTGAGAAATATTACAGAATATATAGTTGTCAGTTCCTGATAAAAGCATTTATTATTGGAGTAAAACTAAGTAAGATATAGAGACGTTCTGTGCAATAGACACTTACTATCAAGGGTAACCAAGTGATTCAGCCAGCAGAGGTACCTGCCACTCCTCAACATCATCCTCTGAGCAGTCAGGATCCCGAGGCATAGGTATATAAAATATATACAAAATAAGTAAGATTAGCTAATTTAAAAATATGACATCTAGAAAATAAACAGTTTTAAAAAGTACAGGCTTGCCAGATAACTAGACAGCCTGCCTGCACATATTCTTTTTCCCTCTGTTCACTGGAATCCAATCCCCTAGTCTCATGCTCAATAGGATAATCGTTTTGTATACTGTGACGATTTGCCACTTGGACTGGTTTAGTAAAATGCTGAATGGCCAATAGCTGGGCAGGATTTTTAGGGCAGAGAAGATGCTGCGGAGAAGGACAGTCATCAGCCAGAGATGGAGGAAGCAGAAAAGCAGCATAGGGAGTACAGAGTAATGGCAACAAAGCCACGAGGCAAAAAGTAAATTAGTAGAAATTGGTTCGTTTAAGTTATAAAAGCTCATTAGAAACAACCCTAACCAATCGACCAAGCTTTCATACTTAATAATAAGTCTCCAAGTCATGATTTGGGAACTGACAGATGGGACAGAGAAAAATTTGCCTACAAATGACACCTGATGTCCAGTCACATCTATCTGCATAAGACCTGAGAAAAAGTTTTAAAAAGTTCTAATTACACAAAAACAGAGTCAAGTGCAGTTTCTTAGTTTCATGCTTCTCATGCCCACTGTGGTACGGAAACATGTCTTCCAGCAACTGCCTGAATGTTTGAACTGCCAGTGCACCATGAGTTAAGTTACATGTCAGGTTTAAGGTTTTGTTCATGTAGGCAGAAGAGGTTACAGATGTGCAGTAAAGCAGGAGTAGACAGAAAAAAAAACTGTAAACAGGTTACAGTGTGTCTAACAGTGTACATAGGCTTAAAAAGAATATAGACAGTCATAAAAATAAATAGTTTGAAAACAATAAAGAGTAAAGTAAAATATAAATAAATAAATAGTTTAACAATAAGAAAGAGTAAAGTCAAAAAAAAAAAAGAGAGAGAATAAGCCACATCGAGATGGAAAATACACAGGAGGTCTGGGTCCTGTGTGGTGTTGTGTTGTCTTTAAAGATTTTGATTGCTGATGAACAAATGCTAGCTGCTGAGAGATACTGGATTATGGAAACTGATAAATTATACCAGCCTATATATATTTTTAAAAATATTTTAACTTCAAAATTGAAGGAAAAATACGTTGCATTGGGGAAGACATTAGGTTTTTGTCTTTACAGAAAATGAAATGCTTTGGATTATAGGTTAAAGTGGGTGAGGTGTGATTAGGGAAGATGCCCTGAAAATCCTGACTATAGACAGAGAAATAGACCTTGAAAAACCATAAAACAGGTGATGTATATTTTACCTTCTGAAACAGAAAACAACAACAACAACAAAACCCTTTGGCTGGCTTATGTACAATGCACAGTCTATACTTGTGCTAATGCAGAATTTATGTCGTCTTTGAAAGCTTATGTTTTCAGAACAAGGAAACCAAACACCAATGAAAAATGGGTGACCCAAGTGATCTAGCCTCTCAGAATGCCTCTGATACAGTTTCCTCAGAGTACTGCATCCAGAGTGGCTGTTGGCTGAGATGGTTCAACTTTGCAGACTATTCTAGTCAAAACTTGATCATTTTCTCAGGTTTCCCTAAAGATTCCAGTACTTCCAGACATTAGGAGGCAGTCTAAAGAACACAATATCCACATTCTGAAGAGATGGAGTTGGTGGTTTCTCGTCATTTGGTGGGTTATGATTGTTTGTCATTGTTTAGGGTGGTTGGTTACAGATTGTTATTGGTCATGGTCAGAAAAAACTAAACAAAGATTAGATGCAGGAATCTCTTTCTGAAGAGAAAAAGGGAGGATATAATATAGAAATTATGGGATAAAAGAACAGAATATTGGGCCTAAGTTTGAACAATCACTAGTTTCAAATATTTTAAATTGGAATGGAATTTTGTATATTGGTACAAATTTAAGGTTATTTTTGCTATACTGTGTATATGTTTTTATTCTTGTTTAAGGTATTATATCTATACAGCTCATTTTAAAATGTAGTGTAAAGTTTGAGTTCTTAAAAGCTGTAAGTAATTTTTAAGATAAAGAAGATAAAAAGATTAATAGTCATCTATAACAATCATGCTTTCACAGTTAAACATATAGTTTAGATAGATATATAGTCTTTGAACACTTCAAAGACTTACAGAATATGGCATTTTAAATATTTTGATAGCATAAAGCTTTTCATGACAATGAGCTACACCTGCTTCTGGCAGCATCTATTTACTTCAGAAAAGATCACATGGAGCTTGCTTTTAATGTGGCAAAGCTAACCAATTAGGCAAAACCCCACTCTTTCATTGACTTCTGACAGTATGCTGTACAAACTGAACAAGCAGGACATGAAAAAAATTGTTAAACTTTGCCAAGATAAGGTGGCTTCGTATAAAAGTCTCTCAGATCTTCTACAGAACAAAAAGGAAAGCAACTGCTGAACATTGTCAAGACTAGACAACAAGACCAGTTCTTCAATATTCCTGCTCCATAGAAGAGTTTGCCAGATATTCTAGGCCTGTATGCCAAAGGCGGATGACCTAATATTACAGAAGAACCTCGTATGACTGTCTAGCCAGTCAGATGTCTGTTATCTGTTATCTTTATAGGTTTGGAAGTGGCTTGCACTTCACTTCTTGTTTACTTGGGTAATATTTTCTTTGGTGGTCAGTAATGGAGTCGAAGACTAGGTAGTTATAGTTACAGTTTTCCTTAGTTATTATAGAAGATAAATTAGGTACAGAGATTTTGACTCATGAAGTCAGAATAAATAATAAAGTATTTTCTCCAAACATTTTAAATACAAATGTACTGGACATTACAAATGTAATTCTGACCTGATAATTGTTATTATTGTATAGAGTTTTACTGTGTTAGAGTTTAAATTTTCCTTTTTATTTACACAAAAGGGGGGAATGTGGAATAATCTTTTGTGCATTGTGAATAAGTGTCACTCGGATTGGTTTAATGCCATGCCAGCACAGCAACTGTCGTTCTTCTGAGTGAGGGATGTTGGGATTAATACGCAACACAATTTCAGGTTCTGCAGACAAGCCTTTATTCCATTTTCTCACACAGTATATGTAGCCCTCAGCAGGGGAGGCCAAGCCAGCAAAAGCAGGAAGCTCATCACTGAAACTCAATGGCTTAGGGGTAAACATCCTTAGAAACATTGCTGAAAACAACAGATTGTTCCTGTTTTTTTCCTGTTTTCAACCAACTGCAAGAGTGCAAAACAGTTCAAGTGGGGGTGCGAAGGCCTGTCTTCTAGGGACCCAACAATTCTCCCCTTTTTATTTTAAAAGCATGAGAGCCTCTGTCTTAGGACTCCTCCAGATAAAGACTCTTACTCATCTACTGGAGGCCTTAATCCCTGTCTTAGGTGAGCCCTCTATACCAGGACAGTTGCCCATCGTAGGGGTCCCTCATGACTTCTGCAGCATTTGCAGCCAGACTTGGGGCACTTCCTGATTACCAGAAGACAACCCAAACAACACTTGTCGAGTGACAGTGTGCTGTATGTGGGATTGCTGCATAAAGTGGCAGAGAATCCAAAAACAGATAACCCCAATAGCAATATCAGTACAAGTGAGCATTCTAGACAATTGCTGGACCCAGCCCCCAACCTGGGCCATGGCATTCTACTGACTGGATCCAGACACAGGAGGGACCCACATACTATTAATACTAACAAATATGATGAGCTGTTTGCAGGGTGAAATTCAAAAAGGAGGAATTCCAAGGGCCATCCAAACATGCATTCAACTGTTCAACCACATCAGAAGCATTTATAGCATTAGCAGGTATAACATACAAGTCACTTGTTGTAGGAGTCAAAGGAATCTACCTGTTCTTGTAAAAGCATGGTTGGTTTTAATTTAAAAGTCCAAGTCCAATATGAGAGTCCAGAGCACTCCGTGTCTGCAGGGACTCACTAATCCTTCCAGACAGCTGATCCACAGTCTCTGTAGTCACAGCTGTCTGTGAAATGGCAACTCCAGCAACTATATCTGCAGTGGCAGCGACAGCAATAGCAGCAACGATTGCAGCTGTTCACCCACTGTCGATAAAGGATGATCTCCTGATGTTCTTGAGACACCAGCACTGGCAGAGGAATCACAACAGGCACTCAAATGATCAAAGCTCCATCAGAACCATCCCAGCAATTACTCAGCTTGCAGATCCTGGAAGAACAATTAAGAATATCAACCTCCAAAGTGCCATTCCACAATACAAAGAAAAATGGGGCAGGAATGCAAGCAGAGGATCGAATAGTCATATTGCATCCAGCAGTATAACAAATCAGGCTATTGAGTGATACATTCTCCCCACATAACTGTGGAGTGGAGATTAAAATCTCTATCAGCATCCTAACACCCAGGAGCAGGTTTGGGACCATAGGTATTATACTGTACTAACTGGCATTAAAAGTGGGGGGTTTCTCACCAGACTCCCCATCACTCATAATTCTGTTACTGTTACCAGAGTCATCACCTAAAGCAGAAGGAGCGTCACGGTCTTCATCCTGGGTCACCGGCCTTACACACCGCTCTGGCACCCAAATTGGTTTATCAACTCCTGGAGGAAAAACACATATAGCCCCCCTCACCTTTGCCAACAAGGGAGTTGGTTCCATCCATCTTCCTGTTTGCAGATCTTTCCAATGAACCCATCCTAAGCTCTGAGCCCTAACTTGTGTATGGGGTTCCATAGGTGAGCGTCCTTCAGCATCCACAGTCAAAAAATTTAAAATAAAGAGAATGGTGGACAATTGAGTTTCTGGGGAGAAACTCCCCCCTTTTTATTTTTTGAAAAATATTTGAGGGTCTGATTGGCTCTTTCCACAATTGCTTGACCCATTGGGCTATATGGGATGCCTGTTTTATGGGAAATTTCATAGAATGAACAAAAGGATAAATTTTTTTTTTGCTGACATATACTGGGCCATTCATTATCTGTCTTAATAACCTCAGGTTTGCCCATATAGGCAAAAGCAGATAGGCAGTGTGCAATGGCATCTTTTGCTTGTTCTCCTGAATGCAGGGATGCAAAAATTACTCCTGAAAAGGTGTCTACTGATTCATGGATAAACTTAAGTTTCCCTGCAGCAGGCAGGTCTGTAAAATCCATCTGCCATAACTGATTTGGTTGTAACCCTCATGGGTTAACTCCTAAGTTGGGGCTGCTTAGGAAAGGAGAACACCGAGGACAAGAAGATGTAATGGCTTGTGCTACTTCTCATGTGCATCGATTATGATGCCGAAGGGAGCATGCATTAAGGTGAAATTTATCATGTATTTCTTGGGCGTGGTCAGAAATAAAGCAAACAAGTGTATATTTATCAACTAAATCATTACTTGCTGACAATGGCTCAGGCAGCCGGGTATGACTATGGATATGTCTGACAAACAAAGGCTCAATCTGCTGCCAAATCAAATGCTGAACACAGATGAGCAAATGATGGCCCTTAGAAGTAGGTGATATATATGCAGATGTCTCCAATGGCTTAAAGATGTGGGCCATATACACACTATCATTATACAAATTTACAGGTTACCCAGGGAAGAGCTGGAGTGCAATGAGGCAGGCTGTTACCTCTGCAGATTGGGCTGATACATCCCCCACAGGATGTTTCCATATTTTTCCTCCGGAAACCACTACTGCATTACCTTTAGGGGAAGTATCCATAAGACAGCATGGGCTGAAGGTATGGGAGATCCTCTAATCACCAGGGGTAATATAACAAGATGATTTTTGAATAGGACCATTAATGGATGCTGAGGATAATGAGAATCAAAATTTCCAGAAAAGGAGGTGAGAAAAAGGGTCCACTCATCATGGTACTGCTGTAAATGTGCTAGCCGGTCTTTAGTATAAGATGTTCCTTATGTAAAATAGCATATTCTTTTCATATAATTTATTCACATCTCTGTAGTGAGGAGCGATGGGCTGCTTCCCTGCCGCCCCAGCTCCTGGCCGCCTGGCTAACTTATGCCCCAAAATAATTACACGGAAACTGTATTCTTTTAAACACTGCTTGGCCCATTAGTTCTAGCCTCTTACTGGCTAGCTCTCACATCTAGATTAACCCATTTTAATCATCTGTGTAACACCACGAGGTGTGGCTTACCAGGAAGAGTCTAACAGGCATCCGTCTCGGAGAGGAGAATCATGGCGACTGACTCGGCTTCTTTCTCCCAGCATTCTGTTCTGTTCACTCCATCTACCTTTATTCTGCCCTATCAGGCCAAGCAGTTTTCTTTATTAATTAACCAATGAAAGCAACAGATAGACAAATGACACTCCCACATCACATCTTTTATGTTTTAAATTATCTCTAGTTTTATAACGCCCTATGTAACATAAATGCTATGCAAGTAGATATTGTACTGTATTTCTAGGATATACTAATGAGACAAATGTCCAAACATGTACAGTGTAAACACAATTTTATCTAACATAGCTTTTGATCCATAATTGTTTGAATCCATGAAAGTGAAACCTACAAATATAGAAGGTCAATTATATTATGACTTTATTTTCCTTAAGTTCAAATTATTTAATAAATTTATTTGGTGACTGTTTCTTTAGTTATTTACTATATGGAAGTATGTCATTAATTTCTGCATAACTGAATATTATCTGTATATTTTAGATAGATTGTTATCAGGACTTTAGTTTTGCTTATTTATTCATCTGTTTTCTTATTTATTTATAGACAATGTCTTACATAGCCCAGATTGGCTTGGAACTTCCTCTGTAGCATTGGCTGGCCCCAAACATACAATTCTCCTACTCCAGCTTCTTAGCCCTAGGGTTAAAGTCCTGCATCTCCATACCTAATTGTTGATTAGTTTTTAATTGAACTCCATTATTGTCACAATATATTGCCAATTTTCTATTCTTTTAAATTAGTCTGTCATATGACCTATGTTCATAATAATATGTATCCATTTGACAAAAATATGTGTTCTATTACTGTTGGCAATACTGACACACTAAAATCAATTAAGTGAAGTTTTTAAAAATGGTACCATTTAACCCTGACTAATAGTCTGTCTCCTTGGATTATCAACTGCTGAGAGAGTAGGGTAAGATAGTCAAATACAATTGTGGATTTGTCTTTTTCTTCTTTTGAATCTACTATTTTTGGATCATGTATTTGGATGTTCTTTATTAGATGTACACATGCTGCTATGTGATACTATTCCTGGAGACATGTGAACAAGTATCTATTCCAATCAGATAGACAACTAATAGCAGACCCAAGTAGTGATACCACTAAAGTACAACATTAGTGAATCAGAGTTGAACTGGGTTACTTATAAGAGTATGGGTGAGAGGTTACTTAAAAAAGCCGGGGGTTTCCTAAAGGCAGCTGCATCATCACAAGCCCACCTTGTGTGACAAGTCACAAAGCTGAAACCACACAACACTCTGTATGACATCATCAATTCTGAGAAGCTCCTCTTCTCAGCCATTGTATAAACCTAGAGAAGGAGAGGACCTTGAGTATCTGGTATGTTTCTGAGACTTCCTGAGATTTCTGAGTTCTTTACTTTCTGAGTATTAAGGATATTTTATAAAAAGAAGTTCTTGGGCCTTAATAAGCCTTGGAGGAAATTGCAACACAATACATGAGTTTAAGATTATGCACCCCAGGGTAGTAACCCACACGTTTAATCTCTGCATTGCAAAGCAGAAGCAGGTAGATTTCTATGAGTTTGAAACTAGCATAGTGATGTGACATTCCCCTCTGTATGCTACGAATATCATTGGTTAATAAAGGAACTGCTTTGGGTTTATAGAAGAACTATAGGGGAACAGAGCTAGATGGGAGAACTAAATGGAATGCTGGGTGAAAGGAGGCAGAGTCAGGGAGAAGCCATGGAGCTGCCACAGGAGAAAGATGTACTGAAACTTTGCTGGCAGGTCACGGCCTCGTAGTGATGCACAGATTAATGGAGATGGGTTAAATTAATACGTAAGAGTTAGCCAATAAGAAGTTAGAGCTAATAGGTCAAGCAGTGATTTAATTAATACAGTTTCTGTGTGATTATTTTGGGTCTGAGCTGCCGAGTAGCCGGGAACCAACAAGCGGCCTCCTTACCCCAGCATATCCTACATCATGAATTGTTGAATAGCCAGAACTGTGTAGAGAGACCCTGTTTCAAAAATAAATATAAAAATAAAAAGGATTGTTCTACTTACTGTTTAATTTTTGTTGTAGTATGCCTGTTGTAGTTGGGGTTTAATTTTTGTTGTGCTATGTCTTTCTTACTTGGGGGTTTCTACTGCTGTGATGAAACACCATGACCAAAAACAACTTGAGAGGGAGAGAGTTTATTCAGCTCACACTTCCACCTCACAGTTAGTCATCATAGTAAGTCAGGACAGGAACTCAAATGTCAGGAGCTTGGAGGCAGAAATTGGTGCAGAGGCCATGAAGGGTACTACTTACTGGCCTCATGTCTTATGCAGTTTGTTTTCTTATACACCCCAAGGTACCCCCCTAGGAGTGTCACCACCCTACAATAGGCTGAGTCCCCCCACATCAATCATCAACCAAGAAAATGTTCTTAAGTCCATTCTTGTGGAAACTTCTTTTCAATTAAGATTCCTTTTCCCAGATGACCTCACCTTGTGTCAAGTTGACATAAAGCTAGTTAGCACAATCACTGTTCTGCAGACAAGTTGGGAGATATAATGACAAGTGATGGGGTAGAAGGAATAGCTGGAAGTAGGGTGGAAAAAGACTAGTGGACCCCTGAACCCTGTGTCTCCAACAAGAGGAAGTGGTCTTCCTTCCTTCCTTCCTTCCTTCCTTCCTTCCTTCCTTCCTTCCTTCCTTCCTTCCTTCCTTCCTTCCTATTTTCTTTCCTTCCTTCCTTCCTTCCTTCCTTCCTTCCTTCCTTCCTCCCTCCCTCCCTCCCTTCCTTCCTCCCTCCCTCCCTCCCTTCCTTCCTTCTTCCCTCCCTCCCTCCCTCCCTTCCTTCCTTCCTCCCTCCCTCCCTCCTTCCTTCCTATTTTCTTTCCTTCCTTCCTTCCTTCCTTCCTTCCTTCCTTCCTTCCTTCCTTCCTTCCTTCCTATTTTCCTTCCTTTCTTCCTTTTATCCTTCCTTCCTTCCTTCTTCTTCCCTCCCTCCCTTCCTTCTTTCCTACCTCCATCCTTCTTTTTCTTTCACTCTTCTTTCCCTCCTCTCCTCCCTCCCTTCATCCCTCTCTCCCTCTGCCCCTCCCTTCTTTCCTTTCTTCCTTCAACTCAATGATATTCTGTTCTAGAAGGACACTGCTTTACATACTGCATTCATTTCATGCTCCATTAATTCATCTACTGATAGAAATTCTTTTTCTTACTTGCTTGAGTTATTATAAATAATGCTACCACAAACACAAGAATGCATACTTCTCTTTGGAATCCTGATGGAAATTTCTTTCACCATATACTCAAAGTGTGTGGTAGGTGTAAGATGTAGCTCAGTACCATAAAGTGTTAGGACTTTGAGTGTTCTGGGTAAACACTGAGACACTGAGCCTTATCTTTAGTGCAAAGAAAAATGTGAATTGTTAGGACTATGTTTATTATGTTTTTAATTTTTGACAAATATTTATTCTACTTTCTATTATGATCATACTAATTTAGAATCACACTGAAAATATACAGAATTCTCTTTTCTCCACATACCTATCATCATTCTTTTTTCTTTTTTTATTACTTTATTGATGTTAGGAAACAAAATTTCCACGTTCTCCCCTCCACCCACTTCCTTCCTGCTCCCCCATTCACCTTCTTCTCCTCCCCCTCCAGTCCTAAGAGAGGGCAGGGTACCCTGCCCTGTGGGAAGTACAACTGCTCCATCCAGGCTTAGGAAGGTGTGCATCCAAATAGACTAGGATCCCAAAAAGCCAGTACACGCCATAGAGACAAATCCCAGTGCCATTATCATTGTCTTCTCAGTCTGCCCCAATTGTCAGCCACATTCAGATGGTTCAGTTTGATAGCATGCTCATTGAGTCTCATTCCAGCTGGCTTTGGTGAGCTCCCATTAGATCAGGCACACTGTCTCAGTGGGTGGATCATCCCCTCATGATCCTGACTTCCTTGGTCATATTCTTCCTCTTTCTGCTCTTCAACTAGACCTTGGGAGCTCAGTCCAGAACTCCCATGTGGGACTCTGTCTCTGTTTCCATCTGTCACCGTACAAAGGTTCTATGGTGATATTTAAGATAGTCATCAGTCTGACTACGGGACAAAGCCAGTTCAGGCACCCTCTCCTCCACTGCCTAGGGTCCTTAGCTATCATCATTTCTTTAAAAAAATAATAGCTACTCTGACTGCTTATGTTACCATCTTGTTATTGTTCAGATTAGCATTTCCCTGACTATTACTGATATTATTATTAAAATGATATATTGGGGGGTAGCAGTGGTTTAAACAAAATTCTTCTATACAGCATTACATGAAAATATTTCTAAACATGAAAACTTTGGTGGGTTCCTTTTACTTAACAAATTAGTCAAATGGACTCAGATGATGAATTAAATAATTAATTAGTTATTATTTAGATTTGGAGATATAGGAAAATCAATTAAGAAGTGGAAATAGTAGCACTTTAAATTTTATTAAGCAAGTCTTACTACTTCTTAAAATTAGAAAATCCTATTCATTTTGCCAATAAGTAGATATTTGGGACAGGGAATGTTTGAAATACACACACACACACACACACACACATATTTCATAAAACTACATGAACCATTACATTCTTCATGAGCTACTCATTCCTAGATATATTTCTCATTGTTCTCTAACAAAGTGCCAACAGACCATATAATGCTTCAAACAGGTAGAGATTTTCATAAAAACTCATATCATCCAAAAAAAAAATCAACCTGCAGGTTAAAGAATATATAACTTTGAAGATGAACCCTTAATTTTAAATTTCTTTTTAATTCATATTAGGTTAAATAATATTGTAAAAAATAGAAAAGCTGCACATGCTGTCAAATCTAATAGCAAAAGTTGTTTAGAATTAGCTAATTAAGGAAGTAGATTCTAACTCACAACAGGCGATTATCCAAATCTATCAGTGTGAGTGTCATTTGACAGAGGTCCTCGATCTTTAGGGTTGATATTTAATACCCTTGTGATATCTTTAAAATGGCTACACCAATTAGCATGCATCTAGGACTTATAAAGAGCATAATCTAGATTCATACATACTTAAAGGAAATGGAGAAGATAATAGTATGTTATTATATACACAGATATTGTTAATGTGGATGGAGACTCTGACAGAAGCTGCAGAGGAGGCAAGTAAGTGAAACTCTGGATTAAAAGGTTTTGGTGATGAGGAAGTGATAATGAGCTATTTTCAGGGCTCAAAGCTCAGTAAAGTGAATTGTAGACAGTAAATGAAAATGTTTTGTATAAATTATTGATTTGTACCATAAATACCACAAGACAGTGAATGTGTAGTTATATTTTATATTCACAGATTTATTCTGATGAGTTTTAGTTAGGTTTTATTCCATCTAAGACTTATCCTGTGGTTACCACCTGCGCTTTGCGACAGCTCCCTCTGTTTATCTGTGTTGTAAAGTAATAGCCTGCTAGAAATGTTATAGGTGTATGCATTCCCAATGCACTGATATGGGAATTTAGATAATGCAAGTACAGTAGTTTCCTTTTATCCACGGGGACTACTTGCAAGATCTCAATAAACGCCTCCCTAAGGATCCTCTGAGTTTTTTTCTAACACATCATATATATCTATAATAAAGTTTAGGTTGTAAATTAGTCAAAAAAAAGATTATCACCATTAGTAAACTAGAACTATTAGAACAATACCCTGTAGCAAAATTTTCAACATTCCTACTTTTGCAATTGGCACTGTTTTGAAGTGAAATTAAGTTACTTTTACATAAGCATTGTGAAACCATACGAGATTATCTAGAAACTGAAGCCACTCTGAAGGGATTAGCAGCCAGGTAGCTCACACAATGTGTAGACACACAGGGCAAATGAATGATTTGGGTTTTAGTTGTAATAGAAAAAAATGTTGTGAGTTTTCATTGAACTGTTGAAAGTAGAGTGTCATTCTAAACAGTATTGAATATTTCTGGGGGTTTTGGTTTTGCATTTTTGGCCCATAGTTAGGTAGTTAACTGAATGGCAGAAAGTGAAACCACAAATAATAGATCACTCTTTATTGCTGTTAGTCCTGGAATCCCTTACAGTGTACTGAGTCACAGACATAATCCAATCAAAATGAAATTCTTTGACATATAGTTTCACGAAGCACCATAACTGTATGAAATTTAGTTCTCAACACACAGAACTATAAATAGTAAGGTTCTTTCCCTTTTGTAAGAGTTTTCACTTCACTATTCAAAACAGCTGTCTCCTCATTAGCAAGTATATCATTCAGTTCACTGTGACAAATACCTGAATACACCTAGTAACCTACTTCCTCCAACTAGGGCCACCTCTGAATTTCTACCACTTCCCAACAATGCCATTGTATCATGAATCCATCAAGAAATTAATCCATGCATTAGGTCAGAGTCCCCAAGATCCAATCCCTTTCCAAAAGCCCATCAGCTGGCATTCAATCCATTAACACGTGAGGTTTTGAAGTATGCTACAGACTCAAACCATAACAGCGAGGATTCAAGAAGACAGTGTGCAAATGAAAATGTCACTTCCAATTTAGAGATGATTGTCTCTAAAGGCCTCATCCTCTGAGGACCTGCATATGGTGTCCTCTGATAACTCCTGCCAATCTGCATTTTAAGAAAGCAGGACTACTGTGTCTGGAGACTTGGGATATAATTCCGGTGCTATTCATTTTTCCTAATACCAAGCAGCAATACAGAAATTGAATACCCAAAGCATGCTGGTACACCGTGGCTGCTATGCTGAACCATGAAGAATATAGTTCGATACTGAGACTCAGGGTGCATAAAGAGCAGTAGCACAGTGCCATAGAACTGTCACGGAGTACAGTGTTGAGGAAATGTGAGTGTTAGGAACTAGTGGAAGTCTGTCAAAGTAAGAAAGGACCAGGAGTGATCCAGATCAGGACTGTTGTTTGTGGAGTAAGGTACATGAGTTTGCTCTCTCCAAATCATTTTGTATGACCCAACTTTAATAAAATTTAAACAGTTATATCAAGCACTAAGTTTTTTATTTTATGACCTCCCAAAAAGTAGTAAAATAAATTAGATTATTTAAGGGTGAGAGAAGTATGTAGAAGAATAGTAAATAGTTCTTAGAAGAAACTAATGCTTCTGTTTAAAATAGAAACCAAGATCTACAACTTTTCTTAAACTCTAAGGAATGAAAGAGAAAACAATAACAAATTAAATCCAAAGTCTGAAATATCAGTTCCTTAACTACATAAGGGCTATCTGAAAACTCTCAGTGCCCACACTCTTTTTATTTGCAGAAAATGCAATCTTACACACAGGAGACCACCCAAACCACAGAAGCTGCTGCCCACAAACAAATGCACTAGTTTCTGGCCACTAGGGTTAACATATTCTAAAACAATGAACATCTACAGCTCTCAAAACAATGAAGATCAAAGAGGAGTTTAACCATTCATTCGGTTATGATCCAGTATGCTTGTTATGACGTTTACTGAGAGAATATGCTTATCTGGAAATACGGTGACCATTCACATAGTTTGATGGTGTGGTTAGTCCTGAAGATACTTTAATTCAAGATAGCAGTCACAATACAGTAACAGCTTTTAGTGTATGTAGACTTATATTAGAAATACAGTAATTTTAAATGGTTCAAAAAGGTATAAACTTGAAAAGTAAGTCACACACTCATTCTTTTCGGAAAGAAAAAGAAATTAAAACTGGTACTACAAATTGCCTTTAAATAAGAAAAGAATACATCCAAACCAAGGAAGTACAGTAGAAGAAGCCCACACTGGAAACATTTTAACCTTAAATGGCTTAACTATTATTGTAATGTTTTAATTCACAGCTGTGGGAATACACATACCTGTGAGTGCCTAAGAAGGCCAGAAGAGGGCATCAGATCCCCTAGAGCTGGAGTTACAGGCAGTTGTGAGCTGTCTGTTTTAGGTGCTTGAAAACTGAACTAGGGTTCTTTATATGAGCAACATGGGCTCTTAACCTCTGAGAAGCTACTCCATACACAAATGGCTTAATTATTAAAGCAGAAATAATATAAAATCGTGGAAATTGCTATTGAACATAACATATTAGAGAAGCAACAGGAGTTGATAGAAGTAGTAATAAAGCAATAAAAATCAATAAGAACAAAATCAAAGCAAGGGAAAAAATCCAAAAGCTTGTCCCCTTTGAAAGAACACAAGGGAAAGGCTTATGTGCACATACAAGGTGCAGGAGGGGGCAACTCAGATATAATGCATATCTAGGGGATGTTTAAATGATGAGAATATTTTTTCTATTGTCACAAACTAGAAATTATCTATCACCCTATTATTTAACATCCGTTCATGTACCTATCTAACTTCCTATCACCTACCTATTTATGTATGTAGTATTTCATGACTTAGTAATAGGATTCTTTAATAGTATCTAAGACACTTGAAAAATTCAAGAAGAGTAATTATAAACTCTGTTATAAGATGGTTTGCTATCTCTGCGGCCATATGCTGGGCTCAGTGTTGTGTCATGTAGGGCTAGCCTCATGGACAACAGCCTCATGCAGGTTTATGGGGCCCTCCAGGCAGGGGGGCTACTGGCTTGGGTTTATTGTTCTTTTGACCAATGTCTCACTAATCATTTTTTTTTTTTCTTTACTCATGTTTTGGATCTGAAGTTCAGTCAGATAATGAAAGTAGGAAGGGGAAATGCATTGTGGAATCTGGCATCAATGCAATTCTCGCCCACCATTGTCTCTGAGCTGAATTCTGAGCTGTGTGCCACCCTACTTTTAGTTCCACCTCATCTACAGATCACTGCAACTCTCAGCTTTCTGTCTAGCTTGTATTTGAACTCGGGAAAAGAACCAGAACTAGGTACTTACAAAGATAATTTATGAAATTTTATGGCAGAGCCTCAGGGCAAAATGGGTTTTGGACTGTTGGTTGTTACTGTTCTAGCAATCTCCGCAAAACGTTGTTACTTTTTTCTTGCCTGGTCTTGCTGAGCCACCCTTAAAGAGCTTCATATCAAGGTTCTTCTATTCTGCTCTGCCTTGCTGAGGCCCTCTAGGGAGGTCTCAGCAAGGTTCTTCAGCTCAGTCTTCCTAAGGGACATCCCAGCCAGGTTCTTCTAGTCTGAAATGGTGAATGAAGGTTGTCGCCCAAGACTCTTTTAAGAAAGAGATTTATTTGGAAAGGAAGAGTGCAGAAGGGTGGATGCCTTTGCCAGGGAGGGTTTAATGGCAGCCTCTAACTGAAGTGTGGAGAGACTTACATCGGGCTTCTTAGGGGCAGCGTTTTTCCCAGGGAGAAGGGGGGATTGGTTAGTTTTTCCCTGCTCAGGGATTGGTCAGTTTAACTGGTGGGGCAGAGATGGCTCTGCCTTCATGGCCAAACTGTGTTTCTTTCACTGGTCCTTTTTAGCTTTTTGACTTTAATCTTAGGACCAGGGCATATTTCTTTCATTGACTCTGATTCTAGGGACAAAGTGTGTTTCTTTGACACTAGTTTCAGAGCCAGGGCACATGTCTTTAGTTCTGAGTTCAGGGATAAAGATGTTTCTTTCCCTGGCTCAAGTCTCAAATACAGCGTGTGTTTCTTTCACTGACTCTGTGTTCAGAATCAGGGTGCTCAGTGATTGGTTGATTTTCTGCTCCAGTTGTCCTTTTTACCCTACAGTGTGTATTTAAAATTGCTTTTTAAACATAAGCATCCTATATAAGGAGACAATGCTGCTCCAAGAAGATGCAGGTTGTTAAATAAAAACATCAGTGCCAAGCTTAGGATATCATTGTACAAATTGCTGGTCAGGAAGGCCTAGAGGCATCCCAAATAACACAAGCTGTTGCTTTTGGTTGCATATCACACTTAGATGGTAAGACACCACTCATGTGGAATGTAAGATAAGGAGAAACTAACCAACTTAACTTTCTCTATTGGCTAGCTCACATAGTGTCAGGTGCTATGTAAGCTGCTGGAAAGGCTAAATAATGGTCCTACTCAGTGCTTGCTACTGCACCAACTTGCTGCCGGTGAGGTACTCACTGATGTAGTTGTTGAGAGCCATAAGGGTGAGAATCATGCACCCTTTGATTAGATATGAGACCTGCTTCACAGGACCAAGTTCATGCTTGCTACTGCCATATACCTGGTCAAAATGTATGACTTCGAAGATCATAAGTTCTAGGGAATCTATGTTGTTTTGTTAAATGACTATGCTTTCAAACTATATGATAAACACTTATGTTTATACCCATAGATTGGTTCTCCTAAGAACTTTGTTCAGAGAAGCTTTTGTCGTGGGTAGTGGTTGATACGGAAATTCATAAATGGTCAATGTATAGTGTATAAGTACCTGATCTCTCAGCTGTGTTTGTTCATCTATATCAACATCCCACCATCCAACGAACAAAGGAAGTCACAGAAGAGGGAGTGGAAAGAATGTAGGAGGCAGCGGATAAGAAAGAGATCTCTGAAATTCTGATTTCTAGATGGGGCATCGTTACTCAATGCATCAACTCACCAGAGTTATGATTGAAAAGAAGACATGAAACAGGAATGAATGTAGGGTGGGGGACCTCGGAGGAGTTGAAGGGAAGGAGTAATGGATGGATATGATAAGTGAACTTTATATAAATTAATGGAACATTTAAAGAATACAGAAATTATTTTAAAAGATAATATAAATGAAGTGTTTAAGAGCACAACACAAATGTTATTAGGAGAGTGAGCCAGAACAGAATTATCAGTCAGGAATGTATTAAGTATGTTTCCACTACTGTGTTGAAATGCATGAAACAATTAACTTAAAAAAGTTTATTTTGGCTCACGATTCCAGAAGTTGTATTAGAAGATTCAACAAAATAACCATCACTGGTCATGGATATCTCTCAATATCAGTGGACTATATTCTCTAATAAAAAAGACAGACCTAAGAAGCAAGCTGGTGTAGACATTCTACTATCTAACAAAAGAGATGCCATATGAAAATTAATCAAAGGAAAATTCCACCAAGATAATGTTTCATTTCTTAACATCTATGCCCCAAATGTAAGGGCACCTACATTTGTAAAGGAAATTTTCCTAAAGCCAAAATTATACATTGACCTTCACACATAGTGGAAAACTTCAATACCCAACTCTCATCAACAGATAGGTCATCTAGGCAAAAATGAAGCAGAAATACTGGAGCTATCAGTATTTATAAACCGAATGAACCTGACAGATATTTATAGAGCATTTCACCCAAACACAAAAGAGTGTACTTTCTTCTCAGCACCTCACAGAAGTTTCTCCAAAATTGGTGACCTGTTGGTCACAAAGCAAGTCCCAACAATTATAATTAAACTGAAATAACTCCCTGCATCCTATCAAACCATCACAGATTAAAGCTGAATATCAACAATGACAGAAACAACACAAAGTGTACAAACTCATGAAGACTGAGAATACTCTCTCCTGAATGAAAACTGGCTCATGAAAGAAATAAAGAAAAAAATGGAAGACTTTCTAGAATTGAACGATAATGAATACACAGACTTAAGGGACACAATGAAAGCAGTGCCAAGAGGAAAGTTCATAGCACTAAGTACTACATTAAAAAAAATGGAAAGATCTCATACTAGCAACTTAACAACAAACCTAGAATCTTTGGAACAAGGATAAGTAACAAACCCAAGAGCAGATGGCAAAAAATAAGTAAAGTCAGGGCTGAAATCAATAAACCAGAAACAAAGAGAACAATATATTGAATCAATGAATTGGAGACCTGCTTCTTTGAGAAAATTAGCAAGGTAGACATACCCTTATCCAAACTAACTAAAACAGAGAAAATATCCACATTAAGAAAACCAGAAATAAAAAGGGGACATAACAGCAGACACTGAGGAAATCAAAAGAATCATTAGACCATACTTTATTTTTTAATTTATTTTTTATTGAAAAAATTTTCGCCTCCTCCCAGCCTCCCATTTCCCTCCCCCTCCCCCACACCTCTCCCCCTTCCCCCAATCCTCTTCCCCTCCCTCTCCAGTCTGAAGAGCAGTCAGGGTTCCCTGCCCTGCTGGAAGTCCAAGGTCCTCCCCGCTCCATCCAGGTCTAGGAAGGTGAGCATCCAAACAGGCTAGGCTCACACAAAGCCAGTACATGCAGTAGGATCAAAACCCAGTGCCATTGTCCTTGGCTTCTCATCAGCCCTCATTTTCCGCCATGTTCAGAGAGTCCGGTTTTATCTCATGCTTTTTTATTCCCAGTCCAGCTGGCCTTGGTGAGCTCCCAATAGATCAGCCCCACTGTCTCAGTGGGTGGGTGCACCCCTTGCCATCCTGACTTCCTTGCTCATGTTCTCCCTCCTTCTGTTCCTCATTTGGACCTTGGGAGCTCAGTCCGGCGCTCCAATGTGAGTCTCTGTCTCTATCTCCATCCATCGCCAGATGAAGGTTCTCAGTCAGGATAGTGCTTTCTATTTCCATCCATTTGCATGCAAAATTCAAGATGTCATTGTTTTTTTACTGCTGAGTAGTACTCTAATATGTATATATTCCACACTTTCTTCATCTATTCTTCCATTGAAGGGCATCTAGGTTGTTTCCAGGTTCTGGCTATTACAAATAATGCTGCTATGAACATAGTTGAACAAATACTTTTGTAATATGATAGGGCATCTCTTGGGTATATTCCCAAGAGTGATATTGCTGGGTCCTGGGGTAGGTTGATCCCGAATTTCCTGAGAAACCGCCACACTGCTTTCCTAAGTGTTTGCACAAGTTTGCATTCCCACCAGCAATGGATGAGTGTACCCCTTTCTCCACAACCTCTCCAGCAAAGGCTATCATTGGTGTTTTTGATTTTAGCCGTTTTGACAGGTGTAAGATGGTATATCAAAGTTGTTTACTTTAAAAATCTGTACTCCATCAAAATTGAAAATCTAAACAAAATGGGTAATATTCTCGATAGATACCAAAATTAAATCATGACCAGATAAACAATTTTAAATAGACCTATTATCCCTAAGAAAATGGAAGCAGTAATTAAAACTCCCCCATCACAAAAATTCCAGGCCAGATGGTTTTAACAAACAATTCTACCAGATTTTCAAAACAGATCTAATCTCAATAACTCCTCAAAATATTCTGCAAACTAGAAACAGAAAGAACATTGCCAAACTCATTTTATGAAGCCACGGTTACCCTGATACCCTAATCACAAAAAGACTCAAACAAAGAAAGAATTACAGACCAATTTCCCTTATGAGCATAGATGCAAAAATCCTTGATAAAATACTTGCAAATCAAGCACAAGAACACATATAAAAGATCATTCACCATAATTAAGTAGGCTTTAACCCAGTGATGTAGGGGTGATTCAATGTATAAAAATAAGTCAGTATAATCCACCACATAAAAAACTGAAAGAAAAAAAGCCCACATAGCCATCTAATTAGATATTTAAAAATGCCTATGACAAAATCCAACACCCTTTCATGTTAAAAGTATACAGAGGACTTACTTAAACATAAAGGCAATTTACAGAAATGTTATAGGCAACATCAAATTAAATGGAGAGACTCAAAAAAATTCCACTAACATCAGGAACAAGACAAAGCTGTCCACTCTCTCTGTATCTATTCAATATAGTACTTGAAGTTTTAGTTAGAGTAATATGACAATTGAAGGAGATCAGGGGGATTAAAACAGGAAAGGAAGAAGTCAAAGTGTTATTTGCAGAAGATATGATGGTATTCATATGAGATCATGAAAGTTCTACCAGGGAACTCCCACAATTGATAAACAGCTTCAGCAAGAGGGTGAATGCAAGATTAACTAAAAAAAAAAATCAGCTAATGATAGACTGAGAAAGAAATCATGGCAATAACACTCTTCTCTAACCAAGGAAGTGAAACACTTGTATGAAAAAAAAACTTCAAGTCTTTGAAGAAAGATGTTGGAGAAGATATTAGAGAGTGGAAAGACTTCCCATGAGCATGGATTGGTAGAATCAGCATAGAAAAAAATGACCATCCTACCAAAGAATCTACAGATTCAATGCAATTCCATCAAAATTCCAATGCAATTCTTTACAAATCTTCAAAAGACAATTCTCAACTTCATATAGAAACACACAGAAAAGTCCAGGATAGCTAAAACAATCTTGAATAACAAAAGAACTGCTGGAGGTCTTGCTACCCCTGATTTCAACTTGTGGTATAGAAGTGTAGTAGTAAAAACCAGATGATATTGGCACAAATACAGGCATGTTGATCGATGCAATTGAATTGAAGACCCAGACATAAGTCCACACACTGATGGACACTTGAGTTTTGATAAAGGAACCAGAAATACACACTGTAAAATCTATAGCCTTTTCAACAAATCATACTATTCAAAGTGGATGACTGAATGTAGAAGTATGTAAATAGATTCATATTTACCTCCCTGCATAAAAAACTCCAAACGGATCAAAGACATCAACATAAAACCTGATACACTGATCCTGGCTGAAGAGGAAGTGGGGAATAGCCTTGAACTCACTGACAGAGGAGATAATTTTCTGAACACACATAGAACAGGCGTTAAGATCACTAATTAATAAAAGAAAACTTATGAAACTGAAAGGATAAATATGGCCTATACTCACTTATAAATGAATATTGGCTGTTAAATGATATCCAAGAGAGGTTAGGTAAAGTGAATTGCTCTGGTGGGGGGCATGAACGGATTTCCCTAGAAGGGGAAGTGGAATAAATTTTAAGAGTGGACTGGGGGAAGTATGAGGGAGATGAGGTGAGGAGAGATGGGATAGAGAAAGATAACTCAGATACAGATGGTTGGAATTGGAGGGGGCATATGAGAGATGTGGTGGAAATCAGGTGCAGGGAGACTTCCTAGAATGTGTGAAGGTGATCCTAATGAGGACTAGTAAAGATGGATATGGAGTTTTAATTGGCCATCTCTTGTTCTAAGGTGAGGCTCCCAGTGAAGGGACTAGATTATATTTAAATGATTTGTTTGCCAAGTGGGTCCCTTGGAAATCCCCAAACAACCCAGACTGTTGCTAAGACAAAGGATTGCTCTCTGCAAACTGAGAATGGAGCCTCATTGTCAAGGGCTACATCCACAGAACTCACTGAACATGTATAAATCCAGCTGGTGCCCAAGGGATCCTTCACTCCTACGTTCTAGAGTCTTTAGTGTGGGAAGCTACTCTTCAGGTTACCAAAAGAGAAACATAAACACCAACCCAGCAACAAAACCTTTGTTCTACAATCTGTCCTTCCAACAAAACATGTTAGGACAAGGTTGGCATAAAGCTTATGGGATTAGTCATCCAATGTCCAATATTCCTTAAAGAGCACTCCATGAGATATAACCGATACCCAATACTTCTTGGATGATTAAGAATCAAAGAGTAAATGGCCCAGAGACTTGGAGTAAAACAACGTACTACTGGTCTAAAAAAAGTAACAAAGAAATGAATCCTAGTAATATTCTGATATATTTATAGGTCAGTGTGTTATTCAACTATCATCAGAGAAGGTTCGTTCCTACTTCCACTTATGGGAACAAATACAGAAACCCACAGCATACACAATGCAGAGAGAGAACTTTGAACAAACAGTTCTAAAGGAGTTTTTTCCATCAATTCCCACCACTCAGAGCTCAGGGAGCCCCATGGAAGAGGAGGTAGAAAGAGTGTAAGAGCCAAAGGGAGAGGACACCAGGAGAACAAGGTCCTCTCTAAACTGAGCAAAGGTCACATGCACTCACAGAGACTGAAGCAGTAAGCACAGGGCTAACAGAGATCTGCACCAGGTTCTCTGAACATATTTTATAGCTTTCAGTTTAGTGTTTCTATGAGATTCCTGGGTGTTTGGTTGTTATCTGTTAGAAACCTGCTCTTTTTTAATCAGAGTCAGAAAGGGAGCAGATCTGGGTGAAAGGGTTGTGGGAGAAAGTAGAAGGAGTACAGGGAGGGGAATCTTGCATCAGGATAGATTGTATGAGAAAAGAAGTTTTACTAAATTAAAATTGCAAGTTTTATAAAACAGTAAAAATTTAAACAATATGAATGTGTAGTAGTTGACACATGGATTTTTTTTATACCTTCCGTCGTTACTGCTAAGAATTTTCTGTACATTTCAGAAACATAGACTTGTTTGCTTTTCTTTAACAGAATAGTTTCTTATTCTTTGTAATTGATATTTGACTTGCTTATTTTTCCAATATAACAGCAAGTCTTAGGCATTTCTTTTCTCATTATAGCACCCCTATAACTTCTTTACTCCAAAGGAGTTTGTTCAAACTTTTGTTTGGTATTAAGCTGCTTTATAGGTTACATAGAGTAATATAAAAGTATATACATATATTCATGTAATAACAATTAGTGCAAAAAGAGACCATGAATTCAAAGAAGAGTGGGAAAATGTATATAAGAGAGCTTGGATGGAGGAAAGAAATGGAGAAATGTAATCATATTATAATCTAAAATAAGACAGACTAATTCATAGAAGGAGTATGTTGTAACCTATTAGACTGTTCTTATATTCACATATAAATAGTTTGTAATGTTTACTACAAAACTACCTGTTGAAATAATAGAGACAGCATACAACATGGGATCGTATGGGACCATTTCAGTAACTAAGAAGGGCCTTCAGAGTGTGAGGTTCAGCAGGGAGACTTGGGGAAAGGTTGATGAGGTGTTCTTTTTTTTCTAGTACTGTTTTGCTTTACTCTCCCTTCATCATGGTTTCAAACTGGTTGTCTGATTGTGTCACAGGAGTGGTCTCTGTCCAACAGAGTTCCCAGATGAGTGCCAGACCAGCAAGTAGCAGCATCCTGGTCCAGCTGTTAAGCACCAGGCTACGTACGTACATCAGGGACATTTCTTCTAAGGAATAAGTGAGAACAGAGTCTATGCATATAGTCACAATGCTTCTGTTTGTTATCTCTGTAAAGGGAAAGTAAGTGTGGGGAAACCCAAGGAAGGCCTCTGCTCTCTGAACCACAGTCAAAGCCTTTAGTTCTGTCTTTGGACTTAGGTCGCCATGTCAGTGAGACTTAAAAGACCAGAGGAAACCTCATGATTTTTCATATGTTTGTGTTTATATTCCTTAAGAGAGGAAGAAACCCTTTTATTATAATCAATCCTTTTAGAAGCAGATCATCCTATTGAAAGCACAGCCCATGTCTGCTGTTTTTTTGGGAAGAAGGTCTGCTGCTTTTAGGACTGTCTAACAGTTGTTGCCTTCTTAACATTTGTCAATTTTAATTGATGATTTCTTGTTCAATATTTGATACTAACCATGAAAACAAAGAGCCAAGGTTGTTTCAGGTAGAGAAAAAAGTATAAAGACAGCCTTGCAGAGTATGATAAAGAAGCAGCAAAAATCTACTCAGAACCTCATAAATACGAATTTACCCCAAGATAAGTTCTCACTTCATGAAGATTTTATATATATATATATATATATATATATATATATATATATATATATATGTTATATATGTGTGTATGTATGTGCATGTGTTTATGTATATCATTTAGTGCCTTGAATGGCATAAAAGGGTATTTGTAATGCTTAATGTTAAACTTCAGCTTGTCGGGGTCTAGAATCAGCAGGGAAATGAACTCTGAGAACACATTTGGGGGATTGTATGAATGATAATAATTGATGTGGGAAGAGCCATTTTAACAGTGGGCAGCATCCATTCCCTGGGGAGGAGATCACAGATTATATTAAATATGAAAGTAATTTGAATACAAGAATGGATGTGTTCATCCATCTCTGTTTCCTGACGGACTAGGATGTGGTCAGCTGTCTCAGGCCTCTGCGGCTTTGAAATCCCTGCCATGGTGGACTGTACCTTGAACTGTGAGCTGAACTAAACCACTTTCCCTTGCATTGCTTTTGTCAGCGTGTTTTATTGGAGCAATAGGAAGAGAACATGGAAGTCCTTGATTTCCTGACACATTAGACAATTAACAATAAAGGAAATATTTATTTCTGATCTCTTGTAAAGATGCCACCCTAAGTAGAAGTAAATAGCTCCTAGTCTGAGGGGCATCCTGGTTATACTGTTGGCAACATACACAACATTATGTTGGTATATTATCCGATATGCCAACAGATTCTCTTTTGTTTAATTTTAAATACATTAATAACTTATATCCCTGCAGTCGTAGTAAAGCAATCACTGTGGTTAAGGATTTCTGAATGTTTAAAAATTAATTTTCCATTTGTAATCACCACCTGTCTTCCCTGCCTTTCACTTTGCCACTTTCTTTAGTTCTATTCATAAGATTAATAAAGACCAAGGAAAAGAACAGATGTAGTGATGACTGTTTATTTTAGCACACCAAAGAGACAACACTTATAGCACGATAGCTGCCTTTTTCCTTTTTTACGCTATTAATGCTAGAAAACTTAGGTCAGAAATATCTTCTTTCTCCATCAGGTTCTAATTAATCAGTTAGTTATTGTCACAATCAGTTGGTTCTAAAACTCAGAATTTTAAGAAATAAGTCAAACTATTTCTTATTTTAAATAAAGTATTTTATTTTTAACATGCCATTTAAAAAGATTGATGCTATATAATATAAAACATATCATTTTTAGCATTGTTATAGTTTGGTGTGATTAAATACCAACTTAAGTTGATTTTAGTTTAATTAAGTAGCATGTTCATTCTATCTTGGATATTTGCTGCATTGTTTGATTGTTTCACATCCTGGTAAGCTTCAACTAACTGCCAGTTCCATAAAGGATTACTAGAAAGGTCTTTTACTCACAGTCAAACTTCAGGGAAAGTCTATTGACTAATTTTCAAAAGGTTGATGTGACAGGATTCATTCACTCTTTCATATATGTGATGATTGAATGTTAGGCCATTCTAACACACATTTTTTACTTAGGGCAATAAGCAGTGATTTCCTTTGATATCAGTGGAAATATTTCGAAGCAGAAGGGACATATAATTCCCTCAGATCTGAAGGCTGATAAAATGTCCACAATCCTGCACATCCCCAGTATATTTTATATAGCTTATCTTGTTGAAAAAAATCTGAAGTCTTGTGAAATCCTAAACTTAGCAGTTTTTCAAATAAAAAAAAACTTTAAAAAAATAAAACTTCTAAAATAGTACATGGTCTCAAAGCTGAATTTTCCAGTTTTCCTGCTGTAATATTTAACCTATTTTTTCTGTTCATAACAGAAGAGCATTCTGTCCCTCATTTACCATATTCAGATAGCTATTTCTTTAGTTTTTAAACTTAATTAAAAAAAAAAAAACTAGAGAACTGTAAGACACCTCCATTGAAGGTTGGGTATTTAGAAGTAAGGTTGGGATTGAGCCCGAATCACAGGAGCACACCGAAGTGTCACTCAACTTTCAGGCTCATTTCACATCTTTTTATGTGTATTTGTGTCATTTCCCATTTTCTATGCACTGAAGTACTTTAAGAAGGGCAGTGAATTTTCTCTACTATACTTGGATCTTAGACTGAATCTGTTTTTCATTTTAGCTTTCCAGGAGTGAATTTCTAGAATGGGGAGGTAGGATAAGAAAGAGTGTTGAGAGAGTGAATGTGGTCATGAACTTTTATGCATGTGTGGAAAAGTCATAATGAAATCCTTTGCTTTTTATGATTAATATGTTTCAAAAGAAAAAGAAAAAAAGCAATGAAGAAAATTAGCAAAGAAAAAAACTGGTCCATTTGAAAGGTCAATAAAATGATAAATCCTTAAAAAACTGATTGAGAATAAAATGAAGAAAGGAATAAGTTGCTGATTGGAGTTGCTTATCTCATGACAAAAGACCATGTCATGGATTGCAGCCTTGCAGGTAGTGCTTCTCCCATCCCCTGGGCCTTTCATCCCAGCTGTAACTGGCTTCTTGTTTTCTGCTTGGCACGTCTCTGCCACAGTCCTATGCTATGCCTAGAGGGCTGGTTCATTTTCTCTGATACAAAAGCTGAAAGTGTGAAGAGATTAGCCACCTGTAAGGGAATTTCTTGATCGCTGGGAGCTTGTGGGTAAGCACAACTTTCTGTTGTGTTTTAGAAAAATAATCCCAAGGTTTAATATACATTCTTCCAGTCATCAAGACCTACAATTGAAAGTACATAAACTTTTGCATAACCTTTCTCTCGGACATGGTTTCTATCCCTGATATCTTCATTTCTATTCCTTGAATTATTTCCCCAAATTAATTATGTGCATCAAACCTTTGTTCTTAGGTTGTAATTTTTTGATGTAAAAAGGCAGGTTTATAGAGTATGCATCATGCTTTCACAAGGATTATAATAAAATGCTGATAAATATAAAAACACTGTGTACTCCTTAACACTGTTACACATTGTAAACTATTGCTAGGTATGCTCATCAGTCTATTGTCAACTTCATGCAAGCTAGAGTCATTTGGGAAGAAAGACTATCAATTGAGGGATTGTCTCCATCAGATAAGCATGTAGGCAACTCTAGGAAGCATTTTTGTTATTAAAGTGTAATGTGAAACTGCCCATTATAGTGGAACTTTCTGCAATGTTCTCTGACCCCAAAAGCCAGTGTCTCCACTACATAGTCCACTTTAAGGGCCAGTGTCTCCACTACACCTCTTGTGAGCACCGGCCTGCGAGACTACAGGGACATCTGGCTCCTTGTCCAGAACCTATCTTAGCTTTCTCAGGCCCTATGTGGAGATATTTGAGCTCCATGTTGGGCACCATATGTGGTTGTACTTTCTCATCAGAACTGCCAGCTCACTCATATTGACATGGAGACTTTTTATTATTCATGGAAGCTTAGCATTAACTTAAACTTGTCTCACTAACTCTTCGAAGTTAAATTAATCTGCTTTATTAATCTACATTCTGTCATGTGACTTGGTTACCTCTACTCTTTTCTATCTCTTCAGTATCTCCTTGGAGTCTCTCTGACTTAATTGCATCCCTAGATTCTCCTACTCTTTGTCTCTCTCTCCCTCATGGAAATACCGCCTAACCTCTCCTGCCTAGCTTTTGGCCATTCAGACTTTTATTACACCAATCACAGCAATACATCTTTACACAGCATACAAATACCCCTCAGTAGCCCATCCCATGATGGGCAGTGCTGTCCTTGGGCAGGTGGTCGTCCTGGGTTGTATTTGAAAGAAAACTGAGGAGTGCATGGGAGGAAGCCAGTAAAGAGCATTCCTTCTTAGCTTCTACTTCAGTTATTGATTTCAGGTTTCTGCTTCAAGTACCTCCCTTGCTTTCCCTCAGTTATAGAATGTGACCTGATAGTTGTAAGATGAAATAAACCTTTCCTCCTCAAGTTGCCTTGTCTCATCATGTTTATCACACAATATAAAGCAAATCAGGCCACTTGGCTACCAATATCTGCTTGTATGCTTGTCTGTTGACCTGACAATATTATTTTCTTGAAACAAACCATTGGAAGCTTGTAGTAAATTGTGAAGAACTGTTTTCTGTCAAAGGGCCCTTAGCAGTTCCAGCAATTCCAGGTAAAGATTTAAAACCACCATTTTTCTTTGATTCCATGGCCTGTGAAGTGATCTCTTATCTCAGATTTTCTGAGAATCTTATCTATACAGTCAGATTCAAATGCACAATTCACTCATTCAACAATATTTAAAAATAATTCCTAGATGCCAAACATTATAACTTATCAAAAGAATGATAGAAGTGGCGCTGACTTTAGAGCCTTGTTGTGAAAGTTCAGTGTTGTTAAATTATGGTACAAATAACTTATTGAGTTATTTTGCATAGTAAATTTGTACTGGAGATACAGTGATGAAAACGAGTTTCTGTATTCAAGATGTGCAGAGACTTTTTTTGTGCTAACTTTCCATTGTTTCCAGAAGTAATTTAATTCAAGACTCTTGACTATTTTGTAACTTTCCTTCTGGGTCACTCCTATGCACTGGAAAAATCTCTCACTTCCATGTGATTCTGTGATCCTTTCGAATTTGTGTGTGTGTAGTCCTCCAGCTGTTCTGCTCCCATCTGCACTGTGGCTTCATGAGACTTATGAAGCTATTCACTGGGAATCTCCTCCCATGTATCCAGTGATGGAATCCCTGTTCCAGTTTCTATGTACTTCTCTTTGACTCTTAGTTCTTTGAGGTTCATATCCCACAGTAGGTGCTTTAGAAAGAGTTAATAGAGACTAATTATTTTATGTTTTCAGTACATATAAATATGTATTTTTATCCAAATAACTGAGTAATGGTATAGCTGAATAAACACTTGAGGCTAATGACCTTTTCTCTAGAAAACTTTAAGAATATTGATCCATTGCTTATATGGATTCAGTGTTCCTGTTAAAGTCTTGTGTAATTGTAACTTTCTTTTGGAGGTACAACGATTTAATTTAGGGTTTTGCACTTGTTAGGCAAGTACTCTACCACAAAGTTATATTCTAAGCCCATGATTCTTGATTTTATTTTTGAAACCCATTTTCTTAAAGTTGTGAGGGTTTCTCTTTTGCTGGAGAATGACATTCTGTGATGATGTAAACTGGTCTGGTCTATGTTGGTGTGTCTTCTGAGTGTGTTAAAGTCCTTTCCATGAGGCAGTGTTCACTCCTTTTTTGTAGGTACTGCTTTGAAGTTACCCCTTTGTTTTGTCTGTCATCTTGCTTAAACTGTAGTTTTTGTTTTCATATTGCTTCTTTATCCTCAAAATTATTTTTCTCTGTCTTCATCTTATGTGTTTTTCTTCCACTTTTGTCAGATTCATTAACAGTGTGGAATATTTTGCTTTTCTACTTAAATTTTCAGCATTTTAAAATCTCATCATAGCACTTCCATGGCTGTTGTCATTGTTGGGACTCTTTCTCCTTTACTTCTCTTCCCGTTTACTCTTCATCCTTTCTTACAAGATCTGATGTCGTCTCCTTAATTTCTGAGGGGAAGATTATAACTTTTGCTTCATTGCTTAGGCTAAGTCTTCTTTCTTTTCTTTTCCTTCCTAGGTGCTTGTTCTTTCTTTCTCTTTCTCAAACCCAGGGCCATGCGCTTGCCAGTCACATCTCCAGTTTTCTTCTTTTGTTTATTTGAATTGTTATTCTAGAGGTTTCCTTCAAGTTTCTAGTGATCATTACTGTCCCTTTGGACTCAAAGTAACCATTAATTGCTTAATAGAAAATTGTGATGCATAGACTGGAATATGAAATTATCAGCACCATTAGATGGCAATTGAACAGAGACACGACTGGTTGCTGTCAGAGTCCTTGCTGTCTGTATCTGTGGGTGTTTTCTTCTGGGCTAATCAGTTTTCTCCCGAGAGATCCTGAGACCTTCTGTGTCCCATTAAATTACTAACCACCAGAGTTTTTCCTAAAGTGGGAAAAGTTTAACTTTCTCTGAGCTTAGTATTCCTAAAAGTTAAGTTGATTCTCATCATCTTCAGGTGTTAAATCCGTTTTTAATCTTCATTAATGAATGATTTCTTGTTTGTGTGTATATGTGCATGTGCAAGCCTCTGGAATACCAGGTTTCTCTGGTGCTTGTTATATTATTTCCCATTCGTCCATCTGCCTTTAGGAGAGAGGAGCTGGAAGTGGCTGTGAAGCATTGGACTCAGTGCTAGGAATCTAATCACCCAGCCCATATGCAATAAAAACACTATTCCTGCCTTTAGCCATACTGCTTTACTCTGGACAAATAGATAAGCTAGACTAGTAAAGAAATCAACCCAGTTGTGCCTAATTCTTTGAGAAATGCAAGCTGCTAAGGTAATCAATGGAAAAAGACACTGTAAATAAATGATCAAGAAAGGTGAACTTGACGAAGCAGCAGCTAAGAAGGACAGGAAAGGGGCGTTTTAGGCCAAAGAAACAGTGATCTTCTTTGGGATAGAACCAGGCATTTTAAAAACTGTCTTACAACATGTGCTACTGGAATTGAGATAGAATGTAGGCATGCCATGGGATGAGCTGTGCTGATACAGGATGCCATCATCACCTGGCATATTTCAAAATGATATCTGTAGACAAGGAATTGTAGGTTTGAGATACCCAAGAAAAACTGTGGCTTATCTGGGCAGCTAACTGTGTTTCCTGGTGATCCAAATGTCCCTTTGTGATTAAATTCCTTGAAGCTGCAGTTTTGTTCATAAAGGGCCAGTATACTTTCCAAATTTCCACACTTATGTAAAGGATCCATCTTCTCAAAGACCGTGATTTCAGTATAGTATCACTTCCATCAAGGTATCAACACCACCAACTCCCTCTTTAATTTGTGAATTTTAAAGATCATGGGAAGAAATACTCTGAAAGAGAGGTTAGGTTCACCATCATTTGGGAGGGGAAAGGGGTCACTTTACCCAAAGATACCACCACCTTATTAATATTCACATAAGCTTCCTTAGAGCCCACAGTACAGAGCCCACAGAGTTACTCTCTACCTTGGGAGGTGCTGGGAAACCTCCTTCAGCCGATGGCCTTTGAGAGGCTAGATCAGGTTGGGTGTGATCTTGGGTACAAAAAGGTACCATCTTACACTAATAATAATAAGTAATAAAGCAAATACTTATGAGCTATTATTCATAGACAATTTACATTGCTAGAGATTCTTATATATTGATACAAATTCAAATTATATTTGTTATATCAAATATGATCCTATTTCTGTTTACAATATTTTTACAACTATACAAAGTTATTTTGTCATATTATATACATGCATGTTTCTATCTCTTCTTAAGACATTTTATATATTGATATAATTTTAGGATATATTTATCATATTACACCATACATTTCTACCTTTGATCAAGATACTTATACATTGTTTACATTTTGAGGTCATTGTCCTCATTTGCTGCACAGTTGTTTTAAGATTGTTTAATATTTTAATATGAAGTCTTAGTTTTTAAGCTATATAGGTACTAAGTACTATAGGTCAATAGTCATCATGTTTGCCATACTCATAGTTAGACTAATCAGGTTATTTAGATACATAGAGATTGTGTTTTACATAGATAGATAATCTTCAACCACTTTAAAGAACTATAAAATATGACATTTAAATAACTTAGGGTTCTGTTGACATGAGTGATGGAGGAGAGTCATCTTTCTATCTGTTGCTTTCATTGGTTAATTAATAAAGAAACTGCTTGGCCTTTAATAGGACAGAAAATTAGGTAGGTGGAGTAAACAGAACAGAATGCTGGGAAAAAGAAGCCGAGTCAGGCAGTTGCCATGATTCTCCCACTCCAGACAGACGCAGGTTAAGATCTTTCCTGGTAAGCCAGCTGGTGGTGCTACACAGAATATTAGAAATGGGTTAGATCAATATGTAAGAGCTAGCCAATAAGAGGTAATAACTAATGGGCCAGGCAGTGTTTAAAAGAATACAGTTTCCATGTAATTATTTTGGGGCATAAGCTAGCCAGACGGCTGGGAGCTGGGGCGGCAGGGAAGCGGCCTGTAGCTCCTCACTACATATGAGATACTGGCATACTGATCTATTCCCGAAAAAATGTTGAACACCTAAGACACTTCACTTGAAGCTTGTTTTCTTCTTGGCAAAACTGAATTTTGGGCAAGAAATTGCCCACGCCTCAGCCACTGACAAAAAGAATTGTGTTCAGATTGGACAAGCATGTTTAAAAAAAAAAAAAAAAAAAGACTTCCAAACCTTGCCAAGACCGGGTAAGATGGTTTTAATTTTTTTTCTGCTTCTAAAAATGGTCTGTCAGTTACTCTAAGCCTTAGCGAAAGTTGGTTCCTCCAACGTTACAAATGAGACTTTGAGGGATTGCCCCGGTAGTCAGTTGGCTCTGTCATTTACTGCACATTTTGGAAGCTGCTTGATTTCAGTTCCTGCCTACTCCCTACTCAGGTCTTTGATGGGGTTAAATACTAGATAGTTGTAGTGTCTTTCCTCTTATGAGTTATCCAAGCCATTTTTAATACAAGACTTAGACATCTTAGAATAAAATAATTATTAAAACATTTAACATGTTTCTTGCTTAATAATGTTTATTCTGGTTGTAATTCTAATTTTTATACTTGATATTTGCTCTTATTGTAGTTTTGTATTGGGTTTAAAACTCTCTTATTTAGATAAAAGGGGGGAGGTGCTCCTTCAGCCAATGGCCTTTGAGAGGCGGATCAGGTTGGGTGTGGCCTTTCGTACCAAAATGGTACATGCTCCCATCCCCACTCTCTCTCTCCTCTCTCAACTGACTGCTGGATTCAGTTCCTGTTACCCATTCGTGCAGAGGACTGTGATCTATGAACCCCCCCTAAATAAAAAATACCCCATTTATTACAATTCAATTCTGAGTTAGTGTGGGATTACTTTATTCACATTCTCCTACATTGTGGTCTACTCCAATCTCTCTTTGCCCTTTATCCTTTGTCTTGTTAAATAAACTGTTTAATGTGTTTGCCTCTCAATTGAATTCTTCCCTTCGAGAAGACAAGAGTTGAGAGACAACCCTTGTCCCCTTCTCTTCTATAGAACCAATAACTGTGTGCAGCCATGAAAGTGAAGTGAGGTTCAAGAAATAACATTTGTAGATGTTATTTGAAGAATAGACAGTGGATTGGGTTGCAAGTTAAGAGCAATAATTCTTTCCTTAGCAAGTGCATGTGACTATTTAAAAAGAATCACCATTGGCTTTGATTACAAAACAAAGACTCCATATTTTCATCGTCTGTATTCTTGTTTTAATTGAAAAACATACCAATTGGAGAAGGGCATCAAGTTGTTTAATAATAACCAGATAGCCAGAAAGAAGTAAGTATAGAACTGTGGCACATGCCTCCCACAAAAAGTAGATAATGAAACATTTAATTAAAAAGCACACCATTACATTTTAAGAGCTGTGTGTTCATGATCTCTGGATAGACTGATATGCTCAGATTGACCCCGAGATAATTTCTTTTTGGGAGGAGACTGTAATTGATGTGAACCTTTAGCTCATTATTATTACCATCACCACGACTATTATTTGCAGTAAATTCTTCACAAGGGTTTGCTTGGGATTAGAGTTAACTGAAATTCCCGTGTTGACAAGCTTCCTTCTGTAGCCCTAATATATGTGACAAAGCTCACCTGACACTATAGGCTCTCTTTTTCACCAACTTGTTCGAGTGTGTCTGTGAATCTCTGTGTTGAATGGCTTTAAGTGTTAATAAGCAGTCAATGTTGTCTAAAACAGGTTAAAATTGTTAAAAAATTGTGTTCAACAATCATCAGAGTGAGATATTTTCTTCTTTATATGTAAAACCCACAAGAAATTGGCTTTACTAAATAAGAAGGAGAAGGCTTTAAGTGGTGTGGCCTGACAGTAATTTGTATTAGAGTCTGGAAGAGCACATTTGTAATGTCTTGTGGTGGTACATTTATCTCTTGCTGACAGAAGGAATAATTGCTTTAGAGAGCATATCACTGGCTGTTTAAAATTTTAACTCTTTATTTCCATACACCTAAAGCCGTGAAAGTAAGAGGAGACAACCACAGGGACTATAAGACAGCTGTAACAATTATAAAATATACATTATATATTTTAAAGGAGTGATAAAAATGGCTAGCAGGGTAAAATTTTTTTTCACATGCATATTTATGTTATTCACTTATGGGCATCATCCTAATTGCTGTTATCATTCTGTCTGTTTTGAAAAAGTCTTTGTAACATGGTTTTCAACCTATATGAGCTGTTTGGGTCAAGATGAACTGTCAGGTTAGAAGCCAATTAGGATTTGATGTCCAAACATGGCACCTTTAATGGATTCTTGACTATTAACCCCTTCGTACCTACATTTTAGTATGAAGTTTAACTTCAGCTCCCTCATTTATCTTGAATAAACTTTTTGATATTCACATCGCGCCTGTTTCCACTGACCTGTCTGAGGTCTGAAAGGAAGACATTTTATTTAACCACAGTGAAGGGGGAGGGGCTAGAGGACCTGAGCACAGGAGTAGAGAGTTTCAAGTCATTATTTTTGTTTAAATTGGTCATTTCTGATCTCAGAAGATAGAAGAGTAATTACGCTGCAACAGCCGCTGTAAAATGACCCAAACCAGTTTTCATGATTATAGTCTTTTAATATTCGTCTTAAAAATAAGGAAGCATGTATATCTATAGCACATATTAATTTCCTGAATTTCTTGACCCATTTGAACAGGTTCTCAAATCTATATTAAGCAATTCTGCTTAATATAAAAGCATCTACCTTTGGCAAAGATTGGCTTTATAAAAGGAGCAAGGAATACAATGAAGAGCAAGTGTGTCTTTGTTAAAGGATGTTCAGTTTGTAGTTGGCACATAGTAGGCCTTCAATAAATATTTGATGAAGGAATAAATAAATGAATGCTAAATTCTAGATTCTTTCCTCTCTGCAGGAACTGTGGCAAGCTCATATTTTCATTTGGTCATGCTGTGCCTTCAATTTATCAAGGTCACTTTGAATTCTAATCTTCGATGCTGAGGTGTTAGCAGCCCCTTCTAACTTAGTGGCATCTGAAGGATACCACCTGTATGAAATGTGTGACTGAGTTAAGCGAGGAGTGTCATGTTGGACATTTTCTTAAACTAGAACACAGCTGGAAATTGTTACATGACCAAAAGCATTCTTCATTTTAGTCTTCCTTGTCCACATTTGACTGAACTCCATCTTATCATCCATTATTGGCCACTGTGTCTCCACTAAATAGAAAGTAAGATGTTTGATGAATTCTTATGAAAAATAAGTGGCGGAAAACATATAAGTGAGGGTATTGTGGAAATGTAAGATAATTGTAAATTATGTTGCACTGATTTCCTAGTGTATATGCCTCAAAAGACAAGTCTTGACATATATAATGTATAGAAACAATTTGCTGCCAATAGTCCCAGAGGGCAGACATAAAATCTCAAATGCACTCATCTGTCCTCTTTTAAAATATTTGGTAAGATTATCTCTTACCTCTGAGAGCTAAATTCTCCTGAAATCATGTAACCAATTCATTGATTTTTTTTGCTATCAAAAAAGCTTTTATCTAGAAAAATGAAATAATAACAATGACTTACTATCTAAAATCAAAAGAATTAGTCTTTTATAATGTACAGAAACAAATGGTTAGTTTTCTAAATACAAAGGTGACTTGGAGAAGATAAGCAATAAACAATATAGACAACTATCCAGGTAATTGAAAATAAAATTCTCTTTTGCTTTTTATTTCTGGCAAATGGGGTTAAAGTTGTCCCTCTAGAGTTTATGTTTGTATGTTTATGTGACCATAGAAATTACTAAGTCATTGCTGAAGGATTAGTGAATTGGAATTGTATCTATATTTTGTTCTTTTATTCTAAAATTTAAAAAAGGTTTTAGTACTCTCCTAGTAGAAAGAATGCAAGGCACTAAGCATCAAATAATTATAAATTTTAGTTTTGTACTGTATGTTTTTTCTTTAAGGAACATGATGACAAGGCAGATAAAAGATATTTCCATTGAATATATTTTTAAGAAAACTCATTTTGTTTACATAACAATCCTTCTAATGAGAACACTCCTGTTTGTAAACCACATTCACAATTTCAGCAGTATGATGTGTTTGGATAGCTCAGAGCTGCAGTGGCAGCGACTCGGTGATCTGTAAGGGGCAGTGCCTATTTGTGTGAGGAGGTCTAGTGGCAGAGTGCATTCCCAGTGTTGATGGTGATCTGCATGTGTCAGGTTGCATTTCAACAATGCTGTATGCAAATTAGTTACAGCTTCATGCTATGGTGGAGGACCATTTACAGAATAATTGCCAGCATTTTTCCTGGTCATTCTATATAGTGAAAGAAAACAATAACTATTTAGATAGCCTGTTTCTATAAATTAGCAGATAAAGACATTATCCTGTAAACATTCTTCACATTAATTTTCTAACAACTATGGATGTTCATTTTAGGCTATATATTTTATATGAAATGGAATTTTAGTATGCTTTCTAAATTTAACGTTTTCTATGTTTTTAATACCTAGGTGATTTTATGTTAGTGTATGAAACTATTTAAGATAAATAAATTCTGTTGTAAATTATTTGAAAGTCTTAAAATATCATGAATAAGTAAATAATGATTAGATGTATGCAAAATTACTCTCTGTTTCTGTAGGACTTTGTGAAGCACAAATGTTTAGGTTAAAATTTTTAATTCACCTAAAAGTGTTTGCTGTTCTGAGGTTTTCTTTTGATTTCTAAGAGGAACAATGTGTGTGGACGTAAGCAAGAATAATGACACAGATGATTGTTCCAAATGACAAGAGCTTAAAATTTCTACAGAAAGAAAATTCAGCAACCAGGTTTTGAAAGTCTATGAAGCAAGAAAAAGGTACTAATAGATGAATTAGGAACATAGACAATTTCCATTACGGCATCTGTGAGCTTTCTTCATTCCATTTAAATTTTCCCTCATTTCAAAATGTGGTGATATATACTCCTCCTATTTCAGTTGTGCATGCAGAATTGAAGCTACTGCTTTCCTCCATACACAAAATGATTTGTAAATGCATTCTGTGAATAAAACACATTAAATGTCATTTGCATATGGTGCGTTAACATATGTGAAAAATGGCTCACATAGTACATTAGGAAAGGAAGAAACAGAAACGACTCTAAAATGCCTTCTATATTTGCAACAATTTAAAAGATAACAGAGCAATGTATTTCAGGTGCATTGGACTTAATTCAGTTGCGATGTTTTCTTTGGAACCTTTATTTATTATTTTTTTAAACGCTCCCTTTTGAATTCAGTGCAAAGCTGCCAAGATTTTCAGAGCTGACCAGGAGGTGGAGAGCTCATGCAAATGAGCCCATCTCCTCTGCTGGCAGCCCACAATGACTGATTCAAAGGATACAGTAACCCAGATGAGAGGAGCTGAATGTTGCTAGCCAGTGATTCCTCCGATGTTTCTTAGTTGGAGGTTGTGTCCCACATATTACACTGTCTCCAAGACCTACTAGAGAAGGGCTTGCCTTTTCATTTTGCGAAAGGGAAATCCCTGTACATTAAAACCCTCATAGCTTTACATCTCCATGTGCACTACTTCTCACCTCTGTTCTATGACACTCACTTACAGGTGTTTCTGTGTACATCCTCACTCCTAGGCTGTCTGAATTATATGTGATTAAGTTTTAGTATTTAATAATATATTGAATTTGAATGCAACATTGAAAAATATACAATGTGTGTAAGCCTCAAAATTTTATTAGATTTCTAGTATGAACTGGCATATGATGTAATTTTCAAGAATAGTATAATGGGGGTATGTTAAATTGGCAAGATGAAAGTCCAGCAGTATATTATAACATCGTCATTTTACCTCAGATTCTGGTTTCATATACACTTCCGCCTTTGGTAATTTACATAAACATGCATAGCCTATGAATAATGCATAAACCTTGTTTTCCCGCACAGAGCTTTCAACCCTCACAGTGCACTAGTATCCTCACCCATTTGATTGGCTCTGCCCTGTTTTCATTACTCACAATTTCTTGGAACACAGACGAGGTGAAAAAGGGTGACAAGAATGGACAGTATTCTTTCTTGTGTTTGTGGAAAATATTCGCTTTCTTTTCTAGGCAATTGGTGTTGCAAAGGTTTGCCTGTGATTATTGTTTCTGGTTGTTGTTCTTTTTCCTGAGGAAGAATGCATTTCAAAATGTGTGAATCTACAGAACAGCAATCACAATCAGATACTTCATGTATTTATTTTTTGTTTTTAAAGCATGCTACAAAAATCATTCTCTATTTGCATAAATTTGAGCACACAGCTACAACTATTAGATTTTTTTGACATCTCAATTATGCTTGAGACAAATTGGTAATACTAAAACACTGATTAAATACGTTGGCATCCTGGAAATAGAACTTTAGCATGTTAACTGTGTTGACCTGAGCAGAGCTGAGTGTGATGAGTTCTCTACATGTAAAGCACTGGCTACTGTTTACATATAGAATTGTCTATATGAATGTATGAAATAACCCATCCAGTGATGTATGGGAAGAGTTAAACATTTTTATTCAATGGAAACACATTTGACACAAAGCAATATAGTATCATGTAAATAGAATTTTCATAAGAAATTATTTTGTATGTTTACTAATGACCTTGTTATTTAACACCTTGAATGTTAATGATTGGAGAACAACACTTTACTTTCCAAGTAGTAGGCTATTTTCTTTTAATCTGCTTTTCTGCTTTCTTCTGTTTTTCATTTTCTTTTAATGAGCTTGTTTCTTTTTCTTCCTTGTCTCTTCTCCTGGTATGTAATACTTCTTTTACTCACCATTTAAAAAAAATTTTAATAACAATAAAAATTCCCACCTCCTCCCCAACTCCCACTCTCTCCCACTCCCCCCATACACCCTTTCCCTCTCCCCATCCAGTCCTAGAGAGGGCAGGGTACCCTGCCCTGTGGGAAATCCAAGGCCCTCCCCTGTACATCCAGGCTTAGGAAGGTGTGCATCCAAAGAGAATCGGATCCAAAAAAAGCCAATACATGCAGTAGAGACAAATCCCAGTACCATTATCATTGGCTTCTCAGTCTGCCCCAATTGTCAACCACATTCAGAGGGTCCAGTTTGATCCCATACTCCTTCAGTCCCAGTCCAGCTGGAGTTGGAGAGTTCCCATTAGCTCAGGCACACTGTCTCAGTGGGTGAACCAACCCCTCGAGGTCCTGACTTCCTTGCTCATCTTCTCCCTCCTTCTGCTCTTCAACTGGACCTTGGGAGCTCAGTCCAGTGCTCTGATGTGGGTCTTTGACTCTATCTCCGTCTGTCCCTGGACAAAGGTTCTATGGTGATATTCAAGATAGTCATCAGTCTGACTATGGGACAAGGCCAGTTCAGGCACCCTCTCCTTCACTGCCCAGGGTCCTAGCTGGGGTCATTCCCGTGGACTCCTGGGAATCCCTCCAGAGCCAAGCCTCTTGCAACCCCAAAATGGCTCCCTCAATTAAGATATCTCCTTCCCTGCTCCCATATCCGTCCTTCCTTCACCTCATCCGTCCCACTCCCCCAAGCTCTCCCCAACCCTCCCCTTCTCCTTTCTTTCTTTCCCTGTCCCCTTCTCTCTGCCGCCCACCCCCATGCCCCCAACTTTTGTCTGGCGATCTTGTCTGCTTCTAATTTTCAGGAGGATCTATATATGTTTTCCTTTGGGTTCACCTTATTACATAGCTTCTCTAGGATCATGAACTATAGCTCAATGTCCTTTGTTTATGGCTAGAATCCACTAATGAATGAGTACATACCATATTCATATTTTTGGGTCTGGGTTATCTCACTCAGGATAGTGTTTTCTACTTCCATCCATTTGCATGCAAAATTCAAGATGTCATTGTTTTTTACTGCTGAGTAGTACTCTAATGTGTATATGTTCCACACTTTCTTTATCCATTCTCCATTGAGGGGCATCTATGTTGTTTCCAGGTTCTGGCTATTACAAATAATGCTGCTATGAACATAGTTGAACAAATGCTTTTATAGTGTGATTGGGCATCTTTTGGATATATTCCCAAGAGTGGTATTGCTGGATCCTGAGGTAGGTTGACTCCCAATTTTCTGAGAAACCACCACACTGATTTCCAAAGTGGTTGCATAAGCTTGCATTCCCACCAGCAATAGATGAGTGTTTCCCTTACTCTATATCCTCTCCAGCATAAGCTATCATTGGTGTTTTTGATTTTAGCCATTCTGACAGGTGTAAGATGGTATCTCAAAGTTGTTCTGATTTGCATTTCCCTGACAGCTAAAGAAGTTGAACATGTCCTTAAGTATCTTTTGGCCATTTGAACTTCTTCTGTTGAGAATTCTCTGTTCAGTTCAGTACCCCATTTTTAATTGGGTTATTTAGAATTTTAGTGCCTAGTTTCTTGAGTTCTTTATATATTTTGGAGATCAGAACTTTGTCTGATGTGGGCTTGGTGAAGATCTTCTCTCATTCAGTAGGTTGCCTTTTTTTGTCTTAATGACTGTGTCCTTTGCTTTATAGAAGCTTCTCAGTTTCAGGAGGTCCCATTTATTCATTGTTGATCTTATTGTCTGTGCTACTGGAGATATATGTAGGAAGTGGCCTCCTGTGCCCATGCATTGCAGGATACTTCCCACTTTCTTTTTTATCAGGTTCAGTGTGGTTGGATTTATATTGAGGTCTTTAATCCATTTGGACTTGAGGTCTGTGCATGGTGATAGATAGGGATCTTTTTTCATTCTTCTACATTTTACCCCCTTAGTGGACTTTATTAACAAAATTATCTTTGAGATTATCTTCAGCATCAATTCTTACTTTTAGTTTATTTATCTTAAAGCTTTTAATGAAATATCTATTTGCTACAGCAAATGGTTATTTATTTTGAAATGAAAAAAGACAAGTTTGTATTGCTAGATTTACTTCAGTAGATCTTACTTTTGAGGATCATAAATTTTTTATTATTGGAATATTATTGCAATGCTAGAATACTGATACTTAGTATCAGGGAGTGCTACACCATCTTCAGTAGGTTGAAAAATATACTGGGAGATTAAAGACTACAAAAGCCTATGGGGTCATTACATCATCTTCCTAAGTAGTGAGCATTTATTGACAGAAAGCCATAGACAGTAGCAAAAGTAGTATCGACCTGAAAACACAGACTAACACTTTTTGACTAAGATTTAAAGGGCCTAGGAGCAAACTCAAAGTTGTGTACTATGCCTAAAAGAAGGTAAGGTAATTTACTTGAGAATTCAGTCTGAGAGGAGGAATTATTCATGGCAAACTTTGCTTTAGGGAAAAAGACACAAGGAGTGCAAAAGGTCTAAAGAGACCTAGGGAACTAAGCTATTATCTTTCATGAGAGATACTCTACTCATGCTTAAAATTAGAGCTAAATTTATGTTTACTCAGTAGTAAACAGTATATATTTGATTTAAATACTGTGTCTTTGATTATGCTGATAGTCTTTGATTTTCCAAAATGAATGTGAATGTTGAACTTGAAGTCCTTAGGAGAAAAACAACAACAAAAACCAAACTATATTCATACTGCACTTATTAGATTCACCAGAACACAGCCTTCTTTATAATGTCTGAACTCTAAAACTATGGAATTTTGAGTAAAATGCACACATCTGCAATGAACTTTGAGAAAGAAGAAATCGGCAAGTTGAGTGTATGTTCCCTACCTTGGGTTCTCCAAGTTTGCCTAGAGTGGTTAATAACATATTCTGTAACAGATAGCTCTAACTACAAAAATATTCAATACACTCTGAACTTGGGATTTTATGAAAAGAAGGGAAAATAAAATTGATGATATTTGTTTTATAATATAACACTGTGTAGTATAAAATACAATAAGCAAAGACATCAAATTTTAAGTGTGTTCTACATAATTATATTCCATTATATTATGTAATAGAGCGAAAAATTTAAACAATAAATATTAAATACCTTTCTTTTCTCAGTTTCAACTCTGATTTACGATATCTGCTCTTCATACCTTTCACCTGCCATTTCTCGATCACTACATTTACAATTGTTTGTCCTTCTTTTGGACTTATTTGCTTTGAGCATTGCAGATTCACATGGCTGGATTATTATCTATACTTATCACTGTGTCATCTACTGCTTATCATACCTGCTTAAAAGACCACAGCCTTGACTCAGTTCGTCGTTCAGACTATTCAGTGCAACTAGAAGATAAGTACTGTCCAGCATACTTACACTGTAAGCATCTGCCAATCATCCCCAAACTGGATCACTCTACATTCATTGGTTTGAAGTTTGTCTGGGTCATCAGCAAAGCTTAGGAGTCTCTACTTTTTGTGTTTGTTTGTTTTCAGTGTTCATTGTTCATGACCTGGATGAGTTTTCTTGGGTTGGTTCACCTCTTCCCATTCCTTACATACAAGGTTCCCACAAGCTCCTATAACTGTTCCTGTATTACTTTTCTTCGCATAGCCTTTCCGTGGAGATTCCTATCAACCTTTATGGGTTTGTCTTCTGCCTCAGTTCCAGTAACTTTTGTCTGTCCATCTACTCTGTGTATACCCACTCAGAGAGTCCATTCCTTTACATGCAAGTCAAGATGATGCTTTTAAAACTCAAATGTGATAATGGCAGTTCTGTCCATACCTTTCAGAGACTTCCCATCTGTCTCAAAATTAAGTCTAGAACTATGACCTGGGTCCACAAGGGCCTTGATGATGTGCTGTGTGATATCTGTCTCAATCACCTCTTTAAACTGACCTGCTGATCTCCCAGCTAAAGCTTAACTAACCTTATTATTCCTCAGGTACACCAGGAAAAGCTGTCTGTGGGAATTTTCATTCTCTGTTCTGAATACTTTTCTCAAGATACTACAGTGGCTTCCCTCTCATTTCTTCATGTTATACCAGTACTACTGTAAACAACAACAACAACAAACAAACAAACAAACAAACCAAAAACCTTCCTGACCTTTCAATTTTTAACTGTATCTATTCTGCACTCTGATCACATTTCCTTCTTTGGTGTCCTGCACTGCATTTATAACCATCCTCTCTTTTTCTGTTTCTTAATTTTATTTACTATCTTCTCTCTCATTGCTCTTGTCCCCCAGGAGAGTATAAACTGTGAAAACAGGAATTTCTGATTATTTTATTCCATACTATGTCTCCAAAACCTATCACAGTACCTGCAATACAGGACACGTCTCTTTAACTTGTTGAATAAATGGAAAAAGCATGAACCTGGATTGCAGAGAATTCACTAAAGATATTCCGGATATTAGGACTATAGGAAGAGAACGTTGGATCTCTTAAACCTCAGACACACTTATAAGAGAGAATCTGGTGTCAAACAAAGATCAAAGATCATATTGATCTTTCTTTGCTCCTTGGTGATGAATGTGTGTGTGTGTGTGTGTGTGTGTGTGAAAAAGAGAGAGAGACTTCATGGAAATATTTACATTTTTAATGATTAGAAATAATGAAGAATAGATATGAGCATAGTCTATTTTATTAGAAAAATGTGATTCTGTTTTGTTTTGTTGATGTTTCCTGTCAAGTCTGTTCTATTTCTTTCTGTCACTCCTCTAGCTCTGATCAACTCTTGTTTTTCTTTGTCACCTTTATTTCCCATTTTCTTCATTAATAATTCGATTGCAATAAACTTATGTTCCTATAAAATTGGCTCATTTTGTATATTCAATCATTGACTTCTAATGTTATCAGTTTAAAGACAAACTAAAGATTTCAGCCATATCTTTAACCTCAGGGTTATCTGAAATAAGTGTAGCGTTGAGATAAAATAACTAAGTAAACAGAGACTCAAAAGAAAGGTATTTTTATTTTGATTTATTTGCTAACTGTCAAAATTTTTTACCTACAGAAAGTTGGTGAGACTCTCCTTTCAATGAAAACCAAAGCATGTGAATTAGTAGTCCATGCAGCCCCATTGCTTCAAATATTTTGTTCCTAAGCTATAAATGTATATTTCTTTTTTGAAAGTTGCTGAGGTACTTGACTCACTAAAACCCTGTAGAAATGAGTGCTATAGATTTATTAGGCACTCCATAGAAATGCATTTCCTTTGTGTTTTAAATTAGTTGCATTTTAATATCATTGAACATGCCCTTGTTCCTGTTTCCATTTGTGGTCTTGTTCCAGTGGGATTTATAGAGCTCAGATTTATTTAAATTATGCTGATATATTTGATCTTTCAACATATACATGGAAAAATAGTTGGCTGTCCATATCCATAAATGAAATATGAGAAAAAGGCACACTGATAAATTCTTCACTAAATCAGGTTTAATTAGATATCAAAAAGGATAAAGCTTGGCAAAGTTTTCACTCTAAGTATTGCAGATTAGAGAGGTGAAAAAGGACATGGATATTTCAATGTATACTTTGGAGCAATCTGAATATATAGGTGACAGAACAAGAAAAATAGTTTTAATTCAGTCAAGGTACTTGTTGCATAGAAACTTCTCCACTGAAATCACTCTACCTAACAAATACATAATTAAGCTTATAAAGCTACTGCCATCCTTTCCTGTGCTAGACTTGTAGGGCAGCAGGAGTGTCTTCTGGTCTGCATTTATAAAATGTTGTTTCTCCTTTGGGAAAATCCCATAGAATTTGGTACAGTTTAATGCATATAGATACAATCCCATGTTGAGTATTCTAAGGTCTTTTATCAGCTGGAAGACATCAGTGAATAATAATTTTTAGATTTTTGTTTTATACATACTGAATATTATTTTAATTTATTGAGTTTACTTAATGAGATAGGGCTTTACTCATTTCTGGGATCAGCACACAAGTGGATAAAAGCCCACATTTTTGCTACAAAGGCATATTTTGAGCACTTTTAGTTTGGCAATATGTCTTTCATTCTTCATGTGCCTTTGTCCCCAGCATGCTCTGAAGAACAAAGTCCCTTTCAGCAGCTGTAGTCTTGGGAAACATGTTGGAATATGTGTGGACTGAAGGCCATCTGTACTTGCTGCTCCATTTGCACCTCAGCTGGCTCTTTATGCCTCAGCTTTTTTCTACCTCATCTTGCTAAGGTGTTTAGAACACTGCAGGCCTGAGTAATGTTGGCTTTTGAACAGCAAACTTACCCAGGAGAATTAAATGGCAGGAAATAATCAAATTGAGAGCTGAAATCAACAAAATAAAAACGCAGACAATAATACAAATATCAATAATCAATTCAACAAAGAGTTGGTTCTTTGAGAAAATCAACAAAACAGACAAACCTTTATCCAAACTAACCAAAAGGTAGATGGAGAATATCCAAATTAACAAAATCAGAAATGAAAAGGGGGACATAACAACAGACATGAAGGAAATACAGAGAATCATCAGGTCATATGTTGAAATCCTATACTCCGCAAAAACTGGAAAACTTAAAGGAAATGAATAACTTTCTGAATAAATATCATTTACCAAAATTAAATCCAGACTAGATAGGCTAATTAAATAAACCACAACTGCTAATGAAGTAGAAACAGTCATCAAAAGTCTCCCAAATGAAAAAAAAAAAAAACAAAAACCCAGGACCAGAAGGATTCCCTGCAGCTTTCTACAAGATTTTCAAAGAATAACCAATACCAATACTCCTCAAATTGTTCCATACAATAGAAACAGAAGGAACATTGCCAAACTCTTTTTATAAGGCTACAATTACTTGATACCCAAACCACAAAACAATTACTAAAAAGAGAATTACAGACCAATCTAACTCATGAACATTGATGCAAAAATACTCAATAAAATACTGACAAACCAAATCCAAGAACATGTCAGCAAAATCATTCACCATGATCAATTATGCTTTATGCCAGAGACACAAGGATGGTTCAACATACAAAAATCTGTCCACGTTATCCACCATATATACAAACTGAAAAATAAAGGCCACATGATCATCTCATGGATGCTGAAAAAGCTTTTGACAAAATACAACATCCTTTCATGATAAAGATCTTGGAGAGGGCATGGATACAAGGAACATACCTAAACATAATAAAGGCAATATACAGCAATCCAACAGCCTATAGCAAACTAAATGGAGAGAAACTTTTAGTGACCCCACTAAAATAAGGAACAAGACAAGGTTGTCCATTCTTTCCATATCTATTCAATATAGTTCTTGAGGTCCTAGTTAGAGCAATAAGACAGCAAAAAGAGATCAAGGAGATACAAATCAGAAAAGAAGAAGTCAAACTCTCACTATTTGCTGATGGTATGATAGTTTACATAAGCAACCCCAAACATTCTACCAAGGAACTTCTCCAATTCATAAACACTTTCAGTAATGTAGCAGGATACAAGATTAACTCAAAAAAATCAGTAGCCCTCATGTACACAGATGATAAATTGAGTGCAAAAGAAATCAGAGAAACATCATCCTTCACAATAGACACGAATAGCACAAAATATCTTGGAATAACTCTAACCAAACAAGTGGAAGACTTGTATGACAAAAACTTTAAATCTTTGAAGAAAGAAGTAGAAGAAGACACCAGAAAGTGGAAAGCCTTCCCATGCTCTAGTATATGTTAGTCACATGGCTTGGTACTTTTTTCAGTGGGGCAGTTCACATCTTACTTCTTCCATGTCTGGGTAGGCCTTGGGAAGAATTGGCTTTCCCTTTCCAGAATTCTCCTGTTCTCATTGACTCTCCTCTACTTCCTGTCTGGTTGTCCCACCTATACTTCCTGCCTGGCTACTGGCCGATCAGTGCTTATTTAAAATGTAATTGACAGAATACAGAATTGTCCCACACCAGAGTTTGGAGAAAACTATGCTTAAATTTCCAAATATTGTTTGTAAATGTTTGTTACCACTTAAAGGGGATATGCTATAGAGATGGATACTTTGCATTGGTATGGATATTGGTTTATTGAAACAAATTTAAGATCAATTTCATTATATGTGTATTTCTGCTCTTGATTAAGGTATTGTGTTTGTGTAGCTGTTTCTAGTTTCATCACCATATGGTCCCAAGTGCCAGGTGCTAGAACAGAAAATCTGGCGGATTCAATTCCCACTTTTTTCATTTTCTCACTCTTATATCAGAGGGTAGACTCTCAATGCTTTAGGGTAATGTAACAGTGACTGATCATGTTAATCCAGCTTTGTGAACCAGAATGTGACAATGTTGGAGGCCAAGTTCAAACTTACTATCTTGTTTCTATGAGGCTTAGTTCAATATCAAATAAATAAATAAATAAATAAATAAATAAATAACCATGATGTACTAAATAGTAAAAACAAAGCTTAGGTCAAGATTAAAAACTGGACTTTATTTTGTTTAAATAGCATTTTTAAACAGGAAGGCAATTCATCAGTGTTTTATGTCTGGTTTATGAAAGCATATCTTAAAATAAAAATTAATTAGTCTGTTTTAAACCTGTAGCAATCTTGTTCATACTGCCAAAGTGTGTTTTAGTCCATATTTGCATTAGTGCTGTTGTTTCTAGAAGATGCTGTTTCCTTGGAATCATCTATAACCTGTGACTCTTAACAATCTTCCTGCCTCCTCTTCTGAATAGTTCCCTGAGCTTCTAGGGAAGAGGTTTGATGGAGACATCCATTTATGATGGAATTTTGAAAGGTGACTCACTCTTGGCACACTGTTTAGTTGTGGTTCTCTTGTTATTCCCATCTACTTCAAGAAGCTTCTCTAATGAGAGTTGTGCAAGGCACTGATCTGTGGATAAAGCAAGATGTCATTAGGAGTTAGAGAGAGAGAGAGAGAGAGAGAGAGAGAGAGAGAGAGAGAGAGAGAGAGAGAGAGGGCATGAAGTTTGGTGTGAAGAATCTGTTTTGAGTTGGGGAGGGGAAACATAATTAAAATATACTGTGTGAATATTTTTTTTCGATAAAAATAAAATGGAGATTACTTCTTAAGTGATTTCTAGGGAGATGCCCTAACAAAGAGAGAGAGAGAGAGAGAGAGAGAGAGAGAGAGAGAGAGAGAGAGAGAGAGAGAGAGAGAGAGAGAGAGAGAAAGAGGGTAAAGTGGAGAACACCTGATGATGTGGTCTGGACAGGAGTCTAGCTTCAGTCTGACCCTTAGAGTCCGTAGAGCACAGAGAACATGGATTTTACTGGTGATGTGGTATGGACAGGAGTCTAGCTTCAGTCTGACCTTAGAGTCTGTAGAGCACAGAGAACATGGATTTCACTGATAATGTGGTCTGGACAGGAGTCTAGCTTCAGTCTGACCTTAGAGTCTGTAGAGCACAGAGAACATGGGTTTCACTGCTGATGTGGTCTGGATAGGAGTCTAACTTCAGTCTGACCGTAGAATCTGTAGAGCACAGACAACATGGATTTCACTGGTGATATGGTCTGGACAGGAGTCTACCTTCAGTCTGACCTTAGAGTCTGTAGAGCACAGAGAACATGATTTCACTGATGATGTGGTCTGGATAGGAGTCTAGCTTCAGTCTGACCCTTAGAATCTATAGAGCACAGAGAACAAGGATATCATCCTCTTGAGTCAAAGGAGGCAGTTGCCTTCTGTATTGCTGTATCTTCATTATTTCTCAACTGTACTGAGACGATACCGTGACAAAAGTGACTTGACAGGGAAAGTTTATTTTGCCTCTCTGCTAAAGGGTATAGTATATCACAGGAGGGAAGTCATGGCAGCAAGAGCTTGCAGCAGCTGTCACATCATATCCACAGTAGGGTCAGAGAGTGAGGAACCTTGTGCTCAGCTCACTTTCTCCTATTCAGTCTGGGACTCCAGCCCATGGGATAGTGCAGTCATACTAGGGGGCCTTATTCAGTTAACTATTTAAAATAATGCCTTTGAAGGCCTAACTGAATATTAATAATGCTCCACAGCTATGTCCAGAGGCTTGCCTCTTATCCAGTCCAGATCCTGTCAAGTTCATAAGCAATGTTAGCTATCATACTCCATGAGTTTTTTATCTTAGTGGACCTTCTCAGCAGGATGTTCTTGTGTGCTAGTGATTTTATTTTGTTTTTATTTTTTTCTATATATTTGTATTTGTGCTCCAAGTGGTGCTTATTTCAATGTGAGAAGTAGGTATACATTTCCCCTAACACTGTGGAATTTTAAGTTTTTCCCACATTGCCTTAATTCAGCCTTTATCATATGTTAATTTGCCTATATTTCTGAGTCTATTTTTTTAACTGCTAATATTCTTTCTTATACTCACAAACCAAAATACTATACTGATTTTATTCATAAAGCTTATATATTTTCTTATTTATAAGGATAATTGAGTTTCTAACTCTTCCTCACAATTTCTGTAATTTATATTGTCACTGAAAAAAAAGGTAGAATTGATTCATTTAGTTGACTAAACATACAGCAAGGATTTGTCTAGAAAAGGGGATGGGAAATATGAGATAGACAGAAACCTATTACTTACAGAAAGCCCATTTTAAGCCTTTGACTTTCCTTATATACATGACCTATCTGAGAAGATGATTTTTTTTTTTAACTGAAAAGCTGCCTTCTCCCTCCTCATTGAGAAGCTGAAATAAATGAACTGGTAGTAGCTGGAAGATCTATGGGTTTGGAATGTTGGAAATTCACCTAAGCCTGACAAAGCACATTCACTTTTGGACAAACAAGGCTGCTTCTTCACTCTGTCTTCATGGGCTCTTGAAAGTGGCTCTAGGGCTGCTGTAACTGGAAACCCTCATGAAATTGTAGGGGTAATGTTCTTTGAGCCCAACCAAATGTCAAACTTATACTTCATAAACCCCACCAGATTGACAAAGCAGCTCTACCACATTGCACTTATTTCTAATTCTATGTCCCTTTCAATCTTTGCTGGCTGGAGGGTGTTACTAGTGTTGTTACCAGGATCTTTGTTCCTGAATGGCTCAGGCCTTTATCTGCATTCCCTCAGTTGGAGTCTTTAGCTGTCTGGTAACTTTAATATGAAGTATTTAACCTAACAATAAGAGAAGAGGTTGACTGGGGCATCTACCGCATTCTAGGCAATCCTTTTCATATTTCTATTATACTAGCAATCTCATGTCCACAATAGATAAACCACCCAACTAACAATGTAATCCTCTTCTTTGTTAATTTAATAATATAGAAGCTAAAACTGGTTATGTGGCAGTATTGATTTCCAGGTTTAGTAAACTATTACCATGTCCCCTAATGAAACATTCTTTTGAGTTGAGCCCAACTGTAGGATGAGATACAGAATATTTACTAATCTACTAGTAAAATAGGAGTGGCATATTTTTTTTTTCTGATTTCCTGTTTTGTTCTTTGGACCCATGTATGCCTACTCTTGAATAGCACAATGTATTGCTAGCAGACAACATACTATATCAGTGAGGACATTGCCCCAGCATGGAAGAGTTTGCCACCTAGCTAGGCTTGAATTGACCTTTCGTGAGGGATAATTGTCTGTATTCTGTCAATCATGTGATAAATAAACGCTGATTGGCCAGGCAGGAAATATAGGCAGGAAAACCAGACAGGAAGTAGAAATGATGTAATGAGAACAGGAGAATTCTGGGAAGGAGGAAGTTGATTCCTCCCACTCCTGCCCAGATCACCGAAGCAGCAGGATGTGATCTGCTCCACTGAAAAAAGGTAATGAGCCACAGGGCTAACACAGATCAGAAAAATGGGTTAATCAAGATGCGAGAGTTAGCCAATGAGAGGCTAGAGCTAATGGGCCAATCAGCTTTATAACTTATAGAGATCTATGTGTGATTTTCTTTGAGGCTAAACAGTTGTGGGGTACCGGGCAGGACAGAAAACCACAACAAACAAGCAGGCCTGGCCCTTCATGTTACAGACTTTAAAATCTGACTGCAATAATCTAACAGGGAATGTGCTCTAGAGTGGAGGTAACAAGCATGCGTGCAATGAGCACTGACATGCTCGACAACAACAATTTATTGGAAATAGAAGCAATAGGTTTGATAAAAAACAAGCAAGTAAGGGTACATGGGAGGCTCTAGAGGGTAAAAAGGGAAGGAGGAATGATGTAATTACAATCTCTAAAACCAAAATAATTTTAAAAAATGAATTCCTTGCTTGGAATGATACCACATGTTATTTTACTGCACTAAATGCAACAAACAGTAATTTTTTCAGAAGCATTGACAACATCAAAGACAAGGCCAGAGGAACAAATTTTCTCAGGATGAACTAAGGATTGTTCTTTCTTAGGCAGAAATCATTCAAGACCAATTGGATGGCCAGTTCCTCTGCAGAAAGATGCCATATCACGGTTTCGGCAACTTGCCAAAACCAGACGTGGTTGTGTCAGTCTATTTTACTTGGTCTGTGTATTAGCTCCTACCCATTGCTATGCCTACTTTTTATGATCCTGTTGAGCAATAAATTGAGTGGCAGAGGATGTTCACTAATGTCATCAGGTTGGGGACTCTTCCACTTGTTTATAAAAACCTTCCACTGCTGGCCACTGTGAATGCATGGGCCACAAATACCTTTGCACTCTGCATTCCTAGAGATTTCCCAGTTGTTTTTCTTTCTTGTGGCTGGCCATCCCTGTAGATTGTTAGCTACAGCTTATATGCTGGTATGGAGGTACTCATCTAGTTATCTCCCATTCCAGATAGATGACCCAATCAGGGCAATGCTTAGTCTACCTCATTGGGAAATTTCCTTTATTTAGAGCCTTACATTCTGGGATAAGGTTGAAATGCCACAGTGTATACTTCCAGGCAATGTGTGAATATTACCCTGAATATTCTATACATAAATGTGGAAAGTTTTTCTTCCTTTTTTGAGAATCTATGTTTCTTAGACATTCAATATTTCTCTTCTTTAACTGACTACATCTTTTGTCCATTTTCCCATTGCTTATATCTGATTGATGGCTGTTCTATATGTATAGTTCAATCTATCTTTAATCTTTTTTCTCTTATGCACAATCTTTTTAAGTATCTGATGCTCTATTTGTCGGAGTGTTTATGAACTAAAAGTTAATTTATTTTCTTTATATTTAAGTAGTTTAAAAATTCTGTAGTCACTAAGCTGGAATGTATAGAGATGGAAGGAGAAGTAATTGTTTAGACCTGTGCACATACATAGAACAACTCCAAATGGGGCTGTATTTGGAATGCAGATGGCTTAGGCTATTTGATTTCTGAATAAATCTGACTTTGTTTTCAGCTTTTTTTCTCCAATTTCCCATCGAAGGCCTAAGTGATCTTGACTGTTACTGTTTCAACACTCATTTGAGTTAGTACTCCAAAACAACTTCCATTCTTTTGAGAGGATAGCTCTCAGGTTGTCTCTTGCCTGAACTCAACCTTGTTTGTGAGTGTAACCATAGGAGAATCACCTCTGACTCAGGTGTGCCAAACCACTTCTTCAGTTAGCTAGCTAGACTGTCACTCATCTTAAGGCTGCCTTTGTTGGCTTTGAGCAGAGAGCTTTTTTGTGATTCTCTTTGGAAGAAGCCATCTTAATCCTTGAGAAACATTCTATATTTAAATTGATCTGAAAGTTTAAAAGGATCATGAGATTTTTCATTTGAATAAAGGCAGTATTAACATATATTCTAAAATAAAATTGTGGACCAATTATGTTCTATGTGGCTAAAAAGGCTATAAGTATTTACAAAAGTACAACCCTAACTTTGATACTTTAAATTCTGGGCAAGTTTCATATCTTTTTTGAGCCTTCAGCTTGCCTTTATGACTCTCATAGTGTTACTCTGGAATTCAGTTAGCTGAAATTTGACAGATGTTCTCAAAATTATTTTCTGTCATTTCTTGTGTTAAGCAGTTTTGAGTTATAAAAATATCTTTAGATTTGTCACATTTATGCTCATGAAATACTGACATTTAAAAAACAATGTCTTGCTGTGTATGTTGAAACAACCTTGAAGTGAAGTATAGTAGAAGCCATAAAAAATGAAAAATTATCTTTTTGCTTAAACCATCTGAGAATTATTTTTCATACAGCAATCCATAATCCAAAATATTTTAGCATATATTTCAAACAAATGTAATTTTTGATATTATCATGATGCCATCTTTAAAAAATAAGACATTGATATTGATACTGTATGCATGATCTTCAGAAACCAATTAAGTTTCAGCCTTTATTATAGATGATGTTCTTCAGTGGAAAAGATTCAGATTTACATGTGGCATTTGGCTGTGGAGCATCATTCAGCTGGGTCACTTCTGGATTTTTTTGTGGCTTTCATGACCTTAACACTTTTAAAGATTACAGGAGAATACAGTTTGCAGACAGTCACTCAATTTGGTTTAATGTTTCCTCAGAAGCAGCTTCACTCTGGATTTCTTTTGAAAAAATATCATACAGTACATCAGTGTTCTTGTCAAAGTGATGAACAAGTTTTGATTTGTCCTGACACTGCTGATATTCCTTTTGATCCTTTAATAAAGCGGTGTTTCCGAGGACATCAAATGTATGTTTGAGACAGAGTCTCATGTACTCCAAGCTGGCATGGAACTAGCTATGTAACCAAGGCGGATTTCTAGCTCTGATCCTCCTGCCTTCACCTCCCAAATGTTGAAATCACAGGTGTGAGCTACTGTATCCAGTTTTATGTTGTTCTGCAGATTGAACCCAGGGGAAGTCCTGTATCAATTGGGCTACTTCTATACCGTGGAATACATCATTTTAATCTTTTAATTATGTAACTAGTAAGAACTTGGGGTATGATTTTATAATCATATACTTTTCCTAAAAGCTTTAATTTATTAATTCATCAACACAAACCATAGCTTCTTGCTTTACCACATGGACTGGAATCCATTTGCAGCATTATTTTTCCAAGCACTTCCCAGGACTGGACCATTGCTGTACCTTGCATCTTATTCCTGGCTTTGCATGTTATTTTTTGGCATGAACCCATTGACCTTGAAGGGCACCCTAGCCTTCTAGCTCAACAAATAGTCCAGACACATATGAACTTTTCTTTTTAATAGATAGTTCTCTTCCATTTCATTCACTGTGTGGGTACCATAAATCCCATTCAGGTCATCAGCCTCGGCAGCAGGTGCCTTAGCCACTGAACCATCTTGCTAGCCTGATAACGCTGTTTAACACCAAGTCCCTGTGCCTATGGTGTTCATTGCTTTGGCTTATATGAGGATATGTATATATAGGCACACACAGATACATATATTAATTATAGCCATTTTTATTTGATTTAGTATATGTAAAGCTAGTAGTTTACTGACAACCCTGATTCAAGACCAATAATTCTGGGACTCCGTGTAATATTCCCTCATGTAACCCATCTCCAGGGCACATGCTGCCTCATTCTGTTTAGCTTTGTAATCCACATTGGTGGCTGCCTTCCCTGAATTCCTCTGCATCCCCTGTAGATGGCCTTCCACTTTGCCTGAATCCTAAAACACACTCAGAGCCATTTTTCTACTCCTACAGTGATTTTCCCATCATCTCCTTTGGAGTTTGATTCTCTGTCTTGGTCCCCTGCCCTCCATCTCTGTATACAGATACACCCACTCTAACTGGCCTAATGGATCAGATGCTGGGCATCTACAAAGGTGAAGAATAATAGGACCAGTTCCTACTAAGGCTTTGGTTATCGGAATAGATGTGAGAGTTGTCAGCAGATACCAAGTTCTGGCTGAAGCTAATTCACGTCCTATAGCTTATGTTACTGTTTTCTCCCTCATATGGCCATTAACTCCCCAGTCTTCATGACCCTGGGCCCTATAGCTAGTTAGATACCTCCATTAACCTGCAAAGTTTAGACTCTCCTTTTATTTGTCTTTTATTTATGATGGCTGGTAGATGTCTCTGTCTCTTTCTCATATTTTGAATTTATTGATGCATTTAGAAGTAATTTGTTGCATAGCATCCAACCCATGCGTTTATAATGAGAGAATATTTATTTAAATCAGTTTAGCCTGTCATGTTGGCAGACATCCATTTAACAGACTTTTAAAACATTTTTTTCTGTCAGCTTTATGTGATCTTTTCTGAACTATATCAATCAAAAGACAGAAATAGAAGATGACAGATGTTCTATTTAGTATTTATGTACCAAAAATGTTTCCAGCAGATACTGTACTCAGTGTTCTTATAACAGTACTTTAGCTTGAAGCATTTTCTCTTAAAATGTAACCATTCACTGTGTCATGTTAATGACACGTCTCTCACTATGGTCTATAAACCAGATAGGATAATATTCTGCAGTATTATACTAACAGCACATCCTTGCCTCTATGCTCAAATCCTTCCCTAAGCACACTTGCCATAGACAGGAGGCACCAGACAGTTGAAAAAGAGGCATTGAATTTTCAACAAGTTTTAAGGTCTGTAGTATTGAATGTGAAGAATAGACAATTACAGCCTATGTGGCTACTTACTACTCTTAATAAGAAAGAGACAAATCATTTTGGAACTGAATTTGTTACTGATTCATTGAATATCCACTCCCTGAGTGGAAAGGATCCACCTGTCTTCAATGTAAGTCTCCTGATAGCCAAATGACAACCTGTAGAGCCTATATGCAACTGTCATACTCATTTCTGCTTCTGTAACTGTGCTTCTGGATGCTATATATCAAGGAAATGATCAATTCAATGATTCAGGACCACTAGTGGGCAGGTCTTTTCTCTTTGACTAGAGGGATAGATTAGAGACCACAAAGGAGACCCATGTTTAAGGGTGCATGTGTACATAGCAAACAGTGATATTAGTTACATTATTGTTATAATTTTGTTTTCTTTTTTCCATTTATTTATTTATTAAAGATTTCTGCCTCTTCCCCGCCACTGCCTCCCATTTCCCTCCCCCTCCCCCGATCAAGTCTCCCTCCCTCGTCAGCCCAAAGAGCAATCAGGGTTCCCTGTCCTGTGGGAAGTCCAAGGACCACCCACCTCCACCCAGGTCTAGTAAGGTGAGCATCCAAACTGCCTAGGCTCCCACAAAGCCAGTACGTGCAATAGGATCAAAAACCCATTGCCATTGTTCTTGAGTTCTCAGTAGTCCTCATTGTCCGCTATGTTCAGCGAGTCCGGTTTTGTCCCAAGCTTTTTCATACCCCGGCCAGCTGGCCTTGGTGAGTTCCCGATAGAACATTCCCATTGTCTCAGTGTGTGGGTGCACCCCTCGCGGTCCTGAGTTCCTTGCTCGTGCTCTCTCTCCTTCTGTTCCTGATTTGGACCTTGAGATTTCAGTCCGGTGCTCCAATGTGAGTCTCTGTGTCTGTCTCCTTTCATCGCCTGATGAAGGTTAATATTCAGGAGGGTTCATCTTCTTATTTTGCTTCTCTAGGATCACTAATTATAGGCTCAATGTCCTTTATTTATGGCTAGAAACCAAATATGAGTGAGTATATCCCATGTTCCTCTTTTTGGGTCTGGCTTACCTCACTCAGGATAGTGTTTTCTATTTCCATCCATTTGTATGCAAAATTCAAGAAGTCATTGTTTTTTACTGCTGAGTAGTACTCTAACATGTATATTCCATACTTTCTTCATCCATTCTTCCATTGAAGGGCATCTAGGTTGTTTCCATGTTCTGGCTATTACAAACAATGCTGCTATGAACATAGTTGAGCATATACTTTTGTTGTATGATAGGGCATCTCTTGGGTATATTCCCAAGAGTTGTATTGCTGGGTCTAGGGGTAGGTTGAATTTCCTGAGAAACCGCCACACTGCTTTCCAAAGTGGTTGCACAAGTTTGCATTCCCACCAGCAATGGATGAGTGTACCCCTTTCTCCACAACCTCTCCAGCAGAGGCTATCATTGGTGTTTTTTATTTTAGCCATTCTGACAGGTGTAAGATGTTATCTTAATGTTGTCTTGATTTGCATTTCCCTGATCGCTAAGGAAATTGAGCATGATCTTAAGTGTCTTTTGGCCATTTGAACTTCTTCTTTTGAGAATTCTCTGTTCAGCTCAGTGCCCCATTTTATAATTGGGTTGATTAGCCTTTTACGATCTAGTTTCTTGAGTTCTTTATATATTTTGGAGATCAGACCTTTGTCAGTTGTGGGAATTTTATTTTCTTTATACATATATTATTTATGTATTTGTTATGATTAACTCATTGCAGATTTAGTAGAGTGCATTATCCTAGTAAACTACAGTAATTTCTCTGACAAATTGTTGTAGTGCTTTTGTTCTGGAGAAACACGAAGTAGCTGCAGATCTTTTTGATAGTGATCTAAATGAGATTTAGTGCTTTCCCTGCTGATGTTCTGATTGGTAAATATATTAAAATAAATATAAAAGTCACAAAACAATTTTGTATTAATAGGGCCACTAATTTGACATTTTGTATTTTGGGCTATATTATTGCCATATGTTTGCTGTTAACTTCCATCTTAAGTTCACGTGTGTCTCTATTATAACAACTATGTATATTGTCTGTCTATCTATATCTACCATAAATCTATATTTGTATTTGTAACCAACAAAACAATTATTAGATATATATAAATAATAAAGTAAATGCATAAGTATTTATGTTGTAGGAATTGTTTGTTGTTAATATGCCTAAGTTCTTCAATATAAAAGTGAACTTTATTAAAACACCAATTTCATATGTGTCTTAGTTACTTTTCTGTGGTTAAGATAAAAAACACTGACAAAAGTAACTTAAGGGAAAAAGGCTTGTTTGAGCTCACAGTTCTAGAGTTTAGTCCACCATGCTGGGAAGTCCTTACAGAAGGAGTCTGTAGGATCTGGTGACATTACAGAAGCAGAGAAAGATGAAGATTTGTGTTCAGTTCACATTCTCCCTTTCATATGGTCAAGGATCTCAGCCCAGGAAAAGGTGCCAAACACTATTGCAGGTCTTCTTACTGTGATGATCACAATCAAGGTAATACCTGGAGGCATAGGATAAGGCTGTCTCTGCAGTGATGTTACATTTCATCAAGTTGATAATTGAGATTGGCCATCACAATATATTTAAATTTTGAAAACTGAAAAGTATAATAATTGAAACAAATGCCACGTTCAGATTTTGAATCAAAAGTTACCTTTTTACAAGGTCCTGTGTGATTTGTTGATATACTAACTTTTGCAGAAAAAATAATCCATAGTAAAAAAAATTAGGTTCTTAAGGTAAAACTAAAATAGAAAACACATGCACATGCACGCACATGTGCCCTCACACTCACACCATGTTAAAACAATCTAAAATGTGGAGAAATATTATTAGCATTACAAAACAAGTATTCAATATAGAGTAATAATAACAAAACTGATGCTTAGCTAGTTTGGGGAATTTTTATTGTTTTAGATGCCATTCATAGTTTGAAGGACTGCATTAAATGGTACATTCCTCAACTATGCTGTTGTGGAATATTAGTTGAAGATGTATTACATTTGTTTATGCTGTGGAATATTTATTTAATGATGCAAAAATGTGTGGTTTTATGCTGCATTTGTTTAACTCTGTGAAGCTGTGTTACTTTGCCTGCCAAAAACATTTGATTGGTCTAGTAAAGAGCTGAATGACCAGTAGCTCAGCAGGGGAAGGAATAGGCAGGGCTGGCATACAGAGACTATAAATAGAAGGAGAAATCTAGGTTTGAGAGAAGAGGGAGGATGAAGAAAAGGAGGAGTGGAGAACACCAGGGGCTCAGTCATCCGGTCACACAACAGTCCATGGAGAAAGAAAGAAAGAAAGAAAGAAAGAAAGAAAGAAAGAAAGAAAGAAAGGTATATAGGATTTGCAAAAGGTAAGAAGACCAGAGGCAAAACATAGTTAAAGAGAAATGGGATAATTTAAATTAAGAAAAGCTGGCTAGAAACAAGCCAAGCTAAAGCCAGGCATTCATAAGCTAGAATAGGTCTCCACGCATTCATTTGGGAGCTGGGTGGGGTGGTGGGCTCCCAAGGAACAAAGAGTAAAAATAAAAAACAAACAAACAAACAAAACAAGCACACAATGCAAACATTTATATTTGATGCTTAGCAATGAACTTTTTAAGAGACATGATAACTAGAGGAAATTGTTATATGAATATATTTTTTTAAATGTGGTTATTTTCTAAAAAGTAGTATGATTTCTTTTCAAATGTCATGCTGTGTTCACAGTAAAATCTGAAAAAGTCATCTTTATAAATACTCCTGTATTTTCAGCATCTGTCTGACTTTTCCAGCATTAGTCCTACTGCATCATAACACTGTGAATGACTTGTAGGCCCATATTTCTATATGGTGTGGCAGCCAGGCTCTGAAGCCATGGGCTCCACCTGCAGACAGGCTTTCACTGCCCCAACAATAGTCAGGATGTGCTGCTCCTTTCTCCTTAGTTAAAAATGTAGGTACTGAGTTCAATTCCCAGCAACCACATGGTGGCTCACAACCATCTGAAATGAGATCTGATGCCCTCTTCTGGCTGCAGACACACAGACAGAATATTCTATACATAATAAATAAATATTAAAAAAAATGTAGATCGCCTGGGGAGAGGTGTTTACCGAAGCTGATGACTGAGTTGCAGGTGTTTCCCTAGCCCTGCATTCCCCAGAAAGAGAATATTAACGAGGTCTCCACCATGGGTTACCGGGGCGGGGGGAGGGTTTAAAAATGTCTTGTACAATAAACACGGATAGATCTTCAGGATAGAGAGAAGCTTGAGATGCTTTTCCGTGATGATGGTGTAAGCTGTGTCTGGTTATTTCTCGCACCTCCGTACCGATCCAGTGTACACAGCGTATTTGTGTGAGATATATTTGTTACCAATATTGGGCATTTGAGGGTCTTTGCTTGAGTCTTGATTCTCCTTCAAGGCAGGAGTACTTTTCTTTTGTACAGAGACAACAAACATTTTGGCAATATGGTATGGGATGTCCTTCTGTATATGAGTTGCTTTTACTGGTTGATGAATAAAGCTATTTTGGCCAGTGGCTTAGAATAGAGCTTGGTGGGAAAACTAAACTGAATGCTTGGAGAAAGAAGGTGTAGTCAATGAGAAGCCATGTAGCCACTCGCAGAAAACAGATGCCTCCCTAGGAGCCCGCTGAAACTTTGCTAGTAGGCCACAACTTCATGGTGATGCACAGATTCATGGAGACAAGTTAGTTTAGGATATAAGAGCTATCTAGGAATACGTTAAGCTCCTGGCCAAACAGTATTGCAAATAAAATAGTTTCTATGTGCTTATTGCAGGACTGGGCAAGACAGAAACCTCTGCCAACAGCAGTGGACTCTTGAGAACCAGTTGGTGCTAGTTAGCAAATGAAATACTTGAGCACATCCACCTACACACACACACCAAGTCCTGCACATGCTTCTCCAGGGTCTAGGCTGATGACTCTGCCTGACCCCTCCAACCACACACCATCCTGAATGGTCACCATCTATCCTGGGTCCAATAGGCAGTGCTCCAAGACCCAAAAAGGAGTACACATAACTTCAGTCATCTAATATTTGACCAAGAATTCAAAAACATATGCTGGAGAAAAGAAAGTATCTTTCACAAAAGTTGTTGAGAAAACTGGATGCCCACATGCAGAAAAGTTGAATTAGATCCATATCTACTTCTTTGTACAAAAATTAACTCCAAATGGGTCAAAGACAAAATGTGAAACTAGAAACCATTGAAATTGCTAGAAGAAAGCATAGGTAGTACCTGTATGATATAGATATAGGAAAGGACTTTATTAATAGGATTCCATTTATCCCAAGAATTAAGGTCAGAAATCAAAAAGTGGGATTTCATAAAACTAAATTCTAAGAAGTTCCCCCACAGCTGATGAAACAATCTATCAAGTGAAGTGGAAGCCCACAGAATGGGAGAGAATATTCTCCAGCTATATGTCTGACGGAGGCTTAATATGCAGACAGTATAAAGAATAAACAAAACAAACGATTCATCCAAAAAATGGCTCTGGAACCTGAATAGCGTATTTTCAAAAAAAATGGCTAACAGCTATCTCGAAAAATGTTCATCACCTTAACAATTAGAAAAATATGAGTTAAAACAACTTTGAGATTTCACCTTACCGCAGTCAGAATGGCAAAGGTCAACAGAACAACTGACAGCAACTGATGGAGAGGTGTGGGAAGGGAGCCCTTATTCACTACTGGTGTAGTCACTCTGGAAATCAGTGTGGAGAACTCTGAAAAAGCTTTCTAGTTAAGGAATTTAATTTTTATCTCCAAATGCTTTTGGAAACCATGTAGGAAATTTTAATAGCAATCTACACATTAAAAAGTTTATAGATAGCTTTTAAAAGACTCACTAATAAGCAAAAAGAAAAAGGAATTTTCCCCCAACTTTAATAAATGGAATGCAGTTTTATCACACAGGGAACTCACCTCACTGGAATGTGAAAATATGTGTCCAGTAGCCAATCTCATTCACATGAAGCAAACTTCATCACTGGCTCTGAGCAAGAAAAGGTTAGTTGACCCAACTGGAGAGTATTAGCTGTTTTTTTTTTTACAGGTATGAAAAAGCTGGTTTGCCACTTGGGTCAGCATCATGATGTAAATCTTAATGAAAAATTCTGGGATGTGAGAGGAAAATCAAGCTATTTGGCCACCCTGAGGCTCTGTTAGCCTGACCTTTTTCTTGCTTTATTTCCTCCAGTGTGGGTTAGGGAACACAGAACTTTTTGTAGAGCATTTGCCACTCAAACCAGTGTAGAATAAAAGCAAAACAATACAAGAAATTAAGGGTAGTGTTAATATTTCATAGTTTCTGATCAGAGAAAAGAATTGGGAATAAGATGTGCAAACTCTGTTGCTCTGTGTATCCCCTCATGTTATGTTCAAGTAAACACAGAAGGTAAGGGTAAACATCAGAGCAGGATTTTTAAGAAGTCTAAACAAAATCACAGTTCATAGTACTACCAGAGAGCTCCTGTTCTCTGGGTAAAGATTCAAGAATGAATGGTTCAGTTCTCCAAAAGCCACTGGGAAATGTCAGCACCATCTAGTTAATGAATTCCTGATTTGTTTGGCATTTTGCACTTTCTTAAGAAATTGCTGATGTGTTTAGACTTTCACTTTTTCTGAGCAGCAGGGAAATTGTTGATTATGATGGCCTTATATAACATCATCCAGGCAGAAAGCTAAAAGATTGCCCATTAAAAAGAAACGGGCCTGTTTATTACCTGACATTGTGCATCGTCATATGCATATCTCTGGCCCTTAGTCTTTGCCTGGTTGCCTTGTGGGAGATCCTTTGTGAAAAGTACTTCCCTTGGCAGGCTTCCTTTCATGAGAATGTCATTTTCTCTCCCTTAAGGCATCAGGAAGGCATTTTCACCTATTGAAACCCCTTCAATTTTGTTCAAATATTATTGTTTAATTCTTAGAAAAATAGTTAGTGGAGAACCATTTAAAAGCACAAATGCTGGATGGAGAACTGACATTTGTATTAAAAGACATTTTCAAAGAATCTCGCTGCCATCCTGCCAAATAGAAACCTGAAGTCTTTACAGATTTAATTCAAGCAGAACAAACAATCTAGGCAGTCTAGTTTGCACATGTTCTACCCTTAACTACTTTAACTGAATGTGTGTTTTGGAAGACATTTCACCACAGGAAAGCACTGGACCCACTTCCATTTAGTTCGTACAAAGATCAGCATGATAAGAGGCTGTTGGTTAAAACTCCTCAATTAAAAATCTCCAATTTGACTCTAAAGCAGACAGCACAGGTCTTACAGTCTCCCTTAAATACCATTGCCTTGGTAAGGCCAACACTGCACAGTGTATTTCACCTTATACACCAGCTTCAACCAAAATAAAGGATCAGTGTTCCTCTATTGGGCAGAGCCTTGCTGCTTTGGTTGTATTTCCTCTTGCATGGATCTCTTCTGTGTTTCATACACATTAGAAACACATCTTTAAATGGTGAACTCTTGTTTTTGTCATTCACAGTTGTTTCTTTTGAACATGTTTTTTAGCTCTAAACTTCTTCTTCATGCCTCTTGGTGAATTTAGTTACTCAACTGGTAGTTGCTAATTTGAAATGATCATTGTTTTGTATTCGGAGGACCATTTCTGACTGTGAATTCTCAAGTGACTGAATGAACTCTGATTGCCTGTTGAAGGAGCAGCAGGCCTCTTCCAGCCACCTGGCTCCTGGCTGCTGGCTAGCTTTACCCAAAATAATTACATGGAAAACTGTATTAATTTAAACATTGCCTGGCCCATTAGCTCTAGCCTCTTACTGGCTAACTTTCACATCTTGATTAACCCATTTCTATTTATGTGTATTGCCACTTGACTGTGGCTTCCCGGCAAGAGTCTAACCAGCATCCATCTTGGGCAGGAGAATCATAGCATCTGCCTGACTCTGCTTTCTTCCTCCCAGAATTCTGTTCTGTCTACTCCACCCACCTAAGGGCTGTCCTATCAAAAGGCCAAGGCAGCTTCTTTATTCAAGCAATGAAATCAACACAAATACAGTAGAATCTCGTACACCATTTCCCCTTTTTTCTGTTTAAACACAAAAGAAAGGCTTTCATTTTAACATAGTAAAATAACATATAACAAAATAGCTATCAAGCAAGAATTATAGTTACAAAATTTATATCTATTTTATCTTTTATCATAACAAAGGAAAACAATAACTAGCTATTGTTCAACTCCATCAAAGACTCCAGAAAAATATAATATTACCTAAGTAAACAAGAAGTAAGCAACTTCCAAAACTCTAGAAATGACAGAGACATCTCACTGCCTGGACAGTTGCCCAAAGTTCTTTTGTACTGTTGGGGCATCCATCTTTAGCCTTCAGGCCCATAGTATCCAGCAGACATTTCCACGAAGCAGGAAATTTCAAAGACAGTTCAGTCACTTTCTATTGTGTTCTGCAGAATGTATAGTAGACTCTTTCATAAAACAGGAACCCCAAAGGATCGTCTACCTTTAGACAAGTTCAACAGTCCTCTTCCTGTCCAGTTTATGCAAGTCTAGGCAAGAGCAGTTTCTTGCCCAAATGGCTAACCAACTCCATAAGGAGCCTCTTCAATGTCCATCTTCTTCTTGAAGTAGATTTGTGCTGCCAGGAGTAGATGTGTCTCATTGTTATAAAAAGCCCTAAGTTATTAAAACAATTAAATGTCATATTCTGTAGTCTTTGAAAGATATGAAGAATGCCTATCTAACTGAAATATATCTCTATATATCTAGAAAATCTAACTAACATGACTACAAGCTTGACTATTATCGATGATTATCCACTAACAATCAATATTTCCTAATTATACATTACATTTTTAAAAGAACTATACAATCACAATACCTTAAGATCAGAAATACATATACATATAACAAGATCTACCTTAAATTTATATCAATAAACCAAGATTTATACTAATGCAAATTATTTATATCTATATCATATCCCCCTTTAAATGTAAAAGAACATTTATAAACAATATTTGTGAATATGAATGTAGTTATTTCTCTCCAAACTTCTTTCTGCTCTATAGGGGCATTGTTAATCAGGTCTTTTACAGCGTATCCTGTGTGAAGTAATTTTTTGAGGGTGTTCACAGCAACCTTTCAGGAGGGCATGGTCTGTCACCATACTGGGATAGAAGAAATTCAAAGGGTCTCATCCTCTGTGAAAACAAAAGAAGACACTCTTTTCCAAAACATCATATTTTTAGACCCAAATTCTGAAGTCATAATACCCTTATGATATCCATTCTGGTTTTGCTTGGCAGCCCATATAATGAAATGTCTCTCTGTACTTAGCTCCTTTACAGTCAAAAATTTTAAAGAAAACACAATAATACACAGAATCCAGGCTCCCTGTGAATTTTCCATTTTTACGTGGCTTATTTTTATTTCTTTTAATCTATAATTATCTGTACTCTGTCTCTTTAAAGACTTTACCATTTTTTTAACATTAACTTTGTTTATGACTCTTTATACTCCTTTTTCTTCTCTTTCCCAAACCTATGTTTATCTAACAGTATGTCCCATTTAGAGGTCTTTTCTGTCTGAATCTGTCCTATTGTGAATCTGTAATTCTTTACTGTTCAGGAGTACTTCTTAAAATGTTAAGCAGTTCTTAAATACGTAGTACGGTACTGCCTGTTTCCTGTCCAGTCTAAACCTTAACTGTGCTGTTATTATGATAATTATGACAGTTTCTGCCTGAGGTCAGCACAGTTCAGCGTGGCAGGAGCCTCAGATCCGTTTGGTGCCCCTAAGCTGAGCACAGTTCCAGGCACACAGCAAGTTCACATTGCCATCAAGCAAGCCTTAGCACTCTACTCACAACCCCATTCAAATGCTCTGTCTCCTGCAGGAGCCAGAGGGTGTACTGTGCAGGGGTTTTTTTTTTTTTTTTTCTTTTTTTTTTTCTTTTTTTTTTTTTTTTATCGCCTCCAGGTAGGAGCCACACTCAACACTTTAATTCTGAGAATGAGCTTTTTATCTGAGTTACATCCAAATCTGCCAGGCACAGCGCTGTGCAGCCTGGAAATATCTCTTGTGTATGGCGGCAGAAATCTGCCATGCTCTCCCGCTTGCCTAAGCCTGATTCCACTGTCTTCCCAGGCAGGAAGAGCTGAGCCAAGGGCATGGTCTCAGCTAATTTCCTCCTGGTCCCGAGCAGACACACAAACACACCATAACCGGAGTTTGCACCTGCAGCAGGGTCCAGGAAGCTGCGTTTTAAAGTGGCACAGCTTTTTTTCAGTTGAGGCTGCTGAGTCAGGAAAATTTCTCTGCAGCTCACCCTAGCAAACAGCAAAAAGCTGTGTTGAATTCTCTTTCTCTCTCTTTCATTTTTAAGCATTCTCAGGTTTTTAGTGGATTTAGTCCATCACGTTGGAGCGCCAATTTTTGAAGGAGCAGTGGACCTCTTCCTGCCACCCTGCTCCTGGCCATCGGCTAGCTTTACCCAAAATAATTACATGTATTAATTTAAACATTGCCTGGCCCATTAGCTCTAGCCTCTTACTGGCTACTTTCACATATTGATTAACCCATTTCTATTTATGTGTATCGCCACTTGACTATGGTTTACCGGCATGAGTGTAACCAGTGTCTGTCTTGGGCAGGAGAATCATGGCATCTGCCTGACTCTGCTTTCTTCCTCCCAGAATTCTGTTCTGTCTACTCCACCAACCTAAGGGCTGCCCTATCAAAAGGCCAAGGCAGCTTCTTTATTCAACCAATGGAATCAACACAAATACAGTAGGACCTCCTACACCAATTGCCCCATTCTGCTAATGCATTGAAAAAAATCTTTCTTCCTTTTCTAAGACATGTTCTTCTTTAGAGACCATTCATGTTTGCTATTTGTAGCACAAAAGCTTCTGTAAGGGCTTCTAAATTTCTCTACAACTAACATTTTTGTTGTTGGAGGATAGTCTATACATTGAAAGTTGCTTAACAGTATCACTGGTTTCTACTTACTTGAAGCCTAAATTACCCTTATCACCAGCTGCTATGAGAACCAAAATTGTATTCAGACATTGACCGATGTTCTCTGATGAGCAAAATGGCATCTCCCCTGTCTCCTAGTTAATAATCACTGGCTGATGCTGACAACAACCGCAACCAGTCTTCCAACATACAATGGAAATGAAGATCAGCTTCCCTTCCATGATGCTAGAGTACTCTGGAGTTCCCGGGATACCAACTTCCTTGGACTCACAGTAGCAGGATAGCTTAGTAAATCTTTTCTTTTGTTGTACTACTTAAGCAGTGATTCTCAACCTACACAGAGAGGACAGAAAACTTTGTTGGTTTTTTAGCTTTGTCACTCCAAACAAAACAAAATACCTCATAGCTCTCACCTTAAAGGGAATAAAAGGTAGTTTATTATGGAGCCAAATGCGAGTGACCATGGCCTAGGAACATAGATTTTGGTTACCTCATAATTCATGATGCCATATGGAAATAGTTATATGAAGATTTATAGAAGAAAAAATCCTAGATTAAGACAGTTTTAAAATAGTGATGGATGCATCAAAGAGACATTTACAAGATGTGGGAAGCTCTCCTCTAGGTTTCAGATGCTATCTGATGACAAGCTTTGGGCTTGGTGGAAGTTAGTGTTCTGCTAAATTAATAGATTTTGAACATTATATTTATTTATTAATTACAGGATGTTAGCTCTGACATAGATGTGCACAAGAAGTTCAGGGAAGTGAAACTAGCCAGAGGAAAGGTGATAAATTTCTGAACTTACAACGTGGCAATCTCTGCACATCACATCACTGCAGCACTAATCAGTTGAACTTTGGAGAAAAAGTTTCATCCCACGAAATCTTGCTGACTTTAACTCTTGGTCAGATTCATGCAATCCTGATAAATACTTCCCAAAACCTCCTAAGAAAAGACAAAAGTTATCCGAAGACTCCATAATTGTCTTGGCAATATATACTCTGAACCATCTAGGTATCTATTGCTTAGTTCATTACCTTGTGGGACACAGAAGTCCTGAAACTTAGTGAGAAAAACACAGAATAAATTAATGATCACACTGATTAATGTGATGTATGAATAAAAATTTTATTATAAGTCATATTAAAACAATATGAAACCTCGTAGATTTCTCCTGTTGTCTTCCCTTAAAAATAGAGGAATCAATGCAAGTCTTTTACACTAAAAGGATTAAGTCTATGATTTCAGAGGCCACATAAGCTACCTCTTTATGGGATGTTTTAGTCTTTATAAGAATCTGAATACAACAATCTTTATTTCTACATTTTTATACAAATAGTCTTAAGACTACATGTGCAGATTTATCTAGAAACATGTGCAACAGCATGTCACTACCTCTTCATGACCTCAAGGAACTATGTAATTCTTTATAGAGAGTTAATTAAATAAAAATACACTATAAGAAAAATTCGTATCTTTAAAGAAATTTTTAAAATACAATCATCCACTAAATCCAATAATGAGGACAACCTTACATCTAGTCTAGAGACTGGGTCATATAAATATTACAAAGGAAATCAACCATGGGAAAGTATTTGAAACAAAATTGTAACAAACAAAACAAAGATAAATTGATTGATAGAATAATACTCCTCAGGGTAGGTAGCTGGTTTGATCTGCCAATAATTACCTTTAGCAAAAATGGAGAAATGACACATAACTAGAAAAACACAATATTCCATATTATGTTGATATTGAGACTGCACACTTGATTATAAACATAACCAACATGTCATTTCTTTTTCCGAATAACAAAATATTTTAGTGATATATATTTGCACACACTTGGAAAATCAACAATATATATCAACAATTATGCTCTAGAGGTTTACAGTAGCATACTCTAATCTATTGCAATTACATAACCATGATCCTAAAGACTTCTAGCAAAGAGGCATTTAGTTTTCTCAGTGCTCTTTTAGAAAACTTCTAAAATCACACATTTTAGGCAAACACTCTACCCAAGACCAAAGCAACCCGGACTAAGCACAGGACTTCAGCAAAATTCTGTTTCAAAAACAAAATCAAGAGATAGTTCAACAGGTAAAAGCACTTGAGGTGCAAGTTTGATGACCTGAGTTTAATTCTTGCCTGATGCGGAATGCTATGGTGTACATGTGTAATCTTAGTGCACTCTCCAGAGGATGATGGCTGGGGATAAGAGAATCTCCTGGAAGCTTGCAGGTTATCTTGCCTTGAGGATGGAGCATGACCGAAACTACAAGCTGTGTTTTTCTCCATAAGGTTTGGAAGGAGAGAACTAACTCCTGGAAGTTGTCCTCTGAGCTCCACATGTTCTCCATGATATACATGTGTCTATCCAATAATAAGTCAAACTATTTTTAAAAAGAACCATCAAAATTCAAAAGATTAAAAAGTAACACTTTATGCATAAACTATAGCTGCATAAAATGTGATAACTTTTTTCCTGAATAAAACTTCACATTTTGCAAAATTTATTCTCTCTGGTATTGTCTGCATGTTGACAGTGTTAGCATATGACACCTTTAATGTTCCTACAGGTAAAACCCAATTTTATTTGAGCCAAATGCATTACATAGGTCACAACACAACAAAAAATAGATTTCCCTTGTCCTCAAATATGAAAAAAAATATTGTTTGTGACTATTCCCTAGCCAGATATCAGTGCTAAGGATCTGTGGGTCCAAAATGATGTAGTAGACCCCAACTACATGATTTTGACGAACTGGGTAACCTATTGAAGCTGTCATGAATGAGTCCTTGACCTGAACAAACATATGAGACTATATTATTACTTAAAAGTTGTCGTAAACATTGCTTCTATTGGCACATGACACAGGAGGACAGGCTTTGGAGATTCAACTCAGTAAGAAAATCAATTATATTATGTTATGCCTCCTATGTAGCTGTGAATATTTGTTACAGGTGTCTGATAGATGCTCTTCATACACTCAAACAGTAACAAAGGGACTTTATATTTGGGAAATATTCAAGTGTTTTTAATTGATAGAGATGGATGTTTTAACCTATTTAACTACAATAAGAGATTGTTAAGTGTAGGGGAAGCCCCAGCCTATCACCTTATTTGTAGGGCGGGTACCCCTTAGGCGAATGTTTACCTATAAATCTGGCGGGTGAGCCGGGCGATGGTGGCGCACGCCTTTAATCCCAGCACTCGGGAGGCAGAGGCAGGCGGATCTCTGTGAGTTCGAGACTAGCCTGATCTACAAGAGCTAGTTCCAGGACAGACTCCAAAGCCACAGAGAAACCCAGTCTCGAAAAACAAACAAACAAAAAAATCTGGCGGGTGTGCTCCCCACACTTCCTTTTTGTTTCCTGCTCTTCGCTGGAACCCTGGATTTGTAAGCTCTCCCCTTATTAAAGCTGAATATATTATATTAAGCTAGCCTGGTTAATTCTGTTCGCTGTTCGTTTACACCGTTTCACTTAAGGCTTTACCTGCCTCACAGCAGTATCAACACACATGAAGATTAAAACTTGTAGCAGAGCCAAAAAACTTCACTTGCTTCAGATTTCATGCGTAGCTTTCCTAACCTTGAACAAGAGCTCATAAACAATCTGCACATACTCAGGTCACCAGTTTTTCCACTAGGGGTCTTGCTCATTATTTATGATTTAAAACACCGAATGCTAAATATCCAGCTTCATAACAGAATATTCTCCAAAGAACTTTTATCAGTGATGTAATGAGCTTGTGCTATCCAACATATGTTATTGAAGGATTAAATGAGCCTACAAAAAAAGTAAGACTTTTTCCCCAAAAAGCAAGCATGGGATCACCCCTTATACTTTCGGAGATCAAGTATCAGACTATCAGACACTTAAGGCTTACAAACAAGACCCTGAAATCAAACCCCCAAATGCCAACTGCCATATCTTTATTTGTTTTCTGTTCTTTATTCTTCCTGTGATGGCAATGTATGTGTGTGTGTGTCTATTGACTTAGTGCTTTGGATTGTTAAACTTAAGTTCTCAAGCTTGTTCTTTATCTTGTTATTCTAAGGAGTACAAACAATGTTAAGTAACATTAAAGAAACCAAACTTGCCTATCTTGCAGACTTAAGGTGGGGATAGGTCCTGTTCTAAATGATTTCAGCTAAATGCCATTACCAGGGTCCTCTAGCAATTACCATGTTAATTGTCTCCACGATATTTACATTGCTCTATTTCATACAGTTATCAACCCATTAATTATTAGGTAGAAAACACTCAACACTCATGAGTCTAAATAATATTTGACATGAATATAGTAATGTGGATATCTTAAGTAAAGACATCATAAAAAATAGAACTTCTTCGCTGTGGACTAACATCAGGTTTCCAGGAGGCTTCCATTGTGTCTGTTCTGTTATGTCATGCACATATCATTGTACTATATAACTAGTCCTACTCAGTCCCTACACAGAATCTTTATTAAGATTTTTTTTTACTTAGTAAAAATAAATTGACCAGCTTCTGCCCTCCAAGAACAATTACTCCTTGAAGAAAAAAAAATCCATTTCAGTGGATTCTTAAACTTTATAACAACATTTTATTCAGAAAAATTTTAGACATTGATGCAAATGATTTTGTGCTTTCCAATACATGTTCTTGAATGATTGAAAGACAGTCCAATTGCAGAACTGAATTTTCAATTTCATTCCAACTATTACAACTTTCAACTTAGTTAAGACCCAAAGCAGTGATTGTGGTATTCCATGAGACCAGACATTCAGATTGAACTTTGCCCTTCATCAGCATTCCTCTTCTATCATTATCCTGTCGCTGACTTCTGCCTGTTTCTTCCTTTTTAATTTTCCTTTCCCTTGTTCTTCTTTTCTTCCTCCAGTTCCTGTTTTTCCTTTCCTCTTCTGTCTTGTTTTTTTGACTTGACCATTCTTGTTCTTCTTGCTTTTGCTCATTATAGCAAAAGCACGTTAGCTCAGTTGTAGTAAGAATTGTGCTGCAAGTAGAAGCAGTTCTATGCACAAAGTTTTCTTTTATGATATAGGTCCCCTCTGCTCTAGACTCAGCTCCACCAAATTTCAAACCCACTCCTTGATTTGTTTTTTCTTTTATTATTTAATCTGCCATAGATATTTATGACATTGATTACAAATTTATGTAGCTTGAACATCTCTAAAACAAAAACAGTTTGTTAGTTTTCATTTAAGACAACATTTGACAGTGTGTAAGATGGCCCAGTGGGCAAAGGTACTTGCCACCAAGCTTGGTGACTTGAGTTTAATTCACAGGACTCATATGATGGAAGGAGTGAGCCTACTACTGTAAATTGTTCTCTGATTTCCGGGTGCCTTCATAGGCATGCTTGCCATGCACACATACACATACACATCACACACATTCAATAAAGATAAAATTAAAAAGTAACATTAAAAACTCCAGTACTTGAGGGGTGAGTCAGGATTGAGCATTAAGAGTTCTGAAAACTTTGTCAGTATGCTCTTTTCTATATTTATCAAACAGAATAAATGGAATACTAGGGAAGATATAGGAAAATGCAGGATCAAATGAAAAAAAATATCTAAAATATAAGTATACAGTCTAGAAACTTAAACTAAAATATTTTATTGACAAAAGATTGGCACCCAATGTGGCCAAATAAATCTACTTAAAACCCGAGAGAGATTGAAAAGGAATTCTAGGCAAAAAACAAACAAAACAAAAAAGAATTTAGCAGTTTCTTGGTAGCCACATATTTTTTTTTTTTTTTTTTTTTTTCTAGATGGGCTTGCGGTGAGCAGGGGTGCTGCAGCTGTTTTAAGAGAGGTGCAGTAAAAACTGTGTGGCTTCTTTAAAAACAGCAGCTTCCTGGTCCTTGCTGCCAACATGAATTCTGACTCTTTCAGGAGACCAAGCATTTAAAAGTGGCATGTGAACAGCATGTTATAAACTGCTTAATGGGGTGACATAGACCCACTGTATACTGGGAACAGAGACAGTGTGCATGGCTCACAGAGGTGGTGAACATGCCTCCACCATGTTGGACTAGGCAGAGTCAAAAGGAAAAGCAGCCTTAGTCCTAGTCATGCTTGCTCAGCATTTTAAGAAGGGGTCCTGCTCAGAAAAGGATTACAGATACACAATTAGGACAGATTCATGTGGAAAAGTCTTCTAAATGCAACACAGTGTTGGATAAATGTACATAGGCTTGGGAGAGAGAAGAAAAAGAATATAGAGACTTATAAAAAGAAGTAAATAATAAAAAATAAAAGAAAGTTTTTAAAGAAACAGAGTATAGACAGTCATAGATTTAAAGGAGTAAAAACAATAAGTCACATAAGATGGAATATACATGGAGAATCTGGATTACATACATTATTATGTTTTCTTTAAATTATTTGACTGTGAAGGAGCTAAGTACAGAGAAACACTTCATTGTATGGGCTGTTAAACTAAACCAGCATATATATTTTAAAGGCATCATGACTTCAGAATTTGGGTCAAAGGATTTGTTGCTTTGGAAAAGAGGTTCTTCTTTTGTTTCCACAGAGGATGAGAACCTCTAAATTGCTTCCAGACTAATGTGGTTTGATAGACCAAGACCCTCCATCAAAGGTTGCCACGAACAGCTCCAAAAATTACTTTGCCCAATAAAAAGCAGGAAGCAGTTTGGAGAGATCTATACCCAAATTCCCTAAATGACTGTTTATAAATCTTTGTTTACATTAAAATGGGAATTTATATAGGGATTTACATTAATATGGATCTTGGTAAATTGATAGAAATTTATGGTCAATTTTGTAATATGTATATTTTAGCTCTTGATTAAGGTGTTGTGTTTGTACAGCTCATTTAAAATATAATGTATAATTAAAAATATAGGTTAATAAAGGGTCATCTATAATAGTCAAGCTTGTAGTCATGTTAGTTAGGCTTTCTAGATATATAGAGATATAGTTCAGTTAAATAGGGATTCTTCAAATCTTTCAAAGACCTTCAGAATATGGCATTTAAAATGTTTACGAATTTAGGATTTTTCATGACAATGAGACACATCTGCGCCTGATAGTACGAGTTTACTTCAAGAGGATTATGGGCATCGAAGAGGCTCCTTATGGAGTTTGTTATCCATTTGATAAGGACCTGCTCTTGCCTGGACTGCTTGATGTTATACTGTATGAGCTGGACATGTCGGACCCATGGGGAGATGACTGCTGAACTTGTCTAAATATGGGACGGTCCTTCTGGGTTCCTGCTTCATGAAAGAGACTGCCAGACATTCTGCAGGACACAGAAGAAAGTGACTGACAAACTGCCAATATAGGCGGAACGGTCTTTGAAATTTCTTGCTTCATGGGAACGTCTGCTGGATACTATGGGCCTATAATCTCAAGATAGATGCCCCCACAATATAGAAGAACTGTGGATCACTGATCAGCAGCAAGATATCTCTGTCAATTTTAGAGTTCTGGAAGTTGTTTGCAATACACTTCTTGTTTATATTATATCTTTCTGGAGTCTTTGATGGAGTTGAAGAATAGTTATAGTTTTTCTTAGTTATTATGAAAAGGTAAAGTAGATATCAATATTGTAACCATAATTTTTGCTTGATATCTGTTTTCTTATATGTAATTTTACTATGTTAAAGTTAAAGCCTTCATTTTTATTTAAACAGAAAAGGGAAAATTATATGGGACGTCCTTCTGTATATGTGTTGCTTTTATTGGTTAATGAATAAAAAGACTGCCATGGCCTGTGATAGGGCAAAAGAGTAGAGCTAGGTGAGGAATGCTGGGAGAAGAAGGCAGAGTCACAGAGAAGCCATGGAGCCACCAAAGGACAAGGAAGCAAGCTGCCAAGTGGAACATTGCCAGAAAGTTACATTTACATTTATGGTAAAATGTAAGATAATAAAAATGGGTTAACCAAAGACATAAGAGCTAGCCAATAAGAAGCTAGAACTAATAGGTCAAGCAGTGATTTAAAGAATATAGTTTCTGTGTGATTGTTCAGGAGCCTGGGCAGCTTGGAAATGAACAAGCAGCCTCCTACAACAGTTCCTACCACAACTTAATTGAGCAATAACTAAATTATAAAAGAAGTATTACAGCAAGCTTATTTAATTTGCTAGAATTGATAGGAATATAAGAAAAATCATACCATATTTATATTTTTTATTCTTAAGTATGCAATATAAAATATTCTTTTACAACCTCAGAAATTTCTAAGGCATATCTAAGAGATTTTCTCCTGTATTAATAGCTCAACTCTCTACTCTAAAACAAGCTTTGTACTTCATAACAATTTTTAAAATGTGCTGCTATTTCTTCTTTTTTGGCTACAGTTGTAGCCTGACCATCTTTGGAGAATACATTGTTGGGTTATCCATTTCTCTAAAGTCTTTTTATCTCTCTCCATTCACTATTCTACTTTGAAATTGGAAAGAGACATTAGTGGGAATAACAAATAAATATCTGTTCTTTTAGCTAATGTCATTTAACTGGGTTTTGTTATTATTTGTTTTTGCTTTTCTACAAGATATAATTCCTAGGAGATACTTAAGTGGCATTTATATGTTTTTAGATGACCAGTTTTTAACCAGGCTACCTATTTCAGGTCTGACTCCAACTACCTGGGAGACTGAGGCAGGAAGATCGCAAGTCCTCCTAAAGTACTGAGTAAGTTCAAACCCAGCCTTAGTAACTTAGAAGTAAAAGGCACAAAGATCTTAGTGTTACAACACTTCCCCACTTCACAGCACTTTCCCACCACAAGGAGGTCCTGGGTTTTATCACTACTGCACACAAAAACAAAACAACACACACACACACACACACATACACACACCAGCAGCAGCAGCAAGTAATAACAATCACAAAATCCTTTACCCATTTCTTACCTCTATTGAGCCTTGGAGTCTTTTATAATAGCTACTAGTTACTTACCCTGCTATGACTTCTTATTTCTAACCCTGACAAAAGAATTCATCTTTGTGTTATTGCCTTCACCAGTTGTAGTTTCCTCAGCAATAATCTTTGTAAGCCATTATCATTCTGTGACATTTACTTGACCCTTAGGAAACAACAACAACAACCCTAGTAGAAATAGCATCATTTTGTGTCAATTAAAGTCAAGTGATCCAGGTGCAGTCTCTGGAGTTTTTCCTTTTTCTCAAGTGTTTTCCACCTAAAATTAAGGTAGGGATTTTAGCTCCAAGCATCAGGGAATGTTGACCCAATTTCCAAGCATATTTTCACAGCATGAAAGTCACCACAAGCATGCTTTGGGGTACTTCACTTTACAGAGATTTGCAGTTGTTGCATTTTTCCAACCTATCATGGTACCAGCCTGTTGTGGAATATTCCTTTACAACATATAAAGATGTGTCACTGTAATTGGTTTAATAAAAATCTGATTGGCAATGAACTAGGCAAGAAGAGTTTAAGCGGAGCTTCTTTAGATGGAGAGGACCCTGGGAAGAAGACAAGAGTCGCCAGTCAGGTGTGTAGGGTGCAGCATGAGCAATATGGAAAGATGAAATAATAAGTCAGGGGACAGAAACTAGATGAAAACAAATGGGTAATTTAAGTTATAAGAGCTAGTGGGACAAGGCTGTATAGGCCAAACTTTCATAATTAATAATAAGTCTCTGTATCATCTTATTGTGAACTGGTGACCCAAAGAAATATTCATCTACACCAGCCAGAGCAAATCTGATGGGGCCCTGTCTCCAGGATGTTGTCCTTGTCTATGTTAGGGCTTTTCATTTTAAGAAATAATTTCAAATCTTTCATTATAATTAATAATAACTGTTACATCTGTTATTGTAATCTATGGTGAGTGACTCCATTTTACGTTGCAAATGTAATTAATTACATTACAATTGTGTTTTAATTGTCTGCATAAATACCCTACTTATTCTCTATAAATAGAGACAATATATTCTATAAATAAAAACAATAAAGCCTAAATCATAGCATATTTGTTTAAACAGAGCTAGTAAAACATTTAAACACACTATTGAGAGCTACTTATTAAAAATCCATCCCGCAGGGCAGGAATTTGTACTGCGCTTCAGTATCGAGAGGGAGGGGGAATGGAGTGGGGGGAGGAGAAGAGGAGTGGGGATAGGGAAAGGGGAGTAGGGGGAGGGGGTAATATTTGGGAGGAGGGGGAGGGAAATGGGAAACGGGGACAGGTGGAAATTTTAATTAAAAAAGAATAAAAAAAGAAAGAAAAAAAATCCATATTCCTTTCAAAATGTTACCACACATCTGGTCATTCAAGAGTTATAAAATTGTTGTTTTCATGTCTTTTTTTTATTAATTAATTTATTTAATTATTAAAGATTTCTGCCTCTTCCCCGCCACCACCTCCCATTCCCTCCCCCTCCCCCAATCAAGTCTTCCTCCCTCCTCAGCCCAAAGAGCAAGCAGGTTTCTCTGCCCTGTGGGAGGTCCAAGGACCACCCACCTCCATCCAGGTCTATTAAGGTGAGCATCCAAACTACCTGGCTCCCACAAAGCCATTACGTGCAATAGGATCAAGAACCCATTGCCATTGTTCTTCAGTTCTCAGTAGTCCTCATTGTCCATTATGTTCAGCGAGACCGGTTTTGTCCCATGCTTTTTCAGACCCCGGCCAGCTGGCCTTGGTGAGTTCCTGATAGAACATCCCCTTTGCCTCAGTGTGTGGGTGCACCCCTCGCGGTCCTGAGTTCCTTGCTCGTGCTCACTCTCCTTCTGCTCCTCCTTTGGATCGTGAGACTTCAGTCCAGTGCTCCAATGTTGGTCTCTGTCTTCTTTCATCGCCTGATGAAGGTTAATATTCAGGAGGATGCTTATATGTTTTTCTTTGGGTTCACCTTCTTATTTAGCTTCTCTAGAATCACGAATTATAGTCTCAATGTCCTTTATTTATGGCTAGAAACCAAATATGAGTGAGTACATCCCATGTTCCTCTTTTTGGGTCTGGCTTACCTCACTCAGGATAGTGTTTTCAATTTCCGTCCATTTGTATGCAAAATTCAAGAAGTCATTGTTTTTTACTGCTGAGTAGTACTCTAATATGTATATATTCCATACTTTCTTCATCCATTCTTCCATTGAAGGACATCTAGATTGTTTCCAGGTTCTGGCTATTACAAACAATGCTGCTATGAACATAGTTGAGCATATACTTTTGTTGTATGTTTGGGCATCTCTTGGGTATATTCCCAATAGTGGTATTGCTGGGTCGAGAGGTAGGTTGATCCCGACTTTCCTGAGAAACCGCCACACTGCTTTCCAAAGTGGTTGCACAAGTTTGCATTCCCACCAGCAATGGATGAGAGTGCCCCTATCTCCACAACCTCTCCAGCAGAGGCTATCATTGGTGTTTTTGATTTTAGCCATTCTGACAGGTGTAAGATGGTATCTTAATGTTGTCTTGATTTGCATTTCCCTAATTGCTAAGGAAGTTGAGCACGATCTTAAGTGTCTTTTGGCCATTTGAACTTCTTCTGTTGAAAAGTCTCTGTTCAGCTCAGTGCCCCATTTTATAATTGGATTGATTAACCTTTTACGGTCTAATTTCTTGAGTTCTTTATATATTTTGGATATCAGACCTTTGTCAGTTGCGGGGTTGGTGAAGATCTTCTCCCAGTCAGTGGGTTGCCTTTCTGTCTTAGTGACAGTGTCCTTTGCTTTACAGAAGCTTCTCAGTCTCAGGAGGTCCCATTTATTCAATGATGTCCTTAGTGTTTGTGCTGCTGGGGTTATACGTAGGAAGTGTTCTCCTGTGCCCATGTGTTGTAGAGTACTTCCCACTTTCTCTTCTGTTTTCGTGTCTTGTGTGTTGTAATCTTAACTGTAGACTTGACTAGATTTGGAATCATCACCTAGGAAACAGACTTCGATGTAGATGAGGATTTTAGAGAGGTTTGACTTAGGAGGGAAGTACTATCTAAATGTAAAAGACACCACCTCATCACCTGTGTTTAGGACTCAATAAAAACGAGAAAGCTGCGTTGAGCACCAGCATTCATCAGTCTCTGCTCCCCAACTGCGTATTCATTGTGAACAACTGCTTTATACTCTTGTCACCATGCCTTTCCTACCGTGACATAACATACCTTCAAACTGTGAGCCAAAGGAAATCCCTCCTTCATCTTAACTTGCTTAGATACATTGCCACTGCAGTGAGATAAGGAAGTAGTAAATGCTGGGACCACATTTACCACAAAGTATATAGATCAAGGAGCAATTGCAAACTTCAAAGGCATTTAATAACTTTATGGTTATGAAGCCATAGGGAATATTTCCTATGTTGAGTCTAAGCAAAGTAAACTAAAAACTTTCTGGGAAGGATTTGCTTTGTAGTTATTTCTAAAACCATGTGATTCACAGGTCATCAAACATCACTTTGTCTGGATTGTAGAAGATGTCAACTGCAGCCCTCATGGATTTAAGACACTGGTGAAGAAAACAACTGGTGGAAAGAGTAAGGGAACTGGAAGTGGCTTGGAAAGTTACAACTGAGTCATAAGCTAGTGATAAAACCATGATGGATGAGTAGTATGTTTGCAAACAACGTCGTTCCTTGAGGTGGAGTCTATTCCCTGTGAAGTTCTGTAGCCTTGCTAAAATTGCAGCAAAAGATGGAGAATACTACATAGATTTAGGTGAAAAGCAGCAGCTCACATCAAGAGGACTTACCCCTGACTTTGAAGGGAATTCTGTGCAACAAAAGCTACATAACAGCATCAAATGCTATTTTGAACTTGTCTATGAAAACTTTTATTTAAGAAGACAAAATACAATGTACGAAATTCTGAAAGAATTAATGAAGAATAAGAAGTATCTCTATTTTCTGATCCTCAGAAAACATAACAAATACACTTTCAGTGACCCAAGTTTTATTGTTACTTTCTTTAATGTTAATTTCTTCTTAAGTTAATTCTGGTCAGCATATAGTAAAATGAAAGTCACTGGGACATTTAATGTATAGATAGTATATCTTGTTCTGATTTGTGTACTCCTACCCTCCCTTATTCTCTCTTTCCTATCTTGCTGATCTTTATTTTCTTCCCAAATAGCCTCCCCTTATCTTTCATCTTCCATATATTCTATTATCCTTTCTTATCTGTTGTAATATGAGCGGCAGGGCTGCGTCCCCGGCACCCGGCTGCCCGCATGGCTTACTTATGCCCCAAAATAATTACACGGAAACTGTATTCTTTTGAACACTGCCTAGCCCATTAGTTCCAGCCTCTTATTGGCTAGCTCTTACATATTGATCTAACCCATTTCTAATATTATGTGTAGTACCACGAGCTGGCTTACCAGGGAAGATCTTAACCTGCGTCTGTCGGGAGTGGGAGAATCATGGCGACTCCTGACTCGGCTTCTTTCTCCCAGCATTCTCTCTGTTTACTCCGCCTACCTAATTTTCTGTCCTATTAAAGGGGCCAAGGCAGTTTCTTTATTACTTAACCAATGGAACAACAGATAGAAAGATGACCCACCTCCATCATTTCCCCTTTTTCTGTTTAAACAAAAAAGAAAGGCTTTCACTTTAACATAGTAAGATTACATATAGCAAAACAGTTATCAAGCAAGAATTACAATTACAATATTTATATCTATTTTATCTTTATCATAACTAAGGAAAACTATAACTATCTATCCATTCTTCAACTCCATCAAAGACTCCAGAAGGATATAATATTACCTAAGCAAACAAGAGATCCAAAAACTAGAAATGAAAGAGACATCTCGCTGCCTGGACAGTCACTCAAAGTTCTTTTGTACTGTTGGGGCATCCATCTTCGGCCTACAGGCCCATAGTATCCAGCAGACACATTTTCATGAAGCAGGAAATTCCAAAGACAGTTCAGTCACTATCTGCTGTGTCCTGCAGAATGTCTCACAGACTCTTTCATGAGTCAGGAACCCCGAAAGATCATCTCACCTTTAGGCAAGTTTAGCAGTTCTCTCTCTGAGGGTTCTCTGTGTCCAGTTTATGCAATAGTCCAGGCAAGAACAGTTTCTTGCCCAAATGGCTATCAAACTCCATAAGGAGCCTCTTCAATGCCCATTATCCTCTTGAAGTAGATTGGTGCTGCCAGGAGCAGACGTGTCTCATTGTCATGAAAAGCCCTAAGTTATTAAAACATTAAATGCCATATTCTGTAGTCTTTGAAAGATATGAAGAATGCCTATCTAACTGAAATATATCTATGCACATCTAGAAAATCTAACTAACATGACTACAAGCTTGACTATTATTGATGATTGTCCATTAACAACCTATATTTCCTAATTATCCATTACATATTAAATGAACTATACAATCACAATACAGTAATCAAGATCAGAAATACATATACATATAACAAAATTGACCTTAAAATCCATACCAATGCAAATTATTCATATCTATATCATATCCCCCTTTAAATGTAAAAGAACATTTATAAACCATATTTGGGAACATGGGCGCAGTTTTTTTTCTCCAAACTGCTTCCTGCTGTATTGGGGCGCTGTTATTCAGGTCTTTTATGGGATAACCTGTGTGCCAGGGTCATCTCAGTTGGCAGTTGAGTGAAGTAATTTTTTGAGGGTGTTCACAGTAACCTTTCAGGAGGGCGTGGTCTATCATACCATATTGGGATAGAAGAAATCCACAGGGTCGCATCCTCTGTGAAAACAAAAGAAGACCCTCTCCAAAGCATCATATCCTTAGACCCATATTCTGAAATCATAATACCCTTGTATCCATTCTGGTTTAGCTTGGCAGCCCATATAATGAAATGTCTCTCTGTACTTAGCTCCTTCACAGTCAAAAATTTTAAAGAAAACACAATAATACAAAGAATCCAGACTCTCTGTGAATTTTCCATTTTTACGTGGCTTATTTTTCTTTATTTCTTTTAATCTATAACTATCTGTACTCTGTCTCTTTAAAGACTTTATCCTTTTTTTTAAGACATTAACTTTATTCTTTATATATATATTTTTCTCTCTCTCAAGCCTACGTATATTCATCCAACAGTGTCTGAATCAGTTCTATTGTGAATCTAATTTTTTTACTATCCAGGAGCACTTTGTTTTGTGCTTTTAAATCGCTAAGCACTTAAGAATCTAAGCTGTGACATTCCTAGGTCAAAAACAGGTACTGCCTGCTTGCCCCGCCCAGTCCAACATGGCGGAGCCGCTCGTGCCTCTGATTCTTGCACATTGCACCAGTAGCGTGGTGGAGCTGCTTGTGCCTCTGAGCCGCAGCACAAAATGACTTCCTTTTAGGCACACAGTGAGTCTAGTTGCCATCAAACAAATCGTAGCACTTTAGTCCAAATGCTCTATTCAAAAGCTCTGTCTCCCGCAGGAGCCAGACAGAGATTGCAATGGCGGCACAGCCCAGAAAGCCAGCATTTTAAAACAGCCAGTTTTTTCCTGTTGCTGAGTCAGGACAATTTTTTTGCCGCATGCAACCCACAAACAGCAAAAAGCTGTCTTAAATTCTCTCTGTGTCCTTTTTAAGCCCTCTCAGGTTTTACGTGGAGTTCATTAGCACGTTGGGTGCCACACTGTTGTAATAAGAGCGGCAGGGCTGCGTCCCCGGCACCCGGCTGCCCGCATGGCTTACTTATGCCCCAAAATAATTACACGGAAACTGTATTCTTTTGAACACTGCCTAGCCCATTAGTTCCAGCCTCTTATTGGCTAGCTCTTACATATTGATCTAACCCATTTCTAATATTATGTGTAGTACCACGAGCTGGCTTACCAGGGAAGATCTTAACCTGCGTCTGTCGGGAGTGGGAGAATCATGGCGACTCCTGACTCGGCTTCTTTCTCCCAGCATTCTCTCTGTTTACTCCGCCTACCTAATTTTCTGTCCTATTAAAGGGGCCAAGGCAGGTTCTTTATTACTTAACCAATGGAACAACAGATAGAAAGATGACCCACCTCCATCACTTATCCTTCCTTTTTTTCACTTTTAACTGCTCTATTCTCTTATAGTCCCTTCTTCTCTGTCATCTCTCTCTCTATAATTTCTATATAAATATTTATATGTAATATAATATATATTTATATGCAATATACACATATATTCCACATATGAAAGAAAATATCCAGCATTTTTCTGTTTGGTTTATTTTGCATACCATGATGATTTCCAGTTCTATAAATTTTCCTTAAAGTGCCATGATTTCATCTTTTATGGCTGAATAAATTCCAGTGTGTACATATGCATACTATATTCTCTTCATCTATTCACTTCCTGTCAGACATGTAGGGTGTTATGGAATAGTTATTGTGAGTTGTGCAATACTGTATAGATATGCAGGTATCTTTGGGATATGTAGATTGAGTCTCTCATAACATATATATTGGTTGTATTTTTACTGTTTTTTTGAGGCCCCTTCTCACTGATTCACACAGCAGCTTTACCAATTTACGTTCCCAGCGACAATGAAGAAAGGTTCTTTGTCAAAATAAATATTCATCAACATTTGTTGTTTGTTTTCTTGAAGATAACCATTCTAACTGGGATACAATACAATATCAAACAGCTTTAAATTGTTTCCCTGGTGGCTAAATATGTTGGAGTCTTTAAAAATATTTATTAGCAATTTTCATTTCTTCTTCCATGAACTGTTTATTCTGTTCTTTGGCCCTTTTATTGATTGGATGCTTGAATTTTTCTGTTTCTTTTATCATTATTATATGGTAGATAGTAATCACTTCTCGACACATGATAAAGATTTTCTCTTATTCCTGGGCTGTATCTTAACATTGGGAAATTGTTTCCTTCTCTGTGCAGTACCTTTCCAACCTTACATGCTCTTTTCTATCAGTTCTTAGGATTATTTCACATTCAGAATCCCTTCAATAAGTTCTTACCAAATCCCTTATCATAAAGTGTTTCTCCTGTGATTTTTTTAAGTGTTTCAGTCATCACATTAAGGTTTTTGAACCATTTTGAGTGGATTTTTCTGTTGAGCAAGCGAAATAAACCCAGTTTCATTGTTCTATGTATGGAAACACAGTTTTCCCAGAACCATTTTTAAAGAAGTTGACTTTTGTCTATGTATGGTTTTTATAGCATTCTCAAAAAATAGGAGACTGTAGCTTTGTGAGCTTATTTCTTTACCCTCTGACATATTCTGTTGATCTATAAATCTTACCAGTATATACTGTTTTTGTTATTATGATTATCCAGTATAGTTTGAGATTACTATTTTGGTAACTCTAGCATTCCTTGTTCTGCCTATGGTTTCTTTGGCCACCTGGAGTCTTGTGTACTTCCAAATGAATTTTGGGGTTAAATGTTTATTAATTAATATTATTATAATTGTGTGAGGTAGAAGAGAGGGAGAGAGAGAGAGAGAGAGAGAGAGAGAGAGAGAGAGAGAGAGAATACATAACATAATGCGTATGTAGAGGAAAAAGGACAACTTTTAGTAATTGGTTTTCTTTTTCTTCCACTGTGGTTTTGTAGTCAAGAAGCAAACTTTGGTGGTCAGGCTGCATGACACATATTTTTACCAACTGAGTCATTTTGTTGGGCCTTGGAATGAGTCTCAGTTTGTGAAGAGTTTAGTTTGATGGGGGAAAGGGGTTACATTGTAGTTTGTATGCCTCTTTACGTAATTTAGCTCCTTTCACAATATTTTCAAAATTAATGAGGATAAAATACTTTCCCATCTTTTAGTGTCATCACTTTCTTGTGTTTAAGTGTTTTTTTGTAGAAATCTTAGATCTTTTGGGTTAGATGCATTTCTAGGTGTCTGGTTTCGATTTCGTGACTTGTTACATTACTCAAAGTGTTTATCTGATCTTGGAGTTTTCTGGTGACATATTTAGTACATTTTAAGTATAGAAACACACCATCTGTAAACAGGTACACTTGGACATCTCCGCTTTCTAGTTTTACTTTGTGTGTTTCTTCTGTTAATGCTCTGGCTATGGTTTTAACTTTACACTGAGTAAAAGTAGAAAAATTAGTACCCCAGTGTTTCTATGTTCAGAGGAATGCTTCTCAGCTTTTGTTCAAACATCCCTAATCTTAGTTATCCCCTACTCCCTTCTCTTAATGTGTTCTTCAATTGAGATTGCAACTATTTTATTAACCATTTTTATAACTATATTCATTAGCAAAATTGACCTGTGGTTTTCTGTTTGTGCACATTTATATACAGTTTTGGTGAGGGTAGTGCTGGCTTTGGAGTAGTTCAATGCGTTTTTTTTCTCTTTCTGTTGTACAGAAAGCTTTCCCAAACTTTGGTGCTCATTCATTAGAGGGTGGATAGAGCTCAGCAGTGAATACAGTCAGTAAAAACTTTCCCTTGTAGGGAGGCCATTATTGCTTTAGTGTTGGAGCCCATGGATGTAGATCCATTCTAACTTGATTAAAGGTCAGATAGTTCAGGCCTATTTCTGCTCCTTCAAGGTTGTAACAGAAGGTTCCACCCAGGGTGTAGCTACTTACAGGATGCTTGGCCTAAGGTGTTGTCATTGCATACCCTGCCAAAACAGCAGAATACTTAAATCTGAATATAATTATTTGATGTTTTGGGTATACAAAATGTCCCAAACAGAGGTAGAAATATGTGTGTGTGTGTGTGTGTGTGTATAGTCTGACAGAATAACTTTACATCCTACCACAATTAAAACATTTGGTATTTTGATGTCTTCTGTTATGAGTAGAAATTGCTTCTCCTACCCAAGCTTCAGTACCATAGTCAAGTGTCTTGACATTCATTGTATGCAAGACCCATTCATCCATGGGTGCTGATCTGATCTTTAAAGGCCCAAGGTTCCTTTTGCATTCTGTGTTGGCATACTCAGAAGCCAAAGATTCAATTATTATACATATAGCTTCTGGGTCAGTTACCCCTATTTGTACAGTCCATATTAGTCTTTGTAAAAAGTCATTAAAAGGTTTTTTCTCACCCTATTTAACTCTAAGATATGATTCAACTCTCTTTCTTAGTTTCTGAATCCTATCCCAAGCCTTTAAAGTTGCTGTGCTACATAGGGACAATGTGTGGTCATCACAAAGAGCTTGATCCTAAGGATCAGAGTAAAGTCCCTCTCCTAGAATTTGATCTAGGAAAAGTTCAAGTCCTTTTGCTTTTCCTGTTGTTCTAAGATTCTAGCCTCCTTCTTAAAAAGCACTTCCAAAGTAACTGCAGTCCACTTCCTAGGACTGCTGAGATTGACTGAATCCAGTCTTGTGGCATTAATTTGTTACTGGAAGCCCATGATTTGACCATTTCCCTAACAAAAAAAATGAATGTAGTCTGTAAACTACAGTTGCTTGTTTAATTTTCTTTAAATCAGTCATAAGTATGGGCTGCCAGGAATATTCTTTGGCAACCTTAGGGTACTTGAGACCAGGTACTCTTTCTGATGTTATTACTGAAAAGGCAGTCAGAATTCAGGGGAAGCTATCCCAGAGATTTTATTTACTGATGAGGTTAAATTTTGCTTTCATACCTTTTGTCCCTGGTCATCAAATCCAATAAGTTCCTCAATCTTTTCAAATCTGTTTACCACTGCCTTTTTGTAAAAGTCTGGATCTCCTTTTCAGTGTTCTGCTCAAATGCCCTCATTGAAGATTCCAAGGTATGAAGTCTGTCCAGGAGAGATAATGTCTCATCCTTAGACATAATTTTCTTAGTATGCATATTACCTTCCTGGAGAAACACTCTATCAATCAATCTGTCATACCCAGAGTCTAATTAATACATTCAACTGTACAAATTCTCTCAAATAAAATAATATTTTGGCACCCATTGTCATTGATTGGGTTTTACTTGCCAAATTGGTTGTATCCTTCTCCAGAGTGTTGAATTTTTCTTTAAATAAATTACTATCAGTTGTACCATTCCTAAAAGTACCTCAGTTGACTGAGTTTTGTTAGTTAAATTATTTGTATCCTTCTTCAGAACTAAAACCTCTTTTTTGAGAAGCTTGGTATCAGTCTCTAAAGACTGTACCATTTCTAAAAGTGCCTCATTCTTAGCCCTATTGTCAAACCATATTTCTAAGAAAAAAATATAGAGGACAAGACTAATCCCCAGAATCAAAAATAGTGATATAGGAGGGAAATCATAAAAGTCTTGTAAAACCTCGTACATGGTGTAAGTAAAGAGGCTATTGAAACCTTGGATGGTTACGTTGTCTGACATATCGCCCTTTTAATTTATAAAGTATTTCAAGTTATAATCCTTACCTGTGGTATATTTTTAGCTGAAGTAGGTGCTATAACCATTACCTTCCGGTTGGTGTTGTGGGCCACCAACAAAACAAACCCAGCTGGGCTTAATGGCACACTTGGAATCATGTGGCTGGTCTGAATCTCATTTTAGAGTGAAATATTGAAAGATAAAACACAGACTGTGTGCTCTGCAGATGTCTCTCAAGCAGTGGAATAGGAAAATGCAAAAAAAAATTGTTAGAAAGCCACAGAACAGCTGACTCAGACTGGGGAAGCCTGCATCTTGCCTGAATTTCCCCAGTGTGTGCTGGCAAGAGGCAAACAGTAGGGTGCATGGGGACTTGAAACCACTCTGAGGCATGTAAAGAGAATATATAAAGAGCCGCAGCTGATCCATTGGAAGAAAACCCCTGCATGAGAATTCTATATGAACTGCTGGCTCTGGGCACAGGTTGTGGCCAATGTGGGCTGAGGGAGAACTCATGCCAATCCAGGCATGCTCTGAGCCTGGTGGCATGCAGCAGAACCGGGAGGTTCTAAAGCCAAATGGTTGGGTGCCAAATGATGATGGATGTCACAAAATAATCCCACACTAGTTCAGAATTATGAAAAATAAAAAGGTTATTTAAGGAAAAACTTAGAGATCCTAGATAGTAGTCCTCTGCGCGAACAGGAGCAGAGTCTAGCAGCTGGAAGTGGGAGCTGGAAATGAGTACAAGCACACACTTTACAAGTTCTTTTTACAGTATCGGAGATCACACCCAAGTGGGGTGGTTTCTCAAAGGCTAGTGGATGAAGGGGTGGAATGTGCTCCCAGAGCATCTATCCACTGAATCTCCCAGCCAACCAAGAACAGAGAGCATGGTCTGTACCCCGCCCAGGCACAATAGGTAATGAGGACCAGTGTCTCCTGGTTCCAGGTTGCCTGGCAGGATAGCAGAGCCTTGCAGAGCACAGCTCTAGGCACACCCAGTCAGAAGTCTGTAAAAATTCAAGTATATCCTGAGCCAGGCATCTGTAAAACTGCAAATTGCGGCCTGTTATCTAATGGGAGCTCTGTAGCTTAGATTAGAAAGATGTCTTACAAACTTTGATTTTCTGAAGTTATTTGCAAGATATCCAGTGGCTATGACCCTATTGAAAGTTATCTGTAAGGGATCTTAAGCCCCTCAATGAAATTCTTAAGGGGAGTAATGACCCTAGATTTTCCTGGCAGCTTGTGTAAACGGTGAAACAAATTGCTGTCTTTAATGAAGCATGCGATTAATGTGACCATAGAGCTATGAAAACTTCAAAAAATAAATAAGGGGGAATTCTACCCACAATTTATGCTGGGAAAGACCTGATCCTGTTTTAATATGCAGTTGAAGGCATGCTTGTGAGTTTTCACAGGTAGAAAATGAAGTTTTATGACAGTCTCTGGAACAGAAGAGTACCAGACACAGTAGCTGCTGAGGTTTGCCTGGAGGAGTTGGAGAGAGAGATTACTGAACCCTTGTTCCTGACTCACTGATATCATCATGCTGCAGTCTGAAAAGGGAAGACGATTACAATGATGGTTGATGATTCTTACCTTCCTGATAGACCTGCTACACAGATTTCCACACATTAGAGACTCCTACTTACTCTGGAGCTGGCCCAAGAATGCTGGCTGAATGTTTGGCAGTTTATCTGTATTATATTTTGGAATATGGAACTCGTTTTTGCTAGTATAGTATTTGTCAGCTGTTCAATAGAAAGCTTGAAAAACAGGTGCCTCAGAGATTTATCCTCTATGGGAAAAAGACACATTGAAACAATTGTACCTATTGTAGAGGCAGTGTGTGGCTAAAGCCCCTCATCAGTACAATAAACTGCATTGGAGGTACTTAAGGGACACCCCAGATTGATAAGGAGGAATAGGACAAAAGCCTTGCTCATGGGACTGTAACAGTTCAAATTTATCTTTGAAAGTTAGAAACAGCAATGCAATTGGACTATAGGAGAGAAAAAAAGATTCGTGGCTCACCAATCATAGAAACATTTTCTTGTTTTTTGATTTGAACAAAGTTATGAAAATTCTAATTTGACAAATTGTGTGTTTATTGTTAATTTCATACTAGAATTATGTTATTGACTTGTTAATGTTAGTAACTACTTTGGTTCACTATGGAGATGTTACTGGTTAGAAAAAGGTTAAGAGCTTATCTGAGAAAACTTTGACATGAAGCTAATGAGTCCTTAGATTTAATATATTTATTAAGACAAATTTGGGTTTATATGCAGCTAAAAAGTGTTAAAGACATCTTAAACCAATTGAAATAGACCATCCCATCTTTGTCATCCTTAATTTCTTTATTAGGAAATGTTGTGGCCATAGGAGCATGTATATCACAAAATGTTATCTGCTGGCTATGGTTATCCAGTTATTTGTGAACTCTCTTGATGGAAGAAGGTTGGCTCAGAGATGCACAGCATCTAACTAAGCATTGTCCCTTAACTCTTTATAAACAAAGGGTGGTAGTCAATGACAAATATTTTTCTTTCAGGTAGTGTAAGACAGAGCATGCATGATGAAATGTATGAACTGATGATGGATACATCTGGAAAGTAGAAGAAGACAACCTAAGCCAGGCATAGTCATTTGTACAATAGCAGGAGCACAGGCTTTAATAAATGAATTTAAGATGGGGGATATGTTCGATTCCATGATTGTGGATCTGTTCCACCTTGACCAGAATTCAGAGATTTCAGGCCTATTCCTGCTCTTTCAATGTTATGACAGGAGGTTTGACACAGGGAGTGTTCACTCCATGCCCTGCCAAAACAGCAAAATAATTTTCTCAGGATACAGTTACTTGATGTTTCAGGTACTGAAGAAGTAATTTCCTTGATCTTTGTTGGAGTCATGAAAAAGAAGTCTTGTCTTTTCTGTCCCCTTTCGGATTGGGGTATTTAAATAAAGCATATGGAAAATAAACATGGGGAAATTTAGTATTCACTGTGTTGCCCTTCGGACTCCATTCTGTGTCTCTGTTTATTTTTCTTGTACTGCTGTTTTTTTCTACCTAACATTTCTAATCCACATGCCCCTACCCTGGAATGTATGAATCCACCAAGTCTATACCCTGACAGATGTCAGTCCAGTGCAGGACCCTGACACTTTAGCCATTTGTTGTTGGTATAAGTCTGTTTAAGTTCTTCATTATTGTTTAATTTATAGGTTACATGTTTCAAGCACCTTATCCATTTCTTTCAGATTTCTAAGATTTTATTATTACTAATTTTTAAGTTTTCAGAATGTTCTACAGTGACCCTTATCCTCTAAATTTTATCAGAATATTTTATATTATAGCAAGCACCAGTCAGGGGGGCCCAAGACACCAGGTGGCCCAGAGACACCCAAGCAATCATGTGTTGTGGAGCTCCTTCAGCCAATACCCTTTAAGATACCAGCCCACTTGGGTGTGGTCTCTTATATGATAAATGCAGCTGTAAAGCGTGTACTCTCTCTCTTGCTTCTGGTGCTCACATCCAGCTGCCAGATTTGGCTCCTGTTCTCCATTCATGCAGAGGACTGTGATCTAGGACTGTGATCTGTGAATCAGTCCCTAAATAAATAACCCTTTATTATAAATAATTCTGAACTAGTGTGGGATTATTTTATAACTTCTGTCATCATCTGGTGCCTATATGTGGGGACCAGTCCACCCTTTATGGGATCAGTTTACCAGCCATATGGTGCATTGGGCATTGACTCTCCCACCTGCAGCTCTAGCCAGTACTCAGATGCAGCAGGCTGCTGCTCAGTGCTCCCCAGCTCATGATACATACACTGTAACTCTGTGTGTTACATGCCAGCCCACACACTGCTGCCTGTGATTCCCTCAGTGCACATAGTCTGCAACTCGCACTGATGGAAAACTTTGGGTTTTCTTCCCAACTTTCAGAATCATTTGATCGTCTTAATAACTGCTCTTAATTTGTTAAACAAAGCATATTTTTCAATATCAAAGTAAGCAACATGTGCTGTTTGCTGCTACTAGCATATCTCAGCCACGTGGCTACAACTGCGACACCTGCTGGCCAATATTGATTATTACACCTATTCTGATTCATTGTAATTGCCTGAATCTGAAAAAATGCAAAAATTACTGATAACATTACTGCCAATCTTGCCAAGAGAAGGTGAGACAGTTCTGAAAATTTTCCTGCCTCTGAAAATGGTCTCTCAGTTACTCTAGGACTTAGCCAAAGTTGGTTGTTCAACATTGCAAATGAGACTTTGGGTGATTTCTCAGGCAGCCAATTGTCTCTGTTATTTATTGCATATTTTGGAAGCTGCTTGGCTGCATTTCCTGACTACTCAAGTAATATTATCTCCCTTCTCAGGCCTTCAATGGGGTTGAAGATTAAATGGTCGTCCTTACCATCCTCTTATAATCTAGCCAAGCCATTTCCAATACATGACTTAGACTCCTTAGGATAGAATGTTTATTAAAACATTAGGATGTGTTCCTTGCTTAATATTGTTTATGTTGGTTGTAATTCTGACTTTATACTTGATATCTCTTCTTAGTGTACATAGGTTTTTTTATTTTTATTTTTTATTTATTTATTTATTGATTAATTTATTGATTTCTTAAGATTTCTGTCTCTTCCCCGCCACCGCCTCCCATTTCCCTCCCCCTCCCCCGATCAAGTCTCCTTCCCTCATCAGCCCAAAGAGCAATCAGCATTCCCTGTCCTGTGGGAAGTCCAAGGACCACCCACCTCCATCCAGGTCTAGTAAGGTGATCATCCAAACTGCCTAGGCTCCCACAAAGCCAGTACATGCAGTAGGATCAAAAACCCATTGCCATTGTTCTTGAGTTCTCAGTAGTCCTCATTGTCCACTATGTTCAGCGAATCCTGTTTTATCCCATGCTTTTTCAGACCCAGTCCACCTGGCCTTGGTGAGTTCCCGATAGAACATCCCCATTGTCTCAGTGTGTGGGTGCACCCCTCGCAGTCCTGAATTCCTTGCTCGTGCTCTCTCTCCTTCTGCTCCTGATTTGGACCTTGAGATTTCAGTCCGGTGCTCCAGTGTGGGTCTTTGTCTCTGTCTCCTTTCATCACCTGATGAAGGTTAATATTCAGGAGGATGCTTATATGTTTTTCTTTGGGTTTACCTTCTTATTTAGCTTCTCTAGGATCACGAATTATAGTCTCAATGTCCTTTATTTATGGCTAGAAATCAAATATGAGTGAGTATATCCCATGTTCCTCTTTTTAGGTCTGGCTTACCTCACTCAGGATAGTGTTTTCTATTTCCATTCATTTATAGGTGAATTGAGACCATTAATATTAAGTGATATTAACGACCAGTGGTTGTTTACTCCGGTTATTCCTATTGCTTTTGGTAGTAGAGTTTGTGTGTCTCCCTTCTTTGAGTTGTGCTGTTGAAGGGTCACTAGATGCCTGAGTTATTGTAGGCAGTGTTGGCAATGTTGGATTCCTTGGGCTGTGATTTTCCTTCTGTTACTTTCTGTAGGGCTGGATTTGTGGCTATGTATTGTTTAAATTTGGTCTTATCCTGGAATGTCTTGTTTTCTCCATTGATAGTGAATGATAGCTTGGCTGGGTATAGTAGTTTAGGTTTGCATCCATGGTCTCTTAGTTTCTGCAGTACCTCTATCCAGGACCTTTCTGGCTTTTATGGTTTCCATAGAGAAGTCAGGTGTAAGTCTGATCGGTTTACCTTTATAGGTTACTTGGCCTTTTTCCTTTGCAGCTCTTAATATTCTTTCTTTAATCTGTATATTTTGTGTTTTGATTATTATATGGCAAGGGGATTTCTTTTTGATCCAGTCTGTTTGGTGTTCTGTATGCTTCTTGGATATTCAAAGGAATATCTTTCTTTATGTTGGGAAAGTTTTCTTCCATAATTTTGTTAAAAATATTTTCTGGACCTTTGAGCTGTGACTCTTCTTCTTCTATCCCTATTATTCTTAGGTTTGGTCTTTTTATTGTGTCCCATATTTCCTGAATGTTTTGTGATGAGAATTTGTTGGTTTTGCTGTTTTCTTTCATCAGTGTGTTTATTTTCTCTATGGTGTCTTCAGAATCTGAGATTCTTTCTTCTGTCTCTTGTTTTCTATTGATTATGCTTGTTTCTGTAGTCTCTGCTCGTTGACCAAGATTTTCCATATCCAGCTGGTCCTCAGTTTGTGTTTTCTTCCTTGCTTGCTTCCATTTCAGTTTTCAATTCTTGAACTGTTTCCATTACCTATTTGATCGTTTTTTCTTGGTTTCCCAGGGTATCATTTATGTATTTACTCATTTCTTCAAACTTTTTATTATACTTTTCATCCATTTCTATGAGGATGTTTTTTACATGTTGTTTAAGGGACTCTATTGCTTTCATAAAGTCCATTTTTTCCTCTTCTTCTGTGTTAGGGTGTTCAAGTCCTTGTGTTGTAAGATCATTGGGTTCTGGTGTTTTCATGTTGTTTTTCAGATTGTTGGGTGAATTCTTGCCTTGGCGTCTGCCCATCTCCTCCTATCGATGCTATCTAATGGGTTTGATTTAATTGTAGTGGGCGATCTGCTCTCAGTGTGGGCTTTACTGTTTCATGCTTGGACTATCCCACTCCCTGCTGGGTCTGCTCGCTGGTGTCTCCATGGCTTGGCCTGCGTGCCAGTGTCTCCGCCGCCTGGGCCTGCCTGTGCCTGCCTGTGCACCTTTGTCTCCGCTGCCTGTGCCTGCCTGCGCCTACCTGCGTGCTGTTGTCTCCACCGCCGGGGCCTGCCTGTGCCTGCCTGCGCGCCAGTGTCTCGGCCGCCTGTAGTGTACATAGTTTTGTATTGGGTTTGGAACTCTCTTACGTAAACAAACGTGGGAGGACTTGTGAGAGCTCTTTCAGCCAATAGCCTTTAAGATACCAAGCCATTTGGACATGGTCTCTTATACTATAAATGCAGCTCTAAATCATGTGCTTGCTCTCTCACTTCCTACTCTCACCTCCCGCTGGATTCGGTTCCTGTTCCCCATTTGTGCAGAGAACTGTGATCTGTGAGTCTACCCCAAATGAATAACCCTTTATTATACATAATTCTGAACTAGTGTGGGATTATTTTGTAGCTTCCATCATTAATCACCACCTGAATGTCCCACTACAAAGAACAAGAATGAAATAAAGAGGTGGGAAAGAGAAAGGCTGAGTGGCACATGTACTATGGAGAGAGGCAGAAGTGAAGACATGATAGTGGTGACAGATGAGAGAGAGGGCTGAGGTCAACATACTGTGTCATCACTCAGTAGGATTGGCCAGATGGTGTACAACAGCCTAGAGTTTATGCAGATGTAGACTCAGCCCCAGAACCTGCCACCTAGCCACAGGACCCTGCTGACTCTGGATAACAAAGGAAGCCCTAGATGAGGAAGGCTTCACTTTCTATATCGTACCTCCTTATAGAAGTACTGTGGTTTGTGATCCCAAGCAAGCTCACGCTGGTGTCAGTGGTCCATGTTGTTTCCCCAGACCCATGTGAGCATATGTAGTCTCTGATGCTGCCTAAAGCCTTGGTACTGTCCTCAGGATTTGCTGTCCCAAGGAGTCGTGCTGATAGGAGTGGCATGTGTAACCATCTGAGACCCCGTGAGAGCTTATGTTCCATGCAACCACTGTGGGACATGAGTGGATCAGGGGTTCTAAGAGCCATGGGTGGTACTGATGTCTGTGGCCTGTGTTGCCACCAAAGTCCATGCAGATGCTTATGATTGGGGCTTATGCTTGAAGCCATGTTAACATCCTTGGGCATGGGAGAGCTAATCCTGCCCCTCACCTGTCTACAGCCCCACAGTGAAGGTGATGGTGCGGACCAGGGAGACCTGGTTCGACCCAGCTCCATGTTATTCTCCTTAACTGATGGCGTCTGTTATAGATGCAGGGGGAGAATGAATTATCCTTTTAGGGGGCTCACCATTAGGAATTTGACCATATTCCAATGAATATATGGACCACACAAAATGGGACTGTCTTTTTGTTATAGGGGTCATAGTAGAGGGAAAGTAGACTTGGAAAGACTGGGAAATGAGAGCAATTCAGGTCCATGATGTGAGTTTCCCGAATAATCAATAAAAAATAATTTAAAAATATTTTGTGGTGGGGAGAAGGCAGAAATCTTAAATAAATAAATAAATAAATAAAAATAAAATAATATTTTGTACCAGTCCCTCTAATTTTAATAATTTTGATCTTCTCTCTCTTTTAGTTAGATAAAATAAGAGTTTGTGCATTTTGTATAATTTTTCAAAGAACAATTTGTGTCTAGGTTACTCTGCGTACAGTTTTATGTCCTGAGTTCTCTTATTTCTTTTCAGCTGTTGCCTTTGTCTTTGTCTTGTTCCTGTTTTTTGAAACTTGAGGTTTATCAATTGGTTATTTTTTTTTGAGATTGCTTCATTTTTAAAATGCAACCAATTATTGCTATAAACTCTCCTTTTGAAACTGCCTTAAATATATTCTAAAGGCTCCAGAAAGCTGTGTTTTCATTTTCATTTGAGTCTATCATAACACATTTGTTAGCAGAAATTTTTGTGGTTGAATACTCCCTGATTCTCTAATACTTTTATGCTTTATAATTGAGGTACACACACATGTATGTACTCAGTCACATATTTATTTAAGTATATGTATTAAAAGGTAAAAGCAAATTGTTAATAAAATCATGAGATGATTATGAATAATTATTTTATATTCCATTATCTGTGTGTGCATGAATGTGTGTGAAAGAGAGGGCTGAATGTAACAGGAGGAGTGAGCTTGTTGGGGTTTCTTTCCTGCCCAGTTACCATAGCTGGTAAACCCCCAAAGAAAATCACACAGAGGTCTACATAAGTTATAAACTGATTGGCCCATTAGTTCAGGCTTTGTATTATCTCTTATAATTTATATTAACCCATTATTCTTATCTATATTAGCCACATGGCTCAGTACCTTTTTCAGTGGGGTAGGTCACATCTTGCTTCTCTGGTGTCTGTACAGGACTGTGTAGGAATGGGCTTCCTCCTTCCAGAAAACTCCTGTTTTCCTTGCCTTGCCTCTACTTCCTGTCTGGTTGTCCTGCCTATACTTCCTGTCTGGCTATGGGCCAATCAGCATTTATTTAAAACATGAATACAGATAATTCTCCTGCACCGGGTCCACATGTGGGTGTCAGAAAACAATTGTGGGAGTCCATCCTCTTCTTCTACCATGAAGGACCCAGAGATGAACTTTGGGTCCTCAGACTTGTCATTAGTATCTTTAACCAGCTGAGTCATCTTACCAACCCAAGTAATAGGAAATCCCCAGGGAATAAATAAACTTTAGATTCCATAAAATAAAATAATTACATCTGGGATGGAGTCTAGAAATTTATTAGCATTTACTCCAGGTGTCCTGATGAAAGTGGATTTCCTTTGCATTCCCCAATTTTAGAGACTGCACTATGTACCTCATTTATTCATGAGGGAATTCAGAATTAATTATGGAATTGACTTTGTTTTTACTTCTTTTCTGATATGACCAATACATTTCCACCTGAAATTTATTACCCATTTTCCCATGAACAACTTATGCAATCATAAAACTGGAGTTAGTATGAGCAGTCAATATTTTGTCCTTTAAAAAGCAAGTAACATTGTCCCTCGGGAAGGCAAAAGAGTAACATCATTTTTCATTCATTTATTCTGCTTTAATTATGCAATACAGTAGAAATATAGACACTCGACATCTATATTTTGCTTTGAAAATTGCTACTTTTGAACTGTGTAGACATAACTTCTTGAGAAGAAATCTGAGTCTGAAGGAATAGAAAATAGTTTAGGTTATTGCACTAAAATGTCCATATAGTTGCTAAAGTTGCATTGTTTAAACATCATTTCAGAAACCTGTTAGATCATTGTGGTACCAGGTGTGAAATTCTTTTTGACTGTTTCTAAGTTTTTCTTTTCTGAATATTTTTACAGAATATCATATTATACAGCACACAGATCTTTGTTCATTCTTTTCTTGATGCTTTCTGAGGAAGTATATTCCTAGTATCTCACTATTGCTTCAGATAAAAGGTATGAGTTATTTTCCTTTCCACGAAGGAATAAATTGATGTGCACAATGATCATTTACTAGTAACAGGAACTGTAACAGAGGGCTACACTTGTCTTATTAGGATGAAATTTCTGGTTTTATTTATTCAGAAAAAATGTTCCATCCCCAAATAAAGGATTAGTCCAGGGACTCGGCATATCAGTCCTGCTACTTTCAAGTAGAGAAGTGCGTGGGATAAACATTACAGCTCACTCTTTATAGTAGCTTACTCGTAGGTGGGACAAATGAAAAATTGGAGAAAATATTAGTTCCCATTAAAAGGTAAAACGCAAAGAGGTCACTGTCAATTCAGGCTGTGCTTGTTGATTTCCAAATAATAATCCTGTCTCCAGAGTCATTAAAAGTATTGCTCTCCTGGGAGGGGATAGAAGTTCTTGCCTTCAGAGCTAAATAAAGCTGGTACATCACTTTGTCATTTTTTATGAGAACAATGGCCCTGAGGGTCTTCGTTTTCTTGCTTAAATAAAACTACCAAAGATTATCTTTGCCATCTACTTTACAAAAAGATATAGACACACATATTTAGAGAAAAAAATTCTAAGTTATAAACCTGGTAACATTTCCATTTTTTAAAAAGCAACTTTGCTTCAGAAGCCATCTTTAAAGGTAGCATATATGATTAGTTAGCATGTATTTGTATGCTTTTTTTTTTAAAAAAGAAAAGCTCATTATATTCCTGGAAGATTCAATATTTTAAAAATTTAATTAGAGAGCATTCTTCTTAATGTAGAAAATTGTGAACATTAATCTGCCTCAGAGGATAATAGATTAAAAGTGATGTAGAAACTCAAAGTATTTTTTATAATTTTTTTATTTTTTTGAGATTAAAATGTAATTTCATCATTCCTCCTTTTTCCCCCATCCAACCATTCCAATATACTTCCCTTGTTCTCTTTCAAAGAATTTTTTCTTTTAAAATACAAGGACAAATAAATACTGTATCATTGACATGTGCAAAAATGATTCTATATGTAGTATTTTATATGTTGAATGTGTTCCTATGTGTGCTTGTCCTGCATAGGCTCATCACCCCCCTTTACTGTGAGTGTTTTGTAGATGTTTCCCTTGGTAATGGGTCCAACAACTCTGCATGTTGACTTGATGTGTTTTTCTGTAGTGATTTCCACCATTGCAAAGAGAAGTTTCCTTGATTAGGGTGAAGACTACACTTATCTGTCAGCATAAGGTCAAATGTTTATAGATTGTTCTTAGAGATTATGCTGTTTTTGTAAATTAGTGGTTGTAGATCTCCTCCAATAACCATGAATTCACTAGCACCAAGTAGTTAGTTATGTTTCCAGTACCAGGTATGATTTCCCTCTTGTTGAGTTCATAGTTGGGTAGCACAGTTGTTTGCATCCCTGCTTTCCATGGAATATTCACGAGGGAAATAATTCAGGTCAGTTTCACCTCAGGAATCTTTGGGCCCTACTTCTGAACCTTTGGTTACCATATAGAGATGAGAGGTAAGCCCCTACTGCTGACTATAATTGTTTAAGGGTGAACTTTGACAAGCTTTCTGGAGATGCCCATTCTGAAGTCATTATCATGGAAATCCTTTCTCCTAGCCTCTAAATAGTTAAAGCACTTGGCTCTCTTTCATTCTTTAGAAGCCTGTTACATGATTATTCAAGATATAAACATCAAAAATTCTTTGTGGAGATTATTTGTTATTGATTAACACTTTTGGCAGATAATGAGAAGATAGTTGGTGTAATTCAAAAGTTTTTATTATTTTCTGTCATGTTAACTTTGAGATCCTTTGATTTTTTTTAATTAAAAAAAACATTGACGTTCGTTTAGTACAGTTGATGAATCTAAGAAATAGCCAGTGGGTTTTTAATAGGACACAAGGACAGGAAAACCCCAGTTAACTTGTGTGGCAAAAAGCAAGCTATAGCATAGTAATAGTCTGGTTTAAAATATTAGTAAGGGTTTGCTTGCCATCCTGTATCTAAAAATTAAATAATTTCCTTTGCAATAAATAATTTTTGTTTATATATATCTATATATATATAATCTCTAAAGAATTATGAAGCTTTTCTAAGCCTTTTCTTTAAGTCACTTCTTAACCTTTAATGTTCATTGATAACCACATCTTAACACTGGTTTTACTGTCTTTAGAATCCCATTAAAACACATTGAAATAAAAAAATAAATATTGATGCAAAATATTAAATGTTGAAGATTTTTCAGTCCATTTCTTGCCCTTTCTTTCTTTCTTTCTTTCTTTCTTTCTTTCTTTCTTTCTTTCTTTCTTTCTTTCTTTCTCTTTTTTTTTTTGTGGGGCTTCAGAGGTGGCTCAGCAGGTAAAGGTAGTTTCCTATCAAATGTGATAACCTGAGTTCAATTCTTTGGACCCACATGGCAGAAAGAGAGAGAACCATCTCTTACAAGTTGTCCTCTGACCCCTCCACACACACATTGTGGCATGGGTGTACATACATACACATTACAAACATGCACACATAAAGTGAAAACATCTTAAATTGTGTTCGATATTGTATTATATTTTATTGCATTTTCCCCAAAATTTCTATTTTTTTATTCTTTCCTCTACTATACATCCAGGATGCAGCTGCCCTTCTCTCCACTGCTTCCAGTCTCACCTCTTTTCAGGATCCACTTCACCATTTCCCTTCATAAAAGAGTAGACATCCCAGTGTTATCAGCCCTATATTCCATAACAAGTTGCAATAGAATTAAACACAAACCTTCATATGAGAGCTGGGAGAGGCAACCCAGTAGGAGAAAGAGGGTTCCAAGTGCTGCCAAAAGAGTCAGAGACATCCCCACTCCCACTGTTAGGATTCCCATCAAAGTGCCAAGCTATCAACTACAACTTACTTGAAGAGGACCTAGCACAGACCCATGCAGGCTCCATGACTACCACTTTAGTCTCTGTGAGACTCCATGATCCCCGATTAGTTGATTTTGTGGGCTGTGTTTTCCTGGTATCCTTGTCCTCTCAGGTCCTCCAGTTCTTCCTTTTCCTCTTCTTCAGATATCCCTGACCTTCTAAGGGAGGGATATAATGGAGATATCTAATTTATCTCTCTGTCTACCTAATGTTCAGCTGTGGGTCTCCGCATCTGCTCCCATCACCTATCAGTTCAGAAAGTCTCCTTGATAACATTTGTGCTAGACACTGATTTCTGAGTATAGTAGAATATTATTAGAAATTATTTTAATGATTTTTTTTCTATCCTAGGTCTCTGGGATACCTAGCTTCCACTTCCCAGTCATCCAGGCATGGGCATGGGCTTCCTCTTGAGGCTCGGACCTCAAGTTAGACCAGTCATTTATTGCCCATTCCTACAAGATTTATTGCTTCATTTTTCCAGAACATCTTGAAGACTTGACAAATTATAGGTAAAAATATTTGTGGCTGACTTGTTGTCCCAGTCCCAACACTAGAAATTGTCTGGTTACAGAAAATGGCCAGTTTAGGTTCTAAGTCTTCCATTACTAGAGTCAACACTAGGAGTCACCCTCACAGAATTCTGGGACATTTTACCATATTAGATTTTCACATCACTCCTCAAATGCCCTCTAATTCCAGTCATCTCTTCCCATTCTCTCTTCCTCCTTCCACCCCCACAGTACCCCTTCTGTTTCTATCTCTACCCACCTTTAGTTCACCCTCAAAATCTATTTTATTTTTTCTTTTCAAGGAGATCCAAGCTTCCCCCTTATAGTCTTCCTCTTTGGCTGAAGGATATCTAGGCTGTTTCTAGTTTCTGGCTATTATGAATAAAGTCACTATGAACATAATTGAGCAAGTGTCTTTGTGTTAGGATTGAGCATCCTTTGGGTATATGCCCAAGAGGAATATAGCTGTGTCCTGAGGTAGATTGATTCCCAGTTCTCTGAGGAACTGCCATATTGATTTCCATAGTAGCTGTACAAGTTTGCACTCCCACCAGCAATGGAGGAGTATTCCCTTATTCTATCAAATCGTATGGGTTAATTTTGATTCATATTCATATGGATTTAGTTTCTACATTTATTCAATCTATTTTGTTAGATATAACACTTCAGTTCATATAATTGGAATTGAAATAGTTATTAAACATTAACTTTTCTTTTTTAATTTTTAAGTATTTATTTATTGATTTTATTGAGCTATATACATTTCTCTGCTCCCTCCATTCTCTCACCTCCTTTTCAACCCTCTCCCATGGCACCCATGCTACAAATTTACTTAGGAGATCTTGTCTTTTTCTATTTTCCATGTAGATTAGATCCATATATGTCTCTCTTAGGGTCCTCATTGTTGTCTAGGTTCTCTGGGATTGTGATTTGTAGACTGGTTTTCTTTGCTTTATGTCTAAAAGCCACTTATAAGTGACTAAATATAATATTTGTCTTTCTGGGTCTGGGTTACCACACGCAATATGATGTTTTCTACATCCATCCATTTGCCTGCAAATTTCAAGATGTGATTATTTTCTTCTGCTGTCATACTCTATTGTATAATGTACCACATTTTTCTTATTTATTCCTTGGTCGAGGCCATTTAGGTTGTTTCCAGGTTCTGGCTATGACAAACAATGCTGCTATGAACATAGTTGAGCACATGTCCTTGCGATATACTTGAGCATCATTTGGTTATATACCCAAAAGTGGTATTAGTAGGTCTTGAGGAAGGTTGTTTCCTTATTTTCTGAGAAATCACCATACTGGTATCCAAAGGGGCTGTACCAGCTTGTATTCCCACCAGCAACACAGGAGTGTTCCCTTTACCCCACATCCTTTCCAGCATAAGTTGTCATCAGTGTTTTTGATCTTAGCCACTTTCAGGTGTAACATGGAATCTCAGAGTTGTTTTGATTTGCATTTCTCTGATGGCTAAGGATGTTAAGCATTTCCTTAAGGGTCTTTCAGCCATTTTATATTCCTCTGTTGAGAGTTCTCTATTTAGGGCTACTCCATTTTTTTGGTTTTATTTTATTTTATATTTTTTTTATTAAAAATTTCCGCCTCCTCTCCACCTCTCTTTTCCCTCCCCTTCCCCCCACTCCCCACACCCCACTCCCCCTCCCTCTCCAGAAGAGCAGTCAGGGTTCCCTGCCCTGTGGTCAGTCCAAGGTCCTCCCCCCTCCATCCAGGTCTAGGAAGGTGAGCATCCAAACAGGCTAGGCTCCCACAAAGCCAGTACATGCAGTAGGATCAAAATCCAGTGCCATTGTCCTTGGCTTCTCAGCAGCCCTCATTGTCCACCATATTCAGAGAGTCTGGTTTTATCCCATGCTTTTTCAGTCCCAGTCCAGCTGGCCTTGGTGAGCTCCCAATAGATCAGCCCCACTATCTCAGTGGGTGGGTGCCCCCCTCACGGTCTTGACTTCTTGCTCATGTTCTCCCTCCTTCTGCTCCTCATTTGGACCTTGGGAGCTCAGTCCAGTGCTCTAATGTGGGTCTCTGCCTCTATCTCCATCCATCGCCAGATGAAGGTTCTATGGTGATATGCAAGATATTTGTTAGTATGGCTATAGGATCGGGCCATTTCAGGCTCTCTCTCTTCAGCTGCCCAAGGACCTAGTTGGGGACATCTCTCTGGACCCCTGGGACCCCCTCTAGAGTCAAGGCTCTTGCCAACCTTAAAATGGCTCCCTTAATTAAGATATATACTTCCCTGCTCCCATATCCATCCTTCCATTATCCCAACCATCCCATTCCCCCAAGCTCTCCCCATCCTCCCCTTCTCACTTGTCTCTCCCCGTCTCCCCTTTCCCCCATCCCACCCAACCCCCCAGTTCCCAATTTTTGCCCAGCAATCTTGTCAAGCAGCAGGAAGAGAGAATGAATTATACTGGGCCTAGCTTAAGCATCTGAGACCTCAAAGACTGCCCCTAGTGACACACTTCCTGCAACAAAGTAATACCTGCTCCAGCAAAAACCAAACCTAAAAGTGCCCTATAAGCCTATGAGGTCATTTTCATTCAAGCTACTCCAACCCTTTTTTAATCTACAGATTCAATGCAATGCCCATCAAAATCCCAGCAAAATTCTTCACAGACTTAGAAAGTACAGTACTCAACTTCATATGGAAAAGCAAAAAACCCAGGATTGCCAAAACAAACTTTTGTGAGAGATACTCTACTCAGTTGCTTAAGTTAGGCCCATTGTAATTCATTCTCTCTTCTGGGTGCTTGCAGGTCCAGATGTAGAACTCTTAGCTACCTCTCCAGTGCCATGTCTGCAGGCATGCCACTGTGCTTCCTGCCATGATGATAGTAGAGTAAATCTCAGAAATGTAAGTCAGTCCAAATTATATGTTTTCCTTTATAGAGTTGATGAGGTCATGGTGTCTCTTCACAACAATAGTAACCCTAGGAAAATGGTTAGGTTTAATGATACAATGACATTATTATTACTATGAAATATTTTCTTCTGATATAATTGAAAATTTGTTGGATTAGTATTCTGAAGGCGAAGGAAGGCGTAAGTCACAAGCAATCCCACACCAGTTTGGATTTATGATTAATAGAATGCTTATTTATTTAAAGGGGAAAAAACTTACAGATCACTGTCCCAGACAACAGCCCTCTGCGCAATCAGGAAGGGAGTCTAGTCACTGGAAGAGGAGCAGGAAGTAAGAGAGAGCGAGGAGGGAAGTGGCCGCTTTTTTAAAGGGAGAGAGACCACGCCCCAATGGGCTGGTATCTCAGCGGCTGTTGGCTGGAGGAGCGGAAGGACCTCCTGCAACAGTTTTCAAATGATTAAAGATTGGAAGAATTATCCTTACATGTGTACACGCACACAAAAAGTCTTGTATGCTACAATTGATACAATTTAATACTGCCACTTTTGATAATATATGTAACAACTGTGTCTGAGATTAGGGTTTAACATATTTAGGACTTCAACTGTTACTCTCTTTTGAGAATGATTTTCCCTGTTTGTAATATTTCATGTTTGTAATATTAACAGCATTTGCTTTTAAATTCTGATAAATAAAAATTCATGATAAATCTGCTTTGTGATTAATGTAACTTCCAATAAAGCTGAATTATATGTTGAAGATGTATAGTATTTAACCTATAATCATTTATAAAGTATTGACAATCAAATTGTGTATGAGTCCCTCAAGAAGTTGGTGAACAGAAATTCATCCTGTTAACTTCCTATTATACCTTTTTCTTTCTTTCTTTCTTTCTTTCTTTCTTTCTTTCTTTCTTTCTTTCTTTCTTTCTTATCTCAGAAACCTATTAAACCTTTTCATGCTGCCACAGAACCACTATCATTTCATCCAAATCTGATTCAACCCAATGACTCTGTGTTCCTCAGTTGATTTGCTTCATGATTTCTCAGATCCCATATAGTTCACTTTCTATCTAATGCTTATGATGGCAATCAGTCTATAAGCTCTCAGCAGATTTGTAAGAATTTAGCACACCTAAATGAGTGTTTCATATTCATTTAAAAATTGTTATTGTATAATGGCTAATCAAAATAATGTGTTATTTGTTTAGAAATATTGACTCCAAATAAATTTATCATATTGTTAATAAAAATACTTGTTTCTTTATGTAAAACTTAAGTTTTATTTTAAATATAAAATGCAAAGAAAAGAAATGGGTTGGCATATAGGCATGTTAGATGAGTTTAACCTCAAATGCCAATGGTATTTTAATGCGAATATAAGTGAAAACTTCTGTAGATAATCTTTTATGTACTGTTAAAAGTTTATTTTTTTTTGAAAATCAGAAACTTTGCATTGATAATAGCTTTCAAAATCACATTATTTCAAAAATGGCAATTTTATTGTGATAACTTTGGGCTTGAATTAGTTACATGGAATAGTATAATAGCTCTGCAAAGTGTCAGTGCATCTTTGAATATGAATTTTGGAAAGAAGCCACACTCTATTTTTAGATGATGGCGTTACGGATCTCCACATAAGTTCCACAAACACAAGCTTTGGTTCTACACTCACACTGAAAATGACATGTGTGAAAACATGATGATTTGTTATTAATTCTGCTGGATAAATATAGTTTAGAAAAAAGTAGTCTATCATAAGTTAAAGAACTAAATTAGTTTCTTTTCCCACATTAATTGGACTATTTAGCTCATTTTATATAACTTATATAATAAGTTTATTGCTGAGTAAGTTTGGATGAGAGTAGTCATTTAATTGGTATCATCTTCTATAGTAAGGAGCCTAGTAGAGAGCAGGCTACTTGACAGGACAATGATTCTTGTGGAGAATGAGAAGAGACATTTAAAAACATATATTTATTCATCAATGCCCTAAAAGGGTAGCCTATTGGAAACAAACAGTTACTTTGCTGAGCTGTCTCTCAAATCACATGCAAATTTTCAGCAGGTGGTAGATACAGAAGAAAATTAGCTATAAAAAATATCAAGAGCCCAATAGACTTCCAAACCACAACTGGGTCAGTATAGTACAGTAAGAGTAGAATAACTTTTAACCACATTTTTCCTGCATTAAACTCCTTAGTTGGAATGCAGATTATTTTCATAGCTGTTAAACAATGCACATTGTGAGTCTTGTGGAGGAAGTCTTTTTATACTGCAGTCAGATTCATTTTAAATGGAAATTCTTAGGTTCTTATTGTTTATCTTTTAGCACCCCTTCCCTGTCTGCCTTTTAGCTTCTCTTTTATATGCTACAAGCTATAACGAATACAATGATATGATGAAAGCAGATAAATTTGGACCACATCAAGCTTATATGTTTTAACCTCATCCTAATCTATCTGTCCTTGTTGAGAAGGATAGACCACAGGAGCACTGGAAATATTTTGTTTTATCTCCAGATAAACCTCTGTGGGATATGGAATTGCTCCTTCAGCTAACTTGTTTATTTGTTTTTTTTTTTTTTTTTAGATAAATTAATCCATTTCCATATCCTCATATAACTACTTTGAAATCTTGGCATGTATGTGGTCTTCAGCCTCATCAAAAAAATCAAGGAATAGAATTCTTACTGAGCCAAGCCACACTGAGCATGCAAGTCTCATATACAGAAAAAAGAGCGAGTTACCACATGATGTGAACAAACATGTGTAGACAGAAAGGCTAGCCGGCTGTAAGGACAGATTTTAAAGAGCTTTTGCAGTCCCTGGGAACACAATTACTGATGGCAGCAACAGCAAATACTTCAAAGGGGTTAGTTTTCATTAAGAAAACTAATTTTCTTTCTCTGTCCCTAATTTATCTTTCACCTTCATCTATGGAGATAAACCACACTGTTTCCAAAATCAGATATATATATATATATATATATATATTAATATATGTATAATTTATGTATATATATACACATGTGTATGTATGTATGTGTGTGAAAAGGAATCTATTCATTATAAATTGACTCTTTAGGGCAAATAATTTATAGACCATAAAAACTTCATTTTTTTCCAACTTTAGTTATGTGGCAAACTGCCTAAAAGTAATACAGAATCCTCACTTTGAAGAGTGAAGATATTTTGTCATTGAAGAAATTTCAGTTTTGAAGAAAATGTTTCAAAATGATGTACAACACCAACCTGGATGAGGTTATAGCTAGATAAATTCACGTGAAACTGACTTCTGGAACTTAGAACAAGCTGTGACACAGTGAGTGGAACATCACATTTCATGCTTTCTGTGATAATGTTATAGGGACTGTCACTATTAGGAAGAATGGCTTTGTTCAAGTAGATATGGCCTGTTAAAGGAAGTGTGTCACTGTGGAGAGATGGGCTTTGGGGTCTCATATAAATTCAATCCAGTGTCTTAGACCACCTCCTACTGCCTGCAAGTCAAGATGTAGGATACTTGGCTACTTCTCCAGTACCACGTCTATCTGCCCACCACCATGTCCCATGTCAATAATGGGGTAACCCTCTGGACTGTAAGCCACCCCAATTAAATGTTTATAAGTGTTGTGATGGCCATGGTGTCTCTCCACAGCAACAGAAACCCTAATTAAGACACAGAAGATCTTCACAGGCCCCCTGCAGCACCATTACTGATGTCTAGATAATAGTCCCAGTTTCAGGACACATTTTTTTGTTGTTTTCCTTGACATGCCATTCCTATTTTAATGGGAATTAAAACCACAGAAAAAGTCAACTGCAGAACAGCTTAGGGGAAGTGTCGGAGAATGCAAAAGAAAAGAGATTGAGATGACAGACTTACATTTACACCTCAATTTACATATTCAGATTCCCATATCTTTGAAAAATAACAATGAAGAAAACCCAATAATCAAGCCATGAACATAGTTTCTGTGGAGTTCATTTGCATGTGGACTAGAAAGTATTTGAAGTAGTGCATGATCACCTTTGGAGATTAATATCCAAGTCTGCATGATAATAGTACCAAAGAAGAAAAGGAAGTCTCTCAGGAATTGTTTCTTTCATAGAACGAACAACCTTGTCCAATGTTGGCCAACATACACCTTGGGATGAATAAATTATGCTTGTGAATGACTATAGACAAAGTGCCTGCAGGATACAGTCATCCACTCATGATAACAAGAGAACAATGTCATTGTTGTATGCATGAAAAGGGGGAGAATGACAATAACTCTTTGTAAGTTTTAATATGGATATATGAATTTTAGAAATGCATAACTATGACTCTCTCCATTCAAGTGATAATGAAATGTTTGACTTATTGCTAAAAATGATATCTCTAATTATGTTCCTTTGTTCTGTTCTGTTCACTTGTTTATTTTCTGTAGCCATCAATTTTATACATTTTGACTGAGAGTATCTTTGATTTTATATTCTAGTCTTGTCAGTTCTATCTTTATTGTTAATTGAAAAGGTTTTCATTTGCCAGCTTAGAAAGAACTTAAAGATAGTTCAAATATAATGATTAGATCACACAGTTTACCAAATATGCAAACTATATAATGAAATGACCACGCAAAAGAAATTAAAAGGATTCCCAATAAATAATAAAAATCACAATCAATATCACTTTCTACATATTTTATCTGTTAAGACCCAGCTCTAGCCGGGTGGTGGTGGCGCACGCCTTTAATCCCAGCACTCGGGAGGCAGAGGCAGGCGGATCTCTGTGAGTTCGAGACCAGCCTGGTCTACAGAGCTAGTTCCAGGACAGGTTCCAAAACCACAGAGAAACCCTGTCTCGAAAAACCAAAAAAAAAAAAAAAAAAAAAAAAAAAGACCCAGCTCTAATAACATATGAAGCTTTCTCTTTCTAGTTTCACTACCTTACTTGTATTTAAAATGCCCTATTAGCCATTGTAAAAACATCTCCCAAATAAATGTTGTACTGTCCAGTTTCTGTACACATTCTTAGTTTGTGATTATCCAAGGCATTCATGTTCTATCTTGATTTAATTTAATCAGTAACTCTAGAATGTTATGGTAGTGGTATTTTGGAAACAAAGTCCCAATTTTCTCTCTCTTAGGTAAAAACTTTCAGAAGGGTAAACTCTACAAAGTTAAGGGTCTGACCCCACAAGACCTCAACAATGTGAAGAAAGAACTTTATAATTAGGGCAGAGACCATCATATTTCAACTGAGATTCAAGGGCAATCTATGCAGAGGAGCGCTTCTCTTTTGTAAAGACACAACGATCAGACACGAGTGTGTGTGTGGATGGTTGTAAGTAGTAGCTTCTACCTCGGTTATTATTAGTTTCATACATATACTTTTCAAGCAGTAGGGAAGATATGGAGGAAGTACAAGAGGGGACACAATAACAATATTTTTGATAACTAATAAAAACAGACACCTGTATGTGAGTAGTATTGCTAGGAAAAGTACAAGAAAAACATCTTCAAATATTTTAGCTATTCCTGTATCTCACTAAACCTAGTTCTTTTCGTTTGAAATTCTTTTGTTACATTTGTTTCCATAATAATGCTCCTCCACTGACTCATCTTTTTAAAGAGAATATCCATCTACCCAAATCTGTCTTTCTAGCATCATCTACATTTACTTCTCTCAGTATCTTAACAGCAGAGGAGCATTACTGAGTGGATGAATAGATCATTAGCAATGTGTTAAGTACCCATTGTATGTACAGAATGTATGTACAGAATGTACATACAATGTATGTATGTTAGACTCAGAGCACAACAAAAGCAGAAGGCATGGGCTCTTGTCCTGGAAGACCTTATGTATTTAGGGGAAGTCTATATGTACATTACTTCAGTGTATGTAAAGGTATGTACACGACACAACAATTGTTTGTAGCTCATAGTGTCTAGTACTTTCGTTTGCCTTGCTTTGTATTTAGTTTATTTTTTTTTTATAAATATCGTTTGTTATCACTCTACTTTTAGAATATTATTTATGGTTTTACTTTGTCATTTTGCTGTGGACTGGATTCAAATGACAACGCTGTTAAAACGAGCCAAACTTTGCACTTTCCTGACACTCTCTAGGGGCTCACAGTAAGGTCTTCCACTCTCACGTTGTGATCCCCAGGTAGGTGTCTACCTATGCTTTGAACCACACCGGGTCAGGCACACAGAGAGCACCAGTCCTGGGTTGAAAAGCTTCCCCCCTCCTTTGGATTGGCAGGGTAAATTATTTACATATGACCAAGAAGAACATGGAGTGTGCTTCATGTCCTTCCACTCACTCCCTGGACCCTTGCCCAGAAGCTGAAATAACGGCTGTTTATCTTGAGAAAAATCTAAACGCTACTGCCAGGTGGCTGGTTGAAGATCACCAGGCAAAAAATGTTTAAAAGTTTGATATTTCAGTTTTTCTAAACTTTTATTTCTTCATTTCCAGATAACGTGATTTTCTGGGAGAACATTAAAATAAAAAGAACACTAAGTAGGCATGAGTCTAAGAGTGAAGAGCGGCGAAGGAGTCACTGTCCCCAAAGCTGACCCTTCTGCTCGCCCCAGATCTTAACCAGAGCAGCTACACACCTCCCTTAAAAAGTATCGTTGTTGGCCGGGCGGTGGTGGCGCACGCCTTTAATCCCAGCACTTGGGAGGCAGAGGCAGGTGAATCTCTGTGAGTTCGAGACCAGCCTGGTCTACAAGAGCTAGTTCCAGGACAGGCTCCAAAGCCACAGAGAAACCCTGTCTCGAAAAATCAAAAAAAAAAAAAAAAAAAAAAAAAAAAAGTATCGTTGTTACATCTTTCTTCTTTTTTCCTCTGTCACTATGTAACAGATTTATTCAGCTGCATTTAGAATTTTAAGAACTGTATTTTAGATGGTAGGAGCTTTAGACTGCTGAGTATTGAACTGGGTGGATGTTCATCTTTTTCCTCTCTGCCACCAAATGCCTGAGGCATCTGCAGCTGAACAGTGGGAAAGATCTCTAGGAGAGACAAATCTATGCACATCCGCACCAGCTGGAAGTCAGTCTCTCTAAATGTGCTCACAAGCCATGGCTGTGTGTACACACACAAGGCTATTATATAGTGAAAATGCTCCTATGTATGATGATTGCAAACTTGTAACTTGATTGTTGATATTTTAATATTTTTGACATTTGGGTAGGTCAATCAATGAATATACACATTTAATGTAGTATAGCATCTAATTTTGTCAAAAAGCTGTTGTAATTAGAGTTAAACATGCTTCAATTAATGACATGTCAAAAAAAGGATCTTAGACATATATATGTAAATATATATATATGTGTGTGTGTGTGTGTGTGTATTATCGGTTTTCTTGTTTAAAATGCATTCATACCAAGCTCTCAAATTGTCTTATTTCCTTCTTTTCCATTTCTATCATTATTGTACTTATATATTCTAATATATCTCCAACAGAATGTAAAACAGTGGTCTTGATAATAAAACATATATCATCTAGATGTGGTGTTATACACTTGTGACCCTAACATGTGGGAGGTGGGAGTAGGAGAGTCAGAGGGTCAAAGTCATCCTTGGTTACATTGCTAGTTTGACACAAGATGTGGCTACATAAGATTCTGTTTCGAAAACCCCAAACAATTAAATGAATGAATGAATGAATGAATGAATGAATGAATAAATAAATAAATAAATAAATAAATGAATGAAAATGTTGTAAAGAGATGCAAGAGTTTGGTATTTCCTGCAGTTTATTTTTATTTCACATAAATCTCTTAAGTAAAAGAAGACAAATTCAACTTCTTTTCCCTTAATAAAGATTTCAAGCTAACGAGGTTGAATTTTGTAAATTTTTACTGTTCTCAGTCAGTAGCATTTAGGTGGTCATTCAGATGAAAAATGATTAGTGGATTTTTTCCTATATCAATGAAACTGCAAAGAGAAAAGTATAAAATAAAGATCTGAGCTAAACCTCATGAATCCAACTAAAATCCTACAGTACAGTATTTTAAATCACATGAATTTCTCAATGTATGAGAGAGAAATCTACTCACAGAAAGCAAGTCAAAATAGAAAATCATAACAATTCATAACTTGTGAATGACTTGGATAATTAATTGAAAAAGTGTAAGATCCTTAGGAAGCGTCTCTGTCTTTCAGAACATGGAACTCAGATAACCTATGGCAAAATGTATGTGCAGTTCCTTCTTACTGTGCTGAATGGTAACTTTGCAGACTGTTTAAATTCATCTGGTTTGTGATGATAAACATGCATTTCAACTCAAAGGGAAATTTCCAGCAATGAGAAATGTTTATGTTTTATCTTCTTTAAGGCAATACAAAGTCTTGTGAAATATTCCCAATATTGTAACCTTCCTTAAATTTTTCCTCAGAAATTTAGTTTGACCCAGAAAGGGTCAAAGTGAAATGCATTTTTGTCAGGGCAGCACCTTCTCATTAAGTAGGAGGACCACCAAACCAGTAGTTAATAGAAGCCACAAAGTGCAGTATAAGACTTTTGCATGCCCCAATCATGATATGTGATATTTTCTACTATGTAGCTAATTGCACTTCCATTTAAATACACCAACAGCCACAAGAGATAGAAACAGCCAGGCCAAGCATGAGCCATATCACAGGTGGTCTTACAGAGACAGAATAAATACACTGCTGTGATTATTTCTACCATAACGCATGAGAGCCTTTTATGAATTACATCAAATATTTCTTGTCATGGATGAACAGGTTTAGTTTGTTTAGAAGTCTGCTGGGGTGCTTTATTTAGATAATAATGGTTTCTGATCCTTTAAGAGGTTGACTCCAGCTTCATTGTTGGTTGTAGTGACAGTTTCTTGCAACATGGTTGACACACACACATCACTTACTGTACCATGGGCAGAGCAATCTTTAAGTTTCCATGTTCATTTCCTATTCAATTTTGTATCTTTCACATTATTTTTATGTATGTAAAAGTGATTGCTGTGTATATTTTCTCCTCCCTAATATAGCATAGTTCTAATTTCTATGATAAAATAAATCCTTAAAACATATAACATGCTTCTATCTAATCTAATAAGACATAAAATCTTTTCTACAAAGTTTCCTTACTTCATTATTAAATAAAATAATTAAGGCAGTTATTTTTACTCCTTTCACTCATGAAGTAGAATTTAAATTGTTAAGCAAAGAATTTGTTTTTAGGATAATGCTCAAGGACCTTTTAAAAATTCAGGATTTTTTTTTAGCATTTACTTAAATTGTCTACCTTATATAATATTTTCTACATTTAAAAAATCTTTAATCTGACAATAGGTTATTTGTAGTTTCAATGGAAAATAACACATTATGTTATAGTTTTCAGTACTGTGTGTGAAAATGTTATATATTGTGTGAACATACTTTTTGTGAACATACTGCAAATGATGAAAACCACAAATGCATAGCTGATAAAAGATCATTTGAAGCCTAGGGTATTAGGCTCACACTGTTCATATGCTTCCCTTTAACTATAATTCTTTTCTGTAGATCTTCAGATTTCAGACTATTTGAAAAAAAAAATTCAGTGCTTACCTATTTTAATCAAAGTAATGCAAGTATTATGCTATGTAATAACTTGTGGGTTTAGAAATTGTCTAAGGGGAACTCCAGGTTTCTAAGCTACAAAATAATGAATGTTCTTTATAACTTTACGATGTAGTTAATATTTAAAGTTAATTTAAACAACAAAAATGATAGAAATGAAGCAAAAATGTTGCCATCTTAAAATTTATTTTTACGTGGTCAAAAAAAATGAGATGAACTTTTAAGGATATTTGCTCTGTTATATTGAAAGCTGAGATGTATGTCAAAAATTCTTGATGTTTCTCCAAAATCTGTAGAGTTTGCTACTCATAAGAGCCTGATAACCCAACCCTGGAGACCCCCAAAACTTGTCTTCTGATGGTCACAAGCACATAATAGCACACATATGAATGCATGTGCACCCACACATCCACATCAATCACCATAATAAGAAAATAAAATTTAAAAAGCAGTAGCATATTGACACATATATGGCTGTTTGGCTGTGGAGCTGACCTGAAGAGGTTGCTGTTGCCTGGCTATTGCTTAATGACCACAAGGAACAACGAGAATGACTTAGCTATGTTTTCTAAATCTCAGTTTTCAACAAGGTAGCTTGACTGCAACCTCACGCAAAGGCAGAGAAACATTTGCTGGTGTCCAGTCAATTAGTTAGCATTTGGTTGACTAAAGCAAGTCCCATGATGAAATAAGTGTTAGAATGTGAAGAAACAAGATTCCAATCCACAGGCTGGGAAAAGCAGATGAAGTAAAGTGGAAAAATGTGTCAGTGAAGTGATCACTCCCCACACATGCTATACTTTATTTTCTTTTCATAAAAACATAAATTGAGTGATACATTGTTAGTTGTCAAAAAATATTAAACAGTTCAAAGAAAAAGAAATCCTTGCCATAGTAGCATAACCTGGAATTTGTTATATTTTCCTTTCAGGCTTCATAAATTATCTTGCCAAAGACAGTTAAATTCTGTATGTATGCAAATGTAATAAGTTATTATCTCAGGGAAACTTCCAGCCTCTCAGGGCATTGACTCCTATATTGAGTCTCAGCTGAGAGAGATAAACCTTTTCATAGCCATCGGGTGTATATCTTAGATCTGAGACTCTTGATTCACTTCTTATGTAACTTTAATCCTTAAGTTGATTTTTTTAAATGAAGGGGATCAAACCCAGGTCCTTGTCCTTGCAGGCAAGTATTCTACCACTGAGCTGCACCTTCAACACCCACTCAACTTCTCTTATAGCAAAAGACTTGCCTCATCTGTATTTTGGCCTTGGTGGAAGGAGTGTGTCTGCATCCTTCCTCTGATGATGAATCAGACTTCCCATTTTCAAATGTGGAACTGGTCCATCTGACAGCAAAGACACAGGCAGTGCCTGACATGACATTCAGTATTTTGTCTCAGCCAAGGTTCAGTTGGCTAATCTGAGACTTTAACTCAAACAGTCAAAGTTCATATCCTACACTCTTATAGCTATGCAACTTTTCCTGCTTTTAAGTGAAAATAGAAAGCTGTAAAGGATACAAGAAATTTTTAAAATAGCCTTTACTGTTTTTGAAAGAAATGTAAGAAAAGAAGGCTGTTACTATATCTGCAATCTAAAAATGATGCAGCAAGGCATTTAGTTGTCCTATTTTTCAGGGTGCTGTGAGAACCTCCTCTGCTTCAGGCTTGGTTCCAGGTGCTGAAGCACTAAACAAATGAGATGCTCCCAACCACACACGGCAGTCATTACAATGGGAGAGATGCATATTAAATATAACAAATCATAAATTTACTGTGATATGATGTGGGATTCCTCTCTATATGCTGTGAATATGTTTTATTACCATTGGTTAATAAAAAAAACCTGCAGAATATAGCAAGGCAGGAAAACTAAACTGGATGCAGGGGGAGAGAAGGCAGAGCCAGGGAGATGCCATGTAGCTGCAGAAGGACAAGGATGTCAGAACTTTATCAATAAGCCCCAGCCTTGTGATGATACATAAATTAGTAGAAATGGGTTAATTTAGGATATAAGAGGTAGTTATGAATATGCCTGAACCACTGGCCAAACCGTGTTGTAATTAGTATAGTTTCCATGTGACTATTTGAGTTATGGTGGCAGGAAAATGAAAGTGAAGTTTCCATCTACAAAATGGTATCCACTTTCTGGGGCATGGATGCACATAAGACATAAAAAAGCTTAAGAAAAAAGAAACAGGACTTCTAGACCCACAGAGAGGGAAGCCAAGCACAGTTTCTTGGTAGGCGCATTTTCATTTTCAGGTAGGCTCTGTTTGCTGGCTGCAAGCAGAGGCATGGCCCCATTAAGAAATGGCTTACTGGTTTGTACTGGTGGCATGAATGGCTCTCTCAGGAGGTCCTGCTACAAAGCACTAAGTGGGATTTATGAGCAGAGTGCTACAAGTTGCTTAATTGTGACATAGACCTGCTGTATTCCTGGAGCTGGAGACGCAAGCATGGCTCACAGAGGCAGAGAATATACCTCTGCCATGTTGGACAGGGTGGAGCCAACAGGTAAAGTTGTAGCATTAATCTTAGTCATTGCCTGCTAAGCATTTCAAAAAGAAAAAAAGAAAAACCTCTCCTGGTCAGAAAATGATTAAAGATATACAATAAGACAGATTCAGATGAAAAAGACCTCTGAAAGTATCAGTGTTGGAAAAGTGTATATGGACTTAAGAGAGAGAGAAGAAAAAGTATAGATAGTTATAGATTAAATGAGTAAAGATAATGAAATAAACATTATGGAAAATACTCAGAGAGTCTATATTATGTATATTATTGTGTTTTCTTTGAATTTTTTGTCTGCAGAGAAATATTTGTTATGGGGACTGCTAAGCCAAATCTATCTATCTATCATCTATCTATCTATCTATCTATCTATCTATCTATCTATCTATCTATCTATCTATCTATCTATCATCTATCTATCTATATCTATCATCTATCTATCTATTCATATATATATGGTTTCCAGACTTCAAAATTTGGGTGTAAGGATATATTGCTTTGCAAAAGTGGTTCTGCTTTTGTTTCCACAGAAAATGAGAACCTGTGGATTTCTTCCAGGATGATGTGGTTTGATGGAATAAGGCCCCCTGAAAGGTCTCCATAAACCCTAAAAATACTTTGTTTAACAAACAGCAGGAAGCATCTTGGACAGAACTATGCCCAAAATGATTGCTTATATATTTTTTCACTTAAAGTGAGTTGATTATAAGTGATTAATGGTCACAGTCAGTTTCTAAAAAACAATAAAGGAGATATGATACAGAAATAAATACTTTGCTTTGGTATGAACCTTGGTCTATTGATATAAATTTAAGGTCAGTTTTGTTACTTTGTGTATATGTATTTTTGTGCTTGTTTAAGGTATTGGGTTTGTACAACTCATTTACAAATGTAATATATAGTTAAGAAATACAGATTACTATTCATCTGTAGTTATCAAACTTTTATTATGTTAGTTGGGGTTTCTAGATATACAAAGATATATTGTAAATGGATAAGTATTCTTCAAACCTTTAGAATACCTAAAGAATATGGCATTTAAAATGTTTTTAAAATTTAGACTTTTCTCAACAGTGAGATATGTCTATTTCTGGCAGCACCAATTACTTCAGAGAGGTTGATGAGCATTGAAGAAACTCATTATGAAATTTGCCTTCAATGTGACAAAACTATCCATTTAGACAAGAAACTGCTCTTACCTGAACTACTTGATGGTATAGTGTATGAACTGGATATGCAGGATCCACAGAAAAATGATTGTTAAACTTTCCAAAAGATGGGATGGTCCTTCAGGGTTCCTGCTCCACAGAGGAAACTGCTAGACATTCTGCAGGACACAGAAGAAAGTGACTGACAAACTGCCAATATAGGCAAAACAGTCTTTCAAATTTCCTGCTTCCTGGAAAACTATGGCAGATACAATGGGCTAGTAAGCCTAAGATGGGTGCCTTCAATGTTACAAAAGAACTTTGGGTGACTGTCCAGGCAGTAAGATGTCTCTGTCAATTCTATAGTTTGGAAGTTTCTTATAATGCACTTCCTGTTGACTTAGGTAATATTATATCCTTCTGAGGTCTTTGATGGACTTGAAGACAGATAGTTATAATTTTCATTATTTAAGATAAAAGATAAATTAGATATGAAACTTTAGACTAACAAACAAATATTATAACCATAATTGTTGCTAGATACCTGTCTTGTTGTATGTAATTTTACTATGTTAAAGTGAAAACTTTTGATTTTATTTAAACAGAAGAGAGGAGATGATGTAGAAGTCCCCTCTATATGCTATAAATATGCTTTACTGTCATAAGTTAATAAAGAATCTGCTTTGTATGGCAAAATAGAACTAGGCCGAAAAACTAAACTGAGTGCAGGGAGATGCCATGTAGCTGCCAAAGAAGAAGGATGCTAAGACTTTATCAGTAAGCCACAGCCTCATGGTAAAACACAGATTAATATAAATGGGTTAATTTAAGATGTAAGAGCTAGTTAGGAATATGCCTTAACCATTAGCCAAATAATTTTGTAATTATTATAGTTTCTGTGTAGTTATTTGGGTAAGGGTGGCCAGAATATGAAAACACAGTCTCTATCTACAGTAATATTTGGATAATACCTAGTAATTATAGAAGTAAAATAAGTAGGACATTTGTTGAAAGGGGGAGCTACTATTTTAGAGAGCTGACAAGGAAAATCTACACTGAGGCTACTTTGGACTAAATACCTAGGAAGGACCTGAGAGAGGATACAAAGAACTTAATAACACCATCCATAGTGATTTCCAGAAAGCAAAGACATAAGTGTGGGTGGGTGGAATATAAGAGAAGAAAAGTTCAGCAAGGCCAGAGAGGCACAGGAAACATATTAGGGAGGACAAAAACCATATTGCTTGAGTTTAGTTTCTGCTATGAATGAAGTGGGTTGTCTGAGGTGTTTCAGTCATTTGCTACCTCTCAGTGTTATGGCGATTTCCCTCCATATGCTGTGGATATGTTTTATTATCATTGGTTAATGAAGAAGCTGTTTTAATCTGTGGCAGGGCAGAATAGAGCTAGGCAGGAAAACTAAACTGAAAGCTGGGAGAAAGAAGGTGGAGTCAGGGAGACACAATGTAGCCACTGAAGGAGACAGACACCTGAGAACCTTAGTGGTAAACCATGAATCTCGTAGTAAAATATAAAATAATAGAAACGGATTAATTTAAGATGTGGGGGCTAGCTAGAAATACACTTAAGCCATTGACCAAATATATTGCAATAATATATTTATATTTATATTGCAATTAATATAGTTTCTGTGTGATTATTTTGGGTCTGGCAGCCGGGAAATGAACAAGCTGCCTCTGCTTAAACCAGTGGGTTGTTTTGATGGCTACATTCAGAATAATACTGGAAACAAAAATAAGATTAGCAGACTCATTGGGAGAATATTGTAATTGTGCAATTAAGAGATATTGGCAGTTTGGGCAGTATTTGTAGCAGAGGAAGTGAGAAAAATGCAGTAGAATATTGGCAGAGACTGATCATTTGTTCCTGGCAATTTAGACCTAAAATAATCACACAGAAATTATATTATTTGCAATACTGTTTGGCAAATGACTTAAGCATATTTTTAGCTAGCTCTTATATCTTAAACTAACCCATCTGCATTAATCTGTACATCACCACGATGTCATGGCCTACTGGCAAAGTATTGGTGGGCTCTGCTGGAGTAATCTGTCTCTTGTGGCAGTTACATGGCCTCTCACTTACTCTGCCTACTCTCTCCTCCTCTATGTGCTTGGAACTCTTGCCTTGCCCTATTCTGTTAAGCTACTGACCAAAATAGCTTTATTTGTTAACTAATTGTAGACCCATATTTCTACATGGTGTGGCAGCCAGGCTCTGAAGCCATGGGTCCCACCTAACATGGTCACATAGACCTGCAGACAGGCTGTCACTGCCTCAACAATAGCCAGGATGTGCTACTCCTATCTCTTTTGTTAAAAATGTAGACCACCGGGAGACACCGGCGCCCAGGCCCAAGCAGCAGAGACACCAGCGCGTAGACGCTGCGGATGCGGGATACTCCAAGCATGAAACAGTGAAGCCCACACTGAGAGCAGATCACCCCCCTACATCGAGGTCCACTGGCGAACGGGGAGACTGGTCCTGTCCCTGAAGACCCTCCTGAGTGGGGAGAGTGTTCTTGGCCCACGGTGGGACACAGGAAATGGAGCAGAGGCATTCCCCGACCCCTTTGACCCCCTGGTTAGTCTGTGAGGGCTGGTACCCTCTGCTGGGGCTGCTCCTCCTCTACTGCGACCTCTCTCTTCCTGGCACATCCCAGCTTGTGCCAGGGGGGCCTCCTTCACTCCTCGTCCCTTCCGCGGGGTCACGGGATCACCCAGTTTAGCCTGTTTGGGCGCTGGGTCGGGAGCTCGGGGCAGAGGGCAGCAGGAGTTTCTCTGTTTTGGTGATTGGCCTGCAGAGTGGTAGGCCTTTTGTTGGTGAGGTCCGTGGTGAACGGGGAGCCTGGTACTGGTCCTGAAGACCCTTCTGAGTGTGAGAGGGATCTTGGTCCGCGGCGGGAGCCAGGAAACAGAGCGAGGGCATTTTGTAAGTGGGGCCCTTGGCCAGCAGGGAAACCTGTTCCTGTTTTAAAAGACCCATTAGATAGCATCGATAGGAGGAGATGGGCAGACACCAAGGCAAGAATTCACAAAACAATCTACAAAACAACATGAAAACACCAGAACCCAATGATCTTACAACACAAGGACTTGAACATCCTAACACAAAGAAGAGGAAAAAATTGACTTTATGAAAGCAATAGAGTCCCTTAAACAACATGTAAAAAAACGCCCTCATAGAAATGGATGAGAAGTATAACAAAAAGTTTGAAGAAATGAGTAAATACATAAATGATACCCTGGGAAACCAAGAAAAAACGATCAAATAGGTAATGGAAACAGTTCAAGAATTGAAAACTGAAATGGAAGCAAGCAAGGAAGAAAACACAAACTGAGGACCAGCTGGATATGGAAAATCTTGGTCAACGAGCAGAGACTACAGAAACAAGCATAATCAATAGAAAACAAGAGACAGAAGAAAGAATCTCAGATTCTGAAGACACCATAGAGAAAATAAACACACTGATGAAAGAAAACAGCAAAACCAACAAATTCTCATCACAAAACATTCAGGAAATATGGGACACAATAAAAAGACCAAACCTAAGAATAATAGGGATAGAAGAAGAAGAGTCACAGCTCAAAGGCCCAGAAAATATTTTTTAACAAAATTATGGAAGAAAACTTTCCCAACATAAAGATATTCCTTTGAGTATTCAAGAAGCATACAGAACACCACACAGATTGGATCAAAAAATATCCCCTCGCCATATAATAATCAAAACACAAAATATACAGATTAAAGAAAGAATATTAAGAGCTGCAAAGGAAAAAGGGCAAGTAAACCGATTAGACTTACACCTGAATTCTCTATGGAAACCATGAAAGCCAGAAGGTCCTGGATAGAGGTACTTCAGAAACTAAGAGACCATGGATGCAAACCCAAACTACTATACTCAGCCAAGCTATCATTCAATATCAATAAAGAAAACAAGACATTCCAGGATAAGACCAAATTTAAACAACACGAAGCCACAAATCCCGCCCTACAGAAAGTAATAGAAGGGAAATCACAGCCCAAGGAATCCAACATTGCCAACACTGCCTACAATAACTCAGGCATCTAGCGGCCCTTCAACAGCTCACTCAAAGAAGGGAGACACACAAACTCTACTACCAAAAACAGTAAGAATAACCGGTGTAAACAACCACTGGTCATTAATATCAGTTAATATTAATTGTCTCAATTCACCTATAAAAAGGCACAGGCTAAGAGATTGGATATGAAAACAGGATCCAACATTCGGCTGTTTGCAAGAAACACATCTCAACCACAAAGACAGGCATCTACTCAGAGTAAAGTGTTGGGAAAAGGTTTTTCAAGCAAATGGTCTTAAGAAAAAAGCAGGTGTGGCCATACTAATTTCTAACAAAACTGACTTTAAACTAAAATCACTCAGAAGAGATTGAGATGGACACTTTACACTCATAACAGGAACAATTCATCAGGATGAAGTCTCAATCCTGAATATCTATGCCCCTAATATAAAAGCACCCACTTATGTAAAAGAAATATTACTAAAACTCAAGGCAGACATCAAACCATACACACTAGTAGTAGGAGACTTCAACACACCTCTCTCACCAATGGACAGGTCAATCAGACAGAAACCTAATAGAGAATTAAGAGAATTGTTGGAGGTAATGAAGCAAATGGACTTAACAGACATCTATAGAACACTCCACCCAAATAGGAAAGAATACACCTTCTTCTCTGCAGCTCATGGAACGCTCTCGAAAATTGACCACATACTCGGAAACAAAGGAAACCTCCACAAATACAAAAAAATATCACTGTCCACCAGTGTCTTATCAGATCACCATGGATTAAAGTTAGAAGGCAACAACAATGCTACCCCCAGAAAGCTGACAAACTCATGGAAACTGAACCGTCAACTACTGAACCACACCTGGGTCAAGGAAGAAATTAAGAAAGAAATTAAAGTCTTCCTTGAATTTAATGAAAATAAAGAGACAACATACTCAAACCTATGGGACACGATGAAAGCAGTGCTAAGAGGAAAGTTCATAGCACTAAGTGACAACTTAAAGAAAACGGAGAAAGCATACATTGGGGAATTAACAGCACACCTGAGAGCTCTGGAAAAAAAAAGAAGGAGATGTGCCCAGGAGGAGTAGAAGACTGGAAATAATCAAACTGAGGGCTGAAATCAGCAATATAGATACACAGATAACAGTCCAAAGAATCAATGAAACAAAAAGTTGGTTCTTGGAGAAAATCAACAAGATTGACAAACTCCTATCCAAACTAATTAAACGACAGAGAGAGACTACACAAATAAATAAGATCAGAAATGAAAAGGGGGACATAACCACAGACACAGAGGAAATTCAGAGAATCATTAGATCTTACTACAAAGGCCTGTATGCCACAAAATTGGAAAATGCAAAAGAAATGGACATTTTTTTAGGTAAGTACCATATACCAAAGCTAAACCAAGACCAGGTGAACGATCTAAATAGACCTGTTAGTCGCGAAGAATTAGAAACTGTTATCAAAAATCTCCCTTCCAAAAAAAGTTCAGGACCAGATGGTTTCAATGCAGAATTCTACCAGAACTTCCAAGAAGATCTAATACCTATACTCCTTAATGTATTTCACAATATAGAAACAAAAGAGTTATTGTCAAATTCCTTTTATGAAGCTGCAGTTACTCTGATACCAAAACCACACAGAGACTCAACCAAAAAGAGATTACAGGCCAATCTCACTCATGAACATCAACGCAAAAATCCTCAATAAAATACTGGCAAACCGAATCCAAGAACACATCAGAAAAATTATCCATTATGATCAAGTAGGCTTCATCCCAGAGATGCAGAGCTGGTTCAACATACGCAAATCTATCAATGTAATCCACCATATAAATAAACTGAAAGAAAAAAGCCATATGATCATTTCATTAGATGCTGAAAAAGCATTAGACAAAATTCAACACCCCTTTATGATAAAGGTCTTGGAGAGATTAGGGATACGAGGGTCATGCCTAAATATAATAAAGGCTATTTACAGTAAGCTGACAGCTAACATTAAATTAAACAGAGAAAAACTCAAAGCCATTCCACTAAAATCAGGAACACGACACGGATGTCCACTTTGTCCATACCTCTTCAATATTGTGCTTGAAGTTCTAGCAATAGCAATAAGACAACATAAGGGGATCAAGGAGATTCGTATTGGAAAGGAAGAAGTTAAGCTTTCGTTATTTGCAGATGATATGATAGTATACATAAGCGACCCCAAAAACTCTACCAAAGAACTCCTACAGCTGATAAACACCTTGGGTAATGTGGCATGATACAAGAACAACTCCAAAAAATCAGTTGCCTTCCTATACACTAAGGATAAGGAAGCAGAGAGGGAAATCAGAGAAGCATCATCTTTCATGATAGCCACAAATAGCATAAAATATCTTGGGGTAACTCTGACCAAGGAAGTGAAAGATCTATTTGACAAGAACTTTAAGTCTTTGAAGAAAGAAATTGAAGAGGACACCAGAAAATGGAAGGATCTCCCTTGCTCTTGGATTGGGAGGATCAACATAGTAAAAATGACAATTCTACCAAAAGCAATCATTAGATTCAATGCAATCCCCATCAAAATTCCATCAAAACTCTTCACAGAGCTGGAGAAGACAATAACCAACTTTATATGGAAAAACAAAAAACCCAGGATAGCCAAAACAATCTTATACAATAAAGGACTGTCTGGAGGCATTACCATCCCTGACTTCAAACTCTATTACAGAGCTACAGTATTGAAAACAGCTTGGTACTGGCATAAAAACGGAGAAATCGACCAATGGAATTGAATAGAAGATCCTGACTTTACCCCACAAACCTATGAACACCTGATTTTGGATAAAGGAGCTAAAAGTATACAATGGAAAAAAGAGAGCATTTTCAACAAATTGTGCTGCCAAAATTGGATGTCAATCTGTAGAAAAATGAAAATAGATCCATATCTATCACCATGCACAAAACTCAAGTCCAAATGGATTAAAGACCTCAATATTAGTCCGAACACACTGAACCTGATTGAAGAGAAAGTGGGAAGTACACTACAACACATGGGCACAGGAGACTACTTCCTACGTATAACCCCAGCAGCACAGACACTAAGGGCATCATTGAATAAATGGGACCTCCTGAGACTGAGAAGCTTCTGTAAAGCAAAGGACACTGTCACCAAGACAAAAAGGCAACCCACTGACTGGGAGAAGATCTTCACCAACCCCACAACTGACAAACATCTTATCTCCAAAATATATAAAGAACTCAAGAAACTAGACCGTAAAAGGCTAATCAACCCAATTATAAAATGGGGCACTGAGCTGAACAGAAAATTCTCAAAAGAAGAAGTTCAAATGGCCAAAAGACACTTAAGATCATGCTCAACTTCCTTAGCGATCAGGGAAATGCAAATCAAGACAACTTTAAGATACCATCTTATACCTGTCAGAATGGCTAAAGTCAAAAACACCAATGATAGCCTTTGCTGGAGAGGTTGTGGAGAAAGGGGTATGCTCATCCATTGCTGGTGGGAATGCAAACTTGTGCAACCACTTTGGAAAGCAGTGTGGCAGTTTCTCAAGAAATTCGGGATCAACCTACCCCTGGACCCAGCAATACCACTCTTGGGAATTTACCCAAAAGATGCCCTATCATACAACAAAAGTATATGCTCAACTATGTTCATAGCAGCATTGTTTGTAATAGCCAGAACCTGGAAACAACCTAGATGCCCTTCAATGGAAGAATGGATGAAGAAAGTATGGAATATATACATATTAGAGTACTACTCAGCAGTAAAAAACAATGACTTCTTGAATTTTGCATACAAATGGACGGAAATTGAAAACACTATCCTGAGTGAGATAAGCCAGACCCAAAAAGAGGAACATGGGATGTACTCACTCATATTTGGTTTCTAGCCATAAATAAAGGACATTGAACCTTTAATTCATGATCCTAGATAAACTAAATAAGTAGGTGAACCCAAAGAAAAACATATAAGCATCCTCCTGAATATTAACCTTCATCAGGCGATGAAAGGAGACAGAGACAGAGACCCACATTGGAGCACCAGACAGAAATCTCAAGGTCCAAATCAGGAGCAGAAGGAGAGAGAGCACGAGCAAGGAACTCAGGACCGCGAGGGGTGCACCCACACACTGAGACAATGGGGATGTTCTATAGGGAACTCACCAAGGCCAGCTGGCCCAGGTCTGAAAAAGTATGGAATAAAACCAGACTTGCAGAACATAGGGGACAATGAGGAGTGCTGAGAAGTCAAGAACAATGGCAAGGGGTTTTTGATCCTACTGCATGTACTGGCTTTGTGGGAGCCTAGGCAGTTTGGATGCTCACCTTACTAGACCTGGATGGAGGTGGGTGGTCCTTGGTCTTCGCACAGGACTGATTGATCTTTGGGCTGACAAGGGAGAGGGACTTGATCGGGGGAGGCGGACGGAAATGGGAGGCGGTGGCGGGGAGGAGGCAGAAATCTTTAACAAATAAATAAATAAATAAATAAATAAATAAATAAAAGAAATAAACAGTACATACATAAAAAACAATGTAGATCGCCTGGGGAGAGGTGTTTGCAGAAGGTGATGACTAAGTTGCAGGTGCTGCCCTAGCTGGGCAGAGAATATTAATGAGGTATCCACCTCAGGCGGGGATTAAGAGATGTTTGATACAATAAACACAGGTAGATCTTCAGAATAGAGAGAAGCCTGAGATGCCCTTCCATGATGATGGTGTAAGCTGTGTCTGGTTATTCCTTGTGCCTCTTTACCAGTCCAGTTAGGGAAAATAGTTTTCTATGTTGGGGCCCACAGACCCTGACAACCTATAGAAGTAAAATATAGACAGAATGACCTTTTACACTGTTTCCTCTTTCTTGTTTAAATAAAATAAAGGTTTTAACTTTAACATAGTAAAATTACATATAACAAAACAGGTATCAATCAAGAAGTACAGTTACCATATTTGTATCTATTTTTTATCATAACTAAGGAAAATATAACTGTCTATTCTTTAACTCCATCAAAGACTCCAGAAGGATATAATATTACCTAAGTCAACAGTAAGTGCACTGTAAGTGACTTCCAAAACTCTAGAATTGACATAGACATCTTGCTGCCTAGAAAGTTACTCAAAGTTCTTCTATAGCATTGGGACATCCATATTAAGCCTATAGGTCCATGGTATCTGTCAGACATTTCCATGAAGCAGGAAATTTGAAGATCTGTTCTGCCTTTTAATGGCAATGTTCATCAGTTGTTTTCTTCTGTATCCTGTGGAATGTCTGGCAGTTTCTTCTGTAAAGGACCATCCCATCTTTTGGAAAGTTTAGCAGTCACTTTTTTGTCAGTCCTGCATGTCCAGTTTATACAGCATATCATAAAGCAATCCAGGCAAGAGCAGTTTCTTTCCCAAATTGCTAGCCTTTTCACACTGAAAGCAAATTCCGTAATTAGTTTCTTCAATGCCCATCAACCTCTCTGAAGTAACTGGTGATTGATGCTGTGAGAAACATCACTGTTGAGAAAATTCTAAGTTCTTAAGATATTTTAAACGCCATATTTTATATGTCTTTGAAGCATTGAAGATTATTTATCTAACTGAAATATATCTCTGTATACCTAGAAAACCTAACTAACATTACTGAAAGTTTGAATATTACAGATAACTGTCTATCTATTTGTATTTTAACTATACATTATACTTTTAATGAGCTGCACATATATATCTTAAAAGCAGAAATACATATACACAGTGTAACATATTGACCTTAAATTTGTATCAATAGACTAAGATCCATAGCAATGCAAAGTATTCATCTCTATCTCATATCCCTCTTTAAATGAAAACAAACATTTATAAACACTCATTTTGGGACTTTGGGCATAAGTTTTCTCTAAACTGTTTCCTGCTATTTGTTGTGTGAATTGTTTTTAGGGTTCATGGAGAACTTTCTAGGGGATCTTATTCCATCAAACCACATTAGCCTGGAAGGAATCCAGGTTCTCATCTTTTGTGGAAACAAAAGCAGAACCTCTTTTCCAAAGCAATATAGCCTTAGACCCAAATTTTGAAGTCAAGATGCCTTTAAAATATATATGTTGGTTTAGCTTAACAGTCCTGTGAATCAAATATCTCTCTACTTTCAAAAATTTCAAAGAAAACACAATAATATGCATAATCCAGACTCTCTATGAATAACCCATCTTTATGTGACTTGTTTTTCTAAAGGCCTTTAATCTATGACTGTCTTGTATTACTTTTACTGTCACTTTAAAAACTTTGTTTTATTTAAAACTATTTTTTATAACTGTCTATAGTTTTTTTCTTCTCTCTCCCAAGCCTATACACATTTTTTTAAAAGCACACCATGTCTTATTTAAAGGTCTTTTATGTCTAATCTATCCTATGTTGAATCTGAAATCATTTTCTTACAAAGAGCATTTAAAAATGGCAAGCAATATGATCATAGCAGCCCTGGATACTGACTCTGCCTCTCTCAGCATTTAACATAGCGGAGGTACCTTTACCACCAGCTCTGGGACCACAGAGTAAGAGCCGTGTTCACCACCTCAACTCTGGGAAGCAGTTGGCCCATACTGCCCCCAAGTAACTAGTAGCATGCTGCCCACAAACCCCATCAAAGTACTCAGAATCCTGAAACACCCAGAGCTGGTGGTGCTTCCAGCATGAACCAGGAAGCCATCTCTCAAAGAAACCGCTCAGTTTTTACTGTTAATGCTGAGTCAGAAAGTCTTGTTTTAAAAGGAACTGTGCCTCTCCTCAGCTCCAGCAAATAGAGCCTATCTGAAAAAAAAAATGTGGCTGTCAAGAGACTATGCTTTGCTTCCATTTTTGTTGGTATAGCGGACCTCTTTTTAAACTTTCTTGGGCTTTATGTGGATGTACATTGTTGAACATTTTGTAGGCAGAGACCGCTTGTTTCTTTCCTGGCTGTTCAAAACTGAATAACCATTGAATTCAAGGAAGACTTTAATTTCTTTCTTTATTTCTTCCTTTATCCAGGGGTGGTTCAGTAGTTGACTGTTCAGTTTCCATGAGTTTGAAGGCTTTCTGGGGGTAGAATTGTTGTTGAATTCTAACTTTATTCCATGGTGATCCGATAGTACACAGGTGGTTACTACAGTTTTTTGTATCTATGGATGTTTGCTTTGTTACCAATTATGTGATCAATTTTGATCATCAAGGTTCCATGAGATGCTGAGAAGAAGGTATATTCTTTTCTGTTTGGGTGGAATCTTCTATAGATGTCTGTTAAGTCCATTTGGTTCATTACATCTGTTAGTTCTCTTGTTTCTATGTTAAGTTTCTGTCTGGTTGACCTGTACATTGGTGAGAGAGGAGTGTTGAAATCTTCTACTATTAGAGTGTGGGGTTTGATGTAGCCATACTGACGAATATCTTGCATATCACCCTAGAACCTTCATCTGGCGATGGATGGAGATAGAAACAGAGACCCACATTGGAGCACTAGACTGAGCTCCCAAGGTCCAGATAAAGAGCAGAAGGAGGGAGAACATGAGCAAGGAAGTCAGAACCGTGAGGGGTGCGTCCACCCACTGAGACGGTGGGACTGATCTAATGGGAGATCACCAAGGCCAGCTGGACTGGGACTGAACAAGCATGTGATCAAACCAGACTCTATAAATGTGGTTGACAATGAGGGCAGATTGAGAAGCCAATGATAATGACACCGGGTTTTGATTCTACTGCATGTACTGGCTTTTTGGTAGCCTAGTCTGTTTGGATGCACACCTTCCTAGACCTGGATGGAGGGGAGAGGGCCTTGGACTTCCCACAGGGCAGGGCACCCTGACTTCTCTTAGGACTGGAGAGGGAGGGGGAGGGGGAGTGGGGGGAGTGGGAGGGAAATGGGAGGATGGGAGGAGGTGGAATTTTTAATAAATAAATAAATTTAAAAATACCTGAATAATCACACAGAAACTATTTTAACTACAATACTTTTGGCCGATGGCTCAAGTGTATTTCTAGATAGCTCTTATATCTTAAATTATCCCATTTCTATTAATCTATGCATTACCACAAGGCTGTGGCTTACCAGATAAAGTTTTGGGAGTGTTCTTCTTCTTCAGCAGCTATATGGCGTTTCCCTGACTCTGCCTACTTTCTCTCTCTCTCTCTCTCTCTCTCTCTCTCTCTCTCTCTCTCTCTGTTCAGATTTACTACCTGGATTCATTCTGCTAAGCCACTGGCCAAAGTAGCTTCTTTATTAACTAATGGTAATAAAACGTATTCACAGCATACAGAAGAGAATCCCACATCAACACCCCTTCATAAATATGCAAATAAATGCAAATGTAAGACAAAACAAAAGTCTGTATTTATTCATGGCAAATCTGTTAACTCTCCTAGAACATAGTTACTCAGGCCCACATGCATACATTCAGAAGTTTGAGGCACGAATATTATCAGGGTTGGTTGGATATGTCATGAGTTCTAAGTCAACCTGAACTACAAAGTAAGACTGTCTCAAGTGAGCAAACAAACAAAAAAGACTCCTTTGATAGAGATGAATGGGAACTGGTAATAAGATAAAATTCTACTTTTTAAAATTTTTTGGAAATTTCTTGGTATTAATTGACCTCTAACTCAGACTAGTGCTACAAATGGGTGCGTGCTATGTGGTCATCCACTGGGGCATGAGTAACCTACTAGTGGCCATATCCCCAAGCATGAATGAAAAATCAAAAAGACACCATGAAATTGGGAAGAAGATGATGTGGAGACTGTAGAGGAAGGAGTGGGGAGGTAGTGGTGGATGGATATTGAAACAAAACTTTTAAAGAATAAGCATGATCCAGAACAACAAATCATCTAATAAACGATAACACCTATAATGACTTAACATGCCCAGTAATAAACATAAAGATACATAAGTTCTACTTAATGAAAACTATAAATTATCAAGAGAAATTAATCCTTAATGGGAGCTGGAGAAATGGTTCAGCTATTATGAGTGATTACCTCTCTTACATAGAACCAAAGTTCAGTCCCTAGTATCCACTTCTCTTTGCAAACAATGTAGCCATTTGAAAGAAAATGGGACCAAAAGGGAGTGGTATTATTAGAAGTGTGGCTTTGTGGAGTAGGAGTGGCCTTGTAGGAGAAAGTGTGTCACTATGGGGGTGGACTTTGAGGTCTCCTTCTCCAGCACCATGTCTGCCTGCATGCCTCCATGTACCACCATGATAATGATAGATTAAATCTCTGAAACTGTAAGCCAGCCAATTAAAAATGTTTTCCTTTATAGGAATTGTTATGGTCAAGGTGTCTCTTCACAGCAATAGAAACTTTAACTAAGACAGAAGTTGGTACCAGGAACTGAGGCATTGCTGTTATTGGCCTGACCATGGTTTTATTTTTGGAGGAATTTGGACTTTGATACTTTGGGTTAGGGAACCAATGGAATGCTTTAAGCACTGCTTACTGGGCCATACTGGCAGGAGCATGGGCGATTTGAACTGTGAAGGCCTGGCTCAATAGGTTTCAGAGGGGAAGAATTTTAGTTCGTTGTCTAGAGATTGCTCTTGTGATATTTTGGTGAAGAATGTGGCTTCTTTTTGCCCTTGTAAGAAGAGTCTGCCTGAGGATAAAGTGAGAAGATTTAGATGAACTGGACTGGCAGAGAAAAATCTCAAAACAGCCTAGTATAGACTCTGTTGTGTGGTTATTAGTGTTATCTCAAATGAAGATATATAGTGAAAAGGAGAAAGCTGAATGAGAAAAAAATATGAAATGTACACTTTGAGGAGGAAAGGGGTACCGGGAAGTGGAATGGAGTTAAGTCCTGTGTTCAAGGAGACAAACAGATTAAGAAATGGAATAAAAGGAGTGTGAATCTCAGAGCAAGATGACCCAGCTAAGTTTCCAACTTGTGAAATGAATTAACGGAATCCTTAGAGTCAGGTCTGGTGATGCATGCTTAGCACTAGGAAGACAAGGGCTAGCAGATCTCTCAGTTTGAGGTCAGCGTGATCAATGAGTGAGTTCCAGAACATCCAAGCTTAGGCAGTGAAGGAAATCATGGGAACAGAACGCTGGTGTAGGTGTATTTGTAAAACAGGGCAATGTTCCAGCCCCAGCAAGCAGCAAAACTTGACAGCTTCAGCTACATGGTTTTGGCTTTAGAGCCAAGGTTAGAACAAAGGGACTTTGAAATATTCCTCTACAACCTCTACAAGCACATGCCAGGGGTGTCCTTGAATGGGGGACTAGAGAGTCCATTGTGTAAAGCTATGCAGGTGAATCCTTGATTTCCTTGGAGAACCCAAGATGTTGGAGATGCCAGAGCTGAGGGATACCTGCTGATGAGAGCTGCTAATAGGGAGTGGAACCAGCCCCAGACAAAGAAACAAAGGTGTTGCAGTCAACAAAACTGAAAGGAGTTGGAGATCTGAGGAGAGTTTTGACATCATATATAGAGATGCAGAGTTGGAGTTTGAACAGCTCATTTTCAGGATTGCTTTCGTCCAGTATTTCCTCATTATGCTCCCCTATCTACATTTTGGAATGGCAAAGTATATCTGTGCCATTATATGTTGAAAGTATGTGATCTACTTTTTCTCTTTGATTTTGCAAGGATTTCAGTTAAGTGATTGTATAAATCTCAGAAGAGATTTTAAAATTTAGACTATAAAGAAGTTTGAGCTGGGCGGTGGTGGCGCACGTCTTTAATCCCAGCACTCGGGAGGCAGAGGCAGGCTGATCTCTGGGAGTTCGAGGCCCGCCTGGTCTACAAGAGCTAGTTCCAGGACAGGCACCAAAGTTACAGAGAAACCCTGTCTCGAAAAACCAAAAAAAAAAAAAAAAAAGTTTGAAATTGTCACAAAATGGGTACTTTTGAGGTTTTTGAGGTTGGACTGAATGCAATTTTTTTTTTTTTACATTATAATATAGCTACAAGCCTTTGAGGGCCAGGGAGTGGAATGTTGTGGTTTGAAAAAAAAAGGCTCCTAAAGGGAGAAGTGCTATTAGGAAGCGTGGTTTTTTTTGGAGTAGGTATCACATTGTAGAAAGGCATGTGTTATTTTGGGGGTGGGCTTTGAGGATTCCTTTGCTCAAGCTACTCCCAGTGAGAAAGACCACTTCCTCTTACCTGTGGGTCAATATGTAGAATTCTCAGATCCTTCTCTTGCACCATTCTGTCTGCTGCATGCCTCTGTGTCCTACCACGATGATAATGGACTAAACCTCTGAAACTGTAAACCAGTGAGCTAAATGGTTTTCTTTATAAGGGTTGCTATGGCCATGGTGTCCAATCACAACAATAGAAACCCTATCTGAAACAGACACCCATAACTCCAGCTCCAAGGAACATGATGTCTTCTTTTGACTTCCATGGTCACTGATGTGCACAGGTGCATTCTATCAAGCACACACGTTTGCAAAAATATAAATGAAAAATAAACCTCAAAAAACTATTTTTTTGTTGTTTCGATTTTTGAGGCAGGGCTTCTTGGTCTAGCCCTGGCTGTCTTGGTACTCATGGTGTAGACCAGAATGGCCTTGAACTCAGAGATCTGTCTGCTACTCCCTTCCAAATGCTGAGATTAAAGGTGTATGCAACCACCACCCATCAAAAACTATTTTTTTTAAAAAAAGAAATGAATCCTAAACAAGTGGATTATTCAAGTTCCTAGAAAAATTACAACAAAGACATTGATTTTTCTCCAAATTGTCCAATGGGTTCATTAAAAGTCTTATTACCATTTTTAGAAGTTCTGTGGGAGCTAACAGCAATTTGAAAGTGTATATGGTAATCATCAAGTGCAGGAATGGCCTGGTCAGTCTAAACAAAAGCATAAAGTGTGATCATTTATTCAGTAGATATATTCACCTATTATGAAACTGCAATACTAACTACAGTGACAAATGCAGAAAGACAAGCAAACCGGTGTTGAGAGTGAAGAATGGAGAGACTTGTGTTGTACAGTGATGTGTTGAAGAGGCAGCTTTGCAAGCAGCATGCAAAACATGACTTTGTCTGCAGATGCAGGGCCACCTAGGATATGACTGAATATTGAGTCCTTACAGAGCAGCAACATGAAAGAATTTTATCTATTCTCACATGAATGAATCTCACAATCATAATGTTGAATGAAGGATAGCAGAATAAAACAATATATGTCTTGAGATTATCTCTGACATGTTTAAACACCTTCAACACCAAGCTTTGGCAGTCAGAATCCTCCATGTTAGAAAGGCTAAGGCCTTCTCCTGGCTGCCCAGTGGTGTAGACTTGGATGATAGCAACGTTGTTGTCCACTTGGTGTTAATTCAATGAAACAGAGGTTTACTTTATTTTGTGAGGTGTAATATTGCTACAGAATATTTTCTTAGGATGGAAACCACTTTTGTTTTGATGTCAGCAAAATTTGCTTTGCAATCCCAGAAACAGTATTGTCATACACTTTGTACATTCTTCAAAGGGAAGAACCACTGGCCTCAGTTTACCCTTCTCTAAGGACCGTGGCAGTCCTTCCCAACTATCCCCTGCTAAAGCAGTCTGTTTCTAATGTCAGGACCTGTATTTTGAATATATGCAAGAGGTTCCTTCCTGCTGTGCTTAATTTTCAAGTCCAGTGTTGTTGCAAAAAGAGATGCAACATGACATCCCGTGCACAGGGCAAGTATGGTTTTCATCGGGGCAGCTCCTCTTGTAAACCGGTCTTGCATTTCCTCATCAGGCAGGTGAGCTACACATTTCTAAATGGTTTCACTTTAATCTGCTAATAGAAAATTTAGTTACTTCTAAAATTGACTAATTTTTGCATATAGTACCAAAAGTGTCCCGGTGAAACAAACAAAAAAGTACAGTATTTAATTCTAGCTTGTGGTAAAAGGAATATTTATTAAACTGATAATGTTAAAGGCCTTGTGGTATTTCAGTTTTAATTCCCATTTTAAACTACTTTAATGATTGTAATCATAATTTAAGCAGAAATGTCAAATCTTTTTAAAGTTTCTGATAATTTACATAAATAAAAATAACATTCTATGCATCTAAAATACTAATTTGTTCAGGGAACAAGATAAATATCAGGTTTTCCTTTCATTGATTATGTAGCTATCAGAACTGTGACATGACCTGCCTCTATAAAAAAACAAATAAATTGAACAGATTATTAAGTAGGTAGGCCTAGGCAATCATTATTAAATTGGGGATGTGACCTGCCTTGAAAAATAGGCCATTAAGGTGTGGAGCAAAGTTTTACATAGTTAAGAAGCTTCCAGACACAAATCTTCCACTTCCTGTTTTCAGTAGTCAAATGTCTATTCCTCCTCTGATTTTTGGTTATCATAAGAGGAAATACATTTTCTTTGTATTTTAACCAGCACGTGTAAGTTCATAGTATAGGGTGTGGAAAATAAATTACTATTTGAATGTTTCAAAGCTTGTTTGGCTCTGGCAAACTTACCTCTCTTCCTTGCCATGATCCTTCCCTCACCACCTCCATTTCCATAATTTCAGAAACTCAGGGAGAAGATGCAAGGCTCTTCCTGCTGTAGCAGCCTGGTAAGGGAGGGAAGAAGGCTCAAGACTTGGTAAACAGTGACACATGAAGCAGGAAAGGAGTTTAGAGCCTGGGGGCAGTTAAGGGGTGCTAGCACCAGTCCCTTGGATTCATATGAAGATGTCTTCTGGTGAAATAGAACCACCATTCCAGTGTAGAACCCAATAGCTGATGTGATGTCTGGGGAATAAGAGTTACCACACACAGAGACTTCCCAGGCCAGCTGGATGGCATAATGCATTGGGGACCCAACTGGGCATCCACCTGACAGAAAGCAATGACATTCTCTGCTCATGGTTTACTTATTTAGTAACTAGCACTAAGGGGAGGATTTCTGCTTCATTTGCACACACCTGAACCTTCTTTACAGACTATACCATTCTCTTTCCTTTGCATTAGCATTCTTGTTTGTTTTCCTTCTCTTTACAAAATATACCTCAATAGTCACCGCAGAGCAAACAGCACTGCCATCCAGGACAAAAGGACTCTTTTCCATGTGCGGACCTAATTTGCCTACAGTCTGGTGTTCTGTTAGCAGTGATGCATTAGAAAGCCATGAAGAATGAAGCCAAGCACATGCCACCTCTAGCTGCCTGCATGCGGATTTTAGATCCATCACTTTCTCTACCACACTCATTATCAAGTTGTCTCAATTCTGTTTTCTTCTTTCAGATTTCATTCTTGCTATTCATTTTGGACTCCCACCAGCATTTCAAAGCCTTCCCATATAATTTTACTCTTCCAACCATTCTTTAGTTAGGGTAATGTTTTGATCCTTTTGTCTTTAAAATCCTCACTCTGTGTAAGTGCAAACTAACTCAGAGGGCCCCCTAGCCCTCTGAGGTTTGAATGAACATCTACTTAACTTTCTCTGTGCATCGATCCCTTGTGTTTCCCTCCATGTCCATGGTCTCTGGTTCTCAGCAACCCTGGGGCCATTCCATTAGCAGTTGTTTGAGGTGAACTCTTCTTGTGTCTTCCTGTTTGGCTCTTTCAGACTCATTTCCCACGTGAAAATGCACATTACCCCTTCTGTGAAATGACCACGTTTTCTCACCTTTCCTACTTTCTGCTGTGTCCTTCTGGGTCAGGCCCTTTCTGAGACTTCTTTCATCTCTTTTACACTTTGTAAACTTTCAGTGACACTTTCTCGGAGGTGACTATTCCAGTGAGTTAATAGACTCCCATAGACTTCTCATTTGTTTGTTTTTGTTTTTGAATATAGGGTTTCTCTTCATAGGTTTGGAGCCTGTCCCAAATCTCTCTCTATAGACCAGGCTGGCCTCAAACTCACAGAGATCCATCTGCCTCTGTGTCCTGAGTACTGTGATTAAAGTTATTCACCACCATGCAGTTGCTCCTTGTTTGTTTTTCTTTACTTTTCTTTATTATTTTATTTAATTTTTTAAAAACAGACTTTTTAAATTTTACATACCAATCCGAGTTCCCTCTCTCTACCCTCCTACTGCTCCCCCATTCATTCTACAAAGAGGGTGAGGCCTCCCATGGGGAGTCGACAAAGTCTGTCACCTCACTTGCGGCAGGACCAAGATCGATACACAGATTAATAGAAATGGGTTAATTTAACATATAAGTGTTAGGTAGAAATACGCTTAAGCTATTAGCCAAAAAGTATTGCAATTAATATAGTTTCTGTGTGTTTATTTCTTGTCTGCGCAGCTGGGAAACAAACAAGAATGCCTCTGTCAACGATGGGATTGTTCCTACTCTTTTCTTTATTGAGATTTTCATTTTTATTTTCCGTGTACAGATGTTTTTCCTGTGTGTATGTTTGAGCACCATGTGAATACAGCACCCAAGGATGCAAGAAGAGGGTGTTACATCTTTTGGAACTGGATTTACTGATGGTTGTGAATTGCTATGTGGGTTTGGGGAACCAAAACCAGGTCTTATGGAAGAGCAGCCAGTGCTCTTATCCACTAAGTCAAATCTCCATCCCCATGATTGTGGTAAGTGTTCATTTGTCAGTGTTCATATCAAAAGTAAGCAATTTCTTTGGGATGTTGCCCTTTCTGTCTACCTGGAGCACAGCAGTAGATGTCAGGCTTTGTTTGCCTTCAGGACTAAAGAGAGAAAAGTGTCTGTTATCATAGCATGTTTGGTGGGTGTATTATTTACTTTTCTTTTTAAGATTATATTTATTTATTTTTGTATGTTTACATGTATATTTGTATCATGATGTGCTTATGGAAATCAGATGACAATTGAAGGAGTTCAATCTCTCCCTCTACCATGTGAATTCCAGTACTGAACTCAGATTCTCAGACTTAGCAGCATACACCCCTATCCACTGAGCCATCTACCCATACCTCTTCTGTGCCCCATGCTGGACCTTCTTAGCCAGGATTCGGCAGTTTGCAGCCTGTGGGTTACTCGAAACTTACTGCACCTAGTGTGAATTTGATGGATTTGTGACATCCTGAAAATGCGTACATTTACCTAGTAAGTACAAGGCCCTGGGTTTAGCCTCTGAAAAATAAAAACAAAAGCATCTACGTTACATCATCATGAACATATTACAAATGTGAATATATCAATTAACTGATGAAGCAAAACGAATACCTGCCTCCCAATGATACCATGGCACAGAGCTTATCTTATCAGTACCTTCATAAAGAAAGCTGTGCTGTTTTGAAGTCACCAAAGGCAATTCTTTACAATTTTCATCTTTCAAAACCTTTGCGGCTTTAGAATAAACTCCCCATAACCATCTCAGTTGCATTTTGCAGAAAATGCATATTGGAAGCAGTGGTACACTATAATCCCCAGCACGGACCACTGCAGTTGTTTCAGGGAGTAAGATGAGGATGTGCTTATCAGATGGCCTTAACTTTGAACAAAGTTAAAAAGCCTGGCAGCATCCTACCCCCTGCCCAAACAGTGTGCTGGTGGACTAAAAAAAAAATACAGCTTTGCTACTTGAACCGTGGCTTGTAATCCACTCTGTTAGCCATAGCAAGTGTTCATCATTATTTTAAAAGCTAGAGAGTGTTGGGGGCGGGGGGAGGGAGTGAAATATCTGCTTCAAGCATTTTTTTTCCAAAAATAAAAAGAGAAAAGAAGGGAAGACACAAAAACTAATATTCCAGTGCATTCTTCACTCTGAAGTTCAGCTTCACAATCGCCTAATTGTTCATCAGCCTCACAAAGGATGCCTTTTGTTTTCTGCAGGCACTTAGAGATGACTAAGTGTCACTTAGCCAATTGCCAGAACAAAGAAGTCAATTTATGGATCACATTTTCTCTGTTTCGTTATTCTTGAAAATAATTCACTTTATTGGTTTAGTGTTCTGGAAAGGTGAGGGATTGACAGCCCGGGGTACAGAAATATCATCCCAAAGATTCAGATTGCACACACACATTTCTGATTTGAACAAGAGGTGAAAAGGTAACCCTCATCATTTTCTCTAGGTGGAGAACTACTCTAAAATTGCAGCGATACTCCAAACTCCTGACTTCATCCAAGCAGGATGACACTCACTTAAGGTCATATGTCCACATATTCTTTCCACATTATCCTTGCTGATCAATTAAGCTACTGTTCCATCATATCTTTGTAATTATGTAAAGTAATAGCTTAGCATTACAGCATAAAAATATTAAAGAACACATAGTTTTTGTTTAAATAAATACAATGTTACCATTAGAAAAAGTTAGAAATATACAAAATAAGGTAAGATTTATGTTACCTACAGTTTTACAGAACAATATAGTGTCTTTTCCTTGATATCATCAAGATTTTTATGTACATGTCTGTAAATATATAAACAAATTATAGCCCCCTTTAACATTGTATAGCATTATTTGCATACAAGCATTTACAGAGCTCATCTTAAGAGTTTTCTAAATTGAGTTTTAAATCTTTAAATTATTCTCCACACATGGGTATATCGTTGTTTACAAAACCAGTTCAATTATATTGGGCAATTAAATTATTTACAATGGTGTGGTTATTGCAATAGCCCTGGAATGAGCTGCCCTGGGTATATTTTTCTATGCATTTCTGCTTATTCATTACGGATAATTTCTTGTGCTGAGTTTATTTTACTTACAGTATGAAGGCAAGTAACTTTTCAAACTTTGTAATTTACTATCCTGTTAATAGGAAGATTTGTCTATTTTGTATTGATTATTGAATGTATTTTTTAAGACAGGTTCTTATGTAGTCTTTGCAGGCCTAAAATTGATAATACAGAACAGGTTAGCTTCAAATTTACAGAGATATGATTGGCCCTGCCTCCCATAATTAGATAATTGCAACATTTGGATGGTGAAAATATTAATTTAATAATCAATGATCACGGAAGTCTTAAAGGCATTTAATTTTTCTATAAGGTTCTATACAAAATTGCTTTTACCACCAAAGAAAGTGTTTCCTTATCATTATAAATTTTCATAATTTTACCTGTCCTTTACATATTGGTAATTCTATTAAGCAGCATTGTTACTCCAATCACCTCCAATCACCAAGCACATTACTTGAAAGAGTGAATTCACATAGCAATGTTTCCTTATCCTCCACAAAAGTTAACTCACTCTAGTGTATGATGATGCTCATTACCAAAGCAAACACGAACCATACCTTTCAAATTGAAAAATCTGGTGAAATATGGAGGAGTTTGGAGAGAAGAGGCACAAGCCTTTTATTCTCTTTTACTCAGTTGTTCAGAGTGATGTAGAACAAGAACTGCTGTCGAGCGCGTTCTCTGGTCGCGAGCAGAATCATCCCATTTTATTCAATCTAGTCTTTATTTCTTAATGCAAGAGGCTTTCTGTATGCAGAGTGAGCGCTGAAGTGAACACAGCCACAAACTGTGATTAGCAAAGCTGCTTGTTTAGCAGTTTCAAAGGGAACCAGCATGGCAATCAAACATGGAAAGAACAGATGGAAAACTTATTTTAGGACATACAACAATAACAGAGAAATTAGGGAGCAATTAAAACAGAAAAAAAATCAGCTTGGCTAAAATTGAATCCACAGTTATTTCAGCTCAGTTCTTAATTATGTTTCTTCTTAAACCAAGGTTTGAAATCAGAAGAATAAAATGTGAACGTTCTCTCAGCAAGAAAGGCACAACTCAGAGTGACAGGTAGTGATGCTCTAAACTGTCTTACAGACCTGAACGATTATTCGGTAGTAGCACTTAGTTTTCCATGGTCAAATCACTGGGAGCTATACTTAGATTATGAGTAAATAACAGGTGCAACTGCAGCTTGTATTTATCCTTGAACCTAAAAACGTTAGCTACTTTTAAAATTAAAATCTACTCACTTTTTAAATTTAATCATTCTTGTGTATGAGTTTCTCAGACATCTTTTACCTTCTATATTTTAAGTGGCCTTGAGAAGTAAAGCCCCCGTGAGTTATCACTTCAGGATTTGGGTGAAAAATACCAGTGCACAGGGTCATTTCAGACATGGAGTAAATAATTCAAACAAAACATATGCACAGGAATAGCTCTAAATATGAATAAATTGTGGGATCAGGTAGAGGTGTCTCGAGATTCTTGAATCCTTGTGCTTATATTGCTGAAGCACGATTCAGAGATGTGCCTTGAGGAGAAAGGGCCAACGGAAGAGTGGTGATTTGCCAGTGTTGGGATGCTCAGATTTGGATATACCCCCCCCAAAAGCTTGTGTGCAAGGAATTCATCAAAAAGGTACTTCCAAGCAAAACCAAAAAAGAAGAGAAGCAAGATAGGGAAGGGACTGAAGCTGACCAAGTTTAATCATGAGTCCTGGAAAGAGTGGCTCCATCCTCATCCAAGGAGGGTTCTGGAGAATCGGTTTTCCTCTTTCATTCCAGTGTGGGACTTGGGACTACACCTTTAGGGAACCAAGCTGTAGCTTCATTAAATCAAGTTGTCAACACATGCCTCGTTGATCTCTTGAAGGAATGATGACATATTAAGTACTTCTGAGGTTCAGAGAATTTTTTTGAGTAAAGGTTGTATACAATTGAGAAAGTCTGTTCTATTGATACAGTTTTGTAAACCAAAGAAGTGAAAGCGCCAGTCCCCATGGACTGAGGTGTATGGAGAGGAGTGCCTTAGTAAATCTTGTTGTATTGCAATGTTACTTTTTTCAAGGGGCCAAAGAGAACAGCAGCAGGGTGAGTTTTTGCATTTGTCCTTTGTCAGTTTAGTGTGTTTTAAAATAAATTTATCCTTTAAAAATATTTAGATTTGGGGACGGAGAGATGGCTTAGCAATTAAGAGTATATACTACTCTTGCAGAAGACCTGAGTTTAGTTTCCAACACTCATGTCAAGTGATTTACAACCATCTGCAAAGCCAATTTCCAGTGAACTTTCTGGAATCTGTGGGCACTGCACTCACATGTGTCCATGCTCACACACAGACGCACTCTGCCACATTGAATAGAAATAAAAACAAAACCTTAAATAATGTTTAGATATACAAAAAGCTGTGAGGACCGTGCTGAGAATTCCCACACATCCTGCACTTCTTTTCCCTGCTACTAAACTTTTGCATTACATTAATTTAGAACAATTGATCATTCATAAATATCCTGCATATTCTATTTTGTGACGGCTATTTTTGGTTGTTAACTTGACTGCATCTGTAGTGAACTGTAATCCAGAAATAGGGTGGGGAGCACCCATGAGAGATATTTTCTACCTTTCAGGTAGAAAAGCGCAAGCCCTTCATCTGGATCGTGAGGTAGGAAGACACACCTTTAATTCAGATCTTCAGGAGGAAAGACAGTTTTCATCTGGGCCACACCTTCTGCTGGAAGCCAATGTAAGTACACAGAAGAAGGAAACTTTTGTTTTTTGCCTGCTTGTCTCACTTTACTATCACGTCCATTCTTTAACTAGCTTTAGAGTCTACTTTTTCAGGACGCTAGCATCTACTGAAGACCAGCCAAGGTTTCCAGTCTTGTGAACTGAGCAACTTCTGGGTCCTTGGACTTTCCATTCATAATCCACCATTGTTGCATTAGTAGGACCATAGCCTGTGATTCTTATAAATTGTATATATATATATATATATATATATATATATATATATATATGATTCATTTTATACGTTCTATAAGAGAACCCTGACTAATATATCTCTCATATGTGGATCCTAGCTTCAAATTTTTAATTTCAAATGTTGAACTTGGAGCACTTGTAGAAGCCAGGAAACATCACAGGAACCATTGAAGGGAATGAATGCCTAGTAGAACACAGGTAGTTTGAGGCAGAGAGGGAAAATACTGAGCGTAGAAAAGTTCAAGGGGCTTTATGCTCTCTGAGAAGTGGATGTGGCTAGGGTGAGGAGAAGGTGGAGAGAATGGGACGAGGAGAAGGAGTGAGAACTGGAATTGGTATGTGAAATAAAAAGATTGTTTTAATATAAAAAATATTTCTTAAAACCAGAAAGAGAGAGAGAACAAAGAAAGGGATCTTTCCTGATAGAGGGAGCCATTGTGGGGTTAGCAAGAAACATTGTACTAGGGAAATTCCCAGGAATCCATAAGGATGACCCCAGTGAAGAATCTAAGCAATAGTGGAGAGGGTGCCTTAACTGCCCTTCCCCTCTAAGCAGATTGATGACTACCTTAATTGTCATCATAGAATCTTTATTCAGTAACTGATGGAAGCAAATAAGCACTGGACTGAATTCCTGGAGTCCAGTCAGAGAGAGAGAGAGGAGCAATAATACAAACAAAGGGGTCAAGAAAATCATGTGGAAACCCACAGAGACAACTGACCCGAGCTAGTGGAGGCTCGTTGACTTTGGACTGTCTGCTGGGAACCTGAATAGGGTCAAACTAGGCCCTCTGAATGTGCGTGACAGTTGTGAGGCTTGGGCAGTCTGTGGGGTCACTGCAGTGGAACCAGAATTTATCTTAGCGCATGAGCTGGCATTTCGGAGCCCATTCCCTGTGGAGGGATACCTTACTCAGCCCGGACACAGGGAGGAGGGCCTTGGTCCTGCCTCGAGTGTTGTGACAGATTTTGTTCACTCCCCATGGGAGGTCTCACCCTCTCTGATGGGGAGTGGGGTGGGGGAAAGCTAGGGGAAGCTGGAGGAGAAGGGGGAACTGTGATTGTTATGTAAAATTAAAAAGATTGTTTTTAAAAAATAAAAAAAATAACAGCAACATAAGAATGAGCGTGGGAAACAGAGGTGGGCTGGGGAGAAGAGATCATGGGGCTGAGGGGTTAATCAAAGTGAAAGAAGTATGAGAAAATTGTAGCGAAACCCACCACTTTTTATTTCCATTAAAAATTAAGAGCTAAATATTAGATGAGAGATATTCTGTACCATGGATAATGCTGTTCTCGGAAGGTATTGTTTATCAGACAAAGAATCTCAAAGCCTGACTCTAATGATATACTCCCTCCAGCAAGGCCACCTCTCTTGAACCCTCCTAAATAGTAAAAATCAAATGGACTGAGTATTCAAATGCCTGAGAACATAGGGGACAATTTGTTCAGTGCACCAAAAATATCTTCTATGAGGTTTTGGTCAGAGAGACCTGAGAAGCCCTGAAACAATTTTGGTTATTTCCACTGCTCTTGGTTTCCATCAGAACTAGATGGTAAGAGTCTATTGCTAAAGGAATGGCACACTTTGGTTATATAAGACATACAGAAAGTAAGCCAGAAAATTCCTAACTGTGGCTAACGTTCACAGTTCCAGAAGATGATTTGAAGGTTACTATGGCAGATAAAGCATAAATGCTGTTATTTAGCTTTGATCTCTACAAACTACAATACCACCCTACCAGGCAGAGTGTTCTCACTGGTAGAATGTTGGCATGACCATTGTTGGGATAACTTACTGCTTGAAGCCTGCTCTGCCAAAAGAAATACATCCCTACTACTAGAAATCCAGTAAAAAAAAAAAAAAAAAAGCAAACAAGCAAGCAAACAAACAAAAACCAAAACAACTGAACAACTGTGAGTAGGGAATTCATAGACCCTAGATTGGATCCACTAATTCTGTTTAGTTGAATTGACATAGCACCAAACTGCCTTATTTATGTCTATACCCACAGATAATATTATTCTCACCATTAATCATAGAAACTTTTTATTGTAGTGAATGGCAATGAATAGAGACTCACGGCTGCTCAAATTGGTGAGAATAAATGGCAGTTTTGAGCACATCCTAAAGCTGGACACTTACATTATATCTTTTGAAGTTCGGAGAACACTGTATATCAGGGAGTTGGAAGCATAGGCGCTGGGAGGAAGAAAGAGGAATAAAAGATGATGTTGTCCATGTATGACACAACCATTGCAAACATATCTCACAGCAGCTTCAGTTGCCTGGGACTTCACAAGATGGTCTGTCGTTAGCCAGTCATGGTTCAGTGATGAGTCACGAGGACCTACTCCAGCTCCCTGTTGAACTATTGGCGACTGATAGATTCTTGTGAGGGACAGTCATTGCCTGAACTGTGCCATGCAGTGAGTTTACCAGGCTCCAAACTTGAGACCACACAAATGGTATTCGTTTAAGTCAGTGGGACGTAGAACAGTAACAACAAGGTGTGAGTCTGGGAAAGAGATCTGTAGGGAAAGAGTGGGTTTAACAGGAATTGGTGTGAGATAAGAGGATCAGGGTGAGAGGAAGCAATATACTGTAAGCATATATGAATTAAAAATTATAAAATATTAAATTTGACTTCAATGCATATAGGGAAATTTTGAGGCTTTCAACCTGGAAGAACTTGCCTATGGGGTGAATAAAGACAAGAGAGTTTAGGGTAAAACATTAAGAAAATCCAATACACAATAAAGACATAGAAAAAAAAGAGGCTACCTTTGAAGGGGGTTGACAGTTGGGGCAGACTGAGGGGCCACTGATAGTGACACTGGGGTGTGTCTCTACTGCGTGTACCAGTTTCTTGGGATCCAATTCCCTTTGGATGTAAACCTTGCTCAACCTAGATGTAGTAGGGAGGGCCTTGGACTTTCCACAGGGGGTACATGGCCCTCTCTTAGGATTGGCGGGGGTGTGTGAGAGGGTCTGCAGAGGGGAGGGAGGAGAGTATCAGGAAGGGAGGGAGGGGGAATTTGGATTGGTAATTTAAGTAATAATATAATAAATTACTTTAAAAAAAGAAAAGTAGAGAATGGCTAGAAATGTTGACGAAAACAAGGAAATTTCAGTGTTAAATAAACAAATGTAAGAATTTAATGTAAGAAGAGAAGTCAAGGTTATCAAATACTCTAGAAAGATCAGACAACGAAAGGTCCAGTGGATTTCAAATAGAAAGATCACTTTATACAGGCTATCAAGCAGAAAACTCACCAAAAGTGGATGCATTTTGTATTTTAAAAGAAGGTGCTCTTGTGATGTAAATAAAGACAGCAAATGATTTTTCTAAAACTTTCTTATGCTAGTGTTCAACGAAAATAAGACAAAATCACATTTATTTTATTTCAATTACATTTTTTGTTTATTTCTTTTTTGTGCATGTATGTGTTTGTGGTGGGGGCCCATGTGGCACAGGAAGGAGTGAAGGTCAAAGGAAGTCAATTCTTGCCTTCAACCATGAGGGTTTTGCAGGTGAACTTAGGTCATTAGGTTTGGAGACAAATGCCTTTGGGTTGTGTGTCAGATCGTCAGCCCCAAACTACTTCAAACAGGAGTGCATTCTTTCAAGGTTAACATTCCTAGTTGTATCCTGCCCTAGTCTGCATCAGGGGACAGATAAAGATGCAAGACTCTATTAGTCATTGTTGATTATATCTCAGTAAGTACTTTAAAACATATGATCCCATCCAAGTTTCCCAAGTGTCCTGCTAGTTTTATGTTGACTTGACACAAGTTAAGAATCATTTCAGAAGAGAAGTTCTCAGTTGAGAAGATATCTTCATAAGTTTGGCCTGTAGACGGGTCTGTAGTGTGTTTTCTTAATTAGTGCTTGGTGTGAAGAGCCTAGTCCATGGTGGTGGTGGCACCTCTGGACTTTAAGAAAGCAGACTCAGCAAGGAATGGAGAGCAAGTCAATAAGCAGTATCAGTTCTTGCCTCTAGGGTCCTGCCTTGAATTCCTGTCCTGACTTCCATGGATGATGGACTACAAGCTGTAAGATGAAATAAACCCTTTCTTCCCCAAGTTGTTTTTGATTATTTTATTTTATTTTGACACATCAGTGGAAATCCCAAGACAGTTCCCAGTTTGGACTGTGGTGAAATAAGTGGATATCTCCATGAAAATGTAATAATCAATACATGTAAAGGTTATTTTCCATCTGCCAGTATTTGTAATAGTCTGGAAGTCATGTAGACTACAAGAGACAATTTGTTTTCCTCCTTTACTCTTCCATCTATCTTCTCCCTACTTGTGCCATTTGGCATTACACTACCTTGAACTTTCTTAATTTTTATGTACACATTTTATCCATAGAATTTCTGGCAGCTATTTTAATATTTTTGTTTTGCTTTTCATAGCTTCCAGTTCCTAATTAATACTTACAAATCCTGCTTTTGATTGCAAGAACACAGGAAGCACAGTTGTTTTACAGACTGTGCCTGATAATTCCTTTAACCTTCAGATCGGCTTTTCTGTTGTGATAGTTGTTTGTGTTGTCTTTCTCCTTTTCTTTGACAGCATTCAGGTCATTGCATTTTACACTTATCTGTAGAAATAGCTTGAGTCTTAGTTTGGTTGTCTCTCTTCAGGGGTAATTGGATGCTCCTCTTACCCAGCATGTTTAGGCATAGGCAAAATAAGTTTCCTTAAGTGAGATTCAAAGTCTGGAATTTCACAACCCAGATGATTTACGGCATGACTTCTGTGGTGCTTACAAACACTGGGTTGCATTCTGTCTGTCCCCACTCTGAGTGTACACTGCTAAGGTCTGAGACTGAGGCAGTTTATCCAACAAGAACTCCGCTAAGTCAAGATCCAAGCTCTTGACTCTGGTTTTGTTGCTCTGGATCATTTGAAAATGAAAATTTCACTTCTTCGTCTTCCTTCTCTATCTGAAAATCACTCCCAAAATGGAACTGCCTCAAAGACTGTTTTCCAAGTCCTCCTCTATCTTGATATAATTGTGCTTCACTGTCACCTTGAACCCTTTCATTGTTTTTTTGGAGAATGACAAGTTTTGTGAACTTCCAAGTTTTACAGTTTGTAGTTTCTTCTTTAAGAAAAATAAATACAAAACTAGATATTGGGTCTTAAGGGGCAGAAAACAAAGAGAATGCCCATCTCAACTTCATTGGCTTCATGATCACTCCTCTCCTGATTGACTTCATCCACTTTTTTGGTTGTAAGTACCTACTGTTTTTTTTCTTCACTCACTTTTTTGGTTGTAAGTAACTACCGTTTTTTTTTTTTTTTTTAATCAAAAGTGGAAGGCAGCATATTTTGTCTTCTAAAGCATATTGCCTATTCATTAGGCAGTGCGTTTATTGCTGAGGAGCAGCAGAACTAACAGAGACTAGCTCTTCTTGTTCACACGCATCTGCTCTTTGAACAGAACATTGGATAAAATCAACCACATTATTTCTATAGTTATTTATATCTCACTCTTCTTTTCATATAAATAAGATTCATTGATTCTGCAGAAGTTAAATGTGTATGGGTCGAAACTCCATTACTCTGATTTTTTTCTTTTGAGGGCTTCTTTTTTTATAGTTACTAATGCATATTAATTGTGCACATTAATAGACCTCACAGTTCCATTTCCATACATACGTATCTGTTCATACTCACTCTCTCTGTGACCCTCTCTTACCCCTCTCTCTCCATTGCCCTTATTTTACCCTGGTAGTTCATCTATTATTTTTATCCTGGACCTTTTATTTCTATCTCTAGAATTCACATAGGAGGAAAACTTGTCATTCTTCTTTTTTGTGTGTGTCCGGCTTATTTCACTTTAGACTGTCCATTTTGAGATCATGAGTTATTTTTAAATGTCTTTTAAATTTTCAGGTGAGCACATATTTGAGGTATCTTTTTATGCTGGCTGTTAGGTTTATTGCCATTTTGCTAAAAGTATAATCTTCATTGCTAGATTATTTTGTTGTTGTTAGAACTGTTGAGATTATGTTGAAATCAAATGGCTAATTTTTAATGCATGTGACTGTAAGTCTTATTTTATGTGGTTAGCAGGAAGATTGCTATAAAATACTTAAAGATTAAAACTACCAATTTTCAGAGATAATGATAAGGAGGAGGTGTTTATAGTGGTTAAGAGTGTGGAATTTACAGATAGAATGCCTGCATTAGAAGCCACAGTCCCTGTGGAGACCTCTTTGAGCACCTGGCTCTTTGTTTATAAAGTAAAGACAGTAACTTTGCCTACCACGTATGACTGTGGAAATTACATGATGTGTTCAGACACGGAACATGAAAAGTATATTATTACAATATGGGAAATATATTTCAAGACAAAGGGGATTAAAAGGAATAATAAAGGGTACTTATAAAAAGTACAAATTGCCGGTAACACTTTTCAAAATGCAAATACTAAAAGAACAAATACGAGAGACATGTAAACCTAAATCCAACAGATAATTCATATGGAGAGATTTGCGAGGCACAGATAACTCTCCCAGATACATAAGAACTCCATCTTATTTAAACATTAAATGCGTTTCATTTCGTCTCTTAATTCACCTTTTCTTTAAACATACTCCTGATTCATTCCAAAGCTAAGCTACAGGTCTGTTTGTGATATCACAGGATGGAAACTTGCTGTATTAACAGTGGGATTTGAAAGGTAAGGTTTTACAGCAAGAGATGTCCTTATAACCTTATAGATTCCTAACAACCTGTCAGTTGCAGGTTTACCTCACATGTCCGCAGAGGACACACAAGTTCATATTTACTAAATACCGGGATTCTGGTTGTGTTAGAGAGAAACATCCTGTGAAAAGATAATTTAAGTCCCCTGTACTTCATCCTGGTGAGATTCAAGAGGCAAAAAGAAAAATAGAAAAGGACAGTCCAGCAGGGAGATCTGCGTTCTGTAATGGGAGGACAGTCCTGCTGGGGGACCTGTGTTCTGTAATAGGGGGACAGTCTCACTGGGTGACCTGTGTTCTGTAATAGAGGGACAGTCCTGCTGGGGCACCTGTGTTCTGTAATAGAGGGACAGTCTCACTGGGTGACCTGTGTTCTGTAATAGGGGCACAGTCCTGCTGGGGGACCTGTGTTCTGTAATAGGGCACAGTCCAGCTGGGAGGATCTGTGATCCTCAATAGAGACATCAGAGTGTCCACTGGGGAACAAGAACATGTCAGATAGAAGGTATATCTAGAGCACAACCTTGTTAGGACTTGGGAGCGATGCTGCCTGGAAGGGTCTTCTTGGAATCTTCACTTCTTCAAGTCCCCTACAGTGTGGCTGGGACTGGAACTCTCTCAGACACTGAAGGCAAGACTTGAAAGCAGTAATTTTGGAGCAAGCATTAGGATCCATGTATTTGGGATTCCTGATATTTATTTTATATATTTTTACTTAAAAATTTCCACCTCCTCCCCTCTTCCCATTTCCTTCTCCTTCTCCCCTCCCTTTCCCTCTCCAGTCCAAAGAGCAGTCAGGGTTCCCTGCCCTGTGGTCAGTCCAAGGTCCTCCCCCCTCCATCCAGGTCTAGGAAGGTGAGCATCCAAACAGACTGGGCTCCCACAAAGCCAGTACATGCAGTAGGATCAAAACCCAGTGCCATTGTCCTTGGCTTTTCAGTCAGCCCTCCTTGTCCGACACATTCAGAGGCTGGTTTGATCATATGCTCCATCAGTCCCAGTCCAGCTTGCTTTTCCTGATATTTTAAATCTGTAGGATGCTTTAATAGAGTCCCAGGGCTGCCTCATCACATGGAAGAGTTGAAAACGCACTTCCTACTAGATGGAGGAGGTGGAAAAGGACCCCAGAAATAGCTGAAATGATCTGGGTCAATCAGCATGAGATATTAAATCTGTCTAAGAGATCAATTTTTTTCAATATCATTTTAGAGATGAGCCAGCCATCTAGTGACCAAAAAGTTTTGAAGAAAATCAAAAAAAAAAAAAAAAAAAAAAAAACGTTGTAAGGATAAACATTCCTTCCCTCTACCACCTGGAGAGAGAATGAAATATCTTCCCTTACACAAGATAGTCACACATCAATTCCTCAGTTGAGCAAGCAATAAGTTACTGAAAAATTTAGAAGGATCATAGTTATGAAAATGGACAGAACATAAGCTGAATATTGACTTTGCACAACTGTCTTAATGGGGATTTTGAGAGGGTAGATATAAAGGAAAATGTTCAATTTCCCCCAGACTGATCATTATCTAAAATAAGTATTTGCCTATTATATTGATATGCATTTTAAGAAAGGTCTGTAAACTAGTCACTTACTTAATGGGTCTTCTGTAAGGAAGACCAGAGACACCATTGTAGGTTTGAACTATTTGTAAATTTGTGCCATCTCATACATTTGAGTATACACATGGTGTGGGAAGTCCTTCTATGTAGGTGTTGCTCTTATTGGTTAATGAATAAAGAATTGCCTTGGCAGAGTAGAGCTAGGTGGGGAAGGGGCAACTAAACTGAATGCTGGGAGAAAGAAGGTGGAGTAAGGAGATGCAGTAACAGATGAGCTGGAATCTTGCTGGTAAGCCACAAGCATGTGGCGATACACAGATTAATAGAGATGGGTTAAATTAAAATGTACGAGCTAGACAATAAGAAGCTAGAGCTAATAGGCCAAGCAGTGATTTAATTAATACAGTTTCTATGTGGTTATTTTAAATCTGGGATGCTAGGAACAAACAAGCAGGCTCTTACAACACACACACAAGCACACACACATGCACACACACATGCACACACACACACGCACACATGCACACACACACGCACGCACACACACACACACACACTATTTGTGCCAGCTATGGTAATCCAGGAGAACATTTCTTTAGCTTATTGCCATATTGGATGGCCTTCCATGAGTTGGAGTGAACATTTTTTAATTTTTTGTTGATGGATATTCAAACAGTTGGAGAACTCAAGGGATTGATATTTCTATATCATAATACCATCAGTATCAGAAAGAATGGCATTTGAGATCACAGGAGATAAAAAAGATAATCTAGAATAAAGTTTTGTAACAAGAGCAGAAATAAGTGGTTAATCTATATTTAATGTGCAGACATGAAAAATAGCTTAGATCCAAAGAATAAAAAGTTGTCATAGGTTCTATGTAACAAAATAGGAACATTAAATGACATAAAAGTAAGAAAATTTAGTTTAAGTTTGTTTTTATTATTACACAGGGATACATAAGGCCATTTTCATGCCACTATATAATGCATTTTGAGCATTTCCCTCAATATCCTCTCTCCCTTCGCACACCTCTCCACCCTCTCGCATTAGTTCTCTTTGTTCCTTGGACATTTTTCTATCTGCTTTCATGCCACCAGTACATACAATTTGATGTATCCATAAAATCTACCACTTATAAATGAGAGAAAACATTCAATATTCATCTTTTTGATACTGACTTAATTCACTTCAATTGTTATATACAGCTACAGCCACTTTATTGTAAATGACATAACTTGATTCTCCTTTATGGTTGTAAAAAATCCATTATGTATATAAGCCACATTTTCTTTATTCCTTTCTCTGTTATGAAACACCTATGTTGTTTTTATAGTACATAGTAATACAATAAGTTTGGATGTACTGGAAGCAATTAAGCTGAAATTGATATTAAATGTTTTTTCTAATGAAGAGAGTGGTTAAAGTATCAACTAAACAGTCTTACTGAAGAATGGAATGATCTAAACCTAAATGTCCTCTCTTTTCTTATGCACAAAACTTGCTACAGATTTAAACAAGAAAAGTTATTGCTTGACTTTTCAATTGAAACCCAAGGAAACAGTTCACTAGCTATTGCACTGAGGCCTGCAGAGTACTCTCCACATTAAAACTTTCTTCTGGCTGGATGGGAAGACCATGCGGCTCTTGGTAGATGATTCTGTGGATTCCTGTGACTCTGATCTTGTGTTTGAGCTTTGTCCACAGGAAAAAGAGGAGAAGGTGGACTTCAAGGGTGCTTCATGACTATTTTCTTTTTTCTTTTACTTTGGATGGGAGCTGAAGAGCTATGATCCTCAATAAACACCACCAGGAAATTTAAAGTTTCTGAAAGTAAACCAAGAAACAAATTCAAAAGAACCAGGGACCTTCTACTTGGAGCTCTAAATAAAATGGGTATTGGAAACAGCTAATATGGTATCTACTGAGGTGTGTGTGTGTGGGGATAAGCATTTAAATTACCTATAAGTAGCCTGTAAAATATTATTAAAGGGATTTATTGATTTTTTCCATTAAAATAGTGATACTATTTTTGTTTAAAATGTATCATAAAATGTTTGGCATATCAAAAGGTCCATTTAAAAACATCCAAACAACTAGTTATTAACCTACCTTCTGTACAGAATATTATTCACTCTAGATTACTTGTGCAATGCGTTCATAAACATGAACCCATCAGACAAAACATACATGACTTCAAGTAAATATTTCACGTGCGTGCGCACGTGTGTGTGTAAAAGTATTGTAAGAGGGGAGGAAGACAGTTTAAGACAGAGGGTAATGGAATTTGTAAAACCAGAGGATGATGTAATACATGAGCCATGAAAGCCAAGGGGAAATTACTTCCTACTTGGAGGAACAGAGTCCAGTGAGAGGAACACTAAAAGACTAGAGAGAGCATTGCAAGAGGAGATCAATAAAAACAAAATACACCTTTGTATACATCTATTAAAGAATCACAATAAAATTCTTACCTTGTGTCACAACTTAGAATTAAAAATATGAGTCAGACTCACTATTTTGTGAAAAGAATTTCAGAATTAACACTACTACATATTTCTAAGCACTCAATCAATATGGACATGCTAAAAAACAGAATAAGAAAGGGATGGCACAGGGAGAGCTGAAACGCACTGTAAGGGACATTCTTCTCCTGCCTCCAAGGTCTTTGTTACTCTGTGAGAATGTCAACTCAGAACATGAGACACAGTTTGTAATTTTCACGAGAAACAAAATTATGTGTGCATACAATTCTATGCTAAACACTAGTAATTTATGTACTTTAAAACTTTCCTAGACAAAATAAGTATTTATTTAAGAAAACAGACTAAAAATTTCACTTAACCAATTGATTGATGGATATTTGGTTCTCTCTCAAAGTTCATTCACCATTTTATTATTACATAAAGCACAATGAGTTGACTTCATAAGAGTTTCTCAGACTTCTAATATAAATGGGATATGTGCTCAAATTTATCTCTTTATTAAACCCTATTAAGAATGTATTAATATACCTTTAGGATTTTGTTAGGTTCACACAATAAAAAGAACTAAATTGGTTATGAATCTGGAAATTATGATTCCATAATTCGAGAAGTTAACATGCTGTTAAAAGCATTGGTGTGTTTTATCTGGAGTAGGATATTTTGATATTTTTACAGAACTCATGCCACTAAGCTGCTCTTACCTTGCACAGATAGAAGATAAGAGATCTGATGAAGCCCATGGCCTAGGGCAGTTTGAATTTGGCTTATAAATATTTTAAGATTGTCAGAAATACCCCAGAGTTGTACAAGGGCCAGAGTTTAAGAGATGCAACCCAAGAAAAGGAAAGAAAATTTCCACTAATGATATCAGGAATTGGACAAAGGATGACATTAATGATATCCTCTGGCTGTTCATTGAGGAAAGGGTGTGTGTGTGTGTGTGTGTGTGTGTTAGGTATATTTTCTTTGAAATGTTTTTCTCAAGGAAGTCTTAGCTTTACTGCAACCAAAAGTACAGGCAAGCTTAATTAGATAATGGGTAGCTTTGATAGAAATGTGTTTAGATTTTAATTTGAATGCTGGAAATTTTTGCTTTTAAAAATTGATCCTTTTCAAAAAGGAACAATTTTGAAGTGATAAGGAAGCTTAATAAATGCCAATTGTTTGCATAAGTTACTTACCATTGTTTCCTAGAAGTTTTCAATTTAAGAATCTTTAATTAAAACCTTTAAGGAATGACCAATCTATCTTCTGTATATATTAAGTCAATTAAAAATGAATTATGTGATAAAGAGATTTACTACTTGTAATCCATTAATTTTACTGTGTATTTTATAATGGATATGTGCATATTATATGAACATAATAATTAACAAAGAAATAACCAGAAGGAAATAATAGAAATACAGTTCCTAAAATTTTGTGAATTTCATTGTTAATTCTGAATATGACAGTTTCATTGTTTCAAATCCATTCTGGAGTAGAGCAAAAAACAATCTTAAGCAGACATAAACTCCAATGAACAGATATATTTTAGAAAAATATGTGTCTATGAACATGAATATTACACTGTGAAGATTATTCTTGTGAGAATACAATGAGTAAGCTTAAAACAAAAGTCATCTGCAGCTGTGAGAGATATAATTAGGTAAAAATAAGTCCAACAAAGGAATCTTTTTAAAAAGCCTTCTTAATAAAGTGAGTCTAGGTTGGGGGTAGTCCGTATGGTCCTTACGTATACCAACTATAGATGCAGGAGTTGCTTTAAATAGGTTTATCTCTAAAGTACCTGGAAATTCATTAGGTCACTGGCGGGCTGTGGGAAGAAGTCACTGTGACATGAGTATCTCAGAATTACTAATAGAATAATAAATACTCTTCAGGAAGTGGAAAATGACATGGAAAACGTCACTGTAAGAGTATTTCTCTGTTCCACTAGCCCGTTCCCAAATAATGACTTGGAGACTTATATTAATCATGAAATCTTGGCATCTAGATTAGGCTTGTCTCAACTAACTCTTATTACTTAAATTAACCCATTTGTTTTAATCCACATTCTGTCAAGTGGCTCATTACCTCATCTCTCCATACTGTCCATATTGCTTTCTCCACATCTGACTGGTGACTGCCCTTCCTACTTTCCAGAGTCCTCTCTGCCCCTGGAAGTTCCACCTAACCTCTTCCAGTCTAACTATTGGACATTCAGCTCTTTATTAAACCAGCAGAAGGAGCCTTGGCAAAAACACATTTTCATGTTGTAAAAAAATATCCCACAACACATCACCTTCTTATAGCTTACGTTTTGAAACCATGAACCTGAACATAGACAAGTTCATAGGATATATGACTCCATTTTTAGCTATTTCTACTTTAACTCAATAAAGAGAAGGTGGAGAAAATCCTTGGTATTGTAAATTATTTTTGACAAACTTGCATTGTATAATTTAGATATGTTAATTTTTTAAATATTTATTTTAATTGTGTATATTCATGTGTATCTGTGTGTTAATGGTAGGTATGCATGTGAATGCAGTTGCATGTGGGTGCTAATGGTGGGTGTCAGACCTCCTGGAGCTAGAGTCACCTGTAGATTGCTGTGAGAACCCCAACTTTGGTATTGGTTGTCAAACTTCAGTCTCTACAAGGTCAGTAAATGTTCTTAAGTGGTGATCAACTCTCTCTATAGCCCCACATATAAATTATATAAAACCTATCATTCAGTGCATGCAATTCGTTCTCAACCAACTATGAAGACTCACATTTTAAACTGTTTTATTAGCATATAACTGTTGTGTAAACAAATTTAATGGGTTTCATTATTATATTTTTGTGCAGATAGATCATGTACTTTGGCCATATTCATTTTCTGTTGCCTTCTTGTCTCTCCCTGCCCCCTCTTGCAAGTTCCTTTTTTCTTTCCAAATAGTTCCCCTTCCATTTTCATACCATTCATATATATGTGTACCCATGTGCACATATTGTACATGCATACGCATTCATATACATAAACTCATAAATATGATTTTATGTACACACATATGATTTACTTTTCGTCACTGCAACATTGTAGCTTTTATCATATATGTTGCATTTGACTTTCAAAATAAAAATTGTTGGAATTTAAGGTTGCTGCTCCAGAATCTTTTTGGCCAAAAGTTTCGTAGTATTTCATTGAACACACAATTTTCTACCTCTGATGCTGCAGATACCTCTAAATCCTGAGGCTCAACATTATCCTGGAGGTCTTAGTTCCTAGTACCGGATTTTTGCGTGGAAGCATCAAACATGAAAGGATCAAACATAGAAACATAGTGGTCTTGTGTTTAGTTGTTATATTGGATCATATTTTTCTTATGATTGTGTTTTCTTTGCTCTCCTAAACTTTAAGAATCTGTCCAGAAGAAAGGCTATGGGATAAACAAAGCTGACAAACAAATGATGCTGTCTTTTGACATTAAGGTAATTATAGAGCATTATATGGTTGGAATAGCCAGTAGTTCTAAAATAATCTGATTAAGTAAGACACTTTAAAGCTGTAATTCATCTAGTCTTTAATATTTCACTATTTTCTCTTTGTTGCTTCAAAACTATGAATTTCAGGATTTATTTGTAACTGTTCCGTATATTTTCTGCTGTACATAGTATTTGTGGGCTTTGGCAACCAATCCCCTTGGGCTTTCTTTTACTTTAATTTGCATAAACACGGACAGCATATGAATATTCAGTGAGTGGCTTTGCATTAAGTAAGTGCCCTTAATCAGCTTTTCAGTTCAGTTTTATTGCTTGCATGCACAGTCAGTTATTTCATCCAGAAAATCTGAAAACCCTACAAACTAACCAGGTAAGGATTGTAATTCCTTGATGCATTTAATGAAAGAACATTATCATTTGATTACACAGGTTCTGGAGAATGCTAAAAGCATGGTAGTCCCCTCCTCCCCCATGTGTTTTTTCTCTCCTTCCCTTGGTGGTCAGGTGGATGCATGATTCTCTAATTTGCATAAACATCAGTTCTATGAATAATTCATCAGGGTTATTTTAAACACTAGGCTTCTACTTTGGATGGCACTAGGATACTCCATTTGATTGGCTGGATGCTGTTTTCATCACCAACAGAATTCCTATAACATGAAAGCACCTAAAAAAGCTGAATTAAATATACGGTATTTGTTTTTTGAAAAATACCCGTTATCTTTTCAAAGCAAATTGTACCGATCCCCCCTCCTCTTCCATTAGAGCGCCAAGCTTTTCATGATAAATACATTACAAGCTCAAATGTGGCTGTTTATAGACTTGACCGGAGTCTGTGATTTCTGGAGAATGGGGTAGCAGCTGTAGTCTTCTGAACATGCATAAACATGAGCAACATGTAAATAAGAAACTGTCACATGCATGCATATGGAGTTCCCCGCACAGATCCTTTGCTAGGATCCATCTATTTTCCTTATCAAAATCTCTTCTTTGAATGATAACTTTGAGACTGTTTCATCTATTTAAAAATGTCACAAGCAATTACGGTAAAATATATGCATATAATGAGCATGTATGACCTGACAAATTATTTCTTGTTGAATATGTTATTTATTGATTCCTCTAAGCCCACCTGCAGATTTTTAAAATTGCTAGGTTTCTGCAATACAATAGTGACACAAGAAGTATTAATCAAGAATGACCAGGATAATTAATTTAGATGTTAGGGTGTAATTCACTCCCATAATTTACTAAAAATAAGTTACGCCTTTCTGTATGGTTGTGGAGATGGGAAATATGGGTTCAAGCATTTCTTTGTTAGTCACATGAGCATTTGCTGTTTGCTTTTCTAATCTCAGAATCCTCACTTGCTAAGATTTTCACTGTAAATATTTGTGATTCTGAAACATTACAGGTAGAATATTGCAGGATACTGAATTTAAGTTTCAGCATATTCCAAGGTTGTTTTTCTACCCTACTGTGTAATGTAGCTCAAATTAATATTTTGAGCAGTATATTAAGAATATGTGTGATCACTATGTGTAATCAACTATGAAATGGTCCACAGTCACTACTCTTCCTGCACACTGCAGGTGCGAGAGTACCAAAGGCATCTTCAGACATGAACAAAGTAAGCTGAAATTCTCCCAGCATTTGTATTGTTGATATAAAAATTTTAATGTTTCCTGGAAATCAATACTGATTTTTAATGTTTTTCATGGATTTTAATTATTTGCAAATATGTGCGTTACAAATAGTTCTGAATGTGGAGACAAGTTGGCTTTCTGTGTATCTAATAACACACCTGGGACAGGGACAGTTCCTGTTCTTCCATATGGGTTACTTTGTAGTTGAGTCAGGCTGTTTTTTGTTTTCTTTTTTTCTCCTATACTTTGAAATCAATATTTATATTACATATATAATGAGATATATTCATTCACAAAGATTATATCTGCGTATATTTGACATTTTATTTTGTTATCTGCTGCTAAAATGATTAATAAAATAAAAGTGATGAATTAAAAAACAAGTTGTTTAAAATGAGAAAGAGTAAATTTCTTTTAGAATTCCAAATGATCATATTAGCAGTTGTGTTTTAGACATAATTTTGAGCAGTATTTAAATCTCACATCTGTAGTGTGTTATGTTTAATTAAATTTTACAAGATTCAGTAAGGATGCTATTTAATTATCAATTATTAAATGTTTACAACTGTAATAAATGCCACACAATCTTTAACATACTATAAGGAGACTTCAGAATTGAACAGTTTTAACAAAATAAAATTTTTCAAATTGTGCTCATTTTATTTAATTCTTTTCAAATGAAGCTGCTTAAATGTATATATAAGCAGTGTCTGTTCCTTTCACTTGCTTTAAAAGAGTACAAATTATTTTCCAAACCAAACATGAGTAATTAAATTATAATTTCTCAAGAAAGTCTTGTCTGTGTCTCTATAACTTCATTTTTAATTCTACTTTGGGTGTACAAATTTTTTAATGGAAAGTTTTTATCAGAATCTTTTTAACTAGACAGTTCTGGAGTGTACAATTTAATGTGATGTACTGACTTCTTTTATGCTGTTTCTGCTCACAGTTATTTATAGCAATTCCTGGAACTTCTTTAAGAAAATATATGTCAAATGATAATAAAAACTGAAGATCTAGTGAATTGTCATAGAATTTACCTCCTGCTTTGGTAAAAGAGTCTTCCTAGGTAGGAATTATCTTGCCAACCTCCATTTTATTAAACAGTATTTGTTTAACTTTTGGGTAGAAATCATTATATAACTAGAATTTAATGCACAATGCATTACATTTCTAAAGGGACAAATCACTTGCATTTTTTGTATTTTTCTTATTTCATGTTGTTTTTATGTTTCAAAATATTTTAAACACAGGTTTTTAAAATTTTATTTAATTCTTTATCAAAATATGTTTTGTGACTAAAATTTATGTTTTCTATTATATAAAATAGATGGATATTATTATATATGTAATATTTTAAAGTATTCCTTGTTTTTATAATCTTCTGATTACATTTTTAATGATGGATTTAGCAAAAAAGGCTGTGCACTTATCATTACTAAATCGCTGAAAATTACAACTAGTCAGTGTCATTGTATAGAACAAAAACTAAATCAGCTTTCATGAGATAAAGCCTTAAGCATCAGGAACACCTGTGTTCACAACACATAGTACCCTTAGCAAATTCCTGCATGTGTAGAAAAGACTGAATTTTCTCCATGACAGTAGGCTAGCCTCACAATTGTTAATCTGGTTGGTGTTGCAAGTGCTTGACTTGAACACTTCCACACACATGTGCCCACCCAGTGTCAGCTATCACATCAGAAAACAATTCTGGACATGGTAAATTTACTTGAAACTTTCTTTTAATTTTCTGGAGCTGTATTTTAATTGGGTCAACAAATTGGCTTGACAGCCTTGTTTATGGATTAATTTATATGTTCATTTGTTATGAACTTGTTATGTTCATTTCCATAGAGAAGGATGAGGAAGGCAAGGTAAGGAATGATCTGGTTGGAGTTTTACTCCACTTAACCAACTCTGCTGGTTAGAACTATGTGTGTTTTTTTTTCCCTACGGAATGAATTTCTGTAAAATTATTGGGTAACTTGAATTTTCTTATCTATTTAGATAATTTATATTTTTTTCTAGGAAATTATTCTTTTTATTTACATTTTCAGAAAGCATAACCAAAAGTTATTGTAATTCTTATCATTGAAAATAATATGCCCACTACACTACTTTGTCATGCTGTATTTTACTTACTTGTTATCATCATCATTATTGCATATCAAGGAAGTTTTGTGTTGCTAGTCTTTTCAAAGGATCAGTTTGGGGCTTTGCAAAGTATCTATACTCTTTTTTTATTCTTTGCTTTTGAAATTTTTGTTTTTAAGACGATTTTGTATTCAACCTCTTATTGACTGAGGTTTTTGTTCTGCCTGTTTTCCATAGTTAAGTCCCAAAGAAATATACAGAGGTCTACATTAACAGATTGGCCCATTAGCTCAGGCTTCTTATTAACTCTTATAACTTATATTAGCCCATAATTCTTTTTTTTTGTTTGCCAAGCTGTGACTGTTTATTAACTGACCAGATTACAAAAATACCATGGGCAACACCTTAGTTCATCCGTCTAATAAGCCTGTTTATCTGGTCTTCCCTGTTGCCAGCATCTCCACCTTCCACAAAATGAGTTGTCTTTTTCTTCATTCCACCTCGTGGAGAAGACAATTTGAAGGGCCACAGGAAGTTATTCGCTTCCTTGAAGCATTTTCCAACTGTATAGATCTCATGAATTAGATCCTCCATGCAGATGATGCCGTATTTACGAAGAGACCGAGCAATCAAGGAATTACCTGTCAAGGCAATTCCCTTCTTATGAATTTTGCCATAACTGCGTTTGTAGATGAGCTCATTTACTGACTTCAGATTGGGGTACCCCCATGCAATGTATGGTTCCACAATCCTCAGCATGTTAATGGAAGCCTTGTTGAGCTTAACAAAGGTGCCATTGAAGATCTGCCGCAGACGAAGAAGCTGCAACACCTTGCGCACCTTTGGGCTCACACCATTGATACCTCGGATTCTGATGACAAACGCCAGCTTCGGTTCTGCGGGCACGTAGAAGTTCCCAGCTTTCCTTGCCATCCTGGCCATGCGAATCTCTGTCCGGTACATCTGCCTGTACTCCTTGTGATAGTACTTTGCCTTCTCATAGATGAGCTTCCTCTGGGCCCTTCGCAGTGACTTCAGGGCAATCTTCTTCCGAAGGCGCTTCACCTTCAACTCTGCGAAATTTCTTCGCTTTTTCTTCAGAGTTTCTGGCACAGCAGGAACCTTCTTTTTCTTCTGGGTTCCTGGAGCAGCAGGAACCTTCTTTTTCTTCTGGGTTCCCGGTGCAGCAGGAACCTTTTTCTTCTGCACAGCCTCCAGGTTCCAGCCGGAAAAAAAAAGAGGAGCCCATAATTCTTAACTATGTTAGCCACGTGGCTTGGTACCTTTTTTGGCGAGGCTGTCATATCTTGCGTCCTCTGAATCTGGGTCACAACTGCGGACTGAAGCTTGTTAGGTGTGGTGGCACACACCTTTAACTTGGGAGGTAGAGGCAGGCAGATCTCTGTGAGTTCAAGGACAGCCTGGTCTACAGAGTGAGTTCTAGGACAAAGATACGCAGAGAAACCCTGTCTCAAAAAGCCAAAAATTAAAAATAAAAATAAAAGAAACAGAGCTTAAATTAGAGCCATGTAAAGATGGAAAACACACAAAACATCTGGATACTGCATGTTATTATGTTCTCTTTAAATTGTTTGAATACTGAGGAATGAGCAAGAGCTGCTAAAAGATGTTTATAAATGCTGCTAAATTAATCCAAGAGCGGTATTTAAAAATACCTTGACTTCAAATTGAAGTCAAAAGGTATGTTACTTCAGAGAAGAGGATTTGCTTTTGTTTCCACAGGAAATGAGAGGCTGGGAATTTATTCCTGGATAAGAAAAATCAGGTTTGATCAAGGAAGACCTCTTGAGAAATCTCCGAAAGGAGCTGCTGACCCAGATGTCTGAGTTCTACATCCGGAACTGATTCAAGACAGCTACCAGAGATGATCAAGCGTAACAGGATACTCCAGTCATGACTTGACCAAAATTCTAAATTTTCTTTAGGTCCCCAAAAGATTATAAGTGCCTCCAATTAGCAGAAAGTAGACTAAAAAACTAAGCTCACATTCCCAAAATATGGATTATGGATATTTATCTATGTTTAATATGTTGGTTACAATATTTTATAAATGGTGGTCTGGACAAAAAGCAAAACAAAGGATATTAAATTCAGAGTTCTTGTTTTAAAAAAGGGGGGAAGTGCTGTGGGACAATGGTTTTACCTTGTAAAGATTTGGTTCCTGTACTTATTTAATAAACGTTGATTGGTCAGTAGCCAGGCAGGGTGACCAGGCAGAAAGTAGAGGTGGGGTAACGAGAATTCTGGGAAGAGAGAAGTTTAAATCTGCAGTTGTGACCCAGATACAGAGGATGCAAGATGTGACTGCCTCACCAAAAATGGTACCAAGCCAGGTGGCTAACATAGACAAGAATTATGGGCTAATATAAGTTATAAGAGTTAGTAAGAAACCTGAGCTAAGAGGACAATCAGTTTATAATTAATGTAGACCTCTGTATATTTCTTTAGGGCTTAATGACTGTAGGAACTGGGCAGGACAAAAACCTCATCAACAACCTCCCTACAGGATATTTTTTTTAACTTTTCTAGCCCCCAAATTTTATTCTTTTATAGAAAGTGGCTCTATTGCAGATGTCAAGAAAACTCATAGAAAAACATAAAGTGAAGTGGAAAGTTAACCACTAAACATTGGTTTTATTTGTGTAGAAACTGTTCTTTGCTATAATGATTCACAACTCTACCATTCCCCATCACTATAAGTAGACTCTAGACATTGGAGTCATCCTTACCTGTCAATTCCTAATGGTAAAGCTGTTTTTCAAAGAGAGTTCATTTATTTGATGAAGCTTCAATAATGTGTAGAGTGCTCCTTGAAATAAGATGTCCTTACAATTAGAGGCATGGTGTAGATGGCTTAGACAATCTTGATGAAAAAGTTTACATATAGCATGAAATTGTTTTATTCTCATAAAATAAATCTGTTTTTTAATTAATTAATTAATTTAATTATTAAAGATTTCTGCCTCCTCCCCTCCACCACCTCCCATTTCCCTTCCCCTCCCCAATCAAGTCCCCCTCCCTCATCAGCCCAAAGAACAGTCAGGGTTCACTGCCCTGTGGGAAGTCCAAGGACCTCCCACCTCCTTCCAGGTCTAGTAAGGTGAGCATCCAAACTGCCTAGGCTCCCACAAAGCCAGTACGTGCAGTAGGATCAAAACCCAGTGCCATTGTTCTTGACTTCTCAACAGTCCTCATTGTCTGTTATGTTCAGCGAGTCTGGTTTTGTCCCATACTTTTTTAGACCCAGTCCAGCTGGCCTTGGTGAGTTCCTGATAGATCATTCCCATTGTCTCAGTGTGTGGGTGCACCCCTCGCGGTCCTGAGTTCCTTGCTCGTGCTCTCTCTCCTTCTGCTCCTGATTTGGACCTTGGGATTTCAATCCGTTGCTCTAATGTGGGTCTCTGTCTCTGTCTCCTTTCATCGCCTGATGAAGGTTAATATCCAGGAAGATGACTATATGTTTTTCTTTGGGTTCACCTTCTTATTTAGCTTCTCTAGGATCACAAATTATAGGCTCAATAGATGCCCTTCAATGGAAGAATGGATGAAGAAAGTATGGAATATATACATATTAGAGTACTACTCAGCAGTAAAAAACAATGACTTCTTGAATTTTGCATGCAAATGGATGGAAATAGAAAACACTATCTTGAGTGAGGTAAGCCAGACCCCAAAAGAGGAACATGGGATTTACTCACTCATAATTGGTTTCTAGCCATAAATAAATCTGAATGAGAGAAGAAGAGAGTTATAGGTGAGAGGGAGAGTAAGAGTGTAATTCAGTCAAAGACTTTGTGCATGCAAGCCAATTATTCTAATACCGAGGAACAGGCTGAACACCTCCAGCTGGTTGAAATTTTATGGTTCTGTTGTCCTTCCTTCCTTCCTTCCTTCCTTCCTTCCTTCCTTCCTTCCTTCCTTCCTTCCTCCCTCCCTCCCTCCCTCCCTCTCTCCCTCCCTCCCTCCCTCCCTCTTTCCCTCCCTCCCTCCCTCCCTCCCTCCCTTCCTCCTTCCCTCCCTTTCTTAATACTTGACATTTGTGAATGGAGCACTCATGTTAAAATTACCTCACAATCATAAAACTAGTGGACTAATATGTCAGGACTGCAGCTAATTTTTTGCATGATTTTAGTAAAATGAGATTCCTGCTGTATTTTACAATTATGTCAAGTTAAACTGTTGTCTAATAAAAAGAATGCACACAGTGTCCCAGACAGAATTCCAAACCGTGTAGAGTAAGTTTTTGCTTCTTGCTTATTTACTCGCTTGCCTTTTTCTGGGGGGAATGGTTGTGCTCATTAACACTCACAGTTCCCACTTGTTTGAATGAACCAAATGTGCCACTGGCACTACACAGTAGAGCTACTAGAGATTAATGCAAATATTCTTAAAGCTAGACCATTTTGAAGAATGTATTTTATTAAAATCATTGTCTAGAGAAATATAATAACATTGACTGACATCTGTAACATTAGAATTTCATCACCAGCTACAGTCCCCTTATACTTTTGATTCACAGTATACTGACATAGCATACTAATAAAGTTCTGGTTCATTTGTTTACTTAAAGTTTAATATAAATTTTCAAAGATGAAAGTAATTGTTTAAATGCTAGTATGTGACATTCATGTGCCACGATACAGAAAATAATTATAAACAAATCATGCATGGTGAAAATACTTTTCTATACCTGATTATTCTTATTGCAATGTGATCAATTTCACATTTTCTTTTTAGCATGGCTTCAAGAGCAATTTTCTACTTATTCCAAGGTCTGCAAATTGTTTAGTTCAATATCCAGTTCCCAGATACTTGTATCAAAATATGTCTGAGCTTGCACCTATATTTTCACATGAAATTAGGCCATTAAAGTGAACTCCAATAACCAATCTTATGATTTTTTTTCTCTCAGACTACCCAAATTCCTTTGCCACCAATTTTAAAGTCTTGTGGTCACAGTGAGAAAAATTTTGCCTACCAACAGACTATTTTAATAAGTCTTATAATAAACTCTGGAGAGGATTTGATTTCACTAGAAAAGAGAATATTGTCTCAATAATGGCTGTATCTGGATATGTTCGAGATGACAAATTATACTTGAAAGGTAGGGATATCAAGGTTTGGGGGGCTTTACTTATGATTAACCTGCAACACATTTGTGCGACCTGATGGGAATTTTGTCTTATAGTGGATTTGAGTTCCATGATAAAAGAGGCTGGGGATAGACTCAAATCACAGAATAGGTCTCACAACCATCGAAATATTTTTCCTGTAAAAGAGTTATTTTTTATTTATACAAAACTGTATTACATTACCAGTATTTATATTTCATAAATCAAACACCTAATATATTTTATCTTTCTGTTCCTTCTCTGAGAAACAAATCATAATAATTTTTTGTAAGTACTGAGACTCACATGAACCAATCTGTCAAGGGACAGGCACTGTAAAAATTAGTTTGCTTAGAAAAACATTTCTTTATGTGTCAAAATTTTTAGACTTTATTTCTCTATTATTAGAGGCAGAGAAGAATTTTGAACATTCAGGTACATCTTTTCTTTACTCTCCACTAGAAATGCTAATCTTTGTTTACTGAATCATAATTTCATTGATGTGGATTGCAATATTGCAAACAATAGATGTAGGCATGAATCAAAGGAAGCAATAACAGTTGATGATTCTTTTAATATCAAAATAATTCAAGGAGATAAGAGTAGAGAATGAGATGAAAGAGAAGAGGTGAGAGGGGGGGAGGGGAGGGGGAGGGGGAGAGAAGACTATAATAATTCCAAAAATACCAAAATAATTTGAATCAAAATTGCTTATAAACCTTAATTTAAGACCCCAAACTGTAAAACAACTAGAAAAAATGATATTCCTGGATTACTGACATATACCTGTAATCCTAGTATTTGGGTGGCTGAGGCAGCATGATGACAGGTTACTAGCCAGTCTGGACTACAGAGTGAAAACCTGTCCAAAAACTCACAGCTGAAAAGTCTCATGACAAAACATTTAATGACAGATTTTCAGACATGACTACCACAGAACAGGGGGTGAAAACAAATATGAATAGGTAGGATGGCAGAAAACTGACAGGCCTCTTCTGTCATCCAACGACACACCAGGGAATTGGAAAAAGAAAAGGAACATGAGAAAATGGTACAAATTCCACACCTAAGAGGAGCTAATGTGCAGAACAAAGAGGACTGGTACAAGCCAATAACAGCAAAAAATTAAAAATAGGCATTTCCTTAAATATTATGTGTCCACATTCAACAAGTACGCAGATGCTCAGTGGTACTTATTATGCAAGAAATGCACATCTAACTCACACCCACTGGAGATCAGAAAGGCAAGAATTGGGCATGGATTTTTATGGAACAAGCAAAATCTCTATGACCCTGATGATTATTCCTAAATTTTTAAAAGGCTACCGTGAATGGTAGTGTTTCCATGATTGCTTTCTCAGAATTTTTGTTATTGATACATAGAAAGGCTACTGATTTTCATAAGTTGATTTTTTTATTCTGTCACTTTTTTTTAATTGAAAGAAAAAAAAAATTTTCCGCCTCCTCCCCGCCTCCCATTTCCCTCCCCCTCCTCCCGCCCCTCTCCCCCTCCCCCCACTCCTCTTCTCCTCCCTCTCCAGTCCCAGGAGCAGTCAGGGTTCCCTGCCCTGTGGAAAGTCCAAGGTCCTCCCCCATCCATCCAGATCTAGGAAGTTGAACATCCAAACTGTCTAGGCTCCCACAAAGCCAGAACCTGAAGTAGGATCAACACCCCGTGCCATTGTCCTTGGCCTCTTGTCAGCTCTCATTGTCCGCCATGTTCAGAGAGTCCGGTTTTATCCCATGCTTTTTCAGTCACAGTCCAGGTGGCCTTGGTGAGCTCCCAATAGATCAGTCCGACTGTCTCAGTGCACCTCTCGTGGTCCTGACTTCGTTGTACATGTTCTCCCTCCTTCTGCTCCTCATTTCTAGAAGCTTCCTTCTGGAACATTTTGGATCACATGTATAATAACATGTCATGTTAAAATACGGATAATTTATATGCATATGTGTGTATTATTACAGTAAAAAAGAAGAATTCATAAATTGAGGGAGTATGTAGGGACTTGGGAGAGGTTATATCGAGAGTGAGATGACAATAATATAAATATAGTATATATGAATGAAATTCTCAAATATTTTTAAACTAAAACTGTAAAAAGAGTAGTCTCAGTAATTGCCATAATGCACAGTGAGAATATGGACACTACGGTCCTTTTCTTCCTAAGTGTGACATCTCTGAACTGATAGGTGACACTCAACAATATTTTACCCTTTGCTTAAATTGAAGACAAAATACTACAAAGAAGGTCATAGGACCAAGATTCACAGTGGATTATTGTCTACAGTGACAGTTTTCTCTACACATCATACTTTCTCTGTCACTGTTAGATAATCTTTGCCTCATGATCATATGATAGTTTTAATCCTCGGATCATTTTTTTTTTGTCTGCTAAAAAAGTTAGTAGCTCCTGGACTACAGCCTTCCAAATTCTTCCTTTCTATCACAGCTTACAAAATGACTGTTACTGAATTGATCATTTTTGTTATCAAACAATTTGACTCCACATTTACACCTTTGAACTCCCCTGACCATATACATATTTTCTATGATATTATAAATGGATTAGCTAAAATATCCTGTATGCTTTGGTGTGCTCATGTTGTTTTGGCCACAAAGGACAATTAATGCTGAACATTTATTGAAGTTGAACTATGTCTGACACAGTGCCAACATTTTAAATGAATCATTTTATTTAATACTCATAATCAAGGAGAGAGAGAGAACTTAAAATATCATCAATTTATTCAAGACCACGTAGCTAGTAAGTTGAGGTTGAGGTATGAGTTAGTCTAATCCTAAATCTCATATATATCATGTGAATACCTCATGCTATTATTGATGTCTTGCAATGTTAACACAGTCTTGTTATATGGTCCAGGATGGTCTGGAACTTCCTGTGATTCTCCTACGTGAGAGGATTACAGACTTAAGCCACCAGGCCTGTATGAATGCAGTTGTCTTTGGTTTTTGGTTTGTTTGTTTAGTTTAGTTTTTGTGTTTTTGAGACAGGGTTTTTCTGTGTCACTGTCCTGGCTGTCCTGGAACTCACTTTGTAGATTAGATTGGCCTTGAACTCAGAGATCCCTCTGCCTCTGCCTCTCATGTGCTGGGATAAAAAGAGTGTACCATGCCTACCCATCTATCTTAAAATTAGATTTATACTAGTACTATTCAATTTGTATTTTCAAAAGAAAATTAAATACATGAATATATAGTTGAATTATTATTGTATAATAAACACTAGGCAAGTGTTTCATGTGTCTCATTTGTTTTCTGCTCAAAACTTGAAAGAAATATTGGACATTCCTGTTAGAATCATGATATCCAGAATTCTGAACTCTACACTTCACTTTAGTTAAGATAATCGACATGCATTCATCAAAGGTAGGTAATTTGTTTTGTATTGTTATAAACATGTACCCTTTTTCTTTTAAATGGGCTGAGTTGCATTTCTTGCTAGATTTCTTCATTCACTCATTGGATACTAAGCAAAGTTTGGGTAGGATCCATGCACTACTTCAGCTATGAGTGTTGAGTTGTAGACTCGAGCATTCATTAGTGTCTTTGGTATCAACTTACATATCTCATTGAGGATGTATTAAAGTTGAAGACAACGCTTGTACAATAACTTTTTCCTGCCCTATAGACTTACCCAAAATTTCAAAATCAGCAATGAATATTTTATATATTTTATCTATACATGAGTAAATTGTTTCAATTTCTTCAGTTATTTTTAACCTTAAGAGTTTAAATAGGAAAAATGCTGAGACTTTATTTTCTCTCCTGCCTGCCAATTCTCATATAATCGACATGGAGACCTAATTATAAATGCTTGACAGAAAGCTCAGGTTTACTACTAACTAGTGCTTACAACTTAAATTTACCCATTTCTGTTAATCTATGTATGACCATATGGCTCATGCTTTTACCTGTCCTCATATGTCTTGTTCCTTCTGTGTCTTCTGGCAATTCATCTTGACCTTTGATGGAGGGAGATTGATTGTTGGTTTCTGATCACCTGGCTAGTTTAGACCCAAACTAATTACACAGAAACCATATTGTTTAAATCACTGTTTGGCCCATTATCTATAGCTTCTTATTGTCTAACTCTTATATTAATTTAACCCATGTTATTAATATGTTTATCACCATGTGGCTGTGGCTTACCAGGTAAAGTTTCTAGCGTTTATCTCTGGTGGCTTCATGGCTTCTTTCTGACTCCACCCTTCTTTTTTCCCAGCATTCCATTTAGTTCCTCCACCTGCTTAGCTCTGTTCTCCTATAGCTTTGCTATAGGCCAAAAGCTGTTCCTTTATTTATCAATGGTAATCACAGCATACAGAGGGAAATCCCACATCATACTCCTTATACTCCGCCCTTCTTTTTGCAAGCATCTTTTTAGTCTGGCTTTCCTGCCCAATCTCTTCCTTCCCAGCTATAGGCCAGTCTGCTCTTTAGGAACCAATGAGATAAATATATATTTATAGTGTACAGATATGGTTCCACAACATCCATTTACTTACTTTTCTTTTGATTTTGGTTATGAAAATAATAAAATCAATATTATTTAGCAATTACTCCTTTTTATTTTAATTTTTAAATTTATTTTACATAAAAACCACAGAAGGTAACAAGAAGGACCCTAAGAGGAACATGCATGGATTATGCTATGAAAGGAAAATGGATAAGAGCTCCTGGATAAACTGTGGGTGGGAAGGAGAGAGGAGAAAGTGGGGGTTTAGAACATGAGGAAATGGGAAGGTCAATTTGAGGAAGGGATGGAGAGGGAGAGCAATGAAGGAAATATCTCGATAGAGATATTATGGAGTTAGGGAGAAACCTGGTGCTAGGAAAACTCCCAGGAATTCACAAAGATGACCCCAGCAAAGATTTCTAGCAATAGTGGAGAGAATGACTGGATTAGCAATTATTTCTTTAAAGCTAAGCTCCTGTTGAATATCAGTCAATACTTTTCATTACTTTTACAAAATATTTTTGTTGACCAATCTAAAGTGAGTAATGGTTTAGGTTAATGGTTTTGGTCAATAGCTGCCTGGCCTACTGCTCTGTGCCTAGGATAGTACATCAGGTTGGAACACTGAGTCAGAGATTTATCTAATTTATATTTACCTAACAACAACAAAAAGACAGAAAGAGGTCAGAGTTCTAGTGTTCCCTTCAGGAACATTTTCTCAGTGGCCCAATTTCCTTCTATCAGACTCTAGAACTCTAGAACGGAATCCAAGCTTTAATACTTGGGATTTTGATGGACATTAAAGTTCAAGATAAAGAAGTAAGGAGTTGAAATGGGTAAGAAATTGTGACCCACAAACTTTGAGTAAAAGGGACAGAATTGTTCTTTTCAAAATCACTATATCTAAAAGTAGAACTTATAAAATTTGTCCTGGTAGTAGATTATATACAAAATTGGAAACCATACCCTATTGACATGACAACATTTACCTTTATATATCCATTAGGAAGTAGCAACAACAGTGTCTTGTTTTATAGAATTAAACTTGATAAACCTTTTGATCTTTTCTTAAAAAATTTTTGAGCAATATTTTGCTAGCCATTTAATCTTCACATGAGCAAGTAGAAAATTCTTATGAATTGGAGTAGAATTTATAGATGAAGTTCATGGAGTGATACTACCGGGTAATTGAGAAGAATGCTGCATAACAGAAAACTGTCATACACTCTACCTAGGTAAATGTTAATTAAATATCAGATCAATTGCTGCACCCACCCCTCATTTTTTTTATAAATTTGTTTGATGCTAAATAAATTATTGAACTCTAAGCATTACAACAATTGTTTGGGATGTAACAGTGACAGAAACGCACATAATCTATTTTTCCCAGAAGTTCCACTTTACTTATTTCTCATTTTGGTAGTTTGACTATTTGTGTCATTATATTCAGTCAGCCCTTACTCCCTTTCCCTTAATAAAGAAAGCTCAGTGGGATTAGGTGCCCAAGTGATGTCTGGTGCTAAACTGATGACAAGGGATATGTCTTGGTCCATGGTTCTGCTGCAACTGGGTTCTGTGCTGATGTCCATGGTCCATGTTACCACAGGGGTCATAGGGTCCATGCATGTTGGAATCCAAGGGTAATGCTGAGCTGGTCCCACCCTTCTCTGGTCCTGGGATAGCTGGTCTTGTGGAACAATAGCAGCAGGATCTCCATGACTCAGGGAAACAACAGGATATTTGAGTTTTGGTGAGGGTCTAGTAATGATGGTGTGCCAGAGGCCACACCAATGACTCACTCCAATGAAAATTTGTGGGTGGGGTTTATTGGACAAAAAAGTATTCTGTGTAACACACTGCAGCACCCAGTGTCACTAGGACAAATGAAGAGGTGTTGGAGAAATGGGAAAGAGGGGGGAGTGAGGTTTTTTTGTTTTGGTTTGTTTGCTTTTAATTTCTTTTGGGGGGTTGGGAAGATGCTGCAGGGGTGAGGGGCAGACATGGAGGAATTGAGAAGAGAGTTAAATTGGGGTAAATGATGTGAAATCCCTAAAGATTCAATAAAGAATTATGACATATATATATGTATATATATATATATATATAAATTTTGCCTATCTCTTCTTATAAAGAATAAAACCACTTGTTCATCTTATTGAAGCTCTTATTTGTAAATTATTAAGGTTTTTATAATCTTGACAGGCATTTACATTCATAAGGAAAAGATATAACTTCTAATACAAATGTAAATTTATGTACATATATTATGTTCAAATATGTACTTGCTTCTTTTCAACTAAATCATCCATATAGCCCTACTACTACAGTTTTACAAAGATCTCAATTAAAGGAGTATTTTCAGATATTTTAAAATATTGTACCTAAAAGCCCTATGGGCGAAGAGAATTCTCTTGTATCTCATAGAACATGATGAAGTCAACCTGGTGCCTACTTAGAGGCTTCACTTCTACTGAAAAACAATTATGGTGCTGGAATTCTGCATACTACCAAAGGAGATAGGAAGTTATCAACGCAGCTCCAAGCACACAATGGTAACCGTCCTGTGAGATATGCTGAAGTAGTAATAGTAGCATAAATTCTGTGGGAATAGCCAACTGATCTTTGATCACATTTACCCCTCCCACCTCTTGAGACAGAAACCATGCCTAATACTTCTAGTGTGGCCAAGAACCTGAGGCTGAATAGACCATGAGACCTAGGGGAAAACCAAGTCCTATTGCTCCTCCAAAAGAACATAGCAACAATATGACCCCTAACATTCTGGTACACCAACAGATCAGTGTCTTGCTCAGCTGTCATCAGAGAAGCTTCTTGTACATGGAAACTGATCCAGAGACTCACCATTGAAGTATACAGTGAATGAGAAACTTCACAGTACTCATTCCTAAAGGGTATGTCTTCACCAATGCTCTCCCCTCAGTGATCAGGGAGTTATGCTGAAAAGGAAACAGAGATATTATAAGAGCTTGAGGCAAGAGATAGCACCAAGAAACAGTGTCTTCCAGACACAACAGTACTGATACACACATGAACAGAGACTGTGACAGCATACATAGGAACAGATTTAAGGCTGATGGGGTCCCAGTGATGAGAGGGGGGTGTGGGCACAGGTTCCACTCCAATCAAGAAGCTAATTGCAGACTGAAATCTTATAAATACAGAAGCTTAACTGTGTTTGTTAACCATATTTCAGGGAAGACCACATACCAAATGCTTAGTAGTATTTGATAAACACAAAACAAACTCCTTGTTATTTTTGTAGACTTTTTGTCTCATTTTGTTTTGGGCATTTTTTGTCTTATTGGTTTTTTGCTTTTATATTATGGTTTCTGATTTAATGTTTTTATGGGGGTTAATGTGTGTGTACTTGGTTTTGTTTGTTTTAAGAGCAGGATAGAAAGTGTTGCATGAAGAGGGTGGCCCTTTGTTTGTCCCAGATGCCTGGCTAGCTTACACCCGAAATAAACACACAGAAACTGTATTCATTTAAACAGTGCCTGGCCCATTAGCTCTAACTTCTTATTGGCTAGTTCTTACATTTTAATTTAACCCATTTCTGTTAATCTGTGTATTGCCACGTGACTGTGACTTACTGGCAAGATTCTAACCAGTGTCCATCTTAGGCAGGAGATCCATGGAATCTGCCACTCTGACCTTCTTCCCAGCATTCAGTTCTGTCTTATCCGCCTACCTAAGTTCTGCCCTATCAGGCCCAAAGCAATTTCTTTATTTATTACCCGATGAAAGAAACTCATGAACAGAAGAACCTCCTACACCAAGAAAGGGTGTGGAGTTAGATATGGGAGGAGCTGGGAGGAGCTGGGGGCGTAGAAAAGCATGATCAGAATATTTTGTCTGAAAATGTTTTTTTTTTCAATTAAAAAAACTGTTGCTAATGAAAAATACTGGTGACTATTCTACATAGATTTTGAAACAAGTGACCAGCCCAGAGACCCTTCTGAATAACTATCATGTGTGGTAAAGTTTCTTCTGCCAGCTTTCTGTTCTGCTTCACTACCTTGTAGTTTTTTCCTACATCCTCTATATCACAAAATCCATTGTTCAATTAAGTAACTTTAATAAGTTACATCATTCATGAGTATCTCTTATCTTCAGTACCCTGCAGGTAAAAACAGCATCTTCTCTTGTTTTATAAGTCACTATGTTCTGACTAAGCTAAGATACTCAATACACCACTCATTAACCAAGTAATTAAATGATCCAAATATCCCTACTCAGAAATTAAAATAATGATATTGCAATTTATTTGAGCATATTTATAATTTTTAAAGAGTTCTTCTTCTATGCTAAGTATATTTCTTAGCAGCATGTAAGAGTTCTATCATTTGTTTCCATTTACATGAGCATTTTTAAGTGTGCAAGTAAGAGATATTTCAATGATTTCCTTACTATTATATGCTTTCATCTAACAAATCCATTTCAAACTCACTGTGTACCAGATTCTAATCCAATCTATAGGCAAAAGTGGTGCAGCTAAAACAGGAACATATAAGCAAATGACCACACTGCAAAGGGCTCACATTATTACTTAGAAAGTAGGATCTGCATGTGTGCAGTTTAATGTAATTTTAGAAAAAAAAGAATAAAATTTTTCAAAAAATTAAAACAAGATGAGAGAGGGGAAGGTAACTGAGATAAGGGCTATTTATGAGGCGATGCTATTGTTTCAGTATGAAATATCCTCCATAGCCTTGCAGGTGTGAGCATTCAGTCCCTAGCTGATGGTTTGATACAGGAAGTGTATCACCTGGGGCAGTACTGAGGCATAGTAGCCACGCTTTGCTTGCTGTCCAGAGATGCAGTCACCAGCCAGACACAGAGGAAACAAGGTGAGAATGCCTTATTGAGAAAAGCTACCAAGCCACATGACTAAATACAGGAAAGAATTATGAGTTAATTTAAGTTGTAAGAGGCAGTTAGGAAGAAGCCTGAGCAATAGGTAAAAGTTTATAATTAATATAAGCCTCTGTGTGTTTCTTTGAGACTGAATGACTGTGGGACCATATAGTACAGAAATTTCTGTTTACACTTCAGTCAATATGTAGAACTGGTTGAGTCTCAACATGACCCTTTGACATCCTGAGATATACAACAGCATGCTCTTATTTAAGCCTGTGAAATCACAACCTTTTTGAAAGAAGTTGGTCTTCCACCTGGAAGACCTGTCTGGGGATAAAAGAGTCCAAGAACCCTTCTGTAAAGACAGTTTACTAGTAACTAATAAGCCTTGTGAGAGGAAAAACAAGAAACAGAGACAAAGAAACGAATAATCTTATGAAGACCATTATTTTGCAAACCATACAAAAGAGCTGAATTTCTCATTTTACAATGTTGAATGTTTGTCTTTATCTTAAGCAGAATTTCACTATATCCTCTGGTAACTGACAATTTTAATTATAGCAAGAAAACAAAAAAAGCCAAATTTAAAAATTTATTACACTCGATAAGTAAAATTGAAAGTATTCTCTGAGAGTATGATGCTGTCTCTAATTTGAATTATCAGGAACCATCATGAATGTAGACATCCAGAGAAAGAAATATGTATCAGAAAATTGACAGATTAGTGGCTGGCTTTAAAGGGAGAAGTAAGATATATTAAAAAACAAACAAACAAACAAACAAACCAGAAAATGGAGGGAAGCTTCCCAAACGCAGAAACTCGGTGATTAAGCATGTTGTCAATAGGTTCTGACAGTAGGCATGGGTGACAGTTTGGCCATCACATGTAGTGGCATTTTTGTGCCCGACAGATAAATACACATTGTCCAATTTTCCCATCAGGCTTGATGAGTTTGCCCAGCCCTTCCATAATCATCAAGATGAGGATTTTAATGGTATTTATTTTTAATTTAACTGGGAATATCTACATAGAATATAGCTGATTTTATAGTGAGAGATAAATCAATGTATATTACAGACAGACATTGAAACTGTGGAAAATTAAGATTAAGTTTTCATTGTGTAAAATTCTTGACTTATGTTTCTTTCTTTCTTTTTTTTTTTACATAATAGGGTTTAACTATTATTTGCAATGTTAGAAATTAACAACCCCATAAGAAACTAATGAATGAAGTAACTTAACAGAGATTACTAGGAAACATTCAAGTTTTTATCCCATATTCCAACTGTAAATATCTGTGCAGGAAACCTCCACAGATAAAGCATTTTCAAATAACCTCATATGAGATTAGAGGGTCCGACCTCTTAACCTGAGTAAGGTTGGCAGGTTAACAGGGAGAACAGGTTAACAGCTTTAACCAATGGTTGTCAATCGGGTCCTGTGCCTCATATGCACTTATCACTATCTTCATTTCTCAAGACAAGGAAACAGAAGATCGATAATATCTGCAACAAATAAAGCCACATGGGGAAATGTAATTCAGACTCATCCTGTTCCCATGGTATTTCCACACTCTTCTCACAAAGTTAGCAGGAGTGTGGGTCTCTCCTATTAGTTAGGGAAAATGACCACACAATTGAAACAGTTGAGTAAAAAGGAGAAACATCTATCTGTTAAGAAATTTAAGCAAAATTAACTTTCTCAGGGTGTTTTGGGATTTCTCCTATTTTTAAGAATCATGAATCTAAGATTGTATTTTAAATTAATCATGAGATTAATAATTAGGAATAAGATTTTATCATGTAATTCAAGTTATGAAAGGGGAGGTGAGGTAGGATCATATACTTATATTAACATATTATATAATAACAATTGTAAAAGACAGTAGGGACAGCTGAGGAATGATAAGACCCTAACCCCTTCACCTATGAACAGAATCACCCATAATCAGCTGATCCTGTGAAGGCTAAAGCCAGGGCTCTATTGTGAACACCGCCCTGCTCCTTCCTGGATTCATACACTTTTCAACAAAAGTGCTTCCGCCATCTGTTTCAAACATTCCAAAGAGGCACAGTCTCTACTATGCATCATGATAAGAGTAACTTCTGTCACCTCATGGAAGCTGAAGCACAGCTGTGCTGGCCTGGCTAGTGACTAAGGAACTTTCAAAGTTCTGAAATTGTGGAAAACTAATGATTGTAAGGTTAGGGCTGGGACTAGGGCTAGGGTTAGGTTTAGTGTTAGGGTTAGAATTAAGGCTAAGACTAGGGTTAGGGCTATGGTTAGCACTAGGTTTAGGACTAGGTTTAGCTTTAGGGCTAAGGTAGCCTTAGGGCTATAAGAGATGATCAGTTTGTAACTTTGTGCAGGAGACTGGATGGGTCTAGAGGGTGAAAGGATTAATATTGAACCATTTTAATTAAAATGTTTTAAATGTTTAAATTTAATATCGTTTTGAAATTGTACAAACATATTGATTGCAAAATCATGTGCTACTAGGTGGAGCACGGTTGGTCTTTCCAAGTAGATCTTCTCAGTCAACCACTAGACATATTCACATTAAGTGAACTCCTAGTTCCTGAAAGTCTTTTATTTCTAATTTTCTTCCCTCTTTTCCTTAACATATAGCATTTTCTTTTATTTTTTTTTTTAGGTAATAATTTGTAACTTATGAAGGTATACTAACCCCTAGAGAATGTACCTCTGGATATCTTTGCTCTTCTCCCCCTTTTTATCTGTCTTGCTAAATTCAATTAGATTATATTCCTAAAGCTGCCCACCAAGGTCTAATCCTTTATTTGGCCTCTTTCTTATATTGAGGTTGACTGCCAAAGTCCAGTTGTTATAAGCCCCCCCCATTGGTTCACCCAGTTAACATACCCAACTAAAATTAAGCACCTCATCCTAATACAGACTTTCCCTCTTTACCTTCATAAACTTCCATTTTTCTATGTGCTAAGTCTGTCTTCTCTCTGTTCAGAGCTCATCCCATCCTTCCAGGATGAATACCCTTGCTACCTTTCTATTGTTCCACCTTTCTCCATTGTCCCCTATCTCCTAGCTGCATTCTAGCCTGTCCTATCACAGACCTCCTTTTTTTCTTTTTAGAAATTGCACCTGCAAGGCCATTACTGCAGTTCTCTGCCTGAGTTAGACAGCAGATACTTTATCTTTTCTTCCCCTTAATAAAGGGTCTCTGTGAAAATAGGAACCTGGGTGTGGTTTGTGCATAATCTTGATCTGAAAGGGAGCCCTGTTGAGCAGGGGGATCTCCTTCAAAATCTATAGCCACATAAAAGAGCATTCATTGTTCTAAAATTAAATATTATTTAATTAGCTTAAACATATAACAGATCCTGTAATTTAAAGTCATCATCTAAGTTTTGGGGTAATTGTTTTTGTGGTTGCTGATGAAAAGGTTAACTAAGAGAAAGCTGGCATCTGTTTCAACCTGCCTTTGAAGTGTGCAGGTTTGCTTCTGACTCCTGTCTTTTCTAAAGATCTGCTTCCTCATTTTGTGAATATTATCAAGTAAATAATAAGATACTAATATATGAAGTGAATAATATTATGTAATATATAGTACATAAAATTATGAAGTGAATAATAAGATACTGATATAGCTGTATGTATAGCTGTATGTGAAGATATATGTGCATATGTATAGAACCTTGAGTAGAGATATGGTCTAAGAAATGTGTTGTAGGATTTCATAAGGTTGCTATTGCTAAGATAAAACACCATAATCAAAGCAACTTGTAGAGGAAAGAGTTTATTTGGCTTATACTTCGGTATCATTGTGTATCATTAAAGAAAGTCAGGACAGGAACTTAAACAGCCCAGGAACCTAGAGGGAGGAGCTGATGCAGAGGTCATGGAGAGGTGCTGTTCACTGACTTATTCCTCATGGCTTGCTCAATCCTCTTTCTTAAAGAGTCCAAAACCACCAGGCCAGAGATGACATTACCTACAATAGGTTGTGCCCTCCCCCATTGATCACTAATCAGCAACATCCCCTACAGGTTTGCTTAAAGCCCAGTTCTATAGGAAAATTCTCTCAACTGAGACTACCTCTTTTCTGATGACTCTATGTTGTGTCAAGTTGACATAAAAACCAAAACCAAAACCAAAACAAAAATGGCAAAGGTGTCAATTCTTTACTACCTTTATTCAATATAACACCAAAAAATTTAATCAATGTATCAAGGAAAAAGAAATAAATGTAATACATACAGGGAAGGGGAATTTAAAATATTCAATTTGTTTACTGTATGATTCTATACATAGAAAAGCACAAAGATCTCAATAACTTAATAGGGAGCTTTAAAATTAAATAAAAATCCATGGCTTTTTTATACATTTATATCAAAACTTTGAGAAAGAAATCATGAAATCTACTTTCTCAACACTCCTCCAATCTTCTAAGAATAAATATAACTAAAAACATGTCTATAATAAGTACAAAGTACTGAATGAAGACATTGGAAGGTAATATGTTGTTGTGATCTAGCTGCACTCACTCCCCCAGACCAACAGAGAAACTTCCTTGTGGTCTGTAGTTGACAAGAATGTTTGTGTTCTTTCTGGCCAGTGGTTTTCCACAGAAGCAGTAGAGGTATAAAAAGCTTTAGGTCAGGAAAAAATAAAGGTTGCTGTTCTTCCACCTGAAACGAAGCCTCCATGTCTCAATCCCAGCGGCTCCCCTCAGCCCCATCTCTGCAGCCAGGCCTAGGCACAGCAATATGTGTTAAGAGCTGAGCTGATCCAAGACTTTCCCTGAGGCCCTGATGTATGGATAAGGCCCATATTTCCTCTCTAAAACCAGAAATATGCTCGACAGAACCAATAATGGCCTGGGCCAGGACTCAGGATGTGGGGAAGGGCTATAGTTTTAGATCCTGAGAATAGAACTCTTCTAACCATACACAGTCACAGTTATTAGTCCTAAGGTCATTGTGTGCATCATCTATAATGTTCTTAAGATACTCAGTGTTCTTCTTGAGCAACATTATTAACTTCATCACATTGTATGATTTCTACTGAATGTATCTGATTTTCCCCTGGAAATAATGTATTAGATGTAGTACTTCTTAAAGAGCTTGCTTGACATAAGACATAGCTTGTTCAAGTCCTCCTGGGATACCTGTTCTGTTTGCATTATCTCTGATGCTCTGGACCTTCCCTTCTTGGGCCCCTGCCACTGAAAAATGACCTGCTGGTCCAGGTCAAGGTTCCACTCCCAATTTTATGGGCTGGAAGAATTAATACTTACAAAATGCCCACACTACCTAAATCAATCTACAGATTCAATTTAACTACATCAAAATACCAGTGATATTCGTCACAGATGGAGAAAATATTGTCCTAAAATTTAATATGGAAACAAGACTCCCAATAACTAATTCATTTGCCTAAAAGGGAAAAGCTTGAGACATCATAAAACCTGAAGGAAGTTGGATTACAGCTTAATACTGGGAACAAACAGGCACCCAAATCAGAATAGAAAGCTCAGAAATAAACCTACACATCTATAGCCAACTAATTCTTGACACAGGTGACCCAAACATAACATCAGAGCAGGGGCAGCCTCTTCTGCTAGTAAGGCCAGAAAAACTGGATGTTCCCATGTAGAAGAGAAAAACTTGGCACCTATTTCTCCCCTTATTCAAAAACTAAATCAGTGAGGGTCAGAGATCTTATTGTAGTACCTACAACTCGAAATTTGCCACAGGGAAGCAATGTCTTTCAGGAAACAGCAAAATTAATAAAGTGGGATTATCTTAAACTAAAGAGCTTCTGAACAACAAAGGAAATAATCAGGGAGTTAAGAGACAACTTACAGAGTTTGCCAGATATTCAACAGAACATTAATATCCTGAAAACAGAGGGAACACTGTGTATTTAACAGCAAATTAAGTAACCCAATTAAAATATAGGTAAGTTATTTAACACGTATTTCTCAAAATAATAATTACAAACAACTGATAAATGAATCAAACATGGTATATTCTTTAGTCATCATGGTCATATTATCAAAACTACAAATAAATACCATTTTTCCCCAAATGACTATTACTAAAAAAATAAATAAAATTTCAAATGTGCTGACAAAGATATGAAGTGAAAGGAATCACACACTGTTGGTTTGTAATATAAATTATTACAGGCTGTGAAAAACATTATGGAGATCCCTTGAAAAGCTAAGAATAGATAAGATCTAGTGATGCTACTTTGGGTTTTATATGCAAAGGAAATGAAGTCAGAACACAAAAGAGATATCTGCATGCTTGTGTTTATGTGTCATTTATTGTTGGCACTAAGATGAAAAACAAACCAGCCTAAGTGCCCACTAACCATAAAAATGGACAATGGAAATATGACATATAATCACAATGGAGTAATATTCAGATATAATGAGGATGAAATACTATCATCTGTAGCAAAATGGATAGAACTAGACAACGTTATGTTAAGTGAAATAGCCAGACACAAGGAGATAAGTATCACTTTTTCTCTGTGGGAACAACAAAAGCCACTCTAAAGTAGTAGTATCATTACTAAGGCCTGAAAGCATGGTGGAGGAGGGAAAGACAGGGAGAGAAGAATGGATGCATATGATTTATATGTTCTACATGCATGTATGGAAGTATTACACTGAATCCTGTTTCCTTGCAAAATTATTACATGTTAATATAATGTTTTAAACTGTGATATACACATATAATATAATGCTGTGCATCAAAAATATGTAATAAATTACTGATAGACTAAATGTGAACAAATCTCACAAATATTATTCTGAATAAAGTAATTTCATACTATATTATTTAAATTATCTAAAATTCAAAAACAACCTAAACTAATGTCAGGGGTAAGATGAAGACTGATGGTGACCTGGGGACCTGGATATGGTGGTGCTGGGTTTGGGAAAGGAAGAGTCATCAATGGTCAAGAGAAAGTTTGGAGCTCTCTATCTTCATTATATAATGTTTTCGCAAAGTGGGCTTCAAAAATTTAAATCACAAACTTCTAATATCTTGTTGTTTCCTCCAAGATTGAAACATTCCATCCTGTAAGAAGTTCTTTAAACAGGAATGTAAGCAACTTAAAATAGCTTCAGGAAGTTCCTGAAACTGACCAGAGTCTTGGCCTTACCATGCCAGAGTAAACGGTATATGCCGAGAATCAAGTGAAACTGAGCTGCCAAGACTCAGACAAGCCACGCTACCAAGAAGATGATTCTGAGATCAGAACAACTGCCTGGAAGAGGTTTAGACCAGCTGAGACAGCTGGAAAGGGCACTCCAACCGGTAAAATTACCTGCGGGCTGTGCAGTGTGTTCCATGTTCAAAAGCTTTGTGAGATGGAAGACATGCTGGGGTGGGCTTTGGTGATGCAGCTGTCTTTGAACCATTTCTTCTCCTGTAAGTTACCCTACACCCATATTTCTGTAAGTAATTCCAATTAAACTCATTGCTTCCCCAAATTGGACTTTAGAGGTACTTGTACATTGGTCTGTTGTGGACTGCCTATCTGTTGTGAACAGATGTATGTGTTGAGTGTCCCCAGGAAAAGTTTTGTTATACAATATATATAAACCTTATTTTATGTACTAAATTTGTCTTAGAAATATTTTTAAATACAATAAACAAAGTTACTTATATATTTAAGAAACATTTCTACTAAATTTAGAATCATAATTCTGTTCAAGAAGTTTACTTATTATTTTGTTGATACATTCATTTGTTTAAAATGACACAAAATACTACACAGTAGTCAGTGAACATATGACACCCTTCTGGCAACCTCCATTCTGTCTTCAATGACAAATTTTTAGGAATTCTTGAGTGTTTTTAAGGATCTGATCTGGTTGATATTAAAATGAAAAAAGTCATATATAATATACCCTTTTTCACTGTGGCTAACACAGAGGACCAGTGTGAAGCTTCATTTTGGTTCAAACTCTACTCAAAGCACAAAGCAAATTTTTATAATGAAAGCTAACATTTGCAATGAAATCAGAATCAGCCACTCTGCACTCCTACTTATAATAAAATGATACACAAACTCCAATCATGTGTTATACACTGATAGTAATAGTCATTCTGGATAGTCACCTCTTCCTGGGAATAATAGAATTGTCCTCCAGAAAATGTCTTCATTTCATGGTTTTCAGCCATGCTCATAATAATTACAGTGCTTCAGTGTGAAAAAGCTTTTTATTCACCTGCTCTGTTCCGTTCTAATGGTAGTAGCTTCAGTACTAATGTGTATCTTTCTATTTAATGTAAAAACTCAAAACAAAACAAAGCAAAAAAAAATCCAGAACAACAACAAACAACTTGTATCTATTTGAATTTCTAATATTCTTTGTCATCTCAGGCTTACCTTAGTTTAATGTTAACCACAAGCAATGCTACCAGCTGTTAGATTATATGGGGGAGTGAGCCACAGGGTGTTCACTGGTATTCAGCTCTCCTTCTGTGCAGTCTCAGCACCACCTTTTCTTCCAGATATGTACTGTTTTCATACAGGTACTCAGTAGGGAGCTTCATATCCTGAACACTACTTCCATGTCTCACATAAGCTGTATGACACAGTTGGGGCTGACCTTTCAGATCCTGTCAGTGCACAAGTGTGTTACCCCTCAGGTGGGAAGAGAAGCTTTTCAGGTCAGTTGGTAACTACTTAAGGACTCTGGGTGCCCTCCAAGAGTCTCACAATCCACTAACTTTCTCAAGAAAGGCAAGCATACTCAGCACAAACTTAAGGACAGACAAAACAGGCTCCATGGTGCTGCAGTGTAGCCTGGGCCAGTGCCTGGTACTCTGTGCTTACAGGAGTCTTGCATTTGGTTTAGTGTTCTGGTGTCTTCAAAATATTAAAAATAATTGAACATAGGGTTCCACATTTTTCTCTTAGATTGGCCCTACAAATATCACAGGCAGTACTAGTTATAGATTTGATGATTTTTAACTATATGGAATTCTGATAATCTTTTTTTAATTCATGAAGTGAAGATAATTATTGTCATTGCATCATAGGATTAGGCTTAAGAATATGCAAAAGAATTTAGCTTATGAATACTGAATAAAGTATGTCCATTGTGTAATAGTCCCCAAACCAAAGATAAAATGTAAAGATGCATTCTTTCATATTTTCTCCTTTTCCATAGTAACCACAACTAAGTTTTGTTTATTCTTCCATTCTTTTTATTGTGCTTACCAATAGTCACATAAAATACTGAATGTGTTTTTAGATAAAGGTGTGATCATAATATACATACAATTCTGAATTGTACATCTTTAAAACAATTTTATGAGCTATCTAGTTTAATTTATGAAAGGCTTTATGAAATAAGGTGCAGTTTTAGCTCCCATTTTCCAGCAGAGACAACAGTTTTAGAGACTGTTTGAATTCATTTGAATAACAATAGGGAAAATTAGCTACAAAATCCATCTTTCTAATTCCAAATCATTTTAGCACAATATAGATGCAATGCTACTATGTAGGTATAAGCAAGGGTGAGATTGATAAATTTGAGAAACTTGGGAAGTGGTTAAAGAACCCCCCACCACCTGCAACTTCAGTGGAACTCTGAAACACAACCTGCAACTACACAGAGAGGACCAAGAAGTGAATTACCGGGCACCCAGTGGGACATCCCACTTTCTAGGCCCTCCATACCAAGGCAAATCCCTGGGCCCCTCCCCCACCACCCTGGGCTTTTCTAACCAGCCAGCAGGAGAGTTTCCTGCTGGTTGACTGCTCCATTAACCCCACCCCTATCATCAGATCCTATAAGCTACAAGTCCCACCCCACCCTCAAGCCCTCCTATGCTTTTGCAACCTCAGTGAAACTCTGAAACACAGCCTGCTACTACACAGAGAAGACCAAGAGGTAAGTTACTCTAAAACCCTGAGATAGAGATATTGACAGTACAGAGCAGACCAAGAACAGTTCCTAAGACACAGGCAGCCAGTGCAAGTATTGGACAAAAATGCAAAACACTGCCAGCATCAATTGAATAAAGAGATGGGTATACACCAATTCATCCAACAACCTAAAATTCAACATGGTAACACCAGAACTCAGTGGTCATCAGGAAGACTTGATCATCCTAACCCAGAAGAACCAGAAGAAAATGATTTTAAACATAACTTTATGAAGATGATGGAGACCTTTAAAGAGGAAATGAAAAACTCCTTTAAAAAATGGAGAAAAGACAAAAAGTGGAAGAAATTAGTAAAGAAACCCAAGGAAAAAAAAACAATCAAACAGGTGAAGCAAACAGATCAAGGCTTGAAGTATGAAATAGAGGCAATAAAGAAAACATAAACAGAGGAAATTCTGGATATGGAAAATCTGGGTAAAAGAATGGTAACTACAGAGGCAAGTATAACCAACAGAATACAAGGGATAGAAGAGAGAATCTCAGGGGTTGAAGAGACTATAGAGGACATAGTTTAATTTGTCAAAGAAATTCTTTTTTTTTTTTTGGTTTTTCGAGACAGGGTTTCTCTGTGGTTTTGGAGCCTGTCCTGGAACTAGCTCTGTAGACCAGGCTGGTCTCGAACTCACAGAGATCCACCTGCCTCTGCCTCCCAAGTGCTGGGATTAAAGGCGTGCGCCACCACCGCCCGGCTGTCAAAGAAATTCTTAACAAAATTCTAACAAATTCTTAACAAAACACATTTAGGAATTCTGAGACACCCTGAAAAGACCAAACCTAAGAATAATAGGGATAGAAGAAGGAGAACTCCAGCTCAAAGGCACAGAAAATATATTCAACAAAATCATAGAAGAAAACTTTCCGAACCTAAAGAAGGATATCCTATGAAGGTACAAGAAGCTTACAGAACACAAAATAGATTGGATCAAAAAAGGAAAAAAAAAATCCCCTCGCCATATAATACTTAAAATGCAAAACATACAGAAAACATACAGAAAGAATATTAAGAGCTGCAAAGAGAAAACGTCACGTAATATATAAAGGTAGACCTATCAGAATTACACCTGACTTCTCAGTGGAAACTATGAAAGCCAGAAGGTCCTAGGCAGATATACTGCAGACACTTAGAGACCATGGATACAAGCCCAGACTAATATACCCAGCAAAGCTTTCTATCACCATCAATGGAGAAAACAAGATATTCCATGACAAAATCAGATTTAATCAATACTTATCCACAAATTCAGTCCTACAGAAAGTACTAGGAGGAAAACCCCAAACTAAAGGAGCTAACTGCACCTACAAGAAAATAGACAACAGATAACTTCACACCAAAACCAACCAAACAGAAAACAAAACAAAACTAAGAAAGGAAACATACACACTACCACCAAAAAATAACAGGAATGAATAATCACTGGTCAATAATATCTCTTAATATCAATGGACTCAACTCACCTATAAAAAGACACAGGCTAAGATAATGGATACAAAAGCATGATCCATCCTTCTTCTGCCTAAAAGAAACACAACTCAACCTCAAAGACGGATATTACCTCAGAACAAAGGGTTGAGAAAAGATTTTCCAATCAAATGGATCTAAGAAACAAGCAGGTATAGATATCCTAATATCTAACAAAATGGACTTCAAACTAAAACCATCGAAAGAGATGGAGAAGGACACTATACTCATAACAGGAACAATCCATCAAAAAGAAGTCTCAATCCTGAACATATGTGCCCCAAATACAAAAGTACCCACATATGTAAAAGAATCATTACTAAAGCTTAAATCACCCATCAAACCCCACACACTAATAGCAAGAGACTTCCATATCCTACTCTCCTCAATGGGCATGTTAACCAGACAGAAACCTAACAGAGAAATAAGAGAATTAACAGATATCATGACTCAAATAGAATTGACAGACATATACAGAACATTACACCCAAACACAAAAGAATATACCTTCTTCTCAGTACTTTATGGAACCTTCTCTAAGACAGACCACATGTTCAGTAAAAAAGCAAACCTCAACAGATACAAGATAAATTGGAGTAACTCCCTGTATTTTATCAGATCACCATGGCTTAAAATTAAAATTCAACAGCAACACTAATTTCAAAAATCCTACAAATACATGGAAATTAAACAGTGCTCTATTGAACTGGGTCAAGGAAGAAAGAAAGAAAGAAAGAAATAAATAAATAAATTAAAGACTTCCTAGAATTCAACAAAAATGAAGGCACAATGTACCCAAACTTATGGGACACTATGAAAGCAGTACTAAGAGGAAAGTTCATAGCACTAAGTGCCCAGATAAAGAAAACTCTAGAACAAAAAGAAGCAGACTCATGCGGGAGGAGTAGAAGACAGGAAATAGTCAAATTAAGGCTGAAATCAACAAAATAGAAACAAATAAAACAATGTAAGGATTCAATGAAACAAAAAGCTTGTTCTTTGAGAAAATCAACAAGATAGACAAACCATTATGCAAACTAATCAAAAGGCAGAGAGAGAGAACATCCAAATTGACAAAATCAGAAATGAAAAGGGGGACATAACAACAGATACTGAGAAAATCCAGAAAATCTTTAGGTCATACTACAAAAAACCCTGTACTCCACAAAACTGAAATATTTAAAAGAATTGGACAATTTTCTGGATAGGTACGACACACCAAAATTAAATCAAGACTAGATAAACAATTTAAATAGACCTATAACCTGCATGGAAATAGGAGCTGACATCAAAAGCCTCCAAACCGAAAAAAGCACATGGCCAGATTGTTTCAGTGCAGAATTCTCCCAGGACTTCAAAGAAGAGCTAATAACTATACTCCTCAAATTGTTCTGCAAATTGTTTCTATTTAGAAACAAATAGAAACAAAAGGAAATATTACCAAGTCTTTTTATGAGGCTAAAGTTACCCTGATATCAAAACTACACAAAGACTCAATGAAGAAAGAGAATTACAGACCAATTTTACTCATGAACATGGATGTAAAAATACTCAATAAAAATAAACTTGGCAAACCGAGTTCAAAAACATAAAAAATGTGACCAAGTTGTTTTCATCCCAGAAATGCAAAAAGGTTTCAACTCAATGCAATCCATCATATAAATGAAGTGGAAAAAAATATGATCATCTCATTAGATGTTGAAAAAGCATTTGACAAAATCCAATACCCCTTTATCATAAAGGTCTTGGAAAGATCAGAGATACAAGGATCATATATAAACATAATAAAAACAATATTCAGCAAGCTGACAACCAACACCAAATTAAATGGAGAGAATCTCAAAGCGATCCCACTAAAATCAGGATCAAGACAAGGCTGTCCACTCTCTCCAAAAACATAGTTCTTGAAGTTTTGGCTCATGCAATAAGACAACAAAAGGAGTTTAAGGGGATTCAAATTGGAAAGGAAGAAGTCAAACTTTTGTTATTCTCAGATGATATGATAGTATACATAAGTGACCCCAAAAACTCTACTAGGGAACTTCTACAGCTGATAAATACCTTCAGTAATGTGGTAGGATACAAGATCAACTCAAGAAAATCAGTAGCCCTCCTTTATACAAATGATAAGCTAAGAAAGAAATCAGAGAAATATCACCCTTCATAATAGCCACAAATAACATAAAATACCTTGGGGTAACCCTAACCATTCATAAGTGAAAGACTTCCAGTGCATCGGAGCACTGGACTGAACTCCCAAAGTCCAATTGAAGAGTGGGAGGAGAGAGAATATGAGCAAAGAGGTCAAGACCGTGTTGGGGACACCCACTGAAACAGTTTACCTGAGCTAATGGAAGCTCACCAACACTAGCTGAACAGGGAAGAAAGCAGCATAGGTCCAAACTAGTCCCTATGAATGTGGGTGATAGTTGTATGGCTGGGGCAGATTGCGGGGCCACTGGCAGTGGGACCAATGTTTATCCCTACTGCTTGTACTGTTTATGTTTGGAACCTATTCTCTTTTGATGGATACCTTGCTCGGCCTAGACAGAGTAGGGAGGGCCTTGAACCTTCTTTGAAGCAATCTGCCTTACCCTCTCTGAAAAGTGGTTGGGGGATAGGGTTGGTAGGGGTTTAGGTGGAAGGAAAGGGAGGAGAGGAGGGAGTAGGAACTGGGATTGGTATGCAAAATGAAAAAAGATTGTTTTCTTTTTAAAATAAATAAATTAATTAAAAAATTCAAAAATCTAAAAAAGAAGAAATGCAAGTGATGAAAGCATCAGGAAAGCTTAACTTTCATTGGCTGGACTAAATTATTCATAGAGATATGAAGTTCCCAACATGAAATTGGGAAAGGAGTGAGGTGGGTGGTACCAGAAGAAGTAGATGGAGGAAGATGGAATGGAGATGATTGTGTCTATATATGATTTAAAAAAAAACTAAACTAAACTAAACTAAATACTTTAGGGAGGATGCATGGATGTTTGTTGGACAGAGATGAACTATAGCTCAATAATTGTTAGCAAAGCAATTGACTTCAATCAAAACTCAGCTTCTTTGGACTTTCATTGGGTGAATGGATGGAAGGCATTATGAGGAACTAGGCATGTAACAAACACTGTTAGACCAATTTTTAATTTTAGAAGTCAAGAGATTTCAGGTATTATTTATTAAAGTTATTTTAATAGTCTACCACATAAATAGCATCATGGAATGTTAATTCAAGTTTTAGTTACTGTAAACCTTTTAAGCCAAAGAATAAATAATTGTATTTATATTTATGTTAAAGGTGCAGGAAGTAATTCATGCTTGTACTTGTGTTGTATTCCTAAGGGGAAAAGTCCACAGAAAGTAACTTAATGGATTACTGAGTTTAAAGAATCTTAAAATACTTGATTTAACTTGAAGATTTTCCCTTTTCAAATTGTTTTCAAAAGATTTAATTTACAACAGTTCAAATTTTGTTTCTATAAACCTTACCTCTTTGTACATCATTATTAAAATGCAACCAATAATTTGATTCAATGTTATAGAAACTACATGTGTTTCTACATGAATTTTATAGTTACAGGTCAGATATACATGGCCACTAATGCCTTCGGATATTTATGTGTAAATTCCATTATCCTTCTTGAGCTTAGATAGATCTCACATGTATTTGCCATCTTCACTTGTGTAACATGCAGGGCTGGCTTGTTGGGGTTTCTGTCCCGCCTGGTACCCGACAGCTGGCAAGCCCCAAAGAAAATCACACAGAGCTCTCTATAAATTATAAAGCTTATTGGCCCATTAGCTTAGGCTACTTATTAGCTCTTGTAGCTTATATTAACCCATTATTCTGATCTATTTTAGCCATATGCCTCGGTACCTTTTTCAGCTGGCAGGTCACATGTTGCTTCTTCAGTGGCCTGGGCTGGACTGGGAGGAACGGGCCAATCAGCTTTATAACTTATAGAAATCTCTGAGTAATTTTCTTTGGGATTTGCAAACTGTGGGGTACCAGGTGGGACAGAAACCCCAACAAGCTAGCTCTGCATGTTACAGAATGGTGCCCAACATGGATAACTGCATCCACAGAAAGCCTGAGAAAGCTTGGGAAGGAATAAAGTGTGGCTTCTTGGTAGCAGCAATTTAAATTAATGTGGTAGGCTAAATCCATTTACAAACCTGAGAGAGCTTAAAAAGGAATTCTGGACACAAATATAGAGTTTAACACAGCTTTTTGCTGTTTGTTAGGGCATGTTGTAGAGAGATTTCCTGATTCAGCAACAGCAGCAAAAAAAAAAAAAAAAACTGAGCCATTTTAAAATGTGGCTTCCTGGGCCCTGTCGCTGGTGCAATCTCTGGCTATGGAGCATTTCTGGGCCCAGATGTTTTTGTGCCCACTTGGGATTGGGAAGAAAGTACTCTGAGACCATGCCAATGGCTCACTGTTCCCCGTCTGCACCTGGGCAGATGGCAGGATAGGCTTAGGCAGTTGGTAGAGCATGGTGGATTTTTGCTGCCATACAAAGAGATGCTTCCAGGCTGGGCAGTGCTCTGTGTGTCAGATTTGGCTGTAACTTTGATGAAAAGAGTTTCTGTGCTGCATGCTCAGTATCAGAGTTAAACTGCTGAGTGCAGCTCTTACCCAGTGGCTCCAGAGCTAGCAGAAATGGTATATTCACCATTTTGAAATTGGAGAGAGGTGGAGCCAATATCCAGAGCAGCCTGCAGCTCTGCAGCTCAGAGGCACAACTGATTCAGAGTCACAAGTGGCTCTGCCATGTTGGACTGGGTGGGGCAAGCAGGCAGTACCTATTTTTGACCTAGAAATGTCACAGCTTAGATTCTTAAGTGCTTAGTGATTTAAAAGTGCAGAGCAAAAAAATGTTCCTGGACAGTAAAAAATTACAGACAATGCAATAGGACAGATTCAGACATAAAGGACCTCTAAATGGGTCACAATGTTAGATAGACATACATAGGCTTGGGAAAGAGAAAAAAAAGAGTATTAAAAAGTCATAAAGTAAAGTAATGATTAAAAGGGTAAAATCTTTATAGAGGATAAAGATAGTTATAGATTAAAAGAAATAAAGAAAAATAAGCCACGTAAAATGAAAAATTCACAGAGCGTTTGGATTCTGTATATTGTATTTTCTTTGAGTTTTTTGACTGTGAAGGAGCTAAATACAGAGAGACATTTCATTGTGTGGTCTGCCAAACTACATATATGTCCTAAAAATATCATGACTTCCAAATTTAGGTCTAAGGATATGATACTTAGGAAAAGGGGTTCTTCTTTTGTTTTCACAAAGGATAAGACCCTGTGGATTGCTTCTATCCCAATATGGTATGATAAACCATGCCCTCCTGAAAGGTTGCTGTGAACACCTTCAAAAAATTACTTCACTCAACTGCCCACTGAGATGAACCTAGCAGACAGGTTACATCATAAAAGATCTAATTAACAATGCCCCTATACAGCAGGAAGAAGTTTGGAGAGAAATAACTATGTCTATTCCCAAATATTGTTTATAAATGTTCTTTTAAATTTAAAGGGGGATATGATATAGATATGAATAATTTACATTGGTATAAATCTTTGTTTATTAATACAAGTTTAAGGTCAATTTTGTTATATGTATATGTATTTCTAATATTGATTAAGGTATTGTGATTGTGTAGTTCACTTAAGAATGTAATGTATAAGCCGGGTGGTGGTGGCGCACGCCTTTAATCCCAGTACTCGGGAGGCAGAGGCAGGCGGATCTCTGTGAGTTCGAGACCAGCCTGGTCTACAGAGCTAGTTCCAGGACAGGCTCCAAAACCACAGAGAAACCCTGTCTTGAAAAACCAAAAAAAAAAAAAAAAAAAAAAAAGAATGTAATGTATAATTAGGAAATATAGGCTAATAGATAATTATCTATAATAGTCAAGTTTGTAGTCATGTTAGTTAGATTTTATAGATGTGCATAGATCTATTTCAGATAGGCATTCTTCATATCTTTCAAAGACTATGGAATATGGCATTTAATGTTTTAATAACTTAGGGTTTTCATGACAATAAGACATATCTGCTCCTGGTAGCACCAACTACTTCAAGAGGAAGATGGGCATTGAAGAGGCTCCTTATGAAGTTTGCTAGACATTTGGGCAAGAAACTGCTCTTGCCTGGACTATTACATAAACTGGACATGAAGAACCCGCAGAAAGAAGACTGCTGAACTTGCCTAAAGGTGAGATGGTCTTTCAGGGTTTTTGATTCATGAAAGAGTCTGCGAGACATTCTGCAGGATACAAAAGAAAGTGACTGAACTGTCTTTGAAATTTCCTGCTTCATGGAAATATCTGCTTGATACTATGGTCCTGAAGGCAGAAGATGGATGCCCGAACAGTACAAAAGAACTTTGAATGACTGTCCAGGCAGCGAGATGTCTCTGTCATTTCTAGAGTTTGGAAGTTGCTTATTTCTTGTTTATTTAGGTAATATTATATCTTTCTGGAGTCTTTGATGGAGTTGAAGAATGTCTAGTTATAGTTTTCCATTGTTATGATAAAAGATAAAATAGATATAAATATTATAACTGTAATTATTGTTTGATAACTATTTTGTTATATGTAATTTTACTATGTTAAAGTTAAAGCCTTCCGTTTTGTTTAAACAGAAAAAGGGGAAATGATGTAGGAGTGTCTTCTGTCTATGTGTTACTTTCATTGGTTAATAAAGAAACTGCCTTGGCTTTTTGATAGGGCAGAATTTAGATAGGTGGAGTAGACAGAACAGAATGCTGGGAAAAAGAAGCAGACTCAGGCAGACACTATGATTCTTCAACCCAAGATGGATGTAAGTTAGGATCTTTCTCAGTAATCCACAGCCTCGTGGTGCTACACAGATTTAATGGAAATGGGTTAATCAAGATGTGAGAGTTAGCCAATATGAGGGCCAGGCAGTATTTAAATGAATAGAATTTGTGTGTTGTTATTTCAGGTGTAAAGCTAGCCATGCGGGAGCCAGGCATGACAAAAAGCAGGCCTGCTTGCCTCATCACTACACACTTGGTAGTAATAAATGTGTTTCTGTAGTTTGTTATTCACTGCTGTAGCACAGAGATATCTTTACTGAGTCATTTTAATACTTATATTTGGAGGTATCTGTGTTTGTGGTATATGTGCATATGTCCATGTGAATTGATATATGTAGGTCAGGGCTAGTCATTACACCTCTTCCTCTAATGTTGCCTACCTTATTTCTGAGACAGAGTTTCTCAGTGAATCTGCTGTCTTTCCTGACTGGCCAGCAAACCTCAGGGCCCGCCTACCTCTGCTTAGGACCTTTCCCAGTCCTAGGGTTAAAGATACCCACTGCTGGGGATTTGAACTCTGGTCTGTTTACTTGTAAAGCAAGCATGTAACCCACAAAACTATCCTCCTAGCCCCCATTTTAATGCTGTATGATGATATTTCAATGTAATTTTTCCCATTGAAATGCTGAAAATTGTATGTATTCAAAAACAATAAGATGGAAATTTCTGTCATGAGCTTCATCAAAGTGGCTCTCATACCAAAGTTTATAAATGCTTGCTTATTTTATATTTGAACAACTTTATATTTGAGGTAAGGCATCCCCTTGACATGCAAGTACTGAATCACTGACTCTTGGTTTGATAGTGTTAATGTCATTGTACATATGAATGTGTATTTATATATAGTCCTATGAGATTACCACATTTTTTCCAATTTTTTTTTGTCTCTTGAGTGTATGGCATTTGATATATGGTATTAAATGCATTTATATGTTAAAAGCTATCCATCCTGTTCTATGTGGTCTTCAAATTGCATTCTTATTTGAAGGTCTTTCCTCAGCAAATCAGGAGAGTATGGGGTTCCCATGCAGCAAACCCTGAGTCACCAGTTTCCTAAGTACTCACCTAAATCATTGGTCTGCAATGAACTCTTTAAACCAGTAGAATATATTCACTTCTCTGCCTTACTATCAGTTAAAAACAAATGATACCATTTCTAACTTTTAATAGTACATGCCTAGCCCCATTTTTCATATTAATTTCTAAAGTGTGTTTAGAGCTGTTAAAATGGTCACTTGCTAACCTTGTGTCAGCATAGTGTTCTTTATTTTTAATTAAAGTATTACTTAATGTCTATTTGAGCCAGTTTCCTCTTTGCTGAAGATATATGCACACACTATATTTACTAGTCAAAATCAAATTTATTTTCAAGTGATTTTAATGATTATAGAAATGTTCCTCCAGAGCAATTGCAAAGTGTGCATTCACAGAATGGGATGTCACAGATGCAGGTCCCATTTATTGAGAACCAATAATGGCTCCACATTTTTTTGTGTGTGTATTTGTCCCCAAAGAAAAATATTTTAGTCAGATTTTATCCCCAAAATGATGAATGATGTCACATGAGGTTTTTCACTTCAGCTCTTTGTATATGAGAAATATTTTCAGCTCAAAATGAACTATCATCTTTTCTAGATCTCTACCTTTAAACAGGTTGGTTTTTATTTGTCTTGGCAATACTCATGGGCAAATGCAGGTATAATTTTTATTCTCCTGATCAATATAGAATGAGACACATTTGAGATAATGTTAAAACCTAAAAAAAACATGAATACAAAAAAATTATCAAACCCAAATGAAAAGTACGGAGTTCTTTTATTGTTGGCCACCTACTCCTGGGCATGAGGGCTGGGGTGTAGGTGATGTACCCAGGGTCACTCTGTAGAGAAAACTGCATTTTCCCTTTCCCAGTGAGGTCAGTTGTAAATACCTTATTGGGTAGGGGTAGGACTTTGTATTCACTTCTTTTTGCTAGGATTTTGTATGGTTTGAATTTGTGTTTGTTTTTATTTTTCATTTTTTGTTTTGTCTTGTTGGGGAAGGACATGGACAAGGAAGAGACAGGGAGGGTGAGATATGGAGGGGAAAAGATAGAAGAGGGAGGGAGAGAGCATTAAGCAGGATGGGTAGGGAGGTGGCAAGGATCTAGGGGGAGTTGGGGAGGGAAAAGAATATGACCAAATGTATCATATGGAAAATACACTTTTAAAATAACATTTTAAAACTTACAACGTATTGGGAACTGGAGAGATTGTGTACAGGTTCTATTCCCAATACCCACACCAGGCAGCTTGCACATGTCTGTAGTTCCTGTTCCAAGGGCACCTGCATGTATACAGTGCACATTAAATGACATGCATATATACATATACATAAACAAAATAGATGAATAAGTCATTTTTAAAAACTGTAAAGCATTAGGGACATGTTAATCTTAGTAAAAATTATTATTTAACTGGAACCAGGATTGCATTTTCTGTTTTCAATATCTACATAGCCAGTTTCTGGAAGAGAATTTGATATGACACAGATATGTCTTGGGTATTGTCCAAGAAGATTTAGTTTTGCTGGAGAACCAAAAAGGATCTCATTATGAGTTAGTCCCATGACATGGACTCAGAATCGTTTCAAACACAGGTACCTTCCAATATTTGAATAGGGTGATAGGGGATAAAATTTATAACTTGAGCTGATATGACCATAAGTTAAGCCTGGGGAGAAGAAAACGAGATGAAGTTGTACTAGGGAAACAAAATCCTGGATTTTAGCTGTATGAAAAATGAAAACATTTTGTTATTTTATTACCGAAAAGGAACGATGAAATATAATACAACTTGTCAAATTTATACATGTCAAAGTCAAGCGTTGTTAAGAAATCTGAGTGTGAGTGAGAAACGAATGGAGGCATATTCAGCAGGATTCAGTGTAGAACTCCATTTCATTTCCTCAACACATACGTATCTTGTGGATATAGCAGATTATGCCGGCCACAATTATATGTGTATAGTGCAATAGGTCTCTACTCTAAAATTGTCATTATGTGTGTTTTATATGCTGTGTCATGGGACTGCCACAAGAACCAACAAGAAGAGAGCATTTTCATGAAATGATACTGCTGTGAGTATTTTTACCAAGTGCATTCTTTAAAAGTGTCCTATGTGCAGATATAAATTGCTTTTCAAAAACCATGGATCATTTTAACCTTTAAGATGGCAGTTATTAAAAGATGGAGTATTTTATGGATTTCAATTTGTATTACTCACATACAGCAGTCCACGACTGTCACAGTATTGAGTGTTTTTACTCTTGATTGGCACGCACACTGACGTCGATGTGCACATTAACCATGTTAATGTTATAGGAAGGAGTCAGTATTCCAAAATGTGTGTAAATTAGAGTCAATACACCCAGACTTGAAAACTAACTCTGGATTTTATTCACTGGAAGAGTTATCTGACACTTTTAGGTGTAAACTTTTATTTTTATTCTTTTGATTTCTATGAACAGTGTGAAAATGATATCAATTAAATATAATAACATGTAAGTAACAGACAATAAGAACAGTGGTATGATGAAGTAAGAGACTCTGGTAGAGTTTAGTTTGATGTCTAAACTTTACAAGCAACAAATAACAGTTCCCATTTACATTGAGACTCTCTTATCTTTGTTAGTCATCTCTGCCGTGGGATGCAAGCCATAGTTCTGTCTGGTTGAGAGCTCTCTATCCTGGGTGCACTTCCTGCACAGAGTAGGCACAGTCTTTATTTTGAGTGGATGGAAAGGTTCTTTCTTCAACGTTAAATTGCTAGCTTCTAAACGCAAAATAAAAGGACACATAGTTCATAAATGGTAGTATTTACAAGTCTAAATCCAAGAGGAGAGATCCCTAACGCTCAAATTATTGACGAGAACATTGAAATATAATTTCATACAACTGATATGACTGTGAGCAACAAGATATCTGATTTCATATCCTTTCTTAAGTCTCCTCTGAAGACTTCTGTGATCTGGTCTGCTGACAGAAGCCAGGTTGATGTCCATGATCAGAGCTGCAGTTTAAAACCACGTCCATGTTCATGATCTATGCAGCCACAAGCTACGATGGTCAGGAAGACATCTTTTTCAGTGCTGTCAATGACTTCAGACTCATAACTGAAAATGAGAGACACTGAAGGCTTCTGTGACACTACTGCCCACCCTTCAAAAAGGAAGAAAATTAGAAAGAAAGAGTCCAGGCAGAAAGTTATTGAAGAGAGTTCTTAAAAATTATGATAAAGATGTCAAAGTATCTTCACATCTTTAAGTAGCTCTTCACAGTTGATGGCTTCTGGGGGTGGGTGGGTGTAGGGCTCAGTTCTCCTTAGAGACTGGCCACTGGGGTTTGTTAGGGCTCCAATGAGTACATGCAGAACACAATTGGACTTGGCAAGGTTTCTTTTCCTTTCATTTCCTTTCCTTTCCTTTCCTTTCCTTTCCTTTCCTTTCCTTTCTTTTCTTTTCTTTTCTTTTCTTTCTCTCTTTCCTTCTTTTTTGAGGGATTAGCTAAAGGATGGGAATGTAGACCTGGGAAGAATATGAAGTGAATGTGATCAAGGGTGAATTATATAAAATTTCCAAGTAATTAATAAGAACGTTATGCTGGGGGTATGTGAGAATTTTAATAGTGGATAGGAGAGAGGCACCTATCCCGAGGGAACTTTCAAACTTCAACTACATGTTGAATTATTAAAATGCTTGGAACCAGAGGAGGTGAGGATTTCAGATTCTGGGGATGGATTGACATCCAAACTTCATGTTCATTTATGTTTCAGTTAAGCCTTATACTCAAAGCCTTCGGGAACTTCCACGCTGCTTTAAGTGCGGTGCACGTTGGGGTCAGGTGTAGGATATTCTACCCGAGCATTGTGTTAACACTCACAGAAATTCAGACCTTGGCTTTGTGATTTTAGATTTTTAGATTGCACATGTTCAGTCTATACTGGTTGTTTTTCAGACTACCAGCAATATCTCTATTGGGTGCTGTTCTACTGCAACCAAACTGATGAGATCAGTCTCTTCTCTCACTCAGGCAATGCCACTAAATATTTTTTCAATCATTTTAATTGGTGAAAGCAGCATTATGGATAGAAAACTTTAGAAGGATTTCACTTAATTGTTGTGAATGATGTAAGATCGTTGTTTGCTAATACAACAAATCCAAAAGTATCATGCATTCTCTGCATCCTTCAATGGGACTGAACATAAGACAACTTCTATCTTCTATGAATCTATCTATCTATCTATCTATCTATCTATCTATCTATCTATCTATCTATCTATCTATCTATCTATCATCTATCTCCATCTAAATATAGACACAATATATGCATGTGTACATATATGTGGAGGCCAAAAATTAATTCTGAAGTCTTCTATCACTCTCCTTTTTCACTTTATCCTTCCTTTCTTCCTTCCTCCCTCTTTTCCTCCCTCCCCCCCCCTCCTTCCCTACTCCTTCTCCTCCTCCTCCTCCTTCTTCTTCATGAGACTAGGTCTCACTTGGCTGGCTAAGACTCACAAAGATCAGTCTCCCTCTACCTTACAGAGCTGATATTTAAGGTGTGTGCTACCATATCTGCTTTTCCTCCTCATATCTTGAGCTAGGGTCTTTACTGACCTGGGGCTCTCTAGCTTGACTAAACTCTCTATTACGCAGTCTGGGGTTACAGACAGGCACCCATGAGCCTAGGTTCCAAATTAAGGTCCTTATGCTTTTGCAGTCATTGCTCTCCCACTGAGCCTTCTCTGGGGAAATGGCTCATCTTTAGTCATTAATGGAAAACTCCTTTAAAGGCTGCTGTTAAAATTATCTGTGAACTCTTCAGATTATAAAACCTTTCATCTCTGAAAATAAAGTAGATAGCACTTGGAAGGGAGAAACAAAGTCTGGGACTTCACCTCCATGAACAAAGCCATTCGTTTCTAATGAAGAACCACAGTGGCAGAAATTTGCATTTTGTTGCTTTTATTTTTTCCTTTAATGTTGAATGACTTTTTCATGGAAACAACTGCTAAAATATAATCTGTTTCATTAATTTTGAATCTTGAATTATGATTCAATTATGAGGAATGCTTTCTAAAATTATTTTTAAATTGTAAAGTCTTATAAACACTAGTTTGCTATTCCTTTCCAGGATATAGAAACCTCAACATTTTCAGGCATTATTATTAATAACATAAATTACCTGAAAGTATAGTTAACCAAATCTAAAGTTAGCTCACATTTAACCCTCTCCTGGCCTTTATTACTTGCAACAGAAAGTAAATGTTTTATTTATTCTTCTAGTCCCTGTTTCTGAAAGTTATCTTAATAATAAGGTTACCAGGGGACTGATTTGATAAATGAAGGCTAAAAGTCTAGTTTTATTATTTAAGTAAAAAGCACTACAGTCTTTTATGTTTTTAAGGAAACACACAGTAAGACCTCAAGAGTACCTGTGTGGATTTGCTTGAACCCAGTTACATTCTGTCCTTTTAAAGTTTGTGGATGGATGAACTTGTTGAAACTGAGATCACCAAAGATGGAGGGCCTGCGGTTCCCTCCATGCTGCCTCTAAAACAAGGACAGCAGATGTGTTTGTGAGCAACTGCACCTCATTTTCATCAGGTGTCCTAAGATGTCATTGTCTGTGAAAATGTTTTGCTAATGCACAGACGCTCTTACTTGAAGCTTCGTTGTCAGAAAACCTGCTATTCGTTTTCATTCTGGAATTTAGCATTTATGCTATAGGAAAGCCCACTGCTTCCTGGTACACATTTTCTTGTGTTCATCCATTACTTTCAGCTTTTCACAGAACTTTGCACACACAAAGGAATGTCTTTCCTGTGTGAGCAGTATTGACGTTTGTATCCAGGGTGAATCTTGGTCCTGCCTCAACATGAAATGACATGCTTTGTTGACTCCCATGGAAGGCCTGCCCCTTTCTGGACAGAGAAGGAGTGGATGGAGGTGGGTAGTTGGGAGGAGGGAGAAGGGAAGAGGGAGGGGAAACTGTGGTTGATATGTAAATAAAAGAAAAATTTCAATAAAAAGGGAAGGAAAGACATTGAGGTAATAAATTATAAAATATGTGTGGTTTGGACAGAATCAAATAACTATTGTATCAGTCCTCCACATGTGAAATGTTTTATGCTATACTTCAGACATGACTACTATCAATTGAAAACTTTCATTCAAACACCTTGATTATTTAGGCTAGCAAGGCCTGAAATGCTTTGTTTGACTCCCCAGCTTAGAGTGATATCTCTGTGCCCTTTGGGTAATTATCTTTCCTTTTATTTATTTTTTTTTTAAGGCTTAGTTTTTCTGGAACAAGCAGCTTACCCATCTTATTTAAACCTTTCTTTCTGTAATATAAAAGTATTAAATGATAAAATAGTTAAAATATAACTATAAGAGTAACCAATAGTGATTGTGTCTAGTTCAGTTCCTTTTCCAGGTGACCACTATCATAATCACTATCATAATAATCCTATAGGCAACTTCTACTCCTGTGCAAGTCTATAGTCTAGGGAGCAGAAGGCCAGTGCTGCTCTTCATAAAGTAAAACACCCAACATCAAATGGAAAAACACAATATATGCTTTGACTATGAGCCTTTTTAATAACAACCCATGCCTATCCAAATGTCAAGTTTCTTCAAATAGTGAAATTACTAAGATGGTGAGACCAACATCCAAGCAAATCAGGATTGTCTTATTCATAAAGCAAACTGGAAGCATGGTTTCACGGAGTTGGAGGATCAATTTAATAATCTGCTTGATTTCTTAGAACTTCTATTGTTATTTATAATAGTGTCAATATAGGTTTATCTGTGAGAATTAAACTAATGAACGTGTAAGGACCTAATGATACCAGGTTCAACTTAGATTGCTAATAAACATTATTTTAATTCTCTGTCTTGCTGACTGAATATACAAATCATATTCTTGTTCTTGACCAACACTGTGAATTTACATGTAACTCATTGCAATTTTAAATATTTTTGCATTTAGTGTAGATATGCTTAAATGCAACATTTAATAATTGAATTCAATTAATTTCACAGTTTCATCATTAGTCCATATCTATCTCTAATACTCTAGTTTTTCTATATGGGTAGAAGAAATTTATTTAAAATTTAATGTTAGTATCACAGCCCATAGACATGCTAAGAATGTTTCTACACTACTTAAGTTAATAAAATGCAATTAAAAAGAAATGGAGCCTGGGAGTGGTGGCACACACCTTTAATTACAGCACTCAGGAGGCAGAGGCAGGCAGGTCTCTGTGAATTTTGAGGCCAGTCTGGTCCACAAAGCAAGTTCCAGTACAGCCAAAACTGTTATACAAAGAAACCCTGTATGTCAAAAAAAGAAAGAAAAAGAAAAAAAGCAAGAGAGAGAGAGAGAGAGAGAGAGAGAGAGAGAGAGAGAGAGAGAGAAATTCCACTAAATACATAATCTCAAAAAAAATCCCATGAATTTCCAAATTACAATGATTTTACAAATTGGATAATTGATTCCCAATTTTTACTTCTTTGTAATATGATTACTCTTACCAAGGGAGCAGCAATACATTGTATCTTTTGTAAGTCTTTTATTTCTTGATTTTGATGGAGAAATAATCATATACCCATTGAAGAATATTAGAGATATAGTATTATAGTGAGTTCCTTATAATTACTGGGAAAGAATAAAACAGGCTTTGGATAATATTAGTAAATTATTGTCAGAAATTATTCTAGTAGCTACTTATAGTCCTTTTATTTAGCTAAGTAAACTTAGTGATAAATTTCTACAAACTGATCACACAGTCCAATGTATCTTTGACTGATAAAAAGAAGATAGTCAACACATATTTCATGTTTGTTTAACCTCAGTCATTGAATGTCTTTTTCCCCCCACTGTGACCAAGATGAGTCTCAACCATTCTGTTCCTATCAACTGCAAAGACTGTTACCCACTCTTATCAGAAATATTGACTTACTGTGATAGTGTATATCAGCAGAATGTGGAAAAGGTGAAAATAAAGGTCCACAGGCTAGCGATCCAGAGGGGGAAAAATAAAATGGAAGCAGTTTAGATAACTTTCTCAGCAGACAAACTGCTCTAATAATACTGCTTTCTTCTTCAGGATCCATCCTTTCTTAGTTATACTTGTTTTCTTGTGTTACTTTATTCCACAACAGAATAACCCTCTCTTACACAGAAACCGCTCTTGTATGGGAATGAGAGGTGATCAGCCTCCAGAATGCACTGGAGGAGAGAGGCTAAGCATTATTTCTCAAATCACAGAACCCCAAGAGCTATCCCATACCCCATAAGCTGTTAGAAAAAGAGCCACTTATCATGTAAGAAGCAGACTTAGGAGCCTGGTTTTGAAGCCTATTCTCTCAGCCTTATTTGACTGAGTAATCTTCTTCACTGTGAGAATATGCCATGTCTGCTTTTGAAGTTTTCTGGTGCAAAGGCCTGCAGTTTGAAATGTTTCCTTCCATAGAAGATGTGAAATATAGTAAAAAAAAAAAAGTACTGTGATTAGCATTAAGTATATTAGGTACTAAATAAATATTTCTTCTTTTAAAATTACTTCCCAATTACCTAACTGCAGATACATTGATTTCAAATGAAAAAAAAGTTCTAACAGGCAAACAACTATTTTCAAAAGTAATAACTGATTCTATAGATTCCATTTAAAGGTTTAAAATGTAGACTTTAAAATGGTGCTGTTTGTAGGTGGTATTTCAATGGACTTGAATTCATTCCCTTTGTTCTCTTTCATAGTACTCACAATCAGGAGTTTGTGTATCAAGACAAGAAAAGGTGACATTTTATTATCAAATGTCTGAAAAACCTTCATTCTGGCTGGAATTTGTAAAATTCTACATAATGTTAGAGAAAAGATGGTTAGAAGGTCAAGGTTCTGAGGAAAACTGCCTAGGGACTGCCTATTTGTCCACAGGGTGGTTATTTTAGCTTTCTGTGAGTTGAATGCCTTATGTACTAAACGACCTCGGGTTTTGTGTGTAAAATACAGAAAGTCCTTGAAAAAATGCACTATGTGCAAAGTGGACTTATCATTGAGAAGAGCATGTTAAAGTATTCTTCTTCCATCTTTTGTGCTCATAAAATCAGCCCAGGCTCCCAGAAATATATCTGCTGCTGGGGCTGTAAGAAGGGTGTATGGCATTATCAACTGTTTCACTGAGGAAATGAGTGCCAGAGTTCAGTTGCTGAGGAAGAAGGGTGAGACTCTTATCCGATGAATTTGTGGAGATAAATTGATCCATAGCCAAAGAAAGCGATTTTTCAGATGAAGAAACAAGAACATGTTCTAGGGTCTTCTATTCAACAAAACTGAGGCAAAGCTCAGTATTCCATAACTTGTCTGATGTTTATATACATACTGAATGACCCATCTGACAGATCTGTTTTCACATATGACTACAAAGGCTGGTAACTGTTCATATAAGTGGGCAGAATGAGTCTAGCAGAGCAATCATTAGACAAGCAAGGTAGAGATTTGATCATATGAGAAGAAGATAAAGCTATGATGAGTAAAACCACTTTCATTAGTCACCAAGGTCAAATATAATGACAAATATGGACATGAAGAAACTATGATGAAACCCATTACTTTCTATTTCAACTTAAAGGTGTGTGTGTATGTATGTGTTTAGTTAAGGATAAGTCAGCCTGAAGATCAATTATCTATACACTTATACTAATAAAGAAGAGAGTGGATATAGCGTATATATGCCAGACAAGTTTTCTCACTGTTTATGTTTCCAATGGCCAAGTAATGGGATCATTCCAAGGGCATTAAAATTATGGCATAAATTTATGTAAATGGCACAGTATAGTAATGTACACTGTTCCACAAAATAGTACATAAATTAGTGTAGGAGGTCCTTCTGTTTGTGTGTTGTTTTCATTGGTTGAATAAAGAGACTGCCTTGGCCTTTTGATAGGGCAAATTTAGGTAGGTAGAGTAGATAGAACTTGATGTTGGGAAGAACAGGGTCAGGCAGATGCCATAAAACTCCTATCTGAGACTGACACTGGTTAGGATCTTTCCTGTTAAGCCACAACCTTGTGGTGAACACAGATTGGTGAAAATGGGTTAGATAAGGATTTGAGAGTTGGCCAAGAAGAGGCTAGGTATAATGGGCCAGACAGTAATTTAATTAATACAATTTCTGTGTGGTTATTTCAGGGGTTAAGCTAGCCGGGCATTTGGACGCGGCCTGCTCCTCCATACTATAATAAATAGCAAATATTCCTGTACACAGGAAGGAAAAAAAGATGATTTTGAAAATAAGGTATCAAAATTGGTAATAGTGCCACACATCTTTAATTCCAGCACTCAGGAGGCAGAGACAGGTGGATCTCTGTGAGTTTGAGGCCAGCCTGCTCTACAGAAGGTGTTCTATTACAGCCAGGCCTACATAGAGAAGCTGTCTCTAAAAAATAAAAGGATAAAAAAGAAAATATCAAAACTGATTAATAAAGCTTTGATACATGAGATTTATTTTAAAAATGTCACTGATGGAGAGAGTATAAATTCTGACGGTACAGATCAACATGTCTGTATTTAAAAAGTTATAAATCTAGAGTACAATACACTGTGGGGGCATCTCCAAGGGAATATAAAACAAAAAAGCCATTATCTGTAAGATAGATATACATGGATCTAATCTACATGGGAAGTATAAAAAGACAAGATCTCCTGAGTGAATTGTAAGCATGGGGATCATGTGAGAGGGTAGAAAGGAAGGGGGAGGTAGGAAGGGGATCAGAGAAGAATACATAGCTCAATAAAAACAATTAAAAAAGAATAAAAGATAATTATCCATAACAAAATTTAAATAATAATACACAAATGTGTATGTTTGATACCAGAATAGACCTATGTTGCAGGAGGGCTACTTGTTCATTTCTCGGCTGCCCAGACTCCCAAAATAACCACACAGAAACTGTATTAATCAAATCACTACTTAGCTCATTAGCTATAGCTTCTAATTGGTTAACTCTTACATCTAAATTTAACCCATTTCTATTAATCTGTGTATCACCACTTGGCTGTGTCTTACCAACAATGTTTTGGCATGTCTGTTCCTGGCAGTGGGTCCATAACTTCTTTCTGACTCTCCCTTTTCTCTCGCAGCATTCAGATTAGTTTTCCCCACCTAGCTCTACTCTACTCTATCACAGACCAAGGCAGATTCTTTATTCGTTAACCAACAAAAGCAACACATATACAAAAAGACTTCCTGTATCGTTTCCTCTTTTCTGTTTAAATAAAAAGGAAGGTTTTAACTTTAACATAGTTAAATTACACATAACAAAATTATAGTTGTAATATTTTTTTCAGCCTACTTTTACAGAGCTGGATTGTAAATCCTATAGCAATTTTTTATAAGAGTTTTCCAAAATAACATGAAACAAAAGTGTCGTTGGCCTATTTTATATTTGAGACTAAGGATATGTTATTTTGGAAAAGAAGTTCTGCTTTTGTTTCCAAAGAAGACAAGAATCTCTGGATTCATTCCAGACTAATGTGGTTTGATGGAACAAGTTCCCCTGAAAGGTCTCCATGAACCCTAAAAATACTTTACCCAACAAACAGCAGAAAGCAGTTTGGATAAAACTATGCTCAAATTCCCAAAATAATTATTTATAAATGTTATTTTTATCTTAAAAGAGTTAATTATAAATGATTAATGGTCACAGTTTCCTAGTCAATTATTTTCTATTAGTTTCTTTGGCCTATGGTAGGGCAGAATGTAGCAAGGCTGGAAATTAAAGCAGAGATGAAGGAGGAAAGAAGGTAGAATCAGTGAGATACCATGTAGCTATGGAAGGAGAAAGATACTGGAATCTTATCAGTAAGCCACAGCCTTGTGGCAATACATAGACTAATAGAAATGGGTTAATTTCAGATATAAGAGCTAGCTAGAAATATGCCTGAGTCATTGGCCAAACAGTGTCATAATTAATATAGGAAATGAAAAATAAGTCCCCATTCACTTAACAAAATATTTCCCACCATTTTTTTTCAATAAGTAAACAAGGCAAGGGGAAACTAGAAATAGTGGTACACACCTGTAATCTTACCACTTGCAATACCGAGAGAGCAGGATTGCAAACTCAAACCCAGAATAGAAAATATAGTTGAGGCCGGGTGGTGGTGGCGCATGCCTTTAATCCCAGCACTCGGGAGGCAGAGGCAGGCGGATCTTTGTGAGTTCGAGGCCAGCCTGGTCTAAAAGAGCTAGTTCCAGCCAAAAGCCACAGAGAAACCCTGTCTTGAAAAATCCAAAAAAAAAAAAAAAAAAAAAAAAAGAAAAAGAAAATATAGTTGAGATCATGTCTCCATTTAGAGAAAAATTTACTTGATACTCCTGGAACAGTGGGCTCTGCTAAATTACTAATTGCTGGCAAGATTTATTTTAAGTTACTGGTCAAGTAAAATTAAAACAAATATACTGTGAAACCCAGAGAGTCCATCTTCACATGACTTTTTTTTTTTATTTTATCTACCCATACTGCTCAGTATTTTAAAAAGCACTCCTGGTCAAAAGAGTATTGCAGATATCACATTAAAGACAGATTAAGACCAAAAGACCTCTAAACAGGTCACAGTGTTGAATAAATGTACATGGACTTAGGAGATAGAGAAGAAAGAGGACAGACTGTCAATAGATTAAAAGAGTAAAGATAATTAAATATTAAAAGTAAGAAAGTAAAAAAAGTCATGTGAAGATGGAATATGCACAGAGAGTCTGGATTCTGCATATTATTGTGTTTTATTTGAAATTTTGACTACAGAGAGACACTTGATTTATTCTGGGGGCTGCTAAGCTAAACCAACATAAAGGTACTGAGCAGCATGGATAGGACTAATGCAGAGGTAGCCTCACTACTAGGTCTGCAAGCCATGGTCACTGACCAAATTCCAGGGATATAACAGGTCTATGTCACCATCAAGCAATTTGCAGCACTCTGCTCACAAACCCCATTTAAGTGCTCTGTAGTAGGACATCCTGAAATAGCCAGAATCCTTCACACTACCACTATAAACCAGGAAGACATTTCTTAAAGGTGCTTCACCTCTGCTTGTGGCCAACAAGTAGAGCCTATCTGCAAAAACTGCAGCTACCAAGATGCTGTGCTTGGTTCCAGTTTTTGTAGGTCTAGAAGCTCTTTTTTTTTCCTTAGGCTTTTTTAAGTTTTATGTGGATCCATGCCCCAGAGGATGGGTGTTATTTGCAAATAAACAAATGTGTTTCCCATATGTGTCACCATGTCTTGAATAATTATGTAGACACTATATTAATTACAACGCTGTTTGGACAATGGCTTAGGCATATTTCTATTAACACATTTCTATTATTTTATATTTTACCACAAGGTTCATGGTTTATTACCTCTTATATCTTGGATGGCTACATGGAGTCTGCTTTCTTCAGCAGCTACATGGCATCTTCCTGACTCCACCTTCTTTCCTCCTCTGTCTATGCTTGGATTTGCTGTCTTGGTGTATTCTGCTCTGCGATAGGTCAAAATAGCTTCTTTAATCATTTAACCAATGATAATAAAACATATTCACATCATACAGCAGGTCATCCCACATCAAAGTGATTTTTTATAATTTTTTAATGAATAGTATTTGATAATCAAAAGATTTGGATTTAGTTTTCTTGAGAGCTTTTTAAAGACACAAATCTGTTTGGCAAGATGAAACACAACCCAAGGCTTGATATGAAAATTGCTGAGTTTAAATCTTCATGTTAGAAAAATCACATCAATTCTCTGAACCTCATTTTCTTAACATGTAATTAGAAAGAAAAAAGCAGCTGACCTCAAAGAGTTTTTTTTTTGAAAAAATAAATGTCTTTTCAAATAAGTAAGACCTTTTATTCCTTTAAAACACATATATTAGGAAAAAGAACTTGGAACCAAAATCACTTCCCAAACTGACTTGTATCACTTTGTTCACTTGGAAACAATAAATAAGCATTGTTGTTCTCTTTCTCCCTGCCACACCCAAAAAGAAAATTCTCATTTGAGCTTAGACATTGAGCTGAGGAACAGTGAATATTTTCTTCAAACAGTTATATTAGCTGTATCTAGGTATCTGTATGCATAGTCCTAAATATATGAGGGTATTGTGAGTTTGAGGATACACTGTGTCATAAAAGGAAAAAGAAAAAAGACACAAGTGAATTCTGACATAGGATTACATCTTCCTTCATTGAGGTAAATCATGATTTAGAATATGCATGGGTCTTTTTGAAATAAATAAATGGAAAGCAATTCTCATGCCCTTACCACATATAACACTTCTCATACCCTTACCATATAGCATTATTGGCCATATTTCTAATATAACTACTACCACCACATTATAGAGTATTTTCTAAGTTATTTCCAGTGATACAAATGAAATAAATATATGTATCTTTAAAGCAGCATCAGAATAGATACTGTTTTGTTTATATTTTACATAACTATCTTTACTGTTGAGTAATGTGTCATAATCATACTGAGATAGGGACCAATAGATTAAATCTATGATTTTAATGATTGGATAGATTCAAAGTCACAAGTTCATTGCAGATATTCTTTCAGAAAGGGTCATTAGGTAGTTTTATCATATAGTTGTCATAGGGATATTTAACAAACTAAGACAGCTAAACCATGGCAGGTGATTTAACTGTGGGAGACCACTGGTACAAAGGTGATAGATACATTATTGGCTGAAAAATCATTCTGTACAATATGAATATGTGGTTGATGTTTATTCCTAGGTTTTCAGATATTGTAAATAATATCTCAATGTTCATTCACATTTTCATTTTTAGGAATCTGTTGTTGGGAGGGCCGCTTGTTCTTCCTGGCTGCCCAGAACCGAAATAGTCACACAGAAACTATATTAATTAAAATACTGCTTGGCCCCTTAGCTCTAACTTCTCATTGATTAACTCTTATACCTTAATTTAACCCATCTCTATTAATCTGTGCATCACTATGAAGTCATGGCCTACCAGCAAAGTTTCAACATGTCTGACTCTGGCAGCGACTCCATAGCTTCTCCCTGACTCTGCCCTTCTTCCCAGCATTCATCTTAGCTTTCCCTGCCTACCTAAATTCTGCCTTGCTATAGATCCAAAGTAGTTTCTTTATTCATTAACCAATAAAAGCAACACATAGACAGAAGGACCTCCTAAGCCAGGAATCCATATGATAAATTGGAAAAATTCTTTAAATCTGAATTTTTGAGATGAAACATTGTATTATCTTTAAAATATTAGAACATTTCCGTTACTTATAAGCAATTGTTAATCTCAACCATTTTTCTTCTTTAACTCACCTGTTTTTGAGTGTTGTGTTTCTGTGTGTGTGTGTGTGTGTGTGTATGTGTGTGTGTGTGTGTGTGTGTTTGGCACTCAAAAACCCAGAGGTCATATAGGCCACACAAACCCCAGTGGAGACACATGGTTGAACCTGAAGATTCACTGGTGATAGAGGAAGGTCATTGGTTAAAAAATAAAGAAACTGCTTGGCCCTCATAGGTTAGAACATAGGTGAGTAGAGTAAACAGAACAGAATGCAGAGAGGAAGAGGAACTGAGCTCAGACGCCATTTCCTCTCCTCTCTGGGGCAGATGCCATGCCACTCCTCTCCAGAGTAGACGCAATGAAGCAAGCCGCCAGGTCGGACATGCTGAATCTTTCCTGGTAAGACTGATGCTACACAGATTATTAGAGATGGGTTGATCGGGATATGAGAATTAGCCAGTAAGGGCTAGAGCTAATGGGCCAAGCAGTGTTTAAAAGAATACAGTTTGTGTGTTGTTATTTTAGGGCATAAGCTAGCTAGGCGACCAGGAGCTGGGGCGGCAGGAACCCAGCCTGCAGCTCCCCCCAACACACTGGTTACCAATCTAAGGTTGCTCAGGCCAGATTAGTTTAGGTGTTGATTTCTGAGTTTATCTTTCTTAGATGACTGTTTTTTCCCCTTTGGTTTCTGTTTCCTCTCTGGTAACACTAAACCCAAATGATTAGAGGTCAACATAAGAATATAGCCAACAAACCAGGACAATATGGCACCAGCAGAGCCCAGCTATCCTGCTAGGAAAAGACATGAATATTCAAACACAGATGAAGTGCAAGAACGTGACCTTAAATCCAATCTCATGAAGATGATAGAGATCTTAAAGAGGAAATAAATAAATCCCTTAAAGAAATCCAGGAAAAATACAAACCAACAGGTAAAGGAAATGACTAGAACTGTTCAAGACCTGAAAATGGGAAAGGAAGCAATAAAAAAAATAAGCTGAAGGAATCATGAAGATGGAAATTCTAGGTAATTGAACAGGAGCTACAGATGTAAGCATTACCAACAGCATAAAAGAGATGGAAAAGAGAATCACAGGTATAGAAGATAAGGTAGAAGAAACTGATACATCAGCCAAAGGAAATGTGAAATCTAAAATTTCCTAACACAAAACATCCAGGGAATCTGGCACACCATGAAAAGACCAAACCTAAGAATGATAGAAATTGAAGAAGTTTTCCAGCTCAAAGGCTCAGAACTTTTTTTCAACAATAGAAGAAATTTCCTTAACCTAGAGAAAGGATGTCTATAAATGTACAAGAAGCTTACAAAACACTAAATAGACCAGAAAAGAAAGCCAATATCACCACTGCATAGTAGTAAAAATACTAAATGTACAACACAAAAAAAAGAATATTAAAAACTACAAGAGGAAAAGGCTAAGTAGCATATAAATGCAGACCTACTAGAGTTACATCTAGCTTCTCAATAGAGACTCTAAAATCTAGAAGGGCCTGTACAGGTGTAATATGGACTCTAAGAAATCACAGATGCCTGTCCAGACTGTTATGCCCCGCAAAAATTTCAATCATCATGGATGAGGAAAGCAAGATATCCCACAGCATAATTAAATTTAAACAGTATCTATCAACAAATTTATGGAAGTCACCAGAAGGGAAATTCCAACTGAAGGAGGTTAAATATACCCAAGAAAACATAAAATATAAATAAGTTCACACTAGCAAAAATCAAAAGAAGGGAAGCATGCACACACACACACACACACACACACACACACACACACACACACTTTCAGCACCACAAATACCAACATCAAAATAATAGGAATTGTTATTGGTCATCATTTATTAATATCTCTCAATATCAACGGGCTCAATTTCCAAGTAAAAAGGCACAGGTTGACAGAATAGATGTGAAAATAGGATCTATCATTCTGCTGTATGCAAGAAACATACCTTAACATCAAAGACAGATATTACCTTAGAATAAAGGGTTAAGAAAAGATTTTCCATGCAAATGGACCAAATAAACAAGCTGGTGTACCTGTTCTCATATCTAACAAAAATATTTTTCAACCAAAATCAATCAAAAGAGATTGAGGACACTTTTTCTTTTTTTCTTTTGTAAAACTATCTTTTCTCATTTAACATACCAATCCCAGTTCCCACTCCCTCCCTTCCTCTTGTTCCTTTAACCTTCCCTTCAACCCCAACCCCATCCACTCCTCAGAGAGAGTAAGGTTTCCCATGGGGAGTCAACAAAGTCTAACACATTGCTTTGAGGGAGGACCATGAAGACCTAGGCTGAGCAAAGAATCCCTCTGAAAAGAATGGGTTCCATAAACCAGTACAACCAGTAGGGATAAATCCTGGTCTCACTGCCAGTGACACCAAAGTCTGCCCAAGCCATACAACTGTCAACCACATTCAGAGGGCCTAGTTTGGTCCTATGATGGTTTCTTCACTGTCAGGCAAGAGTTAGTGAGCTTTCATTAGCTCAGGTAAACTGTTTCATGGAGTGTCCCCATCATGGTGTTGACCTCTTTGCTCCTATTCTCACTCCTCCCACTTTTTGACTGGACTTTGGGATCTCAACCCAGTGTTCTGCTGTAGATTTCTGCCTCTGCTTCCATTAATTTCTGGATGAAGGTTCTATGGTAATATTTAAGATAGTCATCAATCTGAATACAGGGCAAGGCCTGTTCAGGCACCCTCTCCACTATTCCTTAGGGTATTAACTGGGGTCATCTTTGTGGATGTCTGGGAACTTCTCTAGTGCCAAGTTTCTTGCTAGCTCCATAATGGCTCCCTCAATCAAGATATCTCTTTCCCTGCTCTCCATCCTTGTTCTTTCCCCATTGTTACTATCCCATTACTTCAAGCTCTCCTTCTCTCCTCTTCCTCCCCTCCCACCCTTCCTTCTCCATCCACCCCCATGCTCTCAATTTTCTCAGGAGATCTTGTCCTAGGGGGTGTGTCTATATATATTTCCCTTAGTGTTCTTGTTACTTAGCTTCTCTGGGGTTGTGGAATATAGGTTTGTTATTCTTTGCTTTACAGTTATTATTCACTTATGTGTGAGTAATACCATGCCCATGTTTCTGGATTACCTTACTTGGGATGGTTTTTTGATAAGGACACTTTAAACACATCAAAGGAATAATCCACCAAGATCACATCTCAATTCTAAACATCAAGAAACATCACTAAAGCTTAAAACACACAACAAATCCCACACATTAATAGTGGGAGATATCAAAAAAACCTATTCTCACCAATGGAAAGGTCATGCAGACAGAAACTAAACAGAGAAATAACAGAATTAAGAGACATTATAACTCAAATGAACCTACCAGATATCTATAGAACATTTTACCCAAACACTATACTTTATACCTTCTTCTCAGCATATCATGGAACCTTCTCCAAAAATGACCATACAGTAGGTCACACATTAAGTCTCATTAAGGTACAAGAAAATTCCAATAACCTCCTATATCTTATTAGACCATGGGTTAATACAGATTATCAACAACAAGAAAAACAAATAAAGCCTACAAACTCATAAAAACTGAACAACTCTCTACTGAATGACCACTGAATAAAAGAAGAAATAAGGAAAGAAATTAAAGACTTTCTAGAATTCAATGAAAATGAGTGCACTACATACTCAAATGTATGTGACACAATCAAAGTGGGGCTAACAGGGAAGTCAACAGCAATAAGTGATTTCATAAAAAATAATTAGGTAGGTCTCATACTAGCAACTTAATAACACACCTGAAAGCTCTAGAACAGAAAGAAATAAACATAACCAAGAGAAATAGACAGTAGGAAAGAATCAAACTAATAGTTGAAATCAATAAAATAGAAAAAAAAGAGAACAATACAAAGACCCAAGTAAACAAGGAGTTGGTTGTGGGAGAAAATCAACAAGATAGACAAATCGTTATCCAAATGAACTAAAAGTCAGAGAGAGAATATCCAAATTAATATCCAATATTCCAAAATTGGAAATGAAAAGGGGACATAACAATAGACACCAAGGAAATCCAAAGAAGCATTAGGCAATATATCAAAAACCTGTATTCCACAAAATTGAAAATTCTAAAAGAAATGGGCAATTTTCTCAATAAATAGCTCTTATCAAAGTTAAATCAATATCAGATAGACAATTTAAATAGATCTATAACCTTTAAAGAAATAGAAGCAGTCATTAAAAATCTCCCAACTAAAAAAATGCCCCAGGCCAGATGATTTCGGTGCAGAATTTAACCAGATTTTCAAAGAGGAACTCTAATATAAAGACTCCTCAAATTATTCTACAAAAAAGAAATAGAAGGAACATTGTCAAATTTATTTTATGAGGCCATCATCACCATGATATCTAAACCACACAATGACTCAAAAAAGAGAATTGTACACCAATTTCCTTTGTGAACATTGTTGCAAAAATACTCCATAAAATACTTGTAAATTGAATCAAAAAACACATTCATATTGATCATCCACCACAATCAAGTAGGCTTTATCCCAGAGGCAGGGATAGTTTAATATACAAAAATCAATTAATGTAATTTACCATATAAACTGAAATAAAAAGCCACATGATTATTTCATTAAATGTTGAAAAAATCTTTGACGAGATCAATACCCCTTCATGATAAAAGTCTTGGAGAGATCAGGGATACATGGGATATACCTAAATAATATGCAGACAACATATATCAAGCTGATTACCAACATCAAATTAAATGGAGGAAAATATAAAGCAATTCCACTAAAATTATGATTGTTACAAGGTTATCTACTTTCTCCATATCTATTTGATATAGTACTTAAAGTTCTACCTAGATAAGTAAGAAAACTAAAGCAGATCAAGGGGATACAAATAGAAAAGAAAGATGTCAAAGTATCATTATTTGCAGATGATATGATAATATGCATAAGCAACACAAAAAATTCTATCAGGGATCTTGTACTACTATTAAACACATTCAAAAAATTAGCTGGATACAAAATTAACTAAAAAACAATCATTGGTCCTTCCATATATAAATGGTAAACAGATAGAGAAAGAAATAAGGGATATAACACTCTTCATAACAGCCACAAATAATATAAAATATCATGGGGTAACTTTAACCAAGCAAGGAAAAGAGTTATATGACAAGAACTTCAAGTCTTTGAAGAAATAAATTAGAGAAGATATCAGCAGTTGGAAAGATCTCCCATGCTCATGGATTGGTAGGATTAACACAGTAAATATGGCCATCTTATCAAAAGCAATCTACAAATTCCATGCATTTCCCATCAAAATTCCAAAACAATACTTTAGAGAAAGGGGAGTTGGGGGAAGGTGTTGGGAGAAAAGAAGGAAGGGGAAACTGGTTGGGATGTAAAATTATGGGTTCCCAAGTCAGATAAGGAACAGTAGAGCATTGCCCATACCCTGGACATCAGAGAATAGGTCAGGAGTGGAGTCCCTTCCTTCCCAACTCAAGCATGGGCATTTTCAACTCTATAGAGACAAAGTCAGTCAAGCTTCCCCCCACTCCTTCCAGGGAAACTGGCTTCTCAGAAATCACATGACCAGCAGTTTGCTAATCTGACCGATGGCTTGGAGAGCGCATGCCCCTGTGGCAGCATTTCCTCTCCCCGAGCCCCAGTCTCGCTATATAAACTACCGCACCACTTCAGTAAATGAGCTGTCCTTTGAAACAGTCTCCTGCATCGTTCATAGCATCTGTTCATAGCCACCTGAGTCCCTGCTCCCGAGCTCCTCCACATCCTGGGACTGCTGGTGTACAAAGGTCTGTGGGAGTCTGGGGTGCATACCTGGTGCCCAAACAATGACCCTCAGGGACACATAGAAGAGAGTGAGTATTCTCCTGTAAGCGACATCGACATTTTGTGCTGCCATTCCCACCTGAGGATCAACCGGTTCTTTCTTCCTCCTTTACTTTCAGTTTGACCCTGCTGAGGTAACCCCTATTACAAAGGGGCAACTGATGTCTTTTGGCCAGGACTACACCCCGGCATTGACGAAGGACCTTTAGTCCTCTGGTCGGATCCCAACAATCCTTCAGACGTTGGCAAAACCACCTCTCTAAATTTCTCTGAAAGAACCTGGTAATGCAATGATTACTTAAAGGTCATCAGGGCAGTTACCAGTTTTCTTAAATTTGCTGCTGGCTTGTGCCCCAGTCTTGGTGGAACTCCCTCCCACACAGCTCCTGCAGTCTCTGAAAGTTCCCTTTTTTAGCACTTCCATCCTTTTCTATTATGGGAAATTCCACTTCTCCCCAAAAGGAGTCCCAAATTAGAGGCCTTCAGGCCCTCCTCAAACCGCAGATTTTCCCAGAAGGAAGCAATTTCCTTCTGGGGGAGGCCCTTCAATTAGCCCCTTGGATGATCTCCAGGGACCCCTTTGACACTGAGGTCTGGACCTGGGTGGTTTACTTCCCAGGAATGCTAGAAGTCCAAGAAGGGACACTCTCCTCTCAAGCAAGTTTGAAAGAGTCTCTAATCTCACATAATTGTGGGGTGGTAGTTTGTGGGGAAGCAGTTGGCATGGAGCCTTGGAGAGTTTTATGAGTGTCCTTAGAGGACAAGGCAGGAGGGGCAAAAGACTGCGGGGGGGGGGGGTGCGTAAAGAAGGGGTGTGAGGGGGGTTGGAGGTAATTTTCTGTTTAATGTATTTGATGGCTTGTTCAAGGGCAGCAAGGTCTGCCACAAGGCAGATCTCCAGAGTTCTCCTGGTCAGAATCACAGCTGGAAATAGGGGGTTTCGGCTCACTCTTAATTTCCTTCTGGGAGGGATCTACACATTGCCAGAGGGCAGAAATGGTTGGGTGGAAAGAGAGGTGTGTCCCTTCTCAACTGGCTCTGGCTGCTGATCCTTATAAAACACCCCAAAGCCTCTTTTAGACATCCTAAAGGTAATAAAAATTCCTCCTCCCCTGGAATATTCACCTCCAAGGCTAAACAAGTCTTTGCAAGATTAAAGAGTTGCTCCCGGGCCTGCCCCTGGCCATCTACACACAGGACAGACCAGGGCAGCTCCTCACAGTCTCCTGGAGGCCCTGCATCAGTCTCAGGGAGTTTTGGAAAGGCTCTGACTTCCTATTAGCCACACCCCCAGACTCCGAAGTGTGTTTGGTGCCTTATCCTCCATGGTGAAGCTAGGAAGGGATAAGGCCTTACAAACACTGGGCCACGTGTTCAAGTGGAAGATTCACTCCACTCCCTGGCACTTATATTCCCAGAGTCTGGAATGTTTGGTTTGAAGCTCCACCCCAAACCCCCTCCCCTATCTTTGTTCAAACCTGATGTATCATAGAAAGCTCCCCAAAAGATGACCCCCCCCCCGCCCCTGCAGAGATCCTCAAGATCACTCCCACGGGCTATTTAAATTGCCCGCCCCCCAAAAGAAAACAGACGCATGGTTTTCTGGTATTCTTTTCTAGTCACCTCTCTGGGGGGCTGGAAAATCATCCAGGAGCATTTTGTCTGCTAAACCTGGACTTTTTCTAATTTGATTTGATTTGATCTGAAACTTTCACAAAGACCAGAAATCCTTGTGTCCCCCTTCACTCTCAGATGTCCAATGCTGACTTTAAAATCACTCTTGCTTTTCCATCAGCCTAACGGGGTTCTTGGACAAATCCACAACTGTTACCCCAGTGAGAAATGGGGATCTGCTCTCTGCCACTCTTGACATGACTGCCTCCTCCTCCTCTTTTCAAAACAAACAAACAAACAAACAAAAAACCTGGGGTTCTTTCTATCTTCACTGACAAAGGAAAATGGGGGGGGACTGCAGATCAAGCCCCAACTCTTTATTTCTAGGAGCTCCTAGCCAACCCTTCATCCCCAATTCAGGGAGCTCTATGCTGTCAACATGTCCCTTAAGGAAGAAGAAGATAGCCCTTTCCACTTCTTTTCTGACAGTTTGTATGATGTTACCATACTTTCGTGCTCACCAGATCCATTGTACAGCTAGATGAGAATACACTTCCCACCCCCAACCCCAGTCATGAAAGTTTCCCATGCGATTCAAGGGAGGTCTGCTCCTCTCCTTATCCAACCCATTTGATCTTATACCCCCCTAGTGGACCTATATTTGAGAGAAACTCCTTGACTGATCAAGTTGCCTCAGTGGGAATTTTTATAGTCACCTTGAACAAGCAGAGAATTGCACTCATGTATCGATGTTAATCTTCAAGGGTTGTAATCCCTACTTCCCTATATTCTGTTCAGTCAGCTACAAGAATCATGAAAACTTGCAGCTCCTGTGTTTCTAATTATCACTCCTACAATAACTCCCGTTTGTTAATGGGAGTTAACCCCTGAGGCTGCAAAGTCAATGCCCTCTGTCAGATTGATGTCACCCATGTACCCCAATTTGGGTGGCAAAGTATGTTTCGTTACAATAGACCTTTACTCTCACTTTCTAAGGCCCACTGCCCAAACTGGAGAAAACTCTAAGAAACTTAAAATCTACATACTCTCCTCACTCGACATTATGGGCCTGTCACAGCAAATCAGGACTGATAAGGCCCCACCTTCACTGACTTCCATTGTGAAACCTTCTGCTCTACATATGAAGTAATCCACCACATTGGGATGCCTTATAATCTCGAGGGACAAGGTATAATTGAAAGGGTATACCAAACCTTCAAATCCCAACTGAAAGGGCAAGATACAACCTCTTATCCATTAGTGTTTGTTGTGGGAGCACCTTCTGCTCCTTCAGCCAATAGCCTTTAAGATACCAGCCCACTTGGTCTTGGTCTCTTATAGTTTGAAAAGCAACGGGAACCTTAACCTTGCACCTCTCTCTTGCTTCCAGCTCCTGTTCAGGCTGCTAGACTCTGATTCTTGTTTGTGCTCAGAAGACTGTTGTTTAGGATGGTAATCTTTAAGTATTCCCCCTTAAATAAATATCCCTTTTTATAATCAATAATTCTAAACTGGTGTGGGATTGTTTTATGACATCATCTGGCATCCAACATTTGGGTTTAGAAATTCCGGCTCTACTGCCTGCCACCAGCTTGGAGTGTGCCTGGATAGGTGCGATCCCTCCCTCAGCCAGCCATGGCCTGTGCGTGGAGCCAGCAGTTCATATAGAATCTTCTACAGCACCTTTTCTACAGATCAGCCACAGTTCTTCTCTCTTTATGCCTTGGATTGGCTTCAAGTACCCACCCACCCTACCATTTGTCTCCCTCCAGGGTACACCACAGACATCAAGTGTTCAATTGGCAATGGCCCTAACAACACTAAACATTCTTAATGTATATAAGAATATATACCACATATATAAATATTTATATAAATATAAACTACAAAATATCATCCCACTATTCTTCATTGGTATACACCACAATTGACTCCCTCCCACATTGTTGTTGAGATGGCAGGACCCACTACATGGGATCTGAAGGGACTTGGCCTCCTCCTCAACAAGGGAATGGATTTTGCTGTGTTCCCATAAGATCAGCGTTGGTCTATCTAGATACTATCACAAAATTTCTGACACCTCTTTCCCACCAAAAAGGTCTGCCTAATGCCAAAGAAAAGGGAAGGAGGAGATCCAGGAGACACCAGCAACTAAGGAACAAGATCACCTGGAAGATCATTCATGACCTCGTGGTCACTGCAGAATGCATGTGTCCTCCTCAAGCTTCTCTCTTTGCTATTTTAGTGGCAATCTTTGTTATACTGCAGGCCTGTCCAGCCACCCCTTAATTCTCCCCCGAGTACCCACCACTGGTGATTTTCAGTTCCAAAACCAGTGATAACAAGAACCAGCAGATCAGTCTGCAGACTGCCCAACCAAGGAGGCCAAAGTTGTATTTATATTCCTGTCTATCCTAACTCCACTTCTGTGATCGCCCATCTTTTTCTCTGGTACTCCAATAGACAAAGGGTCACAAAGGAAAAGTGGGCTACCTCATGAATTAGGATCATCACAGTCATTATTGTCAGTGCTCACAGTTATCCAGAACCTAAATAACCATCTCATCATTGTTATAGATGACCCCTGGGATGAGGAGAACAGGAATTACAGGAAAACTCCATACCACCAACTTTGCCACACATCCCTCTCCTGACATTTATATCTTTCAACAGCTGGTGCAGGCCTCCGGTCCACACTAACCTATAAGAATATCCTTGAACAGGAAACACAACTGAGAAGAGATGCTACCTGGCAAAATTTCTCCTCAGACCCGGGTCTCTCCTTTACCCCCCCCCCCCCATACAGAAGCTATCGAAACTTGGGGTCCTAAAACCTATCCAGTCAGCCTGGAACATGCCTCTGTTACCAGTTAAAAAGCCTCACACAATGACGACCACCCAGCACTGGACTTAAGGGAAGTGTACAAGAGGGTTATGAACATACAGCCCACCATTCTAAATCCTTATACACTGTTGAGTACTGTGCCTCCCAATCACTTGTGCAAAGAAGGCTCAGATCTGCCCACGACAGGTAATGTACCTGGGATACATCCTTAAAGAAGGCCAACAATGACTTTCCAAGGCTAGCAAGGAGACAGTACTAAAAATCCCACTTCCCACTTCTGCTAAACCTCTGTATGAAGCCACCAAGGGTGACTTCATCTGGATTGAGGAAAGGCAGAAGGCATTTGACACACTGAAATGGAAACTCCTGGAGGCTCTGGTACTCGGCCTCCCAGATGTAAATAAACCCTTCTACCTGTTCATGGATGAGAACACAGGAGTAGGAAAAGGGATGCTCATTCAGGCAGTGGGGCTGTGGAAGTACCCAGGGACCTACCTGAACAAAAAGACCCGTGGCAGCAGGCTGGCCTCCCTGTCTCTGCATTATAGCAGCTGTAGTCCTGCTGGTAAAAGATGCAGACAAGCGAACTCTGAGACAGAATCTGACAATTGCTGCCCTCCACATTTTAGAGGGGATTCTTAGGCAGCCACCAGACCAGTGGCTGAGCAATGCCCGCATGACCAACTATCAGGCTTTATTCCTTAATCCAGCCCAGATTACATTCCAACTCCCAACAGCTCTCAACCCAGCTACGTTGCTACCTGACCCCGACCTCGAGGCTACGTTGCATAATTGTTCTGGTGTACTGGCACATACGATCACATCAGACGGGACCTGAAGGATACCCCACTGCTGGATGTGGAGGACACAGATGGAAGCAGTTACGTTCTAAATGGACAAAGTGGGGCAGCAGTCACAATGACCACGGAAGTTGTATGGGCAGAACCCCTACCAATGGGAACATCTGCACAAAGGGCAGAGTCGATAGGCTCTCACTAGAGCCCTAAGACTGGGAAAAGAAAAGAGGTTAAACATCTACACAGACAGCAGGTATGCCTTTGCCAGTGCTCATATTCATGGGGCAATATATAAGCAGAGAGGCCTCCTAACAACTGAAGGAAAGATAAGAATAAACAGGAGATCCTGGATCTCCTACAGGCCCTTTGGGAACCCTCAAAGTTGGCTATTATTCATTGTACTGGACATCAGAGAGGCTCAGGACCCCATGCTAAAGGGAAATAACCTGACTGATAGGACTGCCAAAGAGATAGCAATGGCACCCAGAATTACACCAGTCTTAATAGACCCAGGGGCAAGGAACTTACCCCAGATTCCCAACTACATGCCTGAAGATCTGGCATGGATCCATACTTTGCCCATGGCTGAACCCCTAGAAGACTGGTGGAAAATAGCCAATGGGGATGTCATCCTGCCAAAGAAGCTAGGATATGATATACTCAAAAAGATTCACCAGTCCTTGCACTTGGGGACTCGCAGAATGCGGGATCTACTGAATGGAGTCAAAGTTAAAATTCAGAATGACAGTCAAGCTACTGAACATATTGTGTCCCAGTGTTGTGCCTGCCAATTGACCAATGCCATACCCTCCCCCTCCAATCCTGGTGCTAGACAGAGGGGGGCTCGACCAGGTATGTATTGGGAAGTAGATTGTACCGAAATCAAACCTGGAAAAATTGGATATAAGTAGTTATTAGCATTCATAGATACCTTCTTTGGATGGTCTGAGACGTATGCAACCAAACACGAGATGGCCAATGTGGTAGCAAAGAAATTAATTGAAGAAATCCTGCCCAGTTATGGCTTCCCAGTCATGATTGGGTCTGACAGTGGCCCAGCCTTCATATCACAGATAAGCCACAGAATAGCCACTGCACAGCAGATGAATTGGTAACTCCATTGTGCTTATAGACCCCAGAGCTCAGGGCAAGCAGAAAGGATGAATAGAATCTTAACTAAGGTCTCTAAAAGAGACCTTAACTAAATTAGCTCTGGAGACTAGCATGACTGCAAGACTTTTATCCCCTTTGCCCTGGTTAGGGTGCGAAACTCTCCTTATCATATGGGCCTCACTCCCTTTGAGATTATGTATGAGACACCGCTCCCATGATACCAAGCCTTAAGACTGACCTGGTCTCCACCCAGAATAACCAGGATATACTGAACTCCCTCTGCAGACTGCAGTTAACCCACAGCCAGTCTGGCCCCAATTGAGGGCAATATATGAAGTAGCTGCTCCCCCTAAGCCCCACATGTCTGGTCAGGAGACTGGGTTCTTATTTGCAGACATCAGCACAAGACCTTGAAGCCAAGATGGAAGGGTTTGTTTGTTGTTCTGATGACCATGCCAACAGCCCTCAACATGGACGGTATCAATACTTGGGTACACTACTTTCATGCCTGTCCAGCCAATCTGTTCACCATCTCAGAGGACTACAAAGGAGACATGTGAACTGGGAGACTCACTGTGTCTTCTCTACAGTAACCTAGTCGAGCCCCATTGATTTTTTTTTTTTTTACTACTAGCTGCCCTCATCCTCTCTTCCTCCTCCCTGTGCAACCCCCATTTCCTATGGAACCAAGCCTGGATGATTGTTAACAAGGATAGTACTATAGCTAATAGCACCTCTTCTGCTCAGAACTCCAAGGACACTTGGTTCTTTGACCTCTTTGTAGACTTTTGTGACCAGGCAGGAGATAGGTGGAACCCCTCAGACCAGGAACCATCCCTGGATATAAATGTAAAACCCCCAGATGGCGGGGATCAACTCGATCCTTGGAATTCTATGTCTGTCCTGGCCACTCTCATTCCAAGTAGCAACAACATATTTGCTGGGGTGCAGGAGATGACTATTGTGCCAAATGGTTATATGAGTCCACCTGGTGGATTCTGTCACCAGGTCACCTTCTGTCACTGGAGACTTAATTACTGTCCAACAGGCAGTTAATATGAAGACAACAGGGACAGGAACTTGCTCTGCCGGTGACAAGTTGACTGTGGACCCTGCTACAATAAGGAGTGATAACCTGACCACCCCTGGGTGGACCAGCTTCTCATCAAATTCACAGAGGCAGGCAAAAAGGTTGATTGGTCCACTGGTAAGACCTGTGGCCTACAATTCTATCACACTGACTATGACCCAGTACTGACATTCACCATCCACAAAGCCCAGCCACCACCATTAAGGTTTCGACAGCACCAACCGGGTCATTAATCCATCTCAGGTTCCCACCCCATCACCCCGAGTTCCAACTGAGGGGATGACTCCACAACATACTCAGGTGAGTGTCGGCTCCAGCCTCATGATCATGTCAACCATAAACCCATTGATGGGACATGAGTACCCTTTATAGATCTTTTGGGTAGATCATACCTGGTACTGAATGCTTCCCAACCCAATTGCTGGCTCTGTTTATGACATAGCTCCTCCTTACTGTGAGGGCATGGCAGTTAGTACCATTGTTTCCATGACAGCTGACATCAACCACTGCCTGGGCAGGGACTATGTATAGGACAGCTTCCCTCAAATAAAGCTTCCATCTGTATTTCTTGACTGTCTACCCACAACTTCACACAGGATCAATACTTGCTCCTACACAATGACACTTGGTGGGTCTGCTCCACGGGGCTTACCTCTTGTGTGCATATCAAAGTCCTAAATCAGACCAGGGGATATTGTGTACTAGTCAGACTCATTCCAAGAATAAGCTATCACACTGATCAGGAGTTGTTAGACCCCGTGAAGGAAGGATAGATCCAGCCCTCACAGCTATGGAGACATAAGAAAGAGCCTATGACAGCCCTTACTCTTAGCCTACTTTTAGATGTTAGCCTGGGGGATTGGATACAGGAATCTCATCATTTGTAACCCATAACCAATATTACTCCAGTCTATTTGTTGCCATAGATATGAATATAGAGCTCATGGAAAAATCCATATCCCACCCAGAGGAGTCCTTATCCTCCCTGGCAGAGGTAGTCTTGCAGAACAGGAAGGGATTAGATCTTATTTTCTTACAGCAGGGTGGACTCTGTCTAGTGATAGTGAAGAATGTTGCTTCTTCACTGATCATTCAGGAATAATCAATGACAACATGGTTAAAGTTAGAGGACTGACAAAGTGGAAAAGAGAACATGAGGTCATCCAGGATTGGTTTGAAACATGGTTTAATAACTTCCCTTGGTTGACCACTCTCATCTCTACTCTCTTGGGACCCCTGGTAATTCTGCTTTTGTTACTTATTTTGGGCTTTGCATTGTTAACCAGCTAGTTAAATTCATGAAAGACAATTTGGGTATAATACAACTTATGATCCAGAGATCACAAATCTACAGTCCCATCAGGACTGTGTAGGAGGAAGTCACTTGTTGGCTGCCAGATACTCAGCCCCAAAAACAGGACACAGAAACTGTATTAATTAAATCACTGCTTGGCCCATTAGCTCTAGCTTATTATTGACTAACTCTTACATATGAATTTAACCCATTTCTATTAATCTGTGTATCACCACATGGCAGTGGCTTACTGGCAAAGTTTTGGCATGTCTGATTCTCTGACTCTAGTGGAGACTCCATGGCTTCTCTCTGACTCCGCCCTTCTTTCTCCCATATCCTCCTAGCTTTCCCTGCCTAGTTCTGTTCTTCCCTGCCATAGGCTCAAAGCAGTTCTTTATTCATTAACCAATAAAAGCAACACATAGACAGAAAGACCTCCCACACCATTTCCCCTTTTCTGTTTAAACAGAAAGGAAGGTTTTTTTGAAATATTTATTTTATCATCTTTACTCCTTTAATTTATGACTGTCTCTTTAAAGACTTCTTTTTATAACTCTATACTCTTTTTCTTCTCTCTCCCAAGCCTACATACATTTATCCAACATTGTGACCCATTTAGAGGTCCTTTTTATCTGGATTTGTCTTTATTGCTTATCTGTAATTATTTTCTGACCAGAAGCACTTCTTAAAATGCTAAGCCCTTCTTAAAACTTAAGCTGAAGCATTACTAGGTCAAATATGGTACTACATTCTTGCCCTTCCAAGTCTAGCATGGTGGAGCCACTTGCACCTCTGAGAGCCACACACACCACCCCACGTTCAGGCACATAGCCAGTCCATGTTACCATCAAGCAAGCCACAGCACGCTGCTCACAAACCTCATCCAAATGCTCCATCTCCCAAAAGAGCCAGAGGTCATACTGGCAGCATGGCCCAGAAAGTCAGCATTTCAAAATGGCATGGCTTTTCTGCTATTGCTCAGTCAGGAAAACCTTTCTTAAAGGAGCTGTGGCATAGTACCAGGAAACAGCAAGAAGCTGTGTTAAACTCCGTATTCTTGTGTCTAGAATTAAGCTTTCTCAGGTGACTAAGTGGATTTTAGTTTGCCATGTTGGTGCAAATTTGTAGGAGGAGACCACTTGTTGGTTCCCAGCTACTTAGCCCCAAAATAATCACACAGAAACTGTGTTAATTAAATCACTGCTTGGCCCATTAGCTCTAGCTTCTTATTGGCTAACTCTTACATATGAAATTAACTCATTCCTATTAATCTATGTATCACCACATAGCAGCAGCTTACTGGCAAAGTTTCCTCATGTCTGACTGTGGTAGAGGCTCCATGGCTTCTCTCTGACTCTGCCCTCCTTTCCCCCAGCATACAGCCTAGCTTTCCCTACCTAGTTCTCTTCTTTCCTGCCATAGGCTCAAAGCAGTTCTTTATTCATTAACTAATAAAAGCAACACATAGTCAAAAGGACTTCCCATACCAGGACTAAGGATATTTATCAGTTAACTGTCAGGAACCCATGATTGGGTTTACTATAGTTGCTAGAACAAGGGGGAAATGAAGAACCAAATTTCCTCCATTTTATCCTCTGCCTCAATCTTGTGTCTTGTGTAAACTATTTCTTGTAAAACATCCCAGTCCTCAGAAATGGCTAGGGGCAAAAGTAACAGGGTAGCCATCTGGAAAGTACAGATAATCACACAATGTCCCCACCTGAAGATCAGCCAATAAGAAAACTTGACAACCTCTCCAGCAAAGGCTATCCTTGGTGTTTTTGATTTTAGCCATTCTGACAGGTGTAAAATGATATCTCAAAGTTGTTTTGATTTGCATTTCTCTGATCGCTAAGGAGGTTGAGCATGACCTTAAGTATCTTTTGGCCATTTTAACTTCTTCTGATGAGAATTCTCTGTTCAGTTCAGTGCCCCATTTTTTAATTGGGTTAATTATCCTTTTAAAGTCTAGTTTCTTGAGTTCTTTATATATTTTGGAGATTAGACCTTTGTCTGTAGCGGGGTTGGTGAAGATCTTCTCCCAGTCAGTTGGCTGCCTTTTTGTCTTAATGACAGTGTCCTTTGCATTACAGAAGCTTCTCAGTTTCAGGAGATCCCATTTATTCAATGTTGCCCTTAATGTCTGTGCTGCTGGGGTTATACATAGGAAGCGATCTCCTGTGCCCATATGTTGTAGGGTACTTCCCATTTTCTCTTCTATCAGGTTCACTGTGTTCAGATTGATATTGAGGTCTTTGATCCATTTGGACTTGAGTTTTGTGCATGGTGATAGATATGGGTCTATTTTCATTCTTCTACAGGTTGACATCCAACTGTGCCAGCACCATTTGTTGAAGATGCTTTCTTTCTTCCATTGTATACTTTTAGCTCCTTTATCGAAAATTAGTTGTTCATAGGTTTGTGGGTTAAAATCCGGGTCTTCTATACGATTCCATTGGTCGACTTCTCTGTTTTTATGCCAGTACCACGCTGTTTTCATTACTGTAGCTCTGTAATAGAGTTTGAAGTCAGGGATGGTAATGCCTCCAGAAGTTCCTTTATTATATAAGATTGTTTTGGCTATCCTGGGTTTTTTGTTTCTCCATATAAAGTTGATTATTGTCCTTTCAAGATCTGTGAAGAATTTTGATGGGATTTTAATGGGGATTGCATTGAATCTATAGATTGCCCTTGGTAGAATTGCCATTTTTACTATATTGATCCTCCCAATCCAGGAGCAAGGGAGATCCTTCCATTTTCTGGTATCCTCTTCAATTTCTTTCTTCAATGCCTTAAAGTTCTTGTCAAATAGATCTTTCACTTCCTTGGTTAGAGTTACCCCAAGATAGTTTATGCTTTTTGTGGCTATCGTGAAAGGTGATGATTCTCTTATTTCCCTCTCTGCTTCCATATCCTTTGTGTATAAGAGGGCGACTGATTTTTTGGAGTTGATCTTGTATCCTGCCACATTACTAAAGGCGTTTATCAGCTGTAGGAGTTCTTTGGTGGAGTTTTTGGGGTCGCTCATGTACACTATCATATCATCTGCAAATAATGCAAGTTTAACTTCTTCCTTTCCAATTTGAATCCCCTTTATCCCCTTATGTTGTCTTATTGCTATTGCTAAAACTTCGAGAACTATATTGAAGAGGTATGGAGAGAGTGGACAGCCTTGGCGTGTTCCTGATTTTAGTGGGATGGCTTTAAGTTTCTCTCCATTTAATTTGATATTAGCTGTCGGCTTGCTGTATATAGCTTTAATTAAATTTAGGTATGACCCTTGTATCCCTAATCTCTCCAAGACTTTTATCATAAAGGGATGTTGAATTTTGTCAAATGCTTTTTCAGCATCTAATGAAACGATCATATGGTTTTTTTCTTTCAGTTTATTTATATGATGGATTACATTGATAGACTTGCGTATGTTAAACCAGCCCTGCATCTCTGGTATGAAGCCTACTTGATCATAATGGATAATTTTTCTAATGTGTTCTTGGATTCGGTTTGCCAGAATTTTGTTGAGGATTTTTGCATCAATGTTCATGAGTGAGATTGGCCTGTAATTTTCTTTCTTGGTTGGGTCTTTGTGTGGTTTTGGTATCAGAGTTACTGTAGCTTCATAAAAGGAATTTGGCAATGACTCTTCTGTTTCTATATTGTGAAATACCTTAAGGAGTATAGGTATTAGGTCTTCTTGGAAGTTCTGGTAGAATTCCGCATTGAAACCATCTGGTCCTGGACTTTTTTTGGAAGGGAGGTTTTTGATAACTGCTTCTAATTCTTCACGACTAACAGGTCTATTTAGGTTGTTCACCTGGTCCTGGTTTAACTTTGGTATATGGTATGTGGAGAAAGGGGTACCCTCATCCATTGCTGGTGGGACTGCAAACTTGTGCAACCACTTTGGAAATCAGTGTGGCGGTTTCTCAGAAAAATTGGGATCAACCTACCCCTGGACCCAGCAATAGCACTCTTGGGAATATACCCAAGAGATGCCCTAGCATATGACAAAAGCATTTGTCCAACTATGTTCATAGCAGCATTATTTGTAATAGCCAGAACCTGGAAGCAACCTAGATGCCCTTCAATAGAAGAATGGATGAAGAAAGTGTGGAATATATATACATTAGAGTACTACTCTGCGGTAAAAAACAATGACTTCTCGAATTTTGCATGCAAATGGATGGAAATAGAAAATACGATCCTGAGTGAGGTAACCCAGACCCAAAAAGAAGATCATGGGATGTACTCACTCATAATTGGTTTCTAGCCATGGATAGGGGCCACTGAGTCTATAATTTGTGATCCTAAAGAAGCCAAACAAGAGGGTAAACCCAAGGAAAAACATATAGATATCCTCCCAGCTATGGGAAATAGACAAGATTGATGGGCAAAAAATGGGAATCTTGGGGGGTGGGGTGGGATGGGGATGAGGGGAGATGGGGAGAGAAAAGTGTGAAGGAGAGGATGAGGGGAACTGGGGGAATCGGGGTGATTGGGGGTAAAGGAAGGTTGGATGGGGGAGCAGGGAAACTCATACCTTAGTTAAGGGAGCCACCTAAGGGTTGGCAAGAGACTTGAACCTGGAATGGCTACCAGAAGCCCAGGGCAATGTCCCCAGTTAGTTCATTGGGGCACCTGAGGATAGGGAACCTGAAATGAACCTATCCTATAATCATACTGATGAATATCTTGCATATCGCCATAGAACCTTCATCTAGCGATGGATGGAGATAGAGACAGAGACCCACACTGGAGCACCGGACTGAGCTCCCAAGGTTATAATGAGGAGCAGAAGGAGAGAGAACATGAACAAGGAAGTCAGGACCATGAGGGGTGCACCCAACCACTGAGACAGGGGGGCCGATCTACTGGGAGCTCACCAAGGCCAGCTGGACTCCTACTGAAAAAAACATGGGATAAAACCGGACTCTCTTAATGTGGTGGACAATGAGAGCTGACGAGAGGCCAAGGAGAATGACACAGGAACTTTCATCTGGCGATGGATCGAGAGAGAGACAGAGACCCAATTTGGATCAACCATCTGAGCTCTTAAGATCCAAATGAGGAGCAGAAGGAGGGAGAACATGAGCAAGGAAATCAGGACCACGAGGGGTGCACCCACCCACTGTGACAGTGGAACTGATCTATTGGGAGCTCTCCAAGGCCAGCTGGACTGGGACTGAATAAGCATGGGTTGAAACTGGACTCTCTGAACAAGGCGGACAGTGAAGGCTGATGAGAAGCCAAGGACGATGGCACTAGGTTTCGATCCTAATACATGAACTGGCTTTGTGGGAGCGTAGCCTGTTTGGATGCTCACCTTCCTGGACCTAGATAGAAGTGGGAGGACCTTGGTCTTCATGTAGAGCAGGGAATTTGGACTGCTCTTCAGTATCGAGAGGGAGGGGGAGTGGACTAGGGGGAGGAGAAGTGGAGTGGGGATAGGGGGAGGGGAGCGGGGGGAGGGGGCAATATGTGGGAGGAGGGGGAGGGAAATGGGAAACGGGGAGCAGTTGGAAATTTTAAGTAAAAAAGAATAAAAAAAAAAGAAAACTTGACAAGCTACAGGCAAGGTTCGAAAATAAAAATTTGTGAAAAGTCCTTAGATATGAGAGCCAATCAGGATTGAGCTCATCACCCCCAAACCCTTTCTTGGGTTTTGCCTTTAAATAATTCTCTCTAGAAGGGTGTGGTACTTCCTCTCACTGCTGCGCTGATGAGGTCCAGGCCAGCTTGCAATTATGTGCATGATAATAACCTTTGTTTTTGCATTTTGGCGAGTCTACCTGGTGGTCTTTTGGGGTCCCCATGGACTGGGGAAATCACATCTCTCACCCATCTTTTCATCACTTCTATTATATATGAGCTCATGTGCAGGTGAGATTTTTTTCACTCAGTATTTATTTTAGTTATTTTTTCTATTATAACAACGAAATACCTGAAATAAACAACATGAGAAAGGAAAGATTCATTTTTGCTCAAGGTTTCAGAGACTTACAGATTATGGCTGCTTGGGCCCTGTGTTTAAGTGGATCATAAAGTCTTCCTTCCTTCCTTCCTTCCTTCCTTCCTTCCTTCTTCTTCTTCTTCTTCTTCTTCTTCTTCTTCTTCTTCTTCTTCTTCTTCTTCTTCTTCTTCTTCCTCTTCCTCCTCCTCCTCCTCCTCCTCCTCCTCCTCCTTCTCCTCCTTCTTCTTTTTTTTCTTCTTCTTCTTTTGTTTTTTCAAGACAGGGTTTAGCTCTGGTTGTCCTTACTTTGTAGATCAGATTGGCCTTGAACTCAGAGATCTGCCTCTCTCCACCACAGGAGTGCTGGGATAAAAGGCATGAGCCAGCACCACACAGTTTTTATATTTTCTATATGAAATTTGGAAAGAGTATTGAATGGTAATATGAATGTAATAACTGATATCACAACTATCTCTGTCATCTGTACGTGTAGTGCTTATTGTCCTATTTGATTGGAATCATCACACAATTTCTATGCCTCCCAGTCTTTAGAAATTTCCTGAAAAGTCAGGAGCAGTACTCAGCAAACATTTGTATGTGCCTGAGTGCATGTGTATGCCTATGTGCATGTATATATTTGTGTATGCATGTGTGTGGGAGAGAGATAATGTGTGTGCACAACAAGGAAACAAGATTACTTGGAATGTCATCTCTCATTTTTTTTAATATAGTCTGTTCCTTAAAAGTAAATTTCAATAAGGAACAGATTACCATTTCCTATGTAAATTACTTGACGTGATTTCTTGAATATAATGAACACTTAACTAAAGGTGATTTCTGTTCTGCCATGACCCCAGGCATATTTATTAGTTGTTCACTGTCTAAATGTCTCCTCCTGAAATTCAAGAGCAATCAAGACTTGCTATTCAATTTAGCTGAGCAAAATATTTATTTTAAGGACAAAACATGCAAAAGTGATATGCTATGATTTTCCCCCAACTCTGCCCTGAGGTTTACTTTATTGTCAGTGCACATCATACAAACAAAAAATGACATCTAATGGAATGCTCCAACTATACTGAGCTGGCCAGGAAATCAAGCAGGAAGCTGGGACTCCAAATACCTCTTTAGGCAGGAATAGTCAGTAAGAAAGTATGAACTCAGAAATATATGTAGAGTTAGTAAAGGGAGATGGGAAGAAGGGTGATGATAAATCTTGGTCAGAAGCATTTGTAGATCTTCTATTAACAGGATGTGGATCTTAGCTATGTTTATACTCTTTGTTTCTCCATAATATCTTCAAATGTGACTCCAGTCCTTTGCAAATAAACATCAGGGGTTAATTTGGAGGCAAAAATTATGTCAAATTTCCTTTTTTCTTTTTTTTAATATTGAAGAATTTGTTTTTTTGAGGAGAGGTACTAAATATGGAAAAAGAAAACATATATTGTTAGATATCATTTTTGACAAGTACACCACTAGTAGGGGCATGGAGCTTAGAAAAATTAGTAAAAAAATGAAGATGTGAGTGAAAATAATAAAACAGAAACAGGAGGGAGTTCCAGTGAATACTGAAATTGCCCATATTTAATTTTCCATACACTTTATATGCCAATGCAATGCGGGGTGGGAGGGAAAACACTGCTTTAATATGATACAAAGGACAACTAAACAGTTACTTACTTCAATACTCTGAGACATCAAATCATTAATTCATGAGAAAATCATTCTGTTGTTTAGGCAATGAACTCACCCTAGACAAAGTATCCTGAAGGCAGTCACTCCCTAGGTCAAATCTCCTAATTCAAAAGAAGGAACAGAAGTATGCTTGAATTCTCTGAACTTTGGTCAGGGTGGAGTGGATATACCTAGTAAGGGCCATCTTAATGTCTGAAATAACCAAGTAACCAAACCCTAGATCAGGGTATGTAGCCATAGTTGTCAACAACTTTGAGCAAGCTGAAATTCTCTGACTTTCAGACAAGGTGGAAGAGGCTCACATTTTTGGGTCTCTATAATATATCCAGAATTTATTATAATAGAGGCTAGAATTTTCTCTTTTGTCACTTACACTGTAGAGAAAACTGTTGTGCTCTACTCTACTTCCTCTTATTTTCTTTTCTGAAAGAAAATAATCAGCATAAAAATATTCCTTTAAATCATCATATTTTTGTAAAGCAGAATAGAAATTAAATAAATAAAAAGCAATTTTTTTGTCATTTGCAAATATTGTGCTTTTTCTGAAAATAAAATTAAATACTGTCAATAGCACCAGAGAATCATTTGTAAACCTACCCATGTAGGAAGCAGAAGGGAGTGGATATAGGGGCTTTCTAGATTTCCAGCTTTGTTTTATTTTAATATGTGTCATCGTGTAAAAATTCTTTATCTTAACATTAAAAGATAGGTATTGATGGAAGATTTAGAGTGGGTTGGGGAAAAAGGATGAGAGAGACACAGGAATTGGGAGAAATTTATGGCTGAAACTGATTCTGAGTGAAAATTTAAAGTACATGGCTAGCATGTTTTGTGCTTCCTTTCTTCCAGAGAGAAAATGACACTTTAGATTCCCAGGGATGCTGGAACCACATGCAAAAAAGGATGGGCAAATTTGTCATTCAGAATTTATGAAGAATATTTTTTTTCTTCTCACTGACTAAAAAGAACAAATCAAACACTAGGTTTCCAATTCTGAAAATTAGTAGACTCTGGAGAGCCAATTAAACATTATTCCCCTATCTCAACTCTGTTTTAACATCCTTCTTTATTGCATACTGTTTCTTTCACTCACAAGGCAGGTAGATGGTGTTATCAGGCTAATTTGGGGACAGTTATCATTATAATGTAATTTTTTGCAATTATGTGGTAGACCAGGTGGCAAGACAGCATGGCTTTGCATTGCCAAGGTGCAAAACAAATTCAGTGTTCAATCAACCTGAGAGAGAAAGGACAATTCTCATTTGCATAAACATGTAGCCACGGAAACGAGATGCACAGAGGTATAAGGGGAAAGAGACCTATTTTACATGATGTGCATAGAATATTTGACAGTTTAGATTGGAGGCGTCATTGATGTGGGTTGGAACGGTACGGTTGGTTGCCATGGATATGGTTTTCCCTACTGGCAGTGCAGAGATTGGCAGGGATGGATGCTGAAAAAAAAAAAAAAGAAAGAAAGAAAGAAAGAAAAAAGCCTAAACCACTGCAACACTCTGGCAGCTTCATTCTTTTCTTTTGTTGAAAAACTATGTATCGTTTCCGCACTAATGACAGCTCATCAAGTATGCAGTGTAATCTAGAAACACTGATATTTCTGTAATAAATCATTCATGTATAATATATATGCATTTATACATTCTATGCACATATATATGTGGTGATCTACATGTATATATTTGGAATAACATGTATGCAGATTAATAAAAGATTAGATTCAGGAGAAAAATATTTACTCTTTTTCTATTTAATATTAATTTAGTAAACCCTTATATATCAGATTTCTTAAATAAGATAAACAGTATGTAAATGAACTGAATTATTATTTTACTGAGGGAAAGAGGATTGCACAATATGCTTTTGTGGATGAGGTGAACAATGAAAGGAAAAAGGAGCAGCTAGTCCTAGAGCCCAGGCTCTGATTGTTTGACCCTTATAGTCACTGTACTGCTGGGTTATAACTAGGAAAGTGGTGTTCATCCATGAGAAAACAAGGCCATTTTTATTTCCTTTGTAGGACTTAGCACAACATTTACCATAGTAGAAAGCCAAACAGACTATTTATGCTGCATTTCAGAACAACTGGAGGTACTTAGATTTCTTTTTATAAAAGCTCACCCATTCTTTGCCCTGCTTTCATACACTTACTGAGAATCCTGCCTTTATTAAAGATTGCAGGATGTCTTTTGTCTTTAAGAATTCATTCACTAATGTATTATGTGAGAAGGGGCTGAAAGCACTCCAGCTGCCTGGTCCTGCAGGCTGCAGGGCGAGAACTAAGCATCTTTGTCTGTGCTAATGGGCAGCTTTGCATACAGCCTTACTTGGGAGACTTGAATTCAGGTGCCCGAGTTCTTATGACCTTGTAGGTTTCCCTCACCATCTTCTAGCCTGTGGAGGAATGTTGAGTGGCCTGGCACTTTTATAAGTTGACTGTAAGATAACTGGAAACTGAGGAAAGAATAGCAAGCAGCAGCCACCATGCAAATAATGTCCTTCCGAAGCATGTTTTCCGGCATGCAACAACCATGTTTGCTGTTCATAGAGCTAAATTATGATGGATAATTATAAACAATTGGTATTCATTTGTGCGTATTTAGGCAAATACGTAGCTGAAAGAACAGTTAAGAGAGTGTTCTGTCACTGTGTAAAGAAGGTCTTTTAGACAGAAAGAAGATAACCACATACTTGAGTGAAGCAAGTGATCACAAAATATAAGCTAGTCTGAATACTGAGTGTCCTAACAGGAAAATAAAAGTCAAATGAAAAAATTCCACATCAAAATGCAGTTTTCCTTTATTGTATATCTTTGAGAAACATTTTCTTTTTGTTGCTAAAGCTATAAGAAGCACCAGTTAGTTTTGCTCATCCTCTTTTTGATAAAAGGCATACTGGAGGGTCAACTCCTGTTAGCAATTCAGGCTCCTACAACTCAAAGCCCATGAGTGCTTTCAGACCTCCTGACAACTCCCTATATGAGTCATCAATACCAGTTCTATGATAAACTGATCAGTGACCCGGACCTTCGGGTGAAAACTCGGTCATAGTTCCACTCTCTTTATTTATGCGTTATCCTTGTTTCTGAGTCTGTTTCTATCTATGCCCCTTGAAGCGATGGATTCTTATTTATTACTCAGAGTCACGTTTTTATGTTTATGTGTGGTAGGTAGCAGTAAATATTTGCTGAGAGCAAGTAAAGAATAAAAAGCTTTAACTTTGGTGTTCCATCACTTTTTAAGTTCTTAAAGATGAAATAAGAACTTTAAATCTGACCAGATATGTGAGTTTATTCTCTAAGTCCAACCTGTAAATAATGGGATTCAACACTAATTTGGAAGTGTTTAATGAGTACAAATCTTAATGAAGAAGTCAAGACATGTGCAAGGCTGCTGTGCCATCTGTCCCAGTCCCTGTCCCTGGATAGGCATTCTTTTTATATTTACGTTATTGTAATTTCATTTAGCATCCTTTTTTCTATTAGGTTTTTTTTAATCTCTTTTTTGAGACAGGGTGTCTCTATTTTGAAACTCTATCAGGTTTCGAACTTGCATCTTCCTACCTTCCCTAGCCTCCCAAGTATTAGAATTCATACAGAAGCCGATGGTGCCACATCCCTGTATCCCTGTATTATCTTCTACTTTTCTTTTTTACATTTCTGCTTCTAGTGTGTGTCCTAGTCCTGGCATTGAAGAAAAGTTAAGCAATGGTTGGGGCATGTTTACCATAGCCTACCCCACTGGAGACAGTTGCAAGATTTGAGCATGCTCTTTTGTCTTGTATTAAACAATGAGGTGCTGTGGTACTGAGTACCTCAGAAATAATTGCAGAAATGGTCCTGAGGATCCAGGGTGTATTGTGCATAGAAACAAAAGGTTTATAAACCATTTTCATTTCAAAGGTAAAAATGCTTGCTCATCATTAAAAATCAATTTTTTTTATGCTAAAGAAATAAGAGTGTGGTTGTTTTATGAGCAGAGACCTGATTATTGCACGCTGTGAGTGTGATTCTCCAATGGTCAGAAGGAGAGTTCTGGAGAGGTCTACTTTTCTTGGGCAAGTGTACACTTGCCTTAATCTCACTCATAAACCAGGAGACAGTCACATGCACTAGGCCTTAAATGTGTTCATTTCAAATCAAGCAGGAGGCCTGACTTACACACACACAATTCTCAAGATTAGCATCTCTACATTTTTATCGCTGCACATGTAGATTGGTTCAGTTTCAGATGCTGCGATGGTTTCAATATTATGTCCCTTTTAAGGGTTTGTTTGGTTTTGCTGATTTTTATAGCTTTTGAATTTTAGTTTAGGGATCTAATAAAATCCAAATTTACACTGTATCACCTTCCCCTTCTGACAAGAGATATTCTCCTTTCTTGAAATACAGACACTGTTCCTTCCTTGAAAGGGGAATAAGGCAGCTGGCTGTCATGTGTTGTGATCAGGCTTACTAAAACAAAGAAAGCCGAGTTCACGTCCTAGATCAGTCTGTCATTAGGTGATAAGAGAGGGACGATTTCTCTCGGTGTTATTTTCCTCACTTGTAGAATTATGCGCTATGATCTTCATCCGCAGAACCGGACTCAGAGACACAGTAAGCAAGGCTTTCAGACTGTCACCAGCTATAGTCTGGGACTTTCCTTTGTGAGCTTTGGCTTCAGGTTCTGGAGTTGGGGACATGGACTCTGCTTTCCATGGTGGCACTCTTCTCCTGGCAAAGGCATGGCAAGCCAACGGTCAAAGGATACCATGGCTGGAAGCTGTTGTCTTAGACTAGATCAAATCAGTGTATGGTTCTGAGAGCTAATGAAATGCTTTGCTCAATCTGATGAGCTAACTTTACTGTTTCCATCTTAAGATTTCACTAGGAAACACTGCCTTCTAGTCCTCAACTTTCCCACAACATAAAATCAAAGATCCTTTTGTTTTCTGCTTAAGCCATTCCTTTTTTGAGATATTTGAGCACTAATATAATGAAATGTGGGAAGCCTTTTCTATTTGGAAGGAACCGGAAGTCTCAGTGAAGACTTCGTATCTTTATACCAATGTCTTCCTTCTAAGAACATTTTATTGGCAGTGAATTTCTAGTCATAAACATATCGCCTAATTTCTATAATTAAAATGCCCCAATATCCTTGCTATCAGACTTGCTTCCTTTCTAGGATAAAGAAAGAAAGACAACTTTACAATTAAGAATTACTAAGCACTATTTTGTTTTGTTAATCAGGCAAAATGAATGACTTTTTCCCCACAGGGATAACTCTTATTTTCATTTCTCTGGTTTTAAAAATTCCACATGTCATTTCATTGTATCTCTGTCTCACATCACCAATGATGACATCAAACCATGTGCCAATATGAACTTACCCTTACCCAATCTGCTCTATAAGATGATGTCCTTCACCATTCAAATTAAATCTGAACCCTGTGTCACTGCTCCTAAGCTGCTATTCATCAATTTTTTTTCATGTTGTCATGTAACCATGCCGTGGCTTTTTCTAATGTCCTTATCTCGATCATTAATTTTACCTTCGATGTAGTGGCACTGAATGATATGATTTACAACTTAATAAAATGAGTTTTTAAAACATTAGATAAACTAGTAAATCAATTTTTATAAGAGTCAGCAGTCTGGCATTCTGAAAGTAGACTTAATTTACCTCCTTTGCCTGATTTCATCTCAGGTGAACTGAATGGCACACAAGGATGAGATGCTGCAAACAGCGCAGTCATGCATAATACATAGCAGTTGAATTCAATTTTGATGGTTCTCCTAATGGTGTCCAGTAGAGGACAGGGTGGGATAGGTGTGTTCAGGCTTTGACTTTGAAAATCGTTTCCTACTCTTTTTGATCTTTCTGTCCAAGAACAAATTGTATCTCTAGGGACACAAATCCCGAGGAAAAGATGACATTTTCTTGATTTTTTTGTAATACGCAGATTTTTAAAAATAATGCACTCATATGAACTAATAAAAAATTAAATTAACATAATAAAGGATAGTGGTAAATATTTTATTCTGTTTCCTGTCCTTAGGTGGTACTTGGTCAAATCACTTGAGTCAGATGTTCAGAACAACCTAAAATGCTGTCCTCTTCGTAACTTGCTTTCCCAGTTCACTTACTCCCCATTTAAGATACTGAGATATTTCCACATTTCCCTAAATACATCAGTTTGATTCTATGAATCTATGACTATAGATGACAAGAAAATGAATAAAATACAGTCTACTGAAAGTCACATTTTTTTTTCTAGGAATGTCACAGGTTGTTCTATTTCCTTAAGACTTCTTGCTTGTATCTGGGTGGCCTCACCACAAGGCAACCAGAAGGAATAATACTAAGAGGTTTTTTCTTGCTGTTTGGGGCCAGGAAAGTGTTGTTATAATTTGGGCAACCTAGTTGTGTTGCTAAAGATTGCTTCAAACTCCGACTCAAGTGATTCTCCTGCCTCAGCATTCTGAATAACTGTGGTTATAGATGCAGGCACCAAACTCCATGAAAGAAATTTTTTAAGTAGTCTAAAAATCCATGGTGGAGACATATTTATCATCACGTCCGCCATTTGCCACCCTGTCCTTCACACATGGATGTTAAGGGAAATTTCCAAACTTAAAAAATAAAAAGGTATTTTTTTTTCTTTTTTAAATTTTAAATGTCCATACCAAAATCCTAAACTCAAGTAGGCATCAATATTTGGGTAAAAATGAAGAAAAGGAATACATAACTGCACATTAAATAAGAGTATGTGACCATTATTCTTTACTAGAAACTAGTGGAAGCTGTGCTGGTAAGGAAAGGTGGCGAGCAAGGAAGACACAGTCCGAGGAGCAGTTTAGCTGGTGTCACTTGCTCTAAGGGGACTGGGTAATTTATAAGTCAGCAGTTTCTAAATGGAGAGTAACTCCCAGTGATCCCACTGAAATCTAGGAACAAGACAAGGTTGTCCACTCTCTCCCTATCTATTCAGTATAGTTTTTGAGGTCCCACCTAGAGCAATAAGACATCAAAGGGAGATCAAGTGATACAAATGGGAAAAGAAGAAGTCAAACTCTCACTATTTGCTGATGATATGATAGTCTACATAAGCGACCCCAAAAATTCTACCAAGGAATTTCTACAACTCATAAACACTTTCAGTAATGTAGCAGGATACAAGTTTAACTCAAAAAAAAAAAAAAAAAAAAACTACAGTAGTCCTCCTATACACAGATGATAAATAGGCTGAGAAAGAAATCAGAGAAACATCACCCTTCACAATAGTCACAAATAGCATAAAATATCTCAGAGTAAATCAACATTTCTTCAAGCATCAAAATCAAATAATAGCTGAGTCTCATAAAGAACCTCATCATGATGGCATAAATAAGATAGGACCAAATTAATGGTCAATCTGCATTTGGAATTTGTTTGGATTTGATAAAATAATATCTGGCATAGAAAATTTATTTATTTAAAAATTTGGAGACATTCAGATCTCAGTGTCACCAAAACAATTAGATGCATGAAATATTTATATTAATTATTCATAGAAATAAAAGTACATTTGCTATAGAATTCTACCAGGGAAAGTTCTAGTGAATGTAAATTGATTATCTCATCAGATTCTGACCTGAAAACAATTCAATATTATTAAAATGTGAAGAGCTTAATTATAGGCTGGGTCAGCATAGTAGGATGTTATTACCCACTTTCTCCAGCTAAGTTCTAAATGGCGTGTCACATAATACAGTAAAAGACACAATTCACAGAGCTAACCAAGTACAATAGCCCAGCTAGGAGGCAAGACTAATAGACAAAACAACAAATAATTCATAACTTATTTTTGTGAAAAGCTTTCATAGTACAGAATGAAAACATCCCACTTTCCTGTTTATATTTTGAGGGATATGATGTGGCACCTAGAAGAAAAAGATGCTAAAGAGCACTGAAATTTGGGTTAGATGAAGGTGTCTCAACACCTGTGCCCCAAGGTACTAACCACAGAGAACACAACTTGAAATTTCTTTTTCTTTCAGGACAAAATATTGCACCTAGTATTATGTCCTGTGTTCCTAGTATTAGATATTAACACATTTTAACATACTGGAAGTTCTAAGGAGTCATGTAGGAAATTATATGATTTAGTTCAGTGATTGATTTTACACATTTTATTAACTATAAGACCTTTACTGGCTTTAGACAGTTCATTCTTTCCTTTAAAAAAACCTCTGGATTAAAAAAAAAACACAAATCATAGGATTACTATAAAATAGCAACTGAAGATAAAAAAGCCAAGACTTGATCTGTTTTAGAAAATACAAATTTCAGAATGACAATTAAGAATATCGTTGGCCACTTAACTTCTCTATGCACAACGTTTAGTAATGACAGTTTTCTTAGGCAGTTGGCCTAGGCTGATGATTTTATTGTACTTCCTATAAAATCACAACAGACATATAGAGGAAGAAATTATTATAAATATATAACTATTAATAATATCTGGAGGAAATAACTGCACATCCTTCATCAGCATATAACCTGATCATCCCCTTGGACTAGCACAGTTCTGACTTTGAACTTGCCCTTGAGAGCCCAGGGATTATTGTGAGAAGACTTCACTGGAAATCACTAGTAGGAGTAGAGGCGTTTTGGTCTCAGACCACTCTATCTTTTTCAGGAGAAATTATATTTTCTGATTTGGGCAACAAATAACCATAAGCATGTTTATTTATAGAACAGTGTGCATACCAACATCAAGTATTTCACGATAGAGCTGTCAGGATTATAACTATGATAACGGGTTGCACTACTTTCTGTAGTCTCAGTATCTTCACTCTCTGCTTAGAGTAAGTTTGAAACCTCATCATTACCCACTTGGGACAATAATGACAAAGTTGGGGCTTTAAGGGTCAGTGTTCAGATAGAAAGAAGTTTAAAGAGTTTTTATCACCACTTTGCTGCTGTTGTCCATTGTGCACATTCACCAAAAACGGACCTCAAACTTCCCTGGGTTTTCACCCATGATGTTTCTGTTAAATTTTGGTAAAATGCATATTCTGATGCAGAAGTTTTAGGATTAGCATCAAATTCTACATTTCTGAAAAGAGCAATTATCAGGAGAGCATAGGCCAGTCTTGCCCAGTCCTGAGAATTTACTAGTCTTTAATTCACTGTGGCGTCTGGTCCAGGGATAAGAGGTTTCTGTCAAAAATGGCTTGTTCTGTGGGCCGTCATCATTTCTAAACACAGCAAGAGGGGCATTTGTTTGGAAGAGCAGGTTTTTGTTTGTTTTTCTTTATTTTCAGATAAGTTGCTGATAATTTCAAGTTTTTGAAAAGAGCAAGAAGCTATTCACAGAGAACCTGTAATTAGGGCTGTCAACTGAAAGCGAGTCTTGGATTGACATCATGCCCTGGTTTGAGCCACACTGCCTAAAGCAAGTAGACCCTTGTATAGCTGCAGCTGGGTTTTTATAGTTGCTTAGTCTTTAAATCACCGAGTGTGAGAAAACCACTCATGGGAATGGCCAGAGTACAGCAGGGCCACTCTTCAGGGAATGACCACTTCATTTTGCTACTAATGAGGCGGCAATGCCAAGCTACTGTGGATTTTACCCAAGGTGTCGTGTAGGCACTTTTTAATGAAGTCTCAGACATATTTTGCATGCTTTTACCCAGCAGCCTAACCATGCTTCAAAGTTTTCATCAGTTGATTGATCTCACTCATCTTGTTTTGGGGGCGCAGGGGTAGAGGTGGGGGAAAACTTCAGTAGCTAGTCGGAGGCAGATCCCACCAGAAAGCAGTAAACTTCAGAAATAAATAAGAATCTAATTTGTGCAGGCTAACTCTTTTTGATAGTGTTAATTTTTTCATTCTATGTATATAGTTCCATGACTGCAACTTCCATTGCAACAGACCACTCATTAGCTATAGCCCACAGCAGCTAATTTTCTGGCTCTCCCTCCCAGCACTTCCCTTTATTTGTTTAGCTGACAGGCTTTTGAAGCAAGTCTCCTAAACCTGCAAGAATTCCTCCCTTTTCTCCCCTTTCATTCTCGTTATTATTAGGAATATGGACAAGATGCTAGTGTGAGTACTCCATCTAAAAATCGTGCAGGATTCTCTACCTCTTGGGAAAGAATCAAATTGCTTCTTCATCGTCCAGGACTCAATTCTGTAACTATTCATAGGCAAAATTCTTGTTAGCGCCAAGGGGAGTTTTGCCCTCATTTAAGGTTATGGGATCAAGTGGTAAAGGTATTTATAGCCACTCATTCTCTCCAGGAAAATAACTTAAACTTGATATGTGGAAGTGGCTAAATACGCTGCAGACACCTTTCTGTTTGCTTAAACAGTTTCTCCTAAAATAATTCAGTGAAAAGATTCACAGAGGAGGAAAAATAAAAGTAACTGGTAATGAGCACTTTTACTCACAGTTTTTTTCCTTCCCATTTGCCTAATAAAATGTACATTTTACTTGCAGGACACAGCTAAATAATAAAGAAAAATCCCAGATTTCTCAGCCAAGTAAAAAGGCCATATTTTAGTGATTTCTCTTTCCTGAGTCTCATAGGAACACAGGAAGTTACTAAGCCCTTTGAAAGTTAGCTGCAATCAGACAGTCCCAGTTCACTATCTCTTCTCCTTAACTTTATCAATCCTCAAATCCCGCTATGGGAGATTCTGGCTCTCTCAACATTTTTTTCTTCCCCATATTTGTTCTCCAAAATGCATGTAAAATAGTAAAACACCAGAGTTCAGGGCAGACCCTTGGCTCTACTCCAACTTTGTAATTATTCCCTCTGTGAAAAGGGCTTGACCCTCTGCTTTTAATTTTTTCATTTATAACTGAGTGGGGGTGAATTAGCTATTCTTGAGTTTCTTCTTGGTGAAATTCCTCATGACGCACACAGGCACTAAAGTTTACGTAAATATTTGCCTTTACATAATTATAAAACTATTAAGAAAGCCAATCAGTACATTTTCATTTTGTTTATAACTATATGGACTTGCTTATTTCCCCAGTTAAATAACTAGTTCAGCCCCAAGAAGAATGACTTTGTAATAGACTGTTGGTTTTGAAGGGTGATGCTGGGTAACTAACTTTCTTAAGTCAGAAATTTATAGTTGATTTATCAGTAAAATAGAGATGTTAGTCTCTATTAAAGGATTACTAAAACATTAAACTAAGTAAGACTTCCTATGTAACAGCCAAAGACATGGTAGCTGTTTGAATTGTCTTGAGCTCTGCAAATGCAGATGGCAGTGAAAAATACTAACACTGATATGGGTCCTGCGTACTCTATTCCTCCCCAAACACTGCCCTGCCACAAGCCTTAACATCGCAGTTTTGATATGTTCAAGAATGTTGGTGAATTAGGTCGGTAAGATAAATAACCAGACCAGCTCAAGAGGTTAAAGATTATACTATCTATACTGAATATAATCTCTATGTATCTAAAGAATCTGATTAACCTAATTATAAATATGGCAAACATAGAAGACTATGTTATAATTCTCAATACCCATCTAACTTAAAGACTAGACAATAAACAACTGTGCAATATATGAGGACAATGACCTGCAAATGTATCTTGATCAGAGGTAGTAATGTACAGTGCAATATGGTAAATATATATATATCGATACATAAACAATGTTTTAAACAGAGGTAGAAGCATACATGCATACAATATTCAATATAATTTAACTTTGTATCAATATACAAGAATCAATACCAATATAATTGTCTAAAAGCAATAAGTCACAAATACTCCCATCATCCAATTATCCCTCTCTTTTTTTTTCAAAAAATAAAATTCCTAAGCCTATAAAATTCCTCCCTCATCCCTCAACCATATACTAATCATAATCAACCCCTAAATGATGTTCCTAAGCCTGAGGTCTTTGCCACCTAATGTATAAATATCCTTTCCTGAAAGGTCTAAGCCTGGCAGTTCCCGGGAGTTTATTGCAGCAGTTCTTGTTAATCTCTGACTTTGCTAGTAACTAGGCAAGCTTTTCTTCTGGTGTCTCTATTAGACATACTTAGAATTAATTTAGATTCTTTTCAAGGACAAACAAATTGATCTACATGGAGAACTAGACCCTTCAATTTTATAACACAAAACAATTAAAATGATAAAATATGACTTTTGTGTTAATATTCAAATCTACTTCTTAGTAATTTGACTAAGGAAGGAGAATAACAAGCAATTCATTTTAAAATACCTCAAAGCAGTAATAATTATTTACACACAGAACTTTCCCTTGGGCTAAGACTACCATGTGCTCTTCTTTTCCTATTCAAAATGTGTCTGCAATAAATACACCTGTTTTTTTTTGTTTGTTTCAGCATTGCTTTTAATTTACACAATTTATATTTTTAAGTACAAACTATTCCTTTCCTAAATATCCACTGGAGTCTGATCTTCATGCAACCATCAGATCCCTTCTATCACAGAAGAGCCTTATAGGAGAGATAGTCGTATTAGCCAGTATTGATCACTTGAGTTTTGGTATCAACAACCAAATCCCCTTAATGAGTTATGACTTACTTACGCTTCATATGTGTTCCCTCAATACTGACAGTTACTCAGCAACACCATGTTGCTATAGCTGAATTTTACACACGCAAAGATGACATGGCATATACAGTATTGAAAATATTACAACTGATTTTATTTTTGAAAACACCAAACTACCAAGGATAGATAAATGTACAAGTCTATTTGCTAAGATAAATCTCTCCCCAGAATGGATTCTGTGAAATTCATAACGATTTTAGGGAAAAATTACTGTATTGATGAATTTTTCAAGTGTATAGGAATAAGAGTATTGACACATAATATTAGAATAAAGATATAAGATTTAAAGTTAAGCATATTATGTGATAAATTTATGTATATACTCTTAAAGGCATCTTGATCTATCATTAAATTTTATTAGCATTGTTTTTATCTTAAAAAAGGATGGCAAATCAAAATGTTTTCAAGGACTCGGTGAGCATCATAATTCATGGGGACAGAAACTAAGAAGCTGCAAGGTATATAGAACAGAGTGTACTTTACCTAAAACCCTTTATTAATGAAAACAATACAAAAATGATCAAATTAAATATAGTGATAGTACAGAATTCTTCTAGCCATTACATATGTCAGAGTTCCATAAGTGATTTGGAGATGTGTCTCTGCTTTCATTGGGAGATAGTCATAGAAGCAAAACACATGGAAAGTAATTTGAAAAGTGGGGATGAATTCACTCAATGTCATGATTCTTCCAGGGGAGAGAATTTGGGAAAAGAATTTGGGACACTGGTAGTCATGGAAGATAAACTTAATCACCATTCTGCATAGGAGATGGCCAAAGCAGGTAATCAAAATGTGTGCTCGTGCCTACATTGTCTCATCCAGCATACTCATTCATTTTAACTTCCACTAAGTTATTTTCTAGTTGCTAATCGCTTATTTGCCTGACTCCATTGTATAATCTTATTGGCTCAGGATATTCCTAGTCATGCTTTTCGTCAATGAGGTGGTCTCATCTGCAATCCCCTTTCCATTTGTGATTTTGTTTTGCTTTGCTGAGCTTTATGTGGCTACATTTTATTTGGATGAGATTCTAAAGAAATGAGCTTAATAAATCACCAAGAACTTTGAGACTATCTGGAGATGTGGCTTCAGATCTTTGCTTGCCTTTCTCTAGCCGAGGGACCTTGGGAGACTTACTTGAACCCTCTAAATTGTATTTTCTTGTTCTGCAAAATGCCTACAGTTCTCTCTGGGAATTGAAATTCCACTAAGAATTCAAAGAAATGTAGCCTGTAGAGTATAAGACTCCAACCCCATATGTACACAGACGTGTGCACACTCCTTCCACCAACTGTCAACAATCATAATGGTCTTGAATATTCTCACCAAAATCTCTTTGATTACTGGGATCAATCCAACTGTTTTTTTCTGGTCAGAAATAAAAGGTTTTTAATAAAGAGTATTCAATGACTGAAGGGAATTTGAGAAATCAACAGCTAGCCAGGAACATGAACAACAGCATTTCTTATAAATGTGAAAACTAAGGCAGACATGATGGTGCATGACTTTAATCCCAGTACTCAGGAGCCAGAGATAGATAGATCTCTGAGAGTTTGAGGCCAGTCTGGCCTACAGAGTGATCTCCAGGACAGCCAAGGCTAAACAGAAAAACCCTGTCTCAAAAAACAAAATAAAACAAAAAAATGTGAAGACTATACATGATCTGGTCAATACTTCTCGGTAGCAGGTGAGCAAGTTCTGCAGAGCAAGAATGCTTTCCTGAAGGAAGTTACAGTTTAGAGAAGGGAAGCTAGAAATTTTTAATGAGAGAGTTTTTCCAAGATAGGTTTGGCAACTACCTGTAATGTTACCTTTGATCACCAGTTACAGAACTTGACCTAAAATATGCTTAACACATTTAATTGCAATCAGTGATCATCACAATATTAAGTTTCAGGATCAGAACAGACCTTTGCTATCTCAGTCAAGTGAGTAAATGCTGGAAAATTATCAAAATATGAACTTAATAAATGTATATTAGTCACCTTCCAAGGTGTCATCTCAGAGTTACGCTGAGATCAAAGCCCGATCTGATTGCATCAAACCAATTGTAAGATGCAAGTGGCTGTGAGTCTGAAAGAATCAATGCGCATAAGGCTCTATGGAAATTTATTGCTAAAGGAAAAAAGTATTTTTGCCTTTAAGAAGTCAAGACCCAGGCATTTTCTTTTTTTGAGGGGGGGGCTTCAGTGGAAGGGAACATTTCTTTTTATATTTTAATTTATTTATTAATTTTTAAAAAAATTATTTTTTCTCATTTAAGCTGAGAAAGGTATCCCTCAAAAAATGGCATCCATAAAGCCATTTCAAGTACTAGAGATAAATACTGATCGCACTGCCAGTGGTCCTATATACTGTCCAAGACACACAACTCTCACCCACATTCAGAGGGCCTAGTTTGGGCTTTTGCTGGTTCCCCCACAACCAGTTCAGAGTCAGTGATCTCCCACTAGCTCAGGTCAGCTGTTTCTGTGGGTATCTTCATCATAGTCTTGACCCCTTTACTTATACTATTGCTCCTCCCTCTCTTCGACTGGTCTCCAGAAGCTCGCCCAGTGCTTTGCTGTGGATCTCTACATCTGCTTAGTTCAGATGCTGGATGAAGGTTCTATGATGACAATTAACGTAGTCATCAACCTGATTACAGGGGAAGGTCAGTTCAGGTACCCTCTCCACTATTGCTAAGGGTTTTAGCCGGAGTCATGCTTGTGGATTTCTGGGAATTTCCCTGTTGCCAGGTTTCATGCTAGCCCCATAAAGGCTCCCACAATCAAGATATCTATTTCCTTTCTCTACCTCTCTGTCCTTCTCCCATCTCAACCATCCTGTTCCCGCATGTTTTCCTCACCCTTCTTTTCCTTCCCTCTCTTTTTTCCCTCCCTTCCCCCCAATTCCCAATCTTCTCAGAAGATCTTGTCTATTTCTCCTTCCCACAGGGATCCATGTATGTCTCTCTTTGGGTTCTCCTTGTTACCTAACTTCTCTGAGGTCATGGACTTTAGGTTGGTTATCCTTTTGCTTTATGTCTAACATCCACTTATAAGTGAGTACATTCCATGTTTGTCTTTCTAGGCCTGGATTACCTCACTCAGGATGTTTTTTTTTTCCTAGTTCCATTCATTTGCATGCAAATTTCAAGACGTCGCTGTTTTTTACCTCTCTCCATTTAATTTGATGTTGACTGTCGGCTTGCTGCTTATTGCTTCTATTATGTTTAGATACATTCCTTGTATCCCTTATTTCTCCAAGACCTTTATCACGAAGAGGTGTTGGATTTGTCAAATGATTTTTCAGCATCTAATGAGATGATATGTTTCTCTTTCAGTTTATTTATATGGTGGATTACATTGACAGATTTTCATATGTTGACTCATCCCAGCATCTCTGGGATGAAACAAACTTGATCATGGTGGATAACTTTTTTTGTTGTGCTCTTGGATTCAGTTTGCCAGTCTATATTGAATATTTTTACATCAATGTTCATGAGGGAGATTGATCTGTAATTCTCTTTCTTTGATGAGTCTTTGTGTGGTTTTGGTATCAGGGGAACTAAAGCTGCATAAAAGGAATTTGGTAATGTTCTTTCTGTTTCTATTGTGTGGAACAATTTGAGTAGTATAGGTACTAGCTCTTCTTTGAAGATCTAGTAGAATTCTACACTTAAGCCATCAGGCCCTTGATGTTTTGGTTGGGAGTCTTTAGATGACTTCTATTTCCTTAGGGATTATAGGTCTATTTAAATTGTTTATCTGGTCCTGATTTAGTTTTGGTATATGGTATCTATGCAGAAAATTGTCCATTTCTTTTAGAATTTTCCAACTTTGTGGAGTACAGATTTTTGAAGTATGACTTAATGATTTGTTGGATTTCCTCAGTGTTTGTTGTTATAGCCTCCTTTCCATTTCTGATTTTGTTAATTTGGATATTGTCTTTCTGCCTTTTGGCTAGTTTGTACAAACTTTTGTCTATCTTGTCTATCTTGTTGATTTTCTCAAAAAAAAAAAAAAACCTAGCTCTTTGTTTCACCGATTCTTTGTATTTGTATTGTTTTCTTTGTTTCTATTTCATTGATTTTAGTCTTCAATTTGCTTATTTTCTATCTTCTACTCCTTCTAGGTGAGAATGCTTCTTTTAATTCTAGAGCTTCCAAGTATGCTGTTAATTCACTAGGTGTAAGATTTCTCAACATTCTTTATTTAGGCACTTAGTGCTATGAACTTTCCTCTTAGCAATGCTTTCACAGTGTCCTGTAGGTTTGCATATACTGTGCATTCAGTATAAAATTTCATGGAATTTTAGGAAGTCTTTTTTTTTTATTTCTTCTTTGACCCAGGGCTGATTCAGTTGAGTGTTGTTCAATTTCCATGAGTTTGTAGATTTCTGCAATTAGTGTTTTTGAGTTCTGTTAGTCATGGTGATCTGATAATATACAGAGTGTTACACCAAATTCCTTTTGTATCTGTTGAGGTTTGCTTTGTTACCAAGTATGTCTTCAATTTTAGAGAAGGTTCCATGAGGTGATGAGAAGAAGGCATATTCTTCTGTGCTTAGGTGGATTGTTCTATAGATGTCTGTTAAGTCCATTTGAGTCATGACATCTGTTAGTTCTTTTATTTCTCTGTTAAAGTTTCTGTCTAGCAGTCCTGTCCATTGGAGAGAGTGAGGAGTTGAAGTCTATTACTATTAGTGTGTAGGGTTTAACATGAGATTCAAGCTTTAGTAATTCTTCTATTATATATGTGGATGCTCTTGTAATTGGGGCATACATGTTCCAAATTGAGACTTCATCTTGATGGGGTTTTTCCTGTGATGGGTATGAAATGTCCTTCTCCATCTCTTTTGGCTGATTTTAGTTTGAATTCCATTTTGTTAGATAATAGGATAGTTATACCTGCTTGTTCCTTAGGTCCATTTATTTGTAAAGACTTTTCCCAAATCTTTACTTTGATCTTTTAAGTTAAGGTATGAACAGAAGGATGGATTCTATTTTCTTATCTATTCTGTTAACCTGTGTCTTTTTATGTATGAATTAAGTCCATTGAAATTAAGCCTAAAGGTAACTGGCAGCTGGGAATGCTTTTGTGGAAAACCACCAGCCAGAAGGACACAAACATCCTTGTCAATTACAAGGAAGTTTAGTTGTCTGTTAGGGGGAGTGAGAGCAGTCAGATCACAGCACTGGATGTTTTGTGTTAAGGATTTGTTGGACTTAACATTTTCTTTGACGGATGAATCTATTTCCTCTACCATATCTTCAATTCCTGAGGCTCTCTCTTCTGTTTCTTATAATCTGTTGGTTATTCTTGCAATTGTAGTTCCTATTCATTTACCCAGATTTTCCATTTCATGAATTCCCTCAGTTTGTGTTTTCTGTATTGTTTCTATTTCAGTTTTCAAGTCCTGCATTGTTTGAACTATTTGCTTAGCCTGTTTGATTTTTTTCTCGGCTTTCTTTAAGAGATCTGTTGATTTTTTTTTTTTCCATTTTTTGTTTGTCTTTTCCTCTATTTCTTTAAGGGAATTTTCATTTCCTCTTTAAGGATCTCTATAATCTTCATAAAGTTCTATTTAAGGTCATTTTCTTCTGCTTCTTTTGGGTTTGCATGTTTAGGTCTTCCTTTTGCAGAACCGCTAGGTTCAGGAGGTGCCATATTACTCTTTAGGTTGTTGAAAGTACTCTTGCATTGCTGTCTACCCATCTCTTCCTTCAAGGGGTACAGCTGGGACCTGTGTTTCAGGGGGTCTCTGTCTTCTTCTCCAATTGATGCAGGTAGGGCATGTGACTTCCTTCTGGTGCAGCTGGGGCCCTGCCTCTGGTAGTCACTGATGTGACTCTGAAGGCTCTTCTCCAGGTGCAGTCAGGTCCCAGGCTGCGGTGGTTGTAGGTGCTTTGGGGGATGATTGCAGGTTTGGTGAGGCTTCTCAGAGGTCTCTAAGGGATCAGAGAATGGGGGTGGATCATGGGTTGTTCCTCCATGGACTAGGGCCTGGAGAGCAGGGCCCTGCAACTGGGAACCCAGACACTCACCTCTTCAAGGGCAGTCAGTGCCAAGGCCCCAGTGATCCGTGGTTGAGGGGGGGGGTGGTCATGGGTGTGGGGAAGCTGCTTCCAGGTCTCTGGAGCTTTTCTAGGTAAAGTGAGTTACAAGATGTTCCTCCTCCAGAGCTTAGGGTCTAGAGAGCAGGGGCCCTCCAGCAGAAGAGTAGACACTCACCTCACCAGGAACAGTCAGGGACAAGGCTCCAGTGGTCATAGATGAGGTGAGTGATGGTTGCAGGTGTGAGGAGGCTGCTCCCAGTTCTCTGGGGCTTAGTTGGGTAGAGGTGGGGCATGGGATATGCCTCTGGTGCTGGGGTCTAGAAAGCAGGGACTCCAGCAGGAGACCCAGACACTCAACTCTCCAGGGGCAGTCCAGGCATATCCTTCTTATGTAGTAACTAGTCTCCCAGACTCTGGCCTATGTTTGGTACTTGTATAAGCATCAGTAGATAGCAATGACAACCCAGAAAATGTTTTAGATTACAGTTTAAACAAAATCTTTGAAAACACTGATCAGGTAACCAAGATGAAATAAAATAATAAAAATAGTAATAACTCCACTACTAGCCCAATGCAGCACTCAGAAGAGCTCCCATGCACTTCAGCAAGGCAGCATAGCAGCAGACCCAGGGAGGCCTGTTCTGTTCTGAAGAAAATGGAAGAGGAGTCACTCTGAGAGTGAAGGTAGTGGGGGAACTGAGAGGGTGGAGGGAGGGGGATACAGTCAGGATGTACTGTATGAGAGAAGAATAAATAAAAAGAAAAAAACTGGCTAGTGGATTTAGTAACAAGGTCGTCATTGCAAGTAACAGAGTCATGTGTAGGGTCAATGAAAGATCGGAACAGCTGCTTAGCCCAGGCCCCAAATACAAAAAGAGTAGAGGAAGGAAAAAACAAATAGCAGCAAAGCCCAGTGGTGACCAGAGCGACACTGACTGAAAGCATCCCTCTCAGGAAGAGGCAGGTACTGTCAGGGTAAGGAGGGGAAGAGAGTGTTTAGAGAGAAGGTTACCAATCTAGAGACTGCATGTCTAGGCCTCCTTTGATCCCTAAAGATATGAACCATATCTTGACAAGTTCACATCGGTAGGTCAAGCTCAGATTTCTAAGTGTCCCTAGAATCTACAGTCCACTTTTCAACAGTGAGAATTATGGAGCATTCAGGAAGCATGCTCATTGCCCTCCTTTGAAAAAAATCTTTTTATGATTTGAATATATTTTGAACATGTCCCTACAAGGTTCCTGCGATCTCTGATGTAGCAATATTGAATGGTAGTTGAGCTTTTAAGATGGAGGTCTTCATGGGAGGTAGTTGGACAAAAAACCCAATTGTTATGTATGGGGTAAATGTTGGTATCAAGGAGTGAGTTCATTCTTGAAAGAGCAGGTTGGTGCAGAGTGAAGCTAACTTCTATGGTCAGTTATTTCTTTGGCTGCTCTACCACGCTATGAGGGGAAGCCCAGTGCCAGTTTCGGTGTAGAGTTCTCGGACCTTCATAATTATCAGTCAAATAAAACTCTCCTTGAGTGTTATAGTGCATCTGACATTGTATAACATAGATTTCTCTGGAGATAAGGCAAGAATTACCATAAACATTGTAATTCTTCATTATCCTCTATAATGGAACCAAAGATTCTCAGGAAATTACATGTAATTTCAAATGTTTATGGACTATTAACAAGGAATGAAGACCTTAGAGAAAGAGTAGTCTCACAAAGATTTTATTAGTGTAAGACATCTCTTCAAAGAATAAATTAGACAGGTACCCACAGGAGAAACAAGTATGTATTAAGTTACCTATACTCACAAGCCACATTTCCTTCAACCTCACAATTACAGTGGAGGAGAATTAGCCATCTCCATCACAAACACGTGATCTACTTGACTATTGCCTCAGATTTCTAGCAAATTTGATTTAAATGTAGGAATTTTCATGATTGTTTTCTGTGTACATTTGAATGATTGCAATGGTTTATATCTGTTAGAAAACAAATTCCAAATATTTTGTAAGAGTTACTGTATATTATTCGGAAGTAGCTGCTATAAAGGTTGATTCCCAATGCTCATTGATTGGATGGCTCATCAGTTTAATCTCTTTCACTGAATGATTGTGAATATTTACTCTGTATAAGGCACCATATATTTCTTTTATTAAATTTTTAATTCTCTGTCCAATTTAGGTGATGAAACCTAATTTTGTTTTCATCTTTAATTTGTAGTTTTTTTATATGCTAAAGCTAAGTGTGAGGAAATCCCTAAAAACCACAGAAACGAGAAAGAGGTCTTTTCCACGATAACTTTGATATTTAAAAACATTGGATATGTAATACTTTTATTTCTGTTATTGAATATGGCCTAATATTTTAGCAATTTACTCTAATTTAGTCATTCAACCAAATCACGCAAAGCTTCATGCAGTGATTAAGAAGTTCAGAAGTTAGACAGCTCTGATTTAGAATCTTGTTTTCACAAATGTGAACTATGCAAATTAAGGCAAATTTCTGACTCTTCTAAGATTTGGCATCTTCGTGGATTACACATGAATAATAATGCCCACTTCACGGGATTCCTGAAAGGATTAAGATAAACACTGTGAAAACCTTGCAGCAAGAGCCTGAAACACATGCATTTCACTAAATATTAGCTAGTATTACTATTACTATTGTTATTATTATTATTTATGTATTAATTCAAAGCATTGTGGACAATAGAAAAAATTAGTAAGACCTGTTCTCTAACATCAAGAAGACAAGTCTCCTTGGAGAAATGCACACATAAAGCTATATTGGGCAATGTAAGTACAGAAAAAGCAGTCTCTGTCACAATCAAGGGAGAAGAAAGTCCCTAAACAATGAGGTAAAGTTTGGGTTGAGTTGTGCTGTTCATTCATAGCCCTCGACTTAGATAATAGCCACAAGCTGAGTGTCAGTAAAAGTAAATTTAGTGGTTATGGGATGAGGCTACAGTAACAGCAGCTACCAGCTCCAGGAATGGAGTTGTAGCAATCTAGGGGAGAGCTGTGTGGCTTCTGAGTTAAAATGGATTGAAAGGATCCAAGCCAATGAGTGAAGCCTAATGAGGAGCTGGCAGAAGCAAGTTAAGGTGTCAAGAGTTACAGATTTAAAGAAAAGGACCTATGTTTAGGTCTGCATGTTCTTACACTCATCAAGGAGCCAGGGCTGACTTCATAGGTACAGTACTCTCCTCCCAACCCGCTGTCCTCACCTGCCACTGTAGTGTTTGGGGAGGGTTCCGCATGGGACTGTAGAAGGGAGGATGCAGAGGTGGAAAATTATGACAGAAAATGCTCTTTCTCTTTGGAAGAAATATGGGATTTGGTCAGGAAAGTAAATCCTTTGTGCAAAGCAAGTTGATTGGAGTCAAAATGGGAATTTGAAACTCAGTTTTCAGTGTGACTTAAGTTGTATTTCAGAGCTGCGCTTTGCAAGGGCTGTTTTGTGTGCTTCTCTTAGCCTCCCTGCCCATTAGATGTGGTTATTTTTGTCTTGGGCTCATTAAACAAAGTACCGGCAGGGTACAAGCTCTGGCTTCTCTTGAAAGTGACTTCATCTATTGTAGCCGTGTTGTGCGATAATGTAACAGTAAGCTTCCATCAGAACTCTGAGCTCTAAAATAGACCGGCAGGACCTCCCTTACGTAGCCCTGAGAATGTCACCATTGTGTAGCAGTTCTGACAGCAATGGCAGGGAAACCCACAGGTGGGGCTTCATCCATTTGTTCTCCGCTTGAAGAATGTATAACACAGTAATAGTAGTTGGAAGCTCTCCCAAAGACAGCAAATGCTCCTAGAGTTGAAGCTCTATTTCAAAGACTAGAGGTACAAAGAGTAGCTGATTAGAAAAGGCAAGCCCGTTTAAGATTAGAGGCAGGCTTGCCTCCTGGTTCAAGCACAGGCATGAGATCAGCCTAGACTGGATGAATTGCAAGTCAGGTAAGCTAGCTAGGCTCTAAACCTAAGCTTTTCACTTGTCAGGAGGAGTTGCCCCCATGATTCTGGAGTAGGCTGTCCTTGTAGCCCAAGGATCACTAGTTTAAATAAAGCTTGCATGTACTAAGGAAATCTGGAGGGAGGGCCACTTAGGAGGAAGCCCAAAAGACTGAAATCATTAAGGCAGGAACATTAGTGGAAAGGGCATCAACCTGTTTCGGCAAAAGCAGTGCAGATTAGGAGAAAGGTTGGTCCTTAATCAGCTAGCGGCAAATCTTACTATTATTTAAATTGGTGCAGACAATTAGTTGTTTGGCTGCATCTCAGATATGTCAATTTTATTTATAAGAAGCAATAATATGAGGCAATTTATTTTTTCTGGCCACTTAGGCTTTAAGATATCCAATATGTATCAGCTCTTTACAGTATAAGTTAGTAAAAAGCACCGTAAAACAAATAAGAAGTGAGAGCTGAGAAAATATGCTTTCTTTAACCCCTTTGATCAAACTGAGGACTCCAGTATACGGTCTTCTATAGGCTTCCCTTCCAGGGGTTTGTAGGAACCTCTGCCCTCCACCCAACATTCCATTTACCTCTGTAGCCAGATAACACCCCCCCCACACACTCATTCCATGTGTTTATTATGCAGTTTTTCTTTTAATCGCTGTTTCTCTCTGCTTCAACAACAGAAGATGACAGACACTAGTACTAGTTATCAGTATTTCCAAGTGAAATCTAGACCACGATTCATATAAGACAAAGAAAACAATTATATTTTGTCCTTACAAACAATGGCGTTTCTGTGCTTTCTTACTTTTCTGGAGTTGAGTATTTTTTTAAAGTGCAGTGATAAAATATTGTGATAGGTGGCAGCTCCTTTCTCCTCACCACATTAAAAGCAAAACACTTATTCCTAAGGAATAGCTGTGGCTTGTACAAATACAATTCTTTTTTCTTTTCAATATAGAGTAACCCACTCTCCATTTAAAGGAGCAGCCTGTGTACAATCACAGTCCCTGGTAGTCTGCCAAACACAATAGGGCATTAATTAACATGTGCTTGGGGATTCATCAACATGCAGGCTGCTAGCTTGCAATTGGAGCTTTCTTTGCCCTCCCCTTCTCCACTCTAAGCTGACAGCATTCATGAAAGATCTACTCTAGTATGTAAATCAGTTCTTGCTAAACTCCTCGTAATGGAGTCCCTTTATTTTTCAAAGCTGTTGTCAGAGCTACTCCCATATCTTAGAAAGACACTCCGTCTCTTTCTCTTGTTTAAAAGCCCAACTACAGTGGGCAAAAATAACATATTTGTTTACTTGTCATGTAGACCGCACCGTAAATAAATCATCTGATAAATTACTTCCCCAATATGAGCAGAATGAGATTCATTTCCCTTAATGTCGGACCAATGGGAATGGTAGAATTGCGTCCCCTGTTAGCCCAGGGTGACTGTGTGCTGGCCTGCCAGCTTGGGAGTGCTGAGAGAAATACTGTGAGCTACACGGCACCAGCATTTGGCACCTCGTGCAAGCAGGTGAAAACCAAAACCGCAGGAGTGAATTGGATTTCAGTTAGCTCTCAGATGTGCTTTGTGCTTTTTACTTTGCTGAACCTTTCTTGCGGACTCCATCACCTTCTGCATGTTCTTTGTTGCAGGTTCACTTTAGACCTGGGTGAACCAGGCTTTGGACAATAGGAAATCTGCCTTCTTGAAATAAAGGGTAGAATGAAAGAAACAGAAAATAGTGTCCATATATTCACTTTAAAAATGGAACATGTATTTCAATTTCATCTGAGTTCTAAAATTTATGACTACTTTCTTACATAAAATAATAGGTAAAAAGTGCTTAGCAAAGTACTAAGTAAATGCCTAATAAACGACAGTAGAAATCGTTCTTGAGAGTAGAGTTAGAAATTATTATTATCATTTATTATCTTTTTGTTTTGTTTTGTCTTTTTGGTTTTTCGAGACAGGGTTTCTCTGTGGTTTTGGAGCCTGTCCTGGAACTAGCTCTTGTAGACCAGGCTGGTCTCGAATTCACAGAGATCCACCTGCCTCTGCCTCCTGAGTGCTGGGATTAAAGGCGTGTGCCACCACCACCCGGCCATTTATTGTCTTTTATAGTCCAAAAAAACACAATGTAATTTTTATGTTTTAATCATTTCTGAGATATAGCAATTAAATGCTTCCTTTGGACAAGTAGAGGAGATGTAGAATTTGAAGGCTCAGTCCCACCCTCCCAGGCACTCCGTAGGTGACTTCCTGTTGGTGCTTCAAGTAGAGCAGTTTAGGGCACCAAATAGCTTGTTTCTCCTTTCCATCCTGCTCTACCATCGTGTGACCTTGAGGAAATTGTTTAACTGCAAAAAGACTCAGCTTCCTTTTTGTAACACGGGAGAAGACTGTAAAGAACAATGAGATGATGTGTGTAAAACATTTGACAACATGCTGCCTGCAGAAACGACTCAATGGTAGACACAAACACGCCCCAAATAAATCTCTCTTCTCCTAAGCGAAAAGACAGAGGGAGGGTTCTTCGGTCCAGTTCAGGGGCAAGGCTGCCTTCTTTTCCCCTTCGGGAAGAGTGGTTGTCCCACTTCCTGGTGCTCTGGGAGCTGAGGAGGCAAATGTCTGTTGAGGCCCTAGTGTGGCTGCCTCCTGCACTGCCCCTTTTTTCTACTCTGGCATGAGCAACCAGGGAGAGCCAGATGCCCCTAACTGGCTTCATTAGAAAGGGCCCAAATGATGACTTTTAATAAAAACAGATCTCAAAATTTAAAATTTAAATGTTAACAGAAAAATATCTCCCTATAAATATACATTTTTCTCTTACTACGAATTTCTTGGAAAATATTTCCATTTTATAAGCATCCCTTCTACCAACCTTCCCACATGATTTTTTTAACCTCCTCTGAAAAAATAGATAATTTGAGACAGTGTTCACACAATAGTTCCTTGAAACGTGAAAAATTAGATATAATACTGTACAAACTGTTTTTCACTGAGAATATTTTTGTCAGTTAGTAGATGTGTTGATGCTTCCATGAATTAATTTTCCCTGCAGCTCTATTTATATCATATTTGAATTTTAATGTATTAAATAGGTTTTACCTAAAGTTTATTTTTATCCATCACGAGAAATTTTAGGATGATTTTCTTATGAGATTAAGTATATTAAGTTATGGCTGAGCTTGAACTTCATATGGGAATGAGGTTAGTCTCTGTGGTCTGCAGCCTCAGCCACCCCCTGGTCTCTGAGAGGTAAAGTCAGCTCCACAGGAAAATGCTTGCAGAGGCAAAAACAACACAGCTCTTTTCCATCACGTTCGTTGCTGCATTTTCTTTTAAAGAAAGTCCCTGAGCTCAAAGAACCTCTGCTCTCTGAGGACACAGGCCAAACAGACAGTACCAAGAAAAGGGGATGTAAAAAATGTGGGCATGAATGACTTCATGTTTATTTTTCCCTCCCTCCCTCCCTCCCTCCCTCCCTCCCTCCCTCCCTCCCTCCCTCCCTCCCTCCCTCCCTCCCTCCCTCCCTCCCCTCCCCCCTCCCTCCATCCCTCTCTGCCTCCTTCCCTCCCTCCCTTTTTCCCTCCCTCTCTGCCTCCCTCCCTCTCTGCCTCCTTCCCTCCCTGCCTCCCTCCCTCCTTCCCTATCTCCCTCCCTCCCTCCCTGCCTCCTTCCTCCCTCCCTTTTTCCCTCCCTCTCTGCCTCCCTCCCTCCCTCCCTCCCTCCCTCCCTCCCTCCCTCCCTCCCTCCCTCCCTCCCTTCCTGCCTCCTTCCTCCCTCTCTTTTTCCCTCCCTCTCTGCCTCCTTCCCTCTCTGCCTCCTTCCCTCCCTGCCTCCCTCCTTCCCTCTCTCTCTCTCTCCCTCCCTCCCTCTTTCTCTTTAGATTTAGAACATATAAGATGCCGAGCCGTGTAGATCTGCTGAAATGGCGATTATACCGTTAGTTGAAGAGATGATGTGTGATGGCAACAGGGCTGATCATTTCTAGTTTGGCGCAGTGCTGGGGAAATCACTTCCCCTGTGCTTATGGATTTAGATAGAAATTAAGCAGAGAAAGACAGAATAGAGGAATCTGGGCTTTATTCTGTCCTCTGCTGTTTCTGCAGTTATCTGTAGGAACTATGGTTTCTTTTAAACATCAGTGTCTGTGAGGATATTTATTTGTTACAATACTAATATGGATAATATATGCCATTGCCTCCCTAATCATCTTTTAACATAATTTTCAAAACAAAACAAAACTCCATGAATCATGTACTGTTATTTTTTTTCTCTATTTTGCAGATACCCAAACAGAAGCACTAAATATCTTGATTTCTTGGCCAGAATCTCCCAGATGGATAACAATTAAGGGGTACTGCAATTCCGAAGAATTCTGCTCTCTTATCAATAACCCCTCTGCACTCATGAAACATTCAGCCTGTCCAATAAAGAACTGTAGGTCTGACAGACAGATTGCTACACCGAAACTTGTCACCCATTTGGGCCACCAGAGTACATAACTGGCATCTTTTCAGGACCAAAGTGAAGCTAGGATTGAGTACAGAAAGCGCTTATTGAATAAACCAACAAAAGATCAGAATCCATCAACATTAATTAACTAACTTGAAGTTAAATGCCTTCCAATTGTTCTGTATCTTGTTAAAGAATACATAACATCTAATCAGTTAAGACTATCAGTGACTTTGAATTACATATTATTTTGAATATACCAGCTTGGTAGAGCAAAATCTTGCTGTAATTGCTAATCTCAATATGTTTGTGGATGTTTTAAAATTCACTATTGATTCCAATTGATTTTTAATGTGGCTTTATTTTGAAGCAATCATCAAAATTTCCCACTTTTAAGTCTTGGAAGAAGAAATGGCTACGTGATGGACCATCTTTGCTTTTTACAGGTTAGGCAGTCAACTTCAGTTCCTCCTTCCCCATGGATTATAAAATAATAAAAGGGGAAGGGCTAACACTAGAAAAGTATTCCTCAAGATCGTTCAAAATTTGTTTCGAAAATATTTCCCATGGCTACTACACAATACTGATGACAGGGATCCGACAATCTGCCTGTGCAGGCTCATATATGATTTGCACAAGGAAAACATGTTGTTTTAAGAAAATCTTTCCTATATCAAAACATCACACACACACACACACACGCAATAGTTGAGAAGTAAGACATCATGATCTAAAACAATTTAACTACCTTTGATATCTAATTTCTGATTTTGAGCAAAGATCCTAATCTCTGGTTAGAGATGGCACTTCAGGAAAATTAACGGCCAGGTTTCATCAGCTGAGACCTACTTTCCACTCTTTGCCTCCTTCTCTCCTCCTTCATCTTATTCACACAAGTACATATGTGCACACATATGTACACACAGTCACTTGTAGAGGGCATATCTATAAATCACAGATTTCTTTCAAATACTGCAGTACTGATAATAGTTGATTGAATGATTTTGTCTACTCGGACACCTAACTTTTTTCATTTTCCTTTCTACTACTGAAATTGGTCAAACCCACTGATAATTAAATCGGCTGATTGATCTTGTAAATTAAAATCACTAGTTGTGTATTAAAACTATTTGGTTTGGAGATTGTAAGGCTAGCCTTGACCAATTCTGAGAATTTCCTTTCTTTGCTTACCCCCACCCAGTTCTTTCTCATGTATTCACTCCAGTCAGAATGCACTGGAGTGCACAAGGGAAGGGATGAGGGGGTGAGAGAGCAAGAAGGGCATTCTGAAATTCCTCTTAGCATGTTAACGCTCACCTTCCTAGTGCTGCAATGGCTTTCATGAAGCCTGTACAGTACAATCTGTGTAGAGAAACCTTGAACTTAATGTGAGTATGGAATTCTGTTCTTGATTTCAGACATGTGTAATGGTGAAAGGGAAACAAGAGTTAGGAGCTATCCAGAGGTTAGAGGCGGGTGGTCATGAATTGCCACAGACGATTTCCATAAAGGAAATGGCAACTGGTAGGTTTCCCATGCTCCAGTGGATGATGCCACCATGTCTATGTGGGCAGCATTAACTGAATTTGGTGCATTGTTTAATAAAAAAAGACATCTGAAGGCAGCAAAATGTATAGGGATAGGAGGGGCTGAGGTAAAATGGGAAGGGTAGATATGACCACATTTCATTGCATATATGTACAAAATTCTCAAAACTTAAAAAAAAGAAATGACAGCAATGGAAAAGAAAGGAAAATATCTTAATGCTGATAATTTGTTAGCAGAAATATAAGAAGCATTGTTGTGTGGAAATTTACTTTTTAAAACCAGTTAATTTCAAAGATGTTACTAGCCATCATCTTTGACCCCTTTTAGTGGCTCAATTTGTTTATCCCATTCAAAGTTTTAAGGTACTTCTGTGTAAATCTCTGATGATAAATGTTTTATTGCCATTTTTGATTAAGAATGGAATATTAAAGAATATCAGCTCATCGGATTCTAGTCCCCCATTGACATTCAAGGGCTTTCTACTATAAGATCAAGGTTAATGAAAGTTACCTCTGCAATTCCTCAGGCACTTGTGGTCGAGCAGTTCATTTAATTTCTATTCGGTTGGCATCCCCAAGTGGAGTACCTATTCTGCTGGAGAAGTAGAAGACACAATCTGGATGAACTAGAAGCCGAGACACACAGCAGGTCATGTAAAATTGAAATTAATTCATATTTGTCATTTTCCTAATTAACAGAATGGAATATTATTTAAATCTTTTTCACCCCATTGAAAATTTGCTCTGTCCCCATAAGGCATCGTAGTTCCAGGTTGAATACAAACTTAAAAGTCATACCCTGGCACCAAATAAGAACAAAATAAGACTCATTTTTCAAAGTTTCCAGATTTTCAAGTTTAAAATCAGGGGACTAAGCCATGTATGCCTGTATTTATTTCATTTAAAAAATCATATTTCATATTACCTGCTATTCATCCTAAATCAGTATGCTTAGTCATCATACATAATAATTTTCCTCCCTCTAAGATAATGACCTCCACAAACAAATACTAGGCTGGAGGGATCATTAATTTTATTTTACATTGAGACATAAAAAATCATTTTACAGTGATTTCTTCTTGGCTCTTTAACAGAAAATATGCCTCATAGACAATCCCTACATGTAATTATGAAAACACATCAAGACCTTTGCGTGAGTTCACCAGAACAAAAGCTGACTAAAAACATTAGCAACTACTTTTGAAAAGATCTGAAGCCCTCTGTTTAAGTCAGAGGTGTTGCTGTCTGGGTTTTACATTTACCGTCCTGAAGCCTGGAAGGTCCTGACAGAGCTGTCGACCCCATCCCACCCCTCCTCTAACCTTTTGTGTGCGTTTCTCTTTCTTCAACCCTTTCTACCCTTCTTATCCATCAAGTACATTGGTTCTTGCCTTTGGCCTGCATAGCTGCTGTTGTCCTTTCCAGCCTGCATCGCTCTGGTTCCTGTCATGAGCGTCATTTTTCTCAGTTGTCTCTCCTGGTCACGCGTGAAAGAGTACCCACACCACTCTCTGCCTACCCGCTCTCCCACTGCTTTGCTTTTCTTCCTACCACTTCTCTACAATGATTTTAAGAAATTGTATCCTTCTATCTATTATCACTTATCTATTATGTGACAATGGTAAGGGGTACTTTTGCTTGATGCTATTTCTTTAGCCTCCAAATAAATACTTCAGTCATCTTAGTGGGCTTCAAAATATATCTAAAGAATGAATGGGTGGAAGAATGAGTGAATGAATGAATTAATGAACTAACTTTTGATCCTTTCTTTAAAACTGTACTTTTCAGAGGAGTACAGTTATTCTAAAAAAATGTATTCTTAAGTGTATGTTTCAACTTGATACGAAATTTAGATCAAGATTCCATGGTTTATGTGACATGATGCTTAATGCCAGGTAGATGGAATCTTTTTTGAATTTTATTCTTCTTATCTGAAACATCATTATAGAACTAACCATCTTATTGAAGAATTTAAAAGTGCTTTTGCCTAACATATAGTTGCTATATTCTGGGTAGGTACCCAACTATTCAAATCCCTTATGGTATTAGTACTCTAACTCCTACAGTATGGGGGCTCATTTCAGTTTTACACTTATTGGTGTGTGCACATACATACCTGTACATGCTCTTGCACATGTGCAATTGAGTATGTGCAGGAGACAGGTTGAGGTAGCCATTTCTCTTTCCATAATGTGGGTTTGGGGGAACAAACAGGTAGTTCGTCACGACAGCATGTGTAATTATCTACTGAGTAGGAGTGCCACGCTGGAACTTGCAGCTCCAATTTTTTTATATATATTTTCTAAAACAGAAAAGACTGCTTCCTGGTATTTCTTGATTGGACGGAGGGCAAATTCACACTGAGGATTTAGAGCTCTGTCCTTTTCAGTCTACTCGTTTATTCTATCTTATCAGATGGAGCATCATATGGTGGTACCCCAGTACGGTGTCATACACATCTCCTGAGACAGCAAGGTTTTTGTGCCCACCTATTCTGGATAATGTGGCAGCTACTCTGGATTGTAGTCCACTCTGTGAAGCTGCCAACAAAGTTCTAGCCTTGTCATCTATGAAGCACAGTCCCTTCATTTCCCAGTGCTGTCCCCAACCTCTCCAGATTTCTGTGACTTCTCTGAAGGTGGTGCTTTAGAGTCCTCTAGTCCTTGAGGAATCTTCTCCTTAGTAGCAAATCTATTACTCCCAGAAAGGTGAGATTTTCTAGACTGAAACATTTTGTAAGAATTTTCTTTGGGATTATTGGAAATGTGACAGGTTCCTAAGAAAAGAAGGGAGTTGGCAGTTTCCATGGGATGTGTGAATGGGAAATTTGTATATAATTAAGAGTAGGACAAATTATTCCACTAATTATCTCATCAAATTGAGTTCAGCCAGGATGCTACAAGATAGTGATGTTACATGGACTAAAATGCTCCTTCCTCTACAATGTGTTTCATCTTCCAATGTACAATACGCATTCTAGAAGGGAAGTTATGCATCAGCTTGTTTAGGCTGTATGTCCAATGTTTATTTCATGCTTCTTGTGGTCAAAGAGATCAAATCAAGAACTCTGATCCATGATCCATCAGGTTAAGGGAACCTGAGAAGCTGTCATGCCCCCTGTGTGCTTCTCTCCCAAATAATTAAAGCTCCTTCATCCGGTTGCACTGTCCCTCTTCCACTAATGCTTTTGACTTTCTCCTTCAGCACATGTTTTCAAGTTAGGGACAGAAGTTACACCCTCTCGTATTGCTTCTGTACCCCCTTAGATTATCGCGTGCAGAGTGGAAAAGGCTGCCCCTGCCCATTCCTGAGTCTTAGACTCCAAACTCTTCTCAAGACCTTCTCTCTTTGCTATCTAAGCTGAAGAACCCTGATGACTTCCTGCTATGGGAAGGATAATTTTATTATTTACCTTGTTTCTTATGGACTGGGGTTTCTCCTAGTCAGGTTCTTGTGGATACTCAACTACTCAGCTGACCTTCAGATTCCATACACTTGTGTCTGTGAACTCTTGCAATATGCTTTAATGTTTATTTAAAGCAATCTATTAATAAAGAATGCTTTGCATAAAATATCATCATTTTACAAATAATTTTAAAATGAACATACAATATAATGGAATTCATTATGATACTTTCAATACACACATTTTACATCATTTCTTTTTATTCATATAAACTTTGGTACCTACATAAATGGCATAAATGTAAATCAGGCATCTATGTCCTGATTTACATTTCATGTGTTGTCAGACATGAAATATTATTTATAATAGCCATCTAATCAGTAATTATTATTTGTTATCACATTTCCATATCCCAGACTGTATGTTTTGGAATTAGTCTAGAAGAACTGGAAAGGATTTTTCTTGAACTTGAAGGTTATATGTAAACTTTTGCCAAGGAACCACATGCCCAGTATTTTCAGAGATCAAGAATAAAGCCATGAATACCTAAGGAACATGGAAAGGGACATGCTACATGTCAATGAAGGACTAAAAATACTAACCAACTGGAACTTCAATGTTGTCATAGTACCCAGTTAGTTCTATCACATGTACACACACACACACACACACACACACATCACATCACACTTAAAGTATGGGTTTCTATGTCAGATTTCATTAAGGCAGCAACCTACTCAAGTAGACAGAAAGAAATGGAAAAGGACAGAAACCAAAACACAACTTAAAATCAGGAAATCATTGGTGGCAGGGACCTTACAAAAAAATTGGAAGATAGAGAGTTATAGCACCCTGCAGAAAAAAGCAGAACAATAATGAGTTCACCACCATCTCGTGGGAGAGTAGACAGAATATGGAAGAATCAATGTCTTGGATAAGGAAATTTGTCTGTGTTTGTGGGTAATGAGAAAGTTCTAAAGACACAATAATTTTTAAGAAGAATGACTACAAACTAGGTACTCCCAGTCTGATTAGATGCTTTGGAGATTTAGGAAAACATTAAAAAGTTAGTGGAGCTATATTTCTTAGAAAACAGAAATAATTTTGATTTTTATCTAGGTTTAAGAATAATGAATACCAGACTAAAGCCCACAATTAGACATGAAGATGTGTTATCTAACCTTTTTACTGATTGTGATTATCTGTCACTATATTACATTCACAAGGGTCTCAAATATTTTCCCTTGCTAGACTGTATTTCTTGTTGTAACAGTTTTAATACAATAGAAACTAAATTTTCATGTCCTGAAGTTAACAGTCCCAAGCCAAAGTGCAACATCTAAATTAATGACATTACTCTCAGGTTTAAGAAAAATAAAATGTTTTCCTAGTTTTAAAATGACAAAGACTGGTGTCATATATAAAGCTTGTATAGGGAAGCATCTCTACTATTAGATATAAGTAGAAGATATGGATATATATTTATATATGACTATAAATTAACATGTAAATATAAATTTATCATCCAGTTATCTTCCTTCTTCTCCATTCTGTTTGACTACTCTTTGTTTGAGCAAGGACATGATTCAATTATTTCATATCAAATTGCTTTTTGTAACTGTCATAATGGTTAAATACTTGGCAATTTATTGAATAAAATATATGTAGTTATAAACTAATGGAATGAATTAGACCTGTTATTCACCTGTGTACATCACATACAACTAACCTGCTTCTCCATCAGAATGACTTGGGTGACTTTTTCAATTGTATTAATATTATGCACAGTAATCTGTTTTATCAAAAACCCACCTGGAGCTGAAATTCACTGTTGGTTTTGTTTGTTTCTTCTGTTTCAACAGTTTCTCTAAATAATTTCTTTTGTTTTATTTCCCATAACAAACAATAATGTAAGATTTAGGAGTCACTTTTATCATTGTTTTCATTAATCCCAGCTTAGGTTTGTAAAATGCAGGTGCCTTTCCAGTTAGCAATGCAAGAGAAAGAATAAATCTGAATTCGTCAGTGGAATCTGCAGAGTGCTTCATTTGAGGATTACTCATTACTAAAACAAATTATTAAAACCAATATTTTAGTCCTTATAGCATGCCCAAATACCAATATAGAGAAATGAGCTCTTGGTCTCACTTCAGCTGGGCTTGCCAAAGTTCAAGAAGTATCTTTTCATCATTTTTGCTATAGAATATGAACAAGACCTCCTTCTGCTTTCAAGTGAAGGCAAATTTCTCCTGGATTCCAATCCAGCTCAGAAGTCACTCAAAATATTTCTGTAAACTAGCATTACATGATTTCCACTAGACTTACAGTCACAGGGTCACTATTGCTGCTATGGAGTTTCTTACCAATTTAGTCCAGTTTCTAAGTGGAATAAATATTTGTGTGCACAATGTATTGCTGGTGATTTCTGTATTCTTCTGATTTAGCTCTGACAGGAGAGAAAAAAAATAGAATTAAAGTTCAGGAAAAAATCTTTAGTAGTATAGGAAAAAAACAGATAAATTATAAATGAGAAGAAAGGAGCAATATTTTATAAGCCAAACAAATCACAATTCTGATAGACACTCTTTTGCTTAGAAATTCCCTTGTAGCCTGTAGAATCACAACCAAACTACTAGGAAAACCATCATGTATTGACATACTTTTGATTTTCACATCTTTCTCAAGGATGCTAGGTTATACCCAGTCCAACAACCCTTTATCACAGACAAAAGCCTTCAATTTTCCTACCTTGATGTTTTTTTTTTTTCTTGCCTTCTTTCTGTCTAGGATGAATCATCTCTATCAGATTATTCCTGCCCATCTGTCACTACTATCCCCGAAGAATACATCCTTTTCAAGTGGTGTTTAATCATGTTCTTCTGTATGATCTTCCTTAAGCCAAGCCAAGGAAATCTCACTGATGCATTTTGACAAAAGTTTGCAGCTTCCTGATCTAATCACAATTTCCTACCTTTTATTAGACTGAGATTCTTATGTTTTTCCTGAAATGGTAGAAATATTAAAGATAAAGAGATGTTTATCTTTTTTTTTCTTTTGTACCTTTTCATAATCCTGATGTAATCCTTACTGACTTGTAGGAGATAAAGAAATATTTGGTGCACTCAATTGGATTGAATTAACATTAACTCCACAGGGATTCTAGTAACCAAGGTTTAATGTTTTACTGCATTTATTTAATAGAATTCTGTCTTCTTTCCTTCTTTGAAATATGTTTGGAGAATACAAACTACTACGAAAAATTGAGAAGTTTTAAAAATTAGCCATGGATGTATTTCAAATAATTGTGATCAAATGTTGAAGGTGTCAGACAGATGAAATTGGAGTCAGCATTCAAAACGATTGTGAAAATTTGCCAAGTGGATGACTTTGGGGCCAATGGTTTCACAAGTTAGTTACATTGTCTAACCTTCACAAGTCATACAGCTTTGTGTTCCACCTTGGCTGAACTTGAAGCTCTTATCAAAAGCAGCTCTTCAATGTGAAGAGACAAAGTTGTATAACTTCTTTAATAACCATCTCTTACCTCTCAGTGAGCTGTGTTCTTCCACCGGGACAAATGCCTTCTAATATTTTATATATTCCTGGTCAGTGACTTTAAAAAAATAAAAAGCCTATCCAATTGCAGTCTGCCATTCAAAAGGAATATTTCTGCAAAGAAAAAGATGTGAAAATGTAGGCATTCAAGTGAAAATTCAATCCTTCACAGTACAGAGGCTCTGTGAAGTCTTTTAAATGACCCTTTTTATCATGGTGCCATGTCTGTACCTTTCTGAATTGTGAGACCTGTAAGAAAAATAGATGTATGTATACAAGTGGTTGAGTAATGTATTACTCATATGTACTTTGTTCTTTTTGGCAAACTGACCTTATCAAAGGAAAGAAAGCTATACATTGTGACAAGCTGAGCCTTACCAGGAAGTCTGAATTAGAAGACTGAGTCCTGTTATCTGGACTAAAATGTGATCTAAAACAATAATAAAAATTAGTAATCATCATTTAGAAGTAGAGATTTTGAGAAATTGAGTTCTCTGTGAATTAAATCCTAGGCTCTTATTGTGTATAAATTTAGCCACCATGAATAGCAGCCTTAAAAAACAAGAATTATAACCAATACTTACCCCTTTAATACACTCTCTTTTCTGATGTTCAAATAAATTATTTAAACTTTTAAATTTCTATATTTTGTAATGAGTTAGTATAAGAAGTTGGTGACCAAATATCCATCACTTTGTCCGAACCAGGTGCTGTCCTGCTTAGATAACATTTGTTACATTTAAATGCAAAATTAAATTATTTCCTTAATATTGTGCAATAATTAGGAGGCATGGGTAATATGTTTAATAAATAAGCCCCTTAGAACCTGTATTTTATAAAGGATACTTTCCTTATGCTGATTTAAATCATTTTAGTGCAATTATTAGTTTCTAAAACTAGCTATTCAGAGAGATAAGGAAATTTATTACTTTAAAACTGTACACAAATACCAAACTTGACAATCTGTAAATTTTTTTGTGATAGACAAGTTCTTTCCAAATGAGTTCATAAAGATTATCTATCAAATTATCTGGAATGGGTAAAGTCAAGGGGGGAAATCTGACCTTACGTAGCACCCAGGTGCATCAAACTGACGTGTTTCTATTTTCAAGAAAAGCATGTGCAAATTTCTGTTGTCTAGTTATGTGCTTATGGATTCACCAGATCTAAAAGTTTCTACCAAAATACTCTGCTCTTCAACAAGGATGGGTAATGGTCCAAGCAGTCTTCTCCACCTCAGACATGGATGAAACTCACACATACAGAATGTCTTCTCTGAAGAAAATGATCCCAACAAACTCTTTAATTATTTTTGCTTGAAATAAAGCCATGGACTCAAATCTATTTTAAAAACAGCTTGTGAGAGAATATATGGAATAAATGTCTCTGAAATCCTTCAGAGAAAGCTGGAAGATGGTTTCCTCTACACCATTCTTGTGGGTGACCAATTTCAATAATAAAAAACAATGGCTGATCAAAACTGTTCATCATTATCCTTAATTAATGTGTTGGTGGTTTGCAATAGTTATCTTCATTAATATAGACGAAGATGTGTTTTTCCATGTTCAATTACATATGCTATCCCTCTATGCTGGTGAACAGATAACTAACCTTCAGAAGCAGCAGATCAAACCAAGAACCCTAGTGGAAGGCCACACAGGAGTCAGGTGGACTGGCCTAATCAGCATTGTCATTAGCTCAAGTGCGATTGAAACAAAACAGAAGTATGCAGGAAACACTTGGAAAGAAACCTGCTGGTGCCCAGCTCCTTGAGCCATGTATCTAACTCAGGGAAGAGCCAGGTCATTCTGTCTTCTGAAGCCCCTAGCTCCTCAACCTCTTGGTGCTAAGTTCATGCCCAGGCTTAGGAGTTAAAAGATGCACAAGGGTTTCCATGGCTGCTATTGTGACATTAGGATCTGAGGAGAGTGAAGCCTCTTATGTAAGCATGGGAAGGGGAAGGGAAAGGCAAGCATGGGCTTCCTCTAACACCACTGTATTTGCTTAGTTTGTGTAAATGTTAAATGTTAATTCACATACTTCTATTCGCAGGCTTCCATCAACACCATTTATAAAACACAAGTCCCTGGGTGGAGCCCACATGCCTAAAGGGGTTTCTTTAGAATTTTATTGTAATCGTTAAGGCTTCTTGCTATTTGATATAGAATTCTGTCTAATTTTAACCGGTTTCAAAAAAGGAAGCTTCATCCAGAAAAGATGACAAAGAACATCAGTGAAAAATTTAAGGGAAAAACAACCATTGTGGAGAAAGTGAGTAAGTAAAAAGGGGCTTGAACAACTATGAAAAAAAATTCTTTTGTAGAATACTAACAATTAAATGATACTAATTCCTTAATATTAATAATACTAATTCCTTTTCATTGGAGACAGTTTTTACTCTTTATTTTATTTGCAGTGACCCTGGCAATTAGGAATATGCTTCAGTCCTAATTTCATAGAATAAAAGGGCATCAGTGGTGCTGAGAGAAGGAGGACAGTATCCATAGAGCTCAGTCCTCATTGGTCCCTGCTGGCTCTGCATGGTGGTCACAGTCGTCCTGTGAGACACTGAAAGCTCTGCTGCTCTCGTTAGCCTTGATCTATTCTCATCTCAATTATTTTAAAATTTAAACTGTGTAGTTAGTTAAACTGTGTTTTGCTCAATTTGTTTGTTACCTTTGGGCTCAAATGAGCATATCATGTATCAATCATTATTGAGACAAAACTATATCTGTGAAGGAAAAACATTTTAAAAATATTCCAATTTTCAAGACTGTCTATACACATCTTAGACAAGTTATTAGAGCCATACGTAATATCGATATTGAGTCTCAGAATAATTGCTTTCTACTTGTGATGAGAATAGGATTTTGGGGTGGGGGGCTCTAAGATACTGCAAGCCATTTTCTAATGATCTCTATTTATCTTTAGTAGAATTAAGTGCATGGTGAGAATTGCTACAACTGAAAAGGCACGTCCATGTAATTCAAAATCACTAAATCAAGCTACCCTATTACACTTTTGCTTTTTAGAACTAATAGTGAAAACTTGGTAAATAATCACAAAATGTTATTTGAGGTGCCCTAAAGGATTAATCAGATGCAGAGAGAATGGTTTTATTACTAGCAGAAACTTAGATTCATGTCCTCTGTTATGCAAAAACAGTTTTAAACAAACATACAGCTGACGTATGCTTGGTGTTTGTCACACAATTAAGTATAAAGCAGCTTGGGTAAACATACAGGGCTTGAAAAGGGAACCATGGAGAGTTATTTGGAGCAACTACTGGGAATGAGAAGGTTGGTAGAAAGAGAATAGAGATTCTGTGCCTCCAGGTTTTCGATGCCTGTTACAGAAAGGATGGAAATGTCAATTTGCTGTGCCTGGACTCTTATGTAGCAGCTTGTTATATGAAGACATGAAATAGCTGGTCTGAAGTGGTGGGGGAAGGTGAGATTGCTGGCACGGACCCTGTGCCTCTCTCCCCAGCCTTTAGATTTAAGTGGTATAAGAAATGGAGAAGGGAAAATTCCCGGGCCAATTTATTTTAAATTTTCAAACTGGAAAATATTCTTAAGCAGTTTTCACTAAGTGATCTTTAAATTTACTACAGGAGGCACACACATAAAGTTTCAAAACAGGATAGAAAGTGGTATTTTGTCAGGGTAGACCTGAAAAAGATGCCCTGTACTTACCAGCCATGCACAAAGGGATCATGGCCAGACTAGATAAATAAAGTCAGTTTTGTTTTTTAACCTCAGGAAAAAGAGATTGTAGACCAAAGGACATATGACTCCTACAAGTTGAGGTACAAAAAGATTTCAGTACTCTATGGGGCAAAACAAAATTGTAAGTTTTGCCAATTAAAAATAAAACAACGTTGCAATATTACATACGGAATAGGTCAACTCAGTTTTTATGCATTATGCTGTTTTCATTGCTATGTGCGTCCCCTGCCCTTCCAAGGACCCCTGAAAGCACCTTCAGTTTTGCAGCTGAATTTGTGCATCTTTGAGATGGTCTATGACTTTTGTCAGGCAAACACAGGCGCTTATGACCCTCACAAGTATGATTCACTATCTTGTAGCATTGATAACAAGTTCTCAAGGAGATTTTCCCTTTACAAACTTCTCCATAAGGACGGTCAGTGCTTCACACTTTAACTGTACCAGTCACCTCCCAGCTTCCTTCCTTTCTGTTCTCCATCGTGTTCTCAACGGCAAATGTTAGCAGCTATTAGACTAGCCATAAAAAAGTCCTTATCATATTTTAAAATCATTAACAAACACTAACCTGATGATTTTCACTTCAGGGTCCAGTTCAAACATCTTGTTTTAGCACTGAAATGATTCTTCCTGGATTCTGTACCACCTCAGCTGGTAGCAGCTGACATTTATAGAGTGAAATAACTATGCCAGGGACCTTTAAGAAAATGGATTCACATACTCTACCAAATGGCCCTGTAAGATCTGTCCTGTTACCGTCAGAACCCGAGTGTTTTGTATGGAGATGTCAGGGGTAGAATATCTGCCTAGATGTACAAAGCCCCTAAATGTCATCTTAGAATCCAGCCCATGCAACTTACCCTCGCAGGTATCTCCACCAGTGATGTTGCTTCCTGCTTCTTAATGCATTGGTATAGACACTGTTCTTTAGATGGCTGGGTATTCCACTTGAAACAGAGGACATTTCTGAGCCAAGTTTAGTTCTCCCCATTTCTCCAAGGATAACTGAAATCTCCTCCTCTTTTGTAATACATTCATTAGCTCTTCTGCCTTGGAACCCTAAGACCTGCAACATTCACTTTGTCACATCCCATGTGTTCCTCAGATAAAATTTTGCATTATGATTTTTCTCTAATTGGACAGGAAGACACTGGTGGGCAGGGCTTTGATCTTCCTCTTTCCTTCTCTCATCTTTAACACACAGTTCAGTGACTCTCACCAAGTTTGCATTCATAAAATACTTATTGAGGGAATAAATTAGCATGAACTCTACAGAGTGTCATGTTTGAAAAATGATACTATAATTAGTTTTCTAGCATTCTATTATGTCTTGATAAAAGCTCCTGAAGATGGTGGCGGGTGGGCTTATGAGATACTGCACCCTTACTGAAACTGGCTCTCTGTTTTTTCACTTTGCCAAAGGTAAATCTGACAGACAACAATAAGAAACTGTGTGTGTATGTGCTTTTCTCTCTCTCTCTCTTTCTCTCTCTCTCTCTCTCTGTGTGTGTGTGTATATATATATATATATATATATATAGAGAGAGAGAGAGAGAGAGAGAGAGAGAGAAAGAGAGAGAGACAGAGAGAGAGACAGAGACAGACAGACAGAGAGAGACAGACAGACAGAGAGAATGAGTCTGCTTAATTAAAAATACTCTGTTTTGAAAGATTTTTAAAACCTATTAGAAATGTTTTAAATGAATTTCAGTACAAATAGACTAGTTGCTGTATGTGTTTGTGTGTGTATGTGCAGGCATAGGTGACTTCCTCAATTACACTCTACCTTGATTATTAAGACATGATCTCTTGCTGAACATGAAGCTCACAACTGACTAGACAGACTGCTTAGTAGGCCGCAGGGATCCTTCTGTCTCTGACTTTCCAGGACTGAGATTACACTCAATCTCTTCTGCATCTGGCTTTTTATTTTTTTATTTTTATTTATTTTTTATGTTTTTATTTATCTTTGTTTTTTTTTTTTTTTCTTTTTTCGAGACAGGGTTTCTCCGTAGCTTTTTTATTGGTTCCTGTCCTGGAACTAGCTCTTCTAGACCAGGCTGGCCTCGAACTCACAGAGATCCTCCTGCCTCTGCCTCCCAAGTGCTGGGATGAAAGGTGTGCGCCACCACCACCCAGCTGCATCTGGCTTTTTAAAAACTATTTCTGTTTTATGTGTTTGAGTGACTGCATGCATGTTATGTATGTACTTTACTTATGACTCCAGTGGCTGTGGAAGCCAGAAGGAGTCATATAATTTCCATGACTCGAGTCACAGGCAGTTGTGAACTACCACATGTGGGTGCTTGGAACTGAACACAGGTCCTCCACAAGAGAAACAAGCGCACTTAACTGCTGAGTCATCTCTCTGGCTCATAAGTCTAGTTTTTCCTCAAGCTTACAAGGCTAGCACTTGACAGACTGAACCTTCTCCCAAGTCCCTACTCAGTATTTTTTGGGTTTTTTTGAGCATGGTCTCACCTGTATAGACCTGGCGGTCTTGGAACTCACAGAGGTCTAACTGGCTTTGGCACCTTAGTGCTGGGATTAAAAAGCTTATGCCTCCATGCCTGGCCACCCTCACCGTTTATTCTCAAGAAAAGGATCTACTTAATGAAGAAATATTTCTTGATCCAGAGCTAGAATATTTTGTTTGAAGTAAGCTCAGACGTTCCAGGGCTCCAAGTTATGTAGCAGTTCTAGGAAATAATAAGATCTTTGCATTCTTTTTCATCCTTCTTCGGGCCCCTAGTTGTTTGGGGTACTGTCTGATGGCCCCATTTGCATTCTCTCAGGGGCTGCCACTTTCTCACATCAGGAACCCCACTACCACAAGACGAAAAGGTAATAAGAGACAAAGAACTCTTGAACATGCTTGAAAAGCCAGTCCTCTCAGTCAGGCAGAACCTTCCTCATGGAAACTCTGTTTTTATCTCTTATATGCACAGAACACCTTGAGTATCTAATAAAAACACACATTATCTACCTATTTATCCAAACTTTGGAAAAAATGTGATACAGAAGATATTTTTGTGTAACAAACCATTCTGAATAATTATATTACGTGCATGTGTGCCTGCAATTTGTACTGGGATGCTTTTGCTACCTTAGAAATTGCTTTGAAATGTCTTAAAGTAACTTGCTGCAGAGAATCTCATCACTCAGCGGAAAGCACCCAGAACTTAGATGTAGGGTTCTAAGTGACTCAGCTTCCCTTTTACTAGCTTAAAATGCAAGGCTTAGATTAAGTCAAGAGCACTAAAATGCTTACTTACAGAGAGAAGGAAGATAATGAATGTATGACGTGGGCTTGGCAGAAATCGCTCTGAGAAATCCCAAGGACTTGAATACCAGCCCAAACTGTAGAAAATATGTCCTGCCCGAACAGAGGAGTCATTGCTTAGTTCCAGGTGAATTTAGCACCCAAGAAATAAGATAACAGGCTAACAACAAACAAAAAAAACCATTAATATGTTTTTAATTAAGTGGGTTATTTTTTTAATTAGAAAGGACTAACATGTGGAGGATAAGATCTTGCCTAGAAACTGTCAGTTTTTACTTGGACTGAACATTCAGTATGTGAGCCATGTAATGCAATGTCCACATGGATATAAAGTTATAATCAGAGACAGGATTCCCAGACTCTGCACCAATCCAGAAAATGTTAAACAAAGAGCATTTTGTAAAAGTTTAATGCTGGCCTGATCATCTTCAGCAGTGACGTGGTGATTGGTAGCTGTGGAGTCTAAGATTGGAAAACTGGGAAAAGAACTTGAGGACTTGCCAACCCATCCTATGCCCTTAGACAGGGCACCTCTGCTTAGGAGACATGCTGGAGGGACTTTATGGAACTGTTATTAGATAAGGAAATATATTCTAGAAATACAACGTAACAAAAAGGTTCCACTGAGAAGCGTTTGGATCTGAGTGGAGATAAGGATTGTGTGTGTGAATGAAGCTGTCTGTGAACTCTGGTGTGTAGGAATTCATGCTCAGCAGTGCTCCTACAGAGAAGGACCGAGTCACTTGACTCCATGATCTCAGTCTTGGGAGGTGAGTGCCAGCATTGTACTAGACCTTGAAGAAAGTCTAAAGCCAGACAAGGCAGAAATGAAGAAGCTCTGGTAGGCCTATTGTATCTTATTTTTGAGATAGGAAAAAGGAAGAGAAGAATAGTCCAAGATCATCCAGGTAAACAAGATCAACGACAGCAGATGTGATCAAGGGGAACTAGAGAGTCTCATGGCTCAGAAAAAGAAATAATCATACAGCGTAGGCAAAAATAAAATTTACCAAAAGCATTCAATTGAGTCTGTTTTGATATTGTATTTAATCTGGTTTGTTAGAATCATCAACCTTATTTTAACTAAAACATGTTTTTTATGGAGATACTTAGTAAATTCCATAAGTATATCACTATTAATAATTTAACAAAAGAAATATCCGGGAACATCACAGGCTCGATAATCAACACAAGAAGAGCACACAGAGTAAATTATGATTATTATTAGTAATCAGCAAGACATGGAGAAGAGACACGTGGATGAAGCAGGAAGACACAAGTCCACATTTGTTTGTCATTTGATGGCCTAGTAACCCGGGCAAATGATATGGACAAGGTGTCCAAATTTTATAAGTCTCAGTTTCTTCTCATATAAAGTATGTATGGTGCCCACTTTATAGATTTGTTCTAATGATCAGTAATAACAAAACATGCATGAGAATAGGTAGCACTAAGTAGTAGCTGTTATTAAAATATTCATAATCAGTCCATTGATAATTATAACTTACCCTGTAAAATTTATAAACACTCTACAAATGAATCAATTCCTCATGCAACCCGAATATCTTTATCAGAAATCTGAGGTCTAGAATTGTAAAAAGAGAGACATTTCACAAATTTATTTACCCTTAGTCTTAATTTAGACATTGACCAGTTGAAAGTTATAACTGCCACTATATGTGTGTGTGTAGTTAGAGATATAGCATATACATATATTAATACACATATGAATGCATACATAAACAAATATACATATATACGTATAAACAAATGTTTTCAATAATTTAAATTACTATGCTTATATGGAGAAGAAAGAGCATTTCCCCTAGGATTTTTAGAGAAAATGAATCCACTGATTTTTAAGCCTCGCTGCTATTCTATCATGCCATGTTGCATCTCGAGGATGTGTTTTGGTTTAAGACAGCTTCACTGCAGAGCAGACGGAAGAGGGTATTGCTGCAGCCTTGCTGGAAAGCCTGAAAACAGCCAGGGAAGCTGAGAGGAAGAGACCCGCGACGGAAGGACTGCCTCTAAGTGCAGCTTTAGCTGAAGTACACTGGAGCAAGGTCATTTATTAAGAGACTTCTGCACACCAAACACACTCCTACTCAAGAAAGGGAGGAAAGGCCGCTCTTGATTTGTGTTTATGAAACTGCAAATCATTCTTCCATAAAGTATAGAAAGTCCTCCCTGGAGTACATAATGTGAATGTCAAATGTCAATTAATTACAGTAAAAATTCCATCTTAAAAAACCCCACACACTCAAAATCACAAGTCTGTATCCATGTTAAAAATTTTATCAATAATCTATCTACTTTCTGTATATAAACTCACTGTAAGTTGAATAAAAAGCAAGAGATAAAAAATAATTGTTTTCTTCTGGATTTACTTCTAGCACCCAAAGCATGAATAAAATTCTCATCTGCGAAAAAGCAAGGTTAGATTAGCAAGATTTCAATCGTTTCTTTATCGAAAATATTTCAGACATTGTTCGAAGTACCCATTTCCTCACTCTACTAGAGTAAGATTCTTTGTTGACTTCATTCAGAAAGAACACAGAAGGGAGCTAGGAAATTCTGTGTGTGATCTTGGTACTTTTGAAACCTGTGCACTTCAGTTGTCATAAGTGGCTGGTTTTCATTTGCTTTTTAACACTTGTGAATTTCTTGCCTGAGTATCAAATACACCTTTGAAAATGAACCAAGTTGAGAAACTTACTGCTTTACAAATTATCAGCTGTATATATTCTCCATCACTACTTTTTCTTCCAGAAAGCTGCAAACATCTGCACTGATTACAATTAAAAACAGTGCAAGAGATTATCACTCCAATTATAGCCTCCTGTTCTAATCAAAATTCAGCTCTGTTCCCAGATAGCAAGCGACGGGTGTGACGCCCATATGCCCCTTTCTCTGTAGTGGAGCCTCCCCGAGTTTTCTGCTTCCCTTTAATCCATTAATATGTATAGCTGTCCTGAATTTGTCTTTATCAGAAAGTAGCATTTCCTGTGGATAAAATTTTAAAGCTCTTGAAACTCTATTTTCCTTTTAGTTTCTATAAACCCACTTGGAAAAAATAAAAAAAAAAGCACTAGTATTGTTCTCAATAAAGAAGTTTCTGAAAATCCATGTTTTTTAGTTATTATTTTAGAATCTTCACTGTGTTTGGTTTACATATTATTATTGTAACATTATTCTCTCCAAAACAGAAAATTGGTTAGATTTGAAATATTCTTATATTAAGTCAGTAGCTATTACATAAAAATAGACATTACAATTTTAATTAATTTTAGTGTACAAAATAATGCCTCTCATTGTGACATTTTCATATACATATGCCACTCACCCACTACCCTCTCATGTTCCTCCTCACTCTCTTGCTTGTCTCTGATGTTAGAAGTAAATACCTTTTACATAGGGCAATAAAACAAAACACATATGTACCAATTATTAGAATATATTAAAATGAATATAGTTTTTAAATTATACTAAGTTATATTATATTAACTGACAATATATTAGATAATATAGCATATTATACTCTCAGTTTTCATGATAAAGTTATATTTAAAAGTAACCTAAAAAATCGCCTTGGGATAGTTGAACATATAGATATACTCAGCAAATATTTCCTGACTATATAAATATATATGTAGATAAAATCATTTTGTGTTTAAGATTGTTATGCTGCTATTCAGGGCGTAGATAAAAAGAGGAAAACAACAATCTGCATGGCGTAATTTTTTCCTCTACAGTTATTTAAAAGGAGAAAATTTACACTTGCACCTTTATGCATATTTATACTAAAATTTGGTATAAAGTTTGAGAATCAAAGAAATCTAGCTTTTGAAAAGCATACGTACTTTAAAATATGTGTGCTTTTGTCTGAGTCACGTGTTGAAACTCTAAATTTTCAAAAAGAGTGTAGCTAAGACAAAAACATCAGACCAATGTGTAGCTCATGTTTTAAATTTCTGTTTATAAAGGAACCATTGAAATAGAATGGTCTAATATATGTGTGTGTATACATGTATACACACACATATATATTATATATAATATATTATATATATTACATACATATATATATATATATATATATATATAGAGAGAGAGAGAGAGAGATGAGTAAGGAAAAAGAACCAATAAAATTATTTTCTGTTGAAATATTTAAAGTACTGTGTTGGTTTGTTAGATTCTTTTAAGTAAACTTTTTTTTTAAGAAAATTTAAAGCCTGGATCAGCATTGAGCACCACTGCAGCTTGTAGTTCTTCCTGATCTCTAACCACAATAAAACTGTAAGATTTTTATGCCACAAAGCCTTCAAAATTCCTGTTTCATGAAAAAGAAAATGCTGAGGTTTTTCCCAAAAGCATATTCTCTATTCAGTGATCTAAAATCACTGACCAAAATCGTGCAGAGGTTTGCTTTGCAAAATTAGAAATCAACATTTTGTTTCCTTAAAAGACATCTTGCAGAAACATAGAAGTAGTTGTTTACATTGTCCAAAAGAGCCATATTATTGGAAACAATGGAAATAATATCAAAATGTATGAATCAAGAGATAGAAAAGGATTCCTAAGCTTTTAAAATAAATCTCAACTAGAAAAAAAAAATCAAGTGTGTAACGTTAGTTGAAGATGACTTATTAGATGAAGTTTAAGCCCTGGATCTCTGTACACATGGTGCACATAATAACATTTTACAGCTATTTTGCAAAGTGAAAAAATACTTCAGCTTTTAAACAATTCATACTCTAAGTGCTGCTTAACAGGGTGGCAGGCCTGAGGGCGGACATAAGAAAGGAACCCAGACCATAACCATTTTAGATACTGTGTGTTTCCAGGAAGCAAGAAGTCCGTGTTTTGATGCTCTTGCCTCTCTCAATCTCATTTGGGTTTTGAGCAAATGGTAAATTTTAGAGGAAAAGTCTCAAAATACCCAAACAAACAAAGGTGTGAAATACAAGCCTTGTTTTAAGTCTTTCAGAAGAAAATGAAAATCAAAGCATGGATTTGTAAAAGAAGTTGGGAGTGCAAAGTAAGGGAAAGAAAATAGCAAAACTTGAAAAGGGAAGAAAAAGAAAGGGAAAAGGGCTGGAAAAGAGAGGGCCAGAGAAAGACTAATTCCACCCAAACTAAAATGGTACCAAAATCTTAAAGTCAGTTTACTTAAACTAATGAGATATTCTATCCTAAAAATATCCATGTTTTTCAAACAAAATAAACATCGTGTTCCTAACTTATTTAGTTGCCCCCGACAACATCTAAATCCAAACAGGAATTGCTCCCTGAGATCCGCAGGTCTGCGGGAGACTTCACAGACCACCACTAGATGGCATGAATGTACCGTACTGGACGTGCTCGGCCGCCTAGCTCAGCGCGACATTGAGGGGTTTATTCTTCTCAAGCTGGGTGCTCACTGTTAGTCCTGCAAGATGCCTTTTCTTTGAGAAAGATCTTTCTGTGTCGCATGACACTTTCCAGGACACAAAGGGAGTATTCTGCCCTCCCTCCAAGCACACTCAGAAAATGTCGGATTAAATTTGGAATAGTAAAAATCATGTCAGTGTTTGTCGGGGTTTTCTGAGAACTTTACTCTCTTCTCTTTGGGGGATAATGTGCTATTTGTTATGCAGTTTTCCTTAATAGGTGGACAGAAAAGTCCCTTCAGCGCTGTGCCTGCGCTCAAACAACTGTAGACAAAGTTTACATGCTTTCAGTCATCTTTCTTTTTCTTGATTTTTTTTTTCATCAAAAATTCTTTGTTTTTCTTGATCTCATATTATGGGGGGGCTCTCATCAAGGGCAGTAATGTGAAATGCTGGATTTAAAGCTGCGGTCACAAAGGACCTCCTTCAACATCCTCTACCAGCCAAGCTAGGCATATGTCTTTGTTCTTGCTTCTCAAAAGCCACGTTTAAAGTTTTCACTGGGTCACTAGGCATTTTCTACTCTACTTCTCCACACCTGCAGATACACTTTTATATGCCGAGTATTTCCTGTTTTCCCAGAGACATATCAAGCATATATCTCCCTGTACCTCCACAACAGGAGCAATTACCATATGTCTTCAGACATTATCACTATCTGCCTTCACGAAATGGCCATTGTAAAGGACGTTTTGATCTTTGGATAAATCCCTTAATTTAAAATAATGGCAAAAGGATAAAAGTTAAGCCTCCACGCTTAGCAGTGCACAAATGACAAATCTTTTGTTGTTGAGATATATTTTTAATATTCCTTTAAATGTCTCATAATAGATTTACATATGACCAAAGATGGTATTGTACATTGGCAAACTGAAGTGCATAATTTATTTCACGTGCTACTGACATAGTTATGTTTATACATTTAATGGACTTTACAGTTTTGATAGATATGAAATCTTACTAATTCAAAATTTCATGGATTAAAGTAAGGTTTGAAGTAGTTTCTTAGTTCTGATTTCCATAAATTTATCAAAATTAGAGATTCTATCAAGACATCCAATTAAAACACTTAGTTAAACAAGCATCCAATGATGTAGTAATATCTCTTTAAAATGCAAATGTTAGGAAATCGGAGGGACCATGGTGACAAAACTTGGGTCACAGGTAGTGTTATGTGTACTTTCCTCCTTGTGAGGTTCTGGTTTGAGAAAATACTAGTTAATTGTGGTGTTAACATATGACATGGTTAATAAATTACATCTTCATTTTTTTCTCATATTTGATACTAACACCATTTTTACTTTGAATATAACCGCCCAAAACATCTATGATTGTTATAACATATAACATAGCAATTGCAACTCATCAGTAGTAGCTAGGATCTGTTTCCTAATCCATAGCAACTGCTCCCTGGTTTTTGTCTCATCAATAGCTAGGATGAGATACAAATCAGGAAATAGGACCCCTATGCATGCACAACCAAGTGTCCCCTCTGGACTGTGTTAATTTGAGAGACATAAAGCAAGACTAACACTATAAGACACTAAAACAATGTCTTGATGTCTAGTGACAGCTTCCTTTAAAAGACTACGGGTTCCTGTTTGTTTGTCTTTGCTTCTAACTATTTAGCATCTAAGATGGTGATGAGTATAAAGTCCCTCTGTTTGGAAGCGCCCTGGGAGAGCATGTACCCCGCAGAATCACTCATGCAGTTCTGTCTGAGCTCTTGCATTAAAACAACAGCTTCTTTTGGGGTTTGAGAGGGACGATGCTCCACAATCAGTCACAATCATTCTAAAGGAAACCTTTTGGAAAACGTTTCAAAACACACTTAAACTCTGGCTGGGCATGTAGCAAAGTGGTAGATGGCTTGCTTAGCAAGTTCTGGCCCTTGGTTTGATCTCAGTTCTTCAAAGTAAAACCAAACAAAAAAAGTTTGTTTTTTCTATTCCTATGTGAGTGAATGATTATAAATAGTCCACATATTGGAAAATGGGGACACTTGTGTTTGTGGTAGATGAGAGATAGATAACACAGACTAATATTTTATTATTTATATTTATTCTTTTGTCGTTCAGAGTTGGATATAATTATGATATTATTTTATGCAAAACAGATAATTATATGAAAACAATTTTGTAAGTGCTTTTGTATCTAAATGCAGAAGAGTTCAAGTTCAAATCTCTTTGGAAGAACTGAACAGACTTAACTGGTGTCTGAAGGAACAGTCTATGCTCGTTTATCAGTTTGCTTTCTGGGACATTCACTGGCAATCGCATGAATACATTTTTAAGATCTGTTAACCGGGCTCTCCCTTCATTTGAAAGAAGTTTGGTTTTCAATATATGTTTTATTTTCCTTTTCTGAAACATCTTTTTTTTTCCTTCAAAATGGGTTTGACTTTTTGAGCAAGCCATTAATAATTGAGTATCGTAGTCACCTCTAATACATTAAATAATAAACACTAAATAGCAGAGTCATGATTGCACAGAAATGAGCTTCCAAACTCCTGATACTTGGTCTTCGTTATCGCTCATGAAGGAGACCCTAAAAAACCTCTATAGAACTTTAAGCTTGGCTAGCAGGGACCTAACAGAGATTTTGGAACAATTAATAAAACCAATGTGCGTCTTAAAAGAAAGCAAAACAGAAAAACATACATTACCCTTCTGTTATCTGTAATTCCATAAATTTGAATTACATTTTTACAATAAGAATCTTCAGTTGGAACAAAATAGGAATGATTTTTTAATGAGACCATAGAAAGGGTTTGTGCATTGGGAGATGCAGATGACAGTTTCGGATAACTGAAATGCTTGTCTCTTTAGTTTGTGAAACTCAGAAGAAATAGTTTCTAATAGATTTCATCATCGACTCAGGGAAGGAATCCTAATTTTCTGTTGGCAACATTACTCAATTCTTTCACAGATACTTGTCGTTTTTTCCCCAAATTAAGAAAATCAGTTTATCAACATGTGAATTCTGCTTCCCAAATTTCCTCCCAAAACGTCCTCTCGCAATGCACTGCCCAGGCGTTTGCCCGGGTCAAATTGAGTGACCACCACGCCAAGCTGAGAGTGCACACGCATGTCTTTGCTCTACACTGCTTCGGTTTGGGGACACCCAGCCTCCCAGCAGCTACAGGTCTGCCTTCTGCTGCGCCTTCTTCCTCTGAGCAGGCCTCCAACACCGGAAGAGAGCATCGGCTTCCCACTACCTGGTTATCCCAACACAGGAGACTTTTTGCTTTTCTCATTTACACTTAGAGTGATGGTTTATAAACGTGCAACATTCTTCAGAAATGAACAGGGAGGAAGAAAGAAGGAAGGAAAGGTGGGGGGTGGAGGGAGAAGGAGGAGATACCAGCTGGAACCCAGATATCTGGCAGAAAACATGGTCTGAAGGCCTGTCCTATCTTTAAAGGCCAGCTTGAGGTAATAATAATTCAACTCTGTGATTCTTTTCTGTGCTGCCGTTTCTTTCTTTTTCTCTCACAAGGAACCTCATACAAATCTGCTCACACGGGCCTGCACTTCAGCCTGCAGGGAAGGTTACTGTGCCCGGCGAGTGCTTAGGAAGGATCATTGGCCTCCAGCACTGGTCATGACAACAAATGCCACCCACTTCCCTAGGCTGTATCCTGCCTTACAGTTGAAAATGCCCCACACAGGAGGTTCACATTAAACAGAATATGCTGTGTTCCAGAAGGAAGAACTCCTCGCTCCAGTTTCATCATGTGTGAGTACATGCGTGTGTGTGTGTGTGTGTGTGTGTGTGTGAGTGAGTGAGTGTGTGCTCATATGCTCACACACATATGAATTTAAACTGTCACAAATGGGCTCAGACTCAGCAAACACAATGGAAGATGGAATGAAACAAACACTATGTGAAATATAATAAGAACAATTCATTGGATAGAATAGTTGACACAACATAATTTAGATGTCCCCCAATGTGCTTCCAATGCTCTTATCAGTCTTCCAGATTTCATTATTGATTTCACATGAGAATTACACCATATATACGTAACTCATAAGTATATTCTTGTGGGGCAAAATGAAAAAAAAATCTCCTAACAACATCATCAAGAGTCCTGTGGCTTAGGTAGAAATTGAATTCAAGACATCAAAAACCTCAACACCCAATTTAATCCTTTAACCGCTAGGCCACACTCTTATTGAGAATGGTTAATAGAAACAACATTGCCCTTTTTGTACAGCTGTAGGTGCCCTATTGATCTGGATCACATAGCACTTAACACTGGATGATTTGGCTAGGAAAAGCAATGCTCACTGTTCCATGGCGAATCAGGCAACAATGCTCAGATCTGCTATAGAACCAGGAAAATAGCCCAGTACATAGAGAAACAAACAACTTCAGAGAACAGATCTCATCTGCACGTTCTCACTCCACACGAAAGCAGCACAGTTGAGTGCAACCGTACTAAAAGTCAAACTCTCTGCCTACGGCAGATGTGGATCATGGGAATAAAAACCGAATAAACCAACAGCTGAAGAGCACATTATTCCCCCTCCCCTCACTCATTTAGAAAATGACATGTTTTTCTTCACAATGTTTTCCCCTCCTTTCCCTTTAGTGGCAGCAAGGCTGAATGCTCTTGACATAATTCTTCGCTCACCCCTGACAGTTATGTTTTTGAATACTATCCCAGCAATAAAACACCTGACCTCCAGTCTTTCAAATGGCCATTGGCTTGGGTTACCCCAATTAGCTGGACTCATTTGGAAGTATCCAGAGGAGCCAAGCACTTCACTCCTGACTAAAAGCAGCATTATGTGTGAATACATCATTTTATTCAGGTCAATCTTATTTTTCTAGGGGATTTCTTTATTTCTCTATGATTGGAGCACAGAAAAAAAAAACAGGCTTAAAAATAATCTACAGGGACCTAAAAATACCAAATATTACCACATAGAAGTCTTAGGAGGCAACATTTCCAGTTCATTGATGGCTAGCTTTGCTTTTCAGTGTTTCCAGACTACTGAGGGAATTATATGGAATAGTATACATAGAGAGCTTATTTTATTTACATATAAGTTAGCTCCATGTCTGCATAACACAGTGAAAATTCCATATACATGTGTCCAGAGACTCATCAGTGACATTGCTGTTTCTAGGTCAAAATATTTTGGGGTTACAGACATCTTAAATTAACATTTCAGCATAAAAATCCCTGTAGAGAAGGAAATACGCAGCTCAGCATACAAACATGTGCTTCTCATGCACTCGTGTGTGGTGACACGGGGGCTGTGCTCCAGGAATGACTCGTGTCTCTGGAAACAAGGCCAACTGGAATCCTGAGACAACATTGACAATAGGATATGGACGTAGCATCTTCAATAAATATAAGAGAAATAAAAGATATTTAAAAGATTAAATATGTACATTTTAAATGTTTCTGAATAAATTAATCTTTGCATATCAGATACAGCAGTCTCCACTCCCTTTATTTTTTGTTTGGTATTTTTCAGTAGTCACTGTATTTCTTATTATTGGGACAATTTTCTTCACAAATCTTTTAGAATTTGTGCTATGCAGTTTTATCATGGTCCACGTTTTTAATCTCTCTGAAAAAGACTAACCACAAGATTTCTTGATAGATAACACTGGAAATAAAATATGAAGTCCACACAATTGGAAGTAGACAAATAATGCAGGCCCAAATGGGCGTCTCTTCAGAATACAGGTTCCTTTTGACATTTAAGCAGCGACTGCATCGAGGGAAGGAGAAACTGAATTTAGCTGATGCAAATGAAATTAAAACTAAATTGGTTGTCACATCAAACCGATGCTAACTATGTAAATGTTTTCTGTTTATAAAACTACATTTTAAAATTATATCACAAAATTAATATTTTTTACATTATTGAAAATAGAAATTTAAAAAGCAGACTGTCAAACTGTCTAAAATTGTTTCCACACTACCACATCATAGTGAAGGGACTGTGAATCATGGACCGTGTGCACATGGAGCAATTGTGGTTAGCACACACATACATACATGCAAATGTCAATATGAGCACATGTTTTGCGGTCAGGCAGGATCCCATTACATCATTGGTTCAAATGCATTCATTCTCTTCAATATTGTCGGCTGTTTCAGGTTAACTACCAAAATCATTTGCCTGAGAAACGAGATTTAATTGTCTTACAACTACCTCTGTGCAGTACAATAGGGACTCCAAGTACCCATTGATTATACTATTGGGCAGAATAAGGGACTCTTATTCTAGCATTTCCCATTCATTTTGTCATTGCATTCTCTTTGAAAGAGACCAAATGGGTCCCAGCAGGTGAAAGCAAAGAAACCTGAAAGGCCGCCTTTGATGAATGACAATACCACAACCACCCTGCCCCCCCCCCCACTTTTGGAGATTATAAAACCTTATTAAATCATGCCCTGTTAGATATTGATTGAGAGGGGGCTAAACTAAACCCAACAATAGCAGCATGGATCAGAGAATACTGCTTTCATCAATGGGCACTAAACACAGCTAAGCTTTCCAATCCCTTTTTTGGGGGGGGGGGGTGCTTTTTTTTTTTACTATTTACTTTTGTTTAAACCATTATCCCAGAAAGTCATACAATTATAGTTGCTTTGTCAGTCAAGAATAGGTCTTAGCTGTCTAGCACTTCATCGTTTTGAATGTAGCAGTGTATTGCACAAACAACATTGTATTTGGTTAAGATTCAGTATTATGATGATTATTTTGGGGGGTGCAATTCTAGGTAATTATCATAATTATTCTTGACTCTGGGACCCCTTTGATGACAAGACTGCTTTAAAGTAAACCACTTGGACATAACAACCCAAGATATTTGAAAAGCGATTGCTGCCAGAATCAGAGTTGAAAACTCACCCATATTTTAAGGCTATCTTGATTATCAGGCTGTTTGCGTTCCTGGGCTGTCTTTTCTGCCATCTGTGAGCACCACAGCAAACAACCCCTTGATGACAATCACTTCAGTAGAACTTGAATATGTCTGCTTCAGAGGAGACTTCTGTAATAAGACTCAGTGCTAATTAACTGTCAGCCCTTAAAAAAATAATAAGCCAGCAGACTGCATTTTAGAAAAACACTCTACCAAAAATTTCCAAACAAGAATCAAACTTCTGTGCCAGGCTGTAACTTCTGCTCCTTGTCGGCAGGCCATGCCCAGATTAAAACTGTTTACTTTAAATAGACTGCTTGTAATAAAGGTTTTCATTTTTCTTGACTGCAGGTAGGAATGTTTGCTCCTCCTACTGGGTGACTATTTGACTCAATAATTTTATACTCCTCTCCAAAACGAAGAAGATTAAAAACAGAAAGATGAGGGGAAGAGGAAAGGAAAGGGAAGAGAGGACGGGAGAGAAAATACTCAGGTGGGAAAAAATAGCACCTTTGTGTAGGAAATTGTTATTACATGGTTAACAGAAACCACACCAAAGCAAGAAAATTAAGAAAGGCACTGTCACAACTGAAAAATATTCCTATGTAAAAAGCCAGGTATTATAATTATTAGTCTATTATCAAAGATAAATAACATTCGGTTCAAAAATAGTTTTGGGGGATAGGAGCGTGCCACTTAAGAAATGACAATTAGTATATACAATGACTCTAATTATACTAGATCACAAATAAAGCTTGTGTAAAATAAAAATAGAAATTTAAGCATCAAATTTAACACAGTGAACTGACTTTTACATTGTGGAAAAAATATTAGTAATCACTTATTAATGAAAATATTTTATAGAAAAATTATAAAACATAAATAAACACTAGAGTTTTATTGTATTTTATTTAAGATCTGTCTTAGAATTTCTCCCAAATATACATATAAAATACAAGTTTTTATGTTCAATACAGTAATCAGAAAACGTAAGAAAAGGACAAAACTGGTTTGTTTTCAGAAAACTTTCCTTTCATCATTTTATTTTCCCCAATAAAGTTTTAATTGCATTGATGTGTTAGATTTCTATTATCTAATCACATGGGGCTTACTGAAACCTATCTGACTGCTTATCAATATTTTCCACTCTCGGGTTTCCTGAGATTGTGAGTTTAACTTTTGAAGTTAAGCATTATATATCTCCAACAGCCTTAAACCTTCGGCATTAATAACACAATTCATAAATCTCACACTCTTGTTTCTATTCCTACATCTTCCTAATACTATGCGCTAATTGAAAACTAAGCAGTTAAAGTTTAGGTTACTACTTTACAGTCACTGTATCCAATTACTATATTAAAACATGTTGACTGGCAAAACAGTTGCCTACCCATGTGTTAGATGGTAATTATTTTTCAAAGTAAGACTTTCTGCATACAATTCTACTCATGCCGCCAGCCAGTTCAGAAATCTCCCAAGTTTTCCTAAGTTACGTGATACATGCTACACACACTTAGGTGTCAAACACTCCTAATACTATTTTCTCTCTAATACTTTCAGATACCTTTTATGTTATACCCTCTTGTTTTATTTGGTTCCTTTGATGACTTGAGTTTTTAAAAGAAACTCAGCAGCTATTTTTTTTAAATGAACCATATATTTATTTTTAAATCCCTCATCAGATTGCACTTTTAGACTGCCCTGTCTCTGGCAAGTAACTACAATACAGAATAACCAAGTGTTTAACTTGAGATGAATGTTTTTCAGTTAAATGCCCCTAAAATGCAATTCTATTTTTCTGCTTTAAAATTGTTTTAATATTAATTCTTTTAAATTTATTGGGAAAACTAAGTAAAAATAATTCAGTGTACAGAGTCCTTCCAGTACCCTTTTCTGTATGTGAGAATTACTAACTTTATTTTGGATGTGCACTCACACTGCTGTGGATGTGGAGCGGTCCCACCTGAATACATTTTCAACTATTGTATTTAAAAATTTCAGAGATGTCATGAATTATCATAGTCCCAGCATTAAATAAAAATGAAATTTCAGTCCCAATTACCATCCCTAATATTGAAATTTAATTCTTCCTTGTCATTGTGCTGTATAGACTTTTGTGATCAAATTACCTACAATACAAAACAGGTCTGCTAACCACTTCTGTTCTTCAGTGTATATATGTGTGCTTACATCATAAGAGCTAGCCACTCTGCCTAAGCTGCAACTTATTCTTCACTGTTTAAACACACTGTGAAATTATTCTAGTCTGAATTAGAACTACAGTGGAAAAAAAAAAGTCTGCTTCCTATTTTACTCAGCTATTTTAAACTGAAGTGAACATAGAAATCAACCTGTTTTATAGTGTTTTTTTTTCTCGTTTTGTGGCCATATGAAGCATATTTTGCATACATGACTCAGTGATCAAAGTGCTAAAAAATAGGTTTTCTCTATTTTACTAATTTTTTTCAAAGGCCAACTTGTGGGAGTATAGGGAATATATTTATAAAGCATCGCTCTCTTTTCTTAGGAAAACATCACCTCCAAGACTCCTGTGCATCTGACATCAAATTAAAAATTGAATAATTGTTTCAAATTGAATAATAAAATAATAAATCTCTAAATGTTATTAGCATCTGGTTCACAAATAGTTTCTGTTGGATTAAATATGATTTTTTCCCAGTGATATTTGTCAAATTTGTGTTATTGGAGTCTGGGGAAAGCTAATTCTCACTTAATTTGAAGAAACACTGTTAGAAAGATAAATTTTTTGATAAACGAGATAAACATTGGATTTTTTTAGTTGATGGCAACATTTTACTCATTTCTTTTCAGATATTTCTAATTCATGTTGATGTTCATTTATAGAAGAAAATTCAAAGAAATCTTGGTGGTAAGTTTCAGTTGTCATTTCTGTAGTTAATAAATGCCCAACAAAGAGTTCTCTTCACTTGAAGGTTAACTTTCCAAAACAGACCTTTTCTCTGTACGCTGTACTTTGAAACATTTTAAAAAATTAATTTCTAGGAAAGAATATATAATAGTCTATTTCACTTCGATTTGAAGATTATTTTTATTTACTCTTTGGAGTCTTCAGATGAAAATATTTGGATGAGCAGCTTGAGTCTCTCAAAGATTTTCTGGGATGGAGATAGGCTGTGAGCAAGACTATACAGTTCATTAGAACAGCTAGGGACTCTTTAAGTAGAAGGTAAAGGTTTCTTTTGACCCGGCAAGGCCTTCACTTCATGATCAAAGTTTGTTTACAAAGTACATTGATTCATGAATGATTCCTCATTCATCACAGATAAATTGGAGACATCTACTAGGGCAATTCTGAGATGCAATCCTTTGCTTAAAAAAAGCATTTGAGCAGTTCAATAGCCTTCAGCTCTGGATGTTCAAGCCTTAGGTCCTACTGAGAAAGGTACACCTGTTCTTTGTCTCTTCTACAGATAATTGACCCACTTCAGTGACCTTTTAAATTCCCTACTTTGACAATCTATGCATGTTTTATTCAGTTTATTTTATTGTTGAAAAAAGTTGTCAAAATAGTTTGAAATTACTTTCAAAGTCAGTTTACTAAGTACTCAATAATATTTCTATTTTAAAATCATATATAATTTTGATGTCTAGGTCCAAAATATCTGTGTCCACCAAACTTCATATGTTTCCCCAAATCAGATGTTCATCTGCTGAACAAAGATTTTATCACTATAAAAATGCTCAAAATAATGGGTGGAGCTTTGTCTTCAGTTATCGAAAGAGAACAACCAGGACTGGTTTGAGTAATGGTAACATCTTTGAAATGATTATGTGATGAATAGCAAAATTGCCATTAGAAGTACTTGACTTTGATGATTGGTGTGTTATTACTCAGTTATTATAATCAGTCATACTCATACACTGCTCTGGTGTCATATGTTGGGGGTCTCTTCTAAGACCACAGTCCATCTTTTTTAGCACTGCATGGGTCAAAACATGGAAACTTGTAGTAAATGGACACACTACCTTTGGGTTTAGGCCTAGTGAGAAATAAATCCTCTTTGTACACATAAGCTAAAGTTTCTGATCAAAATTAGCATGCTGAACAATAGTTAATATTCTTCAGATGATACTCAATCAACACAGATACTCAATCAAATCTTATTGTTGATTTAGGTCATCTCAAATTTAGAGAAATGTTGAGTCCCCAAACATACAGTTTTCCACGAAAAAATGAAATATAATGAATATATATATACATATATATATAATCAGAATTTAAAATCTTAAAAAAACATAAAATGAACTCTATGGGTTGAGCAAAACCCTAATTTTTATCTGTCATAACTTGATAAATAAACAAACAACAGGCAAAAATAAGGGTTCACACTAGTGTTCTACCTTGGCCAGCAAATTACAATGATGAATAAAATCAGTCATAAGTTAATTCTAATGATTATAAAAGTTTATAAAAATTATTTTTCTCTGAAATTTTATAATAGAGTAGAATTGTGTGTGCACTTCTCAAATTTTGCACCTGGTTTCCTCTTTCTTTCCAATAAATTTGCCTATTATAAATAAATATCAAATGTTTGAAATGTATTTTCCTTCCTGAAACTTTGTTATTGTTTGCTCAGAGTCATCCATCAGAGTGCATGGACACTTGTTATATTTTGTATGTGTTATAGACTCCTCAGTGGAAGCTTGTGGACTTGGGATTCTTTATTTATAACATGGTGAGTCTGATCTTGGCAAACTATTATTACAAGAGAAAAGATGAAAGTGAACTCAAGTTTCTCTGTTTTAGTTAAGCATGACGGTGTTTCCTAGCCTTACCCTGAGTGCAATTTCTTAACTTTCCTAAACATCAGAAGATGCCCAAAGTGAAACTGTAAACACCATGGCCAAGGGACTGCACTGAACACATGCCAGGAACTTCATGGCTTTCTGGTTGATGAATGAGGATTGTCTTTTGTGTGGCAGCTGGTTTTCCCTTACATATCACATTATGTTACTGAAGGTTTTTGAGATCAGCTCTGCATTGTCATTCAATTCCTTGTGTTCCTCTATCTGGAAAAATTAATTTTTGCTGCCCTGAAACTTTTCTTTGTGATCATTTTCGACCTGTCAATAAAACATATGTTTATATCATGGCTTATATCTTAGAGATCAGTTCTTCCCAGTTCTGCTTCTTAAATAAAAACATTCTTTAATCAGTTCTTCCTCGGATTTTTACTGAAAGCACCAATCCCTGCCTCTGTGGTCATGTTCTTCCCATTTGACTTGAAAAAGAATTGACTGTTGAACCATAGAAGTAGTTCATGGATGAAACCACCAATAAAACTTGGTTTTCTAAACTCTACAGTGGATGGTCTTCATGGCAACATACATTGTTGAAAGAAGGCTGGACCACTGAGAAAGTTTTAAGCAATAAACTGAGAGATCTACACCTGCTTTCCTAAAACGCAGAAGCAACTGACACACTTGGTGACTAGTAGAAAATCTGAGAGTAGAGACTGATGGTTTGTATAGAAGAACTTCCCTTAGCATGCTTGTCTTTCTGAGATGAGTGTGCAGGACAGTTACCTGACCCTGCCCATGACAGCTTATCTGCTCAGATTTCTTTTGTTAGCCACAAAAATACCCTGTACATCTCATCTCTTTGGTTCTGACTTCCTCCTTTTGGTTTTTCTTTTGATTTCCTTCTTGTTTGCTTATTTTCACAAGTTTAACAACTGTTATGCATTGTTGTATTAAAATGTGACTCCAGGGCTGACTCGTCATGGCAAATCACTTGATGCCAGACTTGACAACTTGAGTTTGATTCATGATCTATGTGATTAAAGAAAAAAAGAATTGATTCCTGCCAGCTTTCCTTTGACCTCTGCTTGCATTTTGGCATACACACACACACACACACACACACACACAAATAATAATAACAAAAGGAAATACAGTTTGCACTATATTATACACAAGTGTTGGGGAGGGATTCTCAAAGATTAAATTAGACTGTTGTTCCAATAACAACTGCAAATTTGTTATCTGTGGTGCTATAAAGATTTGAAAAATCTTTTACATTTATTTATTTATTTATTTATTTTCTTGTGTATATTTATGCTTGTGTGTGTGTGTGAGGGGAGTGAGAATTCATTCTCTCATCTCGCTATTCTGGCTCCAGGGAATGAACTCAAGTCATTAGACATGGTAGAAAGCTCCTTTAGAAGCTGGGTTATCACAATACAATGGTCCCTCATAATAGGCAATTTTATCTTACAAATCTAATGTCCATGATTAGTTTGCAGTTTCTATACAGTAAAGATCCTTACATTTGTGTTTCCTTTTAATTATCACTTATTTCCAAAGAATAATTTAAACAAAATTTGGTTTGGACAAAGTAGGTGTTGAGGAAACTCTATTGGAGACCTTGTTTGACATTAAAATCCTAGGAAGTAAAACTTGACTATTCTGAGAAATGTTATTCAGTTGGATACAAGTCTCTTTCTGGTACTCAACTGGTAAGAACTTTTCTCTTCCCACCAGCAGTGTGCATTGGAACATACTGTTATACTTCTGAATCACTTCTCTTTCGACAAAGTATTGCTAGGTCATGCCTGTGCTTCTTGATCTAACTTGTATGATGTGTGGAACCTAGACCACTAGGTGGAACCTAGACTCCCAGAAGTCACCCTCACCACTATTAGCCAATCTTTTCCCTCTGCTTAATCAAGTGACTTCTACTTTGCTTTTTGGGTCTGGCCAACCATTCTCTTTGTCTTTAATATAATTCTGCAAGAAAGATTCTCTTTCTTGCTCTTATTAAAGCTCTTTGGGACTAACCTCACTTTTGAATAAGTGTCTACCTAGTATAGATGTAATGTATACACTTTCCGGCTAACTGTCATTTCACAGACATCCCTGATAGACGTCCCTATCTGCTGTCTGAGACTATGATCACTTACTGCTGAATCCTTCATTCCTGTCTCCTTTATTGACAGAGATTCATTTTCACTTGATGGCCACATTTCCAGAAAAGGCAGCTTCTACATTTATATCCTAGTCAGTGTGGGCTCCCCCTCTTCTTCAGGTCAAGGTCTGATGCTTGGTCCAGGTGATGTACATCTGTTATTGATACAGTTGTAGCTGCCCAAATCCCCTGTACCTGGCTAGATGGTAAATTAGTAGCTGCTTGTACTAAATGTAAGACATTAATAAACTTCAGCTTAGAAAACTTAGTCTTGTAACAGGCACAATGGAAACAAAAAGTCAGCGACAAAAAGTTAGCTTCCTCTCTTATAAAGAGTGTTTCAGCACCATAACACTGCAGGAGATTCCAGGATGTTTCTCTGTTTTCTTGTCATGATCTCCAAGCATGCTGTAATGATTTTGAGTAACACAAGCACTGGGCTCTTATGCTTCCATGTCTAACTCTATAAAATGTGGCTGGAAGAGTGGATGCTTTATTTCTGAAGGAATGAAGGAAAGAACATTTATTTATACACCAGTTATTGTATTGCCAATAATAACCTACATACCCACACACTTGAGGGCAAGTCACAGCGCTTGGTTCTTTTATGCAGAATCTTTTGCCATCTGCATGATATAGAATGATGTTTCTAATTAATACTAGCTCATATCTGAGCTATAAAAGGAGAATTAAAAAAGGTATTGTTTGTGAAAGGCCTGTTACTTGATCATGTGTGAATAGTGTTGCCATTACTTTGTGTTCTTTTGAAATGATCAGTAGAGAACGGAACATTCCCCTGCTCATAATTGGCAGCAAGAGCAATGATGGGTATTATTATTTCTGTTTGGAAACAAAACCCTTTTCTGTGATTTTGGTTTCTTATGCAATCAAATGCTCTCAATCACAACACATCTGATGTTTCCTCAAATGAACATTTCACTCAATCTAATCTAGACTTTAACAAAATAGCATAGATCAGGAATATTTTCTTATGGGACAATATTTGAATAAGGACATTAAAAAATACTAATCAATAAGATGACCACATATTGTGCTATTAATGGCTCAAACGGTAATTTTTAATTAACAAAACACTAGTTATAGTTGACTGTCTATGCCTATGACTGACATCTAAGTTGTCATCTATCACGCTATTCTGAACAAATTTGGAGCATGTTATGTTATTAAGCTTCACAAGAATATCTTTTGAGGTGGTGCATGACAACTACCATGGACCCACAGTCCCCAGTCATGCCTCTTCTTCCCAGAATCGCACTTTCCCACTGGGGAAGAGAAGAACCAAGAAGCCAGTGCCCACTTGCTTTGCTTCTCTGCTAGTTTATTTCAATGGATCTACATTTCGGAAAACTAAGCTGTTTGGCTTATAATGTTAAAATTTTTATATAAAAGACTTAAAGTCTCTGTGTGTTACAAATCCAACAATGTCTAGTGTATGTTGTACTAAGGTACATGCATGCCTGCCACAGACACAGCTTGCGTGTGGAGGTGAGTTCTCTTTCCACCATTTGGGGCCCAGGGATAGAATCAGGTGACAAGGTCTAATAGAAGTTGTCCTTACCCTCTTCTCACTTGCCTGTGTTCTATGTTTTATTCACAAAGTGCCGGTTCTCATTGTTACATCTCTGGCACCCGCACGTCAACAACAGCCACCGGTAGGAACCACTACAGTCTCTCACTAAATCCTGACCAGCATGATGTGCTGAGATTCACTGTAGAGATTCAAACCAATTTATCCTTTTGGGAAAGTCATAAAGAAAGACGAATAGAGGACAGGAGAAAGAAAGAGAAAGAAAGAAAGAAAGAAAGAAAGAAAGAAAGAAAGAAAGAAAGAAAGAAGGAAGGAAGGAAGGAAGGAAGGAAGGAAGGAAGGAAGGAAGGAAGGAAGAAAGAAAGAAAGAAAGAAAGAAAGAAAGAAAGAAAGAAAGAAAGAAAGAGGGAGAGGGAGAGAGGGAGAGAGGGAGAGAGGGAGAGAGAGAGAGAGAGAGAGAGAGAGAGAGAGAGAGAGAGAGAGCCCTTTACCCTGAATAGCTTATATGCCCCGAGTAGGAAGTTAAGAGTAAGCAAGGTCTTTAAATCACTTTGCGATTTAGAAGAAATAGTTCCCATTGGAAAAATCATGTACTATTGTGTTTTTTGTGTTGTATATTGGAAACAAAGAGGTTTGTCTTGTTATCTGTTGTGAAGGACAACTAGCACTCATGCTTCTAGGGTTTACATCTATTTTCTGTATTTTATGTCTTTGAAAGTCAATTTATTAATAAGTACAAGATAGGATAGTTTTATTTATTTTTTAAAACTGCCTTGGAGTATAGATTTTAACATGAGGCATTAAAATATATATATTAAAATATATATCTTGCAAAATATAGTTATCAAAATGAGCTATAGATGGGCAGTGGTGGTACATGCCTTTATTCCCAGCACTACAGAGGCAGACGCAGGTGGATCTCCGAGTTTCAGACCAGACTGTTCAGTAGATCCAGTGCTAGGACAGCCAGGACTACACAGAGACCACGTCTCAGAAAATAAAACAAACAAAAATAATCAAGCGATTTAACGTATTTTCCTTAGGATTAATAATGTACAGAAAAGGTCTTTTACTTTACATTTTTATCAGTTATTAACACAGTTGCCGTGCTGCAATCCTCCTCCTTGATGGTTTTCTTTAAATAGATGTACCAAAGAAAGGTTGTGTGAGTCAGTTTCAAGCCATCTTGCTTGTTCTGAAGTTAAATAATGCCACTCTTAAAGAGCAAAAAATACCACTTTAGGAATCTGCTCTTAAGAAAAAGAGCCTTCATCTGAACAAAATGCAATCAATGCAAAAATTGGCAGTTTAAGATTTTATTATATGGATGATTGTCTCTATTTTCATTTAATTTTCTTAGTGGAAAACTGGATTTTTCCCCCCACTGGTTTACTTTGAGATCCTGAATAAAACATAACCTGTTTTATTTTCCTAATCTCTAAATAAAGACAGCACTTAACATAGACTATTTTGAGGAACAAAATGTTAATGATGTTAAATTATTTTAATTAAAGCAAAGCAGCTTTATGAAATAAAGATATTAAAATATCAATTGCTTTGTGCTTTAAATCATGCATTAGTCTAGCCTTTCAATTATTTGTTCTGTTTTTGGAAAAAAAAATCAGAGTTCATGATGCCTTATTAGCAATGAAGTTCAAATAGCTATTATTTGGTTTTGTAAGGCAATAGAAATGCAATGGTGCTTTTCAAATAGTAAGTAGTATCTTTGGGTTTATAATTTCAAAGTTTTATTATTATATTTTTATTAAAAGTTTGTTAAACTAAAATTTACAAACATTTAAGTGTAAAAGAAAACTCAAGAAAAACATAGAAGGCAATATTCTTTGACAGAGAAATCTAATCCAGTGTGAGTTATATATTTTCCCCACTTTCTGTCCTATGTTCAGGCTTTTCAAGTTTAACCTCACCTATCCTTGCCCTACATCTACTATTCCCATTACCTCTTCAAAGAACTGATGGGAAATATCCCTATAATTTAAAATTATCACTCTGTGTCTATCCTACCAGTCCTGACTGGGTTGTCAAAATGGCATGAACCACTTTCTAGTTTCTCGGAGTTTGTTAGTTGTTTTTTTTTTTTTAATTAAATACATTGCATATATGTGCATTTCAGTGTGAGGGTTTATACATATGGGAACAGGTGTCCTTGGAGGACCAGCTGCTTCCATCCTCTGAGAGCTGGATGGACAGGCAGCTGACTGATGGAGACGCTGGGATCTAAACTCTGGTCCTCAGGAAGAGCAGTATGTGCTCTTAACGCTAAGCCACTTCTCTCTCTTTGATTTTTATTCAGAATCTGAGAGGCTGCTGAAGCTCAAAGGCTCTCCAATAGCCCAGCCTGTGAGGATTTTACCATTTGTTTCTATGGATAAGATGCTAACATTTAACCAATGATACTCAGATACATTTGTCTTCCATCATCAATTCGGGAAATTAACTATGATGTAATCATATCCAACACTGAAGCAGGATGACCATCGGGTACATGCAGCAGGTCCACTATGGATACACACCCACTTCTGAGTTGACTCAGAGAAGCACAGTCCACTGTTAGCTGTGTAGGTCACCTGACCTGCTCTGTATGAAATGGGCTGCTTTTTGAATATATTTCCCTCCAAAAACATGTTTTAGCTGAACAATTTTTATGATAGTCTCTGGCAAAAGCATTCAAATTTTCTATTGGTGAATCAGCATTTACCCCACCCAGAAGGACTTTATTTTGCCTTTTTTAAAATGAAAAAAGATTTTTTTCATATAGTATATTCTTTTTTTTTTTAAACTTTAAATTGTGTTTTATTCACTTGTCTTGGGGGATAGGGACCCACATGCCTGGACATATGTGTGGAGGTCACAAGACAACTTGCAAGAATTGGTTGTCTTTCCACCATGTGGGTTCCAGGCATGGAACTTGGGTCATCAGAATTGGGAGCAAGTACCTTTGCTTGGTGAACCATCTCACCAGCCAGAGAGGTGTCTCAAGACTCCTCTCCCAGCTCATAGTATATTCTTATTACAGCTTCCTTCCCCTACTCCTCTCACATTGTCCTCACTTTCCCACCCACCCCAAAAACCCTTTCCTTCATTAAAACACAAACAGATATCTAAAATGAAAACTAACAAACCAGACTAGGGTTAAACAAGCAGAAATAGAAAGAACCAAAGAAAAAGCACAAGAAACACATAAGACTCTGAAACACACACAGACTCTGAAACATAAACACAGAAAACCCATAAACACAAACTTGGAAACCATATATGTATGCAAAAGGTCTGTAAGGTTTAAAAAATAATTCTCAGACAAAGCATGGTGAGGCAAACAAACAAACAAACAAACAAAACAACTCCAAAAATACCATCGAGTTTGTTTTGTGTGGCCCATGTGCTGCCTAGCATGGGTCTGTCCTTAAGTCTGGTTTGCATACCCAGTGAGACTCCCTTGGAGAAACCTGACTCGTTGACTGGTCACCATTTGGACAAGGCTTTTGGGTTACAGATTAGGGGCTTGTGTCTATTCCCCCTGTCAGTTCGGGAACCCTCTCTGTCTTGGATCTTCAGGGCCTGTGCATGCTGCCACAACCTCTATGAGTTCACAGGAATACAGTCCTGTTCTGTTTGGGCGGCACTGTTTCCTTGGGGTCTTCCAGACCCATTTGCTCAATCTTTCCACTTCCTCTTCCACAGAGTTCCCGGAACCCTGAAGAGAGCGATTTGATGAGGACATCCCATTTAGGACCATGTGCTCCAAGATCTCTTGCTCTTTGTCCATTGTCCAGTTGTGGATTTCTGTATTTGTTCCTATCTGCTGCAAGAGGAAGCTTCTCTGATGACGCCAATCCGTGAATATAGAAGATTATCATTGTGAGTCGGTTTTTGTCTAAATCCTTTTAGTAGAAGAGCAATATTTAGTTTTTCCCAGGTCCATTGCCTATGTAGTCTTAGATTCTTGGTCCGGCATGGCTTCCATCTCATGGAGTAGGCTTTAATTCCAGTTCAATAGTGCTTGGTTACTCCCACAGGATTTGAGCCACCATTGAACCAGCATAATTTGTAGCCAGGCCACCATTGTGGATCACAGGGTTTGTATCTGGGTTGGTGTTTATCTTTCATCTTTGGAATTATGAGGAATACCTTCCAATAACATTAATACTAGTCTGTAGGGGTGAAGGCTGTAGGTAGGCACCAGTTTGACTTCTTTGTGTTTAGTGAGCTGTGTAGATGTTGTCACCAGTAATACGGTTTTACTGGCCATCACTGGTGTATGAGTCCACGGTGGGTTCATAAAATGAAGACTTAGAGACACATTGAGAATGAATTTAGCCTCTGCGCCTGCAGGGGGCTCAGTCTCAGTGAGCTGAAACGCTTTCCCTTCGCCTCTCAGCATCTTTATTTTTTCCTGTATTTACACCTTAGCTAGTAGATTTCCATGTTTCAGAACAAACTGATTGAAGCAATATAATGTCAGGTACAAATACCTGATTCATGTCTGGGTTTCCTCTAAACCAAGTTTTGCTTAGGCTTTGTATCCATGGGGAACTCTCAGTCAAGATTTACATAGGGCAACAGAAGGAAGGTTTAGGGGCTGTGTGAAAACTCTGGAGCCAGGCCAGGTTTAACCCAGTGGGGTTTCAAGTCTAGTGGAGGTTGTTGCTATCCCTCTGGGGCCAGGCCAAAGGGACATTATACTACACCTTACCCTTAGTTTGTGGAGAAAAACCAAAAGCCTTGGCAATTGCCTGGATTGTTTGGGGGTTTCCATGGGATCCTTTGACCAACAATTCTGGCACTAGAAGTTTCACTTAGTGAATGAGAACTCTCTAGTTGGCATTTTGTCTCCACTGCTTTTGGTAAATCCAATTTAGATTTCTCTCACCGTTGTATGTATTTTAAGATAATTATACTATATTAGGTTCCATATGTAGCCTCAAATGATCCTCAGTTTTAGCTATCGTAGCCTCAAATGATCCTCAGTTTTAGCTATCTTTCCTTGTATTCGCACCTTTGCCCCTGATGGGGAACCTCTATCAGTCAATAACCTTTAAGAGGTTAGAACAGGTTAGGGTATTTTGGGTACTCAGAGAAAACCAATGGCCCACCCAGTGCTCCCTGTCTCTGGTTCCTGCATTACACACCTGAGGTTAGACTTCTTGTTTTTGTTCTGTGAGTTTGCCCATTATAATAAAGAAATATGAGAAGCCAAGGACAATGGCACTAGGTTTCGATCCTAATACATGAACTGGCTTTGTGGGAGCGTAGCCTGTTTGGATGCTCACCTTCCTGGACCTAGATAGAAGTGGGAGGACCTTGGTCTTCATGTAGAGCAGGGAATTTGGACTGCTCTTCAGTATCGAGAGGGAGGGGGAGTGGACTAGGGGGAGGAGAAGTGGAGTGGGGATAGGGGGAAGGGAGCGGGGGGGGGAGGGGGCAATATGTGGGAGGAGGGGGAGGGAAATGGGAAACGGGGAGCAGTTGGAAATTTTAACTAAAAAAGAATAATAAAAAAAAATATGAAGAAAAAAAAAACCTAACATAAAAAAAGAGTAAAAAATCAATAATAAATCAACAGTTTAAGCAAACTAAAAAAAAAAAAAGAAAGAAATATAATTGGAATCAGCTTGGGATTCTTTGACTTGTGCCCTCACCCCAACATACCCCTACCTCTCTCCCTGTCCTGGTTTGATCCTCCATTTCTACACACACACACACACACACACACACACACACACACACACACACCTATCATCTACCCCTATCTCTTTCCCATTCCTAAAGAGATCCTTCCATCTTCTCTAGTCTCGTACTATATTCCTCACTTTGCAGTAATACAGTTTGTAGCCTGCTTCTCAGACTTAATAGTTATTTCATTCAGGGTCTGCGTTACCTCACTCGATATGATTTTTTTTTCTAACTACTTCTTTTTACTTGCCAATTTCTTAATTTTTCTTTTTTAAGAAATTATTAATATCCCATTGTGTATATGCACAATAGAGCATTAAAGAAGATGACTGAACAAGTCTCTGTAGTAAGAAGCAGAGTCCTTTGGGTGTATGCCAAAGAGTGATAAAGCTGTATCTTCTTATAAAGTGATGAAGCTGTATCTTCTGGTTAGTTTTGATCTGAAGTCTGCTTTACCAGATATTAATATAGTTATGCTGGCTTGATTCTTGGGCCCCTTTGCTGAGAGTATCTTTTTCTATCCTTTAGCGCAGAGGTGATGTCTATGCTTGATTAGGTAAGGTGTATTTTTTTGAATGTTGCAGAAAAATCCATACTATTTTCTCATCCAGTCTGTTAGTCTGTGTCTTTTTATTGGGGAATTAAAAACATTGATATTGAGCAATATCAATGAACAGTGTTTACTGATTCCTGTTATTTTGTTGTTACGGTGTGGACTTCCCACCCTTTTTTGATTTGATGATCTGGGATTATTTATTCTTTGTATACTCTTGACTGTAATTAACCTCTTCAGGTTCAAGTTTTTCTTCTAGCACCTTCTGTAGAGATGGATTTGTAGTCAGATACTGTTTAAATCTACTGTAATTGAAAGTTTTGCTGGGTATAGTAGTTTGGGTTGGCATCTATGGTCTCTTGGACTTTGGAGAATATTCATCCAGGCCCTTCTGGCTTTTCCAGTCTCCATTGAGAAGTCATATATTATTATAATGTGCTGCTATTTATATGATGCTTGGTCTTTTCACCTTGAAGCATTTAGTATTCTTTCTTTATCTTGAAAGTTTAGTGTTTATTTTCTTGATTATTGTATGTCATGGGGAATTTCTTTTTTGGGGTTCTGGGTGCATCTTGTACCTTGACAGGTGTACCTCCTTCTTTAGCTTAGGGAAATTTTCTTCTACGATTTTGTTATGTTTCCAGTGACTTTGACACAGGCTTCTTCTTCCTCTTTTATTCCAATTATTCATAGATTTTTGTCCTTTCATAGTGTCCTAGATTTCTTGAATGTTTTGTGCATTTTTTTAAGTTTTTGTTTTATTTTACACTTTCTTTGACAGAGATCTCCATTTCTTCTATCTTGTTTTCAGTATCTGAGATCCTATCCTCCATCTCTTGTTTTCTGTTGGTTTTGTTTGACTTCCTACATTTTTCATTATCAGTTAACCTTATTTTGAGTTTTCTTTAGTGATTCTACTCTTACTTTCATGTTTTGAGATGTTCTTTTCATTTCATCCTACTGTTTGTATTTTTACAAACTTCCTTAATGAATTTATTCATATTCTCTTTAAAGTCTTTGAACATATTCATAATAGCTGTTTTGAAGTTCTCTTATGCTTCAACTATATTGAATTTCTCAAGACCTGTTATAAAATGATAGCTTGTTTCTGGTGTGCAAATACCTGACTTTTACTGATTGTTTTTTTATGCCAGTGTCTAGGCATTTGTATTTGTGATTATTGAAATTCTAGGTGTTTATATCTGGTCTTGTCTTTGCTGTTTGAGTGTTTTGATCCTTGGCTTCTGTTGTCCTGTCTGGACCTTAGAAGAGTGTGGTAGATGTGGTTTGCTTGGTAGGAATGCTCCTGAGTTTCTCCTGGGTTTGGCCACTGGGAATTCTTAGTAGTATGTGTTTCTAGGTATTAGTTGCTGGTGAGAAGAAATGGGGATGAGCTGAGAGTGTCCACTGGGAAGAGGAAGATTGAGCCTGACACAAGAATCTGGGGATTTCCCAGGGAGTAGTATCAGAAAGGGAGGATAGGGTCCCACAGATGGTCTGTTACAAGGCTGGGGATGAGACTGGGGAATTGCCAGAAAGATATTTAATAAACTGTCTTGATGAGAGTAATGGGTGGTTTTGTGTGTCAATTTGATACAAGCAGAATCATCAGAGGAAAGAACCTCAGCGGAAGAATTGCCTCCCTAAGATCCCGATGTAAAGCATTTTCTCATTTAGCAATCAATGGGAGAGGGTCCAGACCATAGTGGTGGTGCCATCCCTGGGTGTTGGTCCTGGGCTCTATAAAAAGGAAGACTGAGCAAGACAATGGCAGCAAGTCAGTAAGCTGCTCCCCTCCATGGCCTCTGTATCAGCTCCTGTCTCTGGGATTCTGCCCTGTTTGAACCCTTGTCTTGACTTCCTTTATGGATAAACAGTAATGCTGAAGTGTAAGCTTAATAAACACTTTCCTCCCCAAATTGTCCTTTTGACTTGCTACTTCATCACAGCAACAGAAACTCTAACTGAAACAATGAGCAAGTTTTGAGCCTCCTATTTCAGGCTTTTACCCAAGATGACCTTCACGACTTCATATTAGGCAAAAATCCAGAGGCTCCCATTGTGAAAACCTTGTGGCTTATGAGACTATCACATCTCACCACAGATACACAGAGGTAGAGGGAAGGTACTTCACTTGTATGTGTTAGATATCTTAAAGAATAACTAGCATAATTCAAATGTAAAATTTTTATTTAAGTTAGAAAGGGATTTGTCCACGTGCACCTGCTTTTTGTCATTCAGGAGACATCTTAAGAGACTGTCAATCACGTCATCATGAGGTTACCAACCATGTTAGAATTTGTGTGTTTTTAGATTATTTGTGGTAATAACTCAAGAATTATGTTTTATATTCTGTTTTACATTCAAAAGTCCTTAAAATATTTGGTACAATTTCTTCAAATAATTTTTCTTTTTGTTTTCTTTAAAAAAAACAGAAAAGAAATTAAACTCCCACATGCTCAAATCACATCAAAAGTTCCATGGCCCAGGAGATTAAAATAGATTCTGAATTCAGCAAAACTCCTTTGACTGTTACTGAAGCTACCATACAAAAAGCATCAGTGGCAGACACAGTAGTTTAATTCTTCAATAAATGTTTGTTATTCCAATATTTTTGGTAACAAGTTTAAGGACACTAATTAAAAAGTATTTACATGCTTTAAGATAACATATAAGTTATTAAGATTACATATTTACATGGGATATTTTCTAAAATATATACACACATAAAAACATTGTATTGAGTATATACATTTCTAAAAAAAAAAGAGCCTCACCTAAAGATGAAAGCAATGTATAGTGTCTGGATCCTACAAAGCATGTGGCCTGTAGATTTCCAGGCCTCCCAGTTATAAATTAAAAATATAAATGATAACTCATTTATATCTTCTGTGTCCAGGACCAGAGCATTCTTCCTAGTTTCACTGTGGTTTCATTGATCTGAACTCATGAATACCTCCTATGTGGCGTATGTGATATTTTGTTTGTGCTCTAACAAATAAAACATGCCTGAAGATAAGAGGGCAGAGTTAACCATAGAGGTCTAGGTCTGAACAGACAGACAGGAAGTGATACGGTTGGGCAGAAAGAGGAACATGATGCTGGAGGAGACAGGAAGGAACTCAGCCTTTTTTTTTAATTGAAAAAAAAATTTCCGCCGCCTCCCAGCCTCCCATTTGCCTCCCCCTCCTCCCCTTTTTCTCTCCCTCCCCCCACTCCTCTCCCCCTCCCTCTCCAGTCAGAAAAGCAGTCAGGGTTCCCTGCTCTGTGGAAAGTCCAAGGTCCTCCCCCCTCCCTCCAGGTCTTGGAAGGTGAGCATCCAAACTGGCTAGGCTCCCACAAAGCCAGAACATGAAGTAGGATCAAAACCCAGTGCCATTGTTCTTGGCTTCTCATCAGCCCTCATTGTCTGCCATGTTCAGGGAGTCCGGTTTTATTTCATTCTTTTTCAGTCACAATCCAGCTGGTCTTGGTGAGCTTCCAATAGATCAGCTCCACTGTCTCAGTGGGTGGGTGCTCCCCTCACGGTCCTGACTTCCTTGCTCATGTTCTCCTTCCTTCTGCTCCTCATTGGGACCTTGGGAGCTAGTTTGGGTACTCCAGTATGGGACTCTGTCTCTATCTCCATCCATCACCAGATGAAGATTCTATGGTGATATGCAAGATATTCATCAGTATGGCTATAAGATAGGGCCATTTCAGGTTCCCTATCCTCAGCTGCCCAAGGAAAAAACTGGGGACATCCCCCTGGGCACCTGGAAGCCCCTCTAGGTTCCAGTCTCTTGCCAACCCTAAGATGACTCCCTTAACTAAGATATATGCTTCCCTGCTCCCACAACCATCCTTTCTTTATCCCAACCATCCCAATTCCCGAAGTTCCCCCATCCTCCCCTTCTCACTTTTCTCTCCCCATCTCCCCTTACCCCCATCCCACCCCACCCCCAAGATCCCAATTTTTGCCCGGCAATCTTGTCTACTTCCCATATCCAGGAGGATGACTATATGTTTTTCTTTGGGTTCACCTTCTCATTTAGCTTCTTTAGGATCACAAATTATAGACTCAATGACCTCTATTTATGGCTAGAAACCAATTATGAGTGAGTACATCCCATGTTCATCTTTTTGGGTCTGGGTTACCTCACTCAGGATAGTGTTTTCTATTTCCATCCATTTGCATGAAAAATTCAAGAAGTCATTCTTTTTTACCGCTGAGTAGTACTCTAATGTGTATATATTCCACACTTTCTTCATCCATTCTTCCATTGAAGGACATCTAGGTTGTTTCCAGGTTCTGGCTATTACAAATAATGCTGCTATAAATATAGTTGAACAAATGGTTCTGTAATATGATAGGGCATCTCTTGGGTATATTCCCAAGAGTGGTATTGCTGGGTCCTCGGGTAGGTTGATCCCCAATTTCCTGAGAAACCACCACACTGATTTCCAAAGTGGTTGCGCAAGTTTGCATTCCCACCAGCAATGGATGAGGGTACCCCTTCCTCCACAACCTCTCCAGCAAAGGCTATCCTTGGTGTTTTTGATTTTAGCCATTCTGACAGGTGTTAGGTGATATCTCAAGGTTGTTTTGATTTGCATTTCCCTGATCACTAAGGAGGTTGAGCATGACCTTAAGTGTCTTTTGGCCATTTGAACTTCTTCTGTTGAGAATTCTCTGTTCAGTTCAGTGCCCCATTTTTTTAATTGGGTTAATTAGCATTTTAAAGTCTAGTTTCCTGAGTTCTTTATATATTTTGGAGATCAGACCTTTGTCTGTTGTGGGGTTGGTGAAGATCTTCTCCCAGTCAGTAGGTTGCCTTTTTGTCTTAGTGACAGTGTCCTTTGCTTTACAGAAGCTTCTCAGTTTCAGTAGGTCCCATTTATTCAATGCTGCCTTTAATATCTGAGCTGCTGGGGTTATACATAGGAAGTGATCTCCTGTGCCCATATGTTGTAGGGTACTTCCCACTTTCTCTTCTATCAGGTTCAGTGTGTTCAGATTGATATTGAGGTCTTTGATCCGTTTGGACTTGAGTTTTGTGCATGGTGATAGATATGGGTCTATTTTCTTTCTTCTACAGGTTGACAACCAGTTCAACCAGCACCATTTGTTGAAGATGCTTTCTTTCTTCCATTGTATACTTTTAGCTCCTTTATCGAAAATGAGGTGTTCATAGGTTTGTGGGTTAAAATCCGGGTCTTCTATATGATTCCATTGGTCAACTTCTCTGTTTTTATGCCAATACCATGCTGTTTTCATTACTGTAGCTCTGTAATAGAGTTTGAAGTCAGGGATGGTAATGCCTCCAGAAGTTCCTTTATTGTATAAGATTGTTTTGGCTATCCTGGGGTTTTTGTTTTTCCATATAAAGTTGATTATTGTCCTCTCAAGATCTGTGAAGAATTTTGATGGGACCTTGATGGGAATTACATTGAATCTATAAATTGCCTTTGGTAGAATTGCCATTTTTACTACGTTGGTCCTCCTAATCCAAGAGCAAGGGAGATCCTTTCATATTCTGGTATCCTCTTCAATATTTTTTTCAATGCCTTAAAGTTCTTGTCAAATAGATCTTTCACTTCCTTGGTTAGAAGGAAGTGATATGGTTGGGCAGAAAGAGAAATATGATGCTGGAGGAGACAGGAAGGAACTCAGCGTTTTGTTTTTTTTGTTTGTTTGTTTGTTTTTTTTTGTTTTTTGTTTTTTTTTTTTTTTGATTTTTTGAGACAGGGTTTCTCCGTAGCTTTTTGGTTCCTGTCCTGGAACCAGCTCTTCTAGACCAGGCTGGCCTCGAACTTACAGAGATCCGCCTGCCTCTGCCTCCTGAGTGCTGGGATTAAAGGTGTGCGCTACCACCGTCTGGTCAGCCTTTTCAAATGAGAAGTTAGCAAGGTAAGAGTTGCTCCTTTGTCTCTCTGAATGTTCAGCATTTACCCTGATATCGCCTTAGATCTTTATTATTAAGATCAATTAGAACTCATGCTACAAATGGCATACTAATGTGAAGCTCTCGAATTTCCATCAGGCCTGAAAAAGTATTTTTCAAAAGGGCTTCTAAGCACACAATAATGGAGCCAAAAACCGATTTCAAGTTATTTCTCTCATGTGGGCCATGGTACGGAGATGACGAGGCATGCAGGCTTGAGCACAGCATGTCAGATTCCTGCCTCAGTACACAAAGATATCTTCAAGCTGCGTAGCATACTGCATGGTGGATTTAGCTTTTGCTCACATAAACAAAAAAAGGCTAAAAGATACACAGTAAAAAGGGTCAAGACTGAAAAACCTCTAAATAGGTTCTAATGTGTTTTACAATTGTGCACAGGCTTAAGAAAAAAAGAAAATTGGTATAGACACTTCTAAAAAGAAATAACTAGCTTAAAAAAACAAAGTCTTTAAAGAGGCAATAAAAATCATATAAAAGAAAAATGCCATGTAAAAATTGGAAATATACAGGGAGTCTGGATCCTGTGTGTTACTGTGTTGATTTTGAATTTTTTTGATGGCTTGTGGGCAAGAGACAGCTGCTGGGAGACCTGGGATTGAAAGAGACTGATAAACTACAACAATCTAAATGTTTTAAAATACCTTCCCTTTAAAACAGAAGCCAAAAAATACTTTTGTAAAATGGAACTTAAAAGATGTGTTGCTTTTGAGAAGGGGTTTCACTTTTATTTCCACAGGAGTGACAAAGCTATAGATACTATCACAATTGATAGATGTAGTGGGAGACTGCTTGTTGATTCCCACTGCCCAGCTAGCTTAGACCTGAAATAATCACACAGAAACTGTAATAATTAAATTACTACCTGACACATTAGCTCTAACTTCTAATTGGCTAACTCTTGCATCTTAATTTTACCCATTTCCTTTAATCTGTGTATCGCCACGTGGCAAAGTTTCAGCATTTCTGACTCTGGTGGCAGCTCCAAGGCATCTCTCTAACTCTGCCTTCTTCTTCCCATGCTATAGGCCATGCCAATTCTTTATTCATTAACCAACAAAAGCAACACATAGACTGAAAGATCTCCCATATCATTTTCCCTTTCCTGTTTAAACAAAAAGGAAGACTTTCACATAGTAAAATTACATAAAAAAAACAGTTTTTAAGCAAGAATTACAGTTACAATATTTATATCTACTTTATCTTTTATAATAACTAAGGAAAACTGTAACTATAACAATTAATTCTTCAACTCCATCAAAGACTCCAGAAGAATATAATATTACCTATGTAAGCAGGAAGTACATTAAAAGCAAATTCCAAAACTCTGGAATTGACAGAGACTTCTCACTACCTGGACAGTCACCAAAGTTCTTCTGTACCTTTGGGGTATTTATCGTTAGCCTACAGGCCTATAGTATCCATCAGACTTTTCCATGAAGCAGGAAATCTCAAAGATAGTTCCAACTATATTCGCAATTTGTCAGTCACTTTCTTCTGTGTCCTGCAGAATGTCTGGCAGACTCTTTCATGTAGCCGGAACCCCCCAAAAAGGGTCTCACCTTTAGGCAAGTTCAGCAGTCATTTCTCTGTGGGTTCTGCATGTCCAGTTAAGCAGTCCAGGCAAAAACAGCTTCTTGCCCAAATGGCTAGCAAACTCCATAAGGAGCCTTTTTGATGCCCATCTTCCTCTTGAAGTAATTGGCACTGTCAGGAACAGATATATCTCATTGTCATGAAAAGTTCTAAGTTATTAAAACATTTTAAATGCCATATTCTGAAGGTCTCTGAATGATTTGAAGAATACCTATGTATCTGAAATACATCTCTGTAAATCTAGAAAAATCTAACTAACATGACCACAAGCTTGACTATTATAGATGGCTCTCTATTTACCTATATTTCTTAATTATACATTAAATTTTTAAAGAGCTGCACAAACACAATGCATTAATCAAGGGCAGAAATACACATATAACAAAATTGACTGTAAGTTTGTATCGTTAAACTAAGATTCATACCAATGCAAATCTTTATAGCATATTCCCCTTTAAATGTAAAGAAGCATTTACAAACAAGGTTTGGGAATATGGACATAGTTTCATCTAAACTTCTTCCTGCTGATTGTTGGGCATAGTAATTTTTGAGGGGTGTTCAAGGTGACCTTTCAGGGGTCTTGTTCCATCAAACTGCATTAGTCTGGAAGTGCTCCAAAGGTTCTCATCCTCTGTGGAAACAAGAGGATGAAAACAAAGCACCATATCCTTAGACCCAAAAATCCAGACTCTCTGTGAATTTTCCATTTTTATGTGGCTTATTTATTTTTATTCTGTTTCTTTAAAGATTTTACCCTTTATTTTAAAGCATTAACTTAATTTTATGACTCTCTATACCCTTTTTCTTCTGTATTCCAAGCCTACGTACATTTATTCAACAATGTGACTCATATGGATTTGTCTTTATTGCTTATTGCATATCTGTAATTCTTTACTATCCAGAAGTGCTTTTTTTTTTTTTTTTTTTTTGTTTTTTTTTTTTTTTTGTTTTTTTGAGACAGGGTTTCTCTGTAGCTTTGGAGCCTGTCATGGAACTAGCTCTGTAGACCAGGCTGGTCTCGAACTCACAGAGATCCGCCTGCCTCTGCCTCCCAAGTGCTGGGATTAAAGGCGTGCGCCACAACCGCCCGGCTCCAGAAGTGCTTTTTAAAATGCTAAGCACTTCTTAAAATTAAGCTGCACCATTACTCTGGTATATATGGTACCTCCTGCTTGTTCACCCGGTCTAAAACTTAAGCTGCACCATTACTCTGGTATATATGGTACCTCCTGCTTGTTCACCCAGTCTAAAACTTAAGCTGCACCATTACTATGGTATATGTTTTACTTCCTGCTTGCACTGCACAGTGCAGGATGGTGGAGCCGCTCACACCTTTGAGAGCCATGAGCATAGCCCATTCTCAGGCACACAGCCAGCCTATGTTGCCATTAAGCAAGCTGCAGCATTCTGCCCATCCAAATGCTCTGTAGCTGGATCTCCTGCCTAAAAGAGTCAGAGTTCATGCTGGCGACACCAGTGGGCATTTCAAAATAGCATGGCTTTTTTTCTGCTGTTGAGACAGGAAAACCTCTCTTAAAAGAGCTGCAGCATGCTGCCAGCAAATAGCAAGAAACTGTGTTAAACTCTGTATATTTGCTTCTAGAATTCTGTTTTAAGATTTCTCAGGTTTTCAGTGGATTTTACTTGGCCACGTGGGTGTCAATTTGTAGTGGGAGGCTGCTTGTTGGTTCCCACTGCCTGGCCGGTTTAGACCCAAAATAGTCACACAGAAACTGTATTAATTAAATCACTGCTTGGTCCATTAGCTCTAACTTTGTACTGGCTATCTCTTATATCTTAATTTAACCCATCTCCATTAATCTGTATATTGCTATGTGGCAGTGGCTTACAAGCAAAGTTTTGGCATGTCTGACTCTGGTGGCAGCTCCATGGTGTCTCTTTAACTCTGTCTTCCTCCTCCCATGCTATAGACCAAGACAGTTTTTTATTCATTAACCAATAAAAGCAATACATAGAAAGAAGGACCTCCCACACAAGATAAAGGTTTAATTTGAACAAGAGACCTCTGGATTAGAAGGGGTGATACTTCATCAAACAGCATGACCGTTCAGTTTAAACTAACCTATAAAACTAACAAATGCTTTCTTTATTTGATCAGATATAACTTTCTAAAAGGGAACTTCCTCAAGGTAAGGGTTGGGGCAGGGTTTTTCTTTTGTCTTTTCAAGAGAATGAAGGCATCCAGCTAAGAAATCTGAAGATTCCTGGAGAAATGAAATATGTATACATAGTCTTCTAATAGTCCCAGTTTAATTAACAATTAAAGTTGGCTTTGGAGTGTGGCTCTCTAAACCCAAACATCTTGTTAAAGTAAAACCTAAAATTTCTGTTTTATGTCAGAAGATCCACCTGATATGTGACAGAAGGAAAACATAAATTAAGGGACTACTGTACAGCTATTAATGTCATAATCCTTTGGTTTTATTTTGACTCTTTAACAGCTTTTCCCGGGGTATTAATAAATACATAAAATTTATAAGATTAATACATATATATTAAACTTTTTGTCATCATATTAATGGTCATATAAAGTGCTAACTTATTCTAGAAGAAGGCTTCATTTAACTTTTTGTACATAATTTCAGGTTTGAGTCTCTATCAGGTAACTAGAAATTAAGAATTTGACTGCCAAACTTTGCCAAGACAAGGGAGGACAGCCCTTTTGAATATCCTGCTTCAAAGAAAAGTCTGTTAGATATGCTAGGCCTATAGGCCAAAGATGGATGTCCTAATGTTACAGAGGAACCTTGGGTGCAGCTGTTTCTGTCATTTCTTAGAGTTTTTGGAAGTCACTTGCTTATACGTCCTGCTTACTCAGATAATATTATTTTCTTCTTAGGTATCTGATACAGTTGAAGACTTTATAGTTATATTTCTCTTGTTACCTGGTTCAGAAAAGAAACTCACTAAAGAGGTGTAAACTATTTAAGGTTGAGAGATAATAAAATCCAGTTTGGGTAATGCAAGTTAGAAGAGAAAGTGAATTAGGTACATTTTTTTAATCAAAACGATGGGGTAGATGTGGAATATTTTCTCTGAATTTGTCAATTGCTAATAAACTAGACACTGCTGATGTATTTATTGTCGTATATATTACATACAGTTATTGTGCTTATTGTGTATGCTTTTTCTTATATTCATTGTAACCATTTTTATTTTAGACAAAAAAGGGAAAATGTGGTGATATTTGGTTTGTGCTATAACAAATAAAGCTTGCCTGGAGATCAGATGGCAGAGCTAGCCACTAGTTAACCACAGAAGTCTGGAGATTTGTACAGACAGATAGGAAATGGTATGGCTAGGTGGAGAGAGGAATATAAGGCAGGAGGAGACAGGAACTAGGCATTTTTAGCTGAGGAGTTAGCAAGGTAAAAGTTGGCTGTAGCTTGCTCCTTTGTCTCGCCGATGTTTCAGCATTTCTCCTGATATCTGGCTCTAGGTTATTATTAAGACCAATTACAACTAGTGCTACACTTCCAAAACTGGAACAATTTTATTACTGGGAGAGTGGTTTGGGGACCTGAAATTTAGTGTAACCAGAGGAATTATAAAATTTCAACTTTATATAAAATTTTTTTATATAAACTTTATATAAAAAATTTCACAGTTAATTCTGTATTCATTTTGTTACTGGTAAGACTTGATATTATTACAAACATTCATACAGGGAAAAAGTGAATTTACAAAACAAGCTAAATAATCCACATAAATATATTTTTTCTCCAAAAGATTAGTGAATAAATTTTTAAAGTAAATTCTTATTTGTTGGATAAATTGAAGAACGTATATATAATTTCTTTAACAGAAAATGTGTTTTCTACATCTTTTCCATGAAGATATATGGTTTGTTACACATTCTCTTTATTAACAATGATCTTTGTATCATTATGATTTAAATCAATCTATTTGTATTCAGATATTATAGCTAAAGTATCATTAGAATGTACACACATATTTACTGTTTGCCTTGAATATAATTAATTAGATCTAGGATACAGAACTTTTTGCATGCTATGAATCACTTTTGAATTCAATAACTGGTGCTACCCATCCCTTAGCAAGCTAAATGATATTTGACTTATCACTATAAAATAATTTAACAAAGAAAGGTAAATGGTGAGGGAAAAATGCCTAATATCACTCTTATCAGAATGAAAGTTGTTTTGAAAATAAAACAAATTCCAGCTTTTCTAGATACCATAATCATGTTTTTACCTTTATTTCAGGAAAACATTTCCTTGTCCATTCTATACATGTACACAATCTATAAAGTTATTGTCCATTTGGTGCCTTGATTATGTCAGATAATTTTTACTTTAATTATGTAGCTTTATATTTTGACATAAAACAATTGATTTTACATGTCAATAACCAAGTCAATATATCATACTATTCAACATCACAAATTTGGTAGGTGCTTGGGGGATAACTTTTATTGATACTAATAACAAATCTACCATTGAAAATTATGACCATAAATTATTGAGTACTCAATTTTAAACATCATATCTTTTGCATCACTTACTTAATTATGTATACTGAAGACAGAAACTTTTTACACCTGAGAAAAAGAATCAATATTTTCAGCATGCTCACATAAGATACACCTAAGGCACTAATGAAGAATTTTAAGCTTTAAGTTGACTTTTCATTTTTTTGCAATTTATTTTAGAGAGATGCAATTCTTTCTTATTGAGATTCTCACTACATCTCATTACAAAGTAGTAAATCATACCTTCTTAGACATTAATACATTCTGCAGGAGGAGCCATTAACAATGAAATCAGCCCCTATATACACATATTCTACGAAAACCATAAAGAAATAAAGATGATTTCTTTGTTTGTAATACATTTTACAACAGATACTTTCACTGTTAGACATTTTTACTGCTGGTCTTGATCTGATTTTTAGGTGATTATGGGATTTTCCCATGTCTACTACTGACCTATATTACCTGACACGTAATGAGAAGAAAGTACAACTTGATTTAATAAATGCCCTGTGGTCCCAAATGAGCTTCTAGAGACTTCCACCTAAGTTTACCTGAGGCACTTTTTTGCAGAATTGTAGGACAGTGAGCTAGAATTCCCAGGAAGCACTGGAAAAATTAGATCCTTTCTAATTCTACCCATTTCAGATCTGTTATTACACAGTCTGGCTCCTCCCAAAGACATGAAAGGAAACCAAAACAAATTGAAATGGTCTCAGAGAAAAGATTGACTTAGATTCTCAAGCCATTTACAAAGAAACCTCTGAGAAAGAACAACTGTCAGTGACTCACTTCATTAAGAAAAACACTCTATATGGATCCTAGTTAAACTTAATTCCTGGTGATTCTCAAGCACTTGCATATATAGAGATATATACATCATGGATCAAATTACTTAATTCTACTAATACAGACTTTAATTTTCTACACTGTTAGAAATTTAAGAGTCATTCAGAGTTACAGCAACCTAAACACCAGAGAGTAGGTATGTTACAGGTATGTAAAAGCAAGCAACAAGTTATCCTTCTTGTATATCCTTGTCTTGAAAAGTCTATATTATACTTCATCATATTTAAGAACTTGTCATATGCAGTTACTGAATTACATGTTTGGAGAGTTTTACTTTCTAGAGTCTCACAGCATCCAATGAACAAAGAAATCATCTTGGGATTAACCCTTGTTAATTCACATCCAAAGGGGATTTATAGAGTCAAAATTATTTAATATACAAATCAATTCTCCATATGATTTTGTTCCATGCTACCTTAAGAAACAGCAATCTAATGAGCTTTATAAATAATTGTTTGGTGTATCTACAGAGTTCTTACTTTCAACTCAGATATAGACCTGTCCTACCACCAACAAAAATTCAAGTAAACGATGCACATCTCAAAATCGCTTAAACCCAATGAATCTTTGACGATGATTTGATTTTTAATAGAAAATTAATAATACTAGGGCTAGTTGTTTATCCATAAGCTATTTTATTAGTTTAAGGGGCACAGGTATATGTTTAGGAACATCTACAAAAGTGGAAATCTTATTATAGCAAAGGTGAAAGATTTTTAAACACAAGTACATTTGATCTAATTTTTGCAGGTTTTCCTATGTTTCAGATACTATATTAGATTCTAAGAATAAAATGCAATAGAAAGAAGTCCCAATATAAGCAGGTTGAGCTCAACAGGCTACTTAAGGAGGTATTGTTGAAAACCAGTGGATCAAAGAAGCTAGATTCTGTAGTGTAGACTATCAGGAAAAAGACAACATCACAACACAATGAGTATATCCTACAGTCTACAGGGGGATTCCTTGAGCATCCATCCTAGACCCAAGCATCACATAGAAGGCTAAACATTACCTAAGACTAACGTGGAAGACAAATAACAACAGTAGAAAAGACAATAAGTAAGAGAGTCAGAAAGAACACTATCCAACAAAACCTTAAAACTTTATCATTAGTGAAACATTAAAGGACTTTCCCCCATGTAACAGAACATTAAACTATCTGATCTCTGGTCTTAAACCATATCAGAGATACAAATTGGCTCTGTATAACTTAACTTCGTTCAGCAGCAAACTTGAAGATGACTTAGAGACTAAAAATTATAACATTCAGCAAGGTAAAATTGACAATGCATGTATCTGGTTAGAAATTACAAGTATATAACGAATAATCAACCCTGGTCCACAGCAAGAAGGAGGATCTAAAGCAAACAACAGATTTTAGAATTATAATGAATATCACTGAATTATATTTATTTAAAATGTAGAACAAAAAAACTGAACAAAGTATACATGTAAACATACACACAAAACAAATAAATGAAAACAAAATAAAATTAACTTATAGAGATGAACACGATACGTGAAATGAGAAATAACTGGAAACAGACATGTTACATATGAAAAACTAGCGAGCATGAAGAAAAAAAAGATGAACTATCCAGACTGAAACCCAGCAAAGTCTCCACAAAATGTAAAGGTTTGTCCGTGGCCTGCAACAAAAGCAATGCATTCTAGAGGGAAGGAGAAAAGATGAGTTTATAGTAAAAGAAACAAACCAGAAATGTTCAAATGTTGATTTAAAAAAAAAACTACAAGCCTAAAAATTAGAAACCTTTGGTAACCTGAAGAAAACTACACCAGAACAATTCGAATCAAAGTCTGCAAAATCAGTGAAAATGAGCTAGAACAAAAGGACACTTTACACACTGAACAAAAACAATGATGATAGATTTCTTGTCAGAAACAAGGCAAGTAAGATATGGAGAAATGTCTTGGGCATATTGAGAGAATTTTTACTGTCAATCTGAGAGCTTTCACCCAGAGAAAGTATCTTTCAAAAATGAAGGGGAAAAAGACTGTTTTCAGACACAGAGCTGGCAAATATCAGCACAACAGACATGTGTGGGACAATGTTGGCATAAATGTTTGAGACGAAAGGAAAACGATTTCAAGATACAGCGACAAAAGTCAATGGAACGTTAAGAAAAACACAAATCCACAACAATGTTAGGAATTTAAATTCTTCCTCCTTCAGGTTGAGGAAATGAGTAGTGAGTAAAAATTTAGAGGCCTTTAAAAACAGTCTCAAACAACTTATCCTAGTAGATACTCATAAAGTACTCCATTCCACAGCAACAGAATATACATTGTTTTTAAATTAGAATAGAACATTTACTAAGACCATTTTCTGTGATATAAATCAAGTATCAACAAATTTAAAATAATTAGTTTTAAAGCATATTCCCTGGTCACAATAGAATAAAATTAGACCCTAACAAGTAAACTGTAACAATAAACACTAAGAAAACCATAGGTTGAAGAACAACCTAAGGGAGAAGCAAATATCCCCAACTGAATAAAAACATAAACACAGTGACTAAGTCCATACTTGAAATAGGAATCAGCCATTCTGACTAACTTTTGGCTTTTCTGTGTGTTAAAAAATTTTCTTTATTTGTTGCAGGGTTGGTGAAGAACTTCTCCCATTCAGTGGGTTGCCTTTTTGTCTTAGTGACAGTGTCCTTTGCTTTACAGAAGCTTCTCAGTTTCAGGAGGTCCCATTTATTCAATGTTATCCTTAATGTCTGTGCTGCTGGGGATATACGTAGGAAGTGATCTCCTGTACCCATATGTTGTAGAGTACTTCCCACTGTTTCTTCTATCAGGTTCAGTGTGTTCAGACTGATATTGAGGTCTTTAATCCATTTGGACTTGAGTTTTGTGCATGGCGATAGATATAGATCTATTTTCATTCTTCTACAGGTTGACAACCAGTTCTGCCAGCACCATTTGTTGAAGATGCTCAAAGGTCTGATCTCCAAAATATATAAAGAACTTAAGAAACTAGACTTTAAAATGCTAATTAACCCAATTAAAAAATGGGGTACTGAACAGAGAAGTCTCAACAGAAGAAGTTCAAATGGCCAAAAGACACTTAAGGTCATGCTCAACCTCCTTAGCGATAAGGGAAATGCATATTAAAACAAGTTTGAGATACCATCTTACACCTGTCAGAATGGCTAAAATCAAAAACAACAATGATAGCCTTTGCTGGAGAGGTTGTGGAGTAAGGGGTACACTCATCCATTGCTGGTGGGAATGCAAACTTGTGCAACCACTTTGGAAATCAGTGTGGCAATTTCTCAGGAAATTTGGGATCAACCTACCCCAAGATCCAGTAATACCACTATTGGGAATATACCCAAGAGATGCCCTATCATATGACAAAAGTATCTGTTCAACTATGTTTATAGCAGCATTGTTTATAATAGCCAGAACCTGGAAACAACCTAGATGCCCTTCAATGGAGGAATGGATGAAGAAAGTGTGGAATATATACATATTAGAGTACTACTCAGTGGTAAAAACAATGACTTCTCGAATTTTGCGTGCAAATGGATGGAAATAGAAAACACTATCCTGAGTGAGGTAACCCAGACCCAAAAAGAGGAACATGGGATGTACTCACTCCTAATTGGTTTCTAGCCATAAATAAAGGACATTGAGCATATAATTTGTGATCCTAGAGAAGCTAAATAAGAAAGTGAACCCAAAGAAAAAACGTATAGTCATTCGCCTGGATAGGGGAAGTAGGCAAGATTGCTGGGCAAAAACTGGGAACTTACAGGTGAGGTGGCATGGGGCTAAGGGGAAATGGGGTGAGAAACGTGAGAAGGGGAGGATGGGAGGAGCTTGGGGAAATGGGATGGTTGGGATGTAGGAAGGGTGGATAGGGGAGCAGCAAAGTATATATCCTAACTAAGGGAGCCATCTTAGGATTGGCAAGATACTTGACTCTAGAGGGGTTCGCAGGTGTCCAGGGAGATGTCCCCAGCTGGTACCTTGGGCAACTGAGGAGAGGGAACCTGAAATGACCCTATCCTATACTGATGAATATCTTGCATATCACCTTAGAACCTTCATCTGGCGATGGATCGAGACAGAGACCCAATTTGGAGCAACGGTCTGAGCTCTTAAGGTCCAAATGAGGAGCAGAAGGAGGGAGAACATGAGCAAGGAAGTCAGGACCATGAGGGGTGCACCCACCCACTGTGACAGTGGAACTGATCTATTGGGAGCCCACCAAGGCCACCTGGACTGGGACTGAATAAGCATGGGTTGAAACTGGACTCTCTGAACATGGCGGACAATGAAGGCTGATGAGAAGCCAAGGACAATGGCACTAGGTTTCGATCCTAATACATGAACTGGTTTTGTGGGAGCCTAGCCTGTTTGGACGCTCACCTTCCTGGACCTAGATAGAAGTGGGAGGACCTTGGTCTTCCCGCGGGGCAGGGAATTTGGACTGCTCTTCAGTATCGAGATGGAGGGGGAATGGAGTGGGGGGAGGAGAAGAGGAGTGGGGATAGGGGGAGGGGAGTGGGGGGAGGGGGCAATATGTGGGAGGAGGGGGAGGGAAATGGGAAACGGGGAGCAGGTGGAAATTTTAATTGAAAATGAATAAAAATAAATTAAAATTTTTTTTTTCTTTAACATGGCCACAGTCACTTATACAGCAGAGCCATAGAGCTGAGTCACAGCATCTGAGATTGTAGGGAACACAACACCTACAAGATTTACTACTTATTTTTTTTTAAAGAATATACTCACCCATGACTTCGAGAAACTAAAAGGATTAAATAACGGCATTAGGGAAATAGGAAAGCTTTCTAAACAATGTTTTGATAGTATAAAAGTTCAATGAATAAGACTTAAAGTATATAGATAAAATGACTTTTTAAGGATCAGAGAGAAAGAAATGTAGAAAATGCAAATGATCAGGAAAAATCAAAGCACTAAAATCTGGTTCTTTTAATGGGTAGGGGAAATTGGTAAATCACTACCCAGAATTTTAGGATAAAAATAAAAAGAATACAAATCACAAAGATAGTGCCATTACTACAAGTTCATTCTATCTATATCTATCTTTCTTTCTATCTATCTATCTATCTATCTATCTATCTATCTATCTATCTATCATCTATCTATATATCTATCGATCATCTATCTATCTATGTATCAATCTATCTATCACCTATCAGGAAATAGACTATTATGAGCAATTTGGATGGATGGTTAAGTCCATTAAAAAAGAATTACAAATATTGCTAAAAGCTTGTCTGCAAGGTCCTTAGCTGTGGAACAGTTTCCTGCCATTTCACTAAGGCTACCAACCCAGAGCAGTGAGTCCCTGACCAGAGGGCAGGCCTCAAGGTCCCCGCCAGGGAAAGCGGGCCCTTGCTGCTGGGGCTGCAGTCTCTGCTGTGATCTGCTGGACCTGCTCTGCCTGCGCCCTACTTCCCTTAGTCCCTGGCTCATTGGGGCATCCAGGAGTTCCTGTGTAGGTGCCGAGAAGTTTCATCGGGACGGGTGAGTGTGTGCTATCCTGCGGCGGACTGTCCAGGTAGAGAGCACAAACACCCCTCCCCCAGCGCCTGCTGCAGGGCTTGCTCTCCTACACACCCGCCCCCACCCCCACCCCCAAACCTGCCTTGTCTGCAAGGTCCTTAGCTGTGGAACAGTTTCCTGCCATTTCACTAAGGCTACCAACCCAGAGCAGTGAGTCCCTGACTAGAGGGCAGGCCTCAAGGTCCCCGCCAGGGAAAGCGGGCCCCTGCTGCTGGGGCTGCAGTCTCTGCTGTGATCTGCTGGACCTGCTCTGCCTGCGCCCTACCTCCATTAGTCCCTGGCTCATTGGGGCATCCAGGAGTTCCTGTGTAGGTGCCAAGAAGTTTCATCGGGACGGGTGAGTGTGTACTATCCTGGGGCGGACGGTCCAGGTAGAGAGCACAAACGCCCCTACACTAAGGCTACCCAACCAGAGCAGCGGGCAGGCCTCAGCAACCCCCCCGAAAGGGAGCGCAGGCACCTCCAGCTTGTACTGCAGTGTCGCCTGTGTTCTACTGGACCCCGCCCGACCCCTTGCATTCGGCCTTCTTTACGCGGGTCATTGGAATACCAGGCATCCATGTTTTGGTGTTGAGGAGTTCACCTGGAAGGGAACGGTTCCCGCCCCTACACTGAGGAGATACACCTAGAGAGTTAGTCACAGCAAAGACTGGTCCAAGACATCAGGCCTCTCCTGGCTCCATTTGAAGGAAAAGATGGGCAGGCGCCAATGCAAGAATTCCCCAAACAACTTGAAAGGCAACGTGACATCACCAGGATCCAGGAATCCCGAAATGAGAAGTCTAAACCCTAATACAGAAGAATTAGAAGAATTCGACTCAAAAGTGAATTTTATGAAAATAATAGAGGACCTTAAACAGGAGGTGAAAAACTGCCACAACCAATTAGAGATTACAAACAAAAAGGTAGAGGAAATGAATAAATATCTCAAAGATACCCAAGAAAACCAAGAGAAACAAGAAAAAGTAATCAAACAGGTAAGGGAAACGGTTCAAGACTTGAAGAACGAAGTGGAAGTAATAAAGAAAACACAAACCGAGGGAAGGATGGAGATGGAAAATTTGAATAAACGAACAGGAACTACAGAGACAAGTACCACCAACAGATTACAAGAGATAGAAGAAAGAATCTCAGACACTGAAGATACCATAGAGAAAATAAACACTCTCATCAAAGAAAACAGCATAACCAACAAATTCTCATCACAAAACATTCAGGAAATCTGGGACACAATAAAAAGACCAAACCTAAGAATAATAGGGATAGAAGAAGGAGAAGAAGTACAGCTCAATGGTCCAGAAAATATATTTAATAAAATTATAGAAGAAAACTTTCCCAACCTTAAGAAAGATATTCCTTTGAAGGTTCAAGAAGCATACAGAACACCAAATCGACTGAATCAAAAAAAAACATCTCCTCGTCATATAATAATCAAAACACAAAACATACAGAATAAAGAAAGAATATTAAGAGCTGCAAAGGAAAAAGGTCAAGTTACCTATAAAGGTAAACCTATCAGACTTACACCTGATTTCTCTATGGAAACCATGAAAGCCAGAAGGTCCTGGATAGATATACTGCAGAAACTACGAGACCATGGATGCAAGCCCAGACTACTATACCCAGCCAAGCTTTCGTTCACTATAAATGGAGAAAACAAAGTTTTCCAGGATAAAAACAAATTTAAACAATACGTAGCCACAAATCCAGCCCTTCAGAAAGTAATTGAAGGAAAATCACAAGCCAAGGAGTCCAACAATGCCCACAATAACTCAGACATCTAAAGACCCTTCACCAGCACAACTTGAAGAAGGGAAACACACAAACTCTACTACCAAAGGAAAGAAAGAAAGAAAGGAAAAATGACCGGAGTTAACAACCACTGGTCATTAATATCACTTAATATCAATGGACTCAACTCACCTATAAAGAGGCACAGGCTAAGAGATTGGATACGAAAACAGGATCCAACATTCTGCTGTTTACAAGAAACACACCTCAACCACAAAGACAGACATCTACTCAGAGTAAAGGGCTGGGAAAAGGTTTATCAAGCAAACGGACCTAAGAAACAAGCAGGTGTGGCCATACTAATTTCTAAGAAAGTTGACTTCAAACTAAAATCAATCAAAAGAGATGGAGATGGACATTTTTTACTCATAACAGGAACAATTCACCAGGATGAAATCTCAATCCTGAATATATATGCCCCTAATAAAAAGCACCCACTTATGTAAAAGAAACGTTACTAAAACTCAAGGCAGTCATCAAACCACACACACTAATAGTAGGAGATTTCAACACTCCTCTCTCACCAATGGACAGGTCAATCAAACAGAAACCTAACAGAGAAATAAGAGGATTAAGGGAGGTAATGAATCAAATGGACTTAACAGACATCTATAGAACATTCCACCCAAATAGGAAAGAATATACCTTCTTCTCTGCAGCTCATGGAACCTTCTCGAAAATAGACCACATACTCGGTAACAAAGCAAACTTACACAGTTACAAAAAAATATCGGTAACCACCTGTGTCTTATCAGATCACCATGGATTAAAGTTAGAATTCAACAACAATGCTATCCCCAGAAAGCCTATGAACTCATGGAAACTGGACAGTCAACTACTGAACCACACCTGGATCAAGGAAGAAATAAAGAAAGAAATTAAAGTCTTTCTTGAATTCAATGAAAACGAAGACTCAACATACTCAAACCTATGGGACACTATGAAAGCAGTGCTAAGAGGAAAATTCATAGCATTAAGTGCCCACTTAAAGAAAACGGAGAAAGCACACATTGGAGACTTAATAGCCCACCTGAAAGCTTTAGAAAAAAAAGAAGCAGACTCACCTAGGAGAAGTAGAAGACTGGAAATAATCAAATTGAGGGCTGAAATCAACAAAATAGAAACACAGAAAACAATCCAAAGAATCAATGAAACAAAAAGCTGGTTCATGGAGAAAATCAATAAGATTGATAAACCCCTATCCAAACTAATCAAACGGCGGAGAGAGAATACGCAAATTAACAAAATCAGAAACGAAAAGGGAGACATAACCACAGACTCAGAGGAAATTCAGAGAATCATTAGATCTTACTACAAAAATCTGTATGCCACAAAATTGGAAAATGTTATAGAAATGGACACTTTTTTAGATAAGTACCATATACCAAAGTTAAACCAGGACCAGGTGAACAATCTAAATAGACCTGTTAGTCGCGAAGAATTAGAAGTGGTTATAAAAAACCTCCCCACCAAAAAAAGCCCAGGTCCAGATGGCTTCAATGCAGAATTCTACCAGAACTTCCAAGAAGACCTAATACCTATACTCCTTAATGTATTTCACAATATTGAAACAGAGAAGTCATTGCCAAATTCCTTTTATGAAGCTGAAGTTACTCTGATACCAAAACCACACAAAGACACAACCAAGAAAGAGAACTACAGGCCAATCTCACTCATGAACATCGACGCAAAAATACTCAATAAAATACTGGCAAACCGAATCCAAGAACACATCAGAAAAATTATCCATTATGATCAAGTAGGCTTCATCCCAGAGATGCAGGGCTGGTTCAACATACGAAAATCTATCAATGTAATCCATCATATAAATAAACTGAAAGAAAAAAACCATATGATCATTTCATTAGATGCTGAAAAAACATTTGACAAAATTCAACATCCCTTTATGATAAAGGTCTTAGAGAGATTAGGAATACAATGGTCGTTCCTAAATATAATAAAAGCTATTTATAGCAAGCCGTCAGCTAACATCAAATTAAATGGAGAGAAACTCAAAGCTATTCCACTAAAATCAGGAACACGACAAGGTTGTCCACTCTCTCCATACCTCTTTAATATAGTGCTTGAAATTCTAGCAATAGCAATAAGACAACATAAGGGGATCAAAGGGATTCAAATCGGAAAGGAAGAAGTTAAACTTTCATTATTTGCAGACGATATGATAGTGTACATAAGCGACCCCAAAAACTCCAGCAAAGAACTCCTTCAGCTGATAAACACCTTTAGTAGCGTTGCAGGATACAAGATCAATTCCAAAAAATCAGTTGCCCTCCTATACACAAAGGATAAGGAAGCAGAGATGGAAATCAGAGAAGCATCACCCTTCACGATAGCCACAAATAGCATAAAATATCTTGGGGTAACCCTAACCAAGGAAGTAAAGGATCTATTTGACAAGAACTTTAAGTCAATGAAGAAAGAAATTGAGGAGGATACCAGAAAATGGAAGGATCTCCCTTGCTCTTGGATAGGGAGGATCAACATAGTAAAAATGGCAATTCTACCAAGGGCAATTTATAGATTCAATGCAATCCCCATTAAAATCCCATCAAAATTCTTCACAGATATTGAGAGGACAATAATCAACTTTATATGGAGAAACAAAAAACCCAGGATAGCCAAAACAATCTTATATAATAAAGGATCGTCTGGAGGCATTACCATCCCTGACCTCAAACTCTATTACAGAGCCTCAGTATTGAAAACGGTTTGGTATTGGCATAAAAACAGAGAAGTCGACCAATGGAACCGAGTAGAAGACCCTGATTTTAACCCACAAACCTATGAACACCTAATTTTTGATAAAGGAGCTAAAAGTATTCAATGGAAAAAAGAGAGCATCTTCAACAAATGGTGCTGGCAGAACTGGTTGTCAACGTGTAGAAGAATGAAAATAGATCCATATCTATCACCATGCACAAAACTCAAGTCCAAATGGATTAAAGACCTCAATATTAGTCTGAACACACTGAACCTGATAAAAGAAAAAGTTGGAAGTACTCTACAACATATGGGTACAGGAGATCACTTCCTACGTTTATCCCCAGCAGCACAGACATTAAGGGCAACATTGAATAAATGGGACCTCCTGAAACTGAGTAGCTTCTGTAAAGCAAAGGACACTGTCACTAAGACAAAAAGGCAACCCACTGACTGGGAGAAGATCTTCACCAACCCTGCAACAGACAAAGGTCTGATCACCAAAATATATCAAGAACTCAAGAAACTAAACTTTAAAATGCTAATGAACCCAATAAAAAAATGGGGCACTGATCTGAACAGAGAATTCTCAACAGAAGAAATTCAAATGGCCAAAAGACACCTAAGGTCATGCTCAACCTCCTTAGCGATAAGGGAAATGCAAATTAAAACAACTTTGAGATACCATCTTACACCTGTCAGAATGGCTAAAATCAAGAACACCAATGATAGCCTTTGCTGGAGAGGTTGTGGAGAAAGAGGCACACTCATTCATTGCTGGTGGGAATGCAAACTTGTGCAACCACTTTGGAAATCAGTGTGGCGATTTCTCAGGAAATTTGGGATCAACCTACCCCAAGATCCAGTAATACCACTATTGGGAATATACCCAAGAGATGCCACATCAAATGACAAAAGTATCTGTTCAACTATGTTCATAGCAGCATTGTTTGTAATAGCCAAAACCTGGAAACAACCTAGATGCCCTTCAATGGAGGAATGGATGAAGAAAGTGTGGAATATATACATATTAGAGTACTACTCAGCAGTAAAAAACAATGACTTCTCGAATTTTGCGTGCAAATGGATGGAAATAGAAAACACTATCCTGAGTGAGGTATCCCAGACTCAAAAAGAGGAACATGGGATGTACTCACTCATAATCGGTTTCTAGCCATAAAATAAAAGACATTAAGCATATAATGTGTGATCCTATAGAAGCTAAATAAGAAAATGAACCCAAAGAAAATCATATAGTCATCCGCATGGAGAGGGGGAAGTAGACAAGATTCCAGGGCAAAAACTGGGAACTTGCGGGTGAGGTGGCATGGGGCAAAGGGGAAATGGGATGAGAAATATGAGAAGGGGAGGATGGGAGGAGCTCGGAGGATTGGGATGGTTGGGATATAGGAAGGATGGATACGGGAGCAGCGAAGTATATATCCTATCTAAGGGAGCCATCTTAGGGTTGGCAAGAGACTTGACTCTTGAGGGGTTCGCAGGTGTCCAGGAATATGTCCCCAGCTGGTACCTTGGGCAACTAAGGAGAGGGAACCTGAAATGACCCTATCCTATACTGATGAATATCTTGCATATCACCTTAGAACCTTCATCTGGCGATGGATCGAGGTAGAGACAGAGTCTCAATTTGGAGCAACGGTCTGAGCTCTTAAGGTCCAAATGAGGAGCAGAAGGAGGGAGAACATGAGCAAAAAATCAGGACCACGAGGGATGCACCCACCCACTGTGACAGTGGAACTGATTTATTGGGAGCCCACCAAGGCCAGCTGGTCTGGGACTGAATAAGCATGGGTTGATTCCGGACTCTCTGAGCATGGCGGTCAATGAAGACTGATGAGAAGCCAAGGACAATGGCACTAGGTTTCGATCCTAATACATGAACTGGCTTTGTGGGAGCTTAGCCTGTTTGGACGCTCACCTTTCTGGACGTAGATAGAAGGACCTTGGTCTTCCCGCAGGGCAGGGAATTTGGACTGCTCTTCAGTATCGAGAGGGAGGGGGAATGGAGTGGGGGGAGGAGAAGAGGAGTGGGGATAGGGGGAGGGAAGTGGGGGGAGGGCAATATTTGGGAGGAGGGGAGGGAAATGGGAAATGGGGAGCAGGTGGAAATTTTAATTAAAAAAGAATAAAAATAAATAAATAAGTAAAAAAAATATTGCTAAAAGATGCAAATTATAAAACACACTGTCTAGCAAAAACACCTCAAATTTATTTCAGGAAGTCCTTAAAACTGATCAGATGTACAGGATTCTCCACCACCAGGAATTAATAAACAGTAAAAGATACATGAGAGTGACTCTCAGAAAAACAGAACTCTGGAGAAGACTCTCAAGCCCAGCAACACGGAAGAAGCAGAGATGAGATAAAGCACTTAGAAGGAGATATTGCTGCTGTTCTTAAATAACTCCTCACCTGTGTTCCTGTAAGTAACCTCAGCAAAGCTCATTAGCTCACCAAGTTGGATTTTGGAGATAGTCATCCCTTGACCTGTCTTTGCCTACCTGTCTTGGGTAAGTAAACATGTTAGTGTTGTGTCTCTCCAGGAAAAGTCTATCATCCAACACTATGCATGGAATCTTAATAATTTACTAGCAGAGTCTTTCAAATATTCAACCAGTTAGTAGAATCTATTATCAATTTTTCAAAAAATTGAAAAGGAAGTATTATATACCAACTTATTGTATGAGGCTAGCATTATCATGATACCAAAGGCACATGAAAATAAATCAAGAAAATAATAAATTAAAATTACATAATCAGATAGATTAAAAAGTATAAAAATAAAAATCTCAATTATTCACATAATTGTCTTGACATAATTCTACTAGCAAATTCCAAAAAAGTAGACAAGGTAACAATAAATTAATATTGAGTAGGATTTATCTCAGAACATCATCATCATCATCATCATCATTTATGCCCCAGCAATGCTTAAACATGCATGGGCAGCCCACTTATGGTGGTTCTCAGTTGTTCCTATCCTGGGAAGTCCAGGATGCTTGTGTTATTGTCACACACAGTCTTCCTTTATGCTGTATATCCAGTATTTTTTTGGGTCTTCCTCTTTGTCTTACCCTATGCACTCTTCCAAGCAGTGCTATCTTTGGGTATCTGTCGTTGTTCATTATCATAACATGGCCGATGTATATCAGGCGCCATTGCCAACTTCTGTAGTTTACTTCCTTCTGTAGATGGAGATGATTCTTAATGTCATCACTGTGTAGCCTTCCTCTTTGTGTGATGCCTAGAATACTTCTGAAACATGCCATCTTAAACACATTCAGCCACTGTTCTGAGGAGTGTTTCCACCAGGTTTCAGAGTTGTAAAGAAGGTAACTCAGGGCAAGTGTCTCATACACTTATAATTTTCTCATATATCTTAGAACATAAGGTTGGTTTAATATTTTTAAATTAACCAAAAGGATTCCTCATATTAGTAGACAAAAATAAGTAGGTTTGTGTTCATCTTGAAGTTGGAGATATAGCATACAATTATTTCATTAAACATAACATGTTCTCCTTTTGAAAACTCTCAGTAAGCTACTGGAATATAAAGGTACTTCCTAAATGGATATTGGGCATTTTAAAACATATCCACACTAACATCATATTATTGGTGAAAATAAAAGCTCTCTAGAAAACCCCATGTGTCAGGAATGGGTTACATCTAATTGAGTTGCTAGCCAAAGGAGCCCCCATTGAACCCCTCCAAACCCAGGCTATTGCCAAGGCTACTTATTGCTCTCCAGAACTGATTTTAAATCCCTATGTGAGAAGATAACACCTACATAACTCTATCAGCAAAGAAGTTGAGCTAGTGCCTATTTGAGCCTTCACCTCTATAACTAGTGTTCATGGTACTGAAAAATATGCTACCAGAGAAGAAGGTAAGCACCAACTTTGCTCCAAACCCTGTGATCTGACCTGACCAAAAGATATGCTGGTACAACAGTGGCAACAAAGTTTATGGGAATAACCAGCCACAGTCTGATCATATTTAAGGTTTCCCCTATGATAAAGAATGCATGTGTGACATTGCTCACGTGTTCAAGAACATGAGACCAGATTGGTCAGGTACATAGAGGAAAACCAAATACTATTGTTCTGCTTAAGAAACATAGCAATGTAATTACTACTAATGCTAATAAGTTGTCCTCTGGCAGCGTCTCTGATGGGAACTAATACAGAGACCTACAACTGGACAATGTGTAAAATCTTGGAACACGGAGTTCAAAATGGAGTATCCTCATAGAGTCTCTCCCCTCAGGACTCAGATAACTCTATGGAAGAAAAGGTGGAAAGATTGTCAGCATCTGAGGAGATGGAAGACTCCAAGGAAATAGCCTTCCCCACAGAACAGGACTGAGGCACACATGAACCTACAAGGATGGTGACAAGATGCTCAGGTCCAAGCCAGATGGATTCCTAACACTGAAAGAGAAGTAGACACAAACCCTTATGCCTAACTCAGAAACTATCCCCAACTGACAATTGCTCACAGAGGAAAAATGAGTTTTTTCCAGTGGAATCTCACTGGGTATGCAAACCCACATGTAAGGCTGGCCTCATATCCAGCAGTAGAGATGGCCAATGAAAAACAAATTCAATGGTATTTTTGGATACTTTTTTTGTCTCATACTTTGGAAACTTGTTTATTTCACTTGTATTTTGTATACTATAGTTTCTGGTATCTTGTTTTTATGGGTTTTATGTATGCTTGAGCATGTATGTCTCTTTGTGTTTTTGTACTGTTTTTCTTTATTTGATTCTGATTCATTTGCTTTTTTATTTGCCTGTTCATTTTATAAGGAGAGGGAGAAGTTGTGGAGTTAGATGGGTAGAATGTGGGGGAGGGTCTGGGAGAAAAAGAGGTAGGGAAAACTTATCAGAATATATTGTATACAATTTCTTTAACTAAATATGTTCTCTACTATAATATTTGGTTGTCTATTACCCCTACTTTACCAAAAACTTCACTAGAAATTTTTGCCATCATGTTAAGGTAAGGAAATGAAATGAAGTACAATCTTGATCTTTTAATCTTATTATGGGTAGTAAGTGGTGCCACCAGTGTACAGAGAGGTTGTGAAACCCATGTGACCATAGCTTGCTTTTGTTGGGCCAAAAATTATCTCAGGGCCTGTACCTCAAGGCCTATAGGACAGAAAAAAGCCTGGCTCGAGTTCAGGGCATATACTTCAAGGCCTGTAGGACAGAGAGAAGCCTGGCTTGAGTTTGAGTGAGGATGAGACAGCAAAAACTACATAGATGACCCTCCAGCCAGAGGGAGGGCTTGGCTGCCTCTCATTGGCTGAAGGTACCCTTACATCACAGGATGTCGCTTACCCTTTATACCCGGACATTCACAGTAATAAACTGAGTTCCTGCTTTGACTCAACTCCCTATTGCATCTGATTGTCCTGTGTCTTGAGGCTGGATTGTCCTACATAGTGGGGCTTCAGGAATGGGCAGGTAGTGTACTCACCTTTCCCTAGGGAATAAGGAGGTTCAAGGAAGCCTAGCACCTTTCTCTAAAGATTTATTTTTGATTTATGTGTATGTATATGCACCATATTTGCACCTGCCCTTATGAGGAGGAGTGTTGGCAAAAGAAGAAGCCAGATCCCCTAAAATTGGAGTAACTGACATGTATGAACTACCACATGGTTAGTGGGAAGCAAACCAAGGTCCTCTGAAGGGCAATCTGCACTCTGAACCATGGAGCCATCTCTCCAACCCCAAGTATCTCATCTCTGTAAATGACAAACTTCTCTCATCCTGCCTTTTCTTCCTCCTGGCACATATTCACACTAAATCTTTCCCATTCCCAAATCTTCTCCCAGTAACTTTTATTCTGTAGAAGCAATTTTTGTATGTCCACGTTTCAAAAAGTTCTGTGTAGCTTCCTCAATAGGATTTGTTTGAGATAAGCAATAGCTCAGCTAGGGCCATATTTAAGTAGACAGAGAGAAATCCCAAGTGTGCCTTTATTACTCAGTTGTGATATGTGAATCAATGGCTGTATGAACTCATTTTTTTTTTTTTTGCAACCTAATCACTGGCTTGTTGAAGTGGATCGTATTCCTATTGCATTAGATAGTGAGAGTGTCTACAACCTACTGATTTGGTGAAATGAAAGATGCATGAGCTGGCTGTTTGGAGCCCATTCTCTAAAGTGGGATGCCCTGTTCAGCCTTGATGCAGGGGGGGGGGGGCATGGTCCTACCTCAACCTAATGTTCCAGGCTTTGTTGACTCCCCATGGGAATCCTTACACTTTGAGAAGTGAATGGGGAGAGTGGGCTGGGGAAGGGAGGGGGTGTAAAAGGAGGGGGAAAGGGGAACCATGGTTTGTATGTAAAATGAATTTTAAAAAGGAAAAAAAAAAAAAGAACAGGTTGTTCTTTTAGCTTTTCAGTTTCACTTTCTTCTCTTCTTTCCTCTTTAGGACTTACTTAAGAGTCAAATCATAGAGAAAGAACTTCATTAGAGCCACGTTCAATCATATTGGGAAAGTTGGTGTGCTCAGTGTGTATACCCCGAAGGTTACTACTTTGTGTGTGTTTCAAGTTTATAAAGACTTATAGTACACAGAAAGACAATGCTATATTTTAAGACTTTCTTGTAAAATAGTGCCTAGAAGAATTTTCTCACATTGTAAAAGTCTTATGTTTTTAATATATTGTGTTTCAAAACATTTAGATACAGAACACAAGAGATAAAAGCCAGGTAGAGTTTTATAGGCCAGACATGAGTCTCGTTAACTTTCCCTCTGTGTATATTAATCACTTTTGCTGCATAAATTATTTTAGAAAGAGCAAACTTATATGCATGTATATGTTTGCATATTTTATAAGGTGTTTATTGGAGTCTATATTTGAGAAAAGTATATAGAATCTCATATAAACATACTAATTGTTTTATGTTTTTGATTATTTCTATTATTTATAAAGTGTTCTGATTGAAAGTGATGGTAATTCTAATATCAACATCATACATCTTAGTGTTTCTCTAATTGCTTATTTAGGAAAAATTCTTTCTTCATTTAATTAAAAATATTAAATCATTTCCCCATTCTCATCTGCCTTCTAATTCTCCCATATTTGAGCTCTCATCCCAAATTCATGGCCTTCTTGTCTTTCTTGGCTGCATGAGTATGTTTCTAGGGCTGATTGCTTGCTATTAGATAGCTAGTCAGGGGACTGATCCCAGGGGACACTAATTATTCTTCTCTCAACAGTTGTTAATTGCTTGTAGCTCTTCATCTGGGTGAGTGGATAGGGCATGGGATTTCCTCCCCCTGTGCTGGGACAGAAACTGGTGTTGGCATTGTTTAGGTTCCATTTAGTTAGCCACATCATTGAGACTTTGTAGGTGTAGCTCAGTTAAATTTCTCCACAGGAAATTCCTAGGTCATATTCCAGAAATAGACTTAAACAGATTTTAAATCATTTTCGTTTATTTTTAAGATTGCATTTTAATTACATTTTCCCCTTTCCTCTCTCTAAAAGTCTCCAATATACTCCTCTCTACTCTTCTCCAAATTCATGGCATCTTTTTTCATTAATTGTTATTCCATGCATGTATGTACGTGTGTTTATATAAATGTAGCCTGGTGAGTCTATATAATGTTACTTGTATGTGTGCTTTTAAGACTGAACCTTTTGCCAGACAGCCAGTTAGTGTTCTCTTCCCTAGGGAGGCCCACCTCTTCGGCTCCAGCTTTACTCGGTTGCCTGCAGTCTTTTGTGTAGGGTTGAGGCCTCCTGAGTTTTCCCCATTCAGCGTGCATATTCGTTGGTGTGACCCTTGTTAATCTCACAATTGGCTAGTCATACTGGTAAAGTCTTACAGATGAAGCTTCTGATGCTACTGGGAGATACAATCTCACAGCAAAGTCCATGATCTTCTGGCATTATAGTCTTTCTTCCCCTCTTCTGCAATGTTCCTTTAGGTATAGGCATGTTTTATAGATGTATCTATTGGGATTGGCTTCACAACTCTCCTTATTAGTTTTCTGTAGTGGTTTCTCTCTCTCTCTTACAAAGAGAAGTTTCCTTGATGAGGGATGAAAACCACTCATCTGTGGTTATAAGGACAGATATCTATACATTGTTTTCAGGGATTATGCTAGCTTATTGAATTAATGGTTATAGATTATCCTTTAATAGCCATAATCTCACTATCACTGATTAGTTAGCTGGGTTACCAGTATCATGCATGGTCTTCTGCTTGTTGAGTGGCTCCAACTTCCAATTAGAAAGCTGTTGATTACTGCCAAGGTATATGTACCACTATTGCCACCCATAGAGTAATCAATCGTGCCATGCTAACCATTGATGTGGTTCATAGGAGCTATAGATGTGTAGGACTGTTGGTTGCTTCCTTTCTTTGGATACTTACATGGCTCCTTCTGGTACCATGAAAGCTAGTCCTCAGGTCAGTTCTAACTCAAGGTCCTATAGTCCCTGTTTCTGAAGTGCATTTTGTCTTCAGCAATAGGAACTTATTCTTGACTTCTGGGCAGTGTATGTTTAAGCATCTTAAACTGCCTCTCTGTGTATATAATTTTAAATTATCACTAAGAGTGTCTAAAAAGGCCTCTTGGGAGGACTCATAAATCTGGGGTTTATACTTTTGTCTTTTGAATGCATGTCAATTTTTTTTAGCTAGAAATGTGGTCTCATTTCAAATGGTTTTCACTTGAATACTACTGGGATTTATCTTTTGGTTCATAAAATTGGTGTGGTTTACATTACATGGATGTTTTTCTCTATAAAAATGTTTGTTTAATCTATCCCTTGTCTTCTGATTTTAATAGCTATTTGTCTCAGATACTGATAGCTCAAATGCTTTTCCTTTGCATGTTAGTTTAGTTTTAAAAATGAACCACAGTATATCATCACAATTTTCTTCCTCCAATGTACGCTTCATAAAAATTTTAGCAGTCACAACTATTAATAAAGCTAAAACACAAAGTCTCTGAAACAGAAAAGTTTTCTCTTGCTTCCTCTAAGTTGTCCCCTTTGATGAAGAGAGGAGTAGTATTATTTAATTGTTGTCTGTTAAATTTTTAAAACAGTGCAGGAGTGTTTCAAAATTTCTGCACCATTTTGTGTTACTCTCAGCAATATATGAGAGTTCCAGCTGCTCTACTCCTCACCAACACTTTTAACATAATTCCACTTTGTTTTGGATATTCTGGTCGATGTATAGAATAGCATAAAATTTTATTTGTACTTCCCAGATACCAACTGTTAACTCTTTTCCTGATAGTCACTCACTTACTTTTTTTCATGAAGGATATGTTCAATTCATGTCTTTGCCTATACATGTACATGAGCACACACTTGACTTGTTTTTATAATATTGACAGTACTTCTATATTCTGTATAAGAATCAGATATACTTAACAAGTATTCTAGTCTGTGACAGAGTTTTCATTTTCTTTTTAATCAATTGTTTACTACCACAATTAAAATATACAGAATGACTACTACCCATAGAAATTCTTTCTTGTTCTTCAAATCAAAAAGCAACACATTGGAAAAATGATAAGAGGCTCCCCGAGTATCAGTAGTTTACCCTGAGGCAATACCTGGTTACAGAACCCAACCACCACCCAAGGACAGAACATTCAAAGGAAATGCCTAACATTCCAACCACTGTAGATAGGGTCACCTGCCAGCACGCATTCACCAGGACACCCCTAGACCAATGTCAGTCAATCAGGAGTCCTAAACTTCAGAGACTCCTCATCCCCACCTTTACTACTGTAAAAAACCAATTTTAATTTAGCTTAGGGCTCTCCAGTTATTCCAATATGTTAGACATATGGAGAGACCAAGTTTGCAAACTTGATTAAAATTAAGGCTCTTTGCTTTTATGTATGGTTTCCTTGTTGGCTTTAGTGGGGACTGTGCCGATTTGGGCATAACAAAAACCCCCAACCCGTTTACAATAAAGAGCTTTTACATTAGAATCTTTTGGAGTCTTGCCTTCACATCTCCTCAACGACTGCCCTTGGGAAACAGAGATCACACAACAGGCAGCAGCAACAATCCCAAAACTGGCGCATAGTGTGGATGGACCTTTTCCTTTTGCTCACTTTTTGGTCCTACCTGCTGCTGTCCCTGTCCCGACTCTCCCTCGACTCTTGAGTTCACCCTCTTTGGATGATTTTGGTGAGTTCACCCCTATTTTTATTTTCTAAGTTTTTGGTGAGTTGGGGCTTTCTTTCTTATACCTACATTTTCTTTTCTTTCCCGTTTGTCTTTATGGTTTAGGAACTCTCCATTGTGACTTGGTTAGTTCCAGTACCTCCACATGAGAGCTGAATGTTCAGTAGATAGAATCAATAAACGATCCTTTGACTGGTCGTTTTTGCCCAGAGACACTGTGAGCATTAGGTTGCTGTCTAACAAACTGCAGAAGTCCCTCACTACAAGCAGCACACCCGGACGGCCTAGAGCAACTGACGTCTTTTGCCCGGGGTCACTCTTCAGGATTAGCTGAGGTTCTCTTGCCTTATTGAAAGTCCTGACCACTCTTGTGGACTTTTGAACCTTTATCTCTGATTCTCTTTGTTAAAAATCCAATAGTTTAGAGCCATCAGGGCAGTGGCCAGTCTAGTAATTCACAGAAAGGCTTTGGCTGTTTGGCTGTTTGTCTGTGGTTGATCCCCTTTCCCTTCCCGGACTCCTCAGAGGGCAATTACTTCCCCTAGCATGGAGAACAGGGACCGGGATAGAGTTGTTGCCTCTCACCCTGGGTATTCTGACTGCTTTCTTCTTTGCTGCTCCTCACAGGATCTTCCTGGGGTCCACCATGAATGGTGCCCCAACTCCAGCATATAGGGTCTTCCCTTCCAGACCAGTGCTGCCACCACCCTCCTCCCCCAAGTTGGTAAGAGAGCTGTGAGTCCCATGTGAGAGGGGCTGCCCTGAATCTTGCCTGCTGTTTTCACCTTTACCTGGCTCCCCACCCACAATATGCAGAGTCTGGAGCAGAAGCTGCCTTTTCTGGCCGTTTTTCTGAGCTATTCCTAAGCACGTTGAAGCTGGGATGAAACGGGCCTTGGGTTCACTCTCCCCACCTGTCTTGGCCCCATCCGAGCCCTGGTGTTGAGATTGCACCACCACATGACTTGCCACTTGAACGCTGCAGGGTGGGCGGGTCCCTAGCTGTGTTGGGCCCATCTCCATCTTCTGAGGACCTAACTGCCCCCTTCCTTCCTCAGTCTCTTCCTTCTCTACAACATTCTGGAGGCTGAAGCTCAAGAAACACTTTTCCCTGCATTCTGTGGGTCCCTCAGTCAGAGGTTCTATACGAGGCATCCTGTACTGGAGAGGGGCCATTGATTTTTCTTCCAAAGCTGATTTTCTGGAGACCACATCAGGCCCTCCAGTCCTACGTGGAAACAGCAACTCCAACTTCTCTGGTGGTGCTGGGACAGTTGGTAGGGGATTGGCTAGTGATGACACATCTCCTGGGGAGAGATGGACTCCCCACTTTGAGAGGCTGAGACAGAATCGTGGGGGGAGAGGGGACGCTTGAAAGACCCAGCAGGAACGGTACAGAGAGAACAGCTGTTCAGTTTTATGGGGTCTAAAGAAGTTACCCCTGACCCAGAAGGAGTAGGTTGTGGAGGAGGGGCAGCTGGACTGACCTTAGTGGGAGGAGGGCAGCCTCAGTGGCAGAAGTAACTCTTACTAGTCTGAAATGAAGGAGGAGGGGAAAGTCTCTTGGAGTTCTTCGTACCACCCAAGACATTCCATCCCCAACACATTGTTACCTGCTCTACTATCACTGATGTCTGCACAGCCACAGCTCTAGAGATGCCTGACAGGGAGAACACATTGGTGGTTAAGGTAGAAGGCCCTTCAGAGTACATTCTGGAGACAACAGATGCACTTCATGTGAAGGCCTGGGGTTTGACATTCAGGAGCGCCTAAGTCCGGGACTCTGCCCTGCTATCTGCTTCCATTCCATGAACCTTCTCCTGGCACTTGGGACTTCCTTCCTCACAAAGGATAACACAGACAGCCAGGGGCCACCTGCCTGAATCATTCAGAAAGTCTGCCCAGCCAGGATCTGCTTTGGGACCCAGAGAGAGTAATGAATGCCTGTTACAAGGGGCTTACGGGAGCTTTTCCAACCTGCCATCAGCATCTAGTATGGGAGGTCCTTCTGTCTGTGTGTTGATTTATTGGTTAATGAATAAAGAAAACTGGCTTGGCCTATAGCATAGGAGGTAGAAGGCGGAGTTAGAGAGAAGCCATGGAGCTGCCAGAGACAGACATCCTGAAACGACCTCGTGGTAATGCACAGATTACTAGAAATGGGTTAAATTAATATGTAACAGTTAGCCAATAAGAAGCTTGAGCTAAGGGGTTAAGCAGTGTTTTAATTAATATAGTTTCTGTGTTATTATTTTGGGTCTAAGCTAGCTGGGCAGCTGGGAACCAACAAGCGACCCTTCCCCCAACAACCATCCTTCTCTTCTAGTTCTGCCTCCATTGCTGCCTCCCACTTTGACTCACTGGAACTTCTTTCTCCGGAATTGCTCCCTTGCATTCCCACTGAGGAGGGGCCCCTAGCAGGGACAGTTCATCTCAGCTCCCTCCCCTCTCCTGGACACTCCAGAAGCAACCACAGTGTCGTTCAAGTTCCAGGGAGAGTCAGAGGGTGCTGTGGGACATCAGCCCCTCTCAGGATAGCCTTGGTTACATGGCATGTTCTCTTGAATCAAGGCTGCCCAGTTAGTGCTGGAAGGAGACATTGGCTCCCATGGTATCTTCCTGGTACATCTCCCTGGAAATAATAACACAGAAACTGTATTCATGTAAACACTGCCTGGCCCATTATTTCTAGCCTCATATTGGCTAACTCTCACATTTTAATTAACCCATTTCTAATAATCTGTAGTCACCACGAGGTCATGGCTTACCAGGAAGATTTTAACCTACTTCCATCTCTGGCCGGAGCTTCATGGCGTCTGCCTGACTGATTTCTCCCAGCATTCTGTTCAGTCTTCTCCACCTATCTAAGTTGCTGTCCTATCAAAAGGCCAAGGCAATTTCTTTATTAACCAATTAAAGTAACACATAGACAGAAGATCCTCCCACATCAATGGACCATGCAGCTTCAAATCCATTACAATTGGTACTCCATGTTGAAGGCAGTTCTTGACCCCTCAGTTTTCCTCCAATGGCATTTTGCTTATGAGGATTCAGCAGAGACCCAAGCCTGTACAAACTTGCAATTTGGAGTTACTATTACCCTCAATTATGCTTACTGGCTATGGGTAATACACAAATACTGTCTCATAATCCATGATTGGCCTATATGCCTGTTTTCAACAAATATCTAACCTAGCCTTCAAGGCTCTCAACCTTTGTATGCACCAGGACAGTACAGGCTATTTTTGCAGTCTTGTCTAGCAGGCTGTGGAACCAATTCTTAAATTTTTGACCCATGTCATCAATGTTAAAAAGTGCATCCCATCTGTCTCTACCAAGGATATCCTTATTACACAGCTAACCTGGTTGGTGATCAACACCATTACCTGTAATGTCATTGCACCTGTTAGAAATGAGTATTTTCATAAGTCGGTCTTGGTTACCCATGATATTGTCTCACAAAGTGGTTCCATTTCTGCACTTATGGCTTCTATCGATGCCTTGGTCATTGACAAACTTGACAAGGGTGATAATTCTTCCCCATCAGGTCATACTTGCTGGGGATGTGGACAGTCTGGCCACTTACATAGGGATTGTCCCAGTGCTCGTCCGAAGACCTAATGCTCTAAATGCCAAAAGGGCTGTCATTCAGCAGGAGGCTGGAGAAGCACCCAGTGGGTCCTGATTTGAATGATAGACTAGACAATGGCTTCACAATCCTGGTGCATGAAGGTAAGTGGTGTGCATTGGTTTGCAATGGTTAAGGTGAACGTGTTCTCATCCACTAGGCAGATCTCTTTGATTTCAGAAGCACAGTACATGTCATTTAAAATGACGGATTGCTCCAGTAGTTTTGTTCTCTCTGATGAGGTTACTTGAACACAGTAGAACCAACCTTAATAGATAATTTGGCATCTCTGTGAGCTAGCTGGAGAATGTTGTGGAACACCTTTGGGTGCTCTTCCAGGGCCAAGGTGGCAACATGAACTTTCTGTTGATCATGCTTTATGTGCTCAGCCAGTTTCCCAGGACAGTCTATGAAAACAAGCCATTTGCAGCCCTTCACGCCAGTCAGTAGCCATTCATGGTACTTGGTGCACTCCCTGACCCAGGAGTTACAGTTAAAGATATAGAATGCAGAGACATTGTAGTAAGCAAATCCAGGAAGAACAACAAACCACCTAGAGAGGAAGTCTGGTTTAAAGGGATTGCTAGGTCCAATATGGGCACACTGGATAATCATTTCCCCCAGGAGAGATGACTTTCTGCCCACCTCCTTTTAAAATTAAGTCATACCATCAAAAAAAAAATGCCATCCTCCAGGCAACTATAGCTTTTACAGGTGGCAATAAAACTAATTTTGGGTTAATAATAATGGGAGCTAATCATCAGGAAAGGGCCTATACCCAACCAAATCCTGGATCAGTACAACTAGGGGAGGTATTGGTGGTCCTTAAGGTATTGAAAATGACACAATCAGAACCTGTAAATATTTTTTCAGATAGCTGTTATGTCACACAAGCATACAAAATACTATCTTTTGCAAAATTAAAGTACCAAAAGGATTCCATCTCTAAAATGAAGCAAACTGTTCATGACTTATTACAGTCCATAGGATACTCCTGGCATATATCCTACGCCAGGTCTCATACAGAGCTGCCAGAAATGCTAGCAACAGGCAATCACAGAGTAGACCACCTAATTATGACTATGACACTTAGTGTCCTTGACTTTGCAGGAACGGGCTAGGCTCTTCCATCAGCAATTTCATTTGTTTCTTAAAATTTTACACAAGTTGTCTCCTGCCCAGATCACCAAATCAGGAGGACATGATCTGCCCCATTGAAAAAAGTTAGGAGAAACCGCCATAGTTATCTAAGCAGATAGACTACTAAAACAGAAATCTACGCACTCCCAGAATTACTCCAGGAATGCAGGCTCTCCTCTTCCATTTCATCAAAGAGGAGGATTCTGGGAAGAAGGAAACCCATTCTTCCCACTCCTGCCCAGATCACCAAAGAAGCAGGATGTAACCTGCCACGCTGAAAAAGCTCAGCCTGTTTGGGTGCTGGGACAGGGTGCTGAGGGCAAAGGGGCCAGCGGGAATTGCTTTGCTTCAATAGCCTGTCTGCAGCAAGGTAGGCCCTATCTTAGCAAGGTTTCTGGCCACCAAAGGAAAGGATCCTGTGCTGGGGGACCCATCAGAGTGGTTGGTAAGTGTGCTCTTGACCGACTGCAAGAGCCCTGGAACAGAGCAGGGACACTCCCTGACCCCCTTCACTCCCTGGTCATTCAGCAGGGGCTGCTCCCCTCTGCTGGGGACTCTCTCTCCCTAACCCATCCCAGTTTGCACCCAGGAACCTCCTCCCTTCTTCCTCTCTTTTGCGGGGCCATGGGATCCGCCAGCTTAGCCTATTTGGGTGCTGGGACGGGGTGCTGAGGGCAAAGGGGCAGGCAGGAATTGTTTTGCTTCAATAGCCTGTCAGCAGCAAGGTAGGCCTTTCGTTAACGAGGTTCCTGGCCACCAAGGGAACCTGATCCTATTCCATAAGAACCATTGGATAGCATTTGAAGGAAGAGATGGGCAGACGCCAAGGCAAGAATTCCTCCACCAAGCTGAAAAACAAATGAAAACATCAGAACCCAGTGATCGGACAACAGAAGGTCTTGAACACCCTAATCCAGAAGAATGGGAAAAAATTGACATTATGAAAGCAATAGAGTCCCTTAAACAGCATGTAAAAAAACGCCCTTATAGAAATGGATGAGAAGTATAACAAAAAGTTTGAAGAAATGAATAAATACGTAAAGGATACCCTGGGAAACCAAGAAAAGACAATCAAACAGGTAATGGAAACAGTTCAACAATTGAAAACTGAAATGGAGGCAAGGAAGAAAACACAAACTGAGGGCCGACTGGATATGGAAAATCTAGGGCAACGAACAGAGACTATAGAAACTAGCATAACTAATAGAATACAAGATATAGAAGAAAGAATGTCAGACTCTGAAGACACTATTGAGAAAATAAACTCACTGATCAAAACAACAGCAAATCCAACAAATTCTCATCACAAAACATTCAGGAAATATGGGACACCATAAAAAGACCAAACCTAAGACTAATAGGGATAGAAGAAGGAGATGAATTACAGCTCAAAGGCCCAGAAAATTTATTTAACAAAATTATGGAAGAAAACTTTCCCAATATAAAGAAGGATATTCCTATGAATATTCAAGAAGCATACAGAACACCAAATAGACTGGATCAAAAAAAATCCCCTCACCATATAATAATCAAAACACAAAACATACAGATTAAGGAAAGAATATTAAGTGCTGCAAAGGAAAAAGGTCAAGTTACTTATAAAGGTAAACCTATCAGACTTACACCGGACTTCTCTATGGAAACCATGAAAGCTAGAAGGTCCTGGATAGAGGAACTGCAGAAACTAAGAGACCATAGATGCAAGCCCAGACTACTATACCCAGCCAAGCTATCATTCACTATCAATGGAGAAAACAAAATATTCCAAGATAAGAACAAACCCAGCCTTACAGAAAGTAACAGAAGGAAAATCACAACCCAAGGAATTCAACATTGCCAACACTGCCTCTAATAACTCAAACAACTAGCAACCCTTCACTAGCACAACTCAAAGAAGGGAAACACACAAACTCTATTACCAAAAAAATAATAACCGGAGTCAACAACCACTGGTCATTAATATCCCTTAATATCAATGGACTCAATTCACCTATAAAGAGGCACAGGCTAAGAGATTGGGTACAAAAACAGGATCCAACATTCTGCTGTTTACAAGGAACACACCTCAACCACAAAGATAGACATCTATTCAGAGTAAAGTATTGGGAAAAGGTGTTTCAAGGAAATGGACCTAAGAAACAAGCAGGTGTGGCCATACTAATTTCTAACAAATCTGACTTCAAACTAAAATCAATCAGAAGAGATAGAGATGGTCATTTTATACTCATAACAGGAATAATTCATCAAGATGAAGTCTCAATCCTATGCCCCTAATATAAAGGCACACACTTATGTAAAAGAAACATTACTAGAACTCAAGGCAGACATCAAACCTCACACACTAATATTAGGAGACTTCAACACACCTTGCTCACCAATGGACAGGTCAATCAGACAGAAACCTAACAGAGAAATAAGAGGATTAAGGGAGGTAATGAATCAAATGGACTTAACAGACATCTATAGAACATTCCACCCAAATAGGAAAGAATATACCTTCTTCTCTGCAGCTCATGGAACTGTCTCGAAAATTGATAACATACTCAGTAACAAAGCAAACTTCCATAGGTACAAAAAAATATTAGTAACCACCTGTGTCTTATCAGATCACCATGGATTAAAGTTAGAATTCAACAACAATGCTACCCCCAGAAAGCCTACAAACTCATGGAAACTGGACAGTCAACTACTGAACCACACCTGGATCAAGGAAGAAAAAAGAAATTAAAGTCTTTCTTGAATTCAATGAAAATAAAGACTCAACATACTCAAACCTATGGGACACTATGAAAGCAGTGCTAAGAGAAAAGTTCATAGCACTAAGTGCCCACTTAAAGAAAATGGAGAAAACACACATTGGAGACTTAACAGCACACCTGAGAGCTCTAGAAAAAAAACAAGCAGACTCACCTAGGAGGAGTAGAAGACTGGAGATAATCAAACTGAGGGCTGAAATCAACAAAATAGAAACACAGAAAACAATCCAAAGAATCAATGAAACAAAAAGCTCTTTCTTGGAGAAAATCAACAAGATCGACAAACCCCTATCCAAACTAATCAAATGGCAGAGAGAGAACACGCAAATTAATAAGATCAGAAATGAAAAGGGGGACATAACTACAGACACAGAGAAAATTTAGAGAATTTTTAGATCCTACTACAAAAACCTGTATGCCACAAAACTGGAAAATGAAAAAGAAATGGACATCTTTTTAGATAAGTACCATAAACCAATGTTAAACCAAGACCAGCTGAACTATCTAAATAGACCTGTTAGTCATGAAGAATTAGAAACTGTTATCAAAATCCTCCCTTCCACAAAAAGCCCAGGACCAGATGGTTTCAATGCAGAATTCTACCAGAACTTCCAAGAAGACCTAATACCTATACTCCTTAATGTATTTCACAATATAGAAACAGAAGAGTCATTGCCAAATTCCTTTTATGAAGCTACAGTTACTCTGATACCAAAACCACACAAAGACCCAACCAAGAAAGAGAATTACAGGTCTATCTCACTCATGAACATCGACGCAAAAATTCTCAATAAAATACTGGCAAACCGAATCCAAGAACACATTAAAAAAATTATCCATTATGATCAAGTAGGCTTCATCCCAGAGATGCAGGACTGGTTCAACATACACAAATCTATCAATGTAATCCATCATATAAATAAACTGAAAGAAAAAACCATATGATCATTTCATTATATGCTGAAAAAGCATTTGAGAAAATTCAACATCCCTTTATGATAAAGGTCTTTGAAAGAGTAGGGATACAAGGGTCATATCTAAATATAATAAAAGCAAGCCGACAGCTAACATCAAATTAAATGGAGAGATACTCAAAGCCATCTCACTAAAATCAGGAAAACGACAAGGCTGTCCACTCTCTCCATACCTCTTCAATATAGTGCTTGAAGTTCTAGCAATAGCAATAAGACAACATAAGGGAATCAAGGGGATTCAAATTGGAAAGGAAGTAGTTAAACTGTCATTATTTGCGACGATATGATAGTATACATAAGCGACCCCAAAAACTCTACCAAAGAACTCCTACAGCTGATAAACTCCTTTAGTGATGTGACAAGATACAAGATCAATTCCAAAAAATCAGTTGCCCTCCTATACACTAAGGATAAGGAAGCAGAGAGGGAATTCAGAGAAGCATCACCTTTCACGATAGCCACAAATAGCATAAAATATCTTGTGGTAACTCTGACCAAGGAAGTGAAAGATCTATTTGACAAGAACTTTAAGTCTTTGAAGAAAGAAATTGAAGAGGATACCAGAAAATGGAAGGATCTCCCTTGCTCTTGGATTGGGAGGATCAACATAGTAAAAATGCAATTCTCCCAAAAGCAATCTATAGATTCAATGCAATCCCCATGAATATCCCATCAAAATTCTTCACAGACCTTGAGAGGAAAATAATCAACTTTATATGGAAAAAAAACCTAGGATAGCCAAAACAATCTTATACAATAAAGGATCGTCTGGAGGCATTACCATCCCTGACTTCAAACTCTATTACAGAGCTTCAGTATTGAAAACAGCTTGGTACTGGCATACAAACAGAGAAGTCAACCAATGGAATTGAGTAGAAGACCCAGATTTTAACCCACAAACCTATGAACACGTTATTTTTGATAAAGGAGCTAAAAGTATACAATGGAAGAAAGAGAGTATCTTCAACAAATGGTGCTGGCAGCACTGGTTGTCAATCTGTAGAAGAATGAAAATAGATCCATATCTATCACCATGCACAAAACTCAAGTCCAAATGGATCAAAGACCTCAATATCAGTCTGAACACACTGAAGCTGATAGAAAAGAAAGTGGGAAGTACCCTACAACATATGGGCACAGGAGACCACTTCCTACATATAACCCCAGCAGCACAGATATTAAGGGCAACATTGAATAAATGGGACCTCCTGAAACTGAGAAGCTTCTGTAAAGCAAAGGACACTGTCACTAAGACAAAAAGGCAACCTACTGACTGGGAGAAGATCTTCACCAACCCCGCAACAGACAAAGATCTGATCTCCAAAATATATAAAGAACTCAAGAAACTAGACTTTAAAATGCTATTTAACTCAATTATAAAATGGGGCTCTGAACTGAAGAAGTTCAAATGGCCAAAAGTCATGCTCAACCTCCTTAGTGATCAGGGAAATGCAAATCAAAACAACTTTGAAATACCATCTTACACCTGTCAGAATGGCTAAAATCAAAAACATCAACGATAGCCTTTGCTGGAGAGGATGTGGAGTAAGGGGTACATTCATCCATTGCTGGTGGGAATGCAAATTTGTGCAACCACTTAGGAAAGCAGTGTGACGGTTTCTCAAAAAATTTGGGATCAACCTACCCCAGGACCCAGCAATACCACTCTTGGGAATATACCCAAGAGATGCCCTATCATACTACAAAAGTATTTGTTTACCTATGTCCATATCAGCATTATTTGTAATAGCCAGCACCTGAAAACAACCGAGATGCCCTTCCACGGAAGAATGGATGAAGAAAGTGTGGAATATATATACATTAGAGTACTACTCAGCGGTAAAAAAACAATGAGTTCTTGAATTTTACATGCAAATGGATGGAAATAGAAAACATTATCCTGAGTGAGGTAACCCAGACCCAAAAAGATGAACATGGGATGTATTCACTCATAATTGGTTTTTAGCCATAAATATAGGACAGTGAGCCTATAATTCGCGATCCTAGAGAAGCTAAATAAGAAGGTGAACCAAAAAAAAAAAAAAAAACCATATAGTTATCCCACTGGATATTGGAAGTAGTCAAGATTGCTGGGCAAAAATTTGGGAACTGGGGGGTGGGGTGGGATAGGGGAAAGGGAAGATGGGGAGAGAAAAGTATGAAGGGGAGTATAGGGAGAACTTGGGGGAATTGGATGGTTGGGATAATGGAAGGTTGGATATGGGAGCAGGGAAGTATATATCTTAATTAAGGGAGCCATTTTAGGGTTGGCAAGAGCCTTTACTCTAGAGTGGTTCCCAGGGGTTCAGAGAGATGTACCCAACTAGGTCCTTGGGCAGCTGAGGAGAGAGAGCCTGAAATGTCCCGATCCTATAGCCATATTAACGAATATCTTGCATATCACCATAGAACCTTCATCTGGCAATCTATGGAGATAGAGACAGAGACCCACATTGGAGCAATGGACTGAGCTCCCAAGGTCCAAATGAGGAACAGAAGGAGGGAGAACATGTGTAAGGAAGTCAAGACCGCAAGGGGGGCACCCACGCACTGAGATGGTGGGGCTGATCTATTAGGAGATCACCAAGGCCAGCTGGATTGGGACTGAAAATGCGTTGGATAAAACCGGACTCTCTGAACATGGTGGACAATGAGGGCTGCTGAGAAGCCAAGGACAATGGCACTGGGTTTTTGATCCTACTGCATGTACTGGCTTTGTGGGAGCCTAGCCGGTTTGGGTGCTCACCTTCCTAGACCTGGATGGAGAGGGGAGGACCTTGGACTGCCCACAGGGCAGGGAACCCTGACTGCTTTTGGACTGGAGAGGGAGGGGGGAGAGGAGTGGGACGTGGGGCGTGGGGGAAGGGGGAGGGAAAAGGGAGGCGGGGAGGAGGTGGAAATTTTTAATTAAAAAAATTAATAAAAAATAAATAAAATTAAATAAAAAAATTACACAAGTTTTATCTGGTTTACCCTTGCCCAGCTGTAGACATGAGTTTATTTCTAGGTTGAATTTAATTTTTTGCTTTGCTTTATACTCTTATTTTTAAATCAATACCACACTGTTTTAGTTATTAAAGCTTGACAGTAAGGCTTAAAATTAGTATAGATTATGTTTCTATACCTTTTTGAATAATCAAAATTCTTTGGATTTCATTACATATTTCAGAATCAGATAAAAAGCCAAAATAGTAATATGCAGATGTTAGATATTAGTAGCATAGATTTATGATTATTGAAAATATTTTGTCACTTCAGAATCTGTAGAACACACTCATGAATAATCTCTAATGAAAACAGTTATGATATATTTTAATGATGGATTGGGATAAAACCAAATATCACTTGGGGTCAAATTGGTGAAGAAGAATGAGTGGGTTGGGTAACTGAAACATGTGCACTGAAAGTGTGCTTTTACCACACACTTTACAAACTTCTTTAGGAGATAATCCTATTTAAATTTTAACAGTTTTGAATTGGTGTTACCATAGATTGCGTAGGAAATTTCCCCACAATAGACAGTTCCTTCTTTTAATTTTTTAATAATTTTTCTTTATTTTCTTTTTTATTGAAAATAGAGTTTTAAATACAATGTATTCTGATTATGGTTCCTCCCTCACATCTTCTCCCAGACCTTCCCCAGATCCCAAGTACTCAATTCCATATCTTAAACTTCTCTTTCTCAGGATATGAACAGGCATCTATTATAATAATAATGATAACAATAACAACAACGATGATGATGATGATGATAGATAAAATTGAAACCAACAAACCAGAATAAGTCAAAACAAATAAAACAAAAAGTACTGAAGGTACATTAGAGTTAGTGCTGCTGTTGGTAATCTTATGGTACATTCCTTCTCTTTTGAGATAGTGTGCTACATCTCCAAACAGCACCTATCAATATAGACCTGAGAGATTCTGCCTGCCTACCTGACAGCCAGTGGCCCATATGGTAAGTTCGTGCCTTATACCTATGGGTTTTACAGTCTGGCTCTGCCTTGAAACCTGCTTTGTCTCAGGTCCCCAGTCCTCACTCTTTGTGATCTGGTTTAATGATACTAAGGAAGGGCAGTCTTGAAATACATATTTTTAGTATTCTGTGTGGTTTTGATGTTTTTGTGTTGACATGTCTGAGGATAGTCATTGAGAATTATTGGAATAAACAATCCTTAGTATTCTTTGTGATTCTCAAGACCTGTGAATTTGTGAAAGAAATGAAAAAGTATTCTAGGCCACTTCTAATCAGTCCTTAATTATCACAGCTGTTGCTGATTAGAATAAAGAAGGATTCATTTCAAATTAAGAAATAATTATTGAAATATTGAAAATAAGAGTCCTTAATATCAAGTAGTTAGTGTCAGCAACAATGAATGAGAGAGCAGCTCACTACCCTATACTCTAAAATTCTCAAGAATATTAATATTATTTCACTCCTTCCTTCAGGAGAAAAGTAGGAAAAAAGAGATGAACTTATTTTCAATTATGTGTTCTTTGCCCTTTCTAACTAGGTGATGTTACAGAAAGTAATATGGATTCCAGCACATTCCAATATATAAATATCAGAAGTGGCATAGCAATGTGCTATTCAGCTTTGGCCTTTGGGATATTGATGGAGAAGGGTTATCTGTCTATGTATTACTTTCATTGGTTAATAAAGAAACTGCCTTGGCCCTTTGATAGGACAGAAAATTAGGTAGGCAGAGTAAGACAGAACAGAATGCTGGGCGAAAGAAGGCAGTGAGGCAGACGCCATGATTCTCCTACCAAAGACAGATGTAGTCTAGAATCTTTCCCGGTAAGCCACCATCATGGTGCTACACAGATTATTAGAAATGGGTTAAGCAAGATATGAGAATTAGCCATTAAGAGGCTGGAACTAATGGGCCAAGCAGTGTTTAAAAGAATATAATTTGTGTGTTGTTATTTCAGGGCATAAGCTAGCCAGGTGGCCAGGAGATGGGCGGCAGGAATGAAGCCCGCTGCTCCCATCACTATAGGATATTAAAATCCTTAACGAACAACAGACATATGTTAAGTCAAAGAGGGAAAGTTATGTTTTGAACCACACAAGAAAGAACAATGTCTTTCTTGATGTTATCTCTTGCAGTCTGTACATGCTGAAGTTTAACAGCTATTCAATAAAACCACTGACAGTTTCTAGCATTATGTATTAAGTTGTGATGCAGTTAGCACTTCAGTGACAAGTAATAGATATTTCACAGAGAATCATCTATACCTTTTACACCACATACTATTTTTACATATAATGTACTTTTAAGGTATCTCATTTGTTTTTATTAGTGCATGGTTATATAATCAACTCAATGAATCTCTTAATATATTTTATTTATATTTTACTTCAGTGAAGTTAAGTTTTTATACTAACTTCATATATTATGGTGATTCAAATGAGAATGGTATAGAATCATATATTTGAATGTTTGTTCCCAGTGAGTGAAACTGTTTGGGAAGGATTAGGAGGTGTGGCATTGTTAGAGAACATGTATTAGGCTTTGAGGTTTCAAAAGTCCACAGCATTGACAATTAGTTCTCTATGCCTGCTATTTGCATTTTAGGATACAAGCTCTCAGTTAATGTTCCAGCACCATGCCTGGTATGCCAAGTATGCTGTCATGCTCTCTATCATAATGGTCATGGACAATAAAACTCTCAAATGCTAAGTACCCATTAAACTATTTCTTCTGTAAGTTTCCTTGGTCATGTTGTCCCTTCATAGAAATAGAAAGGTAATTAAGACATATATGAGTAAAGTTTCAATTTTTTTTAGAACCTACTGTGTACAAAGCACTTCCTTAGCAGGTAAAAGAGAAGCTACCTGCTATTTCCTTATAACCATCCACATTTCATTACTTTGTTCTTTAACTGTTTGAAATGCTTTCATTAAATGTGCCCTGCCTTTTCCCATTGACAATTCTTTTCTTGGGCCAAGAAATTGTATCCACAGTTCTAACACATGGCTGCTGTATCTTGAGAATATGGTCATATTCTTATCTCTATCTCTCCAACTGTGTCTTTCCCTCATGCTGCAAACCTACTTTGTTCTTGAAGCTAATCCTTGCTACTGAGCTTCTCATAGGCTAGGAGTCCATATCCTCTTGACGTTTCTGACAGTCTGACAACAGTGCTTACTGTCATCTCACTTTCAAGCAAACTCCTCAATATGGACAGCCAAAGTTCATATAGCAATGCTGTTAATTTAATATGACATGCCATTACTGAGCACTTATTCTGTTTAGGACATTGTCAGAGTCTGAGGGATATAAAAGGTAAAGTGTGGTCTTTGCCTGTTTGTGGGGATATAAGAAGGAATGAAAACAATGCTACAGAGTACTACAGACTAAATCAAAGCTAATAGACCTTGATGCATATTATAGTCTGGACAAACTCTAAATATCTGGAGCTCAGGACACATGCCTCAGTCTGTTCCCCAATGGGTGGGAGGAAACATGGAGAGAGCCTGATCGAGTCGCACACCAATGTTATAGTTTATGGTACGGGTAACCCTGGCAGGTCCAGGTGTGAGACAGTGGTGGGTGGGAGACAAACAGATACACCATGCACAGAGAGATTGGGATTTATTTAGTGGGTATTAGGAAGGGTATAGGGTATAAAGGTAAGCACATTATAAAGGAGAAACAGAGAGGGACAGAAAAAGAGAGGAAAGAGGAAGAGGCAGAAGGGAGAGACAAGAGGCTGCCTCTTCAGAGAAAGGACAGACAGAGAGAGAAAGAGGAGAGGAGTACCAGATCAGCTTGCCTTAGCAGGAAGAGAGGAAATTGGGGCGGGCAGAGCTTGTCTCTTAAAGAGACAGGGTACTCAGGTGACAGGACAGACCAGTACAATTATAATTGTAACAGTCGGAATATAGGACATCTATATCACCTCCCCCAAAGCTCAGGAGATATAAATGAAGAGGGACTGGAAGAATGTCAGAAATGGAGGATGCAGGAGAATATTGTGTAACTGTCCTCTGCTCACAGCATGGCTGGTGCACGTGGTTACAGCTCACAACAGCAGTGGTTACATTCACAAAAGTGGATCATTGACATTTATTTATGGACAAAGCCCAACTCAGCATTTAATGGGTGTTGGGAAAGGATATAGGAAGGGGTGTATCTTTGCTTCAGTGGTATAGATGCTGGTAAGCTGCCTTTCCTTAAGCAAGCAATACTAATTAAATAAAGTGTGCCACAAAAAAGAGGGACATTAATGAAATGGAATTTGGTGGGAAGGGAAGTAGATTAGAGTATAACGAGGAGAAATATGATCAAAATATTTTATAAATGTCAATGAAATTGTAAAGTAAGGGGTAAATTTAAAGATAAATACAATAAGCTAAACATGATGTGTGACTTGAGTTGGGATCATTCTATGCTTTATTAATAAGGTTGAAATTAGTCCTAAATACCATCATTCCTTAAAAAGAAATGACATTTCCTATCACAGAGGGAAAGGCAAAGTTCAGGCATCACAACTATAAATTACTAATAGAAATTATAGAGGCTGAAGAGGAAGATGTTTTGTCTCACCAGGACACAGGGAGGTGCTCCTCCTCAACAGGACACCTCAGTATGACACAAGGAAGTGCTCTGCCTTAGCAGGATAGAAGGAGGTGCTCCCCTCATCAAGAGAGAGGGGGGTGCTCCCCCTCATCAGGACAGAGGGAGGTGCTCCACCTCAGCATGACACAAGGAAGTGCTCTACCTTAGCAGGACAGAGGGAGGTGCTCTCCCTCATCAGGACACATGGAGGTGCTCCAACTCTCCAGGGTTCATTTCAATTGAATGAGTCAATGAGTGAATGAGTAAATGAACAAGTGATAGAAATAATAAAATTTTACTCAAGTATCTGAAGAGATTTTATTAAGGACTTGAGCTCTAAATTTATGAACATAGTAAAATGTGAGAAATATGAATAGATTTATACCTGTGTTAAAGAGTTATATGTGTCTAGTGCAGAAATATCTCATTTTGTGTTGCAGGCTCTTAGGTCAGGCTTGGGCAGCTGTAGTTCAAAGGGTGGGTGGCTTTGTTAAGAAACCCCTGGGGTTACCTATTGCCTGTTGACACATGTAATGTGCTTACGTCACTACAGGCTGATACTGCCTTGCTCAGCGATGGCACCAGCCACATTCATCCTGAAATATGAATTGTACGTAGTGAAAGTAGAGCTTTCTAGAATGAGGATGTACTAAGAAGCCCTGCTACTGTCACCTAAGGCATCTTCAGAGTCATGCTGGGGGATTTCAGTCTGGAACACTCTGAGACATTTTTATTATTTTAGTAACATAATGCACACAGGCATCTGATCTAAATTAGGTTTATTTTTGGACTTAATCATTGAAATTTAAGCATTGAAAAATGTGGTAAAAAATCATGTTAACATTCAATATCATCATTTACTCGTAGGTATCCAAATTATGATATTTAGCAGTAACATTACAAAACAAACAATTATAAACAATATTTGGGAATATGGGCATAGTTTTGTCCATTCTGCTTCCTGCTGTTTGGGGTCATGGTTAATCAGGTCTTTCATGGTGTATCCTGTGTGCTAGGTTCATCTCAGTCAGTAGATGGGCAAAGTAATTTTTTGAGGGTGTTCACAGCAACCTTTCAAGGAGTCATGCTCTATCAAACCATATTAGTCTGGAAACAATCCATAGGTTCTCATCTTCTGTGGGAACAAAAGAAGAAGCTCTTTTCCAAAGCAACATATTTTTACACTCAAATTTTGAATTCAAAATACTTTTGAAATATATATGTTGGTTTAGCTTAGCAGCCCATACAATGAAATGTCTCTCTGTACTTAGCTCTTTCACAGCAAAAAAATTAAAAGAAAACACAATAAGATACATAATTCAGATTCTCTGTGAATTTTCCATTTTTATATGGCTTATTTTTCTTTACTTCTTTTAATCTATTTTTCTTTACTTCTTTTAATCTACAGACTATCTGTACTCTGTCTCTTTAAAGACTTTATCCTTTTTCTTTAAAAAAAGCATTAACTTTATTTTATGACTCGTTATATTTCTTTTTTTCCCTCTTTCAAGGCTACGTACATTTATCCAACACTGTGACCCATTTAGAGGTCCTGTTTTTAAATTTGAATTTGTCTTTATTGCATATCTATAATTCTTTACTATCTTGAAGAGATTTTAAAATGGTAAGCTGCTTGGTTGCAGCTGCTCTGGATGCTGGCTCTGCCTCTTTCCATTTTTAAAATGGTGGAGGCTCTGGGGCCTCCAGGTAGGAACCATGCTCAGCACTTTAACTCTGAGAATGAGCATGCAGCACATAAACCCTTTTTATCTGAGTGATAGCTATATCTGCCATGCAGAACATTGCACAGCCTGGAAATATATCTGTGTATGGTAGTGGAAATCTGCCATGCTCTCCTGCCTGTGCAAGTCTAGTAGACCCGATCCCACCGACTACCCAGGCAGAGAGCATTGAGCTGTGGACATGATCTCAGCTACTTTCCTCCTGACCCTGAGTGGGCACATAAACACGCAGGACCACAAATGCTTTTGAAATGCTCTATAGCCAGAGTTCACACTGGCGGCATGCCCTAGGAAGCCACATTTTAAAACCGCATGGCTTTTTTCCTGCTACAGTTAAGTCAGGAAAACCTCTCTTACAGAAGTCATGATTCTGCTTACTTGTAGCAAACAGAGCCCACCCAAGAAAATGCCACTAGCAAACCATGTTTTACTTTGTTCTTTTGTGTCTAGGAACATACCCCCCCCCCCAAGCCATCTCAGGTTTCTATGTGGATGCAATCACCCACATTGGTATGCCAATTGTTGGGAGGAGTTTGCTTGTTTGTCCTGGCTACCCAGCTAGCTTAGATCCAAAATAACCACACAGAAACTGTATTAATTAAAACACTGATTGGCCCATTAGTTCTAATTTCTTATTGGCTAACTCTTGCCTATTAATTTAACCCATTTTCTATTAATTTGTGTATCACCATTTGGCAGTGGCTTACCAGCAAAGTTTTGGCATGTCTGATGCTGGCAGCAGCTCCATTGCTTCTCCTTCTGTCTTCCTTCTCCCAGCAGTTGACAGTGGGAAGCAATTCTAGAGGATGATGCCCCCTATTCCAAAAAAGTTTGTCCATAGAATTGGGAACATTGTTTAGGGGTTGTTGATTATTACTTGTATTAGATAAAGGGTTGGGGTGAAAACTATGATTATTCAAAAAAGGATAATAATAGTGGGTAAGAGAGTGAATACTTGTGAGCTATTATTGATGGATAATTTACATTGCTATAGTTTTTGTATACTGATACAAGTTCAAATTCTATTTGTTTTTTTCTTTATATTATTTGTATACCGTATGCAAAGTTATTCTGTCAGATTGTATATATGTATGTTTCTACCTCTGTTTAGGACATTTTGTATATTGATACAACTCTTAAAATATATTTTCAGCTGGGCGGTGGTGGCGCACGCCTTTAATCCCAGCACTTGGGAGGCAGAGGCAGGTGGATCTCTGTGAGTTCGAGACCAGCCTGGTCTACAAGAGCTAGTTCCAGGACAGGCTCCAAAATCACAGAGTAACCTCTCTCGAAAAAAATAAACAAAACAAACAAACAAAAAAAAGATATATTTTCATATATATTACTCCTACCTCTGATCAATGTACCTATACATTGTTTACATTTTGAGGTCATTGTCCTCAGTTGTTGCACATTTATTTACAGATTATTTGGTATGCTCACAAGAAGTTTTAGTCTTTAACTATACAGGTATTAAATATTATAAGTCGATATTGTTCATGTTTGTTGTATTTATAGTCAGATCAATTAGGTTCTTTAGATACATAGAGATTGTACTCTGTCTAGATACGTAATCTTCAACCACTTCAAGGATTTAAAACATGGGTTTTAAATAACTTAGGGTTCTGTTGACATGAGACATGATTGCTCTTGACAGCATCAATCTACTCCCAAGAGAATGTTGAGCATCAAAGACACTCCACTTGGAGTTTGTTTTCTTTTTGGCACCATTGGCCTTTGGTCAAGGAACTGCTCATACCTCAACCACTGACAAAATACATGGTATCCGGAAATGGATAAGCAGGACACAAGGAAAAAGACTATCAAATCTTGCCAAGACAGGGTAAGATGGTTCTGAAAATTTTCCTGCCTCTGAAAATAGTCTGTCAGTTACTCTAGGGCTTAGCCGAAGTTCGTTGCTTTAATGTTGTGAAGGAGACTTTAGGTGATTGCTCAGGTAGCTAATTGTCTCCGTCATATATTGCTTGCTTTGGAAGCTGCTTGATTGTACTTCCTGCCTGCTCAAGTAATATTATCTCCCTTCTCAGGCCTTCGGTGGTGTTGAAGATTAGATAGTCATAGCATTGGAGTATATAAAACACTTCTCTTTTCTGTACCCCAATGCTTGACTCTTTGGGATTATAATACACTTAAAGCAATTCTTTCTTTTCTTTCCTCCCTCCAAGTCTTCCCATATATTCTTTCCTGCTTTCTTTCAAATTTATGACCTTTAATCCATTAATTATTATTGCATGAATACACGTGTGTGTACATACATGTATATTCCTAAATATAACTTGTTCACTTCATATAATGATACTTGTATCTATATCTTCAAGGGCTGACCTTTAGCACTGGACAACTAACTGGCATGCCCTCCCTGTCTCTGTTGCAGCAGCCTCCATAGTAGCTCATGTTACTTCTAGATTATGTCTTTAATCCCCAGGGTAAAATTGAGAAAGCATGTGTAACCTTTTCTGAGAAAGTTTATAGCGTCTATCTGACATCAAAGTTCTTGGCCTCCCTAGCGCAGCCCATTAACCAAGCTGCAAGGTCACTGCTTGGCCAGGTCTGCTCTTCATCACTTCTTTGTTGTTCTAAATACTACTGTTTTCTGCTGGGGGAATCTGTGCCATGTGTTTTTGCCTTTTGTTCTACAGATCTAAACATGGGCAGTTTCTATAATAAGAGATGAGCAGAGGAATAGAATTCAAACACAGCTGCTTTTCTTGTCAAGGCAGAGCCAGAACTTGGAGGTGTAATATTGAACTTGAATGATGCTTTTTAAACTACAGTTTTGTTTTTGTTTTTTGTTTTCATGTTGATGTCCATCAAGAAAGCGTGGCTCAAGCCTTCAAGTGGTAAGGCTTTTGCTTGATCTATCTTCCTAGATTCACACACAAGATAACTTTCTCCAAGCCTTTTCTAGTTGCTAAAATATCAACAGTACTAACTTTGCAGAGAGTATACAATTACAAAATAGGTTGAGATTTAAAGGAGAAAAGGCAAATGTGGGGGAATGGACAAATAAAAGACAAAATATCATTCTTTTCAAAGTTAAGTTACAATTTTAACTAAAGGTCCACTCTTGGAGAGAACAACCTATCAGAGCTAATAGCTATGCAAGATCCAAGGTTCTCTAAAAAATATACCCAAAGAGCCCTCAGGGATTTGACCAAGCAGCAGGACTGAGCACTTACCTGGCAAAGTATTTTGGGAGTGGTTACCTTGAAACATCCCCTATTTTGGTTAGTCATGGATGAGGAGCCAACATTGACTTTGTAGATATTCATGAGACAAATTCCAGCAGAGGCCACAGACCCTGAAATTGCTTTCACCGCTGACAGCAAAATCTCTTTCTCTCTCCCCCTTCCCCTTTTCATTTTCATGTTCCATTTTCAGATAGTCCAAACAGAGTTATCATAAACATACCTTCTTCAGAGAATCATCGTCACTAGACCATCCACAAGCCATTTCTAAAGGTCCAGGAGAAAACATCTGCCAGGTTTGGTCTTGGCCCAATCGGCTGTAAGAAGGTGGGCAGGATGAGGAACAAACCACGCAAACTAGCAGCAGTCTAGCCTTGAGATGTCCAAACGTCTACAAGAGCCTGGAGGTCCTTCCTCTCCGTCAGCAGACAACGTATCACTATGCCAAGTAATTGGATATATATCTGATAACACTATGCTGTGATTTATTTCTGATGCTCAGAGAAACTAGTTTTTGATTTGTAATTTTCCCAAATCTCTCAGACCCACTCAGTTTAGATCAAAGGGTTCATGTTAGCTCAGTTCTTCAGAGGATACACAGAATTCTTCACCCCCCCTCACTACTTCTCCAACCCCAATTGTCTGTCCCCTCCCCTGCAGCATACTTCAATGATAACTGTAAACACAAGGAACATATTATTGGCCTGATGGCAAGGCGGGGATAATAATACCCCCTCCAGCTTTCTACAGGAGGATGCTGTTGACAGTGAAAACACCAGTGTTTGTTGAGTACTCCGGGTTTTTCTGAGACAGTCACTGTATATTTATACAGATTATACAAGGTATTATTACTATTATCACCATGTTTAACATCTGGCTAATAGTAGGAAAGATCTTTCACAATCCTAGCTGTAAACTATAGCTGCAAAATTTTCCTTCTTTCTCAAAGCTGTTCCAGAGGCTTTGGACAATGATACTGAAGTAACAACTCAAGTGCATCCCTGTAACTAATGAATAGCAGCGCTCTTGATTAATGGCACTTGTTCCACATCACAGTGACAGGACTGGGCCGTGTTTAGGAAAATGGAGTTTCTGCCTACTGTGATTTTTCTCTCCATTTACAGAAAAATAGGCATCATCAGGGCTGATTTCTTTAAGCTGGAGTTTCTATATTACCTTTTGCTCTATTCAGCTGCTGCTGTATTTTTTATTTGACGAGCCCCACGCTTTTGTCTCTTGCTGATGTTGGCTACCAGACTGCTGCCACTCAGGAGATCTACCTTAGCACCTCCCCAGTCAGCAATTCGCTGCTGCCCTAGCACAAGATCTCAGCCCGGGTGGGAAAAAAGCAGGGTTGGGGGGAGGGCAAACATCGCTGAAAGGCACACACAGGCCACAGCTGACAAACACAGTCAGGTGCTAGGATATCTATCACTAAGCCATTGGTGGACTGCAGGTGGCTGGAGGCATACTTCACATTGCCCCTCCAGAGTTTATGTATTTTCCTAACCTTATTCCACTGGGTTGAAGCTGTTCAGTTTTATGGGACCCCCAACCCTCTACTATTTGGAAATAAATTCCTCCTCGGCTATATATCAGAGAATGACACAGGCTGTTGGCCCATCCCTCTGGGCAAATGTGCTGTCTGTATTTCTTGTTCTTCCATCTCGGGGATAGGGTGCAGGGATGTTTCTCTGTGACATGCCAAGAAGAAAAAGGCTTACAGTTCAAGGTGAAGGAAGCAGTGAATGATGGAAACGCTGGCTTCAGCTTCTTACATCCCTGCTTTGCAAACTGATCAACCCGGTGGCGATTTGAATGGTTAGCCACGTTGTCAGTTATCTCTGTACCCCACCTTTTCTGTCTCCTGGCAGGAACATCAGGGACACAGACTTTACAAACGGTAATAATAACCCTGCTTTAGCTTTCTCATTTTTTGTAGTTGTTATTATGCCATCATGGTAAATGACCATAATTGACCCCCACAATGAAATGTTGCCAGCATTCATAGGAGTAGCAACTGCAATCTCACAGGCTAGCAGGCATGTGCTTTGCAAAGAAAATTTTTGCTGAATTGCTGAAATCTCAGGTTCGTTTAGGGACCTGACTATTTCTGAATTATAATGGAAAATGATTTGTTTCTGAAACAGAAAAGTGCCGCATATAAGAAGGTAAACAGCAGGTCAAGGATGAGTCTTAAGCAGAGATTTCCAGGATTTTTAGGTCCCCTGTATCTTTGGGAGTAAAGTAAATAAATACAAGATGATGGGTCATAGGACATTTCATCGGGGCTTGTCTCTATTTTCTTTTAAAGCTTGTCTCTATCTTTTTTTAAAAGAACAGTCACACAGGGACACAGACACACACACTCTCTCTCACACACACATATACTACTCACACACATGTACATTTTCTCTCTCTCTCTCTCTCTCTCTCTCTCTCTCTCTCTCTCTCTCTCTCTCTCCATCACCATTTCAAAGTAAGCTTTGACATTTCCTAGCATACAATAAAGACATATCAGTGAAAGATAGTAAAAATGTCAAACGCAAGTCAGAACTCTACCTGTGTATCTTAATATCATGCTTAGAAGGAAACTATCTAAATTAGACTGAACAACAAGTTGATTGGTTGAGAAAGCAATATAATTTCAAGAAAAGTGTTTCAATGAAACGTAAAAACAGATGAATAATCAATGGAATCTCTTGCTCCTATTTAGGAAAAACCTAAAAAACAGTGCTTTTTGTTTTGTTTTTCAGTTTTTAACAAATTAGGGGAGTTACCTTAAACACAAAAGTCCAGTAAAGGGAGTGCAGATCTTACCACTGGCTGCCTAGAGATTCACACAAACTGCTGAAGACCTGCTGTTTCAACCACTGTTGTGCAGCTCTAGTTTCCTACAGGACCTCCAGGGCTGCTCCAAAGTCTTCTGCAAATTCCTCCTCATATTTTAACAACAAGCTTCTCTCCATCTATGTTCCTTTGCTCATCCAGGATGCCTTTGGGGAGAATAACCAACAATGTTGTGTCATTGGTGATGTAGGCATTAAGGAAAATGACTTAAATTTCATTAAAGATCACTTAAAATGGAAAGGGTTTATTTATGTCCATGGCTTCAAACTGTAGAGAAACTTTCATAGCCCCTTGTCTAGCTCATATTTACAGCTACAAAAGTAAGTGTCCTGTGGCCCCAAGATGCAGATGCAGAGGGTGATCTGAAATCCACAGAGCAGAGTATGATTGCTTTGGTCTACTTCCTCTTCTTTAAAGCCTCTTATTGACAAGTGGGTCTTGTAGGCCACTGATGACTCCATGGACAACTCCATGCAGCCCTCAGCATGTCTTGATGACCCTCCCAATCACATGTGTTCCCTGAGGAGCTGTGATTCTCCATAAATAGATCATATTTAATGGATTGCCACAAAGCAGATCTATTGATCAGAAAGCAGACATCTACAGAATTTCCTCCTCATCCTACTTTTTGTGGCAAATTGATAACCTAACTATTTCTTCAAACTTCTTGGCTTTGATTTGTAGTTGAAATCCCAAGTTAAAGTATCTAAACTTCTGTTTTAGTTTTACTCAAACGCTAATATAAAACACACTAGGAATAAGGGTAAAATCATATCACTTTCAAAAAAACTGCACTTATGCTTTTTGTTATTAGCAGAACAGAAAGGAACTAGGAAGGGCAGCACTATGCAGGCTTAGTGGCTGACTTAATGCTGCCCAGGCAAGCTGACTTATCTGTCCCTATCCTAGATCAGAGCCATTTACCCTGTAGTTAGTTCACTAAATTACAGTACTAGAATGCACAAAAACTAAATGAGGTGCCTGTTAGCTCAAATTGACAGTCATTTTCAGTACATTAATCATACTTCTTAAAGACCTACTTTATATGATAGATATCTTGAAAGAAACAATATCTCTTATTATCATCAAGTTTAATATTACCTTTTATTTCAAAGTGGTCTGCATCAGGTACACAATGCCATTTAGAGTTAAGCTTTTATCTTAAAGTATCCCCAAATAACACTAGGCTGTACAGAGAGGGAGATTATGATATTTTGTGCAGATTGAAAAAGGAGGAAGAATATCCTAGTGTCTTGTTCTTTCATCTGAGTTTTAGAAGACTTTGGTTGAAAGGCGGTTGGTCTGAGAAGGCCTAGTCTATATTGGCAGGTCAATGAGACATACTCCTATGGCAGATGATCACTTACTGTCCAATTGTTCTGATCTCAAATTCTAAAATCATCATGACCAGTTCTTCTGAGCCCCAGGCCTCTGATGGTACCTTATCTCAGTGTGTTCCATCACCAAGACTAGCAATAGTTATGTTATGTGAAGCCATGTGTTGGGAAATACTGTTTTCAGGTGTGTGACTTTTGTTTGAGCTACGTTTGTTTAATTCTGTGATGGTGTGTTACTGTGCCTGTCTGAAATATTTAATACTCCTAATAGAGTGATGAATAGCTGATAGTGAGGCAGGAGCAAGCAAAGATAGGCAGGGCTAGCAGGCAGAGGATATGAAAAGAAGAACAGATTGAGAACAAGGAGATGAGGACATCAGTAGCCAGCCACCCTGCCACCCGGCCACCCGGCCACCCAGCTACCCAGCAAGCCACAGAGGAAAAAGTAAAGAAAGGTATACAAACATAGAGAAAGATAAAAACAGAGGTGAAAGGTAGTCAGGATAACACAAGTTAAGAAAAGTTGGCAAGAAACAAGCCAAGCTAAAGCTGGGCATTCATAAGTAATAATAAGCCTCTCTGTGTGGTTTATTTAGGAGCTGGGTGACAGACCCACCTCAGAAAGCCCAAAGAGCAAACAACACACAATAGCCATGGAAAATTTGCAGTTCTACCTCGTTTATATTTAATGAAACATATATTCAAGTCTAGAGATATGACTCACTGATCTTGCACCATAGCTGAGTACGGTTATTCCACACCGTGTAACACAATGCCCAAAGTGATAGTTCCAAATGAACCCACACCCACTTCTGGCCTCTCCAGACACCACCACACACATAATACATACAATCTCAGATATGAACATGGATACACACATAAAAATAAATAGAAGATAGAAGATAGAGAGATAGATAGACAAAAGTCAGACAGATAGGCATTTAAATATTTAAAGAAACATACTCCCGATCTTTTGTATAGGTGAAAATTGTTCAGAGATAAATGAGAGCTGAGGATGAGGCAAGAGATGTTGGTGGCTTTTAACTAGACAGCAGTGGTAAGATGTTATAATACTAGTGGAAAGGGTTCAAATTTACTTAAAGATAGATGATATTCCCTGGTGTTTTGGAGTTATAGTATAAGAAATGGGAATCAGAGATGACCACAAAGTTTCAAATTAAATAGATATAAAAACAAATAGAAGACAGTAGTAACAAATAAAAAGGGAAAGGCCAGTTGTCCAGGCTTGAATGATACCATAATTCTTGTAAGGTCAATTTCCTGAGAAATATAAACTGAAATTAAAATATTCATAATAGTGGTAACAATGGCAAATAATTTGGATAATTTCTGGATCTCTTCTGTAAATTCCTAGTTAGAAAATACATTTTGGTATACACATAGATGTGCCATGTTACCAAGCAAGAGCTGATGGGATGTGAGTAGAAATGATTGTGTAAACTCTGAGTATTCTCAAACATAAAGAATTTGCTTCTCTTGGACTTTGACTTGTACAGCTGTAAGCAAAATGGTATATCAGATGACTCAAACTTCAACTTTGCAAATGATAATTAGGCTGAAGGATGGATAGAACATAAATCCAGAGACGTTGGTGGAACACTAATTCTCCCTTTTTGCATTCTAAATGTCTAGTTACATTAGAACAAAATTATTTATTTAAAATTGTGTAGTACCTTTTGTTGTATTAATACACAGTGTTCCTTGATAAATGTTAGTGATGTACTCCACAAACATGTAGACTTTCATTTTGTGTTCTTTATAATAATAAACCTGCAAATTCCTTACTGTACTTGGGCAGTTGTTTGGAAGACTGAATCTTCTAGCTGTCTGAGACCCAAGCAATCAAACAAGCAAGGGTCAAGAGTCAGCATGTGATCAGTGTTAAGCCGGTAGATGACACATTACTATCCAACATATCTAACTAGCAGCACCACTGAATTCTGTTTCGCCTCTCAGTTTCCAGAGGAAAGCTACATTTCCCAAATTTTTGATTCTCAGTCTCTTGCCCTAGCTATGAAGAGTGAGCTATAGTTTGTCATTTAGTTCTTAAGACACTAACCAGTAAAGGATATTTTTACTTCATTAGATACAGTTTTTTTCCTTTTGTTCCTTCTGAACTGTGTTGCAAAGAACAACCTGTAATAAGTTGTTCCCACTTCACAACCAAAAATAAAATCTTTTTAAAATCAAGTACTTGAAACTGTGATAATGCCAAATTTGGTGCAAAATTATGACAGTTTGAATTTCATCTCCCAAACCCCCAACCATTGAATTTCAGAGGATAGTTAAAACTTAGGAAACATTCTTCCAAGGAAAATAATCACATAGTTAAGAAGGTCCTTGCCGTTAGGGACACAGCCCAGCTGCCAGGTTCTGCAGCATCCACCATACTCCTACACCCAACTCCACTTTCTCACTTGCGGTCATTGGCTTATTCACGACTTTTCCCTGCTTGCAACTATGTGACTAATTCTCTAGAATATAGATACACTTCCCATTAAAACTGTCAGACAGTAGTCAGCTTACAATTAGATGTAGCCCAATTCCTGGCCAGATCGCTGCACTGCATGGATGCCGTGTGCTCAAGAATACTGCACTATGGATGACTCATATGTGACATGTTTCATCTCATATGGACTCAGTGTATCCAGGAAACAGAGTACAGATAAAAATGTAAAGAGAACACACTAAACACAACACTACTCTTAAGTACATATCTGTATCTTCCTATGGTGATATTTTACAGAGTACAGAAGACACAGGATAATATTTTTCTGGTAGACCGCTATTTAAATTTATGTTGGTTTCCTTGGGACATTTTTGAATCATAGTCCTCAATTTAATAGATAATATTTGAATTTAATCTAGAGAATTTGAGATCAAAAGGCACTTCAAGTCCAACAATTTATAGAGAAAGTGTTAGGAGAATAGGAAATATGAATAAGGTTCTTATTTCTACTTTATGTTCAGGTAGAGAATATGTTAAATCTCTTACATTTTTTATTATTACTAATGATCAGGTCTACTACTCTTGTTTACTTTGTCAAAAGTCTACCTTGTATTGTTCAACACTGTGAGACCAGGGAATGATAATACCACAATAGCTCTCCAACTCTGGAAAGGGCATGTCTTAACATGTCATTCTTTTTTTTTTTATTGGTTTTTTTTCAAGACAGGGGTTCTCTGTAGCTTTGGAGCCTGTCCTGGAACTAGCTCTTGTAGACCAGACTGGCCTCGAACTCACAGAGATCCACCTGCCTCTGCCTCATGAGTGCTGGGATTAAAGGCGTCCACCACCACTGCCCGGCTCCAATATGACATTCTTAACAGATGTCAATTTTATAAATATCAAATGCAGAGGTCAGTTTTACTCAGGTAAAGCAAAGATAAATCGGCAATTAAAGATTCATTTGGGAAAGAGCTTCCCCTTCCAACATGTGGGCCAGAGCAGTTTCATTACAGCTAATTTCAGAAGCCATCACGAAGGCAGTATAGTACACAGTTTAGAGAGCTGTTAAAACCAGAGTACATGTGCTTCCATTTCTGTATTCGCACAAAGAGGAGAATAGCACCAGTCCCACAGGGTGATTCTGAGGATGTAGAAATGAACTTGGAGCACAAGGCCCAGAAGACAGTAAATAATGCACACAGATACATAAAGTGCTGAATTCTCTTGGTCAATTTCCTGATTAGAGAATGTACATCAACATGTTCTTCATGTCTGAAGACTTAATTCTCTCTTGTTATCTCTAGGTGAGTTGTGTTTTATGAAACAAATAACTTCAGTAAATAAAATGTTACCAGAAGACAAAAAAAGCCATCATTATTTGTTTTAGTAAAACTAAAAAAAAAAAGAGTTAAAAATATTTGTACTTAATATTACTTTATATTGTCAATACCTTCATAGTTTTTTTTTTTAAAAAATCAAATAATGGTAACCTTTTGGATTAATTGTAAAATGGAAAAAATAGTCTTAGTGTGTCCTATACCGGTAGTGTCATAATACCTGTCTTTAGAGGTCTCATTCCATTGTCTTAGAGTTCACTTAAACTTGTGGATGCCCACTAAAGTGTTAATTTGGGGTTACATCTTTCCAAGTAGCCTCATGTTAATAGAAAATACTCAAAAGTTAAAAAGCAGAGTTAGCTTAAGGACAGGCTCCTACTTTGCTCACTTAAATCATGTTCTACGTTTCTCCTGCTGGTAAGGTCTTCTCTACTCCAATCATGTATCCCATGCCCCTTTGATCCTGAGATGAAACCGAGACGAAGACCGGGAGAAGGGTTAGTGGTCATGTTTACTTCCTGGTGCCAACTTGCTCTGTGGAAGAGTGGCACTGATAGAGTGGAGAAAGGCTCTGGGAAGTGTTAGAGACACTGATGCCACAGAAACATTGGCTTTTCTGGGAGTGGGCCAGGGCCAGGGGTGGAGGCGTGCATCACAAACAAATTTCTCTCTTTTCTCACTTCATGAAGCTTCCCCAACCCCCTAGTGAGAACTGTTTTCAACTTCCTTCTGAACAAGCATTTGGAGCAGATATTCTGTGGCCACTGTTTTAAACTGGCTTTATATGAACTTCCCAAAGGTACATCCAGATGGGACCTTACCTAAAGCCCAAACTTCTCATTCCATTTGCATGGATTTCTTGACTAGCACAGGGTGTGAATCTATTCCATTCTCTGTCATTCACAATATGGAATCTAAGCAATTAATGCTAATGAGCACAAATGAGAGTCAATGGCTAAAGGCTTTCCAGGTTTGTTGTAGACAGAACTTTCTGTCACACCAGGTTCTGCATTGATTCAGTCCAAAAAAACACATAGAGGCTTATATTAATTATAAATCGTTTGACCTATTAGCTCAGGCTTATTATTAAGTAGCTCTTAAAACTTAAATTAACCCATGATTCTTGTCTATGTTTAGCCATGTGGCTTGGTACATTTTCTCAGTGAGGCATTCTCATCTTGTTTCCTTTGCATCTGGCTGGTGACTACACATCTGCCTTTCCTCTTCCCAGAATTCTCTTAGTCTGGTTGCCCTGCCCTCACTTCTTGCCTGACTACTGGCCAATCAGCATTTACAGTATACAAAAGCATTGTCCCATAGCAGTTTGTACTCAGGTATATTACATAAAAATTCAATGATCTCAGAGAGTTTAGACTTAAGCCATCTGGTCTCCTGGTACAAACTAGAATGTGTAATATTATGACTGCCTTCCATTGGATTTTTCTCCTTTCTTGATACACTTTCCTGCCCTGCATAATTATTCTCTGGCATCATCTTATTAAATAAACTCTGAAAACCTTTATGTCAGTCTGATTTTGAATGTTCATAGGCTAAGATATTCAATATCCTTAAAATAAGTTTATTTTGATTTAGATTTCATTATAATGGTTTACTGTTAGAGGAGAGGCTGCATTTCTAGCCTGAGCTAAGTTGCTGTGACCTTGGAAAAAATTAGTCTCCTCCTTAGTTTATTCACATATTGAATGAGAACTTTGGGCTGTTTCTAAAATTTAGTCAGTGTTTAAGACTCTATAACTTGAAGAGAACTAAACCTCTAGGGACAATGAAGACACCATTCATCCCCAGTCTATCAGTCCACACGTGTTTATTGGGATCTTGTTTCACTGTCTTAAATGGCATTTCGGAATGCCCATGAAGGTGTTACTGCACTACTCCAGCCGCAACAGCACAGTGGAATTGGCCTTGATTTGCATGTGCCTATTAATTTACAATACCAGATAGTCAATAATGGTGATGACCTCTTCTGGGATTAGTAAATAAACTGATATCTGACTCTACCATTTTCAAAAAAGCTTTGGGTAGTAACTGATCAAACATTATTTTAAACTCGCTATATAAATGCAATGTATATATCCCCTTTCCTGCTCCTTCCTGTGAGACACCTCTGAGGGCCTCTATGGAATCCAGTGGGTACCACGGAGCCTTGTAAATTGGGAAGAAGATGGAAGCAAGGCTAGCCCTTTCTGCCCAAGCTAAGACTATGAAACAAATCATCACACTTGATAGTTTACGATAAATGATGAAAATGAGAAGATATACTCTGTTGAGATATTCCAGGATTACAGAACAAAAAAATGATTGTTATATCTAAAAGTAATCAATGACTTGATCATTCTTTGTTCTACTATTCACACCTATAGGACCTAAATGTTGACTAATTTTGAGAACTTCTGGATTCAGTAATATGGTTTTCCATTTTTCCACACACAGAAATGTCACAAACAATCCTCTCCTTTTATGAGGAAGGGGGAAACCGGTGGAATGTATCCCCAAATAAACCCCAAAGGCTTCATATTTTCCGGTAGAATATTAGGCATTTCCCTTGAAGTGACATCGTGAGGCTGAGGCATGCAATCCAGTATGACTAATCCTATGCTCTTTTGTGCTGAGTTTAGCTCACAAGAAATTGCTTTATGTGTTAGTTGAGAGATGCCTGCCTATCTCGTTCCTTGTGGTGCTTGCTCTCTTGACTTACTGCTGATTTACACATTGGCTATAAATTGTCCTTTTCCAGAACGGCAATCATTTAAAACAGCAGTGTTGCTTCAAATGACTGAAATAATTATAGGAAATGGTTAAAAGTTTTAATAACAGTTTAGAGGAGTTTACAGCATGTATTCTACAAAACAAATGGTCTCTCCAAAGGCCAAAAGATGGAGTACTAAAACTACAGTGACATTTGCTGCTGAGCCAAATCCTCTCAGGAACCCGGGACTGGCTTATTCCACAGCCCACAGAATTTATCACACTCCAGGGTGTAAAGCAAGGCAAAGAACTTTATTTTCTGTGTTATATTTTTTCAGTAAATATGTCAGTGTCCCTAAAAGGATATTAGTTTTAGAGGTCCCAAAGACTTGGAGTTCCTGAAGACTTTAACATTTCAAGGTGGTTGCTGCTTGCATGAAGATACAGATCAAAAATCTACATTTTCTGCAGTGTATAAACTCTACTATTTTCCAGTTTTCCAAATTTAAATGGATACTATTCATAATAAAGTTTGTATAGGTATTATAACACTACAGCCCTGCCTCTAACTTCCTATTCTTTCTTATTAGGAAGAGAAGAGGAACTTAAAAAGTAAAAAATGGGACTTCACTTGAGAGAGATTTGAATAAAATAAGCCTTGAAATTCTCTTTATTTTATAGGCTCCCACATCTTCACTTTTGTTAATATAAAAGAATCAATTTTGATTTTTTTCTAAAACCCCTGCTGACATTGTTCTTTCAGTCACTTTAAATCTTGTCTGACATGCTTCCTGAAGAAGCAGAGAGAGAGAGAGAGAGTTGGCTAGATAAAAAAGTGACCAAGCACTTCTCCGTTTCTAGGCTCTGCTGGGTATGGAGGGGAATAGCCAAAGGACTTCTCTTGCCATTCAGAATTGAGGTGGGACCACTTGGGGTTTCCAGTTTTAGAATACAACTCTTTGGGCAATTAGCAAAACTTTGAGCATCTGTCTCCCATGGCATTTAGGCAAATTAATAATTTTAAGCATTTCTAAAATAAGAAGTGGGTTAGAAGATATGCCAATATACTATGAGCTTAATTTGTTCAGTTACTTTTTCCCAAAGGAGAATCATCCAGATACAGTCCTACAGCAGGGAGTGCTCGTGAGCTCATAGTCCTGAAATATCTATTCTAAATAGCAGAACTTCATCAGCATGCACTATTATTTAACTCCAATGCCCAAGACAATGATCTGTTTTAATGTTCTAGTCTAAACTTCCTGCAGCAATATTTTTGTCAAGTATTAGCTTCCATTCATGATACTAAGAACTCCTGAACTCTCCAGTCGATTTGTCAGTTAGAAAACTCTCTCTTCTTTGACATCTCAAGCTGTATACCTTGCCTCATGCAGTCCAAACAGAATTAAATAAGAAAGTCTAACAGTTACAGTGGCCTTTGGGATTATTAGAAAATTTTAACTAAAACCAACAGGAGTTTTGCTCCGGGTGGTCATGTTTTTCTTCTGAATTTGTCACAAACCAAATGAGTGAACCTTGTTAAAGCTTCCACTTTTCAGATAACTCCTCCCTTCTGTGTCTGATAAGAGCTCCAGTTCCTAGAGGAGGAAGTTAGTTATTCATCTTTTGAAGGCCGTAAGTATCTCACTAGGATCTTTTACAACCCAAATTACATGAACAAGAAACCCTGAAATCTGTCCCTGGAGTAGATCAGACGGCCTTGTGTTTATTTTGAACACCATAGGTGATGCAGTGAGGTCACATGCGGTTATAATGGCTTTGGATTTGAACTTCAAATCTTTATGTACAAAATGTCCCAGGGAAAATTTTCCCATGTAAAAGAAAAAATAGGATACTACTTTTTCATTCCCAACACTTCTATGAGGATTGAAGGTTTGTTCAGGCATTATTGGCTATATGTCTGGAATTCATTAACCATTTTTTTGGCAATGTAATGATTTCCATTTAGGGCCTGTGTGCCATGAAACATAATTTTATTCTTGGGCATCTGAGCAGAGCTCAGTAGTTAGTATATATTCCTGTCCATACATAGTTTCACAGGTGGACTGCAGAATACTCAATCCTGGGGTTCCTGGTGAATGTACTAAGACAAAGAAACAGAAGATGTATAAATGGAGTCCTTTTGTACAGTGCTTAATTCATCAGAGCATGTGATGTCAATTCATCATCTCATATATCACCTACTCTTCAGATGTCTTTGTTTAAGCCAATGAATAGACAATTTTCTTTTAGTTCCTTCAGTAACTAATATGCTAAACATCTATGTTAGGTAATTAAATATAATTTTATGTTGCTTATAATTTTTTACATACTAGATAACATTGAAAAACTTATCAAGGGCACTGTGTGACAGTCACTCTAGATCAAAACCATCTCATATTTATTTTAAGTTACGAAGCTTGGTCATATTTTAAAATCACATAGCCTCAAAAGTTGAAGACAATAAGCAATCATTGAGCTTTCATTCTAAAGGAAGACTTCTGTTCAGCCTGCAATTAGCAAGCCACTCACCATTTGTACTCACTTCACCCTCAACCATTACTCTGCCTCTTTCGGGACACTGGCAACTGAAGACGAAAAGTCAAAATGTTGAGTAGAGTGGCTTTTGTTTGGCTGATACCTAGTTGTTTTATATTCTGAATTCCTGGTTTGAGGGCTTAACATTCAGATTGGCTCACTTGTGGATTCATCAGAGGACTCTTTAGAAGCTTAACTTCTTTTTGCCACAGCTTCTCTGACCTAAAAGGGGGGATTTTACTTGGTATACACTTCTGTGTCCTTCTTCTGCATCTTTTTACTGGTCATCTTACCCCAGCAGAGTAGTTAGTTCACTGTTGGAATTCCTTCATCCTGTAATGGTAACTGTTGGATTTATCAGACATACTGTCTGTTTTCTACAATCACCCTCATGTATGTAATCTTGTACAGACATAAGCCCATATTAGAGAACTTTTATTGGGAACCAAATCTTTAAAATTCGAATGGTGCTGGAAGAATTATACCTGAAGTTGACATGCATGCACAGACACAGGTACACACTAAATGCAGACACGTTGAGTCACACACAGACATACACAACTACATACACACACGCACACATACACACGCACACACACTCACTGAAAAAAGATAAAGAAATAACTAAAACTTTAATGTATTATATGTGTCAAACTACCTAAAGCCTTATGAAATTGGGCCGAGCTAATCCCATGGCTCACTCACCTGTCATCTTTATTTTCAACTAGACTGTAGTTTCAGCTGGCTGGCTTTGAATGAAAGGTATCATTTCATTTTTACCTGAGCTTGGCTGTGTGGTCCTCAAACTTCCCTCTTAAGTGCTCCTGAGCTCATCTTGCCCCTCCTGGACCTCTACCTGTGGATCTGATATCTTCTTAGATACCGGTTTCCTTTATGTTGTCACTTGGAGGGAATTTATGGCAGTCATAGTTAATGTTCACGGTCCTTCTACTATTTGGAGCTAACACAGCAAAATATTCCTTCTATTCCAACTTGACAGCTACAGTTTTCCATTATCAATCTCAATATTTCCTGGAGTCTACATGAGTGTCAGATTGTCCCTAAAGTATATTGACATCTCTTCTGTGAGTACCATGACTTCTTTCTGGACACCAAACATGTGGCACCTTTTTCTGTCATTCATTTTAGTCATCTGGCATAATAATATTATAACACGGGATCAAGAATGTCCAACTTTCCTTGAGGCAGGCACACAAAAAAATACTCCTTTATGTTCCTTAAAGTGATATCCTATAGGAAGGCCATTCCTCTAGCTTCTTGTTTTAATTAATTGAAATTAGGATAAAACACAGCTTCCTCTCTTAGAGTCCCCCAGATTAAAATTGAAGAGCCAGACAAACCACCAGAGAGGCAAGCAGATTGAACCTGATCTTCCCTGGGGAGTAGACTCTGAAAAATACTCTTACTGAAGATCCCATTATCACTATGTAACGTGACAGACCACCCCGAGGCCTCCATCTGAAGGTCCCGATGTCACTAGGAGATGTTTCTCAAAGAAATACCAGTGCAGGCTATGGCGTTCTGAAACCATCTCTCCCGCTCCCCTGCTTCCCGAGCGTCGGCAACTGCTGTTCCCTGGCGGATTTCACAAAGGACTGCGCATCAGGAGAGGAAAGGTAATGACGCGTGTTTGTCTTTCCAGTACACTCACATTTCAAACTTGTCTGCAATTCCAATAAATGAAAGGGGTTGTTAAACCACAACAAGAGCTAAATAAAAAGAAATGTTAAGTGATAAAATGAATGAGAAACTGTCATTAGGTGTAACCTAAACAGTCGGTGTGTGGCTTCTCAGAATGACAGGTAAACAAACACTAAGTGTTGTCAAGTCGCTTCAACAAAAAGTGTTCCCATGCATGTGCAAATAGGGAGATGTGCTGTTGCCAGCACCAGATCACAACAGCTTTCTGGGCAATCACATGGGCAGTGAGCAGAAAGCCTTCCACTGCTGGGGTGGCCTTTTTCCCTCCTTCAGTCAGGGTGACAGGACCCCTTTCTGCCTAATTAAATATCCTGTGGTCCTTTACTCTGTTCTCCCTCTTTTTTTTTTTTTTTTTTTTTTTGCTGGTGTTTAAGCATTTGAGGGGATTGTTGTGAAAATCAGCCCCTTTAGATCATGCTACTGACAGAGCGCTCTGAAATCCCAGAGTGCAGTACTGGCATCCCTGGCATTTACTTATAATAAAAAGGAGTGCTTTCTATGTTCTGTATGGGTTGGTCTTGCAAAAATAAATAACCAGGTTATTTGTTTATTCCCTTTAATCAGAAACTTTAAATTCCAGTGCCTACCCAGTACTGAATAAGGCCAGATGGCAATAAGCTAAGACAGAGTATGCAGAAGTGGGCCCTTGGGATAGTGGGCCATGAACCTTCTTCTAGAGGTTACATCCATCTTCTGACCTTCAAAGTTCAGTGCTACCCAAATAAAACATATCTACAGGCTGATTCTGCCCACATGTTAGGTTTGGAATTTCTATTGTGATACATTAAAATTAATCACAAGAACATATGAGAACTGATAATATACCAATCAGAATGGATTAAAATATTATGTCATGTATATACTAAAGGAAATAAAGACCTCCCTTGAGTCTGGCATATTGATTCATACCTGTAATCCTAACCTCAAAAAACTGAATCAGGAAGAGTATTATGAGTTTAAGGCTAGTCTGTTGAGTTCCACATAAGCATGGAGTACACAAGGCCAATCAATCAAAAAATAATCTATTCTTTCTGCATCTCATAAAAGCATACAGTAATCACCTATAAAAATGACCAAATATTTTGTTACCAAAGACAAAACTTGAACAATCATCCTCTTCATTTATTTGCAACCTCTGCAAGAACTCTGGTTAAATCGTATTTTCCTCCTATGCATTAGTCAGTTTGATTTATAAATGACCTTCCCAGAAGAAAGCAGAATACATGCTACATATACTTGCAGCATCTTTCTGCTGAGATTGGTGAGAAACTTTTCTGACTTCATGCTGAAGCCAATGTAATATTCATTCAGTCCACTGGGAATCAGGTATCCAATAACATCTTTGTCAAAAGCTAAGTAGGCTGCATTGACTTAACTGTTTGCACTGATCTTAGCACCAAGGAACTAGCAAATATAACCTTAGTGTCTGCTTCTAAAGATGTATGGTTTCCAAATGAAGAGGCATCATGAGCTAGTTTGCGGTGAGGCATCACAAAAGATCATTCCTGCGCACTACTGCCATTGCTGTGATGATGTTTGCAGATGTCGTGACATTGACGGGAGTGAAGCTCATCAGAGGACTTATAGGGGAAAGGTTCTAAATTTCACAACAGTCACACAGATTTTTACTTTCTTTAAGCTGTTGATGAAGGGAGAAATAGTGCATTTATGGTTTTTTTGCTAAGTTTATTTATGAATACAGAATTGTGGTCACTATCTACAGCAAGTCCAGATTTGTACAGAAAGTCAGAGATAATTGTTATCCTCTTGTGAACTTCTTCAAGCTTATTAACGAGTCAGTGAAGACACAAATGAGCCGTTTCCTTATATCCTTTTCGCATATTGGTAAAGGTGGGAGAGATGAACTATTGAGGTGAAAGAAATATTGAGGCTTCTATCACCTGAAGAATTATTCAAGGCTGTGTTGATGAGTGGAAAAGGGAGATGGTCAAACAAGCTTCTTCTTCAGGGATTGAAGGGAATAATAATGAGGAAATTCTGCTGTGGATTCTTACCTGCAAAATGCTTACATTTGAGCTATTATCATGAGAAAAATGTAACCATTCTCACGAAGAACACAGACAGCACATTTAATTCAGTGGGAAATTTGACTGAGCAGTCACGGGCAGAAAAGAAAGTAACCAAGAATCTCTCCAAAGACACCTAACATTTGTTTATTTTCTGCTGTATTTCTACCATTCTTCTTTTTCATGTATCTGGTTCAACTGCTGTGTTTTGTTTTATATTGCTATAATATGAATTTTACTCCAATTTCTTCAATTTCATTTTATCTAAATTTAGTGTTACACAGATTAAGATCTTTATTAAAATTCGTGGAAGAAAGGTTTTCAAAATGCCTCAAATACAATGTCTCCTAAAATTCCTTAAATCAGAGCTGTTTCTCGTGGGCTAAAACAAGGGTCTTTTATAAAAATAGCTTTGATAACCAATTTTTGACATGCAATATAGGTCCTAGCTCCTGCTACTTAACCGCAAGAGAACTGTTTAATAACTACTGAAATGTTTGTGCTTTCTCTCTAAAGTGATAATAGTAATTTTAATTTTCTATAAGATCAGTGGTGGAGCACTTTGCTAGCAAGTGGGAAGCACCGTGTTGATCCCTAGTACTGAAGTAACAAAATAAAATAATAAAACAAAATAAATGTAGAATATAACATTCTAAATTAATGCCCGATATAGGAAATGACTGTGATCCATGTCATTGTTTCTGTTAATATCAGTTTAGGATTTTATGCAAGTTACTCAAACTTTTTAAGACTTTATTTTTTCCTTTGAAAATTGGAATAAGATACTACCTTAATGGGTATGTTATTAATTTCAACATATGCAATCTATAGGAAATATATTAATCTACACAGTGCAATCAACAAGTGCTAACTACAGACCTTGGCCCATCTCAAGCACCTTTGCCTCCACCTCACCTCGTCAATTGTTCCTGCAATCATCCCCTCTGGCCCTTGCCAATACTTATAAAAGAGCAGTCAGTTAGGTTTCTAATTCTGCCCTTACCACTCTAGCCACAGATTTCTATGCCCTGGCATTGCTGTAGTTAGCAAAACTCTAACCCTGGGTCTGGTTATCAATTTTCTTTCCTGCACTCATATCTGGGCAATGAACTGCTGCATGGGGATTGCACTACAGTAGCAAAGACTTGAGTCACCAAAATGTAGTCATTTGCAGCAGTTAATAGTAACGTTAACAGTTATTGGTAATCATTTAAATTTACATTTACAATATTCTACTCTCTTTTCATATACATTTTAGTGGTTTTTCAGGCTTTTTCTTCCCTTAGGCCTCCCTGTGTTGATCTTAGAGCATGACATGTTTAACAAAGACAGAAGTGTTTCCATGAAAGAGCTCAGCAGCATGAACACTGCTAAGCAGGCAGGCACTCAAGTAGTTTTCCAGGAGAAGTGACATATCCATCTTGTTCTATGCTTGTCATCCCTTCCCTCAGGTCGTAGATATGGAGTCTAGACTTCTCCTGATTCTCAAATGTGAACTCAGTGCTTGCTTGTCAGAGAGGAAATGTCTCTCATCTGAGAATAATGAACATTACTCTCTTTGCCTCATCTCAGCAATTCCTCTCTCTCCACAGTTGCCTAGTGTGGCTTTTGTCACCTCTCTTTACGACTGGTCCCTTTCTATGACAATGGAAACAGACTCAAGTCTCTCTGATAGTAAAAGAAAAAAAAACCCTCTCTTTCAAATTAAAGATGACAGCAAATTCTGCTTCTTTATTAAGCTCCAAGTTGTATTCATTCTATGCTTCTAGAGCTCTAGATTTTAATCTAGTCTGTCCATCTTCATCATAAATGCACCGCTTCATCTCCCCTACCAAAACTACTGTTATTGGCATCCAAAATGGTCTTCTGTGTTCAAATTTACCTAACACATCCTGATATCCTGTGAAAATATTTTGAAGGTAGAATATGGTCATATGACAAGGTATGGGTGTCACAGCCCTTTAATTCCATCACTTACGAGAGGCAGGGAGACTTTTGTGAGTTCAAGGCCAGTCAGGGCTATGTAGTACCTTTCTCTCTTTCTTTCTTACATATATGTGTGTGTGTATGTGTATATTTATTTAAATATATGCAAATAATATATGTGCACGCAAATGTATATTTACATAAATATATAAACAACATATATGTGTGTAAATGTATGTTTACATAAATATGTAAATGATTTGATGGAGGAAGGTCATTTGTCAATAAACAAACTGCCTTGGCCCATTTGATAGGCTATCCCTTAGGTGGGTGGAGTAGACAGAATAGAATGCTGGGAGGAAGAGGAAGTGAGCTCAGATGCAGGGCAGCTCCTCTGAGAGACAGACGCCATGCTCTCCTCTCCAGAGCAGATGCGATGAAGCTCTGACCCAGGATGGATGTAGGCTAGAATCTTCCCGGTAAGCACACCTTGGGGTGCTACACATATGAACAGAAATGGGTCAAGCAGCGTTTAAAAGAATACAGTTTGTGTCGTTATTTTGGGGCATAAGCTAGCTAGGCAGCCATGAGCCGGGCTGTGGGAAGAGGCCCACAGCTCCTACTACAATGATTTCTATAAGCACACATATATAAACATATGTATGTATACACAGTGATATAGTCATATCTAATATTATCATAGCTTTCTTTTATCTCTCTTTTTAAAAATGTATTCTCTCATATATTGCATCCTGACCAAGATTCCCCTTTCCTCCTCTCCTCCCAAGTCTCTCCCCGACAAGCATCCTCTCTCCCAGATCCACTCTTCCTCCTTTCCCTTCTTAAAAGGACCGACATCTCAAGAATAATGAACAAGCATGTTAAATTATAATAAAGTTAGAAACGTATCCTCATACTAAGGCTATATGAGGCAACCCGTTAGGAGAAAAAGGGTCCCTAAACAAGACAAAAGAATCAGAGACAAACATCTCCCACTCCCACTGTTAGGAATCCCACAGGAACACAAAGCTACACAACTATAACATTTATGCAGAGAACGTAGGTCAGACCCATACAGGCTTCCTGATTGTTGGTTGAGTCTCTGTGAGCCCCTATGAGCCCCAGTTAGTTGATTCTGTGGGCCGTTTTGTTGTGGTGTCTAGACCCCTCTTGCTTCTATAATCTTTCCTTGCCCACTTCTGCAGGATTCCCCAATCTCTGCTTAATGTTTGTCTGTGGGTCTGCATCTGCTCTCAGGTGTGTCTGGAGGATGCCTCTGATGACGACTATGCTAAACTCTGGTCTACAAGTATAGCCGAGTTTCAGTAGGAATCGTTTCATTGAATTTTTTGCTGATCCTATTTGGTTCTATCCTTGGTCTCTGAGCTATCCAAACTCTGGGTCCTGTTTCTCTTTCATGGCATGAGTCTCAATCTGGGCCAGTTACTGGTTGTCCACCTCCATAAGTTCTGTGCCACCTTTACCCCTGCATACCTTGCAAGTAGGACAAATTACAGGTGGAAGGCTTTGTGGCTGGGTTGGTGCTCCAGTCCTTCCACTAGACAACCTGCCTGGTTATAGAAGGTGGCTAGGTCAGATTCCATAGCTCATTAGTAGGGGTCTTTGCTAGGGTCATGCTGATGGATTCCTGGGAGTTTCCATTGTATTAGCTTCCTACTTCACCTCCAAAATGTCCCCCCAATTCCAGTAGTCTCTCCTGCTACTCTATCATCCCTATCCAATCCATCCTGCTCCCATCCCCATCTGTGCCCAGTTTACTCTTAAAATCTATTCTGTTTTCTCTTCCCAGGAAGATCATTTCAATTCCCCCACCTTGGTGTCTTCTTGTTACCTACCCTCTCTGGGCCTGGATTGTAGCATTGTTATTCTTTACTTTATAGGTAATAGCCACTAACCAGTGAGTACATGCCATGTTTGTCTTGGTTCTGAGTTACCTTGCTCTGGATGATTTTTTTTTCTAGTTCCATCCATTTGCCTGAAAATTTCATGGTATTACTTTTTTAACAGTTGAGCAATACTCCATTGTGTAAATTTGCCACATTTTAAAAAATCCATTCTTTGGTTGAGGAACATCTAGGTTGTTTCCAGTTTCTGACTATTTCAAATAAAGCTGTTATGAACATAGTCAAACAAGTGTCTTCGTGGTAGGATGAAGCATCCTTTGAGTATCTGAAAAAAATCTCTTTGCTTCCTTCAATATAGTTCAAAAGTCTCTGAATGTAAGCAAATCTTTCATAGCCTTCTTTACCACTGTCAGCTCTCACAAGTCCATTCTCATGTCCATAACCTGTATGCAACATAAACATACTATCTTTCCTGAATACATTTGTCCTCTGTTCTCATAATTTTTTCCCACTTAAGTGAAGTTTTTCTCCCCCATACCTGACCATCTTATCTTTCTGCTCCCATAATGAAGTCTTTTACTGACTTCCTATGACTGAGTGACACTGCCATTTACTGTTCTATATCCTAACTTTATCTTGTCCAAAAGGCTATTATTAGTATTATAATTTCCATTGATTCACCAAGCCCCTGTTTGTTTCTATTTGTGTGAACACATGTGACTTCTGTGTTTCACCATATGACAGTGGCTTACAGGGTATGTTTTGGCATGCCTGACTCTGGCAGTGGCTCCATGACTTTTCTCTGACTCCACCCTTATTTCTCCCAGCATTCAGCCTCGCTTTCCCTGCCTACCTAAATTCTGCCTTGCTATAGGTCCAAAGCAGTTTCTTTATTCATTAATGGTAATCATAGCACACAGAGGGGACTCCCACATCATCAATCTATGAATTAACTTGCTTTTCTGGGCCTTAACTGTGGTTTTTGAACATAAGAACTGTTAGATATTAATCTCATTGTAAAATCTCCTAGCTCTATAAGTTTGGTTATTGAAACTTCTCTAAGTTTTCATCTTCCCCTCTGCAAAATAGGGAGGACAACATTTCATTTTTTTTATGATGCTGAGATCCACTGTCTAGTTCAATACTTTCATAGACAAAGATATCTATCAGTTTGGGTCTTTACGTTTCATATTCACCAAATGAGATACATAACAGTTTTCTTTAAGTTTGATCTCACTGGCTGCCTATTTTTCTTTTCTCCTTGTCTGTACTACATTGTACATGAGAAATTTGGTCTAAAATCAAGATGTACTTCTTCACTAAGTACGTCAAGCACTAAATCCTGCTCCTTTCAAAAACTCTGAAATCTTTATCATTCAGTTAGTAAGAACTTAATTTGAGATAAAGATTTTTTTCTATTTGAAAAAAAATTTATTTTTGCTTTTTATTAATATTAATCCTCAAGACCAACCACATTTTCCCTCCCCCCTCTGCCCCAACCTCCTCCCCCTCATACTTCTTCAGAAAAATGTAGGCCTCCCATGGGTATCATCCAACAACATATCAAGTTGCAGTAAGACTAGGCATCTCCTAGTCTTTAAGGCTAGACAAGGCAGCCCAGTATAAGGAAAGGGTCCCCAAAGCAGGTAACAGTGTCAGAGACAGCCCCTGCTTCTGCTGTTAGGAGCGTCATAAGTAGATCAAGCGGCACAACTGTAGTTGACCTAGTGGAGGGCAAATTTCATGATGTCATTGTTTTTAAATAATGGGTAATACACCTTTGTGTAAATGTACCACATTTTCTCTATCTATTCTTCAGTTGATGAACATCTAGGTTGTTTCCAGTTTCTAGCTATTAAGAATAAAGTTCCTTTGAACATAGTTGAGCAAGTGTCCTTGTGGAATGGTAGAACATCCCTTGGGCATATTCCCAGTTCTCTGACAAAGCACCATATTGATTTCCAAAGTATCTGCACAAGTTTGCACTCCCATCAGCAGTGAAACAGGGTTTCCCTTGCTTCACATCCTCGGCTGCATAAGCTGTCACTTCTTTTCTTATTGTAACCATTTGGACAGTTGTAAGACTGAAGGAATCTCAGGGTCATTTGGATGTGTATTTTCCTCATGGGTGAGGATGCTGAGCATTTCTTTAAGTGTTTCTAGGCCATTTGAGATTCTTCTGTTGAAAGATCTCTGTTTAGATCATGCCCCATTTTTAAATTGGATTATCTGGAGTTTTGATGTCTAGTATCCTGGACGTCAGTTGAAAATCTGTTGGCTGTCAGATGTGGGAACGGTGAAGATATTTTACCACTCTGTAGGCTGCTGTTTTGTCCTGTGATGGGATCCTTTGCCTTATCGAAGCTTTTCAGTTTCATAAGGTCCCATTTATTAATTTCAGTCTTAATGCCTGTATTATTGATGTTCTGTTCAGAAAGTTGTCTCCTGTGCCAATATATTCATCTGTGAGCTTCAGTGTATCTGATTTTGTGTTGACGTATTTAATCCACTTAGACTTGAGTTTTGTGCAGGATGATAGATATGGATCTATTTGTATTCTTCTACTAGCTGGCATCCAGTTAAACAAGTATAATTTGTCGAAGATGCTTTCTTTTTTTCTTTGTATATCTCTGGTTTCTTTATCAAAACTCAGGTGTCCATATGTATGTGGATTTATGTCTGGGCCTTTGATTCAATCCCATTGATCTGTTGTCTGTTTTTATGCCAATACCATCTGGTTTTTATTACTACTGCTCTGTAGTACAACTTGAAGTCAGGAATAGTGATATCTCTAGAAATTTGTTTATTTTACAGGATTGTTTAGTTATTGTGAGTTTTTTGTTTTTCTTTATCAAGTTAAGTTTTATTCTTTCGAGTTCTGTAAGGAATTCTGCGAAATTTAAATGAAGATCACACTGATTCTGTAGATTGCTTTTGGTAAAAAGGCCATTTTTACTATTTAATCCTACAAATGAGATAAAATTTCAATAAATGCCTTCCATGTTTAAATTTAAAACAATAACAAATAGCTTTAGTCTAGGTATTCACAATTATCACAAGAAAATAGAAAATCTGACCATTATGACTTAGTTAAATATCTATTAATTTATTTTGTTATTCCTATAACAAAGTCTAAATGTCAGCCTATTTGACTTTGAACTTGCACTCCCAGCATGATTCCAAGTTCTTTCTGTCTTCCTACTTTGTCATCTTCAACAAGCTGGACCACTAGAGCAGCAATTGTAATGTGGGTTTCACAAGTTGAAAATTTAGAAATAGAAAAGGAACAATTGGAAAGCTGATCTGTCATGGAGATTTCTCTGCCAGCAGACTTCTGTTGATATGGGTCTGCCCTTCTCTAAGGTAGGCCCTCAAGCCAAGGTAGCCAAGATAAGAGAAGAAATGGTTGAATATTAGAAGGCCAGTCACTATCTCTTGTCATTGCCTATAAGCCTCATTTTTAGATAACTATGGGATGTATCTCAGTGGTAGAAATTTTCTCTAGTGTGTATAACCGGCATCTATATATAACAGATTATACTTAACACTAACAGAATGCACATTCTGTTTTACTGCACATGTACCACCCTCCATGGTAAGAAACATGCTAGACAACTAGATCATAACAAATTCTCAGTAAATTTAAAAGGAATGAAATACTGTAATGTAAAAAGAATAATAAAAACACAGATACAGATACTGAGATTTAACCTGAAGATCAGAAAAGCAAAGTAGCCAGGTACTTGTTCTTACCTCTACCTCAGGCCAAAATGGCAGTCACGAGAATGAGACTGACTGAGACCTGCCTCCTCCTTTTTATATGCGGCTCTAGTACTGGGATTGAAGGTGTGTGCCACCACTGCCTGGGCTCTATGGCTGACCAGTTTAGCTGTTTTACTCTTTAACCTTCAGGCAAGCTTTATTTATTAAAATACAAATGAAATATCTCTTCAATGCAACACTGTTGGAAAGGTGTTAAAATAAGATTTGGGAGGAAATCATGGATAAATAGAAATTAATCTGTATACCACTAAGTGAACATTACATTGAATGAGAAATTAGAAGGGAAATTCAGATAAAATATATATAAAGTAGTACCCAGAAGGAAGTTGTGAATAACTATGAAGAAAAAATATCTCAAACACTTTCCCATTTGTTTTGTTTTATTTTATTTTTTTATTGAGGCTTTTGTGAATGGGATTTGTGGTGGTTTGAAAAAAATTGCCCCCAAAGTGGCACTATTTGCAGTGTAGTCTGTTGAAGTAGGTGTGGTCTTCTTGGAGGAAGTGTTTTGCTGTGGAGGCAGGCTTTGAGGTGTCACGTATGCTCAAGAGGCCATCAAGTTTTGTGGAATATTATTTTAAGGTGTGTTGCTTTTATTTATGCTAAATTTAATTCTGTAATATTTTGCTTGTCTAAAATACTTGATGGTCTAATAAGGCACTAAATGGCCAATTGTGAGGCAGGAGGAAGGATAGGCTGACAGGCAGAGAGAATAAATAGGCAGAGAAATCTGGAAGAGGAGAAGGAGCAAGATAGAACAAGGAGAGAAGGAATTCAGGGGCCAGCTACCCAACCACCCAGCCACCCAGCCACCCAGCCACCCAGCCATGGAGTCAGAGTGAAAGTGAGATTACAGAAGTAAGAATACGATAAAGCCCAGAATCAAAAGGTAGACAGGATTATTTAAATTAAGAAAAGCTGGCAAGAACAAGCCAAGCTAAGCCTGGGAGTTTACATGTAAGAATATGTGTGTGATTTATTTGGGTGTTGGGTGGTGAGCCCCCAAAACAGCCAAAGAGTATAAAACAATCAACTACATTTTGGCATTCCAACGTAGGGCTAGAGTAAAAGAAAATCCCAAACCATTTGATGACCCACATGGGGCATCATTTGTAAATGGAGGTTTCTCTCCCATCCACCAATTCCTGAATAAACACTCAGAGACCTATACTAACCATAGAAGTTTGGCCTATGGCTCAGGCTTATTACTAATTAGTTCTTACTATTAAATTAACCCATTTCTATTAATGTATGTATTGCCATGCAGCTCATGGCTTTTACTGGTCTGCTGACATGTTGTTCCTTAGACAGTTGGATGGCATCTCTTAGACTCCACCTTCTTCTATATCTCTGCTTGGATTTCCTGCCTGTCTCTATCCTGCCTTGCCATAAGCCAAATCAGCTTTATTCATCAAACAATGAGATTAGTACATATTCACAGTGTACAGAAAAACATCTCACAAAAACCCAGTGTATCAGTTCACTTCCTGTTGCATTCTGATCAAGATGTAGCTAGCACCATGCCTGCCCGCATGCCTCCTACCATAATGGCAATGGGCTGAACCTCTGAACTGTAAGTGAGCCAACACAATTAAATGTTTTTTTTTTTTAAGTGTTGCCATGGTCTTGGTATAAAAACCCTATATTAAGGGACTCTAACTAAGACAGAAGTTGGTACCAGGAACTTGGGTAAGGCTATAATAGGCCTTGCCATGTTTTTGTTTGGAGAAATTTGGACTTTTGTAACATGAATTCTAATTGGTCTTATTAATAAAAATCTTGAGTCAGATATTAGAGAATGAAAACTGAAAGATCAGAGAAGCCGAGCAGCCAGTCACTTGTTCTACCTCTACCAAATTCTCAGACCAAATGAAGTATACTGTCTCTACAAGTCTTCATACTGAATTTCCTGAGCTCTTGTCCCCTCCTGCCTAGCCTTATATTCCTCTCTCTACCCAGCCATATCCCTTTCTTCCTCCACCTCCCTAGTGTTGGAATTAAAGGTGTGTGACTCCCAAGTATTGGGATTAAAGGTATGAACCACCAACACCTGGTTCTGTTTCTCCTTGTGACTATATCAATCTACTGTAGCCCAGGGTGGCCTTGAACTCACAGAAATCTGTCTGCCTCTGCCTCCTGAGTGCTAGGATAAAAGGTGTGTGCCACCAAGCCTGGCCTCTGTGGCTAGCTAGTAGCTTGCTCCACACTCTGATACTTAGGCGAGTTTTATTTGTTACAGCACAAACAAAATATCACCACAGACTTTGGAACTTTGGGTGAGAAAATCAGTGGAATATTTTAAGCACTGCTTAAATGAGCCATACTAATAAGAAACATGGGAGACAGTGGTGCTAGGAGTTACTTGAACTATAGGGGGCTCACTCAAGAGACTTCAGAGAGGAAGAATTTTAGTGTGTTGCCTAGAGATCATTCTTGTGATATTTTAGTGAAGAATGTGACTATCCTTGTCCAAAATGTTTACCAGAAGCTATAGTGAAGAGTTTTGGTTCAATTCTAATCTCAAAGAAGAAAGGAATCTCAAAATAACTTAGCATAGACTCTGTCATGTGGTTACCAGTATAAAGTCCGATGAAGATTTATAATGAAAAGGAGCAAGTTGAACAAATAAATATACAAAATGTACAGACTGAAGAAAAGGTCACTAGGAAGTAGAATAGAGCTAAATCCTGTGTTCAAAAAGATAAACAAATTAAGAAATAAAATGATTTATAGGCTGGTTTTTTTTTTTTTTTTGCTTTATGTCTAAAAGCCACTTATGAGTAAATATATATGATATTTGTCTTTCTGGGTCTGGGTTCCCCCACTCAAAATGATGTTTTCTAACACCATCCATTTGCCCACAAATTTCAAGATGTCATTATTTTGTTCTGCTATATAGTACTTCATTGTGTAAATGTACCACATTTGCCTTATCTATTCTTCAATTGAGGAACATTTAGGTTGTTTTTAGGTTCTGGCTATCACAAACAATGCTGTTCTGAACATAGTTGAGCACATGTCCTTGTGGTACGATTGAGCATCCTTTGGGTATATACCCAAAAGTGGTATTTCTGGGTCCCAGAGAACCTAAAAAACAATGAGGACCTTAGGAGAGACATACATGGATCTAATCTGCATGGGAAGTAAAAAAGGATAAGATATCCTGAGTAAACTGAGAGCATGGGGATAATGGGAGGGGGTTGAAGGGGAAGGGAGAGGAAGGGGAGAGTAGAGAAAAATATAGAGCTGAATAAAATTTTAAAAAAGGGAAGAAATGAAATGAAGGGAGTTGTGACTCCAACGCAAGATCCCAGCCAGCTAGTTTTCCAAGTGAAAAGGAACTAAAGAAAATATCAGAGTGAGATATGGTGATATACACTTTAATCCCAATATTTGGAAGGCTGAGGCTGGCAGATCCTTGAGCCTAGTCTAGAAATCCAGTTTCAAGAGAACCAAGCTCAGGCCATGAAGAACAAAAAGCTACGGAAAATGTAATTGAACATATGGGCCATGTTTCAGCCCTAGAAAGAAGCAACAAGCTCCAGATTTGGCCATGTGGTTCTGGAATAAAGGACAGAAGAAAGGGGCTATGGAATTTGTCCCTGAGACTAAGGAAAGAAGCTAAAGCCAAGCATGTGTCAAAGTTGTCCCAAATAGTGGCATAGAGAGGCCATTGCTTAAAGCTGTGAAATTGAAGTCTGGATTTCCTTGAAGAAGCAAAACTGTTGGAGAGACTAGAACCTTGAGATGCCTACCCAGGAAAGCTGCTGAACAGGGAGTGGAGTCAGCCCAAAAGAGAGAAGAGTGTTTCAGTCAACAAAGCTAAATTGGTTAGGGATCTGAAGAGCATTCTGACATCAGTGTTTGGAATTTGCCTGGTTAGTTTTTGATCTTGCTTTGGCCCAGTATTTCCTCACTATGCTCCCTTCCCTAAATTTCGGAATGGTAATGTATATCCTGGGTCATTATTTGTTGGAAGAGATTGCGTTAATCTCAGAAAAGACTTCGAATTTTAGACTTTTAAATAAGTTTGGGACATTTGGGGATTTCAAAGTTGGACTGAATGCCTTTTTTCATTATGGTATGGTTACAAGTTTTCAGGGCCAGGGAGTAGAATGTGTTGGTTTGAAAGAAAATGGCCCCAAAAGGAGTGATACTATTAAAAGGTATGGCCTTGTTGCTGTAGGTGTGGTCTTGTTGGAAGAAGTGTGTCACCGTGGAAGTGGACTTTGAGATGTCATATGTGTACAAGATGCACCCAGTGTCTTAATTCACTTCCTGTTGCCTTCTGATCAAGACATAGCCAGCACCATGTCCACCTGTATGACTCCCTGTTCCCTCCCATGATGATAATGAACTGAACCTCTAAACTGTTAGTGAGCCATTCAAATTAAACGTTTTCTTTGTAATAGTTGCTGTGGTTTTGGTATCTCTTCACAACAATAGAAACCCCGACTAAGACAGGATTGTTTCCATGATTTCTTTTACAATCTTCTTGTCTGTAATACAGAGGAAGACTACTGGTTTTAATGTTATTTTTGCAACTCATAAACTCACAGCAGCTATGGTTATCTGCACAAGAACAAGGCAGTCAACATCCTCATGGGAACAGGGGACTCATAAGCCCCATATCATTTACCAAGCATCTATTGACAGTTAAGGGTATCTGAGACAAGGGGTCAGTTTTCTTTAAGAGTAGGACTTCTGGTAGATGTTCCAGTGCACAGTCCCACACTGATGAGGACAGAGGTAGCACATACTAGACTCAGTAGTTTATTTAAGTAAAAAGAAGACATAAAGTTATAGGTGCTAGGGAGGCAAAGGTGGATCTAAGAGGAGCTAACTAAGAGTGGGAGGTGAATATGATTGTATGAACTTCTCAAAAATTAGTAACAATATCACAGCTTAAAACTGATTTATTTATGTATTTATTTGAGACAGGATTTCCCTGTGGCTTTGGAGCCTATCCTGGAACTAGCTCTTATAAAGATTTGCCTGCCTCTGCCTCCCAAATGCTGGAATTAAATCACCAACCTTTGCTTTACCCTTAAAATACTTGAAAGGGAAGAGTTTATTGAACACAAAACAAATTATTAAAAATAGATAAAAGAAAAATAGAGACACCAGAGTAAAGCTAAATGAGGTAACTTAAAGAACATCACTAAAACCAAGCTGATTATGTATGAAGACCAACAAGACTGATGAACTCATAACTAGATTTATCACAAAAAGAGAAGACTTAAATTATGAAAGTTGAGAGTGTAAAGGAAACATCATTATTGTACTTACATAAACAAACAAACAAAAAGAATAAAGAGGAAGTCTATTGGCAACTTTATGTCAACAGATTAAATGAAGTGGGCAAATTCCTAGAAAGATGAAAATTACTTTGAAATACAAAGTAAAAAAGAAGACCAAAATAGGCCTATATCAAGTAAAGTGACTGAATAAGTTATTTAAATCCAATCCCCCAAAAGGTCGTGTTGATTGGTGAGTTTCACCAAATAGCCAATGAATAATTTATGTAACCATTCAAAAATTCTTCCAAAGTACAGAAGGACTCAAAGAAGAGAATCATTCTTTAGCATCCAAAAATCAAATGGTGTAATATTACATGATTGCCTTAGAAGATGCAGAAATATTGACAAAATCCAAACCACATTTCTAGTATAAAAAAAAGAAAGAATGAAGACTAGCTTCTCTATTCTAATAAAAAGCACCTACAAACTTCCACTATTAAGTGTCGTATTTTATGACATAAGTCTGAATATTTCCTTCAAAATTAATAACAATACAGAAATGACATACACTTTGGAAATTATAGCAGTAATTCAATAAGAAAAGAAATAAAACAATCTATATTGGAAAGATGTACAACTACCTTTGTGCAGATGGCATGGTCTTCTGTATAAAGACTCTGAGAGAAGATATAGTTGCTTACAAAAACTATTAAAATTAAAAATTCAAGTTCATCACAGGGTAGAAAAAATACCAATATACAGAAATAGATTTATACACTCATAAAGCCATCATGAGAGTTAAACAAATAAAACAGTTCTGTGTATAGCATCATCCCAATGTTAAAATACATGAGTAAAACCTTTAAAGGACGTAAAGAACTTAAAGCTCCAGCAGAGCTAAAGTAATCTGTGGGAGTGAGATGCCATAGACATGCAGCACAGGGAATAGAACTGAGAATCTAGGAACATTTATTTTGTGTGTGAGTGGTCAGGTTGTGCATTCATAACAATGTAAGAAAAATTCCCAAAATTTTACTATTGAACATGTCTAATTTTGTCAGATAATACTGTTTTCTCAGTAAGTGATGTCAGAATAATTAGGTAATAATGTGATCTGCTAGTGGAGGAACAAGTTCAACCCTTCACTCTACGATACCAAAAAAGAAAAATAGACAGAAGTCCTGAATGCAGCAGATAAACAAAGTTTCAGAAGAAAATACAAAAATAAATTGTCATGACCATGTATTATCTAATAACTTCTTAGAGAACACCCAAAACACAAGAAATAACAGCAAAAAAATATGTCAAGTTATATCAACATTAAAATCTTGGTGGCACAAAAATACCATCAAGAAACTAGACTAGCCCCTAAAACGGAGAAAAGTATTTATAAGTAATATATATGATAATGGACTTACAAGTGCAATATAGGCATGCTCAACAATCCTAGGTGACTCAGTTCTAACACAATTGATGATGCAGAAGCACATTCATGTACATGGTCTTAACCAGCAGTCAATAAACCCTTCACCATCATCAGTTACTAGGTGTAGGCAAAGAAAACATCTCAGTATACCACAGCTTTACAGCCAGTCATTCAGATTGCTGTGCGTTAAAAAACAAAACAAAATAATGTATGTCTTGTTAAGGTTGTGCAGCAATTGGAAAGCTTATACATTTTGCCAGAAATGCAAAAAAAATGTGATGGCTTTTGAAAAGTTTGGCATACACATATACTAAAGCTCAGTAATTTAACTCCTGAGTATCCACTTAAAAATAAACAAAAATAGCACAAAACTTGTACATAAGTGTTTACATCATAGGAAGATTGTTTATTAATAAAAAGTGGAAACAACTTGAGCTTTTATTAATTGTTAGCAGGAGAAAGAATATATTCCATGAAACGGAATAGTATTAAATATAAAGAAAGATGTATTGCAAAAATAATAGATATTCAAAATGACATGTTAAATCAAAGAAGTCAAGTGAAAAAGGCCGCGTATTGTAGCATTTTCGTTATGCAAACCATTCCAGGTAGGCAAATTTGTAGAGACAGTAATTAGACTAATGGTATCTGATGGTTAGGGTTAGGAATTGAGGGCTGACTGCTAATGTATATGTGGTTTATCTAAGGAGGTTGAAACTGTTCGATAATTAAAAATCAGTTTTAACCAGGACTATATTGACACACACCTGCAATCTCAAGACTTTGAAGTGAAGACTAGCAGATTAAAAAACAAAGGCCAGACATGCCTGCCAGGGTGGAGAGCCCTGGGCAGGAAAGAGGAAACACAAACCAATCTTATGGCACCAGGTGGTTGGGCACTATTAACAGTGAGCAAAAATATGGTGGGGTATAGAAGAGAGACAGAATGGTCCATGTTCAGTGGAGAGAAGCAGATTTGAAGAGGTGAAGTCAGTGAGGAGTGGGCTGAGATGGGTGTTCTTGCTTGCCCCCTGGGGCCATGGTAATATCTGGGACCTCCTGATACTAAGAAGCTTCTGTAAAGCAAAGGACATGGTCAACAAGACAAAACTGTAGCCTACCGAATGGAAAAAGATCTTTGCTAACCCCACATTGGACAGAGGACTGATCTCCAAAATATACAAAGAACTCAAGAAATTGGTCATCAAAAGAACAAATAATCCAATAAAAATGTAAGGTACACACCTAAACAGAGAACTCTCAACAGATGAATCTAAAATGGATGAAAGACACTTAAGGAAATGTTTGACATCTTTAGCCATCAGAGAAATGCAAACCAAAACAACTCTGAGATTCCATATTACACCTGTAATATCAAAAACACTTGATGACACCTGATAACAGCTTATGCTGTAGAGAATCTGGAGTAAGGGGAACACTCCTCCATTGCTGGTGAGAGTCCAAACTTGTACAGCCACTTAGGAAATTAGTATGGTGATTTGTCAGAAAATTAGGAAACAACCTACCTTAAGACCCAGCAATACCACTTTTTGGGTATATGCCCAAAGGATGCTCAATTATACTATGAGGACATGTGCTCAACTATGTTCATAGCAGCAGTATTCATAATAGCCAGATCCTGGAAACAACCTAGATCCTCTCAATTGAAGAATGAATATGGAAAATATGGTACATTTACACAATGGAGTACTACACAGCAGAAAAAAATAATGACATCTTGAAATTTGCAGGCAAATTTATAGAAAAAAACATACTGAGAGAGATAAACCAGATCCAGAAAGACAAATATCATATGGCTTTTAGACATAAAGCAAAGAAAAAAACAACCAGAGAACTTAGACAATAAAGAGGACCCTAACAGAGACATACATGAATCTACGTAGGAAGGAGAAAAAGACAAGGTATCCTGAATAAATTATGAGCATGCCAACCATGGGAGAGGGTAGAAGGGAGAAAGGAGAAAGGGAGGAGAGTGGAGAAAAAAAAAGATGTACACACTAAAAAGTAAACTATGTGACTCACTATGACAACATCTTCCACCACAAGATTTTGTGTATTTTTCTTTAAAATTTTATTTTGTTTTGTCTTGGAGTGATTTCAAGGGTAGAGCAATGGGACAGGGAGATGAGTGTGATAGAGATGAATGATGTGAAATCCACAAAGAATCAATAAAAGTTAAATTAGAAAAAAAATCAAGGCTAGTATGGGCATAGCTCCAGTTTGGCATAAAACAAAGTAAGTCATCTTAGTCTCTCCAAAAAGCTTCTGGATTTTCCAGAACACTCAGGAGTTAAGCACAGGTGGAACAGGTCTGTTGAACTAGATGTGATACAATCAAGTGACCTAAACGCTGCCTCTTACTTAAACACACATCTGTGAGTAATCTAGCCATGAGTACAGGCAATCATTCTTAAGTGGGTGCCCTTTGTGTCCTCTGAGTAAGAGGTCTTTTTCAGGAAGGACTTAACTCTACGATAAAACCTTATTTGCTGCTAAATGACATCTCTTAAGTTTTAGGATTTGTACTTTCCATACTGGATATGAGAAGCAGCCAAGACAGCTAGAAAGAGCATGTGGGAAAAGAAAAATAAAAAGTCAATATAAAAACAACCTCTGGTTGTTTTTGAAGACTCTGACTTTCCCTCCACTTTAGGCATTTGAAGTCTGAATGTCCTCATACAACATAACAAAGAGAAGCACAGCTTCAGGAGAGGCAAGTTTCACATTTCACAAAACACATGCTTTAAAGATCAGTGATCTGGTGTTTGATAGAAATATATGGTCACTCTCCTTTCTTCAAAAAAGAAATCCTCTCCCTAGAGAGGCCAGAGCACCTCATCTCTGATTATATCTGTTCCATTGTTACAACTTCTCATAATTTATCAGAATTCAGAGTCATTATTGGTAAGCAGACACAGATGCTCTAGAAAGTTCACAAGCACTGTAAATGGCTTGTGATTAGCTGAGTGCATTAAGGTCCATTTTTATGTTCATTCTGTTCTCCCATTAAAAGGAAGTAAAGTTGCACTGTATTATAGTTAACCGATTCTATAAGTAAAAGCAAAGAAAGGGCACCGTGTTAGACATATTTGTGAATGGGGAATACAAGAGAAGAACTTTTGTGTAAAGAATACACGTAATAATATGCTTAGAAAATTTAGAACACATTACAAAAAAACCTCCATGTCCAAAGTACAGAATATAGCTCTTACCACATAATCTACGGTTCATGAGAATTACTATTCTGAATGGGAAAAAAAACTCATGGATTGGGCCCTACAGATAACTATCTGATATTTAGGACTATTATTGTTTTCTCAGATATTGTTCATGACAGCTGATGAGCAAAGCTGTTCTAATGGTGATAGTTTCTAGCATATTATTGATCTGTATCAATATTATTAATGTTTGTGAAGTCAGGACTGGGAAACATTGTTGCAGGTGAGTGAGTAATAAGCAGTGAAGGGCTTCAACGGAAGTGACATGAGGAATACATAATTTTTACAGAAGTAATTACTCTGAAATATGATAAAAGAGCAAAGAAACTAAGGCAGGAAATATTCACTTATCAGTTCAACCATTATCATGTATAATCCTACGCACTTTTCTCTGGTGTTTATATAACAGAAGAGATATAAGGAGAGTGTAAAAATATGATGATCAATAATGTGTGGTTGGGTGGATATAGAATCAGAGTAGAGTAGTTAATAGAGATGCTGATTTCCTAATGAGTAAGAGGAAAAACAGTAAAGAAATTAGAGAGACGATCTCGGGCATGATGAATTCATTCCAAAATACATTAAACTCTGGATATAGTGATGTCCTCCAAGAAGAGGGGTCTAGCAGGCTGTGATGACTGGGAAAAAATGTTCCTAATAGAGAATGGCACTATTAGGAGGTGTGACTTTTTATAGTAGGAATGGCCTTGTTGGAGGAAGTATGTCACTGTGGGGGTGGGCTTTGAGGTCTCCTATGCTCAAGAAATGCCCCGTGACAGTTTATTTCCTATTGCCTGTGGATCAAGATTTATAATTCTCAACTTCTTCTCCAGCACCAGGGCTGACTGCATGACTATGAAGATAATGGACTAAAGCTCTGAAACTATAAGCCATCCCAAATTAAATGTTTCCTTTATGAGAGTTGCCATGGCCATGATGTCTCATCATGTCAATGAAACCCTTACAAAGACAGGCTTTTGGAGGAGCTTATTAGAATTTTGAAGGAAATGAATAATCCAGAGTCATCTATTAGAGATGTAATTTGAAACTAATAGAAGCATTATATAAAAAATAGAATAACTATGAACTAAGGTTCAGAAAAGGACCAATGGAAGAGAGGAGTATCTAAACAACACAAAGGTAGAAAAATTGAAGGAACAGAAATTTTCACATGTTGAGAAAACTTAACAAAAACCCAACTGCAGAGACCACTGTGTGTACCCCTGTAAGGAATCTGATTTACTTCAAACTTTATACAATGTAGAAGTCAAGCAGCCAGCTATGATCTAAACTTGGCTTAAAATATACTGGTATAGTTACTGAAAGCTTGTTTTATTAGATAATTTTATTAACATTGAAATGGTAGCTGCTGTAATTCAGTGCTCTTTGATAAAAATGCTCTGATTTTTTTGTTAAGTTAGCTAAGTATAACCACTGTATAACAAATGAAATGTTGACAGATTTATTACAAATTTGGCATAATTGGCATAAAATCTATGGAGTAAGAACATATACAAACTAGTCTGGTATAAAAACTAATAAGATTTCTGCTTTTTTAAATAGCATATCCACATGTTTTTTTTTTCCAGAAAGGGTGTCTCTGTAGCTTTGGTGCCTGTCCTGGAACTAGCTCTTGTAGACCAGGCTGGCCTCGAACTCACAGAGATCTGCCTGCCTCTGCCTCCCGAGTGCTGGGATTAAAGGAGTGCACCACCACCGCCCGGCTCCTACCATATGTTTAAAATTATGATTTTCCAGTGTCTGTGTTAGTAGGCACTGAGAGAAACAATCAATAAAACTGAAACTTAAAAGCTTCTTTAAAGCCAAAGACATGGTGAACAAGACAAAATGGCACGCAACAGAATGGGAAAAAATCTTTATCAACCCATCATTGGACAGAGGGCTGATCTCCAAAATACGTAAAGAACTCAAGAAATTGGTCATCAAAAGAACAAATAATCCAATAAAAATGGGGTATAGACCTAAACAGAGAACTTTCAACAGATGAAACTCAAATGGCTGAAAGACACTTAAGGAAATCCACAACATTCTTAGCCATTAGAGAGATGCAAACCAAAACAACTGAGATTCAGTCTTATACCTGTCAGAATGACTAAGAGCAAAACCACTGATGACAGCTTATCCTGGAGAAGACGTGGAGTAAAGGGAACACTCCTCCATTGCTGGTGGAAGTGAAAACTGGTATAGCTGCCATGGAAATCAGTATGACAATTTCTCAGAAAATTAGGAAACAACCTTCCTTAAGACCAACCAATACCACTTTTGGGTATATACCCAAAGGATGCTCAAGCATACCACAAGGACTGGTGCTCAACTATGTTCATAGAAGCATTATTTGTCATAGCCAGAACCTGGAAACAATCTGACTGCTTCTCAAATAAAGAATGGATAAAGAAGATGTGGGTCATTTACACAATGGAGTACTACATAGCAGGAGAAAATAATAATGACATCTTGAATTGTGAACAAGTGGATTAATCCAGAAAATACCATATTGAGTGAAGTAACCCAGACCCAGAAAGACAAATATCATATGTACTCACTCATAAGTGGTTTGTAGACATAAAATAAAAAAAAAACAGCTTATAGTTCACCATCCCAGAGAAACTAGACAACAAAGAGGACCTAAGAGAGACATACATGGATCTAATCTACATGGGAAGTAGAAAAAGACAAGATCTTCTGAGTAAATGGAAGTGTGGGGATCATATGAGAGGGTAGAGGGAGAAAGGGGAAGGAAAAGAAGGGAGTGGAGAAAAATATATAGCTCAATAAAAACAATAAAAAAAACAATGTAAAATAAAAAACTTCAAGACATTAAAGGTAATAAAAGTAAAATAAAATTATGAGTTTTAAATGTAGAGTTTTCTAGTAACAATTTCTCATAGAATTAGGAAACAATCTTGTCTACCTAATTCCTAAGTCTACTTATGTTTAGCAAATATGGAGGCCAGATTTCTGTGAGCAATTCTTTTCTCAAACTAATCTAGTTTAGTAAATACAAAAAGGAGTGTAGACAAAGAATACCACAATAATGCATACATAAAAATAGTTTCAATGGCCTTAGTCTATTATAAGGGACAGTCCTCCTCCAAGTCATCACAGATTATAATTAAAAAAATGCTGGTACCAGAAATGGGTTACCTGTCTTGGAGTTATTTGTCAATAAGGTCTCATAGATCCCTAAATATTACAGGTTATTATAATTGCTCTTGGTTACTCCACAAAACAGAACTCATGTTCATCCATTACCAGGAACAAAAAACTTTGGCTAGATAGGTCCTAGGCCCTAAAGGCAAATCTATAATTATTCCTTCAAATGGACATAGTGTTAAACCAATGATTTATTATTATACAATAGATTAGTGCATCTCTCAAAACCTCAGTAGAACAGCTTCTTTGAACATTAGGTTGTAAATATGTTTTATTATCTTTGATAAAAGAAGCTACTTTTGCCTATGGCAGGGCAGAATATAACTAGGCAGGATAACTAAACTGAATGTCAGGAGAAAGAAGGCAGAGTCAGGCAGACACCATGCAGCTTCCGAAGGAGAAAGATGCCAGAACCTTACTGGTAAAGCATAGTCTCATGGTGATACACAGAATAATAGAGTTAATTTAAGATATAAGAGCTTTCTAAACTGTTGGCCGAACAGTCTTGTAATTAATATAGTTTCTGTGTGATTATTCGGGTCTGGTTGGTGAGGAAACTAAAGCTCAGTCTCAGTTTAAAGTTACTAAAGTTTTGCCAGTTGAATATCCCACAGTAGTTGGGATAACATACCCAAGACCTGTGCAAAAGTTAGACAAAATACTAGCACAGAGAAGGTAGGTGGACACAAACCCCTATGACCAGATGAGGAACTATTGGTAAATAATAGCTTCTAAGGGAGGGTTCTTCAAGGATGTGACCCTTGAAAAGCTACCTACACTCCCGTAGATGGCCCTATACCACACACACGACACATACTGAAAATGCTGATGGACTAAGCTAGCTGGTTTAATGACAGTAACACATGAAGTTGGGAGGGAATGATGATGGGGAAGATGGGATAGGAATTTAATGGAGTGGAGAATGAAGGGCAGACTTTTAAATAAAAGGACTAAAGTGAACCAAACTCAAATAGTGATGGAGGATGGCGGCTCCAGCTCTAGCTCAGTTTCTATATGACTTTCCCTCTTGGAAATACATTTTAAACATCTAGAAGAAATTGGAAACTGGCTCAACATCTACTTTTTGTTGGGTGGTCACACTTTTAATTTTTATCACTCATATTTTTCTGATTTGTTCTTTTCTAAAACTCTCTCTAAAAGGGTATTGCAAGTATTATTGCAAAGAAGATTAAGAGAAGAACATATATGACTTTGTAAAGTTCTACCCCACAGAATTCACTGAGTGTTTACTTCAGGCTCAACTCCACAGAAAATAAAGGACAAATAACTTGCCCAGGTGCTCTGTAAGCTAAATAATGTACACTATAACCAACAAACAGAAAGGGGAAGAAATGCAATAAACATTGTGAGCTGGGTGTATCCAGTGTGCTTTTAAGCATCTACGCTATATGGTTCTCACCAGGCATGAGCCATTGTGCTAATGCATTCACATATCAGGCAATTTGTTCTTCACAGTAATCACATAGGATAAGCCTTGTTTCAATTCTTATTCCACAGTGAAAAGAAACAGAAGTGAACTGAGGCTCAGTGAGTTCTCAAGGTAGGCTGGCAAAGAGTGGAACTGGAATATGAAGCATAGTGTGTGGTGGCTTCAGATGCTGAATCATCACACAGGACTGGGTGCCCAGGGCAGAGCTGGAGTGCAGAGAACTTTGGAGCAAAAATGTGGGACTTGGCAGGTTCCAGCAGATATACAGGAAATTCTTTGAGTTTTGATCATTGAAAACACATACGACTAACCTGGCACTCTTATGCTGGGTACTAGAAAGGAAACTGGCAACTTTATTTTTTTTTTCCATGAAGTATATTTCCAAATGTGCTGTGTAGTTAGTTGATAGTCATGGCTGCGCCCCACAATCCTGATGTAGATGAGGTATACTGGCTTTGGTCCACTGAGCCAATATTTGGGATTTAGTTGTGGAAATACTGCACAAGGGCAATGCGCTGATTGGCCTAGTTTTAGATCCTTTCTTTTTCAGCACCACACTGAAGCCGCTTCTCCTGAGGCCTCAGTGGAGCCTGCTTGCCTTGCCTCTTCTAGGCTTATATACAGGTATTACTTCTCCTCTACTGTTCATTTCAAGCTGAGGATGCGGGTCATGCCTTCATATGGCAATGTGGGCAAGTGATCAGAAAAGGCCCTGGGGCTTCCAATTAAATATTGTCCAATAAACATTAAAAAAAATCAAGTGTTCCAAGAGTGACATAAAATTCCTGGTGGGTTGTTGATAGGCTCATTAGTAAAGGTTTGCCAAGTTTTAACAAGACCCAACAAAAAACTGCAAATTTCTTCAGCTAATCCTGTAAACATTTGGCTAGAACTGCATTTAGGAAAACAGAAAGCATACATTTCCCTGGTCTGTTCTTTCCAGATGGCTTCCATGTCACAAAATCAGCAACATATGTTGGTAGATCCAACTGACCTTCAGGCAGCAGTCTGACTATCTCAGGTCTATGTCATCTCTCTGATCTGGATAGAGGGCAGGGGGAGAAAATCATAGAAAGACCAACAGGGAGAGACAGAGACAAAAGAGAGAGACCAACAGAGATAGACAGAGGCAGAGAGACTGAGAGGTAGACAGAGACAACCAAGAGACAGACAGACAGAGACAAAGAGTCGAAGACTGAGACAGAGAAGAGAGACAGACAGACACAGAGAGGAATAACTGTTATTAGCACTTTGTTCTAAGCATTTGACAGAGTTCTCAGCACTGTAGAAATGTCCAGTTGTTGAAGATTGATAAGACAGCTGAGAATAGGTGCTTCTCCACAGTGTTTGAGATTAGGAGAAATTAGAGGTGGGTTTGATCACACAGTTACAGCTGAATATAAAATACCTGAGGATGATTAAGGAAAGAATTAAATTTTGAAGTGATGGTGATGAGGCTCCCCATGAATGACCCCCTCAACTCTACTCATTGTGTAGACAACTTAGTTGTATTTTCTAATTTCACAGCATCACTATCCACCTGGTTCTGGTGACTGATTTTAGTTTCGCTGTAGATCCCTTGTAGATGGTCTGCAAGTTTCCATTTTAAACAGTCATTTTAAAGCTGTAAACTCTCAGCAATCTAAATTTGATCCAAATATTAACTTAGCTTATGGACCATGAAGAAGGAGGAGGAGGAGGAGGAGGAGGAGGAGGAGGAGGAGGAGGAGGAGGAGGAGAAGGAGAAGAAGAAGAAGAAGAAGAAGAAGAAGAAGAAGAAGAAGAAGAAGAAGAAGAAGAAGAAGAAGAAGAAGAAGAAGAAGAAGAAGAAGAAGAAGAAGTCAAAGAAGTCGTAAGTCGTGTAAGGACAGTTCTGAATAAAATATAAAGTGCATGCTTCTTTTCTGAGTGCCTATTCTGAAGGAAATGTGCGGGAGAGTTAGTCTAAAACTGTTTCATGCTGGTTTTGATCCAAGGGAATGAGGAGTGTCTCTGTTCGTTTGAATTAGGATTGTATCAGAGCAGATATTTGAAAGGGGAAAGAAAGAGCATTGTTTTCTCAAAAGAAAAGGTGACAATAACTGTGGCATATGCCATTGGAACTCAGGATGCCATCCATGTCTCCAGGAGCAGGCGAGGGTGCATAAAGTCTGCCCATCATTTCTGTAAGCCATAAAACAAAAAAAATTTGGGGAATATATTTCAAGAGTTTCCACTAAATTTAAAGTGTTGTAATATTATAAAATTGATAATATGGTTACTGACAAATTGAGGTAAAATCTCTGACTGTTTATCTTACTTTTAAGACATACTGCTCACTGCTTTGAAAGCATTTTTCTTTTTTTCTCCAGCCAGGAAGGGCCACAGCTGTTACTACACAGATCCTTATCTGCAGTCTGACAATACAAGGTGTATGTTTGATTTTTCTACTGTTTGCCTTTCCATCTGTCTTTCTCCAGATATTACTGAGTGTTTCTAGGACATATCATGTTACGCGTTGAAAGTGATTCTCTGTTTCTGTATGTGAATTTTATGCTTTCACTCCGGAAAACTCTCTGACTTTTCGACTTCACATGCTACATTAGGCACAGGAATGTTATTAGTGTCACAACGACGGACAAGGCCTGATGGAGCTTAGAAATTAAACAGTCCAAATACTGAAAAGAACTCTGCAAAACTAAGATATATCAGTTTCCTCTGAGATAAAACCTCCCACATTGGAGGGACAGTTGTGAAGGTGCAGAGTGTTCTAGGGAGAGATGAAACATCTCAGCCTGCATGGGAGCTCCTTACGCTTCGGAAGGAAATAACTCAAAGGCTTAGGAAATCCCTGAAACTGACCAGTTTCACCAGGCTCCTCCCTGTCCAAACATATATAAGCAGTAAGAACTGATGAGAGACATTATTGGACAAGTTGTGCTGCCTAGAAGAAGTTTAGAGCAGCCACCATACCTGAAAGAAGTCTAGCTGCCTGAAAGAGATACCCACCAACCTGTTCAACTGCATGCATACTGGGCTGCACTTTGGTGATATGACTGTCACTTCGGCTGCTGCAAGTAGCCTCCCACCCGTATTCTTCTAAGCAACTCCAGCATTGTTTGTTCAGTGGTAATCTCACTTTGATGCATCAGCGATGCTCTGTTTGGAGTCAGTAGACATTTGTTCATTTCTCTTCAGGAATAATTTCACATAAAAGGAAGAAGTGCCTATCCCAAATGCAATCTTAAGGAAATGTGAGGTGTAGCTTTTAAGAACTCATAAAAGATAAAAAGCAAGCTACCCTCAATGCTTTTGTTGCATTCTAAGATACTAAATAAATTGATGTATACTCATCAAGATTCTCAAAACGAATATTCCACTGGGTGTTTTGTGGGAGTAATTCCTTATCTAATGGTGGCCCTACATCTCCTGTCACCAGCACACACCTGTATTCATGAGTAAAATGACAGAGGATCAAGTAAAACATTTTGGGAAGGATCACGGATTGTCTCTCTGCAAGTCCGTCTTCATGGAGGTGTACAGATGGAGTGAGAGAAGGGCAGATGGCCTCTAGTCCATCTCCAGCTCAGACTCAGTGCAAGGCTAGTGCATGCTGTATGTCTGCAGGCCCCTGGTCTTACCTGATAGTCCAAAGCAGGATTGTAAAGGACTGTGATTCTCCATTTCTGCACCACATTCATCGAGTATCTGTTGTTTTCAGTCAACACAGACACATGGAAGAGGATTTTTGCCTTCAAGTCTCCAAAATCTTCAGCATGTCATGATGAAGGAGAGGCTTTCCAAAGAGCAATTTTAAAAACATGGTGTCACTGTTTTATCATTGCCAAACATGTGATGAGTCTGGAATCATCTGGTGCAGAGCAAGAAGCGGGGCTTCTTAGCATGTCTAGAAGAATTGTGCTAGTCAGGGAAGAGAACGTAGAGTAAGAAAATAAATCTAATATTTAAAAATTAATACTTCATTCTTCAGAAAAATGTAAATCACTCTGTAGCCCAGGCTGGCTTCAAATTCCTTGTGACCCTCCTGCCTCGGCTACCTGGGTGTGGAAATCACAGGAATGTGGCTTCTACACTGTTTTTGAGAGAGAACTTCAATTAGCCTGGATTATCAGAAGCAAGATTTTAAATTTAATTTCCAAGTATGAGTGTGGCTTGCCTCTTAACTGTCCCAGGAGAAAATAGCCAAACTAATTGTAAAATATTGTAAATCCCTCTATAATACAGGCACTTATTAAGGTTAGATTCTCAAAACTAAAATAAAGTGATTATTTAATGAAGTTTAAGATATTTGAAGGTTTACATATGTGTTCAACCTCAACTGCACAGAAACTTGTTTACATTAAATACATGAAAGCCCAGGGGAAGTGATGACATGGTCCTTACTTCATGACACTTGCCAAATGTCTATCACTGACTCTCTTTGATAGCAAGTTCTCATAAACATGTTTGCCATCCTCTAAGACCAGGTTTGCAAAAATTGTTCATTGCATTTCAAAACATAAATATAGGAACTCATTGTTTATTAAAAGAAGAAGTACCCACATTTTAGAAAGTTATCTTAAAATCATTGATTTTACCCTCTACACACACACACACACTGAAGTAATATTTAGTATATTTGATGCTGACTGAGAGAATATCAATCACATGGGATTTTTATTGCCCTTCTGTTTTGTTGACAATGTTGTTCATTTATACCTGGTGCCACTGTAAACCTGATTGGAGCCTGTGGCTGGAGAGCTGATGGAGTCTAAGCATAGCTGTCTCACTAAGTGGGTGTGTCATCAAACCCACCTCCTACACTTGGCTCTCAGCCTCGACTGCAGAAAGTCCTCTTAAGTGAACAGCATCAAATGCAGAAGCTCATGACAGCCCGTGATGCTGAGAGGAAATGTCCTTAAATGGGACAACCACACACTCCTCCAAGGTCTGGAGAACATTTCAGAAAATGATGAGGTAAGACTATAAGGGTCAAATGATAGAGATAAGGCACTGACCTGTTATCTTCGAGACAAGATGTGGCTGTTACACTCTTGAAGTCATAGTTGCTGTGATTGCTCACCTACACTGGATCTGAGCAAGACTGGACCTGTCTAAGATCCTCCACGTTTGGGGAAAGGCCCTACCCCTCCCTGGGGGAACATTTTGCTATGGATAGCTGCCTAGGAAGCTGAATCATTATCTTCAATGGTGTGGCTACTGGTGAGTCATCCTCCCCCCACTCCATCGTGGATGACTTTTGACAGCAAACAAAGCAAAATATCATGAAAGTGGGAATGAGATTCATACAGAGGAAGGAAAGATGCATGAAGGGCAGGGGGTAAGACAGGGTAGGGATATATGCTCAAGATTCATTTTATACATGTGTGAAATTATCAAAGAGTAGGTTTTTTTCAAAAATACCAAAAATATTGTATCTTACCTGATTAGTAGGGATTAACACAACTTCATTTGTTATTTCCAAGCATGGATGCAGTGGGCACTGATCAGATCCAGCCTATGTTTATATATTTTTCACCTACATACACACACCTACCTGATCTGTTAATTAGCGTTCAGTATTTAGGTCAAGCTTTGCTTTAATGTCCAGAAAGAAGACAGGACGTATGATTCTTGAGAGTTTTGTGTTTGGTTTATTTCAGTTAAGATTATGTTCTCTACTTATATCTATACTTCTGAAATTTCAGAACTTCTTCTTTATGGCTGTATGGTATCTCATTGTGTGTACAATGCATTTTATTTGTCAAGATACCTGCTATTTAGCACTCAGCATATTTCTATATCTTAGTTATTCTGAATTATTCTGCAATAAGCATGGTTGTACAGGCAACTTGTTGGTATGATGTTATATCCTTTGGCTATATACAAGGAAGTGAAATTCTTGAGCTTTGTGATCAGATCTAATTTTTCAAAGGAACTTGTTCACTGTAACTGCTGTAGAGACTTACTGTTCTCAGCCATGGTGGATGGGAGTTGCTTTTCCTCTCTGTCCTCATCAGCACTTGTTGCCCTCTGTGTGTTTAAAGCCATTTTTGCTGTTTTTCAGTGGTATTTGTTTCACTGAGATGGGTGGTATCTCCTCGTAGCTTTGGTTTACCTTCTGCGGATATTCAATGATACTGAACATTTTCCCACAATTTTATTGACCATTTGTTCTATGTGTGTGTGAGTGTGTGTGTATGTATGAAGTATCTTGTTAGATCATTTGCCTATTTTTAAATTTGGGTTAGATTTTTGTTTTTGAATTTTTTGAATTCTCCATCTCCTCTGTTATAGACTTTTGTTGGGTGTAAACTTTGCACATTTCCCCCAATCTGCAGACAGAGGCTGTTTATTCAGTTCCTGGCTTCCCAGACCCAAAATAATCATACAGAAACTGTTTTAATTACAATTCTGTCTGGCCAATAGCTTAAGCATACTTCTAGCTTAAAGTGTATTTCTTACACCTTAAATTAACCCATTTCTATTAACCTGTGTATTTCCACGTGATTGTGGCCTACTAGTAATGTTCCATCAGGTGTCTGGCATGTGTCTCCTGAGGTAACTACATGGCATCTCTCTGACTCTGCTTACTCTCTCTGTACATCTTGGTTTGGATTTTCTGCCTGGCTGTACTCTGTTAAGCCATTGGCTGAAAGCAGCCAATCAATTAATCAATTAATTAATCAATGGCAATAAATGCCTGGCTGTACTCTGTTAAGCCATTGGCTGAAAGCAGCCAATCAATTAATCAATCAATTAATCAATGGCAATAAAACATATTAACAGCATACAGAGGGGAATCCCACATCACCTCCCCTTTTCTGTATAATTAAAAAAAGAAGGTTTTACTTTAACATAATAAAATTACATATAAGAAAATAGTTATCAAGAAAAAATTTAGTTACAATATTTATATCTATTTTATATTTTATAATAAATAAGGAAAACTATAGTTATCTATTCTTCAACTCTGTCAAAGACCCCAGAAGGATATAATATTATGTAACTTAATAGGAAGTACATTGTAAGCAGCTTCTAAAACTCTAGAATAGACAGAGACATCTCACTGCCTGGACAGTCACTCAAAGTTCCTCTGTAACACTGGGGCACCCATCTTTAACCTACAGGCCCATAGTATCTGAGAGACTTTTCCATGAAGCAGGAAATTTCAAAGACATTTAATCCTACATTGAGAATTTGTCAGTCATTCTCTTCTGTGTCCTGCAGAATGTCTGGCAGACTCTTCAGTGAAACAGAAACACTAAAGGACTATGTTACCTTCTTTAGGCAATTTCAGCAGTCATTTTTCTGTGGGTCCTGCATGTCCAGTTTATACAGCATAACATCCAGCAATCCAGGCAAAAGCAGTTCCTTGCCCAAATGGCTAACCAACTCCATAAGGAACCTCATTGATGCCCATCATCCTCTTGAAATAGAATGGTACTTCCAGGAACAGATGAGTCTCATTTTCATGGGAAGTCCTAAGTTCTTAAACATTTTAAATGCCATATAATGTTAGTCTTTAAAAGGTTTGAAGAATAACTATCCTTCTGAAATATATTTCTGTACATCTAGAAAATTTAAAATGACTACAAGCTTGACTATTATAGATGACTATTAACCTGAATTTCTTAATTATACATTACATTTTGAAGTAAGCTGTACAAACACAATACCCTAATCAGGAGTGGAAACATAACAAAATTGACCTAAAATTTGGATCAATAAACCAAACTCCATACCAATGCAAAGTATTCATCTTTATATCATATCTCTTCCCCCTCCCTTTTTAGAGAAAGATTGATTTAACCATTTATAACCAACCCCATTTAAATGAAAACAAATATTTATAAACAATATTTTGGAATTTGGGCATATTTCTCTCCAAACTGTTTCCATCTTTTTGTTGGGTAAAGTATTTGGGGGCACATGGAGACTTTTCAGGTGATCTTGGTCCATCAAACCACATTAGCCTGGAAGGAATCCATAGGTTCTCTTTCTCTGTGGAAACAAAAGCAGAATCTCGTTTCTGAAGTAACATATTCTTAGACCCAAATTTTGAAGTCAAGATACCTTTAAAGTATATATGTTGGTTTAGATTAGCAGACACCAGAATCAAATATCTTTCAGAAGTTTAAAAATTCAAAGAAAACACAATAATATACAGAATTCAGACTCTCTTTGTATATTACATCTTTACATGACTTAGTTTTTTCACTCTATTACTTTTTCTACAAGTTTAATATTTATTTTATTATCTTTACTCTTTAATCTATGACTCTCTGTACTCCATTGCTTTAAAGACTTTGTTTAATTTTTTCTACATTCTTTTTCTTCTCTCTCTCTCTCTCTCTCTCTCTCTCTCTCTCAAGTGTATGTTCATTTTTTAAACACACTGTGTTTCATTTAGTGGCCTTTTATGACTGAATCCACCCTATGGTGCATCTGAAATATATACAATATAGTTCTTCTTTCCAGGAGAACTTCTTAAAATGCTAAGTGGCATGGTTAGGACTAAGGTTGCTTTGCCTTTTTCCTTTTGCCTCAAACATGGAGGAGGTCTATTCAGTGCCAGCTCTGAGAACCATGCTCACAGTCAATTTCCAGGCACACGATGGGTCTAAATGCCATTAAGCAAGTTGTAGCACTCTGCTCACAAACTCCATTCAAGTGCTCAGCCTCCTGAACGAGCCATAGCTTGTGCTGGCAGCATAACTCAGAAGCTGCCATTTCTTATGCTGAGTCAGTAAGCCTTCTCTTAAAGGAGCTGCAGCACCCCTGTTTGCCACCAGCAAAAACAGCCTATCCAAAAATAAAAATATGGCTACCAAGAAGCTGCATTAAACTCTGTTCTTTTGTGTCTAGAATTACTTCCCATGCTTTCTCAGGTTTTCTGTGAAAGTAGTGGCCCACTATGAGAGCCAGTTTGTAGATGGAGGTTGCTTTTTTGTTTTTTGGATGCCCAGGCCTGAAATAATCACACCGAAATTGTATTAATTACAATACTGTTTGGATAATAGCTTAAGCATATTTCTAGCTAGCTCTTACATCTTAAATTCATCAATTTCTATTAATCTGTGTATTGCCACGTGGTTGTGGCCTACCAGTAAGGTTTCATCTGGCATCTGTCTCCTGAAGCAGCCACATGGCATCTCTCTGACTCTGTTTACTCTCTTTGTTGGCTTTACTCTGTTAAGCCATTGGCTGAAAGCAGCTTCTTTATTAACTAATGGTAATAAAACATATTAAGAGCATACAGAGAGAAATCTCACATCACCATTCCTGTGGGCTATTTCCCCTACTGTGTTGTTGCTCTTTCAGTGAGGAAGGTTTTTAGTTTGATATCATCACTTCTGTCAATTTAGGCTTTGGTTTCTTGTACTTTATGGGGTCAATAAAACTGCTAATACCCTGGAATACTGATACTGCTATGTTCTCTCCCAGTATTTTAGTATGGTCTTCTATAGATGTTATTTCTCTGCTTTTTTAGTTTATTGTTAAACATAGTAAAACATAGTGATCAAATTTCAATTGTCTGCACATGGATTTCAATTTTCTAAGGACCCGTCACTGAAGACATCATCCTTTCTCCAGTATATATTGTACTTTTGTTGAAAAATCTGTACTATCTATAAATTCATAGTTTTATTTCTGAGTCTTGATTTAATTCCATTGGCCTGTGTCAAATTTTATGACAAGTAACAAGCTGTTTCAATTATTGTAGCTTTGTAATATGTTTTAAATTTCAGTACTGTGTGTTTCCAACTTCATTGTTGCTGCTCATAATTGCTTTGCTATTTGTGCTATCTTGTCCTTTTATATGAATGTTAAAATTATGCTTTAAATTTCTACAAATAATATTAAGGGCAGAGTTTTGTTGTTGTTGTTGTTGTTCTATCAGGAAAAAGAATGTAAATGAAGAGTGTAGTACTAGTAGTACTACATACTGATATTATTGGTAAACTCAACTATGCCAACATAATCTGTAAGTGAAAGGAGGTGGCCTCGGCTCTGCTCCTCACATACTCACATAGTAGCAGATTTAACCCAAACCTCTCAGATCAGTTATGAGTCTCAAATGAGGAAGCTGAGATTCAAAAGCAAATCAGCCCCAAATTGCAGCCTCAAAAAGTCAACAACTGAATCTTGGGTCATCAGTTAGAAACATAATTTGAAGTTAAGACTCTGAACTTGATTCTTTTGAAACTGAACTATTAGTAGTAAGTATTATATAGAGATGGAATTTAAATTTGACAAAGTTATATGACTGGAGGCAGCAAACAGCCAAAATCTGTTCATGAGTCCTTAAAATTTCTTTCTATAAGAAATGAGAATATTTTGCCATTTAAATTCTTTTTATGTCACTCATCTTATAGTTTAAATTTAGGACTATTTTTTTTTAAACTAACTCAAAATGATCTTAACCTAAGAATAGATGGGTCTGACTGGTTTCCTGGAATGCCTGATGACATCTAGTTCATAGCGCTTATAAAAAATGAACTTCTCTTGAAGAGTGGGTCACACTTCACCTGCTCTTTGTCTACCATAAATCAAGAGGTTTATTTGATTCTATCATGATTTGAAGCCTGAGTATACATGAAGCCTAAAGTTACACCAGTACCTGCAGCATTGAGAAGGAAGACATATTAGTAAATTTTTTTTATAAAGTTCTGTGGGCAAAGAGAGCCTGAGAAAGGTATCATACCATTCTTTATCAGTGAGTCTTACAATGAAGCTGAAATTCAGCCTGCATGTGGCAGACAAAAAAATGGGATAACCATTAGAATTATTTAAATAGTTTAAGGACTCTGGTTTTAATAAAGAAAAATAGCCAGTGTTATACAAGATAGGAAATACTTCGCTTTATACATCCTTCAAGTATATTTTGCAAAATTTGCCTTCTGTAGTACAATTCTAATATATACTTAAGTGACTGGTAATCAGACATATAAGATTGTATGGTTTCTTTTAACATTTGTGACTGAAGAAATCACAAAGTTACAAATGTAATATTATCATTCTTCTGTTGGATAAATATGGATTCTTTGTAATCTAGAAAAAATCCCGGTTGTTAATCTAATAGTCACTGCCTTCTTCTTGCCCAATGTCCACTGAAGAGTGTCCTAGCCACCATTGTAGATGAAACGTTCATCTTGACAATGCCCAAATATGCCTAAAATTGCAGATGACAGTTGTAAGCATTTCTGCCTGCTTATCTGTCTGCCTTCGATATGACCCTAAATTAGGCATCAGAAGGTATAGTGTTTAATACAGATTCCAGGCACAATATACCTTCTCGCAATTAGTTGAAAGTGCTGTTTTGTAATTAAAGGGTGAAGTGGGGCATGATGAACATATGGAAAAGGAGACCCTTAATAAGTGATGGAGCCTTCAAAAGAAATTGCTAATTAGTATGCATTTGATGTGCACTATACCAATTTTAAGACTTTGCCTTGAATAAATTGCTATGTTGGGTGTTCGAAGGAGTGGTGAGATTAGCATTTACAAAGGGGGCAATTTTCTGTCTTCTTGACTCTGTTAAATGGAGGAAATAACTTCCAAGACTGGAGCAGTAGTTAGCCCATCAATCATTCTCACAGCTGGAAACTGGGGATCCCAAATGCAGAGATCAGTTAATCCGTCAGCTAATAAGTTCATAGTGGCACCATATGGCGCGGGGCCACTCCACACTGGGAGAAGGACAGAACTGTTTACACAGGCATGCTGCTTTCTCAGGTAGCTCCCTGCTGACAGAACCCTTTGTTCTGAAGGATCAATTTACTTTGCACAGTAAATTGACTGAATTGATCAGTTCAGAGCATATAATTGTTGGCTAATCCTGTGGAATCATGTCCCATCCTTGTGAGAGGGACAAAGGGGTGCTGCCCATGGCTTGGTCTGGGCTCCCATCCTGGGGCTATTCTCATCGGACAGACTGGACACTGATTAAAGGACCAAGGAGGGTAGATGTGTAGTCAGCGTTGACTTCAAAGGGAACGGACCCATATAACATCCAGAAGGCCATCTCTCACTGTCTTTACTCAACTGACAATCTGACATAACTGGAAATAAAATTAGTCAGTCTAAGCAATTTAGAAGTAGACTTTTTAAAAAAAAAAAAAAAAACTCTCATAAATGGAAAGTTACAGTTCAGCCTTCAGAGCTAAGTTACACTCAAGGACATTGATTCCAAAACTTACCTTTTGTTTTCATAGGGAAAGAAAATGACAAAAAAGGAAGCTCAAGGTGAATGCCCAGAAAAGCATGGACATTGGAGGTGAAGTAAGGGAAGCCTTTCTTAGACATCATGCTTTAGTGGCAGAGCATCCACTGTTCTGCCTGTGCATAGGGTATGGGAAAATCCATCAGATCCTTTCAGAGCACACTGGGACTAAATCTTCCCATTCTAAGCACACTCGTACGAGTCCCGGCGCTTTGTTCCATAGATGTGTTTGATCTGACTTTGTTTTCTCATTCTCACATACAAAATAAAAGAAGAATAAATAAGATGAAAAAATTCCACCAATAGAGATAAATGTTGGACATAGTTCCCTTCAACTAAAGGTTTTGTTCAGAAGCTAGTGTCAATAGAATCATTTCACATCAATGGTTTGAAAAGAGAACTGTGTTCAATAGGAACTGAAGCCATTTGGTGTTCCCGAGCGGCCATTTGCTTATTAAATGTCTGAACACTAATGAACTTTATATGCCCACCCCAAGAGTTTCTACCAATTAGAGGGCTATTGGTTTCTTTACTTATTTTAGGACAATAAATGTCTGAGGCTTTCTTTTATAAGGATAAATTGCAGCAGGTTTGACAACAGTTAAGTCTTAGAAATTATTTCAATTTTTCTCTTTATTTAAAGCAACACATGCTTGGTGATGTTCTAGCCATTAGAGAGAAGCAGAAGTGTATTATAGTTGATGTTAATAATTCCAAACTACCAAAAGTTAATTATCTCCAAGTACTTTCAGTTTATCTTCCCAAATTTCTATCTACCTATAATTTTTTCCCTTTAATGGACTTTTCTTCTATTATCACATGCCCAGTTTCCAAAATTCCATGACATTTTAAAATTGCAAAACCAAGAAATTTTTGTAGTGATTTAATAACCATTGCAATGAGAATAAGGGAAAGTATAAATAGTTCTTCACATAACTTTCATATTAAACTTGTGAGGAGAAAAGAAAAGCAGAATATTGTGTTCTGAAAAGATCATAAGCAAAAGTCTCACATGACAACAGGCACTCTGCAAAAGAACTCTGCAAAGAAGAAAAGGCATTTGTGTATTTTGATAGAATTCTGTTATTACCAATTTGGAGTGTGCCTCTCTGCACACAGCATATGAGGTGAGTCATTTAAATGACATTTTCCATTCTTTAACTAACCTAAATGTCCATCCTGAAGTCAAGAAGAATCCCCAGGTACTGAATCACCAGCATAAAATGGAAGCCTAGACTTGTTTCAAATCTCACCAATTCCTGTCTTATTCTATCTCCACATTTGTTTCATTGTAGAAGTTATCATAAAGTTAAAATCAAAGACAGAACGTCCAGTCATTGAGATATGTATTTTACCTATCCATGGAATGTCTCCATTTAGTGCTAAGTAAAGCTTTAGAATATAGTGTTTTATTTTAATTATTTTAAAACTGTAAGTGATAGGTTATGAGAGGTTGTCAACATTATACTTTACCAAAATACTTCCCCAAATTTATAGCCATTTTCTATTTTATATACATTTATATCCTTCCTCAACTCTGATAATTCATAGTAGTTTTCTAAAAACCTCTCGAAAATTTTTTAGAGAATATATCACCATTTTCAGTATGTGTTCCAACTTTTAAGAGCAATTTCCAATTCATTATCTTAAAGTCTTTACAAGAAATCTCCAGCATGTTTAGTCTTTTCTCTTTTTTCTTTAATTAGCAAAGAAGAAAGATCCAAGGGAAGATACGGGCTTGCTTCCCCTTTTGTCACTGCTGACCTGCTCGTCCCTGGGCCTTTCTCTGGAAGACAAAGCCAACTTGTCTTCCACCTCATTATAGATTGTGCCCTTCACACTCTATCTCTCAAACACATCATTAATGTGTTTTCTTTCATCTGTAGCCTCACTAACGGCATGCCTATTCAAGGCTTTAGAAGTGTTCTGTTTTTCAGAACTAGCTTTGGGTATGTGGGTTGGTCAGTAGACTTCATTGACTAAGATAAGGCAGAGATTCAGACTCAGGGAGCTGCAACATCTCTGTCGGCTCACCTAAAATGTTATTCCCACATTTTTAATTTCTCCTTCCTAACTTCTTTTATATCCTTGATCATGGTCTCTACTATCGTACCGTGTACTCTGCTTGTTGCTCCCTGCTCCCGAACATGAGCCGTGGTAGGATGGAGAGTTTGACCCACTTCGATCACTTTTATACCACAGAATCTTCAATAGCACCAAGAACATAAAAAATATTGTCTAGATCCCTGTCCAAAATACATCATCAAAGTGGAACCCCATATACCGTGAAAATTTACTGACGACAATTAATTATTTAAACGATTGTTTCAAGTCCTTTAAAGGTTTGTTTGATGACTGACCTTACAGATGTTCAGTCTAAGTCTAGCAGTTATCAGTAGGTTGGAGACACTGTTGTGAATAAGAATAGAAACAATCAGAATGTGAATTATCAGAGAATCGGAGAAGCTGCTATGCATAAAAGAAACAAGGAAAGTAAGAAAAGTGAAACACTTTTTTTTGCTAATTTTTTTGAAGGTTTAGTTAAATATCTGATAAAAATCTGAATACTAATAATAGGCTTGGAATATTAGTTGTATGTTGTAACACCTTAGAAAATCAACTTGAAAAGTGAAAGATTTATTTGGGCTCATAATTTTAATGGATTGGTTCATAGTCAGCAGACTGTGCTGCCATGGACCTAAAGTGAGGCAGGCACAATATCATCATTCCATCAGGAGTGGATGGTGGATGGAGAATGACTCATGAAGCGTCCAGGGACCAGTCATTCCCATCAAAGACACTCTTCCAATCTCCAAATCAAACCAGTATCCACTAGCCCATTCAGTGAATTCTTTAATCCTTCAACCTGTTGATGTAGTTAATTCCTTGGTCTTCCAGTTACTGCTCAATGATGCCACCAGCTATAGAAAAAGCTGTCAACTTACAAGCTCTTGAGGGGAGCAATTAATATCCAAATCCTAATAATCCATATAACATGTTATGATTGCTAGGAAAATGGTAAATAGTCATCACTTTTGGATACATAAAACTTAAGATATTAAGTGTCCATTTTTACCAAGCATCATACAGCAAATTTATCATATATACAAACTGTAGTATATGTGGTTATACAAATACGTTACTGGAAATTCTTTCTCTGTAAGAGCTTATGTTCTGAGTTGGTCCCCGGACCAGCTAGTAAAATCTGATTTTGTTCATCTCTCCCAAACTCCCCATTTAGTGGCATCAAATTGATAGCTCGAATTCAGCCCCTGTGGAAGCATTACAGAAACTGGTAAGTGCTACAAATGACAGTTGTTACAATTTTTCCCACACGCCACTAACCTTATCAGCATCTGATGATTCTAAAAGCTAGTGAGCTTACAACTGAGTGAAAAGGAGATACAATTTCCCAATAGAGCACAACCAGTCTTGAATTAGTACTAAACTGGAAAACAACATGGGGAAGAATTACAGCTCTCTTCCCACTCCCACCCCTATCATCTCCTCTTCTCCGCAAGTCATGGAAAATATACTCAAGTATAAGCCTTCAGATAAAGAGGTTTGCCATAGCAATTACTGCTTCTCTCCGTGTCTAATTCATACTGACAATATGATACATGATGATGGCATGCAAGTGATAAATCTTAACCTAAAGCAAGGGGAAGGCTGTGTTATTACCCCTATTGAAATGCAGGATGTCAGTATGTATGGGGTATTTTGTGCCACTCCCTTCTTCCTGGTACTTGTACACGATTATTCAGAAATGAACAGATAGACAGGAAGTTGCTTCTGACTCATTTGCAACAGTGGTCTGAGTAATTCATGTGTGTAAAAGGCACTAAACCCTGGGAGTCTGGTGACTTAAAAAAATATTTAGTAGGGCAAAAAAAGCTGGTATCTTAAAGACGTCACAAAGGTCTTAATTTTGGTTTTTCCATGTGGGATGTATTTAAAGTGATTATATAATTCCTTGAATAAATGCTAAAACACGTGTTTAAAATCCTTAGGTTTTACTTACCTGATTTGGATTGCTAGAACAAAATACAGCTTTGAACTACATACATTTCTTATATTTCTGAATCCTGGGAAGGTCCAGAATCTAAAACTGAAATATTTTAAGTCTGGAGAAGATTCTTCTGGCTAGCAGATGGCTGCCTTTTGCTGCGTGCTGAAATGTCAGTAGGCTGAGTGGGTTCTGCTCTCTTCCTGTTCTTTAAGAGTGCTGATTTTGAAAGGAAGCTCTGCCATCACAACACATCAGAGTGTAATTACCTTCCAAAGCCCTGCCTCCAAACAGGCGCTGTGCTTTAGGGCTCAGCATATGAATATGTGAAAAGATAAATATTTATGCTGTTGTACTTACAGACAAAATGCTTTCATAGATTGAAGGTTTTTTTTTTCTCATACAGAAAACAGTAAACGTTATTTTATTTTCAAGGTAAAAGATAATTTTTATGTTTTATGTTTATAAAAATGTAAACAATAATATTTGAAAAGTTAAAAATATAATACAGGAAAAACAAAGCATATTCTCCATCTTTCTTTCAAAGTCAATTCAATTTCATGGATATTTTAAAGTTGGGGCAAAGTAATGTGTCAGTATGTGGATGATGTCATACTTATTGTATCCACATATTTGAGAATTTCTAAGGTTGAGATAATTTAGTTTATTTTACTAGTAAATATCCACACAGAGAATATCTCAAATAACCTTGCTACAACATTGGTATTATGATAGTCAAGTTTCTCATATGGTGTCTATTGGGAGAAGAACAAAGATTGCACTCATAGAGGGAAAGAAGACTTATGTTATAAAGTGCACAACACCTAATTGCAAGGCCCGCCTAATCCTAAAGGCAACTGTAGGTGGTGATCGATCAACTTACATTTCCACCATACTTGGAAAAATTTTTAAATATTACTTTTTGTTAATTAAAAATTTTTCATATGATTATATTTTGATCACCTTCTTCTCTATCTGTCAAATAACCCCAGATCTTCCACACCTCTCTTTCTGCCCAATTGCGTGATCTCTCTCTTCCTCCCTCAAGAAAGGGAAAGAAAGAAAAGAAAATTGAAACAAACCCTAAAAAAGAGGGGAAAAGTACATGAAAAGCATAGAGGGTCTTTTGTTGGTCCAAGGCTGCCCTGGAGTTTGGTTACTATAACCAGTAACACTCCACTGGAGAAAACTGATTTTTCTTTTTTCCTAATGGGTATCAGTTGAAAACTGCTTCTATGGTGGATGTGGGAATTTTGTGTATACTTTCCCTTCTCAGCTCTGGGTTTCTTTGGGGGGGGGCGGTTAAATTGTGCAGGTCTCATGTGTACTGTCACAGTCTCTGTGTGCTCAACATGCCCTGTTGTGTCTGAATGTCTGTTTCCTCGGAGACATCCACTACATCTGGCTCTTATAATCTTTCTCCCTCCACTTCCATGCAGATTCCTGAGCTTTGAAAGGAGGGGTTTCATGAAGACATCCCACTCAAGGTTGAGAGGTGATTAAAGATGAGTTTCATAACCAAAATTAATTTGAAATCATAAATAAGAAGGTTTATAATACTTGAAGAAAAATAATTTATCCACTACAATGACTTTCCTAGAAACTGGTGGCAAAGAGGACACACAGAATTTTTATCTAAATCCAAAGCAGGAGACAGTTGTCTATAGAATAGACATTGGGAGAGACAATAACTACCACTGGACTCTGGGCAACCAACAGAGAGCTCTCTGTTTTTACTGACCCCCGACTACTCCTGTAGCTGAAAATGGCAGCAATATGGCAAAGTGCCACCTGAGGAGATTCACTTTAACCCGAGCTTACCGCAGTCGCTAATGCTGGATAACCAGCCAGAAATATGACCACTGCAGGGGCAGTGAGAATGTACAGTGTCTATAGCTACTGTGACATGATCATAGAGAAGAAAAGTTTAAAACAAAAAAATACTTGATGAAAACAGAGATGCAAATTGTCTCCACTCAGTGTGAAAACGACTAAGTAAGAGTGTGTGGGGCTGTATACAAATGATCCCCCCATGTGATTCTCTACTGCTTGAGAGTCTATTAGAATACTGTATGCTATTAGCATTCCTAAGACAGCCAAGTGGTGATATATACACACACATATATATACATATATATGTATATATATTCACACACATATATACACACACATGTATATATGTATATGTACTATACTGGGATTATTATAGAGTTTTAGCATTGTAAAAGACTTAGAAGTAATTTCACAAATAAAGAATAAATATAGTGCATGCACATTAACAATTACCACCTCAAAAATAACCCATGAAGATTCCCTGCTTCACACTCCTTGTTATTGCAAGATTTTCCCAGCTGTGTAAGTGCACGCATGCATGCGTGCGTGTTTGTGCATGCATGTGTGTATGTTGATTAAGTATTAAATTCAAACCCTCAGACATACTATATAAATATTCTGTCACTGAATCCCTTCTTCAAGGCCCCTATTTATTACCATATTTCATGTGAAACATAGTCCAATGCTCCAGATCACCACTACTAATTAACAAAAGACTAATTTAGAACCTTAAATTTATTTACCAATCCTAATTTTAGCACACTCTCTTTTTATGGTACAGCTTTACTCTGGCATACTGAGCTAATAAAAACCACATTCCTTTTTATTGAAATATATTGTTTTTCATTCAATATATTCTGATCATGTGTTTCTCTCTTCCAGCTCCTCCAAGATACTCTCAATCTCTCCACCCACCCAACAGCATACTCTTTTTTTTCTTTCTTTCTTCAAAAAACAAACAGGCAAATAAATAAAACACAGCTTTTAAAAACAAAAGAAACACACAAAGAACACACGCACACAAAGAAATCACAAAAACGAAAATTGGAAATTACAATTTAAATGCAAATGATTATTAAGACAAGAAAAGTGCCCAAACAAAGCAGTGTGAGACAAAATGTCCACAGAAGAACTGCTAAGTCTGCTATGCATTGGTCATCTATTGCTGGGCTTGGTACCTGCCCTTAAGTGTGGTTAAAAATACTCAGTGAGACTCCGTTGGAGACACACAGTTGGCAGACGAAATATATTTTTTCTTAAATATGTTATTGAGCTTTAAAATGAAGAATAGAAATTCTCTAAACCCAGAAATGACTGTGAGGCATTAGCATGGATTTGCACTGTTAGCTGAGAACAAGCAAAGTCAGCCAGTTATTTATATAAGCCATGGTTTGTTAAGGGCTCTATTATCAATATTCAGACTGTGGGCTCATTCAAAGCTGAAGTTATACGTGCTGCACAAACCTGGCATTTAGAACTCCTGCATCCTATAGGATAGTCAAGAGGCCACTCCCAGCCTGTGCTGACTAGTTTCATGTCAACTTGACACATGCTAGAGTCATCCGAAGGAGGGAATCTCAATTGATCTCAATCTCAATCTCAATCTCATAAGGTCTGGGTGATTGATGGCAGAGGGTACTTAATCCATTGTGGGGTGCCATCCCTGGACTAGTGGTCCTAGGTTTTATAAGAAGGCAGGTTGAGCAAGTCAAGAGGAGCAAGCCGGTAAGCAGCATCTCTCCAAGTCCTCTGCATCAGCTCCTGCCTCCAGGTTCCTGCCCTGCTTCTAGTTCCTGTCCTGACTTCCTTCAGTAGTGAACTGCTACAGGCAAGTGTGAGCTAAATAAACCCTTTTCTCCCCAACTTGTTTTTGGTCATGGGGTTTCATTGCAGCAATATAACCTTAATAAGGGCACAGACCAACCAAAACAACAGACTCTAAAGTGCCTTAAGGATTAATATCTCCAGTCATCCCCGATACAGAAGCTTGTAACCTGCATTGTGTTGCCTGTACCATTGTAAAACTCTGGGTGTAACAATCAAGAAACAGAGGAAAAATCCAAATTGGGAAGCTTCCAAACTTAAGTGCACATAAATGTCACTCCTCTTCTCTAAAACATTGCCGAAGCTTACAAACAAAACATACAAATCATTAAAATATTAACTAGAAAGAGATTTATGTAGAAATCATGATAAAAGTTAGATATTGTGAAAAGGGAAGAGCAGGATTTTAAAAGACCCAAGTCAACACGTCTAGAACAGAAAATTGTCACTTACTTTTCAAGTTAACAAGATGGAAGCCCATTTGTTACAACTAAAGGTAGACTTTGTAAACCTGAGGCTTGGACTAAGGAAGTAAGTTAAACTCTAGCAACAGCAAAAGACTCTGGAAATTTTAAAAGGAGATTCAGAGCTATAGGACATACCTGAGCTTGACCAATATGCATCTCATAGCAATCCTGACAGGATAACAGAGAAAACAGAATATATATCATGCAAAGATTATAGCCAGGCTATATGGCTATAATGGTTACACACACATTTAATTCTAATGTGAGAGATGGAGGAGACAACAGGATTAAAAGTTCTAAGTCATCGTCCGTCTTCAGAATTACACGGGAAGTTCAGCATAAAATCTTATCTCAGCAGAACAAGAAAAAAAAATCTGCAAATATTAGAAACAAAAGAAATTCATTAAATACAAATACAATAAATCAAAATAGTCATTATAAATAGATACACATGAAAATTACATCATCCAAGACAATGAGAGAGGTTTTCTTAAAACAAACAAAAACAAAAAACATAACCTACAAAATGTACATTATTATTATTATTATTATTATTTTTTTGTTGTTTTTCGAGACAGAGTTTCTCTGTGGCTTTGGAGCCTGTCCTGGAACTAGCTCTGTAGACCAGGCTGGTCTCGAACTCACAGAGATCCGCCTGCCTCTGCCTCCCGAGTGCTGGGATTAAAGGCGTGCGCCACCATCGCCCAGCCAAAATGTACATTATTTTGCTAGAGAGGAGATATCTCACCCTCACTTCCAGCCATTTTGATAGAAGTAAAAATATAAAATACCTTTAAGAAGCATGAAAAGGTATCTAAAAGGTATCATTTTTAAAAGGTTAATAAATGTATTCTGTTTAGGCTGCAATAACAAAATATCAGAGACAGGTTATTTTATAGCAACAGGATATATTTTAAACAATGCTGGAGGCAGATAAATTCAAGTTTAAGGTATTCACAGACATAGCATCAGACAGACATTATCTTCTGTTTTACAGAAGTATTCCTGAGTGTACTCACATGACAGAAGAGGTAAATGTGCTCTTTTAGGTCGTTCTTAATAGGTGCACAGTCCTGTTCCAAAGGGCTTCACACCTCATCTAGTCATTTGTAAAGGCTACCTCTTTAGAACTTTTCGCATTGGTAAGTAGTTTAAGGACATGATTTTGGAGGAATATAATGTGCAGATTATAACCAGCCTGATTACAACTATTCACAATAGTCATATTCTATACAATATACTATGATGGCACTGAAAATAAATTCAGAAGACAGAAATCGCCTTAGGAAACAATAGTCCCTAGAATGTCACTATGTCAAGAAATATAATATGATAATACACATATCAGAAAAATTATAGTTTAAGTTAAAAAGAACAGGATCTGATATATAAGGTTATATCATGGTGAACATGCTCCCTAACAATATTTACTAATCCTAAACTAGCACACATTTTATAATACAGTCAGTTTAAAGAAAGCAAAATCCAAATGGGATAACACGCAGAAATTGATGGGTTTATAGCAGTTATGAAAGAATTAAGGAACTCCTAAGAAACAGATCTAAGAATAAGGAAAGATGAAGCAGCTGGACTTGGGGAAATGACATAGAGATCCAAGCCACAATATAGTTAGTGGCACATTCAGAAAGGGAAAAGTGATTCTTTGTACTTGAATAATTCTTTGTATTTTAAAACAATTACACATACCCTGATTTGGTTTTGAAATTATCTATTTATATCGTTGACTTTCTTAATACAATTGAGCCAACAGTCTTGAGAATTTAAGCAGTCTGGAGATTGGAGAGATGGTTCAGTCAGTAAATGTTTGTCATCCAACTGTGAGAACCTAAATTCAACACCTTGTTCCTGTGTAACAGTCAGACACCACAGGACTCATCTGTAACCCTGGGACTGACAGGAGGAGACGGGGGTCCCTGGGGCTTTCTGATTAGTTTAGCCCATCTAGACAGCTTGTCCTATGGACAAGTTCTAGGTTCAGTGAGAGATCTGGTCTTGGTGAAAAAATTGTAGAAAACAATAGTAGATAATGTTATCGACTTCTGTCATCCACGTGCAGCAACCTCCACACAGAGAACACCACACACACACGTACACACACCATACATGTGTATACTCAGACACACTACACAAGCTTTGTTGAGTTAATGAGAGCATTTTTTTCACATTTTGTCAGTGGGTCAAAGGAAAATCTTTGAATAAAGATAAAAGCAAAGGGTAACATCCACTTTGGTGCCAAATCTCCCCCACCCACCCAAGCTCACAAATATGGACAACTTCATTCTAAGTATTCAGACAGATAATTGTTCCATGAGTAACACACCAGCAAAAATGTTTTGCTTTAGAACTAGCTGATAGTACCTTCAGGTAGAGGTTTTTGTTACTAGATGTAATTTGGCTCCTTCAGATGCAATTGTTGCTTCAAGTAACAAAAATAAAAGGAACTGTTTAGAAAGTGTTACACAGCTACCATTCTGTGAAGGCATCACTGAAGGTCATTCCACATTTCCAGCAGACCTATTCCATGGAATTTACCATTTACTTTAATGTAACAACAAGAGCTCTTAGCCTTTGGTTACTGTTCTGTTTCCTCAGAAAATTTGACTCTTGAGCATCTTTTCTCTACATCACAATGTCTCTTTCCCTGCAGCTCCAGCTCACAGATGACTTTGGCTCAGCTAGACTCTCTTGACTCTTAAGATCAAGTACTAAAGGCCCAGTATTCTTCATAGTTCCAGACAAACTTGTAGTCAGTTCTGGCCAAGAAGGAAGTGCTAGCACATAGCCTAAAGGTGTCCAATCAATTATACTTTTTCATGTGCAGAATGATTAGTCTACAATGTGTTAGTCAATCTACTTGAGAACATTTGTTTACTTATGTAACTTTAACAGAATTCTAAATCATGATAGAAAACTACTTTAAGAAATGCCGAAAGCCAACAGTGGTGGCTCAGTCTTTCCTTCAGTTGGCAGGCAAGAAGATCTTGAGTTTCAAAGCCAGCCTGGGTTACAAGTAAGATCTTGTATCAAGACAAACACAGACAGACAGACAGACACACACACACACACACACACACAGATAGAAACACACACAGAGAAAGATACACAGACACACACACACAGACACACACACACACACCAAGAAGGAAGGGGAGAGAAAATGGGAGGGAAAGAAAAAGAAAGTGGGAGAGTGAAGGAAGAGGAAAGGAGGAGTGGGAGGAAGATAGCTTTTCCTTATTACTGCTAACTAATACTGGAACAAATCTTTCCACCTAATTATTTCTTCTGGTCATGGTACTGCCTGATTTTCTCTATGGAAGGCCTACTATAAAAGATGATGGTTTCAAAGTTTCAAAGAATAGTGGCTCAAAATTATAGTATGTTTATCTTTCAAAATTACAGAATTAAGTAGATAAATATTCAAGATAATAAATCAACGGCTACTGAGTCCCTGCAAATGTCTGCCTCTTGGGTTCCTTTGCGTGCTAGAGTCCCTAGAGGGCAACACATACACAGGAAAGGAGTGGCAGCTGGTTGTGTCGCCATCTTGAGGAAAGTTCATAAGGACGAAGCTGTGGAAGAACCATGGGTTAGAAGGACTCCAAATTGCCTAGGAACACAATTTCTTCATGTTTAAATGTGTGATATTCTAAACTAGTGTAAAATCCACACAATGGGAATCAGCGCTATATCTTTCATATTGCACACTGTTACACACCTTGTCAAACTCTCCCCCCCAAAAAAAAATCTGCCATTGGTGTTTAGAAGAAAAAAGTCTCCTGCTTCATGCATTTCCTTCTAGATTTTTGTTTTGTTTTCCTCTTTTGCAAGCTCAGCCTTCAAAGACTGCTTCTTTCCTACACAAAGAATGTCCTGAGCTGGTAGAGTCTAGCTGGACTGTCACACGCTGACAGCTGAAAAGCTGCAAATCTGCAGTGAGCTAACAATAGGGTCCCTGACCTCTAGCGCGCCTCACAGTCGTCTGACCCATTCCTTTGTGTCTCTTACTTTTAGTTTGGGATATGGCGCCTAGAGTTTCTTCAAAGATCCAGTGCCATTTTATTAGGCTTTTTTTGTTGTTGTTGCAAAAGTTACATTCCTATTCTCAAATCCTCTTGGTAAAAGTTAACTTACTTTAAAAAAATATTCTTTCATCCATATGAAGACTCTCACATATACACAGTTCAAATGCAATCTTTGATTTCTGAGAATGTGTCTCTAGATGAATGTTCTCAATTCCTTCCAGCTGAAATAGAAAAAAAAAATAATATTACTAAGTCATTCTGACAAGCTAGCTAAAAAATTCTCAGTTTGCATAGTACATAGCAACAAGTGACCTGTTAAATGATGACAAATCCTTCAGATTATGGCTTTAGACCTTTAACCTTTTGACTTTGGGCTGTATCCAGGGAGCAGTCAGAGAGGAAGAATGCAATAAACTGCTTGTAATCTAGTGGTCTCAAAAGAAATTACATCAAAACCAGCTGTTACACCACTAGTCATTAAAGACTGACAACATGTTAACTAAAATGCGGCCATTATATTGAAAACGACTTTTTCCCCCACCCACTGCCAAACTACTAGAGGTTTCTTGTGTCGCTGGACAACATCAGAAAACATGGATGCAGCAAAACAAGTGTGTAGCTGAACTAGGAGAAAGTGAGTTGCATTAGATTGAGACATGCCCTCTTTATTTTTAACATGTTTGAGGGATCTGACCAATTTTGAACATTTGTGCCTTACACTTCTTGGCAGCTAGAATAACTTCTCTTTGGATTGCTTTAAAAAAAGTGTGTGTATTTCTGTAAGATTGCACCTGTCTTCTTTCCTTCCTCTTTTGATATGAAGAAAGTTGATGTGGGGATTTTAATCATAAAGTACAATTCCCCAGGTATCATTTTTCTGCCTGCTTCAACTCGAAACGTTGAAGAACTGAGGTGGAAGTCACACTGGTCTGTCTGACAACCAATGACATGTCAAATCTATGGTATAAAAGCTTGAAATGTAGCATGCATCTTTCTGGAGATTGTCATCCAGCCATACCAGCATTTAAAATACAGCAAACAGTGCTGGTAGGCTTCAAAGATGAAAGTCAAAATCAGTGTGGGAAGCACATAGGGGAAGCTGAAAAACATGGGGTGGAAAACCTGTTGCTAAGTGACTGTTTCAAAGACAAACCTGTATAAAACAGAGAAGCCAAGGGCATCTCAATATGAGCAGGCACATGTCTGTACCTGGGAAACCATGCATTTGAGCAAGAAGGAAAAAACAGTGACATAGCCAGAGTATAAACTCAGAAAGCCATGATTCCCAAAGCATCCATAAGACCTTATTTTCTCTCAGGCAAGGTTCAGGACATAATCTTCTCATGAGAAAAGACTCTTTATTGCATTCTTAGGCATTTTATACCTAATTCTATTTTGATCTTTTAGGCTCAATTTGTTTTGAATGCTAAAGCCCAATGTATGAAAGGGTAAATTTCCATTTTAGAGAAATGAAAAATAGCAAGTGTGTACTATTGTTAAGCTTAAAAACTTAATTCTGCCATGTAGGGTCAAGTCTATAGCCAATAAGAACATTGAAGAACTTTCTCTACTCCTGAAAATAGAGTGATTCTGGCATCTTTCTCTTTGCTGGTGTGCTGCACAGTCATCAGCCCCCAGCAGACCTCTGCAAAGAGGCCCGAGTCAACCAGGCCTGAGGTTTAAATTTACATATCATGAAGGACCAAATAAAGAACCCACAGTGAGTCTTGTTTCACTGCTACCTGTTCTGTGTTCAAGCACAACTTTACCAAAGCTTCCATTTTTCTATTTGCACAATGTAGTTTGTAAGGCCAATGCTCTCAAATTTCACAAAACCGTGTTTTGATCTTTTTTTTTTTTAAAAAAAAAAATACAACAAAGTACCATGATGTCAGTGCAGCTCAAAAGCTCACGGATAGAAGGCCTTAATATTTGCACAATGAGTGGTGAACTTGTTTATGGGATCTCTATGTATGTGAGATTGTTCCCATATGGACCCTATGGCTTCTGGCATCTCGCATCTCTAATGTGGACCTAAGAGTATTCACTGGTAAGTAAAAGCGTTAGTTCCTTTTAATGATCATATGCCTTCTAGTGGTTATAGCAATCCATACAGCACTCTCAATTAAAGAAATTCCGTCACCAATTATTTTTAATTCACTGATTACTTTTCAAAATACGAAAAGGTCACTGGTGCTCTAACTGTCTTCCCATGTTCAATCCATGCACATCCTGCAAGAAGTCCCAGTGAGTTATTTACTTACTGCAAGTCAACTTCACACCATTTAACCAAGGCGCATATTTGATATATTTTATTTTGATCATTGTTTTGGGAGGTTTTACACTGAAAATAGTGCATGAGTGGCTATTGTCTATCTTTTATTTTCACACATTTTGCCCAATTCACAGGGATGCTTAATTTGCTTAAAATGGCTCTCTACAACGTAGAAATAAGCCTGTGGTAGCCATGTTCATAGTCCATGAACATGCCCGATAGAACACATGGCCTCAGACAATAAATGTAGGCTAAGATACTATTAGCCTAATTATTAAAATTGAGTAATTTAAGTATCAAAATTTAAGCACTGTCACATTAAGTCTGCATATTGAATCCTGTGACCTATAAACTCATGTAATACATTATTCCCCTGCATCGAACTACAAGCCAGAGAAGATGGGGGTTAGGGTTCATATTCCCTGATTCATTTATAACATCTTAAGGCAGGCAATGAAAATAGAGAGACTATTTAAATTGATAACAAATTGATCAAAATTTTTATGAACTTGTCATAATAAGTAATATTCAGTTGAAAAATTTCTGCATGATTTTCTGATATTAAATTAATTGTACTAGAGATTTACATTTTTAGGGTAGACTTTTGCGATCACTGGTTTGGTCAGCAAATTTTTGTTATACCATTGCCAGAGTTTATCTTTGAATTAACAACAACAAAAACCACATGTACATTCTCACATATGCATGCACAGTGCCTCAAAACACCTACCCATAGAATAGATAAGACTTACCTCAGTCTCAGTGTCCTCAAAGGACCAGCTTATTCCAGGTCTAGAGCAAAGAACTTTTGATGTAATTATTATGATGGTATGTCAGAAAAAAGAGAAGTCTACATAAAAGTGGCCCAACGGACCAAAATCTAGGAAAATTTATGAACCAAAGTGATTAAGAATAATTTGCAATTTAAAATATTTGAAAAAGTAGAGATTCATAATACCAAACTAATATTTAATGCCAAGTAGCAAATAACAAAGGTGGTTAAATTTCAGAGTGCGTGGAAGTGTGAAAATGGGCATTTACAATCTTCATACAAAGCTCAGGTCAGACAAAATTTACGTAAAAATTATCAACCTTGGAGCAAATTTTAACCAAGTAAAACATTTATTTTTGTCCCAAAATTATGCCATACAAACTCCATTAAAAGCATCTGATTTCTTTATTGGGGGCAGGTACACATGTACTGCAGAGAACAAGAGGAAAGGAGAGGACAGCTTGCCCTGGTTCTGTCCTTCTACCATGATGGGCCCAGGGATTCAGTTAAGGTCAACAGGCATAGAAGCAGTCACCTTTATCTGCTGAGCCACCTCAATATCCCCACAAATCCCTTTTTAGTGACAAGGAAACAAAAAACAGCAAGGAGAAAGTAACTTCACATGTGGTTAAAAGTACTGCTACCAACAAGGGTAAACTGGCACCATGTATCACAGATGCTGTCACCTGAGGAGACAAAGTAACAAAGTATTGTTTTTACAGTGAATAAATAAATTATATCTAAAGTTCCATGAGTAAAGGAACAGATAAACTCAAGCTGAGTGTCTATTCAGTGCTCTATTGCTGAGCGGAAGTGCCATGACCACCACAACTCTTATAAAAGAAAGGGTTTGATTGAGGCATGTTTACAGTTCAAATGCTTAGTCCATTATCATCATGGCAGGAAACACGGTGGCACAGGTAGACATGGTGCTGGAGAAGGAGTTCTATGTCCAGATAGCAGACAGCAGAGAGAGGGAGAGAGAGAGAGAGAGAGAGAGAGAGAGAGAGAGAGAGAGAGAGAGAGAGAGAGAGAGAGAGAGAGAGAGACTGGGTCTGCTTGAGCATTTGAAAGCCCAAAGCCCACCCCCAGTGGTGCAATTCTTCCGCAGTTCTTCCAACAAGACCATACCTCTTCCAACAAGGTCACACCTGTAAGTAGTGCCACCATCTGATGACCAAGCCTTAAAATAGATGAACCTATGTGGGCCATTCTTATTCAAACTATCACATTTTATTTCTTTATCCCCAAAGACATGTAGTGACATTATATTGCAAAAATATATTTAGTCAGACTACAAATGTCTTCTTAGTTTATAACAGTCTCAACACTGTTTATAAGTCCCAAAATCAAAGTTTGTTATTCTAATGACAATCACTTAACTGTAATCCCTGTAAAATCAAAATCAAAAAGCATATCACATACTTTGAACATGTAATGCAGAAAATATACATTACAATTCCAAAAAGGAGGAAAGAGAGAATGGAGAGAAAATACTGGACTGAAGCATGACCAAAACCAGCTGACCAAACTCCAAACTCTGCATCTTCATATCTGATGTCAAAGCAATCTTCAGATCTCTAACTCCTTTCTGCTCTTTGGACTGCAACACACTCCTCTCTCTTGAGCTAGTTCCACTCCCAGTCTGCAGCTTCCCTCCCCAGGGATCCCACCACTCAGTCATCTCTAACATTTTGGGGCCTCCCAGGCAATCCATGTTTCACTTTCACAGCTTCATGCAATGGCCTCTCTGGGCCTCCATGCAGGGACACCCCTGATAGGTGCCTATCCTCAGCAGCTTTCCTTAGTTAAGGAGAGAGATTCCACAACCACTTTCTTGTATCCTTGACTCTAAAGCAAGAACCACATGGCCAAAACCGCTAATTTCACCAACTTTCTGTTTTCTGTGGTTTTCTTCACTACCTAAGATTAGCTATCTTGGAACTTGCTCCATAGACCAGGCTGGCCCTGAACTCAGAAATCTGCTTGTCTCTGCCTCCTGAGTAATGGGATTAAAGGTGTGTATCACCCATACACCACCCTGAATGCTGCATTAATTCATTTCACAAATTGGAAACTTAGCTAGCTGGGGTCTTGCTTTTCTTTATCAGCTCCATTAAATTTCCTGGTGCTATTTTTCTTCTCAAATTGTACATTTTGTATATTTCCTTGCTTAGCTTGCTTCTTTTCATTATAGATCTGTATAGGAGTAACCACTAATAGCTACACAACAAAGTCAATACTAGACTACCTTGAGATCTCCTCTGCCAATGCCATTAATCCAAAACTCTACAATTGAGCTCAGGCAGATCTTTTGAACTATGGCAGAAAGCAGCCACATACAAGAACAATCGCCAGTCCATTTATTAATATTCTTTTCCACTGAAACCTCTTGAGCCAGGCCATCATAACCTACATTTCTCTCAGGAACAGTGTTTTTCACACCTAGTTTGGCCCATCATTGTCAGGCATGTCACAGCAAAGCCCAATTCCTGGTACTGACTTCTGTCTTTGTCAGTATTATATATCTTATAGTATATAATACTATAGTCAGAGGCACTGACTATAGCAATGCTTATAAAGGAAAATATTTAATTGGGATATGCTTAAAGTTCAGAGGTTTAGTCCATTATCATCATAACAGGGAGCACAGTGGCACACCAGAAGATATGGTGCTAAAGAAGGAGCTGAGAATTCTACATACAGATATCAGACAGCAGAGAGAGAGAGAGAGAGAGAGAGAGAGAGAGAGAGAGAGAGAGAGAGAGAGAGAGAGAGAGAGAGAGAGAGAGAGAGACACCCTGGGCCTGCTTGAACATTTGAAATCCCAAAGCTAATCCGTGATGACACATTTTCTCCAAGAAGTCTACACCTTCTCCAACAAGGCCACAACCACTCCGACAAGGCTATACCTATAAGTAGTACTATCCCCTGATGACTAAGCCTTCAAATCTGTGAGTCTATGAGAGTCATTCTTATTCAAACTACCACACTGAGAAATCTTCTTCTTCAGTGATGGCCTGTGGGTTATCAATGTTCTGAAAGCACATGCCTGTAGCTGCAGCTGCCAGGGGGTAAAGATAGAAGAATTCCAAGTTCAAGGACTGTCTGGCCAACTTAGTGAAATCCTGTTTCAAAATAAAAAGTAAAATTAGGGCTTGAGATGCTGTCATTGTGGGATGCTTGCCCATTGTACTAGGAGACACTGGGCTCTCTTCCTAATACTATAAAAAATTAATTTAAAAGTTTTCAAAAAATTGTAGACTAAAGAAAGTATAAACAGACACAATAATACAGGATGTGATATGGATCCTGTGCTGAAGAAGAAAAAGTCTATAAAGGGTTGATTTTTAAAATTAGAAAATGAACAGAGAGTTAACTTACTATACTAGTAAATCCATTAAAAGATATTGATGATTGCACTGTAGACACATAAGGGAGAATTCATATTAGAAAATATATGTTGAAATAATTGTGGATAAAGAGCCGTGTGATACATAATTTTCCCTTCTTCAGATAGTTTAGGCAATTATATATCAAGTAGGTCGGTAGATAGCTCAGTAGATGCCTAGATAAATTGATGGTAGAGAATAGATGGTAGATAGATAGATGATAGATAGATAGATAGATAGATAGATAGATAGATAGATAGATAGATAGATAAAATTATTAAACAACTTGGACAAAATGATCACACAGGTGATTCTGGATAAAACTTTTATGAGTGTCCTTTGAATTATATTCACTTTTGCGTTTTTCTATAAGTTTGAAATTATTTCCAAACTGTAAGATTTTTGTTGTTGTTATTTATAGGACAGACTACAACTTTGAAAAATTTCTATTCCAGCATATCTCAAACTATTAAAAAGTATTAATAAATATGCTGAGAGTGTAAGTATATCATATTTAGACAAACTTTAAAATATAATATAAATATTAAATGTTCTTTGCTGGAGATCTTCAGGAAGCCTTTTGTTGTGGACAGAGATGGTCAGTCTCTAGGAAAGGTCCTTTGGATAGTGGGAACCCCTATTCCCAGAGAGTTCTGGGAATTGGACCCTTTCTCCTTGTCTGTTCTCCATATTTCATGAGTTGACAAACCAGAGTCACAGAGGGCAATCTGAATTTTGAGCAAGGGGATATAACATCCTGCAAAGTGAAATAGCACAGTACTTAATTAGTATACAACCACTAGTACAAGCTATGAGCCAATTTTAATGCATTTTCATCATAATCCTATAAAGTGGAGGTTACATTTGATAGGTAGATTTCAGAGGCCATATTACCATAACATCTATTTTCTGTTAGGAGGGTGCTTGAGCTCAGCCTGCTTAGCTCTGAAGCCAAGAGCCTCTGCATCAGACTGTCAGATCAGTTTAAGGCTAAAACCTTGAGACTTCCTCCTAAACTAGTCCTCTCCCTTGGAGGGAGTCACTAAATAAAGTGACCTAATTTACTTTCTGTGTTCATTATCAGAGTCACTTAAAGAGTTATAGAACTGGATAATTACTGTCGTGTTCTTTTTAGTTGTCCCTCCATGTTTTATATTTTACAAAAAATTAATTTCTTATACTTCCCAATAAATATATATATAACAATTATCTTGGCGAATGCTAAGTGTACAGTTTACTTTAAATAATTTTAATTTTTGCTTGTTTGCATATTGTTTCAAGTTTCTAAACTAGCACATTAGCTGTCCACTCCTGGAGACTTAGAGTGTTATTATTATGGAGTAGCATTTGCAGAGCACTTCATATTGCCAAGTGTTTTGCAATCAGACATTCCTCTCTAGACTCTCCTAATGTGGAACAACAAGTTAGTTAAATCCCCTGAATAAGCCATAGATGAAAATGATTCCAAATAAGTGTAGTGGAACTCAAAGTGCGAACACCATCCTTCCAGGTGCTACGATTAGCAATGCCTGTCAAGGGCAAATCCCCAAAATCACAAACAACGAAATCCCTACTAGTTCAAAAGTGTTGACAGAGCTAGGGAAGAAAGCTGCTGAATCATGTCTATGTGCCAAGGAAAAACTGTATCTTCCAGCATTTCTGCTGATTAGTTTCTGAAGTTGGCTGCACATCAGCCTAATTTTCTTTCCACTTGTAATTTTCAAGTATCTTATTGAGGCCAGTCTTCTAATTCCCATTTTAATGGAAATTCTAAGCAGCTCCTTACTTTGATATGTATTGCAATAACATTCCACAAGGAGAAGAATGTGGATCTGCTACTTTTAATGAAGAATTATGGTACAGACAGCAATGCTTGTCTTAGCAACTACTGATGTATAAATTGACAGCTCTCAGGTTGCTGTCTCCTCTGTCCATCTTACGGTAACTGCTCCAGTGAAATGACAGTTTTCCAGGATATAAAGCCACTAGACGTGCACAGCTAACTGCCTGCAAGAACAACACTGTGAGTCTCAGTTACTGTTTATTTTACTAGCTTATCAATCAAAATATACCAGGAGCAGAGCTTGTAGAAAAGTCTGTTAGAAGCAGGTGGAGTCAGGCAGCAGCTGTCTCTTCATAAAAATAAGACCAAGAGAAGATACTCACTAATGTCTGACTTAGATGATCTCAGTGTGATGGACCAAAATCATAGCTGTGTGCACAAGTTAGACCTGTGCTCAACAGGGCATGATACCCAACTCGAGTTCAGGAAGCATTTGCTTCTTTTCAGCCTGCTCATTCAGCCTCACTTTTAATCACACCAAACCCAATCAACTCGTATCTCCATGATTTCAACAAAACTTAATACTTCCCCTTTTCTCCATTCTTCTTCTCTTCCAAGTACTATACTGCTTCTGCACCTTCCTAGACTCTTTAATCTTTGCCTGTCTTGCAGAAATTGTCCCAGATTTCCATCTCCTGTTGGCAAAGGCTGCTTGTTCTTTTCCTGGCCACTCAGACAACCAAAGTGATCAAACAGACATCTATATTAATTGCAACTGTTTGGCCAGTAGCTTAAGCATATTTATAGCTAGCTTTTACATCTAGAATTAACCCATTTCCATTATTTTATATTTTACTATGAGGTTCATGGCCTACGGCAAGGTTCCAACTGGCAGCTCATGTCTTTCCACCCTGGCAGCTACATGGTGTCTGACCCTGATTACTCCCCCCCTCCCTCTCCCTCTCCCTCTCCCTCTCCCTCTCTCTCTCTCTCTCTCTCTCTCTCTCTCTCTATATATATATATATATATATATATATATATATATATATATATATATATATGTCTTTCATACTGGCTATATTCTGTTAAGTCATTAGCCAAAAGCAGTTTCTTTATTCATTAACCAAAAAAGCAACACATATACAGAAGGACTTTCCACACTAATCACCTATCCTGTAGACATAGGTTGTTGGTATTTGTTCTTTTTGTTCCTTTCATTTTAGTATTGCTGCATGCATCCATTTATTTATCATGATGATTTACAGATATTTACCATCCACTAAAGTGGGAACACCTAGAGAGTAGGTAGATATGCCAAATGATGGCTTTCAACCAAGAGCCTACCAGTGTACATCTATAAATACTAAAAATAGGTTCAACTTTAGGTCAATTTTGGAGACTTAATAGATAACCCAATAAATATGTATAAGAGTATTAAGATATCAATAAATGTTATATCTCATTTTATAGCATAATCTTTTTATAAGATGATCTTTTAAAAGTATTAAATAATAAAAAAACAAAGGAAAAATTTGTCATGTTGTACATGTACCCAGAGACTAGGTAGGTGTAAAGTTATATAAACTTACAAGCATAAAACAAAAATTTACAAATGACGTAATTTTATAGAAGCCTTTATGTAATGTTATTTTTGAAACTCAATTGTGTTATGTAGCTACTGTTCTGTGTTGATACTTATAATCTAAGTTTCATCACAGTGCAGTGGAGTCATTCATAAAATGAACAAAATCGAAAATATGCTTTTTTACCTTGATTGATATTTAGGTGCATTCAGGTTCCCATTGCCCCAGATATTCTTGCCCCTGTGATTTGTGCTAAAAATGTACAGTTACCTTTAGAATCTTTGGAAATATAAAGTGATGCAGCCACAGTGGAAGATGGCATTTTGGGATGGCATTTTGGTTTCTAAAAATAGAATTACCACATTGTACAACTCCACTTCTGAGACACAAATAAAAGAACTGGAAGTTCAATATTAAAGAAATGTTTGTATGCCTGTGTTCACTCATCTATTAGCTGAAATGGCAGTGCAATCCAAATGTGCACCAACAAATAAATGCATAAACAAAATGTGGCACATGTATAGAGGAATATTAGTCTTGAAAAGGAAGAACATTCTGCCATATGAAACAGCATGGATAAGCCTTGAGGGTATTATGCTAAATGAAAGAAGCCAGCCAGAATGACACAAACTTTGTGTTGAGCCATTTGGGTTAACACCTTAATTGTAGCAAAAATTGTAGAAGCAGAAGGTAGAGTGAATGCTGAAGCCTAGCAGCTGAGGAAAAAGACTCATTGCTCCATGGATAGAGTTTTAGCTGAATAGCTGAAAAAAAAATGAACATGCATGGTGGTGATTATTGCACACACAGTTATGCTTTTTTTAATCTTTAAGCTGCATATTTTAAAATGGCAAGCATGCCATAATACATTTCATGCGTGTATTTTGTTCTTAATTTTAAAAACAGAATGTTTGATAAATTGCGGTTAGTAGTCAGGTAGACCATCTCCCCATGTTTACTGCTTGTCTATAATCTGCTATAATTTGCTACTATAATTGCCCGCGTTTCTGGTGTTCTGACAGATGTGCCACAAAGGGTGGTCAATGCTCTTAACACAGAGGTGAGCAATGTTAGAACTCCCTGTAAGCATGCAAGACAATGAGTAAGGCTCTTCTTGGACCAGAGAGATGGCTTATTACTTAACCAGAAGACCATGGTTCAGGTCTCAGTGCCCAGAACCATGTGTAACTATGGCTGCAGGATATCTGGTGCCCCCTTCTGTCCTCTGCAGGCACCAGGTGCACAGGTGTAATACACACACAAATAGGCAGAACACTCACAAAAAATTTTTAAAGGACTCTTACTTGTTGTTGTTGTTTTAAACAGCAGACTTTTTAGTGCCTGTCAGAGCACAAACCTTCATGAGTACTCTTTCCTAAATCATGATGACACTGTGTCACATGTTTAAGCCACAGAATTATCCCTAACCACATTCCCTGAGAAATAATTGTGACTAATATAATTTACTATCTTTAAAGATTTTATTTATATTCTTCATATTAACTATGTAATCTGTTTTTCACATACAAATTTCAGATTCATGTTTCAATAAAATTTACTTATTCAGAATTATAATTTAAAATGTTATTTAACTGAAATACTTGGCGCAATTTATTCCCCAAAGCATACTTTCTTTCTGAGGTCTGTAATTCTACAAGATAAGACAGTTGCCAGGATGAATCTTGACACACCCTGCACACCCCCTCATGCCATGATTCACTGTGGCTTTGTTGATCTCAAATGTATGAAAATAAATCTGATTTTCCTGCTATGAACACCATTATTCTGAGATCCTGAAAGATTAGTAGGTGAGAGCCCGGGTAATGTTGTCTCTAAGCAAAAATGGAAAAGCAAAGTTTCAGGATCGATTTCTGTCAGGTATGTGAACACCCGTTCTATAGAATTCAGCTCCTGTTTTGACAGCTTATTGAATACTCTCTCAACTTTCCCTGCCTGGTAATGTCTCCCATTAATTAATAGTGATTCTCTGCTCACAGTTGTGATAGAACTGCAGTGGTTGTTAATACAACACTCACAATCACAATTGTTCAGGTATTATTTGTCTGTGTTCCACAAAAGCCCTGGATACTAATACCTAAAGGGAAAAGGAACATTATATTTTAAAAAATAAATCTCAGTTTTATAATAGGGCTAAAAATTCTATTTAATTTCACTTTTCTGTCTTTTCTTGCAGTGGTATCAGATTTTATAAAGAGTCACTCTTGTATTTCCATATTTTATATGGATAAGACTTACCAGGATTTGATGTTTGACTTAGTATATTTACCAAGCAGTATATTGTTATTTAATGGAACCCAAGAATTTTCTACAATAATGTAAATAAAGAGATGTCACACATCCAGGAATTTTTCCTTCTGGGTGTTAATAGTAAACTCTTTAAACTTTCCCAAAGCTCAGAAGACACTAGAACAGAGCGTCTCAAAATGGCTAATGTGTAAAAGTATCAAAACCCTAAGGAATACTAGAATCAACTTTCATGGAGGAGTGTAGATTGATTAGGGAATAGTACAGTTGTTTGCATATGTTTCCAAAAGTTATGTACACACTGATAAAAACTGACTGTAAAAAGTTTGATGGAGAAACACTTGTAATAGTTGTAAAAATAAACTTGTCCATTTTGTGGTTTCTTCAAGTGTTTTATTTCTCACATACATTTTTCTTGATCTATAGCCTAACCATCTCTTTCATGTTATAACCTCTTGTTCAAACCATTGTTTATTGTCCAGAAAACATGCTATGAAACACATTAAACACTGAAACTTCACTTGGAATATTCTATATAATCATAGATTTGTTTATTGTCATTCAGAATATAATACTAGGTAAATATTAGGTAAAATATCTTAAAGCCTATGGCCTTACTCCAAATTAACAATTACTAGAATAAGATAAATTTCTAATAGTGAAAGTACTTGTACAAATATATAAATATATATGTGTGTGTGTGTTTACATAGATGCATATACACATACAAGTGTTCTTACAGAGATACATATTTATGGTCTTATAGCACACATACATATATATACTGGGGGGAGAAAATAGAACCAACTTGCCCTCCTGCCAGAAATATTTAAACTTTAATGGAACCATAAAGCACTGTAAGCATTTTGTGTTGTTTATTTTTGTTGGTGCTATTTCACTCTGTTTATTTAGCTAAAAGTAGAGAGGTATCTAACTCTTATTTTATTTTATTTATTTTGGCTTTTATTCTGGGATTGTGGATTATTTCCCATTTTGCTGTTGGTTTATTAAGAAATAAAAGCAATCAAGATTTTGTGTACACAAAAACAATAACATCAGAAATTTTTAAGAAAGCAATATGAAACTTCGAGTCTAATGGTTCATAATTATTAAAGTACAGAAAAAATAAGCTTTTCTGAGGAGATTTACAGCATGGTGATTTTAGTGTAATCTTTAATTTAGTGCCATGATTATTTAAGGAAAGTGAGCAATAGTGGCTGGAAAGACAGAGTTATTGCTTTAAAGAAAGATAGAAAGCCAAAACACACACGGTCTCCAAGGAGCTGCAAACCTACAATACCTGTATGGAAGAGGTCGTGTGTTTGAAGCTAGCTTGAGCAACATAACTGAGGTTTGTTTGGTCTTGAGAAAATACATAAATAAAAAGACAAGAAACTCTTCAATACATACAATGAATATACACTGGTAAAAATTTTAAAATAAACCATAAAGTTGATAAGACCATCTTAAAAGAGTAAGGATACCAATTATTGAAAGATGTGGGAGAAACGTGGGTAATGAATGGGAGAACATTATAATATATATATGTGTGTGTGTGTGTGTGTGTGTGTGTATGTGTGTATATGTATATAGTAATGTAACATAACATAATATCTGTATATTGACATTTAAATTATTTAAATATAGAGATATTATTATCTCTATAAAATTAATTAATTATATATACACACATATGCACACACATATATATAAACTCTTCAATTTGCAATAAATAAAAAGACAAAAACGTGCTTGGGTCACATGGGTGATGTGTTGGACCATGGACCCTTGGTGGTCGACTTTTGCGACCACTGCGTCCTATGCTGACTAGGAGTCAGAAGCGTGAGGACCTGAGAGCACAGCCAAGTTTCCATGTGTGAATTTAAGCACACTTATACAATGGACTAACTAATTAAGGTAGAACTTTCTGTTCAGGAATGAAGCTGGGGGAATGAAAAGGAGAGTGGTTACTGATATTGGGTCAGATTTATATTGGACTTGCTACTGAAAGTCCATCATAAATTTCGGGTCTACAATTGGTCCCCTTAACACGGTTTTCTACACAGCTAATCCCTAGGTCAGTATCGCCTAATTGCACTATGTACGGAAAAGTTATTATCTGTTTGGAACTACAGCGAAGCACAAATTCATTTTATTTTTGTTTTTTGTTGTAAGAGTATTTCTACAAAGAGTATGTTTTTCTTTGTTCAACGGGAAATCACGAGAAAGCCCTCATTTTCATCACATTCATGTGGCGTGCCATTCTTGGCGGGGAACTGTAGGTGTTGCTGCAGCCTCATAGCTGGGAAAACTGGGCTCGGCTGTCACTCTGTGGCTCTGTTGCAGTTCTATTTCAGCCCTGTCCTCCCCCTCCCACTCAAATTCTGTCCCCTCATGTGTTTGGATACGCCGCGTCCTCCAGGTTTTCACACTAAATATAGTCTCAGGCTGGAGGAACAGAACTTGCCGATGAGTCACATTCTCTGAAGACTCCTCTCTGGTGGACAGCTCAGGGGCTGAAATAGTTCCAATGGGTCACAGGGGTAGAGAACGGGAGTGAGTCCATCGAGTTCTGCAAAGGCAGCGAAGGCATGGAGGGAGTGGGAGCTTTCAGAGCACACTGAAGCGGACACACATACTTAATAAATTTTGGTGAAGTAGACTGTCCTCTAAGATGACGCTCTCAAGCTCAGAAATTGTATTCATGCCCTGTGTAGGAGGTCAGGTGCTTTGTGTTCTTTCCCGTTGGAGTTGTTACCCTTTGACCATTCTCTGAGCATAATTTGTTTCCAGTTCTTTTGTTCTATGAGTGAAAAGGTCAGGGCCTTTTGACATGGCATGAGCATTCAGTGCACTAGGGGAAATTTCACCAGCAGTGCTGGACTTAAAACAACTTCCAAGCAAGCAGAGTCAAACACAGGGAGTGTTGTTCCAGCCCCCAGAGGATACTGGCTTTGTTGATGAGCCAACTTACATCTTGTTGAATTGCTAAGTGTTGTTATCTTGAATGAGCAGATATAGTAACGACTCCAGACCCAGATGAGGAATTTGTAGGCAGGAGATAGCAACATCATTCTCCTGAAGTGTCCCCTACAGGAATCTAAATACAGAGTGGCTATTTTCTTAAATAGGAAAAGTTCCATCTCAGGTCCCCATAGTGCAATCCATGCTAAATGATTCTCCAAATGAACAAATACTGCTTTGATGAGACAGTAAATTTAGTTAGAGAAATAATAAACCAGGAATGTAGAAAAAAAAGTGTGACTTTTTAATAAATAGTCTAATCAAGAAGTGAATTACACATTTAATTTTGTGCACACAAGACTTTTTATTATTATTGTTAGTTTAGGAAATACTGACCTGTTCACAATAGCATTGGAAACATTTTTACTCATATAGCCTATGTAAATTTCTAAGTGTACTGTGGTGAATTAATTGTTATTTTACTCATATAAAATAATGTTAGAACTTTATTTCACAGATTGAGAAAAAAGATTAACTGCTTTGTATAAGGTCATTCAGTAAATTTAAAATAGTACCACATTTATTTTCCTAAATTACCAGCTGTCTACACCTTTTAAATGAGTGAATGAGTTTGTTCTTGAGTATAGTGGAGAAGTTCTGAGGCTCAGGGATACAATAGTGATGTACAGCTATTCTCCGTGTGAAAATAGAGGAAACATGGCAAACACACACACAAAGCTTTTATTTATTCTTCACTTCCAGGATTTTGTTGTTGTTTTTGCTTTATAAACCAGGCCTCACTATGTAATCCTCCTCAATAGTCAGGAACTCACAATGTAGACCAGGCAGGCCTTCAACTCTAAGAGATCTGCTTGCCTCTGCCTCCTAGGTGCTGGGATTAAAGGTATATGTCACTATGCTGAACAAGACCAACCATTTCTGCAGCATCAAAAGTAGTATTAAATAGGCAAGAAAAACCAATGCAATCCAGAGAAGAGTACCAAATAAGCACGCAGAGAGCAGCCTTCTTGCTCTTAGGTGGTCATGATACCACTAGACTTCTGGTCTCAGCCTAGCTTATTTGCTGGGTGATTGTCACCGAGAGTGTGACTTTCCTCAACTTCAAGAGGACCTAATAAGATCTGCCCTCACTCAGCAATGCCATGAACACCACATGGGACTGTGAACGCAAAAGCTCGTATAAAGAGCTGTACGTTCTAATGTGCTGCCCAGATCCCATTAGAGATTATAATCGTGGAACCATTGTTCACATGAAAGAGAAAGGCAGGAAGCCAATGAATCTGGTTTTGTCTATAATTTGAACTATAAATTGAGTTCCCAGTTTATATTACCATCTTCACTGAAAACCCAATGAAAATCATGAATTTTGTCTTCAGAACAGTTTATATTGGGAAATCTAGCCAAATTTTCATTACAGTTTCAAGAGAGTCACAGAGCACTTGAAGCCTATGTGTCATAGAGCTTACAATAGGAACACTTGTAGAAGAACAGAAATGCAGGTAACTCGGAAAGCATGGGAGTCCAAGAGCACAATAGGGATGTGAGTGGGCTCAGCAAGCCAGGAACAAGCAGAGAACAAACAACCAGTCAATGTAGGACAGAAATGGACAGATTGCTGGTTCAGAAATCGTGTCACCCTGCCCTTGTTTATGAGATACAGGAAGTACCTATCTGTTCATGATTGTTCTGGGAGGACTCGCATTTAATTGAGAACAAAACTCAGAGAAGTGTATCAAAAGGGAACCGAGAGGAGGCACATGTTGAGAGGTGGAGGTGAGGTGACAGTGTTGCCCAGGAATCAGCCTGGGTTGCTTTGTCCCTGTAGTTTACAGTAACTAATAGTTCAGTGTTTCACTCCCCAGGCCCTTCTCCTCCAGGCCTCCCGGGAGGCCACACTGGAACTTACAGGCAAGGCTCCAAAGAGAACAGGAACTCTAAATGGCAAAAACTCTCTATTAATGCTATCCTGCAGCTGAACAGTTCTGAACTTGATAACTGTGCTCTCTACGAATGCTTTGATTACCTACTGCTGAGTCTGCCTACAGTTACTCCTTTTGTACCTATAATGACAACCTGAATCATATATTTGACTTCAGCCTTGCCCAAAGCAACTCTTGTGTACTCTGCATGACTATCTGCATGTGTTTGTCTCAGCGCCACCACCTAGGCCAGGGGTTCTCAACCTGCAGGCAATGACCCCTTTGGGATTGCATATCAGCTATCCTGCATATCAGATATTTACCTTATGATTCATAAAAGTAGCAAAGTTAGTTATGAAATTGAAATGAAATAATTTTATGGTTGTGTGTCATCAGGGCATGAGAAACAGTATTTAAGGTTCACAGCATTAGGAAGGTTGAGAGTCGCTGATTCAGGCTCTTCTGTCCTGTGTTTATGACACATTCCGGTAACTTCATTCTGACTCTACAGCCTCTCAGATCTCATCATGAACAGTCAGGAGAAACTTGTCCAAGTTTTAATGTCATTTCTATTGATTCCTGATTTGACAAATATAGATGAGAAAGAACAGAGATTTGTTGAGAAATGGCTGTGTTGTGGAAGTCCTAACCTACACAATAAATGTGACTGGTTGTAAATTCTTCTGTAGAAGTCATGGGTCACCTCTGAGTAGAGAAGTCCCCTCAAAATGTCATCTTGAAGTTTGCCATGTTTGAAATAGCTATGAATTTGTGTAAATTTTCTGAAGACAAAGTCATCAGTAACTGATGGAAATTGAGCTACTTTTAAGATTTCTATTTTAAATTGTATGTATGTGTGCACATGCATATATGCACATGAGTGTGCAGGTGCCCTTGAAGGCCAGAAGAAGGTATTAAACCCTGGAGCTATAGTTACAGGTGGCTGTAAGACTTGTGAGTGCTGGAGTATGGACTTGGGTCCTCTGGAAGAGCAGCATGGAGCCATTTCTGCAGTCCAGAAATTGAATCCTTAACTGTTGGACTACCTTATAAAGTGAAGTAACAGACTGGTGCTTTTCTAAGAGCAAGGGGGCGCATATGCTCACAAATGCCCTTCATTTTCATTTCACCTTGGAGTACAACGTTTGTCCTAGCACTAGCACTCTAGGATGCTGAGATTTTCTGGGTTTTGTAGCCCACATAAAATCTATAACTGTATGCTCTATTATGTAAGACAAAACTTGGTTCTATTCTGTTCTTCCATCACTCACCCCTCAATGATTCTCAACTGGGAGGTGGAAATAAAAAGCCTAAAGAGGGAATTGGAGAGGTGGAATTAATAAGTAAGGCCAGACACCTCTGACTCTACTGTACTTCTCTGGGTCTTAGAAATGGCAATCTATTTTAAGAACCATAAATTTATTATATGCAGCTCTGAAAGGAGAACTTCCTTTTGAGAACAAACTATGAGAACCTCAGCAAAATATCTCAGTAATTTATATAGGCTACCTTATATTGACTAAAAATGCACAAAGAACCTAGCTTTTAACAGACATGTTATTCCACTATCTGAAAAAGCAACAATAATTTCGCATGTGATATATAGCAGTTTGTAAAAAACTGTTCTTTTATAAACCCTTAGGATCTATACATAGAGAATAATCTAGAAAATTTCACTAAGTACTTAGTTTATTCTCTAAGAATCTACTTCATTACTTCTTACTCTACCATGTAGTGCTTTGACATAAAACATATAAACAAAGAATCAAATAATTGATTTTCATGTTCTTAAATAAGCTTTATATAAATGAAAGGAGTCTTGTATTGTTATTAGAAGACAATGTGACCTATCAGTTTTTAAATTCCTTTTTGGAAAATTTATAAATAATTCACCAAATTTCAGAACTAAAAAGCCAAAAATCTGGAGAAGGCTTACCAGGTTTTAACCATAGATAAAGAACTATAAGCAACTCAGAGCAGGAGAAATGGTCTGTCCCAGGGAGGAGACCCCAAATGATCATCCCTGAAAACATGCACATGCAAATGACACTATCTGAACCAAGCAGGCTGGACTTACACATTCAGGAATACATATATATCAACAATTAAAGAGAAAGAGGATGCGAATTTGAGAGACAGCAGGGATGCATATGAAAGAGGCAGAAGGGAGGAGAGGGGGAAATGGATACAATTACGTTATAAGTTCAAAAAATAAAAAAATGTTAAAAAGCTTAAAAATCCAAGTTCATCTAAAGTTGCTAATTAGCCATAATCAGTATGCATGCATAGATTGCCTGACCTGAAAATGAGAAGATAGTTCTTTTGGCAATAATTATTATCGTAAGTGAATTTAAAAAAAAAAAAAAAAAGCATACACTGTACTCAGAGCTTCCATTCGCCACCCATAATCCTGGTCAAATAATTCAGACTGAGTGCTTGATCCCTGGGTACATTACATTGAGAGGGCCTACCTGGTGGAAGTAGGTCATTGGGGCATGCCTCCAATGCTATTCCTGGTTACAGGGTCCCTACATACTCTGTTTCATGTCTACCTTGAAGCAAAATCTCTGTTTCCTTATGTTTCCGTCAGCAGGCTGTTCTGACCAAGCAACCATGGGATGAACTAAGAAACCACGAGCAACATCAACTTCCTTGCTTAGGATGGCTCTAGAATATAATGATAAACCAGAAATAGTTTCTGTCTCGGTTATCATGAAAACGCAACACATAAATATTATGATAATAACAACCTTTGATCATAAGCGCTATTACTTAGAAGGCTATTTAATGGTTAATAATGCTTAGGGTAGGTGAGAGGAAAATGATAAAGTTATATAGCATAACCTTGAAAGATAAGTGTTTGATAAGAGATAATTAATATTTTCATGTAAATGTCATGCTAGGTGGATATTCTGTAATCTCCCTTCCAAAACTTCCTCATAGAAGCTCTCAGCAGTTGCACTAGAAGATTGTTCTTTTTATAGGTCAAAACCTGTTAGCATTAGCTGTCTCATGGTTTCAGCATAAGACTTAATGTCAGGAGAGACTGGGATATTCAGCAAGGAATCACTACGGCTACATTTTAATCTCACAATGATCTTATGCACAGCAGAGTATAGGAAGGTTTAAAAGGGTGCGAGACAGTGATAAAGAGCCCGAGTAGGGGGATATTGCAGAGTTGAGTTTGGAGCTAATGGGATTCTGAATTAAAGCAAGAGAAGCAAGAACGCTATGGCATCCAAGCACAGGTGGGAGACTACAGAACTGGCATGTTTGGTACCTTACTGAGATTCCCATAGCAGAGGGAAACTGAGATTCCATAGCAGAGGGAAAGAGAAATGTCAGGTAGTTTTCACTAAGCACTAATAGTACCGCCTAGTGTAACTGATTGATTGCTCTGATTTTATTTTCTTCTTGTTTTTTTAAGATGTTTTAATTGAAATACATATAATTTTCCTCTTTTCCAATCACAATTATGCCCTCCACTCTCAAGTTGACAGTATACATGCAGATACATTCTGCCGAGTCTTTTGTGTGTGTGTGTGTGTGTGTGGTTTTTGAGACAGGGTTTCTCTGTGTAACAGCCCTAGCTGTCCTTGAACTCACTTTGTAGACCAGACTGGCCTTGAACTCACAGAGCTCTGCCTGCTTCTGCTCCCACATTGCTGGGATTAAAGGCGTGCACCACCATTCCTGGCTGGCCAGTCTTTTGTTGTTGTTGTTGTTGGTGGTGGTGGTGTGTGTGTGTGTGTGTGTGTGTGTGTGTGGTTTCAAGGCTGACCACTCTGCATTAGACAATTAGAAAGAGGGCTGGGAGGGGCTAGTTTTTATTTTCCCAACAGACTTTAGTTGCCTATAGTTCTTCGTCTAGGGCTAGGAAATTTCCCCTTTCCGGGTTCATATGTCCATTGGTATTGCCACTATTCCAGGCTTTGTTTGTGCAGCCATTATAGGAATGATTGCTTTATAGCAGAATTCCCTGGCATTCTGATTCTAAAAACCTTCAACCTTCTTTTTGTAGATGTAGTAGCTGTGATGGAGCTTTGCCAGATGAGACTGAACTTCTGTGGTCAATTTGTCTATACCTCTACATCTGACTGGCGATTAAAATTCAGGATACACAAATGACCCAATTATAAAGCGGGCTGAGGATCTAAACAAAGTTCTCAATAAAAGAAAGAAAAATGCCTAAGAAATCTTTGAAACACTGTTTATCATCCCTAGCAACAAGGGAAAAGCAAATAAAACAACTTGGAGATTTCATCTCAACCTAGACAGAGCAGTAAAGATGGACAGACATCTGCCAAATGCGGTGAGGTTGGAGAGAAAGAGGGCCCCTCGTTTCCGGTTGTTTGGAATGCAGGTTGGTGCAGCTACTCAGGAAATCGGTATGGAGAACCTTAAAAGGCAAAAACAGAAACAAAACAAACAACAAAACAAACAATACATCTACTATATAATCCAGATCTGCCATTCCTTGGCTTTTTCCAAAAGACTCTCCATTGTACTGCATAGACACTTTCTCAGCCATGAGCATTGCTGTTCTGTTCACAATAGCCAGTAAGAAACAACTGAAAGGTCCTTCAACAGATGAATGCATACTGAAGATGGGAGACATTTAAACAGTGGAATACTATTGAACTTTAAAGAAAAATGAAATTTTCAAGTAAATGAATGGAACCAGAATAGATTATGTTGAGTGAGATAACCCAGACCCAGGAAGACAAATGGTACATATTCTCTCTCACCTGTGACTCCTAGGTCCAAATCTGTACATGTGAGAAGTAACCATGATACTGAGCAGCCACAGAAATTGGGAAAGTATAAAGGGACCATAGGTGGATGGAGGATTGGGAGAGAAGGAGAAGGAAACAGGTGATATGAAATAGGAAGAATAGAGATCAATACAGAAAAACAAGGAGGTACGAGAGACAAATAACCCTAACGCTGTTTGATAAAGCCTCAAAGAATTACATTATTTTATATTCATCTAAAATTATATACCACAATACACATAAGGGTCTGTACACATGCACGCATGCACACACACACATACACACACACACACACATTAATATAGACCATAGATGTAGGCCTTGGTTGCCTCTCTTGGATGAGGGTGGACCTCTGTTTCTAAAGACACTTCCCACTTAGGACACAGGCTTTGCATAAAATGAAATGAAAACATCGCTCTTGCAGTCTAGTTTCTATGGTTTAGAAAACACTATTCAAGCTGGCAAGGAAAGGAAACAATTAAGCAGTTTTACCCAGGTGCATTTTCCTATGAACTATAGTATTTCCCAGCATGGCAAGATATGCATAAATGTGCAGTAAGTGGCATTCGCGTGTTGATGGCAAACAGCATCTGTCTAGTGGGACTTATATAAGCCCCACTCAACAAGTAGAAAATCACCCTGGTACTGGAAACCTACTCAGTTTCCTGCGGTTAATAATGTCATAGACCTTAGAAAAGAATAGCCACTGCCACTTTGCTAGACCACAGTGATTTCTTACATTTTAGATTGTGTCCTCATACCCACAGATGAACATAGCTACCATTGGTCACCAAGAAGCCAGTCTTTACAATAAATGGAGACCATCACAGAAAATCACAGCTTGACACCGCACAGAATGTTCCTGGTTTTTGACTCAGGACCCTAATTATTCCTGGCAAACCTTGCTCTTTCACCTTTACTAAACCCCTTTCACCTGCCCTTACCTGGTCCTTTGGAAACCATTGTCTATGTAACGCATTTTGTTGTTCAAAAACAATGACTTGATCTTGTTTTATTTGAAGGGAAAATGTAATATCTAACCCCACCACCCCATCCAGTGGGAATACCAGCTCTTCATAAGCAGAGCACATCTGTGCTGTCTATACCTTGACTGTCACTGTAGTGCCTGCAATGATGCATCCCAAAAGAAAGCAAAATTGACTTTGGTAAAACTACAGGTATATATTTTAAAGTGTTTGTAATTACAGGAAGAGAAGATAGTTGTAACATCCCAGACTTAGCTGTCCAGTTGCTTCCAATCACAAGTTACAGAATCATCCTGCGTGCTTGATGGGGTATTAGACATTTGCCCCACCTCAGAAATCCTTTCAGTTAGTGTACTTGGAAAATAATTATAAAAATTTAGAGTTTGACACTTGCTCCCATTTTTAGCAGCTTACTGTTTGTGTTAATAAATCTGAAAGTGAAAATAGTGGATAGAATGTTAATTTTAAAGATGAATAGAAGCCAAGTTTGCTGCATGTAGCGAACTGTAGGAATGAAAATGGCATCAGAATTCCTCTGACCTTGAATATCATTGTAATATATTTATCTGGAATTGAGTACATCTATTTTACTGATATGTTATTTGGTTCTCAGATCCTTCATATAACGGGAAATTCTTTATTAGCGTAAGAAAAAAGTGCATTAATATTGTCAAACAATTTAACATACGTTGCTTTTGATTATTTATTAATGCTTTTTGGTGGGTGAATTTTCTATAACTTAGATAAAGTATAACAGCTAAATATTTAGTGTTTTATTTTTCAGACTTAAATAGTACCATATTTTCTTTGTGCATGTTGAGAAGAAAGACAAATCTATCACCATAAAGAACTTTCAATAGTTCTCGTTATGTCTGCCATTATAATTTAACCATTTTGATATAGTCTTGTCTATATTGCATATGAAACTGCAAAATTTGAAAGGTGAAATGATCTATCCAAATTATCTGCTATTATACAAACAGGTTAATAACTGTAATTAAAAGAATAATTACGCAACTGCATGCCACTCAAAAGAATCATTTAAATTATGTAAATCAAACATAAGGTCATGTAATGCTAAGAGGAATGAACTAAAGAATGCAAAGTAGCGCCTTCTGTTGGTGGTGCCAAGATGAGAAATGATCCCATCGTGGCAAGCACAAAGCATGCCTCTCATTTTGAACCTTTGTACCATAAAATAAAATTAATTTTTCTTACCTTATTGAGTACTCTGAAATTTGAGTACTACATAATTTTACAGATGAGCTGGTTTCACCCAAAGAGAAGAATGTTTAGGGATTTTTATTTGTTTTTAAAACAGTTTTTTCTCATTATAGCAACATATAACACTTTAAAAAATTATTTGGAAACCCACAAGAGTATAAATAATTAAATAACTTAAAACTACCTATTATATAAACTTGAAATAAACACAAATTCACTTTGGGGCTAATTATCTCTTTTTCTAGTGCATTTTTCTCTCGTATTCAAATTGTGGCCTTTGTTGTATTTGTTTTTATGTTTTATTTGATATTATAATGAATATTTCTTGAAACCTGAATTCTTGATGGTGGCATAAAAGTTTTTACTTGTGTATCTTATATTTAAATATGTCATTTTAAGCTCTCTTTATTGATCACTTTTAAATTATAAATCATGCAATAATTAACAATTATATTAAACTGTAATGAGAAATATTGAATACTGCGTTTGAGTAGATTGTTAGAAGATCAGAAAATTGTTTCATAGCAATGGACAGAATTAGATTTTGATTTAGTATAAGGATTAGAAAAATAAGAAATAGGAACTTAAATTTTTTTTAATACATACTACATTTATTTATAAATATTTCCCAAACTCTTCAGCTTGTGCATATATTAATAAACTTACCTCTAGAACGTTTCTCACAACAATGAAAATTATCTCCAATTGTCTGGTGACAACTAGAACGGCCTCCATGCCAGCAGGTTCTTGGCTTTCCCCTCCTGTTTACCAATAATTATATGTGACTTGCTCTTTCTCCACTAGGGAGAACTCTGTCACACTGTTGCAAAAAGCTTTTTGGGGGCCCCATTCACTTTACATTCCTGTTTGGAACAGGACCTCTTGTCTGTTTTCCTACTCTTCCTTACCTGTCTTTTAGCTTCATAAGATGTTCACCAAATTTAGACTATTATTTTCTAGATCCATATTAAATTATGCTCCTAAAGGGTATAAATAGGCATTTTACTGCTAGATAATTCTCTAATGTTTTTAACTATACCTCCTTCCTGCATGTTTCATGTTAGCTTATTTCCTTACAGTTGCCTAAAATTTCTCTAGTCTGCCTCATTTATCAATCTATGGACTTTTATATGAATATTTAATATTTCAATGACTATGTTCTATATTGTCTTAATGTATTGGAAAGCTCATGCAATACTTACTTCTTCAGGTCTATAGAACTTTTATCTTGTAGATAAACCTTACTAAAGGATCTCAGTATTTACTCCAGAGGAATAAACTTACGCTGTTAAGGATACTTTTTAGTATATTTTAACATTTCAGAAAGTGTGTGTCTTCATGTTTATGTTTATGTGCGTCTCTATGTGTGGTTTATTTGTGTGTATATGTGATTATGTGTGTGTGATTGTGTGCATGCATGTGTGTGTGGTTGTTGTTGGTTCCCAACTTAAAAACACTGTATCACTGAACTACATGACAAGATGTTAGTTATTGATGAAGACTTTGCCGGGGGGGGGGGGGGGGTAGGCGAGGGGGGCGGTGGTCAAGACAGGGTTTCTCTGTAGCTTTGGAGCATGTCCTGGAATTAGCTCTTGTAGACCAGGCTGGCCTCTGTCTCCCAAGTGCTGGGATTAAAGGTATGTGCCACCCGTCATTGACAAAGTCTCTTGCTGAGTAGCTTAAATGGCCTAGAATTCCTTAGTCCAAGACAGTCATTAACTCCAGGTTTTTCTGCCTCAGCACCTTAGGTGCTGGAATTAGTGCTTTCTCTCCTTCTCCCTCTTTCCTTCCCTCTCTCTCTCCTCCTCCTTCCTCTTTCTTTCTCTCTCTGTCTCTCTCTCTTTCTCTCTTTCCCTAGCTCGCTCGCTCATTTTCAAGAATACCTGGTACATTATGCTGTTCTCTTGCCTCTGTCCTGCAGCCATCTACCATCGTGCCTGTCTGACAGTAGATATTATGAATAACCCACACTTTTTCCAAGTGTTTGTTAAGCAGTCTCATCCTACAGAACCCACTAAACCCTTAGTCACTCCATTAAGGCAGAATTAATTATGTTAGTTTATATAAGACTTATGAGACCTATAAAATTTGGATGTCACATAGTAGCCTAGTAAATTCATAAAGAAAATTATTATACTTTTTAAGAGATTGTCATGATTTGCAGTGAATGTAGGAAAAAATATACTTTATCCAATCACCATACATACCTTTGTTCCCATCTGTTGCTTTGACGAAAGGGTTTTAAATGTAACATTCCAGAAAAGGAGCCATAGAGAGCAAATAGCAACCACATAAGCCAGTGTCACATCGAATGTGATAGAACTTCAAGGAAGTCACTGGATTTAATTATCTCATTAAAATTGTGTCTGTTCCATGTCTTCTTAGACAGCAACAAAGTCCTACATTTATTTTTACCATTTGAGCATTCGCATAGAACACAACTAAAATGAAATCCTGAAGGTCCTGCCAGGGCCACAGCCTGGTGAACAAAACTGGAGCACAGCTCCCGTGTAAAGGTAAAAAAAGAGAATGACACCTCAAAACTCCCCCACCTTCCAAACACGTGTCACGGTACAGGTGCCCCACATACATGTCTTGCACACATGCAAGCAATCTAATAAATTTAAAAATGAAATGTTTGTTTAAAATATATAGTGAGTGAAAAATTCAAATGAATTGCAAATTCACTAAATTTTGTATGTTTGAATATATTGCAAACTATTTTTCATTCAGATCCACAGCCCTTCTTGAAACTTTCAGCACTCTTATTCTTGCCTTATAGATTAAATAAATACCAGATTATTGCATGCATTGTGATTAATCAAGATTTTTTTCTACATCTATCTTGTATTCTTTGACAGTTTCTCACAAGTATTCAATGAGTTTTTGTCATTTTACCCCCTGTTATGCTCTATGACATACCCTCTTAAAACCTTCTCACTAACAAGGCTTGCTTAGACTTTCGTGTCTTTTCATGTGACACCCTTGGTTTAATTAGGGCTTACATAATCACAGATGAGAGGTTATTTCCTAAGGCAAAGGCAACTTACCAGTGGTTGTTCCACTAAAGAAAGGATGCCCATTCTCCAATCACCACTGGCTGTCAGTACTCCCTTAGGGAGGGCCAGCATGTCATAAGTCCTTCCACACTCTATGATGGGCCCAACCTAGTGCAAGTCCTGTGCAGAATGCACAGCTTCAGTGACTTCACAACTGCAATGGCTATGTCATATCCAAAAGATGTATCAGTATTTGCATCTTTCACATCGTCCATTCTTTCTGCTCTCTTTTTTCCAATGTTCCCGAACCTTGGGAGGGTGATAGAGATGATCTTTCAGGGCAGAGCCCTCCACCATGACTTACTAATGCTCACCGTAAAAGTTATGAAAACTAAAAGTGGAACCTATCTATGGATATACATGTAAGTGTTTTAAAAGAAATTTGACCACCTTTAGTAAATGTGGCAGTAATGTATTTCCCCCTAGGGCCTATGATCTTCTCAACCACCAACTCTTGAAGAGGTTTACTCTACCAACCACACATTTCCTCCTTTGGAAGGGGCCATAAAACCAATCAGAGAGCAGTTGGTTACCCAGTAATATTCATGCCACTATTGCACCAAGAGCTACATCTTGCCTGGCCCACCCACAGCTAGGTACAGCTGTTAATGTGTTTAGAACCTTCAGCAATAGGCCTATTATCAAGTTCTGGTAGGTAACCAAGAGTAAAGATAATAACTTGCATTGTTTTGGAGAAGACTCTCTGATCAATATCTTATCAGAAGATATCTGATACCTGGCATCCAGCATTTGTCTCATAACCTATTTTGGGAGGAGGAACATTATTCCCCACCCACTCATGTATAGTTTTTTTTTTAATTGTATTTTCAGTAATCTTGTAAAATAGTAAGTTTCCACGTGACCTTTCCATACATACTTAGTGTTGCTTTTCCCTCTTCTCATTCCCTTCTCTATCCTACCCTCACTTTACCCTTCACACTTAATTTTTCTACCTGATTTTTCCCTTTTCCACCTTAATTTTACCTGTGTTCTACTATGTCCCCTCCCTTAATGTCCTCCTTTTCCCCTTTTGCAATGGCCCCTTTTGACCTTCCTGGCCTCTTCATGCACTCCATGTTCAACACACTAAGAATTCATAGTGAGGATCTGCATATGAGTTGGAACATATGGTGATGCCATTAAGGCCTGGGTTACTTCTCTCAGTATATTTCCCAGTTCCATTCATTTTCTTGCAAATTGTATCATTTCACTTTTCTTTACATATGAATGAAATCCCATTGTGCATATGTGTCACATTTCATTATTCATTCGTCAGTTGATGGACGTGATAATGGAGGCTGGCTTCATTATCTGACTATTGAGACTAGCACAACAATGAGCAGAGTTACATGAGTGTCTCATAATATGCTATAGAAGCTTTAGGGTATATGACCAGGAGTGATAAAACTGGATCACATGGTAGTTATGATTTCAGCTTTTGAGAACTCTTCACACGGACTCCCATAGAGGCTACACAAGTTTATACTGCTGCCAATGGTGGATAAACGTTTCCTTGTCTCTAACCCCTCAACGTTTGTTTGCTTACCATTCTCACTGGGGTCTTGTTGGAAATTGAAAGTCCTTTCTCTTTTAATTAGGACAGATAGTTTTGAAGGTTGCCTTAGGCTGGGTTGGCAGTTGTGATCTTTAAGAATTTGAAATGCACCATTCAGAGCCCTTCTTATTTTTACATTTTTTTTTCTGAGAAGTTGGATGTTATTCTAAGGAGCCTGCCTATATATGTGTCTTTCTTCCATTGTGGCTTTCAATGTACTTTCTTTGTTCTGTAGATTAACTGTTTTAAGTATAGTCTGATGTGGAGAATTTCTTTTCTTGTCCATAATGTTTAGTGTTCTGTGTGTGTCTCTTATCTGGATAGGTTTCTCTTTCCCTAGAATTGAGAAACTTTCTTCTATTGTTTTAATAAAAATATTTTATCCCTTTCACATGAAATTCTTTTCATTCTGAGTCCATAATTCATAAATTTGCATTCTATGATAGTAAAGATTTTGTATGTTCCATTCAAATACTTTTAAAATTCATCACTGACCTTGGAAGCTCCTTTACCTTGTCTTCTAGCCCTGATATTTTATCTTCCACTTGACTCATTTTATTGGTGAGACTTTCCAGTGAATTTTCATTTGACTTGATCTATTATATTTTGCATTGCTAGCATGTTTTGCAGTTCACTTTTCTTCAATATCACTCTCTTTATTGATTTTATATTTATATTATAACTTTATTTCCTCATTTCACTCATCTGCTTTTTGCATTCTATTGGAAAATACTTGTCTTCTTTGAAATATATAAATATGTCTATACTATTCTTTAGACCTCAAAGTCTAGAATTCGTCTGAATTATCTTCATCAGGAGCCTTTATTATGAAATGGTCATTTTTGGAGAAGACATGTTGTTGTAGCTTTGTATGTTACTTTTGTTTCTGCTCTAGAGTCTGTCTATCTGGTTACTTGTGTTCTTTCAGGAGAAGCATCTCCTGTGTTCAAGGGTATCTAGGTTCTAGTATTTTAGTGATGTTTTCCTCTGTTATACTTGTATTCAAGTAACCAGATTCTACCCATAGTCCACCCTTGCATGTTGAGTACTGTCTATATCAGCATCCACTATCTAGCTGTTAATCCATACCGAAAATAGAGTGCACATTGACTGTATGTTAATTTTAGTCTCACCATTGTTTTCTGCATGCATAGATACTCTGTATTGTCTTCCTAGACCTGTTCTAGGTTATACTAAGTGTTGATTTTTACCAGTCCTATTTGTTTGTGTATTTCCTGATTCACTTCTGTGTGGAGCTAATTGGCTCTGCCTCACGAGCTGAACAGTCTCACATCGAGTTGTTCCAAAGACATTTTCACATTTTCTCATTTTCCTATGGCAGTGTTAATGGCAGTTGTCGATATAGTAGTTTCTGGGTCCCCCTGCTAACAAACCCCTATCTGTGGTGATCTGTGAGAAAACCCCCTGGGCTCAGGTATTTGAATACTCAGGGCTCCCAGCTGGTTGTATGTTTCAGGGAAGCTACGACATCTTTTGAGGGGCCAACTTGGTGGAAGTATGTCCCCGGGAGGAGACTTTGAGATTTCCTTGCCCCATTCCAGTTCTCTCTCTGGTTTGTGTGTGTGGTTAAAGATGCACACCCTCTGCTTCTTGTTCCTACCCCTGTGCCATGATAGGTCCTTATATTTCTTAAAGCATAAATCAAAATAAACTCTTCTTCTGTATGTTGTCATGGTCATGATGTCTCACTGAAACAACAGAAAAGTAACAAATACACCATCAGTGCAAAATCTGTGGTTTTCCTCAAAGTCTTTAAGTCTGGTTTGTAGTTGACTGCAGGAGTTTTATGGCACCTGCAGGGTGGCAGCCACTTTATTGTTTGTGATCACAAGCAAGAATACAGGTCTAGTGGAGGAGGAAGTTAATTTGGGCACTGATCAAGTGAATCCCAAGGACCGGAGAAACAGCTTTTGATGTAATAAGATATTTTTCTTTCTTTTTCTCTAACTATTGTTGGAGGAGGGCCTGCTTGTTTGTCCCGGCTGCCCAGCTAGCTTAGCCCCAAAATAACCACACAGAAACTGTATTAATTAAATCACTGCTTGGTCCATTAGCTCTAGTTTCTTATTGGCTAACTCTTATACTAATTTTACCCATTTCTATTATTCTGTGTATTGCCACATGGCAGTGGCTTACCAGGTAAAATTCCCAGCATCTGTGTCCAGCGTATCCATGGTGTCTCTCTCAACTCTGCTTTCTTCCTCCTAGAATTCAGTTCTGTCTTCTCTGCCTCCCTAAGTTCTGCCCTATCAGACCAAGGCAGTTTCTTTATTCATTAACCAATGAAAGCTGAAAATGGACAGAAGGACCTCCCATACCATACTATAATCACCCACTCACTCCAGTGTACCTTCTGGGCCACTATCTTACTTGGAAGACCCACATAAAAATTATTGTGAGGTAGGAGGTGGAGAGATGCATGTGGAGGTCAGAAGTCAACATCAGGTGTCTTCCTTGTTTATTCTCTACTTTTTTTGGAAACAAGGTCTTTCCTGGGACATAAAGAAACTCACATGTTCATCTATATCAGCTGACCAACAAGCCCCTTACAAAATTCCCCTGTCTTTGTCTTGCAATAGCTTGAATTACAAGTGTTCATCACCATACCTATCTTTTTACAAGGGTGGTGAGGATGTGATCCAGGTCTAATGCCTTACCGGCTGAGTCTTTTCCCCCAGTCTTCAGGATTCTTTATTAGGCAGTCATAGAACTTTAATTAAAGACCACTTAAAAAGAAATAGAGTGGCTTGTGTAACTAAAATGTATAATAATATCTACATTCATATATTGTTACACATAGAGATGTCAAAAAATGCCAAAAACTTCTCTAAAACTCCATGTTTATTTGTTGTTTTGAAAATGGAAATGATCTGAGATTTTACCCACTGTCGGATGCCTACCCAGGTAGGTGGATGTGTTACAGGGGAGGTCTTCTAACTTTACAGAACCAGGATATTTCATCGTGTGCAAGACAGGTCATTGTTTCTCTTTGGATCTCTACCTTTATTCTCTTAGAACTGTTTACAACTCAAACAAATTTGAAAACGTAAACTGGGGAAAAGCATAAGTGCATTGCCTACAAGATGGATGGAAATGCAGGAGCCCCGTTGGGAGCTGTTTCTTGATGAGCGCTTCCTCAAGGAAATAACAGCAAAGACCATCTATTACTCTCAACTGTCAGCTGTCTCAGCAGAAAGAGAAAACAGGCTCTCATTGAGGAGCCCTGGATGAAATCATTGGTTAGTCATTTTCACCTTTGTTATGACTAAATACTTGACAGAAGAAAACTTAAATGTTGAATTACTTATTTTGCTCACAGTTTCAGTGTGTTCAGTCCATCATGATGAGGAAAGCACAACAAAGCAGCTCAGTTCACAGTAAGGTAGCCAAGACACAGAGGTGGGGGATGCTGGCACTCCTTTTATTCTTTTATTCTTGCCAGGTCTGTAGCTCATGAGATGCCACCCCCCATATTAAGGTTATGCCATTTCTCCTCAGTTATTCCTCTCTGAAATCTCTCCTAGATGTATTCAGAGTTGTGTCTCAGAATCTTAGATGGTTCTGAATCCATTCAGTTTGTTGTTAAGGATTAATACATGCATATCCCTCAACCATTAAATCTGATTGACCTGCTCATCTTTGGAATTCATGTGTTTATGAATTGAGAACTGGAGAGAAGTGAGTACCCAATGATAGAGCTGCATACTGTTTATAGTAAGAAGTATTGATTTCATGAAAACATAATGCAGATATAGTTTCTATCACTTATCCCTTTTTCTTTCTGTGCCTTAATGTTCAATCATCTTTTCTTTTATATCTTTTTCCATCATATTTCTGTAGACCCATAGTTCTTTTCTTGGCTAGAGAATGTTTCCCTAGATATACATGGTATTTTATCTCCTCAATATACCATTTTTCACTTTCTGCATTGAATTGCAGGAATCTAGTTATATGTCTTAACTTTTGCAACCAGTCTGCAGTCTCTCTCTGTGAAATCTTCTCTGTTCCTTCCTGTATGCCCTATGGGTAAAGTAAAGAACATTCCATTACACACACACACACACGCACGTATATGAAACTAAATTAAATTGAATTTCAATCACTTTCATATCTTAACTAACAGTGATGGAACAATTACCAAGCCAGATGTCCAGAGACAAGGCTTTCTCTTCCTGTTTTTACCACATACCGTGTTGGCCACCTTGAGCAAATCTATTAACCTCCCTGAGGCTTCATTCTTTCATTTCAGAAAGGTGAAACTGTGTGCTCCTCCCTACATGGTTACTGAGATAATAACATGAGAAACTGTATAAGAAATTGCATTGGAAATGTAAACCATCCTAATAATTAATGAATTTCATTTCCAAATAGCAAGTGAACCATTTCTGTTATATGAATTCAATGTGTTTAGTATTCACAGAACAGCTATTATAAACGGTAAGTAGATGTGATTTGAGGAATACTTGTAATATTCTGCACATGCAGAAGTTTTCACTTCTTGGTAACTTCTAATTCCTAAATCTAGATGTAATTTCTTAATTTTACAAATTTCTGCCTATACTAATCATCATCAAGACAGAAGGTATCAACAGTGCAATAAACCATTATGCTTGTAAATTCATCATGCTGTATTATCTGCTTCATCAGCAAAAGGAGATTCCCAGGCCATCTTTGAAAGAACAAGTAAAGAGTTGGAGGTTATAATTATCATCAAATGTGTATTTCCCCTCCTTCACAATTTTATTTATTATGGTTGAAAGCAAAATTTACTTTTCAAACAAAATGCCACTGGAACATTCAACTTTTCCCATGAAAGACAAAAGTGCTCAGATCAACGCTTAACTAAAAAAAAAAAAAAAAAAAAAAAAAGCACAGAACAAATCCTGTATCTTTAATTTGCAAGATGAAAAGTATAAATTGGGATGTGGTTAATCATCTGGGAGACACGTGAAAGTATGTTTATGTGCAGGTGGGTGCACAAGTCTTCTGTGACCGTGAAGCCAGAGATCAAGCTTGGGCGTTGCTGTAAGGCCACTGTTCTCACTTATTCTGGAGGGCCTGGTCTCTCACTAGCCTGGATCTCATAATTTCAGTGAGTCCAGATGACCAGAAAGTCCCAGAGATCATCCTGCCTCTATCCCAACACTGAAATTCAATCACAACTATTAACCCAGCTGAGTTATTACATGGATGCTGGAAATCAAACACGTGTCCTCCTGCTTGAGAAGCAAGCACATCAGCAGTACAGCCAACTCCCTGACCCCATCATGCTGTTTCTTACACACTGGCTTCAGCCATTGAACAGTTAAAAAAATGATCCTATATCTTTTCGTTTACTTAAAAAAAAAGACAGAACTAGAAAAATCAAACCTAATCATTAGCAAATTGTAAAGTAATTGGAAAAGGAGCATATTAGCAAAAAAAAAAAAAAAAAAAAAAAAAACACTTTAAGGAGACACTGAGACATTGCCAAGTTTAAAGAGCGGCTCACTCTTAGCTTTTCTTAGTACTGGTCGCATTGAACACATCAGTTTTTACTACACCTGCTTTTATTTTTTCATCATTTTCTCCTTTAAATTAAGATAGGAAAACATACATAAAACAAAGTAATCTATTTGGTCAAATATTTGTTTCCTGACAGAGACAAGAAGAAGAGAAACCCATGGTTCTTTGAAGTTTTGCTTTTGCTATATTAACAATCAGTTGGTTGACAAAATGTGTTTTTGCTAGAACTATTTCAAGATGTAGCTTTCCTCTCCAATTTTAACAAAACTCTCCAAATGCTCACGTTAAAAATTATCTCTATGGGAGCTGTTTGCTTTTTCTACCTGTAGGATAAATCAATATGTTCCCCTCTGCTGTCATTTGGGTGTTTGGTTTTGTTGTATTTTGTTTTATCTTGGCTATTCTGACCGGGGTAAAATAAAATAACACAGTGGTTTTAATTTGCATTTCCCTGATGGCTGAAGATTTGAATATTTTTGTCTGTCTTAGCCGAAACACTTAAACTTGTATCCCATATTTTGAGAACTTTCTGTTTAGTTCATATCACATTGTTTAATTGTATTCTTTTCTTGGTGTTTTTTTTTTTAATTCTTGCACACAGATTCTAAAAATGAATTGTAGCTATCCATGAGTAAATTTTAAGCATGAATTTGCTGGATGGAAGGATGCCGTGACAGCTGATGAAGCATTGCTTCTGGGTGTGTTTCTGAAGGTACTTCCAGAAGATATTGACGTGAGTTGGTAGGCTGAGGAAGTGCCACTCTCATTGTGAGTATGTACAATCACCTGGAAACAGGTTGAACAAACAGGCACAGTGGCGGCGATAGGGGATTCTCTCTCCCTGCTGGAGTAAGGCACCCTTCTTGTCAATCCTTGAACATCAGAACTGATACCAACATTCCCCTGCAGTTTTCAGGCCTTCAACCTCAGCCTAATGATGCTATTGACAGCTTTGATTCTGAACCTTGTGAATTTGAACTGAGTCATGCTATTCATTTCCTACAGTCTTCACAGACCCTCTTGAGGGACTTTGCAACCTCCACACAAAGGCCAAGCCAATTGTTCTAGTAAGCCTCCCCCTACACACACACACACACACACACACGAGAGAGAGAGGGAGAGAGAGAGAGAGAGAGAGAGAGAGAGAGAGAGAGAGAGAGAGAGAGAGAGAAAGGGAGAGAGAGAGAGAGAGAGAGAGAGCCCAAGCTGTGATGATTTAACTTTTCTTTATTTCATGACTATGTCTTTGGTCTCTGTTACTTTTATATATAGATATGGTATCAGGTTTTATTCTCCTCAAAAGTCAAAGAGCAGTGGACCATCTGCCTCTATTTTGTGTATCTATGCTTTTGCTGTCACTCTCCTCCACTCTCGCTCACTGCTCTCTCTCCACCCACCCATCCAAACACTCCATTGGTTCCATGTCTCCAGAAAACTCATAAATAAAAGATTTGGATGAATCTGTGATTCCCCCCCCCCCACACACAGTTACTGTATGTCCACAAAGTGAAGCAGAAATATCTTCATACACCCTTGTCAGGTGATTCCACAGGCAACCACAAACAGCATGGTGATGAGACTGCAAGAGGCCAAGGGATAGCCCCAAACCAGAAGAGGCATTTTTCATTGTGCAGCTATAAAAGGCAGAGGAATGCTTCTCATTCCCTTTAATAAAGTTTATAATTAGCTATATTCAAAGAAAGGAAAAACATGAATCCTTCAAAATTCAGGATTGCAAGTCTTAAAGTTGTTCTACCATGCTTTGCAAAATTGGAGCTCCAAACCTCTAAAAGCAATAAGGAGAAATTCTCACCCAGATTCGGCAGTAAGAGTTTTCTTATACAAGTAGCTCCTTCTTTGCCTTGACTGTAAGCATTATTCACAGCAGAGGTGGCTTGATGCTCCGGCTGGGATCACTTCCATAAGGAAGGCTTGTGCCTAGGAAAGGCCTGCCCAGCTTTGTTTACATTTCCCAAAGGAGGCATGGACACAATGCCTCTTTATTGTTTAAATATTGCTGCTACTGTGTGAGTGCACATCCGTGCACACATGATGAGTGGGTACGGGTGGGTATGGGTGGGTGTACACAGCTTGTGTGGAGCTCAAAGGACAATGTTACAAAGTTGTTTCTCTCGCTCTCCCTTAACATGCTTCCCTGGTTGAACCAGGTCACAGGACTAGTGCTGAGTCATCCCAAAGCCCACACGGGTGACCTTTGAAGTCTAGTGCTGGAAACTCAAACACTCTAACTTCCCAAGTCCTGGAAGAGCCACAAGAGCTCAACTTGTCTTCACTCTCCTGCCCATCCCCGCAGCGTGCCACCAGTGTGGAGCAACTGTATTATATACTTTTATGAAAAAAAAAAAAATTTTTTTGCTTTGCTAAGTAACTCAATTTGTGGGTTTGTTCATTGTAAAAGTTGGCATCACCATAACTAAAATCATTTGAAATCTATCTTGGAACATCTCTTCTAAAGAGGGCTTCATAAATGTAGAATAACTGAATTTGTAAAATGGCAAGAGTATAATATCCATCTATCTTAGCTGTTTCTGTGGAAGAAATTAAATAATACAGATGAATATGTCTAGAAAAGTTTTAAGCTCAAACCAGTGCCTTTACTGCTATTATCTTTATTGACAGAAGAAAAGATAATGGAAAATCAAAGATATATGTAGAAACTTGAGAACACATTTCTCTTCCTAGAAGAGAAATCACACTAAGATTGACTACAAGTAATAACCAACCACAGAGTGCTATTTACTCAACAGTCAATGTCCCAAAGAAAGTGACTGTCAATTGCAAACTCAGTTTACACAAGGTCTAGAAACTTGCTGAAGAACAGAACAGCAGGAGGAAGTGAAGAAGCAGCATTATGTTCTATACACCTGACATTTCAAAGATCTAGAGGCAGACCAGAAAAAAAAAAAAAAAAAAAAAAAAAAAAAAAAAAAAAAAAAAAAAAAAAAAAAAAACTGCATGCCAATGACATTTTCAGTGAGGTCAAATTATCTGTTACTCTTCAGTAAGAGCTTATGGGGTTCAATGATGAGGAAATTCAGACATAAAGATAAAGAAAATGAGGCTAATTAAGAAAGCATATTCAGCTTGGAAAATTAGGGTTATGTTTCAGGAACTTAAGCCACAGAATTCCACTTTGCAAAAAGAAAAACAACAGTAGAACAGACAAGCAGAAATCATCATCACTATACAGAAGGAGCTGTTTCAACTTACAGAAAATGAAGTGTAAAGATGTTTTATCTCTTATTCCTTAATGTCAGAAAACAAAGGTAACTTGGTTTAAAAAAAATAATCAAACAGGTTTTTTTGCTTTGCATTTTGTAATCCTATTAACTTTACATCTTTAATTTAGCTTTAAAACAATTCACTGTTACTTCACATTCTAAACTGAGAAGTATGAGGCAGAATAATGAGCTATCTCTGCCAACAAATGACAGAGATTAGGTTCCAAAGCATGCTACCACACTCCCTGCAACCACATGCAGCGTTTGTGGTACAAATAGGTTACCATGCAAATGGAAAACTGAAACTAGAAGAAAAATAAAATTAAAATTACTGTGTCATGGCAGAAAAACATGACATCAATTCTGAAATTCATAACAGATGTGAATAGGTTTCATTTTAGAATTAATTAATTAATTAAACAAAACTTATGTGAATAATGAATAAAAAAACATATTGAGGGCAAAGCCAATTATAACCTCCTAACATTAAATATGACAGATAACAGTAAAAAAAAATCTACCAGAGGAAAAGATAAGCAACTATCACACAAAAGACTACATGATCAATAAATGATAGTCTATAGGCTATCAGTGATTGCAGCTTCATTTGGAGTAGTCGTCTCTGAGTCAGTGCAATCAAGACTTGAGGAATAGAAATAGAAGGACTTTTCACTTCAACATGCTATCAGTCATATATAATACCTTCTTTGGGAAATTTCTATAAAGAATTTTTTCCCAATTTAATAAAGTTATTTACGTTTTGCTATTGAGGAGCCACAAGGCACAAGTATAGTTTGCAAATATTTTCTACCACTTTGTAGGCAACTTCTGCTTATAGACAGTAATGAACTGGCCTCTGAAAGTAGGGATCATCTCTCATAAGGCCTACATGTTCTCTTTTGAATTAAAACTATTTCAAAACTTTGAAATCACAAGTAAAAGAGCAAATCATGGAAGTCTTTGTGATATTGTCAGTTAAGTTTTTTCAAATGAATAAAATAAGAGGCTTTCTGGTGCTTTGGATAACTGTAAAATATAGAATTTAAAATATATTCAGAGCATTATAGAACCTAGCTTTTTATGATACCAGGATAGACACATCAGAAATCTTCTCTAGGCCTGGGTGCTGGTCTGTGACAAAGCAGTTGCTAAGGATATGCAATAAGATTGCAATCAATCCTCAGCATCTTAAACAAAATTAGCTTTACAAATAAAAGATAAAAGAAGTCAGCTAGTACCTAAAGAGATGACAGAGCTCAGATCATTTTCTTTCTAAAGGATCCCGCTGGACATGAACTCCTTTAAAGGGATCTTGAAGTGCCTTCATTTGTCTTGTCATATGTGAACAATCTCCAAGAAATCCTGATGCCTGTGAGTGAGTGGAAGAGGCCAGAACTTAATGTGTAATCCTATTCTTTCAGATACTAGCAGGTGATCATAATGAGTTCATTTGATAAGACTTTTGTAATATAAAAACATAAGTGGATGTATTTAAAGACAATGATGTAATTTGTTTAATTTCTTTGATCCTGGTAAAAGCAACACCTTTCCTTCAGTAATAGTAATATATCTCAGAGAACACAGAGGCACAATTCTACTGGCACTGTCCACCTTTTCCTTTTGAGACAGTTTCTCACTGACCTGGAACTCATCAAGTAGACTAGACCACTTAGCTGGTGGGTCTAAAGGAGTCACATGTCTGTCTCTCCAGTGCTGGGGTCATGAGCATTCACCATCAGACTCTTGGGATCTGAGTATTGAACATAGGTTTTATAATAGTCTCTTCCTTCCTGATGAATAACTGCAGAGTTGGCTCTAGTAAGCCTATAATGAACAGCTCCTAGGAGTATGCAACATAAGCAGATCTATAGAAAAGTAAATTAAGAGTACTGTGTATATGGTTGCTGCAAGAGAGGTCCCTATTAGGTTCCACCGCTACTCTAATAATGCCCAGTTTCATAACAGGTCATAAAACTTACCCTGTAAAGAATCTGGCAGAATGGTCTCTCAGCCTGTGTTCTCAACGTAGTATTGGAGCACGATGTCTCTGTGACCTCATTATCAACGGTTCCATGGCTATCCCAACTGCTTGCATCCTCAGTAAATTATCTTTACTGTTTGGTTTTGATTGCACTTGAATCTACTAGCATAAAACTCAATGGGTGATTCATTCATTCAGTAAATAAGTATTTCCTGAGTGTTTTCCTCGTACCAGTTACCCAGAATACATCAGTGAGCAAATGAATTTGCTCCTTGTGTTCAGAGAGCCTATATTGGGAGGAGGCAGCAAACTGGTCAAACAATTAAGAGAAAACATTTACAGGTATACTCATTCAAATCAGCAAAGGAAAATAAAAAAGAGAGTTGCTAAGGAAAAGGGAGATAGAGAGAAAAATGGAAATTAAGAAATACTGACTGCCATTCTTTTTATTGATAATATATTGTGAGATAAGCATGATCCACTAAATATTAAATCTCAGTTATCACCTGCCACTCAGTTTGAACATTTCCCCACTGAATGACTGAGTCTTTTAAGCATGTGAGAACTGAACACAAGTCACTCACTGTCTTTATCTTATCCTCACTGGAATTAAGATTAGTCTTGGAAGATAGTTTGTGTTTATTAAAAGTAAGGAAAGTAAATATATAACCAATGTGATGCTTTCAAAATAGGACTCCCCAAGGGCGATGTTGACCTGCATGAATCCCATTTCCGAGAATGTATAAGCTATATATCCACTGAATAATGATCTGCTAGGAAAGGAATCAGTTTTTAGATGTCCAGATTATGCCCTGTTTGATTTCATATGTCACTGTAAATACAGAGGCAAAGTTGGTGGGTTGTGTCTTCTGCCAGGCACTGTAAAGTTCATTCCTTCTTTTAGCTATGCCTGCTAACTACTGTTGATATCTTTAGTACACAAAGAAATTTTGAAAAGATGAAAGCATTTGCCATTAATAAGGTACTTTCTTACTTAGGGATGATGTTGCATTTAAATTCAGCATAATTCTTGATATGCATGAGGTGGATCCAAATTAACCCTTTTCTATCAGCATCTCCACTCTTCATTTCTGTTGGTAGATTTTCAGGATAAGGCATTTAGATATTGGGGGATCTAAAAGGACCTTTGGTCCATCAGTGTCTCTGCTCTTCATTTCTGTTAGTAGATTTTTCAGGATGAGGCATTTGAGTATTTTCTTCCAGCTTGTTTTTCTGGCTGAACATGACTGACTACTCTGTACAAATAAACTGGAGTGAAAGAAGAGTCTTTGGATCAATGTGCCCCATGTAATGAAAGAGAATCTGCACATACGGAGAAAGCAATTGCCTGCATAATTCAAGGCAAACCTCACTTTTATCTCAATTATCTGGATCTTGGAGCAGAAAAAATGCAGTAAATTACTAAGATAATTGTATTATTTCTTCAACTCACTGCACCTCCATCCTCAACTACAAAGAGTCTCTTGTTTTCTTTTTTGCAAACAACTCAGTTTCCAAACTAAATTGAAATAAATAACAAAACTAATGAAAGCATTATCATTCAAATAAAGATTTGATGACCCAGAGAAATATATGGTCCAATCGCAAAATGATGGCAGTTAACTTTTCCATTGTTACTGTATCACAGTGTCATTTAATTGATATTCAAGAGCATGAAAACTCATGCAACTTCCCCTTAAACTGAAGTGGAAAATGCTGAAGTGGAGAAGAAAAACCAGAATGCATAAATAAAATATGAAAACTTTTGTCATGTTCTATTAGGAGTTTTCATGTTAGCATCCTATTACGTTAGTATTTGTTTTCAATAATATGATATGAAAATTGCTGCAATGATTGCATGGTCATATCTTGTTAGGCAACTCAAATTCTTAAATTATATGATTCTAATATAAAATGAAAGAAAATAGTTAAATTATAAGGAGTTTGTAATGTGAAGTGAAGGCCCAGCTGGACAAAAGTTTAAGATGTTTTGGTGTGATTTCTTCAAAGTATTTTCTTTATAGAAACCAGGTGGTTGCAAAGAAGAGGAAATTGGGTTGAAAACACTGCTGTTACACTGTGTGCCAACATGTAAGTATCACAAATATCTTTGAATCTCTCAGTACTATGAGTACTACCCACATTAAGAGAGGTAGCTGTAATCATTTAGTGTTTTTTGTAAGAAAAGCTACTGCATGTAGCATTTCTCTTCATAAATTTTTCTCAGGTGAAAGTTACTTTTAATATGTGTTTTAAAGAGCAGGGGGGAAGGCGTTTTGCTTTGAATTTAGTGCTAAACAACATGCTTAGCACAGACTTCATAGTGGAAAGGTAGAGGTTTTTAGGTTAAGGGAAGAAGTTCTTATAGAACTGCTTTTCTTTTCTTTTACTTTTTAACTTTTTATTGATTTTTTTAGCTATACATTTTTCTCTTCTCCCCTCTCTATCTCTCCCCTCCCCCTCTACCCTCTCCCAAGGTCCCCATGGTACTAATTTACTCAGGAAATCTTTTATTTTTCTACTTGCTATGTAGATTAGATCTATGTAAGTCTCTCTTAGGGTCCTCATTGTTGTCTAGGTTTTCTAGAATTGTGATTTGTGGGCTGGTTTTCTTTGTTTTATGTTTAAAATACACTCATGAGTGAGTACATGTGATAATTGTCCTTTTGGGTCTGGGTTACCTCACTCAAAATGATGTTTTCTAGCTCCATCCATTTTCCTGCAAAATTCAAGATGTCATTATTTTTTTTCTGCTGTGTAGTACTCCATTGTGTAAATGTAACACATTTTCCTTACCCATTCTTTGGTCGAGGGGCATTTATGTTGTTTCCAGGTTCTGGCTATGACAAACAATGCTGCTATGAACATAGTTGAGCACGTGCCTTGTGGCACGATTGAGCATTCTTCGGTTATATACCCAAAAGTGGTATTACTGAGTCTTGAGGAAGGTTGTTTCCTAATTTTCAGAGAAATCACCACACTGACATCCAAAGGTGCTGTACCAGTTTGCATTCCTACCAACAATGCAGAAGTGTTCCCTTTTCCTTACAACCTCTCCAGCATAAGTTGTCATCAGTGTTTTTGATCTTGGCCATACTTACAAGGGTAGGATGGAATCTCAGATTAGCATGTTTTGATTAGCATTTCTCTAATGACTAAGGATGTTGAGCATTTCCTTAAGTGTCTTTCAGCCATTTTAGATTCCTCTGTTGAGAGTTCTCTGTTTAGGTCTGTACTCCATTTTTTATTGGATTATTTGTTCTTTTGATGACCAATTTCTTGATTCTTTGTATAATTTTGGAGATCAGACCTCTGTCAGATGTGAGGTTAGTGAAGATCTTTTCCCAGTCTGTAGGCTGCTGTTTTGTCTTGTTGACTGTGTCTTTTGCTTTACAGAAGCTTTTCAGTTTCAGGAGGTCCCATTTATTAATTGTTTCTCTCAGTGTCTGTGCTGCTGGGATTATATTTAAGAAGTGGACTCCTGTGCCCATGTGTTCAAGTGTATTTCCCACTTTCTCTTCTATGAGGTTCAGTGTGACTGGCTTTATGTTGAGGTCTTTAATCCATTTAGACTCAAGTTTTGTTCATGGTGATAGATATGGATCTATTTTCATTCTTCTACATATTGATATCCAGTTATGCCAGCACCATTTGTTAAATATGCTTTATTTTTTCCATTTTATATTTCTTGCTTCTTTGTCAAAAATCAGGTGTTCATAGGTGTATGGATTAATATCCGGGTCTTCTATTTGATTCCATTGGTATTCTTGTATGTTTTTATGCCAATAACCAGGCTGTTTTCAGTACTGTAGCTCTGTAGTCGAGTTTGAAGTCAGGGATTGTGATACCTCAAGAAATTTTTATTGTACAGGATTGTTTTGGCTATCCTGGGTTTTTTGCTTTTCCATATGAAGTTGAGTACCATTCTTTCAAGGTCTGTGAAGAATTTTGCTGGTATATATTCCACACTTTCTTTATCCATTCTTCCATTGAGGGGCATCTAGGTTGTTTCCAGGTTCTGGCTATTACAAATAATGCTGCTATATCTTGCATATCACCATAGAACCTTCATCCGGAGGCTGTAGGGATAGCCCAGCCCATTTGGGGGCATGTTTGCCTCGGGCTAATGTTTACGTATAAATCTGGCGAGTGTGAGCCCTGCTGGTCTCTTTTTTTGTATTTCCTGCTCACTGCTGGATCCCTGGTGTTGTAAGCTATCCCTTCATTAAAATTTGCTGTTTCATATTAAGATAGCCTGGTTATTATGACATTACACATTGGCGCTCCAACGTCGGGCTTTTTTGTCCCCCCCCCCCCCGCCAGACTTACTCAGGCCAGAGCACGTTAACCCCTGTCTACCTGCCTTGGCTAAGTTTGCAGCGGAACTCCGCTGCCTGAATTAGTGGAAGTTCAGGCGCCTGCAGTTTTGCAGCACCAGGGCGATTCCCCATTTGTGACAAAGGGACCACTTACCTAAATCAAAGCTGAGCCCGGCCTTGGTTCTACCCCGATTTCCTGGCCCTTCCCCCTGCTATTTACTGTTAACTTTTGGTTTCGAGGGTTACTTTCAGACCGGCTCTGACTTTTCAGCCACTTGGACTCAGCTGCACTTCACCAACACTGGCAAGAAATGGTCCTTACAGGTAAAATTTCTTTTATAAATAAAAATAAATACTGATTTGATTGAAAATGTCTGAAAACGTTACAATTCAAGACTTTAACAGCCTTTTTGATTGTACCATGTGGGAGATTTTACAAGAGGTGTCTGTCACCCCACATCTATGGATCTTTCTGGGATTCATAGTTTTCCTTGGTACTATATGGTTTGATAATAGAAATATGATAAAGTCTTTACGAGACAAATCCAGGATTCTTAAGGCAGAGGCTGAATGCTTAAAAACAATTGAGAATGACAACAATCTTCTTAAGAATCAGTTTGAAGTTCTCCAGGAAGAGAACAGATCTTTGTTTAACATGACTTGATCAACTGAGCAAAATTTAGAAAAGGTACAGGCTGATATTATGGAGAAATTCATTACTATGGAAGAGGGAACAGCTGATTTGGATCGTAAGCTTCAGTCCCTTTCTGTAGGAACTGAAACATTAACTGAGAGAATCAAAACTGTTGAATGGGACAATCGGATTTTGTCTAAAGCCTGTGACAGATTGGCAGAAAAATTGTCAATTCAAGAAGGTACGTTTATGCCATGAAAATTATGTCCAAAGATGAGATGTTATCTCTAATGGACAAACTTCATACTTTAGAGTCCTCAATGAAGGCTTTGGAACATAATTCTGGACAGGAGATTCAGACATAGCAGAAGGCAATGGTGAATAGAATCGAAAAGATTGAGGAATTTTTAAATTCTGATGAAGAAGAGCAAAGGGTAAAAAGGCAAATTTTAACTCCATCTGTGGGTAAATCTCTCCAGGACAATTCCCATAAAGCTTTACCTACAGCTCTACCTGCCTTTCCAGTAATAACAACAGAGAAAGTGATTGGCTCCAGAAACCCTAGGGTCATCAAGGAAGGTACATGGGAGCCTGTCCGTATGAATGATCTCAAAGAAATTAAACAGGCTGTGATGACTTTTGGGATGCACGCCTCCTTTGTTAAAGAGATGCTAAAATCTTGGGCCACAACAAACAGAGCCATGCCCTTTGACTGGCTCCAATTGAGTTCTGCAGTCCTTGAGAGTGGACCGCAATTGAAATGGAAATGCTTATTCAGGCAAGAGGCTAGACTTTTAGAACAGCAGGAAAGAGCGAAGGGAATTGAGATTTCCCTAGATCAAATTCTAGGTGAGGGGCTCTTTTCTGACCCTCAGGAACAAAGTAATTTTGATGAAAAGACACTCTCCATATGTACTACAGCAGCTTTAAGGGCTTGAGACAGGATACAAGACCCAGGACAGAGAATGGAATCATTTGTCAGAGTTAAACAGGGTCAGAGAGAACACTTTAGTGACTTTTTACAAAGACTAACTAAGGCTGGACAAATAGGGATATCTGACCCAGAAGCAAGATGTATAATGATTGAGTCTTTGGCTTATGGAAATGCAAATGTGGAATGCAAAAGGATCTTGGGGTCTTTAAAGCTCATATCAGCGCCCTTGGAAGAATGGGTCTTGCATACACTGAATGTTGATACATTTGACTATGGCACTGAAGCATGGGTAGAAGAAGCAATTTCTAATGGTAAAAGGAGACACCAGATTACCAAATGTTTTAACTGTGGCAAAATGGGTCATATGAAAAGGAATTTTAGACAATGGATTTTCAGAAATAATAATAATGCATCTTCTAGAAATAACAGAAATAGGAGAACTCAGCCTTCAGGTTAATGTAGAAGATGTGGAAAGGCAGACACTGGACGAATGAATGCAGGTCTACAAGAGATAGACAAGGCAACCTGATACAGGCGGGAAACGTGAGGGGGGCCTCACAGGCCCCCATGGCAAACATGGTTCAGTCATTTCCAGTTACTGCAGAGAACGTGCCTCGTCAGGACAATTAGGAAGCCCCATGCCTACTGTTACAAGCAATAATGATCAGAAAGATGAGTTCCATGTGTTTTGGCAAACTTCTATAAGTGATCAAAGGCCAAAGCTGAGAGTCTGTGTAAATGGCATTTTTATTACTGGCCTGCTGGAGACAGGTGCTGATGTAAGTATCATAACCCCAGAATCTTGGCATCCATATTGGCCTCTTCAGAATGTAAATGTTCAGCTCTTGGGAATTGGAACCCTATCTCGAGTAAGGCAGAGCACGAGATGGGTTGAATGCATAGGGCCAGAGGGACAAATAGGAAAATTAAGGCCATATGTAGCCAATATTGCAGTGAATTTATGTGGTCGTGACCTATTACAACAATGGAATACCCAAATTAACACTCCTGCTACTTCTAGAGCCTATATTTCTGAGAATAATATTAAAAGATATTACAAATGGAGAAAACCGGCCATTCAGGCTGTACAAGAACACAAAGCAATTGATGTCCCTTCAGAGATACCAACAGTCTTGCCTCTAAAATGGTTGACTGAGAAACCAATATCGACAAAGCAATGGCCTTTAGCTGAGGAAAAGTTACAGGCTTTAGAACAGCTGGTACAAGAGCAATTAGATGCCAGACATATAGAAGAATCTACCAGCCCTTGGAATTCTCCTGTATTTGTGGTTAAGAAAAAAACAGGTAAATGGAGAATGGTGACAGATCTCAGGGCTATCAACAAGGTTATTCAACCTATGGTCCCTCTGCAATCTGGAATTCCTTTGCCTTATTACCAAAAGGATGGCCTCTCATAGTTATTGATTTAAAGGATTGTTTTTTCACCATACCTTTACAAAAAGAAGAAAGAGAAAAATTTGCCTTCACAGTGCCTACTTATAATAATTCTCAACCTTCGAGGAGGTACCACTGGGTTGTCCTCCCCCAGGGCATGTTAAATAGCCCTGTTGTAGGGAGCTGCAGACTGCATTCCTGCCACCCTGCTCCTGGCTGCCTGGCTAGCTTATGCCTTGAAATAACAACACACAAACTGTATTCTTTTAAACACTGCTTGGCCCCATTAGCTCTAGCCCTTATTGACTAATTCTCATATCCCGATCAACCCATCTCTAATAATCTGTGTAGCACTAGTCTTACCAGGAAATATTCTGCATGTCTGACCTGGCAGCTTGCTTCATCACGTCTACCTCTGAGAGGAGCTGCCCTGCATCTGAGCTCACTTCCTCTTCCTCCTAGCATTCTGTTCTGTTTACTCCACCCACCTAAGTTCTAACCTATGAGGGCAAGCAGTTTTTTTTATTAATTAACCAATGACCTTCCTCCATCATAGCCCCTCCCTGTGTCAATATTTTGTGAATCAGCCATTGCAAATAATACGCAAGAAATTTCCCAAATCAATAGTATATCACTACATGGACGACATTTTGTTATCCGATTCAAACATGGATACCTTGGACAGACTGTTTGAAGAAATAAAGATACTTTTACCTAAATGGGGATTGCAAAATGCTCCTGAAAAGATTCAGAGGGGAGATTCTGTTAATTATCTAGGTTATAAAATAGGTTTTCAAAAAATTAAGACACAAAAGGCACAAATTAGGAGAGATCGCCTACGGACCCTTAAAGACTTTCAAAGACTGTTAGGAGACATTTCCAGTCTACGACCAGCTATTGGGATAACACCTGATCTAATAATTCATTTGAACAAAACCTTGGATGGTGATAAATATTTGAACAATCCCAAAGAATTAACAGCTGAAGCAGAAAAGGAACTGACAATGATTGAGGAAAAATTACAACAGGCACATGTGGACAGGGTAAATCCAGAGCTTGACCGTATTCTCGTCATACTACCATCAAAATTTTCTCCTACAGGAATTTTAATGCAAAGAGATGATATTATCTTGGAATGGATCTTTTTACCACATAAACCAAGTAAGAAACTGAAAACTTATGTGGAAAAAGTCTCTGAGTTAATTATAAAAGGCAAGTTGAGACTTCGTCAACTAGCAGGCATAGACCCAGCAGATATTATAGTGCCTTTCACTGCTGATGAACTAAAGAAATTATGAAAAGATAATGAACCATGGCAAAGAGCTTGTGCTAATTTTTTGGGAGACATTAATAACTATCCAAAAAGCAAGAGGCTTAACTTCATAAAGAGAACTTCTTGGATCCTTCCTTGAATCGTCCATGATGCTCCAATAACCGGAGCCTGTACTGATGCCAATAAATCAGGGAAGGCAGGTTACAAATCAGAAGACTTGGGTAAGGTGGAACAAAGTCCTTATGATTCTGTCCAGAAGGCAGAATTATATGCCATTCTTATGGTGCTAAGGGATTTTAAAGAACCTATTGATATAGTTACTGATTCACAATACGCAGAAAGAGTTATTTTACATATTGAAATTGCTGAATTTATACCTGATGATACAGAACTAACCTCATTGTTTATCCAGGTACAAGATATGATCAGGAACAGGCTTTGCCCTATGTATATAACACACATCCGATCCCATACAGGTCTGCCAGGTCCTCTAGCACAAGGTAATGCAGAAATTGATCAATTATTGATTGGTAGTGTGTGACAAGCTCTGAATTTCATAAAAAACATCATGTTAATAGCAAAGGCTTAAAGAAAGAGTTTTCTATTACATGGCAACAAGCTAAGGAGATTGTAAAGAAATGCCCTACTTGCTCTTTCTATAACCAAACACCACTGCCTGCAGGGGCTAATCCAAAGGGCACTCAAAGGAATGATATTTGGCAGATGGATGTGTTCCACTTTACAGAATTTGGCAAATTAAAATATGTTCATCACACCATTGACAGTTATTCAGGCTTTCAATGGGCAACTGCTTTAAGTTCAGAAAAAGCTGATTCAGTAATCACTCATTTATTAGAAGTTATGGCTATCATGGGTATACCTACACACAAAAAAAAGACAGATAATGGTCCTGCTTATGTCTCTAGGAAAATGAAACGGTTTTTTGATTATTACAATATCAAGCATGTTACTGGTATACCATACAGTCCTACAGGTCAAGCAGTCATAGATCAAATCGAACTATAAAGGATATGTTGAACAAACAGAAAGGGTGGGAAACACCCCCAGAAATAGGTTACATAATGCTTTGTTAACCTTGAATTTTCTCAACGCTAATGAAAAGGGAACAACGGCTGCTGAAAGACATTGGATAATGGAAAAGTCTACTGAACTATATCAACTAGTTTATTTCAAGGATGTGCTGACCTCACAATGGAAGCCAGGAGATGTGCTGCATTGGGGAAGGGTTTTGCTCTTGTCTCCACAAGTGAGGAAAAATTGTGGATACCGTCAACATTAATAAAGGTTTGGTTTGAAGAAGAGAAGCCACTTGGAAAAGATAAATAACAATTCATTCACAAGGATGGCGATCATACTGATGGTAAGAAATACAGATAGGTTGGGGGCAGGGTTCTTTTCTTATCTCCACAGGAAAATACCTATCTTCAAAGAATTTAAGGGACCCTGAATATTTAATTACTGATGGATGGAAACTAGTTATGACCCACCAAGGATCTACAATAAAACTATACATGTTCTGTAAGTATTAAGTTTTTATATGTCTTATTAAACATTTCTTTATAAATATGTAGAGCTGGTTTTGGAGTTGGACTGTGGCTCAGTCCCTCTTCAATTCCAAGCCTGTTGATAAGAGATATCTCAGAGTTTCTGTCTCAGGTCAGGAGCCATGAAATGGGACAGAATAAGAATAATTACGTACTTGATAAACTTTCTTTGCATTTCCTCATATCTGTGTCTTTCTTTATATGTCAGTATATGTCCTTGTTGTTAATGTTTAAATTTCCCATAACAAGCAACAAATTTTTCTACAGTAATCTTTGAAGTTTCCAGGATGAAGATGGGGCCCTATGACATCAACTCAATCTGGTTATTATGACGTCATGAATATTTTTTAAGCGCTAAAATTAGACCTGTTTTTTGGTACCAACTGCACGAGACAATTTCAAATGGTGCACATTTTTGACAACACTCTGGCCGGACCTTCTAAAAACGCTCAGAGACTAGTTACAATTTTCTTAGGTCAAAGGTTAATTTGGGAATTTTACCATCATTTGCTTTCACAGGACCCCCTAAAAAGAACGTTGCCCCCATGTCAGCTAGAAGCAATCTTAGAGGAGGACGTCCCCTCTCCCAACAGAGTTTGCTCTCAGGGTTAGGGACATCATTTAGTGGTTGGTTTGGGGTTGAGGGGATGGGGAGATATTTTATGGAATTAGGGGTATTTTCAAAAAAGGGGGGGATTAACTGGTTTGATGGGAAGATTGGTATTTGTGAATTACTGTTTTTAGAAAATTGTATTGGTACTGTTTCTTGTATATTGATATATTGAATATTGAATGTGAGTGTTCCTACCTCTGTTTTTGTATAAGAGTATGCTTATAACTTTGTCTATATTGTATTGATACATTTACCATATTACAATTACATTTCTACCTCTGTTACTATTTATATAATAACATTGTTTACATTTGATATATAATGACATTGTTTACAGTTGAAGATCATTGTCTTCATATATTGCACAGTTGTTTATTCTCTTAGTCTTCAAGTTAGATAGGTATTGAGAATTATATGTTTGTCATATTTATTTTTAGGTTAATCAGGTTTTTTTAGATACATAGAGATTATATTTAGTATAGATAGTATGATCTTCAGCCTCTTCGAAGAGCTGTAGAAAATGGCCTTTAATCTAACCTAGAATTCTGTGCCAATGAGACACAATTACTCCTGGCAACGCCACTCTACTCCAGAGAACGTTGAGCACCAAAGACACTCCACTGGGAGCTTGTCTTTTTGGCAGAACTAGCCTTTGGGTTAAGAAAAGCCCATATCTCATCTACTGACAAAGATACAGAATATCCATTAGTGGATGAAACAGGATTGTCTTATCTTACCAAGACAGGGTAGGATAGTTCTAAGAAAGTTCTTTGCCTTTAATAATGGTATGTCAGTTATGTTAGGCCTTAGCCAAAGTTGGTTGACTCAACATTGCAAACAAGACTTTCGGTGATTGCCCAGGTAGTCAGTTGTCTCTGTCATTTGTTGCACATTTTGGATATCTCTTGTTTGTTAAGTAATATTAATTCCCTTCTCAGATCTTTGACAGAGTTGAAGATTATATAATTGTAGTTACTCTCTACATTATTTAGACTCCTTGAGATAGAATGTTTAGCAAAACTTTTGTTCTCAATATTGTTTGTTATATTTATTATTTGTTACTATTGTATATAGTTGTATTTGGTTTAGTTCTGTCTTTTTTTTTCTTTTTGATTTTTCGAGACAGGGTTTCTCCGTAGCTTTTGGTTCCTGTCCTGGAACTAGCTCTTGTAGATAGACCAGGCTGGCCTCGAACTCACAGAGATCTGCCTGCATCTGCCTCTTAGCTATAGAGGCAGGGCAGTAGTGGTGTGTATGCCTTTATTTCTAGTACTAGGACAGAATATAAGGCAGGATGGGATTAAAGGCGTGCACCACCACCGACCAGCCTAGTTCTATCTTATTTAGACAAAAAGGGGAGATGTAGGGAAAGCCCAGCCCATCGGGGTAATGTTTACGTATAAATCTGGCGAGCATGAGCCCTGCTGGTCTCTTTTTTGTATTTCCTGCTCATCGCTGGAACCCTGGTGTTGTAAGCTATCCCTTCATTAAAATTTGCTGTTTCATATTAAGCTAGCCTGGTTATTACGTCGTTACAGGAGATGGATGGAGATAGAGACAGAGACCCACATTGGAGAACTGGACTGAGCTCCCAAAGTCCAAATGAGGAGCAGAAGGAGGGAGAACATGAGCAAGGAAGTCAGGACTGCGAGGGGTGCGACCACCCACTGAGAAGGTGGGGCTGATCTAATGGGAGCTCAGGAAAGCCAGCTGGACTGGGACTGATGAAGCATGTGATCAAATCGGACTCTCTGAATGTTGCTGACAATGAGGGCTGACTGAGAAGCCAAAGACAATGGCACTGGGTTTTGATTCTACTGCATGTACTGGCTTTGTGGGAGCCTAGTCCGTTTGGATGTTCACCTTACTAGACCTGGATAGAGGGAGGTGGACCTTGGACTTCCCACAGGGCAGGGAACCCTGACTGCACTTTGGACTGGGGAGGGAGGTGGAGGGAGAGTGGGGGGAGGGGGAAGGAAGTGGGACGAGGTGAAAATTTTTAACTAAAAAAAAAGAATTTTTCTGGTATTTTTATGGGCATTGAATTGAATCTGTAGATTGTTTTTTGTAAGATTGACATTTTTACTATGTTAATTCTACCTACCCAAAGAGCATGGGAGATCTTTCCACTTTCTGGTGTCTTCTTCAATTTCTTTCTTCAGAGATTTAAAATAGAACTGCTTTTTAACTTAAAGTATTTCTATGTACTAATATGTCATTCATTAATCTAATTTACTACAATACTATGGATTCAGTGAAAAGGTCATTACAATTTGGGGATATAAGTGTTCTTGGAGTATGAGACATGGTGCTATGTCAAGTGCACTTTGAAATCAGGTAGATTTCTTTATCAAAAATGTGTTTTTATTTTATAGAACCCAGACAGAAGAATCAAAGTGAGAGATGAAAGAAACACTGGTAGAAATCAAACACCAATTACAAAGGATCTTCCTTGTCCTTTCAAAAATAATGACTTCAAAATTCTGTATGTCTTCTTAAAATATTACATTTGAGAATGAATTGTCACATTTTAATATATATCTTAATATAACATTTTATAGACTTTTTGTCCCAAAGATAACATTACCAACAGTTTACAAGATGATGATAATTGCTTGTAGGTCTTGGCATAGGCAATCTAGTTCTGACATCTATTACTTTTATATAAATATAAATTTATCTCAATTGGCTCTTCATAGCAGATGAAAATTGAAGCCATTTGATATTAACTGCCGGACATAAAAATGATATTAGTTGAACTAGAATACATTTTATAAAAACAAATTAATAAGCCTGACTTTGGGACAGAGCAACTTTTTTTTTTGTAAATCTTATGTATGGTATAAACTTCTCAGAGCCAGGCCACTTCCACTTGTCTCATTTGAATCTCCAACTCCAAACGTCTCAGATCCATGCTCTAATTCCTTAACTGATTTTCACAGAAACCTTTATAATGTAAATATATACAAGACGATTTGGAGTTCTGTGCAGAATCACTATAGCAAGTTTGCAAAAGTAGCAAATGAACTAGTCGTTAGAATAATTAAAATGGCACAAATTAAATTTAGTGTCCATGGACTTAAACAATCGTATGCTATACCACCTTGACTAGGTGGTTCTAATTGGTACCTCTTCTCTTGTCCCAAGAAGAATTAGTCTGTAGTGGTGTTTCATTTGTATTTTAATAAATAAAGCTTGCCTGAAGATCAGAACACCAAAGAGGTACACTAGTCAGCCTACAGGCCAGACAGTGGTAACACACACCTTAGCTATAGAGGCAGGGCAGTAGTGGTGTGTATGCCTCTATTTCTAGTACTAGGACAGAATATAAGGCAGGATGAGACAGGAACTCACTCTCTTTCAGTCTGAAGATTTCATAGAGGTAAGAGTTCTCTACTGACTTGGCTGTTTTTCTTTTCTGACCTTCAGCTTGAACCCTAATATCTGTCTCTGGATTTTTGTAATTTGTGCTACATTTGGTGTCCAATGTTTGGGGTACAAATTCATGGAAAAGTCATTTGTCTGTCCCTTTTTGGCCACTAGCACAGACAAGAGTAGCACATGGGGCTCCCACCACAGCTGCATGTGGGGCTCCAGCCCCACCGAGCTAGGTTTTCTTTTCTTTTTTTCCCCAAGCCTCTGAATGAGTTTAGTATTTTTCTGTTTTAGCCTCTCTAAAACAGTCTCCAGCTTCCACCCAAACTTCGAAATCATCTAGGCTTCAAGCACCACAGGACTCTCTTATCATAGACTGACTGGACTGGCTAGTTTTGCTTAAGGCAGCTTCCTGCCACACTTGCTTTTTACGAACAACCCCCTGTTTTCCAGATAGTTGGTTCTCTCTGTCTCTCTCTGTGTCTCTCTCTGTCTCTCTGTCTCTCTCTCTTTCCTATATTTCTTTCTCTCTGTGTCCGTCTCTTTCTCTCTTTCTCCCCACTATGGGTTGCAGGCTCTCACTGTAACCTCTTTTTGGACTACTGCCAACCTGGTTTGCTGCCTTGAAATCCAGTCAGGCTTTTATTGTTCTATTCAGCAGCAATAAGTCTCACAACTTCATCAACATCATTGCATCATGGGTAGATTTGGTAACACAATTGGGAATTCTTTTTTTTTTTCTTTCTTTCTTTCTTTCTTTCTTTCTTTCTTTCTTTCTTTCTTTCTTTCAAAACAGGGTTTCTCTGTAACTTTTGGTGTGCCTGTCCTGGAACTAGCTTTTGTAAACCAGGCTGGCCTCAAACTCACAGAGATCTGCCTGCCTCTGCCTCCCAAATGATGGGATTAAAGGCATGCACCACCACCACCTAGCCAATTAGGAATTCTTAAAGGTAGAAATTAGTTAAAACAGAGAGTTTTTCACACACACACACACACACAAAATGAGAAAAACCATTATAATGGAAGGATCTGGGTCTCTTATAATAATATGCTATACAGTTTGAAAATGGAATGAATAAATGAGAGGATATCTAATGTAGATGGGACTTATATAATGTCAACTATAAACATTATCATCTCTATCACTTTCATTTTATCAATAAAAACATTGATTACTCTGAGTGCTAAGATACAGGCCTTAGAAAAGTCTAACAAAACAGATCACAGAGATACTCAAATCCAGACAGAGGAATTTAACGGAGAACTAGTTTCCGCATTTCATTATAAGAATAGAGAGGACCAGCCTAAGGTTTTCAAACAACCATCCTTAATATATGCTGTAACTTAAAGAAACAGAGGTTCTGTTATACCTAACTGGGCTCCTGTGACAATGTTGCATTTAAAGAGATTTAAGGAAGCAGTAGTCTCATATGACATACATTCACCTTTTGGGAAACAAATGTTAAACTTGTGGTCAGTTTGTCATAGAATTATCTCTAAAGACTATACAGAATTGATTAAAGATGATTTAGAGCTTGGCCCACATTTATTATGGAGTACCTGATTCAGAGAAGAGGTCAAGATTATTGAACAACAGAGTAATGCAAGAGGTAGATAAATCTCCCAAGATCAAATTCTTGGAGAAGGAAAATATGTTACTATATAAAGGAAAGTTATATATGATGACTACACCCTGGATTTATGCCATGCAGCCGCTCTGAATGCTTGAGACAGAATAGGAGAAATAGGAAAGAAAATTGAGTCATTTATTAAAGTTATACAGGGCCCAATGTATATAACAAAGATTAACTTAAGCAGTAAATAAAATGATTACCTTCAAAATGGATGACAAACAAATGTTATCGGGTCATGCCTTTAGCAATAGAGAACTTCAAGATTTAAAAGAGCTGATAGAGGAGCAACTAGATGCTCAGAATATTAAAGAATCAACCAGATCTTGGAATTCTCTTGTATTGTTGTTAAAAAGAAATCTGTAAAACAGAGAATTGTAAAAGATCTAAGAGCTGTTAATAAGGTAATTCAGCCAATTGGCTCTCTACAGTCTGGAATTCCTTTGCTTTCTCTATTACCTAAATTTAGATGCTTTAGAATGTTTGAAGAAGTAAAGAAAATTTTGCCTTGTTGGGGATTATGAATTACTCATGAAAAAATGCAAAGAGGAGATTCTCTTAATTATTTAGGTAATAAAATAGGTTTCCAAAATGTAGACCCCCCAAAAGGGCAAATTAGGAGAGATTGATTACAGACTCTTAATAACTTCCAAAGAGCCATTTCTTATCTATGGTGCACTATTGGAATATGTATTGATGACTTGATTATTTTAAACAAAACTTTAGAAGGTGACAAGAACTTAAATAGTTCCAGGGAACTACCACCTGAATCTAAGAGAGAATTGGATTTGACTGAAGAGAAATTATAGAAAGTACATATAGATCATGTGGATCCAAATATTAACTACATTCTGGTCATATTACCCTCCATACATTACCCCACACAGGGTAATGCAGAGGGAAGATATTATCTTTGACTGGATCTTTTTTCCCCACATAAATTGAGTAAAAAATTAAAATCTTATATGGAAAAGGTCTCTGGGTTAATTCTAAAAGGAAAATTGAAACTTCATCAATTAGCAGGAACAGACTCAACAGAAATTATAGAACCTTTCAATAATGACGAAATTCACAAATTTTGGGCAGAAAGTGAACCCTGAAAAAGAGCTTGTAATAATTTTTTGAGAGCGATTAGCAATAACTATCCCAGAAGCAAAAGAGTACAACTTGAAAAGAGAACTAATTGGATCCTTCCTCACATTGTATGGGATACATCAATAACCTGAACTTCTACATTCTATATTGATGCAAATAAACCAGGAAAGGCAGGTTACAAATCAGAAAATATAAGCAAAGTGGATGAAAGTCCTTATGATTCTGTCCAAGCATCAGAATTATATGCTATTGTCATGCCATTAAAGGATTTTAAAGAATCTCTCAATATAGTTACCAATTTACAATATGCTGTAAGAGTTGTATTATTGAAACTGCTGAATTTATACCAGAAGATACAGAATTGACTTTATTATTTATTCAGTTACAAGATATAATCAGGAATAGGAATCAGCCCATATCATCACACATATCTGATACCACACGACTCTGCCAGGTCCTCTATACAAGGTAATGCAGAAATTGATCAACTGTTGGTTGGAAATGGCTGAAGGCCTCAGAATTTCATTTTAAAAAATCATGTTAATAGCAAAGGTTTAAAAGAAACTTTTCATGATGTGGCAACAAGCAAAATAAATTCTAAGTAAATGTCCTTTTTGTTCTTTATACAACCAAACACCACTACCTGCAGGAAATAATGCAAAGGGTACTCAAAGGAATAAAAACTAGCAGATAGATGTGTTCAGCAAATGTCTCTAAGAAAATGAAATAGTATTTTGCTTATTATAATATAAAGCATATTGCAAGTATACCACACAATTTTACAGGACAGATAGTTATAGAAAGATAAAATTGAAATCTAAAGGATATGTTAAATAAACAGAAAAGGATGATAAATGCCCCCAGAAATAGATCGCATAATGCTTTATTAACTTTGAATTTTCTAAATACTAATGAGAAAGGAACAACAGCTGTGGAGAGTCATTGGATAGTAGTAATAACTACAGAATTAAATCACCTGACATACTTTAAAGATGTACTGGCTTCATAATAGAAACCAGGATGTGTGTTATGTTGGGGAAAGGTTTTGCTTTTGTTTCTTCAGGAGAAGAAAAGCTATGGATACCATCAAAACTGATAAATATTCTATTTGGATAAGAAATACCTCTTAATTAGAAGAGAGGATAGTTCATTAAGCACCAGGCACGTTTAATCTAAAGTAACCTATAAAACTAACAAATGCTTTTCAAAAGAGAATCTCTCAAAAATTAGGCTTGGGGAAGAGTTTTGTTTCTGCCTTTTCAGGAGAATAAAGGTATACAGCTAAGAAATCTGAAGACTACTGGACAAATGAGACATCTGAAAAAAAGGACAAGTCATCCAGAAAATTGTCTCAAGAAAATGAGTAAACTGACCTATTGATATATCACATTTCCAACAGGATAAAATTTTATAAATCTTCCCAAATATTTGTTTCTTTTGTCGTCTGTGGATATGTAATGCAAATAGCATTTTTGAAGTCCCAGTCTAATTAAAAATCAAAGCTGGTTTTGGAGTTGGCATGCAGCTCTTTCCTTCTCTAAACGCAAGTATGCTTATTAGAGTGAAATCTACAATCTCTGTGTCTTGTCAGAAGAGCCACCTAATATATAACAAAACAAAACAAAAACAAATATTTAAAGACAATTTTATTGCCACTAATACCACAATCCTTTGGTTTTATATTGACTATTTAACACCTTTTCTGAAAGTATAAGTTTTATAAGATTAATACATATATATAGTCTAATTTTTGTCATGATGTTAATGGTCATATAGAGTACTAAGTAATTCTAGAAAAAGCATTCAGTTACCTTTCTGTACATGATTTGGGTTTGAGTTTCTATCAGTCTTCTGCAGTAAATCATGAGCATGCCTAACAGTGACATTTGAAGTCTTCATAAAAAGGATGGAGCCCTACAATGGCAATTCCTCCAAGACTATGATAACATCACTAAGCTGAAAAATACCACCTAATGATTGACTTTGAACTACAACTGCTCAGAACAGTTTCAACGTAGCTAGCTGAGATGATCTAGCCTAACAGACTATTCTAGTCAGGACTTGAGAAAAGCCCTATACTTTCCCATTTAGCAGAGACTGTACAACAAATGACAAAGCTACCTCTCTCAGGACTTGACAACTAACCTAAAGTTTTCCTTTCAGGATCCCCAGATGCCATTGCCCCCAGACAGCACAAAGTAAATTTAAGAATATGACATCCATATTCCTAAGAGATGGGATGGGTGGATTTTGGTCATTCAATGGGTTATGAATATTTGCCATTGTTTAGGGGGTTGATTACTGGTTGCTATTGGTTATAGCCAAGAGGAAAATTGAACAAAGGAAATTAGATCCAGAGTTCTTGTTTTGAAAGGAAAAAAAGAGGATATAGATATAATAGGATAAAAGGGTAAATTGTTGAATTTACTCTGAAAAGAAAAAGGGGAGGATATAGCTATGGTAAGATAAAAAGGAAGATTATTGAATCTACTTTTAAAAAACAACTTCTAGTTTTTAGATGTTTTACATTAGATTGGGTTTTGTATATTGTAATACAAATTTTATATACTGATACAAATTTGAGATTAATTTTGTTAGAACACATATACATACATTTCAACTCTTGTTCAAGATATTGTACCTATATAACTCATTTAACAATGTAATATAAATTTCTAGTCCTTGAAAATTATCATTACCAACTATTTAGGATAATAAGAAAATGCAAATTAGTAGTTAATCACCTATTATAATTGACTTGTAGTCACATCAGGTATGTTTTTAAGGTCAACCAAAAATATATTTTAGATAGATAGGTAATCTTCAAACACTTCAGAGATCTACAGAATATGACATTTAAGATGTTTTAATAACATAGGCTCATTTTAATGACAATGAGACATGTCTGATCCTAATCTACTTTAGAAAGACAGTGGGCACTGAAGAAACTTCACATGGAGGTTACTTTTTTGTGACAAAAAATAAACCACAGGGCAAAAAAAAATGTTCTTTCCTTGACTGCTGACAGTATGGTTTCCTAATTGGACAAGCAGGACACAAAAGAAAATGACTGCCAAGGCAAGGAGAGACAGTCTTTTAGAATATCCTGCTTCACAGAAAATTCTGTCAGATATACTAGGCCCATAGGATGAAGATGAATGCTCCAACATTTGAGAGGAACTTTGGGGGGCTGTCCAGGCAGTCATTTCCTCACATTTTTGGAAGTCCCTTGCTTTCACTCCCTTCTTACACATTTAATATGATTTCCTTCTTGGGTCTCTGAGGGAGTTGAAGGTTAGATAGTTATAGTTACAGTTTTCCTTGTTTACTAGAGTCAGAAAACAATTTATGATAGAAAGTAAATTAGGCACAAGATTTTGGACTCAGCAAGATAGGATAGACAGGGAGTATTTTCTCTGAATTTGTCAAAGACAAATGGACTAGACATTGGTGATGTGTTTACTGCCTGTATATAATATATGTATATAGTTATTGTACTTATTATATATAGTCTTTCTTATGTTAGTTATAGCCTCCACTTTTTCATTTTAGACAAAAAGGAGGAATTGTAATGATATTTCATTTGTATTTTAATAAGTAAAGCTTGCCTGAACAGCAACACTAGTCAGCCATATAGGCCAGGCAGTAGTGGCACATACCTTTAATCGCAGCAGCCACACTAGTTAGCCATAGATGCCAGACGGTGGTGGTACATGGTTTTAATCCCAACACTAGAGATAAATATAAGGTGGGATGAGACAGGAACTCTCTTCAGTCTGAAGATTTCATAGAGGTGGGAGCTCTCTAGTGACTGGCTGCTTTGCTTTTCTGATCTTCAAGTTGAACCTCAATATCTGTCTCTGGGTTTTTATTATTCTTGCTGCATTTGTAGTAGCTGTGATCCATTTCCAGAACACTGTCTGATCAAAAGATTAGATTTATTTTACGGCAATAAAGCCAGTGTTTCCCATCAGTGAAGGGAAGCAACATGGAGCACTGCAGCCTGACTGTATCTTCCATGCAAAATGAACTTCCCCATTTCTGTGTCACTATTGTTCTTCATTGCTGTGACCTTCATTCTTACCTGTGATATAATTATCACAGACAATATAATCCATCCTCAAGCTAAGATTTATCCTGTGTGATTTTTCTAATGTTTTCATTAACTTTCTTTAAATTGCCCACACAGTGAAGATATAATGAATCACTACGGCCCTTGTCTTTATTCCAATCTGGTCATAGTAGAAGCCACAAAACTCACACTGTATTATCTCCTGCAATGAGAACACAGCCAGTCCAAATCGAATGCCTTTCTTTCCTCAAAGCCTCAGCCATGATTCCCTCCCTCATAAATTAGCTGTGTTTAGAAGAAGGCTTGGCCACATTCTATAGATTAGTTTGAGCAGAGTTTCCATCATCCATAATACATTTGGGCTCTTTCTAGTGGAAGATTTATATATTTTTTTATTGATGGGTTATGAATATTGACACAGGAGATATTCATTGTTTATTGAAGGCTTGTTTACATAAAAGATCTTCACAGGCTACCCCCTAAGTCTAGAGGTCCTACACCAGTGTCAGGGAGCTGTCTGGGTATTTTTTCCCACGTATTGCACTGCCATTCTACCAACAATAGAGGCCCATTAACGTTTGGCCCTTCAAGTTACTGCAGCCCAAGCCTCAGTGGCAGGACGTCTGCCCAATATGTAAAATAACGGAATGAATGGATTCCTTGGAAACAATGATAACAAGACCTGGCTGAGCTAACTGTGACAGCATGTGGTAATTTTCCAGCCCGCTGGCCCTGTAAAGGAAACTGGAACACAAAGCCGAGACTGCGGGGCGGGCCGGCCTGAATAGCTGCAAACAAGTGCAGAATATCTGATGATGTCATACGCACAGTTTGACAGATGGGGCTGGACAATTTCTCCCCCTTCAAACGTGTTCTTAACTGTTTGTATTCCATTGGCTTCTCACTTGAGAAGTTCAATTCTGTAATCACCTTCTTAAAGACTAAACAAACCTTAACTGTCATGTGCTTGATTCAAGTACTACCAGTTTTATGAAGAAAAATGATATCCATTATTAGTGGCTGAATGCTGAGGGGAACAGTGGCAGGGGTGGGAGGGTGCTGCTTTGGATGAATGCATCACCTCTGCTTTCAGCTGTGGGCCAGGTTTTCAGTCTGGCTCCGACCGAATCCTGCCATACACTTTGAATAGCATAATGAAGCATTGTGATTGCTCCAGTCTAGTCATTACATCAGGGAAACAGACATCTAAAGTTATCAAAACTGATTACTAGCTGGGCTTTTGTGTCTATAAAATAAGTGCATTAAAAGCAAGGGTTTCCCCCTCAGTCTTACGGGTGTTCTATCAGAGTCGGATGTTTTAATGTCTGTAGCCTTATGAGTCACTGTGTATAAGTTGGTGTGAGGGTATATGGACAGACAGTACTCTCCCCAAATGTGTTGATATGTAGATCTGTGTGTGTGTGTTTAGGTTGGTACGTGGGAGACAGAGAAAATGAAGATTGACAACGTTTATAAAAATGAGACACAACTCAATTAAAATTCACCTAAAATAGTAAATGAACTGGGGTACTCAGTTTAATTGTAATGACACAGACTTTGCACCCTTTGAGTAGGTAACTGCTTTGGATCTCAGAGGTCCTCACCACTTTATTCATGTAGCTCTTATTTACTTTTCGAGGAATTTATGTAAATATATGTAGGCTCCAGAATAGGCCTCAGATCCAGGTCTTTCTTTAATCTTTTCATCAAATAGCTGACTAAAGAGGAATAGCCAAAGGACTCTGTTTATGGAGAATTAATATCAGTTCCACAGAAAAGCATGGCACACTGCCGAGCCCGCAGAAATGAGAATAGAAATAGCACAATCATAAAATTAATGTTTAAGAATTACAAAATACTTTTCAAACTGGGAAAGCACCTCGCATAAAACTACTTTTTCAGAACCTTCCAGATTATAGACACCTCACAGAAAACTATCCCAGAGTTATCATATCCCTCTTAACTGAAACAGATGCCAGGTAGGAGAAGGGAGAAGTTGTTATTAAATATAAGCAAACAAAATTCTCACTATCAATACTGAAAATATGTTACAACCAGTTTACCTATATCCCCGGCACATATTCTTATCTTTTAGACATAATCATGGAAACATACACTGAATATTTTAGCTGTATTTCATATATTCCTCTGATAATTATCATCTTCTGTATGCTAGACTATGAGTTCAATTTATGCAAATAATGAGACTAGAATTGCATAATTTATTTAAAGTTATCATAATTCCTTATACCATACACACTTGTAGCAGTAACTACTTTTCTGGGAAGGTTTGTGATTCATCAGCATCTACCATCTAATGCAAGGTCATGCCTACGTTTGAGGACCCGCATGGCTGCTATAAGCTGTAATGATTAATAAACTCATCACAGGTCACACTGCTCATGCAGAGGAGTTCATTCCTGCCTCCCACATTCCCCACTAACACACACCAAGGGCATCCCTCTACATGTTTACACCAGATGGAAGCCCCCATCTGCTACAAAGAGCCAAATTGTTTTATTAGTAGCTGTGGTGCTGCCATCTCTACAGGAGACTAAGAAGGTGAGAGGAAGGAAACAAAAGGTGGGGACAGGAGGCAAGAGCCCTTAGCACTCACACATAATCTGAAGATATCCACAAGCTGCTCCTTGACACCTACTTCTGATCTATCTATGCCACCAGCTTAGGTGGGACTCCCTGGGACCACAGCCAAGGAATTCAGTGGAGCAATAGTGTAATACTAGGTTAGAAAAAAAGAAAGAAAGTACAGAAGGCCAAGTTCTCATCATTAACACCAAGTTAAACCATGTTAACACATTAACTTTGCAAAAATCCTCATTTCACGAAAGAAAGCGTTAGGAAGGGATCCTGAAGAATAAGTCTGCGAGGTTAACCAAATTAAGATTAAGTAAAACAATAATCATGATAGTTTTTCATAATAAGTGTAACTTGGCAAGATATTTGAAAGAAATCAAGTTTCTCCACTTACTTGGTATAACATGAAAATATCAGTAAATATGTAGTCATAGTATGTCAGAGCAATGATCATGCAAGCAAATCAATATGCATTCTATGAAGGGAGATGGAAGATCAAATTTCCACCCAAACATACTTCACTCTCGTAAATATGTCTTTCAAATTTTAAACCCTAGGACTACCAGAATAGAACCTAAATAGTTTTTGAATCTGTTGAGAATTTCAACTTATCGCCAATAAGTTCACAAACATTCTAATCATTTCACAAAGCCATGATTGATATTTATCTAAAAACTACAAATCCGTTCAATTAAATATATTTAATAAGAATTTACCTACTTAATTTACCTATGTAAGTACTAAAAATAATTTTTTGTGTGCAAACAGGCCACAAAACTACTTACAATAATCACTTACAATATATACTCTCTCCTCCATGATTTTATATATATGTGGTGTGTGTGTGTGTTATATACAAATCTAAAAGACATAGCTATTAGAACTCTGGGATTTGGAAGATAATATGCTGATACTGAACTTTGGTTAAAATGTGACCCATCCTTAAAGCCTTCTTTTTCTTATAACAACAAAATAATTTCTAACAGTTTATCCACCTTTGAAAATGTTCCTCAACTCCTAAGTTTTCAGAGACTGTTCTTTGAATAGTCTTGAATATCAGAAGTTGCATTTGCACCTTCCTTAAGTGTGTTAAAATACAGATTTTCAATTTGGTCATTTGAAAAATCAAAAACTTTCTTAAGTCTAAGTCCAAAATAGTATAAGCCAAAATATGTGAACTAAAATGTGCGTACTTGAAACTAAATAATAATATCTATTGATATTGGAGAGCAGTTCAATAAAATAAGGGAAAGAAACCTGCAGACAGAGGCAGAGCTTTATTTAGTTCTTGATAGTTGTTCGGGATAAGAATTTGAGGGTATATATAAGCTATCATATAACACCCAAGCTTCCTTTCAACTCTGTGTATTACAGTCGTTAATGTGGATAGAAAAGAATACGTGTGTTAGAGACTTAAGAGGCTTGGGGAGCAATGGGTGTGTTTATATGATTTCTAAGTGTGTTTGAAGGCTCACTAGTGTGTTCTGCATCTTGTTTCTTATTTACAGACTATAAATAATACCAACATCACAAAGTTCTTATTGCAATAACTAATTGTTTCTATAGCCTGCGATTAACAACAACAGAGATAATAAAAGCTTTTCTTTCCTCGACTACAAAATAAAATGTCTATTGTTTTACAATGCTTCTTACCCACAAAGTGCTGTTCTCAGTAGCAATATACAAACTTAATAGTGCCATATTTTTCTTCTTTATCTAAATTATCAATAACTTGGAAGGTAGGGCTAAGGCATAGGTGTAACTGTGGGTGGCTGCTTGACTGTAAGCCTCTTGTTCAGCCCCAGCTCTGTTCCTTCCTTATTTAGTGCCCTCAAGTAAGGCAAAGAGCTTTGTTGAAACTGCCCAGAGAAAGAGATGACTAAGACTTTTCTCAGTAATAAAGTCCTCTGTGGATTTCAAAGTTTTATAACATTGTTGGTCATCATTATCTTAGAAGCTTGAGCTTTCAGTATCACACCACAGCCTTAAGTTCCAATAGAAATATTTTAGCATTTTATGGTCATTTATAATCAAAATCAAATTTTATTAATAATCAACTTCTAAAGTATTTTATTCAAAAAAGCTTGACCAATTATTACAAAACCATTCAAAATCTCCTAGAAATTCCTTCCAAAGGAACTTATCTAAAGTTTTTATTCACTCGTTTTATTAATCCATGTGATATGTAATGTCTAAATTCTGAGGCATGCCATGAATGCCACCACATATTTGTACATGGTTCTCTGATGAATTGGAAGAGCTAGAGAGCAGGTCTAGCTGTTTCCAAAGTTTACTAAAAACATTCTTAAAATCGATTCGCCAGTATGTGTTATGTCGTTTCCAAAGGAACAACACTGAGGCGATGCCACGATGATCACAAAATGAAAAAGATTAACTCACCAGTCACAAGAGCTTGCAAAGCAGCAACCTGTAAATGAGGTACACAAATGGTTTTTATGGGGAACAGGAAAGGCTCTGTGTGAGAATCGAAAGCAAAGTATCACAAGAGAAAAGGAAGAAATATATTTCACCTGGAGAATAACTCCATTTGCAATTAGAAAAAAATCTCTTCAGGATGAGTCTGCCGATAACTTGCAAATTAAAGACTCAAATGGCTCATAATTATAATGTAGCTTGGCCCATTTAAAGAGCTTTCATCTCATATGATGTGGCGTCAATAGTAACACAATGAAAGATATGTAGAGTACGTGCATATGGATGCTTTCTTTCAAAGGTTACCAAGGATTTTATTACTGTATGCATGCTTTCTATTAGTCACTATAACAGAATCATGGTCACATCTTTAAAATGTAATGTACATGTGTATAAAATAAACACGGGATGTATTTGGGTTAGCTGGACACAATGTAAGGCTCCCGGAGCATTTCGGCAGGTGTGTTAACTCAACCATCAGGGCCCCTCAGGTTTATGCAGAACCCCAGGGAAGGATAAGACTCCTAAAGAGGCCCCTTCCCAGGATACCATTCTTTGGAGTCTTACTGGTCCTCTTTAAAGGATGGGGTCCGTCACCCTTACCCCTCTGCCCTCCCTAGTCTGGGTCTGGGCACCATTAGTGCGCTGGAGCAGTAATTTCACTAAATTGTACCTTACTGGCCTCCTATTACGAAAGGAAGTGTGAATGCTGCCAAAGCCCTTTCCTAACTGGCAATGGAATCACAGGTCAGAAAACATCTTTAGCAAGCATAAATTATTAGGCTCACTATAAAAGAGAGCTGACAGATGAAACAGGCATTTCCATGAGTGAACAATACAGCTTCAATTCAAAGACTGCTGATTGGGTGTTCAGCCTTCCAGCATAAACAGCTATTCAAATTTTAAACTGTAACCAAGTGAATAAAGGGAAGGAATGCCACGGCCACCTCGGGTTCTTCAGAACGATTCAACAAGAGATGTGATATAAATAAAATGTCAACCCATAGGTTGAGTATTTCTTCTTCCCAAGGGTGCTCCATAGCCCATGAAACAGAAGGCCAGTGTTTTAGACCTTAGGACACCCCAGGATCATGGAGAGCTGAGTTCCTCTAATAGTTGTCCCAGAGCTTTGCTAGGAGATGGTCACTGAACACATCAACCTCCCTCTCCTCCCACCCTGTCTGTCTCAGTCCTCCACAGTCTCCCCTTTTGTAAGACGTTATCTGTATTCATGGGGCGAGGCTGGTGGGGATGAAGTCACAAACATGTAATTATAAACCTCAGAACAATGCGGAGCATTCTGCTCATAAGAAAAGTAGACATTGTCAGCTTCTTTGGAGACACCACAAAGGAAGAGAGTCCCCCTGAGATAATAGCGATGCAGCTAAGGGAAGGGCACCAATTTATCTGCTTTACAGAAGGACTCAAGCTCGTCCTGGAGGTTTTAAGCTTCCTAGCATTTGTTGGAAAACTATGATAAGAACTTAACACCATGTATAGTCTTTGGTTGTTTGTGAACCTCTAATTCAATTGTGGACATTGGCTGACTGTATAATGACAAGAGATACATGAGTATCTAGTACATTCTTCGAGAATATTTCACCCTCTTACAAATGGGACACATTATTTAATATAGTTCAACTATTAACATGTTTACTTAAATTGAGACTCCTTGAGTTTGAGATCAGAAAAGTAATTTTAAGTACAAATGACAAAAAAAAAATTATCTGTTGTTACTGGCTTGCAGGACCTTGGGTCTGTGCCTTCTCAAAGACCTACATGCCAAGTACTACCCACAACCCTGTTGTCCTATGGGCATCAGCTTGGATCTTATTCTTTACACAAAAAAAGAAACTGTTACCACAGAACTTTTGCTTTAAAATGGTCACTTCTGGGTTAATTTCCCATTATTTTGCACTGAGAAGTTTCCCAGCGCTAACGATCCTGCTGTAGCTCCCAGGTCTGTAGAGAGTTGGTGGTCTTTAAGGGAGGAGGTGCACAAACAGTTCGTTTATGCTGAAGACCCAGTCAGAGGTATTTTAAGTTGTAGCATGCTTTCTTCTCATCCCGACGTGTTTGTTTCATATAATTGTGAAAAAAAAAAAAAACCATTGTGAGTAAACAGCTTAGTTTTTGAAAAATCTACTATCAAGTATTTCTACATCGATTCACATTATCTCTTTGAAGTACAGCTTTCAAACTTTGAAGCCTTCTCAAGGACGTTGGCTGCACTGATTTTATGAGCTAAGAATAAAATCAGCTATGTATTAATAAGCAAAGAGTCCTGCTGCTGAGAACTATGGTGAAATATGACACTAGAAGAGGAGTGACTTCAAGGAGGAGAAAACTGAAGACATGTGCAATTAGATGTGCTTTTGATGACCTGTGGGCTCAGGGTGGGCTGTCTTCATTCAGTCCCTTTCCCACAACTACAGCTAAGTAAAGGTCTATATGGCTTAAGGAGCAGCCCCATGCCACTACTGAGCTCTACTGGGGAGAAGTCACAATGTGTTTGAGTCCCTTGTTATTAAAATACTCCAGGCATTGGTCAGTGATGATGCTGCCTAAAATCCAACCTCCAGCTGGTCATAACAGCCTGGATCTAATGCTAATTTTAATCCAGTTATCAACATATAATCATTTATAAGAGAAATCAGTTACTTCCCTTTAGTTGAATAGACAAAATTTTCTAATCCAATAAATTTTGTTTTAATCCAAAAATATGTAGAAAAATATTACCCTGACAGAGTTGCTGTGCTAAATTTCTTTCTGAAAAAAAATATGGAAGTAAATCAAATATGTGCATATCCTTATCTAGATTTTTCAGAAAAAAAAATGCACAGTATCATCTGTTGACTGTCCAAACACTGATCTTTTCAGGCAGGACAATTATTTGGTAAATGTTATAACAAAATGTAATTTTAACTCCATACTAAAATGACTTTCAATCAGTCATTTTATTTGTATTTTATTTGTCCCAAAGTATTTGCACCTAGCCTACATAGATGCTTGTTTATGATGCTTCAAACTTCCATTTTACTGTGTATACTACTTTGCCATGATGGTCCTCATCTTTGGATTATAGGTACTAAGTATTTTTCTTTTCTCTTTATCAGTAGTTCTTAACGCTAAGCAAACAAAACTTTCATTCAAAGCACGGCAGCATATACACATAGTCCATGTGCTTGGGAGGCTGAAGCAGGACGGCAGCAAGTTTGAGGCCAGCCAGAGATACCTGGCAAGTCTCTGGTCAAAATATTTTCTCTTTAAAATTCAAAAGCAGCTGCACAGAGTAAAGCTCTCTGTGTTGGCAGAAGTGTTGAAGAGAAAGGAAGAATCTTACATTGTTGCTGCTTTTTTTAAGCTTCCAGCAATTAATGGGCAGCTAGTAGTTCTCCAGTACCTTGCTCTTCTGTAAATAAGACTACTCTTCTCTGTTGTTACATGAAAAATAACAGCACCTTGAGTCCATGTTGGATAAAGCTGTGGTCGCCTTACTGTTGTCATGTACAGCATGTGGTTTACTAATGGAAACCACAAAGGAATCTCAGACACCTCCTGTGTGAAGTCAACCCTGGACAATTGGGCCTCTTAATTTTATTTCCAATACAGCAGAATTTGTTGAATTGTGGAATTAGTTCAGCCTTTCTTTATAAGCCTGGTGTTTGTTTGTTTGTTTGTTTGTTTGTTTGAGACAGGGTTTCTCTGTAGAATTAGAGCCTGTCCTGGAACTAGCCCTTGTAGGCCAGGCTGGCCTCGAACTCACAGAGATCCACCTGCCTCTGCTTCCCAAGTGCTATGATTAAAGGTGTGTGCCACCACCGCCTGGTCCATAAGCCCATTTTAGGTAGCACCTGCAAAACATTACCTGAAATCCTTTAATACCTTCTTATTGTTGGGTGTTCTCAGAAGGCAAGCTGATGTGACCCCTATTTTTCTGGCCATGAACATGAAATTGTTCTTGAGTGAAGCTTATCTTACTAGCAAGGGAACTGTTCACCTTTCCATTAGCTCATATCAAAACGTGATTTAAAAAAAAAAACATGAAATTATTTATTTCCCATTTAGAAGACAAAGAGCATTTGGGCATCAATAGTGACTATTAGTTCAATTACAGATCTTATTTGAGTAAAAGCACTCAGAGAGATTTTATGAAGAGCAATACCAGCCTATATTAATATCACAATCAGGGATCCACATGTGAATGGAACTTAACTTAGGAACCGTTACATTTTAATGACAATCATGTTAGATTATTACAGTACCTATATAACTTCTTCCCTCTTTTTCCGGACCTCAAAGCAAGTTTCTTTTAATTAGAGACAGAATTCACAGAATACATTGGTGCTTTCCCAATAGGAACTATTGATATATTACAGTTTTCATTCTTCTGCCTATTCAACATCCTCTCCAGGCAGGAGCCAAGATGTTCGACCTGCTCAAAAAGAGCAGCACACCCAGTCTCTGAGCCCATAATTCCTTTTCCTAGAAGTCTACTATGTTATGGTGTAAAGTTTCTGGACCACGTAAATGGCTTTTTCCTGCTTTCCACTTCTTCACTATCACTTTTCCTCCCAACAAAACTTTGTTTCTATGTATGAAAGTGTTTATGCAGCCTCTCTTCTGTTCTTCTCAGCCTCTTTGTTTCTCCTTGAATCACATCTATTTGACAGTCACTTGATATTTCCTGGGCATCTGCATCTTCATGGGAAGACTTTTGCCCATTTCTCAGAGTTATTCTACTTTCAGATACTCCCCCATCCCATTCTCTCTCTCTCTTTCTAAAGCCTTTCATAACTTCCTTTCTTTCCTCTCTTGGTAAATGTCTTCCAACCTTTTCCTTCCTTCCCACTGCTTCCTGAAGTAATTAATAAATATCTATATACTCCCATTCTTAGTCTTCCATCATCTCTGTGCCTATCCTTACCCCAGCTATGGTTACACATTTCCTGAAGTAAATTGGATTACTCACTGCATCCAATTGTCATTGACAGACATTCAAGTTTATATCCCCTCCAGCCTGTTTTAATACATTAGCTTGAATTTCAACATTCAGAATTTCATTTGACAAGCTACTATTTAAATCCTTATGGATGATAATAATACTAGAAATAATTCCTATTTAAACTATATTTCATTTGTGGAGTTCTTATATTGTCTGAATTAAAAATGAATTAATTTTTCTAACTCTTTTATGGACCACACAAAAACATAATTATTCCCATTTTGCATGTGAAGTCACTGAGGTAAGACCCTGAATACTTTCCTTGTGTCAAAATAGAGCAGGAAGGAAGTAAATGCCCAACTCCCAGCTATTTGCTGAGCCATGATAAAAGAGAAAAGTTCTTAAATTCAAGAAACTCAGCAGTCTTTATGCCAATGAGTTAGCGTTGCCTTCCTTGAAATGATTATAGTGTATATTTATTCAAGAAATTCTAAGATAGCTCATGTGTGTCATGCTACCCAGAGGAGGGAATGTCAAATGACAGAGAATAAGAAAAATGCCATGAAGAACATGACCCACAGAGGTGATTAAAATGGAGTTTATCCATTTAGATAAAAAATTTAAATGAAAATGTTTTACTTAATGCAGCATGAGAATGAAGACTCTTTGGAGATTGGTCTAAGATGGGAACCAAAGCCTCTTCAGAGTGTGTAGACCTGAATCAACTTTCTTTCCCCTCCTGTCCTCACAGTGCTAGTCCTACCTTGAAAGGTTACATCATAAGAGGAGAAAGAGGGAAAAAAGAATAAACAATAAAGACTCATGTTTCACCCAGGAACTTGCAGGTACAGGAGTTGGTACTGATCCTTCACTAAATATGTGGTGTCACAAGCACAGGAAATGATGTGTAGTCAGTGAACAAGAAATAGTTTTTGTTATAGTTTTTGGTCATCATGACACTTAGTATTTAGGCAAGACGTACTACTCTTGATATAGTACAAATTGATATTTACCTTCATTTTGTGTTTGCTTGACCAATTTAAAGACCATTAAGTGATTTTCTTTGTGTTTTCACAACCTTCTCTTTATAAGGTGCCAGGTGCCTTCCGGCTAGGATTTCCTCATTTGTACTATACCAAGAGATATAGTTTTGGATTTGCTCATAGTTCCCATAAATGAGTAGGTCAACTGCTCCATATACACTGTCTTGATGGCAATTCTTATTTCTCCTGTTCTCTTAGGGTTATCATCATCATCATCCTCATTTACCTTGGTGTGTTACTGACATGATGGAAGTCTTACTTCTTTCTCAAGTCCAGTAAGCATTCACCCCATCGTTAGCCTTCTTTCTGGATACCATATGATGTTCAGCTTTTGTGAAATAGTGAAAAAAAAATTAAGGACCCATTCCCAAATGTTGCATTCAATTCTTGTATAAGTCAACATGTTATTCCTCTGAGTTCCCCTAATACACTTAGGGAGACCATTAATAAAAGCCTGGAAACTAGGAATATTGCTCAGTAGCCAAAGTGCCTTTTATACAAGCATAAGGACAAAAATCTCAGTCTCCATCAGTCATGTAAAAGTTGAGGGAGACACTGTGAATTTGTAACACCAGTACTTCAGGGAAACGAAGACAGCTAGATCCCATGGGCTTAAAGGCCAACTCATCTAGCAAAAATAGTATACTTCTAGTGCTGTGAGATAACTTACTCAAAATATAAGGTAGAAAATGACAGAGTGTGCTGTGGGACAATGATCTTGTATCCTGTCACTTGTATTTTTAATAAAATGATGATTGGCCAGGCAAGTAATATAGGTAGGGTGACTAGGCGGGAAGTACAGGCAGGGCCATGAGAATTTTTGGAAGAGGGAAGCTCAGTCTGCAGTCATGACCTAGACACAGAGGACACAAGATGTGACCGCCTCACCAAAAAAGGTACCAAGTTGTGGCTAACACAGACAAGAATTATGGACTGATATAAGTTATAAGAACTAATAAATAAGAAGCCCGAGTTACTGGGCCAAACAATTTATAACTAAATGTAGACCTCTGTGTGATTCTTTTGAATTTAACGGCTGTAGGACCAGGCAGGACAGAAAGCCTAGGTCAACAAATGGTGTCCAACATATGGACAACTGCATCTACATAAAACCTGAGAGAGTTTGGGAAGTAATTCTAGACACAAAATAACAGTGTTAAGCATGACTTCTTGATAGCAGCACTTTCTCCGGTGGGCCCTGCTTGTTAGAGGCAAGAGCTCTCATTTAAGAGAGGCTTCATGACTCAGCTTTAGCTGCAAAACCTTGCAGCTCTTTGAAGTGCCACAAAACACTTAAATGGTGTTGATGAAAAGCTGACTGCATGCTTTTTGGTGGTGGCAGGGGCACTGAAATTCCATAGAGTTGTAGCAATAAACTTGGCTCTGACTGGTGCCTCCACCATGAGACTAGACTCTCAGAAAGCAAAGAAATGGACTGGATCCAGCCATCAAAACCATGACTTTAATCCTAGCCATACCACTTAGAAAATTAAAGACTTATGTAGTCAGAAAAAGAGAGATATACAGTAAAGAGAGATCCAAAGACAAAAAAAAACTCTAAATTACTTACAGTGTGTTAAAAAATATATGTAGGTTGGTTTGTGAGAGAAAAGAAAAAGAGGATAAAGTCCTTAAAATAAAATAAAGAGAGCAGTTGGGTGTGGTGGCACATATCTTCAATCCCAACAGTTGGGAGACAGAGGCAGACAGATCTCTGTGAGTTCATGGTATGGTGGCACACACCTTTAATCCGAGCACTTGGGAGGCAGAAGCAGGAAGATCTCTGTGAGTTCAAGGACAGTCTAGTTTAAAGAGTGAGTTCCAGGACAGCTGAAGATACATAGAAAAATCGTGTCTCAAAAATCCAAAAAATAAAATGAAAATCAAAGAAAGAGGTTTAAATAAAGCCACATAAAGATAAAAAATACACAGAGAGTCTGGATACTGTATGTTATTATGTTCTCTTTGAATTGTTTGAATGCTGAGGAAGGAGCAACAGCTGATAAAACATATTTGTTTATAAATGCTGCTGAATTAATCCAAGAGAGGTATTTTGAAAATACCTTGACTTCAAAATTAAAGTCAAAAGTTATGTTACTTTGGAGAAGAGGTTTTGCTTTTGTTCCCACAGGAAATAAGAGGCTGTGCATTCATTCCAGGTTCAGAAAAATCAGGTTTGATCAAGGAAGACCCCCTAAGAAATTTCTGATAGGAGAAGATGGCCCAGATGTCTGAGTTCTATATCCAGAACAGATTCAAAACTGCTGCCTGAAATGATCAAGTCTCACAGAATTTTCCAGTCAAGACTTGATCATAATTCTAAATTTTCTTTAGGTCCCTGTAAGATTATCCATGCCCCCAATCAGCAGAAAGTAGCCTAAAAAACTACACCCACATTCCAAAAAAAAATGGATTATAGTTATTTTCCTTTGTTTAGAATGTTGGTTACAAGTTGTTATGGATAATGGTTAGGAGAAAAGCTATATAAAGGATATTACAATCAGAGTTTTTGTTGTTGTTTTTTTTTTTTTTAAAGTGGGGGAGTGCTATAGGACAGTGGTCTTTTATCCTGTCACTTGTATTATTTTTATTTTTTTTAATTTATTTTTTTATTTTTTTGGATTTTCGAGACAGGGTTTCTCTGTAGCTTTGATGCCTGTCTCGGAACTAGCTCTTGTAGACCAGCCTGGCCTTGAACTCCCAGAGATCCCCCTGCCTCTGCCTCCCAAGTGCTGGGATTAAAGGCGTGCGTCACCACCGCCCGGCTACTTGTATTATTTTTAATAAAATGCTGATTGGCCAGTAGCCAGGAAGGAAGTATGGGGAAGGGTGACCAGGCAGGAAGTATAGGCAGGGAAATGATAATTTGGGAAAGAAGAAAGCTCAGTCTTTCTGTGCAGCTCCATCTCACAGATGACTTTGGCTCAGCTAGACTCTCTCTTGACTCTTAAGATTAGGTATTAAAGGTCCAGTATTCTTCATAGTTCCAGACATCTTGTAGCCAGTTCTGACCAAGAAGGAAGTGCTAGCATAGCCTAAAGGCATCCAGTCAATTATACTTTTTCCTGTGCAGAATGATTTTCTATTTGAGAACATTTGCTTATTTATGTAACTTAACAGATTTGTAAAACAAGATAGAAAACTATTTTAAGAAATGAAGAAAGCCAACTGTGGTGGCTCAGTAATTCCTTCAGTAGACAGGCAAGAAGATTACTAGTTTGAAGGCCAGGCTGGGTTACAAGTAAGGTCTTGTCTCAGGACACACACACATACACACACGCAGACATGCACAAACGTGCACACACATGCATCACAAATACGCACATGTATTAAATTAAGTTTAATAAATAAAATCCAAATTTTACAAAAAACATTTTTCTGAATCTGTCCAACAAACTGTGCTCTCTTTAATGAATTTAAGGGAAAACAGCTAGATCACAAAATTTTAGACAAAAAGACTCTCTGAGATTTTGTTTCCCAACCCCTAATATCATCATAAGACTGCTTTAGAAAATAATTTAGTCCTAATAACTACACTGATACTAAAATACTTGTTAGAGTCATTAAGAATTCTCTTGGGATTTTATTAGGTGAGAAGGAAAAAAAGATCCCAGCTAACTATATTGTTAAACACGCTGTTCAAATATACCTATATTCCTCTTGCAAAGCACGACCAAAAGGTAAAACAAAGGAAGAGAACTTTTATATCTGATTGACAAGACACGATTTCATTAGTTTAATGTTGAGATATCATATAAATTCCACCCCAAGTGTAGACACTTGAAGCTTTTTGCTATGAACATAGAAAACCAGTAGTGTTGTCAGGCTGAGCACATCCTCACTGTGATAGTAGATTTTCTGCATCATTTCTCATTTCTTAGGGACTCTCTTACTCTATTGTCAGCATAGTGGTCCTCACAGTGGGCTTGGCATCAACTCCAGAAGCATGTTTACCCTTGTCACTCCAAATCTATTTCACAACACAACTTGCTTTAAATAACTAAAAAATAGTTTTATGGAGAGAAATATCTATAATGTTAAATTGTATCAATACTTGTTTTTTCTTGATGTTAATTGCAGTTTCTTTCTAAATTTGTCTAAGCAAGCAAAACGAGACCTATATCATTAATCTTTGATGAGGTAAAAATAGAAAGTTTGTGGTGACCTCCTTTAAAAGGAATGAGAGAACTAGAAGGCTCACCTGAAAGAGCTGTTCGAAAATGAAAACCAGTGTCCCTCAGTCTCAGGCAGTATGTCCTTGATTTTAATAAATACCTGAAGAATGCAGTGATAATGATCGAATATAAACAGCTCCAAGTTAGGATACGACCCTCCCTCCATTTTGACTCCAGAAACTTGATTTAAAGAAGAAGAACCAAAGAACTGATGACGATTGACGGCAATTACCTCCTCTTTACTCATGCTATGGGGTTTCCTTACTTCCTGCCATTTCCTAATAATATTTTGCTCCTTCTATTTCCAGCTCTCAAATTTTCTACCTAGATCATTGCAAATTATCAGGCTGTAATTTAATAAATCTATTTTTATAGGAAGCTTTTATTCATGTAATTCTCTCTACAAAAATAAAAACATTATACAACTTTCCAAATATTCTCATGTACAATCAGATACATCTCAAAACTCAGAAGAATCTTGTCTAGGTCTTTTTTCATTTGTTTGTTTGTTTTGTTGTTGCTGCTGTTTCATTTTGTTTTGTTTTATAAGGAGCAAGAGATTTGGAGGGATGAAACTGTTTCTTTATTTTGCTAGTTTTATATAACTCCAAGATATTCCTTTGACCCTGTCTTTAGTGATTTTTCCTAATGTTCTTGTTGGGTTTGGGCAGAAAGTTTTTCTACTGTTACTTTGTTCATGAAAGTGTCAGAATTTCTGCCTCTCCCCCAACCTTGCTGTTATATCAAAGGGTTCTTAGTGATCTCAACACGCTCAGGAACAAGGTTGGAGCCAATACCATTAGACCCTGAAGACTTAACCACTTCAGGTTCTGTATACCCTAGAGAATGACCTGCGCCTCCTTTGAAAGTTTGTGAAACACATGAGACGTGGATCTATATTTGCATTTTAGAAATCTGACTACCTTGAGTCTTTGAGAAGGTTTGTCAGGTACCATGTGCACTAAGCCTGACAGTTTATCTGTGAGGTGAGATGATCATGCTGTCTAACATGACATTTAAATATTAAATGAGGTAATGAATGGGGGGTGTTTCATGTAGTGCTTGAAACAAGTATGTGGCAGATAGCATTACTTGGTGCCTGGGGAGTTTAGTTCCCAGAACCCACAATGTAGAATGAGAGAACATAGCTCTGCAAGATGTACACACCTCCACACAGGTATAGTGGCATACACACCTGCACTTGAACATTTGTGCGCACGCACACACACACACACACACACACATCCAAATAAATATAAAAAATCCCTGTTTGAACAAAGCAATGAAGGGACTATGGGTGTGACCCAATGATAGAGCCCATGTCCAGAAATGGTAAACCTGAACTTCCCTTCCTCAAACTGTTTCTAGTCCCTGAGTTGTCTAAACTGTTGGAACACTGCAACTAAAATGGCTTTTCTGTTGTTTGTGAGGTAAATATATGAAAGGACTCTTGAATCATATCCGAAGATTACCCCCATCTTCACGGAACAATAGCTGTCATCCCCTCACTCTGTTAAAGCATGTTATTTTAACAAACTGACATTTCAAAATGTCCAAAATGTATTATTTTAACAGCTTTAGCCATCAAGTCTCATATCCAGCTTCCCAAATGCAACTCCGAAAACTGTCAAGAGACCCTTCCCATAGTTCTGTTTTCCAGCAAGAGAATGTCAAAGTCAAAGTCATTGGCACTGGCATTCCCTTGGGAGGTTCTAGAACAAAGCTGTTTTTAAAACAGAGAGTGCTTCCACGCTGCAAAAATCTGCAGAGCAGGAGGCAGGAAGGGCTAACCCAGATCTTCGGAATGAAGAACTGATAGTACTTTGTAAAATCGTGGTGTTTTTTGTGTATCACTGATGACCAGCTTGTCTGGACAGCCCCCATAGAGCTCCAGATACCACATTCTGTTTGACTGTCAATCTCCCACTCAGTTACTGTCTGTGTGCCACTGAAACTCTGCCGTGCTCCCCACGCACCAAGTAATGCTGTCGGTTGCACATCTGCTTCAAGTACTCCAGTAACCATCCCACGTTCATTATCCTCATTATCTTCTTTCCATCCCATTAGATAACATTATTGTCTCCATCTTAAAGATAAACTCCCAAAGGCTTAAGTCCCTTAACGTTAACCGTGTACTTCCAGGTGAACAAACAGAGCTAGATTTCAAGAATGTTCACCGTTTAGTAAACAATAGGTTCTGAACAATCAAATACTTCCTAACCTCTCTTCTGTTTAGGCACTTTTTTTTAAAGAAACACTGTTTTTATTTTCTTTCGATTTTGTTTATTTTTATTGTTGTTATCATTTGGCTTGTTTGTTTTTCAGGACAGGGTTTCTTTGTGTAGTCTTACTTGTAACTCACTCTATAGACCAGACTGGCCTCAGACTCACAGAGATCCGCCCTGCCTCTGACTCCCAAGTGCTGGGATTAAAGGTGTGTGCCATTATCATCTGGCTAAACAATTTTAAAGTGTAGGTAAATTTGTCTATCTTCATCAAGTAGCTAGGCATTCCTAGAGGGCCAAAATCTTTGTATTCTCGCTCTAGCATCACTGGTGATCACAAGCAGACTAAATAAATGAATAGATTAATAAATAAATATTTATTTATTTACATCCATAATTAGAGAGTATATTAGTTTGCTCAAGCCTGTCATTGTAAAACACCACAGATCGACTGGTTTAGACAGTAGATTTATCGACTCACAGTTCTGGAGGTGACAACTCTAAATCAACATGATGACAATCTAACTTCTGAGAGCCAGAAACAAAGAATCTGCACATTCTCTTGCTTTAGCCATTCCTGTCTGTGTCACTGTCTTCCCTGGGTGCTTGTTCCATACCTTTTAATAAGAGTACATTTCATACTGCATTGCTTCAGTAAGAAATCTGTCTCCAAGTAAGATTACAGCTTAATGTACTGGGATGTGTGTGTGTGTGTGTGTGTGTGTGTGTGTGTGTGTGTGTGTGTGGTGTGTTATATATATATATGAACTTGAGACAGATAGAGAAGACAGAAAGAAGGAAAGAGGAAGAGAAAAAGACCTTAACCAAGGGTCGTAAAATTCTTTCAGTTGGGCACATCTGGTCAGTATTATAAGCCACCTTTGGAAGAGCATCATCTGATGAAGGCAGAATACAAAGACAGAGACTAGAAGTTCATGGACATGGTGGGAGTCCAGGAAGGTAGACGGGAGCTGTATACCTGACGTGTGACCGCACCTCACAAGAAGATGAAGCCATTCATCTTCATCAGAGAGTGGTTTCGGTTCTACAGGAAATTCAAAACTCCAGACTGCAGCCTAACTAAAGGAGGCTATCACAAGTGTAAAATAAAGTATGACAAGTATAAAATAATGTTCTGGCATCATATTAATAACTGTTTCAAAAATGCCACTCTTGGTCCGGGCAGTGGTGGCACACGCCTTTAATCCCAACACTTGCGAGGAGCCTGGTCTACAAGAGCTAGTTCCAGGACAGGCTCCAAAGCTACAGAGAAACCCTGTCTCAAAAAAGCAAAAAAAAAAAAAAAAAATGCCTCTTTGTTCAGTGACTCTTAACCTGAGAAGGTAGAAAAATTGTCTACTTCACTTCCTCAACTAAGTCCATCTTGTGTCTTTTTGTGTCTGGACCACTCACTGGCCCCATTATTAAAGAGTGACTTTACCTGCCTCTGAAATTTTTTCTTTTGTCTTTCTCTTCCTTTCTTTTTAAGGTTTTGAAACAGGATCTCACATTGTAGTCCAGGCTGGTCCAGGATTCACTATGTAGCCAAGGTTGTCCTTTGATTTATGATCTTGTCAATACTTCCAAGTTCTGTACATAAAATTATGTACTCTCATACCCATCTAAAACATTACTTCCAGGTGGGCAGAAGAATCATCTGCCTCTATGATATCAGTTTCCATATCACTAGGGGAGATATGTCTACATAAGGGTCCCTGGGCTACTAGGCTCATCCACAGATGACTATCACACCAATAGAAGGGTTGCCGTTACCTACCATCCAGGTACCCTTGCTGTCCTAGGCATGGCCTCTAGTTCTTTGCTTCCTAACATGAAGGAAAGAAGACTTTTGCATGCTACGGACTGGACTGCTTCTGGCACTCTTTCTTTCTTTCTTTCTTCACAATTATGGGTATGCAAAACTATACTGAGGGCCTAGAGGAGATTCTTGTGGGTCATTTTATCTACTTTCTATCTAAGCATAGCACCGCCTCCTCTCTCGCTTTTTCCTTTGTCTTGTTTGTGAAGCAGTAGCATCAAATTTTCAAGTGATTTGGATCCCATCATCTCTTCTACAAATTGGTTTCATTCCCCAGTCGATCTTACTGTTAATTTTTTCTCCAATCTTTCATATGCTTCTTGTTCAAATTTAAATCCAATATTTCTATTCTTATCTTTTCTAACTAATGAGAATTGTCTTTTCCTCTTTGGAAGACTCCCTAGGTGTATGTGGAACAGTTTTCACGCTTTTGCATGTTTTCTCGGATATATTAAAAAGTTATCACAGATTCTGAAGAAGAAAACCTGATTTTAATTTAAATATACACACAATTTTCTTCTGTCTTAGGAATACCTTGGATGTTTATTTTCCATATTTGTCTTCCTTGGGGAAATGTGAAAGTAATGTTTCTTGAAAAACTACTTTAAAAACATGGTTTTTATCAAAACTACTATCACTAGTCTACTATGGAATGACTTAACTGTGAAAATTAAAGCCACTTAGCCAGCAAAGAGATTATTCAACTACCACAACATTTCCCAAGATGACATAGTTCACAACTTCTAATTCGTTCAATAAATAACTGTAATTTGATCTGTTTTGTCTGTACGGTATGAATAAAATAGTTCTGTCTTTGTTTCCTTCTTCCATGTTGTTAGGAATTGAAATAGGCAGACAACTTACTTTCATTGCCTTTGACAACATAGCCAGTCAATTAGCAGATATTTTTCAGGAATTTATGAGGTACACAATGCTGTTAGATACAAATTGGAGACCCAACAGAAATAAACATTTGCATTTTCCTTTTCTGCCCCCCATAAATGCAGAATAATTTCAGTGGCAATGTGCCCTGCGTCCTCTTCCTGACACTTTCAATTCACATCCTAACCCTCCAATCAGTTCTTGCAGTAAATAAACACATGAAATTGCTCTTGAATAAAGAGAATGAACTTGATTCCATTGCTTGCTCCCCCTCCACACACACACTTGACTATTGTTGTGCTATCCATTTCAGGTGGGCCACGGTTTCCATATCCCTCATGCCAACTCACTGTTGATGTGGGGACAAGTCTCTGTTCCCTCACTTGACCACACTCAGCAGCTCCAAGAGCTACTCCAGTCACTTCAGACTGCAGCATAAATTCTACTAACCAGAGCATGAGCACTACCACATCAACATGCTTCCCATAGAGAATGAGAAATCTTGGGAATCAAGGAACATACACCAAGTGTCCCTTCATACTTTCCTTTTCTGACCCCATAATTCCAGGATGTCAGTGACAAATGTCAACACAGTCCTCTTCCTGACTCTTTAAATTCATGCCCTATCCCACCTCAGTCACTTTGTGTATCAAATAAACACATTGAAATCCAACTGAAGTTCCTCCTTCTGGGTAGAGAATGAGCTTTCCCAGGTCTACTTTGTCCTTTTAAAAATCTTTTTCTTTCTGTATTTTATATTGAGTTTGCTCTTGAAATTTTCATATATATATATATAGAGAGAGAGAGAGCATTCTGATTGCTGACTGGCCCAAGCCTTCTTCCTATACCCCTCACATTTTGATCACCACCATCCTTCCTTCCAGTCCCTTTCCCAGGAGCATGACTTTGGCTTTGATCTGTGGCTCATTGGTTTAACCAGACCACCCATGTAGCCACTGTACTGAAATTACCAACTGGACCAGTTAGGTGACCAGTGAGCACACAACTAAATAAAATAACTGTTCCTTCCTGGAAGTGGTCAGTAACCAACAGTTCAGCAGCAAGAGGTAGGGACTCCTGGGCTTTGCTCCATCCATGTTTGACTGTTGAAGGTCTGTTCTTGTGCAGACTTAGACATCATCATGTCACAGCAGCTGAGAGTGATTCAGATGATAACAATGGCTGCATTTGCCCAGTGAATGGCATTTATCAATCCTTCTATCAATGTGCTCTTACATTTTTTCCTCTTCTTCTAAATATCCCATGAGGTCTCTTCCATCACTTATTCTCAAGCCCTTGTGCAGCCATGAATGAGTCTATGAGGTCACCATCATTCACTGGAAACATGCTTCTCTGATTAATGCTGATAGTAACATTTGCCTATGGGTACAAACATAAATATTTAAGAGGCAGTTTAACTATATGTCAGTTTAGCTAAACAACCATGTTCAATTCCCACTTACCACCTATGCAACAGTGGATTTTTTGAAATCAGGATTAGAATATCAGACATGGAATCCTTCTTTTGGAAGGGGCTGATAAACTAATTGAAAAGTGGTTGATTACCCCCCCATAACAATAGTGCACAGTTGATACATGATAGCAAAAAATGATACATGCTTATTAAGCACCAAGTATTGATATATAGGCAAAATAATACTCTCTTGCTGAGTCACAGAAAAATATCTTAAAATACAATAAGATAAAGCAAAAAGCTTCACATGGAGGTTAGACAAGGCAACCCAAAAGAAGGAAAAGAGTCTCAAGAGCAGGCACAAGAATCAGAGACCAGGTGTCCCACAAGAATACTAAGCTGAAAGCTATAAAACACATGCAGAGGTCTGCTGCAGACCTGAGTAGAAATGTTCTTGCTGCTCCAGCGTCTGTGAGTTCATATGAGCCTTGTTCAGCTGATTCAGAGGGTGCTATTCTGTTGTCCTCAACTCTCACTGGTTCTTACACTCTTTCGGCTTTCTCTTCTGCTAGGTTCTTTGAGCTCTAAGGGGAGCAATTTAATGGAAATGTCCCATTTAGAACTGTTTCAGGTACTCTTTCACTGCATAATGTCTGGCTGTGGGTATCTGCATCTGTTCCTGTCTGTGATAGGAGTTTCTGTCTCTGACAAAGACTGAATAAGGTACTGACCTTAGGTCACCAGATCATCTCATTCTCATTTCTGTTTTTTTTGTTTGTTTGTTTGTTTGTTTGTTTTTCTACCAAAGCAGTGACAGGTATGAGTTCCTTCTCATGTAGTGAACCTTAAGTCAAACCAGACATTTGGTTGGCTCCTCTCACAAGCTCTGTGCCACCACTGCCCTAGCAATATCTGGCAGACAGGACAAATATGACAAAGGCTTTGTGTTTGCTTTAGTGTTTATATTTCTCTTTTTTCAGCCGGCAGAGAAGCTTTCTGCACCATTGACACTAGAAAACAGGTGAAGAACACATGTAGGCACTAGCTCAGCTTCTTCACATTCAATGAATTCTCATCAACGAACCCCTGCTGTCAGTTTGCAGGAGAACACATTATCTTGACAATAGCCTGGGTTGTTTGGAAATTACCAAGGAACCCTCTTGGACAACAATAAGTGAATCCATATATAAGTGAATTCATACCCTATTTATATTTCTGGGTTTGAGTTACCTCACTCAGGATAATTTTTATCTAATTCCATCTATTTGTTCATGAATTTTATGATGTCACTTTTTTAACAGTTGAGAAATATCCCATTGTGTAAATTTACCACATTTTCCTCATTCATTCTTCTGTTGAGGGACAACTAGATTGTTTCCAGTTTCTGGCTATTATGAATAAAGCTGCAATGAACATGTTTTAGCAAGTGTTTATAGGATGTAGCACTCTTTGGGTACATGCTCAAGAATGGTATAGCTGGATCTTGAGGTACATATATTCCAAGCATTCGGAGGAACTACCATATTGATGGGAAAATGTTTTTTTACATTCAGAGAAGTTCAGGAAAATAAAAAGGTTATTTTACAAATTCTTTTATACATATTTTTCTGAACATACACAAAAAAAATAATGGCAGAGTATTATAACATTCTAGTGTTTTGTTAACAATTCAAATTAGTTCAAATGACTGTGAAGATTGTTGTTTAAAAAAAGAAAAAAAAAACCCTCTCCATTTCTACTGCAGATCTTTTTATGCTATGTCCACAGTGGAGTCAATTTCCTGTTGAATCTTACTCTAGTTCTTACTGTCTGTCCCAAGGAAGGTGTCAAATGAGATGGTTTTAAATGTGTTTTCAATAAAATTTAATAATATACTTATTTATTTCATAATTTTATTAATAAAAATATTAATAATAATGCAATCCAGAGGAAAATTTTAAGGCTGAGAATATAATCACCCCAATATAATGTCTTTATTTCAGTTATGATAAAATTCTATGAGGATAAAATAGGAATATAGTTCCAAATAATATACAGAAATATATTAAGATGGAATTAAGTGAGATATTGTTAATTATTTTTATTTACTTGATTTTATTTAAATACTGTATCTACTAAGCATATTTTTAGAAAAGCATAAAAACCATTGTTGTCCAAAATTGACAACTATCTTTCTTCCGAAATCTTAAATGAGGTTTGTCTGGTTCTAAACAACATATATGCTATTTAAAATATTCTTTTCCTAATAGAAATGCATGAAACCATGCATAGAAATTGCCCAAGGGAGCTTTTGATGCCCACACATAGCAGTCATTGCTGCAACTGACTTCCGAGTGATTACCCCAATTGTAACAACATCCTCTAAAATCTCTTCCCCACACTGATTAAAGTTTGAAACCAAATCTTCCTAGTCCAACTGTCATAAGAGGGGTGTCATCCAGCAACAGATGGGAGCAGATACAGAGACCCACAGCCAAACATTAGGTGGAGCCATGGGAACCCCACAGAAGACAGGGAGGAAGGATTGTAGGAACCAGAGGGATCGAGGATACCATCAGAGTACAGCCCATAGAATCAACTAAATAGGGCTCATAGGGGCTCACAGATACAGAAGCAACGAAAAAACCAACAGACCCTGTACGCATCTGAGCTAGGAACAGACCCTCTGCATATACCTGACAGTTGTGTAGCTTGGTGTTCTTGTAGGATTCCCAACAGTGAGAGTGGGAGGGTATCGGGTATCTTTGGCTCTTTTGACTGCACTTAGGACCCTGCTCCTCACCGGGTTGTCATGGACAGCTGTGATATGAGGGTTTGTGATCAGTCTTATTGTACCTTATTAGGCCATGTTCAGTGAATAATCCTATGAGGCCTGCTCCTTTTGGTTGTTGTTTTGTTTTATTTTATTTTTCTTACGGGAAACAGAAGAGGAGCTGATCTTGTGTAGAGGAGACATAGTGGGAGAACTGGGAGGAGTGGTGGTGAGAGGAAAACTGTGGTCTGATGTTGGGTACTCCTCTGTATGCTGTGAATACCACTGGTTAATACTGTCTTAGGTCTGCGCAGGGCAGAATAGAGGTAGGTGGGGAAAACTAAACTGAATACTGGGAGAAAGAAGAAGGAATCAGGAGAAGCCATGTGGCCCTGCTGGAGACAGACATGGGAACTTTACCTGGTAAGCCACAGCCTCGTAGCAATACACAGATTAATGGAGATGGGTTATTTAAGATATGAGTTAGCCAGAAATATTCTTAAGCTGTTGGCCAAACAGTATTATAAATAATATGGTTTCTGTTTGTCTATTTTGGGGCTGAGCAGCCGGGAACAAACAAGAACCTCCTACAACAGTGCTTGGGCTATAATTCATGAGAAAAGAATAAAAGTTAAAACAAACACACAGAAAAGCTTGAAATCAAATCAAATAAATGAAAATGGATTTCCTATGCTTCTCTGCTTAAGTTAACCTTGTTTGAGTTTCTTGTCCATGTGTGATCTCAGCATTCATAGATTAATACAGTTCACATCCCTAGAGCAGATTCCCAGCCCACTGTGTAATTTAGAATTACAAATAACTTTAACCAGACAGATGGGGGAAAAAAGCTACAGAAGCAACAAAAAACTACCCCAAAGGAGAAGAAAATTAAAAAAAAAAAAACTAAGTCATATATGTATATGATACAAGGTTGTTTTAGATACCTCATAAATACAGGAAATAGTAGATATCCTGACACAGTTGGTGGCAGAGGGAACATCTTAAACAGTCCTGAACCCCAATTCTTAGTCAAGACAGGCTGAACGAGCATTAGTGAAATAAACTGTATACATTATTTTATGCAATTTTAAATAGTAAACAGGAATCTCACTAGATTGATTCATCCAAGAATTTTGGGAGAATTTTAGAAGAACTGCTGTTCTCATGTGAATCTATTGGATTCCACAGCCATAACATTCCCATTGCCTCTCTAAAGTATTCTAATTTTATCACAACATCTCAAGCATGCTCATGTAAGAGAAGATGATTTCCTACTTTAGCTTACCTGAGCCTTGGGATCTATATTGTAAATCTGAATTGATAATAACCATTGACTTTTAAATGAGTCAATGAAGGAGAAATGCACAGAGCTACACTCAGTAAGTTTTCTTTTGTTGTTTTAATTTAAAACTATCAATTCATTGATTTGTGATACAAAGAGAAATCCAGTGAGTAACAGACAATATCCCAGGGGAGCAGCAATCCCTAATAAAGAAGGTACTATCAACACTCTGATACTCCCCTTCTTCTCTCACTAATTGCCATTGCTGTTTAGCACTTCCAAGAACTTTAGCTCCAATGGTAAGTAGAAAAGAAATACTAATTATGCATTAGGTTTTCTTTTTAATTTTAGTTTTTAAAAAGGTTATGCAAACCTATAGACTCAGGACATATCTCAGGAAAAACAAAACAAGCAGAACAAAATAAAAGAAAAACCATCTGTGCTTTCCATTGTCCAACTACTTTCTCATCAGATAAACATTACATAGTATTCTATATTAATGAACCAACTTCTCCCTATAGTTCTTAAAGTTACTGTTATGTCTTCTGAAAATATGAATATTTTCCATTGCCTTTGAATTAACATCTGAAATTCTACAATGCCCTACAATTTGCAGTCTGTACACAGTTATTAATGTCTTTAGTTTTTCTGATGAATATTTGTTGATTGTGCATATTATACATACTAATGCTGTCACTTACATTCATGCTAAGGGAGAAAGAAAAGTTCACCTCAAAAAATGAATTAAACCATCTGTATGTGTGTAATTTAGAGGGAAGTGTTGACAGAGATTTCTGTCCTGTATGGTCCCAAAGTTATTCAGTCTGAAAGAAACACACAGAGGCTTACATTAATTATAAACTGGTTGGCCTATTAGCTCAGACTTTCTTATTAACTAACTCTTACACCATACCTTAACCCATTATTATTGTCTGTGTTAGCCACGAGTCTTGATACCTTTTATCAGTGAGGCATTCTCATCTTGATTCCTCTGTGTCTGAGTGACAACTGCAAACTGAACCCTTACCTCTTCCCAGAATTCTCCTGTTCTGGTTGCCCCACCTATACTTTTTGTCCGGGCATTGACCAATCAACATTTATTAGAACAATATAAGTGACAAATCTTTACAGAGTACAAAACCATTGTCCCATAGCAGGGAAGGACTTTCCAAATGATTCAGTACCACCCAGTAGAAATTCATTCAATTTGTTACAGCTACATTGGACTAGCAGAAGGAACAGTGATGATGTGACTGTGGCCCTGCTCTTCAGAACCACCTACCCAACAGAGGAGGAGGGAAGCCAAATCCACACAGACACGTGTGATAACACCCCTTCCAACAAAATACATAGCAACTACATGAGGTAACTTCATGAGATGGCTGAAAATGTCCACTTTGCTGACATGACATCTTCATATTCCCAAGGTACATGATTCTTAGAGCTAAAGCTGAGGATAGAATCCAAATCTATTGCTAATTTGGAGTCATGAGCAAGGATTTGGGGTTAATGTTATGTTGCTCAAGATGCTTTCCACAAAACAACAGCAAAAGTATCTCTGAAGTGCGTATTAAAAATGTATACTGCTGAAACACCGGTGCGCAGGTAGGTGCAGGCAGACCCAGGCTGCGGAGACACCGGCGTGCAGGCAAGCACAGGCAGGCCCAGGCAGCGGAGACACCGGCTAGCAGACCCGGCGGGGGTGGGATAGTCCAAGCATGAAATAGTGAAGCCCACACTGAGAGCAGATCACCCCACTACCATTAAATCAAACCCATTAGATAGCATCGATAGGAGGAGATGGGCAGACGCCAAGGCAAGAATTCACCCAACAATCTAAAAATGTAGACTGCTGACCTGAGAACCCATCTAAACTTATTGATTCACATAAGATTCAGGGTTCTGTCTGTTTGTGGAAGTGTGTGTGTGTGTGTATGTGTGTGCACGTGTGCATGCTTGCGCGCTTGTGCACACGCACATGAGCAGAAGGTCCAGTGTGGAGTGGTTTCCCATTCTTCTTGTACTTTAGAAATATCTGAGGAGTTCTGTTGAATGTTCATACCTGGATCACACTTTGTGCCCCTCAGTAAGTCAGAATCACTAAATCTCAACATCTATAGCTCAAGTTTCAGTGTCACTGAAACATCCGTGCCTCACCTGTATCCAGGATAAATTCCTCAACTACACATTTTCAATGCACATTTGCATTTTACTATATCTTGAAACTATCCATTTATTAATGCCCTCTTTCAGGTTGGTAAAACTTTATTACATTAACAATTATTTCTGACTTCACTTAATGTTATAACCCCCAACTGCAGCAGAATTCATTTTACACATTAGCTGTCCAACAAATTCACTCATTTGTTCATAGCAGAAGTATCTATCAACTATGTTTCTCCATGTACTTGAGCTCTGAAGGATGAGTCACCTAAAAAGGTGTTGTTCTGGTCTGTCAAGGAAAGAAGGGAAGAAGAAAAACAAAAACAAAATGTAGTGTGTGAGAAAAGTGTGTGTTCTTTACAAGAAATGAAGAAATGAGGGCTAGTGAGATGGCTCAGTGGTGACTTTTGCAGAGGACTGAGCTATGGTTGCCATTATCCACATCACCCAGAACATTTAACTCCCTCTTCCGACCTCTGAGGGTACCAGGCACACAAACATATGGTACACAGATAGACAGACAGTCAGATAGACAAACACTCATACACATAATGTAAAATAAATAAATCTTTAAATGATGTACAAAGGTGATATAAGGAGAAATAAGGTCACTAGTGATAAGGATCAAGGTATCCTTTTATTTTAGTAGATGATGCTTAACTTCATGAAGAAGTAACAACTTTTCAAAAGGCTTGTTGTGTAAGGAGACATTTCCTGGGGAGTAAATAACGCTCACCCCAAATAGGGAACCCATGACAAACCAAAGTACAGAAGACATTCAAGTCCAAGTTGGTGAACTGATAAGTTTCACTGGAGTTATTTGCAGTAATATAGGTAAGGGGTTAATTACAGGAGCAGAAATGACCCACAGACAGCTGCATCACCAAGTCCACTCCAGTATGAGTGACAGCCCACAATTTTCAGCTTCATAAAAAAAAATGTAAAAAGAAAAAAAAACCCAAGATAATTTTTAATTGCTAAATAATAAATAAAAACTGCTGGAGATATCACCTTCCCCAACATCAAATAATAATACAGAGCTATAGTAATAAAAATCACATACTATTGGCAAATAAAAATAGATACATTCATCAATAGACTCAATTGAATATAAATCCAATACAAAACCTATAGATATGTGATTTTTTAATAAAGAGGCCGGGAATACACATTAGAAAAAAGAAGCAAATGGTCAAACTGAATAGCTGCATGGAAAAGAATCCAAATAGATCCATACTTAACATTTTGCATAAAATTCAATCAAAATGGATTAAGAATCTCAACATAAAGTCAGATACACTGAATCTCGGAGATGAATAAGTATGGAAATAGTACTGAACTCACTGACAGAGGAAAGGACTTTCTGAACAGAACACCAATAGGACAGGCACTGGAGATGTGGCTCAGTGGTTTAAGAGTGTTAGCTGCTCCTCAAGAAGGATCTGGGTTCATTCACAGCACCCACATGGCAGCTTACAACTGTCAGTAACTCCAGTTCCAGGTGATCTGACACCCTCACGCAGACATACAAACAAAATACCAATGCACATAAACTAAATTTAAAAGATTTTTGAAGCTTTTGGTAGCCTTCTCTCCATGCTAGATTACCTGACTCAACCTTGACTTAAGGGGTGGAGTTTGGTACTGCCTCAATGCAATGTGTCAGGCTGTGCTCAACCCCTTGGTGTCTATCCCTTTCTGAATGGAAATGGAGGAGGAGTAGATGTGGGGGTGTACATAGGAACGGGGAGGAGATGGGAGGAGATGGTGAAGAAGAAACTGGTTGGTATGTAAAATAAATCAAAAAATATTTTTTAGATAAAAATAAACACTGCAAAAATATATTTTAAAAGAACATTTAATAAATGGAACCTCATGAAACTGAAAAGCATGGTAAAAAAAAAGTATAACATAATTTGGATAAAATAGCCGACTACAGATTGACAAAAAAAAATTTTAACAACTACACAGAGAGGGCTAATTATCCAAAACATATAAAGAATTCAAAAATCTGGACATCAAGAAAGCAAATAACCCAATTAAAAATGAGGTACAGATCTAAACAGAGAATTCTCAAAAGGGAAAGCACAAATAACTGAGAAGTACTTAAAGAAATGTTCAGTATCCTTAGTCACCAGGAAATTCAAATAGAAACTACTTTGAGATTTCATTTTATACCCATTCAGAATGACTAAGATCAATAACAACAAATGTAGCTCATGCCGGCGAGGATGTACAGTAAGGCAGACACTCATTCATGGTGAATGGGAGTGCAAATTTGCACAATCACTATGGAAGTGTATATTTTCTAATGAGAGACAGAAAAGGTGTAGATCCAGATGAGAAGAGAGGTGAAGAGGAACTAGAAAGAGTTTGGGAAGGGGAACCATGATCAGAATGCATTGTATGAAAAAAAATCTATTTTCAATAAAAGAAAAGAAAGAATCTTTCACTTCATGGAAAGGAGGATTATTTTGTAAGAACACTTCCAGTAGATTCTAAAGCACATAACTAATGATTTAGAAGCTAAAATAATCAATTTAGGGTACTTTTCCTTTAAAATATTTCTAAGCAAGTCTGGAAAGGATTTATATTTCCACAGAAAATAAATTTGTTTAGGATGTTGAAGAAAAATATTTAAATGATTCACTTGAGGTAAATCAAGGAACGAAAAGAATGGTGAGGTCAGATGATGTCATATGTAGCTCAGGTGCCACTATCACAGGTTATTAAGTACCAGCCTGACATCACCAGAGCACACAGGAGAGCTATATATGCATTGGCAAAGATGGGCCTAATTGCTTTTTAATGCCTGCATCTTTTCTGAAGGAAAAAAATGATATAAATTATAATAGTAAGAAATGGTCAAATCTTAATCTTCACTACTGGAAATTATTCAGTAACTCATGTATATTATATAGTACATGTAATAATTCATGTATGTGCTATGCATTACATTATTATAATTAAATACATTCTATTTTTAGAATTGGGTGATTCATATATATGTTATATATGCACATCACACACATACATGTGCACATTCACACACAAGCACACACATGATTTTTGTGGTATTTATAGGTACAAAATCCAGGAACTATAGTTTTCTAGGTAAGCTATATACCACTGAGAAATATTGCTAGCATCCTATTTCCCCTACTAATCACTTTCACAAATTCATTTATCTTTACTTAGTTGAGTCCTTTGTTCCTCTAGATTTGACAAGGGCCACCTGTGAGGCACGACATTGGAACATTTCATGGAGCCTGGCTTTTTCAGAACCATTCTAAGATGAGTATTAGCCTCATAAGAAGATTTTCTGGGGACTGTTCCCCTGGATAGTTCACATAAAGGGGAGCCGAAAGAAGAAATGAGCAGAGAGAAAAGTTGAAGGATGTTGCAGCTGCACTAAAAGTCTTGGGTATTCCTCCAAGAGTCTTTAGCTGAGATGAACCCTCCCACTTGTCCAGAACTAGGCATGGGAATGAGCATTGTGTCCCACATTGCCAATCAAGGAATGATGGGCATAACAGAATGGCCACACTGCTTTGGCCTGAAACAATTCCTGGGAAGAGAGTTTATCCTGTGATTAATGTAACCAGCTCTTAATAGTTGGAGCATTGTGTGCTTATGTTCTAATTAGGGGGATCAGGGATCTTCCCTAGATGAAATCTGGGGAGTACATCCCAACGTTTCTAATTTTGGGTAAAATAGGCATTGAGATACCAATACTCTTGGACATGGTTTTATTACTCAGTTAACTTATACTCAAATGAATTTCTCTAATTACCTCAACCTTGAGAAATTTTAATTTAAAAGTCACAGAGAAAAATGATTAGAAATTTCAAAATTAGAAAAGAAATTGTGGGTCAGGTTTTTAATGAAATTTCAAGTTTACTTTTTTAAAATAAAAAGAATTGTATTTTAAAAATAACACTAAAATGAAATGATTATTAGGGAGAAAGAATTGGAAAATTAAAATCTTACTTCCTTAGCTATCTGTAGTGGATGGTGTATATGCCATAAAAAGTGTCTTATTCTCATATTATTTATTTCCTATGCTGCCTATTAACTTCCCACAAATAAGTTTTCCTTAGAAAATTGTCTTTGGTAAAAGTCAATGTGTGGGTACAAAACTCTGAAAGGCTGTGACAGCCCCAGAGTACCCCTACATGTCTTTTCTGCAATGACATGACACGTTCTTACCTAGTCTCTCTTCCCTTATCCCATGACACATTATGATGACTCCTTTATTGTTAATCTGACCCTGTCAAAGGAAGCCCAGAGAGCTAGTGAAGCTAATTCTGAATATGTGCTTTTAAGGATGGTCAAAAAAAGGGGAGATTTTTTTTAATTACTTGAGTTATTAGACTATGTAAAGAAAATTGACCCTCATCAATTTGGAAGACCATCATTCAATCTACTAAGGACCCAGATGAATAAAGAAGAAAGGATGAATTTTCTTCATGAAGAAAAAGAGTCACCTCCTTCCTTCAGACCACAAAATGCTTGGTTCTTAGATGATGGGGGAGAGTCTTCTGTTTTGTGTTGATTTCATTGGTTAAAGAAAGGAACTGCCTTGGCCCTTTAATAGGACAGAAAATTAGGTAGGCAGAGTAAACAGAACAGAAAACTGGGAGAAAGAAGCTGAGTCAGGCAGTTGCCATGATTCTCCCGCCGGACACAGACATAGGTTAAGATCCTCCCTGGTAAGCCACCAGCTCGTGGTGCTACACAGATCATTAAAAATGGGTTAATCAAAGATGTGAGAATTAGCCAATAAGAGGCTAGAACTAATGGGCCAAGCAGTATTTAAAAGAATACAGTTTCCATGTAATTATTTCAGGTATAAAGCTAGCCGTGTGGGCGGCCTGGTGCCAGGAACGTAGCCTGCCGCTCTTATTACAACACTTAGATCTTCAGCCTTAAGGATTTACACCAGTCATTTTCCATTTCACCCCTACTTTTAGAGCTTGGAAAAGCTAAATATGATTCCCCGAATTTACCAAATTTTCATCCCTAGGAAGTCTAATAATGTCCCCAAACCAAAGCCGTAACAGAAACAGAATAAAACAGGGCCATGATTTAGGTCCAGGCACATGAAATCTAAAATTCATGGTGATCCCTGAACCTTCCTGTCCTCAGAAGATGCTCCTTCAGTGCTGTAAATGTCAGATTCTCATGGAAAAAAATAGTAGCTGTCCTCCTCAGACTCCACTCTGCTTCCTTCTCTGGCTTCTTAACCAAAAGTTAAATGAAAGTCACAACATAAACTGGCCAAGGAAGTACTTTATCCATTGAGGAAGTAAAGCAACAGTAGGACTTGAAGGACCCAGAAAAATATGTAGCTGTGGAAGCCACGAGATTGGAGCTAGATTCTCATGGAGCATAAAGACACCCATTTATTTTTTCATTTTATTGAAAATCTATTTTTCTGTCACATAATATATCCTGATCATAGTTCCCTTTCTACTTCTACCAGTTTGTCCTGACCTCCTCTCCCATCCACATCCACCAACTTACTATCTCTTATTAGAAAACAAACAGGTTTCTAAGGGGTAATCATAAAATAAAAGCTAACACATCAGAGTAGGACAAAACAGACAGATGGAAGAGAAGGCACAAGAAGCAGATACAGACACAGAGACTCACTCATCAACACACTCAGGAATCCTCTAAAAAATACTAAACTGGAAGCCATAGTACATATACAAAAGACCTGTAGGGTAAATGAGAGGAAAAATTTAAGTGTGTATATATATTATGATAAATATTAATTATCATATATCATATACATATATGATAATTAATAAGTATAAATATGATAACTCATATTTATATTTATACTTATTATACATATTTAAATAAAAAAACAAGATGAAAAATTTAAAAGCCCTGAGACAACATTATGATACAAGCAACTGGCAAAAATGCCCTTGAGTTCATTTTCTGTTGGCCATCTTCTGTTGGGTATGCAGCCTCTTGTTAACTAAATTGTTTCACTAGTGAAACTCCATTGGAGGAAACTGAATTTTCACTTGTGACTGGTTGTCAGTAACTTCTGTGTTAGAGATTGGAGTGTTTGCCCATTTCTTCCAAACCCCATCAGGGACAGATGCCTGCAGGCCCTGTGCATGCTTCCCTTGTCTCTGTGAAGTCTCATGTGCACAGTTCCTGCTGTGTTCAGAAAACCTTGTGTCTTTGCTGTCTTTAATGCCTACTGGCTCTTACACTCTTTCGACCTCCTCTTCTACAGGGTTCCCTGAATCCTGAGAGGAGGGATTTGTTGGAAACATTCTATTTATGGCTGAATGTTCCAAGGTCTTTCGCTCATTGCATACTGTCTAACTGTGAACTGATGGAGGAAGGTCATTGGTTAATTAATAAAGAAACTGCTTGGCCCTCATAGGTTAGAACATAGGTGGGTGGAGTAAACAGAACAGAATGCTGGGAGGAAGAGGAAGTAAGGTAAGACGCCTCAGACAGATGCCATGCAGCTGCTCCCCAGGGAAGACACGATGAAGCAAGCTGCCAGTTCAGACATGCTGAATCTTTCCTGGTAAGACTGGTGCTACAAAGACTATTAGAGATGGGTTGATCGGGATATGAGAATTAGCCAGTAAGGGCTAGAGCTAATGGGCCAAGCAGTGTTTAAAAGAATACAGTTTGTGTGTTGTTATTTTGGGGCATAAGCTAGCCAGGCGGCCGGGAGCTGGGTGGCAGAAATGCGCCCGCAGCTCCCTACAACAGTGAACCTCTTTAAATTGTTCAAATTGTTCCCATTTGCTGCAGGAGGAGGGTTCTCTGTTGATGGCTGGGCAAAGCACTGATCCGTTAGTATAGCAGAATGTCATTAGAAATCATTTTATTGCTATGGTCTCTTAATAGAACAGTAAGATTGTGTTTGCACCTAGGTCTCTGGACTATTTTTAGTCACAGGTTTTGGTCACTCGAGCAGTGTGGGGTAGGGGTTCCATCTCACGGAGTGGGTCTTGAGTCACATCGGATATTTGCTGGTTACTCCTACAACCCTTGTGCCACCATTGTTCTAGAATATCTTGCAGGCAGGACACCATCCATTTAAGTGGGAATTTGTTGGTATGAAAACATTATCCAATATCCAGAATTTAACGTTCTTTCAAGAACTTTGATTGAGATAGGTGTTAGAAGAACAAAATATCTACTATTCACACTAAGGTAGAAATGCTAGGGCCAACATGGGAAATGTAAGCCAAAAAAAATCTGAAAAATGGGAGTATCAGAGTAAGGAGAATACAGTGTGCTGAAGAAGACACCCATGAACTATATCCCAGTGGGAGGATTGGTCAATACGATGAAGGGTGTGCTAATGCAATGCACAAAAATCCTTGAGAAGCTTAGTGATGAGTATTCTATGAAGGTCAGGATGGATGAGAGGGGGTGCAGTCATAGAACATCCCTCAGTAGCATCATTAGGGATACTGCTGAATAGAAATAATGGAGACCAGGTGGTGATGGTGGTGCTGGTGCTGGTGCTGAGCTAGCAGAAGGAAGTCAAAGACTATTACCATCAAGAGGGGATAATTACAGGAGCTACACAGTTTGTTCAAATAACATAGTATTCTAAGAGAAAGTATTAGATAGGTAAAAACTACATTTTCTAATTTAAACAACAAAAATAAATCATAAATCAAGAAGTTAAGATCAGCTTCCAGTCTCCTCAAAAGTTTAGTTTATAGACCTGACCTTGTCTTCAGACCAAAATTCAAATGAATTTAAGCGGTCCTGTTTTCCCATGAAACATAAATTTAGAATGTCATAACCTATATTTATAGGTCCAGTAAGTACCTAGTGGTCATTGTTCCTGTCTCCAGATATCCAGCTGGTCTTGATCTCCAGGTGTGTAATTGAACAGATACACTGGGTGCTCTAAAACCTCTGCTTTTGTTTGCTGGCACGAATCTCACACTTCCTTCTCCTACCCTGAGTTAGTCAGAATTTTGTCTCATGACAAGATAACTGAAGAACAACTTATAAGAGGAAAGATTCATCTTGAATCAAGGAGTTCAATCGATAGTTGCTTGGTCCAATACATGGGAACAACACTATGGTTATAAGATAATGTAGTAAAGGAAACTATTAAACTCAGGGCATATGGGAAGCAGAGAGCAAGAAAGGAACTGGGGACCAAGAATAGCTTTCACGAGCATGTCCCCAGTAGTTACCTTCTTAAACTAGTCCCTTCCACCTAAAGTCTCTCACAATTAGGACCAAGAATTCAACACATGAGCCTATGTAGAAACTCTTCATATCTAAGACATCATAGAACCCAAAATAATATTTTATTTTGCTGGTCATGAGAGAGATTAATGCCAGACTTCCTATAGATCTAAATAAAGTAGAGGTGAGTCACCATATCATCTTGTTTGAATTTGTCATATCCTTGCTAAAGTCTACCAAGTCTGAACAAATATTTAAATACCATAAACGTAGCCAGTTGCAGATGCTTGTGGCAGATGTGCCATGTTGAGCAAAGATAAATAAAGCTATTTTAATTTATTTTCCTGTTGCTGTGATTTAAAAAAATCCAGAATGCCAGATGGTGGTGGCACATAACTTTAATCCCAGCACTTGGGAGGCAGAAGCAGGTGAATCTCTGTGAGTCTGAAGCCAGACTGATCTACCAAGATAGATCCTGGACAGCCAGGGTGGTTACACAGAGAAACCCTGTCTTGAAAAATGAAAAATACAAAACTGACTAAAGAAACTTAAAGGAGAAATTATTTACTTGTACTGACAGTTAAAGGTGACAGTCCATCGTACAAGGAGCATCAGTTTGGCAGGAAGGTAAAGCTGTTAGTTACATGACATTTACAAGTAGAAAGCTGAGAGTAATGGAAGCACACTGGCTCTCACCTAGCTTTTCCAACTTTTTTTAAATTTAACATAATTTCTTTATTGATTCTTTGGGAATTTCATATCATGGACCCCAATTCCACTCACCTCCCAGTCCCCCATATCTACCCCATGTCCCTGCAGTACCCCTGAAATGAAAATTAAAAAATAATTCAAACCAAACCGAAGCAAGCAAAAAGAGAAACCTCTTCACTCTGCCATCTTCCCCACCTCTCCAACACGTCCTCCTTCATCCTTCCGCTATGTGTCACACAGTGGACCCTTTCGTCTCATCAGCTTTCCTTGCAAATGTTCATTGCAACGAGTCATTGGTCTGGTTCCTGGCCTTTGGTTTCTGGTACTCCATCCTCACTGGATCCTCACTGAAACTCCTCTCGGATATCCTGCCATTGCCCAGAGTCATAGAGATACTGCAGGTATCTTTCCACAGGAACAAGCCCTTCATGAACTCCAACAGTCTATGATCATAGATGGGGTAGATGTTAAGGTGGGACAATCCAAGGGCCAGCTTTGGCCTCATGTGGTAGCAGAGCTGGTCAGCCCAGTCCCCCCCTCAGGCAACGAGCAGAGCCAGCTCTCCTATGCCCATACCCTCAGGGTGGGTTCTCCCTCGCCCTTGATGTGAGGTGGGGCCTTGTCTCAGGAGTACAGGGGCCAGCTCTCTTCAGTGTCCAGTGTGGGGCAGGGCAGCTTTCTCAGGGTGAGGAAAGGTGAGACTGGCTTATTATACCTTCTGATTTCAGTACTCATGGTTTCTATGGTAACACAGTCCATAGACCCCAGCTACCACTGGTCCGTAGACTTAGACATCGCCCTTAGCAGAAGCTTGGCATCATGGCTCTGGGTGGTACCACAGGCTACTCAGATCAGGATGGCTCTGCAACACACAACCCCTCACCCCCAGAAACGAACAAGGCCACAAGTTGTGACCCAAACCCTGGCTTAGTATGACTTTTGGTGACAACATAGACCTTGATCTTTTCAACACAGACTCTGGCTGTGGTAAGACCACAGACCCAGATATGATCCTCAGCAGTAGCTGGGTCTGGATGTCACCATTACCCCAGGTGGCAGTGCAGGCCTCTCAGATCAGCACAGCCCCAGTGATAGTGGTAGTGTGGCCCTCAGACACTAACATGGCCCCAGGTCACGTAATTAAAGTTGCATGGACTTATGTGGGTTTTCAATTCCATTCCATTGTCTACTGTAGCTCTTTTTATGCCAGTATCGTGATGTTTTGATAACTATTGCTCTGTATTATAAACCGTAGTCAGGGATGGTGCTACCTCCAGCAGAGTTTTTATTGCTTATTTGTTTGATAATTAATAAGTTTAGATCCCTACTTAATATCCCTATTTGTTCCTTGGTGAAGCTAAAAATTATTAGCTCCTGAGCAAGTGTTCATAGCTTCCCACATTCAAACCACTTATTTTATCTGAAAAGTAAAAGCTTACTAGTATTTAGCCTCTGTTAGCTTTTTTTTTCTGTGTGAAGCTGGATGGGTTCTCCAATATGAAATATGTTTTCCAGATTAAAAGTTGGTAGTCATATGTCTACATGATCTTTTTGGTTAGTACGAAAATCTTCTTTCTGTTATCTAAGCTTGAGAACTAACCCATTAGTCAGCTTTTCCACAGTACTTGGTGTTACCACATTAAAATGCAAATGAGATGTCCCAATGTTTTGCTTCAAACATTAATGGTTTGCTATTGTCTCCAACAAAGATTGAAAAGTCTGAACAGGCCGGGCCAGTCTTTACAACCTCTCTCTCGTGTGCTGTCTCTGCTTCATCATCTGCCCCACATTCTCTTCATTTCATTTATGTCCTCTGCTATTGCAGAGCGCAGCCATTCATCCCTTCCCTTCGCAGCTTGGAGATCTAGGGATGCTTTTACTCTGTTGACTTCAAATTGATGGCCTTTTTTCTCATCAGGACAGCTCCTATACATCTTTCAAAGCCAATAATGAGTGTTATTTTTATAAAATGCTGCCCCACTCAAGAGAAGAAATGTGCACACTTCCCTCTGTACTTCCATGAAGCCTTACTCTTTCCTTTATCTTGTAGTCCTTACAGTGTCGCACTTTCACAGCCATACAGTTTTTATTGGATGGTTTTACAACATAGTACTCGTGTGTATGTGTGTGTATATTCATGTGTGTGTTTGTGTGTGTGTGTGTTCATGTACACGTATGTGTATGTGCTTATATGGAGACTAGAGTTCAACTTTGAGTATGATTCTTCTTCTTTTTGTTTTTACATAATTCTTTGGGAATTTCACATCATGTACCCAGTCCTGCTACCTCCTAGTCTGTCCATATCCTCCCCTCCTCCTGCAGAATCCCACCCAAAAGAGTGCCCCCCAATAAATTAAAAGCAAAACAAAACAAAAATAACAGGAAAACACCTGGCTGCTCCATGAATAACATCTTCATTCATCCTAGTAGTAGTGAGTGCTGTGGTGTGCCACACAGTACTCCTTTTGGCCAAGCAGCCTCACCCACAAAATGCCTATTGCAATGGTCATTGGTCTGGTTCAAGGCTTCTGGCACAAAATGGGTATCCTGCTGTCGCCCAGAGTCATGGAGATCCTACGGTTTTTGTTCCATGAGACCAATCCCTTCACATGCTCTAGCAGGTAATAGATGGGGTAGATGTTAGCGTGGGTCAACCCAAGGTCCCGGATGTAGGTGGGTCTGGGTGGTAGCTGAGCTGGTCAATCTGAGTCACTGGAACCACTCAGGTGAGGGGCAGACCCAATTCTCTTAGACCCATGCCTTTGGGCCAGTTCTCCCACACCCATGGTGAGGAGCTGGACCATCTCTCCTGAGTGTGGGGGCCAGCTCTCCCCATGAGGGGCAAGACCAGTTTTCCTGCTGCATTATCCAGAGAGGGGCATGGCCAATTATCCCAGGCCAGTGAGCAACAAGGCTGGCTAAGCATGGCCCTCAAATATCATCATGCATGGCTCCTATGACTTGTGGCACTATGGGCCATGGACATCATCACAGATGCCACCTGCAGCCGGACCACAAACCCAGACATGGCTCTTGGCAGCAACTCAAGCCCAGATGTCCCCGTAACCCCTGGCAGCACAGGCCACACATATCAGTATGACTCTAGTAGCACCAAATCCTCTGACACTAACATGCTCTCAGATGACTATTCAGATTAAGTGTCATTCCTTGGGCGTTATCCACCTTTGTTTTTGAGACAATGTTCCTTACTGGCCTGGACCTCATCAAGTACACTAGGCTGGCTAGTCAGAGGATCTTCCTGTTTCTGGCTTCCTAGTGCTGGGATTACAGGCACTTGTCAAGAACACAAAAATACATGCATGTACACATGCACACATATACACACAAAGACACCACATACCTTGTTTGTTAGGTTATTAGATGTTACTCAGGTATTCATATTATACTGCAGTTTACTGACTGAGTTTTTCCTCTGGTCCGCTACAGTATACATGAAGTAGGCAGTCACCCATGAATAATATTTTGAGACCCCTGAAGCAATATCACTGCGAAATTTTAGAGAAGTGTGTGATTTTGAGAGATGGCTACAAAATGGCAGGTCCTGTACTATTACTTGATTGTATGTCTTTGTAATTGAAGAGAATGCTGAATTTGAATGAGTGGGTATAAGGCTTTGCTTTTTCTTATTCACATCTTCTCTGGTAAGAAATCCTCTCACAGAGTACAAGGAATGGAAGCCTACAAGAATACAAATGCAGGTGCTTTTACATCTAAGCACTGAGATTCAACGGTGTAGAGGAGGCTGCGGTGCTTAGAAAGGTGGACAGGGAGTCAGGAGTGTGATGTGTTAATTAAGCCCGGGAAGGAGAACATCTAAGTTCAAAGAAGAGGCCAAGAAAAATTAATATTAAAAGAGTGTGTAGGACCTGATCAGTTGAAGCCTTTGCTTGACTGATTTTTGGCTTTTATGGTGGCCATTAGCCTTATATAGGTTTGGGAGGGGTAAGTTATTTTTTTCCCTTGACTTATCAGACCATCAAGCTTTGGATTTGTAGAGCTTAGAGACAAATCCTACAGCACAAAAGATAACCTTGAGGCCTTTTCTGGTCATAAAAATACTACTCTCATAAAATGATTAAAAGTGATAATATGCAGTCTATAAATTAATCAGGGCAAATGGGGACATAAATTTTAGCAACTTTGTATCATTATGAGTTTGTGTAAAAGATTTTGTTAGAAGAAATAAAGACCTAAAACCACGTGACTTGTGAACTCTGTCTTCAGATAAGGAGATGACGGAACAAATGACTCTTTGTTTAATCACCTGTTCTATTTTTTATGATTTAATATATGGCTCTCTTTTATATGATTGCATTTTAGATTTGATTGATTTTAGTTTTTAATTGTTAAATATGGAATTGATGAGACTTAGCTTTATGGGAATATAATTGGATGCAAATTAGGCTTTGTTCAAATTTAAATTGCAAGTGTATTAAGCAAAAATTCTTTCATTTTTTTCTCCTGCCTCAGTTTCTTCATTTGTATAATTAAAGTGTTGAACTAGATGACCTTGAAGGTTTTTATGAGATAAAAATGATAGCTTTATATAAAATAAATAACTGCATAGTTAATCAAATACTTCATTTTCCAAGAGATTATTTTGACTTCTGGAAGCCTATGAAAAATATCTGAATCTGCAACTATGTGTGTTCATTATCTAGACATCGTTCTTATGTGAATGGGTGCTAAAAATCATTTCATTCCCAACATAGGCGATGATATGCTTTCAGTAGCCACATTTTACACATGAATGACAGTCAACTTCAAACAACCAAAGCAGTTTGCATTATCTACCTTAAATTACTATAAAGCCTTGTCAGATTAAGAACTGCTTCAAATCTTGAGCAGATATGGTATGACAGGGTTATAAGGCCATAAGACCCTGAGACTATGAGTTGTTGTCTACTCCATCAGAATGTTGCAGAATTTTTTCCAATCAGCTCTAGTCAAATCTGGCTGCATTTCAGTCATTTGGTAAACTGGTCAGAACTACATTCTCAACTATGGAATATGTTGCTTCCATAACTTGAAGTGGTATACCGTATGGTGTTGAGAGAGTCATTCCGAATGACGTAACCCAGACCCTGATGAACTAACTCCGCATGTTTTCTCCCATATGTGGGTGCTAGGTTTGACTATTCAGATGATTGGAGTACCTATAGAAGTCATAGAAGTGGAAAGGAATCATAAGGGAATATTTCAATGAAAAGAGGATAGAGCATGGTGTTATGAAGGGGGACATGGGAACAATGGAACAGGAAGTGCTAAATAGGGCAGGGAATTGAGGGCAAAGTAGAGGAAGAGTAAGATGAAAGATTTGCTGAAAAACAACAAATAAAAGCCTACTATTGTAGAATATATATATACACATAAATGGAATTATTCTGTAATGGGGAAGAGCCCCATCCAGACATCATAAGCTATCAAACAAAAAGCTGCTTGGTGCCCTTATAGATTATCTCTTTTAAATTGTTGATCAGTGGAGTCTCATAGGTATCCCAAACATTACAGGCTCTTAGTTACCTATTGCTGAATATACCTACATACTTGAGTCATATGGCATAAAGAAATCAAGGTGGCGCTGAGCCAGAAGCTTCCTCACTATTGGCTAAATTCATTGTACTGGAAATTGCTATGCATGCTACCATGGCAGAAAAAACAATTAACAGTTCTACCCAGCAGTAAATTCTGTGAGCAACAGTAAAGACTGGCCTGGCAAGATATGCCCACTGGTGCTATAATGCCATGGATGTATGGGAGCAATGGACCACTGTCTTGCTGGATTTAAAGCCCATTTCAAAAGCTGTAACTCATAAACTGGTACTGTTAACCATGCCAAAGATTTGTGGCTGGCTAGGTCATAGGCCCTAAGGGAGAACCTAATAGAGGGTAACACAGTTCTCACATTTATACCCATTTCTTAGTTCATCCCCCATTCCAATTAGAGAAGCTTCTTTGTGCAGTAGATGGCAATTGATATGGGACACACAACAGATCAGAATGCAGCGAATAAGAAACTGTCAAGTGCTCATCTCTAAATTGGGCATATATCACAGAAGATGGGAAGGGGAGGCTGCAAAAGTCAGCGATAGTATACACTGCAGTGAGACAATTTGATGGACATGGCAGAGCTGTTGAATACCTAACTCACGGGCGCTGCGTGAAACCAGCACAAGACCAAACCAGTATTGTGGCATGGAATGGGTGGTAACACATGAGCTCCAGCCTAACTGAAGTGTTATTGAGAGCTGATGGCTTCTAGAGAAAGGAGAATCCATTTTCTTTATGGGTGTAGTCTCTGGTAGGTCCACCAAGCTTGAGTGGATGGCCTCCCAACCGTGGGTACATGAACAGCACAATCAGGACTGCATAGTTCTTTTTAAGAGTACAAAAAATTAAAAGGGGTAAGGACTTGGAGGAGGAGTGAGAGGTGAATAAGGTCCAAATACACCGCATGAGGTCCTTAAATAAGCAATAAAGCTATATAAATAATCAAAACACAATAAGTATTATACCTTTGTTAAGATCACTAAAATTAAAAAACTGACAATGCCAAATGAAATATGGAAAATTGGAAATTTCAAACCCTGGGGTGGGGAAAAGAGAGTAACTACAAAGAGGCAGGGGAGAAACTTAAGGACTGATAAATTCTACTGAATACAAATTCTACTTGAAGGGTGTGATATGGAAATAAAGCTATAACGTATGAGCATTCCTGTTTTCAATTTCTTAAAAATTGGCTATTTTTAATTTGTTAAACTAATATGCTAGGATTAAAAGGAAGCATGATATGGAATAAGGAGAATTAAAGAAGTAATATTAAATAGTTTACTGGTCAGAAATTTTAATTTCAATGAGATATGGATTTTTTTAGATCTACGGAAATTAGTCAATGAACTTAAGGCTAATTTTAATGTTTTCTCTTAATGTTGAAATCATAAATAGATTTCCTTGCTTACAATACTTTAATTTTATTCCAATATGTTCACTCTCCAGCTTTTGCTACTTTGAGCAAGTTCTTTGTCTATCTTTTAAAAATCTTTTTATTATTCAAACTTTTTCTTTAGCAACATAAATTGAATAATATCTAACTTGAAAAATCCATAGTTCATTATTATAAATTAATTAAACGACTTTTATAAATTTGGCCACAGATTTACATATATTACATCATGATTTTAGCTATTTAATTAATTAAATGTTAGCTTCCAAATAATGAAATCTGTAATAGTAAAGTTAAGATAGGATAGATAGATGATAGGCAGACAGACAGACTGATAGAAAGATAGACAGATGATAGATTTACAGTTTGGGGATAAGACTAGTTGATAAGGTTTTATTATTGCATTGCTGAGAATATGCAGCATCTCGTCTACTTTTTCAGCTTTCTATGGACAATGCACATGCTAACCATTCACCTTCTCTAATCACGTAAAAAGATGGTCTCTATGGAAGACAATGGTTCAATTCACTGTGCGCTCACAAACAGCACTGACTCCACATCAGACTTTTCCCTCCCATTTTCTCATGACAGAAACTCCAGCCCATGAATACAAGTCTAGGACACAATAAAAAGTAAGTTCAAGGACAACAGTACTGCATTTTCTGGGTTAATAACACTGAATTTGTGAAGCCGTCTTTGCCCGCGTTCTCACCCTGTGGTTCCTGAAAGGCGGGCTTGCGCTCGGCCTGCTCAAACACTGTGGACTTGTTCTCAGGTTACATTTCTCTACTATTTATGTGCGTTTTTGTCACAAAGCCTTTGTCAGATTTGTCCTACACCATTATTTCTCTTCTGAGTCAGGCCCGCCCCCACCCAGGCCTGGGGAGGAACCCCCAAACAGAGGTTGTGAATGTCCCTCCAGGTCCACTTTCTGACCTCATCCCTACACTGTACATGACTGTTTAATTTCCTCTTTAAGACAAATTAATTGTTGCATGCTCTAATGAGACTGCAAAGGCTCCTGCTCCAATCTGGGAGCTGGGAAGAGGTTACCCAGGGGTTGTCCAGATTGATGGTTTCAGGGTTGTTGACCTAAAGATGAACTTTGACTACACTTTGCTCTTGGTGCACTTGGCAGTCTGTTGGAAAGTGGTAATTGTGCACTAGAGACAGTCTAAAACTCCAAGCCAAGACTGTGTTGGGAAGTTTGCATTTGGAACAGAACAGGGGGAACCCTTTGCCACTGTTTTCAAAACCAATAGTATCAGTTGTTTTTCTAAGTGTTTTTCTTCTTTATTGCATGCAACTTACATTCCAGAATAGAAAGCATTAGCCCAAGTAGAAATGGCTTTTTCTTTTCATTTCCTTTCATCTAGGCACTATAAAAGTTAGATTAAGTTGAACCCAATCTAATATAATGCAAGTTATTTAGTGTTCGTGAGTTAAGAATTTCCGGAAATTACAAATATTCCTCGGTTCCTGCAACCTATCCTATGGGCCATGAACTAAACCTATTTTGCTGATTACATAAAATTTAAACCTGGATTACATTGGTACTGAAGACAGCTAAATTGAAAATCGCTAGATTTCAACCTTGGAGTCAAGAGTAAAAGCTGAAGATTTTTCCTAAACTAATTATTCAGCAAGATGCATATGGAAGGACATTTTTTCATTATTGTTGCAGGAGAAAGGACATTCCAAAGTGAAGTCTTTGCCTTAGTGCAGTCCGGCACTTGAACTAGATTCTATGTACTCCATAATAACATAGAAGTGTTCTTACTTAAAACTACTTGAATAAAATACCAGTTTTACTTTATGTAACATGTGTCATATGTTTCTATTAGTCAATTAATTATCACAATATAGTCATGGTGAACCATGAATAGGAAATTGCATCTTTATGTGAGAGATGAGAAGCAGCTTGGACTATTTTAAACAAGCAGCAGGCTGGAGCCTGTTAGTAGGCAAATACTAAAGAAGTTGAGACGGAAGATTCATGAACTTAAAGCCAACTTCCCTAGAGCTGGGTGGGAGCTTGGTAGGTGCTTGTCTTGTAAGCACGAGGACTTAAATTCTATCCTCTAGGACATGTGCAAGAAGAGAGTGGTGTGGAGGTGTGCACTTGTAGTCGCAGTACTGGGGACGCTGAGACAGGAGGACCCTAGCTTTTGGGGCAAACTCTGGGCCAATGAAAGAACCTGTCTCAACAAAATGGATGGTACCTAAAGAGTCACAGCTGAAGTTGTCCTCTGACTTTACACACACATGCACATGCAAATGCACATGTACACACACACACACAGAGAGAGAGAGAGAGAACAAGAAATCAACATCTCTTACTTTCTTGACACCCTTCATTTGTTCTTCATTCCTTCGTCATTTCTCAAAGTATAGGATTGCCTCTTAACCCAATCCGCCTCATGGTAATACGTACTGCAAATGATCATGGCGCCACCTTCACATGTTCCTTGACAAGGAGAGAGGAAGATAGTTCACAATTAGCTTCGATTTGACCACAACCATGCTAAAACTACACGTCATTATAAAATTTTGGCACATTCTTTTTCAAATCTATTCCTTTAGAACTTCATATGTGTACAGAATAAAAGATGACCATGTCTTGCTTCCACTGACTCTCTTGGGTCACCTGAGGAAGTCCCTCCCACCTTCATGCCATTTTCTTTTTTATTAATCCAGTAAATCCAAATTTGTCCTGGCCTTCTCTTGGAGCATTATCAAGCTGCCAGTGGGCATGCTTCAAAATAGAATGTATTTCCTCCCTCTAGCAGCTAACAGCTGCCAGTAACTCCTCAGTTAGGGGCCAGGGCCTTGTGAGCTTCATCCCTAATGCTGGCAGAATTTTCTCTGCTTGTTCTTGTGAATGTCTAATGCAGGTACCACAGTTGCTATGCATGCATCGGTACAATAATAATGTCATATCTAGGACACAGCATTTTAAAGTACTCCTTTCCGTCCACCAGCCTTTACATTCTTTCCACCTACTCTTCCACGATGTTCACCGCATTCTTGGAAACAGGTCAACGTGGATGTGATAGACTCTGGATTTTTCTGGGCTCCACAGAGAAAAGCAGAATGCTTCATCTTCTCAAGCCTCATTTGAACTGGGACATTTTAAGGGATGCCCTTGGAGGGCATAGATTATAGAAAATGTCACAGCTGATTGCCTTGAAAATATCATCTTCCCTAAGGTTAAGGTCAGTCTTCCGAAAGACAAAATGGATTGAAATTGCTGAGTCAGTTTCCATCATACTTGTCTTTTGGGGGGAATTTTTTTAATGTCAACTTGTACTTGTTGACTGCCAGAGTTTGGCAGAGACGGCATCTCTCTATACTACATGCCACTAGCACATGCTCATTGATGGAACCAATCCATAGAACAAAATATTCCTATGTGAAGTTTATCATCTCTTGTAATTAGATTATCTTTGGCAAGACAGAATTGAGGAAGGCCTGCTAATAAAAACTTCAGTCTTCTATCTGTTCTTTACTTCCTTTGACTTGTTCATTGAAACTCTAGGGCTCAGATTGGAAATGTAATCTATGGTCTGGAATAAAGTAACAGTCCGGGAGGCAGAATCCCAGTGGCAGCATTTCTGAAGCACTTCTTTCATCTGAAAGAGCAACTGAGATAATAATCCATAACATATTGGCTCAATCTCCTTAGTGATACTAGAAGCAACAGGGGAAGCTAGAGTGAGAAGAGCAGACGCCAGTTCTCTGATGAGCAGAGACATTCTGAGTCAATGTTAGAAATGAGGGTAGCAAAATGAACTGGAAAAAATAACCTTTTTGAATTGGAGAGGGTTTGTGTCTGCTAAATAGAAATAGGATGTCTATTGCAATTGTGTGTGAGGTGTCACCAGCTTTTCCAGGGTCATTTCGAATCTCTCTGAGTGGTGCTAACCAGGCTCAGAGGCTAGAAATTGAGACAGCTGTGATCATGTGTTTATCAAGAGTTTAGGATGCTGTGGGGAATGGGGATGTGATGGTCTGTTCTCTGCTGTTCCTTTTGCTCATAGACTTGCTTCTTTGTCCTTTCTCTGTAGGACTTTATTCCAGTGATGTTATTCTCATGAATTTATTTTTAAGTAACTGATTTCTTTTGGTAGAAATAAAAAGATTCATTCCACCACACCTGAAGAAAGTGATGTAGGCTTAAAGAAAGGGGAAGTTGATAGTTGGGTGCCATTGATTATTCCAACTTGAACCTCATGTCAAGACTCAGAGCCAGTGAGATGGATCTGTGGGTAAGTTCACCTGCCTGCAACCAAGCCTGAAGACCTGAGTTCAAACCTCAGGACACATATGGTAAAATAAGAGAATCAACTTCAAGCAAATAATTTGTAGACTACCATGTGCATACTCTAGAATGTCTATGTGTACTCATACAACCCAAATATGCATATGCACCCAAAATATAAATAACTATAATTGAAAAAAAAAAACAGCCATCTGCATTCTCACATTTTCCATAGTGTTGTAGGTTCTCTGAAACTATCCCTAATGACCACAGGGATGCTCCTTTTCTTTTAAAACTCTTTAGGGAGCAGAGCCACTGATAAGGTTTAAACTACAGCACAACCAAAACACATAAGGCAAAAGAGAATTTCATTTTCCTTAGTGACCAGTGTCCCTGAGCACAGACCAACAGCTGACCAGGTCAGCCTGCCTGGAGTTAATTTTTTCATCACAGAAGATTCTAGTAAAGTAGTTCTATACTGTCATGTCTCCCTGTATTTTCAGTTTATTCATGCTAAAGTAGAAAAAAAGCTTTGAAAGTCTCAGTATGATGATTATGAGAGTGAAAATATTTACTTCACAAAGCATGTTTTAGAATTGTTATGTTCAGTAATTAATTTGGAGTCAGATTATATACATAATGGAAACATTTGAAAAGTGAGGAAGTTCCTTCCCTAAAACATATTAGTTCATTAATCACGAAGAGAGGGAATCTAACAGGCACAAAGAGACTGGTTTGTCTAGCATATGTGTACATACTCATCTAAAAGTAAAACTAAATATCAAACTTCAAATTTTTATTAATCTTTGTTTCCTCAATAAAAATGTAAAAGCTTTTCTTCAAAACATTGTTGCATTTTAGTTCTTTTCCTTTTATTGAGAATAGATGAGTTTCCAATACAATATATCCTGATTTTAGTTTCCCCTCCCTCCACTCCGTTCAGTTCTTCCCCACCTCCCCTTCCCTCTGGATCCACTCTCTTTCTGATTCTCATTAGAAAAGAACAGTCCTCCAAGAGATAACAACCAAACATTATAAAATAAAATATGATAAGATGAAGCAAAAACATTCATATCAAAGTTGGATAAAGCGCCCAACAGGAGGAAAAAAGTTCCAAGAGAAGGCATGGGAGTCAGAAGTCCTCTTGTTCTCAGGGGTCCAATAAAAATATATAAGTTAATAGTTGTAATATATACACAAAGGAACTGGCGCAGAGCCGTGTAAGCCTTGTGCTTGCTGCTTCAGTCTCTGCAAGCTCATGTACTCCTTGCTTAGTTGATCTAGAGGACCTTGTTCTCCTGACATTCTCCATCCCCTCTGGCTCTTACAGACTTTCCACCTCCCCTTACACAGGGTTTCCTGAGCTCTGAGGAAAGGAATTTGATGAAGATCATCAATTTAGACTTTCTCTTTACATAATACCTGGCATCTGTTCCCATCTGCTGCCGAAGGAAGGCTCTCTGACGATGACTGGATAAGGTACTGATCTATGAGTGTAGCACTTCTAAGGGGTTGTGATGACTGTTAGATATCCAAGGATCCATGAGTCTCTGTGTTATCTTATTCATTCCACTTTCAATGCTGAATACCTTGGATTTTTTTTTTTTTTTGCTCTTCCTGTTTATACGAGACAGCTTTCCTTTATATTATTTCCAGGACTGCAGAGGTGTGAAGTAAACATAAGACAATCACGTGCAAGCTATTCGTTAGAATTATGAAAAAAAAAAACAGAACTACTCAAGCAAAATTAATAAGAAGGGATGTAACAGGCCCACCTTCTTATGATTCATATGAAAGTCGGATAATATCAATTAGCATTTATCAAATAAGAACAGGCAGGTGAGGATGACAGCATCTTACTTATCTTGCAGGAATATGAGATGATGAATGACTGGTTCATGAAATATCTTAAGTCAGCATTTCTTGAGCACTCACGGTATGTGCTTAAGCAACCCCAAACACCTAGACAAGTAGAAGAGCCACAGCTGAGTAGATTCAGGCCCAAGTCACCACGTCAGAGTCCTAACCTTGTAACCATTCATGCCTTAGAGACAAACATTTTTAAAAAGTTAACCTGGAGTCTATTCAGTTTATATTCAATACAAAGACTGTTTTCTTTGTAGATATACTATTTTTTTCCTGGGCTCTCTGCAGCTAACTCCCCACTTTCGAGATGGCTGTCATTTCAAAAGGAGAAAATGACTCAAAGCTAAGATAAGGGACCCTACTAGGCCAGCATTTTGCCTACTATGTTAAACTGTCTTTTGTAGTACCAAAGTGATAGAAATACTGTGCATCTGTAAGTTAAAAATGGTAATATCATTGCGGCTGCTCATCAGATCTACTGCGTATCCATTTTCAAGGTTATCATGAACTTAAAAAACACCTACATAGAAAGTAGCAGATTTAATTCTGGAAGACACAACTTTCCTTCCCATGCCTCAGCTTCCTTGCTGACAAATAAGGCTTCCTCCAGGGAAATTGCAATGTCTTTGACCTCATAGGTTCTTGCTGTAGAAACTCCCTCAGCCAATAGCCTTTAAGATAGCTGCCGAATTGGGGCATGGTCTCATGTACTATAAATGCAGAAGAAAAATGTGCAGGCCTCTTGACTGCTGGATTCAGTTCTAGTTCCCAGTGCATGCAGAGGACTGTGGATCAGTACTATTTCTGTGAGTTTATCCCCTAATAAATAAACTTTTGTTATACTCTGTTCTGGACTATTTTGGAACTCTTTGTATACCAACACTTCCTAGCATCCCCTTGTCTGAAGCCACTAAGTAAATTCAGGTTGTGTTAATTTCATTTGAATATTGGGTATGTCAGTATGAGAATAGAGTTATGACTAGGAATGAAGTGTTAAAAGCAAATCTGAGAGTAGTTTAGGTTATGCTCATAACTCTGAATACTTTGTAGTTCTTAGCTTTTCATTGCAATATGAAATTATCTACATTAAATGGTAACAAATTTGGTTTGTATGAGATTATTTAATCCAGATACAGCTGGAATTTTTTTTTTTGAGTCCTTAAATGCATACACGTAAAGGAGTCACAGCTTTCCAAGAAGGCTGTACTTCTCTATACTGGTAACAGCACTGCACAGGAGCACACTGGGTGCAGAGACTGCCTCATTGGCACTGAATTTCGCCTCTAGCAGAAGTGACTGAGAGTGTACTCAAGTATATCATGATGCGTATGAATAAAATCTACAAGTGAAGTATACTGGCAGATAGCAAAGTAAAATATCCAGGAGACAAAGATGCATGTGCCTACAACAGAGGCATATGAAAATTTGGTAATTAAATGTAATACAAGCCAATTTTAGGCAGAGATTGTGAGGGCTTTGAGGGAACTTGGTGGGAAAGGAGCAATCAAAGAGAAACCAGGAGGACATATGTTCTCCTTTTCAGAAAAAAAAAAAATGGGTTTAATGAAAATACAACTGATTTAATGTTACAGGACGTGTATCTTTTTGATGATTGGTGATTTGTATGGAAGAATTCAGTGAACATTTAACTCTACTTCCAAAAACTCTATAGAGTACAAAATATGAAATATCAAAATGCAATTTGATTTAAAGTGTTTCTCCATAGGTGTGCAATTATACTGCCCAACAGTATGTAAGTGTACTTAATTGATCAAATTAAATTAATGAAATTCTGAAAAAAGAGAATAGTGGTTAGAATCAGGAGAACTGTATTCAAATTTATTATGTCCTTTTAAATAACAACATTTTTTAAAGATATGATCTTTCCTTATAACCCTGGCTGACCTGAAACTCACCATGTAGAGATCAGTCTGGTTTCAAACTGACTGAAATCCATCTGTTTTTACTTCCTGAGTGCTGGGATTAAAGGCATGTGCCATCACACCTGTTCTAATAAAAGCATTTTAGCTGAACTACCACAAATACAAAGTTGAGAAATTCTTGTCTTAATATGATTTAAATGTAATAATCAGCAGTAAGATGTTGCAACTTTATAAATGAAAGGGTCAAGAAAAAATTAAATACTTAGTACAAATATAATTAAGCTAAATTATTTTATAATAATCTTATAGAGCCACTGTAATAAAGAACCATGTTCTTTGCCATTTAAGCAGCACAAATGTATTCTCTCATAGTTTGCAGCCTCAAAATCCAGGATCAAGGCCTTGGCAAGGTGGAGGGGGAAATGTTTCTACTAACTTCTCATGCTTTCCTGGTAATCTTAGCATCCTTTGGCTTCCAAGGTCCTCCCATTCGACTTCCATCATCACATGACATTGTGTTACGTGAATTCTCATCTCCCAAGTTTGCCAGTTTTGGAAAGACAGAAGCCATATTGGGTTACAAGCTCTTCTAATATATGATGTTCCAAGCCAGACTGGGCTATATGAGATCTTGCCTCCAACAAACAAAACAAAGAAAACAAGAAGGAAGGTGGGGAGGGAAAGACGGAATCAATAGAAGTCATGTTCATCCCCGGATTTTAACTGGAACACCTCTATAAATGTTGTGCTTCCCAAACAAGGTCACATTGTAAGATACTAGGAGTGAGAATTATAACGTATGAATTTTGGGTCGTGAATAAACAAAACTGCTGAGAACTACAAAACTTTGGCCACAGAAATCTATACGCACAGAGAGGCATACTGTGTTCACAGCCTGGATAACTCGGCATGAACATGACTACTCCCGCAGTTAACATGCTAACAGAAGGTTAAGTGTGTGAGATATAAGGGCTATATCAAGCAACAAAATAACCAGAATAGTCAAAATAATGTTGTAAAAAGAGAATAAATTAAAAATAATTGCAAGCCCAATGCTAAGTTACAAGAAAACTGTAATAATAACTATAGATTAGTGATAGGATAGATATTTCGATAAATGAAGCAGAGTAGAGAATACAGAAATCAGCCGACACAAAGTTCTGACAACTGAATTCTGATTTTTAAAAATGTAAAGAGAATATCGGGAGCAATGAACAATATTTTCAATAATTAGCATTGTAATAATTGAATACCCATATCCCAAAAATGTATCCCACCCTAAATAATACACTTTCTATAAAAATTATTCAAAATGAATCACAGATCTAAATATCAAATCCAATATTATAAAACATTTAGAAGAAACTTTTATGACCTTACATTAGTAAAAGACTTCTTAGATATGACACCAGAGGCTCTATTCATGAAAGATAAAAATAAAAATGAAATAGACTTTACCAGAATTTAAAATGATTACTCTAAAAATAGCCAACAAAAAGAAAAGACAAGTTCCAGGCAGTGACAAAGTCACATATCTGAAAAGAACTTGTATCCAGAATGAGTGACATTTTCTGAAAACTGAAACATGGTTTTAAAATATTTTTTTACATCCCATGTTCCTCTTTTTGGGTCTGGCTTACCTCACTCAGGATAGTGTTTTCAATTTCCGTCCATTTGTATGCAAAATTCAAGAAGTCATTGTTTTTTACTGCTGAGTAGTACTCTAATATGTATATATTCCATACTTTCTTCATCCATTCTTCCATTGAAGGACATCTAGGTTGTTTCCAGGTTCTGGCAATTACAAACAATGCTGCTATGAACATGGGATGTACTCACTCATATTTGGTTTCTAGCCATAAATAAAGGACATTGAGACTATAATTCGTGACTCTAGAGAAGCTAAATAAGAAGGTGAACCCAAAGAAAAACATATAAGCATCCCCCTGAATATTAACCTTCATCAGGCGATGAAAGAAGACAGAGACAGAGACCAACATTGGAGCACTGGACTGAAGTCTCACGATCCAAAGGAGGAGCAGAAGGAGAGTGAGCACGAGCAAGGAACTCAGGACGGCGAGGGGTGCACCCACACACTGAGGCAATGGGGATGATCTATCGGGAACTCACCAAGGCCAGCTGGCCGGGGACTGAAAAAGCATGGGACAAAACCGGTCTCGCTGAACATAATGGACAATGAGGACTACTGAGAACTGAAGAACAATGGCAATGGGTTCTTGATCCTATTGCATGTAATGGCTTTGTGGGAGCCCAGGTAGTTTGGATGCTCACCTTAATAGACCTGGATGGAGGTGGGTGGTCCTTGGACCTCCCACAGGGCAGAGAAACCTGCTTGCTCTTTGGGCTGAGGAGGAAGGAAGACTTGATTGGGGGAGGGGGAGGGAATGGGAGGTGGTGGCGGAGAAGAGGCAGAAATCTTTAATAATTAAATTAATTAATTAATAAAAAAAATAAAAAAAAAGAAAAAAAAACTACAAAAAAAAATATTTTTTTAGTTCTTTAAGAACCCTGTATAATGTATTTTGGTCACTTTTGTCCCAGTTTTCCCTGCAAATGTCCCAGGTTCATCCACACCTCCTTTCCCCTCAAAGTTTCACATCCTCTTTTTTTTTTCTTTTTAACAACTGATTGACTCCAATTTGTGCTGCACTCATACTCCTAAGTATGGACATGCTACAATTCTCCATGGTCTTCTGGCTTCCTCCTGCAGTTAAGCAGTCTGTTCAGTTGGAAATTTCTATGGTTGATCCTTCTCCTCTCGCTTTAAAATTCTTGCTTGATAGGTGGTGTTTTACAGAGCTAACTGTGCGTGAGGGCATTTTCACTCTTCACCTTCCAGACCCGCTGTGACACTGAAAACACACCCCATTATTTCCGTTCCTTCTGGAAGTACTATTAGTCAGAGATTGCATCTTCTCATTCTATTCCTACTAATTTTTTTAAAAAATATTACTTTCAGTTATGTTAGTTTCATGGCTGCTCTCTGGGTTCATTTCCTCAGACCTGTCATATAATCCATCAGTTATCTTTAACTATGTATAATCTATTATTTAAGATTTTTAACAAGTTTTTTTTTATTTCAGTTACTTTCTGATTTCTACAAAATGTATTTTATTATCTTTCAAATGCGTCTGATCTTTTAATTATGATTTTCCCTTCATTCTTTCTGTTTTATGCTTTGCTGCTCAGGAACATATTATCTAGTGTCTAGCTATTCTAGATAAATTCTGAAGATGCACCCACAGCCCGTTGTTTGTTTGTTTCTCTCTTTGGGTGAATTTAGGGTGGTATAGAGATGTGAAGGAAAATATCCCCCATAGGCTCCAGTATTTGAACTTTGTCCCCAATTGGTGGTCTTGTGTGGGGAGGTTTAAGAGACATGTGAAAGGCTCTAGCAGGTCCAAGCATGACAAACACTGCACCCCTGCTTTTGTCGTTCATCTTCCTAAACCGTTAGATTAGTCCTAAAGCTAGCCACCAAGGTCTGTTCCCTTATTTGGCCACTTTGCTATGCCTGACTCATTTCTGAGACTGATTAGCAAGGTACAATTATCAAAACATAGAGGTCCAAAAATAAAAACTCTTTATTTTGATTAATCTAATTAAAATACAAAATCAGAATTTACCAACTCATCCTAGCTTATTCTAACACAGGCCTCCCCCTTTATTCTATTAAAAATTACATGTGCTACTTAAATTCTGTGGGTACAGATTCAGCCACCTTGTCTCTTCACCTTGCTGAATAAAGAATCTCTTTGCATTTGGTTAGTGCTTGGAAATTGGGATTTGAGTGTGGTCTGTCCCTAATCCGGGGTCAAGAGGAGAGCACCCCACAGTTCCAAGGTCCCTTCAATATGGCCTTGCTGCAAGAAGTTTGTTGCTAAAGGCAGACTCTAAGAGTTTAAAGATTTGAGCCTCTTCTAGTTTGTTCTTTCTGCTTCTTGGGTTTTGATCAAGATGTGAGTTCCTGTTGTGTTGTACTCTTGCCACCTTGGAACTGTAAGTCCAAATTCATTCTTTCTTCTATAAATTGCCTTCATTGTGGTATTTTTATCACAGCAATAGAAAAGTAAGTAATGCAATTTGTTACTTTTATTTGTATCATGAGTTTCTCTTTCAATACTTTCTGCTTAGGAATTTTATTTGTATCCTGAGTTTCTCTATCAAAACTTTCTGCTTAGGAATTCCAGGGCAGTATATGCAATATTGTTTAAGCGAAGTTTCTTTTTTTCTGTTAGGTGTCGCTTGAAGCAGTATAACTACGTACTTAGTAATTTCCCATTTGTGGAGTTAGCTTTCATACTTTCCTGAACCACCGGTCACAGTTATACACGTTGAGGGAAGCTTTTTTTTTTTCAATTCTAATTAGAATCAAAGCCAAACAAGAGAAAATGACTAATCTGTATTTATTCCTGCTTTCGCCATCAAGAACATTAACATTATATGAAGATAGCGCTTCCAATATACCTCCCTACAGATGTCCGCATCATCAATGGCTGCCTTCATTTGAGCACTGGAAACTGAGCCCTTAGGTTATCATGACATGGGGTCAACTAATCAGTTTGTCGCCTGTCCTTATACCCAGGACTGAACTCACTGCACATATCTGCAGACTGCTTGTTTGCATATGAACTCAGCCACATCGTTAAATGGATGTTGATTATGTTTTAGTTGTCTGTGATGATAACATTTCTAGCTTACCCTTTGCTTTTATTATCGAAAAGAACACTTTCAGCTAATTTGTCATTAGGGTACTCATGAAAAAACAATGTACCACTCTGAAAATTAAGCAGAAGGGACTCAGCCTCATCTCCCCAAATCGAATCTTCCCTCTCCATTTGTTTATGTGTAACACACATCGTCTGCTCTGCAAGGTTATGAGAAGTAGACTAATCAATTTTGTTTAAAGGTTTTGGGTTGGTACCCACAAAGGTGGACAGCAGTGCTTAGTCCAGTTTCCATCACCCCATTTCTCTTTTTCTGTCGTACACATTTACCTTGTCATTCATACGTCTCACAGTCCTCTAAGCAAAGAATTGTGCATGACAAATAAAATTACCACTGCATCTCTCCATTTCCCACTCAGAGAAGCTCTCAGTGTTTATAGGAAACACAAATCCCTAAAGAAAATCAATCCATTAAAGGATTACAGCGGTTTGCTTTTATTATTTTTTATAGCTTCCCTAAAACAGCCATGTTGGCATATTGTTCCTTTGCCAATGAATGCCAGTCCAGGGGAAGGCAGCTTCAGCAAGAAGACACCCAGGTTCCAATGTGTCTCACATCTGTCTTATAAATATCTTAAACTTATACCTACATGTCTTCTTAATTTTAATGAACCTCTAAATTTTACATTTTCACCCTCATTCTAGTTAAGCATTCCTCAACATCCTTCCCACCAGTCTCTACTCAAGTCTCCATCTTTTTATTCCTCAACAGCAGTGTTTAGAAAGTATTTTCCTACCCATTCCCTTGGAGGATGGAGAAAGGGCTAGCCTCGCGGAACTGCCTATCTGATCATTGTTTTAATGTTGAAGGAATGATAAAAACAATGTGAGAACGGAAGTCACGAGTTACCCAAACTCAGCTGAAGACACCAACACACGCAGGAACGGTTCTAGGGTAGGCTGCGAGTGGTGAAGACAAGCAAGCATCCTTTGAACTCAGGGCAGAAAGGGGGGACGACTTCCTGAAAAGGGAGTGTTGTTTTCAGTCCTGCTGATGTAGGTAGGATAATTATTACCACTGCAATGCTTGGCTGATTCTGGAAACTGATGCCTTGAATTTTCTCTTAGATGGAGAGCACCAAGGTGTTAGACAGTCCCTGAGATGTCTATCTTGCTGATCAAGAACATGGCTTGTTCATGTCTGTTCCATGTCATAGATATTCTAAGAGAGTAACTATAACTGAGTAAAATCTTATCTTTCATTAATGCCAGAAAAGCAGACAAAGTTGGAATTCGTATCATGGAATACAGAATAATCAGCATGAATTGCCCACTACTTGCAATCTTTTATTTAATTTCGAAGATAGTAATGTACTCATGTTCTGATGCTACCTCAGATGCTTATGAAAGTTACCCATGAAGAGACTGCAAAGAAAATAATCAGTATTTGCTCAAGACTTCTAGAAATTCAAGAAGCCTTTCCTAAACAGTTTTTATTTCTCCTGATTACTGGAGCAATGACCTTCAATTTTGTATGTTTTTCTGGTATTCATGCTAAGACAACATTTTTCTATGTAGTCAAGACAGGACTCAAATTTTCAGATGTTCAGAAAGAAAGCTGATTTTGATTTTAAGATGTATTACCTTATGTGTCCCAGAGTGACTCTGAACTTGTACATATTCCTGAATAAGTCTCCTAAAGTTTTACAGCATCCCAAGACCTAATGCCCTATGAGTAATATTTCCACACTTTATGTGTATGGAAGGTATATGGTTATATGTAAATCAGACAATAACTTGAGGACATAGTTTTCTTCTTCCACCATGAAGTTTCTGGTAATTTAATTCAGGGCATCAGACTTGGCAGTCAGTACCTCTACCCAATAAACCGTTTGGTCAGACCACAAAAACAAGTTTTAATATGACCTGCAATGTATAGATACTTGGCAGCTAACTATATTTGTGAAGCTTATTGTGTATTGTGGTTGTTGTTTTGAAACAGGGTCTCATATAGACCAAAAGGGCCGTGAACCCTTGTCCTCCTGCCTCTACCTCATAAGTACTGTGATTACATGTGTGTACCACCACAGACAGCTTACTCATATTTATTCATATATGTAATCTTATTATTAATTATGTTATCATCCTTCTGTACTATATATATACATACATACATATATATATATGTATATATATATCCTGAAATTCACTATGTCGATCAAGCTGGCATCAACTTGCAGAGTTTGCCTTTGCCTCCCAAGTGCTGGGATTAAAAGCACACACCACCACACCTGGCAGACTGCATTTCAAGGTACAAAATAGGAGGTTTCACTGTAACAGAAATAGGCACTTATCATCTCATCACTTCCAAGTCTATCCTGTCTACCTTTTTCTCATTGCTCAAGTTTGTTAAGTGACAGGCGGCAAAAACTAAGAAACAGGGAAATGGTTAACTGAAAATTGTGTTTTCTTGCATGTGATTCAATACAATCTGTGCTTCCTGTCTGTTTGCTTATTGGTTTACTTTAGGTAAGAAATGTTGAATCTTCCTATGCATTTGGTGAATCGTCTCAACAGAAACAAGACTTTCCTCACTTGAAGGTTGGCTATCACAGGTTTCTCAGTCTGTTCTTACCATTCTAACAAAATATCTTACACTATGCCATTTAGGAACAATAGAAACTCATTTTACAGTTCTGGAAGCTGAGACATCTCTTCATAATTAAAGTTCCAGTAGGATCAATGTTCCAAGAGCAGGAGCTGTCATCTTCATAGGAAATGCACATGCAAAGCCACTATGAAAATTATTTGTCGATCGCAAGGCTGAGTACTTAGAGACCTTACAGTCACCAACAGTTTGAGTTTGTTTTCTTAATTTATATCCTTCCCATTAGCGCAAGTCACCAGGAGTTAGGTTTTTAGAAAGAGAAAAGATAAGTCCAAGTATCAATGGTCTCTCAATTAGATGATGTCATTTTGATGACTAAGAATTTGCTTTTGGTTCCTTTCCCCACTGTTTCCTGACCCACCCTTTAGTTTAATGATTAACAGTGTCTAGGTTTACTGTAAGACCTCTCAAAACATTTGCTGAAATTATTTAAAATGAAATATTTTCAAAGTGTCAGAAATTAAAAATACAAAGTTTAGTAGCATTGTGATAAAAAGAAACTCATTCCAAAAGACCTCTTAAAAGAAGAACCATGTACATTCTGTATAAAACATGGGACACAATCCTGCTGCTGCTCCAGTAGCCAGTAAGGTTTTTACAAAGGGCCAGATAGTAAATATTTTAAGCTTTGCTGGCCAGATGGTCCCTGTCGCAACTACTCAGCCCAGCTATTATGCCATGAATGCAGACACAGACACCACGTAAATAAATCGGCAGGACTGTGCTCCAGAGAAACCTGCTGTACAAAAGCAGGTGTGTGCCCACTTGATCTGCAGAATACAGCTTGCCAACTCTGCTCTGTATTGTAGTGTGGCCAATACTATACAATATCAAAGAAAAATAGATAATTAAACCACAAGTTTTTCATAGTCAGATCATCTAAGATTTTAAAAATATAACTAAATTCAATGAAAAGTGATTGATTTTCATTTGAGTGGGGAATAATACAACAAACTTTTATAGGAGAGTCAGAAATTCTGAAGAAAGTGAAGCAGAACTCCTAAATATAACAGATGTTTTCTATTGTTTTTTTCTGTTTGATCTTTCTCCAGTAGAGATGTTACATGTGTTTAAGCTATATAATGTTCATATAACTTTACATTAATTGTTAAATTTATGCTCTGACCTTATCATTTAGTGTTCCAAGGAATTAACTCCTCGTTGACCTGCATGGTTGCAGTAAAAAGTAGATTTCATTACAGAAAATAGGCTCTTCCCAGCATGCATGAAATCTGGAGCACCCACAAATGTTAAATATTATGCCCCTACCTCACAAACCTTTATTAGATTATAATAGAACTGATACTTGTTCTACAACCAGATCACTTTCTACTGCTGGTAAAAAGCACCAAAATAAATGTGTGTGTGTGCTACAAAAGCATTTGTTCAACTATGTTTATAGCAGCATTATTTGTAATAGCCAGAAACAGGAAACAACTTAGATGCCCCTCAATGGAAGAATGGATAAAGAAAGTGTGGAATAAATACACATTAGAGTACTACTCAGCAGTAAAAAACAATGACATCTTGAATTTTGCATGCAAATAGATGGAAACAGAGAACACTATCCTGAGCGAGGTAACCCAGACCCAAAAAGATGAATATGGTATGCACTTACTCATTAGTGGATTCTAGCCATAAACAAAGGATATTGAGCCTATAGTTGGTGATCCTAGAGAAGTTAATTAAGAAGGTGAACCCAAAGGGGAAAAAATGTAGTTATCCTCCTGGATATTGGAAGTATACAAGATTTCCAGGCAAAAATTGAGAGAGGGTAAGGGGAGATGGGGAGAGAGAAGTGAGAAGGGGAGGATGGGGAGAGCTTGGCGGAATGGAACAGTTGGGATGTAGGAGGAGTGGATATGGGAGCAGGGAAGTATATATCTTAATTAAGGGAGCCATTTGAGGGTCGGCAAGAGACTGGACTCTACAGGGGTTCCCAAGTGTCCAAGGAGATGTCCCCAGCTTGTTCCTTGAGCTGCTGAGGAGAGGGCGCCTTAACTGGCCCTATACTATAGCCACTCTGATGAATATTTTTCATATCACCATAGAACTTAGCGATGGACGGAGATAGACACAAAGACCCACATTGGAGCACTGGACTGAGCTCCCAAGCTCCAAATGAGAAGCAAAAGGACAGAGAACATGAGCAAGGAAGTCAGGACCATGAGGGGTACGCCCACCCACTGTGATGGTGGAGCTGATCTAATGGGAGCTCACCAAGGCCAGCTGGACTGGGACTGATGGAGCATGTGATCAAACTGGACTCTCTGTACATGGCGGACAATGAGTGCTGACTGAGAAGCCAAGGACAATGGCACTGGGTTTTGATTCTATTCCATGTACTGGCTTTGTGGGAACCTAGTCTGTTTGGATCCTCACCTTCCTAGACCTGGATGGAGCGTGGAGGTCCTTGGACTTACCATAGGGCAGGGAACCCTGACTGCTCTTTGAACTGGAGAGGGAGGGGGAAGGGGAATGGGGGGAGTGGAGGGAAATGGGAGGAGGGGAGGAAGTGAAAATTTGTAATAATAATTAAAAAAAAAGAAAAAGAAAAGAAAATTTTAAAAAATTTAAAAAATAAATGTGTGTGTGAAGTCACAGAAATTTAGATACATCAGGGGAAGGGGGATAATAAATTCTAGGTTCCTTCTCTTGCCCTCTCCTCCAGAGGTGCAAAATGAAACCTACTAATGTGGCGCATATTTCCTAACATTGCCAGGCAGCCCAAATCCCTCTGTTCTGCATGAACCACCCTCATCAGATGTTTCGAAAAGGGTCCTGCTTCTTCATCCATAGAAGAGAACAAAAGCTGAAACTTGTGTCTTTACTGAACCACTGGGAAGCAGAAGTCTGCCTTCATGGGACAGACTTAATGAGGACAGACATACACAGAGAGACAGAAAGAACAGTAGTATGCTGTCATATACAATTTTTTCTGGTACTTCATTCTTACTAGAGTTTTGAATTAAAACATACTTCTTAGGAATTTATGATGTCTGTTGTGTTCCTAAGCACCACTCAAAAGAGATAAACTGGGTGGCGCACGCCTTTAATCCCAGCACTTGGGAGGCAGAGGCAGGTGGATCTCTGTGAGTTCGAGACCAGCCTGGTCTACAAGAGCTAGTTCCAGGACAGGCTCCAAAACCACAGAGAAACCCTGTCTCGAAAAAACAAAACAAAACAAAAAAAAAAAACAAAGAGATAAACTGAACATTTGAACAACCAAATAAGTAAATATTCTTATGATCTCAGAATTTGCAAACTTTTAAAAAGAGTTGCTTATTTATTTATTATTTTACACATATGAGTGTGCTATGTGAGTTGCCATGTATCACATGCATTAAGGAGCCCATGATGTTAGAAGGCACCATATTCCCTGAACTGGATTTAGAGGCGGTTATGAGCCATCCTACAGGTGCTGGGAACCAAAGGCAGATCTTCTGAAAGATGAGGAAGCACTCTTAACCACCCAGCCATCTCATTAGCCCCATACCTTAACTTGTAGAAGTCACAAAATTCAACTCACATCTTGAGAATTATCATTTAATAACTGTGTGGATATAAGATTCTCAAATTGCTTCTATGTAAGAATGACTGGTTCAAGAAAGTTGCTAAGTACTTAGCATTATTATAAGATATTTAGCCTTACATAGTCTATACCTGTTTTCTTTTTTAAATTCCTTAAAATGGTGCCATTGAATCTGTGTCAACTCCCATTTGTGGGAACAAAAATAGGAAACGTTGTAGACATTGTAGACATAAGCGTGTACATGCCACGTCCTGTTCGTATTTCTCTCCATGTTTCTGATTTTACATCCACAATTAATGGGATAATTAAAACTTAGTGAAATTCCTTTTACGGTGGCTCTCCCTCCCTTCTTCCCTCCCTCCCTCCTTCCCTCCCTCCCTCCCTCCCTCTCTCCCCTTTTTCCTTTTCTTAATATCATAGAGTAGTAGTTTAACCTTTGTTTAGAGCTCCCTGTAATGTGTCTAACACACAAGTTGGATTAGAGCTAGCCTTACAGATCAGTTATGTTATATGAGGAACAGGGGCAATGAGAGGAGAGTAGAATCTCATGAGCTTGAATTGCAAATGACAGCTTCTGAGAGGACCCCCAGCCAATCCCTTGAACCCAGATGAAAAACAAAAAAACAAAAAACCTTTTACTCCAGTAAAGTCGGCTACCATAGTACCTCAATTGCTTTCCCCATTCTTTTCCTAAAGGTGCTATTCCTGAGTGGTTTTATCATAAGAATTACCTTTTTAGCAAACGTCTAAAAGATTATAAGTGTTAGGTATTTTTGTTTTTATTCCCACATGCACAGCCATTTTAATATCATTTGCCTCTAAACTAACATTATTAAATGTAGTTAAGGAGGTTTTCCTTCTCTATGACAGAGACAGGATTTATTAGAATAATTCATTGTTCCCTAAAGACAGTGATATATACATACTGCAATTGTTGCAAATCACATAGTTATCATCTTTCTTGCTTTCTTCCCCCTACTGGAATCTTGTTTTGCACAATCAGAATTTAGCAACTCCATTAAATGTGTTGCCTGGTACACCTGTTTGGACTGTGGAAATAATTTCCTTTTTCCAACAAATTTTTATACGAAATGAGCAGAATTTCCATGAGGCACTCTAAGGACTTTGAAACATCTGTACCTAGCAGTTTGCTTAAACCAACGGAAAACTTTTGGACATCAATTTAGACCTTCCTTTTCTAGTATCCTAGATTGACAGAATGTGTCAGGCTGGGCATGTTCTCCATCAATGCTCAGTGCTTATGATAACCATTAAAGCAAAACTGACTACCGAGAAATGGACGCTGCCACCGGGCGTGAGGACAAGGAAGGAAGAACAGTGTGAGGGACGTTATGAAAAAATCTGCAGCAGGTGAAACAACAGCAATAGAAAGACTCAATACCAGAAACAGCATCATGTCAGGTAACTTAATCTACACATGCGATGGTGACTAGGCACTTAGGACTAATAAATCAGCGAGCATCCAAAGAAACAGAAGAGAGGGAGAAGCCTTGACATTCACAATAACTACGTTCATTTTAGAACCCCACTCTTTTGATGGGTTTTCTTTCATCACTTGTGACTGTACAGTGACTCTCTCTCTCTCTCTCAATTCAAAACATTTGAGTTCAACCAAAAGGAACATAAGCAATGGGATGATAAAGGGGGGACAGTGAATAACCAACAGGATTCCTTCACTTACTTTTCAAGAACATTCCCCAGCTCCCTCAGAGTCAATGGTGCTGGGATAGAACCCATGACCTCAAATGTCAGGAAACCCTGTCACTAACGTGTACCACACACCAAGAGTCAATTTTATATATAAATTTCTTATCAGCTTTTCTGAATAAAATGTTTAAAAGATGAACTTGACTGACGGAAAGGAAGTGTGTAAAATAAACAGACATTTACAGCATTGGGGAAAGTAGTTTTCTCCATTTACATTTAAGGTGTTGATGAAAACCCAAGTATACTTATATTCCCTATGTGGTACATTGTTCTAGCCATGTTCTTCGAAACTTGACACTGAAAATCCTGCCCAAAGTAAAAATATTATCACTCTTACCTTGGATTTTTCTTTTGTTTTCTTTGAGTCAGGATATTGTCATGTCAGCGTGTTTGGCCTGGAATTTACCATACAGTCCAGATAGCCTCAAGTTTTCAATGAGTCTCATATGCCTGCATCCAGAGGCCTGAAATTATAGGTTTGTACCACCTCACCTGTCTTGCGATTGCATCTTTAATCTGAATTGGTTTTGCAAATAGAATACAGAAGCAATGATGCTGTGCATTTCTGAGTCTAGAATTAAGAGGGTTTGCACACTTCAAATCAATAAATCTCTTGGCATCCTGTGACTACTACATGAGACATTCAGACTAGCATGACCAGATGAAGGAAGCCATTCTAGAACAATTCAGCTCCAGCTAACCAGCCAGCTGACCACCAGCACATAAACAAGTCTAAAGTCATTTAAACTGGTCCAGACTTCAAAAGCTACCCCACTGACCCAAAGACTCATATAATAAATAAATGTGATCTATTTTAATGTGCGTTTTTGATATGATTTGTTAACAGCTATGTTTAAGTGACAACTTCAAATGAAAGTGCCAGCTGACATCATATTTGCCCTTATATATTCATTTGCTCATTCAGTTTTTGTTTAGTCCTAATTAAATATTAACTGCTATCAAGCAGATTATTCAACAAATATTCACGTAGTGTCTGTTTAGCACCATCAAAATGGGAACTGAAAGTGTGACGTTTTCCATCAGTAAAAATAGAGATTAAGGGTGAGTACAAGGGAGCAGCACAAGTAATTTGGGGGCTCTGGAACTTGTTATATGGGGACTGTGGTGTTATACTCATCACTCTACATTTGTCAAATACCTAGATCTGTGGATGTCAGTCAATTTTTCTATATGATTATTTTTTAAAATATCAACTAAGGTATAGAAAGAAGTTCAGTACAGATTATGACAAGTGAATGTAAGAACATAACAAACCCCATAATTTCACTAAGGTAGATGAGGAAGTAGCTGATTGATTACAAGAAAACTTAAAACAGTGTTTTCACTAGATATACAAAATTAGTTTACAGCTGTACCACCCTGAAGACACTAATCTCAGCAAATATGCTAAGTTGAAGAAAAAGAGCTGTATCCAGTGTGCTTTTGCAGATCAACAAGTGAGTGTATATGGGTATTTAGAGCTAGCTTTCTTACTCTGGAAAAAAAAAAGAAACTCTAAATAAAGAGAAAAGGATTTAGAGTGAAATTTCTGAAGTTGAATTGTGTGTCCATATGAAGACCTGCTTCTTTCCTTAAAATAAATAAAGAAGCAGTTGGTGGTGGTACACACCTTTTATCTATGCACTCAGGAGACTGAGATACGCAGATCTCTGAATTTGAGGCCAGCCTGGTCTACAGAGAGAGTTTCAGGGCAGATAGACCATGCAGAGAAGACCTGTCTTGAAAAACCAAAAATAAATATGAAGATGAAGATGGAGAAATTAAAAATGAGATAGTGTACTATCCTGGGCAACTGTACATATTTTTTTCAGATCCCTGTTTGCTGATTATATATCAGCTGATAGGAATGCCCACAATGATGACTGACAGCTTAGTTTCCATGTCTCATTGTATAATATCAGAAAGAACGGTGCATTGCAGGATGTCTCTGGATGAAGAGGTTGGATGTGACATGAGAGGGGCCTGTGGGTCAGAAGCTGGTAGAGTGCCTCCTGACAGAAGTCTAGCCGTTGATTGTATTGCAGCCTGGAGTGGCCATACTAAGACAGGCAACTGGAAGTGGGACCCAGGCTAGATGGGATGGGTTGAACAGAGAAAAATATCAGAATTAAATGGCATTGTACATCAAATAGACTGAACAAATATCTATAAAGTATTCCACTCAAACTCCAAATAAAACACATTTTACTCATCAACTCACAAAAGTTTCTCTAAAACAGACCACATCTCAAGACAAAATTCAAATTTCACAAATTCAAAAAAGAATGAAATAACTCTGTGTGTCCTATCTGACTGCAATGCAATAAAACTTAAAATTGACACCAAACATATCCTTAGTAAATACAGACTCATGGAGATAAAACAGCTTATTACTGAAGAATGAATGGGTAAAAGAAGAAATCAAGGAAGAAATAAAATTTCTGTAATTAAATGAAAATGAAAACACAACAAAGTAAAACCTTGGGGACACATTGAAAGCAGTCCTATGAGAATAATTTACAGCTGTGTGCCTACATTTAAAAAAAACACGAAGAGCACAAAAAAAATAAATGATACAACTTAAAGATTTGGAAAAAAACAAAAACAAATCCAAACCCAGTCAACAGCAAGAATAAATAAAAATCATTGCAGAAATTGGTGAAATGGGAAAAACAAACAAAACAGTACAATGAACCAACAAATCAAGGAGCCGGCTTTTTAGAGGATAAACACTTAGCTCAACTAACCAGAAGAAAGAGAGAGAGGACCAAAATTAACATAATCATAAATGAAGAGGGAAGCATTACAGTAAAGAAATTCAGAATGTTTTAAGGGAATATTTTTTTAAAAACTGTACTCCATGAACACACACAAAGGATGAGTTTCTGTATTAAGTCAGAACACCAAGATTAAACCAAGAAGAAGTAAAGAATATAAACAGATCATATAAAAGTAAGAAGACTAAAATAGTAATAAAAATTATTTCCAAATTAAAAAAAAATATCCAGTACCAATGAGTTCACAGTAGAATTCTACCAGACTTTCAAAGGTCTACAGCCAATCCTTCTTAAGCCATTTTTGAAAACAAAAAAGAAAAGAGCACTACCAAACCCTAACATAAGGTTAGTGTCACTCTAATAACAAATCCAGGAAAAGACACAACAAGAAAAGAAGATACCACAGTTCAATATCCCTGCTGAATTAGATTCAAAAACACTCAGGGAAAACACTTGAAAATAGGATACAGACATACATCAAAAAGATTATATGCCATGATCAAGCTGGTTTTATCTCTGAGATGCAGGAATAATTCAGCATTCACTAATAAATAAATGTAATAAACCACATAAATAAACTTAAATTAAAAATTACATCATCTTCTCAATAAATAAAGAAAAGCCCTTTGACAAATTCAATGTGGATTCATGATAAAAATCCCAGAGTATGTATGACTAGATGAAACATACCTCAACACAATAAAAAGTAAATATAAGAAACCCACACCACACAACACCTGAATGGAGAAAAGCCTGAGCAATCCCACTGAAATCAAGACTGACATAGGGATGCCCACTATCCCCACTGCTTTTCAATATTATGCTTGAAGCACTAGAACAACAGAGCAAGAGAAGAAAATTACAAAGATACAAATAAAGAAATCAAACTATTCCTATTTGAGGTGTCAGGATACTATATACTAGATATCCCCCCAAAATCTGTAGAAATGGTTTGCAAATTCATCAGTGTAAGAGGACAGCAGCACAGTAAACCTGCGCAAATAAAAAGTTTTTCAATACACCGTCAACAAACATAGAGAGAAGGAGATCAGGGACCCACTCTTATTCACATAATAGTCTCAAAGAAAGTAAAATGTCTAGGGATAAAACTATCCGAGGAAGTGAAGAACCTCAACAATGAAAACTTTAAACCTATGAGAAAGCGAAAGAGGAAGACACTAGCCATCCATCCCATGCTCATGGATTGGTAGAATTAACATTGTGAAAATTATCATTTTACCAAAAGCTATTGCAAATATCTGAAAGAATCAATTCAATATCAATCAAAATCCCTACCTTTTTCTTCACAGATAAAAAAAAAAAAACTGTCTTAAATAATATATGGAGCCACAAAAGACCGCAGATACCCAAAACAATACTGAGCAAAAAGAAGAATGCTGGAGATGGTACCATCTCAGGTCTTAAATACATTACAGATCTATAGCAATAAGAATCACATGGTACTGGTACAAAAACAGACATATACATCAATGGAAGAAAATTGAAAACCCAATCATGAGTACACATAATTCCAGTCATTTAATATTAGACAAAGATGCCAAACGCATGCATTGGAGAAAAGAAAGCATCTTGAACAAAGGATGCTGGGAAAACTTCACGTCAATGTGCAGAAGAAGGAAATTAGACATTTATGCATCACCTTTCGTAAAAACAAATTTCAAATGAATCGAAAACCTAAACTTGAATCCTAAAATACTGAAACTTCTTGAAGAAAACACAGGCAGACTTCCCTTTGTCCCTGGCTCATTGGGGCATCCAGGAGTTCCTGTGTAGGTGCCGAGAAGTTTCATCGGGACGGGTGAGTGTGTGCTATCCTGGGGTGGACTGTCCCGGTAGAGAGCACAAACGCCCCTCCCCCAGCTCCTGCTGCAAAGCTTTCTCTCCTACACACCCGCCCCCACCCCCACCCCCAAGCCTGCCTTGTCTGCAAGGTCCTTAGCTGTGGAACAGTTTCCTGCCCTTTCACTAAGGCTACCAGCCCAGACCAGTGAGTGCCTGACTAGAGGGCAGGCCTCAAGGTCCCCGCCAGGGGAAGCAGACCCCTGCTGCTGGGGTTGCAGTCTCTGCTTGTGATCTCCTGGACCTGCTCTCCCTGCCCCCTATTTCCCTTGGTCCCTGGCTCATTGGGGCCACCAGGAATCCCTGCATAGGTGCTGAGAAGTCCCATCTGGATGGGTGAGTGTGTGCTATCCTGGGGCGCACTGTCCCGGTAGAGAGCACAAACGCCCCCCCCCCCAGCTCCTGCTGCAAGGCTTTCTTTCCTACACACCCGCCCCCCACCCCCACCCCCAAGCCTGCCTTGTCTGCAAGGTCCTTTACTGTGGAACAGTTTCCTGCCCTTTCACTGAGGCTACCAACCCAGAGTAGTGAGGGCCTGACTAGAGGGCAGGCCTCAAGGTCCCCGCCAGGGAAAGCGGGCCCCCGCTGCTGGGGCTGCAGTCTCTGCTGTGATCTCCTGGACCTGCTCTGCCTGCGCCCTACTTCCCTTTGTCCCTGGCTCATTGGGGCATCCAGGAGTTCCTGTGTAGGTGCCGAGAAGTTTCATCGGGACGGGTGAGTGTGTGCTATCCTGGGGCAGACGGTCCCGGTATAGAGGACAAACGCCCCTCCCCCAGCTCCTGCTGCAAGGCTTTCTCTCCTACACACCCGCCCCCACCCCCACCCCCAAGCCTGCCTTGTCTGCAAGGTCCTTAGCTGTGGAACAGTTTCCTGCCCTTTCACTAAGGCTACCAGCCCAGACCAGTGAGTGCCTGACTAGAGGGCAGGCCTCAAGGTCCCCGCCAGGGAAAGCGGGCCCCTGCTGCTGGGGCTGCAGTCTCTGCTGTGATCTCCTGGACCTGCTCTGCCTGCGCCCTACTTCCCTTAGTCCCTGGCTCATTGGGGCATCCAGGAGTTCCTGTGTAGGTGCCAGAAGTTTCATCGGGACGGGTGAGTGTGTACTATCCTGGGGCGGACGGTCCCGGTAGAGAGCACAAACGCCCCTACACTAAGGATACCCAACCAGAGCAGTGAGTGCCTGCCTAGCGGGCAGGCCTCAGCAACCCCCGAAAGGGAGCGCAGGCACCTCCAGCTTGTACTGCAGTGTCGCCTGTGTTCTACTTGACCCCGCCCGACCCCTTGCATTCGGCCTTCTTTACGCGGGTCATTGGAATACCACGCATCCATGTTTTGGTGTTGAGGAGTTCACCTGGAAGGGAACGGTTCCTGCCCCTACACTGAGGAGATACACCTAGAGAGTTAGTCACAGCAAAGACTGGTCCAAGACATCAGGCCTCTCCTGGCTCCATTTGAAGGAAAAGATGGGCAGGCGCCAATGCAAGAATTCCCCCAACAACTTGAAAGGCAACGTGACATCACCAGGATCCAGGAATCCCGAAATGAGAAGTGTACACCCTAATCCAGAAGAATTAGAAGAATTCGACTCAAAAGTGAATTTTATGAAAATAATAGAGGACCTTAAACAGGAGGTGAAAAACTGCCACAACCAATTAGAGATTACAAACAAAAAGGTAGAGGAAATGAATAAATCTCTCAAAGATACCCAAGAAAACCAAGAGAAACAAGAAAAAGTAATCAAACAGGTAAGGGAAACGGTTCAAGACTTGAAGAATGAAGTGGAAGTAATAAAGAAAACACAAACCGAGGGAAGGATGGAGATGGAAAATTTGAATAAACGAACAGGAACTACAGAGACAAGTACCACCAACAGATTACAAGAGATAGAAGAAAGAATCTCAGACACTGAAGATACCATAGAGAAAATAAACACTCTCATCAAAGAAAACAGCATAACCAACAAATTCTCATCACAAAACATTCAGGAAATCTGGGACACAATAAAAAGACCAAACCTAAGAATAATAGGGATAGAAGAAGGAGAAGATCTACAGCTCAATGGTCCAGAAAATATATTTAATAAAATTATAGAAGAAAACTTTCCCAACCTTAAGAAAGATATTCCTTTGAAGGTCCAAGAAGCATACAGAACACCAAATCGACTGGATCAAAAAAAAACATCTCCTCGTCATATAATAATCAAAACACAAAACATACAGAATAAAGAAAGAATATTAAGAGCTGCAAAGGAAAAAGGTCAAGTTACCTATAAAGGTAAACCTATCAGACTTACACCTGATTTCTCTATGGAAACCATGAAAGCCAGAAGGTCCTGGATAGATATACTGCAGAAACTACGAGACCATGGATGCAAGCCCAGACTTCTATACCCAGCCAAGCTTTCGTTCACTATAAATGGAGAAAACAAAATTTTCCAGGATAAAAACAAATTTAAACAATACGTAGCCACAAATCCAGCCCTTCAGAAAGTAATTGAAGGAAAATCACAAACCAAGGAGTCCAACAATGCCCACAATAACTCAGACATCTAATGACCCTTCACCAGCACAACTTGAAGAAGGGAAACACACAAACTCTACTACCAAAGGAAAGAAGGAAAGAAAGGAAAAATGACTGGAGTTAACAACCACTGGTCATTAATATCACTTAATATCAATGGACTCAACTCACCTATAAAGAGGCACAGGCTAAGAGATTGGATACGAAAACAGGATCCAACATTCTGCTGCTTACAAGAAACACACCTCAACCACAAAGACAGACATCTACTCAGAGTAAAGGGCTGGGAAAAGGTTTATCAAGCAAACGGACCTAAGAAACAAGCAGGTGTGGCCATACTAATTTCTAAGAAAGTTGACTTCAAACTAAAATCAATCAAAAGAGATGGAGATGGACATTTTTTACTCATAACAGGAACAATTCACCAGGATGAAGTCTCAATCCTGAATATCTATGCCCCTAATATAAAAGCACCCACTTATGTAAAAGAAACGTTACTAAAACTCAAGGCAGTCATCAAACCACACACACTAATAGTAGGAGATTTCAACACTCCTCTCTCACCAATGGACAGGTCAATCAGACAGAAACCTAACAGAGAAATAAGAGGATTAAGGGAGGTAATGAATCAAATGGACTTAACAGACATCTATAGAACATTCCACTCAAATAAGAAAGAATATACCTTCTTCTCTGCAGCTCATGGAACCTTCTCGAAAATAGACCACATACTCGGTAACAAAGCAAACTTACACAGTTACAAAAAAATATCGGTAACCACCTGTGTCTTATCAGATCACCATGGATTAAAGTTAGAATTCAACAACAATGCTATCCCCAGAAAGCCTATGAACTCATGGAAATTGGACAGTCAACTACTGAACCACACCTGGATCAAGGAAGAAATAAAGAAAGAAATTAAAGTCTTTCTTGAATTCAATGAAAACGAAGACTCATCATACTCAAACCTATGGGACACTATGAAAGCAGTGCTAAGAGGAAAGTTCATAGCATTAAGTGCCCACATAAAGAAAACGGAGAAAGCACACATTGGAGACCTAATAGCCCACCTTAAAGCTTTAGAAAGAAAAGAAGCAGACTCACCTAGGAGAAGTAGAAGACTGGAAATAATCAAATTGAGGGCTGAAATCAACAAAATAGAAACACAGAAAACAATCCAAAGAATCAATGAAACAAAAAGCTGGTTCTTGGAGAAAATCAATAAGATTGATAAACCCCTATCCAAACTAATCAAACGGCGGAGAGAGAATACGCAAATTAACAAAATCAGAAACGAAAAGGGAGACATAACCACAGACACAGACGAAATTCAGAGAATCATTAGATCTTACTACAAAAACCTGTATGCCACAAAATTGGAAAATGTAAAAGAAATGGACACTTTTTTAGATAAGTACCATATACCAAAGTTAAACCAGGACCAGGTGAACAATCTAAATAGACCCGTAAGTCGCGAAGAATTAGAAGTTGTTATAAAAAACCTTCCCCACCAAAAAAAGCCCAGGTCCAGACGGCTTTAATGCAGAATTCTACCAGAACTTCCAAGAAGACCTAATACCTATACTCCTTAATGTATTTCACAATATTGAAACAGAGAAGTCATTGCCAAATTCCTTTTATGAAGCTGAAGTTACTCTGATACCAAAACCACACAAAGACACAACCAAGAAAGAGAACTACAGGCCAATCTCACTCATGAACATCGACGCAAAAATACTCAATAAAATACTGGCAAACCGAATCCAAGAACACATTAGAAAAATTATCCATTATGATCAAGTAGGCTTCATCCCAGAGATGCAGGGCTGGTTCAACATACGAAAATCTATCAATGTAATCCATCATATAAATAATCTGAAAGAAAAAAACCATATGATCATTTCATTAGATGCGGAAAAAGCATTTGACAAAATTCAACATCCCTTTATGATAAAGGTCTTAGAGAGATTAGGAATACAAGGGTCGTTCCTAAATATAATAAAAGCTATTTATAGCAAGCCGTCAGCTAACATCAAATTAAATGGAGAGAAACTCAAAGCTATTCCACTAAAATCAGGAACACGACAAGGTTGTCCACTCTCTCCATACCTCTTTAATATAGTGCTTGAAATTCTAGCAATAGCAATAAGACAGCATAAGGGGATCAAAGGGATTCAAATCGGAAAGGAAGAAGTTAAACTTTCATTATTTGCAGACGATATGATAGTGTACATAAGCGACCCCAAAAACTCCAGCAAAGAACTCCTTCAGCTGATAAACACCTTTAGTAGCGTTGCAGGATACAAGATCAATTCCAAAAAATCAGTTGCCCTCCTATACACAAAGGATAAGGAAGCAGAGATGGAAATCAGAGAAGCATCACCCTTCACGATAGCCACAAATAGCATAAAATATCTTGGGGTAACCCTAACCAAGGAAGTAAAGGATCTATTTGACAAGAACTTTAAGTCAATGAAGAAAGAAATTGAGGAGGATACCAGAAAATGGAAGGATCTCCCTTGCTCTTGGATAGGGAGGATCAACATAGTAAAAATGGCAATTCTACCAAGGGCAATTTATAGATTCAATGCAATCCCCATTAAAATCCCATCAAAATTCTTCACAGATCTTGAGAGGACAATAATCAACTTTATATGGAGAAACAAAAAACCCAGGATAGCCAAAACAATCTTATATAATAAAGGATCGTCTGGAGGCATTACCATCCCTGACCTCAAACTCTATTACAGAGCCTCAGTATTGAAAACAGCTTGGTATTGGCATAAAAACAGAGAAGTCGATCAATGGAACCGAGTAGAAGACCCTGATTTTAACCCACAAACTTATGAACACCTAATTTTTGATAAAGGAGCTAAAAGTATTCAATGGAAAAAAGAGAGCATCTTCAACAAATGGTGCTGGCAGAACTGGTTGTCAACGTGTAGAAGAATGAAAATAGATCCATATCTATCACCATGCACAAAACTCAAGTCCAAATGGATTAAAGACCTCAATATTAGTCTGAACACACTGAACCTGATAGAAGAAAAAGTTGGAAGTACTCTACAACATATGGGTACAGGAGATCACTTCCTACGTTTATCCCCAGCAGCACAGACATTAAGGGCAACATTGAATAAATGGGACCTCCTGAAACTGAGTAGCTTCTGTAAAGCAAAGGACACTGTCACTAAGACAAAAAGGCAACCCACTGACTGGGAGAAGATCTTCACCAACCCTGCAACAGACAAAGGTCTGATCACCAAAATATATAAAGAACTCAAGAAACTAAACTTTAAAATGCTAATGAACCCAATAAAAAAATGGGGCACTGATCTGAACAGAGAATTCTCAACAGAAGAAATTCAAATGGCCAAAAGACACCTAAGGTCATGCTCAACCTCCTTAGCGATAAGGGAAATGCAAATTAAAACAACTTTGAGATACCATCTTACACCTGTCAGAATGGCTAAAATCAAAAACACCAATGATAGCCTTTGCTGGAGAGGTTGTGGAGAAAGAGGCACACTCATTCATTGCTGGTGGGAATGCAAACTTGTGCAACCACTTTGGAAATCAGTGTGGCGATTTCTCAGGAAATTTGGGATCAACCTACCCCAAGATCCAGTAATACCACTATTGGGAATATACCCAAGAGATGCCACATCAAATGACAAAAGTATCTGTTCAACTATGTTCATAGCAGCATTGTTTGTAATAGCCAAAACCTGGAAACAACCTAGATGCCCTTCAATGGAGGAATGGATGAAGAAAGTGTGGAATATATACATATTAGAGTACTACTCAGCAGTAAAAAACAATGACTTCTCGAATTTTGCGTGCAAATGGATGGAAATAGAAAACACTATCCTGAGTGAGGTATCCCAGACCCAAAAAGAGGAACATGGGATGTACTCACTCATAATCGGTTTCTAGCCATAAGTAAAAGACATTAAGCATATAATGTGTGATCCTATAGAAGTTAAATAAGAAAGTGAACCCAAAGAAAATCATATAGTCATCCGCATGGAGAGGGGGAAGTAGACAAGATTGCAGGGCAAAAACTGGGAACTTGCGGGTGAGGTGGCATGGGGCAAAGGGGAAATGGGATGAGAAATATGAGAAGGGGAGGATGGGAGGAGCTCGGGGGATTGGGATGGTTGGGATATAGGAAGGATGGATACGGGAGCAGCGAAGTATATATCCTATCTAAGGGAGCCATCTTAGGGTTGGCAAGAGACTTGACTCTAGAGGGGTTCGCAGGTGTCCAGGAATATGTCCCCAGCTGGTACCTTGGGCAACTAAGGAGAGGGAACCTGAAATGACCCTATCCTATACTGATGAATATCTTGCATATCACCTTAGAACCTTCATCTGGCGATGGATCAAGGTAGAGACAGAGTCTCAATTTGGAGCAACGGTCTGAGCTCTTAAGGTCCAAATGAGGAGCAGAAGGAGGGAGAACAAGAGCAAAAAATCAGGACCACGAGGGATGCACCCACCCACTGTGACAGTGGAACTGATTTATTAGGAGCCCACCAAGGCCAGCTGGTCTGGGACTGAATAAGCATGGGTTGATTCCGGACTCTCTGAGCATGGCGGTCAACGAAGACTGATGAGAAGCCAAGGACAATGGCACTAGGTTTCAATCCTAATACATGAACTGGCTTTGTGGGAGCTTAGCCTGTTTAGAAGCTCACCTTCCTGGACGTAGATAGAAGACCTTCGTCTTCCCGCAGGGCAGAGAATTTGGACTGCTCTTCAGTATCGAGAGGGAGGGGGAATGGTGTGGGGGGAGGAGAAGAGGAGTGGGGAAAAAAAAAAAAAAAAAAAAAAAAAAAAAAAAAAGGATAATATATGTGTTGATAATGTCATGCACAAGGAAATTTGGTTTGTTATTTGTGGTGCTGAGGATTGAGCACAAGCTGAACAAAACACTGAGATACATCCCTGTCACAGAAGTACATTTCATTCCCCCCATATTTTATACCTAAACTGCTGTTACTTCATGGTATGCTCTCCTGCTTTAAGGAATGCATTGTCTTTAGTTATTTAAAGCTTAAAGACTAATGTTTGATGCTGTTGTTACGATGTGTGTGTGTGTGTGTGTGTGTGTTTGCGTGTGTGATGGATAGCCTTGAAATAATGCAGACTTGAACACAGAAGGAAATGTTTTTGATTGCCTTCTTAATATGCAACTTGGTATGTTTTCAAGTTCTAAAAAAATAAAGGATACAAGACCTAAAAAAAAAAAAAAAAAAAAAAAAAAAAAAAAAAAAAAAAAAAAAAAAAAGAAAACACAGGCAGCACCCTTCATGGCACACACATGCATGCACGCATGTGGGTATGTGGGGTGTGTGTATGTGTGTGTGTAACAGTCACTAATAAAAAAAATGAGGTCAAGAGTTTGATTAAAGCAGAGGGGGTATATGGGAAGGTTGGTATGTAGGGAGGAAAGGAAAGGAGAAAATGATGTTATTGTATTTCAAAAACTAAAAGGAGTAACTTTATGTACTACATTTTCTTTATCCATTCTTCACTTGAGGGGCATCTAGGTTGTTTCCAGATTGTGGCTATTACAAATAATGCTGCTGTGAAACATGGTTGAACAAATGTCCTTGTAGTATGATTGAGCAACCTTTGGGTTGTCCAAGAGTGCTATTGCTGGGTCCTGAGGTAGATTAATTGTCAATATTCTGAGCAACCACCATACTGATTTCCAGAGTGGTTGTAAAGGTTTGTGTTCCCACCAGCAATGGAGGAGTGCTCCTTTTAATCCACATTCTCTCTAGCATAAGCTATCATTGGTGTTTTTGATCTTAGCCAATTTGACTGGTGTCAGAATTAAGATGGTATCTCAGAGTCGTTTTGATTTTCATTTCCCTGATAACTAAGGATGTTGAACATTTTCTTTAGTGTCTTTTGGCCATTTGAGATTCTTCTGTTGAGAATTTTTTGTTTAGTTCTGTACCCTATTTTTTAATTGGATTATTTGGAATTTTGATATCTAATTTCTTGAGTTATTTATATATTTAGGAGATAAGTCCTCTGTCCAATGTAGGGTTGGTGAAGATCTTTTTCCATTCAGTAGGTTGCCTTTTCCTCTTATTGACTGTGTCCTTTGCTTTACAGAAGCCTCTCAGTTTCAGGAGGTCCCAAATATTTATTGTTTTTTTTCAGTGTCTGTGCTTCTGATGTTATATTTATGAAGTTGTCTCCTGTGCCCATTCATTGAAGGCTACTTCCCACTTTTTCTTCTATCGGTCCAGTGTGGTCAGATTTATGAGGTATTTAATCCATTTTAACTTGAATTTTAGGATAGAATATGTACATATGGATATATCTGCATTCTTCTACATGTTGATATTCAGTTACGCCAGCATCATTTGTTGAAGATGCTTTCTTTCTCCATTGTATAATTTTAGTTTCTTTGTCAAAAACCAAGTGTTCATAGGTGTGTAAATTAATATCTGGGTCTTCAATTCAATTCCATTGGTCAACCTGTCAGTTTTAATGTCAATACTAAGCTGTTTTCATTACTGAAACTCTATAATAGAGCTTGATGTCAGAGATGGTGATGGCTCTGGAAGTTCCTTTATTGTACATGATTGTTTTGGCTATCCTGGGTTTTTGTTTTTCCATATAAAGTTGAGTATTGTTCTTTTCAGGCCTGTGAAGAATTGTATTGGCATTTTAATGGGGATTGCATTGAAACTTTAAAAACTATATATCTTCAATCTAAGAAAACAAAAGAGGAAAAAAGACCAAGTGATATAAAAATTATATTCAGCATCACTGATCATAACAGAAATGAAAATTAAAATCAAAATGAGATGCCATTTTATAACTGATCAAAGGACTATTTTCCAAAGACTGCTTTTGGGGAAGAAAAATGTTTTCCGAGTTTCATATTCTAGCAAATTGCTAGAGTTGACCACTGAACTTACATTCCCCCTTGTTAACTTGAAGACCAGCTGCAGCATCCTCAGAAACAAACGACTCATCAACAAAACCATTTCTTCTCAGAAATAATGGAAAATTGCCTCCCTCCTTTGGTAACTGCAATTCTCATTTATTGATAAAATTACTAGGTAAAGAAGTATACAAACTGATTCATCTATTAGTACAACTGAGATTTACAGGATAAAGAATAAGAAGAAATTGAAAAATCGGTTCTGTTATTAACACTATTTCTGAGTCAGTTTCAGTCACTTCCAAACATTTCCTCTTATTACATCCAAGACTCACGTTATTTGCTAACTTGTATCATTTGCTGTTCTGTGAAAAATGTACAAATCTGTCAACTAATGAATATGGAGAAAACCCAAGTAAATCAGGACCTCTGAGAACCATTAAAATAATCAGGGTGAGAGATCCTTTCTTATAGGAACTGTTAAGGTACCAGCTGTAATTACTTTTATAGATATAAGGAAGACAAGAGTCTTATAGTATTATGCTTATCATGTGAAAGTAGAATCAGATGTGTTTAATATGATTTGAAAGAGCTAATCAAAGATGTAGGAGTAAACTTTTATAGTTGCTTTCTTCCTGTGTCTCCACATGTTGTGTTCATGTTCAGTGTCCCTCTTCCCCAGCCACATTGATTACATTCCCAAAGCCTCACCTGATACCAAATACAATCACATTTTAAGATACTTGATCAAAGTTTGACATAGGAATTGGGAGGCACAGTCAGTCCATTGTACTCTGCATTCTTCATCTCTTCCTGCTTTGTTGGAAAAAAAAAAAAAGTCACTGGACCCTGAGATTGACAGAGGGAATGAGAATGCAATAGCAATGTGTTTGGTAGTTACTGCCTAACCAAGATCTAGTTGTATTGATGGAGACCATACAACAAACAAGACGAAAATTACCCAAAATCTTATCGTAGTCTTTGGAAGAAACAGTGTGAGGCAGATATTTTCTGACCCATTTATATCATCTCTTTTTCATAAGTGTTTTTCTGTTTCTACAGTTACTTCTAAAGATTAAAGTTAGGTAAGTGATAAATATGTGTTTTGGGGATAATATAAGAAGATTCACTAATTACCTAAGTTACGTATGTCTTTAAATAACATATATTAGCTAAGAAACAAAGAAATTACAACATAATTGTATATAAGAGGTTTTTAAATCTTAATTAGTCTCTCATAAAAGTTTTCAAATCTCACAATTCTGACTTTTGCAACAATAAACTAAGATTTTCTGTTCAATTTATATGCAAACTTCCTTAATCAGGACATATCTACTGTCACCATGTGCAGAGTTTGTGGATTCATTCATTTGATAATTATTTAGTGGGTGGTGACTGCCACAAACCATGGCTACAATAGTAAAGGAAACCTTCGTGGTTTCTAACAGTCTCAGTTTTTGAGAACGATGTTCACTAGAAAGGTGTGCTGACAAGTAGACAAGCAATTACCACCGTGGTTGGTAAGCACCCCACTAGGACAGGCCTGGGGTGTCTGCCTCTGTCTGTGACATCAGGACAAGATTCCTGCGTAAGGAGTATGTACCCAGCAAGCAAATACAATGCAGGTCACTCCATTTGTGCCTTTTTCTCCTAGCTCGTTTTATTTTGAAAATGTTCAAAACTATAAATTTTTGTTTTAATTTATTTTTCTAAAAGTATATATGTGTCTGTGTATGCACATGTGCACGCCTGTGTGTGCACATGTGTGTCATGCACATGTGTACCACTGTGTGTCTGTGAAGATCAGAGGACAACTTGGAGGAGTCAGTTATGTCATTCCACCTGAAGGGCTTAAGAGATTGAATCTAGATTACCATGCTTGGTGGTAAGTGTCATTACCTCTCGAGTCATCTTGTTGACCCCTGAAATTTTGATTTTAGAAAAGTGTAATAATATACATCAATATACATTATGTATATATACAAGTGTAGACCTGTAATGAAAAATTTAATGTAAGTCACTAATTTATATGTTTGCTCTATTTGCACCATATATCTCTCAACATAAGCAGACACACACACACATATTTTTCCTCAAATATCTTGAAAATCAGCTGACTATCATAACACCTTATCCCTAAATGTTTTAATGCTCTAGAAATACAATATACAGTTACTACATCCAAGAAGGTGAAAGTTCAACCAATAGCGTCAGCTAGTATGAGCCAATAATCAAAGATCTCAAATAATCCTCCAAATCATTTCTAGTTAGTTTTGTTTACTTTACCCAGGATCCATGTGAGGAAGGCCATTGAACAATCTGAAAGCAGGCCCCACCCTTCCTTCAGAAAGGAACAGTGTTTCAATCTAGCTTCCCAGAAAAGCAAAGGTCCGGCTTCCAGTAAGTAGGCGGCATTTCCCATCACTCCTTCAGCAGTACTAATGTTTAGATTTCTTGACACCTAATTTGAAAATCGCTACTGTTCCGGTCCCCCAAATACTGCTGTTATGTTCTCCATTGTAGATGATGACCATGGGAGGGCTGGGTCTGCCTCCCGCACTGTCAGGCTTGCCTTGCCGATATTCTTGAGGTGAGATATGAGACTGGAGTTGTACTTTGTGGCCCTGCTTATGAATCCCTCTTCCCTATATCACCCCCCAGCACTCACCCAGAGCTTTTAGGATACCCCCCCACACAAGACTGAATCCATCCACAAGTGTCATTGGAGGTTTCCTCTGTCCAGTTCTACACTGCATCTAGTACAGTGTCTGATGGTGGCTGAATGAGTGAATTACAAAAGGAAATACAATGATTTATCACTTCCAAGTGCCGCTCTGCAGTAGTGTTGCCTGCCAGGAACCACGGTGCACAGTCACAGGGGTTTATGAATTTGCATCATATTACAAGCATGCAGTTTTAACACCAGTGAGTTCCCTTCATCCAGGCTTGTAGGGAATAAAATGCCAATGTGTTTTCATGGCCTCCCTGAATTTGTTGGTAGTAAAATATTCACGACTTAGAGAATTATGCAGTGTGTTTTCAACAGCAGCTTTTGGAAGCCACTTTTTCCATTAAAACTGTCAGTTTGGTAATACAACCATGATTTCAAAGCAAAGGAGCATTATGTTGCAAATCAAAGACAGATTACATATTTTATGTTCACATATTCTAGGACCTTCACAGTGTAGAGTTGTTGGATCACTTTTTTTTAGGCTTGATACAAGTCATATCCATTTTTGAATTAGAATGTATCACCTTCATTATGAAGCAAACACACCCGGTGTATGATCTATGTGGTGTCACCAGGTACGGTAACTGCTCTAGTCACTTGCAACCGCAAGAGAAAGGGTAGCACGGAGAAAGGCATCCCCTGTGACTTCATTCTTTCAGCAAATGAATCTCTATATCTTCTAGGCCATATACAATGGTAGGAAATGTGCCCATATCCCCAAAGATCTATAATTATGTCAGAGCCACCCATCAAATAACAAGATGAATCAATAAATTTATAACCAAGAGCTCTCAAATATAATAACAAACTTAATTTTTAGCCAGGAAAAGTTTATTAATATCATAATCAATTAGTTGTAATATGAAGTGTCCAGTGGATTTGTGGTGAGGAGGAGAGCGTGCTTGGCAACAAGACAGAGTCTGCCCCTTGATTATAGGTTACAAAGCACACTGTGCATACTCAATGGCAAGCGGGGAGGAGGATAAAGGGAATTAAAACTCTTAAAATAACAGTATTTGTCCATAAGTGCTGAGATTTTTCCATGATGCGTGGAAGTGACAAGATGATTGCCTGTTTAAATACTGTGAGATAATATGGCTCAGAGATCCCCATCTTTCATAATATGATGGCAGGCAAGGACTGTATAAATTATACTAATGTCAGAACCATCCTTGAAACATAGATTCAAATTAGATGAGGATGGGATATTTAAGCATTCCTTCTGGTCAATAAGTCTCTGTAAAGGGGGAAATGAGCTAACGGAGAATATAAAGAGATGATGATTCAAACTGGTGGCTCTGGCCTCAAATGTCCTGGGTCCAAATTCCGGCTCTATCACTACTAGCCCTCACTAAGTCCTTAAAAATAAGTTAACCCCTAAGCACTCTGTTTTCTGTTTCTAAATTGGGGTAGCAGACCCAAATTTGGGCTGACCAAAGGCCTTTTCTTATACCTACCTGTTCTCTGAGTTCTTGAAGCTATAGGCGTGGCAGGATGTTGAGACTCTGAGGTGGGATCTGCTCAGCAGGCTCGGGCAGGAATTGCAGGAAAGGAGCTGGTTCAGCCTCTTGGTCTTCTTACTGGAGTGAAGAGGTCTCCTAAATTGTGGCAGCCATCTTGCAGGTTAATGGGGAGATCTAGAGATCCCCAAAGACATGACCCCTGACATCGCTGAACCACAAGATAGTCACCCACAGTTCTCTATCTTTAAACTTCTTCCCATATAAGAGTCACTCATAGCTTCAATTGCTCTAATGCAATCAGATAATGAGAACGATCCCCATGGGTTCATACGATATTTTTGAATACTTGATCAAGTTGGTGAAACCATCTGGGGAGGAGTAGAAGGTCTGGCATTATTACAAGAGGTGTGTCTAAAAGCAGGCTTTGGGGGTTCAAAAGACTAACATCACTCCCAGTATGTGGGTTTCATGATTGTCTTAGGATGTGAGGTCTCCGCTACTGCTCCAGTGCCATGTTCCCTGCCGTAACAGTCATGGACTCTGTAACTGTAAGCTTGATAATCTGCTTTGGTCATTGTGTGTTAGCCCAGTAGTCGAAAAGTGACTGAGACACACTGTTAAGTGCAATGATTCACCAGGTACCCAGCGTACTTTAACGAGTGTGAGTAGCTTAGTATTGACTAGCTGTGGTTCTCATGGCAGCAGTGTCTGCAAAATCATTATTATATTTTTCAATCTACAATGAATAAGATTTTTCTACCAACAAGATGCCCCTTCATGAGCTGCCTTTAATGCCATGAGTTTGCAACAGAGACTAGTCAATGACTCAAGGATCCTCAGGTTTAATTTACTCTGAAGAGGGCCAAGCCCTTGAAAAATCTAATGAGGCTTTGAGATAGCATTGGCTAAAAGCCATGTTCACTTTGTGCACTGAAGAATCTGGGTCACTACAAATCAACTGTAAAAGAAAAAAGGTAGAAAATAGGTCATGTGGATTTACAGGAAATTTAATTATATGAAACACAGGGATAATGAAAAGTGACATACATATATTAACATAAATGTGTATGAGTGTTCTATCTGCATGTCTTCTGGTTTTTGTTTGTTTGTTTGTTTGGTTTTGGTTTTGGTTTTGGTTTTTTTTGGATTTTTTGAGACAGGGTTTCTCCATAGCTTTTGGTTCCTGTCCTGGAACTAGCTCTTGTAGACCAGGCTGGCCTCGAACTCACAGAGATCCACCTGCCTCTGCCTCATGAGTGCTGGGATTAAAGGCGTGCACCGCCCAGCTGCATGTCTTCTGTTCCCAGAAGAGGTCATCAAATCTCCTAGAACTGGAGTTACAGACGGTGGTGGGCCACCATGTGGGTGCTTGGAATCAAACCTGGGTTCTCTGGGAGGAAAATCAGTGTTCCTAACCTCAAGCTGTCTCTTCACACCCAGAAAATTATCTCTTTAAGAATCTCTCTCATTAAAAGAAATCTACTTGGGATTTCAGTCCATTGCTCCAATGTGGATCACTGTCTCTCTCTCCTTTCATCGCCTGATGAAGGTTAATATCCAGGAGGATGACTATATGTTTTTCTTTGGGTTCACCTTCTTATTTAGCTTCTCTAGGATCATGAATTATAGGCTCAATGTCCTTTATTTATGGCTAGAAACCAATTATGAGTGAGTACATCCCATGTTGTGGGAGCCTAGGCAGTTTGGATGCTCACCTTACTAGACCTGGAAGGAGGTGGGAGGTCCTTGGACTTCCCAAAGGACAGGGAACCCTGACTGCTCTTCGGGCTGATGAGGGAGGGGGACCTGAATAGGGGAGGGGGAGGGAAATGGGGGTGGTGGCGAGGAGGCAGAAATCTTTAATAAATAAATAAATAAATAAATAAATAAGAAATCTACTGTTCTCTCAGCTTGTTGCTTAGAAAAAGACAAGCGTTTTCCTTCTCATCATTCACAACCAGTTTCAATCTGGCAAAGGCAGGGAAACAGTCTGACCCCCTAATGCAGTCACTAAATAATTGAATGGCAAACTCCAGTGTATGAAAGAAAATATGGGAACTTAAAACATGGCACTTTGGTTTAGAATGGGTAGTCTATGTACAAACAGCACAGAGCGTGTAGCCTGGTCACCTTCCTGCTGGAATTTCCAGGCCTCTGTTCACTTCCTCCGACTTTTGCCAGTGAGAGAAATAGCAAGTGTCATTCTCTAAGCTCCAGGTTGTACAAATAGCTGGAGAGAATATGGGTTGGTCCTGGCAGGCAGTCACACAGTACTGGCCTCCGCACTGAACACCCTGCGCTGGTCTGACAGTGGCTGGCAAAGCCCTAGATATGGGTTTCTTCCAAAAGCTTACAGCGACTAAAGCTAATACTGTGTGGTGTGAAATAAACATTATTATGTAATTCCCAGCTTTTGAAGCTGGCCTTTCTGGGACATAATAGGCCTACTTCCTGTCTTCTGGGTAAACAGTGTGTGATTCAGAGCGCCGTGCCACGCTGGCCCATTAGACAGAACTGCCCGAGTCTCCTGGCAGCATAGCTGGAGCTAACACAGTGCCCCTTTCTCCTTCCTTCTTATTCATAGTGATGTGAGGCTGAATTGTGAGCTTCCCCTCTGAGCTTCCTGGCATTGGTCCGTTTGCGTCCCCTCCCCTGCCTTATTCAAACACAGTGCGTTTCATATTTATGAGCTTACAGAATTTCTGGTCTCCTGCTTCTGCCATTCTTAAGAACCGTCGAAGGAAAAGGGTGTGACTGTGAAAGCAAGTGTATAACAAACCTCATCCAAATGCATGCAGTGTATTGGGAATCTTAATTCTGTTAGAGCATGGACAATGAATGTATTTGTGTTCGTTACTTTCCCACTTTGAGGTTAAACAAACCAGTGAATGGGACTCCGGGTGGCAACAGAATGAGAGACTGCACTGGATGACGCAGGCTCACAAATGTCGGGGAGCATTTTAAAAACAAGTCTCTTTGCTGCCTTCCCATGACTCTGTAGCAATTTGGATGCTGTAAATGGAAATGAATAGTCTCAGTCCACCAATATCTTCATTCAGCAGTTTGGTTCTGAGATTCACGTGATGCATTTATCTCTATGGCTCCTTCTAAGAAAATGTGCCCCATTCAAAGAAGGTTTGAATTAGCCATAGTTAATGTGTTCCACCTACTCCCAAATTGATATCCTTTCCTGAATACAGTCCTAATTTGCAATAATTGCTAGACTGAATAACTTGCTGCAAGCCTTCTCCCAGTGCTGCCACAAGATGTTTTCCACCAATGTGATAAACTGAATACAGTTGTATTTAAACAACACACACATACACACACACACACACACTGCTTTCTCTCACACACCTATGCATGGACATAATGATACACACATACCATACTTTTGACAATGGTAATGGCCCCACTCTGGCCCTGTTTCATTGCTGTGCCCGCATAAGATAAATAAGTAGCACATATTGAAGGGGTGGGTGCAGCTGCTTCTACCACCTGCCCAAAACATCCTCTTCATGAACAATTATGTAACAACACTGTACTCAACACGGTTTGTAATAAAAACTGCAGGAATATGGACTCAAGTTCTTATTCTGAAGATTAACTTCTTTGAGTAAAATGTATGGTGCAAGATGTGAAAACTGAATAAGAGTAGGAGCTCGACATTTGGACAGTATTTGTTAGCATGTGTTTGTCTTAAGCTGAATAAGAGTAGGAGCTCGACATTTGGACAGTATTTGTTAGCATGTGTTTGTTTGTCTTAAGCTTCTTACATTATGGTTCAGAAGCTATGTTAATTCAGTAAAAATCATTTTACATTTAATTCTGTACAACGTGTAAGAATCCGACCCTCCCAAATCAAGCAGATGCTAACTGTCCAGCCTGAATATGAGCAGCAAGAATGAGAGGAGCGGGACACAGCCTATCATACTCTACAGGTAGGATTTTGTCAAGTTCAAGTCCAACCCAAATCCCTAGAAATAAAATGGTCTACATTTCTGCTAACACCCCTTCTGCATATTCTTGTTTCTATTTAAAAGTTTTCTGTTGAATTGTGTGTGTGTGTGTGTGTGTATTCATGTGGGTGTATGTGCATGTGTGAATGCAGGTGCCCATTACAAAGAGTGTGAGCTCCCCCACATAGTGCTGGGAACTAAATTTGAGTAAAAGAAGTACAAACTCTACTTCTGAGCCATCTCTTCAGTCTCAGTTATTCTATTTTTATGTTCTCACAGAAGAAGAGTAATATCATAGAAATAATCCTTATTATGTATTAGAGTGAAATATGTCATGTTTTTCCTAAGAAATGAGAAAATAGTTCTTACTTATCTTTCTCTTCTTCATTATTTATACTATTGCTGATGCTTCCTTCATAAACTTATTAGATATTTATTCAAATGAAACTTGCCTTCTAACAAAAAAACTGACTACATGAATGTTGCCAAACTTTGACTCAAGTGTTGAGGCTACAAATTTACTAAGCACTTTCTATATTATGGGAACCTAATATAAACAATAACTGATGTTTATGTATAGAAGGTCATGCTACCAAAAAAAGACCTAAAATTTGGACAATTTTCTTACTATGTCTAAAAGTAACAAACACAGAAATAAAATCAAAAACGGGGGAACTATGTCGAAGTGCTTCACTTCAAGAGCTGTGGTGTTTATTTCTAAAAACAAACAGGTATCTAATGTTTGCTACCAGATCTATGAGTAAAATGGTGTGATGACTAGCTAACAGTTTTTTCTTAAAAGAACGGTGTGATGATCTAGCTAACAGTTTTTTGTAGAGGTTAGGGCTTTAAAATGAAGTAAAAGAAAAACAATAATTAAGCCTGAATTAAAATTTTTCGTTAAACTCAGCTCTTTTTTTAAAAAGTTGGTAGTGTTCTCATCAATAAGCTTCACTAGAACAGAAAATTTCCTAAGTGAGTAGAGACCAGACTGCAGAAACATGTGAAGAAGAACTTGTTAATTCCTCCATAAATCTTTGAGATGCTCAGCTGGTTTATACATGTAACCCCAACTCATGTCCATAATGCAACATTCAATCCAAAGTCCAGAGTTAGCAACATCTCAGTTCGCAACTTCTGGCCTTGAGCAGCTAGCTGCTGAAGACACAAGCTATTCCAGAAATACTAAGAAAAAAAAAAGCTGTACCTTTATAATGGTATAAACCACAGAAGCACAAGAAGTTAAACCAAGTTTATACAAAGCAGTTCATCTCCCCTCCATAAGTCCCAGAAGATAGTAACCCAAGGCGTTCCTATGTATCTTCTACTCTCCACCTCAGAGAGAGCTGCCCTTCAGGCAAGAGTATCATAGAATGTGCATCTCTTGGCTCTCCCAACAGTTTTCTCACTGAGGATTCAGGCCTGCATCAGGATTCTCTTGTGTCAATGAATTAAAGCCAGATGCAAATGCCTTCTCAGTATGATACATCTTATTGAAGCCAGCAAATAAATTTAAATTTTAAAGTCCTTTGAGGCAAAGAGTGTATTTAGATATCTCTTTTGTGATATGTTACAATAAAAGCACGTACATTCGAGGACCTAATAATTTCTCATTATGATTGAAGCCATAAACAATAAAGTCTTCTTCTATAGAAAGAGGTGGGGCATGAACAGTGACTATGGTGGATTTTACTTTTCACCCAAGTCAACCAACAAAGAAAGTCTGTACTCATCAGAATGAGAAAGTATTTCAGCCCCAGTTCCTATTTAGTCCTTGACCTCAAATGTGACTGACAAGTGGAGTGGTGATTTGGGAATGCGAACAGACACCTGTCCACTGAGGGATGGACTGGAGCCAACAGCTCATTACACAGAAAACGACTAAACAGCCATTGTAGAGTAACGACTTTTCATCACCTGGGTCAGATACAAACCAATAACCTAGAGGTGAAAGGCTGTCCATCAAATTCCAGTTCCCACTTCCCAGGTCCATTCAATTCCATCTATTCAATTTTGAGAACTCTCTTCTATAGGTTTGTGCGAAAGAAGCCATGGGATTCAATAGAGTTCAGACTGTTATTATTTATGGGATGAACTGAAAGGATTATAGATTCCATCACAATTAAGTTCTCTCCTAATGAATCCGCAGGCTTTAACTAATCTTCTCAAAGTGCACATCACTTTCCTTTTCTCCTTACATACTCTCGAAAGAAGGCACACTGGGTGATTTCAATGGTAGATGCTCTTCAGCTGTGAAGTGGATTTGACATGTAGACGAGGCTGTTTTAAGCCCAAGATTGTGGAGTTCACACTGGCTTCAGTGTTCCTGGTGTCTGAGCATGCATTCACAAATTAGCAGCCAAAGTGTTTAATTTTCATGCGAGTACTTATGTGTTTACTAAAGATTAGCATTTTAATTAGTCTATATTTTTCTCTGAGACAATGGGCACGAATGGTATTTGCTGATACCTGACTAAGAGGGTTCATTGTGGAAGGAAGGACACACAATTTTTCTCACAAATAGTTATTTCCTTGGTGTGAGACAAGAGTGACATAAGTATACATTAGTTAACCAGTGAGCCTTTGTGTGCCTGGCTAGTTTGAGGTTTCTGGGATTTAACTTTACTATTTATTATAGGGGTTTCTTCTCAATTATGGTTCTCTATGGAGTTTGGCTAAAGCCTTTTCTCTTAGATGGCTTTATGTTGTGATTTGGGGTCATGCTTGGAATACTAAACATTTTATCTCCTCTTTTTTCAGTTTGATAGTGTAACATTATAAAGTGACTTTAATTTAGCTTATTCTAAAAAAGACAGAGGCCTTGAGCTTTGTCTCCGGCTTCTGATGTATCTGTCTGAGGTCTTTACCATGAAGATCTACGCAACATGTGAATGAAGGTAAAAGTTTCTTAAAATATGTCAGAAGAACCCAAGAGGAATCGAATGCCTTCACCTAGAGATACTGATAGAATGTGCATTGCATGGAATTTACTAATTTCACAGACCAAAACACAGCAGTTGAGAGGCAGTGTTTCTTTTGGCATCTTAGCAAATCACATCACATATGGTTTCACCTTCTCCACTGTTACAAGGACATTAATGTGGAAAATCAGCTAAAGTTCTTCAATTTGTTCATTATCTCCAGGGATATTTTCCTTCCATGTGCTACTTCATTTCTGACTTTCATTTTATTCAATATTTCCTACTTTGACATAAAAATGTCTGTTCTTGTTTCCCTTCATAGATGATAGCACTGTGACAGTGTGTATGTTTTGCAAATTTTCTAAAATAAAATATTTGTGCTTACAGATAATCTATTTCAGATGGTCTACTCTTCATTCACCCACAGTGATTAACAGAAAAACTTTCAAATTTATAAAAAGAATGTACTTAGGTCATCAAACGTGTTTGCTTGGCTTTCTTTTTCTCCATGCAATGATTATTTTGAAAGAAAAGGGTGAAAATGAGTGGTGAATTTTTTTTAAATTGCAATCACAAAGATGAGCGTGGAGGTAACTGTAATGTAAATGTCATATGGACGTTTAAAATGTATAATGGAAGCTGATCATCATCATTGACACGGTTATGACTGGCTGTCACATGTGTATATTTTATGACATTGTATATAACCATGTGGTGTTATTATAACATGTAACATGACATCTGACAGGCGTTAAATGGCTCTCTGAAGAAAGAGGGCAAGGAGACAAGAGGCATCAAAATTTTCATGAAAAATAAAATAAAGCAAAACAAACTAAAAGTCAAATGATTAAAAACAGAATAGTCATTATGCCTTTTCATGGTATCACTCAAAAAATAAAGCATCTGAGCTTCAGCTCTTCCAGATTTTTTTATTGCTTTTTTGCTTGCAATGTATTTTAATCGTAATTTTAAAATATTTTTATTGAAAACTTTCCTACAATATATTGTGGTCCTATCTTTTTCTCACCAAAATCCTACCAGAACTATATGTTCTCTTTCTCCTTTCTCTCTTTCTCAAAAAAAAAAATTAAAACCCTAGAAACAAAAACAAATAAAACAAAACAAAACCCACAAAAACAAAATCTAAAACTGAGCATAATATAAGAAAAACTCCACAAGAATACAACTGAATTTATTGTGAGTAGGCTAACTACTCCTTGGTTTGGTGCCTAACTGAAGGGCAGTTGATCTACCCAATGAGACTCCATTAATTATAAACTGGTTGGCCTATTAGCTCAGGATTCTTATTAACTAATTCTTACATCTTATGTTAACCCATTATTCTGGTGACTTGGTACCTTATCAGCGAGGTATTCTCATCTTGCTTCTTTTGTGTCTGGGTGATGACTGCAGACTGTGTCTTTCTTCTTCCCAGAATTCTCCTGTTCTTATTGCCCCATTTCTAATTTCTGCCTGGTCACCCTACCTATACTTCCTGCCTGGCTACTGGCCAATCAGCATTTTATTAAAATACAAGTGATGGGGTACAGACCATTGCCGCATAGCAGTCATTTGCATTTTACCTTTTGAAACCTTTCTGTTTAATCCTATATACCACTTTTTCATTAGGTTATTCACTTTCTTGGTGTTGTCTTGGTTCTTCATATATTTCAGATATTAACCCTCTGTCATATGTGTAATTACCATGCTGTAGGTTGTTTCTTTGTTACAATGATGTTGTCCTGGGCTATTCAGAAGCTTTACAGCTTCATGAAGTGTTATTTATTATGTGCTGGTCTTAGAGCCTGTGATGTTTGTGTCCTCCTGTTCAGAAAGTCCTCTTCTATACCGCTGAGTTTAAGTTTATTTCACACAAGGTCTTCTATCAGATTCATGGTATCTGATTTCATGTGGAAATTCTTGGTCTACTGCAGTTAAGTTTGTGCAGTTTGGTAGATATGGATCAGTTCTGATTCTACAGACAACTATTCAGTTTGACCAGCAGCATTTGTTGAAGATGTTGTCTTTCCCTAATGTTTATTTTTGGCTTCTTTGTCAAAAATCATGTATCCATAAGTGTGTGGACTTACATGTGGGTCTTCAATTTGATTTTATTGATCAATACATCTATTTTCATGACAATGCTGTGCTGTTTTTATTACATTAACCTTGTAACACAACTTAAATTTGGGGTAGTGGTACTTACAGAAGTTCTTTTATTATTTGGGACTGTGTTAGTTATATTGATACTTTTGTATTTCCATGTGAATCTGCAAAATCTCCTTTCAATTTCTGTGGATAATTGTGCTGGAATTTTGATGGGGGTTATATTCAGTCTGTATATTGAGTTTGGTAGGATGGCCACTTTCACTATATTAATCCTGCCAATCCATGAGAATGGGAGAATTACATTTTGATGGAGGAGTTACTTACATTTAATAAAGAAACTGCCTTGGCCCATTTATAGGCCAGCCCTTAGGTGGGTGGAGTAAACAGACAGAATGCTGGGAGAAAGAAGCTAAGTAGGGAGTCGCCATGATTCTCCCATTCCAGACAGACGCAGGTTAAGATCTTCCCTGGTAAGCCAGCTCATGGTGCTACACAGAATATTAAAAATGGGTTAGATCAATATGTAAGAGCTAGCCAATAAGAGGCTGGAACTAATGGGCCAGGCAGTGTTTAAAAGAATACAGTTTCCGTGTAATTATTTTGGGTAAAGCCATGCGGGCGGCCGGGTGCCGGGGACGCAGCCCCGCCGCTCATATTATAACAGAGTGGCACCCAACGTGCTAATGAACTCCACGTAAAACCTGAGAGGGCTTGAAAAGGAGAGAGAGAGAATTTAAGACAGCTTTTTGCTGTTTCTGGGTTGCGTGTGGCAAGGAAATTGTCCTGACTCAGCAACAGGAAAAAAACTGACTGTTTTAAAATGCCGGCTTTCTGGGCTGTGCCGCCATTGCAATCTCTGTCTGGCTCCTGCGGGAGACAGAGCTTTTGAATGAAGCATTTGGAGTAAATTGCTATGGCTTGCTTGATGGCAATGTGGACTGCTGTGTGCCTGTAACTGTGTGTGGCTCAGGGGCACCAAATGGCTCTGAGGCAGGAGGGCTCAGCTCCGCCATGCTGAACTGTGCTGGTCTCAGGCAGGAACTACCATAATTACCGTAATAACAGTGCAGTTAAGGTTTGGACTGAGCAGGACACAGGCGGTACCGTATTACCTGTACATGTTGCAACTTAAGCTTTTAAGAAGTGCTTAACATTTTAAGAAATGCTCCTGGATAGTGAAAAAATTACAGATTCACAATAGAACTGATTCAGACACTGTTGGATGAATGTACGTAGGCTTGAGAGAGAAAAAAATATATATAAAAAATAAAGTTAATGTCTTAAAAAAAGGGTAAAGTCTTTAAAGAGACAGAGTACAGATTAAAAGAAATAAAGAAAAATAAGCCACATAAAAATGAAAAATTCACAGAGAGTCTGGATTCTTTATATTATTGTGTTTTCTTTAAAATTTTTGACTGTAAAGGAGCTAAGTACAGAGAGACATTTCATTATATGGGCTGCCAAGCTAAACCAGAATGGATATAAGGGTATTATGATTTCAGAATATGGGTCTAAGGATATGATGCTTTGGAGAGGGTCTTCTTTTGTTTTCACAGAGGATAAGACTCTGTGGATTGCGTCTATCCCAATATGGTATGATAGACCACGCCCTCTTGAAAGGTTGCTGTGAACACCTTCAAAAAATTACTTCAGTCAACTGCCGACTGAGATGACCCTGACACACAGGTTACACCATGAAAGATCTGAATACAGCGCCCCCATTCAGCAGGAAGCAGTTTGGAAAAAAAACTGCGCCCATGTTCCCAAATATGGTTTATAAATGTTCTTTTACATTTAAAGGGGAATATGATATAGATATAAATAATTTACATTGGTATGGATTATAAGGTCAATTTTGTTATATGTATACATATTTCTGATCTTGATTAAGGTATTGTGATTGTGTAGTTCATTTAAAAATGTAATGTATAATTAGAAAATATAGGTTGCTAATGAATAATCATAAATAATAGTCAAGCTTGTAGTCATGTTAGTTAGATTTTCTAGATGTACATAGATATATTTCAGATAGGCATTCTTCATATCTTTCAAAGACTACAGAATATGGCATTTAAGAGTTTTAATAACTTAGGGCTTTTCATGACAATGAGACATGTCTGCTCCGGGCAGCACCAATCTACTTCAAGAGGAAGATGGGCATCAAAGAGGCTCCTTATGGAGTTTGATAGCCATTTGGGCAAGAAACTACTCTTGCCTGGACTGTTACATAAACTGGACACAAAAAACCCACAAAAAAAGGACTGCTGAACTTGCCTAAAGGTGAGATGATCTTTCAGGGTTCCTGACTCATGAAAGAGTCTGTGAGACATTCTGCAGGACACAGCAGAAAATGACTAAACTGTCTTTGGAATTTCCTGCTTCATGGAAATGTCTACTGGATACTATGGGCCTAAAGGCTGAAGATGGATGCCCCAACAGTACAAAAGAACTTTGGGTGACTGTCCAGGCAGTGAGATGTCTCTGTCATTTCTAGAGTTTTTGATCTCTTGTTTGCTTAGGTAATGTTATATCCTTCTGGAGTCTTTGATGGAGTTAAAGAATGGATAGATAGTTATAGTTTTCCTTAGTTATGATAAAATAGATATAAATATAACTGTAATTCTTGCTTGATAACTGTTTTGTTATATGTAATTTTACTATGTTAAAGTTAAAGCCTTTCTTTTTTGTTTAAACAAAAAAAGGGGAAATGATGGAGGAGTTACTTACATTTAATAAAGAAACTGCCTTGGCCCATTTATAGGCCAGCCCTTGGGAGAAAGAAGCTAAGTAGGGAGTCGCCATGATTCTCCCATTCCAGACAGACGCAGGTTAAGATCTTCCCTGGTAAGCCAGCTCATGGTGCTACACAGAATATTAAAAATGGGTTAGATCAATATGTAAGAGCTAGCCAATAAGAGGCTGGAACTAATGGGCCAGGCAGTGTTTAAAAGAATACAGTTTCCGTGTAATTATTTTGGGTAAAGCCATGCGGGCGGCCGGGTGCCGGGGACGCAGCCCCGCCGCTCATATTATAACAACATTTTTTGATATCTACTGCATTTTATTCCTTCAGATTTTTAAAGTATTTATTACATAGGCTTTTTGCTTGCTTGTGCAGAGTTATCTCAATGTATTTTTGAGGCTATTGTGAAAAGTATGAATTCATTAATTTCTTCCTCAGTCTGTTTCTCTTTGTATATAGAAAAGCTACAAATTTTTATGCACTAATTTTGTATCTTGCTACTTTGCTGAAAGTATCTCTTAGCTGTAGAAATTTCCTGGTGGAGTCTTTGGAATATTTTATATAGAAAATTTTATAGTCTTCAAATATAAGTACTTTGACCTTTTTCCTTCCTGTTTGTATCGTCGTGATCTCCTTCAGTTGTTTTATTTTTCTAGCTAAGACATCAGGTAGTATATTGAATGGACATAGAGAGAGTAGATATCTTTGTCTTATTCCTGATTTCAGCAGAAATGCTTTGAGTTTTCTGTTTAGGTTGATGTTGGCTGTGGCTTGCTATAAATTGCCTTTATGTTATTGTTTCCCTAGTTTCTCTGGGACTTCTCAAAACCCGAACTTCTATCACATGGGCCTTCTTTAGGCAGCATGAGATAAGAAAAGTGGTGCATAGGTTACACTACTAAACCTTACTTAAAGGGCTTCTCATTTTAGATGACCAAGAATGATTCACAAGGCTCTATACAAAAGTGTTTATCTAGCAGATTTAAAAAAAAAAAACTGCCAAATTTACATAACAACATAGTGAGTAAATGTTTCATAATCCCAAATTGCCTAATTGCCTATGTGATGCTGCTTTGTGACCCTCTTCTGCAATGTCTTCTGCTGGGTTTCTCTTCCATCTGGTACCCTGTGCTTCACATGGCTTTGGAGAATTAAGGACTGGACCATATGAAATGTGAATTTATCATGTAAAATAAAACATTATGTATATAAATGGCTTTGTCAATTGTTGGGCATTACAGTTATGATTAAAATAAATAAGAAATATGCTTCCTATCTATAAAATATGTTTTGATACAGACACATGACAGACATATTTCACCAAACTCTTTTCTTGAATGAATTTTTCTGTTGTAAATATTATGAAAGATATTTTCCACAGAAAATACTCAACTATAATGTTCCTGAAAATTTTTAGGTGAATCTTAATTAAAGCACTGGTATAAGGGTGTTTTAAAAAGTGTAAAAATGAATCTTGTGCAGGTTTCCAAAGCGTTTGTTAAACCTCTAAGGGGAGAGCAAAAGTGTCCTGTTTCCTCCAGAGAGATATTAACTCTTCAGCCATGGTTTAGGAAAGTTTCCTGTTAGCCTATTTCCTATAGCTCGTGCTCATATCCATTTCTCGCACTAGGTATTTTTAACCAAATTTAAAGGTTAAATTAAAGGTACCTTCTCCAGGAGGGTAAGCTTCAAACAGTCTCTCTCTGTCAACACTATCGTAGAAGTTTCTGCTCTTATTAGACTACACTGCTAGTAGAATCGCCTCAGACATTACCCCCAGTGCTGATCTTATGGTCATTTTCTCACGGCTCTAAAACAAAGGGTTAAGTTTGGATTTCCCCATATTTAGAAAAGAGACATAAAAATAACTTTGCATTTTTCAAAGAGGGAGTAGTACCACGAAACCCCGATTTTAATTTACCTGGAGAATTGAGATATCAGATATCTCCCATGACTTCCTGCAGACCTCTGGGCGATCCTTTATGCTCATGTCATCTGGGAGGATGGGGAGTGACTCAGATGGAATGTGGATAGCCTAGAACCATCATAAATGTATGCTTTAACGTACATTTTCCTTTAGTATACACCATTTCCGTTATTAAAATACCATGTGAAATGGGTTTTATAATAAGAGAAGGTTTGTGGTAGATAAGACTATATGCAAAGAGCTTTTGATCACCTAAAATAGTTAGCCACTTCTGCATATTATACATATTGTACATGGGCCACAATTAAGTGTTAGTTATTATTTTTACTCTAGAAAGAAAATTTTATTTTTCTATAATGGACTAAGTCACTGAACATTTTTAGTTTTTCTTCACTTCCTCCTAGAAGAAATATAGTTAGACCATTGCAGTCTTTAAGAGAAGATTACATCATTATTCCTAAATTAAACTGGAAGCCGAATTTATGCTGGTAGAGAAACTCAGAGCCACCCCTTCACCTGATAGGACAATTAAAAACAGCATTTTAAGTACTGTCTTTTTTCAGTACAAATAGCATTTAGGTTCTCAGAGATAGGCTGGTTTTTAGAAGTTACCGTTAAATAACAAAAGAAATCCTCAAAGCTGAAAACATCATGAAGACCTCAGAAAACCAAGATAAAAACTGAAGGAGCATATCACTCAAGAGCAGCCCAGAACAAGTAGCCAGATGAGAAGCACGGCTCTCGTGACACACCCAGCCCACAGCCAGTATGGTAAACTCAGGTTTAGACAATTCTTGAATATTCACGGGCTACATAAGAGAGTGTTCTGGGTGAAAATGCTAAGCTACTGCCCATCAAATAACACTAGATTCTTTTTTCTTTACTTTTCTTTTTTTTTTTTTTTTCTTTTTTTAGTTTTACTCTTGGGAGAAGGAATGAAATTTTGATTCTGCCCCATAAATCCAAAGTGGTTTTTCAAGGTTTGAAAATCTTACTCTTTTTGAATTATAACTATGCCCTGCTTTGGCATTGGGAGACATTCACGACTGCTATCAAAGTAAGATGGAAATTGATGGGTTGAAAGCCCATGTTTCTTTAGCCAGTGTCATTCAGGGTTTGCTTGTGGGACGCAGGATTTATTGTGTGTTCATTAGTTCTAGGACTACGGGGCCATGGTTGGTGCCTTTTATGATAATGAATCCCTTGGTTCCCTTCTGAGGTATTAGAGATGAAAAAGCACTGTGCAGCCTGGTTTGCCCTCATGGTAGCAGAAATAACCTGTGTCCTACCTGTGCCCTCCTTAAAATGCACCATTGCTTCAGACCTTGGCTTCTTCCACATTTGCCAGGGGCACAAATAATGTAATAAAGAGTACCCAAATGTCAGTCTCCAAAAATGTCTAAAAATATATGGTGTTGATGAAAAATACACAAGGAGCAAAAGGACTGCTCCAAGTCAATTGTCGTTTTGCAGAAAACATTTCTTCTCCGAGGTCAAAACAAAGCCATATGCTTTTATTTACTTACTTATTTTTAAGATTCATCCACCTGACAGGTAAAAGTTAGAGAGGGAAAGAATTCATTACTGATTGGTCAGAAACCAAAACCGGCAGGAAAAGACCTCATGCCCGAGAGTGGAAGCAAAGAGGAAAGGGTCGCGTGCTGTGGTGGCATCCGGACAGCCCGGGCAGGATGACTCTCACACCAGGGTTTGATGGCAGCGGCATCTTCTTGTTGAGCTCTTAAAGATGAAGTTTTTGAAAGCTGTAAATCTTGAAAGAACTGCTGTGCGATGAGAGCTAAGGTAGAGTGTGTCCTCAGACTGGAACGTCTCAGGAGAAGGTAGCCAGCCCAAAGGTACTTTTCTAATTAATGAGACCTTGAAAGCTTAGCACACAGTTTTTAATAGGCAGAATACAAAAGAAGTTGGTGACCTCGAAGACAGGAGATAGTCAAATGACATACTTCATTATCAGGAGCCCTGACCTCAGCTGTCACGAAGTCACTGGGGAATCTTTCTATACATACTCAGGCCTCGCCCCAGAAACTCATATTTGGGTCCCATAAACTCAAAACATCTATCGCTTTCAGAAATTATAAACGGGAAACGGTTGTGCTAAATTAATCATTTAGAATCTGTCTCTCACTTACCCTTTGGCCATTATTTCTTTTGTCACTAATCCTCAGGTCCACAGCCATATATTCAGACACATTTGCTTTTTTTGCTCCCATGTCTTCCTTGACCCCCTGCTTAGAAACACACTTCCTCACCTGGCTTTTCCTTCATTAACTGGTGAAAAGTCCACCCCCAAAAGTCCAGATTAGTTCCATGTTTCCAGTAATGTTTTCATAGGCGCCATCTAGCCCCTCCTCTTGATTCCCCAGTGGGTGGAGCGTAATTCCAGGACAGTCAATGCTAAACAGTAGATCATGTCTCAAAAAAAAAAAAAAAGTCTCATTGTTAATGTTATTGTGTTTGGAGTCATTATAAAGCTGACCATATCCTGGAGACTAGCTTCAGAAACAGCTTTCACAGAAGAGAAGGTCTTTGACCATGTTTGAAAACCTGACCCTAGCACATACTACAGAGTATTCAGGGATTCATGTATTAGGATACTGAATGTACATGCACACTTAGATGTTGCAAGTGAGCCATATAGTATACAAAGGAGATATATAGATGATAGATACAAAGATACATAAATAAAGATAACAAAGGATAAAATACTCCATGAAATAATTGAAAATGTGACTCCATTGAGATCCTAAAAGAGACACCTATACCCCTCATCCAAAGTTCAGGGAACAGGGAGCAAAAGAAAATGTAAGGGCTAGAGATTGTGGAGGGGTGATGTAAGTTAGTATCTTCCGGACATACCATGGTTATCATTGCCCTGAGCTCACTCCAGCTGTGGTCACCAGCACAAGACTGTCCCCTTTCATTATGCACGGGGGCAGAAGGCTCATATGTCTTCACCCCTTATAGAAAGCCAAAGGCTTCTGGGGAAGGGAGTGGCGTTTTCCTCAGTGGTCTAGCCACTGGTAAGTAGCCCATGTTTCAATAAAACAACCGCACCCATGCTCATGCCAGCAACCATATTTAAACTTGGTGAGTCAAAAAAAGACATCAAATTAAGAAGAGACTTGTTATAAAGACAGAATACTAAAGACAAAGAATAATGAAGAGTTAAAATGACCAAAATTCATTACATACATATATAAAATTGTCAAAGATTAAAAATAAATAATAAGTCTATTTTTGAAAATGGTAAATATTTTTATCAAATACTTTGTCTTCCAGTATGAGGAATTACAAATGCTAGTGTACAAACATGAAAATTATCACAGAATAAGTGAGTAAAACTGATTCATTCTGTTGCATCCCCAAGAAGCATCTCTTAAGCATAAGCACCCACACACATGCACACCCACATGCACACCCACACACACATAGACACACACACACCAGTGCAATGAAACCTAGATGAAAAGGAAGTAACCTTGAAAACCTTGGAGTTGTGGGTATTGTTCCCTCTACATAAAGTATGTTTCCTTCTTTGGGAACTTCTCCAATGAATTAGGCATCTCCTCAATTGGCACAGCTGTGTTTCAAGCATAGCATAGGTCTGTATTCTTTATTCATTTTTGTAATGGCAAATTCCTGCTTCCTCTCTTGTTGGAACTCTTCGGAAAATAGAATACCTTACCTTAAATGGCTTCCCTTCTTTGAGGAAAGAATAATACAGCTTCCAATCAGTGACCTTAACCTGTCTTCCTCATTTGTTGGCTTTTAGTGGGGATTCTTGGCTACCCAGGTCGAGTCTTTATAATAGTTTATTACAGCTGCCAATGGGAAGGCAGAGCTTAGAATCTTCTTGTGAAACCCTGAACACAATATCATGTTTATGGCACAGTATTAGCAGAAGGCTGTGGATGGGTGTTTGTAAAGATTCTCTTCTCCAGTATTCTCCATGAGGGAGGGGGACCACCTCAGTATTAGCACAGATTTAGCAGAAAGCTGCGGCTGGGTTTTTGTAAACATTCTCTTCTCTTGTATTCTCCATGGCAGAGGGGGACCACCTTACTGAGGCTTTAAACCAAACTCAAACTACAGCATCTACTCTATGCACCATGGGAATGTCAAACTATAGAATCTACTCTGTGCACCATGGGAATGTCAAACATGGGAATACCCTGTGGCATGAATACTGATGCTCCAGGAGTTCCAGCAGCATAGACGAAAGGCAAAGGAAGCCATTTCATGCTACACTGTAAATTCCCTTTCTTCTGCTAAGGAACTGGATCTAGCCTTGCCTAGATCCCCATCACATATCAAACAGTCAGTATACCAGCAGTCTCGTAAATTCATTGTGTGGTCTTGGAGTTACCTTACCCCCAAAACAACTTTTCCTTTTTTATTGAAAAAAATCTCTATAATATATTTTACTCATGTTTTTCCTTTCCCATTCAACTTTATGCTTGCTCTATCTCTCTCCTCTCTCTTCTTCTATTTTGTTCTCCTCAAAAATAATAAATAAAAAGAAACATACACAGAAAAAGTGCCAAAAACAAAATGAGACAAAAAGCCTACACAACTACCATTGAGTTTGTGTTGGCCAACTACTCTTAAGCATGAGGCCTGCCCTGAAGTGTGGTTTAATATACCCATGAGACACCATCGGAGAAACCGAATTTTTTTTTTTTTTTGACAACTGGTATCAGCTGTAGATAGATTTTTGGTTGGTTTGTCCATGTCTCCCTCTCAGCACTGGATCTCTATCTGGTTTGAGTCTGTGTATGCCTTTATATACTGCCATAGGCTCTGTGAGGTCAGATGTGTGTCTGTCCTGCTGTGTCTGGAGACACTGTTTCCCAGGTGTCATCCCCTCTGGCTCTAAAATCTTTCTGCCTCATCTTCAGTAAATATCCCTGAGCCTTGAAGGGAGGGCAAGCACAACTTTTTAAAGCCATCATCTAATACATGGAAAAAAAGATGGGACAGCAGTTATCAAACTGGGATAACTTTGAAAATAAAAGATGGCAGTCTTAAAAATTCTTTGGAGACTTAGAATATAGCTTAGTAAAGTGTTTTCCTAGCACATGCCAAACCCTACAGTATTAAATACTACCAACAAAAAATATAAAAATCAAATTTTATTCTGGTTGGATAGTATAAGCCAGGAGCTTTGTCCACAATGAAGGACAGGAAAGCATTTCACTCTGTGGAAAGTAGTGACCATTTGTTCAGGACAGGAACAGGAAAATCCAAATGTATTGTATCTTCAGTGTTACTGAACTTGCAAAAAAATTGTAATTTTTCTTTGTGAAATTTTACTCTAGTTTTCCAAGCTGAATCCTTTAGGAAAAAACATTTTAAGTAGCATTAGGGATAAAACATATTGTCCACCCAGCAGTGTTTATATTTTAATATAAGAATATATCTAAAGTTAAAGAAATGAATCTGTTATTATAAGGTATCAGATAAACACCCCTGAAGTATTTGGTGGAAACGCAAGAGTCTTGTTAGCATTAATAAAAAGCATACTAGCAGCTGGGCGGTGGTGGCGCACGCCTTTAATCCCAGCACTCGGGAGGCAGAGGCAGGCGGATCTCTGTGAGTTCGAGACCAGCCTGGTCTACAAGAGCTAGTTCCAGGACAGGCTCCAAAACCACAGAGAAACCCTGTCTCGAAAAACCAAAAAAAAAAAAGCCATACTACCTATGAAAGGTAACAGCCAATCCAGCTGCAATAAAATACAAGCCAGAGAGCATCTTGGTCTCATCTCTCTTTGTTTTTTCTATAGACAACTCTCATGGAAAAGTTGCCAGAGTACTCGGGTGTCCTTCCCATAACCTCCTCAGCTGCCTTTTTGTAAAGGAAGCTGGATGCTCTCAAATGAATCTCCAATCCACAAGAGGCTTATTCCAAGTGAAGAACTAGGTGAGCAAGTTAGTCAAATGTAAAACTGAGTGTGTATTTCCCTGAGGCTGGAGTGACACACAGCAGCATTTGAGACACGTGCAAATAAATCGGTCAGTAATTAAGGAAACGGCAACAAGTAAATGAGGTGATCTCTAGTATCGGAGAAGAAGTCTGTGACTGTTTTCTACATGTAGAACTCAAACCTCCACCCTAGAAAGTCAGGACACCACACAGACAGCAATAAACAATAAAAGAAAAGAAAACAAAACCTGTGATCTGTGAAGTCCTCACATTAACTAGAGAGAGAGGGGGAGAGACAGAGACAGAGAGACAGAGAGAGAAAGAGAGATTTGTGGTAGGAACTGGAGGGGAGAGATTGATATTTAGGAATGGGTTCCTTCTCAACTGAGACAAAGAATTACTTCTGAGAGTTAAAGGATGAACAAAAGGGTGAAACATTTTACAGACAGGAAAAGAAATAAAAAGATTGAGCAGAAAGCAGGGAAGGTGAGAGGAGAAAAGAACAGTATTTTATTAGCAACTATAAAATGAACACTTCTATCAAAAATACATGACACAAAAAACAGTAGTAGGTGGGGAAAGGGGAGAGTATATATATGTATATATACACTGAGGAGGGAGTAAAATGTAGTTATAGGCACAGGAGGTGAAGAAGAAGGAGTTTTAGAATATAGGATGGTGAAGTGACAGGACCAAAAGAAGCAAAACCATCAAGTGCCACTAAGTGGAAGGGAGGTAAATCAAAAGAAACAATAAAGAAACTAAAAGTCACACAAAAATAGTAATAGAAAGGCAAGGAAGTAGGGGACCACGGAGAGAACAAAGAAACTGCACAATTTTTTTTTCTTTTTTTTTTTTTTTGCTCAGAAAGTTCTACTCTGAGTCCCCCATTTCCATACACACCCTCTGTAAAGAACCAGACACACAACTCTTTTCCCAGACACTGAGAATGTCTTTGGCCCCAGACGTCACCCCTTAGCCCCCCTTACAAAAATTCTCTGTGTGTGTGAGCATCTCCTGGGAAAAGCAAGTGCCCAGACCGCGGTGCCTTGGTTGGTCCCTCATTAGAATAGTTCTCACAGGCATGTGGCCTCGCTAGTTAGACACAGGAATCCCAGATGGCACAATCTGGACCTCGCAGAAGTGAAATCTGCATAAAGTCGGACGAAACCAGGGCCAGCACAAAAGGCAAGACACGCATGTAGCGACATTGGCTCCGTGCCCTCTGACCCAGCTCTGTGCCTGTTCCCACACTCGGACAAGCCCAGGCGAGTGTGTCCTAGGACTTGTAGGTGGCTGCAGTCTGTCACAGGATGAGCAGGGAGCTCAGAGGAAGCTCAGAATTAGTCTCCCGACGGTGTGTGGATCAGTTTTAAGACAGATTGTGTCATCCAAAAAGAAAACCTACATGTGGCTGCAATTAACCTAGTTAGCCTGTGTCTAACATTGTCCTACAGTCAAGAAACGGCCCTGGAGTGAGATGAGCAGAGCAGAATGTTGCTTTGAAATTGGCAGACTAGCTCAGCTCTCTCCTTTTCTGGGATAGGAAGAAGTTGACGTCACTGTCTTGTGTATGTGCCTGTGTGCTTGTGAGTGACACTGGTTGTTTATTGTTGCTATTGTTTTCTTCCTTTTCTTTTGTCTTTGTTTGTTTTGGTCATTATCTTGGTTTTAAGAAAAGCCACTTAAAATAAGTTGTGCTTATATTAGTATTTCCTGGAAAAAAATCAACTGATAGCCAAAGGTTTTATATATAGCTGCCATATGGTATTGTAAGTTCGTTAAATACCATATACTTTAATACACTAACAGCCATCACTTCAAAGAGGCTAAAAGCAGCACACACACGCACGTATACACTGGATGCCAAATTCAAGCTGCCCAATAGAAAATCCAGGCCAGAGAGACTCTCCTGACTTGAAAATTTGCCTGTTCCCCTGTGCCAGGGTCTGTGCTATTGGATGATCTTGAAAGAAAAAACCAAAATATCAGAAATGTGTAAATTAATTCTCAGTATCAGCCAGTTACTTCATAGTTGGCATTATTATAATTGCAAGTCAAAAACACATGAAAAATGTGATTAGGGACAGAATTTTTTAAACAGAAATAATTCTTAAATTTTCCAAATTTTCTACATAACTTCTATATATATTTTAAGTTGATCACTGTGCTGTAATATCAACCGTATCATTGAACTAGTCTCTTCTGAAATGAAAATGAAAGCATTACACAATCTTCATTTTGAATGGGGAAACATTTTAAACTTTCCCTGGCAAGCTGTTGTTGTCTGTCCACTGCATGCTTAAAAAAGAAATCAGAGCTCTGTGGAAGTAACTGGATTTCTCAGGAACAAGGAAGACAGTTTTCTCTCTGTTCTAGGCATCCCAGGATTCTACAAACTTGTAATAAGCATTTTGTAACTAACATGGCCTCAAAGGGCTTCTCTCTGAAAACTGTCTGGTACTGATTCACTATGTATCTTCACACATGATGCAAAATCCAGGCAAATCACTGTGCTGTTATCTATAGATACTCCATTCACGTGGCCCCATGAGCTGCTCCATGATCACTAAAACAAATCAGAGGGTGTTGTTGTTCTGAAGATGCAGGCAGTTATCACAATACCCACTATACGTGCCCCGCATCAGTAGACACGTGGCAGACTGTCCAGCCACAGTTCCCTGCAGTCCACCTGATTCTGGTTCGCTCCAGGCTTATGTGTGATTATTGCAATGCCATTCTTGTTTATCAGAGCATATTGAAGGGTTCCAGTGCAGACTGGGCAGTGGAAGGAGGAAGTGTGAAGCATGAATGGCATCTGAAAAGAAATTAAAACCATTGTTTTCTGTTGCTGCTAAGGTTTTCATTCATTTGTTTCCTAAGTACAAGAGACAGAGTCCACTGCACGCACTAGGTGAGTGCTCAAGTATTCAACTACACAGCTAGCCTGGACCATTTCCATCACACGTAAGAGTATCTCATTAGAAATGGCAATGGCTTGTTTGTTTCTGCTTTGTTTGGGGGTGCTTGACAAACTTTTCCATAATCATATCTGTAAACAGGAATATTATTTAGGCCATGGCTGTAGCTCTGTGGTAGAACACATGCTTGGTACATTGAGGCCCTGAACTTGAACACAGTCTCAACTAAAAACAGAAAAAAAAAAAGATCCAGGGGATCTGACATCCTCACACAGACAAATGTGCACATAAGATATAAATAAATAAATAAATAAATAAGATGTAAAAAATAATATATTTTTAAAATTCTAAAGTGTGACAAGGCAGCAACTGCAAAAAAAGACAAAATTATAAATTCAGAACAAGACATCCATCCTGACAGCGGTTGAGTGTTCTGATGGAAAGTTAGGGCGCATTTACAGAGCACGGTCTCGGAACTCAACTGGAAGGAATGGTGACTAAGACTGGAGCAGGTGACATGAAATGATTGGAGGTATGCTAAGATCATCCTCTACCATGGCAAATCTTCAGCAGGGAGGTCAGTGTTCTAGCATTGATAATGCATTTTGGAGGGGTTAAGTGATACCCACCCCAATGTCTATTTTTAAGGTCCAGATACCCAAGTGAGAAGGCTCTAAGTGATCACTAACTCCTTAGCACCATGGGAGCCCTGAGGGTACCGCTTGCTAGAATACAGGGACCTATGGAAGAAGGAAGCCCAGCCCACCCCTGAAGTATCAGACCTGCTTCACCCTTGGACATAAGAGGTATCTCCAACTTCTACATGTAAAGCTTCACTGTAGCCAGAGAAACCATCACAATGGGCTGACTGAAGTCATAGGTGAGGTACCACTTACCTACAGCATCCTGCTTCCAGCAGGTGAAGAACATTTGTGATCTGCTGCAGATAACAGGAGACTTTGATTTTTGTGGTATTTAGCAATGGTTCATATTCTATAGTGTAAGTGGTATTTTAAGTCACTCATTTGTAAAACACCTGCCCCTGTCTTTATGGATGTCTGCGGACAAAAGTTACGGCCCAGTTTATCTAGACACAGTTAGTTCTTTGCCAGTCCCTGTTCTCCCTTCACAGTGTGCTAAAACCATGACCATTTTAGCTAGTTATCTTCATAATCGGCAGCGGGATTATTTCTCTCTTGCCCTTTTCCCCTGTTTTCCAGTCTACCATTGCTTTCTGAGAGAACATTCTACAAGAAAGGAAAGTTACCTTCTTTTAGAACCATCTGAAAGTGTTACTAAGTCTAAAGTCCCATACCTGAAACAATGAACAGACTGAGTCGGAAGACCGAGGGGCATCCTTTCTGTGCTACTGCCACAGCAGCCCTCTCCCTGTCTCCCTTCCCATCACCTCAGCAACAGAAAACCTCTGATGCACAGGTCACTCCACTGTGGCTTTGACAAGACCACATTCCCTGTGGGTGATCTGGGTTTTGGACACAAATATATTAATGTAGCCATTCTAAAGCTTCTATTTTTTCACTAAAAAAAAAAATTATCCTAGCAATTCTTTGCTTTCTAAAATACTGTTGTTGCTGTTGTTGTTTAAACTAGCATATTCAAATCGTAATTTTCATCCTGCTGCTAATTCCTGATTTCCCATCACCTTCTGCAATGACGTCAGTTCATGCATTGTAGTCTTGTGTTCAGCTCTGCCATCCTCAGCAGCTCCATGCTTTGCTGCACTGCAATAATATTTAGTATCCTGTCAGTTCCCTGGTGGCAAGGAGTGCAACCGAATGGTTTGCTAATCAGCTAGGCAAAGAGTTGACCCTGACCGCAACAGCAGTCTACATTCTAAATAGGCAACATTTCAAAGCCTGTTGCTAAGCAAAATGTGTTTTTAAAATCTTATTTTAATTTGTTTAAAAAAGACAGCGCTGCATTTAAAGAGCTAGTATTACCCTGACATCTGTGAAGGAAGTTAATCTAATCTATATGAGACATTAAGCATATTCTTCATAGAACAGGTTGTTCAGGGTCTTAGAAAGTATTAGGAGTATTTTCTTCATGATCGCAAGGCAACACTATTTATAACAGCTGTACCCTGAAGACGAAAATGCCTAATTCACTCGTAGATTATTATAAAGCAGCAGGATACACTCAAAATGAAAGGCCCTTAGTTCTTCATATTGAGGTGACTGCTAAGGAGAGGAAACAGTGGGACTTTTCAAAGGCTCTTTCTGAGGTCTGAGTTCTAAGGAAGTTGCAAAGGTTTCTTAAAGTTCTAGTGGTTCAGGCAAGGAGCAACCAAATTAAATGGTTCACTTTTCAAGACAGGGGAAGAGCAAAGAGTGAAGAGTGAATTATTCACAAGGCCCAATGTATGAAAATGTTTGCAGGGGCAGGGGGCAAAAGGAGAGAGGTAGGGGTGGGATGAGAGAGAAAGAGACCTAAGAGACACTGACTGTCACAAACCCGACATAGGAGGGTCAATTTAACAGGAAAGCTAAAGTGAAGAATAAGTAGGCTTTAACAGACTGTTGCAGACACTGATCTACCAACTCCCAAGCCTCCTCTCCAGTTGCAGCAAGAGCCCACCCCCTCCCGCTTGGAAGGGCGTGTGTCTTTACTGCTGCTCTCCAGCCTTGTTTGCAGAGCAATCCTTGTTTTTGCTTCTTTGTTCTGTCCGGCTTCTAATTTTGCTCTTTCTCCTTGTCCATGTAGCTTCTGCCACCCTTCAGGAGGTTCTTGCTCTGTGCCGTGACCTTATGCATGTTTTGTTTTGTTTTTTTCAGGTCAGTCATCCTTGAACTTCTCCCTGACCCTGAAGCTTGTTCTGGCCACATTCTTGCCATAGTGCTGCTGGCCAGAGGGCTGCCTGGAAGACTTGGTAGAGGACTAGGGACAGTGCTAGCCTAGCTAAACAGCCTGAACCACGCACTTAAATCCCTTATTGACAGCATCTTCACAGAGGTGGAAAGCGTGAGTCAATTTTGAACTTGAAAATTGTGCACGGTTTCCAAATGTCCTGAATGTATTCTCCTGTTTCATGTGATTATCGCTGTGCAGCACGCTGCTGGCTACCTAAATCCCATGCAAATCACTTGCAAGATGCAGGCTCAATGAAAACACTCTCCCACTTGCGCAATAAAAACCAGGCATTATTCCCTACAAATCTGGCTGCAAGAAATGAAAAAGGGGAGTTATTATTATTTTTAATATTAATAGCAACTATTAACTGTTAATTTAGCCTAAGTCGTTTGGAAGGGAAATCTGTGCTGCTTGCTTGTTAGTCAAACGGAATGCATGATAATGTTCTGTTGTGTGCCATGTGGCATACTCAGTTGCTAGGTTACCCAGAACATCAGGAATTCAGGGAACAATGTACTTATATCTTTTTCAATTTTGAAAAATAAAATAGGTATTGACATAAAATACAGTGTGGCACTGAAGTAATTTTGTAGTGGGGAGATCAGAGGAAGGGGGCTTTCATCTCGGTGACAGCAGTTTACTCCTTGTGGTGACTTACTGAGGCAGGGGCAGAACAGCACAACAGGATGTCAGTCTCTGGCAGAATGCTTGTGGTCCCTGTACCCCAGCAACTCTTTCTTGAGTCAGGCTCCCCAAAGCCATCCTGCAGCTGCCGCTCTGAGCTATGTCAACTGGTCCTACAGAAACCTATGACAGGTCCAGTGATGTATGGGCCTGCAAGGGACCAGCAGAGGCTTTCATGTTAAGAACAAATATGACAGATCATGCTAAGGTCCTCGGCTAGCCAGGGCCATGCCAGGAACTTTTTTTATGATGATTATTATGATTATCACCTTCCTACTCATAGATAATGTCATAATTTACAGTCAGGCATTGTGTGACCCAAGTGATTGATGCCACTTGGACATGAATTGGTGGGGTTAATAATGGCCGTTCAGTGTGGCCCAGCATGAGAGGAAGCTCTCTCAGAAAGGCTGCCTTCACTTTGATGTTCTGCTCAGGACAGGAAGGTGGGCTTCTGGAGTCAACACGCCATCACATTCTACTTCTGAAAGCATCCCCTGGGCCCTGGGGAAACGCAGGACAGCGAAGGCACAAAGCTCCCTCTGTTCTTTCTGAAAATACTTTTGATTTTGTTTAACCTTCAGCCCTAGATATCCACACTTGAAGTTCCATTGAGATGTGTAGTCCAGTCCTCTGACGAAACCTGAGCTACACTGGGAAAGGCAAAGCAGATTCCAGACGAGGATCTGCTCCACGTCTAGCGGCATCTTTTAGTGAAAAGCCAAGCTGGAGTGAATTGCTTTCATATTCTCTCCTATTTATTCATCCTGGAATTATTTTGGAGGCTAAGAAGAAATCAAAAATGATTGGGATAACACAATTGATTTTAAAGTGATTAAAATTAATTGGACATGTTACAATAATTTTTTTTAAAAAAACAGACTGGAGGAAATTGAGATTCGTTTTATTTCAAGGTGGAAGGTACTGGAAAGCAATTTTGTAAAACTTGAAAAAAATGAAACTGGATCTAAGATAGAAAGCCAGGCATGGTAATGTATGTCTCAGATCCCAGAGCTCAGGAGTTAGAAACAGGAGGATCAGGAGTTCAAAGCCAGCCTCAGATATGTAACAGTTCTAGGTCAGTCACAGGGAGACCCTGCTACAAAATTAAAGCAATGCAAAATGAGATGCCACCAGAAGCTGGAAAGCAGGACACTATCCCCAAACTCCTGGACTGTTGCTGCTACTCTGCGAGCAAGTGTGGAGATAACGATACAAGCCGATGAAATTTTCCAAATGCTACCACAAGTACTGCAACAATTAAGAGGAGCTATCCTCTGCACAAGGCCAGGAGAGAAGGCTTCTAAGGTGCTCCATGACATTAAAGACCTTCAGGGATGGTCGAATGTCAAATAAGAAAAAACTACCTCAAGCGCCATAAAAATCAAGCTGGGAGGCATTTTTCCCATTTGGAGAGTCACTGTGCTTTGTTGTCACCACTGCTAAAGAGGAGAGCTACTCTTTAAAATGATTAAAGTTGGGCAGCCTGTGCTGTTAAGTAGCAGCATTCATTTTTCTCATACACGCAGTTCTCCTGTTCCTCTGAAACACATTATCAAACCATCACCACATAAGCATCACTCAGCCTGAAGTCTCTTCTTAACTTTATACATCCAGTAGTACCTTTCCTCCAAAGGCCCTAAAGCACTTTCAAAACAGATGATAGTATTACTGTTTATTGGCAATGACACGGAATTGTATCCACTATGTCTAACACATTGTCCTTGGAATGATTGACACGTACTAGTGATAAAGTTTCTTCTTTGTGAACAGAAGAGCACAAGTGTGCTTTCCTGGGTACTGAAACAAGGCATAATTGTTTCATAAGCACACAGTTATGCGATAGTGAACAAAATCAGCTCTAGTTCATCAATATCTATAAAAAGTGACCTAACTTCATGTCCCACTTCTTCCAATTCTGAGTCTCTCTTGTCAACCTTTAATAGACTTCTGCAGGCACTACAAGAAATCCCAGACTTGGGTGATGATGGTGCATGCCTTTAATTCCAGCACTCAGGAGGCAGAGGCAGGTGGATTCCTAAGAGTTCTACAGAGCAAGTTTCAGGACAGATTCCATAGCTACTGGGAAACATTGTCTTGAAAAACCAAGAAATCCCAGACTCGTCAGTATGGCATATAGTGTCCCTCCACCATTTTGCCATAAACTAAACCAAAACATGTGGAACTCCACTAGTTGACCACAATAGAAAGTTCTCAGCAAGTTTCTGAAAAAGTCAAAATAAAGCTATTGTGCCCTAGAGACAAGTGTAGTCATATGATCAGCAGGCCACCATTGCCCTCTTCCCTCACCTGCTTCACTATCTGCCCCCATATAAATGCATAAACTATAAATACCTCTATGAATTGCAACCTACAACTCATATATGAGAGAGACTATGAGTTGTTAATTTTTCAGAGTCTGGTTTATTTCATTTAACATAATGGTTTCCAGTTCCATTTTCCTGAAAATGTCAAATTGTAATCTTTTTCTTCCTCTTCCTCTTTTATCATCATTATTATTGTTGTTATTGTTTCTTCTTTACACACCCTCACCTCCTTCTTCTTTTTTAAACATCTTCACTCTGTAGCCTTGATTAACCTGAATTTGCTGCACAGACCAGATTGGCCTTAAACTCAGAGAGATCTGCCTGCTCCTGCCTTTCATGTGCTGGGATCATAGGTGTGTAGCACCATGCCCAAGCTTTAATTTTTCTTCATGGCAGAGTAAAATTCCATTAGGTATATGTATTACATTTTCTTTATCCATTTATCCGTTGATGGACATTTAGGAAGGTTTCATTTCCTGGCTGCTATGAATAGAGCAGCAATGAATATGGATCTATAATGTCTATGACAGAACTTGGAGTTCTTCACTAGAGATTTAAGAATACTAGATCAGAGTCATTAAATAGCTCTACTTTTGAGACGCCTACAGCTGATTTCCATAGTGTCTATACTAGTTTGCACTTCCACCAACAGTGCTGAGAGTTTCTTTTTCCCCGCATCCTCTCCAGTAGGTGTCAAATTATTTTTTATATTTTTAAGTGTATGAATGTTTGCCTGTATGTTTGTACCTGCATGTCTGATGCCTGAAGAGGCCCAGAAGGGAGTGTTAGATGCCCTGGAAGAACTACAGATAGTTGAAATCTCCCATGTGAGTGCTGGGAACTGAATACAGTCCTCTGCAAGAGCGGTCAGTGCTCTTAATCTCACTGCAAAGCCAACTCTCCTGCTCATTCTTTGTTTATGTACATCCATACTTACGTTAATGCAGATATATATGCTACCTTTGAAAGTTTGTGTGTTTTAAGAGTAAGGGGACCAAATACCAATGAAAATGGATGCATCTAGGTGATACAGTCTCTCAGAGTGCCTGTGCTGCAATTTCCTCAGAGTTCTGTGTTGAGAACAACTTCAAGGCTGATAGCTGAGCTGGTTCAGCCTCACAGAACTATTCTAGCAATGACTTCAGATAAGCCTTGTACTTTCCTATTACACAGAGACTGGACAACAAATGTATATCTAGTTTTCTTAGGATTTGACCATTATCTCAGATTTCTCAGGGTTCCATGAAGATGATGTCACCCCCCAAACAAAAGGAAGCAGTCTAGAGAACACAATGCCTACATTACCAAGAGGTGGGGTGGGTGATTTTTTGGTTATGGATGTTGGTCATCATTTAGTGGAGATATGAGAATATAAGATAAAAAGACAACTATTCATCTCAAATATTTTACATTGATATAAATTTTTTTTTATATTGGTACAAATTTACAGTAATTTTTGTTATGCCATATATATGTTTCTACTCTTGTTTAAGGTTTTGTATCTATGAGGCTCATTTAAAAATGTAATATAAAGTTTTAGTCCTTGAAAGTTATTACTACAAACTGTAAAGGATAATTTTAAAATGCAGATTAGTAATTAGTCATCTATAACATTCAAACTTATGTTGTTAGATATGTTTACAATATATTTTAGATAGGTAATTTTCATGTGTTTAAGAGACATACAAAATATGCATTTAAGATATTTAATAACCCAAGGCTTTTCATGACAGTGAGACATGTCTACTCCTGGCAGCACCAGTCTACTTCATAAAGGATGATGGATATAAAAAAAACCTCTAAATGGAGTTTGCCTCCATTATGAAAAAGCTAGACACTCAGGCAAAAAACTGACCATCTTTTAGCTGCTGACAATATACTGTACAAATAGACAAGCAAGACACAAAGGAAAGACTGCTAAATTTTGCCAAGACAAGGTGGGATAATCCTTCAGAATTCCTGTTCAAAGAAAAGTCTGTCGGATTTTCTAGGCCTATAGGACAAAGATGAATGTCCCATGTTGCAGAAGAAACTGGGTGACTGTACAGTCAGTCAGCTGTTACTGTCATTTCTATAGTTTTGGAAGTTGCTTTCTCTTTACTTCCTGTTTCCTCGGGTATTACTATATCCTTCTGGTATCTCTGGTGAGTTAAAAATGAGATAGTTAGAGTTATAGTTTCTCTTGGTAAAAAATTCAGAAAAAACTTACATAAGAGATATAAAGTTTATAAAGTTGAAAAATATAAAAGCTTAAATTGTTTATTTAAGAATATGTTTTGAGGTCTAAGAAGATAATTTTGGATTGCTAATACAAATTAGGATAGAAAATAAATTAGATACAAAATATTGAACTCAACAAGATAGGATAAATAATCACATATGATATTTTCTCTAAATTTGCCAAATGCAAATGGACCAAATATTGTAAATGTAACATTTAGATAATAATTGTTCTTATCTTATATAGTCTTACTATGTTAAAGATAAAACCTTTATATTTAGACAAAAAGGGTGAAATGTTGCGAATATCTGTTTAAGTATAAGGAAAATGTGTTCCATTTGTTTAACTATGTGTATTGCACTTATTTACTTATGTAAAGATGCATTGTTGTTTTACCTTGACTGCCTAAAGTACCTGATTGATCTAATAAAAAGCTGAATGGCCAATAGCAAGAAAGGAGGTATATACGGGCAGAACTTCCAGGCAGGGAGAGTAAATTGGAGAAGGAATTTAGACTTGAGGAAGAAAGAAAACGGAGATGCCAGAGGTCTGCCAGCCAGGCATGGAGGAAGCAGGAAAGTAGGGCATACAGAATAAAAGAAAGGTAAAAAGTCCTGAGGCAAAATGTAGATGAACAGAAACAGGTTAAATTAACTTAAAAGAGCTAGTGGGACAAGCTTAAGTCCCACTAATTATGATCATTCATTATTAATAAATCTCCGTGTCTTTATTTGGGAACTGATTGGCGGCCCAAAGAAAATTCCAATTCCACTTTGAGATAGGATCTCTCACTGAAACTGAAGCTCGCAACATCTGCTAGGCTGACAGGCCTGTGAGCTCCTGGGCTCTGTCTCTGTCACTCAATGCTGGTGCCATAAGAAGCCATGTGAAGCTTTTCTATGGGTGCTGGGGATCCCAACTTGGGTCCTCCTGTTTGTGCGGCAGTCGCTATCACTTACTATCATCCCCCCAGTCCTGTTCTGATCTTATTGACCTTTTCCATTTATTTGTCTTTTTCCTCTACCTTTTGGAAAATGACCTCAACCTGTCAGATTTCTACTTAAATATCACCGTTCTAATACACTGTGTTCAATTCTCAAGAGCTCTTTTAATTTTCTTTTCTGGGTGTACTTTTTAATTTCATCCTGCTCTTAATCCACAGATTTAGTGCGCTCACTCTGCTTTCTAAGTACTTAACTTTGATGGCTTTGGCTTTGATGTCAAATCATCATTGCTCACATCCAATCTGCCCTAAGTATTGGGTAGTCTTCTTCATTCTCATTGTTGCTCTCTGTCTCTGTCTCCCTCTCTCTGGATCTCTGTCTGTGTGTATCTCTGTGTGTGTGTATCTCTGTGTGTGTGTATCTCTGTCTGTTTCTCTCCCTTGCCTTTCTTTTCTTGCAAAAAAAGAGGATTTTAAAAAATATTTCATTGAATATTTGCAATGTATAGAACATATTTAGTCAAACCATATTCCCTTCTCTCTAATTCTTCCCTTGTCCTTCCTATCTGTTTTCCCTCCATACCTCACATCCTCTGTTTTTCTCATCGAAGCTTTTGCTCTGGCAAAAGTTGTTGCTCATTCACATTTAATGTGATTTAAGTGTAGTGTGGGGTATATGTGTGTATGTGTTATATGTGGTGTATGTGTGATGCATGTGTGATCTGTGTGATGTATGTATGGGGGCATGTGTGTGTTGGAGTGTGTGCTTTGAACAGTTAGGCAAAAGTTATCAGTTTCTGGGTTTCACATGGCTGGGTCCTGCTTCAGCTTTCTCATTCCTGGAACAAACACCTAAGAGAAATTATTTAAAAGAAAAATGTTTTATTTAGACTCTAAGTTTCAGAAGTTTTATCCCACGGCCAGACAGTTCCACTGCTGTGGTCCTGAAACAATGCTAAAATACCATGGTCATGAGCATGTCGCAAAATACTGCTTACTCGCCTGGTGGAAACTATGCAACAGAGAGAGACTCAAGGGGAATGGGTACTAGATCTGTTAAGAACTGCTTGCTTCTTCCCATTAGGCCCACCTCCTTCTCCTTCTTCCTTAAATGGTTAGTAGTGCCATCACATCTCTCTCTCTCTCTCTCTCTCTCTCTCTCTCTCTCTCTCTCACACACACACACACACACACACACTCGCTTGGACACACTCCCTGAGGAACACTTTCTGTCCAAATCAAAATAGACCCAAATGTCATCCTTAGTAGACAGACATAGACAGACACTGTATGAGCCCAGTGCCTAGAGAACATGAGAACATGCTCCATTTCTCTGCCTGGGAATAAAACCCTTGCAGCACTAGTGAGTTATGCATGGGAGAGAAAAGAGAACCAAGAAGTTTTAGCTGGTTTTTGTAAAAATATCGCCCCGTATCTCCAATTGCAACTACATGATTCGTTCTTGTTTACAGTGGTGAAGATTGTCTCCAAGATCTGAGATTTTCAGGTTCTTTTGCAAAAATTGACTTGTTCCTCATGGCCATTATATTCTATGAGCACACAGATCAGTTTTGAAATTCTGCTAATCTTTTCACCCATTTCTATCATCCAAAACTGGTTTATCCTATTTTCTTCCCCATTCTGACGCTGCTATGTCAATTCCTAACTCTCATTTTTTTACTCTAATGAGGGAAACATACACATTCACCAAGTTGGATGTACACACCTTCTTCAACCCAATGGAGTGGGAATTCCCAGCAAGCAGCTAATATAACTGATTCTGCCTTCTACCTTCATCTCTGGTCTTGCATGTAACCAATTCTCAAATAAATGCTTTTACTTTACTAAAGAGTTGGAAAACCACCTGAAAGTCTATCTAGAAGCTCACAAAACCTCCTTGCTTCAAAGTATTTGAACAGCATTTTTCTATAAGAACAAAGTATTTAGAGTAATAACCTGCCATTGCCAATTGCTGGAACTGTAGGAATCAACAGATCGGCCTTTTTATCTCTTATCTCATTGGTCAAATTGTGGTTCAAAAGGTGGTTTTCACTCCTACTCCACTCTTTAAGCAAACACCCAATACAGCATTATTTACAATGAAATAAGAATAAAAGATCTCTGGTTATTTCAAAACACAGAACAAAGACAGGCAGCATCTCATGGTAGAGAGGGCTCCACACTGTGATGGAAAAATGCAGCTCTGTCTGGGTTAGACGTCACACTCAGTGTTGAGAGCTCGTGTCACTGCTGTCATAACTGCAATGCTTCTGCTACGAGCGACATTTTGATTCTGTGACATCTTCAACTGTGCTATGAATATTGACCTTCTACATCACTAGAAATGAGGCAATGCACTCCAGGTACAAAGAGAAAAGTATAAATTCACATTTGCTTTTCATTATACTATAATTATTCTTAAATCATCATCATTTTTTTTCTCCATAGCTTCTTCTATGTGTGTATATCTTTTTTTAAATTGCCCTTTCTTACTGGGCCATCATTTTAAACTGAGATTTTTTTTTTCCGAATGTGTTATTTTAACTGCTGCTGTTTTGTTTTGTGTATCTTAATTGAAGTTTTAAATTTTGTGCTTGCACCCCATGGAGTAATAACTACAAAGAACAGAATTGTATTAATTGGAAAAATAAATTTGAAAACAGTGTCCTAAATAAGTTAGACAGATAGGTTATAGATGAACTTCTAAGAAATATGAAGATTTCTGTCCGTGTATGCTCCTGTGTAGCGCTGCGTTTATTTTAATCTTTTTATGCAATAAGGACAAATACAATGACATAGTAAAAATTTAAACTACTTTCAAAGCAGCACTATATTCTTGGACCTGTTCACTTGTGGGGTTTTGAGGAGAGAGGGCTGTTTTTGAAACAACGTTTATCTGTATAGCTCTCGCTGTCCTGGAATTTGCTCTGTAGACCAGACTGGCCTCAAACTCACAGAGATCCACCTGCCTCTGCCTCCCTAATGCTGGATAGCTATGTTTTGAAATGAAGTTCTCACAAAGATTGCTAAATTGATGACTAATAACCCTCAATTGATTATATATGACATACCACATTCTATTGGGCACTAGAAAGAAAAAAAAACAAGTCAGTAAAAACAATCATTTCCTATCAAGAGCTTTAAAATCAAGAGGCGGGCATGCACACAGTTTGAAAACAATGTAAATACTGCTGGAAGATGAGTGGCTTGATACAGAATCTACAGAGATAGGGGACCACTTCAGTTACAAATCCAGCTTGGTTTACACATCACATTCCAGACCACCCTATATAGAAAGGCTATGTCTTAAAATTAATTAATTAATTAATTGAAATAAAATCAAATTCCTATGTAAAAGGAAGTGAAGCCTTTAGGTTGAGGCAGACATGTTAGGTTTTGCTCAAGCAGTAAAACATTCAGTGGATGTGTCGGCTGCACTTGTCATCACTGAGAAATAGTTCCAAGGGGAGGGTGTTCTCTTTGTCCCACTGTTTCAAAGTTATCAGTCCATGGCCATTGGCTCCGTGTTTCTCAACCTGAATTAGAAAGGAATATCAGGGTAGTAGAGCATGATGAAGCCGATCTACAAACCTCACAGCAGCCAGAAAGCAGAGAAGGCTGAAATAACTTACACCTCTCCAGTATATACACTCTGTGGTCCATTTCCTCCAGCTAGGCCCACCTCCTTCTTCTCCCCACCTACCAATAAAGCTATGATATTATAACCACATCAGAGATACCATGGCTACGCCCATGGATGAGACTAGAGCCCTCGGAAGCTAACCATTTCTCAGTGATTAGTTTCCCCAGCTAGTGGCCTCTGAGTCTCTCAGATAATTTCATATCCAGATTGAAAACTGATCATTCTAGTTGTAGAATCAAATGTCTGAACCACAGAGAAAAGAATCCTGTAGTTCAGTTTCAATCAGAAAATGAAGTGACAGACGGAGAAAGAGGGAGGAGTCAGGAGTTACCAAGAGCCATTTCTTGAAAGACCTTGTATTTATGCTAAGATGATTGAACAACAGGCGTGCGGGGGAGGGGGATACTTAAGTGAGTTTTTGTAACCAAATAATAAAATCATATTAGCAGTGTCCCAGTGATATGAAGGATGAACCACAAAAGGACAGAAAAGAAGACAAAGGGGCTGTTGCGCTGTCCGGAAGACAAATGTAAGCCTGAAATAAGGTAGTTACAAAAGGATGGAGGGAAGATTCATGGTATATATAAGGAAAAACTTGATCTGAATTGGTTATTGATCATGCTAAGCTGAGAGGTAAAATGATAGCTTTAGAACTACAGCAGTGGATCTGCTTTGAGTTGCCCACGTAGATAACAGTTGCATCTCTTCAGGAAAGAAGTAATAAGCAGTTAGCTGGGAGGAGGTAAAAAGCCGAGACCCAGACATGCTCTGCTTGGTGCGATGACATCGGCGGCAGGTTCCCACTGATGACTGGCTCTCCCTGGTCTGCCCCCTCTGTCGCTGCCATGCTCACTTCTCCGTTCTCTGTTCTCTAGCCACAGCAGCGCCCCTATTCCTCTGCTGCTGAGCCGGCCCACACCTGCTCCTGCCTCGGGGTCATTCTGTCTCATTCTCTCACACTTGGCATAGTTGGTTCTCACTTTTGACCCAAGTCACCTTTCAAAGAGTTCTCAAAGCAACGTTCCTCGCCACCTTCTATTAAGTAACCTCCACCCCATGTCACTCTCCAAGTCTGTGTCTCTGGCCCATGCTTCTTTTCTCCATACAGTTAATGCTGCTTGAGATCAAATGATACATGCAGTGGCCTTCTTTCTTTCCATGAGACTCTCTGAAAGCATTGGGTAAGAAGAAGGTGGGCTATATTGACCCAAAATATATGAGGGAGCAAAATGAAAGATAAAGAAGGACGCTTAAAAGAAATCCCACACTAGCTCAGAATTGAGAAATAGATGGTTATTTATTTAGGGGTAAACTCACAAATCAGAATCCTCTGCTGGAATGGAGATCAGAAACCGAAATCCGCAACCGGAACAGAAAAGCCAAAAAAAGAGACTGGACGCAAGCTCTACATCAGCATATATAGTGGGCAGGAAACCACTGGCTGTAAGACTTCCTAGAGCAGAAAGAGAAATGAGATAGAGAATAAAAAGGAAATTGCCAAAATACCATTTGATGAAATCTAGACAAGAAAGACATATGTAAAGTGCTGAACTTAATTTGGTTAAATAAAGAAGAAAGTAAATTTGCTGGTTTATAAAACTGAAAATGATGACAATACGTCTTTTAATTATATATATGGCTTGCTGTCTTAGCTCTGGTTCCTCTTGTCTTCATGGACTGTTTTCTGATGGGTCCCCCGTACATGGTAACAAGAATGATTAGCAGAAGGAATAGGCCAATGCTTTTCTAGATGAGCAACCTCAAAAGAAAGTGGACACTCCTTCCCTGGTAATAGCAATCAAATTTAGACATGCATATCCAGAGTGAATCAGTTACAACAGCTAGAGAGATAGAATATTTTGATTTGTGAGGTTTCAGTCATGTATTCATCCCTAGATGTAGATGGTGAGACCAGTCCTACCCAAGTTGTAAGACTGAGATTGTGGACCACAAAGTCTCATAAAATTAAGAAATAGAACTACCATGTAATCTAACAATACCACCTCTTCATATATATATACCACGGATTTAAAAACTGGAGTGGTTGGAGAGAAAGCTCAGCGGGTCAGAGCACATACTGCTCTTGCATGGGACTCAAGTTCAATTCCCAGCAACCTCATCTGGTGGCCCACAACCACCTATAACTCCAGCTTCAGGGGATCTGATCATCTGTTTTGGCCTCTAGGGGTATCTGTAGTGGTATGCATATATCCCTGTGTGTGTGTGTATGTGTGTGTGTGTAATTAAAATTAAATAAATATTTTTTAAAACTAATGAAAACAGGATCTTGAGCAGAAAGTGGTTGTGCATCCCTAAAATGCCAGCACTCACAAAGGTAAGGTCAGGGCCTTATGAGAACAGCCTGGGCTGCATAGGGAGCCCAGGAATCAAAAACCAGCACAAGAACAACAAAACAACACAGGGCCTTGAAGAGCTATGTATACACCCATATTCATGGTAGCAGGGGTCACAGTAGCCAAGAGGCAGACAAAATCTAAATGCCTATTGAGAGAGGTTTGGTAAACAAATATAATGTTAGACTACAATGGATAATTATTTATCCTTCAAAGGGAAGGAAATCCTGTCACATGCTTCAACATGAGTGAAACCCTTGGAGATACACTGTTAAATAAGCCAGTCACAGGAAGGCAGCCACTGCTGTTGCACTTGCAAGTTATGTCTAAGTTGCAATAGAAAATGTAATAGCGGTTATCGATGTCAGAGGGAGGGAGCTGGGGGAATTATTAATGGGATCACAGTCTATTTTGCAGAATAAAAACATTATTTGTCGCATGCAGTGTGAACATGCACATACTTTCACTTTTGTACAGGTTTTCCCAGTGCAAAATTAACTCTGGTGGGCTAGGAGGAAGTTTCCAGGAAAGTTGTTAGACAGTTCTGCTCTGCTCTGGCTGCCTCTAGGGTGAGAGGCAGCAGCAAACAGAACGGGGTACATAGGATTTCTTGTAGAGGCAAGGAGTAGCTTTCTAGGGTGTCTTGGGATTGGTGGAGTTTTGTGGCCTAATTCTTGAGCAAGCTCCGGGATTGATAGATTTCATGCTCGGGGATCTCAGGGATTGGTGGGATTCTGTGCTCAGAAATTGGTGGGATTCTGCAGACTTGATTCTGAGGCAAGCTCAGGGATTAGTGTGATTTCAAGCTCTGGTCCTGGGGTCAAGTTAGGGTCAGTGTGTTTTTCTTTAGCCCTTTTCTCTCTACAAATAGACAGACAGACAGACAGCTATAGAAAGATGGATAGACAGGTAGGTAGATGATAGGTAAGTAGGTAGATAGATGATAGATAATAGTCTAAATATTTGTCTCCCTTAGTTTTTATTTTGAAATTCTAATCCCCACAGTAATGGTATTAGGAATTGACGGTGTTATAATGTTGTAGTCATCATGACTGGCTCTATTGCCCCATGTGAGGACACATTTAAGGACTCCCAACTATGAACCAAGAAACAGGATCCCAACCAACACTAAACCTATATACACTTTGATATTGGATTTCCTGCCTCCACAGCTGTGAGAAATAAATTTATCTTGTTTATAAATCGTGTTAACTATGGGCCAAAATGTTATGGGAGATCTTGCCTCCTGAATTTCATCTATTACCAAGTGAAGCAGCAGTCTCAGGTCCTGTGGTCCTGATGGAGAGGGATTCTCATCAGACTACAGGTAGACAAGCACGCCAGATTCACTGTCAGCAGGTGAGTGAGCAAAAATTAAGCTTACCCTCCAGTGTAGTAGGAGCTGCGGGCCTCTTCCCACAGCCCGGCTCATGGCTGCCTGGCTAGCTTATGCCCCAAAATAACGACACACAAACTGTATTCTTTTAAACACTGCATGGCCCATTAGCTCTAGCCCTTACTGGCTAATTCTCATATCCTGATCAACCCATCTCTAATGATCTGTGTAGCATCAGTCTTACCAGGAAAGATTCAGCATTTCTGACCTGGCAGCTTGCTTCATCGCCTCTGGCTCTGAGAGGAGCTGCCCTGCATCTGCGCTCACTTCCTCTTCCTCCCAGCATTCTATTCTGTCTACTCCACCCACCTAAGGGATGGCCTATCAAATGGGCCAAGGCAGTTTGTTTATTGACAAATGACCTTCCTCCATCACTCCAGCATAAAGGCAAAAAGCCCAGTGGCTACAGCAGAGCCTCCCCCTGGCATCTAAACAGTCATTTCTCTCCCTCTTGCTAGAACTGGGATGTATCAGGGTAGTCCCTTTCCTGGAATAGAGGCTTTCCTAGAAACCATTCCTGCCTACAGTGCAATCACTGACAGTTACATGTATTAGATACAATGGGTATGAAGGTGTAACGACTAATAAAAGGCATTTAGCAGAAGGAAAGGTAACAATACCTTCTGGGGGCTTTTCAGGGAAGTTCCCTATGGGAACTGGCTGGAGCCTGCCTAGGCCAGTTTTGCTGATCTGCTTGGCTGGACTGTCTCACTTATCAGCTGTAGGCTCTCTACCTTCCTCCGGGTTCCTCACCGTGCTGTTTTAATGCTAACATTTATTTAGCCCCAACAAAAAGGTTCCTGAACACATTTGTCTTGACTAAATTTCCTGATTAATAAAATTTTGTTTTAGAAGCAACATTGTAATCCTCAACATAATATTAAATATTTAAATTAGGAATTACTATCATTCCCAGATACTGTGTAGTTGAGCTCAGTAAATTACATCGATTTGCTTGATTTAAGAAGCTGGCTGTTATTTAATGTGAACTTAATATACTTACTAGGAGTTGCAAAACCCAAAAAGGAAAGGGATGCTGTTGCGGTGACACAGGCTTTTGACCCTAGCACTCAGAAGACTGAGTGAGTCTGGAGGAGAATGAGCCCAGGGCCAACTTGTGCTGCACAGTGAAAACCCATCTTAAAAATACAAGGAGGAAGCCACATATTGTGTTTTATACCTGTAGTTCCAGCACTTAGGAGGTAGAGGCAGGAGGATGAAAAAGTCAAGGCCAATGTCAGCTCTATAGTAAATCTGAGTCTTGCAAGTTTGAAGCCAGCCAAAGGCTGTGTGAAATACGTATAAGGAAATAAGCATAAGGAATAAGTATAAGGAATAAGTAATAAGTATAAGGAATAAGAATAAGGAATAAGTATAAGGAATAAGTATAAGGAATAAGAATAAGGAAATAAGTATAAGGAAATAAGTTCAATGACAAGTTGTGTGGGTATTTACAGCAAACTGAGGTCTCTTTAAGAAAGTCATTGCATGGCATTTTCATTGGTGTGTGTAAATGGGGAGCAACCGTGGCATTTGCAACATCGAGCTTTGGGAGAGACGAAACTCGAAAGGTTTTTTGGGGCCATATCTCGAGCGGAGCTTTAATCTTAAAGAGAGTTAAAAATGTTTGGAGAAACTGCTGTGTGGGATGGAGAGTGAGTCAGCAAGAGAGAAATAAAAGAAGTGCTGGGCAGAAAGGATGGCTCGGTTAGGGTGAGTCTGTGGCAGACTCAATCAGTACAGTTTTCTCTAGTGACACCACTCAGCCAACAAGGAAGCCATTGCAAGTTCAAGGTCAGTGGGGAATTTTAGAGAACAAATAAAAGATAGCTGATTGGGTAACCATGGAAAGCTGTGTTGCTTGAGATGAGATGGGAAGGAAGTTTGCAGACAAAAAAAGCAAGACTGTTATAAAGCCACAGGGCTTTTGTGATTAATGTAGAATGATTGGCAGGAAAGAAATATGGAGGAATGGACACTCGGGATCAGTGAGAGGCAACATGGACCATCAGAAGCAAGTGTGAAGAGAAGCTGGGTATCAACAGTATCCCCAGGACCTATGGTGTCACTGACAGGGAAAATAGTCCAGATTCATTGAGTAAGCAAAGAAGGACATAGCAAGTACAGTATAATGCGGGGGCTGAAACGTTAGGAAGAAGAGGGCTGAATTGCCACACAACAACTCGGGATGACTCAGGAAAACAGTTCAGAAATCAGTAATGGGTGTGGTATTCTTGTCCTTGTCCTCTATACTTACATTAAAGAAAGAGAAGTGTCAGGCTGGTTTTCTAGAGGAACCAGTTTCTGTTCCCAGCACAGATATGGCAGCTCACAGCCCATCTTTAATTCCCGTTCCCAGAGATCAGAGCCCTCTTCTGGCCTCCAGGGGCACTGCATACATATGGTGTACAGCCGTACAGGCTGGCAAAACACTCACATACAGTAAATTTTTTTTTTATTGAAAAAAAAATTTTTTTCCCACTTCCTTCTCGCCTCCCATTTCCCTCCCCCTCCTCCCGCCCCTCTCCCCCTCCCCCCACTCCTCTTCGCCTCCCTCTCCAGTCCCAAGAGCAGTCAGGGTTCCCTGCCCTGTGGAAAGTCCAAGGTCCACCCCCCTCCATCCAGGTCTAGGAAGGTGACCATCCAAACTGTCTAGGCTCCCACAAAGCCAGAACATGAAGTAGGATCAAAACCCTGTGCCATTCTCCTTGGCCTCTCGTCAGCTCTCATTGTCCGCCATGTTCAGAGAGTCGGGTTTTATCCCATGCTTTTTCAGTCGCAGTCCAGCTGGCCTTGGTGAGCTCCCAATAGATCGGCCCCACTGTCTCAGTGGGTGGGTGCACCCCTCATGGTCCTGACTTCCTTGTTCATGTTCTCCCTCCTTCTGCTCCTCATTAGAACCTTGGGAGCTCAGTCCGGTGCTCCAGTGTGGGTCTCTGTCTCTATCTCCAACCATCGCTAGATGAAGGTTCTATGGTGATATGCAAGATATTCATCAGTATGTTTATAGGATAGGTTCATTTCAGGTTCCCTATCCTCAGGTGCCCCAAGGAACTAACTGGGGACATTGCCCTGGGCACCTGGTAGCCACTCCAAGTTCAAGTCTCTTGCCAACCCTTAGGTGGCTCCCTTAACTAAGATATGAGTTTCCCTGCTCCCCTATCCAACCTCCCTTTATCCCCAATCACCCCGATTTCCCCAGTTCCCCTCATCCTCTCATTCATACTTTTCTCTCCCCATCTCCCCTCACCCCCATCCCACCCCACCCCCAAGATTCCAATTTTTTGCCCGGCAATCTTGTCTATTTCCCATAGCTGGGAGGATAACTATATGTTTTTCCTTGGGTTTACCCTCTTGTTTAGCTTCTTTAGGATCACAAATTATAGACTCAGTGGCCCCTATCCATGGCTAGAAACCAATTATGAGTGAGTACATCCCGTGATCTTCTTTTTGGGTCTGGGTTACCTCACTCAGGATAGTATTTTCTATTTCCATCTATTTGCATGCAAAATTCGAGAAGTCATTGTTTTTTACTGCAGAGTAGTACTCTAATGTGTATATATTCCACACTTTCTTCATCCATTCTTCCATTGAAGGACATCTAGGTTGCTTCCAGGTTCTGGCTATTACAAATAATGCTGCTATGAACATAGTTGAACAAATGCTTTTGTCATATGATAGGGCATCTCTTGGGTATATTGAATAAATGGGACCTCCTGAAACTGAGAAGCTTCTGTAAAGCAAAGGACACTGTCATTAAGACAAAATGGCAGCCTACTGACTGGGAGAAGATCTTCACCAACCCCGCAACAGACAAAGGTCGATCTCCAAAATATATAAAGAACTCAAGAAACTAGACTTTAAAATGATAATTAACCCAATTAAAAAATGGGGCACTGAACTGAACAGAGAATTCTCAACAGAAGAAGTTCAAATGGCCAAAAGATACTTAAGGTTATGCTCAACCTCCTTAGCGATCAGAGAAATGCAAATCAAAACAACTTTGAGATATCATCTTACACCTGTCAGAATGGCTAAAATCAAAAACACCAAGGATAGCCTTTGCTGGAGAGGTTGTGGAGAAAGGGGTACCCTCATCCACTGCTGGTGGGACTGCAAACTTGTGCAACCACTTTGGAAATCAGTGTGGCGGTTTCTCACAAAAATTGGGATCAACCTACCCCTGGACCCAGCAATACAGTAAATTTTTTAAAAAAAAAAATAAATCTTTTTAAAAGAGAGGAAAGTGGGGAAGACTGTACTGGGAAAGATTTTATGGGAAGTAACATCACTGATGGGAAAACTGAGCTCGTGCAGAAACCATTTGTGAGAAAAAAAGTGGATGTTTTAGGCAGTTTCCATGGAAATAACAGCATTAACAGGACTTGGCAGCCCAAAGGCCACCTCTTGGCTCCTTGGAATCACTCACATATTCTAGCTTACAAATCAGACATAAGTGTGGAGCTCCTTTATCCAATTAAATGTGATCTATGATTTGTGTTATCCCTGGTTGGAGCACCTCTTGACCTGTGTAGTCCAGGAGCCTGGTTTATAAGGTGGCTTCGGTGGCCTGGGACTTGGAAAGCTGAAGAGCAGGACATCCTTTCCAATCTGTGAGGCACAGGTTTGTTGATCTGAGCCATTGAGCCTTGGGGTGGGGTATTTGTTACTGCAGCCAAATCTATCCTGACTGATAAGAACCCAAATAAGTGAGAAGATTTTTAAAGAAATAACCCAATATATGTATTTCTCATAGTCTATTTTAAAAACAGTATTTTAAATTATATTTAAGTTTTTATAACACACACACACAGAGACACACACAAAAAAATCATGCTAGTTTAGGCAAGAATGTGCCAAGGTTCACATGCCCAGGACCTATGTGAAGAGCGGGCGACAGCAAAGACAGGCCTTGCTCTTCTGCACCCACCTCAACCCACTCCAACTCAGATCCCTTAGCACCACTATGCCACAGTCCCCAGAGAATACAGCGAAGACGCTGAGTGGGAGGCTGGGTCTGAGCTGGAGGTGGGAGGGACAACAGACAGGAGCTATATATGCCTCTGTGGTTTGCAGAGAACAGGGAAAATCTAGCCAGAAAATGGGTCAGACACTCAATCTCATGGTACAAAAAGCAACTAACTATTATCTAATATTTGTCAATTTAGCAGCGAAGAGGGCATTTAGTAACTGATATTTTGAAGGCTGGTAGGATCAGTGAACGGCAGTATGAGAAGGGTCGCCTGCTTCCAATCGGGAATGTTTTTTCCTCTACCTGTCTTTCACATACTAGGTGAAAGGTGGTAAGAAGGATTTGGTGGTGTGGGATGGCTATAGTTATGCTTGCCAAGATTCACAAACCTTTTCATCGGTTTCTGACATTTTTATTTTTAAAGCAGCCTGGCAGTGACGAACCTGAGAGAAAAATCTACCTCCTAAATCTAAGAAGCACAAAACATAAACCTAATTCCATGTTAATCAATGCTCTCATTTCCAGGCCCACAGATTGTGTGTGGGTTCCCGCCTTCTATAGAGTGACTGCAGCAGGAAGGAGCAGACTCTCCACCCAGGACAGCCTCACTCAGCCCTGTCATTTATGGCTTATAATATATAGTACACTAATAACTTCATGACACGGTTATTCCCCTTCTTAGCTGCTCAAAGGACATCAGGCTCAATGGAACAACTAGCTTATTTTGTCACACTGCAGGTCATCCCGACCCCTAGAAACAGAATTGAAGAGAGGAGGGAGCCGTGCGCAATTGTCACGCCATTACTCCCAGATATGCGGTGACTCAGAAGTTCAGAGATGCAAAAAAGACTGCAGGGAAGGGTGGCAGCTCTCTGAGATCTGACCAAGATAACTCCAGAGCTTATGGTTTCTAATAATGAACTTTCAAATTGGCATCATTTCGATGCATGGACGCTATTGACAGAGTTCTCTTGAGGTTACAGTGAGGGCTCTCGGGGGTTAACACTGCAGGCCACAGTCTAGAGGGCAAAATGAGACGCATTTATGCATTTCCATAAGATGTGTATCAGTGAGGGGGGAAAGGGAGTAAATAGAGATTTTGCATGTGACGATTCTGAATAAGCATTGCTTATCTATTGTTGTTGCCATTAGACTATTTCCCATGTATTAACATTTTCAAAGCCAGCGCTACAATGGGGCTTCTTTTGTTGACTTTACATCGTCTTCTTTTGTTTAATGAATGAGTAGGGTCTGCCACATTAATTACATAGAATGATATTTCTTCTCCCTTGTCATTTAAATTCTGTTTAAGTCATGCATAAGGTGCCACTTCCATTTAAACAAATTAGGTTAATAGAGTTTTGATAACTCTGCCACTTTTATTCAAAATAAGCCTAAATTAGACATAGGTGCTGCTAACTCCGAAGGGAGTTTTATTTGAAAAGTATGTCAATGGTTAGATAAGGCTTTTTCCAACGCTTACAGAACACTCACTTCTGACTTTCAATGACTTGTATTGTGCATCTTTGTGATATGAAACTTGGTTATGGCTGGGTTTTGGGTTTTTTTTATTATTATTAAAGATTTCTGCCTCCTCCCTGCCACCGCCTCCCATTTCCATCTCCCTCCCCCGATCAAGTCCCCCTCCCTCGTCAGCCCGAAGAGCAATCAGGGTTCCCTGCCCTGTGGGAAGTCCAAGGACCACCCACCTCCATCCAGGTCTAGTAAGGTGAGTGTCCAAACTGCCTAGGCTTCCACAAAGCCAGTACGTGCAGTAGGATCAAAAACCCATTGCCATTGTTCTTGAGTTCTCAGTAGTCCTCATTGTCCGCTATGTTCAGCGAGCCAGAACCTGGAAACAGCCTAGATGCCCTTCAACGGAAGAATGGATGGCTGGGTTTTGCCAGGCAAAAAATTACGAAGAGAAACCATGAGAGCTGTGGCCCCAGTGAGGAATCTTCTTTCTTATGGGTTCAGAGTCCGTGCTACCATGGACTTGGGGTTGCAACTCAAACAGTCATTGCAGCAGTAATTCTTTACTCTCAAGAATTCTGGCTGTGATGAGATAGCTAGGCTGGAATTTACTTATTTTCATACAGAAATATTGCTCCTGGTTCACTTTCCTCTTCTTCCTTCATTAGAAGGATTGGATAGAAATACTTCTATTATTCTCCAAGGAATACTTGAAAATAACAATCCTCATGGTCAGGAGGAAGGTAATATCATAAACAGGTGATTCTGTTTTTAAGGGGTATTGAAAAGATGAAAAAAAAATATTCTTTAGATCAGAGGCTAGAACAAATTTGGAAGATGAGATCTAAGTGGAATTCCTCATACCCAAGGCATTGTGGGGTTTTTTTCAGCCCTATCACAGTTTCTCCTCTCTCCCTACTCTCCTCTCAGCTCCTCTTCTCTTAAATGGCTCCATCTGCTCTGTTTTGTTTCTCTTCAGAAAAGTGCAGGCCTCCCATGTGCATCAGCCAACCATGGCATATCAAGTACAGTAAGATTAGACCCCTCCTCTCCCATCAAGGCTGGATGAAGCAACCCAGCAGGAGGAAAAGGTACCAGAAGCAAGCAACAGAGTCAGAGATAGCTCCATCTGTTTCAAGTACCACAAGGAGACCAAGCTACACTGTCTCATATATGCAGGGGGCCTAGGTCAGTCCCATGCATGCTCTCTATTCACTACGATGAACCCAGATTAGATGATTCTGTATGTGTTCTTGTAGTGTCCTTGACCCCTCTGGCTCCCACAATCCTTCCTCCTCCTCTTTCATGGGATTTCCGGAGGTCTGCCTAGTATTTGGCTGTAGGTATCTGCGTCTGTTTCCATCAGTTGCTGGGCAAAGCTTTTCTGATGGCAATTGGTCTAGGCAGCCATCTATTGGTTTAGCGGAATATCGTTAGGAACCATTGCACTAACTTTTTTCCAGTCATGTGTGGTTCTATCCTAGGTCTCTGGGCTGTTAGAGACCTAGGCACACCAGGCAGTGCCAGGTGTGACTTCTCATGGTATGGGTCTCAAGCTGGACCAATCATTGTTTGGTTACCTCCATAGTTTCTGCGCCACCTTTACCCCAGCACATCTTTTTTTTTTAATTTCTGACTCCTCCCCACCTCTGCCTCCCATTTCCCTCCCCCTCCCCCCCCTCCCCTCTCCCTCCCTCTCCAGCCCAAGAGCCCTCAGGGTTTCCTGCCCTGTGGGAAGTCCAAGGTCCTCCCCCCTCCATCCAGGTCTAGGAAGGTGAGCATCCAAATAGCCTAGGCTCCCACAAAGTCAGTACATGCAGTAGGATCAAAACCCAGTGCCATTGTTCTTGGTTTCTCAGCAGCCCACATTGTCCACCATGTTCAGAGAGTCCGGTTTTATCCCATGCTTGTTTAGACCCAGTCCAGCTGGCCTTGTTGGGTTCCCAATAGATCAGCCCCATTGTCTCATTGACCCCAGCACATCTTGCAGGCAGGACAAATTGTAGGTCAAAGATTATGTGCCTGGGTCAGTGTCTCAAACCCTGCACTGGAAGTCTTGCCTGGTTACAGAAGATTGCCAGTTCAGGTTTCATATTACCTATTGCTAAGAGTCTTAGTTAGGGTCACACTCATAGATTGCTGGAAGTTTCCATTGTACTAGATTTCTTGTTCGTTCCAGATGTGCCCCAGATTCTATTTGTCTCTCCCAGTACTCTCTCCATCCTTCCCACACCTAATCCCTCCTGTTCCCATGCCCTCACCTCTATCAAGACCCTTCCCCAACCCACCACCTGTGATACCTATTCTATTTTCCCTTCACAGCAAGATTCATGTGTACCCCTTGAGATCTCCTTGTTACTTAGCTTTTTTTGGTTCTGTAGATTGTAGCATGGTTATACTTTACCTTATAGCTAATGTCTACTTATAAATGAGTACATACAGTGTCTGTCTTTCTGGATCTGTGTTACCTCACTCAGGATGATTTTTGTCAAATTCCATCTGTTTGCCTACAACTGCATGATGCCTTTGTTTCTAAAGGCAGAGTAACATTTCATTGTGTACCACATTTTCTTTACTCATTTTTCGCTTGAAGGTCATCTAGGTTCTTTCCAGTCTCTGGCTATTATAAGTAAAGCTGCAATGAACAGAGTTGAGCATCGTTTGAGTATATTCCCAGGAGTAGTATAGCTGGGTCTTGAGGTAGGTCCGTTCCCAATTTTCTGAGAAACCACCATATCAGATTTCAAAGTGGCTGTACAAGCTTGCATTCACACCAGCAATGAAGGAGTGTCCCCCTTGCTACACATCCTCACCAAACAGCACACTCTGTTACTTGTGTTTTTGATCTTAGCCATTCTGACTAGAATAAGATGAAACCTCAGAATCCTTTCGATTTTATTTTTATGTAATGTAATGATGGCTAAAGATGTTGAACATTTCCTTAAGTGTTTCTCAGCCTATTTGAGATTCTATGTTGAGAATTCTCTGCTTAGATCTGCACCCCATTTTTCAACCGGATTATTATTATTGATGTCTAGTTTCTTAAGTTCTTTATATATTTTGGGAATCAGTCCTCTATCAGATGTGAGGTTGGTAAAGACCTTTTTCCATTCTTTAAGCTGACAGTTTTCTTATTGATGGTGTCCTTTGCCTTACAGAAGCTTCTTAGTTTCAGGAGGTCCCATTTATTAGTTATTGATCTTAGTGCCTGCACTACTGGTGTTCTGTTCAGGAAGTTGTCTCCTGTGGAAGTTTGTTCAAGGCTATTCCCATTTTCTCTTCTCTCGGGTGCAGTATATCTGGTTTTATTGTGAGGTCTTTATTCTACTTAGACTTGAGTTTTGTGCAGGGTAATAGATACAGATCTACTTGAGTTCTTCTACATGGTGACATCTAGTTTAGATCAGCACCATTTGTTGAAGATGCTTTCTTTTTTCCCATTGTATCTTCTTCTTTATCAAAAATCAACTAACCATATGCATGTGGATTTACATCTGGGTCTTAGATTCAGGTCCATTGATCAAACTGTCTGCTTTTATGCCAATACCACGCAGTTTTTAATACTATAGATCTTTAGTACAGCTTGAAATCAGGGGTGGTAATATCTCCAGAAGTGCTTCTATTATACAGGATTGCTCTAGCTATCGGGATTTTTATCTTTCCATATGAAGTTGAGTGTTGTTCTTTCAAGACCTGTAAAACTGTATTGGAATTTTGCTGGAAATTGTGTTAAATCTGTAGATTGTTTCTGGCAAGATGACAATTTTTACTGTGTTGATGCTAGTGATCTGTGAGCATGGAAGATTTTTCCATCTTCTGATATTGTCTCCAATTTCTTTCTTCAAAGACTTGAAGTTCTTGCCATACAGGTCTTTCACTTGCTTGGTTAGAGTTTATTTTATATTATTTGTGGCTATTGTGAAGGATGTATTTTCTCAATTTATTTCTAAGCCCATTTATTATTATAAAGAGGACCGCTGATTTTTGTTTTAGTTTATTTTAATTCAGCCACTTAGCTTAAGGTGTTTGTTACCTGTAGGAGTTCCCTGGTAGAATTTTTGAGGTCACTTATATGTATTATCATATTATCTGCAAATGGCAAAAGTTTGACTACTTCCTTTTAAATTTGTATCCCCTTGATCTCTTTTATTGTCTTATTGTTCTAGCTAGAACTTCAAGTGCTATATTGAATAGATATGGAGAAAGCAGATAGCCTTGTCTTGCTCCTGAATTTAGTGGAATTTCTTTGAGCTTCTCTCCACTTAATTTGATGTTGGCTGTCAGATTGCTGTATATTGCCTTTATTATGTTTAAATATGTCCCTTGTATCATTGATTGCTACAAGACTTTTATCATGAAAGGGTGTTGGATGTTGTCAAAGGCTTTTTCAGCATGTAATGAGATGATCATATGGGTTTTTATCTTTCTGTTTGTTTATATAGTGGATTACATTAATAGATTTTTGTATGTTGAACCATCCCTGTATCTCTATGATGAGGCCTATTTAGTCATGGTGGATTGTCTTTTTGATATGTTCTTGGATTCAGTCTGCGAGTATTTTATTAAGTATTTTTGCATCAATGTTCATGAGGGAAATTGGTCTGTAATTCTTTCTTTCTTGAGTCTTTGTGTGGTTTGTGTATCAGGGTAACAATGGTTTCAAGAAATGAATTTGGGCCGGGTGGTGGTGGCGCATGCCTTTAATCCCAGCACTTGGGAGGCAGAGGCAGGCGGATCTCTGTGAGTTCGAGACCAGCCTGGTCTACAAGAGCTAGTTCCAGGACAGGCTCCAAAACCACAGAGAAACCCTGTCTCAAAAAAACCAAAAAAAAAAAAAAAAAAAAAAAAAGGAAATGAATTTGGAAATGTTACTTCTATTTGTATTTTGTGGACCAATTTGAGGAATGTTGGTATTAGCTCTTCTTTGACAATAAAGTAGATTCTGTGCTAAAACCATCTGGTCCAGGGCCTTGTCTTAAAGTTAACCTTTGAGAAGAGCATCTGCTGCTCGAGAAATCAGGGAAGAGGACTGAAAAGCTCCTTGGTGAGATGCCCTTACAATGAATGGGACAAACTCTTTCTACAGAACTCATTCCACTTATCCAGATCCACCAGGGTTTGCCATAAAATGGCCACAAGCCTCATGGGTTAAACAGCAGGGTTTAAGATGATTGTCTGCCTACAGGATGGTTATCTGCCTATAGGATGGTTCTCTGCCTATAAGATGGTTTTCTGCCTATAGAATGGTTCTCTGCCTATAGGATGGCTCTCTAGTGATGAGTCTGAAAGATGTCTCCTTTCTTTTGTCAGTAAATTATTAGCCTCCACCTTTAACCTTCTACCCTGGCATTTTGGTCCTTTATGATTAGAAGTAGGTCCCATCTGGATAACCCAGGATAATCTCTGTATTGCAAGACCTCTTTTGCCATATAAGATACAATTCCAGGTTCCAAAATAAACAGGAAAGCTTATTTATCATATGACATCACCCATGTCATTGCTCTATTCTTTTTCATCTAACCATGATAGATAGTATTGACTATTAATTTAACAAAATCTAGTAATAACTGGCAGATAGGAGCCGTTGGCATGTCTGTGGTGGATTTCTTTGATTGTATTAATTGAGATGGTAAAATCTGCCCACTGTGAGACTCCCCACTCCCTAGATGGGATCTTGAACTGTGTGAATGTAGAAAGGAAGCTAAGCAATAGGATTTATTCATTGCTTCTGATAGTATATGCAATGCAACCAGTGGCTTTAGTCACCAATGACTTATAAAGGTAAACTCTTTCTCCCCTAAATTGTATTTGTCAGCATATTTTATTACAGCAACAGGGAAATGTTGCAAGGAGAGGTCCCCTTTGTTCTTCCCAGCTGCCCAGCTAACTTAGCCCCAAAATAACCACACAGAAATTGTATTAATTAAGTCACTGCTTGGCCCATTATCTCTAGCCTCTTATTGGCTAACTCTCACATCTTGATTTAACCCATTTCTATTAATCTATATATCGCCATGTGGCAGTGGTGTACCAGGAAAGATTCAGCATGTCTGACTCTGGCAGTGGCTCCATGGTGACTCTCTACTCTACCTTTCTTCCTCCCAGCATTCAGTTTTGTCTTCCCCACCTACCGAAGTTCTGTCCTATCAACTAGGCCAAGGCAGTTTCTTTGTTCATTAACCAATGAAGACAACACAAAAACAGAAGGACCTCCTACACCAGGGAAAGAACATTCACTTTCTCTTATAGACACCCTTACAAAGCCAGAGCCCAGCTGAAGTGATGCAGTGTCCTCATGTATCCTCAATGTCATCCTAACTGTCTCCAACATACCATGTGCTCTAGGAACTGGGACAGTGGAGTAGTAGAGGGAAAATCACCTCTTTGCTAAAAAGAACACAGAGGAGGACAAGCTTAGGATCCCTGAGCAGACACAATAGTTATTGACCTCACTAGCTTAACATCATTGACTATGTGCAAGAAAAACAAAGAAAGATAGCCCAGTGTTGAGAGTACCTCCTGTTCTCACAGAGGACCTGAGTTTGGTCTTCAGCACCCACATCAGGATGTTTACAGCTCCCTGTAACTCTTATTCCTAAAGGACCTGAATCTCTCTTCTGGCCTTGACAGGCTCCTGTACACATGTGGTAAAAGTACAATCAAGAAGATGCACATGTGTGTGCGTGCACACATGTTCTATTTAAATAAGTAGAATCAAATTAGCATACAAAAACCTCTAGTAATAATGAATGATTATGGCAATTTATGAGAAAGATCCTGGTGAGCAGTTCTAGTATATCAACAACTAACTTCAATGTGTGCAAACCATTTAACTGGGGAAATGCATGCTGTACAGAGAAAAAGAAACTTTTATTTTGCTGCAGTTGATCTTGGAAGAAACCACACAATGTACACACAATCATGTCAGTTTATAGCATTGCTACACATCAGCTTTGATCGCCCTATAGAACTACGAAATTATTTGTAGATTCACATGGTTCTTGAATCTCTTTCTAGTAGTGAAGTGGCCCTGTGCTCCTTACCCATGAAGAGATAGATATAAGCCCAATATTGTTCCTGCATTCCAATAACACCAGACCCTTTAAAAAACTTAACATTCAAAAAAGACAAGCAAAGGGCTATGTTTGAAGACAAGGCACAGCACAATATCTTATCGTAAACTTTATTAGGTTTTAAAGAGAATTATAGATGATAATGGACCCACGAAATAATAGATACTCCCAGAGAAGCTACAAACAGAGATACACATGAAGGGGTCTACCAGGGCCATAAACAGTGAGCATGTAGTGCCAGTAGTTTATGAACAGACAATGCATTCATGGAAGAAATTCAGCTTTGTACTAAAGTCAGTGTCATCTACTTGATACTTAATTCTTAGCAACGACTTTTATTGATTCCCAGTTGTCGTAACACATGCAAATAAATGCCTTTGAACCTCAGAGACACACTTATAGAAAGAAAAGATTTTTCCATCCAAGTGTGCTATCAGAGTAGATTTTAACTCATTCATTTTGTCACTCGTTAAATAAATGTTATCTGAGTATCTACTTTCATAATAGATGCTGGAGGAATATTAATGACGGTAATCACTCGGTCATCTATAGTATAACAGCTTACGTGACACTGTTTCAGGTACTATTCCATTTGATATCTCCACATAGCCTGTGAGATGGGCATTTTCATCCTCACTTCACAACCAGGAAAACAAGAGGCCCACATTATCAGGAGTCTTCACACAATCCCAACCTCTTGGGAACAGATAGAAAAGTAACTCTATTTCAATTCCCTGTCTCTAAAATCACATCATGTAATATGGCTTCCTTCCTGACTTCTGGAAACTTATTACTTCCAAATCATTGTGCATAAATAATTGTAAAACATGAATATTTATAATAAATATAAAACCATTGTCTCAAGAATATGTAAGTATTTTTCCAACTGCCTGAATATCTGATAAATTACGTTTTCTGGAGAATTACCTCTCTCCACCCACTGCCTCTCCTCAAACCAAATTCCAGCCTTAATCTTGAGTTTTGTCTCTCAATTTATACCCATTTTTTTGTTTTTTTGTTTTTTGGTTTTTTTTTGTTTTTTGAGACAGGGTTTCTCTGTGGTTTTGGAGCCTGTCCTGGAACTAGCGCTTGTAGACCAGGCTGGTCTCGAACTCACAGAAATCCGCCTGCCTCTGCCTCCCGAGTGCTGGGATTAAAGGCATGCGCCACCACTGCCCGGCTTTTACAATGAAACACAGCTTTTAATGAGACCACAAAAGTTACTGCCTATGTTACACAGAAGAACAGTTAAGCCCCGCTGAGGTCTAAATCCTGAATAGACCATGACTCACTCAGAAGTGAGAAAATTTACTGTTTGTCCTGCCGGCTTTTCAGCAGACAAAACTTGGATTGCACCTCAGAAATGTTAAAGACGCCTTTGAATTGCACATTTGTGTCTTATGAGTAATCAGACTTCAAACGGTATATCCACAAATGGTAAGTTTCCATGGTATACTGAAAGTCCTGTGGAAATGAAAAAAATCATAAAAATAAACCATAGCTGATGCAGAGGAAGGAAGGCAGCCTCGTGGAGAAAACAGCTTTAGAACTGAACATTGATGTCAATGCTGGCATTGGGAGGAAATGTAGGGAAGAGAAGCCAAGAGGAGGAATGCCATGTGCAAAGGCAGGCATGTGAAGGTGATCCAGGTCTGTTCTCAATCAAGCAGCCCTTGGAAAGCAGGGTGAGAGACAAGCAAACGGAGTCGAATGAAATTTACTTGAATGCCACTTTAAGTTTAAGACCAGGGCTGTGGAAGAATGCATTTGGCAGAAAAGTGTCTGAGATTTTTCTCCGTCTTCGTCTTTTTCACTAAGAAGTACAGAGGGAGAAATAGCAGCTATTCACTTTCCTAAGTGTCCTTAGACTGGGACATAAGTGACCCAGACCAGGTTAATAAGATGGAAAGGAAAGCGTAGTGATTTCTTCGACTCTCCCCTTCTATGAAGTGAAGACCTTAGAGATGTTACTGCTACATTGCACCCAAGACAAAAGGTACACAGACAGGCAGTTCAGAACCATGACATTGCAGAACTTTTCAGATAACCACTGAAGCCCCTCCTTGTGGTCTTCTTGTGATGGAAAGAAAGCTAACCCCTTGTCTGTTGAGTTACTCTGGGCTTGCTTTTCTTCTACTTCCATGCATAAGAAGCTGGTATCGGAGAACAGTGCAGTGATGCTGATGGGAGGCAGCCAATTCTAGGAAGGTGTTAACGGGCCCGTAAGCCACGCATGCGCACATGCCAAGTAGAAGAACTCAAATCAATAAACGTTCGCTGAAAGTTGGCATCGTTGTTCATAAAAGTGCTCCATAATAAAGCTAAGAATCATGAGCTTGTAACAGGTAATTTCGTTTATGGAGGAAGGTCATTGGTTGAAAAATAAACTGCTTGGCCCTCATAGGTTAGAACATAGGTGGGTGGAGTAAACAGAACAGAATGCTGGGAGGAAGAGGAAGTGATCTCAGACACCATGCTCTCCTTTCCCGGGCAGATGCAGGGCAGCTCCTCTCAGAGCCAGATGCTATGAAGCAAGCTGCCAGGTCAGACATGCTGAATCTTTCCTGGTAAGACTGATGCTACACAGATTATTAGAGATGGGTTAATCTGGATATGAGAATTAGCCAGTAAGGGCTAGAGCTAATGGGCCAAACAGTGTTTAAAAGAATACAGTTTGTGTGTCGTTATTTTGGGGCATAAGCTAGCCAGGCGACCATGAGCTGGGGCGGCAGAAACACAGCCCACAGTTCCTACTACAAAACTTTGCTTTCATTTGAAGTGAAGAGTGAGGCCATGCTTCTGAGGATGCCAGACCAGGTCTCAAGCCTGAGAGGAGCTGCAAAGCCAGATCTAAATGCCTCCCACTGCAGTCATTACTAAGCGGGGTTGGGGGGTAGTCAGGACAGCCAGTGTTCTGCTTTAATCTACCAGTCAGTTCTCCAAAATGTCAGCAAAATAAAAACACAGTACATGAGAGGGAAGAACATAGTCAGAACTAGGAGGCAAGAGGACCAGGAGTTCAAAGCAGGCTTCTGCAACATAGAGAATTCAAGGCCAGCCTGGGCTACATGAACCCCAGTCTCAAAAACAAAAACAAAAGTAGTAAACCTTATCGTAAATCTTTCGGCTAATTATTTCAGAATGGTGGTGGTTTTAGTAGTAAAAATAGATTTCCAAATCAGTGGGGAATGTGGGGCTAAGTTATGAATTGGGACATGCCAAATGTTAAGGGCAAGAGACAGCACCAAATGTATAAATCTTCAGAATGTAAGAAAACAGGCATGTAGTTCACAGAGAAATACCGGTTAAACAGATGTTTTATTGGGAACTGTAAAATAATGTACATTGCCAAGAGAGCCAGATGGAAGCCAGGGTGGCAGGAGAATTGTATCTACCATGCTTAGGTCGCAGACTTGGGAACTGAGGGTCAAATCCAACATCACCACAATATTATGAAGAAAAGTCTACAAACTACTCCACTTGTATGAGAGCAAAAAAAAGAGGGGGAGGGGTGAAGTCCCACGAGTCTTAAGGTCCAAAGGATAGGCACAACCAGTTTTGAAATATCAGTGCAAAACTACAAGCCTTCATGAGTTAAACTTTCAAATATGAAGCTAAAAATTTACTTTGAACCCATGAGGAGGTGGTGCATGCCTTTAACCCCAGCACTTGGGAGGCAGAGTCAGTTGGATCTCTGTGAGTTTGAGGCAAGCCTGGCCTACAAAGCAAGCTCCAGCACAGGCAGAGCTGTTAAGCAGAAAACCCTGTCTCAAAAAGCCAAAAAGGGAGGAAAAGTTAGTTTTAAAACTTGTAAGATGCATATTCTTTGGCTAATTTTTAGTATAACAAAATAAATAATATAAGAATCAGAGCATAAATATATACATTGTGTAATGATCACAGATTAGTTAACATTTTAGATTTTTTTAAAACAAGCAGAAGGTTATAATACAAAGCCACTTAGTGAATCATGAACCAGTAATTACTCAACGTTACTAGACCCTTACCATGTGTGGAGAAGGGAAGCACTAAAATCCCAGAGAAGATGACTGACAGAGAAGCAGGCAGACAGAGAGACATGGGGCATAGATTCTAAATCTAACAACACTTGGTGATATATGAAAACTGTTAGAATGAGATGTTGTGTTTTAAATAATCACATTCCAGTATATCCCTTTGACTTTTAGATTGTCATTTATAATGAATCACTAAAGGCAGATTGTTAACAGTAAATTCCTCCCAGCAAGTATTTTCAAATCCATATTGGTTTCCCACGCAGTATTGTCATGAGAATTGTCTAAAATATGGAGAAAAAAATCTCTATATTTTCATGGAGTATTTGCTTTCATCATGTTGTGCTTATCTACTTAATCATACCTGTTTACTCTTACTTCATCACCACTAAGCTGTTGAATCAACCATTTCACGGAGTACAGGGTGCTATTGAAGTACACTAGACATCAGTCCAGATTTGGGGACAAGCAAAAGAGTAAATAAACTTCCTCTAGAGGGACTCCTGGGCCACAGGGGACAAAGTCCCAGCAATTACAGCATCGTTCACTGGAAACATTCCAGTTTACAGTAAAAGAGCACATTTCCACTAACCATACTTGTAACATGTAAAAAATACAGATATGCTCTAAAACCTGGTATTTGGGGAGTTTTCAGGACAAAGACCCCCATAGGCTCATGGGGAGTGTCACTATTAGGAGGTGTGGCCATGCTGGAGTAGGTATGGCCTTGTTAGAGGAAGAAGGTAGGCTTTGAGGTTTAGATAGCTATAGTTACAGTTTTTGAAGCTTAGATAGCTGTAGTTATAGTTTGCTAGATGCAGAAAACAAGTTATGACAGAAAGTAAATTAGGTATAAAACTTTGAACTCACCAAGATAGAATAGATATGTTGTAGGAAGAACGGGCCACATCCTGACGCCCAGCTAGCTTAACCCCCAAAATAACCACACAGAAACTGTATTCATTTAAACACTGCTTGGCCAATTATCTCCAGCCTCTAATTGGCTAACTCTCACATCTTGTTTTAATGCATTTCTAGTAATTTGTGTATCACCATGAGGTTGTGGCTTACTGGGAAAGATTCTAACCAGAGTCAGTCTCAGGCAGGAGCTTCATGGTGTCTGCCACACTGCCTTCTTCCTCCCAAAATTCAGTTCTCTTTTCCACGCCTACCTAAGCTCTTCCCTATCAAAAGGACAAGGCAGTTTCTTTATTCAACCAATGTAAGCAACACAAATACAGAAGGACCTCCTATACCATAGATACGAAATATTTTCTCTGAATTTATCAAATGCAAATGAACTAGACATAGTCATTGTACTTACTGCATATAGTTTTCTTATATTAGTTATAACCTTTATATTTTAAATAAAAAGATAAATGTAGTGACATTTCAATTGTACTTTAATAAATAAGGTGTGGCCTTGCTGGAGTAGGTGTGCTCTCATTAGAGGAGCTGGAATAGGTGTTCTCTCTCTCTCTCTCTCTCTCTCTCTCTCTCTCTCTCTCTCTCTCCTGCCTGCTGATCCAGATGTAGAACTCTCACTACTTCTCTAGCATCATGTCTGCCTGTGTGCCACCATGCTTCCTGCCATAATAACAAGAGACCAAACCTTTAAAATGTAAGTCAGCCCCAATTAAATAGTTTCCTTTATAAGATGATGCTATGGTCATGGTGTCTTTTTCCCAGCAAGATAAACCCAAACTAAGATAGAATTTGATACCAGGAGTGGGGTATTGCTGTGATAGGCCTACCCATGCTTTTGTTTGTAAGAATGTGAACTTTGGGACTTTGGATCAGGAAAGCAGTTGGATACTTTAAGAGGGCTTAATGGGTCATGCTAGTAGGAGCATAGAAAACAATGGTGCTGAGGGTGATTTTTACTGTGGAGAGTTGGCTCAAGAGGAGAAGAATATTATTTATGTGACCTAGATACTGTTCTTGTGATATTTTGGCAAAGAATGTGCTACTTTCTTCCCTTGTTCCCAGAAATCTGCCTGGGGCTAAATTGAAGATTTGTGTATTAGCAGCTTCAGCAGAGGAGGTTTCCAGACAGCCGTATATTGACTGTTTTATGTTGTTATTAGCTGCCATGCTTATGCAGTTCTATAATGAAAAGGAGCAAGCTGAACAAGGGAAAACACAAAATATACAGTTTGAGGAGAAAAGGAGCAGCAGGAAGTATAATGGAGATAAATCCTGTATTCAAAGAGATAAATAGATTTAAAAAAAAAATCTGATGCTAAATGGAATAAAAGGAGTGGTGATCCCAGGGCAAGATCCCACCAAGCTAAGCTTCCAGCTTGTGAAAAACGGAATTAACAAAAGACTTAGGGACTCATGTGATGGCACATGTCTTTATTCCCAGTATTAGGGAGGCAAAGGCAAGAGGATCTCTAAGTTTGAGCCAGCTTGGTTTATAGATCAAGTTTTAGGCCAGCCAAACTTAGGCAGTGAAGGAAACCGAAGAAAACAGAAAGCTAGTGAAAATGTGTTTAAATGTGTAGGCCATGTTCCAGCTCCAGAAAGCAACAGAACTGGGTAGTTTCAGCCATGTGGTTCTGACTTCAGAGTCAAAGATATAAGAAATGGGCTATGGAATCTCTTCTGTGACTAAGGAAAACTGCTGAGACCAGGCATATGGCTGAGGTATGCCTGCATGGAAGCCTAAAGAGGTCATTGCTTGAAGCTGGAAAGTTGAAGCCTGGATTGCTTTGGAGACCCCCCCCCTCAAGATTTTGGAGATGCCAAAGTCATGGGATACCTACTGAGGAAATTTGCCAATAGGGAGTGGAACCAGCCCAAGAGAAAGAAGTGTGATACAGTCAACAAAGCTAAACAGAGATGGAGATTGAAAGAGCACTTTGACATCAGACATGGAGATGCCGAGTTTAGTGTTTACCCAGCTGATTTTCAGTCTTGCTTTGGTCCAGTATTTCCTCACTATGCTCCCTTTCTTCGTTTGGGGAATGGGAATGTATATTCTGTGCCATTGCATGTTGAAAGTATGTGAACTGCTTTTTGATTTTGATTTTACAGAAGAATTTGGTTAAGAAATTGCCTTAATTCTCAGAAGAGACTTTGAACTTTGGATGTTTAAATATTGTTGAGACTCTGACAGACTATGAGGACTTTTGGACTGAATGTAGCTTTGCATTATGATACAAGCCTATGGGAATGTAGTTGTTTCAATTTAAAAAATGACCTCATAGGCTCATGGGAGTGCCACTATTAAGAGGCATGGCCTTGTTGGAGGACGTGGGTCACTAGGGATAGGTTTTGAGGTTTCAAATGCTCAAGCTAGGCCCAGTGTCACTCTCTCTTTCTGCTGCCTGCCAATCTGGATCTAGCCCTTTAAGCTACATGTCTGAGCCTCTCCAGCACCATGTCTATGTGCAGGCAACCATGTTTCCCCCCATGATGACAATGTACTAAACCTCTGAAACTGTAAGCCAGCCCCAATTACTTTCCTTTATAAAATTTGCCATGATAATGGTGTCTCTTCACAGAATAAAACCATAACTAAGACAAGTATATTTCCCATCAGACAAATATTGTTTTAAGAAAGATAAAAACTTGACTTCTTTCTATAATATTTAAAATTACACCTTATCAACTATGGTAGTAGTTGCTGATTGGATTACATTCACTGAAAAATTTAAAAGATAAAAACAAGCATGCGCATGTGTAAAACTTTACAGATATGAAATTTGAAAGTAGTTAACTAAACAACCACAAAGGTTAGAAGAATTTGTATAAGAGCAGCATTCTGTAAATATTTAGATTATGCCCATGTTGGAAGAAGTATCTGAGTATCTAAGTCAGACAAGCTGTATAGATATTTCACATCAAATGTGGTCTATTTCTCACATCAAAAAAAAACCTTTCTCTGATTCTAAGAAAAGAGATTCAGGGGCTAGTTAGGTAGCTTAACTTGTCAAGAGTTGGGAATTCATAGGTCTTGGATTCAATCCCAAACACTGCATATGATGGGCAAAGTGACACCCACCTGTAGTCTCAGCACTCTGGAGGTGAAGTCAGGAGGGCCAGGAACTCAAGATCAACTCCCTCTGCCCAGAGAATCTAAGGTCAAGCTATGCTACATGAAATCCTTGTTAAAAAATAAATGAATAAAGACTTCACACAATCACGGAGAATATCATGAACTCATGTTTAACTTGTAAATGAGTGTTATCATTTTCCAGTTCTTTTTTTGAAACAGGTTCATAGTTAAATGGCCTGGTACATAGCCCTCCCTCTCCAGACTCTGTTTTTATCTTCCGTTAGACTGATTTTCTTCAACACCTGTTATCCAAACTGTTATCCAAATAGGAATAAAAAGGTCTGATAAAAAGTATTCATACTATGCTGTTTAAAAGACAGTATAGAGGAAAAATAAATACTTAACTTATGGAAGTGAATAACTTAAGGAAACAGTGAGATACATCTTGTCCAGAAAATTCAGCTTGTATATGCACATCTGTAGCTAGCTTTTATGCCAATAAATGGTTTCCATCTCCAAAAATCTAAAATGTTGAAAGATGAGTAGGGATAAAAGTAAGCCTTGTCTGTACAACACACCCACAGAGACTCAGAAAAATCAAATCAGCACCATTATGATGGCCATATTTCCAGGATTTCCTAGAGTGCTCAACAATAAATAGTATATGCACTGTTTTAAAAAGAAAGAAAGAAAGAAAGAAAGAAAGAAAGAAAGAAAGAAAGAAAGAAAGAAAGAAAGGCTAAACTATCCAAAAATGTCACTATGTAGGTCAGTTTCCCAAACTATTACTCATACCTGAAACAAAAATGTTTATTATTTGACATCCTAGATATTCGAGTAGGAAAGGAAACTGTCCATCCTATGCAACTCCTCACAGTAGAGAAAGTACAGTGAAGAACTGAGATTGCCTCAGCAGTAAAATACTGTGTGAGCCTCTGTGTGAGCCTCTGTGTTCGATCCCTGGCAGAAGAAGGAAGAAATGGAAGGAAGGTGGAAGAAGGGAGGAAACCAACAAGCTTAGCTCCACCATGGCACTATTTTCCTTTGTGTTCTCACAGCATGAGCAGGAATTAGCTGTCTCGAAATTCTATATAAATTTAAGTCAAAACATCACAATAAATGTAACTTTAAGTTCTTTATTAAATCTATTTTGAACTGTTAGAATTATAATAAATGTGTTTTCAATTTCAATTACCAAAGTTCAAAACAAAAGGATGAATCATAATTTCAAAACTCCAAACAAGGAGGCATGATATGACCAGACAACATACATTGACACTAAAAATGTATCCAATTTAACTTTACCTAATGATCTGAAGGACAGATTAAATTAATAACCTAGCTGAAAAATATCAGATCTTCTAAAATAAATTGATATCTGAAGCAGGAGAGAATAAAAAAGGAAACCAAAGAAAAACCTTCCTGTCAAGAGCATATTAAAACCATCTCATCAGGGAATAAAAAGTTAAGCACTAAACCCTATCTACAAATGAAAAGCCATAATGTACAGTTAGCTGGTGGAGAGAGTCGGTGTGCTTCACAGGTTGATGGAGCATGATCACGTATTTTCCCTTCTATCACCCTCTTGATCTTTTGGTTGGCTCCTTGCATACTCAGCGCTGTCAACTCTAAGTATATTTTTTCACCTCCTTTTTGTTCTATACGTCTTAGTGGGGAAGAGGAGAATGAGACATTGTACAACATTATGTAATCCACAGCTGGGAAAAGCATGTGAAACATGGGTACTATTTGTGTCTCCATGACACAAAATCACCAAATGGGGAGTAAAAGGCCTACTTTGTTCCGAGTTACGCCAAATTTAGATCAAAATTATGAATTCCTCTGACATCCAGAGGTATGCATGCATGTATGTCTATAAGCAAATAATAATATTAATTGCCTCTACCTACATCTGTGGACGTTAAGGAAAATTCAAACAAAATCCTATTCTGGAGTCATATAAGCACAGAAATCGGAAAAAGACCATTGCTCTTGGGTATGTTAATGATCTTAAGGCTTACACCCCCATCTTAAAATGACTCCAGAGCAGGAGCCTGGGGGTCTTTCTCTATGGTCCACGAGACTCCAGATCCTTCTCTAATCACTGCCTGAGAAGTTCTGCCCCTTAACAGGAAGGTGCCATTTTCTGTTTATTCACACATCAAGCCAATCATGTTCTTTCTGCTGCTCTGGGAAAGTCCTTGTAGGGTCAAGAAAACCTACTCTTTCCTTGGATTTAACTCACAGCATCCACTCTGTCCACATGACAATTTAAAAATTATCCATGATATTGGATAATTTAAAAAATGCAGACTATTGGGTAAGAAAAATCTATTAAGAGCACACAGTATCTTTAGACTATTATGACTATTTAGAATAACCATGGAGTTGCTTGTGTAAAACTGCAATAAAGTAAACATAAACAGGAAGAGCTCAAGATAGTTGTTTTATTGTGTTAAAATTATATAAAATGGTCACTTTCTACATTGTGTAAGTTTTTTTAGTTCTGTGTGTTTTAATAATGTTTTCTGTTACATGTTCTTGAAAAATGAACAGTGATCACTAAAATGATTTTTTTAACTGATATGTTCACTGTTTCAACTTCAACCTAAACAACCAACCATTCCCCAGAACCAATTGCTCTCTGGGGTAACTCTCCTAAAAATTCAATGCTTGCTGTTGGCCTCTTGGGTCCTGCCCATGAGTGGTAAGTACTGTGCAGTCTTCCTGTGCTTAGGCTGTTGTTGTAGGCACATTGTCACAACAGGCCAGCACAAAGTCAAAGAACAATGAAATCCAGCTACTCAGAGGATCTGTATGTTTAACCTTTCCCCCAACCCATTTAACCTCAGAAAATAGTTTTAAATTATTTATGCATTTCCATTCTCCATAACATCATAGCCTGTCCAAAAAAAAAAAAAAAAAAAAAAAAAAAAAAAAAAAAAAAGACAGGAAACAAAAAGCTTACTTGTGTTAAGGAACAGGATGTTTCTGAGTTCAGAAGTCTGAGTGGGAAATCAGAGGCAGGGGCCACAAACTCCCTCACGCTGGTGGTCAGCAAATGGGACCAAACTGTTTCCTCCAGCTCTAGTCCTTTCTGCAGAATGATGTAAACTAGACTCAGGTGTGCTAAGGTAGCATAGGATATAAAATGTAGAAATTGTTAAGCTCTGTTTGTATGTATTTCAGCCACGTCTGTGAAGGACAACATCTCAGTTAGTTCTTTGGGTGTAGAGGATTTCACTCTGGACACTGCTGACCCCTTTTCAGTAGACAGTCTTCCAGATGTTACTGGGGAACTGAAGGTATCTCCTCTTTAGAGTCTCTGCACACAGGGCATGTTTTTCTTACCGTAGTTACTTTTGAGTCCCAGACCTCATCTACTTACAAATATCACACCTCAAAATTGCTGGAAAATTCCGGGAAAACTGTCTGTAATTGGACTTCCTCTAACTCAACAGGCCATGCAATGGGCTAGTCGGCTGTCGCGTTCTTCACCACAATGTTCTAAATCTCTTCTCGTTGGGTGACTCTTTTGGGGGAAATGGGAACAAATGACTATTCACTCTAGACAGGATGGTAATGATAAACAGAAGAAACGATACCACTCAAGTTTGATCAATTAATTAGTTTATTGGGGTTACTTACAGGAACACCCCGGGTGACTCAAAGGCAATGGCATCACGAAATGCCCACCTCAGTATAAGTGACAGACTCATGAAAGCAAAGCCTTGCAGGCAGCTCCAGCAAATATCAGTTCTCCCAGCAATTCACTGCTTATATAACCTGGAGACGGTGCCTCGTGAGTCTTATAACTTTCTTATGAATTTTGGTAACTTTCCCATGAATTTCCTAGTGAAACACTTTCCCTCTAAGAGAGACTGAATCTAAAGGACACAGGTACACAACACTTCCTTTCTAAATATTTGCTATGCCCTTGACATAGATAGTATTGATAGTTATACACATGACCATTTACCAAAATAAAAGCAGTAGGTTCCCCTCTAGGGCTATGACCTCCCCAGCCATAGGCTTCTGATCAGGTTTACAGTACCAGCCATGAAATCCCTCTGTTGAGGGAGGTCTTGCATTCAAAAAGAAAGCACTGTTACCCTCTAACTCTCATGTCACTCAGCGTCCGGGGCTGGGTATGATAATTTATGCCGTATTTCCCTTCAGTAGCATGTATAGCACATTCCAGAACTATGCAAGCTCACATATTTTTATGGGTACTTTTTACATAAAATGTCAGAGAAAAATTCTTTCTTCCGGGAGTAGTAGTTAATTCGGAGACTCATAACTTGTCAAAGTGCTGAGTATAAAAAATTGCAAGTACCAGTTATGAGTGGTTTTCCTGTACCAACCTCCTCTGAGAAGCATAGAATCAGAAACAAAAGTCCTTATTCCCATCTACTACCTTACACATTTCTTTTGCCTCTGGCAAGACTGGTATATCAACTCACAATAGCAGTGATAACATGCACAAGACCTACATAATATCAAGCCAGCCAAAATTCCAGCATGGATAAGGAGGGAGGACACAAAGCCCCACTCCCATTAGAATGGCAGGTGGCAGCTGATTGATTCTGAGGGAGGGAGGGTCACTCTCCTTTGTGGATGAGGTCACTAGTAGTGACTATGTCTCAGTGGATGGTCCCACACCCGTGCGTATATGTGCAGCAATAAATGTACTCAAGGATGGTTAATGACAAGTTGAAAAGGAGATCTAAAGTTTAGACGGAGAAGGGGATGGTAATGGTGGATAGATAAGATCAAAATACAGTGTATAAATATATGGAATTTCCAAAAAATATTGAAAAGTATATAATATATAATATAATTCCAAGCATTTATATACTTAGGGAAATCAAAAACAAAACAAGTTTGTGACTTTATCTTACCCCCATCAAAGGCAGGGATTCAGAACTCAGCGGAATCCTCTACCAAACATTCCATCACCCGAGGCTTAAGGAACTTTGCAGAAGATGGGAAGGAAAGAAGGTAAGAACACAGATAAAAGCAATAAATATGCCCAACAGGACAGAGAAAAGCCCCTAAGGCCTAAGAACTACAGGCAACTGACTGAAGCTGGGAACAGAAGAAGTGGGCCTCCTCAGGGAAAGGCACAACAGTTGGCTGTCCAGTGTCAAATAGTCCATCATGAAAACATACATACAAGTAACATTACCCAGACTGAACAGGTTATATTTAGAAATATATGTACATACATATATTTATATGCTTGCAATAAGAACTAGTAAAAACTGGGAGTAGTGGCACACACCATCAATCCTAGCACTTGGGAGTCAGAGTCAGGGGAATCTCTGAGTTCAAGACCAACCTGGTCTACAAAGTGAGTTCCAGGACAGCCAGGGTTATGCAGAGAAGCCTTGTTTAGGGAGGAAAAATAAGAGGAGGAAGGAGAGAAGAAGGAGAGAAAAAAGGAAGATGAGAAAAAAAGAAGAAGCCATACATTTGAAGGAGAGTGTGGAGGGATATAAGAGCAGATTTGGGGGAAAGAACGGGAAGTGAGAATTGTAACTAAATTGTAATCTCAAAAATAAAATTAAAAATGAATTGATTTTTAAAAACTAAAGTATGTAAGCTAATACATAATGATATTCAATATTCAAGGTCTATTATGAAAAGACTATGGGGAAGGCTGGAGAGATACAGTTAAGTACTTCTCTTCGAGAGAGTTCACATTGCACTCCTAGCCCCAACATCTAGTGAACCATGACTGCTTATAACTCTAGGTCCAGATGATCTAGTGACCTTTTCTGTCTTCTGTTGCCACGCCCCCACACACACACGGCAGGAACAGACAAATGCATGAACATGCACACACAAATTAATTAATTAAAATGTAATCAAGTTCTTTAAAATTTGCCTAACCTGTGTGACTTTTTTAATCTCCTTAGATTAACTAAACAGCACAATTGTCTCTGAACAAGCATTTTCTGTCAAGATAATCATAGTAGTCATTCAATAAATGCATATGTGGCAAATAGCTGGGAAAAGCTCAGATCAGAAGTAACCTTAATGAAGGCATTTAGACACTCAGAAAGTCTGGCAAAACCTTTCTCATATTTACTTGTAATATCCTACATTAGCATGTGAAGCTATTTGACTTTATTACACTCCAAAGTTATGCTTCACAGCTGTGTTTTTGTAGCTGTGAAATTTAGTCCTCTGATTACATCTTAGCTGTTTATGTTTTAGCTGTGAAATAGGATTTTGTGTTAGCTAGCTACAAGAGAACTTCTGCTATGTCAGTTTCAAACACTGTCACATCGGCGATAATAGCTTTAAACACCTTGCAATGTCACGTGATGTTGCCTTTGTAAAAATTAAGTTATATTAAACATTTAAATTATTATTTTCTCCTTAGCAATTTTTGTAAATTCTGAACACCAACAAAAAATACACAATGTGAAGAAAATGGTGCAGAGTTTTGATCCTTATTAGTCCATGGATATCCTTCTAAAGTGAAGCTGACACACACGTGAGCAGAAGTGAACGAACACACTAACTCACACAAAGCTCCTTGTGAGAACCCAGCTACCTTGCTTAGCAAGGCTATTCGGAGAGTCCAGAGCCCCCCTCGCTGGGGCAGATGTAACATGCTAATTCTCAGGGACCATACCGGTATTCTCAAATCTGGCTTTAACAGCTTTGGAGAATTGAGCTAGTAACGCATTGGAGAATCATTAGTCTACCATCAGATATTTTCCTCAAGAGTTTTGAGCACACTATACAAGCTGTGCCTTCACAGATTAGGAGTAAGATTGGCTGGTCACAGATAGACTCCGATATCTGTGCTCAATTTTGTGTCCTTCTTCATCTAATCACACTGGGGAAAGACTCACTTACTGCCTAATACTCATTTGCTGACACTGTACTTGGAAATCCTTTTTTAAACTCAGTACAACTCACAAACCCAATGTCATTATTTGATAGTTTCACCTCTTTTGGACCAAATCCAGCTTTTACACTGACTTTACTCAGAACACTAAGCCAAATTGCACTGGGCTCTTTCCAAATCAAATCTATTTTCAAGTATGAATATTTGCTCTCTTTGGGAATAGTGAAAACATTGGGTTGGAGACTGAAAAAACTGAAGAATTCAAAACACTTAAATGATAGCGGTACTATGATATTATAAGGAGTGACTGATGTAGAGAGAAAAACTCTCACTTATGTACACAATGAAGTTATGCTTGGGTGATTTTTAAATAGGATATCTCACTGAGGGCTACCCAGCAGAAGGACATGCTGAAGACTGAGTGGTGCTTTCTCACTGCTGCTTTAACTTCAAGAGACCACGAAGTTTCCTAAATCTGTCCTTTGTAGAAGAAATCTTCCTGAAGAAAGGGAGATGCTTCTCCTGCCAGACCCTGAAAGGAAGCAGACATTTGTTTTTGGTCCTGGTCCTTCAGTAACAAGCTCTATTACCAGAGTAGAAAAAAGAATAGATCTTTTGTTTGGGGCCAGGGAAAGGGACATGCCTGGCTTCTGCAGGGGGAATCTCCAGAGGTCAAATGCAGGACAGTGGATTCTGAGAGCAGAGGATGCTCTGTAGCACAACGCACAAGGAGGAGGCTGGTGTGTGAGATCCAAGGGGGAGCACCAAAATAGGAGTTACGGGAAAATCATGCTTACCCAAAGGTTCATCCCAGACGATGGGTCTGTGCAGTAGAACATGGTGGCAGATAGCAGTTCCAAAGCACAGTGGACATAAGGCACAGGGGTCCTGCAGAAAGGGAAACTTCTATGAAGAACTTCTAAGGAGCTTTAGAATTCTTCTGAAAAGGGAAGGGAGCATTCTCAATGTGATATTGAAGCTCAGACCCACTGACAAGAACAAATTTCAGCCAATTCTGAAGCAACTCAGAAACTGAAAACAAATGACAGTGCCTGGGTCCCAAGTCTTGCAGAATACATCATGACTGACATTTTCCAGTCATGGCTGCCAAGCAAAGACTCTTACAGCCAACAGTTGTCAAGGTGATCAGTTTCCCAAATGGCAACTCTAGAAGTCAGTAAAGTGTGAGGATACAGTGAAGTAGCGTATTGTTGACCTGTGGTGTAGACTACAATAGTATGATAAGGGATGTGCAGTTTAAGGAATGTGCAGGATGTGGGACCCATTCAGTCATTTTACTGAATCTCACTTTTTTCATCTCACATACTGTGCTACATATTAAGAAAGCAAAACTTACTTTATCGGTAACTATCAGCTTCATCGCATTGAAGAAAAAGAGATTTAAAAAAAAAAACAAATACTCTATAGGTCAGTAGAGGAAGTTAAAACAAAGTGGGCTAAGCTTATGAGTTTGAGAGGCAAGTCCGTCTAGAATTATATTATCCTGTATTCTTGGGAGAGCCTTATAAAGCTTTTGAATCTCATTTTCTTTATCAGCGATATCTGAATTGTAGTATATAAACATTCACTAGATGGTAGTTGTTGCTGCTGTTAAAAATAAGGTATATATTCATGAGGTGATTAATTCTGTCTGTATGGTTATAGAAAGCTTCGAGCAGCAATGCATTTGAATTTTATTGTGTGGGATAAATGTGATTCCCCAGCTAGAAAGAAGAGGAACAGCGTTCCAAGCAATGAACAACATGGGTGAAGTCACAAAGACACTAAGGTATTAGGAAGGTGGTTGAAATGATGATGAAATGTAAAATGGGCTGTCCTGTAGAAGACCACATAACCTATAAACAATGAGCAACTATTATTTGCTATTGAATGCTAGAGTAAGAAGGATGCATTGGTTTTTGATTTGAAACACTTTTGTTAGGCTACTTTGTGAAGAAATACATTTATTCTAGCTTACAGTCCTGAAGGTGTAAGGTTAAGGGGCTGCATCTGGTAATCCTTTCTTGATGGAGTAATCCTGACATGATGCAGGATATTACAAGTCAAGAGATGGGAGGAGGGGCATGCTTTCTGGTCTCTCTTCTTCCAAAGTCACAACAATTCACTTATGAGGATTCCATCCTGATATCTAATCCTAATCACCTTAGAAAGTATCTACAATCACCATAGAATCTACAACCACCATACAATCAAACTTGCAATCAAATTATGTTTTCTCCTTCTCAACATGTTAATATGGAGATTAAGTCTCAACATATGAATACTTGGGGGACACTAAAAACATCCAAGCAGTAGCAGATGAACAAACAAGCAGAGAGCTCTTCATGGTAGCATGCAGACACCACCTAGGAAGAAAACAAATAGGCAGAGTGGGGCACGAAGAACAAAAACAAGTAAAGATCTACCAGGAATCATAAGATAAACTAGAAAAACCATAGTGTCTGGGCTGGAATTGAGGAGATGAAACGGTCTATGTCGCTTCCTTTCTTCCCCTTCCACATACGCTAAACATACATATTTATCATCCAGTTGGTCATATAAACTCTGTGTACTGTTGGTGTAGGAGGGTCTTCTGTCTTTGTGTTACTTTCATTGGTTAAATAAAGAAGCTGCTTTGGCCTTTTGATAGGCCAGCCCTTAGGTGGGTGTAGTAGACAGATCAGAATTCTGGGAGGAAGAAGGCAGTGTGGCAGACGCCATGGCTCTCCTCTCTGAGACGGATGCTGGTTAGACTCATCCCAGTAAGCCACATTCAAGTGGCAATACAGATTATTAGAAATGGGTTGAATTAATATGTAAGAGCTAGCCAATAAGAGGTTAGAACTAATGGGCCAGTCCGTGTTTAAATGAATACAGTTTCTATGTTATTATTTCCGGGGCTAAGCTAGCCATGCAGGAGCCAAGCGGGACAAAAGCAGGCCTGCTTGCCTCATCAATACACACTGTCTCCCCGTCCATCATTAGATGACGGCAATACCATCATGTTGTTAGGACAAAACGGGTTGATCTGTGAATAGTGGTTAAAAGGTAGAAAGAACTCTAGAAGTATTGTTGATCTTGTCATCTTGCTTGTCTCCATAAGAGTAATCCTTCCTTCTGCTTGTTTGGTTTAACCAGTGACCAGACAGTGGCATTCTTATCTGATTCTATCACTTACCATGAACTTGGTGCAGATTAATTTACTACTCAATCGTTTTACCTACCACACAAAGATCACAATAATAACATCTGCTTCCTCTGGATGCTATATAGAGTAAATGAATTAAAGCATGAAGTACTTAGAGCAAACACTACTTAGCACGAAGGAGGCACTTGGTAAGATATCAGCCACCTAAAATACTAATCCTCAGCACCTTCAGTACATAATAAAGACAGCAATTGTCACAGTGGTTGTGGTGAGGACTTACAAGAAATGAGATCCTTTGTGTGAAAGTGTTTTTAATCATTGAATATATAATATTCAAATGTTATTTAAAGCTGTTTTTGTTTGTTTTCTTGAACTCTAAGTCAGCAGGTAACAAATACTTCCTCACTGTACCCTATAGACACCTTATAGACGGGCGCTTCATTTGGAGCCCATCTGAAATGCATAAAACTGTCAGTCATACCTTGCTGAAATCCTGGTCAGTAAAAACGTGAGACAAAGAGAGAAACAGCAGGCAGAAGAGGCAGCTCATTGCTTTGAATAATCATTTGACTGAGCTATCTTAACCAATGAACCTGTGGGCCTTGATGACCACATTTTTTTTTACATGATATTAGAGTAAATACAGGAAATTCAATCTCTTTTAAATGTTATCCACTTGGGATGTCTGTTGACATTTTGCAAAGCAAACCATAAATGTACTTAAACCAATGAGTAAAACATTAAAATTAAAAAGCAGCCTCTCTTTTCTCCAAGTACCTTTTCCAAATGGCACGGAGAACTTTACACAAGCTCTAGACACCTCTACATGTAATTCCTAGGGGCAATGGCATTCATCGGCACATTAAGCAGCCTGGTCGTGTAGTGCTGAGTCAAGCCCATTCTAGGACATTCCTCATGCGACTGTAGTGCTGCTTCTGAGATGTCATTATTCCAGCGTGACGATGAGGCTCCTCCGCTTACACTGCCTTACAGGAGAAAAAAACGGAGTTTAGAAAGTCGAAGCCACCAATTTATATCAGACTACTGTGACATCATGAACAGAGTCTCATTCTAAAAGGCAGTGCCTAGAAGAAAAACACTTAATCCATGACCATGGGGAGGGTAGGCCTCTAAATGATATTATTGTTCTTCTTTTATAAATCTTTTTATTTTTCATTAGGGATCAAGTGTTGGTGCTGAGGGTGTACTAGCGTATTCATAGTACAAAGCAGATCTCTCTCTTTCTCTCTCTCTCTTTCGTAAAGTTGCCATTTATTGCAAGCTTGCTGTGTGTCAGGCCTCGTCCTAAAGCTTAACGACGTCAAAGCAGATCTCTTAATGATAGCTACCACTACGTCACTGGCAGATGGCATAGCTTGAACATGCATATGAAAGACAATTGCAGTGTGAAGTATGAAAGTTGGGGGTGGTTCTAAATGATCCATTTGAATGAACGCCTGTAAATATGAAAGACAATTGCAGTGTGAAGTACGAAAATTGGGGGTGGTTCTAAATGATCCATTTGAGTGAACGCTTGTAAATTAACCTGTGGGGAGAAGTTAGTACTTTCTCTAAATTGTCAGAGCCTGATAGGAAACACAAGTGCAGATGTGCTATGACTAGCTTAACCTGGAAGATGGTAGATGCCATGACCAATGCATTTGTCATGATTACTGAGTGAAGTTGGTGATAACAAAAAGTGCAGTAAAGTGACTTTTACTGGAGAAATCTACAAAGCTCAGGCAGCAGTGTGCGCACTCTTCTGCCCTTTTCTAAGAGAAAAAAAAATATGCTATAGGTGGACTTTGTCCCAAGGTGGCCTCAAGCCTTAAAGCCAAAATGCAACATTTACATCTCTTGATTTACAGACTTTATAACCTTTACTTAAGAATTTACCCAAAGTAAACTCCTAGTGCTTTTCTTCTAACTCTGCCAGGAGTTGAATAGGTAGATATTTCCGTTCCTAGAGTCAAACTGAAGGAGGATGCATTAAGATTAGGAATGACATTTCAAGGCAATGGACAGCAATGGATATATCTCTAAAATAAAACTCAGGCCTGGTTTATCAATAACCAGCACTAGACTCCAGCACTCCCTGAATCTCAGTGTTAACCACGTTTCACAGGTAAGTTTGTCCTCCAGTTCGCTCAGAAACACACTGGGAAGGTCAGCAGCCCATCCACTTTTGTTCTCAGCTTTCCGTTCCATCTGATACATGGTTACCAAAACAGAGCCAGCAAGTAGCCTAGGAAAGGAGGAGACCTTTTAAAATAAAACCACATGAATCTCTTAGCAGCAAGTAATTCATCTCTAGCTGACTTTGGAACTCTGAAGCAGACATTGCTAAGTGTTTCAATAGCCATGGGCACCCAGTCTATACAGCCCAACTGTCAGCTTCTCTAGGTATCAAGGAGAAGTAAGCAAAAGGAAGGCTGACCCTGCAGACTAGGTATAGATACCATTACTGTGAATCCTTCCAAGGGTTCAGGATGCCTTTGTTGGTGGATGCAATTGTCCTGTATGGTACCTGTGGTAACCATCAGTAGAATTCAAAGAACCTCTGCAGGCACGGTTGGGAAACAGTTGGCAATGAGGCATAGACCCAAACATGGGAACCATGCCAATCTCCAACCAGAATCACTGGTTAGGCTTTCTGTTCACCCCTTGGCACATGCAAAACGCCTGGGAACCTGGGTGTTTTCTTACACATTTGGCTACAAGCTTTAATACTACACAGTATTTAATACCAGATTATCAACTGAGCATCTGGGCAGAACGTTCTGAACATGTTTATCACATATAACAATGTAATCATTTACAGGAAATTCACATTATACATGGGGGGGGGAAGTCCCCAAAATCAAAAAACTATGTATCCACCACAACAATGAGGTAGCTCCGGTGGGTGAGATAGCTCAGGTGGGGTGAGATAGCTCAGGTGGGTGAGATAGCTCAGGTGGGTGAGATAGCTCAGGTGGGTGAGATAGCTCAGGTGGGTGAGATAGCTCAGCAGACACATGCTGCACAAACATGGCTAGCTGAATTCAACCCCCAGGACCCATCTAAATGAGAGTTAATCACATAAAGTTGTTCAAGACCTCCTCATGAGTTCCCTGGAATGTGTGCATGTGTCCCCAACACACACACTCAAGGGCTCACCTACACACAACAACCACAATAGCTAATAATTTTTTTTTTAAAAAACCTGCATTCAGAATTTAAATGGCCTTTGGCTGATAAAAGAATAAACAGTCTGGCACACCTTAGCAATGGAAAAAAATAGAGACAAGAGGAGGAGGAAACTACCGGTAGAGCCAATAACAGATGAAGACGAAGCTCATGATGCCACATGAAAGACACCAGATGAGAAAAGAAATATTCTATAGATTCCATTTATATTACATTGGGAAAGGGGGAAGGTGTAGGGATGAAGTCAATGCCAATGGTCTTAGAGCTCTAGAGCAAAAGTAAGAGCAACCACAAAGAAGGCTCAAAGGAATTGGGGGGGGGAGCTATTTCCTGCATCCGTGAGGGCTTCCTGTCTGTGAATACATAAAGCTTACAGAACTGTGCACCCCAAAGAGTAGCTTTCTCTGTATGTAGACTAAAATTTTAATTCAAGACTATAAAGGCTTCTACCAAGCTACACTTTTCTTTCCCCCATTCAGGAAAATTGTCTTCTAAGTATTCCTATTCCTTCTGCTTATCATAGTCAAGATATTAAATTCAGCATCAGTGCCAGCTTTTCCATAAAGCCTTCCCTTGCGTCTGTTTCCTCATATTCTAGTTCTTTAAGAGGAATAAGTATTACTCATAGAACTAAAATCTTTATGACTAAATATGCCCTCTCTCCCCTGCAGTTTGCACACCTTATTCCCCAACAAGGTTTTATACCCATCATGTACCTTCTGTGTTTTTGTTGTTGGTTACAGTGTTATGTTAATAGACATTAGCATTGCACTAATATCACATTCTCTTGCGATTCGCTTTTTCATCCAGCATTGCCTTCAAGATGGCCCGTTCACTTTTAATTGCTGCAATGTATTCGCTATAGAAATGTACCAACACACTGTTTCACTGCCTCTGAGAGCTCTCCGAGCAGTTTCCTATCGTGTTGTCAAGAATCACCTACACCTTTACCCTCCAGCTAGCACATGAGCAATTCAAGGGCAGAAACCGCTCAGAACTGCTGTTCCTTTGCCCAATTTTCATGGCACCTGAGAATCGCCCAGACACGTGATGTGATGTGCTTCTTATGCGAAATGCTGTTGTGTGCCCAGCACACAATACGCCCTCCATAAAAATGTGTTCAGTAAATAATCTTAGCAAAGCGGTGGTTTTTAAATCTACTGTGCCCCCACTTCTCCATGGAGGAAGATTTGAGGGGAGACTGCTGCAGTTCCCTCTAGAAAGTCCCGAACATTTCAGGGCCGAAGTAGATCTATAAAGCAAGGTCACCCGGCAGTTAAGTTCCTCCTTATAGGATTCCCAAGTGCTCTACATGCAGTTTTCGCGGTGACATTTTCCCCCACTTTCAAAGGACTTAAGGTCAGTTCAGAGCAGTATTCTAAACTTGAATACGTTTTAGGGTGTCTCAGAATGTTCGGGGGTCTCAATCTGAGCATACATAATAGTAACAAATTGCCTTCCTTACAGATTTTTTTTTCCTTTCCGTGGGTCCCAAGTCACGTTTCCGGAGCTGCCATTTAACTACCCACCTCGAGCAGGTCGTGAGCCACTGCTCGCACAGCTAAGGGCACTTCCCACCCTTCCTGCTCCGAAGAAGACATAATGTCCTTTGATCTCCTCTCCAGTGCTTTGTGACTTAAGGAACGTTGACGTGCAAGTGCAAGACAAATACATACTGTAGCTGTGGGCATGTAGAGCCATCTATCATCACCCTGCCTCTGAACGTGGCTGGTACTTTGTGTGTTTCAGAGAAATTAATCTGGTGTTTAGTAGGAGAAAGCGCGAAGGCAAAGCCAGGCTTCAGGCACCTCCTTCCTGCAGACCCTGCAGAGCGTTTCAACGCCTCTGGCTCGAGCTCTGCAGGTCCCAAACTTGACCTTCGAGGGGATTTCAAAGGCGGTGGTTTCTTCCCTCTCCCTCGTGGGCTTCTCTGGCGCGCCAGGGCATCCTTGTGGGAAGCAGCTGCCTGCACCAGAGCTGGGAGCGGCACGTCTAGGCGCCCAGGCCAGGCGGGAGACGCTAGTGGGCGACAGAGTGGGGGCTGGGGACTGAGGAGCCAGGCGGAACTGGGCGGGAGGAGGTGGCGGGGAGAGGAGGCAGGAGGAGGGGGCTGCGGGGGGAGGATGGATTTGTCTGCATATGCATGAAGCACCCAGCACTGCCCTCTTCCCGAGCAGCTGCTCCGGCGGAGGCGGAGGAGGAAGGGGGAGGGGTAGGGAAGGGCTGAGATGGGGCGGGGCAGCTGGAACTGCCGCTAAACTGGACTTGGGTTTGGAAGACCGAAAGGTGATTTGCATGGCGCCCAGTGATTGGCTGAGGTCCGGGGGCTGGGTCTGAGAGGCGGCCCCTGAAAGGTGTAACAAGGAAATCTCTGAATTCTTATTTCTGAAAGTCCGGACAGCCGGGTCGATGCAGTATGCAATCACGCCGCAAGGAGGCGCGATGACCTATCTTTGTTCCGCTCAAAGGCTCTTTTCCTCAGCCGTCCCCGCCCCCACCCCAACACGCAGACTCACACGCAGAAAGTGCAGAGAAACCCTGTGATCCAGTCAACTGGCACTGCCCCGTCTATTAAGAAAGATGAACGCTCCTTTCTCTTCCATCTCCTTCATGGGAGACCACTTTTCATTTCAGATCATCACATCAATAAATATTCTTCGAGGAACAAAAAAGGCACTTTGCCAAAAGATAAAAGAATATATTTGGAATGTGTGGACTGTAGAGAAAGGCGATACACGAAAGCAAGAGAATAGGCGCACGTATGTAAATAACGCACATAATCACATCAAGAACACAAAACACGAGGGCAGAGACAGACAGGACACCCGAGGAGAACATGGGCTGCTCCCAAGGTCCTTAGAGGCTCACATGCAGAGACACACACCCACTGACAAGCCCACGCTCTTCACCAACACCCAGGCGCGCGCGCGCGCGAACACACACACACACACACACACACACACACCAGAAAAGGCATTCACATGACTTCACACACAGTGAAAAGATTGCAGAGGAAATACTAGAGCAGAATTATAATGGTTCATCCCCTCCCCCTCCAAACATACTCAAGCAGAATTATTTTATCTGCATAATATTAATATACACAGGGCTCCGAAAGGGGGGAAATGGCTCCATTTGAGGCACACACTAGAGAATACGTATATTCAGACAGACAGACACACACACACACACACACACACACACGCAGGCACGCGCGTTTGTGAGCGGGACACACCCACAGCCTGTGTCCCCCGCCCATGGGCACAGGCAGAGGACAGATGCCATCAGCAGCGCTCAGTACAATTGTCGGAAAAAGAAACCCACCCTACTCCACTACCAAACATGTTAGAGCGCCAAGGGTTTCTAATGCCCACACCAATACACTCTTGCTACAAAAGTGAGTTGAATTCAAAGAAATAATTGACGCCTCTAAGATAATTGAGTGCTGGAACGTATTTGCCCAAACAATACTTCAAAATCACTACAGCCTGAAGATTGCTTTCCGAATGCTTCTGGGGAAAAAAAAATCCTAAGAAACAATTCTTTCATTTGCTATGTTTTCTCTTGGTTTATTTTTTCTTTCTTATTTTTGAAAGAAGAGACGGTATTTTTCTCTTTCTCCAAAAGAAGGGAGCTGGTTTTGTTTTGTGAACCCAGGAGCTTTCTTTCCAGTTGGTTGCCCAGTGAAGAAGGCAGCAGGGAAGGTTCTCTGCTCAGCCTCCCAGCCAGACAGCACCACAAAAGGCATTATTAAACACCCCAAATTGCAAGGGCTGTCTATATATTTACGAATCTGTTCAAATATTTAACCTCTTAACTTGCTAAATACCCCCCTCTTCTTCCCTTCTCCCTTTCGCTCTTCCCTCTCCCCCCTGTCTGTCTCCCTCCACTCCTTTCTCTTTTTCTTTCTTAAAAGGAAAGGCACAGAAAGCCGGGTTCTGGAGTCCTGGGTGTTGCTGGGTCACACTCTCCACCAGATACTGCTTTATGATCGAATTGGTGTCCTAACAACTGTGGGGGTTTCGTGCCATCCCAGAGATGGAGTTTGACTCAGCAGTTAGATTCTTTTGTCAGTAGAAGCACTGAGGTACTTGCAACAGCTCCTCAGAAAGGTCTTGCCTAAATTCGAGGGAGTTTACTTCCTCTCTATCTCTGTTCACACCTTCTTCACGGTGATGTACCTTTCTTTGGTTCACCTCCCTTCTGTCAAGGGACGAGTAGAGAGCCAAGTGCACAAAAAGACACCTTCCAAAGACATTCCGAGAGTTTTTGTCAGCGTGTCGTGACCTACCAAGGCCAGGGACAAGGCTCACTTTGGTTGTTGGGACCTAGTGGGACCGCCACCGCTGAGAATTTCTTCTTACCTAAATCTTCCTCTAAGGGTCAAACAATGCATTGTAAGTGGCAGAGCAAAATGCAAAGTTATATGGTGGTGGGCCTTTATTGCAGCAGAGGCGTTAACTTTCACAAACACGGAGGTGTCCTTATGTAGATGGGTACAGCCTGGCCATAGAGGAGTGTAAAACTGGCCCTCCCCTTTCCAGGGCGACGCTACCTGCACCCAGCTCCGCAGGCGGCAGCCCAGGAAAGGGTTCCCTTTGATCGACCCACAGACACCCCCCCACACACACACCCAGGATGTTTCTGCTTCACCTAAGACTCGCTCGGGTGAAACCATTTTAAATGGCCTGAAGGTGCTGCCCCATGTCACTGTGAGGAGAGAGTTTCAAAGAATTGCAAGGGGGGAAAAAAAACGGCTCCTGGAAAGTTGACAGGCTACTCCCCTCCTGAAAGGAGACTGACTCTTGGTGAATATCCCCTGACCTAAAAAGAATAACTTTATCTATAATCTGTTGTCTGCTTTATTCCAGAGGCCGTGAAACAATGAAAGTGTGGTTTGCTGAGACAGTCAAATCAGTTTCCGTGCCTTTTATTCAATGGCTGGTGCATACCAGTTTCCAATAACTTCAGAGGTCCTTCAGCCTGTTAGGTGACCCAGCCGGCAACTCGCAAACAGCCCTCACCCGATGCTTGCCCTCAGCAAACTCAAGTTGGGATCACACCTGTCAGTGGTCCAAGAAATTCTTGTCCTCAGACCTCCCCCCACCCCCACCCCCGCCCCAAGCAGTCGCTTAAAGCTTCAAAGAGCTCCCTTCTGTGTGGCAATGAACTTTGCTCTCTGCTGTCGGAGCTAGCACGCCCGCACCAACAACTCCCAGGGCCACCGAAGCCTTGAGCAAAGGGATAACGTGTATATGTTTAAACGGTTTGCAAACAAACAAAAAAATGTTTACGCTTGCAGAAGGGCATGGAAACTTATTCAGAACCAACAAAAACACAAGCCTGTTTCCTTTGTGTGCCCCGTTAGAGGTGAGAGAGCGCAGGCACTGTATACCTTAGGGGCGTTCTTTAAAATGTGTGGGTTTACAGGGCCCTGTGATGGTCCCCCTATCGCTCCAGCCTTTAGAAAACTGCCACAGTGGCTGGTGTTCTAGTTTCTCTTATCAGATGAGATATTCATCTGGATACATTATCTAAGTCTGCCTAAGAATGAAGGCTGCTTGTCATGCGTTCTCCGTTTTCAGTAATGAGTGCCACCCAATTAGAAGCAATTTAGGCAATCAAGACCGTAGGAGAGAAGAAGGTGTTAAAAATAGGTTTTCTAAAGCCTCAGAACTCTAATTTGGAGGAAAATCTAAAATTACATATGTAACGTTTCTTTATATAAAATAAATACATAATCTGAATGTGTCTTGTTCCCTTTTCCCTCGGGGTCCCTCTCATCTTGCCTGTCTGCTTTTGGGGTATTCATAACAGAAGGGAAATGTAAAGCTCAGACGGAAAAGGACTGGATTCTCTAAAAGACCACGAAGGTCTGGGTAGGACTTGGTACAGCTTTTCCTTTGCTTATAGCTGTGGCCACGACCCAGCCCTTGGTTTCCTGATTCCAACTTCCCTGGGCAGGGAAGCGCTGGAGGAGTGCGGGGAGACTAAGGACTTCTTTTTGGGACTAGGGTTAGAGCCTGGGGCCCTAGTGTGTCTGGGGAAACAGACGGGGGAGGTGTGTTCTAACCATTGGAGGAGAGTCAAGAAAAACCACCCCATCACCCCATCACCCCCACGAATCGTCCTGGAGGTTAGAAGTGCAGGGGGGGAAAAAGTGAAGACGATGTATTGAGAAGAAGGGGTTAACAAATGCAGGTGCACTGTGTCCAAACAGAAGGGAGGAAGGTCAAACTAAAAGACAGAAAAGAAAAAAACGAGTCCAAGTGATGTCCTCCAGAGGATAAGAGAATGTGGAACTTGGCACTTAGGTTTTCCCTTTCTCCCAGTCTGGGCGCACTGTGGGCTGAGAGCGGGAACCGAGAGAACCGAAACTCACTGGTGGACTTGGGCACACTCTTCTTTGCACCAAGACTCCGGGTCCTGCACACAGGTGATTTTTATTTTTTCTCCTAAGAGAGCTACGACCAGGGTGAAGTTGGCCGAACTTCTAGGAAACGGTGCAGTGATGCCCAGTCTAGGAAGGGGGATGGGTAGACTTTAATCCCTTTGGCTTCAGGATCCGAATTCTGGGGAAGTGAGTACTGCTCAAAAGTTAACCGCCCAGAAGCAGAACCTTGAGACTCCTGGATAAGGTTAGTGAACTTGGAGAAAGCTGTACATTGAGTCAAGCCCTGGGCCCAGAAACAAAGATCACACCCAGACAGACAGACAGACAGACAGACACACACACACACACAGACCCCCCCCCCCCGGGGGCAGGCAGGCTGGAAGGAGTTGACCACAGACCCCTACAGGGGAGAACTACCTTCCAGAAAAGGAATTCTACAATGATGCTCTTTCAGAAGTCAGCCCTATAGACAGAATTGAAAATCAACCTCATTTCCCTTCTAAGGAGTGGGGGAGGAGTGCAGAAGTGGGGACAGTCCTTGTGCTTGTCACTGTTGTTTCAAAACAAAAGAGGAGGTAGTCAAGCCCCCACAGGATCACTGAAGACCTGGCCTGGGCTTCCCAGAGTGAGACCCAGATGAACTGCCCCCAGCACAGGCAGATGCCACAACCCCACCCCAGGCGGCTTTCAGTGCCGCCTGCAATCTCAGACATCCTTCCCAAGGGCGCCTGATCTATTAGTCATTTGTTCTGCTTGTTTGTGTCTGACACATGAGTTGAAACCATTTGATTATTAACAAATTTATCAATTCAAAAATATTTCTATTGTCAAATAATTTTCCCTAGAAATAATAAAATTTCTCCCTGAAAAGTTTTTTTAAGAGGAAATAGACCACATTTTTTTTTTACAAAATTGAATTAGAAGTAGGGGATATTTAAATATATGTATACATATATATAATATTTATGGTAATGAAATGTTCTGATTCAGTAGAGATAAACAATTGTATATATAATTTAATCCCCTTTTCTTCATAATGCCCACTATATTGGTATGCAAATCAGAATGGATATTACTGATGAGCTACACCACCTTTTGTCTTCCAGAGACCCCAGTTTTGTTAATTTAGGAGCTTGGACTAAATAAAACTCACGCTTTGAAAGTTTAAAGTTTTGAAAAGTTCACGCCAGTGAATTTTTCAATTACATAAAATGATAAGGTAATAATGCCAAAAGGTTAACATTTTCTTATATTTTTATGTAATTAACACCGATTATTCTCTGTGTGTTAGCCCTCTGCAGGAACTCCCTAACTAGATCTCCCACCCATCACTCTATTAGTTTGTGTAAACACAGCCCAGACAGGGAGACTTCAGTAGCTTCACACACATCTACTTGTATACAAGGGAGTGTTTAAGAACCGTTCCACGGTACTTCAGACGTGCCTAGACCAAACCATAACAATGGTCACAGCACTGTCACTGTCCTCTGTGGATACAAGTAATCTGTGCTCTAAACATCGTGGCCGCACGAGCGCATTGAGGTGAGCATTAGAGAATTCGAATCTGGAATCCCAAATCCTCTTCTAAATATCGAGTGACCTTGAGAGACCTCTATCCTCATGAGCCCTGTTCCATCTATGAACAAATCAGAAGCCAAACCAGACAAGGTCCACCTGCCATCTAGTCCTAGCAGTCCACAGGTTTGCAATCCATGAGGGCCCAGGAAGGTCTGCAACCACCTAGCAGTTTTCAGAGCAACGGTCATGACAAGAAGTCCACGCTGCAGGCTTCACTTCTTCGTGACTGGTATTGCTCCTCGATGTAGTTTTTCCTTTGCATGGATAAGAAGGTTGTCTCTTAAAGTAATTTAAGGGCACCAAATGCTATGCGAACTTCTCCAATAGTGCTACTTTTAGTCAGAGGAAATGAAGTTCTGAAGGATGACGCTATCTGTAAAAATTCTGAGTCTAAAAAGAGCTTGAATTTTCCCGTCAGCTGTTGAAGTTGGCGAATCAGTCCCTTTGGTAATTTTATAACTTTCTTTAGGAGACAGCTGGTTCACCTCGACAATTATAAGAAGCAAGAATTATATTGAAAATACGCTCTCTGATCATGTCCTTGAGGTTGTCTTTTTCTCCACTAACAGAATCTTTTCTGTTTCCTAGTCTCTAGGCACCTCTGCTCCCCAGGCCCAGCCCTCACCAAAGCCCCTGCTTGCAGACCAAGCTTTTTTACCTTCAGCAACACTTCCGGGATTCGCAGCAGATGACCATGGACTCTTTTTCCCATTTCAGTCCTAAGTCTATGAGATTAATTTCCATTTCAATAATCAAAAGGCTTCCCTTGGAAGTGTCAGTGATTACACCAGCCACAGACTGATAAAGCGTAGGAAGGTCCTCCATCATGTGAATGTGATCTGGTAATGGTTTAACTGGAACAAGGTATTCAGTTTAAACTGTGCCAGCAGATGTGCTTCTTTCACCAAGTCCTTTTTCCTTTTTTTATACAAACAGGCACAGGATAGTGGATTCCTGGCCCTAAAAGTCCCCAAAGAGAAGGTGGAATGCTGCTGATAGCCACGTTAGCCACAAACACACTGGCACTTTTTATCACATCACAGAATAAACACTGAACAGGAGTTTTGAACTGTGTCCCTCCCCCACACTCCACACACATTCACTCACTCACACGTGCTTGTTCATTTTCCTTCAGTCAGCTGCTAAAGATCCTCTTCCATTCATGGATAGGATTTTTGGCTCACTCTGCAATACCTATCCACACGACCTTAATGTTAAATGCTGACATGTGACAGAATTCCAGGTACCAATCTGGATCTTACTTCACCTGGTATTCACACAGGGGAGATGTTCCAACACCAATTTGAGTACCTTGCTTTCCCAGTCCTGTACCAGACACAGTAAGAGCACCAGCATCTACTAGGCAATGTCTTACTCCTTCCAGCCCGCTGGACACACGGCCGAGGATGGAGTAAATTAACGAGTGACTGAAATCCTTCAGGGCACCAGTGTCTATGTGTCTGCATGGCTGTGTGGACCAGTGGGGACCTCAGCAGCCTTCCATGATTACTAGCATGATTCTATGTTAGATGTCTTCTTAAATTGGAGAATATGAACTGCATTCACTAAAGCACTAAACACAGTTAACAAATCTGAACTTAGATTGTTTAATTGTTCGTTATTATACAATTCTCAGAACTATTCAGTTCAGCAATACAGAAGTGAAAACTAAACAACTAGTAAAATCTAGAAAGCTGCAACACTGGGGAATGCTTCCATGCGTTGTTGCTGTATCTTATTCCATCCCTTGGCAGAACCTTCTGAGGCTTCACTGTGACCGTTTCACAGGTAAGAAGCCAATGCCAACATGGAGAGTCTAACTCCATGTTCAGCATCATACGACACTGGGGTTTAAACTCAATGGACACATCCCAGCTCCAGAGATGGGGCTCTGTGTTAAAGAGGTGGTTATACTATTTGTTGGAAGAAGTATGTGAGCATGATATTCAGTGGATTAGCTAACGCTCTGAAGAATTAAAAGAGAACAGTTGTACTGTTAGTAGGGAGATTAGGGAGGGGGTCTGGAAAGGAAATAGGGGCAATAAGGCATGGCATGGTGGCATGGGCTGAGAGTGTACTGAACCGGGTTCAGTAATTACCCATGACGATGAGGCCTTGGAAAAGCTGGCTTTCCTAAGCCTCAATTCTTCTACTATTCACTGGCAGTAAAAATGTTAACTCTATGGACTTACAACTATTATATATACATATATACTTAAACTATTATTATTATTATCAATACATGAGATACATGCTATCTGGACAGAGATTAATTTGGGTAGGTTAGGCTGGGTTTCCCCAGACTGCTTCCACAACATGCTGGTTCCATCTTTCCTGGTCTGTTACTTTGAGAGAGTTTTCTGTTACACTAAATACGAAACGAAGCAGTTAGAGGCTCTTGTATTTCAGAGGTAAACTTGCCTTCATTGTGCTCCTCAGAAAGTGCTGTCTTGTGTGATAGCCCAGCTGGAAAAGGCCTCTGGTAGGATAGTTTGAGATTGAACTTGACAGACTTTCTATTCATTTCTTTTCTCAGTGGGAGAGGATTTCCATGTTCAGGACGCTTTACATGTTTAAGATTTTAGATTGTATTAAGATAAAGCATATGCATGGCTTTATAACATTGAAACCTTCTCTCTCTCTCTCTCTCTCTCTCTCTCTCTCTCTCTCTCTCTCTCTCTCTCTCTCTCTCTCTCTCTATCTCTCGACAGGGTTTGTCTGTGTATCCCTGGCTGTCCTGGAACTCACTCTGTACATGAGGCTGGAGTCAATCTCAGAGATCTGCCTTCTCTCCCAAGTGCTAGGATTAAATGTGTGTGCCACAATCACCCAGCCAGTCTCTTGTCATAATTTTCTTTACCTCTATTATGAACTGTCACAAGGCCAATTCAAAAATTATAAGCTTTTATGACTTCCCTTCTTCCTGTAACTTGCCTCACAGTGCAAAGCACTGTTTCTATCCTATCCTTGATGCTATGATGTGTTGTTGCAATCCCTGTGTTGTCTGCTTCCCGCGTGACAGTGCTGTGCTGTGTCTGTTTCCCACATGGCATTTCTGTGCTATGTCTGTTTCCCGCGTGGCATTGCTGTGCTATGTCTGTTTCCCGCGTGGCAGTGCTGTGCTGTGTCTGTTTCCCGCGTGGCAGTGCTGTGCTCTTCTCTGTTTCTGTTTTTCTTATAACATTATTTTCTTGACCTTTCTCATTGATAGTACAGATTTTCTTCAAATGACTAGAAATACTTCGTTTCTTTTATAATTAAGAAATAACGAAAGGTTAGTGCGTACCTTTAAGTCCAGCACTAACAAGACAGAGGCAGATAGACTTCTGTGAGGCCATCCAGACTACATAACGCGACGCTGTTATAGTAAAACAATAAATAAGCACATAGTAATAACAATAGTAATCCTGACTCATAGCTCTCTGAGTGTGCATGGAGATTCACTGGGAATTCAGGCAGTGATATTTGAAGGGGAAGTTGGCTATGTATGAAACACCAGTACATGCCGTAAGTTGCAAGTCTTTGCTCTGGAGAAGCCATATCTGCGCAAGCCCTGGCCTCACTTTTTCACATTACAGAAGACCTTCTATTTGCCCAGAAAGCTGTATGTTGGCCTATATCATCCATAAAAAGGGATATCGATTCTTCACATGAAATCAATTTTAAAAGACAGATTTTCATCACAACTTCACCTTCATGGTCCCTTGTCTCTCTATCCTGAGCTGCGAGCTTTGATATGTCCTAGGAGCACAGTGCTCCCTCCCTCTGGAGCCACCTCCGGGTGAGCTCCAAAGAGCAGTTGCTTCTGTCCTAGGTCATCATTGTTGCCATTTTCCCATTCATTTTTTTAAAAGATTGATTATCTTTAGTTTTATTATGTATGTTGGAGGGGTATTGTTAGTGAGGTGCCTTTGGAAGTAAGAAAAGGTTGTCAGAATCCCTGGAACTGGAGTTACAGGTGTTGGTGAGTGGTCTCCTGCGGATGCTGAGAACTGAACTCAGGTCCTCCGCAAGGTCACCCCTTCACTACTGGGCTCAGGTTCATCGTACTTTTGTTTAACTATGAGTACTGTTCAAAGTGACTCTCTTGCTTTTACCATTTCTCAGTGTTGAGTGTTTTATGAATTTTATATGGTTTCTGATATTTTATTCATGTTTCAGGAAGCTCATATTGAGTCATATTGAAGCAGAAATTTGTTTTAAAGTTTTAAAAACATTAAATTTAGTTTTCTCTTATTTAGTACAACACCTTTAATTAATTTCTATTGAAAACGGTAACCAGTCATGGGTCTGAGATTAATTTACTGTGCAATTTGGGACATTGATTGTGTTCTAAGATAGTGTTTGATTATTTTAGTGATCTCTCACAATGTTCAAATTTCTGTTGATAACATAAAACAAATGTGGAATGTTTCATTTTCTAGGGTCCTGCATTTACTGCTAACAGCCTAGAGAAATTTTTTTCAAGTTTATTTTAATTAATTTAAAGCCTGTATCTTTTCAAAAGCAACTTAAGAAACTAGGAAATCCTGATTGTGCCACAATAGTTTGGGCCAACAAGTAACAATCTAACAGTAGGTGGAAGTTTGCTTACAACTAAAAGGGGATCTTTAGTCTTCCTCACAAGTGTTAGCAATGCCATCCGGTGCTCAGAGCACCAAATATAACCCTACATGGGCAGCACTCTTCCACTGACTCACAAATTCACAGGCCCCATCTCTGCTTCTCACCTTTACACCTCCAGTGCCAGGCAAAACTGCTGCACGCTGTGGTCAGTAGGAAATGCAACTCTAGTAAATGTTGAATGAACACGCATCCTGGCAAGGCTCAGAAACTGGTATGCAGGAATTAGAACTCCGATGCATGCGAGCTGCGAATATGCATTTGTAGCACTGAAGTGTCACATGGGTCACCTAAGGTGAGTGCAATCATAGGCATTCAAACACCGAAAGAGTGCATTAAACCAAAATTACTGAATACCTGGTGGAAAAATAAGGGCTAGAATTTGGGTAAGTTGAAAAGAGCAGGGAAAAGATTTGCAATTTAAAAAGGACTTATGTCAGAGTAATATCTAACATGTGGGATGTCTATGCTCATTCACCACATTTAATGAAAAAAAACAAAAAACTAAAAACAGAAAGAACAGGAGCCCGAGTAACAAACTTTAAAGTAATAGTTCCCTTACAAATCACTGACAACAGAGGTTTGTTTTCACCTCTCGATCTAGTATATGAAGAGTTTAAATAGACACAAAGAAAATTGTCATATAAAAACCACATTCTTATCGCACAGTAGAAGGATTTCCCACTATATATGCTTGGTTTGGGTCATAGATTAAAATATACAATTAGTTCAATATTAAAATTTCTTATTTGTGGTTGGATGTTCAGGAAGTAAGGGAAAATACAGTTCCCGATTAGTTTGTGAAGTTTTTACAATTTTAGCTCATGGCTCTAGATTTCCTTTACTGAGAACAAAATGCCTAGACATTTTACAAACATTCAGGTGCTTTCCCTGAACCAAACGCACTAGACAGTGAATTTGGCAGAGGCAAATGAATCTGGCTGAAATTCAGTAACTGAGCTGACTTGGACAGATCGTGGCTCTGGCTGTGGTTCCCACACACACTACAACGGGACCTCCTTCTGAATGGAAGTCAGCCAACAGCTCCAGTTTTCCCAAAAGAGAAAACAGCATCTCAACAAGAACAGAGATGTCCATGCCTGAAGAAAGAATGGGACCAGCAAGGAAAGGGAGAAAGAATGATGGTATGAAGGTTCAGTTGCCCTAGGTTCTTTACGTGCATTAGTTCATCTAAGGAGACAAAAAACACAAGGAAATGGTGTGTGGAGGGTTGGGGGCAGTGAATTTATTCTCTTAGAGTGTAGCCTTTCCTTAAAATGACATATGATCTTCCCTTTGTTGTCTGTAATGAGTTGGTTTCTCTGTCTTATCTATTGTGGCTCTTACGTCTTAGGTCTTGTGAAACAGCATACAACTTTATAGTTTAGGATAGAGAAAGCATATACACAGGCACAGACTAGAAATGCAACCAAGACAGCTAAATGGGGAAAATGCTCAGGAGCTTTAAAACTTTGAGTTGTGGTCACTTGGATTAATTATATTAATAATCTTAACACAAGCAATTCCTCTAAAATGAATACAATCTCGGGTGGCGTGTTTTTAAACTATATTAATATATCTACATATGTTGTTATAACATAGGTCTTATATTACAGAGGTGCATTCTGAACTTTAAATAGAAAGAATGTGCAAACATCATGGTAATAAATATCACACAGATAAGTGTTGGAACATGTGGACTCCAGTCTCAGCTGAGAAACACTTTGTCAAGTTGGGGCAATCACACACAGTCAAGTTTCACAGACATTTGTAGCGATACTAGATACTTCCATACTAGAGAGCTGGCAGACCCCTCCCAATAGGATACATCTTGAATTCCTATGTCTTCATCTTTGTTCTGATTGAAGATGTCTCTTTTTCATAACTAACTGAATTCCACAATTGTCATTCTACAGAGTAAAATGTACTGCTTACAGTTACCACACCAAGGGGTGGCATAGCACTCAGGATGTGTCACAGCTTTGTAAAACCATATGAAGAAGCAAAAGCCATCAACACATTAAAGTTGAACTCTACAAGGTAATAGTTAATTCAGTTGCTCATTTTAAATGTCAGAGATTGTGTCTTACTTTTCCAGTTTTATAGAAATGGGCTTATTGTTACTTAAACATTCAAATCAAAGGTCAAACATTTAACTAACTACAAAGCAGAAAGAAACAGTTAAACCTTCCTTTTACAAAGCACCTTAGAAGCATCAACTTTCAGCTGTTTGGTGTTTTATGTACTTCACCCCGGCCTGCACCCCTCCAGGTACCAAACACAGAGTGGGATAGCTGCACCATTATTTCCTCTGTTCTTATTAGAGTAATTATTTCTTCTGAACAAAAATAATAACAGAGGGTGTGGTGATTTTCTACTAGGAATGGCCCTCATAGGTTCACGTGTGAATATTTGACCCAATAGGATAGTACTATTAGTAGGTGTAGCCTTGTTGGAGTAGGTGTGACCTTATTGGAGGAATTGTGTCACTGTGGGGTGGGCTTAGAGGTCTTACAAGTTCAAGTTGGGCCAGTGTGACAGTTTTTCCTTCTGTTGGCTGAGGATCCAAATGTAGAACTCTCAGCTGCTTCTCCAACACCATGTCTGCCCACATCCTGCCATGTTTCCTGCCATAATGATAATGAACTAAACCTCTGAAACTGTAAGCCAGCCCCAGTTAAATGTTTTCCTTTATAAGAGTTGCTGTGGTCCTGGTGTCTCTTCACAGCAATAGGAACCCTAAGACAGAGGGGTTTACAGCGTTAGTCCAAACTACACCTGTGTGAGAGTAGGGCTTCTGCTTTATCCCAGCTCTGAGAACAGATGCTCCACTATTGCTAGTGATGGGAGTCTCTGTGTCATGAGTTCTAAGTTCCCAGGTGTAAGGGGAGAGACACTCAGGAGAGTATGACAGTGTTTGCCAGCTGTGTAAAGACCTAAAAGCTCTGTTGAGTCTTTCTGTTGCCGTGCTAGTCTCTCACAAAGCACTTTAAAATTTGTGGCTCTTCGATAACTGAATCACTTTAAAGTGCTCATTCTCCAAACTATAAAGTCTTTCTTAACCACTGCAGATGCACAAAAGGCACATCATCAAAATGACAGTAATAAACTTTTTCAATTTTAGACATTAAAATTCTCTCTCTCTCTCTCTCTCTCTCTCTCTCTCTCTCTTTCTCTCTCTCTCTTATATTTTTGTTGTAAATCAAGTGCAAAAAAAACCCTCCAAAACTAAAATCAAAACAAACAAAACACAAAGAAAACCCCAAACAAAACAACAAAAATTTGTCATAAGCACATAAAATCTTCATTCTTCAGTAGTATTAAGTAACCAAATTGTAGAAAGTTCTGAGAGGTACAGATATATTTCTTTTGGATATCTCAAAGTAAGATGTATCTCACTCTTTCTGTCTCTCTATGCCTCTCTGCGTTGCTGCCCATCCCTCCCTCTGTGTGCACATATGCACCACTTGAATGGGCACAAGCATCTGTCCAGGATCCTACACAATCTGAAAGACACTGTCTAAAGATACAAAGACTGTGGTGTGGAGACTTGAGTGACTTCTAGTTTGTATTCCCAGCTCCTGAGATCTAGGCTTTTTGCTCTGTGTACGGAATTTATTTAATTGCTCTTAATTTGTCAAACAAAGAGTATTTCTCAGTTTTAACCAGTACCAAAGTGGGGAAACCAAAGCCGCTCAAGACTGTTCATAGCACCAGGTTGCACCTCTAATCACAACTCTGTAACCACAACACCTACTGGACGATAAAGACTATTACACCTAAAACAATTTACTGGATTTCATAACAGGTAATTAATAAATCAATAAATTTGAAGGTTACATAATTGCAGACAACATTACCATTGAAACTTTTAGTAACTTTTTTCGCTAATACTATGGATTGTATTCTGCAAGGCTTATATGGCTATGGTGATACATCCATTTATTGGATATTGGGACTCAGTTTTTTCTTCATATTATATCCTAAAGAAAATGGTTTGATAACAGAGCCAAGAATGAGGCACTTCTAGAAATGATACAGTCTTTACAGACTAATAATGATCAGATAGCTGACAGAACCAATACCATTAAAAATCAAAGTTACATGAAAAAAATAATATGATTGAAAAGGGTAACATTAATTTGACAGACAAAATTGAATCTATGTCAAAGGATACTGAGAAATTATCTGAAAGAATTCATACTGTTGTATCTGACAATCAAAATTTGTTAAAAGTTATGATAGCTTAGCAGATAGAGTATCTCTCCAGGACGGCAATCTGCATGCTATCCAAATAGTTTACAAGGGTGAGGTTTTTATCTTTAAAGGAAAAACTTCAGACCATGGAATCACATGTGCAGAATGAGGACCAGAGGCTAGGTGCCTCAGTGAAATCACTAGAAATATATACAGGCCAGGAGATTCAGGCTTTACAAAAGAGAGTAGTAAAAAGATTTGAAATGATTGAGGAAATTTGGAGCTGATGAGCAGGGAAAGAAGGTACAAGGACAAAATTCAACATCACCAGTAGCTGTCAGAGGTGACTTACTCAGGGTTTTAGCTTCCTACCCTGTAATCTACTCTGACAAAGCATCAAGTTCTAAAGGCCCAAAAGGATCTAAAGAAGGTAGATGGATACGTATAGGAATGAATGACCTAAAAGAAATTAAGCAAGCTGTTGTAACTTACGGCTTGCATTCTGCATTTGTTAGGGAGATGGTAAAGACATGGGCTTCTAGCATCAAAGCAACACCACATGAATGGATACCGTTAGTTTCAGCAGTCCTTGATGATGGGCCTCAACTGATGTTTAAATTCTATTTCAGAGAAGAGGCAAAATTTTAGAACAATAGGAAAAGCAAAAGGACTTGAGAATTCCCAAGTTCAAATTCTTGGTGAGGGCACTTATGCTGACCCACAAGCTTAAGCTCCCTACAATGAACAAATCCTGTCACAATGCCACAAAACAGTCTTAAATGCTTGGGACAGGATTCAAGAACTAGGAAAATGAATGGAATTATATACCAGATTAAACATGGTCACAGAGAACTCTTTAGGACTTTTTACAAAGACTAACTAAAACTGTTCAAATAGGAGTAACAGACCCAGATACTAGACGAGTATTTATTGACTCTCTGGTTTTTGAAAATGCCAACTTAAAATGCAAAGAGATACTTGGGCCTTTAAAGGTTAGATCAGCACCAATGAATAAATGGATCCTGCATACAATGAACATTGAGACATTTGACTATAATACTGAATCTTGGGAAGAAGAAGCAATTTCAAAAAAAATGAGGAGACGTCAAAATGCCAAATGTTTACATTGTGGTAGAATAGAACATCTGAAAAGGGATTGTAGACAAGGAATTCCTAGGAATAATATTTCTTCTGGGAGTGGCAAGAATATGAGGACTCAGCCTTCAGGTATATGTATAAGGTGTGGCAAAGGCCAATACTGGACCAATAAATGCAGATTAACAAAAGACAGACAAGGCAACCTGATACCATCAGGAAACTCTTTGGAGGGCCTCTCACAAGCCCCCAAATCAAAAGAGGTCCAGTCATTCCCAGTCACTGTGGAGGACATGTCTCACCAGGAAAAATAAAAAATTCTAGAGCCTTCTGTAAAAAAAAAACAAAAAACAAAAAACATACTGTTCTACATGATGGAATAAACATGAAGGATAAATCAAAATTTCCAATAGGAAATGTATATTCTGACAGACCTCTATAAACGATCAAAGACCAAAACTAAGAGTGCGTATAAACGGCATTGTAATTGTGGGTTTGATAGACACAGGTGCAGACTGAGTATTATTACTCCAGAATCCTGGCATACAAATTGGCCCCTTCAAGAGGCAGATGTTCAATTACTAGGAATTGGAAACATATCTCAACTGAAACAAAGCACGAGATGGGTTAATGCACAGGGCCAGAACAGCAGAGAAGAAAGCTGAGACCATATGTGACTAATATTGCAATGAATTTATAGGGTCATGACCTGTTGCAATAATGGAATTCCCAGATTAACATTCCTGCAGTCCCAGAAACTCATAATTCAGGGAAGGATATTATAGGGTACTGTACACAAAGGTCACCAGCCATTCAGGCTGTACAAGAACACAAAGTAACTAGTAAACCTTTAGAGGTACCAACAGCTCTAACTTTAAAATGGTTAACTGAGAAACCAATTTGAGTTGAACAGGGGCTAATAACAGAAGATAAACCAGGCTTTAGAACAGCTGATACAGGAGCAACTAGATGCTCTCCATATTGAAGAATCAACCAGACCTTGGAATTCTACATCTGTTGAGAAGAAATTATAGGAGGCACATGTTGATAGGGTGAATCCAAATCTTAATAGTAATCCAGTCATATTGCCCTCTAGAATTTCTCCTACAGGAACTTTAATGCAGAGGGATGATATTATCTTACAATGGATCTTTTTACCACATAAACCAAGTAAAAAATTAAAAACTTATGTGGAAAAAGTCTCTGAATTAATTATAAATAGTAAATTGAGACATTGTCAATTAGCAGGTATAGACCCAGCAGAGGTGATGGTGCCTTTTACTACTGATAAAATAAAAAAGTTATGGGAAGACAATGAACCATGGCAAAAAGCTTGTGAGAATTTTGGGGGAGAAATTAATAGCAATTATCCCAAAAGTGATAGACTTAACCTTATAAAGAGAACTTCTTGGATTCTTCTCAGAATTGTACATGATGCTCCAATAACTGGAGCCCATACATTTTATACTGTTGTAAATAAATCAGGGAAGGCAGGTTAAAAATCAGGAGAATTAAGATGGAACAAAGCCCTTATAATTCTGTCCAAAAGGTAGAATTATATGCTATTCTCATGGTGCTAAGGGATTTTAAAGAATCTCTTAATATAGTTACTGATTCACAATATGCAGAAAGAGTTGTCTTGCATATTGAAACTGCTGAATTTATACCAGATGATACATAATTAACTTCATTATTTATACAAGTTCAAGATATAATCAGGAATAGGCTTTGTTCCATACACATAACACACATTTGATCCCATATGGGTCTACCAGCACAAGGTAATACATAAATTGATTGATTACTGATTAGAAGTGTATTGAAGGCCTCGGAATTACATTATAACTGATACAATAAGGAACATTCTTATTCTCCCCAAAAGTTCTCGATCTTTACAGGCAATAGCTAATTCCAACATTCTGGAGAGGCAACTATTCTTTTGATAGCTTTTTCCATAGATTATGTTAATTGTTCTAGAAATTTATATACATGGAAGGTACAGTATGCTATACTTTATAAAGCTTTATCTTTCAACATATTGTTTTAAATATTAATGTAGGCTTTTGAACTGTTACTATGTGTTTTTACATTGCTGAGTATATTCTATTGTAGATATACATCAGTGTCTTTACATACTGTATTACTGCTGGATTCCTGAACTGCTTCATGAGGCTACTATGACTACAGTTCTATGAACATTATTCAGAACTTTTAAAAATGTTTTCCTCGGGCGGTGGTGGCGCATGCCTTTAATCCCAGCACTTGGGAGGCAGAGGCAGGCGGATCTCTGTGAGTTCAAGACCAGCCTGGTCTACAAAAGCTAGTTCCAGGATAGGCCCCAAAACCACAGAGAAACCCTGTCTCGAAAAACCAAAAAAAAAAAAGTTTTCCTCTAAATGCAAATTAAAACAACTTTGAGATACCATCTTACGCCTGTCAGAATGGCTAAAATAAAAAACACCAATGATAGCCTTTGCTGGAGAGGTTGTGGAGGAAGGGGTTCCCTCATCCATTGCTGGTGGGAATGCAAACTTGTGCAACCACTTTGGAAACCAGTGTGGTGATTTCTCAGGAAATTTGGGATCAACTTACCCCAAGATCCAGTTATACCACTCTTGGCAATATACCCAAGAGATGCCCTATCATATGACAAAAGCATTTGTTCAACTATGTTCATAGCAGCATTGTTTGTAATAGCCAGAACCTGGAAACAACCTAGATGCCCTTCAATGGAAGAATGGATGAAGAAAGTATGGAATATATACATATTAGAGTACTACTCAGTGGTAAAAAACAAGGACATCTTGAATTTTGCATGCAAATGGATGGAAATAGAAAACACTATCCTGAGTGAGGTATCCCAGACCCAAAAAGATGAACATGGATGTACTCACTCATAATTGGTTTCTAGCCATAAATAAAGGACATTGAGCATATAATTTGTGATCCTAGAGAAGCTAAATAAGAAGGTGAACCCAAAGAAAAACGTACAGTCATCCACCTGGATAGGGGAAGTAGACAAGATTGCTGGGCAAAAGATGGGAACTTGCGGGTGAGGTGGCATGGGGCTAAGGGGAAATGGGGTGAAAAACGTGAGAAGGGGAGGATGGGGGGAGCTTGGGGGAATAGGATGGTTGGGATACTGGAAGGGTGGATATGGGAGCAGAGAAATATATATCCTAATTAAGGAAGCCATCTTAGGGTTGGCAAGAGACTTGACTCTAGAGGGGCTCATGGTGTCCAGGGAGATGTCCCCAGCTAGTACCTTGGGCAACTGAGGAAAGGGAACCTGAAATGACCCTATCCTATAGCCATACTGATGAATATCTTGCATATCACCTTAGAACCTTCATCTGGCGATGGATGGAGATAGAGACAGAGACCCAATTTGGAGCAACGGACTGAGCTCTTAAGGTCCAAATGAGGAGCAGAAGGAGGGAGAACATGAGCAAGGAAGTCAGGACCACAAGGGGTGCACCCACCCACTGTGACAGTGGAACTGATCTATTTGGAGCTCACCAAGGCCAGTTGGACTGGGATTGAATAAGCATGGGATGAAACCGGACTCTCTGAACATGGTGGACAATGAAGGCTGATGAGAAGCCAAGGACAATGGCACTAGGTTTCAATCCTAATACATGAACTGTCTTTGTGGGAGCCTAGCCTGTTTGGATGTTCACCTTCCTGGACCTAGATAGAAGTGGGAGGACCTTGGTCTTCCCGCAGGGCAGGGAATTTGAACTGCTCTTCAGTACCTAGAGGGAGGGGGATTGGAGTGGGGGGAGGGGGAGACGAGTGGGAATAGGTGGAGAGGAGTGGGGGGGAGGGGGCAATGTGTGGGAGGAGGGGGAGGGAAATGGGAAATGGGGAGGAGGCGGAAATTTTAATTAAAAAAGAATAAATAAAAAAAATGTTTTCCTCTTAGGTAAGCACATGCATGTACAATTGTTAGGCTATGGGATAGGTGAACATTTTAAGAGAAACCTTTAATCTCTTTCCAGTGTGTTTATCATTATCATATAGGAAAACTACTCATTTTAAAAATTTTTAATTCATATTATATTGGAAGTGTTTAAAAGTTCTAGAGTTTCCTATTGAAAGTTTTAGGGTTTCTTTAAGATTAGGGTTCTAGGGCCGGGCGGTGGTGGTGCACGCCTTTAATCCCAGCACTTGGGAGGCAGAGGCAGGCGAATCTCTGTGAGTTCGAGACCAGCTTGGTCTACAAGAGCTAGTTCCAGGACAGGCTCCAAAACCACAGAGAAACCCTGTCTCAAAAAACCAAAAAAAAAAAAAAAAAAAAAAAAAGATTAGGGTTCTATAATGTGAAAATAGGGAAGATATAACTTCATCCCTTGGTGTTTCCCCCTTTCTCTCTCGTGTCTTATTGCTCTAGTGAGGACTTTAAACACTATAGTGAATGAAAATGGAAAAAATAAACACTCTTTATTTCTGATTTTTGAGAAAATACTTGAGTTTGCCTGCATTCAGGAAAAAAATGTTGACTATTGGTTTACTTATCATGTTGAGGTTTGCTCTTTCTCTTGTGAGCTTCTTTAGGGCTTTATCATGAAGGGATGATGTAGGAGTGTCTTCTATCTATCTGTTGTTTCATTGGTTAATTAATAAAGAAAACTGCTTGGCCTGATAGGTCAGAGTACAAGTAGGCGGGGAAGACGGAATAGAATGCTGGGAAGAAGGCAATGAGGCAACTACCATGAAGCTCAGGCCCGAGATGGACGTGGGTTAGAATCTTTCCCAGTAAGCCACAACTTCGTGGTGCTACACAGATTATTAGAAATGGGTTAATCAAGATAGGAGAGTTAGCCAATAAGAGATTAGAAATAATGGGCCAGGCAGTGTTTAAATGAATACAATTTGTGTGTTGTTATTTCGGGTGTAAAGCTAGCCATGCGGGAGCTGGGTGGGACAAAAAGCAGGCCTGCTTGTCTCCTCACTACAGAGTGGCACCCTGGGGCTGTGCCGCCAGTTCAAACTCTGGCTTTAAAGCATTTCAATGGCTTTTATGGGACTGGATATTTGTGTTCCTGCTCGGGATCGGAAAGAAAGTACTCTGAGACCATGCCAATGGCTCAGTGCTCCCCGTCTGCATCTGGGCAGATGGCAGGATCAAGCTTAGGCAGGTGGGAGAGCATGGCAGATTTCTGCCACCATACAGAGAGATATTTCCAGGCTATGCAGTGCTCTGCCTGTCAGATTTGGCTGTAACTTGGATGAAAAGACTTTCTGTGTCGTGCACTCAGTCTCCAAGTTAAAGTGCTTAGTGTGGCTCCTACCTAGCAGCCCCAGAGTTAGTAGAAAATGGTATGTCCTCCATTTTGAAATTGGAGAGATGTGGAGCCAACATCCAGAGCAGCCCTCTGCAGTCACAAGTGGCTCCACAATGTTGGACTGGGTGGGGCAAACCGCAGTACCTGTTTTTGACCTAGGAATGTCACAGCTTAGATTCTTAAGTGCTTAGCAATTTAAAGCCGCAAATCAAAAATGTTCCTGGACAGTAAAAAAATTACAGATTCACAATAGGACAGATTCAGACATAAAAGACCTCTAAATGTGTCACAATGTTGGATGAGTGTATGTAGGCTTGGGAGAGAGAAGAAAAAGAATACAGAGAATAAAGTTAATGCCTTAAAAAAGGGGGGGGTTAAGTCTTTAAAGACACAGAGTACAGATAGTTATAGATGAAAAGAAATAAAGAAAAATAAGCCACGTAAAAATGGAAAATTCTCAGAGAGCCTGGATTCTGTGTATTATTTTGTTTTCTTTAAAATTTTTGACTGTGAAGAAGTTAAATACAGAGAGACATTTCATTAAATGGGCTGCTAAGCTGAACTTGCATATATGTTCTAAAGGTATCTTGACTTCAGAATTTGGATCTTAGGATATCATGCTTTAGAAAAGAGTTTCTTCTTTTGTTTTCATCAAGGATGAGGCCCTGTGGATTGCTTCTATCCCAATATGGTATGATAGACCACTCTCTCCTGAAAGGTTGCTGTGAACACCCTCAAAAAATTACTTTGCTCAACTGCATACTGAGATAAATCTAGCACATAGGTTATACCATGAAAGACCTAAATAACAGCTCCCCCATTCAGCATGAAGCAGTTTGGAGAGAAAAAACTGCACCCATATTTCCAAATATTGTTTATAAATATTCTTTTACATTTAAAGGGGGAGATGATATAGATATGAATAATTTGCATTGGTATAAATCTTGGCTTATTGATATACATTTAAGGTCAATCTTGTTATATGTATATGTATTTCTGATCTTGATTAAGGTATTGTGATTGTGTAGTTTATTTAAAAATGCAAGGTATAATTAGAAAATATAGGTTGTTTAATCATTGATAACAGTCAGGCTTGTAGTCATGTTAGATTTTCTAGATATATAGAGATATATTTCAGTTAGACAGGCATTCTTCATATCTTTCAAAGACTACAGAATATGGCATTTTAAATGTTTTAATAACTTACAATTTTTCATGACAATAAGATGCGTCTGCTCCTGGCAGCATCAGCTACTTCAAGAGGAAGATGGGCATCAAAGAGGCTCCTTATGGAGTTTGATAGCCATTTGGGCAAGAAACTGCTCTTGCCTGGACTGTTGCCTAAACTGGACACAAAAAAACCCACAGAGAGAGGACTGCTGAACTTGCCTAAAGGTGAGATGGTTTTTCAGGGTTCTTGCTTCATGAAAGAGTTTGTGAGACATTCTGCAGGGCACAAAAGAAAGTGACTGAACTGTCTTTGGAATTTCTTGCTTCATGGAAATGTCTGCTGGATACTATGGGCCTGTAGGCTGAAGATGGATGCCCCAATGGTACAGAGGAACTTTGGGTGACTGTCCAGGCAGCAAGATGCCTCTGTCATTTCTAGAGTTTTGGAAGTTGCTTACTTCTTGTTTACTTAGGTAGTATAATATCCTTCTGGAGTCTTTGATGGAGTTGAAGAATAAATAGATAGTTATTGTTTTCCTTAGTTATGATAAAAGATAAAATAGATATAAATATTGTGACTGTAATTCTTGCTTGATAACTGTTTTGTTATATGTAATTTAGCTATGTTAAAGTTAAAGCCTTCCTTTTTGTTTAAACAGATAAAGGGGAAATGATGTAGGAGTGTTTTCCATCTATCTGTTGTTTCATTGGTTAATTAATAAAGAAAACTGCTTGGCCTGATAGGTCAGAGCATAAGTAGGTGGGGAAGACAGAACAGAATGCTGGGAAGAAGGCAATGAGGCAACTGCCATGAAGCTCAGGCCCGAGATGGACGTGGGTTAGAATCTTTCCCAGTAAGCCACAACTTCGTGGTGCTACACAGATTATTAGAAATGGGTTAATCAAGATAGGAGAGTTAGCCAATAAGAGATTAGAAATAATGGGCCAGGCAGTGTTTAAATGAATACAATTTGTGTGTTGTTATTTCGGGTGTAAAGCTAGCCATGCGGGAGCTGGGTGGGACAAAAAGCAGGCCTGCTTGTCTCCTTACTACAAAGAGATGCTAAACTTTGTCATGGGTCCTTTTTGCCTATATGACACATAAGAAGGTGTAGAAGCAGGAGAGGGAGAATGGGGAAAGAAGAGGGGTGGAGACAGTCAAAGTACATGGTGTACTTGAGCTATAATACTGATTACCGTGTATAATGAATAAACTCCAATAAAAACTAAAATACTGGTACCTTTTTTAGAGTGGGGATAACATTTCCCAAATAACTATATCAAAACATAAAGTCTTGGCTGCTTTGCATGCTTCTCAACGTTTGGGGATGACAGGCTTCTTACTTTTCATCAGTTTAGTGGTTATTCCTGGTAGCTGTAATTGGCATTTCTCTGATGGTTAATGATTTCAAGTGGCATAACTTTTAAAATAATACATGAACTGAAAGTCTGTCTGTGAATACTGATGAGAAACAAATATTCTCCAACCTGAAATTAAAACCAGGAGCTAGGTATTTCTTCCAATCCCATTAAAAAAGAAATTAGTGGAAACCAAATATACTCCTTTACTTTTCAAAACTAAAGTTCACAAACATCTCCATCCTTCCCTCGGTTTGGTACCTTGGGCAACTAAGGAGAGGGAACCTGAAATGACCCTATCCTATACTGATGAATATCTTGCATATCACCTTAGAACCTTCATCTGGCGATGGATCGAGGTAGAGACAGATTCTCAATTTGGAGCAACGGTCTGGGCTCTTAAGGTCCAAATGAGGAGCAGAAGGAGGGAGAACAAGAGCAAAAAATCAGGACCACGAGGGATGCACCCACCCACTGTGACAGTGGAACTGATTTATTAGGAGCCCACCAAGGCCAGCTGGTCTGGGACTGAATAAGCATGGGTTGATTCCGGACTCTCTGAGCATGGCGGTCAATGAAGACTGATGAGAAGCCAAGGACAATGGCACTAGGTTTCAATCCTAATACATGAACTGGCTTTGTGGGAGCTTAGCCTGTTTAGAAGCTCACCTTCCTGGACGTAGATAGAAGACCTTCGTCTTCCCGCAGGGCAGAGAATTTGGACTGCTCTTCAGTATCGAGAGGGAGGGGGAATGGTGTGGGGGGAGGAGAAGAGAAGTGGGGATAGGGGGAGGGGAGTGGGGGGAGGGGGCAATATTTGGGAGGAGGGGAGGGAAATGGGAAACGGGGAGCAGGTGGAAATTTTAATTAAAAAAGAATAAAAAATAAATAAAAGAAAAAAAACAAACATATATTAAATAAAAACTTATAGAATCAAATAAGTAGCAAGGTACCAGAAAGGAAAATAATGAGTTAAATACTTGATTGTGCTACTATTAACTGTAATATCAAGCCACATGCCCTCTTAGTGTCTGCCTCCTGTCTTCGTATCCTCAGTCACTTTTCCCTCTTTAGCAAGGGTTCATCCTGCAGAATTTCTATGTTATTTTAGTGTAGTCCTGTTGACCATAGACTGTCTTTCTAAAGACAACCAAAGCATTTTATCTATAGAGTAGTGTTCTATGTGTCTTGTATCAGCATTTAGTGTGTTTCTATTAACACACTGAAGTAGCAATTCCAAAACAGAGAGTGACAACAGCTAAACAGCAGAGTATCAAGTCCCAAATCCTTCTTCCCCAACCCGGAGATGTACCAGGTCATCAGTATACAGTGAACTACTTCTTGAGAAACACAGAAACCAGCTTGATTTCTTGTAACCCTGGTGAGCAGGAGACCACACTGAAAGTGTGATGACATTCTGCAGCACACGGTCCCCAGTCTCTCCAGAGCTCAGTTGACTGCCTAGGAAAAAATTAACTCAGACTCTTCTTGGGGAAACAGAGAATGAAATACACCGCCTACATCAGACAATGGAGTCACAAGCAGCAGCCCCAAGTGCCTTGTTTCTTTGCAAGTATTTGTCTTTTGAACCATGCTTTACTTATCCAAAAAATAAAGCATGAAATCTAAACACCAAATCTTTTTTTATTATTATCTATTTATTTTAAAAAAGAAAACCAACTAGCTATTTTCATTATACATACCAATCCAAGTTCCCACTTCTTTCCCTCCTCCCATTCTCTCCACTTACCCCCCCACACTTCACCCCTCCATTCACTCCTCAGAGAGGGTAAGGCATATTGCTTTGCAGAAGGTCCAAGACCCTCCCTACTCTATCTAGGCTGAGCAAGGTATCCATCCAAAGAGAATAGGTTCCCAAAAAGTCAGTACAAGCAGTAGGGATAAATCCTGGTGCCACTGCTAGTGGCCCCTCAGTCTGCCCCAGCCATGCGACTGTCACCCATATTCAGAGGGAACAATTTGGTCCTATGCTTGTTCCTTCCTAGTCCAGCTGGAGTTGGTGAGTTCCCATTAGCTCAGATAAACTGTTTCAGTGGGTGTACCCATCATAGTCTTGACATCTTTGATCATATTCTCACTTTTCCCACTCTTTAACTAGACTTTGGGAATTCAGTCCAGTGCTCTGATGTGGGTTTCTTCCTCTGTTTCCATCAGTTGCTGGATGAATGTTCTATGGTGATATTTAAGATATTCTGACTTGTAGTCAGACTTAAGATAGTCCGACTACAGGGGATGGCCATTTTAGGCACCCTCTCCTCGATTGCTTAGAGTCTTAACTGGGGTCATCCTTGTGGATTCCTGGGAATTTCTCTAGTGCCAGCAGGTTCTTTTCTAGCCTCATAATGGTTCCCTCAATCCAAATATCTCTTTCCTTGCTCTCATCTCTGTCCTTCCTCCATCTCAACTATCCTGTTCCCTCAAGTTCTCCTCACCTCTCCTCTTCTGCCCTCCCTTCTCCCCCGACCTACCCCTATGTTCCCAATTTTGTCAGGTGATCTTGTTTATCTTGACTTTCCAGATGGATCTATATATGCTTTCTTAGGGTTCACCTTGTTACTTAGCTTTTCTAGGATCATGAACTATAGGCTCAATATCCTTAGTTTATAGCTAGTATCTACTTATGAGTGTACAGACCATATTCATGTTTTGGGGTCTGGGTTACCTCACTCAAAATGGTGTTTCTAGTTCCATCCATTTGCATGCAAAATTCAAGATGTCATTGTTTTTTTACTGCTGAGAACTCTAATGTGTAAATGTACCATATTTTCTTTGTCCATTCTTTGGTTGAGGGGCATTTGGATTGTTTCCAGGATCTGGCTATTAATAAATAATGCTGCTATGAACATAGTGGAACATGTGTCTTTGTAGTATGATTGAGCATCTTTTGGGTATACGCCCAAGAGTGGTATTGCTGGATCCTGAGGCAGGTTGATTCCCAATTTCCTGAGAAACCACCATACTAATTTCCAAAGTGGTTTGCATTCCCACCAGCGATGGATGAGTGTTCCCTTTACTCCACAGCCTCTCCAGCATAAGCTATCATTGGGAAACACCAAATCTTAACGTTGAAACTCAAATGGGAAGAACCCATACACACTTACTTTTAAATTGAGGTCCCTAAATACACATCATGGGTATACTATCATTATAAGGAACACACATATACACCATACTGGCATTTGTTTTCATGTACATGTTAATACTATAATTTTAATTAGTTTATTCAAACTAGTGGTGGAGAGAAAAGTCTCATATTTACAGCCCAAATTAAATTTCAACTGCTGAATATTTTTTTTTTTTTTGATTTTTCAAGACAGGGTTTCTCCGTAGCTTTTTGGTTCCTGTCCTGGAACTAGCTCTAGTAGACCAGGCTGGCCTCGAACTCACAGAGATACGCCTGTCTCTGCCTCCCGAGTGCTGGGATTAAAGGCGTGCGCCACCACTGCCCGGCCTGAATAATGCTGATACTAATCCAATGTCTATGGTTTATTTTGCTTGTTTTTTAAAAAAAAACCTAAAATACTTACTTGGTAAAGATTTTTTCTAAGTTTGAAAATAGGAGTAATATGGTAGTCATTTCACCATAGCTTAATCCAGGATCTCTGGACCTGAAGTCACCATTCTGAAATAAGAATATAAGTACAGAAGAACTATCAGGGTTTATAACCTAGAACTTAAATCTTTGACTATTCTTAAATGTATCCTTCAACCACTGGTCCAGCAGACCTAATTTACATATAGAAATTATATATAAACCAATATATACTATATTACATATATGTATATATGCTATATATAAACCAACAAAACAGAAATTTCTTTTTGTAAATCTAAGGGTCTGGCTGTGCTCAATTATATCCTAAACTGACTTCTAGTTTAATATATTTAGTGGATAATGATCACTGAACAATACTTGCAGGAATTAATGAATATCATGAAAAAAAACCTTCTTGATAGAAATGCTCAAAATTGTTCAGTAGTTTCAGTAACTAATTTCTATATTGCAGTAATATAGCTGTTAGTATTTTTGTAAAGAGATGTTGAGCTAGTTGATGGTAGCATATGCCTTTAATCCCGGCATTCGAGAGGCAAAGGCAGTCAGAGCTCTGTGAGTTCGAGGCCAGCCTGATCTACAGAGTGAACTCCAGAATAGCTAAGGCTACACTGAGAAACCCTATCTTTTTAAAAAAAGGAGAGAAAGAAAGGAAGAAAGGAATGTTGAAGTAATTATCTGACATTTCTTCATTGAGTAGTGTTTCCCACCCTTTCAAGGATGGTCCTTCACTGCACTGAGCAGTAGAGAATAGCAGCAGAGAATAGTGCTCAATCCAGTCCTACCTCTAAAAACGTAGATTCTCTTTGGTCTCTGGGAAACCAAGTGATTACACCAACTGCAATGACCACAGGAACAGTGTCTGAGAAAGGCACTGGTAAGGGAGGCCAAACCCTGTACCCAATCTGTCATGACAGTGTAACAGGAGTATACACTGACTCACTTTGACGGACCCTTCCAGCCCAGCTGAATTCCACAAAGTACCTCAATCTGTGCCTCGTGGAGGAGGAATCATCGTATTGCTTGAAAATAACTCACAACATCAGAACATGTGTAGGAAGTTAAGGCATACCAGGCCAAAAGAAGCAACCTAGATAGATAGATGTGATATATAAATTCACTAAAGTAGTATACTTTTAACATATTTATCTTATTTGTAAGTGTATGTGTGTCTATGTGTCTGCATGTATGGCCCTGACTATGCTTCTCAACAATTCCATGCCTTTCTGGAGTCCTGGAAAATTTCCCATACCACTGGCATCCCCTACAATCCACAGGGACAAGCCACTGTGGAGAGAACCAAGAGCTCTTAAGGTATTGTTGGCCAGGACTATCTCACCAGAGGCTCGGCGAGATCCTCATGTGGCCTTAACAGAGGTCCTTTTCCATATGAACTTCATCAGTTTTGATGACAAGGGGCTCAGCCCAGCTTACAAGCACTGGGCATCTCTGCCAAGGAACATGTCCCTTCCCCTGGTGAAATGGAGAGATCCTATCTCCCTCTAATGGCAGCTGCCAGCTCCCCTGCTAACCCACAGGAGAGGGTATGCTTGTGTTTTTCCTCAGATAGCCATGACAGCAAAATTAATCCTGCTGCAAAATAAATCCTGTGAGATGTATGCACAGTCATAAATCAGCCTGCTTCCACCAAGGAGGAACAAACTGAAGCCTTTGACTCCACATTTTTTGAAAAAGTTTGGCATAATATCAAAAGGCTATTGGATCCCTCCTGGATGCTCACATATGCATTAATTGGTGGGGTGGCATTGTTAAACCTTATTCTCTTTAAATGTCTCTGTGGGTATTGGATCCCTAAAACTGGAATTAACAGGCAATTGTGAGCCACCATATGGGTGCTGGGATCTGAACCCGAGTCCTCTGGAAGAACAGCAAGTGCTCTTAACTGATCCATCTCTCCAGTCCCTTAGGGCAGTTTTGTCTATGTATTCCCATTTTCCTATGCCCTGAAGACTGGATTTAAGAAAACTGTTAATATAGTTTGTAATATCATTAAAATGGTGTCATCAGACTGGGTACTATGAAAAAAAAATGTCTCTTGCAGCAGATCCAAAATCAGCAGATGGCAACTAAGGCGTCTCTTCAGATGCTTAAGGCTCATAGGCATCCTCACAGTCCCCCACAGAATGCTATGCATGCTAGGTTACTTATAATTCAAAAGGCTGCTGCCTAGTCATCACCCCCACTATCATGGCAGTTCTCCAGGAATGAATGCTCTTTGAGGGATGGTAGTCAAGACAGGCAAGAGCTTGTTTGGCCAGTCAACCTAAGACAAGAGTGGTCTAGTTGCTGAGCCCACCTGAGGCAGAGAAAACAAGGCATGAGCAAAGAACTCTGGCTCCTGCTGAGAACCCATGTAATACATAAAAAAGGGTGGATATGTAGGAAGTTAAAGCCTACCAGGCCAAAAGGAATAAACCTGGAGTTTGTTCTTGATCACACCTAGCCAATGAGAGATGATCAAGCAATGTTGCCTCAGGGTCTAACAGCAGGAGCTGTCAAGAGTTCCTGACTGTGCCTAGCCAATAAGGGGTGACCATGTGATGTCAACTGTCAACGGATCAGAATGCCTGGGTGCTGGAAGAATATATGTTTTCCCCCAGCGCTAAATAATCAAGCCTAGTATACATCTACCCGACTCCAGGCATCTGTGTTCGCTGATGTTGCCCCTTCTCACCCCCTCCGCCTAGGAAGACTTTACGACCCAGCAACAGACAGGTAATAACGTATCTGACTGAAGTGACAAGTTTGTTGTCATAGTTTTGGGGCAATAGATAACTGGAACATATGGTCATTAATAGCAGCTCTCAAGATTCTCCTTGCTCCATCAAAAGTTTTAGCTGTATTTATGAACTACTGAAGCACACAGTCTTATCCACTGATTGGCTGTAGAGACCTGATATAACGTTACTTTGCCAATCTGACTTGCGATAATCTGTATATTTAAACAAAAACCTTTTAGTTGACCAAATAATTTAATGTTTCATTTACTTATGATTAATATAGTGTCATGAAATGAGTAGCTTTGACACATCAAATTATTGACTGAGAAAAACATTTGCATTCATTCTACCTACAACTGGCCAGATATTTATTTTAAAATTATCCGAAGTTATAAGAAAAGTATAAAAACAGATGGGTGGTGGTGACACACACCTATAATCCCAGCACTCAGGAGGGAGAGGTAGGTGGATCTCTGTTAGTTTGAGGACAGCCTGGTCTATAAAAGCTAGTTCTAGGAAAGGCTCTGAAGCTAAAGAGAAACCCTGTTTCAAAAAACCAAAAAAAGGATAAAAACAAATATGTAGCATAATTTATGCACATTCTATTAACAGTATCTTATAGTAAAAATGTACAAAATAGCATTTTATTGAGGAATTGCCAAAAAAAAAAAGAGCAATGTTACCTGAGGAACAAAGCCATATTATTCCCAACAAGGTGCATAAACTCTTCTCAGACCTTGGAAATCCCCATTTATTACTACTGATCCTAAGGAATTACATTTGTTGCATTTTTAATTGAAAAATAAATCAACTTAAATTCTATTCTAAAAATACCTTATGAAATCTTTCCCCTTGATCTTTGAAATGTAGTCAGAAAGAGGAATGAATGCATCACTGTTTGCCAAGGACTTCACTAGCTGAATATGCCTGCGGTGCCCCTGGAGGACAAACTGCTGAAAACCTCCTCAGTGACTCCAGATGCCTCAAACTTGTACTCTAACAAGTAACTGATTATTAAACACACAAGCACCACTTTCAGATTTATAGGTATTAGATGGCTTTTTTCTTGAAAATATCCTCCATGTAACTTCAGACTAATTCTTGCCTCATGTGCTTTCTATATTAAAATTCCAAAAAATAAGTGCCAGTGTTAAAACTAGTAATTTTGCAAATATATGCAAAGTACTAATGATTTCTAGTACACATTGAAACTCTTTCCCCATGGTCCAGGAATCATTGAGGAGGAAGGGGTACAAAGATTCTAAAAGCCAGGGTTGGTAGATAACTCCAAGGGAAGCAGTGTTTCCCAACCACAGGAGAGCAGCTACACATATGAACTCAAAGCTACGGGACAGCAAGCAGGACAAAACTCCAGCATGGAGAGGGGACAATTGGGCATGAAGCCCCACCCATAGCTAAGAACTACTGGCAACTGATAGATGCTGGAGAGGAAGTCAGTTGTTACTGATGAAATAACTGAAAGGTCAACCATGTTTCAGTGGAAGTCCACACATCCAGGAGTGTATGGGTAGCACTAATCGAACCTGATAAACAAAAAGGAGAATGCAAGTTGTATGAAGTGATCTGAGAAATAGGGAAGATGAAGTAAATATGATTAAAATACATTGTATGAAATTTTCAAAGAACTAATAAATTTAAAAAGTCATATTAGAAGATAACATGTAAGAACATTATAGAGTTTTACACTGGGCAGTATTGATAATAGTTAAGAGGGGTTTATACACTAGCATGCATTTCTAGTATACCTGAGCTCATTTGGCACACCAGCATAATAAAATAACCTTTAATCATGCGACCCAATTTAAGTGAGTCTTATTTTGAAATTCACTTACCTTGTGAGTAGTACAAAAATCAAACCAGAAGTTCTGAAGTTTCGAGTAAAACTACAAAGCATGTATAACACAACTCTCATACTTACTTTAACACAGAGACACAGCCCCCTAGTCAGTTTCTAGGAGAGGCAAGATCTCCTTGAGGAAAATTTGAGATGCAGACACTGAGTCTAATATATGGACTTCCAAGTGTCAGTCAGTCTGTGCAAGCACTGTGCGAGTTGGGTTTGCTTCCTTATTCACACTCCTTCAGGCAGCACCTGTCCCACCATCCTTCCCAGTTCTTCTGAGACAGTGTTCCTATAGGCCAGGCTGGGCTCGAATTCAGTGAGGATGACCTGCAACTTCTGATTCCACCTCCTAAGTGCTGGGACTTCAGGAAAGTGCTACCATGTTAGAAGACATTTTTCAATGGAATTTTAGCTCAGATCTGTCATACACTGGGCTCAATGGGGGCTCTCTGAGTCTACGTGAGTCCCCCCCTCCCCCCCTGCACCTTAGGAACACATACTTGAGATGTATATATGCATGTATATGTGTTTAGCAGATGGCAGGATCTTCACCTGGAGGATTCAAATAATTCAACTATATGAATACAGAAAAAGTTAACATTTAAATTATTTTTCCTTTTCCTCCACAATGCTATTACTTTTCAAATTTTATGAGTAAGCTTTTAAAACTAATAATTAAAATTTTAAGATAATTTTTATTTTTTAGTAACCTAGCCCTCTGATTTCTAGCCATAACAGAACATTAATTTTAACTATATACCACTTATTCAAAATAGGTATAAGAACCTATTATCATAATGATAGAAATTTGAACATTTGGTAAATATTTTATTTCATGCTTGAAGAAACTATTAAAACTACGAAGGCAAGAGTAAGCATAAACATATTCACATAACAATAACTGTAACAATTCCTGTAACTTTTCATTGCTAATTTATAGTTTCATATATCTAATTTTGGAAATTTTTATTCAAAAGTATGAATTACTTCAGTGTACAATTAAAGAACAAAAAATCTATTACACAAAATATGTTCTAAAGCTAATTTTGGTAGATAACATCAAAAACAATAAAACTTCTTTCTCTTTAAAAAAGTAGTGGAGCTCCAACTTGCTCATGCTCCCAACTAGTGCTGTCTTTCATTTTTATGACACTTAATACACTGTGTATAAATTAAAATAAGACATAAAAGTATCTTTCCTTAGTCTCATAGCAAGCAAAGATCCAGCAATCAGGTTGTTTGAGCTGTAGTGAATCACTGCAATAATGATACTAACAATCTATGTTCCTCTATGCACTCATCTCCTTCAAGTCCTGGTAAATCATCCTCTGTGATGCTTTCTGTTCCTATCTTGCTGAAAATTTAAACTTTATCTCCAACTGCACATTCCCTTTCATGGTTTATCCTTCTACCCTGACCTCACCAGATCTCAGACCTATTGAACATATCCTGTAAGTGTCTTATGCACCTGCTTACTTTCTGCATCCCTCACTAGATTCCCTCCAAGACAAGTTGTATTTAATTAGCAGGAACTGAGGACCCTGTGCATGCAAAAACAAGAAGACAAAAAGGCTAATTATAAACAGAAATGGAATGAGCTATTTTTATTATTAGATTAGTATTTCTGAAAAATCATGTTAGTTCATTCAAGAAAATAAACCATCTTCTGGCAAATGGGAATTATATGGAAGTAATACAAAATGTAAAAACTATCTGTGCTATTACAAGTAGAGAAACAGAAGGTAGTCTTAGAGGCTCTGCCTCGTTTTCCTTTCTGTAGGAAGAGAACACAGAGACTGAGAACATTTACTACTCTAACGAAAGGCTGGCAGCAGCCTTCTAGGTAAGCATCAGTCGTGCCTGTGTTGTCTGTAAGCAGCACAATGCACAGCGAGGAAAGTAGAGGAAGGGAGACTTTATCAGCTGCAGGTCTTAAAACCCGATACTTCAAGCTACTTGAAGTTCTGTGAAGATGCAGAATGAACCACATTTTAAAAAAAAATCACTTTGCTTATTGCTGAATACAGTCATATACTACAAGAATATTTTCAATTATGTGATGGCTCAGAAAATGTGTACAAATTCAGAGAATATTGATATTTTATGCTTCCAAATACTGAGAATTTAAAGTTTCCATTGAAAAGAAGAAAATCTATCTAGTGATATTCTAATTTATTTTATAATGAATTTCACTCACTGCTTCCTGGACCTAATAATTCCATCAATAGATGATTATCTCTTCTGAATCATGACTCTAGGAAGAAACGGCGATATTTTTACCAATGATATTTATTTGAGAAACAGTAAGACAATGGGACCATGCTTTCATGCATTGGTCACTCCAAGCACAACTGGGATTTGAAGAAAAGATAATAAAAATACATACAAATATTACAATAAAGTTAAATGCTTTTCATTTCAGAAATGTGGGAAGAAGAGGAAACAGGACCAAAACTGTCAAATGAATTCTACAAATTGTGAAATGAATTCTACAAATTGTGGCGTGTTTTTATTGTTTTGTTTTTCGAGATAGGATTTCTCTGTAATTTTGGTGCCCATCCTGGAACTTGCTCTATAGATCAGACTGACCTTGAACTCACGGACATCCACCTACCTCTGCCTCAGGAGTGCTGGGATTAAAGGTGTGTGCCATTACTGCCCATCTTGAATTCTACAAATTGTACAAGGAAGTGTTATAAAGTTTCCCATTTATTGTGTCAAATAGATTAAAATAAAATACTTGGCCTTTGAAACATATTCTGATGATCAGAGTCTAATGTAAGCGTTACAAAGAACTATACTGGTCTAATTGGCGGATGCAAAAATATCATTTGGTAGGCAGGCATAGTGGCATATAACCTTAATTATAACACTTCAGAGGCAGCGGCAGGTGGATCTGAGTTCCAGGTCATGATCATGAAGACTTTATTACAGTGGTACAGCGATGGTTCCACGTATGAACATCAATAAACATAATCTCCCATGTGAACAAACTGAAAAAAAAAAAGCACACGATAATCTCATTAGATGCTGAAAAGGCCTTTACCAAAATCCAATACCTTCATGATAAAAGTCTTAGAGCAATTAGGAATACAAGGAACATAACTAAACATAATAAAAGTAAGCCGGCAGCCAGCCAACATCAAATTAAATGAAGAGAAACTCAAAGCAATTCCACTGAAATCAAGAACAAGACAAGGCCTGCCACTCTTTTCATATCTATTCTTGAAGTACTGGCTAAAGGAATTAAGACAAATTGGAAAGGAAGAAGTCAAAATATGTTTATTTGCATATGATATAAAGTAAATGACCCTACAAATTCCACCAGGAACTCCCTCAGCTTTTAGCATGATGTGGATGGATATAAGATTAACTCACCAAAATTGGTAGTCCTCCTATATACAAATGACAAATGGACTGAGAAGGAAATCAGGAAATGACACCTTTTAAAATAGCCTAATAATATAAACTATCTTGGTAACTCTAATGAAGCAAATGAAAGACTTGTACGAAGAAACTGAAGAAGATATCAGAAGATGAAAAATCTCCCATGTTCATGGATTGGTAGGATTTACATTGTAAAACTGGCCATTCTACCAAAAGCAATCTACATATTCAATACAATCCTCATCAAAATTTCAACACAATTCGTCAAAAATCTTGAAAGAATAATTCTCAACTCCATACAGAAGCACAAAAAGCCCTGCATACCAGAAAGTCTTGAACAACAACAACAAAAAGACCTAGTACCAGGTCTCACCATTCCTGATCTCAAGTTGTATTACAAAGCTATAGTAACATTTATAAAAAGCACAGCAATGGCATAAAAATATACACACTCATCAACCGAATCAAAACCAGATACACTGCGCCTGGTAGAAGAAAAAGTGAGGAGGAAGAGCCTTGAATTCGTTGGCAGAGGAGACAACTTCCTGAACAGAACACTACTGTCACAAGCACTAAGGTCAACAATTAGCGAATAGAAACTGAAAAAGCTTGTGTAAGGCGAAGGACAGTCAGCAGGACAAAGCGGCAGCCTACAGAACGGGAAAATATTTTCACGAACTCCACATGTGATAGAGGATCAGTATTCAAAATGCACAAAGAACTCAAGAAACTAGACAGCAAAAAAAAAAAAAAAACAAAAACCAACAACAAAAGAAAAAAAACACAAAAAACAAACCAAGTAACGAATAAGGTAAAGCTCTACACAGAATTTTTAATACAGGAAACTCAAATGGCTGAGAAATACTTGAAGAATGTTTAACATCCTTAGAAATCAGGTTAATGCAAACCAAAACTACTTAAGAGATTCCCTCTTACACCTGTCAGAATGGCTAAGATCACCACAGCTCATGCTGGCAAGGATGTGGAGCAAGGTGGTCACTCTTCCATTGCTGGTGGGAGTACAAACTTGTACGGCCATCATGGAAATTAGTATGGTGATTCCTCAAAATGTGGGAATTGATCTACCTCAAGATCCAGCTATACCATTCTTGAGCATATATACTCAAAGGATGCTTTATCCTACCAGAGATGTATTTGCTCTAGTATTGCTGCTCTAACTCAGAAACTGGAAACAGCATAGATGTCCATCAACAGATGAATGAATAAAGAAAACATGGTTCATTTATACAATGAAGTGTTACTTGGCTTTTTAAAAAAAGTGACATCATGCAATTTGCAGGTAAATGGATGGAATTTGAAACAACAACAAAAAAAGTAATCCTGAGGTAATCCAGACCCAGAAAGAGAAATATGGTATGATTCGCTTAAATCTGGATATCAGCTGTTAGACATCAGTGCTTTATTCAGCAATCATCACAGGGGCTTCCTCCTACAGCGGATGGGAACAAATACAGAGACCTATAGCTGCATGTCATGGGAGGCACACCTTGGAACACATAGCTCAAAACAAGATGTCTCCATCAAATCCCTCTCCTTCGAGCTCAGGGAACTCCTCAGGAAAGACAGACGGTGTTGGTTGAGGAGACAAAGGCGACAGAGGATACTAGAACAAACCCCTTCCTCAGGAAGGCACACATGCATGCACACACTGAAGCAGCAGCCCAGGGCCGACACGGGTCTGCATCAGGTCCCCTGCATGTACACCAGCTTCAGCTTAGCACTGTATGGGGCTCTTGAATGTATGAAGAGTGGGCCTCTGAGTCTGGGCTGCTCTTGGTACTCTTTATTTTCCTGTTTGCTTGGCCTGTCCAACTTCAGTGGCTTTTATTTTATCTTATATTTTATTTTGTTATGTTTCGTTGCTGTTTCTCAGAAGTCTGTTCTTTTCTAATGAGAGACAGAAGGGGAGTGGCTCTGGATGGAGAGCAGGTGGGGAGGAACTGAGAGGAGCATAGGGAAGGGAAACTGTATTCAGATCATACTGTATGAGAAAAGAAATTATGTTTAAAAAAGGCAAAAAAAGAAAAAAACTTAATTTGGACGAAATCACATAATCTAAACATATATACACAACAAATAAATTACACTCTGTAGAGCTTTAAAAAACGTATTTTAATCTCATTCCAAACAAAATTTCTCGATTCAAATACATCTCATTAAAATCATTTTAACATTCTGCAACTTAAAAATATTATAAGGATTCAATATTTTCATCTTTTATAGCCTCCATATATTATATATTTAATATATAATATAAACAATACATACACATAGTCAGCAGGATTACAAAGTAATTTTTAAAATTTGATCAGTATTGATAAATATATTTAGATTAAACTTAACTATGTAGAATCACAGAAATAAAATACAGCAGGCCCAACACTAACAGAAGGACTGCAAATGTTCAAATGGTTAATCATTTGAACGAAACTTTCAACCTGGGTGGCATACACTTTAAAACAATACTCTTGCTACTTTCAAGTAGCAGTACTTGTAGACATTAGATATTTATATCTCCATTCAATTTAAAATGACTATGCAGCTTTTCTTACTGTAATATACAGTAGCTTTCTCTTTCTTTCTGTTGGATTTTGTTTGTCTGACGACTAATGCATTACCAACAGAAGTGATTTTAGTTCCTTTCCCTCCCATAGAGCATGGCTCAGTTTGAAGATTGTTCTATAGGCAGCAACTAGAGCAATAACAGTACCACAACACCATGAAGAGTAACCAGTAACTGGAGTCCTAGCTGGAGATTCGCACTGTAAACCAAGGTAATCAGAAGGATCACCCCTGCAAATAGCCCTCTCCCATTAGTTACTACAGTGAGTTACGATTCCAATGGCACAGTGTAACAGTGTAACAACCTATCCTGGGATTTTAAATATTACAACAAGGATTCACCCTGAGAGTACAGAGGGAGCATTCCAAACAAGACACTCCAAGAATTTCTTTCTCCTTTCTATTTGTATTCTTCTTTTGTCAACCCTTCAAGGGCATAAATACTTGAATTTAAAGTGTGACTTGGATATCCATTTTTGATTGAAATTCATGCCACTGTCAGATATTGATGATAGAAAAGCCCAAAAAGGCTTGTAGAAAAGAGGCAAGCAGCAATCCACCATGTCAAAAAAGACAGAAGTCCTCGAAAAAGGAGAGGGGTGAAGATGGTTTTTAAGCTGCTCAGTGCCACCGTGATCTGTGTGACAGTCACCTTCATCTTCCCATCAGCTGACGGCAGTTCAGAGTAGATGGAGTTGGGAGGAAGGTTATCCACTGGGGAGACAGAGACAGCTTCTGAATAGATCCCCCAGGAATGATTACCTAGAATATTTAAGATACAAAACTTGATAAAAACAAACTAACAGAAGAAAACCTTAAATCCCCAATCCATATTAGAAACTAAAAAGTTAGTGATATAGTGAACCATTGTATGTTGAAAATAATTTTGCTATTTGTTAAAAGAACATGATTAATTGAACAATATCACAGAATGGTTTTAAAGTAAAAGTATTAAAAAAAAACAAGCCCGATAAGACTCTCATTCACTGCAGTAAAATCTGGAAATCCATAAGCTATGAATCGACTGCTTTTACTGACAGAACAGATTCATTAACTTCCTAGAAATGCTTTCTACCTCTACAGTATCACGACAAATGTCTTTCTGAGAAACTGCTAGGATGTCAACGGGAGCGACTACTAGTGGCTTTTCTAACTGGTTTCATCATAGCTTTTCTACCTTGCACAGGATGTGACTCACACATGCTCACTGAGCTCCCTGCCCAGTATGGACACAGGTTCTAAGGCAAAAACACACTTAGCATCAGTTCCCTGATATGAGTGAGGCTACTCAGATCATACTTAAAAGAGTTTCTTGGTGCTTCTAAGCCTGCACAATGGCACGCTGCCCAATCTGAGAAAAGAGAAACAGGGCAACAATGGCAGTTCCTGGATACTACCACCCAAGGAGACTTGACAGTCCAGACCTTCCTTATTCCCTGAAAACCCTTCACCCTTTCTATACAGGTTACCTAAAGACAAACTCGACACAGTCCTGCAGTCTAGCCAAATTTATTGACTTTGTGATAATTTCAAGGTTAGGTACTAGCAAACCTTTAATTCACCTGCTTTTACCCAATGTCTAAACAAGTGCTTACCCACATTACTTGGGAAATGTGGAAATTAACATTAAAATGAAAACCCTTATAATCAACAAATAAGAAAACTATATACACCTGGGCTTCTAGAATCAACAAATCAACTTGTACAGATAAAACTTTCCCCGATTCCTCCTAAAGCTACAATAACAACAGCAGCAACATCAAGAGGTGTATTTCTGTGCTAGTAACAGAAAAGGAATTAACTATAGGTAGAAAGCAAGGGCTGTTTACCAGCTGCATGGCATGCCTACCTAGTGTTTTCAAAAGCAGAGTCGTGTGAAGCAGCATCACCAGAGGTGCCACATACTGCAGGGCAATGACACAAAGGTAGTAAAAGACTCGAGCCACCTGCAACCAACAACATGCTTAAGTATCTAATAAAGCTGACATGTTACGAGTGAGTTAAGTTTTTATAAAATTACCTAACTGAAATGCTTAAAAATAAATATCATTCATTTACATTTTATCATACATGTACTTCAGAAAGGCTCAACCCAAAGATAAGCTTTTAGAATTGGAAAATCTTACAAAAAATTTCAAAGAAACATTTCAGAGGTAGAATAAAATACTAAAACTTGTATGGAGTGCTACTTAAACATCAGAGTAAATAACTGTGACAAGCAGGCATGTACAAACAGGAACTCCTTATAAATAGAAACACTAAATCTTCATTCTGTATGAACATATTTGAGGTCGAGTTTTGAATAACACGTAATATGTGAAACACAAGACAAAAATAGGGGCCAACTTCATAGTAAATCCAAAAAGAAAAAAGACTGGATTACAGGCCAGCTGCAATGGTGATAGATTATACTTTTCTTCTCTAAAATCTCTGCTAAGTACTTAAAATTCACACGAAAGCACATGGAAGAACGTTAAAAGGAGCACTCCAAGGCACTGAATTTCCTACCCTTTTAGACATGAGGTCTGGACAACATTCTCCAACGCCTTCCTGATCATTAGATGGGTTTTGGCTCAGGCTTGTCACAGCCTTGCAGTAGCCCCCTGTACTGAGCACTGAGAGCAGGATGGTAAGTCAGATCTGATTCGGCACCAGAATCAGACTAGCTCTCTGACAAATGTCAGCTTACAGCTTCCACACCTGTTTACTCTAAGGACACGAGACAGCTTGTGCTATTTTGGTTTTCATTTTGACCGTTATAAAACGTACCATTTTCTGTAGCTCAACTGTACTTATGCGGCCTGCTTCTTTCTTCATTTGATCCACGCATTTCTGGGCCAAGTTTAAATATGCTTGCAAGTGACTTCGCATCATGGCCAACCGCAAAGCACATAGCAGGATTATTAACCAGAGTCGCAGAGTATCAAATGTGGCTTCTGTCATTCTATAGATCAAAAAGTTGACATGGTGCTCTCAGGGACCATCACATACTAACATAGCAGTCATGCTACGGTTCACCATGTAGAATACAGGAAATCTACACTTTCCCAGAGTCAACTGGTAGACCTGAACAAGAGTTCCATTCTGCCAATAACTTATCTAATAGCTTCACTTGTGCAAAATAATTAAGTAGATAAATGTATAATGAAAGTACAAGTCACAACAGAGCCTTCTTTTCCTTTTTCTATCTACCTGTACCTATGGAAGAAATACAAGCTCTAACACGCAGTGAGTCTCAATGCTCTTAGAGATGAGAATCCCTAAGGAGACCACAGGAACTAAGCAAATCAACGACTAATCTATAATTTGCTACAGTTTTGTCTGTTTATATACTTATTTGGTTGGGGGGATTTCAGTCTATTCTGTTTCTAATTAGGACCACTGAAAACTAAAACCATACTCACATATTATAAATTACATAATACAAAGGTATTAGATACCTCAGATTTCTCTAAAAGTCGCTTAATTAACCTATTATGCTGTAAGCAATGCCACAACACTGAGTTTACAATTTTAGCACATCTATTGGCTCAAGACTAGAGAGGGCTGGGGGGAAGCAGAGACAGGTGCATTCCTGAAGTTCAAAGGCCACAGTCCAATCAAACCAATCAGTTTCAACAATTCTCTGCCCCAGAAAAATGCTAGTAGACTGTGATCTAGGAAAGACACCTGATGTTGACACTGGCACTCCATATGCATGCTTACATACATATCTCACACACATGTACCCTGCCCCCCCCCCAGCATACATACATGCACATACCCTCACCCACAACTTTCTTCATATGTGTGTTTCTATCCATTCTACCATCTATTTCAGGAAGCATCTTCTTAGTTCCAGCTCCTATTTGGGCAATCAGTGTGTGCATGTCACCAGTCACATTAAGTACCCTGGGATCCGTGCTACAGATTAGATTCTGAACACGTTGGATCCAGTTACTATGTCAAATTACTCACATGGTGGTCCCTTTGAAGCAGAAATCACAGTTCATACAAAATATTGAAACCTTTAAACCGGGATCAGAAAGTCTGTCTTTAGTACTAAATATTTTAAACTTTTCCGAGTAGTCTAATTTCTGCCAAGATGTCCTTAGAGTATGGTTGTCAGGCCTGGCTTTTTATGTGGGGTCCAGGGACTTGAACTCAGGTCTTTCTGCATACACAGCTGTCAATGTTACCAACTGAGTCATCTCTCCAGTCCGGAAAGGTTAAATAATAATAACAGCCTATAGTGATTCACAATAGTTCTCCTGCAAACATGCTGCGTCATCACACCGTCCCTCTGTCCGACAGCACGCACCTGGGCAATGAACTAGAGCTCAATAGAGGTGCTGTGGAACAGGAAAGGACTCAGAAAGGCAGAGACCATATCAAAGTGTGATGCTGTTTGTCAGAAACTCTCTAATCCATACTCTTTTGTTTCATTTTTCAAGGTTATGAATGCACATGGATATAAAACTCTAGTGTGAAGGCACTGTTGTCTACAAAACAAAAACACATAATATTTTAACAATACATTTTCACTACAATAAGCAACAAATGAGCCAGCCACATAGTAGTAACAGAATACAGGATGTAAGGGCTTCTGCAGCCTTGAAGCTTTCCAAGGGACATAAAGAAATCTGTTCCCTGGAGTGGGAACAAGAACTGACTGGTAGCACAACGAAGATGGCTATTTCATAGGCATCAAGAAGAACAAACATAAAGTTACTAGACTAAAATAGAAAACAGCTGACTCAGCCAGGCAGTCCCAGCACTCGGGAGGCAGAGGCAGGAGGATCTCTGTGAGTTCGAGGCCAGCCTGTTCTACAAGACCTAATTTCAGGATAGGAATCAAAGCTACAGAGAAACCCTGTCTCAAAAAGACAAAACAGAAAGAAAAAGGAAGGAAGGAAGGAAGGAAGGAAGGAAGGAAGGAAGGAAGGAAGGAAGGAAGGAAGGAAGGAAGAAAGGAAGGAAGGAAGGAAGAAAAAATGGCTGACTCATTTTACAAGTTCTAGATTTGGTATAACGGCTATTAAGTATCTTCTAACTCATACTAAGGTAATCCAAATATATGATAATTCGATCAGATGGGGTGTCTCAAGGAGAATAAAACAGCAGGTCAAGAATAGGCAGAAGCTAAGTGTGGTAGCTCACTCATTACATAGTAGTTCCTGGCAAGTCTGAGACTATCAAAAAGTGAAAAAGAAACCCAGGTATGAGGTGTGTGGAGGTGGAGGCAGAGGCACGTGATCTCTGTGAGTTTCAACCCAGCCAGGCTTGAAGTGAGAGGCTGTCTCAATCAGAGAGAACGCAAAGAAGAGGTTCTTCCCAGATTCCAAGGTAATGATGGGTTTTATGATAACTACTGATTTTCTTCTCGGGCTATAAACACACAAAGGCTGCACATAGCCACATTTTACTCTTTCAGTACAGTATGAGACTATATGCATAAATTAATGTACATTTCAAAATTGAACAGCACCACATCTCTGTTTCTGATCACACTTTTCCATAAACTAATTTGTTATCAAACAGAAATATCTACCATTTCCTTTCTGACTGGTAGATAGTTATTTCATCTTCTATCACATCATGGACAACGGAATTTAAATAGAATTTTTTTTTTTTTTTTTTTTTTTTTTGGATTTTTCAAGACAGGGTTTCTCCGTAGCTTTTGGTTCCTGTCCTGGAAATAGCTGGAACTAGACCAGGCTGGCCTCGAACTCACAGAGATCTGCCTGCCTCTGCCTCCCGAGTGCTGGGATTAAAGGCGTGCGCCACCACCGCCCGGCTTTAAATAGAAATTTTAAACTGAATTATTAAATCACAACTAAAGAATGTGATGAAGCATACTTATTGATTGACTATTTATAAAATATAGCTGGGCTGGGCCATGGTGGTACACGCCTTTAATTCCAGCATTAATTCAGGAGGCAGAGACAGGTGGATCTTTGTGAGTTCAAGGCCACCTTGGTGGTCCACAGAGGTAGTTCCAGGACTAACAAAAAACCCCTAGGGCAGAAGCAAAGATGAGACAAAAAAGGAAAGAAGGAAAAGGTTTCTGTGAGAAGATCCCAGGCTGCTGCACATCAACTAAATGTCCTGCTACCACACAGCGGAGTAAGGGGTAGAAGAGATAAGGATAATACAGACAATAGGAACAGTAACTACAAACGATTACTGTGCAAAAGACTAAGATAAAATGTCCAGATCATCGATAAATGGCATAACTGGTTTATGCCAAATGCTAGTTTCCTTGTTTTCAGTAATTTTGTTTGTAATCTGTTTAGTTAAAACTATTATTTAGCTGGTTTAGTTATATGGAGGATAAACATTACTTCTTGAGAGTGGATATATCCCTAGTTCAAGAATATGAAGTAAAAAGAGATGTCATGGTTTTACTGGTTCTATTCTCCAAGACAAACAAACATACAGAGAACTGAAAAGAATTACATACTATGCAATGCACACTTTGGAGTCAATGACTAGTCAGGCATTTCTATTTTAATTCTGACGACACAACAGTGGAAACAATATTACTCAGCACTCATTTTCAAAGACTGTGTTATGTGTGTTATTTCACTGATTCCAGCAATCACCCTGTGAGGTACATACCACTTCATTTTCCAAACTGGGATGCAGAGGCTTAGTACAGTTCAATAAGCTACCTCATGTGATAATTTTGGGGAGGAGCAAAGCTAGAGTTCAAACCAGCTGTCTAAACCTTTGTACAGCTGTAGCATAATTCCACAACACTGCATCTAATACACAAAGTAGTCATTAATGTCTTTCTATAAACTGCTTCTATATTTTCTTGACATCTTATACTGTTAAAACAGTTATCTAGTATAGTTATCTATCTGAACAAGTATTAATCATAATGTTAAGACATTATTTTTAATTTTCTAAGTATGTAACTCATTTGGTAGAGATGGAAATTGCAGTATTTACTGTATAAAAATGTCTCTAATTTATTTGAAAAACATTTTATTCAAAACAGACATGAAACAAAAGGAGATGTTAAAAATTTCCATAAGCAAAGAAGTAAATACCACTTACATTTTCACTGACAGCACTTTCCTCCATAAATTCCACAACAGAACAATAATAAGAGCAGACAACAAGTACAAGGATCCAAACAAACAAAATAACAAGAATATGTCAGATGACAACTGGCTATTGGGAGAGAAATCTCAAGGTGTGTACAGGCTAAGAGTAGTGTGCAGTAGTAATCATTAGTATTCATTCAAAAAAGATCAAACATGATGGCCTGCAGCTTCAACTTCAAAAACTTTTTAGCATTTCTTTAATATTCAAATACCAAAAAACAAGCAAGTAACTTCAATTTATCCAAAAAATAAATAAATAAACAAAAACTTAGATATAAACCAGGCATGGTAGTGGCATATGTCTTTAATTCTAGTACTCAAGAGACAAAGGCAATCAGATCTCTGTGAGTTCAAGACCAGATTGGTTCACACAGTGAGTTCCAATTCAGCCAGGCCTGCACACCGAGACCCTGTCTGAAATAGCAAACAAACCTATCTAAAAATACAGTTAAGTGGCATTTAGGAAAGCAGCTTTGATTTATAACAAAACAAAACTCAGGGCTCAAGTTTCCATACTTACAAAGGGACACTTTCTTTTCCCAGCGGTGGGTTCATGATGTAGTCTTTGGTGATTGGTTTAACCCAGAGCAGAACCATAAATAAAGGTGCCAAGAAGTTGATATGCAGTAATGTTCTGAAAGAATACCGGAAATAAACACAAAGATCCAGAAATAAAATGTGCTAGTATAGTGTACTTGTATATTACAGTTTTAATCATTTACTGTTAATCCAAGTCCTTAAGAAAAAAGGCTATTATCTTAGTTTTTCAACTGGGAATGTGGAAAGTGGCTTGCTCAGGGCCATTTAGTAGGTTAGACTAAAGATTAAAGATAAGATTACAATTGAGATTTGCTCACTTTACTTTAGATGCATTTGGCAATTCCTTTTTAAATCCATGACTCAACAAACAGATATTTTAATGATTCTCTAATTCCCAGAGTCAGTAACTCCAATGGTAGATACGCAGAAGTCATCTAATAGTTGTCAGCACAGCTAAACAAAATGCTTGCTAATAATTCACAAATAAATGACAGTGATTAGCAAAGTCATAATACCAGAAGGCATATGGCAAATGAAACACAACTTATGACTGAGGAACCTTGCAATATATCATGATCATTTATAATGTTAAAATTATATTGCCAAAATTATAAGTGACTCAAAATTTGTATTTCTTCTTGGACTGTTACAAACACAATTGAAATTAATCTTCATCATATTGAAATAAAGGTAATTTACTTTTTGTTTCTATTTTTAATTTTAATTTTGGTCTCCACTCCACTCCATGATACTCTCAGTCTCACAAAGGCTGGAACTACAGACATGAGCCACCGGTGGCACTCAGCTTTGCTTTACTCAAGACACGGCTACATTCCTAAGGCAGAAAGGGGACTTCAGGATTGAGCTATACCTCATTGTTAAGTAGAATCTAAATTTGTATCCTACACATACACACATGGTTGCTAAAAATTTTGTTTTAGAAGAACAAGGGAAACTCAACAGACTGTTTTGTTGCAACATACTGTTTCCATTATCAAGAAATTATAGCTTAATTTTATTATTAATTAATTTCATGATCAAGAAACACAGTTAAACCTCAGACAGGGCTAAACTACAGGCTTTAACATACACACAAACCCACAGATTTTAACACAGTACTACTTAGAAATGGTAGTGATGGGTGTGAGGACACAGGGCTGAGTCGGGGACAGTGATGTTCCAAGAAAAGCTGGCCACAATCCCTATTACTATGTAAGTCCCTTGCCACGGAGTAGAGACAAAGCCGCTCCTTTGCCACCCAAGTTACCCACAACAGAACGAGCACGCCCCAACTGGTACAGCACAGCAGAGTGCTGTACTACAGCATCAGGCTGTAATAAACTGGAAATAAACAAAATCCCAAATGCCCAAAGGGAAACGCTTACAAAGAAGCCACATTTTACTGAAGATAGATGTGCTACCCCTCTCTCTAACCACCACTAAACGCTTTATGTTTTATAAAGGGAATCTTTCATCCCACAGCCTTGGTAAACCATCGAGGGCAGGAAGAAAGAGCAGTATTCGGTATGCAGTGTTGCTAGGGAACACACCAGTATCAAGGAGCAGCCCACAGCGGTTTCGGTAGCTTGTGAAGGGCACCCCTCCACCCATCCTTTTCAGCTTATTTAAATCATAACACTGGGGTTAGTGGGCTGCAGTGTATGTACAGAGAGGAGGGGAACCAGGTTTTGTCTTAAAAGAAGCTGTTAGAGAGATGAGTGGTGGGAAAAGGCAGGACATAGGAAAGAGCATGCTGAGTTAAAAAACAAACACAAAGATGAAGTAGTGTGTAATGGGGGTGGGGTTAAGATAAGTAAATACATATTAAACAAACAGAAAAATGAAGTCAAGGAGGAGGATGAAAACCAAAGAACACAGGTAAGAAATAAGAATGCAAAGGCAGGAGAGTCAGTATCATTAAATACAGTGCTTTACAGAAGAGTAATTTTAGAACTCTTGATTGCCTGGAGAAGCTTAATGACCACACACAATGTATATGAGAAATATTCTCAAGCAGGGTTGCAGGTAAGAAAAGAACGTGGAACTAAAGGAAAGTATACACAAGCCCACCTTTCTGTTACAACGTCTCCATTCATAAGCAAACAAGCAAATAAACACCCCCCCCCCAAAAAAAACACAAAACAAAAACAAAACCCAACTATAAAGAAAACAGTGAATAAGGGCTTGGAACTATAGGCAGAAGTTTAATATGTTATCTCCACTTCAGAACCAAAAGAATTTGATGGTTAAAACTAATCTGCTATAAGACATTGCACATTACTTGCCATCTCAAAACAAAGTAGTGAGTTACTTTAAGTCTAACCCACAGATCATCAACTTAAGGAAAACATTTCTTATAAACATAACTCTTAGGTTTAAAAGTAAAATATTTGAATAACACATAAACTTTAAGTATTTTAAATTTTAAAAGGGAAATTTCCACAGCTCTTTAGTTCCAATGTAGAGACCGATATCATAAATCTCTGAATTAAAAAGAATGAACATAAACTTTGGTATTTCAAGTAGAAATATGTTTAACAACCAATACATCTTAAACACAGGTTTGAAATTTTAAAAGAGAAACTACCTATAGCTGAGAGGAAGTGGTGTGACATCAAATATTTACTAATAGTAATTTTAATAAAATAACTTATTATTTATCACAATAATATACCTTAATTAAGATGGAAAACATATATTTATCTGCATGTGCTTATGTACATTTTCCGCTTACTGTGTAATTTTTTCTGTTGCCAAATTCAGGGCATCCAGATGCATTTGAGCCAGTCGTAATCCAGGAAATGTCAAAAAAGCCCCAATCAGTGAACAGAAAATAGCCAGGAAAAATTTGAAAGTAAGTTTTGAAACAGGACCCCTAAAAATAAAGTTTTAAAAAAAGCAGATAAATATTTACTTAACTTACCAAGAACCCATTTTCCCCATTCAATTAATTTACAAATCACAATAATATTAAAACATCAAAAAATATATCAACAAAAATACTGATCTTATTCATAATAGATCTTGGTGAATGATAAACTAAACCAGGTATTTCTTAAATGAAAGCCACAAATCTAAGCAACGTATTTTCAAATGATATATGGCTTGAATATAAATTGTTTCCATCTATGGAGATAGTCGGATTATAAGAGCAAATACAGGTAAGAATCTGATGGAAGACTCTAACTTCACAGCGGTAAAAGTGCGAGTAAGCTGTTCCTAGCAGTGGTGACCCAGGGCTGGACAGGCGGCTTGGGGTAAGTGCTTGCTCTTCTGCATGGGTTAGCCCCTGGGCTTGTTCCCCAAACTGCAGTGAGGGAGGGAGAGAAGGGGGTATTACAAGGGATTATCTTTACTAATGACAATAACTAAAATATATATAGTAAAAACTACAGTAAAAATTGATCTATTTAAGAATAGAAAATGTTAAATTTAAATAATGTTCAACTTTTCAAAAACTTACTGAGATTCTAAACCCTGCTTTTCAAGAAACTGCATCGCACTGTCTGAAAAATTTGTAAACCCTGTAGGAAAAAAGAGATTATCATGAGGATGAAATACAGACTCCTACAGCAGAGCATCTTTTAGGCTAATGACTAGCTTTGTGTGTGTTAACTAGTAAGCTATAATGCAATAAAATCAGTTATTAACAAGAACAGCCCTTAGATACTTGTATATTCTACAAGTACATAAATTTTGAATTAATTCTTTAGCATTATATAAATTAAGAAAAAAAGCTCAGGTTGCAATATTTTGGGAAAAAGGTAAATAAAAACTTTAGCTTAAACAACAGTCAAGATCTCATTGAAGATTAATAACGGTTAACTAGAACATAAACCAATGTCAATTTTAAGTATGTATTAGACATAAAATTAAGATAAATACTAAAATCAAAATATACTACACAAGTAAAATTTATTTTTAAGGTTGTGTAAAACTATTACCTGTTTCAAGCCCGAATTCCAGGTAATTCTCTGTTACGATCAAAACTGCCATTGCTTTAACGAAGAAAAAAAATCCAAAGGTGACACAAACTGACCTTTCACCACCGTCTTCTACTTTAAAATAGTGTGTAGTTAATGAAAATAGAACTTTGCTGCAGAAGGAAAAGTTCAGGAAAAACCACAATAACTTGTGGGACCTATGCACAACACCTTTACATGATGTAAATGCCCCCAAAGCAAACATGATTCACTTTGATTCTATTGGTTTGTCTGTCAGAAGTACTTTGGAAGTGAAAACCTTAATGGAAATAGAACAGATATAAAGAGAAAATCTAGTATGAGTTTATATTTTAAGCTATAGAAAAGTACATTAGAATTAAGCGACAATTACGGAATGTATTCCTTACGTATATGACTCAAATATAACGGGGGTGGCGACAGAATTTTATGCTAGCAGGTTTATGACAACAGCAGCATAAAAAGGCATAGAGATTTTAGGCAGTTGAATCTTATTGGGCATATTTATCACACATTTATATCTATTGTTACATCTATAGTTAGATACGTAATATAACACCACAGGACTAATTTGTAACCATTTAATAAATAAAATTTGAAAATTACTAATAGCTGCTGGTAGCCTGTCAAATGAAAACTAGGAGGGTTAAGCAAAGGTGAGTTCTACCTGAGATTCCAAACCAGTCAGTTTCAATATGTTCACCTTGAAAATCAACCTAAAATATCATGTAACCTGAGCCGAACATAACCACACCCATTTAATTAAGATCAAATCAAATATAACCTAAACCTAGAACTTGAACCTTATGTATGCAAGTCATGCTTCTTGAAAGGCTGAACCAAATACACGAAATAATGAAGCCAGTAAACCAATCTAGATACAAGCAACTTTAATACGAATGCTAAGCACTAGAAACAAGGAGCTGTTACTTAGTATGAGTCACGTACAAAACAAAACACATTTAAACAAACCTGTGGTGGGGGCTAAGGAAAGACCTAAACGTTATACAGATTTGAAATGACTTAGATTTAAACCTAGGCCATCATAATCCAGAGCCTGGGCACTTAGCACTCACTTATCTGCCTCCATAAATTATACAAAGCACCTAACAGTTATGTATTGCAGCTCAGACATAAAAGATGGAATCATTTCAAACTAGTTAACCATTCTTGTTATATTTTTCAAAGGCCTATGCTAAAGCTGAAGTTAATTTTTTCTGTATTTTATTTTAATTAACCCATCAATTAAAGGGTAAATGGTTTTGGGGTTCTAACCTAGGGCCTTTTGCTTTCTAGGCATGTGCTGGGCCACAGAGACATATGCACATCCTGTTACATTATTTTTATAGCACAGAATAAATCTTCAAGTCTTCTGACTCTAGAAAGCTGACAATCTAAAGTACAAAGACTTTAAAAAGCAATACCGACACACATATCTTGTGGTGCAGTACTTTGTGCTGCTGTTTCATTTCTTCTAAAATCCCTCCTATTACTAAATAAATCTTACCTGAACATAGTAGTCAATCTTTTCCTACTCTGACTAACATCTACTCAATCATTCATAAGCAGCTAAGAGTATACTATGGCACTCTAACTCTGGCATGACTCTGTGCTATCAAGTTTAACCAAATTACCCTATTTCAATTAAAATGATTCATAGAGGTTTATCAGTAGCATGAGTTTCATGTTATTTTAAGATTGTTTTAGTTTCTCTTCCATAAACCCATTGCATATAACCATATATTATTCTCAAATTTTATATATAAGGAGATTTTACCAAATATGCTCTTATCTACAGCTACAGAAAAGACTCTTAAGATACCAAGTTTTTTTTTTATAAAACCTCAAGGAACCATATTATTTTATATTTATCTTAAAATTAAAGTATATATTTATATGTGTGTGTGTGTATTCACATATGTATGTATATAAACAGAATTCTACCAGTTAGACAGATAATGTTCCCCACAAGAACTAAAAACTAAAAGAAAGCCCAGTACCAGGGATGAGAAATCTATTTTGACTTGTTGGTCTGGGTTCTCTAAGTGACTCATAAAACAATATGGTTCTTAGTTGTGTCTTGGAAGTTGAAGGTAAGAAACTGCACACTTAAGACACAGGCCATGATCCTAGAGAAGCTAAGTAACAAGGTGAATCCTAAGAAAAACATATATAGATCCACCTGGAAAGAAGAAATAGACAAGATCACCCAACAAAATTGGGGGCATGGGGGTCGGGGGAGAAAGGAGGGCAGAAGGGGAAGAAAAGGGAAGAAGGGGAAAGTCAAGGTGGAGGAAAGACAGAGATAGAGAGCAACATTATGAGGCTAGCAAGAAACCTGGCACTAAAGAAATTCCCAGGAATCCACAAGGATGACCCCAGTTAAGAGTGTAAGCAATAGAGGAGAGGGTGTCCGAACTGGCCTTGCCTGTAGTCAGATTGATGAATATCTTAAATATCACCATAGAACCTTCATCCAGCAACTGATGGAAACAGAGGCAGAGACCCACAGCAGAGCACTGGGCTGAACTACCAAAGTCTAGCTGGAGAGTGGGAGGAGTGAGAATACAAGCAAAGAGGTCAAGGCCACGATGGGTACACCACGGAAACAGTTTACCTGAGCTAATGGGAGCTCTAAAACTCCAGCCAGACAGGGGAAGAAACCAGCATAGGACCAAACTAGTCCCTCTGAATGTGAGTGACAGTTGTAGTATGGCTGGGGCAGACTGCGGGGCCACTGGCAGTAGCACCAGGATTTTTGGAAACCCATTCTCTTTGCATGGATACCTTGCTTAGCCTAGATAGAGTAGGGAGGGTCTTGAACCTTCCCCAAAGCAATGTGCCTTACTCTCTCTGATGAGCCGATGGGGAGGAAGGAAGGTGGAGGGAATGGGAGGAGGGGAAGGAGTGGGGTCTGGGATTAATATGTAAAATGAAAAAATAGTTTTCTTTTTAAAATAATAATAAAGACACAGGACTTGGATGATCAATATTCATAGCTGTGATGCATATGAACCACAACAACGATCAACACTGCAAGCTATCCGTACAGTGCAATAGTGACATTTATATTTTTGAAGTAACCAACAGCAGGGAAATCATGCCTGGTACTAGAAATCCAGCCAACTGTCTGGGGCTGGTGATGTCATGGATCTTAGAAGAGGATCTACAAACTTTACTAGACCAGCACACACAGCTTTCATCCCTCATTAAAGAAGCTTCTCTTTACAGAAGATAGAGACCATCACAGAAAGCAACAAGAGGACACAATGCAGAGACTATGGGAAATTCAGACCCAACTAATACACCTACCTACAATACAACTCCTGCTACCCAAGGCTCAGCGAACAATGTAGACTATGGTGTAGAAGGACTGTAAGAACCAGGGGATCACAAAGTCTACTGAATCCCTAGAAATGACTGCCTATGTAACACCTGAACAATGACAGTATCAGTCAGTAGTCATGCTAATGTGGAAGAGGGAAAAACCTCCTGGGTCTAAAACCTAGGCAAAGATCTACAGCCAGTTAATGACGGCTGAGGAAGGGAGAATTAGTTTCTCCAAAGGATGAGCCCTCTAAAATCTACTACACAGTTGTAGCACTGAAATTATATTCATACAAAAAACAGAAACATTCAGAAGGTTATATTTATGCATTTCTGCATCTCTACACACACACACACACACACACACACACACACACTAAGAGGAAAAGGCAATCAATTTGAGAGGAAGTAGGATAGGATATGGAAAGGGGCAAGGAAGAAAAAGGGGGAAGCAGTGTAATTACATGTTAATTGAAAGGATATTTAAAAACACTACATATACTGAGAGACTATGACCCTGACAAGAATAAAGAATCTCCAATAATTTTAGCAATGCAGGAATAGGTCAACATACATAGATAAATGTAATTCATCATGTAGTTTCAAAGCACGAAGATAACATAATCACCTCAATAGAAAATCTTTGATGAAATTCAGCATCCTTCCATGATAAAAGTCATGAAACAGCTAGTGATGGAGGGAACATACATCAAAATAATAAAAGCTATATACAACAAACCTATAACTACCATCATATGCAGAAAAACTCAAACTCATTCACACTAAATAAAAATAACACCCCCTTCTACTTTTATACAATAGTTTGAAGTCTTAGCTAGACAAACAAACAAACAACAAAAAAAGGAAATAGAAGGGATACAAATAGGAAAAAGGACAAAGCATCCCTTTCTGCAGATGACATTACATATGAGACCCTAAAACTTAGCCAAAAATAAACTCACCATCAGCAAAATGGGAGAATACAAAACAGAAAAAACAGTAGCCCTCCTATATACCAATGACAAACACCTTGGAAAAGGAAAATTCCCTTTACAATAGCCATAATAAAATAAACTCAAAATGCTTAAGAATAAATAAGTAAATAAAAGAATGCCCATAGTGGTACTACTAGAATATATGGCCTTGCTGGAATAGGTGTGGTCTTATGAGTGAGTACATACCATGTCTGTCTTTCTGGGTCTGGGTTACCTCACTCAGGTCAGTTTTTTCCTACATCCATCTGTCTGCAAATTTCATGATGCCATTGCATTTTATAGCTGAGTAATACTCTACTATGTAAATGTGCCACATTTTCTGGCCATTAAGAATAATGCTGCTATGAACATAGCTGAGCAAGTGTCATTGTAGTATGAATGTGCATCCTTTGAGTGGGATACCATCCTCAGCCTTGATATAGGGGAAGGGGCTTGGTCTTGCCTCAATCTGATATGCCAGGTTTTGTTGACTTCCCATGGGAGGCCGTACCCTCTCTGCGGAGTGGATGGGAGTAGTGGAGGAGGGAGAAGTGTGGCTGGTATGTAAAATGAATAAAAATAAAAAATAGAAAAGCAAATATGACAGTATCAGATAGTTGAGCTGTAAACAACACCTCCCCAGTACTTTCAAGGTGCAAAAATGGGAATCATTTTGAAGTCTTCTCCAGGTTCGAATATGTTTGGACATTCAATTTGTATGGAAATCTCACGCTATTATTTAAGAAAAAGTTACAAAACTCATGCTCACATAAATATCCATCTATAAGTATTAATAGTAACTATATGGCTTCAAACTGGCACAACTCAGATATATTTAATTAAATATACATACTATTTGAAAGTGTTGTATAACAGTATACTTAAATACTACTAAAGAATAAAAATAAAAATTACAATCATGCAATGAAAAGGTCAGATTTTAAATGTTTTATGTTAAATAAAAGAACTCAGAATATGCATACTTAAAAATATTCCATCTCACCCCAATCTAAACAGTCATCGCCAGTAATACAAATGACAACAAACGCTGCCATGGACGTGGCAAGGGGAATTTTTACATATTGTTGGTGGAAGCATAAACAACTGGAAATCAGTCTGAAGGCATCTCAGAAAGTTCTATATAAAACTGCCATATGCCCCAGCTATACCACTCCTTGACACACTAGAAGCACTTCCTACTCTACATTAGAGAAACACTTGCACAACCACGTTACCTGCTGTTGTGGAATTACTTTAACTAGGCAAAGATGTGTTAAATTTGTTTATGCCACATTTGTTTAAATATGTAAAGACATTTGTTTATGCCGATTTGTTTAATAATGTAAAGAAATGTTGCTTTGCCTGCTATGGCACCCGATTGGTCTAATAAAAAGCTCAACAGCCAGTAGCTAGGCAGTAGCAGGAGAGGTGAGGCTGGCAGGCAAAGAGATTAAGTAGGAGGAGGAATCTAGGCTTGAGTAGGAGAAGAAAATGAGGGAGAAAAAGAGAGAGATGCCCAGGGCCAGCCAGAAGCCAGCCAGCAGACATAAAGTAGGACTTAGAGAATGAACAGAGTCCTAAGGCAAAATGTGGATGAAGAAAAACAGGCTAAATTATAAGAGTCAGTACGAAATAAACGAGCTTTCATAACTAATAATAAGTCTCTATGTCATGACTTGGGAGCTGGTTGGTGGCCCAAAAGAAAGCTGGCTACACTTTGCTCCTCTATTCACAATAGCAAGAAAATTGTAGAATATCAGAATACATCAACAGGTAAAGAGATAGGGAAAATGTGGTATATACACAGTGGAATGTTGTTCGGGTACAAAGAACTACAAAACAGATCTGCAGGTAGAAGAACAGAACTGGAAAACTGGTATCTCAAACCCCAAATTCCCTCATAGTTGTATCCTAGGTGCAAACTTTTGTTTTGTGTATTAAACTTGGAACACAAGTTGAAGCCAGGAAATTTTAAAGGTGAGGGAAAAGTAGATTATAGGTAAAAAGAGCAGAGAACTGAAAGACTGTGGGTGAGGAGGTTTAAGCAGGTAGGAGCATGTACGGAAGCGTGCATGAAAAAACAAATGTAAGTTTATTAAAATACATGTGAAATGAAAGAAAGAAGTTTGGATTGTTAAAGGGGGGGTGTGGGTGGGGAAATGGGCAAGAGGAAAGAAAATAGGTGGGTTAACCAAAACTAATAAAGTATAAAATAGCATTACAGGAACCTACTAGTTTAGCAAGCTAATTTACAAACAGTAGTTTGAGCAGAAGATCCCTGCATAGATGGACAATGCCACTCTCAGGAGACACCGGCTATTAAATGAAAATCATAGTGCAAGGCACAGGATGATTCCCTATGAGTTATTAGTTAGGGAAGCCAAGAGGTCTCAAAAACCAACACAGGCTATTGCCACTGCACTTGTTACCTTTCATAGACAGATGGTAAAATCCTACTGTGGAAGACACCACATACTTGGGCTACGGGACACAAAGAAATCAATCTCAGACCAAACAGGAAACTTCCTATCTGAAAACTAGCTAGTCACAGTGCTATGTGGACTACTACAGGAGAAAAGACAGCAATGCTCTTTTCAGAGTTGGACCCTGCATGCTGCACCAACGTGGCAGGTTATTTATATGTGCCCACTGGTGCAATAGTAGCAAGGCTATTATAGTGTAACTACCTGCCTTTTAATTGGAGTTGAGGCTTGCTCTATAGTAAAACTTCATGGTATTGTAATCTCATGAGATCCTAAGGTGGACCCTGATATTATTTTACAAAACGATCATATTGTCAAATGGCCTTCTAAGCATGTTTATACCTATAGACTCATGTTACGTTCAACCTTGTTGAGCAGGAAGCAGAAACTCATAACTAGTCAAAGAGCTAATAACTTACTCAGTGCTCAGGCTAAATGGGACATCAATTGACTGCCCTCCCCACACCTCCAGAGGTCCAGTGAATAGGAGGTAGAAAGATCTGGAGGATGGGAAGGAGTGCTGGGAATTGCTGTCTTCTAGATTTGGCATGGCTATCACAATCACACACTTCCAGATCTGTACACAAAGTGCACCAGAACAAGCCAGTCAAAATTCTAGCACACCCAAGGGAAGGTCTTTTAAAGCTCCACCCCTTAGTGAAAGGCTATTGGCAATTACAACTACTGGAGAAGGAAAAATCATTCTACCTCAAGGAAGTAGCCTCTGGTACCCATGTTCTAATGAATGGCCCCATGCCTATACACATATGGGCAGCATTAAATGGTCTTATAGGTTGTTTAAAAAGAGAGAGAGAACATGAAGTTTGGGGGGAAATATGTTAGAAGAAGGTTTAGAAGTTGCATGGGGAAGGATATGATAATAATCCATCGTATACATGTATGAACCTCTAGAAGGAAGGAAGGGAGGAAGTAGAGAAGGGCCAGTCAGTGACACTACAGGCAGTGCCTATCCTAACATTACTGTAAAGTCACACTTTCCAGCTCAATGGTAGAGTCTGGGGAGCATATAAGGGACTCTGGGCTCAGTTCCTCACACTGTAAAATCTAAAGACAAATCTAAAAAATATATAGCTTAAAGTAAAATATGATATGGACTGGAAGCAGCTGGCTGTGTGTCAGAAGAAAAGTCAAATGTTTTCATCTAAATTTTAAAGCATCTTGCATGGTCTAAGATCTTGAAGCCACTTCATAGTTAACAAATCATAAACATACTGTAACTTACATTTATTTTAGTAGGATAATTAAAGAAAACTGCAAAGTAAACTTTTCTCTGTTTGGACTTTCTAGCTTGTCACTCAAGAAAGCAAAGTGTAACGTACATATGAACGTCTCATACACAACTAGTCTTTAAACTATCTGTTTCAGGACATTATTATTAAACACTTAGCAATAGAACTGAACGTCAACCCATGGTGGAAAACGTGGAAGCAAACAGACAAAAACAAAAACATTTTTAGTACTTCAGAAAAGTACTGAAATTTTTATGCATACGAATCATAATTTGCCATTTAAACGTTAAGAATATGGCTGGGTGGTGGTGGTGCAAGCCCAGCCTTTGGTAGGCAGAGGTAGGTGGATCTCTTTGAGTTTGAGGCAAGCCTGGTCTATGAAACGAGGTTCAGAACAGCCAGGACTGTTACACAGAAAAACCCTATTGACCGAGGTTTCTGTCTTGTCCGGTCATGCAGCTTTTCAGTCCCAAAGAAAAAACACAGAGGTCTACTACATTAATCATAAACTGGTTGGCCTATTAGCTCAGGCTTCTTATTAACTCTTTCTTACATCTTAAATTGGCCCATTATTCTTGCCTGTGTTAGGCATGTGGCTTAGTATCGTTATCAGTGAGGTGTTCACATCTTGCTTCTTCAGATTGACTCTTTCCTCTTCCCAGAATTCTCCTGTTCTGGTCATCCTACCTCTACTTCCTGCCTGGTTGCCCAACCTATAGTTCCTGTCTGGCTACTCGCCAATCAATATTTTATTAAAATACAAGTAACAAATCTTTACAGGGTACAAGACCATTGTCCCACAGCAAAACTCTGTCTGGGGAAAAAAGAAGTTAAAAATTTGAGTACTGAATTAAAGAGAAAGCCACAATAACAAATTAGGAAACATTTTAAGTCTTAAAAGAAGTTTTATTTAATTAATACATTAAACACTCTTCACCTAATTAACATACTAGCTAGAATCCACCCAGCTAAGGCTCTGTTTGAGAGCAACAGTGGGTTTTAGAACACAGATGCTCAAACTACTCCCTATTCTTTCCACATGAGTCTGAACTACATTTCCTTTATTTATCTTTTCTAAAACAAAATTAGAGAAGAAAATCCATTGGTTTCTTTTAACAGAAGTAAACACTACAACTCCTTCTCTTTGACATTATATTGGAATGTACAAGAAAAGAGAATAAAGGTAAAAAGCAGAGACTATAAAATCTCCAAACCCATACCCAAACTACTTCCAAGATACAGTTTTACCATCTTTCAATAACTCAGGGGCCTAACCCCTGATTTGAAAAAAAAACTGTTTCATTTCATTGAAAACAGAAACTAGAATTTCCAGTTAGACAATTTCCAACTCCTCTATTGACACGGGGTGGGGGGCAAGTCTTGGCCAAAGTGATGTCAAATGACCAAAAATGACATTTCCAAAGACTACATCTAATGCCAAACTATAGATCTGAATAAATTACAAAACACATCCACACTGAAAGCAAACAATACTAGACAAAACATGACCTAGGCATTAAACATGGCCTTCCATACACAATTTATCTATTAATAAATATAATCCATACCACAGATGCTTAAAACATAATAATCCCTGAATCAATTCACACTGCATACTAGATAAGTTATAAAACCAAGTACTGGTAAAAATCATTTATACCAGATTAGAATAAACCTTCCTCATAACTCACTATAAAATACACAAAAAATATTCTGCAATGCAATGCTACAATCTGGGTGAATTCACATCTTCAAGTTTTCTTCAACAATCCCCAAACTTCCTCTTGAATTAAAATCCACCATCTTCTGGAAGTAACCCACACACTGTCTTGGGCCATAATCTACAATCTGGCCATAATCTATAATCTACTGTCCTCTTCCCTCCCACCTCCCTTTGACTGAAGTGAAGACTCACACCCCACCACTCTCTTCCACAGTCACGACAGCACTGACTACAATGCACACACTAGGTGGCCATGTAGGATGAGGACTGCTTTGTAACAAAGCTGTAAAGAGCACTCTACTGCTCCACAGGGCCTGGATGAATCACGCTTCTACTCTCGCCACCTCCCACATTACATGTGACTGTCTCCATTAACCTCTCGGAGTTCCTATTTCCTCCCCTGTGAAGTGCAGCCACGAGTCAAGACCTCAGAGGTCTAGTTTGAAAACCAGATTTTTTTTCTCATCTCAGCAATACATCAATGTTTTCTAGATAACTAAATTGGCAACTGAACTCTGATAACAGGAAGGAAAGGATAACGTATACATGAACTGACAGATCACATAATGCTTTAACTTTTTAAGCTTTCCCATGAAATTTCAAGAGGTAAAAGATTCCACAAAGTAAAATAGCCACGTTGTGAGCTAAAAATAGAGGTGAACTGACCTCCATGATAGAGAGCAGTTAAAACTTCCTGTGAACGCAGGGAACTAACCCCACTGTAACTCTAAAACTAAAAACTGCCTCTGCAGAAAAAATGAATTTGAGACAGAGTTTAGATTAGGTCACTATACTATAAGCAGAATGGTTAAATGATATATGCAAAGACACCAAAGATATTCAATTAAACTTCAGTGAAAGGTGCATACTGATAAGCCCACAAATAAGCTGAAAATATTCAAATTCAAAAATGCACAAATTATCCGTAATCTACTAACCACTGCAGCTAAGAAACACTGCACTGTGGACGACTGGTTATTTGTTATTGTGAACACACAATGACTAGCAGTCTAACTGGCCACCTCCCTGGGAATAAGGCAGCATATATTACTAACCCCAGTAAAGACCAAACTTTCAAATGTGGTTTATCCAGAATGCAGTATGTTCACACAACCTCAAAGGAAAGGAACGGAAAGAAGACGTGAGGGATTCACTGAATCACTGGTGGAAAGAGTTGGCACACAAGCAGGTAGGAGACTGAGAACTACAAAAACCAAATCACTCCAAAAGATCATGGCCTTTTTACAAAATGAACTTCAATATTATCAAATTATTCTTCAGTGAAACTATCAAACCCTTCTTACATACAGAACTTCCATTTTTCCTCTTTAAAGTTTAGACTCTCAGTTTTAAATATAAAAGGAATCCTTATATACTGAGGTAGGGATCAATAATTTTCAAATAGTAAATGTTTGGGGCTTTGTGAGAAACATATGCAGTCTATTTCTGTATATAAATTTTGTATGCTTTTCCCTACCCTGAATATTTTAAAAATTGTTAATAAACTATTCTTAGTCCCAGAGCTATATAAAACAAGCTGTAAATATAGGCCCTGTTTACTTCTACAGTACTGTATCATATTTAATCAAAGATAAAATTATCACTGAGGAAAAATTAACTTGGTGAAAAGATGCAAGCAGCAACACAAAACATTTCAAATATGTAAGTTATGTCTGTTTCTGTATACATACACATATATATTTCATATTAGCTACATAAAGGTAAATTCATCTTTCAAAGAACAAAATGCAATAAAAATGGTTAGCTAATAAAAGATATGATAAACAAAAGAAAAAATTAGACTAAAGAAAGTTTCATTAAGCTTAAAACAAAAGGAGTATCAATGCATGAGGTACACTGTCTAACAAAAGACAAAAGGAATTAAGTGTACTTGAGCGTAGGGGGTGGGGCCGGGGTGCAGTCCTGAAGACCTCAAAGACACAAAAAAAGAAAGTTTCCAAACCTGAAGTTTACAATGTCAAGGAGTCTTCAAGAAGCCTAGTTCAAGGACGTAAGATCTCAATCAAGGTATGTGGGACAAACCAGATAATCACTGCTTCCTGGGTTAGGGGGATAAACCATATGTATACCACAACAAGAATGCTATTCTTAATCTGAAAGCTATGGATGGTGGAATATATTCTGGCATTGGAGGACTACTGAGAATCTAGAACCCTATACCCAATCGAATGACAGCACAGAAGTAAGGCACCTTCAAAATTCCCAAAGTCCAAAACCTGGCTACTGTCTGCACTATGACTGAAAGTTTCATCAAACCATTCGAATGAATCAAGAAAAGGAATGATTTCTAAAAATCAGAAGATCGGAAAAAGAGAACAGGGAATTCTTACAAAATCCATAAAACTAAGTTCCAAGATAACAGTTACTCTTCTGGTCTGAGAGGCAAATAACCCCAAGATAGCCAAAGCATAACCAAGAATGCAGTTACAAGTGAGTGGGTAGGCCACTACGGAAAAACTGATGGAATTAACAAGAAATGCAAAGGATAATAAAATATTACAGAGAGCAGTAATTTATGAAAACATACAAATGAAACATAGTGTCTTAAAATACTCACACTTGAATCCTTGGGTATAAAAAAAGTCTGTGACTACTGATTTCAACAAGTTTACAAAGTGTGCTAGTAAGCAACATAAAAAAAAAGTAGAGGGAATAGAATACTCTAAGAAAACGAAATCCTCTCTGGCCAGGGCAGCACATGCCTGAGGCTGATACAGAAGAATTTTCAGTTCTAAGATAGCGTGGGACAAGCAAATAGACCCTGTCTTAAAACAACAACCAAAACACAAAACTGAACTCGCAGTTCAGCGGAAGAAAGTCTTCATATGCTGTAACAGATAAATTATAGGACTGTAATCTTTTATTTAGAAATACAAAGATTTATGATTACATGTATGGTGTGTGTGTGTGTGTGTGTGTGTGTGAGAGAGAGAGAGAGAGAGAGAGAGAGAGAGAGAGAGAGAGAGAGAGAGAGAGAGAAGGAGCAGGGCGGGGGGGGGAGAAAGAATGCAATATGTATGCCACTACCCACGTATATGAAAAGGTCAGAGGGTAACTTTGTGGAGCTGGTTCTCTCCATCCACTTTACATGGGTTTTAAGGGTTAAACATAGGATATCAGACTTGAGCAGCAAGTACTTTTACCTGCTAAGTCACCTCACTGGCTTCTAAAATATCTTGTTTTTTAAAAGTGAGAAGAAACAGCAACAATGGGAGATAAAATAGAAAAGAGGCCGGATTTAAAGTACGCATGGAGATAGATGCAAGTTATAGACATCCTACGTCATCTTTAGTCTCGGCACCCTGGGATACTGTGTGGAGCCAGCTCAAGTTATAGACGTCCTACGTCATCTTTAGTCTCGGCACCCTGGGATACTGTGTGGAGCCAGCTCAAGTTATAGAAGTCCTACGTCATCTTTAGTTTCAGCATACAGGGGTACTGCTAGGAGCCAGCTCAAATGATTCACTGTCTTAAAGATCCAATTCTCCAGGCTGAAGAGATGGCTCAGTGGTTAAGAGTGCTCACTGCTCTTGTAGAGGACCTGAGTTCAACTCCCAGCACCCACACCAAGCAGGTCAAAACCACTTACATCTCCAGCTCCAAGGGACCAGCTACCTACTTCTGAACCTGCACTTTCATAGTATATATCCAGAGAGACAAATACAGAGTTAAAAAAGGATCAAATCTCATTATCAAGAAAACAAGGCTTTTGTTATACTTAAATCAAATATATTTTACCAGTTTTTTTTTGAAATGGAAGAATGGTTGTCATTATCAAATACTTAATTCTGGCACGTGTAGCAATACCTAATATAAAGTGACCACTAAAATCATTCAAATAGAACAAAAAAGGAAACTATATTCTAAGAAGAAATATTAGTCAATATGCAAATGTTATTAATATTCTAATGAATAAGCCTAAAATAGTCTCCATCATGTTTCACAAATTTGAAATTATTTTTAAAAATATGTTCTACTTAAGTGATTTTCATATAAATTGAAATTTTTTCAATTATGGAAAGCAAAATTATATATACCTTTTTGTGACTATTATAAAAAAAAAACTAGTTCTCCCCACTCCCATTAAAATGATTAATCTTCCCACATCTATTTTTCTTTTTAGAAAGGAAACTAAAATACTTGAAACACATTACACTTTTCATTCTACGCTACAAAACAAATAGACAAACAAAGCTAGAGAAACAATACTAAAACTCTATTACAGATTTTTATTTAAAGCTAACAATAAGCACACTCATTCATGACTTATTTAATAAAATCATTTTAAAGACAATTGTTTCTATTCAGTGGTATAAAAAGTTTGTAACATTACCTTAAAATTTATTCTTAATTTTTGATATGCAGACTTAATTATTACTTAGAGAAAAAGAAACATAAAATTCTTCCAGATGTTAGTAAAATTTTCATGCATGTTTTAAACAATGTCACAAGATAAGCTTATAGTTAGCCAGGCTCAATCTAACCAGATTATAGAGGAAAATACTAGCCAAATATATCTAAAAGAAATAAATAAATATGAGCTTTATTTTAAAAACAAAAGTGACCAGGGTTCTAGATTAAAATAAAACATAGAAGGCCACCCTTGAATTTTTAGTTTCAGAAAGAAAATTATCATTTCCCAGGTAAAAGGAGAAAGTCATATTAATTATAAGTCAACAGACAGAAGGAAGGTCCTATTATTCAGATTCAGCTCCCCTATTTCATTCTGAGGTTCTGGCCAGAATCACAGTACCCTGAAAGGACTAATGTCACAAAAGGCCTGGAAATGTTTAAGAAACAAGCCTGGAGCAAGCAAGCTCGCTCAGTCTAAAGAGCATTTGTTGCCAAGCCTGACAACCTTGAATCTGATCCCCAAGAGGCAATGTGGGGGGTGGAGAAATGACTCCCTCGTGATGTCCCCCGACCTTCACATGTGTGCACGTACACATGTGCACATACATACAAAACAAGCTTAAACATGCCTGTTATATGGGATCCTCACGTTCAAGTAAGTACCTTGATTACGATTCAGTTATTCTCTTTTCACTAGATTTGACATATAAAGCAATCTAATTCAGAGTTCCAATTTCCATATTAATTTAATGAAGAAACATTTGTACAGAGGAAGAATATAGTAATTTGCAACCTTTTAAGGGATTTAGAAATAGCAACTGAGTTGTACTATTTTGCTAAAGCTATATATTTCCCAAGCAAATAAGGTAGCATTTAATTTATATACATTTGCACTATAAATAAAACTGACTCAACTGGAGAACCTTAGAACTTATTTTCACTTAAACTATTTACAACTTTTGGTTTTATAAAAATTTGCATGTCCACAATTATGGCAAATTAAAAATGAAGTGTAAAAATATGCGTAACTTAGCCTTTTGTAGCTTACACTTTTTACACTGTATAATACAAACATTGTGGAAATGTAACTACTGATTTAGTTCTTTAGCCATGCAAAATAGGTCTGAGAAGACTTAGAATTCTTTGCAACATAGCTTTCTTCTTGAAATTCATGTAATTCACTCAATATTGTACAGTGCCACAGATTACTCTCAAGAAAGTTTCTTAAAATCCTACCTGTATGGTGTAAACTACTTTAACATTTAAACCGTTTATTTGTATCCTAGAATCACTGGCTTTTCTCTATGACGATTTTACCTTTTTACTTTTCATTTATTCATAAATGAGAATAATATGCTTTATAATCATAAGAGTAACAGACATTTCCTCATAATTCTAAGATGTCAATACAAAGTAAAGACGGCTACTACAGCTGCTTCCTTGTCTTCATGCTGTCTTCCTTACACTGGAACAGGTGGAAAAAACGGGACTGAACATAAAGGACTGGGTCACCAATAGTGCTCAGAGCTACAAATCAAAGAGGGAGGAGTGAAGAATTAGTAGGAGTGTAAGAGTGTACTGATAGGTGGTGGCATCCCCTCTAATCCCAGCACTCAGGAGGCAGAGGCAGGTGGATCTCTGAGTTTGAGGCCAGCTTAGTCTATAGAGTGAGTTCCACGACAGCCAGGGCTGTTGCGGAGAGAAACCCTGTCTCAAAGAAAAAAAGAGAAAGAAAGAAAAAGGAAGGAAGGAAGGAAGGAAGGAAGGAAGGAAGGAAGGAAGGAAGGAAGGAAGGAAGGAAGGAAGGAAAAAAGAACACACACACACAAAAGAAAACAAACAAAAAAAAAAAAGGAGAGACGGAAAGGGGGGCAAGAGAGAGAACTAATGACAAGAGGTGGCACACTTCCAGCTTCCAACACTCAAGCTTTAACATCATGCATTCAAAATGTCATTCTCATCCTTTTAGGACTGCCAAGATACTCCAGAAATCATTTCTGTTGTCCTATGTAAGTACATCAATACACTGAAAAAAGAAAACAAAATGATTATGGAAATAACGCAATTGGTTCATGACTATCCACAGAGTTGATTAAGTTACATGTATCTAATTTGAGAACTACTTTAACCAAGACTATTTCATTAGTAACAACTGCAGAGATTTTCTGAATCAATTATTGCACATGTGCTTGGAATTCAGCAGAACTCTTGTCCCATGAAGTCAATAGAGACCTAGTTTGATTCATAAATAGGGGCATACAATAATAAAATAAAGAAACCCCAGACAGAAGTCATTCTAGTAGACTCAGTTTACAGAGATAAAGCTGAAAACAGCTGGTACAGCTAGAACAAGCACAGGCTGTCAGGACTCTGTTGCACATCTAGATATTTGGCATTTAATTCTGGTCTCTTGAATGCACATAACTACAGTAGGTTATTATCTCACACACTCAGCCATACAATTCTACTTCCTTCTTCTTCCCTAACCTTTTCATAGAGAGTCAAAGAAAAATAAATGACCTGGATTATAAACTCTACCACTTTCTCTACACTCTCCTATGAACACACAGACAACCCCAACATTCCTGAGGGAAGGTGGAGTTGTTTGGTACCTTTCATAAGAACACTACTTAAATGGCATAGAGGTAGTTCATTGCTAAAGACTGTATGATTGCCACTATCACACTATAAAATAAAATGAAAAATGATAGAAAATATGTGAGTAGCTAATTACAAGTGTGTGTTTGCTTCAGGTAGTAATATACTAATGGCTACACCACTTAAAATAATATGCATAAGAATCATATACATTCCCATACATGCATAAACTGTAACAGAAAGAAGCAAAAATATCTATCATTAATATATTTCGATACAAAATAATGTAGTCATAAAACAAGCAGAGTTTCATAGAAGGGGTAAAAAAATGAAGAGCTCATGAGCATTTTAAACTGTAGTAGAAAGTGTAAACAAGAAACATAACAAAATAGTTGGGAAAGTTAAGAATATCTCCTAGGAAACCTAAAATTATAATGACTATATGTATGAAATACAGATGACAATTCTAGATGCTAATGTAGGAGATTCTACTTCCCCAGGAGCAAACATGTTCAAAATGTTCAAAATGAAAAGAAACTCATCAAATAACTACATAACAGCTTGTCTGATCTCATGAACATGTATTTCCAAAACTGGCAGTTCTACAAGAATAAGATCAGCTCTTTCCTCAAGCACAGAATATACTTTCTGTCTGCTTAATCTGGAGTAACAAAGATAGCAAGTTCCATGAGGCTGAATTAGGAGGAGGATGTACAATATGAAGGTCAAAGTGCATCCAGTTCTCCAACACTTCAGAATTCTGCAGAAAAACTACTTTAGAATTTTCCAACGAGTCAAATTATCAATCAATAAAGACATCTTAAGGCACATAAAACTTCAAAAACCTTTTCTAAAGATATCGCAGTATCTTCAAGCTTGAAAAAGAAAGTGAGTCAAGGAAGAAGAGACCAAGGCAGCTAAAAAAGCAATCGGAATTTTTCAGGAACACAGCAGTGAACAATGTTCCAGGACATGAGCTATGTAAAAGTTTATGAAGACAGAACTGGGGGTGGCCAAGCAGAAGGTGCTAGACACTGAGACCGAGGACCCTAGTTCAGTCTGAGAGCAATACGGTGGAGAAAACTGGCTCCTGCAAGCTGTCCTCTGCTCTCCCCACATGTGCACACACATAAAGTAATGCACTAACACAACTGTACAGTTTAAATAAAAAAAGGAGAGCTGCAGAAGGACACTTCTATAGGAAACAAAATGGAAATGATGTGCTGATCTACTGATGGACCACTGCTCTAGCAAAGCTTAGTCTCCACAGAATAAAATAAACCATTCAAGGAAGGTAAATAAAATATGTTTTGCTACAACAATATTTTTATAAGTAGCACTGTAAAACTAACTATAACTTATTAAAATGTTATCTCTATTGGGGTGAATGTAAGAGCAAAGGAAAAAGGGTAATATCGAATGTCCCAGTTTCAAAGAGTAATTAAGCACTCAGAAGGAAAGCCTCCTACCTGCCAGCACAAAAAACCCCTCTAAGAGGTTAAAATGTCTGCTGGCCTTCCTGACATTCTATTTGGATGAAAAAGGAATGGAAAGATGTGGCATCTATCTCTATATTTAAATTTTTAAACTACGCAACTACTTTGAAATTTTAAGAAGCTACATAAAGAATTTCCATTGAATATGATCAAATTATACTATATATGGAAGAAATTGTTGAAGAATAAATTTAGTGTATCCTAAAAATTCTGTATTCAACAAAGGAAATTCTCTAACAACTAACAAAATTGTTTTAAATTAAACACAAGGTCGAATTGGTGCGAGACAATTCTCTATTCTGTCAATTATATTTTAAATAAACGCTGATTGGTCGATAGCCAGGCAGGAAATATAGGTGGAAAATCAGACAGGAAGTAGAGGTGGAGAACAGGAGTATTCTGGGAAGAAGGACACTCTTCCGGAGTCCTGCCCAGACCACAGAAGAAGAAAGATGTGGCCTGCCCTGCTGAAAAAGGTACTGAGCCATGTTGCTAACATATACTAGAATAATGGGCTAATATACATTATCAGAGCCAATACAAAGCCTGAGCTAATGAGCCAATCAGTTTATATCTAATGTAGACCCTCTGTGTGATTTTCTCTGGGAATAAATAGCTGGTGAACTGGGCAGACAGAAACCCCAACAAGCAGGCCCTCATGTTACAGAATGGTGCCCACGTGGACAACTGCATCCACATAAAACCTGAGAGAGCTTGGGAAGTAATTCTAGATAGAAAAGAATAGAAGCAGGCCCTCATGTTACACTGAATGGTCTAAGTTCAAAAAACAGTAAGTTCGTAACATTATCATGATGGTTTGAAGGATACATTGCAAAAGACAAGACCAGGAGGCACCAGACTAAGCTGATATTCATTTCCTGTGTCGGTTTCATGAAACTGTAGTAGACTTCAGTTACCAAATACACAATGGTAGCAGCCACTGTGAAGTCAACCAGCCACTGATATTCTGGAAAGTAATGCAATGCTGAAAAATAAAAGGGCAAGAAAAGTTTCAGTTAAATTTAAAGCTTATGAGGATCAATCCATATAACCTTAAGTATGCTTGCAGGAGACCGAAAATTTCAACACTTAACATTAATTTTAATAGTTCATAAATTAAGTAATAAAAACAACGTTGAACTGATTACTATAAATTATTTAAATTATTAAAAATGAATACAAATATACTGGTGTTTTCTTAACCAATCAGCTTATTTATATAAAAATTAAGTAAATAATTTTTCTTTGGTCTATGTTAACTTCAATAAATTCAATTTGGTTTAAAATACAAAAGGTTTATATTCATTTCAGATTTAAACCACTGATGAAGGGCTAGTATTTTCCTTATATCCCTCCTTTCTCCAAGACTTTTTATCGTGAAGGAGTGTTGAATTTTGTCGAAACTTTTTTCAGCATCTAATGAGATGCTCATGTGTTTTTTTGTTTTGTTTTGTTTTGTTTTTTCCTTTCAGTTGGTTTATATGGTGGAATACATTAGCAGGTTTTTGTATGTTGAACTATCCCAGCATCTCTGGGATGAAGCCTGCTTGGTCATGGCAGATGAGTTTTGTGATGTCTTTTTTGTTTCAGTTTGCCAGTATTTTGTTCAGTATTTTTGCATCAATGTTCGTGAGTAAAATTGGTCTGTCAGAAAATTTTATTTTGAATGATGGAATCATTTGTTGAAGGGTTGTTGTTTTATGTAAAATCAACATACTATTAGTTTTTCGTTAAGAGAGAATAAGAAGTGTGTTTGTTTATTTACTCTTTATGTGCAGTAACTCACACATTACTAGCCAGAACCTGGAAACAACTCAGATGGCTCTTATTCAAAGAACAGATAAAGAAAATGTGGTACTTTTACACAATGGAGTACTACACACCAGTAACAAGTAAGTGCATCTTGAAATTTGCAGGCAAATGGATGGATCTAGAAAAAACCCACATTGAGGTAATCCAGACCCAGAAAGACAAAAATAATATGTACTCATTCATAAGTGGTTTTTAGACATAAAGCAAAGAAAGTCCAGTCTACAAGCCACAATGCCAGAGAAACTAGACAACAAAGAGGACCCTAAGAGAGGGGTACAAGAAGCTACATAGAAGGTGAAATAGACAAGACATCTTGAGTAAATTGAAAGCGTGGGGGGTCACAGAAGAGGGTAAAAGGAGAGAAGGAAGTAAGGGAGGGGAGAAAAACTTATAGCTCAATAAAAACAATTTTAAAAAAGAAAAAAGTGAAGAATTTAAAAAAATTCTGACAATACATGCAATTCTATTGCTCTGTGTATTTCATTTGATTTGAACTTTTTACAAAATATAGTGTGTTTTATATACTCCAGAGTGTGATAGTTATCAAGTATGTATACAGGCAACTAAAGTAAAATTGATATTCTTAGCCATATATTAACCCATATGATCAAATTCTTTTATCTCTATTTAATAATATAAGCATATCTGTCCCTTCATTAGAAAACTGGGAGTCAAAATAATATCAGAGGGCAGAGAGCAAAGCTGTAAAGTGGTTACTTGTATGAGGCACTTAGTTCAAAAAGAGTACCACAAAAAAGAGGCTCAGACAAAACCTATCTGCACAATCATACACATGCATGTACATTCGCAAAAACACAATCACGAAGCAATATGCCACTGTTTCTCTAGTTAACAAGAATGTTCTTGATGTTAAATAACTAGTTGCTAAACTAGTACCATTTGTAAGTACTTCTAAAAACTGTCTGTGATATCATGTTAAGAAGCTTCAATGTGAAAGCTATATCACCTAAGTCCATTGTTTAAGTTAGTAGTCACATTCTCATTGATTTGTTATGTAACATACAGAATATAACTGCCAAGTTATTAAATTTTATATAAACAAGTTTAGAAAAAAAAAAGGAGGCTTGGTACTGATATCTACCCAAGACATCTGAATATAACAACACTGACACAACGTTGGGCTAAGTAGCTTATAAATTTTCAGTAAATTTTAGCTGATAATAAAAACAGCAACAATATACAGAACTCAGCGAACACTTTTATACAAGTACACACACATACAGAACTCATCAAAACGTGACATGGCTGATCAAAATAACAAGGTGTTTTGAAAATTACATTGAGAAAGTAAAAAGAAAAAGGATGGCTATCAATATTTAAATGAACTCATGAAATTGATTTACAAAGTTCTTCACTATCATTTGAGGGTTATAGGTTTCCCCTACAGATACTTGCAAGTTTTATATGTTTAATACTCAGTCCTCAACTAGTAAAGATTCTGATGTTACTTTATATCATAAAATAATTTTATATAAGATGCTAGATAAATCTGCTATCATTTTTGTTGAAGTTGGCATGACTCAGTCCTAGGAAAAACTAAATTAGAAAATAATATTTTATGTATTATCTGAAGTATTGTTTAAGCTAATATAGCCATTTAAATATGTTGCATAATATATCTCAAACCAAAAGATGGAATAAGGGATGACACTACAAACTCATCAAAATCCACCAAGAGAACATTGAAATCCTTGACATCTATGCACCAAATCCAAGTTCATGAAAGAAATACTAATGCAACTAAAATCACATTCTGACCCCAAACTATGATAGTGGACAACTTCAATACCTACTCTAGTAACCCAGACAAAACCAGAGAAATGCTGAAGCTAACTGACATTATAAACCAAATGGACCTAACAGATATTTTCAAAACATTTCACCCAAACACACAAAAAAATACCTCCTTAGCACCTCAAGGAACTTTCTCAAAAACTGAGCACATACTAGTTATAAAACAAGTTTCAACAGGTATAAGAAAACTGAAATAACAGCCCACGTTCTATCTGATCATCATGAATTAAAGATGGATAACAATGACAGGAATATCAAAAAGCTTACAAATTCATAGAAAATGACCAATACAGTATGGAATGAAAAAATGTGTCACAAGACAGAAATTCAGAAAGAAATTAAAAACATTTAGAGCTGAATGTAAATAAAAACACAATACACCCAAATCTATGATGAGACACCATCAAGGCATATGTAACTGCGTAAATGTAATCCATCAAATATCATTTTTAAGTACAAAAACCACATGATTATCTCATTAGATGCAGAAAAGAATTTTGACAAAATTCAATCATTCCTTCATGTTAAAAATCCTAAATAGACTAGGGGATCCAACATAATAAAGGCAATTTTCAGCAAATCCATAGCTGAAACCAACCTAAACTGAGAAAAACTCAAAGACTTTCCAGTAAAATCAAGAAAAAAAAGTGTCTATTCACTTCATATTTATTCAATATATAGTGCTTGTAATCTTACCTAGAGTAATAAGACAACTGAAGACCATCAATAGTATACAAATAGAATAGAAGTTAAAGTATCTTTATTGGCAGATGATAGACTTTTATATATAAAAAATTCCTAAAAATTCTACCAGAAAACTTTAATAGCTGATAACACTTTAAGCAAAGTAGCAGGATACAAAGCTAACAAACAGAAATTAGTATACAAACCACAAACTAACTGAGAAAAAAATTAAGGGAACCTTTCACAATAGCCTCAAAACAACAAAACAAAGCACAAACATTTAGGATAACTCTAACCAAGTAAGTGAAATACTTGTATAATAAAATTTAAGACACTGAAAAACGAAATTGAAGAAGATATCAAAAGATGGAAAGATATCTCATTGACTGGTAGAAATAGAGTAAAAAATGGTCATCCTACTAAATTAATCTACAGATTCAATGTAATCCCCATCAAAATTCCAAAGCAATTCTTCATGGAAATTGAGAGAAACAATTTTAGTTTCATATAAAAACTAAAGGAGCTGCTATCACCATATCCTATGCCAAGGTGTACTACAGAGCTACAATAATAAAAAACACCAAGATATATTGTTATTAAAATAGACATACTGATCAGTAGAATAAATTGAAGACCGACACATAAGTCCACACCCTATGAAAACAGAAGTCAGTAATATACAATGGTAAAAAAGGACAGCATCTTCAACAAATGATGCTTTGTCATCTGGATGGCTGCTTATAGAAGAATTAAAATAGATTCCAATTTATCACCATGCACAAAAACACAACTTTAAATGCATCAAGGCCTTCAACATAAGGCCAAGCACTAAATCTGATAGAAGGGAAAGTGGGGAATTGTCTTAAACTACATGACAAAGGAAAAGGCTTTCTGAACAGAACACTGATAGTGCATGCACCAAGAACAATTACTAAGTGGAACTTCATGACATTGAAAAGTTTCTGTATGGTAAAGGACACCATCATTCAGATAAAGTGGCACTAAGGGCTAGTTGAGGGTTCATATGGATGCCTACAACTATAGAAGCTTCCTAACATGTATGTACATATGTATGTGTATATGTGTGTATTCATACATGCATACATACGTACATACACACATATGAATGAAATATAGTTGGTGTCACCAATAACAATACCCCAACTAGATAGTTCTCACCACCAAGTGAAAACTTCAGTGCCAGGGTTACATCTAGATGCATTGTTGGTTAAAGGAGCCCCATGAAAACCCCCTAACATCTCAGGCTATTGGTTGCTCTCTATCAAATACCCCCCAAAGGGTTCAAGAAGCCATGTGGTGAAGGAGGAGAAAAGATTTTAAGTGCCAGACATGATGGATGACTGCAAGGAAACAGCGTCTTCCAGACACAAAACTGACACTGATAGAAATATGAACTCATGAAGACGATGGTAACATGCAGAAGTCCTGGAAAGGTTTATGTCAGATAGGGAGATAGGGTCCCAATGTTGAGAGAGGGTAATGGACGTGGGGATCCATCCCTAATGAAGAAGGCTATCTCCAACTGACACTGGTTTGCAAAAAAAAAAAAAAAAAAAAAAAATTAGTTTTCTCCAATAGCGTCTCATTGGGTATATTAACCAATATATTAACGCAGGCCTCCTGCCAAGCAAGAGATGGCTAACACAAAACAAATTCAATGGCAGTTTGGTATACTTTTTTCTCAGAGTGTTTTGGCCATTTTTGTCTTAATTATCTTTTGCTTATTTATTATAGTTTCCAATTTTTGTGGTTTGGTAGTGGGGATGTGTCTGTATGTTTCTTGTAACTTTTTTTTAATTCTGGTTTGTTTTTGTTATTGGTGGTGGTGTTTTGTTTTACTCTCTAAAGAGGGGAAGGCCACAGAGTTGAGAAGGTGGAGAAGTGGGGAGGGCCTAGAGGACCTAGAGGGGAATCCTGATTAGACTACAGTATGACATTTTTTTCAATAAAAATATTAATGAATGTACTATTTTCTCATTTTTCATATAACCTAGTGGGTCTCACATCTAGTTATATATCAAAATCATTTTTTTTTCACTTTTGAAGTCAAATTTCCAGGACCTATTCTAGAGTCAATGAATGTTTAAAGAGAATAGGAATCTTTAAAGATCTCTTCAGTACTATGCACATATAAGATTTGAAAACTAGCGTGAAGAACATCATGCCAGAAGTCTCCCCATCTAGGATTCAATTAGCTTCATACAGAATTCATTGTAAACTTAAAACCATTATAGTCATATTATTATAGAAACTGAGGAGGAAAAGTAAATTATTTATTTTGATATATTCAATGGATAAAATTGATTTGTCATTAATTTTTTCAACTTAATATCTAACACTATTACAATAGTTGAATTATTAAAATACAGATGCCTCAATATGCAAATGTAGTTTAAACTGCATTATTAAAGTATATTATAGAAAATAAGTTTTGGAAGTCACGATTACAAGACTGTGATTTCAGCCTAATAACCAGAAGCTATAAAAGGCTGAGCAACTTATCTACTTATTATTTTTCCAGAACTGGGGAAAATAATACCATATAAAGAGAAAAGAAAAATTTTATTTGAGTAAAGTCATTTGGAGCTGTTAAGTTCATATGTTAGACTTCACACTCTGTAGAATGAACTCATGATTAGGAAAGTACACAAATCTTACCCCATAAACAAACAAAACCATAGCCACAACAAAGGGTACTCGCTGCCATCGATGGTAAGCAGAACACATGCAGGACCCTTACCTAGAGTATCCACTTCTGTAACGGACTTGGTTTCTAGATGAAGGTCAATATCTTTTGGAATGGTTAGTGGCTTATTTTCAATATGACCATTGTATTTTCTGCAAAATTAGACAAGTGACACAAAACCAAATTATTTAGTTATCTAAGTGCTTACATCCTACTAAATGCAAAAGAGATTTTAAGTTTCATTCTAATGTTACCTAGATGAGGTCAGATACTCAAAAACAGTATTCCAAGGAGGCTACAAAATGCTCAAGTAAATTATGTTACTATGTAATTGGCCAGAAAAAAAATTATCTAAGCTAACAAGAGAAACAAACCCTGCTGGCTAGTGTAGTGTTTCACACCCATTTTTCCTACTCTCTTTTGAAGATTTAAAAACAACCTAATATCTCTTTCGTAGGCACAAGATTGAAGGAATGGAAGAGAAAATAAAATTCTTTGAAATGATGTACACACCTATACACACAAACACAGCTGTAATTGTAGGTAGGCCAGAGATGAATGAAATATTAAAATGAATGTTCGTAAGACATTCAGAAACATAAAAGGCAACCACTGGTGGTGACTACAAAGACTTACAGACAGAAAACCAGCAAAGATCTTTTAAGTTTACTTGTGTCACTCCTAAAGTTACATTGTAAGGACAATTAAATGAATATAGAAAGCAATAAGCTGAGTTTTAATAAGATTATTTTTATTATTTTAATAATATTATATTTACTTGAATAAATAAAAATGGGGGGATCTCGGTGATAAATTTCAGTAGGCAAACCCAACCATGACTACTGCTGTGAGTAGATGACAGCATCACCGCTGCATCTTTCTGTAATTACAACACCAGGAAATCCAGTAAGGGCTGGGCATTCAGCGCAGCTGAACACTGCCTGCCTGCCCTGGGTTTGATCCTAGGATGCCATAAACCAAGAGTGGTGATACATGGCTGTTACTGGGAACTGGAAGCAGGAGGATCGAAAAGTTTGAGGTCTTCTTCTGCTACCAGTCTGGGCTACATGAAACCCAGTCTAAAAAAGGAAAACAACAGATTACAAGGCATGCAAAAAGAATCCAAATATTTACAAAATGAATAATATACTGCATAATTAATTCCCACAACTGTTTGACATGGTAACAATGGCCATCAGCAGAGTTTCAGTGCTTAAAAACAAAAACAACTAAAAACTAACAATTACATTTCTGGTCCTTAAGTATATAAACTTGGGAAATACATTTCATACGTTTTAAATTAGTTTTATTGAGTTTTTGTCAGAATGTGTGTACCACATACATGCAGTCCTCTTGGAAAAAATGTCAATTAAATTATTGCGGTGGTTATCTCTATTAAGTTGCAATTGTACATAAAGTATTTTGGAAGCTAGAACATTGGTTGATATATTTTTGAAGAACTACTGAAATTTAAAAAGAGTAAGGTTCAGGACTAATAATTCAATGAATTTCAGTGTATATTATAATCAGTGAAGAAGAAAAAGCCTTAGTTGAAGCCCAGCTGAGGAATCGAAAGCTAACGTGGAGAGGACATCAATGCTGACTTTCTCAGAATTAACTACAGGTATGCAATTTTAAAGCCCGAAAAGCTCTTCGATATGACTATGTCCAATCAAAGTTCATTCAACAATGACTACTAACAATGAGGCATGTTATTAGTATATACTCAAAATAGAAAGCGCTGGGCTGAGGGTTTTAACCTAGCTAGCTCACTGCTAGAGCTTCTGCTTAGTACACCTAGAGGAAAAGCAATGAATGGACCCTCCAAAGTCATATTCTTCTGAATATGAGGACACTAAGTCGATAGTCCAATCTACCCAGAAACACAAGGTAAGGCAGTGGCATGATATCTAGCAATAGTAGTAGCAAAGATTCACAAATGACATCTTTGAAAGATTTGTAGACATCATTGCAACTCTTCTCTTAATCAACCCAAGTAAATATCTGTAAATAATGTTTTCATAATTTAAATAAGAAACAAGTTAGCTACTTTTTAGTAATACAACAATCTTTTTGCATTTACATACTGTTTCACTTAATGAGATTTACATGGGTTCTGATGTCAAATACATTAACTATTCAAGAATAAAGCTACTCTTTAAGTAAAATAATTATTTTGTGCTTATATTCTAATTTCTATTTTACTGGAATTTGCACGGGTTTGATCTGGAATTTATCAACTATTTACAACATAGTTAATAAGCATCCCTTTAATCAAAGCATAAACTGTATCTGCACAATGATGTTAAATGTTTCATGTTAGAAGCACATCAAGCTAACTCACCTGTCTTTTTTACTTCTTCCTTTCTGCTGCTTCCCTGCAAGGATTCTCAATTCTTCTTCTGAAGGATGTTGATACCACCTCAAACTAAGGGAGGGGAAAAAAGCCCTTTTAAACAAATCACTGAAACTTACTAGATTATTTATATATTCTACAAATATTTACTGAGTTTCCAATTTGTGAAGACACTGTAGGGAAATAACCAGGTGACAACTGCAATGCAGACACTGTTCTTAAGCCTTACAAAGCTTAGATGCATACCCAGGCAACACTTCAATGCACTTACTAGATGCCAGGCCCTGGCAGGCCGCATGGAGTCCTGACATAAACCAAAGTGACAAGAACTCTGCAGGAGACTGGACACATTAACTCTCCACTATCCCTCATTTAAATGAAGTGATAGTTATCTTTAAAAGAGCAGACTGAATGCTCCCTCAAATTTATAAGTCATCTTTCTATTTTTCCTTTCTACCACACAAAATATCCACACCATTTAATCTTCCCAAGCACCAACCGCCTCACTAAGACTTTCCTGTTTTACTGAGTGGTCTCACTATTTACCAGTCACTTAGATTTAATAATCATTATCTTACTCTTGGGGTAATCAAATGTTGCTATCAGTTTACCCAACGTTTTAAACTCTCTGCACTCTACTGCAAACCTGAGTGTAACTTAACAGTCTTCTGTGGTATGACTATCGCAAAACTCCCTCCCTGATCTGTGCTCCCCAGGACAGCCTTCCAATCCACCCAATCAGAGCCCACTTGGCTCTTTTTCCATAATGGATATCTCGTCAAAGTACATTAGCATGTGCAATCTTTCTCAAGGCTACTCAAGGCAGTGCAATGAGTCGGCTATGCCAGGACTCTCATCAAGGTTCCTTGCCACTACATTGTTACAAAGAATGGTAAACACAAACCTTATGCACTATTTTCTAAATCATAAAACTCTAGATTATAATATGACATGTCTAAATGGAAAGAAATATCAACAACTAACTTGCTCTTTTAAAAATCCTATAGAACTGACAATCTGAACAATGACTGATATTTGATATAGAAGAATTTGATACAAATTTTGAGATGTCATTGGGATTATGTTAATTTTTAAGTTTACATTTAGAAAGATACTGAAATATTTATGGCTAAAATAATACAATGTTTAAAATTTGCAATACAATATGTTGGGGTAAGGGTAGATGAAGCCAAGAATGGAAGAAACATGTCTGAGGACACAGGAATTCATGATATTCATCTGTCTACTGTTTGAAACTTCCTAAAAGACATGCCAAGGCCTTAACATGTACAGAACTTGTGACTTCCTGCTCCACAGTCCTGCATGATGAGCTCAGAGCTCACTTCTCAACTTTTCAATCATTTCCTACTTCAAAAAGACAGGCTACCTTGACTAAAACGACATTTTATTTCTCACAAATTCTTTCATCTTTTGGTGCTTTTGCACACACTCTTCTTTCTGGCTATAAACACCTATACTGCAGTGTATTTCCTGTTTCACTAGGCAGTCTTTCAATTCTATAATACAGAATGTATCATCTGTTCTTTGCTCATTCTGGACAACGCTTCAAAAGCTCAAAGTGACAGTTTGTTATAGAATCTAGTCGTAGGAAACTCCAAAAGATTAAAGGATTGGAATTTTCAATCACTAAACCTTCAGTTACAGGAAAGGAACCAGAGTTTGAGTTCAATTATTTAAATCAATGATATAAAATCTACTTCATAAAATTCTATCTATGGATGAAACTCCCTCAACTCTGTATGTCAAAGCTTGCTGTAATCTTCTGGTTGGTTATCACACGGATGGACCCAGAAGGGGAAAACTTCAAGGTGAGAAGTGAAAACTGGTCAGGTGGGATAGGGAGCCCAAAGCACCAGTTCCTGAAATGTCCCTGTATTGGCAGCAGAGGGATGGCCACAAAGAACAATGTATGTTTTGATAATATGGCATTGCTACGGATATTACGGATGTCCAGCAAAGCTAATGCTAGACATTCAAGGGGCTATGAAGCAAGCACACCAGAGGTCAGGGGAACCCTAAGGGTACAGTGATGTTATCCGTTACATGGCTATTTTGGTCAAAATGCAACTTTCACATGGGCTTCATATAAATGTGGTCTTGAGAAGAGAGGTCTTTGTCCACGTGTGTCTGTCTATGCCTGTCTGCATGTGTCTATGTCTTCCTGAGCATGGTTTTGTGTGTGCCTTGAGGCCTTTGCTGGAGTGAATAGCCTATGTCTTTCTTACCTGCTTGGGACTACAGACTTCTTAAACTTCCAGACCTCCCATGACCCACCTTCTTCCCTGGCATGGAACTTGGATCTCATACCTCAGCTCTCTGTCCAAGAAAACCAGGGACTTCTGCTTTCCTGCCTCCTACAAACCCCTGCCTTGATGTTCAACACAAAGGTGTAAAGTGGAGAACTAAAGCTACATTAATTCCTTCTAGTGAGCAGCTTTGGAACTGGATGTCTAAACTTTTAAGTGTATTACATATTTCCCCCAATTTTAACCCATCTCCTAGTTATAGGGTTACCTCTTTAGAGAAGAGTTGTTAAAGTGGCAGGAAAAGGTCCTTTAAGTCATAGATGTGAAATCTACGTCTCAGTGGAAACAAGCCATTGTTTCTTCCTTTGGGAGTTAATTCAGTTGAGCAAGCCAATTGGTTAAGGGTTAAAGGGTCACCCCCGTGAAAGGCAGTTTCACCTAATGCCGGGAGGAATATCTACTCCTCTAGTGAGATCACAGACCTCTCCTTGCCCACAATTCCCACCCTCTGGATACTTGCTCTCTTTCCCTTTCCTTCATTTCTTTTGAAAACATGTGGACCTGATGCTTTGAGTTTTCTCACTCTTTGTCTAAAGTTTTCCAGCCCCTGTTTTTTGCTGAGGCTTCCTGCTTCTGAATCAAGGCCTAACTTTAAAAGGCACTTTCTGTTCTCCAGGTGATTGCTGAAATTTATAGCTTGCCTGCCCTCAATAAAATTACCCTAAAGTTTCTTTTGAGTGTGCTCTTAAACTCTTTTATTAATGAGGTTAAGAACCCAAGAGGGGGTGGGGTCTGCTTGTGGACTCTAGTCCTCCCCAAATTTTCTGGTAATAATCTGATTGTGTATGTGAAGGACACAGAAACTACATGCCTTTCCCCAGATCTTATCATATGTGCATCTTTTACAGAATGATAAGTATAGAAGTTTCTTGAATGATATGAGTCACTCAGCAGCCAGCTGTCAGTTAAAAACAGAACAGTACTCTAACTTTTCTGAAGCTGACTTACTATTTTACTTTGTGTGTGTGTATGCTGCAAAGGTAGTATAGTTACTGGCATATAGTAAGTGCTTAAAAAGGATCACTGAATCAAAATAATTCAGTTTTCCTCTTAGTTTAATGGATACACACACACACACACACACACACACACCAATCAAGTCTCTAAATTACAATTAACAAATGAGGAACTTCCTGCTATTTCTAATCAAGCCCAGAACTTTAACTTACAGTTGATTCTCGTTATTCGCGGTAGTTATGGTCTATTAAGTCGCCGCGAAACACTGAACCATTGCTCCTAGGGGAAATACAGGGTTAGGTTCCTGCGAGCCTCTGGTCACAACAGCTTTCATCAACTGATCAACAAAATCTTGTTATACGTGTTTCTACTTTAAAAGGTTTTATTTAAGATTGTTGATTCATTAACATTGACTTCACAGCAAGTAGTACTGTCTCATGCCTGAATATAGCCTTTCTAATGTCTATAATCATCAATATGGCATTTTCCCGTGTTCTGCGAATCATTTCAACATAATCTTGAGCTACATTACAGCTTTTGTGAGCTTATGAACATTAGAGAAGGACCTCAGCCTTATGTTTGGAGGTCATTTTATTTTATTTTACTTGTGACAGGATTTCTCTATGTAGTTCTGGCTGACCAGGAAATCACTATGTAGATCAGGCTGGTCTCAAATTACTTCCTGAACACTTGGATTAAGGCTTGCACAGCTGGGCCTGGCCTAAAGGTCAGGTTTTTAAATAGCAAAACTATTCAAAAAAAGTCAAAGTGAAATAAAAGCAGCCTCGACAAGACAAACAGGATGAATACTATGAGAGTCAAAAGAAGCAGGAAAAATATCTTTGTTAGGCCCCAACTGGGAAGATATGTGTAGGCCCACACAAACTCTGCACCACCCTGTAGAAATCCATGACTCACTAGGAAGGCTCTATTCACATACTGACTCCAGTGTGTGTGGAATGTGGTGTATGCATGTGTATATGTTTACAAGCACACAGGAACTAGTGGGGCAGTGCACTGGGTATCCCCTCCATCACTTCTGCCCTACACCATTATCTCTCCTGAAACCTGGATGGAGCTTACAAATTGAGTGTGTTTGTATTCTGTCAGGCAGGCAGTAAGCCTACAGCTCCTGCTGTCTCTGCCCACCACCCTAACAAGGTGACAGGACATCACCTTGTTTGTTTTGTGGGTGTTTAGGATCCACACTCAGGTCTGCACGGCTGCATAGCAAGTGCTTCAATCACTGAGCCATCTCTCTAGCCCCAAAATATAAGTCTATTTTTCTAAAATAGAGTATATAGTATAGTTTTTACTAGATAATTAAAAATTAATTTTATTAGAATACTTTTATATCTCAACTCCAATGATACTAGAACCCTTTAGAAACATCTATTTCTAGTCTACCTCTCAGTCATTCACAGGCATTAATGAAGAGTCCATCATGTTAGAGGTATTTTGGCCTGGTTATATATTTGACTCAAAATTAAGTCCAATAAAGTCAAAAGCCCTGCATTTTTGATGCTTCTATTCTAGTCAGAGTAGAATTTAACCATTTTCTAATAAAAAAATAATTGCAGGTAGTGATAGCACATAAAAATAGTGCTTATATATATATATATAAAACCCAGCATCCTAATGGTTAGGAAATGGAGAGAAGGCATTTCAAGCAAGTATAGCATGTCCAAAAAGCATAGAAGCTTAAAGAAACATAACAATGCAGTAACAAAAAAGTCAACACGGCAGTATCATCAACAAAAAATCTAAGCGGTAAACTCAAGAGGTAGGTAAGAAAGGACCAGATTGTGCGAAGCCTTCTAGGTAATAGTACGGAGTATAGACTTTATGCTAAAATAACAGTCTCAAACTTGGGAGGGAGTCGTTCCATTTATGCTTTAAGATTTATTTTGTTGCTCTGTATATCAGTGGGAGGCCAGAAACAATAGCAGGAAGATGTATTCTGGACAGCAATTCACCAGGCAAAACTCAGATGGATGCTTGCCCAATTTCCCTTAATAATAATAGTCAGTACTTTGCAGTTTCATTCAATACCACATGGTTCCCACTTTCTATATTTTGTCTCAGAAAAATGACTGCATGTTTGCCTTCTTAACAGAGCTACAGGAATGTACTTAGAGGAAAACTGTTTACTATGTTGAGCAAAAAGCATAATGTAATTTGTACATATATTATGGCATAACTAATGGGGGAAATTAAATAAAAAGATTAGGAAGAAATAACACAAAATTTACATTATTATTACCTTTGGGTCATGGGCATTTAATTTACCTTTTTTTAAAAAAAACATTTTTATCAATTTGCCATCTTTGTTTTTCACATAGTAGGTATATGCTAAAGTGGAAAACAATAAGAGACAAAAATAAATTTAAAAAGGTTCTCACTAAGAACTGAACTTTTCACATTTAAATATATTAATTTCCATGCATTTGGTTGGCTACTCTGTGCTTTTTCTCACTTATGTTGAGTTTCTATTAGTAGCAACATTTCAGATAATAAAGTTAAGCTGTTGTTGTACTTAACTCAATTATTGAATCAAGTTTATAATGGTCATTCTCATATTAGCTACTTAAATAATTATCTGACCATTATAACAATTCAGCAACACTGAAAGCCAAAAAGCAGAAACTAAAGAATTATTGGTCTGAACTTTACTATAAAATTAAGTAGCAGTGTACGCAGGAGGAAATATAGGCGGGGTGATCAGACTAGGAGAATTCTGGGAAGAGGAAAGGCTCAGTCTGCAGATGCCAGCCAGACACCAAGGAAACAAGACATATAGGAAATGAGGTAATGCCACAACCACGTGGCAATACATAAACTAATAGAAATGGGTTAATTTAAGATGTAAGAGCTACCTAGGAATACGCCTGAGCCATTGGCCAATCAGCGCTTTATTAAACCAATTTAAGTGATAAATCTTTACAGGTCAGCATCCTGATATCATGAGACAGGTTTCTAATTGCACAAGCCACTCAATTGATGATTCTTTGTTAGAGCAGCCCAAACTGACAAAGGCAGTAACTAATCATAATTTCAGTTTTTATTCTAAATGTTCATAATTATATTAGGTGGAGTTAAGATAATTCTCTGCTATTTGTTAAAAGATTTTAAAGAATATCATGAACATTTTGGACCTGGAAGTTATTAAGGCAAAGAGAACAAGGACTCAAGCATTCCATAAAGGCAGTAGCTAAAGATTTAAATCTTTCCCTTGGTCTTAGGTCCCACCTACTGTGCATTTGAATAGTAGGTTTCTCTCACAAAAGGGAACTTCCAGATTGTTGACTCGGGCAACATGCAACCAACAACAGACAAAATTCCAACAATTGAACACTAAGGAATTATGACACCCTACTTACTCAATATGGAATGAGACAATATTTGAGTACATTTGACCAAATTATAATTTAATTTTAAGCTATTATTAATGTGTGAGAGGCATGAGAAAAAGAGCGGGAGAGAGTGCACAGATAGTACAAGATCATGCAAGCCCCGCACAAATGTGGGAGTCAGTTTTCTCCTACCATGAGTTCTGGTGATTGAACTCAGGTCTTTGTGTTTATGTGTCAAGTACTTTTACCCACTGGGCCATCTTACAACTACTGCCCCCCCTCCCCCCCAAAAAAAGTTTTGCTGAGGGACACAGGAAGGAAGGTAGCAAACCAAAGTGAGAGATTAGAAAAACCAAAGTGTAAAGAGAGATGCATGCATGAGGTTTAAGCTGTGCAACAAGGAAAATGAAAAGCAAGGTGGCCAAGAAACTATCATGAGTCAGCAGTACTCTGTGTTCATGCAAACCCACTATTCAAATGTATGAAGACAGTAACCTATCACTTACCTCTGTGCAAAGAGGAGCCAAGCAAACTTCAAAACAAAAAGTAACTTTTGTTATAATAGAAAGTAGAGAATTCTTTGGCTCAAGTGAGTGGTTATATAGACAGCTGTTCATTCTAACTTTACAAAAAATGCAACTTAGGATTGTTCTTCTGAAGGTAAGGGATTGGAAGACTGAAAGGACCAGGCTCTATAGAGTTGCTTTCTAAGGTCAGCAATACACTTTATAAGTTACTGGCCTAGGAGATGCTCCTTACTAAACTACTCAGTTTCTCATAGAGGAGAAATTCCTTTAACCGAGTCTGATAATCTTTAAAAAGTACAAATACAACTAACTTTTCATATAATAGTGGCTGAGTACACCTGCAACCGAACCAGATGGGTTTCAGGGTTCAGATTTTGCAATATTTACATACATATGGTATCCTAAGGTTGGAATATTTACATACATATGGTATCCTGAGGTTGGAATACAAATCTAATTGTGGAATTTATTTGTTTTAACATACATTCTGTCCAAAGGCAATTTTTAACAGTGTTTCCAATGTACATATACTTTCACTATTACTTGGAACATGATATGTCAAACTGACTACTTGTGGTGTTAAACACAGTTGTCTAAAACATTTCAGAATTTGGATAATTTTAGATTTGGGAATTTTCAATCCTGAATGGTCACTATGTATTCTATTAAATATTGGAAGGATGGAACATTAAACACATGGAAAAAATTTTATTTCAAATGACAAGAGGAATAGACTCTACTTCATAGTGCGATTCTGTAATCAATAATCAGTGCTGATGTGCTTTTTGATTTAGAATATAACAAGGCTAGATGCCAAAGAATAACAAAAAAAAACCACAAGTAAGTGAAAAGAAATCATATACTACCTGTAACTAACTACCTGTGTGTGCACATGTGAGTATATACTACATATGATGGAGGAAGGTTATTGGTTAAAAAATAAAGAAACTGCTTGGCCCTCATAGGTTAGAACATAGATGGGTGGAGTAAACAGAACAGAATGCTGGGAGGAAGAGGAAGTGAGCTCAGACTCAATAGCTCTCCTCTCTGGGGCAGATGCGATGAAGCTCAGACCCAGGATGGACGTAGGCTAGAATCTTCCCGGTAAGCGCACCTTGGGGTGCTACACACATTATTAGAAATGGGCTAGTCCAGGTGCGAGAGTTAGCCGAGAAGAGGCTAGATATAATGGGCCAAGCAGTGTTTAAAGAATACAGTTTGTGTGTTGTTATTTCGGGGCATAAGCTAGCCAGGCAACCAGGAGCTGGGGCGGCAGGAACACAGCCCGCAGCTCCCACTACAGAATGATGCCCAGACATGAGGCACTGAATCTACAGAAAGCCTGAGAAAGCTTGGGAAAGAATAAAGTAAAGCATGTTTTCTTGGTAGCAGCAATTTCTCGGGTCTGCTCTGGTTGCTAGAGGCAAGCAAACACTCTCATCTAAGAGAGGCTTCCTGACTCAGCTTTAGCTGCAAAACCCTGCGGCTCATTAAGAGGTCCTGCCACGAAACACTTAAATGGTATTGATAAAAGCTGGCTGCATGCTTGTTTGTTTTCAGCCGTAGCAGGAAAAAAGTTGTGCTGTTTTAAAATGCTGGCTTTCTGGTCCGTCCTGCCAGGGCAAACTCTGACTCTTTCAAGCAGGCGGTCCTGACTAAGGAGCTCTTTGAGTGTTGCTTAGTAACTGTTGCAGTTTGCTTGCTGGCAGGGATCTTGAAATGCCTAGAGTTGTAGCCATAAACGTGGCTACAGTTGGTACCTTAGTTACGAGGCTGGAAAGCTAAGGAATAGGCTGGATCCAGCCGTCAAAGCCACGGCTTTAGTCCTACTGAGATTGCTTGATAAATTAAAGACTCATATGGTTAGAAATACAGAGAGAGATACAATAAAGACAAAAACAAAGAAAACTTCTAAATGGTTTACAGTATGTTAAAAATATATGCAGGCTAAAAGTTAAAATTCTTAAAGTAAAAAAAAAAAGTAAGGAAGAAAGAAAGTTGTTGGGTGTGGTAGTACACACCTTTAATCCCAATGCCTGGGAGGCAGAGACAGAAGGATCTCTGAGAGTTCAAGGACAGCCTGATCTACAGAGTTATTCCAGAACAAAGATATACAGAAAACCTATCTTAAAAAGTAAAAATAAACAAAACAGAGTTAAAATAAAGCTGCACAAAGATGGAAAATACACAGAGAATCTTGATACTGTATGCTATTATGCTCTCTTTGAATTGTTTGAATGCTGAGGAAGGAGCAACAGATGCTAAAAGATATTTGTTTATAAATGCTGCTGAACTAATCCAAGATAGATATTTTCAAAATACCTTGACTTCAGAATTTGGATATAAGGATATGATACTTTGGAAAAGAGTTTCTTCTTTTGTTTTCACAGAGGATGAGACACTGTGGATTGCTTTTATCCCAATATGGTATGATGGACCACATCCTCCTGAAGGGTTGCTGTGAACACCTTCAAAAAATTACTTTGTTCAACTGCCGACTGAGAGGAACCTAGCACACAGGTTATACCATGAAAGACCTGATTAACAGCGCCCCCATTCAGCAGGAAGCAGTTTGGAGAGAAAAAGCTGCGCCCATGTTACCAAATATTGTTTATAAACGTTCTTTTACATTTAAAGGGGGATATGATATAGATATGGATAATTTACATTGGTATAAGTTTTGCTTTGTTGATATAAATTTAAGGTCAATTTTGTTATATGTGTATATATATATATGTATGTATTTCTGATCTTGATTAAGGTATTGTGATTGTGTAGTTCATATAAAATGTAATGTATATAGGTTCTTAATAGATAATCATTTATAATAGTCAAGCTTGTAGTTATGTTAGTTAGATTTTCTAGATGTACACAGAATATGGCATTTTAACTGTTTTAATAACTTAGGATTTTTCATGACAATGAGACACTCTGCTCCTGGCAGCACCAATCTACTTCAAGAAGAAAGAAGATGGGCATCGAAGAGGATCCTTATGAAGTTTGATAGCCATTTGGGCAAGAAACTGCTCTTGCCTGAACTGTTGCATAAACTGGACACAAAGAACCCGCAGAGAGAGGACTGCTGAACTTGCCTAAAAGTAAAATGATCTTTCGGGGTTCCTGATTCTTGAAAGAGTCTGCGAGACATTCTGCAGGACACAGCAGATAGTGACTGAACTGCCTTTGAAATTTCCTGCTTCGTAGAAATGTCTGCTGGAAACTATGGGCCTGTAGGCCGAAGATGGATGCCCCAACGGTACAGAGAAACTTTGGGTTACTGTCAAGGCAGCGAGATGTCTCTGTCATTTCTAGAGTTTGAAAGTTGCTTATTTCTTGTTTGCTTAGGTAATATTGTATCTTTCTGGAGTCTTTGATGGAGTTGAAGAATAGTTAGTTATAGTTTTCCTTTGTTATGGTAAAGATAAAGTAGATGTAAATATTGTAACTGTAATTCTTGCTTGATAACTGTTTTGTTATATGTAATTTTGCTGTTAAAGTTAAAGCCTTCCTTTTTTTTATTTAAACAGAAAAAGGGGAAATGATGGAGGAAGGTTATTGGTTAAAAAATAAAGAAACTGCTTGGCCCTCATAGGTTAGAACATAGGTGGGTGGAGTAAACAGAACAGAATGCTGGGAGGAAGAGGAAGTGAGCTCAGACTCAATAGCTCTCCTCTCTGGGGCAGATGCGATGAAGCTCAGACCCAGGATGGACGTAGGCTAGAATCTTCCCGGTAAGCACACCTTGGGGTGCTACACACATTATTAGAAATGGGCTAGTCCAGGTGCGAGAGTTAGCCGAGAAGAGGCTTGATATAATGGGCCAAGCAGTGTTTAAAGAATACAGTTTGTGTGTTGTTATTTCGGGGCATAAGCTAGCCAGGCAACCAGGAGCTGGGGCGGCAGGAACACAGCCTGCAGCTCCTACTACTACATATTCATGACATACTAAAAGACAAAGCACTGCAAGAAAAAAAGGCAAAGAAATAATCTGAAATTACTCAACTGCCAACAGAAACCACAGTTCTACTTGTGATTAGAGAAACATGTCACATTTTAAACACTGTTCACACATGACAGCTCCAGGACAAGATGAGAAGTATAAGAGAAGCCATCAATCAAGCAAATACAGGGGTTCACCCCTTATATTTGGTAGTATGTAACAAAATACCCTTAATGGGTACTCTTGAAACTACAGACACTATCAAACCCTATATATGCTATGTTTTCCTTATATATACTTATTGGTAAAGTTTAATTTATAAATTAGAGGCAGCAACAATGAATAACAAGCAGCAAAATCATACCAAATTACAGCAAAACTATATCAAGAAATTGTAATAAAAGTAGTTAATATTGCCTCTCATAACCTCACTGTACTATCCTAAGCCTTCTTGTGATGGGGTGCGGTAAATAACGCCTGAGTGATCAGATGAAGTGAGGGGTACATGGTATAGACAACCTAATATGCGATGTACAGATTCTTTGAATGCAGCACTCTGATACCACACAAGTAAGCCTCATCCCCTGACACGGGTCTTAAGTAACTAATAGGTAGGTAGCATGTAGTTGGTCAGCTAGGAACAGAGTGTAGTTTCATTGCGCTACTCAGAATGGTTTGCAATTTAAAAGATAAACTTTATTTTTGAAGCTTTTTCCATTCAGTATTTCAGACTGGGATGAACTGTAGTGGAAAGTAAAATCCCAGGTTTGGGGTGAAATTGTTATACTAGGCTGTGACTTGGGCTTCTACAGGAAGGTCTGGAGCTGTTTATTTCTCATTATATGAACCTGAGTAAATTACTTACAACTTGTTTTCCCACGTGTTAAAATGGAACTAATGCCATCTGTTCCAAAAATGAAATAGTTATCCAATAATCTTGTTTTTATTTCCGAGGTACAATGAAAACACTCCCCTGTGGCCTTTAGCTAGCCCTAGTCCAAAGGCCCCAGCTTATGAAAAGAATGAGTATTTCCAAGCCTCACACCTCAGGAGCTCCTTGATCCATAATCCACCCTCTTCTTATTTGCCAACCACCACAGCATTAACAGTGGTCACTAAGGTCTTAGAAGAACACAAAAGCCACAAGCAAGACAGCTAGGATCCCTAATTTTCACCACTTAAAAGAGAACTACATTTCGTAATCAACATCTTGTGAAGAGTTCACCTGAAGAACTGCCCAGTCACACTGATTCCCATTTGACCCCATTCATGTCTGGCAGAAGTGAAACAAACCTACACCAATTTCTATGCGCTGGGATAACATGTCCCACTGTGTCTCTTCTCCTACTTCACTCAGAATGTCCAAATGAGGCACTAGATCTTAAAAGATCTGTCAGGTGGTATCAATGGAATTAAGCCAGATTAAAGGCTTTATACTGTTTTTAAAAAAAAAAAACAAACAAAAAGTACTGTTAAAAATTATAGAAATGTTATTTAGTGAAAACTGGGAAAATAATGAACTTTTAATATTAAAAGTCTTATTAGTTTTAAAAACTGCTCATTTTGCTAGGTACAGCTGCTTATTGCTTGAAGGTACTGACTGACACCTTTGGAAAACTGTCTTCTATGAGGTCAGTCGCTTGACTCAAGTGCCACTTTAACCTCTGCACTTCAAAGGCACAGGGTCAAAGAGATACAGGCCATAAGTCAACACCAACACAAGTCCTAAGTTTTAAGAAAATTATAATTTATTTATGTTATCATGGAATAAATGAATAGCCTGATATACACAAAAATAAAAAAGAATCCACTCAAATTCTTTAGCATACTGTTGATTAGTGGTATTTATACATTTGTTCATTCACATAAATGATCTTGTTAAACAGTTCTATTAAATATAGTCATTCCCAAATCATCCTACAATAGTTTTCAATTGCTAAAATGGCTTCCAATGAAAATTATCATTTAAATGATCAATAGTACATAAGTCACTAAGAAGATTTTTAGTGTTTTCCAATTTTAATACAGCATTGTCTCATAGTGATGAAGGCTATAAAGCCAATGATCATATCCTCAGTTAGTTGACAGTGCTGAGAGCTGGCGTTTGTGACTCCAAAATGTTAGCATCAAATTCTACAAATGCAGATAACATTAAAACATAAAACAGTAAGGGTATGAAAGAAAAGAGAAGTAATCTTATTAAAATATGTCTATTAATAGAACTTCACTTAGCATTAAAAAACACCTTTATTATTACAAAATACAATCTGTTAACAAGAATAGATAATATGACACATTCTTGTAAAAGATCAAACTCTAAGTGATGGGATAGCTCAGTGAGAACCCTTCACATAAATAGTACCCTGGGTTCAATTCCCAGCGGCACAAAAAAAGAAAAAACTCTATAACACATTATTCCACTTAACAAGTTTATTTCATATAGTTTAAGGTTTGCATGTTTTATTCTAAGTCATTCACTTAGAACTAATGATCCATTGTGCAACTGTTATTTTATTTTTTCATAGTCTATGGAATACAAAGTAAGTAAACAAGATCATGGAAGGTATAGTAAATCTACATAACAAAATTTTAGGCATAGATACATGGGCTTCTCAATTTTATCAAAATATTTTATCACTATTTAAAATACATTAAATAGTTTATTAGTATACATTATCAGTATACATATACATATATAAGTGGGCAATATTAAAAAACTTTTAAGCCTGAATATTTTCCTATATTTGACTGTCACAAAAAGTATGAAACAGCAAATGTGAATAAAAAAACATAAATTAGATAAATTAAACTTAAATTTTTAAAGAGAATAGCCTTCTAAATTAAAGGCGTATTTGTCTTGCTTCCTAAAAGTATTAGTAAGAGAGCCACCCAGTGTGTTCAAATCTCAAAAGGTCTAAACAAAATAACACGGTCGGCATCTAGTCAGCTACTTAAGTAGTCATGGCACCAAATTCATCACTGACCTTTCGTTAGGGCACAGGAAGTACATATGGCTTATACAGATTTTCTGTAATACTATCATCTATTTTCTTTTCTTCTGATTTTATTATACAAATTCTAGCATGTCAACCTAGGTCTTTTATTGGAAGCAATGGAGATAAACAGTATTAAGTTTGCAGTACAACAGATATATTTAAAGAATACAACATAATTCCACTCTGTCCGTACTGAATTAAGGACATTAAAACAATAAAACAAAGAACATTAGTTCTTATACTAATTTTTTAAATTAAACCACCAAAAGTAGGAAGTTTTTCTAATTTCATTCAAACATTTAATTCACCATTTGGATTTCTAACTTTTCACCCTCTTGCTGACCAGCTTTTTTAACTAGAAAAGAAACTTCCTATTCTCAGTGGTCAGAGAATTGATGAAAGAAGAAAAAGGAAGACTGGAAATAGGAACTGAATTCTTATTGCTTGCACTGTTGCCTTTGTGCAATACATATAAACTACTATGTAAAGAGAAAGCAAGATTCTCTCACAAAATCCTTCATTGTAATTTTAGAAACAGATTTGAATTAGTACATGGAAGACGTTACTAGCCTGGTAAGCTGAATGGAGACCACAGGTACCAGGCGTTATCCAGGTGAAGTGGTATATGCTTACAATACTGGTAATTGGGAGGCAGAAAGAGAAAGACAGGGAGGTGAAGACACCTAAACTACATAATAAATTCGAGACTAGCCTGGGTTACATGAAGCCTCTCTCAAAACAAACAGAAAAGTGCCCATTACAAACAGCCTATCCCTTACTTACCTGCCATTACAGAGTAGCCAGCGAGCAAGAGAATAGTGAGGTATTATCTTCTGCATGACACTGGCCATCACCATGGTAACAACCAACTGTATACCTATCACACCCTGTGTGAAAAAGGAAACAAATTTAACAAATTAATTAATGTTTGGGGACCCTGCTGGAAAACTCTCTATACATTTTGAAAACTATATTTTAAAAAAACTGACTTTCACAATAAAATATCTCTTGCATGGACTGGAGAGATGGCTAGACGTTAAGAGCACTGGCTGCTGCTGCTCTTCCAAAGGTCATGAGTTCAATTCCCAGCAAACACTTGGTGGAGCACCTAAAATGAGATTTGGTGCCTTCTTCTGGTGAGTAGGCACACATGAAGACAAAACAATGTAGACATAGAAAAGTAAATAATTTTTTTTTTAAAATCTCTTCCTTTGGCATTTAGGCTTCCAAGACCACATACATAGTTTAAACTTAAAGCACAGTATGGGATGTCACTCCTATAGACCTCTTCAGACTCCCAAAGTATCACATGCATGCAAATCCAAGTGAAATAAACTAAACACTCAAAATTTATACCCAATAAAATACTCAACATAAATTAAGGATATCTGGTCAATTCTGGTGAAAATTCTGAGGTGCTTAGAAGGTATTTTGTGTGTGTGTTTTGTGAAATGTTCTGTAAATATGTTAGGCTCATTTGCTTTTTAATGTCTTGTTAGCTCCAGTATTTCTCTGCATAGTGTTCATTTGGATGACCCAAATGGTGAGAGTGAGGTAGTGAAATCTTCCACTCAGTGGGAGTCAGTCATGTTGTGAGGGTCAATATGTGATTTAAGCTATAGTAGGGTTTCTTTTACTAACTTGGGTGCCCTTGTGTTTGTTACATAAATGCTATGAATTTAAATGATGTCTTGGTGGATTTTTCCTAGAAGAGTATGTAGTGTCCTGCCCTATTATCTTCTGATTGGTTTTAGTTTGAAGTCTATTTTCTCAAATATTAAAATGGCTATACCAGTTTGCTTCTTAGATCTGTTTGCTTGGAATATCTTTTTCTGTTATTTTGCTCTGACATGATGTCTATCCATGATGTTAAGGTGTGTTTCTTGGATGCAGAAAGGTGAATTCTACTTTTGCTTTCATTCTATTAGTCTATGTCTTTTTACTTGGACATTGAGACCACTGAGGTTAAGAGATATCAATGAACACTGTTTGTTGATTCCTATTAATTTGTGTGTGTAGTGCCGTGTGTGTGTTTGTGTTCTCTTGATTTGCTGGTCTGGGATTACTATTTCTTGTGTTTTGTCGTGTGTAGCGCTTTTTTGTTGGACTTGATTCATAGACAAATTTAGTTTAGTGCTTAAATTTAGTTTTATCACGGAATGTCTAATTTTCTCCATTTATTGCAATTGAAAACAACCCAGGCTGTTGCCAAGACTATAGGTTGTCCTTGACAAACTGATGACAAGGCCCTATTACTGAAGATAACACCTACAAAACTCTAATGATTAAACATGGAGAAGTCAACCTTGTGCCTACAAAGAGCTTTTTCTACATGCTAGCATCTTTGGTAAAGGCGGAAATGAAAATACCAACACAGCTACAAATCCTTGGTCAGCAAAGCTGTCCTGCCTACAAAATATGCTAGTGGCAATAGGAGCACAAATCTGGGGAATAAACAACCAATATTTGATTTGACTTAAGGCCTACTCCATGAGATAGAACCCTTACCCAACACTGTTTGGGTGACCAAGAATCTGAGACTAGATTGCCCAGGAACCTAGGGAAAAATCAAACACACTGATCTAGGAAAAGAACACAGCATTAAAATGACTCCTAATAACATTCTCCTATCCTCACAAATCAGTGCCCTAGTTCAACCAACATCAGAGAAGCTTCTTTCTTAGACATCAAGAACAAATACAGAGACCCAGAGGTAGACATTATGCAAAGTGAGAGACCTTGGAATAACCAGCCTCAAGTCCTTTCCCTCAAGGCTCAGGAGATCTTGCAGAAGCTGTAAGCATAATAAGGAGTGCAAGAGCCGGAGGGGATGAAGGACACCAAGGAAACAGGTCTTCCACACCAAAAGGATCCAAGCACACATGTCAGAGACTGAGGCAGAATGCACTGAGCCTGCACAGGTCTGCACCAGATGAGGTCCTAGAGCTGAAAGGAGAAGTTGACACATGCCCTATCCTTTACCCAGAAATAATCTCCAAGTGACAACCACTTGCAAATAAAAATTTAAGTTTTTCTAGGGGATTCTCAGGAAGAAACAAACTACTCTTGCTGCATGCCCAGCAAGAGATGGCCAATACAAAGGAAACTCCTAGAGCATCTTTGAAGGTTCCTTGTCTCATAATGTTGTGTCAAGGCTTTATTTTTTAAATTATATATATATATTTCTTTTACCCTACATGTCTTTTGTGTATTTATTTACGGCTTCCAATTTATCAGGTTTTTATGTAATTTCTAAGTAACAAGTGAGTCTCTGTATCTATACCTGTTTCTTGTGACTTTTCCTTCTGTTTGTTTTTTCCTATTCCAATGTGTTAGCATTTTTTAATTTTATTAGTGCTTTTCTTATTTTATTTTACTTCATTTTACTTTATAATTGTCACTTAGAAGACTTTTTTTTCCCCAGTTAGAGATAGAAAAGGAGTAGATCCAGACCGAAGGAGAGGTGAGAAGGAACTGGGAGGAGTAGAAGGAAGGGAAACTGTAATTAGGATATATTATGTAAGAAAAAACATCCTATTTTCAAGAAAAGGAAAAACAATAAAATAAGGATATCAAATATGGTGAAAGTATTGATTTCTTCAACTTTCTCCAATTTACTTAATAATGGAAACATCATCAAACTTTAAAACTAGCAGGCTGCACAGGGTGGCAATACCTTTAACTCCACTACTCAGGAGACAGAGGCAAGAGGCTACATAGTGGGACCTATAGTGAGCATGGTGGTGAAGGCTAAAGGAAACAAGAAGAAACGTTGAGAGCCAGAAGTCAAGCTTGAATATCCCTATCGAGAGAGAGAGAGAGAGAGAGAGAGAGAGAGAGAGAGAGAGAGAGAGAGAGAGAGAAAGAGAGAGAAACAGACAAAAACAAAGCAGCTCTTTAGTTAAAAGACTGATCAAAGTGGACAGTTAAAGAGCAGTAGACATATGAAGTGTAATGGCAGAACTTTGATTTTCACTAATAGCTGTGTGACTTTGGCACATCATCTAAACCCTCTCCTCTGTATCTGTGTTTCCTTGTCTACAAACAGATAATGATTCAATCTAGTTCACTGAACTGTTTACAGAGCAAGAAGTCCGTATGACTATTATTTGTTGTAGTGATTAATACCATTAAAAAGCAGGATCTCAAAGGAGTTGGTGGTTCTTGAACAGGATTACTATTTCAACTCTATTACTAGACCTTTCAATGTCTTAAATTCCAGCAACTGGATTACAGATAGGGCATCTTTCATTCCCTTCACATCCAAGGCTACATTATTTTATTTCACATTCTCCACTCTTTCTCCTACAGCTCATAACAGAAGTTCTGCATCTTTTAACCCTGTATATAAGCACATAAAACTCCTAAACAGTATGCCAGAAGATTGGCTTACTCAAAATTATAAATTTAAAAAGCAAACCACTTTTAGTTAGTAAAGTGTTATAAACAAAGTGAGCCTCACTTGACCTGGCCTTGAAAATTGACAGTAGCCCAGAGTCTTCAAAGTCAGTGGTACGGGCTTTCACAGACACAGACAATGTAACAGTTCAGTCATCTGTCCAATAGTAAAACCATATTTTAGTTGCATTTAATAAAAGTCGCTACTATAAAAAGCTACTCCAGCAAGATTGATCTAGAAGGTGTATATGACAGAATGTGATAAACTAGGGGAAAGATAGTGCTCCTCTTCCTTCAAATCACAAACTAGTGAGATACTGCTAAAAGCTTGACTGCTAAAGATGTAGGCCATGTAAGTAAGACACAAATAATCCAACAAAAATCTGGGAAACAGTTTTAATGATCTAGATTTGAAAATAATGACGCTGTACCTTTGTATCCAGCATTCTAGGGATGATGTTGAAAAATTCAGAAACTGATCAAATATGGAGACAAAAGAGAACTAAGAACTTAACTTGAACTTAACTTGAGAAAAGCAAATGCTTTTTATTTATTTATATTTATTTATTTGTTTTGTTTTTCCAGACAGGGTTTCTCTGTAGCTTTGGGGCCTGTCCTAGAACTAGCTATAAGAAAGCTGGTATATTCTCAGTATTCTAGTCCATGTATGACTAAAAACTGATCAATGCAGAAGCATAACTCTAATCTGTTCAATTACTATGTCACTTTCCTCTTCTGAAATGAAGCTGAAAATAGGTTTCAAAACTCCATCTACCTGCTCTGCTAAACACACTCTTACACAACAGTAATCGTTCAGCTTTCTAAGAGAAGTCTTTCCTAGAATGTGTGTCACTGTTAGATGACTACAAACGTCATACTAAAAGAAAATCTAACTTTAACCCTAAAAGTTCATTTTAAATTTATGTGAAAAAAATTTGACCACAGATACTCTTTTTCATACACATACAGGAAGACCACCCAGAGTACATTATCAAATTATAAGTTTTGGAGAAATGTTTCATTGATTTGCTATTTTACTAGTACTAACTTAGACTTTAGCAATTTTAATATTCATCCCAGAATTGATCATTTTAAAGTCTCTTAAATGTCCTGAATATTTTTCCTTGTTTCTTTAACAAGGGATACTTAAATAAATATAACTCAGAAGTAAACAAATTTCACAACAAAAGACTCATAAACTGATACACTGAAGCTACAAAGACCATCACAGTTGAATCTCAGCATGCCACGACAGAGGGGCCTTAATGGTTTTATTAATGATTCAAAACAGTAGCGTGGCCAAACAGGTAGTTCCTATCTGGATCCACTGCCTCTAAGTTCAGACTCCCTTGACAACTAAAACTGGGAAAATTAATTTATGAAATAGTTCAGGGACCCAAGACTTGGGTAAAACCTACAGTACCTTGAGTTTACAGGTCTACTAACCTGAGGCCATGGACAGCAAGGAAAAGTTACATCTTTAGTATCTAGAAGAATGATCATTCAATTTTTGTCATTAATAGTTTCTGAGTAGGTTAAAAATCTTACCAATGAAAACTAATTCTCCAATAAGTAAAATATATAACAAATACCAACTGTTTCTTCTGCTTGTCAACAAAACTTCTATAGAGAAATACAAACATGCTGCAATTTTAAATTTCAAACTTTGAAAATTATGTCACCCTTGGTGGAGTTGACATTTTGTTATGTTTCATTAAACTAGCTCTCCTGCTGACAAACAAAATTGAAAGGAAAACATACATTGTTTACTATTAGAGGGTATATTTGCATATAAACTTGGGACTCAGATCACCCCAAATGGTTTCAATTATCATCTCCCTTACAAAAAAAGGGAAAGGCTATTACCCATCAACCTTCCCATTTTTTTTTCTTTTTTGTTTCTCAACTGTTTAAAGCACTTTAGTGACTGAGATCAAGACAGATTGAGGCATATTTCTTAAACATGTAAAAATAATTTTTTACTCCAAAAACAGGACTTGCCATTTCAACCTAGATTAATAAAAAACTTAAGGACTCACACTTTCAGCATTTAAACAAGCCTCTAGACAATTAGCAAAGGAAAGCAGAATTTAAATGACCAAAATCATACAACTACCTGCTTATAGACTTGGCACCTAATTTCAAATGTAATGATTTTTCTACTAAAGTCTACTAAATTCACTTAATTAATATGCATTAAAGAACAAGCTATTGTATGGTGCTTCAGAATACTAGAAGCAACTAGTGCATGTTTTTTACTTTAATGAGCAGTTGGCACATACCTCAGATGAGAGATGCATATTATATTCAAAAGTGATAAGCGGATAGGAAGTCTATGATAACACAACAAAAGGAAAGAGAAATTACGAACAAGCTATGAAAAGTTACCTTGGGAGGTCAAGTAGTATTCAAGAGGCAGTAATTTGGTCAATCAACACTGCTAACTGCCTTAAGAGAAAGATTAGAAGGCAAAACCAGATATTAAAAGGTAGACTATCGAATTTAAAATTTAACATTATGGCTATAATACCATGGAAAGTAGTATGATATGATGAGTAGTTCAGAAATATTCCCCTGGATACAAAGAACAAACGAGGAAAGCCCAGCAGCACTTAGGAGAACTGGCTCAAACCTGAGAAGTGCACCTAACGTTTAAGAAGTAGGGAAGCACCATTTTCATACTTTAGTGACAAGAACTATGTAAGTCTGTGACTATGCATGTATAGTGTAACAGAGATAAATTAATAACTTTGAACAATAATAAAGCACTATGAATCAAATTATATCATCATAGAAGTAAGTATAAATCTAAAAAGCAAAAATACACTGTCCTGCTAGTTATAACACATGCCTATAATCTCAGCAAGCTGAAGCAGGAAGATTACAAATTTGATGATAGACTTGGCTACAAAAAGGGGCTACAACTTTCCTAACCCCTTCCCATCTGCCTTTCCATCTTCTGTAATGAAATGTGTTCTCCTGCCTCATGACAGCATCAGAAACAAGGGAGCAGCTGACATGGACTGACACTTCTAACACTGTAAACCAAAATAAACCTTTCTTTTTTAAAACAATTTTGTCAGGTATTTTTTTCATGGCAACAAAGCATCTAACTTGGAAGATATATAACTTTTATTTCCTGTTTGATGAAAGTATCACTTTGGAAGTCTAAGTAATCAGAAATAAGGCAATGAACATGGCATATACAAAATTAGACACATTAATAAACTGCTTAATTAAAGAGAAACTCTAGGACAAAAGGGCAGTTGAACCCAAGAGGAATGAACAGAGAGAGACCACTCCAGACAAAAATCAAACTGAATATGACTGAGTGTAAAGGGCACAGCGGAGGAAGGCTCAACAGTTCGGCGAGCTGATTCCGTTTGTGTGGATGGTAGAATATAAGAAGTGGTCGATGGAAAGAATCCCAAGAAGCAGCTGACAAGCCTCAGGGAGGCATCCCAAAAAACACTTGGCTACAGCACAGCTTTTCAGAAAATACATGTTTACTGGTGTGGTAAGGATAATCAATCTGCTTGAAGCAGACTGACGGAAATCAGGTTTGGAAGAGTGCTATGACTTAATTTACAGGAAAATGTAAGCTGGTAAGCATTAAATTTACCAAGGACCCATTCAATTACTGTCTTAATGTATGAGTTACACAAGAAACCAAAAGCCCAGGATCCTTCGTGAATTTAGCACAGAACACAGCAAGTAACACTGAAGGACATTTCACTTAGGCAATGCTTAAGACTGATAAAAAAAAATGCATATACAGTAGATCTTTGTAGTGTGTAAAATATATTCAACCCCAAATAGTTCTGAATATGTTTTACTTGGCTACTTAAACTGTTGTTTCTTTAGACTTCCACTGATAACACAAATCTGTCTGCTCTTTAGATAAAAACTTATGAAACACTACTCCTTTTGACATGTAAATACAAGTGTGATATGGCTATTCTAGAGCCAGCAGGCCAAGGAGCCAAGCAATGTCTAAGTTCAATACTGAAAGGACATATTTCTTTCCTGGTATATTGATTTCATCCAAATGTTATGCCACCATACCACCACCTACAAACAAAAAATGATAAACTATAAGATAAACATCATTGCATAGCATTTCAGTAACCCTAAGGAATAATTAAGCCTACCAAATGTGGTTGGGAAAGCCTGGTTCAAGGAATGCTATCTAACCTAGTCTGACAAGGTTAAAAATGCGCTCCACTCAGAGGGCTGCACCAGTCAGGGCAACAAGCAGGCTTACAGCAGATCCACACCTACGCTTCTCCCTAAACCCTGCGCCCCCCCCCCGCCCCCAAGTCTCATCTCCACCTCTGCAGCAGAACACTTGCTAAGGTCTGCCTTTTCTCTCTGACCCTATCCCCAAGAGATCACAACATCCCCTCAAAGCTTCCTTCCTCCAACTCACCCCAGTATCGCAGCCTCCAACACTAGCAGACATTTCCTGGGAACACACGGGCTAAGCAGGCCAGAAAACAGGTAAGCCAGCTAAAGACTTTCATCCCTCCCTCCTCCCTGTCAAATCCAGTTTCCCAGTCTCACCCCCAACTCTGCAGCAGAACTCCTTGCTTCCTGTTCCCATGTCCTGTAGATCCATGTCCTGTGTATTCATTCCCCTTCTAAACTTCCTCCCCCAACTCATCACTCCATCTCATCCCCCAACTCGAGCAGGCTCAGACTATGCATGACAGAAAACCAGGTAGGCTACCTGTAGATTCTTCTCCCTCTGTTCCACAGATCCAATGTCCCAGCCTCAATCCCAGCTCTGTAATGGATCACCTGCTGCAGCCTTCCTTCCCCTCTACCCACATCTCCTATGGATCCCACAGATCTTCCTCTCCAACTTCCATCTCCCCACTTGTTGCTTTATCCCAGACCCCAACTCCAGCAAGTATTCCCTTCAAAGCCATCAAGAAAGCAGGAAGGCCATCTGTAGCTCTTCCCCTCCCCCTTATTTCCTCTAGACCCACCCCGCAGTCTCATTCCTAGAGCTATAGCAGAGCCTCTGTGGTGACCGCTGAACACCCACTTCCCCATTCCAAGAAGACAAAGTGAGCATATCTTTGTTGACCACTGTTCTCCTCAACCTCTAGCCTATGCCCACTCCCAAGTGTCAGCTCCTAGTACCCAGAAAAAACGTTTTACCTGGAACCCCCAGTGGCCACAACTATCAAGTCCATAGAAAATTTCCTACCAGGAAACACATAGGTATGACACTCCCTCAAAAATCCAGAGAAAAACAGAAACCAAGGAACAAAACACCCACCCAACAAAGCCAAATACAGAAATCAGCACCTATGCCTATAATCAACCCAATCCCAGATGCCTAGACACCAGTGTTAAAAATCACAATCAAAACAACACAGCCAGAGCAATACGTCCCTTCTAGAATCCAGCTATTCTACCACAGCAGGCCCTAAATATTCCAACATAGCTGAAGCACAATAAACCTTAAAACCACCTGTAAGAAGATTATAGAGGTCCAGAAGAAGTTAAGAAATCCTTTAAAGAAATCCAGGAAAAGACAACAGGAAAAGAAACAGTGTAAGAAAATGAATAAAACTCTCAATGACCTGAAGACTGAGAGAGAATCAATAAAGAAAACACACACTAAGGGAATTCTGGGAATGAAAAGTTTAGGAACTGAAACAGGAACTACAGAGGCAAGATTCATGAACAAAATACAAGTGCATCTTACACTCGGCAGAATAGCTATGATCAACGCAATAACACAAATGACAGCTTATACAGGCAAAGATGTGGAATGGGGAAACTTCACTCCTCCACTGCTGCTGGGAGTGCAAACCTGTACAGCCACCATGGAAATGAGAATGGTGGTTCCTGAGAAAGATGGAAATCCATCTACTTTAAGACCTAGCTATAGCACTTCTGGGCATATACCCAAAGGATGCTCCATCCTATGACAAGGACATTGCTCAACCATGCTCATTGCTGCTCTAGTCGTAACAGCCAGAGATTGGAAGCAACCTAAATATGTGATACATTTACACAATGGAGTTGTTAAAAAAAATTACATCAGACAATTTGCAGGCAAATGAATGGAACTAGAAATAAATCATTCTGAGTGAGGTAGCCCAGATCCAGAAAGGTAAATATGTTTGTTATGTATTCACTTATATGTGGATATTAACCATTAAATAAATGATAAGCAACCTACAATCTTTAGACCCAGAGAAGTTAAGTATGGAGGCAGGAACTAAAGGGGATGCGTGGATCTCCCTGAAAGGAGGAAATAGGAGTAGACTGGGGGCACTGCGAGATGCTAAAAGAGGACCAGGTAGGGATGGGGAAGGGAGATAAGGTTGAGGAAGAGAATGTGGGGAGAGACTGTTATGTGGAGGCCCCAAAATGTGAGCCTATTTCCACCCCATCTAAAGGTCAGAGAGTTGGAACTTCTGTTCCCTTCAAGGTTATAGTCTGTTTCCATCTCAAACAAAGGCCCTGCCTTGATTTAGGTCAGAGTTCTGCTTTCTCAAGGTTATTGTCAACAGGTGTGGCTAATATCTAGACCTTGATTTCAGGTATTAAAAAGTAGATCTGTTTCTACTTCAAACAAAAGTCTAAAGATCCAACTAAGTTCCTACTCCTTTAGGGAGATAACAACAGATTCCATCCTAGGAATGGTTTGCCTACAGAATGTTTTGATCTAGGGTATGAGTATTACTTGTCTTGTTCTAGAAACAGAATGTTTAACTAAGAATGTAGCCCACAACCTTCAACTGGTCCGTTCATTTCCTTGTATCATGCTAATACAGTTTTTTTTAAATCTTACTCCTACCTTTTAGGGTGGGGATATTTTAAGCAAATGGAAACTAAACGCAGGTGGTTTCAGTATTCACTGGCACTCCCTCCCATACCATCCTATGCTTCTGCTTGTTATTTTCACTCATATCCTCATTCTCTTTACTTATTTTTCTAATCCCCATGCCCCTACCCTGGTAAGCGGTATCCTTGTCCAAATTGGTCTCCAACACAGCTAGAATTAAGGGATGTTTGAGGTACATAGTGGAAATTTTGTAAAATACATGAAGGGGATCCTAATGAGGTTTCCTAATAATGGTGATAAAGTTCCTACTGGCCATCCCTTGTCACCAAGCAAGTCTACTGTGATGGCCAAATTTGAACAAAACTATTAACCACCCATTTTATGCCCTCTCCATGATCCCAAGTTCCCCCAAATTTCAGAAAAGAGTGGAACTCCACCATGGGTATGACTGATGAGGATAAGATTGATGATAGCCACTAACGACATGGCTAATGGCAGCTACTAAGTACACACCTCAACCACGCTTGATGTATTTTTAACTACTTTACTCTTCAATTCTGTACCTCCCCTCACTATAACCAATCAGGTTCAATGTCAGCTACCCCCAAACCCTCTGACAGGGCTGTGATCCACTTGTGGTTTTCCTTATATAAATCTCCAGGAGTAGTGACAATTCTCTCCTTTTCCGTGTTGGAAATAAAGAGATAACAAGTGTATACAGAAAAAAAAAAGAAGTTGGTCTCTGATTCTTGTGCCTACTCTTGGGTTTTTTTCCTTCTGTTGGGTTGCTTTGTCCCAACTCAATTGTCTTTGTTTTCTTTCTTTCTTTTTTTTTTTTTTTTGGTCTTGTTTGGTTCTTATCTCCTAGAAGCCTGTTCTTATCTAATGAGAAACAGAAAAGAAATTAATAGGGAGAGAAGGGGAGGTGGGGAGGGATTGGGAGGTGCAGAGGGAGAGGAAAATAAACAAGCTATATCATATGAAAAAAGACCGATTTTCAACAAGCAAAGAAATTAGTTCAAATAGGTCAAAACCTTTATAATAATCCTAAAAAAACACATTTTCTCCATTATACTTCCTTTCCCTCATAATTTAAAAGATCTTTTATTTCATGTTGTGCTGGGGATTGAACCTAGGGTCTTGTATAAACTAGGGAAATTCTCTACAAAAAAAAGTTACATCTTTTATATGTAACTTCCTGATTCATCTATTTTTTAATGCTTGTTTTAAACTTGGTGGGTTACACTGTAAATAAAACTAATACATCTTAAAAATAAATGATGTCAAGATTCTAGATACTTTGCTGGTACCATGTAGTTATTTTTGAAAATTCAGGCTTTTTTTTTTTTTGAAGTTTTCAAATTAGCTCCTACAAATCAGAATGGGCAGAGAATATAAACTATAAAAGGGTGGAACATCTACATGTTATAAGAATTTGAGTCAAAAACAAAAACACGGGTATTAAATGGATGAGTCAATACCAAGAGACTGTAAGTCTGACTAAATTAAGAAATAACAGAAGACATTTGTTCAATGTAAGCTGATAAAAAAAGAGAAAGAAAGACAGCAAGGTTAAAGATACAGTTTTACAAGAATAGACAGTAAGCTAAGTAAATACAATTTACAAACCATTCTAGCATATTGGTGGTGAAATTAATATTTACTTTGAAGGATATCTGTCCAGTTACAGTGGTTGAATAAATTGTGCAATACCTCATAGAAAGCAATACTACTGCCTTGGTTAGCGTTTCTATTGCTGCAACAAAACACCATGGTCAAAAAGCAAGTTGGGGAGAAAAGAGCTTACATGTCATCATTGCTGTTTGTCACTGAAGGAAGTCAGGACAGAAACAGGGCAGGATCTGAGCTGATGCAGAGCCCATGGCTTGCTTCCTCAACCCACCTTATAATAGAACCCAGGACCACCAGCCCACGGATGGTACCACTCACTATGGACTAGGCCCTCCCCCATTGATCACTAAATGAGAAAATGCCTTACAACTGGATCTCAAGGAGGCGTTTCCTCAGCTGAGGCTCCTTCCTCTGATGACTCTAGCCTATGTCAAGTTGACACCCCAAACCACCAATACATTAAAAGCGATAAAGAACCAAGTATCTCAGAAGATGTCACTGAAGACACTTCATCTCTAGCCATTATCGTACTTAAAAGTAACAACAAATGGCCCAGTGGAAGAAGACATCCTAAATCCTCCCACTTCCCTTAACTGTGAGAATGGTTTCTGACACATCAGAACATAAGTCTCTGTGTCTAAACTTAATGAAGCTATTTACAAAAACAAAAGATATTTGATTTTTAGAAACCATCTTGCTCAAAACAATTCCAACTCAGTCTTTAACATTCAGTTCCTCTGAAACCTTCTATAATTTTCCCTTTTCTAACTAAAACTAGTAAGTACACCTCCAAACTGCTGACCACTGATGAAGAGCTTCCCAACTAAAACTGTACTACCCTCATTTCTTCCACCCCACTGCAACCTCGGGAGCTTAGCCTGGTAGTTTTCATACCGCAAAATAAAGAAAGGGTGTGTGATGATCACCTCAATATAGAGCAATAGTTTTTCATTTACACACCATGTATATTACAACCATGTTAAGTGCTAAAACAAACTTAAATTAAGAAATTCAGTTATAATTTAAAGTGATAAATAGGAAAGCCAAGAAAATTTAAACATATATCCCAAAATTAACTATTGTGAATATTTTAACAAATTAAGTAACAAAACACATTGTACAAGTAGGTCTGGTACTAGCTACACAATAATTAGAAATGTTTTCCCTCCCAGACTTATTTCTTATCTCTAAAATAACGGGCAAATGATCTCTCAGATCTCAAGCAATTCTTACTGTTTATGACTGTAGCAATTTTAACTTAATACACATCTAGCACTTAGAAACGTTAAACGTTAGGTTTTCAGCTAGTGGTAATACATAATTATCTTTTCCTTAAAAGGACTGAATAAGCTACAATTTATAAGAAGCTTAAAAGGAAACCAAGAGTTGAGCTACAAGAGACTTATGACTTACGAAAGCCTATAGTTTTATTTTATTTTTGAAATCCATTGCAGAAACTTAATCAATTCTCTCTTTAAACGACTTGGACTTTTTTGTTTATTTAAGATTTTTCTCTAATCAGTGGGTATGAAGAGAAAGTAGTTGGCGATATCACATAGCACTGGGAAAAAAATGAAATAAATTTTCATATTTGAGGGTAGGCTGCACACATTTGTAATCTCGGCACTTGGGAGATATTTATCAGGACGGTGGGTTCACGGCCATCTTGGTCTACAGAGTTAAGTTCCAGGACGGCCTGAAGTCCACACTGGAGGGAGAGGCACAGAGAACATAAGAACTATGATGACCACAAACACTTCTAGAAAAATGATTAATAGATAAATTATAAAAATAAAATGCAAGCACCCAATAAAAACTAGCTGAAATTATACTAGAAAATAGTTTCAATCCTAAAAAAAAAAAAAGTCTTAAAATTAAGGTCATAATCTACAGTGTAGTGAAGTGTTTCAGGTTTTTTCTGTGTTTTTAATGATCAGAAAAACATGTTGACAATTACTTCCAAAATTTAGTTCCCAAGTCTTCTACATTTTTTGTCTTAAAGAACATAATATAAATTTTAACCACAATAAATTAAAAACTTAGCTGGACATGGTAGCATACAGATGTAATCCCAGTTCCTGGAGGGCTGTGGTGGAGGGATCAAGAGCTCGAGGCAGCAGGAAGGACAGAGTAAGTCCCATACTAGTTTAGTAATTAGCAAGAAATGGTGGCAAAAAGCATAAAGCAATTCCTTTAAGATAAGAAATTAGTTTTCTCTTTGAACAAGGCTAAACAACAGAAAGGAATAATTCTAGTGACAGAACACTTACACAGACATTCCCACAAGATTGAAGAATATGATGTATTTGTAATTAATCACTTATCATAAATATGGTTCAAGTCTTTGTAATGATAAAAATCTTTAAATATGACAAGCTAATGGAGTTTTGGCTTTGGTGGAAAAAAAAAATCTCCCAGTGTGACTTTCCTTCAAAAAAAAGAGCCAGGCGATGGTGGCGCACGCCTTTAATCCCAGCACTCGGGAGGCAGAGGCAGGCGGATCTCTGTGAGTTCGAGACCAGCCTGGTCTACAAGAGCTAGTTCCAGGACAGGCTCCAAAGCCACAGAGAAACCCTGTCTCGAAAAACCAAAAAAAGAAAGAAAGAAAGAAAGGAAGGAAGGAAGGAAGGAAGGAAGGAAGGAAGGAAGGAAGGAAGGAAGGAAGAAAGAAAGAAAGAAAGAAAGAAAGAAAGAAAGAAAGAAAGAAAGAAAGAAAGAAAGCAGAAAACAGAAGGTGACCTTGCTTTTCAAAAGTAGATCGTGGCATTAGAGCCAATAATCAAATAAAGATTACAAACACCAGTTGAGCGCGACACAGTGTGAAGGACAAGCAGATAATTCACATAACTGTGATTATTAAAGACTATTTATCACAGAGATAAAAATGTGAAGTTTGCTTTAAAAGGTAAACACAGAGTTGTATCTTAGTAGTCAAACCCTTCCTTTAGCATTTCAAACATAGTAAAACTAAAACCTTATGGTGCTAAGTATACACGGCAGGCATCAACTGTTGAAAACCTACAATGAAATATACATAAAACAGAATCTGCTAAAGGTTCCTCGTGACATGCTTGCTGGCTGCACTGGTAAGGGTTTCCTTTCCTTTCTTTCCTAGTGCCCATCCACATTAACCAACTCTTCATCATCCAAACCTCTGCACCCAAGAACTTGCTGCAAAGATACTATCACTGCCATTCAGCAGGTATTCGAACCTGTGACATGTACGGCAGAGTAACTATAAATATGAACCAACAGTTGTAAATTTATATAAAATATGACAGGTTTTTAAAATGTGATTTCTCTTGTAACTCAAATACAAAGTTGTTGAGCATAAACAAAAAGACAATATCTCATCAAAAGTCCTATTTTTCCTCTGAAAAAAGATGTCTGTGCTGATTAACGCATTAGTGGTGGTGAAGAAGTGACATGGAGAGATGGTCTTTGGGTTGGCTGACCATATGAAAGGGAAGATTAGAGATTTTACAGCTCCCATGGAAGTAAAGTTTCAGCTGTAAGCAAGAGTCATTACAAGCACATGGGAGGGTGATGGAGGAAGGTCATTGGTTAATTAATAAAGAAACTGCTTGGCCCTGGTAGGTTAGAACATAGGTGGGTAGAGTGAACAGAACAGAATGCTGGGAGGAAGAGGAAGTGAGGTAAGACGCCTCAGACAGATGCCATGCCGCTCTTCTCTAGGGCAGACGCAATGAAGCTTCAACCCAGGATGGATGTAGGCTAGAATCTTCCTGGTAAGCGCACCTCGTGGTGCTACACACATTAATAGAAATGGGCCAAGCAGTGTTTATATGAGGCAGCCGGGAGCTGGGTGGCAGGAACGCAGCCCCGCAGCTCCTACTACAGGAGGGGAGAGAGACAACTGCTGGAGACCAAGGGGAAAAGGCAGGGTGCCACAGGCTTGGAACTAGTGTGAAAAAGAAAGCCTACAGTAATGAAGGAATTCCAGTTCAGGGCTCCACATCTCCATCTCCTTCTAACTCATCACCCTTACTTCATGCCCATGCCCAGACTTAAATGATTAATACTCTGGTATAAAGGAATCTCTTCCCTGGATACATTTAAGGCAAAAGAGGCACTATGGAATCTACACTGTGACTCACTGTAGCAGTGAAAGAAGTTGAGCACTTGCCTTAGAAATGCCAACCATACTATGCCTAACAGTAATGACTAATTCCTGTAATACTATTTGTTATGTTATCAACTAGACTTGGGAAGATTTTCCAAAAGTAAGTATATAACAGCTATAAAAATTACTACTTTTTTTTTGTGGTTATAGAAGTTATAAAAGTAAATCTGCTGGCCTGGCCTGTCACCTGGGTACCCTGTCCCTTTAAGTGACAAGCTCTGTCCACTCCCAATCTCCCCACTCCAGCCAGGCAAACGGATCTCCCACCATTCTGTCTATCATTCTTCTAGAGAGGCAGCTTCTGCCTCTCTCCCTTCTCCCCTATCCCCTTCTTTCTTCTCCTTCTCCCCAACCCCAAAATAAACTTTATACCCAAGCACTCTCTGCATGGCCCATCTATCTGTATACCACCCGCCCATGGGACCAGCCCACTGCCACCCCTTGTGGGACCAGCCTGGGGTCATGTGCACCATGAATGATAACAATAGGGCCTGAATTTAGGGTCTTCCACATGCTGCACTAGGCAAGTACTCTGCCATTGAGTTATCTATCTCCAGCCTACGTGGAAATTGGGTAGAGTACATTGTCCAGGCTGGCCTTACACTCTATAGTACAGGCTAGCTTGAATCAGTGATCCTTTTGCCTCAATCACTAGAGTAGCTAGGATTTTAAGTTTGAACCAACAGGACTAACAAAAATAATCTGATTATTTCATATTATAATATTATTTGTATAAGAAAATGGTCTTTAATCTTTAACATTGGATTAAACTTGTGAAATCTAATTCTTTTATAAGCTAAAAATTATCAAATTAAACAATAATCAGCCTGGCTAAGTAGCACAGTGGAACAGGAAAACAGGCTTAGAAGTCAAATTCTGTCACTGCTATCTATTTCTTCGGACAAGTTCCTCTAATTTTGTTGTGCCTCAGTCTATAAAATGGAATTTAAAAGAACACAAAACCCCAGAACTTACATACTTCATAAGGATTTCCGTGAAGTTCACTTTTAGAATACCTGATAAATTCCAACTGCTAAATAAACTTAGCTATTACAGTTACTGATGAAAAGTAAAAGTCAATTTTGATCACCTGTAGTGCTTTGAAAGTCTTTGACTTTATGAACTCTTAGTTTTCTTCCTGCTGCTGTGATAGCCTGACAAAAGTAACTCGGGGAAGCCAGGGCTTATTGGCATGCAGTTCTAGCTGCAGTCTAGCTGTGCAGAGAAGGAAGGGGCAGGAAGTGAAGTCAAGATCACCCAGCAGGGAACCAACACACTCAGGCTAGCGATCACCTTGTTTTCTCCTTCCTGTGGAACACTTCACCTACAGAGAGGGGGGCCTTCATACCACAATTAAGGTTAATTTTCTTAGGAAAAACTGAAATTGCTCTCCCTTTTCCCCAAACCTTACACTTTATGCCAGAAAACCACAAATGATATCCCATCTACTTTAATAATAGAATTACTCTTTCAGTTTAATTTAAGTGTTATGAAGGTACAACTGAGATTATTGGCGCCTGAGGTATATTTTTCTCAGAACTTGAAGCAGAGTACTTTGTGGCAGTCACACTGTGGACCCAACAATAATAGCAAGGTTGCAGAATACAATCTAACATACAAAAATCAGGACCTCACACCAGCATAGACCAAGACCTTGCCTTTGAAACTATCTGTTTAGCTGAAGATACATCACAGTGGTAGAGCACCTTCATACTATTAAAGTCTTAGGCTTATTCTTCAGCATCGAACAAAACAACAACAGCATTTTTATATCAGTATTCCATAAAAAGTAAAAGATTTATGTGTCTAAGAAGATAAGCCAGACACACACCAATCCCAATTTGAGAGAAATTGGAAAGGAATCACCACAAACTGGACATCAACCTGGTCTCCATAAGAAGCATCAAGCCAGCAAGGACTATGGTGTGAGACCCTCCCTGCCCTAAAAACAGAAAGATAAAATATGAGCTAAACTAAAAGATAGATGACCAAAGCAGAGAGCAAAATAAACGGAAGACATTCCAGGTTCACGGCCAGGCAAGACTAAACATTGTCATGACATGAATCCTCTTCAGCATGATCCACACCAACTTATCACCAAGCAAAGTCATGGGAAGAAGGGCTGGAGAGATGGCTCTGTAGCTAAAAATATACAACGCTCTTGCAGAGAACCACAGTGTGGTTTCTAGTATTCACTGCAGACAGACCATAGGCCTGTAACTTTCTACGAAGGGATCTAATGCCAACAGTCTCCTTGGGCACCTGCACTCAAGCACACATATACAGAGACAAATAATTAAAAATAATAAATCTCCAAAATTATGGAAAATTATTCAATAAATTAAAAAACTAATTCCAAAATTTATAAAGACAAAAAAGAAAATACTGAAGAAAAAGTTAGAAGAATGACATTAATAGATTTCAAGTCTTATTATAACACTTTAGTACTCAAAAAAGTGCAGTCCTGACAAAAAGACAAATTAACACAATAGGATATGAAGGCCAGATATAGGCCTACAAAAATTTACTTGACTGAACTTTGACAGTGAAGAATATCAGAAAAACAAAAAAGAAAAGTCAGTCTTTTCGAAAAAATGATATTAGAACAACTATTTCACATTGAAAATGAAACTAGACATACACTTACTCTCTTACAAAAATTTATTTGAAACATCATAGGTGTAAAAGACAAAACTTAGAGTCCCTATAAGACAACACAGAAGACAACTTGTTGACCTTGGGTATAGCACAGATTTTCTAGACCTAACAATAAGGCCAAGTCCATTCATTAGAGAAAAAAAAGTAGTTGAGGGGGCTGGAGACATGGATCAGTGGTGAAGAGCAAGAACTGCGCCCCAGAGGGCCATGGTTTGATTCCCAACACCCATAGCGCAGATCCCAGTTGTTTGTGACCCCAGTCTGGAGAATCTTAGGCCCTCTTCTAACCTTCACAGTCATCAGGCATGCATGTGGTACACATGTATGCATGCAGACAACCCACCCAGAAACATAAATTTCAAAACCAAAACAACAAAAGTATTTAAAAATAATTTAGTCAATCTGAGTACGGTAGTCCACCCTGTTGGGTAAAAGTTTCCTCAGATACTGAAACATTACATTCTTTAGGGAAGAAACTTTCAAACACAAAGGTAAACAACTCAAAATAGCTTTAGAAAGCCCAGGAACTGACCAGATTCACTAGGCCTCCCCTGGGCAGAGTAGGCAATAAAGCTGAAGCGTCCCCCTCAGACAGAAGGAAGCCAGGCTTCAAAGAAGACTCAGACTAGCCAAACTGCAAAGACTTGAGCCCACAACAGCTGCCTGAAGAAACAGAAGCCTGCCACACTGCCTGGAAAAGGTTTAGACCAACTGATGCACCTGAAACAGACACTCCCCAACCTGCTGAACTGTCTGCAAGCTGTGAAGAGTGCTCCAAATTCCCAACTTTGTGGACTGTCATCTATGCTGCTGGGGGAGGGGTCTGGTGATACAACTGTCTTAAGAGTCATTTCTGCTCCTGTGAGCAAGCCCACACCATATTCCATAAGTAACCCCAAGAGAACTCACCAAGTTGGACTTTGGTGTTATCTCTATTTAGGTCTGTCATGGGCTCCCTATCTGGAATGAGAAGACTTGTGTTTCCCCAGGAAAAGTTTTGACACATAACACACTCCTGAAATTCACGTACCATGATGGCAGAGTGCTTGACTGGCAAGTACAAGCCCTGGGTCTGTCTTAGAATAAAGAAAAGAGAGGGATAGAAGAAACAGTAGGAAAGGAAAAAGAAAACTATCAAGACACAAAGACATGGGGAAATAACCTTAAATAGTTATTACAGAGCAGAAGACAGTCTGCAAGGGTTATGGTTCCAATTATACAACATTCTGGAAAGTTTTGATTACAGTGAAAAATATCATGGGTTGCCAGAGAAAGGGAAAGAAGAAGTATAAATTAGTAAAGCATTGAGACTTCCAGGGGAGTTAAAATAATCTTACATAATAATAATAGAGACAGAGAATGATCAATACATCCAAACCCACAAAAAGTATATTAAAAACGAGTCCTGGGCTGGTGACATGACTCAGTAGACAAAGGTGCTTGCCACTGCCATCAAACCTGATAAACTGAGTTCTATCCCCTGAATCCATGTGGTGGAAGAAAATCAGCTCCCACTAGATGCCCTTTGACTGTCATATGCACGCTAAGGTGGAAGTGCACACAAGCAAACATGTTTTTTAAAAAACGATTCCTAATACAGAAATAGACTCGGGGCGCCAGGCGGTGGTGGCGCACACCTTTAATCCCAGCACTTGGGAGGCAGAGGCAGGCGGATCTCTGTGAGTTCGAGACCAGCCTGGTCTACAAGAGCTAGTTCCAGGACAGGCTCCAAAACCACAGAGAAACCCTGTCTCGAAAAAAAAAAAAAAAAAGGAAATAGACTCGGGGTGATTATAACATATCAATTGTACGGAATATACGATTCTGAGATGGGCACAGTGACACATGCCTATAATCACAGCACAGTGGAAACTGAGACAGGAGGATCACAAGTTCAAAACCAGTGTGGGCTACACAGCCAGAACCTATCTCCAAAAGTAAAATGAGACAGGAGGATCAAAAGTTCAAAACCAGTGTGGACGCCGGGCGATGGGAGGCAGAGGCAGGCAGATCTCTGTGAGTTCGAGACCAGCCTGGTCTACAAGAGCTAGTTCCAGGACAGGCTCCAAAGCCACAGAGAAACCCTATCTCGAAAAACCAAAAAAAAAAAAAAAAACCAGTGTGGACTATACAGCCAGAACCTATCTCCAAAAGTAAAATGTTTTTTTGTTTTGTTTTGTTTTTTGAGAGAGGGTTTCTCTGTAGCTTTGGAGCCTACCCTGGAACTCACTCGGTAGACCAGGTTGGTTGTGAACTCACAGAAATCCTCCTGCCTCTGGCTCCCAACTGCTAGTATAAAAGGCGTGGGCTACCACCACCCGACAATAATTTTATTTTTTAAAAAAGGATAGGTCAGCTACACCATACGGCAACACCCATACCTGAAAGCAGCTGGACAGCAAAAATAAGACTTTACTTGTGGGTTTAAAAAAGAGACAAAAACATGCAATTAGCAGATAGGGAGGTGGAGGTCGATCTGGAGAAAAGCAAGGGAAAAGGGGTAAATATGATCAAATCTGCTGTATGAAATTCTTAATGAGTAAAAATATATTATTTTTAAGACAATGAGGAGATATACCACAATGCTGAAAGCTACAGATAATGGGAAGGACATGTAAAACAACTGAAACTTAGGCACACTAAGCTAATCTGAAGCTCCTTTTTTAAAAATACCTTTCAGGGCCAGAGAGGTTGGTGCGAGAGAATTGTCTGTATTCTGTCAATCATGTTTTAAGTAAACGCTGATTGGCCAGGCAGGAAATATAGGCGGGTCAACCAGACAGGAAGTAGAGGTGGGGCAATGAGAACAGGAGTATTCTGAGAAGGAAGCTCTTTTGCAGTCCAGCCCAGACCACCAAAGAAGCAACACGTGACCTGCCCCGCTGTGAATGGTACCGAGCCCTGTGGCTAGCATAGATTAGATAAGAACAATAGGCTAATAAGAGGCCTGAGCTAATGGGCCTATCAGTTTTATATCTAATGTAGACTCTGTGTGATTTTTTTTTGGGGGGGGGGGGCTTACTGGCTGTGGGAACTGGGTAGGATGGAAACCCCAAACAAGCCTGGCCTTCATGTTACAAGAGGTGGCTTAGTTGTTAAGGAGAGTGCTATTTTCTCAGGGGACCCTCATTCAATTCCCGGAAGCTGTGACTACTAACAACTACTTGTAACTCCAGTTCCAGGGAATCCGACCTCCTCTTACGGCCTCTGCAGGCACTGCATACACATACATGCAGGAAAAACACCAACATACATAAAAAATAATTAGTTAATTAAAAATTAATTGGGTTAAAAAACAAAAGCTTCAAGGGGCTGGAGGTGGCTCAGAAGTTAAGAGCACTTTGTTGCTCTTCAGAGGATGGAGATTGGTTCAGAACACTCACATATGGATTCAGATTCACTTCACAAGGACTTGAAAACTGTTGTTTTACTATAAATCCTGAGCAGATGGTAAAGTATGGTTTGTCCTCTCTAAAATTCATGGTAGAGTTTAGCTTCCATTGCATTAAGAGGGTAGAAGCTTAACAGAACTCATGTTTCAGAGTATTGTCATTGAGATGTGATTACAAATAGTTAAGGTCATCACAATAGAGTCCCTATATTAAATCAAGGAAAGAAGGAAACGAGAGAATGCATGCGTTCACAAACCACACACACACACACACACACACACACCCCTCTCGCCCATCTCTTGCCATATGATTACCTGAAACACCTCACTACTGCCAGCAAAGTCATCATCACTAGATGAGGTCCATCAACCTTGGCCCAAGACTGTGAACCAAAACATCCGTTTCTCAGAATTTACACAATATGTGGTGCCATACTATTAGCGATGGAGAAGAGAATAAAACAAGTGGTATATAAAGAGAGAAAAGTAGTTTACGTTTTAGGGTTCTTTCTACAAAGGTGCTCATGGGACAAGCTGAATTAACCAATTAGTAACTGGGGAAATAACAAGTCTCAATACAAGCATCCACTAGGTCTCTTGAAGGACAAAAAGAGCAAGGAAGAATCTCAGTAAAAGTAAGTCAGAAAACTTCAGAAGAAACTTAAATCTCTGGCACTGCATGTTTAATGCTAAAACCTCCTTAGAATCTGTCTTTCAAATTGCATGTCTGATTTTCATTCAAAAGCATAAGAACTTCTAATGAATACATCCCATTTTCCACTATGTATGACGTGAAGACTTCTTATTTAAGACTTAATTACAGAATTTATTTGAAATAAAATTCTGAGTTGGGAGTGATAGCTCATACAATAAGCCCAGCACTTGGGATACTGAAGTAGGATAGTAGGTCAGCCTAAGCTATTGAGTAAGAACATGTTTCAAAGAACAAACAAGCAAGCACAGACTCTGAAATTTCACTACACGATAGTGGGGTCCAAATATACATTTTTACTAAGAATCATTGGTTTGGGTTTTTTTTTGTTATTTGTTTGTTTTGAGGTTGAATCTCACCACATAGACCTGAGTAGCATGGAATTCACTGTATACTAGGCTGGCCTCAAACTCACAGGTGCCATGCTGGGATTAAAGGGCTGCACCACCATGCCTAGACATTCTTAAGTAAAAGTATCCTAACACTCTTTCCAGTTTCATGAGAAGCCACCTATTCTATGACTCCCCCATTTAGACTCAATTCATTGATCTGTGCTGTATGTATTTCTCTCCTAACGTGTAGCACAACACATTATCTTTGCCCATCAGTAGGTCCTCACCAACTGACTATAGCAAAGCTTTCCCTCCCTACAGCTAGCTAACAGCAGTTAATAACTATAAACTGCTACATGGAATAAACAAGCCAGGGAACATGCACAACTCAACATGCTAGCTCTACTTTACTGTTCTCTCACGAATCAGCATGAATACAATTTCCAACATGACAAAGAGTAGTATACCTTTAATAAATTTTCTATAGACTACTTTCACAAACTGAAAGCCAAATATAAAGACAAAGGTTCTAAGACCACCCACATCATGTATAAAAATATTTTTTTAAAAAAGAGAATGAGGTTAAAGAAAAAAAAATGGAGCTAAGAGCCAAGGAAAACAAATCTTAATCAGAAATAGCTATATATTATGAAACAAAGTAGTAAATCATTGAATGTAAGAATCAGAAGATGACTGAAAGACTAACTCTACTTTTGTAAAGAATCTAGAACTTATTATTTTTTTAAAATAATTTTTAAGCCGGGTGGTGGTGGCGCATGCCTTTAATCCCAGCACTCGGGAGGCAGAGGCAGGTGGATCTCTGTGAGTTCGAGGCCAGCCTGGTCTACAAGAGCTAGTTCCAGGACAGGAACCAAAAAGCTATGGAGAAACCCTGTCTCAAAAAATCCAAAAAAAAAAAAAAAATAATAATAATAATAACAATTTTTAAGTATTTTACTTGTATTTTATATACCTTGACGTTTTGCTTGCATGTATGTCTGTGTGAGGGTGTTGGATACCCTGGAACAGAAATTACAGTTGTGAGCTGCCATGTGTGCGCTAGGAATTGTACTCAGATCCTCTGGAAAGGCAGCCAGTGCTCTTAATCGCTGAGCCATCTCTCCAGCGAATCTAGAACTTCTTACAGAGCTGAGGAATCTTACCAAAATCACATAACTAATGGGAAGACTCTGGGTCTTCAGAGTTCATGGAAGGTGCTGACTGTATGGTTAGCAATTTAAAAAATAAAAACTGTTAATTCAACTAAGCTACATCCTAAATTCAGCCCATCCTCACTAAATTCAATTCTCAGGATTCCAAGCATTGACTGCAATTACATACACAAACATGATCAATTCTATAGCTGTGAACAACTAACTTCAGTCAAACAACTCAAAAACAAGGTCAATGTCACAGTGAAGACAATTAACTACCCAGCCTGACATTGTAAAAATCACCGTAAGATTAGCTGGAAATATACCTACTTCTTTGTAGCTGGCAGAGTAGTTTTACAGATCTCAGAATGCAGGGAACACATTCTGATCCAACTTCTCTGTGACTAGAATGTATTGAAAATTTTTATTGATATTCTATCGTGAACTTTCTAGATTAAGAAGTCAAAAACTCACTTTACATTTAAGAAAGTGAGACCAAGTTCATTAGACATCACCTCAAGTATATCATTGCCTGTTTCTACACTCTGCATTCTTCCTTCTGAAAAATTTGAAGTGGTGGGAAGGTTGGCTAGATTTTGATTCCTTCCAGTTCTAATGTTCCCTTTCTAATTTCATTATGCCAAATGAAAACAGAACTCTCTTAAGGAAGTTAAGTCATATTATGCAGAGGTACAAAACATTTTTTAAAAAAAAAATCTAAAAGAAATGTAAGTCACCTGGTAGAGTGCAACAGGAACCAGATGAGATTTTATTCTCAAGAAAGTTCGAAAGTCCTTCTAAAATCATCACACACAACAGCTAAAACTGGCAATACTTGACTCTGAAAAACAGACATGGCCAAACTGGGAGTGGTGGCACTTGCCTTTGATCCCAACACTCAGGAAGCAGTGGCAGAGATATCTCTGAATTAGAGGACAGTCTGTTGGACACAGAAGGTGACATGGCCAAATGAAGCAAGAATCAAACATGGAAGTGTCTGCGGATGAGGGTTTGAAATCTTTCGTGTCAGCTGTCTGTTCAACTTTCCCAGAACCCTGTGATCTTGGAAACATCGAGTCTGCTTTCAAAATCCTCTTATGTTCCAGAACCACTTGCCCTCCTCCCATTTTCCTAGAAAGCAAAACCTAGGCCTGTCAAAATTCCATTGTTCATTTCATAAGTTAACTTCCGAACTGTGTGATCAGTCAACACCCACTGCTTCTTAACTAAAGTTGATGAAAATTTCCTTCTATGTCCCTAAACTTTATCCTGCTTTCAGCCTAAAACAGCTCAGGAACTCTGAGGATGGCTGACCTCACAGTAAAACACCCTCTGCTTACTGCCTACCATACTCTTTTCCATCCTATCTTCCCACACCAGGCTCTCTATGAAATCTTTTTCACCTAACCTTTAAGACACTTGCAAATATTATGGCTGAAGCTATTCTCTCTGCTGCAATTGCTCTTTTCTCAAAACAATACCTTTACAAATTTTCTTTCCGATTAAATCTGTTAATACTCAACTTGGATATTTTCTTTTTAGAAATGACATTATTTCCAGTTCTCAAATAGTAGAGTTTTAAGAAAAGCCAATTTCATCTTACGTGCCTAGCGTTGCTTGTCTCCAAGAAAGATACAGTCAGTGTTCAAAAGGTACTTCTATATTCTTAAAATCTTGGTCACAAGTCCGCAGCGGGAAAGGTGACGAAGGTGACAGGGACAGGTGAAGAGCTGAGCAAGGTCATCTGGGGGCCACCTGTGCCACAGGCCACGAGCGATGGGGGCTACCTAGACAGGGCACTCCGACAGACCCGCCCCTCCCGCGACCCCACGGGTCCATGCCGTGGCCGCGCGCACTCCGGGCAGGTGGGGGTCCCGCCGGTTCACCCCAACGCTCCCGCAGGTTCCATTCAGCGCAGCGGCATCAACCGACTCTTTCACGGACTGACCTCCCCGCCCTTTCCTCCCGACGGCCGTCACTCTGGTCCTCACAGGAGGACTCACCATAACGCCGGGACAGGTCGTGAGACCGACACTCGAGAGCCGCCGGCAGCGTCCTGAATCTCCCCGTCCAGGGTCGGCAGAACGGACCTCTCCAAACCGCGAGGGAAAAGGTCTTCCGGCTCTGCCGGAAGTCCTGCCCGCGCGGGACAGGAAGTTCCTCCCTCTCCTGACCGCCAGCGACCCCACGCCACGCAGGGAGGAGGCGACGCAAGGCGTCCTCTAAAGCGACTTCCGCGGGGGCCAGGCTGGGGCGGGGGGCGGGGCTGACCTTGAGAGTGCAAGGGCGCAGGCGCGCAGGTAGGTGGGGGGGGGCGGAGTGCCGCGCCCGCTGGGTTCCTAGGTAGGCTGGGCGCTCTGCCCCGAGCTGGGGGATCCCTCTGGGTGGGAGCTGACCTCGCACCACCCTCTCGGTTGGGCGAGGATAAAGCGTGACCCGTGGCTGTTAATTCTTAGGTAGCTCAGAAATCGTCTAGCTCAGCCAGCGTCCTTTCTGTCTAGGTTTTTCTTACGCGGTACCTTGGAGTCTTGGTTAAAAACCCAGGTCCTGCTGACCTCTCTTAGTGCAGTGGAATTTGACCCTTATTAAGTTCTTTGCTGTCCACAGAAGCCAACTGAAGCCAGTGGTTATCTACCAAGAGCAGAGCCAAGAAGAAAATTCAATGTCCTACCTACTTAATTCCAATATAAACAGGAAAGATAACACGGAAAAGAGTGAAATTCTCAAACATTCATGGAGGGGGTGTCCCAAAACATATTTGGGGGTGGTGGTGGGGGGCAAAACAATATGTACTGGCAAACTCTATTGTGTTGAGAATTAGCCTTGGAGGCAAGTTTGAAATAACTACACAGAGCATCTTTGATTCAGAAATTCATCCGGCGTTTGAGAAGCCTTATCGAAACTTTTCCTACCTTAACCCTTATCCACAAGATATCACCATAATGTGGTTTTCATCCTGACAGAGTACCTAGAAGTAATGTTGTTCAACCTATAAATGGCCCAACCTATAAATGATTCCCAAGGGCCTAGGAATCAGTTCTGAGCCACCTAAAGAAGTTAGATGGGGCTGTTTGAAAAGGGTACAGGAGACAAAGTTTATACCTTGTTAGTTTTCAGTTGGGTCAAGGTTGGGGTGATAGAGAAAGGATAAGAAATGTCACAAGCTGCTTCAACTCCAGTGGCCTTGGGGAGTAGTTTGTGAAATAGATTTCTGTTGATGATCAATCCAGAACCTCCCCCCAAGGATTCTGTTTCTGCTCTCCAGAGATAAGGTTGTAAATACGCCCGGGGCCAACTCCAGATTGTTGAGTGTGGCAAAGAGGGATTGGGCTGTCTGCTGGGGTATTTGGGGGAAGCAGTTGAGGAAGAAAAGGTGGAAGAGAGTGGCCCTCAGCCTGTCATTGACATCACATTCTCTGAAGTCTTACTCTTTCATTTATGACACTGTGGGTCTTGTAGCTGTCCTAAACCTGGAAGCCTCATGGAGGTTCACAAAACATCTCCTCCTATATGATGGGAATTATTAACAAGGTAGAATCCATTCCTGCCAGAAAACAAGAAAAGAAATCATCCAGTTTTTGCTATCATCACTTTGAATAGACTGTTATAGCCTATACTCTTTCTTTTCTGCATGGCACATTGATTGCCAATCCTTGGTTAAAATCCTTTAATGTCACATGATTATCTCTGTTACAAAATTACAAAATTATTAAACAAGTAATATTTTAAAGATTAGTTTGTGTATGTTTACATTATAGCTACATAAAGTCTTTTTATCCTATAAAACAGTATTTTCTATCTATCACCTATCTATTTTTGTTCTTAAAAAATGAATTTACCACTTTCCATTTCTTAAATCAGTAGAGATCTTTGATAAAGATTCAGATACAGGGAATTATGAAAGGGAAAGGGGAGATGTTATGATAACAATTTAAAGATCTTTTTGGCAAAGAAGTCATGGGTACAATCTCATAAAAGTCTTGGCTGTTACTACTTGGGATTTGTGAAAACTTAAAAATGTCTTCTTTGAGAATTGATATCAAATATATGTAAATATCAACAGAAAGCTACTTCTCGGTGCCCACTCTGATCTGAAACTCTTCCAATTATTAAAATCTATCATTTTTTCAAAGTCCAATCCCTGTCTTTTACAAAATGTATAGATTTGTTTCACCTCTTTAAAAAGTTCTATTGTTTCCTCATTACTAAATGTGATTATGTGCTTTATTCTGTGATTTATATTCCTTTGTGAGTTGTGGCTATGTGGTCCTTGTTTTTTGGGCTTTTGGTTCTGTAGTAAAATTGTACTTAAAATTCTTTATAGGCAATAGTAGGCACAATTGTGTTCCAGTAACAGTAAAATATTGGTCATATTCTGTCATGTACAGTTAATGGAAGATTATGTAATTGTTCTAAAAAGCCACTAGTCTCAATAGTGGAAAATGTCTGTCTTTAAGCTAGAGGAGGGTTCATGAGTGTGGAACCTCTGCGATCTGTTTAGTGCCTTTGTCAGAGACAAAAGAGCTGTTTCCCTTTTAGTCAGCACCATGTGAGAATAGAGCAGGAAGTCATTTACTCCATGAAGAGGGCCCCTTTCAAATCCACCTTTGATCACTATGAGAACCGATTTTGGGATTTAAATCACCCAATTTATTATAGTTTTGTTACAACATCCAAAGTAAAGAACGCAAAAATTTTGTTCAGTATAATTGCTTTGACCTGAAAAAAGATCCTACACTCAAAGAAAAAGATAATTCAGAATGCATTCATTAATTCTCAGCATGGATTTTGTAAACCTTCCTATACTAAGGAAATTTTTGAAAAAAGTATGTAAGGAAAAAGTTCTGAGGGGTGGTGGTGGCTTATGCCTTTAATCCCAGCACTTGAGAGGCAGAAGCAGGAGGATCTCAGTGAGTTTGAGGCCAGCCTTGTCTACAAGAGCTAGTTCCAGGACAGACACCAAAGCTACACTGAGAAACCCTGTCTCGAAAAACCAAAAAGAGAAAAGAAAAAAACCTATATTACTCTTACCTTCCTAATTTGAGAGAAAAGTTCTTCAGAAGTTAAACCAGCAGTTGGAGAGTAGACTGGAAAATCAGGGGTCCAAGGCCAGCCTGGGCTGCATGAAACGGTCTCAAAATTAAAGATGTACTGCAGTCCCTCAGTAATTCAGTAGCATTCCTGTGAATCTTTATGTCCGTGTTGCTTTCCCTAGTTGTTTTTAGAACTTAAGAAGTGGAATGATTAATTACAATTTGTAAAAGTTGTATAGTGCATATTTTCATGGGATCTGGGGTGGGCGGGGCAAAGCCATCCTTCCTCAAGAGCTGCCCACCGTGTTCTTTGAGTTGTGGTCTCTCTCTTTGGTCAGGAACTTGCTAGCTTGATTAGGCTGGCTGGTCCGCAACCAATAGCAACTTTGCCTTGAGTTTTTGGGTTGTTTGTGTATGTGTGTATGGTTTTGTTGTTTTGTTTGGGGGGGGGTTGTTTTTGACTTAAGTATAGGTCCTAGGATCAAACTCTTCCTTCACACCTAAATAGCAAGCATTTTACTGTCAATGACGGAAAAGATTTTTGGGGGGCTGGCTCAACCTAAGACAAAAAATGTGTTTTGACCTGGATGCTTTCCCATGACGGGTAAGGGGTATTGCCTGACATCCAATGCCACCCAAGACAGGCCTAGTCATAATTTTATATTAAAGGGGGACCTGTAGGGCCGGGGTCTGCCCTTGTTCCTGGGGTGCATTTTCGGAGACAGTTTCTGGTCAGGTAACTAAGCATCCTGTTTGTTCCTGTGCTCTTCCTGCCCCACCTGGTGATTAGCTGTAGGGCATTAACTCCTTTGTTGGTGTGGCAATTTTCCACCTGCCTGGGCGGAGGTCCTTGTGTAGCAGTTAGGTACTTAAGGACTTCCCCAAGTCTAAATAAACTGGCATTCGGCTGATCTCCTTTCGAATGACCCTGGTCTCTTTGTGTGTTCTTTCAATCTCCAGGCCCTTGCCTGACTCGCTGACAAGCAAACTGTACCAAGGATGTAACACAAAATCAAGTGTTACACTGTTACATACTGAAGAAATGGGGGAGCAGACAGATGTGTTTCCTATGATCAGAAATTAACCTTTTAGTAGAAATGGCCTGTAACTTGGGCAGCACAATAGAACTGACCCTGTGATGGGGGTTGGGAAGGTAGGAGGGTGGTGTGAGCCAGCCTGTAGGGCATGAGAATGGGAGAGCTCAACTGGGTCACCCCCTTGTAGACCAGGTGGTGAAAAAGAAGAGGAAAAGATGCCCTCCTCACTTCTCACCCCTCACAGGTAGGAGAGCTAAAAAGCTGGTTCTAGCCCTCACCAACTATAGCATTCAGGAAAGTGGTCCCTGCCCCTCCCAGGCAACACAGTAGAGCTGACCCTGCTGGTGTGGGTCTTGGTGAGCTGCCCCCAAGGGTGAAAGCAAGAGAACCGGCCCTGTCCCTTGCTGCCTGTTGCACTGGGTGAGCTAGCTGGAAAGCAAAATGTGGTGGGAGGCTGAGGAAGAGCTGGCTGACTGGCCAACCCAGCTACCCCCCAGGCCCAGAACCAGGGCTGTGAGTTGGCCCATCCCACATTCACCTCATCTATGAACTGCAGGAGCTCGTGAAGGGACTGGTCCTGCAGGTCCAAAGCTGTAAGATCTCCATGACCTAGGACGACAACAACAGGTTATCTAGGAGGAGTCCCAGTAGTGTGGCAGAAGCCAGAGGCCTCAGATCAGACCAATGACTCATTTCAATGAACACTTGCAAGTAAAAGTGTGTGGACTAAAGGGTGTACTGTGTGACTCACTGTGGCACACTACAGCTTCCATGGTAAGATTGTTTTTCTCTTAAATGTCAATTTATTTTCATTTCCAGGGGAGGTTGAAAGGCCATAGGGTAGAAATAAAGGGACAAGGAGATGAATGGGGTCAGGATGTGTGATATGAAATCCATAAAGAATAAAAAATTAATAGGAAAAATAGTCTGAAAATGAATAAACAAAGAAAATATAAGAAGTAAGTACTACTCTGAAAATTAAAATTGATCACTATTTTAGATTTCTTGGTTAAGGGACACTAAAAGTGTATTATTTAAGCCATCTAAATGACAAGAGAACCCAGTTTTGCAAAAACTTGGCAAACTTATTAACAGAATGGATAACAGTATGAAACCTGAAATCATAATCTAGCTTGAAATACTTCAGATAGATAGACAGCAGAACACAAAGTTAATAAACCATATATATACATACATATATATATATGTAAGTATATATATATATATATATATATATGATTTCATATATCTAGAAAAGCAAGAATTTTAAATTGACAATATCCCTGGAACATTTATACATTTCTAATAGGAGTTGACACTGGTACAAATCAGAAAACAATTTGGCATTCCTGATAAAGTTAAAGACAAGCAGTAACTGTGGCCCAGGAAAAATTACCATAGAAGGAAAAGAACATTCTCAATGGTATCATATAAACCAGAAAAAATTGGGAATAATCCTACTGAAATTTGATAGGAAAGTAGATAAATATGTTGAGAATATTTATATAGTAGAATATAGCAATATAAAAATTAATTTTACATGCATGAACATGAATGAGCCTTATTAGTAAAATTACTCAAACAAAAAAAAAGAATTAACAAAGTATTAATGTAAGTATTCTACTTACGTTTAACAGGAACAAAAACAAATCAAAGTAAAAAACTTGATAATCAATTTGGGTTTACTTTTTCCTTTGTCTTCATGTGTATAGTGTATGTGTTATAGTCTCACCCAGAGGAGGACAGTGGGCATCGTCCTCCATCTTTGACACAAGTTCCTCCCTGAACCCAAAGCTGTTAGATGGACTAGGATAGCTGGACATTGAGTTGCCAGGATTTGCCTGTTTTCCATCACCAACCCCCAGTGGTGAGGTCACAGGTACATGGTGAGGTTGCAGGTACAAGCTGCCCAACTTGGCTGTTTATGTGGATACTGGTCCTCTTGTTTGCACAACCATCACTCTTACCCACTGACTTTTCTCTCCTGCTTCTGGTTATTCTTAACATAACACTCTCTCTCCTAAAATTAGATAGACTATACAGCTGTTCACTGAATTATTCTTCTGTGTAATCTTACATATATTTACAAATATTCATTTGGAACTAGTCAATGAAATTATACAATTCTAGATCATAGTCAGTGACAATATAATGCAAAATATCTGTATATATAATAAATGTTAATTTGATCTAAATGGAACCTTTATCATCTATGTAGATATTATAAATAACATGTCCCTGGCATTGTATTACACTTTTTAAAGAAACTACATCATCTTTATGAAAAGATCTCTAAGTGTTTAGTATACACATTTTACGTGTGAAGAATCCAAGTCCAAAGAATATAATTTTATCAAAATTAAAACATGTAGTAGAGCAGTGTTTAAATTCAAGCATTGTGATACCAGACTATATGTTCTCAACCATAATAGCAGAAAGTATAGTACACTTTCTTAGCTCTTTGTGCATGCCATAGCTATCACTGACATCTGATAAAGTCTAGAGATCCCCCTTTAGAATAATACTTTTCAGTACTAAAATAAAATACATCAGATTATAATCAATTGTGTGTGATAGAGCAATAAATATGTTAAGTGTATGCATGTACTTTTAAGTTAATTTTATTAATCAATGGAAGATCTACTTGTAAAATTTTGGAGTAAAAACTATCAGTTGTATCTTAAGACTCATAACTATGATAATGTGATAGGAAAATATAACTTTTAATGGGCAAAAAAGTGACCAGTACAGTAGTAATACTGATCTCTTGTCTGTATTCACTATTGGAAGAAATTTGATTTTACTTAGAAGTTAGCAGAGCATTTCGTTAGCATGTATAGAATCCTGTGTGATCCCCAGCATGAATAAAAACATTAGCAGACATGATTGCAAATGTGTGTCAGCAAGAGAGTTTTTGGTGAGCATGTTTGAGACCCTGTGTTTGATGCTCAGCATAAAGAAATGGCAGATATGGTGTGGGTCAGTGGAAGTGTAGGGAAAAGGGACCAAAGAAACCCACTCCGGTTCTAAAACCAGTGCTAGTGAAAGAAACACACCCTGGATCTGAGACCTGAGCCTGTTAAAAACACTTTTATCCCTGAACCCAGCATCAAAGAAACATATCCTAACTCAGAAACCATTGTCAAAGAACTTTGTCCCTAGAATCAGAGCCAGAAAGAAATATTCCCTGGCCCTAAAATTAGAGCAAAAAGACTAAATAATACCAGCAAAAGAAACACAGTTAGGATCTGAAATCAGAGCTATCTCTGCCCATGACCAACTGGCCAAAGAAACCAACCAACCCCTGAGCAAAAAAACCAACCAATACCTGAGCAGAAAAACCAACCAATAATTGATCAGGAAAACCAACCAATCTCTGAGCAGGAAACCAACCAATCCCTGAGCAGGAAACCAATCAATCCCTGAGCATCCTGACTCTAACCCAGAGCCAGTGAAAGAACACACCCAGGTTCTGAAACCTGAACCAGTAAAATAAACACTTTATGTCTGAACTCAAAACCAAAGAAACACCCTGATCTAAAATCAGTGCCCCAAACCCCCACACTTTATTCCTAGAATCAGAGCCAGTGAAAGAAATATGCCCTGACTCTAAGATTAGAGCCAAAAGGCTAAAAAGAGCCGAGAAATAAATACAGTTTGGCCCTGAAATCAGAGCCATCTCTGCCCCTGACCGACTAAGCAATCCCTGAGCAGGAAAACTTCTCTCTGGGAAAACTCCACTACTAAGAAGCACTAGGTAAGTCCCTCTACCTGTTCAGTTTCAGGCTGTCCTTTCCCACCCTGACAGAGACAGCCACTCACTTGGACTCCTCTTTCCCAAAGAAATCTCTCTTAAGAGTCTTGGGTGAAGACCTTAATTCACCTGTGCAGAATAGAAGAATCTTGCTGAGCCGTTCTTTAGGGGACTGAGCAGAAAAACATTGCTGAGATGTAAGGCTGAGCAGAAAATGTAACAACTTTTCTCCATAGCCAGAGATTGAGATATTTCTGCAGGGGTTTCCCCTTTAGAAGGGTGTATCAGAAGAAATAACATACTAGGCCTCAGAAGAACTCTCCCTTAGGCAAACAGAGCACAGCTTAGCTGTCGGGGCTCTCTAGAAGAGCAGGATTGCTATATCCCACCAAGAAAATTCCCCACCACACCCCAACTTCAGGTAGCCTGGCTTCCCACAAATCAGGACACCTCTCCCTCCAGGGCTGAGCTGTCCTATTGCAGCTCTAGGTGTAGCCTGGCTTCCTGAGAAGTCAGGATACCTTTGCAGCTCCAGAGCTGTACCACTCACATAGGGAGAGCACTCGATTAGTATGTATCAGATCCTGTGTTTAATCCCTGATGTAAATAAAATAGCAGACAGTGGGCAGTTAATATTTTTCTCAATTAACAAAACCTCTTACTTTCTGGCTTGAGATTATATCAAAAAGTCATATGTAAATACCTTCAGTTCATTAGAGTTTATGAGTGAATTTGTGGGCTGAGAAGTGAGTTTTAGAGTAACCAAAATCACATATAGACAAGAGGAAGCTTGCGGCTGATACAGAAGGTTTTATGTCTATCTCATTTACTGCCACAGCCTATGCTTCATAAAATAACTTATTGTTGATACATTACCATACAGCATATGCAATTTTTCAATACTGCTAGCCATGCCATACTCAGAAAAGGAAATTCAAATAACTGAACACCCTTAAAAGTTTCCTTGAGATAAAATTTTAAGAAGCAAAGTGAAGTTTTTCACGTGCTTTTCTTATGATTTAGCATCCTGGCACAGCAACTGGGGAACCTGACTCTGACCAACAACGAGGAATTGCTCGGCTAATTGAAAGTGGCAGAAACCTTGGGAGAAAGCAATAGCGTACCAAGGATAATTATAGAAAGTAGCGTGAACACTAAAAAATAGTGTTAAGAATCTAAAGCTCCCAAATGAGGTTAGACTTAAAAAAAAAATCTAAGAGAGGACAAATAATGGATGTTTTACAATTCTGCTCAGAACCAGCTAATCGTGGGTGAGCCATGTGCAGCTTCTCATACTGCTTTAGTGTTGACAGAGAGAGCAGAGCTCCCTGTCTGGCTGCGTTTGTGACAAAGGAAGCATATGATGACATGGTGAAAGAGCCATGTTTGCGGTGTTTAATTCCTGTCCACACCATTAAAATATACTGAGCTTCTCCAACAACCCAGGCAAAAACAGAGCGCTGCTGCTAAAGAAGGCCATCAGCAAACTGAAAGCATCCACGTCCCCAAACATGCTAGTGTGACACACATGATAAAGGATATGGTCGTTCTGTCACAGCCCTGTTAGCAAAGTAACTTGGAAGTGACCAGTTGGCTTCATATCCCTTGTTTGTACTTTCTTTAGCCTTGGTCTGCTTATTGAAGCCCACCCCTCATCCCTGCTCACTGGATCACCTGTATTATATAATGAGACACTACCCAATTTTAGAAATATCTATAAAAGCCAGTCTAGTCTTTAAGACAAATGTGCTGTGATTTTGACATTTGGCAACAATTAATTTTCTTATTCCAGGTAGGTGATTCTCTTATCTATAAGATGGAGATACCATTTCTCATAGGAATTCCCTGAATAATGGAAATCATGCATTTAAAGCACCGAATCAGGCTCAAAAGTTGTCTAGTTAAAGTTGTAGAGCTGTGAAGGGACATGGCAACCCTTATAAAGAAAAACATTTAAGTTTGGCTGGCTTACAGTTTCAGAGGTTTAGTCCATTGTCATTATGGTGGGAACATGCTGGCATGCAGGCAGACACGCTGTTGGGGAAGGAAATGAGAGTCCCACATTTTGACCCACAGGCAGCAGAAGGAGATTGTGTCACTAAGCCTAGTTTAGGCATATAAGACCTCAAGGCCCACCCCCACAGTGGCACACTTCCTCCAATAAGGCCACACCCACTCCAACAAAGCCACACCTTCTAATAGTGCCATTCCTTATAAGCCAAACATTCAAAGACAAAAGTCTGTGGGGCCAAACCTACTCAAACAACCACACAAATAGCACCTAAAAAATAGTAACTCCAACTAGCTGTTTCTCCTCAAGAGAGAAGTTAAATGGTGATGAAAAGCAACTCTATTCCTAAATAGTGGGCGGGGGAGGGGAGAGGCATCCTGACAGTTCCTAACAATTCAAGCTTAGATCGCATCATTTTCTATGGGGGTTTCCATTCCAGGCGTTGGAGGGAAACTTAAAAGGGTCTGAGAACAGCCACGCCCTTATTGAAGGGATTGCAGGAAACAAATGGAGCAAACTAAACCAAACCTAAGCAGATGTGCATCTTTAGGCTAAGAGATGAAGCTATTTTTAAAAATACGTATTAATGTTTCTGCATGTGCCTGAGTGGTAGATCCTCTGGAGCGGGCGTTATAGGCAGGTATGAGCTGCCTCATGTGGGCCCTGGGAACCAGACACAGGTCCTCTGCTAGGAAGAGCACATGCTCTTAACGGCTGAGCCATCTCTCCTCCAGCTCAAGAAATGGAAATCTCATGTGCCACATAATGATATTTTGGTCATCAGCATGCCATATAAATGATCATAGTCCTAATCAGATTATTATATAGAGAAAAAATTCCTATAGCTGTGTGATGTCAGCTATCCTAAAATTGTAACTTGTTTGGACAATTGGAAAATTGTTACATGTTTGTGGTAGTTTGGTGTAAGAAAACACACTGTACTGTTGGTTGTATAAAAGTATAGTCCACACTTGATAACAGATATCTCACTGGTTTATGTATTTGCTATGTGTTTTAGTTTCTTATATCCTTTTGACAACAGACCTGACAAAAGCTACTCAAGGAAGAAAGATATGATTTCAGCGTATAGTTCTGGGGCTAGAATTTGCTATGAAAGGGAAGGTATGGGACCGGAGCAAGGGGCAGCTGGTCACACTGCCTCCATGTCCAGGAGGCAGAGAGTGATGATGAGTGCCTATGCTCAGTTTGCTTTCTCCTCTTCATTCGGTCCAGAACCCTACACAGGAGAATGGTGTGGCCCACAGTTATTGTGGATCTTCACCTCAGTTAACCCAAACTAGATACTTTCTCATTGACATAGCCAGAGGCTTGACTCATTGCTGACCCTAGGGCCTGTCAAGTTCATAACACCAACAATTTCAAGGGGCTTTTTATCACATTTGAGTGCAGTTCTACTTATTTAAAAACTTTACTGGGCCAGAAAGATAGTGCAGTTGGTAAAGGTGCTTGCTGCTGAGTCTAACAACCTGAGTTCAGTCTCTGAGACCCACAGACGGGAGGAAAGTACCAAATTCCATTAGTTGTCCTCTGATCATACACAGGCTGTGGCATTCACCACACCCTCACATACAAATATAAATAAATTTAAGATAATTAGAAAAATTTTACTGTAAAACAATGTACGGTGCTGAGCCAGAATTATCTCTGATAGGTGTTTACCCCATCTCTTGATTTCTTCGAGAAGAAGAGTTGGGTGACTGACCTATGTCTTTGAGTTCTGGGTAAGTATAGCTTATGATGGATGATGGCACAAGGACCTCACAATGCAATTCTCAGAATGCACTCCCATTTTATTTAAGTGATGCAAGCCTATGTTTTCTTCTGTTAGTGAATTCCTTCCACAATGATATTGTGTCCATTTGCCCAAGGGACAGAGATTTCCAGATATACAGAAACAAAAGAATACATTTACTGAATAAAGGTTTAAGTGGAAATTTAATACTTAGAAACTAAAATGCTGTGGAAAAAACAGGTCTCTTGATTTTATTAAGGCAGTAAGAGGTAGTTTGAAAAGGAGAGAGCATGAGGCCTTATACAGGAAGTAGTGGTTGATGATGACCCTCATAAGATAAAAATCCATATCTTAATCTTACTCCTTGTGAACATTATTTCATTGGGAAGAGATGTTATTAGGAATCTTGGGATGACATTATCTTGGATCATTTGGTGAGCTGTAAATTCAATAACATTTTTATATGACAAAAAGAGAGATTTTAACCATAGAAACAGGGAATGGGATAATATGGCCACAGATCAAAGAACACTGATGTTTGCCAGAAATGGAGAAAACTAAGAACATGTTCTCCTAGACTCTCAACAGAAACTCCACGCCTAGAAATGTAAGCCCCTTGAGTCACAGGAGTGGCCAGGCCCCTCCCACAAGGACCTCTAACTGCCAGGTTCCACCCACTGTGTGCTCTTAACTGCCATAACTGCTGGACCCTGACCCCATCTTACAGAGTAAAAAGCCCAATCTCTGGATGTGAAATCCCATCAGTCTCCATCCTGGAAAGTTCCACCCACTTCCCTGCATCCTGTTCAGTCTGCTGCTGTTTCTCACCTGAGCAGAAGCAGCCATCCTCCTATTTTTTTCCCCTCCCAATAAACCTCTTGTGTGAAGTTTGCTGTGTGATGTGATTGTAGTATTATTTCTTGTATGAGTTTTGCTGTGTGATGTGGTTGTGGTATTTCTTGTGTGAAATTTTCTGTGTGGTGTGATTGTGATATTTCTTGGCCCCTGGGTGCCAGGATACCTTTCCATTAGAGGTGTAATTCTTACAGCTAAGGTTATGATTTTGGAGTCTTGACTTAGAATGCCAGGAGAGGCAGTCTTCCTAGTTTTAAGTGGGGAGAAGAGGAGGGAAAGAAAAGCAAATGGAAAGGTAAAGGAAAGAAAATAAGGGGAAGGAGGAAAGAAAGGAAGGAAGGAGTGGAGAGAAAAATAATTAAAATGAAAACGTTGCTTGAAGAATCTTGGAGCAAAATAAAACAAAAAAGAAGCTAAGCTTTATAATGTAATATTGCTTTATTTGCAAACACATAAAATAATTATTTTCTTTGTTTTACACATGTGTTTCTCCTCTACAACAAAGTAAGTGACATGATTCAGCTGAAGGTTGAAGGCCTCAAAACCCATAGGGTCAATGATGTCACTCCTACCCCAACGCACAAGAATGACGACTGTGAGTGCTAGCATAAGTCCAGATGTTCAGAACCAGCTCTGGTATAGGACAGGCTAAGGACACCAATTTTATAATGCCAAAAGAAACCGTTATTAGAATACCTGTTTGGGCATGTCCATGATCAACTAGATGAGGCCTGCTGGCACTGATGGGGCAAACTAACAATGCAAAGACTAATCTCTTACAGAAATATAAACATTCGAATACTTACTAGCTATCTCTGTATCTTTTAGCCCAATCTGGGGAACGTAAAATTAGTCATCACAGTCAGGTTTAGAGGAAATAATAGATGATGAACTGAGCAACAGAGGGTGAGAAAGTCTGAGTTGAATTAGAGGGAATAACAGATACTGAAATGGACACAGGAGGGTAAAGAAGGTCTGAGATACGTTTCAGGGTGATTATTTGAACCAAAATGTAGGTTTTATATCACAGATCGCACAGTCTCTGTGGTGATATGGATTACCAGGATTCAAAGGATACCCACGGGGTTAGCATGCCAGCAGCAGAAAGACATGTTTCAGCAAAGCAAAGCCCAATGTTCCCCAGAGTCAGGTAATCAGAGAAAGAGTGTTTGATTAACAAATGTTTCTGCCTGTTTCTTTTGTTTGTAGAGGAAGTAAATCTGTGACTGCATATATATTTAAATCAATCATATTCAAGGTATTTATAAAATAAAATACTTGAAAAATATTTTAAGCCTCAAATATACAGTTATAGACAAAGTATTGAAAGTGGTATAAAGTGGAAATTATATCACTTACCAACTGTCCCTTCAATTTGTTTAACTGGGAATTTGTTCATTCAGCTAAGATTTCCTGATAACCTGTAATGCCAAGATAGGACCATGTTGATCCTTGGCAAAAATCTTAATGTGGATTGTCTTAGGTGGAGTTACTATGATGAAACAACATGAGCAAAAACATGTTGGGAGGAAATAATTTATTTTGTTATATTTCCACATTGAAATCCATTTCTGAAAGAAGTTAGGACAGGAATTCACACAAAGTTGAAATTTGGAGGCAGAAGGTGATACAGAGGTCATGAAAGGTGCTGCTTACTGGCTTATTCCTCATGACTTTCTCAACCTGGTTTTTTGTTTGTTTGTTTTTCATGTTTTTTTTATAGACCTCAGGACCACCACCCGAGGGAAGTACCACCCACAGTGGTCTGGGTTTTTTCCTACCAATCACTAATTAAGAAAATGTCCTAACAGTCTTCCCCACAGCAGACAATCGTATGGACGCATTGTCTCAGTGGAGGTGACTTGAGTTGACATAAAACCAGCCAACACAATAATAGAACACATTAATCAATGTAATACAGTATGACTACCTGTAATAACTGACTGCATTCTAATTTTCCTCATGATAAGGTTACTAGGAAAATGGAAAAATAAAATAGTAAAAAGTACACAGTATTTCCCTGGGGCCAGTAGGATTCTGGTATTCTTCAACATAAAAGTTGGGTCAGAGGGCGGGAGGACAAGTTAGATGATAGTACTGTCAGAAAAAGGTAACAACAGAGGACAGTGACTTTTGAATGAAAGCCATCCTCTCCAGAGGACATTTTTACAGACCTACATTTTCTCTTGGACAATATTGTGTTTCATTAATGAATGAAGACATAGAACCTATACTGACCCAAATTACACCTGATTCAAAGTCAGGAAGGGTATACTTTTAAATGGTCCTAATTTGAGCTGCCAAAACCGACAGAGCTAACATTTCAAATTATAAATAGAATCCAACAAGCTGGCAGGGATTTTCACTCTCGTTTAAATGCCATACATTTACTGAATAGTCCACACATATATCTCTGTTGAGATTTAGAACAATGACTAAATGTTAAAATCTGGTAATGGAAACAGATTTGTAAAAATTAAAATATCACAACATTCTAAGGCATCAAGTTTAGTAAAAGTTTTAAAAGCTACATTCAATTATATGGACTGGATGTGCATTAACATACTTGAACCGCCGCTAAGAGTTTGATAGGCTGGAAGAATTTGCCATAGATGAACACTTACATGCTGCTATTGAAAACATAAGATGGTGTGTGTGGAGAGCTGTTCTATGCAAACCAATGCTAGTTGATGAAGCAATATTCTTCTTTGAATCTAAAATTAATATAAAATATAAACATAAAGTGATATGTATAAATGTATGAAAATTGCAACATAATTTAACATGACTTTTAGAAAAGATGATGGTATAACGATGCAAAACAATACTATATTCATGTAAAGAAATGTGCTTTTTAGAAGTATCAAACAGAACACATCACAGCCCATCCAACTAGAACACAGGGGGGCATGGTATTTTATTATATATCTTCTTTAATGTAGCAAATTTTCAAAAATATTCATGTAATACTTAAAAAATAATGACAATTTATGGTAAGATTTTTTGCTTAAGATTTCGGAATATAGCTGGGCAGTGGTACATGCCTTTAATCTCAACACTTGGGAGGCAGAGACAGATGGATCTCTGTGAGTTTGAGGCCAGCCTAATCTACAGAGCAGGCTCCAGGACAACCAAGGTGACACAGAGAACATTGTCTTGGAAAACCAAAAAGAAAAGAAAAATTAAAATGAGAAGATTACAAACTATTTTTCCAAATGTCTGAGTGACATAAACTATATTCTCAATGAAAAACACATTTCATTTATTCTCCTGTAGATACAGATAGACCAAATAATAGAAATGTTTTGTTTAGTATTTTGCCCAATAATAAATCTAGGACTGCCTCACATGAGAATAAGGAGCATGGTGAAGAAGTTGACTTTAAGAATGGTTGAAGGGGAAATGTGAATGTTAAGCTTGAGATACGTTTGAGAGGTAAGGATGACTGTTTTCAAATGTCTGAGTTCCTGCCGTGTGGAAAGAAATACATGTCTATCAGATTGTCTCAGAGGATTGCATGAGATTATTGACAGGACCTATATAGCAAGCTATTTTAGCTCAATGCCAAAATACTTACACTGTTCACTTGTTTATAGGCAATTTCATTCAGTATCAAGAAATACTTCCTAAAAGTACAGAGCAAAAAACTGAGTAGATTCCTAGCCAATTTAAAGATTCAAACTGAAATTGCCACCTATTAAATGGGAAATACTCAAGGATAGTCAAACATCATGAGCGTTTATTATGATTTCCAGCATGTGACAAACCATACCACATTCTGGAACAAATGACAATTGCATAATTGTGCAACAGAGAACCTTGAAAATTCACTTCACCTTTCCTATCCACTTCACATTGTTTTGAGCCCCTGTTGGTGGAATTAGACATAATCTGGTTGCCTTTTACAAGTTCAATATATGATACCAGCTCTACCACTTGAAGCACATTCTACTATACTTGTGAGAATGAATACAAATGTTTAAGATACTGTTGCAAGGGAGAGGGCCTGCTTGTTTGTCCTGGCTGTCTGGCTAGCTTACACCTGAAATAACCACACAGAAATTGTATTAATTAAATCACTGCTTGGTCCATTAGCTCTAGCCTCTAACTCTCACATCTTGATTTAACTCATTTCTATTAATCTGTATATTGCCACGTGGCAGTGGCTTACTGGGAAAGATTCAGCATGTCTGACTCTGGCGGTTCCATGGGGGCTCTCTCCTCTGCTTTCTTCCTTACAGAATTCAGTTCTGTCTTCTCCGCCTACCTAAGTTCTGCCCTATGAAGGGCCCAAAGCAGTTACTTTATTAACCAATGAAAGCAACACAAAGACAAAAGGACCTCCTACACCAAGATATTATTTGTAAAAGTGCAAAACATAATATAAATATAGTGTCACTCTACTTTGATATAGTTGGACATTGAGAAAATACAATACCCTAGTGAGTTGTTATTATACACATATTAAAAGGCATAATATGGTGAGGGTGAGGGAAAGATACCCTCCTGCCTTGACCCTGTCAACTGTGGTGGGTGAGGGAGCTAACCTCCCTTACCAGTTGTAGCACTAGGGAAATATACATGAGTGGAGAAGGCCAAGATGGCCATGGTCCTAGCTCTCCCCACACCTCAGGCTCAATCTCTTAACAATGCCAGCTAGTCCAGAAACTAATACTGACATTGCTTTGAACGAAGTGGCCAGTCAAGATCTCATGATTGCTGTGAGTTTTAATCAACTCATGCCAGTTCAGTTGCGATTCAATTTGTAGAGTGCCTCAGAGCTGACAAGGAGGAAAGGACTGTGCTGTAATAAGAATGAAAGGGATCAATAGTCCCGGACTGTGGAACAGCAGTTGTAAGCACTATCAGAGTCCTCTGGCCTCAGGGTGGAAAAGGCAGAGTATCCCCCAACTCCTGGGAGAGTTCCAAGCTCAAAGCCAAACCCCCATTCTACAAAGACACCCCAAACAGTTTCTATTCTCTACAGGAGTCAAGTTCTGGGTGTGTTTCCCTGTTCTGGTTGTCCCTGTCTCCTTAAAGAAGCCTACACACCCACATTATAGCGCCTGTGGTACTGCTCTGTGCATCTCTTCTGACCTTTGATACTAGAATATCCAGGACACAAAAAGCAATGAAGTTTAGTGCAGAAATTGTGCTTTCTAGTTGTGTGGCATTGGACAATCATGACACCTCTCCCCTGTTGGATTAAAGTGGACTAGTTAATAAATCATGGCCTTCTGGGGGTGTAGGTAATATGTAGTGTGACCACAGATAATAAATACTTAAGTTCAGATACAAGATAAAATGAAACATAAAATTAAATTTTTTGATGCCAAGTGCTCACAAGTTGCAAATGGAAGTATAAGAGGGCACAATGAACCTGGTAGTATTAAGTAAGTGTATATTCTTCCTGTAGTCTAGAACTCCAACTACTAAGTATGTAAAGAAATGAAAGCTTAATCTCACAGAAAATCATTTACATACCAGCTTTTATTTGCGATAGCCTAAAACTAAAACCAACTCAGAGGCCCTCAGTTAAAGAAAAGAATGATCTGTGGCACATTCACATCATGGGGCGATAATAGTGAAAAAGAACAGTTAATTCATACAGCAATTTGAGGGCATTGCCCTGATTTTAAAAAGTCAGTCTCGTTTATCATATTGTATGATTCTATTTAAAAGACATTCTCAAAATAACAAAATCATAGTGATGGACAGGTCAGTCAGTGGTGCCCAAAGTTAGATTTGGAAAGAAAGTGTAACTATAAAAGAAAAATAATGTAAGAAAGTTTTTTCAGAATGATGAAATAGTTCTGTGTCCTAATTATGGTGATCTATATGGTATTGCATATAATAAAATATATCAAACTGTGTCAACAATGTGTTTATTTTTAAGGTTGTGAGAATTATTCTCTTACATATATGTAGGTATCATGACACATATTTGTACAGAGAAAGAGGGGGGAAGAAATATATCATGTTCTCTTTTGTTTTCATTAATTCTGTTAGGTTTTTACTCTGTAACAAAATATAAGGAAGTTTATAAGGATGAAAGATCCATTTGCACTTAAAATCATAGGTTTCCATGCACAGTTAGTTGGTTGATTGGTTTTAGGATGTAGTGATGCAGAGCGTCACATTGAGAGTACATGATGGAGCACAGCTATGTATTTCATAGTGGAAATCAAAAGAAAGGAGAGGGCTGCAGACATCGCTCAGGGGTTAAAAGCACTTTCTGCTTTTGCAGAGGACATGTGTTCGGTTCCCAGCACACATATCAGGACGCTAAAAATGCACCTGAAACTATGGTCTCAGGTGATTAGGCACTCCTTTCTGGTTCCTGTGGACATCCATATGTACATGATGCACATACAGATAAGCAGACAAGCATATATGTGTGTATGTGTGTAGATACATACATACATTTAGCAATAATTGATAAAAAAAAAAGAGAGCACATAGATAATGGCTGTTAAGTCATGCTGTGATCCACAAACCTTGAAAGGCTAAGTGACAAGAAGGGTTCTATGGGGTGTGGAGGTAGAAAGTACTGGAATTAGAGGACATTTGAGGGTGTGTTATGTGGAAACTTAGTCTAGTAGAAACTCTCATTTTTCTGTGAGATTGACCCTAGTGAGGACTTCTAGTTACCGAGGATCTGAAGCTTGAACCTGCCTTAGTGTCTAACCAGGCAAGGTTTCCAGAAGTGGAACTAGAACATCAAAATAGCCACCAAACGTTTGACCTATGATTTATCCCACTTGCAAGATGTACAGAGCAATGAACACATAGACACTGAACTTGTAGGAGAAGCCAAGAAATGATGGGTCTAATTTGAGAACCATGACCATGAGATGGAGTTCATGCCCAATACTACTTGGATGACCAGGAATTGGAGGCTATACAGCTCAGAAACTTATGATAGAAAAAAACTATAAAATGATTGCCACTGAAATCTTTATATACTCATACATTGGTGCTTAACCAAATCATCATCGAAGAGGCTACCAAGAGCAGCTAATGTGAGGACATGCTAAACCCACAGCTAACATTAGTCACAGAGAGAGCCCAAATTGGAGATCTCCATTGGGTTCCTCTCTCTGGAGATTGAGGAATCCTGGGGAGAAAGAAATGTAGCAGCCAGATGATTCGAGGATACCAGGAGAACATGGTCCACCAACGTAAACTAAGTATGGCTTGTAGGTGCTCACGGAGACTGAAGCAGCAATCAATTAACATGAATGGGTCTGTGCTAGGTCCTCTCCTATATAATATGGTTCTTAGCTTAGTGTTTTTGTGGGACCCCTATCAGTGGTAGTTAGGGTGTTTTTGACTCTTTTGTCTGCTCTTGTGACCCATTTCCTCCTACTGGGTGGCAACACCCAACCTTGATATGAGAGTTTGTGCCTAGTCTTATTGTATCTTGTTATACAGTGTTGGGTGGATATTCCTGGGAGGCCTGCTCTTTTCTGAAGGGGAATGAAGGAGAAGTAGACATGGAGGAGGGAGAGAGATGGAGTGGTGGGGGAATGGCAGGAATAGAGGGAGGAGAAACTGCGATTGGGATGTATTGAAAACAAAAAGTAGTTTAGTAAGGAAGGTAGGACGGAAGGAAGGAAGGACGGAAGGAAGGACGGAAGGAAGGAAGGAAGGAAGGAAGGAAGGAAGGAAGGAAGGACAGATGGATGAAGGAAAGAAAGAAAGAAAGGAAAGAAAGGAAAGAAAGAAAGAAAGAAAGAAAGAAAGGAAGGAAGAAAGAAAGAAAGAAAGAAAGAAAGAAAGAAAGAAAGAAAGAAAGAAAGAAAAAAGAGTCCACTAATTTGAAAGACAGCAAGGAGGGGTATATGGGAAGATTTGAAGGAAGAAAGGGAAGAGGAAATGATCCGACTTTAAGGCATTTTCTCAATTACTAATCAATGTGGGAGGGCCCAGCCCGGGAGGGGCCAGCCCATTTTGTGAGTGGTGCCATCTGAGTTGTTGGTCCTGGGTTCTACAAGAAAGCAGGCTGAACAAACCAGAGGAAGCAAGCCTGTTAGCATCACTCCTACATGGTCTCTGCATCAGCTCCTGCCTCCCGGTTCCAGCCCTACTTGAGTTCCTGTCCTGACTTCCTCCAGTGAAGAAGTATGATCTGCAAGTATAAGTGAAATAAACCCTTTCTTCTCAACTTGCCTTTTGGTCATGGTGTTTCATGGTGTTAGCGTCAATAGAAACCCTAACTAAGACAAAGGATGTGTGAAATGGTTGTGATGCAGGATAGTTTTATTCCTTTTATTCATAAAGGAGTGAGTGATAAAATATGGAAGTGAATTTGATCAAGGAGAGCTCAGTTTATCTTTTTTTTTTAAAAAAAAGGTTTTACAATAATCTTTTTAAGGAAATTTCTAGGGAAATTTTACCTAGTTCACTTGTTCAAATATGTCCCTCTCACATCTAACTATCTTGAGACTTGAAAGCTTTCTTGGCTTTTTGTGCTTCTATAGTTCAGATGAACATGCCTCAGTTAATTATATGTAAATCATTACCTTTTCCAAAAAGTACTTAACATACAAAACAGCTCAATCAATAATTTGTGTCATTAGTCTCTAGCATTAAATTTTCTAATCAAAATGAAGAAAGCTTTAAACACTTTTAATTATGTATACCTTTTTTCAAACTTATACCATGGTATAGTAATTTTTAAATCAATAAAAATAAACACATTGGTTTAAGCAATTTTAAAATTTCCTAATAACATTGGCATCTTATCCTGTTTCCTTGGAAATAAAATTTGAGGTTGAAATGTACACACACACACACACACACACGCACAAATCTTTTGATAAACATTCTTGGACACAACACTGTGGAGAAATACGGTCTTGAACAGAGGGAAGGCAGTTATAGTAAAGCGCATGACAACTCTGTGGGCGGCTCTGAACCTAACATAGCCTCTCAAACGTGCCCCAACTTGAGACAGGATGCTGAAACTTGGCATAACTATTAGGGCCAGATACTGGAAAGGCTGCCCTCAGGAAGTGGATGGGACCTTGACTGAAACTGAGGGCAATTCCTATTTGGAATTAACATTTTGAGAACTGTGAACCAAAGTATTCCCAGAAGTTGAGTAAATTCATCTTTTGGACATAAATATGGATGTCAGTATATCCCAGTGTTTGATACGACTGATAATCATGAAAAGGCATGTGTCTGCTTGCATAAAAATCACCACTATCAAAACATACTAATAATGTTGCTTTATGCCATGCACTTTGTGTCTTAAGTGCTTTCAAATTATTAACTCATGCAATTTTCAAAATAACCCTTTGTAATCTAAATATTGCTTGATCTGAAAATTTTGAGCATGTTTTTTTTCCTGAAACATGTCCCAATAGTAGAAATGATTTATTAGCAGGTATTCAGTAATTTTCTTGAAAATTACTCCATCCAATATGAGGAGCCCCATTTGATGACAGTCATTGGCCAGAATAGCTTTTCCATAGTTGCACTGTCTAAATCACAGATGTCTTAAGAGGTCTGTAGTGTACTTCTCAATAATTGAGGATAGGTAATATGTGTGTTGATGCATGTGTATTTGTTAATTTAGACTACATCATAAAGTGTCCTTGCCCTCCAAAATTTGAAAATTATATTTTTGGGTATGGTTAACTGATTTTTAATGAAAAAGACACCTTGCTGCCCAGTTTTATGTGAACTTGACACAGTGCATCTGAGAGGAAGAATGCTTAACCGAGAAATTCCCTCCATAAAACTCATACTGCAGGCAAGCCTGTAGAAAATTTTCTTAGTGATTGATGGGGGAGGGTCAAATCCATTGTGAGTGGTGCCATCCCTGGGCTGGTGGTCCTGGGTCTTATAAGAATGCAGGCTGAGTAAGCCATGGGGAGCCAGTCAGTATGTAGCAACCCTAAATGTCTCCTGGATCACTTCTTGGCTTAAGAGTTTTGGAGAGTTTGAGTTCCTTCCCTGACGTCACTTGATGATGAACAGCGATGTGAAAGTGTAAGTAAAATAAACACTTTTCTCTCCAAGTTGCTTTGGATCACAATGCTTCATCACAGCAAAAGTAACACAGCCACACTGGTCAGCCTTGCAGCCAGGCAGTGGTGACACACACCTTTAATCCCAGTATTCACACTAGTTGCCATAGAAACCAGGGAGGGGTGCATGCCTTTAGTCCCAGCCCTAGAGATATTATAAGATTGTGGGGGGACATCTCTCAGACACAGTCTCTTCTGAGATTCCTGGAGGCAGGATTGCCATTTTGGACTGAGGTTGAGGTAAGAGCCAGTGGTTGGCTGCTTTGCTTTTTGGGTCTTTAGGTTGATCCCCAATTTCTCTCTCTGAGGTTTTAATTGATCAGGCTTTAAGAAAGATATGACAAGTACATGGTAATGGAAACCATAATTTTCTATTTAACATAGTGAACATTAGCAAAAGGTTTGGTTGGTAAAGTTAATGTTGTTCTATATATAACAGATAACTAATTTGTTTTCCATATTTCTTTGCAAAGTATAAAAGACTAGCAAGCACCATAATCATATCCTTAAGAATTGATCGTTTCTTCACAGCAAGTCCCATTCCTACTTTCAGTTTTTTTCTTTTTTGTGCGTGATCATCTGTGTTTTATTAGTTTCTTGTCTTAGCTTGGATGGGAAGTTATTTACTGGACCCTAAAACAGCTTATCAGTGACTCTGCCACTGAAGAGAATGATGCTTGCTTTCCCCAATAGGCCCTCAGGAAGAGGCCTCCCCTTATCCTTAATGGAATGTTGAGGACTGAATCATGTGTAGGTTTCATTACAGATAGATACTGCTGCACTGCGTTCTGGAGTCCACCAGCTATTTCATGTCCAAAAGATACTTTTGTCCTGTACAGCTCCCTATTTTTTGTCTCTTACATTCTTTCTACCTGCATGAGAGAGGAGAATTGGAGGGGGGGATTGTGAAAATAACTAAAATTCATTATATAAATGTTTGAAACTGCCAAACAATAAAAACTAATTAATGAGAAAAATGGAACCCAAAATTTGAACATTAAAACATCTTCTTTCCAGCTCTTGATTCAAAAGTATGCTGGTTCCCAAAAGCCTACTTCAAAGCATGCATCCACATCAATAAATCAAGTGTGCACTAGTGTGAGTGCCAGCCTTCAAACTGGTCCCTCAATGGTCGTCTTATGTTGCTCTCTGCTGCTGTAACAGAATACTGGAGACCAGATATGGCGTTAAAAAAAATAGAGGCTTGCTGCTGAGTTGTACTCTAATATGTATATATTCCATACTTTCTTCATCCATTCTTCCATTGAAGGGCATCTAGGTTGTTTCCAGGTTGTGGCCATTACTAACAATGCTGCTATGAACATAGTTGAGCATATACTTTTGTTGTATGATAGGGCATCTCTTGGGTATATTCCCAAGAGTGGTATTGCTGGGTCCAGGGGTAGGTTGATCCCGAATTTCCTGAGAAACCACCACACTGCTTTCCAAAGTGGCTGCACAAGTTTGCATTCCCACCAGCAATAGATGAGTGTACCCCTTACTCCACAACCTCTCCAGCAAAGGCTATCATTGGTGTTTTTTATTTTAGCCATTCTGACAGGTGTAAGATGGTATCTTAAAGTTGTCTTGATTTGCATTTCCCTGATCGCTAAGGAAGTTGAGCATGACCTTAAGTGTCTTTTGGCCATTTGAAATTCTCTGTTCAGCTCAGTGTCCCATTTTATAATTGGGTTGATTAGCATTTTACAGTCTAGTTTCTTGAGTTCTTTATATATTTTGGAGATCAGACCTTTGTCAGTTGCGGGGTTGGTGAAGATCTTCACAATGACTTCTTGGATTTTGCATGCAAATGGACTGAAATAGAAAACACTATCCTGAGTGAGGTAAGCCAGACCCAAGAAAAGGAACATGGGATGTACTCACTCATAATTGGATTCTAGCCATAAATAAAGGACATTGAGCCTATAATTCGTGATCCTAGAGAAGCTAAATAAGAAGGTGAACCCAAAGAAAAACATATAGTCATCCTCCTGAACAGTAACCTTCATCAGGCGATGAAAGGAGACAGAGACAGAGACCAACATTGGAGCACCGGACTGAAATCCCAAGGTCCAAATGAGGAGCAGAAGGAGAGAGAGCACGAGCAAGGAACTCAGGACCGCGAGGGGTGCACCCACACATGGAGACAATAGGGATGTTCTATCAGGAACTCACCAAGGCCAGCTGGACTGGGTCTGAAAAAGCGCGGGACAAAACCGGACTCGCTGAACATAGCGGACAATGAGGGCTGCTGAGAAGTCAAGAACAATGGCACTGGGTTTTGATTCTACTGCACGTACTGACTTTGTGGGAGCCTAGGCTGTTTGGATGCTCACTTTACTAGACCTGGAAGGAGGTGGGAGGTCCTTGGACTTCCACAGGGTAGGGAACCCTGACTGCTCTTTGGACTGCTGAGGGAGGGGGAGTTGATTGGGGGAAGGGAAGGGAAATGGGAGGCGGTGGCGGGGAGGAGGCAGAAATCTTTAATAAATAAATAAATAAATAAATAAATAAATAAATAAATAAATAAATAAATGTTTCCAGTGTTTAAAAAATAAAAAAAAATTAGAGGCTTATTTCACATATAGTTCTGTGATGTGGGATGTCCTCTGCAAGCTGTGAATATTACTATTGGTTCAAAACAAAGTTGATTTGAACAATAGCCACTCAGAACAGTGCCAGTCAGGGAATCCAAACAGAGATACAAGGAGAAAAAAAGGCTGAGTTATGGAGAAACCAACAGTTTCTGGAGGACTAAGATGCCAGGGCATTACTGGTAAGCCACAGAGCACATGGCGATATACAGATTATTTGAAATAGGTTAATATATAAAGAGGGCTAGTCAGTAATACCGAGCCATCATCCTGGCAATTCTAATTAATGTTAAACTTTTGAATGATTATTTTGTAAGAGGCTGCAGGAACCAGTGGATGGGAGAGAAACTGCTTTAGCGGTATCAGGCAAGACACACCAAAGTATCTGGCTATAATTCTGTACACTAGAAAGTCCAAAAGCATGATGTCAGCTTTTAATGAGGGACTTCTTACTGCATTATGACATGGCAGAAACATCACATGACAAGAAACTTTACAGACAGAGTTCAGGTTTTTTTTTTTTATCAAAATCACTTGTAATAATTTAATTGACTTTTTATTAATTTTTGAATTAATTAATACTCTTGAGAAAGCAGAGCCCTCCTAATCCAATTACTTCCTAAAGGACTTACCTATGTTTCCATACATGACCTTTAAGAGACATCCTTTGTGACCTAACACTGGTAATCCTTAGTTTGTGTCCTTTAACACAGTACTCTCTCAGATCAAATAGACCAGACCTATGTAATCAATAAGATATTGGATAAAGCTTAGTTATACTGAGTTATACTTAGTTATACTGAGACTTATACTTCTGAGTATAAGTCTTAAAAGACGTTGCAGATTTCGTATTATGTTGATGATCTCTTCTATAAGAAAACAGCTCCATGCCATGACATTGTTGAAACTGTAAAGAGATTCACATGGGTAGGAGCTAACGACATCTAACACCATTATAGGCTAACTTGGCTAATCATGGGAATGAGCCCAGATGGAAGATGCTTATGCCATTTGGTAACACTATCTTAAATCAAGACGGATCCCTAAAACAAATCTATGAAGCCGAGCTGTTCTCAAATTTCTGAACTACAAAAACTGGGGCAAACAACACAACATTGTTTTACATCAGTAAGTTTTAGGATCATTTGTTGTAGGGTGCTGCTTGTTCGTTAGCCATCCACCCAGACTCTCAACATAACCACATAGAAACTGTATTAATTAAATCACTGCTTGCCCCATTAGTTCTACCTTCTTATTAGCTAACTCTTACATCTTAATTTAACCCATTTCTATTAATCTGTATATTGCCATGTGATTGTGGCTTACTGGCAAAGTTTTGGCATGTCTGTCTCTGGTGGTGGCTACATGGCTTTTTCTTCACTCTGCCTCCTTTCTCCCAGCATTCAGTTTAGTTTTAGCTGCCTAGCTCTACTCTACTCTATCAGGCCAAGCTAGTTTCTTTTTTAACCAATGGTATTCACAGCATACAGAGGGGAATCCCACATCACCTCCCCTTTTCTGTGTGGGAGGTCCTTCTGTCTATGTGTTGCTTTTATTGGCTAATAAATAAAGAAACTACTTTGGCCTATAGCAAGGGAGAGCTTAGCTAGATGGGGAAAACTAAACTGAATGCTGGGAGAAGGAAGGGGGAGTCAGAGAGAATCCAGGTAGCAGTTACCAGAAACAGACAGGCCAAAACTTTGCTTGTAAGCCACAGCCACAAGGCTATACACAGATTAATAGAAATGGATTAAATTAAGATGTAAGAGTTAGCTAGTAAGAAACTAGAGCTAATGAGAAAAGCAGTGATTTAATTAATATAGTTTCTGTGTTGTTATTTCAGGGCTGAGCAACTAGGAACTAACAAGTGGCACCAACAATAATAATTTGCTACAGAAAAATAGATAACTATTACCACATATAAAAGGATCAAGTTCTGAAATTTAAATTTGTTTATAGAGGAGATTATATGAACTAGTAAATGCCTCATTGTTAGTAAGTATTCATATATAAAATATCTTTGCAGAGCTTAGTGTGAAGGTATATGTCTATAACCCCAATATTCAGGAAACTGAGGTTAGAGGATCAAGAGTTTAAGATCATCCTGGACCACATAGCAAAACTTTGTCAAAAATAAAACAAAATATGCCAAAGACAGTACACATTTTGGCCACAGGATTTGGAGAAATCAACCTAGTACTGACCTGGAAGTTTCCCCACTGAAAGCTAGCTTTCATCATGTGAGAAGATGCTACACAAGTTACTGGGGGAGAAAAGTTGTCAATAGTCTCATCCAGCTGCAAATCCTATACACTACAATAAAGACCAGGTCAGCAAGATACCTCTATTAATAAACTAGTGGCAGAAATATCGCAGATGTAATCAACACCTAATATTGGACTTAAGGCCCACTCAATAGGAGAAAACTCATACCCGGGACTGTGAACCTTGCTAATAATCTGTGGACAGAGCTGCTACAGAACCTACAGTTTCCAACTGCCAGCTATATATTCACCCTTGTAGCCATACATAAGCACAACTTTTGCCTCTGGTCAAACAGTTTCTTTTTGTGGTTGACAAAGACTATTATAGATAATAAGTGAGGGGTTATCTCCAAAGGGGATATCTACAACACAACTAAGGTTCAGGGACCATTGAGGAAGAGGAGGTGGAAAGACTGTAAGGGTCAAGGACTAGGAGGACTGCTGTGAGATACCATCTTCTGGTTCCTTTAGGACTGTTTCACCCGTGAGTTCACTAATGTATTATGCCTGCCACAGCAGCTGACATGCCAACATGAAGAGGCGAAGGCTCACAAAGTCCAACCTGAGTCGAAGAACTATAAGCTGTCAATGATTGTTAATGGAAGGAGAATATGTATAAAGCATACATAAGTGATACACACACACACACACACACACACACACACACACACACACACATATATATGAAGTAGAGGTCATGAATTTGAAAGGGAATATGGGAGGATTTAGAAAAGGGAGAGGGAAGGGTAGAAACGATGAAAATATAGTGAACTCAAGTAAGGATTTCTCAAAATATAAAAAAAACACCACCAATGTCTTTCTATGAAGAGTTTGTTTTCCCTGTAGCTATCCCTACCATCTATATAAATACTGGTTTTATTTATGTGTAAAAGCAAATAGTTGTATCTGATCAAATTGTCTTCTGTTATTTTGAGGTTCAAGTTGATTTTATACTTGTAATAGTTTGACTTTATGCATTTGTCTTTATTACCATCATCACTCTAATATAATCATCTGTCACCTGGGCTATTACCATAAACTGCTAATTAATTTATATCTATTGGCTCTTTTCCATTTCATCGCAGCCATTAAAGTTATAATGATCCTTTAAAAACACATACCTATAATTCCACCACTGTTCTTCTCCCATTTAAAAATCTTTAAACGCTTGTAAGAGTTAATTAAGCAAAAGCTATGAAGACAAAACCTGTCCTACATAACCTTTGCTGGTTCTGAGTGTTCCATCCTTGTCTTCCATTCTTCACCTTGCTTTCTGCGATTCTCCCCTAAACTAACCTTCCTTCAGTTATTAGTATTCTTGCTTTCTCTGACCATCAAAGATGCTTTATTTAATTTTGAGACATGGTCTCTCCATCTTTCTCAGGCTGGTCTCAAACTGCTATACTCAGCTTCTCTTCCTTTATTAGCCTCTGGAGCAGTTGGAACTGCAGGTACATGCAATATGCCCAGGCAACCAATGATGATTATATGTGCTTAAATCCCTTCCTTTTCCTCTTTGTCCACTCAAGGCCTTACACCCTTAATAGTTAATGGAGTTGTCACATTCTTACCAAGGTATTTCCTTTTGATTTTCATAGCATTGTACAGTTGTTCTTTATACACCCATTACATTAACTTTTACATTTGTTTGTGTCACTGTTTACATTATTTGATTAATAATAAGGTTCTCTTATAGATAGATCTTACCTACTATGCGAACAGGTACCATATCTGCTATCATTCACTTATGTATTCCCTAATGCTTACCACAGTACTGGGGGAATACTACATATTTTATGAAAAATGAATAACTGATTACCTAATTTAATGAGCTCATTTGACTATGAATGCTTCTTCAGAACCAGACTATCAAGGTTCAAATTATGTCACCCCCTAACTCTGTAATATTAAAGATGACTTTAATGCATTGTTCTATTAGAGCTGGTCTCTGATATTTGAAAACAATGACTGCTGATTTTTAAATTTGTTTTTCTTTTTCTTTGTCAAGATTGGGTTTCTTTGTGGAGCCCTGACTGCCCTACCACTGGCTCTGTAGACCAGGTAGGCCTGGGACTCACATGCATCCATCTACCTTTGCCTCTTGAGGGCTGGGATTAAGGTGTACACCACAGCCAACACTACCGTCTTTCTTTCTTTCTTTCTTTCTTTCTTTCTTTCTTTCTTTCTTTCTTTCTTTCTTTCTTTCTTTTCTTCCTTCCTTCCTTCCTTCCTTCCTTCCTTCCTTTCTTTCTTTCTTTCTTTCTTTCTTTCTTTCTTTCTTTCTTTCTTTCTTTCTGTTTTTTTTTGAGGCAGGGTTTCTCTGTAACTTTGGAGCCTGTCCTGGAACTAGTTCTTGTAGACCAGGCTGGCATTGAATTCACAGAGATCCACCTGCCTCTGCCTCCTGAGTACTGGAATTAAAGGTGTTCACTGCCACCATCGCCTGGCGAGTTTGAAAATTTTTAAATGAGTTAATATATAACAAAGTCTTAATGCCTAATACAAAGTAGATACTATATCTGCTGGTCGCAATTCTTAGTATTAGTAATTTTTAGTATTAGTAATACGCTTGGTCATTTTTACCTGAGTGTTCCTTATTGCATAACCACTAGTTCCTTGAATAACTTTACTGTTTTGTTGTTTTTGGTAAATATAAACTATTTAGTGTCTCTGTAAACAAGAAACTGTGCCAAAGCAAATAGACACAGTAGTGGCTGAGAAATCTTTTTTGAATTGTTCAGTTTGACTCAGGTATAAAGATCCTGGTGCTAACACCAAGCTGTTGGTGTTTGGTATTTTGCTATTTATGTAAAGCATGAAGGGAACAGATGTTATATTTAATGCACATCTCAAAAAATTCTATACTTTTCCTTTTTTTTTTTAAAAAAAAATAGTCACCAGAAATAGTTGAGTCTGCTTTCTATGCAGATTTTGTAGATTGGTTACTTAATTGTGAGACTCCCTTATTAATCTTGATTTAAGCCTCAATAATGGCAACCTATTAAAATCATATAAAGTGCTATTAGTCTCTTTGGACTATCTGAGAGTTTTCACAGTCAGATACTGACATTAAATGTTAAAGCTGCCGTTTCCTTTTCATTGGAGCTGTTTCATTGAGGGGGAGCTAATGCCTCTTACGGAGTTGTAAGTGTGGCATTTTATCACATCCTGTGCCCACCTGTAGACATGCTTATCACAAAGAACTGTGGTTTAGGAAATGGGTTGTAGACTGGAGGGTTGTGGTTGTGCTGCCGATACAATCCCCCCCCCCCCCGCAAGAAAACCAACCTGTACTTTCTGGAGATAACTGAGATTCCCCAGCCCTTGCAACTTTGGTCTTTTCAGTTTGGGTAAAAGAGGGGGAAATGTTTTAAACTTTTTTCTAGATCATGGCTTTTTGAGCAGCTGATGTTCTTGAAAGAAAATAGATGAGAGTTACTTGGGACTGATGGCCGATTGGATGGCTGTACTTGTAGCCGCTGAAAAGAGAATCATCTTTATTGGAGAAGATTCACAGGTTGTAGCTACAGGGGGCAGAGTAAAGGTTACAGGGAAGAACACGAACCTAAAATTCCAAGGACTATCCTACCAGCTTGCCCAGCTTTACAACTCTACTGCTAGAAATTCATTACAAAAACAATTTCAAAGATTGTAAGAGATAATTCTGATTTAAACAGTAAGACTTCTATCAAATCATCTTTTTGAAGATGAATTTTGGAAATTCTGAGACCAAGTGTTATCTTTAGCTTATGAAGTTCTGATCTGAACCTAGATGCTCTGTGCCCGGCAAAGGACAGAGGACCAGGATCAATTTGATGAGAGGCCGTAGGGAGAGCTCCGGCTGTGGAGAGGTGTTTCCTGTGTGTAATGACTATGAGGAGAAAAAGGGAAAAAAGGTGGATTTTAAAATTTCTTACGTGAGATTTATAATAGAAAAAAGAATGCAATAATATAGATAAGAAAGGCAATAAACATTACGCTTGCATCAACAGAGCGTATATCCAAAGGGACACTCAGATAAAATGGTCGTCTCTTTGTCAAGCCAAGACCGTTAGAGCAACTTCACTTTCCTAAATATTTGAGTGATTAGTTTGTCTTTTTCCTGATGATGTTATCAAGCAGAGGGCCGGGGTCCTTTCACACTCCTCAGAAATGTGATTAGGCAAGGGGCAACTTTTCAAGTGTTGGCAGTTTTGTGGCTTGGCATGCCAAAGACTTGTGAACTGGCTGATACACCCAGAGAGGTATATCCCTAAGTCTGGAAAACTAGGAGCTCATGACTGTAGGCATTCAGGTTAGATGCTTACTGCTGGGGACATTTAGAATCCATGGCCTGACACTCAGCAGCTGAGGTTATCCTGGGTTAACTGCAGCTAGCAGTAACAGAGGTCTTGCAAGGTAGAGGAACAGCTCGAGGTGTTGGATATATGGTTCCTATAATAGCAGCTAGTGTCTCAGATTAGTTCATCTCAGCTGTGCTACACTTCCAATTACTGGGACTTCAGGTCTTTCAGTGGCTACTAACACTCCGTTTTAGCATCAGCACCCTCAACTCTTAGAACTTTGAAAATCCCTGGAACTGTTGCTGTGACCAGGACCCATGGCTCCTTGTGCTTGGCTCTGTATAGCCTTTCACCTTGGGCTTCTCAGCCGGCTTGCCTTCTCTCACTTCGGCACTTCCTCCTTTGTCATCTCTACCACCTCTACATCCCACTGTCTCGAGGCCCTGTTGCTGCTGCCGCCACTGCTGCCACTTGTTGCTAGTGCTATGGCCGCTGCCAGGACAGCAACTGCTGTCCCTTTTGTTATCAGGATGCTCCTGTTGCCACTATTGCTGCCATCTCTGCTTCACTTCACAACTCAGCCCATTCTACCCATGATCGAGCGGACAATGTAACAAGAGAAGACTATTTTTTTATTATTATTATTTTTATTCTTTTTTAATTAAAATTTCCACCTGCTCCCCGTTTCTCATTTCCCTCCCCTCCTCCCAAATATTGCCCCCTCCCCCCAGTTCCCTCCCCCTATCCCCACTCCTCTTCTCCTCCCCCCACACCATTCCCCCTCCCTCTCGATACTGAAGAGCAGTCCAAATTCTCTGCCCTGCGGGAAGACGAAGGTCTTCTATCTATGTCCAGGAAGGTGAGCCTCTAAACAGGCTAAGCACCCACAAAGCCAGTTCATGTATTAGGATCGAAACCTAGTGCCATTGTCCTTGGCTTCTCATCAGCCTTCATTGTCCGCCATGCTCAGAGAAGTTCTAATATTACCATGTTACTGAACAGGCCAGACAAGACAGGCCAGTTTCCCAAATGACTTGAAAAATAACGCAAAGAGTCTAATGTGCTAGCTAGTTTTATGCCAGCTCAACGCAAGCTAGAATCATTTCAAAGGAGGGACCCTAATTGTGAAAATGCCTCGCTAAGATCTAGCTGTAGGGCATTTTCTTAACTAGTGATTGATGGGGGAAGGCCCAGCCCATTGTGGATGGTGCCATCCCTGGGCTGGTGGTCCTCAGCTCTATAGGGAAGCAGGCTGAGCAAGCCATGTGGAGCAACCCAGTAAACTGCACTCCTCTGTCACTCCCAAATCAGCTCCTGCCTCCAGGTTTCTGCCTGTTTAAATTCTTGTCCTGACTTCCTCCAGTGATGAACAGCGACCTGGAAACAAGCTATATAAACCCTTTCTTCCAAAGTTGCTTCGGTCATAGTGTTTCATCGCAGCAATAGAAACCCTGACTTAGGAAACCTAGTTATATGACCAGAACAATGGTATGTCATGGCACATATGTGTGACATGTAGATTTAGTTTTGTAATTTTTATCAATCATAGTAGATCTCCCAGTTTTACTAATTACAAGCCTTTCCAGGCAGCTAATCATTGCCCTTACACTGTAATTGCTGAGCCACCAAGGGAAATGCTTCTTACCTTGTACTTAAGCAAGAACACCTGCAGAGTGAGCAGTGGCTACAGAGTTGACTAAGGCTCAGCTTGGAGTGTTGTCTTTTATGGCCAATGTAGAGCGTCTAGAGAGGTGTGAACAGAGAAAAGTCTTTGGGTTGGGAGTTGCAGCTTCAGTCAGAGTTGTCCTAGAAGCTGGAGTAAAGTGTTCATTGGTGTATTAGTGAACTATTTAAATCAGTGTAACTATCCCCTTGTTTCTATTCAGACTATATAAATCTTTTGCCTTTTAAAACAGCTGGACCATCTGGGAGGCAGATCCATTCTTTGCTAAGGGGCTGTTTAGCTAATAGCTCATCCCTGGAGGCAGCAAGCAGGACATCAGAATGAGTCTGAGAGGTACTCAAGACATTGACTGACTTGGTACCAACAATTCAAATAATTTGAAGAGAGAAAAAAATCAAACAATATATATATATATATATATATATATGTATATATATACATATATATATATATATATGAATTATGAGATTACTATTAACACTGTCGTGGAATGAAGACCTCCAAGAACCACTTGAGAAAAACAGAGCCTGAATTTGAGAGTCTTTATTAAGTGGCCAGTGACTGGCTAGAGAGAAATAGTTCACACAGAGCAGATTCAACTGCTTTCTTCAGGGAAATTTTAAAAACAAAAACCACAGCCTGGTTGTCAGTTGTACGGGTAAGTAGAGCAAGCAAGTAGTTTAACAGAAACAAAAAGGGCAGTTAGCTGGGATATCTACCTCAAGTCCCTGGGACAGGGTTGTGTGATTTTCTAAGAGACTTTCTCAGGGGAGAGAGAAGGGGGAGTCATCTCTTAGACTTTGATTGCAGCAAGGACAAAATGGAGGAACTGTGGCCCTGTCTTAAGATAGTTCTGTCCTTGCAAAGATCTCCATTATGCTCAACTCCTGCCAAATGACCCACGGATGGTCATGTACCTTCTACCTGTTTCCATAACTACACTAATGTGATACATCTTTATGGAAAGATATACAGAACCCCCGAGGGTAGGAAAGGTTTTCTTTCCATCTTTAAATCATCACAATGCTCTCCTCTCTTCTAGTAACTCCTTACCAGTACGGGGGATAATGCTCTTTCCACAGATAGTTGAGAACACACTCGTCTGACAACAAATAGCCAAGTAAAGACAAGATGAACAGACAAAGCAGGAGGCTGGTAGGGATTTAGTCTTTAACTTGTCACTATATACTTGATATTTGTCACTTGTACTGGAAGGAAGAAAATATAGAACTGGTAAAGCACTTGCTGCTAAGACTGATGACTTGAAGTCAATTTCCAGGCCCTACATACTGGAAGGAGAGAACTGACTCCGAAAAATTGCTCCCTTACCTATATATGGCCTGTAGCATGTACACAAGTACACACACACACAGAGATACACACAAATACACAAAGACATACACATACAAATAAATGTAATTTAATATTTTAAAATTATGATTAAAAATAAATGCTCTTACCTGCAAAAAGGTTTTGTGGAATGGTGTGGGACAATTCTGTATTCTGTCAATTATGTTTTAAATAAACACTGTTGGCCAGTAGCCAGGCAGGAAGTATAGGTGGGACAACCAGACAGGAAGTAGAGGCGGGTCATGGAGAGCAGGAGAATTCTGGGAAGGAGGAAGCCCATTCCTTCCCAGTCCTGCCCAGACACAGAAGAAGAAAGATGTGATCGCCCTGCTGAAAAAGGTACCCAGTCATGTGGCTAACACAGATAAGATAATAGGCTAATATAAGTTATGAATTAATAAGAAGCCCGAGCTAATGGGCCAATCAGTTTATAACTAATGTAGACTCTCTGTGTGATTTTCTTTGAGACTAAATGGCTGCGGGAACCGGGCAGGACAGAAAACTCAGTCAACAGTGGAAGACTTGGAATATGCTTGTGTGTGAAGGAGAGATGGACATGGCAGGAACACAGGTTGTGTCAATTTATATACTACCAGCATTTTTTGGTTCATTTTGGCTTTTGGAAACAAGGTGGTCTGGAACTTTCTGTGTAGCCCAGGGAAGATTTGAACTCTTGTGTTAGCCCCCTCAGTATTGTAACTACAGGTGTACATTGCCACACCCAGCTTCTAACAGTAATTTTGAGACTAGTAATGTCCAATTTTGATCATCTTAGTGTATAGTAATGCAATCATTAGTGTTCATTGTCAGTTTCACATAATCTAGAATCACATGGCGAACAAGCATACCTATGGGGCATTATCTAGACTAATGGTAGTCTCTGAAATTTTCTGTGAGGAATTACCTTGATTGTGTTAATATAGGATAGCCCATTTTAACTTTGAGCAGCACCATTCCCTGGGCAAGGGCCCCTGATTTGTATAAATGGAGAAGAGAGCCGAGTAGCATGCATCCATCACTCTCTATGCTGTCACTGAAGATACCATGTGACCAGCTGCTTCCATCTCCTGCTGTCTTGACTTCCCCATCAAGTGGATGATACCCTGACCAGTGAGCTAAAGAGAACCCTTCTCTCTAAACCAACTTTGTCAGGATTGTATATCATGGTAACAGGAAAAGAAGCTAAGGCATGGCTTGCATTTGAATTTCCCTGATTAATGTTTCTTTTTCATACTTGTTGGCCATTTAGAGAACTAAATTAATGAAGGGTTTTTCTCAAGTTTTATTTATTTTTAAGAACACCATAGCAGCATTGTTTGTCATAGCCAGAACCTGGAAGCAACCTAAATGCCCTCGACTGAAGAATGGATAAGGAAAATGTAGTACATTTACACAATGAAGTACTACACAGCAGAAAAAAATAATGACATCTTGAAATTTGCAAGCAAATGGTGGATCTAAAAAACATCATATTGAGTGAGGTAACCCAGACCCAGAAAGAAAAATATCATATGTACTCACTCATAAGTGGCTTTTAGACATAAAGCAAAGAAAAACCAGCCTATAATTTACAACCCCAGAGAACCTATACAACAAAGAGGACCCTAAGAGAGATATACACGGATCTAATCTACATGGGAAGTAGAAAAAGACAAGATCTCCTGAGTAAATTGGGAGCATGGGGACCATGGGAGAGGGCTGGAGGGAAGGGGTGAAAAAGGGAGGCGAGCAGAGAAAAATATATAGCTCAATAAAAACCATAAACAAAGAACACTGTCTTTTTCCTATTCTTTGTTAGAAGTGCTTTATATGGTTTTAATGTCAGTTCTTTATCAATGGTTGTTTTATGTCTTTCATTTCTGTATTGTCTTCTCACTGGTGTTCTTCAATGAACATGAGTTACTTTTAATGAAGTGTATTGTATGCAGCTTTTTGTGTCTTTTGTCATAGCCCCCAGAACACCCAGATTGCAAGTATGAGCCTCATGTCCAGCCTAATTATATGTGTGCAGTCTTTTGTTTCTATTTGGGCAAAATATCTTACTCTAATGAAGGCAGGTGTAAAACTCATCTCATAAACCATAATTTACAGTTAAGAAATCATTGTTTCTTTTAGGTCATGACCACAGTCTGTTTTCTTCTAGAAGTTTCCTTGTTTGCCCTTCACATTTAGCACATATTTTCAATTAATTTTGTACATAACAAGAGTAAAGAAGCATAGTTTTGTTTTTTTCATATTGATATTTAATACAGAATCATTGGTTTCAAAAGTCACCCTTTCTCCACTGAATTACATATTGATTTACAAATCTTGTTTAAGTGTAAAACTTTCCCAAATGCTCTTTTAAACATACTCATTACTTGAGTAAAAGACATATTTACTAGGTTGAAAATTCAGAAACAAATGAGTTAATAAGCTGAGGTCAAGGACATAAACTCATGTGGTAAAGAGCACAGGTCATTTATACTCTGACCCTCTCGGTAGCCTCTGTTTCTTTCTCACAGAAACAACCACATGTGTGGTGTCCTGGCGAACAAGTAGCTCAGCTTCATTTTAAATACCACAGAAAAAAATTTATCTCACAGTCTATATTCTTTGATTTTTAACAAAATGCCCTTTAAGTAATTTTGTTGAGCAATTCCTTGTGGCTCTGACACCATGCTCCAGTATAATTTAAAAAGTTTGTTTTCCGCCCCTTGTTCAAAAGCATATGGCAGGATTTTTATTTGTTTGAAATAGTCCCCATGTATAGTGTAAGCTAACCTGGAACTTCCTGTGTAACCCAGGTTGGCCTCAAACTCTCAATGATCCTCCTGCCTCACAGAGCTTCCAGAGTGCTGAGATTACAGGCCCCATGCCCAGCCTAGTGATGCGCATGCAATTTTGTTTTTGAGACAGTCTCACACTGTGGTGAGGCTGGTCTAGAATTTATGGAGGTCCTCCTGCCTTAACTTCCCTAGTGCTAAGATATAGCCACCATGCCCTGCATAGAAGGATTTTCCAAAAGCCCAAACTAGACAAAGGCCTCATGTTATCATCAGGGTTTAATTTGCTTATATGTATTGTCATGTGGCTTCTTCGTGATGTTTTAGCCTGTCATTCATTAATTTCTCTTTTTGCTCTTGATTAAATTGGTCAAGTTGCTTTCTTTCTTGCTGTATTAGCTTAGGTATTACACATAGTTATATTCTGCATATAGAGCTTTGTTTTATAGTTCGTTTTGTACATGTTCTCTTTGAAAAACTAGAGTTGGTAGCACCCTAGCCTGTCCTTGCCAACTGTAAAGGGAGACTGCACTTTTGTTTTCTGGTCCCAAAGAACTGTATAATCACACAAAAAACTATAATAATTACAACACCGTTTGGCCAATGGTTCAGGCATATTCCTAACTAGCTCTCACATCTTAATTAAATGATTTCGATTAATCTGTGTATCGCCACGAGGCTGTGGCTTACTGGTAAGTTTCTGGCATTCTTCTCCTTCGTCAGCCACATGGCATCTGACTGACCCTTCTCTCTCCCCGCATTCAGTTTAGTTTTCCCACCTAGTTATATTCTGCCCTGCCCTAGGCCAAAGGAGCTTCCTTATTAACCAATGATAATAAAACACAGCATGCAGAGAGAATCCCAATCAGCCAACATAATCTCTGTGCATTTTTTTGTAACACTGCCTGGCATCATTCCTGCTAAAACCCCATAGTTTTATCTTCTAGTTGGGAGTTTTGTTTGTTACTATTTCTTCTCATTAAAAGCAAAATCAATTGAAAATGTGTCAAAGTTCTAAATGTGAAGACCAAACAAGGAAGTATTTGGAAGAAAACAGAAGAATATTTTCGTGACCTAAAATAAACATTGATTAATCAAATAATTTATTTTAAATTCAAGTAATTATTAATTATTTTGACATATTTACAATGCTTTTGTTTTTGTTTCTTTTCTACCCAGCCTCCATGGCTACTCCTCTCAATGAAACCACTGCCATCTTTTGGAATATCCCTGTGACTTCAACTCCTACTTCATACTGTTCCTCTGCCCAGCCTCCCTCATATTCTCTACTTGCCACATAAAAGCAGGACTAATCCTGTTCAGAAAATAAATCAAATCACACCAAAACACCCTTGTGTCATCTCATCACACTTAGAACAAAACTGAGTCCTCACTGCAGCCCAGCCTGTCCTCTGCTCAGCTGCCGCCCTAGCTCAGCTGCAGCCACACTCAGGAGCCGCCACAGCACGCTGCTGATCTTACTTTAGCCACTGGCTCTTGTTGTTCTCACAGCACCAAACACAAGCCAGTCTCAGGGGATTTTCTCTGTGTTTACTATATCTGAACTGTTTCCCCCAGGTGGCATGGTAACACACTTCCTTCAGATGTCTGTTTGGATGTTACCTCTTCAGAGAGTCTTTCTCTGACCATTACATGGAACCTACTTTACACTGAAGTGCCTCCCTCATCCCCACCACTACACACACAATCTCATAATAAAAAATCAGGAAAACAAGATTTATTCAATATAGACATATTGAGAATAGAAATGACGAGATTCAGTGCACCCTCTCCTCAAGTTCATCTTCAAGCTCCTGATAGTGGAGCAGGGTTCTAATGAAAAGCAAGCAATATGCATAGCTAGGACATGCCAAGGGATCATAGGAGTTAGCCCATCTCCTGATAGGCAAATCACCAGAGGACCACGGCAGACAATGTTTTTTCTCCAACTTACAAAAAGATGTTAGACTTCTGGGATTGTTCCCCTTCAGAACAAAGAATTCATGAGCAGGGTTCACCTCTTCTTCTACTCTGCATCATTATCCCCTATGGCAGCCAGAAGTAACCTAACCAGTTTAGAAGGAGAAAAAGCCAGTTTATCCCATACCCCAGATATACAAACCTGGGTGGTCCAGGGAGGAATGGATTGGCATCAGATATCCTCTCATGGGAGTCTGGCAGTGTGTTGTGTGCATGCTTTTCCATAAAACTTGGCTGTGTGCCAAGACTGCTGCAGTTCTTGTTTTTTAATTCTTTAGTATGAAAACCTACCCTCTCTAAGACCCCCTGATGGTAACAAGTTGTGGTCCTCTGCCCACCTTTGTCTCAGCTCTCAGTCTCTCCTACAAGGATGTCTAGTGAGTGCTAAATCTTTCTCCAGGAACAGGCTTCTTTTCTGGCAATCCATGACTTGATCCATTTCCTCTTTTAGCAGGAGATTCTTGAGGAGGTTCTAACTTCTTGGGATCCATTTTTTCAATAGTCTTACAGCCAAAGAGAAAAACAGAAATGTCTCTCTAGAATATCTTCATTCTGCCAGGCAGGTTGGTGACATTTCCTCACTCTATTTAATTCATCAATCGGGAAGTGAAATATGTCTGGGTCTTAAACAAATATCACAAACAGACTACAAGTAGAAATCAAAATCAGAATGCATTCAGTTAGCATCAGATTCCCACACATAGGAAACATTTCTGAATAAATGGCTTTTAGTTACTTTTGGAAAAGACTGGCACAAAAACTCCATCTTGTTAATCTAAACAGAGACTTCTTCATTAAAAGAATAGAATCTCAGTTCTGTTTCTTGTGCTGGGTGAAGATTAAGTCTTCCTGACGATTATGATATATATTACATGCCATTATCTCCTCTCTCATTGCAGTTATCCACAGATCTTTACTGTTAAACTTGCTTTTTCTGACCCTCAACTTAAAAACAAATAGCAATAAAAAAACATAAAAATATCTGTTAGAAATAATTTCAATGGTTCTCTTGAAGCCTACTCTGTAGACCAGGCTGGCCTCTGACTCATAGTTATCTGCCTGCCTCTGCTTTCTGAGTGCTGGGATTAAAGGTGTGTGCCACTACTACCTGGCTTAAAATCAAGCTTTGAATTTTTCAAGTTTGCTTAGCAAAACCAATTCTAAAAATTTCTTAGCCTTTGTAGTGGTTGGAATAATAAGAATGGCCCATAGGCTCATATATTTTAATGTGTAATCATCAGGAAGTGGCTCTACTTGAGAAGGTTTAGGAGGTGTGGCCTTGCTGGGGTAGGTGTGGCCTTATTAAAGGAAATATGTCATTCAGGGTAGGCTTTGTCATTTAAAAAACCCATGCCAGGTCTTTCTGCTGCCTGTGAATCCACTTGTAGAACTCTTAGCTACCTCTCTAGCACCACATCCGGCTGTGTGCCACTATAGTATCTTCCATGAAGATAATGGACTAACTGCAAGAAAACCCCAGTTAAAAACTTTCCTGTGTAGCTGTGGTCACGGTGTCTCTTCATGGCAATAAAACAGTGTTGAAATACAGTATATATTTTATACTATATTCATATTCTCTCTCTTAAAGTCTCTAATCAAAAATTTCCTTGGTCTCAGTTTGCAAAACTAATATTGGGAAACACCAGACCCAAATTATTAAGAAGTAAGTTGAAAATCAACTTCTCATTTAGTATTTCAGATGAGTCTTCCTGAGATAAAGTTCAGTAAAACCAGTACCTTTCTATTTCAAATTAAAATTGTACCTAAATCTTTGTATTTTAGCTACTAAGTAAAAACAGGCATAGAAACCAGTGCTCATAATAATTCAAAAGTCACAAACACATTCAAACACACAACCATACTAAAAAGAACATAGAAACAATAACTTTAATGTGCAATTGATTCATAAAAAAGAAATATAGAAATAAAGTTGCTAGAGGTCTCTTAGCTATTCCCAGAAACTACAGGCACAGAGATTGGTCCTTACCCCATTCTTGTCTTAGAAATTGTCCCATATTTACAAAAGACTAGTCAGCTGCAGCTTTGCTGAGCCGGTACCAAGGAAACAGAGACAGTATTTCATGGTTACATAAATCACAGCATAAATCTCATTAACCCTGACCCCCTTTCTCATATGGTGAAGTGGAGCCTTCAGCCTTCCAAGCCTCATGGTAGGTGGCCTGATTATTTTTTTTTTTTATTCTTTTTTACTTAAAATTTCCAACTGCTCCCCGTTTCCCATTTCCCTCCCCCTCCTCCCACATATTGCCCCCTCCCCCTGTTCCCCTCCCCCTATCCCCACTCCACTTCTCCTCCCCCTAGTCCACTCCCCCTCCCTCTCGATACTGAAGAGCAGTCCAAATTCCCTGCTCTACATGAAGACCAAGGTCCTCCCACTTCTATCTAGGTCCAGGAAGGTGAGCATCCAAACAGGCTACGCTCCCACAAAGCCAGTTCATGTATTAGGATCGAAACCTAGTGCCATTGTCCTTGGCTTCTCATCAGCCTTCATTGTCTGCCTTGTTCAGAGAGTCCAGTTTCAACCCATGCTTATTCAGTCCCAGTCCAGCTGGCCTTGGAGAGCTCCCAATAGATCAGTTCCACTGTCACAGTGGGTGGGTGCACCCCTCGTGGTCCTGATTTCCTTGCTCATGTTCTCCCTCCTTCTGCTCCTCATTTGGACCTTAAGAGCTCAGACGGTTGATCCAAATTGGGTCTCTGTCTCTCTCTCGATCCATCGCCAGATGAAAGTTCCTGTGCCATTTTCCTTGGCCTCTCGTCAGCTCTCATTGTCCACCACATTAAGAGAGTCCGGTTTTATCCCATGTTTTTTTCAGTAGCAGTCCAGCTGGCCTTGGTGAGCTCCCAATAGATCGGCCCCCCTGTCTCAGTGGTTGGGTGCACCCCTCATGGTCCTGACTTCCTTGTTCATGTTCTCTCTCCTTCTGCTCCTCATTATAACCTTGGGAGCTCAGTCCGGTGCTCCAGTGTGGGTCTCTGTCTCTATCTCCATCCATCGCTAGATGAAGGTTCTATGGCGATATGCAAGATATTCATCAGTATGATTATAGGATAGGTTCATTTCAGGTTCCCTATCCTCAGGTGCCCCAATGAGCTAACTGGGGACATTGCCCTGGGCTTCAGGTAGCCATTCCAGGTTCAAGTCTCTTGCCAACCCTTAGGTGGCTCCCTTAACTAAGGTATGAGTTTCCCTGCTCCCCTATCCAACCTTCCTTTACCCCCAATCACCCCGATTCCCCCAGTTCCCCTCATCCTCTCCTTCACACTTTTCTCTCCCCATCTCCCCTCATCCCCATCCCACCCCACCCCCCAAGATTCCCATTTTTTGCCCATCAATCTTGTCTATTTCCCATAGCTGGGAGGATATCTATATGTTTTTCCTTGGGTTTACCCTCTTGTTTAGCTTCTTTAGGATCACAAATTAAAGACTCAGTGGCCCCTATCCATGGCTAGAAACCAATTATGAGTGAGTACATCCCATGATCTTCTTTTTGGGTCTGGGTTACCTCACTCAGGATCGTATTTTCTATTTCCATCCATTTGCATGCAAAATTCGAGAAGTCATTGTTTTTTACCGCAGAGTAGTACTCTAATGTATATATATTCCACACTTTCTTCATCCATTCTTCTATTGAAGGGCATCTAGGTTGCTTCCAGGTTCTGGCTATTACAAATAATGCTGCTATGAACATAGTTGGACAAATGCTTTTGTCATATGCTAGGGCATCTCTTGGGTATATTCCCAAGAGTGCTATTGCTGGGTCCAGGGGTAGGTTGATCCCAATTTTTCTGAGAAACCGCCACACTGATTTCCAAAGTGGTTGCACAAGTTTGCAGTCCCACCAGCAATGGATGAGGGTACCCCTTTCTCCACAACCTCTCCAGCAAAGGCTATCCTTGGTGTTTTTGATTTTAGCCATTCTGACAGGTGTAAAATGATATCTCAAAGTTGTTTTGATTTGCATTTCTCTGATCGCTAAGGAGGTTGAGCATGACCTTAAGTATCTTTTGGCCATTTTAACTTCTTCTGATGAGAATTCTCTGTTCAGTTCAGTGCCCCATTTTTTAATTGGGTTAATTATCCTTTTAAAGTCTAGTTTCTTGAGTTCTTTATATATTTTGGAGATCAGACCTTTGTCTGTAGCGGGGTTGGTGAAGATCTTCTCCCAGTCAGTAGGCTGCCTTTTTGTCTTAATGACAGTGTCCTTTGCTTTACAGAAGCTTCTCAGTTTCAGGAGGTCCCATTTATTCAATGTTGCCCTTAATGTCTGTGCTGCTGGGGTTATACATAGGAAGCGATCTCCTGTGCCCATATGTTGTAGGGTACTTCCCATTTTCTCTTCTATCAGGTTCAGTGTGTTCAGATTGATATTGAGGTCTTTGATCCATTTGGACTTGAGTTTTGTGCATGGTGATAGATATGGGTCTATTTTCATTCTTCTACAGGTTGACATCCAATTGTGCCAGCACCATTTGTTGAAGATGCTTTCTTTCTTCCATTGTATACTTTTAGCTCCTTTATCGAAAATTAGTTGTTCATAGGTTTGTGGGTTAAAATCCAGGTCTTCTATACGATTCCATTGGTCGACTGCTCTGTTTTTATGCCAGTACCACGCTGTTTTCATTACTGTAGCTCTGTAATAGAGTTTGAAGTCAGGGATGGTAATGCCTCCCGAAGTTCCTTTATTATATAAGATTGTTTTGGCTATCCTGGGTTTTTTGTTTCTCCATATAAAGTTGATTATTGTCCTTTCAAGATCTGTGAAGAATTTTGATGGGATTTTAATGGGGATTGCATTGAATCTATAGATTGCCCTTGGTAGAATTGCCATTTTTACTATGTTGATCCTCCCAATCCAGGAGCAAGGGAGATCCTTCCATTTTCTGGTATCCTCTTCAATTTCTTTCTTCAATGCCTTAAAGTTCTTGTCAAATAGATCTTTCACTTCCTTGGTTAGAGTTACCCCAAGATAGTTTATGCTTTTTGTGGCTATCGTGAAAGGTGATGATTCTCTTATTTCCCTCTCTGCTTCCATATCCTTTGTGTATAAGAGGGCGACTGATTTTTTGGAGTTGAACTTGTATCCTGCCACATTACTAAAGTCGTTTATCAGCTGTAGGAGTTCTTTGGTGGAGTTTTTGGGGTCGCTCATGTACACTATCATATCATCTGCAAATAATGCAAGTTTAACTTCTTCCTTTCCAATTTGAATCCCCTTTATCCCCTTATGTTGTCTTATTGCTATTGCTAAAACTTCGAGAACTATATTGAAGAGGTATGGAGAGAGTGGACAGCCTTGGCGTGTTCCTGATTTTAGTGGGATGGCTTTAAGTTTCTCTCCATTTAATTTGATATTAGCTGTCGGCTTGCTGTATATAGCTTTAATTAAATTTAGGTATGACCCTTGTATCCCTAATCTCTCCAAGACTTTTATCATAAAGGGATGTTGAATTTTGTCAAATGCTTTTTCAGCGTCTAATGAAACGATCATATGGTTTTTTTCTTTCAGTTTATTTATATGATGGATTACATTGATAGACTTGCGTATGTTAAACCAGCCCTGCATCTCTGGTATGAAGCCTACTTGATCATAATGGATAATTTTTCTAATGTGTTCTTGGATTCGGTTTGCCAGAATTTTGTTGAGGATTTTTGCATCGATGTTCATGAGTGAGATTGGCCTGTAATTTTCTTTCTTGGTTGGGTCCTTGTGTGGTTTTGGTATCAGAGTTACTGTAGCTTCATAAAAGAAATTTGGCAATGACTCTTCTGTTTCTATATTGTGAAATACCTTAAGGAGTATAGGTATTAGGTCTTCTTGGAAGTTCTGGTAGAATTCCGCATTGAAACCATCTGGTCCTGGACTTTTTTTGGAAGGGAGGTTTTTGATAACTGCTTCTAATTCTTCACGACTAACAGGTCTATTTAGGTTGTTCACCTGGTCCTGGTTTAACTTTGGTATATGGTATTTATCTAAAAAAGTGTCCATTTCTTTTACATTTTCCAGTTTTGTGGCATACAGGCTTTTGTAGTAAGATCTAATGATTCTCTGAATTTCCTCTGTGTCTGTGGTTATGTCTCCCTTTTCATTTCTGATCTTATTAATTTGCAAATTCTCTCTCTGCCGTTTGATTAGTTTGGATAGGGGTTTATCAATCTTGTTGATTTTCTCCAGGAACCAGCTTTTTGATTTATTGATTCTTTCAATTGTTTTCTGTGTCTCTATTTTGTTGATTTCAGCCCTCAGTTTGATTATTTCCAGTCTTCTACCCCTTCTAGGTGAGTCTGCTTCTTTTTTTTCTAGAGCTTTCAGGTGGGCTGTTAAGTCTACAATGTGTGCTTTCTCTGTTTTCTTTAAGTGGGCAGTTAGTGCTATGAACTTTCCTCTCAGGACTGCTTTCATAGTGTCCCATAGGTTTGAGTATGTTGTTTCTTTATTTTCATTGTCTTCAAGGAAGACTTTAATTTCTTTCTTTATTTCTTCCTTAATCCAGGCATGCTTCAGTAGTTGACTATTCAGTTTCCATGAGTTTGTAGGCTTTCTGGGGGTAGCATTGTTGCTGAATTCTAGCTTTAATCCATGGTGATCTGATAAGATACAGGTGGTTATTAATATTTTTTTGTAACTGTGAATGTTTGCTTTGTTACCGAGTATGTGGTCGATTTTTGAGAAGGTTCCATGAGCTGCAGAGAAGAAGGTATATTCTTTCCTATTTGGGTGGAATATTCTATAGATGTCTGTTAAGTCCATTTGATTCATTACCTCCATTAATTCTCTTATTTCTCTGTTAGGTTTCTGTCTGATTGACCTGTCCATTGGTGAGAGAGGAGTATTAAAGTCTCCTACTATTAATGTGTGCGGTTTGATGGCTGCCTTGAGTTTTAACAATGTTTCTTTTACGTACGTGGGTGCTTTTATATTAGGGGCACAGATATTCAGGATTGAGATTTCATCCTGATGAATTGTTCCTGTTATGAGTAGAAAATGTCCCTCTCCATCTCTTCTGATTGATTTAAGTTTGAAGTCAACTTTGTTAGAAATTAGTATGGCCACACCTGCTTGTTTCCTAGGTCCATTTACTTGATAAGCCTTATCCCAGCCCTTTACTCTGAGTAGGTGCCTGTCTTTGTGGTTGAGGTGTGTTTCTTGTAAACAGCAGAATGTTGGATCCTGTTTTCGTATCCAATCTCTTAGTCTGTGCCTTTTTATAGGTGAGTTGAGTCCATTGACATTAAGTGATATTAATGACCAGTGGTTGTTAACTCCGGTCATTTTTTTTTTAGTAGTAGATTTTGTGTGTTTCCCTTCTTTGAGATGTGCTGGTAAAGGGTTTCTAGATGTCTGAGTTACTGTGGTCATTGTTGGACTCCTTGATTAGTGATTTTCCTTCTATTACTTTCTGTAAGGCTGGATTTGTGGCTACGTATTGTTTAAATTTGTTTTTATCCTGGAAAATTTTGTTTTCTCCATTTATAGTGAACGAAAGCTTGGCTGGGTATAGTAGTCTGGGCTTGCATCCATGGTCTCTTAGTTTCTGCAGTACATCTATCCAGGACCTTCTGGCTTTCATGGTTTCCATAGAGAAGTCAGGTGTAAGTCTGATAGGTTTACCTTTATAAGTAACTTGGCCTTTTTCCTTTGCTGCTCTTAGTATTCTTTCTTTATTCTGTATGCTTTGTGTTTTGATTATTATATGGCGAGAGGATGTTTTTTTTTGATCCAGCCTATTTGGTGTTCTGTATGCTTCTTGAACCTTCATAGGTATATCTTTCTTTAGGTTGGGAAAGTTTTCTTCTATAATTTTATTAAATATATTTTCTGGACCGTTGAGCTGCGCTTCTTCTCCTTCTTCTATTCCTATTATTCTTAGGTTTGGTCTTTTTATTGTGTCCCATATTTCCTGAATGTTTTGTGATGAGAATTTGTTGGCCTTGCTGTCTTCTTTGATCAGCGTGTTTATTTTCTCTATGGTATCTTCAGAATCTGAGATTCTTTCTTCTATCTCTTGTATTCTGTTGGTTATGCTTGTTTCTGTAGTCTCTATTCATTTACCTAGATTTTCCCTGTCCAGCTGGCCTTCTGTTTGTGTTTTCTTCTTTGCCTCCATTTCAGTTTTTAAGTCTTGAACTGTTTCCATTATTTGTTTGATTGTTTTTCCTTGGTTTCCTAGGGTATCATTCACTGATTTACTCAATTCTTCAAACTTTCTGTTATACTTCTCATCCATTTCTATAAGGGCATTTTTTACATGCTGTTTAAGGGCGTCAATCACTTTCATAAAGTCAATTTTATCTACTTCTTCATGAATAAGGTGTTCATGTCCTCCTGTTGTGAGGTCGCTGGGTTCTGGTGGTTTCATATAGTTTTTCAGATTGTTGGGTGAATTCTTGCATTGGCGCCTGCCCATCTCTTTCTCCGAATGCTCCCCTATGGATCTTCTTTTACCGGATCAGGGCTCCTTGCCTACTGATGTACTTTCCCAGTGATGGCATCCTGCAGTGATAGCTCTCCTGGTGCTCCAGTGATGTCTCTCCTGGTACCAATATCAGATCTCCGTGCCCAAACACGGCAATCCTGGTACCCAGATTAGCTCTACCACTGATGGCTCTCCTGGTGCCAAGATCAGATCTCCGTGCAGGTTGGGTAGTTCATAAACAAAGGCCTTACCTTGTTTGGTGCAGGCAGGCCAGTGAACCAAAGGAAGTCTCGCCTGCCTACTTGCCCTGAGGATTTGCCCCCAGCGCCAGACAGACTGAGCTGGATGGTGTTATGTGCCCAAAGAGGAAAGGGGGCAGAAGGAAGAAGGGTTCTGGATGCAAGCTGGGTGGGACAAGAAGAGAGAGGCAGTATGCAGGGTGTAGAGCCCCTGCAGGGAGGCAAGGGAGTATATGGTGGGGGATGAGGAACTTCGGAGTTCCCTGTCCAGGGCTGCTTCCGCCGCCGCCGGTCAGGTCACAAACTCACCCCGCTGCTGTCTCTCCTGGTGCCTAGATCAGATCTCCATGCAGGTTGGGTAGTTTGTAAACAAAGGCCTTACCTTGCTTGATGCAGGCTGGCTGGAGAGACAAAGGAAGTCTCGTCTGCCTACTTGCCCTGAGGATTTGCCCCCAGCGCCAGACAGACTGAGCTGGATGGTGTTATGTGCCCAAAGAGGAAAGGGGGCAGAAGGAAGAAGGGTTCTGGATGCAAGCTGGGTGGGACAAGAAGAGAGAGGCAGTATGCAGGGTGTAGAGCCCCTGCAGGGAGGCAAGGGAGTATAGGGTTGGGGATGAGGAACTTCAGAGTTCCCTGTCCAGGGCTGCTTCCGCCACCGCCGGTCAGGTCACAAACTCACCCCGCTGCTGTCTCTCCTGGTGCCTAGATCAGATCTCCATGCAGGTTGGGTAGTTTGTAAACAAAGGCCTTACCTTGCTTGATGCAGGCAGGCTGGAGAGACAAAGGAAGTCCTGGCCTGATTATTTTAAAGAGGACTTTCAGACTGAAAACTGTCATCATTTATAACTGTTTGATCATGGACCCATCCCTTTGAGATACTAGTCACTGTCAATAGCCAGCTCTTCCTAGAGTTGGTGCAGTCCTTCTGGAAGGATTAAAGTACACAGGGTGGGTAAGAGGTAGATACAAGAGAAAGGAGACATAACCTTCCATCCCTTGAAGACACCACTGTGGGAATGATAGACTATTTTTGTAGTCCCTGGCTTTGAGTTGTGGCCAGGTTTCAAAATGCCTTTGAGAACTTTCTCTCTCCTCTGCCTCCATGGCCACTGTGCTTCTTTACTCAATGACAATTGCCCAAAGAATTCACCAGAAGAACCCTAAAACAAAACCAGCTATCAAATGCCAAGACCCGAAAATGGTTCAAAAGGTCCCAAATTACTCAAAAGGGTTCTAAAGCAAATAAGAAAACGAAGCTGTGGTAAGTTTCTCCCGAACTAGTGAACCTCAGGTTCAGCTTTACCAAGTAGAATTAAGAACAGCTTATGCCAATGCAGTGGCAAGGTGGGGAAATGTCACCTGAATACAGGGGTTCCAGCAGCTGCTGGAACCTCACCTTTCCTTTCCATATGCTGACTATTTTGCTATGGTAACCAAATACCTCAAACTGTGCCTTTTGTCCCTTCAAAAGATTGTTTCTAGACTTAAAGTTCACAGTCTGTGCTCCCCAACGAGTCAGGTTTGGCCATCCATCCTCAATATGCTAATCAAAAGTGTCAAATTAATAGTGTAAAGCATGAAAGAGAGATTTCTTCACTGTGGCCACACTGGGAAGAGGGACAAAGAGCTCTATAATGCTCCTCGACCCAAGTCCATCTTCTGTATTCTAATTTTTGTCTATTTTATTTGTTGTACTTGTCATTGTGAGACATATAACATTTACTTGATTGTTTCTTGTATATTTTATTATCATATTTAAAGTTCCATGGAAAGCGGGACTCTGTTTTATTTTCTATTCTGCTGAGAACTTCTTAAACCATGCTCGTTCCTAGGAGGTTTCTTCTACGCCTCACCAGGATCACATGTCACACATGTAAAGGTGTCAAGGCAAGACAAGAGGCTCCAGAGCATCTGGCAGGTTTTGTCGGAGCTCTCTCTGCATATTGATTCTTGTATCTTTTGTGCTTTCATGTATCGCTTAAAAATTTTGGTTTGTAAGTAGAACCTATTCTTTTAAAACCATGGGACTCTTTTCTTTAGTTTTTCCCCCTGAAGATTTTTATCAGACAGTTTTATGAAAACACTTCACCATCTTTACCTCATCTTGCTGGTATATTTAAATCATTAATTAGGATCATTTTTTAACATGCTAAACTCTAAGTCTCAGATACTTTCTATTTGAACTTCTTCATGACATTACGGGTTTTAAAATTAAACTATAAGAAGCAGTTTACTTTATCCTATCACTTCTACAGAATGCATTTGTAAAGTATAATTTTTTTTTTGCAACAGTCTTCTTTGTAAGGTATATGGGAAGCTCAACAGTTTTCAGAGAGAAAGCTTGGAAATGGGAAACTGCACCTGGGAAATCATCTTATCTATTTGGATTGGCCCTTAAGAGGGTAGCAACAAGTTTTGAAAATTACTTTTTAAATTAGTATACAAGATATTGGATTTCAAAAAAAAAGATACTGGATTCCGTTGTCGTATCTTTATACAAGTATGTCATTACTTGACTCATATTTACCTTCCATCCTCTCTTTTGTCTCTCTGCAAAATAGCCTACATATAGATAGATAAAGATAAATATGTATAGATGTATCTCTATGTATATATTTTACAATCAAAGTTCTGACTGTAAGAGAAAATATGATATTTGACTATCTGATTTTGTTTTACATGACAGTCTCCATTCTCAACCTGAAAACAACTCCATTGTTCTTTCTGTCTACATAAAACTCTATTATGAGGCCTGGGAAGATGGCTTAGAGGGTTATAGTTTGCTTCTCAAGCATAAAGACATGAGTTCTCTTCCACCCATACAGAAGCTGGGTATGGCTGCAAGCTTCTATAACCCCAGTGCTGAGGGGTGGAGACAGGAGGATCCTGGGAGTTCACTGGCCAGCCATTCTAACATAAGCAGTGAACTCTATGTTCAGAGGGACCCTGTATCAGATGAAAAAGGGCAGAAAATGATAAAGTAAGACATCCAATGCCCTCTTCTGCCCTCATACATTTGCCTGTTTGCATATACCCATAAAGACATGCATACCACCTACTTTCCCCTGAGAAAGAAACAAAAAAGTTCTATTGCATATACATACTACACTTTTAAAATCTTTTTTTCTGTTGGACATATAGGCTTGTTCCATAACCTGGATGTAATGAATATAGTCACAGCAAATATGAATGCAGCAGAAAATGAAATCACAGGACTAAGCAGTTCCAGGTAGCTGTTATAATACCCAAACTTCAACCAAATATGAAAATTCTAGCCATGGAAGTCTTTAGTGTGGTCAGTTTCTAGTCAGGCTGGAGATAGAAATTTAGTTCTGGGGGGAAAAAGAGGGTTGGAGAGTAAATATGAACACATGGCAAAGATTTAGTAATCTAAGACACAGGCTTAGGCTGAGTCGGGGGTCACAGGTGTCACATGGTTCCATAAAACAAAAACCAGGCTGTGTCTGGTGATGCGTGCTTGTCATCCCAACATTTGGGGAACTGAGGCAGATTTTCCAAGAGTTTGAGACTAACCTATGCTACACAGAAAGACCCCATCACAAAAACAAAACTGAAGAGCTGAGAATATGTTTGTGTGTTTTTAATAGTTCTTCATTGCTTTGTCGAGCTTCTCCAGAGACAAGATGAGAGAAATGGATAAGCTTGCCCGACCACAGCGCTGCCATAGGCACATTGCATTCCACTTTGAAACCTTGTAAATTATCTTTAAAATTCAGAGAACATTGCATTCTACACCTCAATGTATTTGTTTGCTTAAATATAAAAACAATACTACATTAAATTACTTGCTTCTCAGTATAATAGACGTTCCAAAAAAGATAAATCGTGTTTATCGTATAGCTCCACTCTCTGTACAAGCTGAAAAGTATGAAATTGAGACTACAAATTAGTGTTCACTTTCCTTGTCATGACATTCAAAACATCCAAATGCCGATTCCACATTCCCTCTCCAAACCCGCTTTACGTACCCAGACCTCATGTGCTGGTTATTCTGAATTACATGCCTCAGTATATCACTTTATCTGTATCACCTTGTATTTCACACTCCTGGCCCTGGGTTATGGTGTTATTTCTCCCTATAATTCATTCTTTTCGATACCCCCATTTGACTTATTCTTTCATCACACTTTAAGACTGAGCACAGACATTTCCTTTAGAGAGATTCCCCTGCCTCTTTTGTTCTCTCTCTATTCCCTCTTTAACTTATTGCTCTTCAGTTTGTTTGATAAGGGAACTAACCGTGTCTTATTAAAATTGTCATTTATAGTCGGTTCTAGTTATCTATTTTTCTTTCTCTAAACGTAGCTTGAAAACAAGTCATTACTAATTTTCATGGTCCTGTAAATTGGTCTCCCTTGTAGGCTCTCATATACTTACAATTAAATACCAGCTGGCCGAACAAGAATTGTACACTGGCCTGTCTAGACCCTGTAATGGAACATCAGGATGCTGGTAAGGAATGTGACTCTCGTTGTGGCTTCTCCATGTGGCTAGCTTGAGATTTTTCACATCATTTTGAACTCACCGAAGTTGGATATGTTGGAGAACATCCTTTTAGTATTCCGGCATAAGACACAGAAAACGCAAAGGTTTGAGTAAAAAAAAATAGAAAGATGTTAACAGGGGTGATGGTTAATCTCAACTGCCAACTTGATCTGATCTAGAGTTAAGGATGGCCTTCTGAGGTGTGGAGAGCAACGCACTGTGCATGTCACTGCCCTCTGTGCAGGACTCTGGAATAGAAGGAGGAGACAAGTGTGCTGAAAGCAAGCCTCCATCACGCTGCTTTCCACTGTGGGTAGATCGTGACCACAGCTCATCCTGCTCTAACGTACTGTCACCAATGTACACTCACCTCCGTGGAGTGAAAACAAGCCCTTTCTCCCTGAAGTTGCTTTTGTCAGGGTGCTTACCACAGCACCAAGAGAATCAGTAAGGTACACATGCTGTGTACCCACCCTGAGTGGGACAGAAAACTAGGCATTATCATTTATAACTTCTATAACTTCCTTAACTAAGAAAAGTGATTTTAAAATGAGTCACCAATGTATACCTTAGGAAAAATGCATTTCTGTCATAAAAATACTCATTAAAGATTTTTTAAGTAAGAATTTCATTTTTCTCTAACTTAATTCCTAATTTCATAGAAGAGTGCTGCATCTGCATCACTTCTCCCCCTCTCTCCTCCAGCTCTTCCCTTGTCACTCTACTCCACCTCAGATTTGTGTCCAATTCTTCTATAATTGTTATGGTTACACACAAGCACACAGACAGACAGGCATGTAAGCTACTAGCCAATTTAATGTCGCCCTTATAAATATGTGTGTAGGGTGATCACTTGGGATGGTGACTGAACAGACGGCTCATTCGTGGAGAAGACTGATTTCTCCCCCAATAAGAATTTTCTAATTATGACAGAAATAAGGATGTAGTAATGAATAAGAACTCTCAATTTTTATTCAGTATCTCTACATTTGACCGCTGAGACTTTTGGAAATGTAAACTGTTACCTTTCCTATTCTCTTTCTGACTTTGTTGAGATACTTAAAGACCTGATTCTTCTAAGATGCCACATAAGTCTCCATTTAATTAATTCTGGAGCAATGGGATGACTTCATTCAACCACATTCACTTTTCTAGCTCCATTTTTTCCCTCTCTGCTCTTCCAAGATGCTTAAGTAAGAAGAGTAAGTTACAAAATTAATCATACTCAGTGGTTAGTAAAGTAAGACAAAGTGTAGCCAGCCAGTTGCACTGAATCAAAGGCCAAGCAAATGCTCAGTTCTCATTTCCTGGGTACCAAAGGCAGCTCCATGTTCTTGCCCTAGGGCTCACCTTCAGTGCCGTCTAGATAAAAACTGACTTTGTTCCTTTTCCTAATCAGGAAAAAGGATTGAGCCATGTTTCACCTGAAGTATTTTGGCCTTTCCGTGAAACAGTCACTACATCCTGAGGCAGTTGTAGCTGGGGCTACCATAATGATCTGACAAAAGACCGATTCCTCCAACATTACTAGTCATTACCTCTCTGTGACAAGATGTGACATGCCACAGCCCAGGCAGTTCATCCTGAAGGAGTCTCTTCCTGACAAATACAACCCCTCCTCACCTTTGTTCATGACAATTTTATTTCTTCTACAGTGTCAAACTACCAATTTTTCCACGTCAGCATTCCCTAGTTGGACCAAGGACTGTTTTATTTCCCACTTCAAAAGGAAGTGCTACTGTATGTTCACTGATTGTTTCACTGATTGTGTCCAACTTTAATTAAAGAATAATTTTTAAAAGCAGATACATATTTAGAGTAGAAAATGTTGCTACTAATAAATGCTTTTAATTCTACTATTTTTCTTGAAGTTTTATGATTTAAAATGTAAAAACTACGATCCTTCTTCCGTCTCTTCAGCAGGATTTCTTGAGCTCAGCATAATGTGTGCACCTGGGTCTCTGCATCTGTTTCCATTAGGTACTGAGCAAAGGCTTTCCCATAGTCATTGGGGTAGTTGCCAATCTGATCATAGGAGATGGCCAATTCGGGCCACCTATATCCACCATTACGAACGGTCTTGGATCGGGTCATCCTTGTAGACGAGTGGGAGTTTCCCTTGCATCAGGTTTTTGCCTGATCTCAAAAAGCATCCCCCCATTTCCAGTCATCTCTTTCAGCACTCTCCCACTCCATCCACTTCCCAACATGATCTCCAATTGCCCATCCCCATCCACTTCTGATCCACCTAGAAAATCTCTTCTATTTCCCCTTGCCAGGGAAATCCACGCATTCCCCACTTGAACCCTCCTTGTTACCTAGCCTCTCTGGGTCTACGATAGTTGTCCTTTACTTTACAGCTAATATCTACTTATGAGTGAGTATATACCTTGTTTGTCTTGCTGGGTCTAGGTTAACTCACTCAGGATTTTTTTTTTTTTTACTAGTTTCATTTTTTTGTTTTCTGATGTCTTTGTTTTTAACAGCTGAGTAATACTTTGTTGTGTAAATGTACCACATTTTCCTTATTCATTCTTTAGTTGAGAGGCATCTAGGCTCTTTCCAGGTTCTGGCTATTACAAATAAAGCTGCTATGAACATAGTTGAACAATTGTCCTTGTGGTATGTATGACTGAGCATCCTTTGGGTATATACCCAGGAGTTATGATATCATTGGGTCTTGAGCTAGATTCCCAATTTTCTAAGAAGCCACCATACTGCTTTCCAAAGTGGATGTAAAAATTTGCACTCCCAACTGCAAAAGAGGAGTATTCACCTTGCTCTACATCCTTGCCAACATAAGCTGTCATTTGTGTTTTTGATCTTAGCAATTCTGACAGGTATAAGATGAAACCTCAAAATCATTTTGATTCGCATTTCGCTGATGGCTCAGGATGTTGGACACTTCTTTAAGTGTTTCTCTGACACCTGAGATTCTTCCATTGAGAGTTTTAAGTCTGTACCCAGTTTTTAACTGGATTATTTGGTTTGGTGATGTCTAGTTTCTTGAGTTGTTTTTTTTTTCTTTTTTCTTTTCTTTCTTTTTTTTCTTTTTTTTAAATTTTGTGTCTGTGTGTTTTAGAGATCAGCCCTGTCAGATGTGCGGCTGGTGAAGATCTTTTCCTATTCTATAGGCTGCCATTTTGATCTATTGACGATGTCCTGATGTCTTTTTCCTTACAGAAGCTTTTCAGTTTCATGAGGTCCAATTTATTAATTGTCGATCTAAGTATCTGTGCTGCTGTTGTTCTATTCAGGAAGTTGTTAACTGAGCCAACATGTTAAGGCAGTTTTCTGCGTTCTCTTCTAACAAGTTCAGTATAACTGGATTTATATTTAGGTCTTTGATCCACTTGGACTTAAGTTTTGTTTAGGGTAATAGATATGGATCTATTTGCATTCTTCCACGTTCAGACATCCAGTTACGTCAGCACCATTTGTTAGTTATGCTTTTTCATTGTATAATTTTGACTTCTTTATACAAAATCATGTACCTATAGATCTATAGATTTATGCCTGGGTGTTTGATTCAATTCCATTGACCCTCCTGAACTCATACCAAAATGGAGAAGAAGCAGTTCTCTCTGAAGACTGTTTTGTAGTTTGTTTTCATGATCTCTGCTGCAGTTACAAATAAATGCAAGAGATTGCCAGGTTCTAAACAGAATTAAACATAACATGTTTTTGTTTGACTTAAAATACAACTAAGCAAACAATTCAGAAGTTCACAGGAAGCTGATGGATTTAGGGAAAGACTGATGAGAGGTGGGGAGAGAGGAATAACAGCATCCTAGTAGTTCAGAAGGCAACCTGAAAAGTGGTCAAAGAAAGGTATTCAAATGAACTCCAGGAACTGACTGAATGGAATCGGGTAACTTGACTTGGCAATTGCCAGCCCATGCCAGAAAGCATCAGCTATCAGACTCTACGCTGTGACAGATTTACCCCAAATAACTTTGTCTTGAGCATAGAACTGCAAAGATCAATTGCAGAGTTTGTCAATGGATAGTTTACAATTTAAAAAAGGAGAAAGAAGGGGAAAAAAGAAAAAAGAAAGGTGGAAAGGGTTAAAGACTTTAATGTCTTGTTTAAGAAATGACAAACTCTTGAAGACATTTCCGGAGACTCTAACATGATCTTCCTAGTAGTGGGAGCTGAACTGTTAAGTGTTTACACTTCACCAATGACTGGTATCTAGAAAAGTAATGCCCCTCCCCCATAAAAAATGAGATCCCCTGAGGGAGATAGAGATTAGGGAGGAATGGAAACAGACAAGTAAACAAAATAACATCTAGAATTAATCGCTGACTATGAAGGAATGCTCAGCTATAGTAGAAATTTGTACTTTGTGGTTATGAGCACTTATTTTTCTTAAAATGTGTTGAATGTGCGCTACCGCCATACACACAGGTGTAAGTCAGTAAAAGGTGTATGTAAAAATCAGTCCTATAGGCACTGTAATAGCTATTTATTGCCATGTAACTCTCGTCAAATGTGATGCAATTCTTTACTAATTGTGGTGATTTGAAAGAAAATGGCACTTCAAAGGGAGAGGCACTATTAGGATGTATGGCCTTGTTGGAGTAAGTATGGTCTTGTTGGAGTGTATCATTGTGGAGGAGGTCTTTGACACCTCAGATATGCCCAAACCACTCCCAATGAGACAGACCACTTCTTGTTGCCTTAGGGTCAAGATGTAAGAACTCTTAGCTCCTTCTCCAGTACAATGTCTACCCGCATGCTTGTCACCATGATGATAATAGACTGAACATCTGAACTGTAAGTAAGCAACCACAGTTAAATGTTTTCCTTTATAAGGTTTGTCATGGTCATGGTGTCCCTCCAGAGCAGTAGAAACTCTAACTATGACACTAATCTTATAAGTTTCTGCTTGTTTCTTTTTTGGTTAATGCTACTGTTTAAGGAAAATTATTGGTATGCAGCCCTAGCTGGCTTGGAATTTACTATGAAGACTAGATAAACCTTGAATTTACAAAGATATACACCTGCACCCACCCCCACCATCTCCCAAGTGTTGGGATTACATGCCCGATTTTTTCTTTTGGATTCTTTGTAATTTTTTTTGTTGTTGTTGTTTGTTTTTGTTTTTCAAGATAGGGTTTCTCTGTGGGATGGTCCAGTTGTTCTGGACTCACTTCATATACCATGCTGGCTTTTAATTCACTTGTTGCTTTCTTAATTAGCTTTTCACTACTTCCAGGTTAAATAGGTATGCAATACTTAGGGATCTAAACTCTGAACGTTGATGAAACTTTAGTGACTCCTACCCTTTCTCATTTGGGGGCCCTGAAAAAGCTGTTGTTCTCTATACAAATGCAGACAATAAAATACCTTCTTTACAGAGTTAATGAGGAATAAATGTGTGAAGTGAATAAAAATGATATAACGTAGGTCATATTTCTACTTTTCAATCTACAGCAGAGGATATAAGTTTATTTATGTTGAACAATGATATATTTATTGTATGTTCTTCTATCATAGAATCTCTGTGAGAGAAAACTGTGTAAGTTGCATTCTATTTGTCCATTATCTCACTTTGTAAAAGGTTTAGAACTAACTTCAACCATATTTGAAGTTATATTTACAACAGTCTGATTGAAACCAAAGATTCCAAAATGTGATAATCTTTTAGTGTGACTGAAAAGAAGAAATGGCATCTGTCCATGTCTCTAGGAGAGGTCTGCTATAGGCAACAAGACATGCTGAAAAAAGAAACAGACAAGCAATGGCTTTTTTAAAGGCCAGGAGTGACAAGTGGCAATTGATTTGTACTCAGCTGATTCCCACTAGGGCAACTATTTCACATCCTCTAGAGAGAGATTCAGTAACATTTTTTTTTTTAAATGACAATACCTAATTATGAAGCTAAGACATGGGAAGGAAAAGTTACTCTGTTAACACATAAAAATATTTACACGACCTCAAATAATTGCAAATATAAATCCAAGAAAAAGCGGGTTGGATTACCGTTAATCCTGCTATTAGTGCCAGCCCCTGGGCTTCGTTATCGTTCCTCTGCTTTCAGAACCTTTGAAGCCCCCTTCAATGGGGGCTTATTCCTATACCTTATTAAGGTGCACCTAGATTAGTATAACTGATTTATATTATAAACAAGAAGGTGCCATCTAAGAGAACATAGAATAGCGGAACAAATAACATTCATTCAATGTTTTATAGAAATGCAGCATTTCTATAACAGAATGTACATGTATTTATTAAATTACTAATATTTTACATTTTTAGAAAGTTTTGTTTTGCTTTGCTTTTTGAGACAGAATCTCATTATGTAATTTCAGCTAACATGTAACTCATAGAGATCTGTCTACCTTCACCTCCTCATTATTGGTGTTAAAGGCATGTGCCACCATGCCAACTTATGTTGGTGTTTTGAGACAGTCTCCTATGGCTCAAACTGACCTTCAGCTTACAATGAAGCAGAGGATGACTAGTAGGCTCTGATCCTTCCTCCCCTACCTCTCAAGTGGTGGAATTATGAGCATGTACCATTACACCCTGCATATGTATCTATATATAACATATATAACTATAACATCTGTAATGTAGTCATAGGCAATCACCAGGAAGCATTAAGGTTAATTGTATGGTACCCTATAAAATCTGTCAAATACCATATTTGCTTAGTATACCGAGTACTCTAACAATTGCTGAGTGAAAGCATGTTGGTAAGCTCTGCAATATCTCTAGAAAATTGAGCATAGGACTATATTAGAAATATTCTGGAAATGGAAGTAAACAGAAAACAACTAATTCTAATTAATAATTATCAAGGTTAATACTAAATTGTTATTGACCATATAGATTTTAGATTTAAGATTTAAAATGTTAAACAGAATTTCTTCATTTTAAATGCAGAGTGCCTCCTCTAAAATACATCATAACAATTATAAAAATAACTGATAGAGCTCAGTGTTTAATTTCTTTTTATTATTATTATTCTTCACATTCCGACTGCCATTTATTTCATCTTCTTCCTATTCTCCCAGCCCCTCCTTTCATCTCTCCCCTGCCTCTCCCCCACAACCCACTCCTCCTCTGGCTCTCTCCAGAAAAGGGTAGGTTCCCATCGATATCAACCAAACATGGCATATCAAGTTGCAGGAAGACTAGACACCTTCCATCATTTTAAGACTGAACTAGGCAACCCAATATGAGAAAAAGGGTCCCAAAAGCAGGCAAAAGAGACAGACAACCTCTGTTCCCATTGTTAAGAAGACAGAACTACAAAACTCTAACAGAGAGAAGCCATGTAGCCCTACCAGAGACAAACGCCAGAACTTTACCTGGTAAGCCACAGCCTCATGGTGATATACAGATTAATAGAGATGGGTTAATTTAAGGTATGAGTTAGCCAGAAATATGCTTAAGCTATTGGCCAAATAGTATTGCAAACAATTTAGTTTCTGTGTACCTATTGTGTGACTGGGCAGGACAGAAACCTCATACAGCAGGCCTAGATGGGTACCATGCAGGCTCCCTAGTTGTCACTTCAGTCTCTGTGAGCCTCTATGAGCCCAGGTTAGTTGATTCTGTGGGTTTCTTTTTTTTTTTTAATTTTTATTCTTTTTTAATTAAAATTTCCACCTGCTCCCCGTTTCCCATTTCCCTCCCCTCCTCCCAAATATTGCCCCCTCCCCCCAGTCCCCTCCCCCTATCCCCACTCCTCTTCTCCCCCCACCCCATTCCCCCTCCTTCTCAACACTGAAGAGCAGTCCAAATTCTCTGCCCTGCGGGAAGACGAAGGTCTTCTATCTATGTCCAGGAAGGTGAGCGTCTAAACAGGCTAAGCTCCCGCAAAGCCAGTTCATGTATTAGGATCGAAACCTAGTGCCATTGTCCTTGGCTTCTCATCAGCCTTCATTGTTGGCCATGCTCAGAGAGTCCAGTTTCAACCCCTGCTTATTCAGTCCCAGACCAGCTGGCCTTGGTGGGCTCCCAATAAATCAGTTCCACTGTCACAGTGGGTGAGTGCATCCCTCGTGGTCCTGATTTCCTTGCTCATGTTCTCCCTCCTTCTGCTCCTCATTTGGACCTTAAGAGCTCAGACCGTTGCTCCAAATTGAGACTCTGTCTCTACCTCGATCCATCGCCAGATGAAGGTTCTAAGGTGATATGCAAGATATTCATCAGTATAGGATAGGGTCATTTCAGGTTCCCTCTCCTTAGTTGCCCAAGGTACCAGCTGGGGACATCTCCCTGGACACCTGCGAACCCCTCTAGAGTCAAGTTTCTTGCCAACCCTAAGATGGCTCCCTTAGATAGGATATATACTTCGCTGCTCCCATATCCTCCCTTCCTATATCCCAACCATCCCAATCCCCCGAGCTCCTCCCATCCTCCCCTTCTCATGTTTCTCATCCCATTTCCCCTTTGCCCCATGCCACCTCACCCGCAAGTTCCCAGTTTTCTACTTCCCCTCTCCAGGCGGATGACTATATGATTTTCTTTGGGTTCACTTCCTTATTAAACTTCTCTAGGATCACAAATTATATGCTCAATGTCTTTTATTTATGGCTAGAAACCGATTATGAGTGAGTACATCCCATGTTCCTCTTTTTGGGTCTGGGATACCTCACTCAGGATAGTGTTTTCTATTTCCATCCATTTGCACGCAAAATTCGAGAAGTCATTGTTTTTTACCGCTGAGTAGTACTCTAATATGTATATATTCCACACTTTCTTCATCCATTCCTCCATTGAAGGGCATCTAGGTTGTTTCCAGGTTTTGGCTATTACAAACAACGCTGCTATGAACAAAGTTGAACAGATACTTTTGTCATTTGATGGGGCATCTCTTGGGTATATTCCCAATAGTGGTATTACTGGATCTTGGGTTAGGTTGATCCCAAATTTCCTGAGAAATCGCCACACTGATTTCCAAAGTGGTTGCACAAGTTTGCATTCCCACCAGCAATGAATGAGTGTGCCTCTTTCTCCACAACCTCTCCAGCAAAGGCTATCATTGGTGTTTTTGATTTTAGCCATTCTGACAGGTGTAAGATGGTATCTCAAAGTTGTTTTAATTTGCATTTCCCTTATCGCTAAGGAGGTTGAGCATGACCTTAAGTGTCTTTTGGCCATTTGAATTTCTTCTGTTGAGAATTCTCTGTTCAGATCAGTGCCCCATTTTTTTTATTGGGTTCATTAGCATTTTAAAGTTTAGTTTCTTGAGTTCTTTATATATTTTGGAGATCAGACCTTTGTCTGTTGCAGGGTTGGTGAAGATCTTCTCCCAGTCAGTGGGTTGCCTTTTTGTCTTAGTGACAGTGTCCTTTGCTTTACAGAAGCTACCCAGTTTCAGGAGGTCCCATTTATTCAATGTTGTCCTTAATGTCTGTGCTGCTGGGGATAAACGTAGGAAGTGATCTCCTGTACCCATATATTGTAGAGTACTTCCCACTTTTTCTTCTATCAGGTTCAGTGTGTTCAGACTAATATTGAGGTCTTTGATCCATTTGGACTTGAGTTTTGTGCATGGTGATAGATATGGATCTATTTTCATTCTTCTACATGTTGACAACCAGTTCTGCCAGCACCATTTGTTGAAGATGCTCTCTTTTTTCCATTGATTCTGTGGGTTTCTTATGGTGTCTTTGACCCCTCTGGTTCCTACAGTCCTTTTTCCCCCTCCTCTAAATGATTCCTTGAATTCCACCTAATGTTTGGCTGTGGGTCTCTGCATCTGCTTCATCAGTTGCTGAATGAAGTTTCTCTGGTGACACCTGGACTAAGCACCAGTCTGAATGTAGCAAAATGCTATTAGGAATCATTTCATTGACTTTTTTTGTTTTATGCCAGTTCTATTTGGTTCTATCCTAGGTCTCTGAATTATATATCCTTGGGGTCCTGGCTCTCTGGGAAGTTCCGTGGGTGGTTCTCTCTCATCGTATGGCTTTCAAGCTGGACCAGTCATTGGTTTGCCACTCCCACAATTTCTGGGCAACATTTACCCCAACACATCTTGTAGGCAGGACAAAGTATATATTGAAGGTTTTGTAGCTGGTTCCCAATCCCTCCACTGGTTATAGTAGATGGCTGAGTCAGGCTCCGTATCTTCCATTGGTAGGAGTCTTAGTCATTTTCACAGATTCCTGGGAATTTCCATTGCAGCAGGTTTCTAGCTCATGCGATTCCAATTGTCTCTCCCAGTGTTTTGTTGTGCCATCCTCTCCTGACCTGATCCCTCCTGTTCTTATCCCCACTGCACCCTTCTAGATCTCTCTCCCATCCCCCTGTGATATAGCTGAATTGGTGTTCCAATCCCGCTGCTGGAAATCTTGCCTAGTTGTAGGAAATGACCAGTTCAGGCCCCACATACCCTATTGCTTGGGTCACCTTCATAGATCTCTGGGAGTTTCCATTGCACTAGGTTTCTAACTTGTTCCCCAAAATGCATTCCAGTTGTCTCTCCCAGTACTCTTCCTCTCCATCCTTCCCTACCCTATCCCTCTTGTTCCCATCTCCAACTCTCCACCCCATCCTCAATGTCTATTCTATTTTCCCTTCCCAGGGGGATTCATTCATCTTCTCTTAAGACCTCCTTGTTACTTAGCTTCTCTGGGTTTGTGGATTGTAACATGGTTATCTTTTACAGTTAGCATCCATTTGTAAATTAGTACATGCGATATTTGTCTTTCAGGCTTTGGGTTATCTCACCTGGGATTATTTTTTTCTAGTTCCACCTATTTGCCCTCAAATTTCATGTTGTTATTTTTTTAAACAGCTAAATAATACTCCATTGTGTAAATGTACCATATTTTCTTTATCCATTATTTGGTTGATGGAAATCTTATTTGATTTCAGTTTCTGGTAATTATGAATAAAGTTGCTATGAACTTATTTGAGTGAGTCCTTCTGGTAGGATAAACATCCTTTGGGTATATACCCAGGAATTATATTGCTGGGTCTTGAGGTAAATTGATTCCCAATTTTCTGAGAAACTGTCATATTGGTTTCCTATGTTGATGTACAAATTAGCACTCCCAACAGTAGTAGAGTAGTGTTTCCCTTGTCAGCACAAACTGTCATTTGTGTTTTTGATCTTAGCCATTCTGGCAGGTTTAAGATGGAATCTCAGAGTTTTGATTTGCATTTCCATGATGGATAAGGGCGTTGAACATTTCTTTAAATGCTTCTTGACCATTTCCTTTGTTGAGAATTCTCTGTCTAGATCTGTATCCCTTTTAAAATTGGATTACTTGATTTTTGATGTCTAGTTTTTTGAGTTCTTTATGTGTTTTGCAATCAGCCCTCTCTCAGATGTGGGAATGATGAAGGTCATTTGTTGAAGGAGCTGCAGGTTGCGTTCCTGCCACCCGACTCCTGGCTGCCTGGCTAGCTTATGCCCCGAAATAACAACACACAAACTGTATTCTTTTAAACCCTGCCTGGCTCATTATATCTAGCCTCTTCTAGGCTAATTCTCACGTAATAATTTAGCCCATTTCTAATAATCTGCGTAGCACCACTAGGTGCACTTACCGGGAAAGATTCAGCATGTCTGACCTGGTGGCTGGCTGCATTGCGTCTGGCTCTGAGAGGAGCTGCCCTGCATCTGAGCTCACTTCTTCTTCCTCCCAGCATTCTGTTCTGTTTCCTCCACCCACCTATGTTTTAACCATGAGGCCAAGCAGTTTCTTTATTAATTAACCACTGATCTTCCTCCATCAGTCATTTCCCATTCCATGGACCTCCCTTTTGTCCTCTTGACAGTGTCCTTTGCTTTATAGCAGTTTTTCAGTTTCATGAAGTTCAATTTATTAATTGTCAGTCTTAATGCCTGTGTTATTGGTTTTCTGCTCAGGAAGTTTTCTTCTGTATTTGAGACTGTTCCCTACTTCTTCTTCTATCAGGTTCAGTGTATCTATTTTTATATTGAGGTCTTTGATCCATTTGGACTTGAATTTTCTGCAGGGTGATAGATATGGATCTATTTGCATTCTTCTTCTTTTTTTTTTTTTGTTTGTTTTGTTTTTCGAGACAGGGTTTCTCTGTGGTTTTGGAGCCTAACCTGGAACTAGCTCTTGTAGACCAGGCTGGTCTCGAACTCACAGAGATCCACCTGCCTCTGCCTCCCAAGTGCCGGGATTAAAGGCGTGCACCACCACCGCCCAGCTATTTGCGTTCTTCTATATGCAGGCATCCAGTTAGACCAGCACCATTGGTTGAAGATGCTTTCTTTTTTCCATTGTATATTTCTGGCTTTATTATAAAAAAATCAGCTATCTATACATGTTTGGATTTATATCTGGATCTTCAATTTAATTCTATTGATTAATGTGTGTTGACTGAGTTTTCTGTCCCGCCTGGTTCCCACAATCGTTAAGTCCCAAATAAATCACACAGAGGTCTACATTAGTTATAAACTGATTGGCCCAGTATCTCAGGCTTCTTATTAACTCTTACAACTTATATTATCCCATTATTCTTATCTGTGATAACCACATGGCTCGGTACCTTATTTGGTGGAGTGGTCACATCTTGCTTCTCTGTGGCTGGGACAGGACTGCCAAATAGGACTTCTTTCTTCCCAGAATTCTGTCCTCACTGACCTGCCTCTACTTCCTGTCTGGTTATCCCACCTATACTTCCTGCCTGGCTACTGACCATTCAGCATTTATTTAAAATATAATTGACAAAATACAGACCATTGTCCCACACCAAATGTGTCTATTTTTATGCCAATACCAAGTATTTTTTATTACTATTGCTCTGTAGTACAACTTGAAATCAGTGTTAATGATACCTCCAGAAGTTCTTTTATTGTTCAAAATTGTTTTAACTATGCTATGTAGGTGGAGACTGCTTGTTCATTTCCTGACTGCTCAGACCTGAATAATCACACAGAAGTTGTATTAATTACAACAGTGCTTAGCTAATAGTTTAGGCATATCCTTGCCTAACTCTTATATCTTAAATTAACCCATTTCTATTAATCTATGTATTACCCAAGGTTGTGGCTTCCTAGTAACATTTTCTGGTGTCTTTCTCCTCTGGCAGCTACATGGTATCTTCCTGACTCTGCCTACTTTCTCTCTGTGTCTTTGTTTAGATTTCCCATCTAGTTTTGCTGTACTAAGCCACTGGCCCAAACAGCTTTTTAAATTACCAATGGAAATAAAACATATTCATAGGATATAGAGGGAAATCCCACACCAATACTATCCTGCTTTTGTTTGTTTGTTTGTTCTTCCATATGAAATTGAGAATTGTTTTTTTCAAGGTCTATAAAGAATTGTATTGGGGGCTGGAGAGATGGCTCAGCGGTTAAGAACATTGCCTGCTCTTCCAAAGGTACTGAGTTCAGTTCCCAGCAACCACATGGTGGTTCACAAGCATCTGTAATGAGGTCTGGTGCCCTCTTCTGGCCTGCAGGCAGACACACAAACACAATATTGTATACATAATAAATAAATATTTTAAAAAAAGAATTGTATTGGAATTTTGGTGGGGATTACATTAAATCTGTACATTGCTTTGGGTAGCATGATCATTTTTACTATGGTAATCCTACTGATCCATGAGTCTGGGATATTTTTCTATGTTTTGATATCTTCTCCAATTTCTTTTTACAAAGATTAGAAATTATTTTCATACAGGTCTTTCACTTGCTTAGTTAGAGTTACAAGATATTTTATATCATATATGACTATTGTGAGGTGTGTTGTTTCCCTGATTTCTTTCTCAACATCTTTATCATTTGTAAACGGGAAGGATACTTTTTTTTTGCTTTTGTTTTAAGTTAATCCTGTATCCAGCCACTTTACTAAAGGTGATTACAAACTGTAGGAGTTCCCTGGTAGAATTTTTGGGGTCGTTTATGTATACTATCATGTCATCTGCAAATAGCAGTACTTTGACGTTTTCTTTTCCAATTGGTGTCCCCTTGTACTCCTTTAGTTGCTTTATTGTTCTAGCTTGAACTTCAAGTACTATATTGAATAGATGAGGAGAAAGTGGCAAGCCTTGCTTTGTTCCTGATTTTAGTGGAATTTCTTTGAGTTTGTCTTCATATAATTTGATGTTGGCAATTGGCTTGATATGAACTGCCTTTATGGTATGCAGGTATATCCTTTGTATTTTTGATCTCTCCATGACTTTTATCACAAAGGGGTTTTGAATTTTGTCAAAGGACCTTTTAGCATCTAATGAGATGATCATGTGTTTTTTTTCTACCTCTCAATCTGTTTATATGGTTGAATATATTGACAGATTTTCATATGTTGATTCATCCCTGCATCTCTGGGATGAAGTATACTTCATCATGGTGGATGAACTTTTTACTGGTTTCTTTTTTTTTTTTTTTGTTTGCCAGTATTTTATTGAGTATTTTTGCATTGATTTTCATGAGGGAAATTCTTTTATAATTGTTGTGTGGTTTGGATATCAGGATAATTGTGGCCTCATAAAATAAATTTGGCAATATACCTTCTGTTTCTATTCTGTGGAGTAATTTGAGGAATACTGTTATTAGGTCTTTGAAAATCTTGTGGAATTCTGCACTAAAATTATGGTTTTTTGTTTTTCTTGTTCTTTGGGGGGGGCTTATATTTTTTTTAGGAGTTAGAGGTCTATTTATTTTGCTCTTCTGATCTTGATTTAACTTTAGTAAGTGGTATCCACCAAAAAAGCTGTGCATTTCTTTTAGATTTTCCAATTTTTATGAAGAACAAGTTTTTAAGTATGACTTAATGATTCTTTGGATTTCCATAGTGTCTATTTTTGTATTTCCATTTTTACTTCTGATTTTGCTAATTTGGATATTCTTTTTGTGTATTTTAGTTAGTTTGTTTTTCTTGGTGATTTTTGCAGAGAACCAACTCTTTGTTTCAATGATTCTTGGTATTGTTCTCTTTTTTCCTATTTTGTTGATTTTGGTCCTTAGTTTGCTTATTTCTTGCCATCTACTCTTCTTGGGTGTATTTGCTTATTTGCTCTAGAACTTCTAGGTGTGCTGTTAAATTGTTAGTACAAAGATCTCTCTAGTTTCTTTATGAAGGTGCTTTGTGCTATGAAGTTTCCTCTTAGCACCACTTTCAATGAGTCCTATAAGTTTGGCATTCATTTTCACTGAGTTCTCAGAAGTCTTTAATATATTTCTTTATTTCTTCCTTGACCCAGTAGTCATTCTTTAAGGAGTCGTTCATTCCCCATGAGTTTGTAGAGTTTCTGTTGTTTTTGTTGTTGTTGAAAGTGAGCTTTGATCCATGGTAGTGTGATAGGACACCGGGGATTATTTTTATTTTCTTGTATCTGTCGAGAGTTGCATTGTGACTGAATATGTGATCAATTTTTGATAATGTTCCATGAAGTGCTGAGAATAGGGTATATGTTTAGGTAAAATGTTCTGTAGATATTTGTTAGGTCCATTTGGTTCATAATGTCTGTTAACTCCATTATTTCTCTGTTTAGTTTCTGTCTAGATAACCTGTCTGTTAGCAATAGTAGATTATTGAAGTGTCCGACAATTAATGTTTAGGGTTTGATGTGTGGTTTAAGCTTTAGTAATGTTTCTTTTACAAATATGGGCACTTTCGTGTTTGGGAATTAGATGTTCAGATTTGAGATGCCATCTTGGTGAATTTTTTTTTGTTGAGTATGTAGTTTCCTTCCCTATCTCTTTTGATAATTTTAGTTGGAAGTCTCTTCTGTTGGGTATTAGAACAGCTACACCAGCTTGCTTCTTGGTTCCATTTGCTAGGAAAATCTTTTCCAATCCTTTACTCTGAGATAATATGTATTGTTGATGTTTGAGGTGTTTGTATGCAGTGAAAGGATAGATCCTGTTTTCTCATTCATTCTGTTAGCCTGTTGTTTTTTGGACAGGGAGAATCAAGTACATTATATCGAGTGATATTAATGATCAAAAATGATTGTTAATTTCTGTTTATTTGCTTTTTGTTGTTAGTGGTCACGGTGGTTTTTTGTGTGTGTGTGTGCATTTCTCTTCTTTTGGTTTTGCTGGTGTGAAATTAGATATTTCCCCTGTTTTCTTAGGTGTGTATTTCCTGTGTTTTCTTGGGTGTAATTAACCTCCTTGGGTTGGAGTTTTAGTCTAGTTCCTTCTGTAAGGATGGATTTGTGAATAATTATGTTGAAATTTGACTTTGTCATGGAATATTTTGTGTGGTAATTGAAAGTCTGGTTATAGTAGTCTGGGATGGCATCTGTAGTCTCTAGGACATCTGTCTAGGCTCTTCTGGCTTTTAAAGTCTTTGTTGAGAAGTCGGATGTAATTCTGATAGGTCTACCTTTATATGTTACTTGCCCTTTTTGACTTGTGGCTTTTAATATTCTTTCTTTGTTCTATACATTTAGGGTTTTGATTATTATGTGGCACGGGAACTTCCTTTTCTGGTTCATTCAGTTTGGTGATTTGTAAGCTTCTTGTACCTTTATAGGCATCTCTTACCTTAATTCAGGAAAATATTCTTTTATTTTATTTTATTTTTTATTCTTTTTTAATTAAAATTTCCACCTGCTCCCTGTTTCCCATTTCCCTCCCCTCCTCCCAAATATTGCCCCCTCCCCCCAGTCCCCTCCCCCTATCCCCACTCCTCTTCTCCTCCCCCCACACCATTCCCCCTCCCTCTCGATACTGGAGAGCAGTCCAAATTCTCTGCCCTGTGGCAGGAAAATATTCTTTTATGATTTTGTTGAAAATGTTTTATGGGCCTTTGAGCTATGAAACTTCTGCTTCTATTCTTATTATGCTTAGGTTTGGTCTTTCCATAGTGTCCCAGATTTCCTGGATGCTTTGTATCAGGAACTTAACAGATTTAACATTTTCTTTGACCATTGTATCAATTTTTCTCTCCCATCTTTTATGCCTGAGATTCTGTCTTTCATGTCTTGCATGCTGTTGATCATGCTTGCATCTCCAGAATTCTCTCAGTTTGTGTTTTCTTTAGTGCTTCTATTTCCATGTTTAGGTTTTATTCACATCATTTACATTTTGTTTGTGTTTTCCTGGATTTCTTTAAGGGATTTATTCATTTCCTTTCTGGCAGCCTCTATCATCTTCAAAAATTTTAATATGAAGTAATTTTCTTGTGCTTAAGCTATGTTAAACTATCCAGGGCTTGCTGCAGTAGGATAGCTGGGCTGTACTGGTGCTATATTGCTCTGGCTATTGTTGATTGTGTTCTCATACTGATCTCTAGTCATCTTGGTTTATATATATAAATGTGTGTGTGTGTGTGTGTGTGTGTGCGTGTTTCAGTGATGATTTCTGTGTTCATCATTGTTGGCTGGAATTTTTCAATATTTCCCCCCTTGGTTTCTGTTTCTTCTCTAGTCTTTTGGCCTGAGTGGTCTGTGATTTTGATGGTCATCAAGTTTTCAGATCTTGTAGTGTGTATCCACTAGGGTTTTGGCAGCCTGTGTGGCCTCTGGGGTTCCAGGAACTGGCTTAGTCTCTGGGGTTTCTAGGACTGACATGGCCTCTAATAGAGCAGGAATAGCCTTACTTTATATTACCCTCTTTTGTGATGAGGATACTGAAGATCTATACTCGGCAAATTTCAAGTGTAAAATAACTATTTGCGGTAGTTACTGGAGATCCTGTCTCCAGAATGCACTCATTTGATACCTGAAAGTATCCCCTTTCAACATCTGCTTCCCATTAATATTGCTGCCATTTGTGGAGGCATTTATACTCTCTGTTCCAGTGAGGTCACCTTTTTAGTTTCCACATATAAGAGTGATCATGTAGTATTTTTTTTCTGTGCCAGATTTACTCCATGTATCACAATGTCCTCCAGGTTTGTCTGTCTATTCTCCTTCCTTTTAAAGATGGAATAATGTCCCACATTGTATGGTAATGTGTATGTTGTAGTATGTGTAACTCGTTGTCTTTATGTATTCATCAGTCAATATATGATTAAATTGATTCTAAACCTCGACTCCTGTAAATGCTCCAAGGGTCATGAGAATGCAAATATCTCTTCAAAAACCATGGTTCCACTCCTGTACCAGTTTTTTATGGCTGAAACAAAATGCTTGATACAAAGGACTTACTGGGAGGAAAGGTTCTTTTACACTCATACCATCAAAGGCTACAGTCTATAATCATTTGGCTCCATAGCTTCGGGCAACTCTTTGAGGCAGTAAATTGTAGAAAAAGTATGTGGAGGAAAATGTTCTCAACCCATCATAGCAGCTGGTAGACTAAAAGAAAGAAGGAGCAAGAGTCACGGTGTCTCCTTCAAGGGCCACCCCAGTGACCTACCTTTCTTGTACTAGACCCTCACCTCCTAAAGGCTCTACTCTCTTCTCATAGTGCTACAGACTGGGACCAAGGGTTTAGTATATGGACTTTTCAATGGGAAGATTCAAGGTCTAAATTAGAGTAAGTTCCTTTCCTTTCTTTCTATGCAGAAGTGAAATGGATATATCATATTTTGGCAGCGTTTCCTGCTGGCCTAAGCACCATAGAGTTAGCAAGCAACTGCCACTAGGCATAACCTCTGCTGTGCCACACAGGACCTAGCTCTAGAGTTAGCACCCAGTCCTAACCCATCCTTTGTGTTACAGTTACCTTTTGTCACCCAATATGAATCTTGTCTGAGAGTTTTCCATGAATACAAAGCCTATGCAAAACTTGGTTAGGCAGCAACCGTGAAAACCAAGGTACCTTCTGAATCTGATATTTGTACCTGGCATTGTATTTTTGGAAGCTTCATTCAGATTGTTTTGAGATATGGAAATTTACTTATTAAAGTATAAATATAGGAAAAAATAAAAATGCCATAAGCTAAGGAAAAGTGCTTCAGTTCACTGAGGCTAGGACTCCTGAGGGTGCAAAGGCGTAGTTCATTCTCAAAGAGTTTCTTAGTCTTCATTACGCAGGCTCACATGAACCCACACACCCATGCTGTGACATCATATGTCTATTTTTAATTTTTGAGGAATTTTTATATCAATTTTATAATGTCTGTACCAGTTGCATTCCTACCAGCAGTATGTAGCTGTTCATGCCCACATCCTTGCAGATGCTTGTTACCTTTCCTTTCTTTGTAATAGCAGAGTTCCTTACAGTTTTGATTTGCATGCCTAGTAACATGGAGATTGTTATTTCTGTATCTTATTTTGGCAAATGCTTAGTAAGGTATTTCATCTACTTTTTCTAACTGTATATTACTTGTACAAAGTACAGGGTTTCATTATTTCACTCTGACAGTTTCATAGGTGTATATGAAGAACTTAGATCACATAACACCTATTGCACTTACTTACATCCCTTTTCCCTCCCATTGCTTCCCTTCCTCGTCCCTAATAATTTCTTCTCTATTTTCATTTTATAAATAGTTAATATATATTAATACACATGTAGAAGGGGCACTTGGAGCTGCTAGAACTGAAGTTGTAGACGGCTGTGAGCTGCCATGTGGGTGTAGAAAATTCATCTCAAGGTCTTCTAGAGGAGCTCTTAACCTCTGAGTCACCTCTCCATCCCTTTATCTATTTTAAAATGTTATTTTAAACTATGTGTGGGTATGTATGTGGGCTCAGAAGAGGACATCAGGTCTGGAACTGGAGTTTCCTAATACTGACACTGGTATTAGGAATTGAACTAAGTTTAGTATGCACTTTTAATTGCTGATCCATCTCACTAGCCCCTTGTTTCTTTTTAAAACTTTATATCCAATATATGAATTAAAGCATGTATTACTTATTTTCATATGTCTGGTTTATTTTACCTTGTATTATGGTCTCCAGTTCTATCATGTTCTTACAAATGACATAATTTCATTTTTCTTCATGGTTAAATAATACTCCATTGTGTGTGTGTGTGTGTGTGTGTGTGTGTGTATATATATATATATATATATATATATATATATATACACATTTTATTTTTACCCACCAATGGACATCCAGGATGATTACATGACTTGGTTATTGTAATTAGTGCTTTAAAACAAATGTGCATGTGTTTACTTTATACCAAATTTTCATAATACTCAGCAGCTCTGTAGCTGCACTTTCTGGTTCCACACCAATTACCGTAGTGTTCACACTGATTTCCTTTATGCCAGCAGTGTGTAGGGGTTCAAAAGCCCTCAACTTTCACTATATTTGTTGTTTTTTTATTTTCTTGAGAGTATACATTCTGACCAGGTTGAGATGGAATCCCCATTTAGTTTTGGCTTGTATATTTATCTGTTGTGGCATCTGTATTACTAAATAATAAAGCCAGAAAGCAAGTCCAGTAGGTTTTGACTATGGGCCTCATGCTTTATTGCTGTTCACATAAGAGTCTTGTAAAAGAATTATTTGTTAAATATAAAATAAAGTCAATTTCAATTAGTTGTGCCCTGTGTTCTGTGGAGCCAAATGGCTAAATTTTGGCTAACATGATGCACATGGTTTCAGAGCTTACGCAGGCATAGAACTTTCTACGGTGATAAACCTTCATGGTCAGTTTGACACACCCACCTGGGAAGAGGGAGCCACAAATGGGGAATTCCTTCCACCAGACCCTTATGTGGACATTTTTATCAGGTCATTTTCTTGGTGACTAATTTATGTAGGATGATCCTCCCCATTATGAGTGGTGCCAATTCTAGGCTGAGGGGCATAGGCTATATAAAGAAAGATGGCAGAACAAGTCATGACAATCAAGCAGGTAAGAAGTGTTTTGCCATGATTGCTGCTTCTATTCCTGTGTAGGGGTTCCTTTGACCTGGACCATCACTGCATTTGCTGCTTTTTTTTTTTTTGAGAGTATACATTCTGCCAGGATGAGATAGGACCTTCCTATAGCTTTAGCTTGCATATCAATGATAAATGAAGATGTTGGACATCTTTTAATGTGTTTGTTGGCCATTTGTAGTTCTGATTTGAAAAGTCACTGTTGAGTTCACTTGCCTATTTATTAATTACATTACTTGTCCTTTAAATGTTTAACTCTTTGAACTTCTTACTCATTCTGGATGTTTGTTCTCATCAGATGAATAAATGGTAACTTTTTTTTTCATTTTGGAAATAATTAAAAAAATTAAAAAGTAAGGCTGGTGTAGTATCCCATGATTCTAATAGTAACAACCGGAAAGGCTGAGGCAATGGAATATAAAGTTTGTAGCCACCTGGAGAACACAGGAGAACCTATGTTATTATAAAGTTTAAAAGTGGGTATAGGGCAGAGTCATGATGCTAGGTCTCATACAGCGTGCATGAAACCCCAGGTTCCCATGATGCTAGATCTCATATAGTGTGTATGAAACCCCAAGTTCCCATGATGCTAGATCTCATATAGTGTGTATGAAACCCCAAGTTCCCATGATGCTAACTCTCATATAGCGTGCATGAAACCCCAGGTTGCCAGGACTTAAGAGAAAAAGGAACAAAAACAACCTAAAGAAAAATATTTATAAACTATTTATGTGAGAGGACATTAGTTTTTAGAAAAAAAAATGAGACTAAATAGAAAACAAAGAAGTAATAATAACAGCAAAACAACCCTCAAGCCAACCAACCAACCAACGAACCAAACAAACAAACAATAATAACAGAAACGAACTAAACAAACAACCAAAAACATCAACTGTCAATGTTCAAAAGAAAACTATTAGTCCAGAACATTTTAATCTGATATAATCCCTCATGTGAACTTTAACTTTTTAAAAAATTGCCTATTGTGTTCATAGCCAAAAATTCTTTGCTAAGGCAAATATCATCAAGCATTTCTTTAACACATTTTAATTAACTTTTTGGTATGGTATAATATAGGGATTCTATTCCTTGTCTTCTTTTTTTTTTGCATGTAGATGTTTAGGTTTCCCAGCACTGTTTATTGAAGAGGTTATCATGTCCCCATTCTTTATTTTTTGAGCTTTCCCTAAAGATTAGTTGACTGCATATCTGATAGAGTCTTTTGTATAGTCTTTTTATGGTCTTATTTTTGCTTTATTGTTGGATTTAGTATTTTACTTCAAAGTGTGCATATGCATAATGGAAACTGCGCACAATGCACCATTTCATTTTCAACCCAGGAAATCATCACATAAGCGTGGGGAATGCTGTTGTAAAGTTGATGTTTTAAATTCTACATGTCCACTTAAGGTATGATGAGGTTCTTGAATCAATGAAATAATACATTTTAAGAACTTAAGGCTTTCCATGATAAAAGCACGCATTCAGATATGCATGCACAACCATAAGACTTTCTCTGTGGAATTCAAACACTTTGCAGATAAGTCTTTATCATTAATGTTAATGAAGGACAGGTTATCTTCATTTTAGTGATGACTTTAATTTTCTATTCTGCCAAATATTTTATTGACACACATTTCCCCCTATCCTGCTAAATAATTTAAGCATCATGTCCTCTTTCTTCATTTGTATCACTCTTTAAAATAGGACTTAATGAATAAAAATAACAAAATTAAACAGCCTATCTAGAGAGGGCAAAAACGAAATTGTGGATGGTCATAACCTGTATAATAAGTGGTTGACTACCCTTTTTAATCTCATAATTCTCTTGTGGACTAGAATAGGAATATGCAATTTGCTAATGAAGAAATAGGCAAAGAGAATATATTCATTATGTTAATTCCACATGATTTATTCAATGTCACCCTGAGTTAAGGCTCAGCATAGAATTGAGTGATTATTGAGATAATCCAAATAGGGTATTGGATTACTACAGAAACACATGGATCTTCTCATAAAATTTACAAATAAGATTGGTATTCATGTCAGCTTTGTATAGAAATAATTTTGTTAAAAGATATTACTAGCTCTGGAAAAATACAATAGATTTAGCGTTTCAGTCCAAATTTAAAAGTATGTTGTTTTTGCCTATTAGACTTAGACCATAACACTGTGATGCAGGAGTGCTTATGGGTAGCGACACACACAGATCCTACCTCCAAGAGACCTTAAGTCTATGAAAGAGTATACAAAACCTACAAGTAACTGTATGACTTCAGTGCCAGTTATGCCAGCACACAAGTAATCCTGGCACTAAGGAGGTAGAAGCAGGAAGATCAAGATTGTAAGAATAGCCTTGGCTACATAGTGATTTGGTTAACCTAGATTACTTTAGAACCTGTCTGCTAAAACAAACAAAAATACTCAGGTCAATGATAGTGCTGCAAAACAGATACAGAGAAATAAACTCAGACTAACTATATTCAACTTTAAAGGTGATGAAAAGACAGAGGATTGTTGGGAGACAATTATTAAGACTTCAATAAATGCTAGTTTATTAAGTTAACAAATATTAATGTACATAGATGACTCATATAAAGGAGTTGATCCAGCTCAGTTTGTATGTAAGCATGCATTTGAGAGTATCTGATACTGGTCTGGGTAGTCATGAGCAGTTAGTAAGGATACAGCATCAGTATCATGTCAGACTGCATACAACTAAATGATAGAGTTGTTGTTTAACAATGTGAAATCTAAAAAGGCAGCAAAAGTGCCTTAAGAAAAATCCATTGATTTGTTAATTAACCTGTACCAATAGCTACAGGAAATTCTGCTTTATTACAGATGCTTAGCATCACTTAGATAAGAGGCCATTTATCACTTTTACTCAGTAATAGTTTTTGGTAGCTAAGTTGTGTTATGTACGAGTCATTTCTTTTGATCGCTGAATTGTATTCCATGATATAAATGCAACAATTTGCTTTATTGTTGACATTTGGAAAGGTATCTGGGTTATTTCTGGTTTTTATCTGTTACAAGTGTCATAGTCTGTTGAAAGAGCTGTGGGTTGCATTCCTGCCCCCCATTTCCCTGCCGTCTGGCTAGCTTATGCCCCGAAATAACAACACACAAACTATATTCTTTAAACACTGCCTGGCCCATTATATCTAGCCTCTTCTAGGCTAATTCTCACGTAATAATTTAGCCCATTTCTAATAATCTACATAGCACCACTAGGTGCGCTCCGGGAAAGATTCAGCATGTCTGACCTGGCGGCTGGCTGCATTGCGTCTGGCTCTGAGAGGAGCTGCCCTGCATCTGAGCTCACTTCCTCTTCCTCCCAGCATTCTGTTCTGTTTACTCTATCCACCTATGTTCTAACCTATGAGGCCAAGCAGTTTCTTTATTAATTAACCAATGACCTTCCTCCATCAATAGTCAGTGTTCTAATTGCTATGAAGCAACACCATGACCATGACAACTATTATAAAAGAAAACATTCAATTGGGAGTTTGTTTATAGTTTCAGAAGTCTAGTCCATCATCCTCATGCCGTGAAGTATGGCGGCATGCAGGTAGGTGCTGGACAGTAGCTAAGAGCCACATCCTGGTCGATAGGTAGAAAAAGAGACAGACAGACAGACAGACAGACAGGCAGACAGACAGAAGGCAGACAGACAGACAGACAGACAGACACACACACACAGAGAGAGAGAGAGAGAGAGAGAGAGAGAGAGAGAGAGAGAGAAAGAGAGTCTAGGCTTGACATGGGCTTTTAAAGCCTTAAAGCTCGCCCTTAGTGCCCCAGTGACACACTTTCTCTGACAAGGTCACAGTTCCTAATCCTTTCAAACAGTGCTACTCCATGATGACCGTGTTTATGGGCTGGTGGGGGCCATTCTCACTCAAACTACCATAAAAAATTTAGCTACTATAAATAGCCATGACCAGGTTTTTAAGTAAACTTAAATCTACATTGTTGTATAATGAATAACCAAGAGCATAAGTTGGTGCCTAAAAAAAAACAGACTTTTAGTTTTTAATGAAACTGCTGTACTGTTGTTCTTCAGAGTGGATATACCATTTTACAGTTTCGCCAACAATGTTTGATGATCTAAATTACCTTCACTCTCTTTCTCTTTCCCTTTCTATTTTTCCTCTTTTCCTTCCTTCCTTGTATACAGAATTTTCTGTCTTGCCCAGTCCCACAGTCATTCAGTCCCAAAGAAACACACAGAGGTTTATATTAATTATAAACGGCTTGGCATATTAGTGCAGGTTTGTTATGAATTAGCTCTTACAACTTAAATTAACCCATAATTTTTATCTTTATTTAGCCATGTGGCTTGGTACATTTTCTCAGTGAGTCATTTTCATCTTGCTTCTTCTGTGTCTGGGGAGTGACTGCATCTCTGCTTTTCCTCTCCCCAAAATTCTCCTAGTCTGATTGCCCCGCCTATACTTCCTGCCTGGCTACTGACTAATTATCATTTTATTAAATTAATATAAGTGACAAATCTTTACAGTGTGCAAGAGCATTCTTCCACAATACTTCTTTCCTTCCTTCCTTCCTTCCTTCCTTCCTTCCTTCCTTCCTTCCTTCCTTCTTTCCTTCCTTACTTTCTTCTTTCCTTCCTTCCATCCATCCTTCTTTTTTTCTTGATTTTCCCCCCACAATTCACATGATTAAACTAGGGCTTTTAATGTACCAGGAAAGTGCTGTAACTCTGAGTATTGTGTCCACAGGTTCACTATTCTCCTTTGATCTATTCTGTTCTTTTGCATTTCCCAAATGGCTAATGATGTTGGCCAGCATTTCATACTGTCTATATTCTATGGAGAGAGGTATCTTCATATTTTTGCCAGTCTTTTGTTCTAATTGGACTATTTCTATTATTTTTTTTATCAATGTATAAGTTTTGAGAGTTCTTTATTTATTCTGGACAAATCCTTTGTTAAATATGTGGTTTGAAATATTTTCTCTTGCTGGGTAGCTCTAAAGAGGGAGACAGTAGGATAGGGTGCTATATGAGAAAGTGAGGGAAATGGTGGTTATTTTATCTAGGAAAGAGGAGGGAGGGCAATACGTATAGAAAGAAAGGAAGGGGGAATAAATAAAGCTGAAGTTACTTGAAAAAGCCACACAGAAATATATTGCTTAAAAATACATACTGTGTGTGCATGCATGCGTGTGTGCATTGTGTGTATGTATATGTTGATCAGAGGAATCAAAGGAACTTCCAAAATGATATAGGTTATTACCATTGCCATTGGTCAGCTCTTAGAACTTGAAAGTAAGAACATAATTTGAATACACAAAATATTTTGGATTCAGCACTAGACAGAATTGAGCTGGGACTGACCTGGAGACTTCTTCCCTGAGGACTAGTTCTCATAGTACTAGAAGGTTTATGTAAACTGCCAAGGGAGAAAAGCAATCAATCGTACTACCCAGATGTAAAGCCTGAAAACCACAAACATGACCATCTAAGCAAAATATCCCCAGTGGTGCAATAGTGGCACTTTTTAAAATATAGGGATAGCAAACAGCTGTCTAATTGTGCTTAAATCCCATTCAATAGAGAATAATTCTTACTTGACACTGTAAACCTAACCACCTAACTACCCATGGCTGGAACTGTTGTAAACCCCGGAAGAGAATCTTACAATTGTCACTTTCTGAAATCAATATAGTGTCTGTCTTCTAAATACATATTATAACCAGAGGTAACTGTAGCTCTTATCCACTATCAAAGAACCTCTCTCTTCTCCTCCTCTTCTTCTTCTCCTTTACTTCTTATTGTTATAATCCTCCTCCTCCTCCTCCTCTTCTTTGTTGCTGCAAATGGGGGCTATTACAGACATCCACAGTAAGTCAAATTGCAGAGAATAAGTTACTATGGGGGTTTCCAACTTCACAATACAACTCTACAACTAAAGCACAGAGAACATCATGAGATAGGGCATGGAATGATTCTAAGGACCAGAAGACCAAAAGATCTGTGGTGAGATTGTGTCTTCTATACTTGATAGGAATGCTGCACCCACAAGATCTCAAAAATGTGGTTTCTAAAACAAGGCTATCACAGTAATAATAATCATTGTAAGTTGATATGCCAATGCAGATGCAGGATTGGGGGGAAACTCACAAAGTGCTACACCTACATGAAGAGCAACAGACAATTAATGGTTGCTAAGAGATGGAGAATCTGTCTTCTTCAGATATGAGACCTCTGTTAGGTTGTCCGGTTCCCAGTGGTCAGCCTTAAACATATATATACAGGAACAACAATAAATGAACTCAAAAGGATGTGTGTGTGTGTGTGTCAATTATAATCATGAAGCGATCATGAATTTGAGATGGAGGGGTAGAGAAGAATTTGGGGGAGGGTGAAATTATGTAAATACCGTACTCACAAATGAAATTTTCAAAGTATCCATATAAACATATTTTAGCTTTTTAAGTTACTATCTTAGTTACTCATCTATTGGTGTGAACAGACACCATATACATATAACTTACAAAAGAAAGTATTTAATTGGAGACTTGCTTTTATTTTCAGAGGCGAGTCTATGTCCACCATGGATGGGAGTATGGCAACAACAGGTAGGCGTGGTGTTGGAGCAGTGCTGGGAGAGCACATCTAATTCACAAGTGTGTGTGTGTGTGTGTGTGTGTGTGTGTGTGAGAGAGAGAGAGAGAGAGAGAGAGAGAGAGAGAGAGAGAGAGAGAGAGAGAGACTGGGGCCAGGATCTCAAAGCCCATCTTCAGTGAAACACCTCCTCCAATACCTCCTAATCCTTCCTAAACAGTTCTACCAACTGCAGAACAAGCAATCCAAGCCTCTGGAGGGGGTGGGGTCATTCTCATTTAAACTACTCCATGACCCCTGTAGGCTTATAGCCATATCATAATACAGGATGTATTTAATACAACTTCAAACATCCTGTAGTCCTTCATAATCTCAAAACTCTTTCGAGTCCAAACTCTCTTTGGAGACTCAAGGAAATATCTTAATTGCAATCTGTTGTAGAATAAAAAGCATATCAAATACTTACATTGTATGATAGCATAGAATATACATTACCATTCTGAAAGGGAAGGATATATTGAGGAAATATAGGATCAAAGCAATACCAAAATCTAGCAGGCTAAACGTTAAATTCTATAGCTCTATGTATGATGTCTAAGAGCTTAGGTGCAATGGTGGATCTTCCATCTCTTTCAGCTATGTTGCCTACAACACACTTCTTTATCCTGGCTGGTGCTTGTGGGTCATATGTGACTTCCCAGCAGCTGCTCCAGCACCATGTCTATTTGCCTCTGCCATACTCCCCTCCATGGTGGGCATGGACTCACCCACTGAAACTGTAAGCAAGTCTCCAATTAAATGCTTTCCTTTATAAGTTGCCTTGGTCATGATGTCTTTTCCCAGCAATAGAACAGTGACTAAGACAGGACCTAAAATGCTCTTTTTATATAAATATTTTTGAGAATTTCATACACGAGCCCTTACTTGAACCCTTGTCTCCAATTCCTTCCATGTCCCTCGGATTCATGATTACTATTGATGCATATATGTATATATAACAGGAGCATTAGAAATTACATGAATTACATTGCATCTTCATTCAGGAAGCAGAGAGAGATAAAGGCTGATGCTCATTTTACTTTTTCCTCTCTTTCCATTTTTATGGGTGTATGTGGTTGAGGCAGGGTTTTGTGTAGCCTCGGTTTACCTAAAACTTATTATGTAACAAATAGCAATCTCAAACTCTTGATTCCTTTGCCTCCACCTCTTAAATGGGTAGGATTATGAGTTTCAGTTCCACCTTTTCCTCTTTTTATCTAGCCTGAAATCCCATCCTATGAATAGTGTCATCTACATTTAGGGTAGATCTTCACTCGTTGGTTAAATCTGCCTAGAGTTCTATTTATACCACCTGATTAATTTTGGGTGAATTATGGTAGTCTGTTCTTTGAGGAATTGTCATATTTATGTCTGGAGAAATGTTCATAGCTTCCCTTTATTTTGTGTTTGCACCTGCTGGGTCTGTCTGTAGTAATATCTGTTTCTTTCAGAAATTAGTAATTTTTAGCTTCTCTTTTTCTTTTTTGATAGAGATTTGTCAACTTTACTAATAATTTTTCAAATCTAAAAAATTCATTTTATTGATATCCTCTATTGCTTTTCTCTTTGATTTTTTTATTAATTTCTGCTTTTATGTTTATTTTATTTTATTTCTGATTCTCTGGGGTTGTTTTGCTCTTGTTTTCCCAGGCTCTTGAAGTGGGAGCTTTCTGGTTGATTTAACACCTTTTCCCTCTCCTGGGGTGTGTGTTTCTGTTATAAGCCACCCCTGCTAATGCTGCGTTGGCTATGCCCCACTCATGTGAAGTTTTCACTTACTAAAAAAAAAATCATTACCACAAAATTCTAACACTTCTCTCATCTTGTTTTTGGTGTTTATTCTTTATTTTCCTATTTAATTTATGGTCTTCCTTATTTTTTGTATGAGTGATTTTTAAATGAAAATTGGACATTATTATATTGTTAAGAGACTCAAACTTTCTGTTTGTTAATTGTCTTTTCTTCCTTTACAGTCCTCTGCCTCATTATTGTTAGATGGAAGTAGAAGACCTCGGTCTCAGGTCTGCATCCATTGTCATATAAGATAGGAGAGCTCTGTTACTGCTGGGAAGGGGTGGGATTTTCAGTTTCACACTTAGAATGATGGCTTCCTTACCTCTGGGAGGTGGTCCAGTTTTGGCCATTCAGGTTATGCCCACGTATAAAATTCTATCACGAAGTGAAAGTCATACTGTAACATGCTTAGTAAAAACTCAGAGACAGAAATTGGAGTTCAACCTGAAGGTCAGAAAAGCAAAACAACCAGCCACTGGCTCTTACTCTACCTAAGTTCCAAATGGCTATCCTGTCTCCAGGAATCTCAAAATGAGGCTGTGTGGGAGAGCTGTCTCCTTCCATCTTATATTCCTCTCTAATGCTGGGATTAAAGTGTACATCACTATTGCCCAGTTTCTATGGACAACTAATGTGACTACTGGGATTATAGGTGTGTGTTACTACTGCCTGATCTGTACGGTTGATTAGTACTGCTATTTCACTCTCTGAACTTCAGACAAGCTTTATTTACTAAAATACAAATAAAATATCACCACAAAATACCTTATTACTGGCTGGTGGGACTAGAACTCCTCTCTCATAGTAGTCTCTACTGACACAATGATGATACACCTACCACCGGCAGGTGACATGAAAGCTGACGTCCTTTTCTGGTACCATGGAGGCAGGGGTATATAGGGACGCCAGTTTTCTGATGCAAGTCTATTTGGTTTGAAGGTAGAGATGAGCATTGGACACATTTTTTGTTAGTGGTGTGTGTATGTGTCTCTGTGTGTGTGTCTGTGTGTATCTGTGTGTCTGTGTGTATCTGTGTGTGTTTGTGTGTGTGTATCTGTGTGTGTCTGTGTGTATCTGTGTGTGTCTGTGTGTATCTGTGTGTGTTTGTGTGTCTGTATCTGTGTGTGTATTTCTGTGTGTGTCTGTGTGTGTGTCTGTGTCTCTTTGTGTGTATCTGTGTGTGTGCCTGTGTGTATGTGTGTGTGTTATTCAGCTAGGTATAGAATGATTATTGTGCATATGATTTTCAGTTTTGTCAGGCTACTGCCTTCCTTGTCTCCCAGTCAGAAACAGTACAACTTGAGGAAATTTTAGAAATGTCTTTTATACTGGCATTTCTAAAATTTTGTCTTTTGCTCCAACCTGGCAGGGGAAAGGCAGAAGAGCAAAAACTGAGAGAAGTTAAATTTACTTTGCCATTCACTCCCAGGCTCTCAGAGTCTTCTTATGTTTGGTGTCTAAGTTCCTCGATGACTTCTTCAGTATATCTACCCTCTTCTACCAGACCCAGAACCCCCTTTTTTTTCTTTTTTCAAATGACCACATTGCCATTATTTTCACTGAACAAGTCTGTCATTGTTCCATAATCACAGGTTTTTTTTTTCCCAAGCCCCCATAGAGTTGGACCAAGTTAGTTGACAGTACTCTTTTTAGTTGTTCTTTCGAGACAGAATGGCCCAAAACTGACTATGTAACTGATGACAACCTTGAGTTTTTCCCCTCTTGCTTCCACTCAAGGAGTGCAAGAGGTTACGGTGTGCACTATCTGTCCCAGGAAATAATAGTATTCTACTAAGCTGAAGTTTCAACTGGGAAAACTAAAACAAGCCCTCACTGAGTGTCAGGTCTGACTATCTTGGGATGTTCTCTGTCATCCTTTCTAGATGATGAGCGTGGACATTCTTTGTCTTCCTTTCTAGATGGTGAGCGTGGACATTCTCTGTCGTCCTTTCTAGAAGATGAGCATGGACGTTCTCTGTCGTCCTTTCTAGATGGTGAGCGTGGACGTTCTCTGTTGTCCTTTCTAGAAGATGAGCATGGATGTTCTGTCATCCTTTCTAGATGGTGAGCGTGAACGTTCTCTTTCGTCCTTTCTAGAAGATGAGCGTGGACGTTCTCTGTTGTCCTTTCTAGAAGATGAGCATGGGCATTCTCTGTCGTCCTTTCTAGATGGTGAGCGTGGACGTTCTCTGTCATCCTTTCTAGTATCTAATCAAAAGTATTAGGTATGTAATCAGTGGCTCTGACTGGAGAGCCAGGTAAAGCAGGCAGTTAAGGTTTGGACTCAGAATAGTTTAGTTTACATGTGAAAGAAGCATTTAAGAGAGGGTTGTCTCCCATTTTAGACATAAAGCAAAGAAACTTGCCTACAGGTCACAACCCCAGAGAAACTGGACAACAAAAAGGAACCTAAGAGAGACATACATGCATCTACATAGGAAGGTAAAAAAGACAAGATCTCCTGAGTAAAACTGGAAGCATGGGGGTCACATGAGAGGGTAGAAAGAGAGAGGGGAGAAAGGGAGGGGAGTGGAGAAAAATGTATAGCTCAATAAAAACAATTTTTAAAAAAGTATATGTGTGTCAAAACTGTGAGTAGTCTGTTGTAGTGGCACATGCCTACAACCCCCATCATTCAAAGACTGAACAGGAATATCACTCCAAATCAACCCAGGCTACTGCCGGGCTAGAGTCTTCATCCTGGCATGGCATGACGATAGCACACTAGCCCTACCTGGGGAGGAGAAGTGGAACCTAGCACGGCCGGGGCCAAAGGTCGATAGGGAGATTGTGTCAGTGGACAGGATGTGTATTCAGAGGGGGCAATGGACAGTTATACCCTAAGAGGAATGGCCGGTTGGGTCTATGTGGTCATTGATCAGGGCAAGAACATGGATGGCGCTTTATTTGCATATTCAGGGATAACAGGTGCCAGGTACAAGGAACCTCATAAGGTCATATAGAAAAGAAATGAAGTTCTGTCAGGGATATTTCCACAGTCAGATAAGCAGCAACCAATCACTGTAGCTGTGGAAACATGTAAGCTATCAGCTGTTACTTGTATGGGGTGTCCACATTAGGACAAGCCTATTTGCTGGAGTCTGCTGAGCAATGCCTGAGAGCAGTGAAACCACTGCTGCTCTCATGATAAGAAAATCTGGGGTTTTAGGTATGCTTTGACCCTTTTTATGCTTTAAGTCAGGCCCTAAGGTCCAGCCTGGGGTTAAACAAGGGAATCCTTTCTAAAAACCCAAATCACCAAAATGAAAGCAACCCACAATGAGCTATCATGTCATCCCCATTAGGATAGCTTTTATCAAGAAGATTTCACGTGGGTGAGCCAGGGAAAGAGGGTTCTCATATGTCGTTGGAGGGAATTATGAGAAACAGTATGGAGGTTTCTAAAGAATATAACAATAGAAATACCATATCACTCAGCAATCTCTCCACAGGAAACAAAATCATCATGTTGTTCACAATAGTCAAGATAAAGAAACAACCTGGATGTCTATCAACTGATGAATGGATAAAGAAGTTGGAGCCCATATGACCACAACATGATAGTCAGGTCTCATTATTGAAGACAACACTAACTTATACCATCAAATATGAAGAAGTTGAGCTAGTGTTCACCTAGAACTCTCACCTGTACTGAACAGAATTTAGTGCTAGAAGGAATTCTGCAATCTACTGGAGGAAAAAGGCAACCATCACTATCACCTCGCTACAAATCCTACGACCTACAGCAGCAAGATATCTCTAAAATATGCTGATACAATCATGGCACAAAGGTTGTACAAGCAATAAACTACTTTTTTAAAAAGATGAATTTAAGACACACTTTATGAGATGTTACCCATACCTGATACTGTAGCTGAGAACCTGAAACTAGATAGGTCATATACCTAGGAGAAAACATATAGCTATTATTCTGCTAAAGACATAACCATAAAGGTATAGCAATATGCTATACCCATGGAGCAGTGCCTTGATGAACCCTCAATAGAGAAACTTTTTATTGCTGCAAGTTGGAGTTAACATAGAGACCCATAACTGAGGAATGTTCAGAGAGTGAGACTTTAGAGCACTGGATTCAGAATGGGATGCTTCATAACTCTTCCTGTTAAAACTCAGGGATCTATGTGGGAGAGTGGGGAAGCTTGTAAGAGCCAGGGGTGCTGGATGACTCCAAGGAAACTATTCTCCAGATACAACAGAAGTGATGCACATATAACTTCACATAGCCTGCAGCAGCACAATAACTGGAGCCCATACATTTTATACTGATGTAAGTAAATCAGGAAAGGCAGATTACAAATCAGAAGAATTAAGTAAGGTGGAACAAAGTCCTTATAATTCTGTTCAGAAGGCAGAATTATGTGCCATTTTCATGGTGCTAAGGGATTTTAAAGAACATCTTAACATAGTTACTAATTCACAATATGCAGAAAGAGTTATCTTGCAAATTGAAACTGCTGAATTTATACCAGATGCTACAGAATTGACTTTGTTATTTATCCAGGAGCAAGAAGACATAATCAGGAATAGGCTTTGTCCTATATACATAACACACATCCAATCCCATATGGGTCTGCCAGGTCCTTTAGCAAAGGTAATGCAGAAATTTATCAATTATTGATTGGAAGCATGAAGCAGGACTCAGAATTTCATTAAAAATTCCTTCATCTAGCGATGGATGGAGATAGAGACAGAGACCCACACTGGAGCACCGGACTGAGCTCCCAAGGTCCTAATGAGGAGCAGAAGGAGGGAGAACATGTACAACGAAGTCAGGACCACGAGGGGTGCACCCACCCACTGAGACAGTCGGACCGATCTATTGGGAGCTCACCAAGGCTAGCTGGACTGGAACTGAAAAAGCATGGGATAAAACCGGACTCTCTGAACATGGCGGACAATGAGAGCTGACAAGAGGCCAAGGACACTGGCATGGGGTGTTGATCCTACTTCAGGTTCTGGCTTTGTGGGAGCCTAGACAGTTTGGATGTTCAACTTCCTAGATCTGGATGGAGGGGGGAGGACCTTGGACTTTCCACAGGGCAGGGAACCCTGACTGCTCCTGGGACTGGAGAGGGAGGAGAAGAGGAGTGGGGGTGAGGGGGAGAGGGGAGGGAGGAGGGGGAGGGAAATGGGAGGCGGGGAGGAGGCGGAAAATTTTTTTTTCAATAAAAAAATAAATAAAAAAAATTCACGTCAATAACAAAGGTTTAAGAAAGAGTTTTTTATTACATGGCAACAAGCTAAGGAGATTATAAAGAGATACCCTACTTGTTCTTTCTATAACCAAACACAGCTACCTGCAGGGACTAACTTAAAGGGTACTCAAAGAAATGAAATCTGGCAGATGGATGCGTTCCATTTTGCAGAATTTGGAAAATTAAAATATGTACATCACACCATTGAAACTTATTCAGGTTTTCAGTAGGAGACTGTTTTAAGCTCAGAAAAGGCTGATTCAATAATCACACATTTATTAGACGTTATGGCCATCATGGGTATACCTGCACGAATAAAGACAGAAAATGTTCCAGTATATGTCTCTAGGAAAATGAAAGAGGTTTTTTGTATATTATAATATTAAGCATGTTACAGGTATACCACACAATCCTGTAGGTCAGGCAGTCATGAAAAGATCAAATCAAACTATAAAGGATATGTTAAACAAACAGTAAGGGGTAGAAAATGCCACCAGAAATAGATTACATAATGCTTTATTAATCTTGAATTTTCTTAACACTAATGAAAAAGGGACAACAGGAGCAGAAAGACATTGGATAATAGAAAATTCTTCTGAATTAAATCAACTGTTTTATTTCAAGGATGTACTGACCTCACAATGGAAGCCAGGAGATGTGCTGCATTGGGGAAGGGTTTTTCCTCTTGTTTCCACAAGAGAAGAAAAATTATGAATGCCATCAAAATTAATAAAGATTCAGTTTGAAAAGAAGAAACCTCTTGAAAAAGAAAATGACAGCTTCTCCACAATGGTTACAACAACCATACAGATGGGTACAAAACATCATAAGAGTTGGGAGAGGGTTTTGTTCTTGTCTTTGCAGGAAAATACTCATCTTCAAAAATTTAAGAGACCCTGGATATTAAATACTGACAGATGGAAAAAAAACTACCCAAGAAGGATCATCAAGACAATCAAATATGATTCAGAAGCACAAATGTTAAAAATATACACATATATGTATTTATTAATATATAGAGCTGGTGTTGGAGTTGAACAATGGCGCTGTCCTTTAAATCTAAGCTCATTGTTAAAAGAAAAATCCAGAGTTTCTGTCTCTAAAAAAACTTTATTTTTGGGTTTTAGTTAACTCCAAATATAGTCAAACTGACAACCCGGAATAGGCATCACAGGGTCCTAGCATGGAGAGAGGGGAGTGGACAGGGGTCTCATGCTCAACCAAGAATCTATTTGCAACAGGTAGCTGCTAGCAGAGGGGAATTCTCGTCAATGGAATGCCACTGACTACACTAACCACATTCCAGGTATGGCCCACTCCATACCTGAGAGTAGTTGGCCAATGTAAAACTCCATGTTTTGTTTTTGTGTGGGATTTTTATTTTGTTTGAGCACTGACCTTCCCCCTTTTTGCTTTTGATTTTCATTTTTGTTTTCTTTGAGAGAGAGAGAGATAATATGAAGTTGTGTTCTGGGAGAAGTTGTAGAAGGTGAAACATGGTCAATATATACTATATGAAATTTTTTTATTTGCAAATAAAAATTTAGAAAGGAAATTGGATTTTATTAATGATGTAATATTATTCTTTTGAAACATTGTTCTATACAAGCAATGAGATCTTTCCATTTGATACACAATGAGTGAGTCCAGGGGATATTAGAAGAAAGGATCCAGACACTATGACTAAAACTATTGCACAATGTCAATTATATGTACAATATAAAATATGCATGTATACACTGGGAGATCAAAATAGTGGTTATCAGACTGAGTATAGGGAAAGTAGATTAGAGGATTGAAAGCAGCAGATACATAGGATGAATTCATGATCATATTTTCAATAACAATTTGGCAGACAATGAGAATGAACTAGATAAAAATTTCTCTTCATTCATAAATGTGTAGAAAGCAATTCATGTGAGAACAAGTCAGTCAGTTCACCAGGAAAACAGAAACAATAAATTAGAGAGAGAGAGAGAGAGAGAGAGAGAGAGAGAGAGAGAGAGAGAGAGAGAGAGAATTGTCAAACTGAAGTCAGTGGCATCATTTAGTTCAAACACAAATGCCTTGAAACAGGGTTACTAAGAGTGTAACTTACAATTCTAGCCCAAAACATGAAAACCAGGGTGGAGCATTGTATTTCTGGCATAAATCCCACTGTCTGAGCGTTGTCTGATGCCCAGGAGGCATCAGACATGGTTCTACCATTCCTGACAAGAGAATTTATCTTTTCTCTGCCTTTATTTTGTTTTAGTTCTGCCCCTTAAGCAATGAGACATTGTCTTTGAGCACTGGTGTCCATGAATCTTCTTAGTTTATAGCTTGATCTTCTCCAGAGGCATCCTACCTCCCCCACCCCAATGATGTGTTACCAGATACCAGAGCATCCCTGTGCTGAGTCAAGATAAAACATAAAATAAACCATTGTAGAAAACCTGTGAAAATATTCTCCAATGTCATATTAAAATATCAGTTATATCATAAATGAATGATATAATCTCAAAGAGCTTTAATTCTACAAATTTTAGCTTCTGTCTATGTTTCAAAAATATAGGAAAGGCTAGAATCTGTGTAACAGTAACTAAACTGTGAGGCAACAGAGGAGGAAAAAGACTCACTAAAAATAGGGTAATCTGAATTATATTTTTTTAGAAATCAGAAAAGTATTATAATGTATCTGTGGAACTGAAACTAGGATCATAAATAGTAAATTAGAAACAGAAAAATGTTTTATCAAGATGTACAACTAACTGGGGTAAGTAGAAAAATAAAAGTATGGAAGGAAAGATCACAGAATAGAAAGAACATGGAGAGCCAGCAATTGAGAAGTAAAAGTGAAGTAAAACTTCATAGTAATTAATTCTCATCTCAAAATTCAAGTCTATGTGTATCAAACCCTCAACACAAACCAGAGACCCTGAAAATAGAACAGAATATGTGGGATAGGCTGGAACTCATGGACACAGGAGAAGACTTATAAAGAAAAAACAATTAGTAAACTCACTAAGATCAACTATTAATAAATGGGACCTCATGAGCTGAAAAGCATCTTTAATGTTCCTTGTCTCATAATGTTGTGCCAACACTTTTCTTTTGTTCATTTTTAAAGTTTTATCTTATTGTTATCTGTTTTTATTTTCAATTTTTATATGTTCTTCTCTCTTCTCTCTTTTTACTCTATAGGTCCTTTGTGTATTTTTTAAAATCATTTCCAGTTAAGTGTTTTTACGGGATTTTTGAGTGTGTGAAGGAATGAGTCCTGATTCTTATGCCTTCGTGGAGTCTTTGCCTTCTCTTTATTTTATTGACTTCTGATATGTTAGTTTTTGTTTTAACTTAAATTTTATTTTATTTTTAGACAAAGCAGTTTGTTTTCTAATGAGACACAGAAAGGGGTTGGATCTGTATGCGAGGTGGGGTGTGGGGAAACCTGGAGGAATAGAGGAGGAGAAATGGTAATCAGGATGTGTGTGTGTGTGTATATGTGTAAAAATCTATTTTCAGTAAAAGGAAAAAAAAACCTGGTTCATCTATAGCTCAAACAGACTGTCCTCATATGTAGAAAAATGAATGAAAAGACTTTGCTACAAAATTGATGAGTTTTTAAATGTGCTCTCATGACTTGAGGGAATACCAGACTCAAAGATTTTTATTGAGATCAGGAAGAAACATAGATTTTTCTATTCTAGGAAAACTATAATCTGGCCTTAGATTATTACAGAACATTCTCATAATAAACAATAAAAATAGATAATAGATACATGTCTGTAACTTTGACAGGATAAAGGGTGAGAATCAAGTCCTGCACACAAAAGCAAATTTTACATTTTCGAGTGAACATATATAAGGTGAATGATAAATGTCCCCCATAGATGCTTGCATTTGAATATTGGTGCTAATTAAGAGCATGTGGGTGTGCCCTTGGTAGAGGAAGAATGACACTGGGGGCAGACTGTGAGCTTTTAAAAGACTGGCCATTTCAGGACAAGCCATTTCAGCTTCCTGCTTGAGGTTAAAGATATAACTCTCAGCTGTTCCTGCTGCCATTCTCGGAACATGTTTTCCCTCTTCTCCCTGATGGTGCTGGACTCTTACCTTTCGAGAATCATAAACACAAAGCAAACTTCCTTCTTTAAGTTGCCCTGGTATTTCATCACAGAAATAGAAAAGTGACTAAAACAATAACAAAAATCATTCTCAGTCATAGGAGGGCTCAGTCCACATGGCATTAGTGTTCTTTTTTTTTTGTTCTTTTTTTTTTTTGCATGTTAATTTTTATTTTATTTATTTTTTATTTTTTTTCTTGCTGATTTTTTTATTAATTAATTAATTTAATTATCAAAGATTTCTGCCTCTTCCCGGCCACCACCTCCCATTCCTTCCCCCTCCCCCAATCAAGTCTTCCTTCCTCCTCAGCCCAAAGAGTAAGCAGGTTTCTCTGCCCTGTGGGAGGTCCAAGGACCACCCACCTCCATCCAGGTCTATTAAGGTGAGCATCCAAACTACCTGGGCTCCCACAAAGCCATTACATGCAATAGGATCAAGAACCCATTGCCATTGTTCTTCAGTTCTCAGTAGTCCTCATTGTCCATTATGTTCAGCGAGACCGGTTTTGTCCCATGCTTTTTCAGTCCCCGGCCAGCTGGCCTTGGTGAGTTCCCGATAGATCATCCCCATTGCCTCAGTGTGTGGGTGCACCCCTTGCCGTCCTGAGTTCCTTGCTCGTGCTCACTCTCCTTCTGCTCCTCCTTTGGATCGTGAGACTTCAGTCCAGTGCTCCAATGTTGGTCTCTGTCTCTGTCTTCTTTCATCGCCTGATGAAGGTTAATATTCAGGGGGATGCTTATATGTTTTTCTTTGGGTTCACCTTCTTATTTACCTTCTCTAGAGTCACGAATTATAGTCTCAATGTCCTTTATTTATGGCTAGAAACCAAATATGAGTGAGTACATCCCATGTTCCTCTTTTTGGGTCTGGCTTACCTCACTCAGGATAGTGTTTTCAATTTCCATCCATTTGTATGCAAAATTCAAGAAGTCATTGTTTTTTACTGCTGAGTAGTACTCTAATATGTATATATTCCATACTTTCTTCATCCATTCTTCCATTGAAGGACATCTAGGTTGTTTCCAGGTTCTGGCTATTACAAACAATGCTGCTATGAACATAGTTGAGCATATACTTTTGTTGTATGTTTGGGCATCTCTTGGGTATATTCCCAATAGTGGTATTGCTGGGTCGAGAGGTAGGTTGAACCCGACTTTCCTGAGAAACCGCCACACTGCTTTCCAAAGTGGTTGCACAAGTTTGCATTCCCACCAGCAATGGATGAGAGTGCCCCTTTCTCCACAACCTCTCCAGCAGAGGCTATCATTGGTGTTTTTGATTTTAGCCATTCTGACCGGTGTAAGATGGTATCTTAATGTTGTCTTGATTTGCATTTCCCTGATTGCTAAGGAAGTTGAGCATGATCTTAAGTGACTTTTGGCCATTTGAACTTCTTCTGTTGAAAAGTCTCTATTCAGCTCAGTGCCCCATTTTATAATTGGATTGATTAACCTTTTACGGTCTAATTTCTTGAGTTCTTTGTATATTTTGGATATCAGACCTTTGTCAGTTGCGGGGTTGGTGAAGATCTTCTCCCAGTCAGTGGGTTGCCTTTCTGTCTTAGTGACAGTGTCCTTTGCTTTACAGAAGCTTCTCAGTCTCAGGAGGTCCCATTTATTCAATGATGTCCTTAGTGTTTGTGCTGCTGGGCATTAGTGTTCTTAAGTAAACTTTAGGAAAATTTCCCAAGGCCCCATCATTCAGCAGGTAAACCTGCTGTCCTAAAAACCGACCATGGAACACATAATGGAAAGAAATAACTGATACTAAAAATTTCTTCTGACCTCCATATGCATGCCACATCATGTATGTACACACACACACACACACACACAAATTGCTAATAACTGGAACCCATATTAGAAGGAGATAACCAATTCTACAAAGTTCTCCTCTGACATCTACATGTGTGCCATAGCATGTGCACATGTCCACATACGTATGCACACACACACATACACACAATCACTAATAACTGGAAACCATGATGGTTATTACTGTAAAGTTGTTCTCTGACCTCTATATGCATGCCACAGCATGTGCATACACACATGCATAAACACAATCATTACTAGCAAACTTTAAAAATTTAATTAGAAAAATTAAAAAGTACATCAGATAAACTTGCAATAATTAAAATATTAATTCAACAATTGTTTTTAAAATTAAATGTATAATTACATTAATATAATTATATATTTTAATGTGGTTTTAAAATAAAATGGTAAAGGTTATTCTTAAAAAATAATTTCACAACAAAAAATTTAACAGTAATATGCATGTAGTATGAATAAGAATGATGATTTCATAAATAAAATATCATATGTATTATTTTATTCACTACCAATCATTAAGGAAACATCCATTTATTTAATGTGATAGTAACTATTAGAAGATTAATAAAAGCTAAGTATATAATTTCAGTATTTGTAGTCATATCTGTGTATAACACATCAACCCCACACATACTACAATAATTTTAGTTTTTCCTTAGACAAAATTGGAAATTAATAGAAATTTCAGGCAAACACTTAAAATGAGATATCAATGTGTTCAATAACTATCAATGTGATGAGTCTTCAATTAAAAATGAATATTCTTAGAATAAGTAAAAAATCAGTCAATTATTTGCTCTTAACAGACTTAATTTCTGAGAAGAATCTGAATAAAGTAAAAAAGCTAAAATATTTCAGGATAGCTGGGAGTGGGAAAGGACAAAAGAAATGAAGTGATGATTACATTACTGTGTAGTAGAAAGGATATAGTTAGTTCTTGGGTGCTTAGCTTCAAAATAATTACACAGAAACTATATTATTTAAATCACTGCTTGACCCATTAGCTCTAGCTTCTTATTGACTAACTATTACATCTTAAATTAACCTATCTTCATTAATCTGTGCATCACCATGGGGTCGTGGCCTACCAGCAAAGTTTGAGCATGTCTGTCTCCAGTGGCAGCTCCATGGTTTCTCTTTGACTCTGCCTCCTTTCTCTCATCATTCTGTTTAGTTTTCCCTGCCTAACTCTGTTCCCCTATAGCTTTGCTATAGGCCCAAAGCAGTTCCTTTATTAATGAATAATATTCACAGCATACAGAGGGGACTCCCACATCACCTCCCCTTTTCTGTTTAAACAAAAAGGAAGGCTTTAACTTTAACATAGTAAAATTACATATAACAAAACAGGTATCAAGTAAGAATTGCAGTTACAATATTTATATCTACTTTATTGTTTATCATAACTAAGGAAAACTATAATTACAAGTATAAATTCTTCAACTGCATCAAGACTCCAGAAGGATATAATATTACCTCAGTAAACAGGAAGTGCATTGTAAGCAACTTCCAAAACTCTAGAATTGACAGAGACATCTTACTACCTAAACACTCACCAAAAGTTCTTCTGTACTGTTTGGGCGTCCATCTTCAGGGTAAAGGACCATAGTATCTAGCAGACTTTTCCATGAAGCAGGAAATTTCAAAGACAGTTCTACCTATATTGGCATTTTGTCAGTCACTTTCTTTTGTATCTTGCAGAATGTCTGGCAGACTCTTTCATGAAGCAGGAACTCTGAAGGATTGTCTCACCTTTAAGCAAGTTCAGCAGGTTCTGCATCACCAGCTCATCAAGCAGTCCAGGCAAGAGGAGTTTCTTGCCCAAATGGCTATTAAACTCCATAAAGAGCTTCTTCGATGTACTCCTCTTGAAGTAATTGGTACTGCCAGGAGCAGATGGGTCTTTTTTTTTTTTTTTTTTTTTTTTGGTTTTTCGAGACAGGGTTTCTCTGTGGCTTTGGAACCTGTCCTGGAACTAGCTCTTGTAGACCAGGCTGGTCTCAAACTCACAGAGATCCGCCTGCCTCTGCCTCCCGAGTGCTGGAATTAAAGGCGTGAGCTACCACTGCCCGGCTTTCAGATGGGTCTTATTGTCATAAAAAGTCCTAAATTCTTAAACATTTTAAATGCCATATTCTAAAGGTCTCTGAAAGATTTGAAGAATACCTATATAACTGAAATATATCTCTATATATCTAGAAAACCTAACTAACATGACTAGAAGCTTGACTAGTATAGATGATTATTTGTTAACCTATTTTTCTTAACGTTACATTACATTTTTAAATGAGCTGGAAAAACATAATACCTTAATTAAGATCAGAAATACATATACACAGTATAACAAAATTGACCTTAAATTTGCATCAATAAACCAGGATCCATACCACTGTAAATCTCTATAGCACATTCCTTCTCCCTTTAAATGTAAAGAAACATTTATAGCACCTTGGCTTTGAAGAGGAGCTGAAGTCAGTGAATTTGTGTGCTCTGCTGCCACTGGTGCTTCAGGGAGCTGAGAAGCGAGTTTTGGAGAGCTGAGAAACCACAACATGGTATACAGTGATGTTTAAAAACCTATTATGGTGCTGTTCACCTGTAAGCTCTGTGGAACCCTGCAACACAGCTTGCTCCAATACTGAGGGGACCTAAGAGAGGGCAGACCAAGAAAAACTCCCAAGTACTGAGACAGCCACAGCAAGGATTGGACCAAGACAACAAGACACTGCTGGTCTCATTTGAAGGAAGAGGTGGGTAGGCACCGATGCAAAAATTCCTACAACTTTCTAAAAAGCAACATGGTAACACCAGAACCCAGTGGACATACAACAGGAAGAATTGATCATCCTAACCCAGAAGAAGTAGGAGAAATTGACTTTAAATGTAACTTTCTGAAAAAGATGGAGACTGTCAAAAAGGAAGTAAAAAACTCCCTTAAAGAAATGCAAGAAAAAAAAAAGAAATGCAAGAGAAGACAAACAAAAAGTTGGAAGAAATTAATAAATGCCCAAAGATACCAAAAAAAAAAAAAAAACAAGAAAAAGCAATCAAACAGGTGAAGGAAATAGTTCAAGACTTGAAGACTGAAATAGAGATAATAAAGAAAACACAAACTGAGGGAATTCTGGATATGGAAAGTCTGGGAAAACAAACAGGAACTACAGAGACAATTATAATCAACAGAATACAAGAGATAAAAGAAAGAATCTCAGACACTGAAGATACTATAGAGGAAATAGACTCATTGGCCAAAGAAAACATTAAATCCAACAAATTCTTAACACAAAACATTCAGGAAATCTGGGATGCCATGAAAAGACCAAACCTAAGAATCTAAGAATTATAGGGGTAGAAGAAAGAGAAGAACTCCAGCTCAAAGGCACAGAAAATAAATTCAACAAAATTATAGAAGAAAACTTGCCCAACCTAAAGAAGAGTATTCCTATGAAGGTACAAGAAACTTACAGAACACCAAATAGACTGGACAAAAAAATCTCTTTGCCATATAAAAATCAAAACACAAAACATACAGAATAAAGAAAGAATATTAAGAGCTGCAAAAGAAAAAGGTCAAGTAACATATAAAGGTAAAACTATCAGAATTACACCTGACTTCCCAATGGAAACCATGAAAGCCAGAAGGTTCTGAGTAGATGTGCTGCAAACACTAAGAGACCATGGATGCAAACCAGACTACAATACCCAGCAAAGCTTTCTTTCACCATCAATGGAGAAAACAAGATAATCCATGACAAAAAACAGATTTAAACAATATGAGAACTTAGACAACAATGTGGACACTAAGAGAGACTTACATAGATCTAATCTACATGGGAAGTAAAAAGTAGAAAAAGACAAGATTTCTTGCGTAAATTGGGAGCATGGAGACCTTTGGGGAGGGTTGAAGTGGGAAGGGGAAAGTCAAAGAGGGGAACAGAGAAAAATGTAGAGCTCAATAAAAATCAATTAAAAGAAAACCAATACATATCCACAAACCCAGCCTTACAGAAAGTACTAGAAGGAAAACCTCAACCCAAGTAAGCTAACTACATCCACAATAACACAGGCATCTGATAATCCCCCACCAGCATAACCCAAAGAAGGGAAACAGACAAACACTACTACCGAAAAATAACCAGAGTTAACAATCACTGGTCATTAATATCACCTAATTTAACCCATCTCTATTAATCTGTGTATCACCATAAGGTTGTGCCCTACCAGCAAAGTTTGAGCACATCTGTCTCCAGCGATGGCTCCATGGCTTTTCTCTGCCTCTGCCTCCTTTCTCCCAGCATCCATTTAGTTCTCCCCACCTAGCTCTGTTCCCCTATAGCTCTGCTATAGGCCCAAAGCAGCTCCTTTATTAACCAATGACATTCACAGCATACAGAGGGGAATCCCACATCATTACTGTCAGAAGACAAACAAGGTGCGGGGAGGGCACAGCACGGGACAGGGCTGATGATCATTTCATTCTCATAAAGGACAATTTATCATATGTCATATCACTAAAAGTAAAATAAAAAACTGTGAACCAGTACAACATTTTATTAGTATTTAATATATTGACTCAATAAACCATTAACAATTTTAATGGTAACCAGATGACATAATCTTAAATTTTTGAGTATATATAGACCCATAGAATTGACTATTTGTTTCTCATGAACAGGTGACAGATTTTTTTTTCAGACTCCACAGACAGGTTGACCATAAATTAAAACACAAAACCTTGATAATTTTAAAAAGTAAAAATGATAGATTTCATTCTTTTACCATAAGAGAATAACATGGCAAATTGATAGCAGAAAATCCAACAAATAATTAGGTGTGTAAAATTTTAATAAAAATTATGGAAAAACTCTTTTTGGCACCAACTCCAAGATGACCAAAAAAAAAAAAAAAATCAGTGAGCTGCCAAAAAAGACTGCTGGCACATTGGGTGATTTGCTACAGGAACTCTGCCTATGTGAACCCAAAGGACAAGGCCACTAGGAACATCATTCAGAAAACAGAGGCCATTATCATCAGGGACATCTCTGAAGCAACTGTTTTTGACACTTATGTGTGTCCCCAGTGTGGGTGACACTGCATTCCTGTGTAACCAGTTACATTCAAGTCAAGGTGCTCTAGAACAAATTGTTTTTGAAATCCCCACTGCAATTTACACCTGTTCTTGCTACCCCAAGACTTTCACCAAGGCCTATGCAAAGAACTGACTTCAAAAAACTGGAAGAAAAATTTTTATCTAGAAAAATTAAATAAAATTTTGTAAGTTGTAAAATTGAAAGGACATTAAAAGTCTATTAATTATACTCCATAAGTTATTATATATTACATTATTATGTAATATATTATTATATACCTAGAAAATATAAGAAAAATGTGTTTGAGAAGGGTGTCTGTGGGAGAAATTGGAGAGGGGCTGGAGGGGGCAGTGAAGAATGGACATAGTAAAAATATTTTGTCTACATCTATGCAATTATTAAAAAAATAAGTGAAAAATTACAAAGGTATTTGAATGGGGGGGAAGTATATTGCAAGGCATTTTCAGAAACTATAAGCATGCCTCTTTCTGAGTTTTTCCCCAGGTTTTGAGGGTTTCATAACAAAGGGTTTTGGAAGCTGCAATGTGAGAACATCAATTAAAGTCCTGTCATTATGTTCATGTTTGGAACGGGAAGGTGTTTACCAGTAGGTTTGTCATTTCCATGATGAGAACAACTTTCACGGTGAATATTAACTGGGACAATTGTACACTCTGAGATTCTTTGAAATGTCACCCTTGGCAGCACCATGGAGATTTATATTTTAAACTAATTTGTGCCCACAAAGTCCAAGCTTCAAGAGCATGTGGTCATTCAGGTCATTTACACACTTTAATACAACTCCGTAATAGGAGTTATTTATATGATTATTTGAAGCCTCGTAGTGTAATCCTCTCATTTGACAGTGTACTTTTCAGAGCCAGGAGTAAACATTAAAAAGACTCTGAGAGTTAATTTGAGTTCTGTCTATGTTATCACTCAGGTAGTCCTTGAAAACTACAGTTTGTACCCCATGATCAGGATCTATGGGGAGAAAAAATGTCATAGTGCTACTTTTAGACTGAACTAAATAAATCTGTAAGATTATTCTCCTAAGAAGACCATGTACCCTTCGACAGGAACTCAGCTTTTAGATGCTGTATCTAAGAGATCAGGACAACTTGACTCTTCTTGTTTTTGGATGTGAGACTGAATGTTAAATGTTATCTTCATCTCAGTTCAAAATGATACCTTGTTCAAAGCCATCCTTAGCTTCAGTAATGACTACACGAAACCCCATTTTGGAAAAACTAAATTGAACGAACAAGGAAAAAAGTATCTTGCTATCAGTGGTTCAGCAAACAAATACGTTTCTGTTGAACTTTAGTTTTGTGTCTTTTCTCTTGATTTGGTCAGTGTTAAGATGCAGTTGTCATAGCTGGGCATGGTGCTTCATGCTAGTGATCTAGTGATCCCAGCAAAGTCTGAGGCAGGAGTCACAAGTTCAAAACCACCCTGGACTACATAGACCACATCTCCAAATCCTTGGTAGTTTCTGCCTTCTTTTCTCCACTGCAGGTGTCACTCTACTCTTAATTTTTTTCACCTTAGCTTTTTTCCCTACTTCCCTCCTTGAAGTCCCTAATTTCTTTACATAATTTAAAAAATTGTTTTTTAAGTGGTTGAATAAGGAAAAGTCAAGCCTATTTATTTTTATTTTTTTAGAATCTGGAAATAGGATCAACTTAAATCTTGTAACCCCAAATTACACTTAGAGTAAGTAATTTAAAAGAAAAAATCCATTTCATTTATAACATCAGGATAATAAAAGCTAATCATGGACACGTCAAAGCTTTCACTAGTAAGTTTTGCTTTGCTGTGCCTGTGTTTGTCTAGCTTCGTGATAATTATTGAAACCCAGCAGTTCAGATGCAGACCTAACAAACCGAATCATTTACAACGCTTCATTCTCGTTTGGACCGATACATGGTACAGTACTCTTGCCTCAAGGAGTGAAAACTTTTACTCAAATAATTAAACTAATTTGGTAACATAATACTTGCATATCAATTTGTCCACCAGCTTCATCTACCAAAATGATATAAGAAAGAACTTAAGTGTCCTTTGTTAATATAATATTTGTGAAAGGAGTGATGTGTATTTTGTAAGAACATTACATGTTCTATGTTGTGGGAATTAAAAAGTGATAAGACACTGTAAATACAATTAACATGAGCATACTTGCCACATTCCCTAGAAAAATGATTTTTCTATAATATTTTGTTCCATATGCTCATGAGAGGATGTCTGATAAATGCTTTAATTTCTATGGAAATGAAAAACAGAAAAAATATTGAGCAAATTTTTATAATATTATGTATTTCATTTATTTTTTTCCAATTAGATTTTAACAAAAATTTACAAAAGCTCAATATACTTCATATAATATATGCAATGCATTAAAAATTTATGTGTATGAGTGTTTTGCTTGCATGTGTGTTTGAGCACCATGCTGGTTCAGTACCCTTGGAGACCAGAAATGGACATTGGATCCCCTGGAACTGGAGTTACATATGGTTGTGAGCCACAACATGAGTGCTTGGAATCAAACCCAGATCCTTTGAAAGAGCAGCAGGTGCTCTTAACCACGGGGTCATCTCTCCATCCTCATGCATGCTTACTATTGTATATTGTCAACATTTTCATACTGGCTGTCTTTGTGACTAATATACACTCAGTTTTCCTGCATGTCTCTTCATGACTTGATAGATTGTTTCTTTATAGCTCTAAATGATTGTGTATTGCCTGTATGGAACACAATTTACCCATTACCTAGTGTAGTAAATCCTGATTAGCTCCAAATTTTGGCAAGTATTCATAAAACTCTTATAAACATTCATGGGGAGATTCTGTGTTGACTTAAGTTTCATTTCCTTTGTGTAAACCCAAGGAAAATAATATCTGGGTTGTAAAAGTAGTTTTAGTTTTGTGTGATACTGCCAAACTGTCTTCCAGTGTTTATCACTTCACCTTGGCCCCATAAGGTATGAATGAGATGCCTTGCTGCTCTGAATCCTAACTAACATTTGGCATTGTCAGAATTCTGGGATTTGGACATTCTGATAGATCTTCAATGCATCTCATTCTGGCCTTAGGTTGCTTATTGCTGAAGCTGCCCTATGGTGTGGAATATCTTTTCATAGGCTTATATTCCATGTGTACATCCTTTTTAGTGAGGTGACTGCTAACTTTTAGTCCATTTAAAATTAAATGGCTTTCTATTTTCAGAATGTTAATTGGATGAAGTAATGTGCTTCATTGTGACATTTACACGCACATGCATGATAATGTACTTTGGTCGTCTCCAGTCCTTCCAGTGATCTCTCTAATGTCCCCTTCCACATCCTCAATAGTCCCAGTTTTCCTTTCATGCCATGTTTTCTTGTTTAAACTCCACATATTGGAGAAAGGATGTGCTACTTCGTGAGAATCTGACTTGTCTTGTTAAGCATGATGATCTCCAGTTCCACGGTTCCCTGCAAATGGCATGCTTCTGTTCTTCTTCACGACCGAATAAAAGGCCATCGTGTGCATGTGTCGCTTCCTTTATCCACTCATTACTAGCTGACAAGCACTAGCTGATGGGCTGGTTCTATAACACAGCTCTTGTGGCTGTTTCCACAGAAAAGAAAGATGTCTCAGTGTCTCAAGGTAGGTGGCTGATGCTCGCAGGTAAACAGCTTGAGGCAGACAGCAGGACCAATGACTGTTTTAGTTTTAATGTTTTTGTGAAGAACTTAAAGACTGATTTTCATATTTACTAGACATTACAGCAAGGCAAATCGGTTCTTTCCTCACCTCCAAAATAAACTGTTTCTATAGCCTGTCGCTGTTTGTTTTCTTAGTGATAACTATCACAAGTAGAGATAAAATGTCAATGTAGTTTTGATTTGCATTTCCCAGGTTAAGGTTGCTGAACCTTTTTTTTTTTACGTACTTCTTGGTTAAATGTTTTTCTTTTGAGAAGGTTGTTTGTCCATTTATTATTGAATTATTTGATTGTTTTTTATTAGCTTTTGGGCTTCTACAGTGTTTTGTTTCTTTTCCAGCAGCACTTATCAAAGAACACCCCTCCACACAAAATATTTTTGTTTGTTTGTTGTTGTTGTTGTTTTGGTGTGTGTGTGCGGTGTGTGTATTGTAGACAGAGACTGCACATTCATTTCCCAGCCTCCCAGACCCAAATAATCACACAAAAACCATATTAATTTTAACACTGTTTGGCCTATGGACTAAGGCTTCTTATTAACTAATTTTTACATCTTAAATTAATCTATTTCTATTAATCTATGTATCACAAAAGGCTGTGGCCTACTGGTAAAGTACTGGGTGTCTTTCTTCTTCAGCGGCTACATGGCATATCCCTGACTCCTCCTTCTTTCTCCCTGTATTCAACTTAGTTTTCCCTGCCTAGCTCTATTCTGCCCTGCCACAGGCCAAAGGAGCTTCTTCATTAACCAATAGTAATGAAATATATTCACAGCATACAGTGGTGAATCCCACATCAGTGTGTGTGTGTGTGTGTGGTGTGTATGCTACATGTATGTAGGTGTTAGCAGAGGCTAGAAAAGTGCATTGAAGTTTTTGGAACTGGTGTTAAATGCAGTTGTGGCCAAACTAACAAGGGTATTCAGAATCAAACTTAGGTCCACTGGAAAAGCAAGAAAGACTCCGCTAACTGCTAAGCCATTTGTCCATCTCCCATGTTCTGTTTTACTGTTTACATATGGTATTTAACTATGGCTCTGTAGTATAGTTGAAATCAGATATGGTGATGACAGTACTGCTCTTCTTCAGGATTGCTTTGGTTGCATGGAGAATATGTGCAGGTCTATATGAGTTTTAGGGGTTTGTGTTTTTTGCTTTCTGTTAAGAAAAACCTCATTACAAGTTTTATAGATTGCATTGAATTTTCAGATGGCTTTTGGCTTTTCCTGTTTTTTTTTCCACTCCTTCCTCCATTCCTTCTTTCTTTCTTTCTTTCTTTCTTTCTTTCTTTCTTTCTTTCTTTCTTTCTTTCTTTCTTTCTTCCTTCCTCTCTCTCTCTCTCTCTCTCTCTCTTTCTTTTTTTTATTTTTCCATTCAATTATTTCCACTTCCTTCCCTCCTCCTAATCCCCTCCTGCTTCCCCACACCCCCTCCTCCCTCTCCCACCCTGCTTGAGAGAAGGCAGGGAACCCTGCCCTGTGGGAAGTCCAAGCCCCCCCCCATCCCACATCCAGGCCTAGGGAGCTGTGCATCCAAATAGACTAGGGTCCCCCAAAGCCAGAACATGCCATAAAAACAAGTCCCAGTGCCTTTATCAATGGCTTCTCAGTCAGCCCCCATTGTCAGCCACAATCACAGAGTCCGGTTTGATCACAAGCTCATTCAGACCCGGTCTAGCTGGATTTGGTGAACTCCCAGTAGAACAGGCACACTGCCTCAGTTTGGTGGACTACCCAACCCCTCGCAGTCTTGACTTTTTTGCTCGTTATCTCCCTCCTTCTGCCTTTCAACTGGACCTTGGGAGCTCAGTCTAGTGCTCTGATGTGGGTCTCTGTCTCTACCTCCATCTGTCGCTGGACAAAGATTCTATAGTAATATTCGAGATAATCATCAGCGTGATAGTGGGGCAAGGATCATTCAGGTACCCTCTCCTCTGCTGTCCAAGGACCTAGCTGGGGACATCCCCATGGACACCTGAGATCCCCTCTAGAGCCAAGTCTCTTGCCAACCCTAAAATGGATCCCTTAATGTAGGTATCTTCTTTTCTGCTCCTATATCTGCCCTTCTTCCATCTCCACCCTCCCACTCCCCCAGGCTGTTGCCAGTCCTTCCCTTCTCCCTTTCCTCTCCTGTCTCCCCTTCCTCCAATCTCACCCCACCCCTGCCCCCACCCTCATGCTCACAACTTTTGCTCGGCAATCTAGTTTGCTTCCAATTTCCAGGAGGATCTATAAATGTTTTTCTTTGGGTTCACCTTGTTATTTAGCTTCTCTGGGCTTGTGAACTACAGGCTAAATGACCTTGGTTTGGCCATCCATCCTCAATATGCTAATCAAAAGTGTCAAATTAATAGTGTAAAGCATGAAAGAGAGATTTCTTCACTGTGGCCACACTGGGAAGAGGGACAAAGAGCTCTATAATGCTCCTCGACCCAAGTCCATCTTCTGTATTCTAATTTTTGTCTATTTTATTTGTTGTACTTGTCATTGTGAGACATATAACATTTACTTGATTGTTTCTTGTATATTTTATTATCATATTTAAAGTTCCATGGAAAGCGGGACTCTGTTTTATTTTCTATTCTGCTGAGAACTTCTTAAACCATGCTCGTTCCTAGGAGGTTTCTTCTACGCCTCACCAGGATCACATGTCACACATGTAAAGGTGTCAAGGCAAGACAAGAGGCTCCAGAGCATCTGGCAGGTTTTGTCGGAGCTCTCTCTGCATATTGATTCTTGTATCTTTTGTGCTTTCATGTATCGCTTAAAAATTTTGGTTTGTAAGTAGAACCTATTCTTTTAAAACCATGGGACTCTTTTCTTTAGTTTTTCCCCCTGAAGATTTTTATCAGACAGTTTTATGAAAACACTTCACCATCTTTACCTCATCTTGCTGGTATATTTAAATCATTAATTAGGATCATTTTTTAACATGCTAAACTCTAAGTCTCAGATACTTTCTATTTGAACTTCTTCATGACATTACGGGTTTTAAAATTAAACTATAAGAAGCAGTTTACTTTATCCTATCACTTCTACAGAATGCATTTGTAAAGTATAATTTTTTTTTGCAACAGTCTTCTTTGTAAGGTATATGGGAAGCTCAACAGTTTTCAGAGAGAAAGCTTGGAAATGGGAAACTGCACCTGGGAAATCATCTTATCTATTTGGATTGGCCCTTAAGAGGGTAGCAACAAGTTTTGAAAATTACTTTTTAAATTAGTATACAAGATATTGGATTTCAAAAAAAAAGATACTGGATTCCGTTGTCGTATCTTTATACAAGTATGTCATTACTTGACTCATATTTACCTTCCATCCTCTCTTTTGTCTCTCTGCAAAATAGCCTACATATAGATAGATAAAGATAAATATGTATAGATGTATCTCTATGTATATATTTTACAATCAAAGTTCTGACTGTAAGAGAAAATATGATATTTGACTATCTGATTTTGTTTTACATGACAGTCTCCATTCTCAACCTGAAAACAACTCCATTGTTCTTTCTGTCTACATAAAACTCTATTATGAGGCCTGGGAAGATGGCTTAGAGGGTTATAGTTTGCTTCTCAAGCATAAAGACATGAGTTCTCTTCCACCCATACAGAAGCTGGGTATGGCTGCAAGCTTCTATAACCCCAGTGCTGAGGGGTGGAGACAGGAGGATCCTGGGAGTTCACTGGCCAGCCATTCTAACATAAGCAGTGAACTCTATGTTCAGAGGGACCCTGTATCAGATGAAAAAGGGCAGAAAATGATAAAGTAAGACATCCAATGCCCTCTTCTGCCCTCATACATTTGCCTGTTTGCATATACCCATAAAGACATGCATACCACCTACTTTCCCCTGAGAAAGAAACAAAAAAGTTCTATTGCATATACATACTACACTTTTAAAATCTTTTTTTCTGTTGGACATATAGGCTTGTTCCATAACCTGGATGTAATGAATATAGTCACAGCAAATATGAATGCAGCAGAAAATGAAATCACAGGACTAAGCAGTTCCAGGTAGCTGTTATAATACCCAAACTTCAACCAAATATGAAAATTCTAGCCATGGAAGTCTTTAGTGTGGTCAGTTTCTAGTCAGGCTGGAGATAGAAATTTAGTTCTGGGGGGAAAAAGAGGGTTGGAGAGTAAATATGAACACATGGCAAAGATTTAGTAATCTAAGACACAGGCTTAGGCTGAGTCGGGGGTCACAGGTGTCACATGGTTCCATAAAACAAAAACCAGGCTGTGTCTGGTGATGCGTGCTTGTCATCCCAACATATCATTTTTGTGTACAAAAAAGATTATTCCACAACACTACAACTTGTAAGCAAATGGTTTGCATATAAGAAAGTCAGTGATCCAGCTGGGTAAGGAAGTTGGTAATTAAGTTAGACTGAGGGGATAGACAAAGACTCTAAAGGACTAAAGGACGGAAAGAGTAGCCATGGGGAACATAAGTAAATAAAACAAGACTTGGAGCAGAGAAATTCTGATTTAGGTTGAGGGAGGACTATTTATGAACTTAAGAACCAATCTCTTGCATGTATTATCTATACAGAGGTTTTGGCTAGAGGCCTGAAGGCTAGGCTGGCTCCTCAACTAGAGTGGGAACAGAGATAGCTGCATTTCTGATGGAGAATAAATCATATCCTGCTGATGTATGTCATAAAGGTTCAGTAAAATGACACAGTTAACATTTTATGTGTTTGATAAATTGAATCTGGTATTCTTTCTCTCTCCAGAAGTGCATAAGCCACTATTTTGAGCCAGAGGGAATAAAAAAAAGACACCATTTTTTTTTCTACTAGGATATTTTTCTAGAACTGATGGCTTCTACAGCGATAATCAAGATTGCTTTCCCACATAGCTTTATAAGGTACATAGAAGGGTGACAGTGCTTTCTGGCAGACCTCTGTCTAATCAAAATTGCTCCCTTCTGGGCTCAAATATCATTCCTATGCAGGGGAACAGAAATAATCTCCACGTGACCTCTCCTCCTCACCTCCTCTCCACTTCATTCTGTCATGGAAATTCCTGGTCATAATTTGTTCTTACAGGCCCAGGGTAGAGCTCAATTGCACAGCACTTACCTGTCTGAGGTTCTCAAAGGCCTGGATTTGGTCCCAGAACCACCAAAGGGGAGAAAAGGGGAAAAGAGAATTATTCTTAAACCAATTTTTCACATTGTTACAGGAAGAAAAACTGTTACTTATACCTAACAATTGAGCAATTGTGCTTTTTTTCATTAATTGGGTTTTAATTGAACCACTCATCTCTCCTAGAAGTCCATCAGGGAACTCAATTGTAAGGCAAAAAGAACTTAGGTACTGCCCTTAGAAGCTTCAATCTGAGGCAAAATGATAGCCCTATTCTTCAGTGTGATTACTGCTCTGGCCAGGATAGTCACAGATGTTTATGTCTCCCCATGGATAATCTAGCCCTATTTTATTGTTGCAGGGGTGCAATAATGCTACTGGAGGAGATTCTAGCCCCACTGGGCTGGCAGTGGGAAAGCCTTCTGGATAATCATATTGAGAAAGGAAAGCAAGTCTGCAATTTATCAAGGAGAGATTTTATTAAAAAGGTTTTTTGAAATTTTGGAATGGGTATAGCAAGATGCAAGCTCTCTTCAACTGTAGGATCTAAAAACATCCGAAATGTCATGCAGAAATTATATATAAATTATATATATATATGTACACACACACACACACATTTTAGGAAAAAAAGGGAAAAGGCCTGGGAGTAATTGGCTTGGGAAAGAGGAAATAGCCAATGCCATGGTTGTACAACTGGATTATACACCTGATCTGTGGGCTCTCTAGAGATAGTGTGAACTACAGACTGTTGCAATTTCAATATTCGAGGGTTGGTTAAAATTCACAGGACTCCAAGATTTAAGACAAATTTGGTTAAGATTTGGTATTATTCTGCAATTTACCCACATAGGTCAACGTGCACAAAGATTTCAGTTACTTATACATTATATAGACAAAGAATGCAAATTGCAGCCTTTGACAATGTCATTAGAAACTAAGAAAAGCCTCAGTGAGCCTTATGTAAGTCATACGCATTGATTCTTGACAGTAAGCTGTTTTTTGGAATGCAAAATGATGCTCAGATAGGTAGGAAATTATTAATTGTAATTAGTTTCCTGGAACACAGAGATCAGAGAAAGTTTAATCTTATCAATATCTAAAATGATGCTATTAAGTAAATAAAAGGAGCATTGAGACAAGAGAACAGCCATGAGGTAGAATAAACACGGCAAATTTAAGATGCATGAGAAGATGGTACAATTGATATTAAGAGTAGGAGATGGTCAGAGACTAAAGCAGCAATTCAGAGAGCACTGCTCACTTGGATCGAGACGGGGTAGTCAGATACATAGATAAATGCTGCCTTGTGAAATGAAGCCAAGTTGTTTTATAGGAAAACCTGGGCAATGTAGGTTATCAAACTACCAAAGAGGCTTACTAGGAAACAAAGCTACCTCTTCTGAGGAAGCAGTCAAAGAAATAATCAGAAAAGAAGGTTGATGTGGGATTCCATTCTGTATGCTTTGAATATGTTTTACTATCATTGATTAATAAAAAGAAGCTGCTTCAGCCTATGGCAGGGCAGAATATAGTCAGGCTGGAAGAGATAAATAGAGAGAGTAGACAGAGTCAGAGAGACGCCATGTAGCTACCCAAGGAGACAGATGCCCTGGGAACCTGTAAACCACGAGTCTCATAGTAAAATACAAAATAATAGAAATGGGTTAATTCAAGATGTAAAAGTTAATAAGAAGCCTGAGCTAATAGGCCAAGCAGTATTTAATTAATATAGTTTCTGTGTGATTATTTCAGGTCTGGGAGGCCAGGAACGAACAAACAGCTTCCACCTACAAAGGGTAGACACTTGGTTTGATCTGAGAGAAGATATCATATCTTTATATCCAGAAAGTCAAGGACCAGAGTGACATAAATGGTTAGTTTATGTCAACGAGGTGGCTATAAGGCCACTTAATACTTGATCACAAATGTTTACAACCGTTCAGACAACCACTTACATTTAAAGACTTAACCAAGTTTATCATGTGCTAATCCAGAGCCTTAATGCTTCATTCATTTTAGAGATCATATATCACCCCAACAAGTTTCTCCTTTGAGCAGAACCTCACAATTTCCTCAAAGGTGTACATTCCAATTCCTAGACATGGGCTCCAGATAGACTTCCCGAATATTGCTTTCAAGAATTGAGCCTCAGAGTTGACAATACGGCTCAGTAGCAGAGGGCTGGCATAGCATGCACAGTGCCCTGAATTTTCTCCCTCGCATAGAAAAACAGAAGATATCCGAAGTCAAAACCAAGACCACATTTCTTCCAAAGAAGTATCAATAGTATTGATTTTTGATGGATGTTTAGCATAATGTTGACAGCTATAAGCATTAAGCCAGTAGTATTTTGTACTTTGCATTGGTGAAATCACTATAACTTAACATCGGATGTAATTTGTGGATAGTATGACCTTTATATACTTTTATCTGTGGTTTGAGTGTGAAATATCTCTCCCAGGCTCACATTTAGCACCTGGATCCAGCTAGCTGTGTTGTTTGAGAAGGTTGTGGAGCTTACAGCAAGTTGATCCTCAGTGGGAAGAGGCTGGCCACTGGAAGAGAGTGTTAAAGTTTTATAGCCTGTCCCCACTTTTTGTTTAGGCTCTGCTTTCTCTGTATAGATACCATGTGACCAGCTAGCCTCCTGCCCTGCCACCATGGCTGCTTTGCCTGGTGTCATGTCCTCTCCTCCATAATGGGCTGTATCCTTTTGAAACTGTAACTCAAAATCAATCTTTCTTTTTTTTAAAAAAAGTATTTATTTATTTGTATATTTTTATTTTATGAGCATCAGGATTTTGCTTGCATGTATGCCTATGTGAGTGTATCAGGTACCCTGGAACTGGAGTTATAGGCAGTTGTGAACTGCCATGTGGGTGCTATGAATTAAACCCACATGGAAAGGCAGTCAGTGCTCTTAACCACTTAGCCGTTTCTCCATCTCGGAACCTTTTTTCCTTTTTTCCTTAATTTTTCTTATAAGAAAGTAGCTAAGATCTACTCCAATATTAGACTTTCTGATTTGAACCTTTTAATAGTACATTTGTTTAGTTATAACAGAATATCCAAGACTGGGTAAGGTGTGAAGGAAACAAGTATATTTTGATCTATGGTTCTGAAAGTCCAAAAGCATAGAGTCTTCCTTTTCTTGGCTCTGAGGAGGGCACAAACAAAAGAGCAAACAGAAACATACAAGAAAGGGACAAAATGGGCAATCTTGCATTGTAACAACTCAGTCTATGAGTAATTAATCCAATCTTAGGAGAAAGACATTAACCCCTTTAAAGGCTCCATCTCCCAATACCTCAACGGGGGCAACAAATTTCAACCTGATATTTTATGGGGAAACAGGTATCTTAAACCATATGTATCAAGCAGTTGTTAAGGTAACTGTAGTTTGCCAGGATGCATGTTTCGTGTCAGAAAGACAAAAAATTCATAAGACAAGACTGTGTGGTCAAAGATTTCATACTAAGGAAAACAAACAAATAATAATAAAAATGATGATAATAATGATGATGATGATGATGATGATAATGACAACAATGAGTGACCAGTGAGATGGCTCAGTGGGTAAAGGTACTTTCTGAAAAGCTTGATAATTAGAGTTCAATCTCAAGAACCCATGTGTTAGAAGTAGAGTACCAACTCTTAAGTTGTCCTCTGACCTCCACAAACATGCACAAGCACCCCCACTACATACATGTAGTTATTTTATACATGCATCATATACTAATTTATCAACAGTGATATAAATTCTTTCCATTATCTAGATTTGCATTCTATTTATGGCTTTTGTACAGATTGGAGACGAAAATTGTTCTTTGTATTTCCTGAAAGGTTGTTTAAAAACAAGGAGAACAGGGATAAGATCAGCATGTTACTTGGCCTCAGAAGCAAAAATGTTTCCTAATTCTTGCTCAAAAAAAAAAAAAAAATGAGTTGCTTTCTAGCCCAGAGATTCTTACTGGCCTGGGGTATTCCTCTAGCTTTTTATGCAAAATACTACTTTTAATATTTAAATCCTTTAAATTGGAACTGGTATTGGTATTTTTAACAGAGTTGCTGATTCTCATGCATACAGTGACAGAGAAGCTCAACAAGCTTTCCTTGTGCCCATCCCTAGAACAGAGGAATTGCCTAGATTCCGAGAGATTTGAACAAGGACTTTCTTCACTCACACAGCTGAAACTTTTACCCTAGAACATCCTCTTCATGCGTCTGGTTAGAAGAGTCCCTTACCTCATTTTAAATTAATGTAGTTAGTGGTGAAAGGCATAAACACATTCAGGTCTATTTCATAGTTTATTCCTGTAACAGTAGAGCCTCGAATTACTACCTGACATATAAAGAAACTGAAATTCCAGAGAAGACAAGTGATTATCGGTCATATGGAAATTCTAACTCCTTTGTGCTTCCTCAACACTGTCTCTTACTTACTTTTTCTCATTCTCGACTGAAACAGACTATGCAGTCTATTCTAACAACCCAGTAGCAAAATTTCATTACATTCCATAAATCTGTTAGCTAAAGGATGTAATTCCTGTTTAGCTTGAGAGTCTGTATGTCTTAAGGCAGACTCGAGCTACAGTTATTCCTCTAATTTGTGAGCCCAATCTCACATATATTATGCACTTGAAATAAACTAGACACTAACTCCTACTCTGGCATAAATGGAGAAAAAAGTATCTCTCTAGAGCATTATTCAACATAGAGCTCACGAAATAATTCGCAGAGGCCCAAGGTTCATCCTGCCTAAGCAAATTAAACGATTTTGTTAGCTCTGATGTTTTTTGTTAGAAGTGCAATGTATAACTTTATTGGCTCTGCATTACACAGCATCCAGAAGACATTGTTGGTACTCAGCTAGGACGATTCATACCACAGGATATTGATAGTCTCCTTCTTAATCAAAAACCATGCTAATAATACTACATTCTTTTTTTTATTAATTAATTTATTTAATTATTAAAGATTTCTGCCTCTTCCCCACCACCACCTCCCATTCCCTCCCCCTCCCCCAATCAAGTCTTCCTTCCTCCTCAGCCCAAAGAGCAAGCAGGTTTCTCTGCCCTGTGGGAGGTCCAAGGACCACCCACCTCCATCCAGGTCTATTAAGGTGAGCATCCAAACTACCTGGGCTCCCACAAAGCCATTACGTGCAATAGGATCAAGAACCCATTGCCGTTGTTCTTTAGTTCTCATTGTCCATTATGTTCAGCGAGACCAGTTTTGTCCCATGCTTTTTCAGTCCCCGGCCAGCTGGCCTTGGTGAGTTCCCGATAGAACATCCCCATTGCCTCAGTGTGTGGGAGCACCCCTCGCAGTCCTGAGTTCCTTGCTCGTGCTCACTCTCCTTCTGTTCCTCCTTTGGATCGTGAGACTTCAGTCCAGTGCTCCAATGTTGGTCTCTGTCTCTGTCTTCTTTCATCGCCTGATGAAGGTTAATATTCAGGGGGATGCTTATATGTTTTTCTTTTGGGTTCACCTTCTTATTTAGCTTCTCTAGAATCACGAATTATAGTCTCAATGTCCTTTATTTATGGCTAGAAACCAAATATGAGTGAGTACATCCCATGTTCCTCTTTTTGGGTCTGGCTTACCTCACTCAGGATAGTGTTTTCAATTTCCATCCATTTGTATGCAAAATTCAAGAAGTCATTGTTTTTTACTGCTGAGTAGTACTCTAATATGTATATATTCCATACTTTCTTCATCCATTCTTCCATTGAAGGACATCTAGGTTGTTTCCAGGTTCTGGCTATTACAAACAATGCTGCTATGAACATAGTTGAGCATATACTTTTGTTGTATGTTTGGGCATCTCTTGGGTATATTCCCAATAGTGGTATTGCTGGGTCGAGAGGTAGGTTGAACCCGACTTTCCTGAGAAACCGCCACACTGCTTTCCAAAGTGGTTGCACAAGTTTGCATTCCCACCAGCAATGGATGAGAGTGCCCCTTTCTCCACAACCTCTCCAGCAGAGGCTATCATTGGTGTTTTTGATTTTAGCCATTCTGACCGGTTTTGTGTGCAAAGCCAAAACATATAAAAAAGTGATAAAGAATTGTTTATAAATATTTTTGATGTAATCCCTATTCTTCTTTCATTCTTTTCATGTTTTTATTTTTTTTACCAATTACAGTTAGAACATGTCAGAAGATGTATAATTACACAATCCTTATTATATTTCAGGTATTTGTTCAAATTCTTTGAAAAGTAAAATTGAATAATATTACTATGGGAATGATGAGGAAATAAATATACTTTATCCTTTATGGAAATGTCTTAGAAGTCTAGTCAATGTGGAGTGCTATGGTATTCATACATAACATCCTCATTCCTGTTAAAGGAAGAATGAAAAAGTCACCTAAGAATAAATTCAGAAATTCATGCTTTAGATGAGATGATGAAAAAATGCAATTCTTGAATGTTACTATAAACAAAACTTCAGTTGCCCCAGGATTCTGATTAGACTTAAGATAATAGGCCTTATTCATACACACAAATTAAATAAATCTCAAAAAGTAGACTTTATGTTTAAGAACTATTTAAAGGTTGTAGAAACATTTCAAAGCAATTATCCTTCCTCCTCCATGCTACTTCCTCCACACTTTGCCTTTCTAGTGCTAGCTTTGGCATTGGGATGGTAAATATATTACAACTGAAGAACTAAGTTTGACATCACTGAGTATTCTTTTTATAGAAAATTGAAAGAGGAGATACTTGTAGAGAATAAATAATGGCAGCATTTTATAGAGAACTGGCAAGGAATTAAGGAGTTATTGGAAGATATTGCTAATTAAAACCAACACATTAGCATTTGGGGGAATTTTAAAAACTAATTTATCTAAATTTGCTTTTTGTGTATTGGTGTGGAGATGGAGTTACAGATAGTTGTGAGGGGCCATGTAGGTGCTGAGAACTGAACGCTGGTCCATCTGGAAGAGCAGCCAATGCTCTTGACTGCTGAGCCCTCTCTCCAGCCCCATTTGGGGGGATTTTAAGAAACAGGTTTGCATAGGTCTCAGAGGTAACTTCCAAAGTCCTTTCACTCCTCTCTTTCTCTCCCATCTCTCTGTCCCCCTTTCCATCCATTTCTTTCCCTGGCCCTCTTCTGTCATTCTGTTTTCTTCCTTTTGAGTCAGGTGTGAACCATACTATCTGGCTCTAGCTTTTATTTTTACTGTCACTTTGCCAGGACAGGAAATATCACCTGTGGCATTTAGATGGTGACAATATAAACTACAAAGAATGGAGACTAAGGAAAGAAATAACTTTGTTTTGATATCTTCAAGTCATTAAAGCATTCCATTTCTTGAAGTCTTTTTTTTGTTAGTTGAAAATCTGTTGACCCTAAGATCTCTTTGTGACTTTAACTGTTTCAGTTGATTTCCATTGCTTAAAACACAGTAGTAAGATATCAGCTTTAAAGTAGCTACATTTTGTTGCTATGGATGGACATGAAGAACAACTGCTACAATCAAGGTTCTTTAAGTCTGAAGAGATGGCTCAGTGGTTAAGAATACTGTCTGCTCTTTCAGAGGACCTGGGTTCAATTCCCATTACCGATGTGGGAGCTCACAACTATCTCTAATTCCAGTACCAGGGGATCCTACACTTCTTATATGACCTCTGACAGCATGAGGCATGCATGTGGCACACATATAAACATGCAGACAAAATATAATAAATATAACATTTATTTTCAAAAGGCAATTTTGTAAACAATTGGCAGTGTGAGGCAATTTTGAAATGACATGCTTCTTCTTTAACTGCCTTCATTTCTATTGGGTATCATATGTTGGCATCATGTTGCACATGATTGCTGAACGCTAGGAAATACTATGCCTGAAGAAATAGTGTTAGTACACCCAGAAGTCCAAGATTCAAACTCTTAGTGTCTTAGTCATCAAATTTAACTTCTCAAAAGGGCATAGCAATGGGGAGTTCATTGCAAACAGAAGTTTGTTAGCTGCAGATTTACATAATGATTCTAGCTTCTGTTTTAACTGGTGCTTTTGTAGAAGTTCATTACATTCTATTAAAAATAACAATTAAAAATCCATTTTAAACAAGAGGATAAATTTGTGTAAAATATATTCACAATTTTAGGTTTTCTTTGGAATTAGACATTAGTAAAAGTCACTTAAGTGGGAGACTTATTTAAAAGAAATGTCTAATGCCTTGTATTGTCATACAACTATCTTATCTGCTGACAGTATTCTGACTTCATTGGTTTGCCTACTTGTTTACATTCGAATGTGACAGACTGTAACCAATAACATTAATTTATTCCAGTCTAACGTGCTTATTTCTTCCTGCTTTACTGTCTCTTAGGGGGTTTTGTAATATATTTTCAGTGATCAGTTCTCTGAAATTCTGCCCCACTATGGTGGTTTGAATGAAAAATATTCCCCCCCTGTAGGCTCATGTGTTTGAATAATTGGTCCCTGCTTGATGGGTACATTGGGGAGGTTGTGGAATCTTTAGGCGGCAGAATCTTGCTGGAGGAAGTTCATCACTGGCAGTAGACTTGGAGAGTTCATAGCCTCACCTAACTTCTAATTAACTTTATTTACATCCTGTTTGTGGTTAGAGATTTGATCTCTCAGCTTTCAGCTTTCAGTTTGAGCTGTCTCCTGCTGTGCTTCCCTGAGGGCAGAGGACTCTCATTCTGGAAAGTAAACCCGGAAGTAGACTCTTTCCTCGAAAAGTTGCTTTGGTCATAGTGTTTTTTTTTTTTTGATTTTTCATCACAGCAACAAAGTAACTGAGACACTACCCCCTTGGAAAAGCAACTAATGCATCATCTGAGCCCTGTAATTTATAAGTTGAACAGCTTTTTCTTGTCTATGAGTTCAGAAAGAATTAGAAAAAGTTTAGACCAAACAAACCAAATGAGCTCAGCATGCCTGTGCAAGTCAAAATGAAGAATGTATTTGGATCTCTGCTGGTCTGACCACCCTGGGATACTGGTGTTAAGTGATTGGGACACTCCTGTGTGCTAGCCAGAGGCTAAAAGAGCAATGGGATCCATAAAAGAGCCCTACGCACAACCATTCCCCTCACTAACAGCATCCGCGTGCTATTGATGTCCCGGGAAGGGTTTAGCAGTATTGCTGAATGACTAAAAGTTAATCCACCGGGGATTTTGGTGGTTTTCGCCCATTTCTTGCTTTCTGATGTTAGTAATAAATGAAGGGAGTAAGATTCCTTTCGTTTTGGAGAAAGCACTACATTGATCTAATGTAAACGGGCTGAGGACAAAGTGTAGTAAATCTCAATATTCAGAAAAGGAAATTAAGAGGAGTAATTTCAATTTCTTAAAAATTATTTACCTTGTAGTGATTATAAAGTTGTCCACAAAAAACAAAACTTTATGGAAATACCTCCCACAATGACCATTTGTTACTGGTAAAATGAATAGCATGATGTGGTTTCTGGCAAAAGAAATTCAAACATTTCATATTTTTATTTTCACAGAAAAGTACTCATTTCTGGATTACAATTGGGTCAAGAGTGCTTTGAACCATGCCTTCATCTACTATTTTATTAAAAAAAAAAACAAATAGTGCCTTTGGTAAAATTTAAGCTTTTTTCTTTTCCTTTTTTTTTTTTTTTTGGTTTTTCGAGACAGGGCTTCTCTGTGGTTTTGGAGCCTGTCCTGGAACTAGCTCTTGTAGACCAGGCTGGTCTCGAACTCACAGAGATCCGCCTGCCTCTGCCTCACAAGTGCTGGGATTAAAGGTGTGCGCCACCACCGCCCGGCCAAATTTAAGCATTTTTAAAGCCACATTTTTTTTTTTTTTTTTTTTAGCAAATTCCAACAATGACTCTGAAGTACTTTCATCACTATTAGCAATTATTGATAATAATGCCAATTAAATACTCATATGAACAATGTGCACAATTATTTCCATTCAAGTTTTACTTTGTAATCAACCAAACATACTCTTTACCTGATACCCACTGTGTACTAGTGAGTGAACACTTTTTCCCATTTTATATCCTTGTTTATATTTTTCTTGATGCTCATTTGTTGATTTCTACTGATGTAATAGTTTGCTAGAAAAAGAGCTCATTTCTCTCCTTGAAGGTGGAGTCTTGTGGATATGTAAATCATGTTTGATGGAAAGAATACTCTCTTTGGAATGGCTCTGTGCCTTCTTGACTTATACTGAATATTAGCCTTAGCTATGGACACAAGCTCATGAAGATGCTCAGCTTTTCAAAGCAAAAAAATATGGGAAATAGTTGCTTTCTGGTTACAGAAAGCATTATGTATCGCTGAACCTAGTCTTCTCAGTTTAGGCTAATGCTTTGTTGAGAAATAAATAAATACTGCCATTTAATTTTTATTGTATAGGTGAGTAGTGGGCTAGCAATATGAAAAGACACATGGATTGTCTGCTCTGCATGTTCTAGTCTCCTTTCTTTAAAAAGCAAATTCTGAGGCAAGTCTTTGAGCTATTTTAATTTAACCTGCCTGGGCCAATGTGTTCAGATGGCTTAGAACTGTTCCTCTGGTGAGCTCTGTAGAATAAGCCAGTTTTTTTTTTTTTAATAGTGTTTTCTTCTGTAAAAATATTCTACTGATGTTCAGTTTCAGCTCTAGACAAAATCTTACACACAAGCCCGGGGAAAGTATTAGGCTGGGATCTCAGCGCTGGCCTCTGAAGCCATTGTCAGTGTCTAGACAGCCTGTGTTTCCCATTCAGGGCGGAAGTGGCCCTCAGCTGGAGAGAAGTGTCTCACTTGCACCCTTTCTCCAAATACCCACTCAGTGGTTCTTATGCCTCAGTGCTAGGGAAAATACCTGGGGATCTTGGTAGAAATACAAAGGCCCAGGTCCTACCCTAATTTAATGAACCTGGGCCACTGTGTTCTTTATCTGAGATTCTGATATATACCAAAAGTTTGGGAATCACTGCTCTAAACAAAACCTTCAAAGAAAATATCAGGATAATAAATGGGAACCTAAGAAGTAGGTCAAGCAGCTGAAAATATTTGAAGCACAGCTAAAGTTAAATAGAATGATGTTTTTTAAGGAAGAAAAGGAAGAAATTCTGCCTTCAGATGAACTCTTGTAAAGCAACAATGAAGTTGCTATTTTATTCCTCACATTAAAAATATGGGAATGAGATTACCTTATGAGATAAATTAATAAAAATTTACAGTGAAGAAAATTAGGCCCTTGGAAGAAATTTATGATACTGTGTATAAAGGTGAGACACAGAATTGAAGAATTATGAAACTAGCCAACAGTATATAATAGGGAAATATATGTCTTTAACTATGAAAGAAATGGAGAAAGAAAGGATCCAGCCGACACATTTTGCCCTTCCTATGAAAAGACTGTGTTAAAAAGAAATGTGCCTAACTCAAGGCTATAGACTCACATTTAAAGATTTGAGACTGGGAACCTCAGATGAAAGAGAATGTGTGATGTTGGGGTACAAATGATCTGAGGGGAAATGGGAAAATAAGGGGCATTAATTAGGGAAGGAGAAGAAGATAAATATAGAAGAAGGGGAGAAGGGGATAAAATCACAATAGAGATGTCTGAGAAGATATAAGGAATCATAATATTAGCTATCTACCTAAACATACATATAATGTATGGAAGCCTGTATACACATATACACAGAGCTTAAGTGAAAAATTTCCAGTGGCCCTCCTTTAAGTTATTAACTAAAAAAAAAGAAAGATTTTTACCTAAAACATTATAGGCTATTGCTGTTGTCCTTGGTTGCCCCCAGAAGTTGAAAATAAGTTCTTACTGTTGAAAGCACTATGCACTTCAAGGAAAGGACTCAGGTGAACTGCTGTATCTGATAAAAATGCCTCCTTCCTAAAGACTAGCTCTCATGGCACAGGAAGGTACCATGCAAGCATCTGAAGGAGGGAAGCAAGCAATAGTCCTACCTATTTAAGATAACTGTGAACCACAACAACGACCATGGTTGGGTAACCCTAAAGGTACAATAGTGGCATGCTTGCATGCGTTGGTGGTAACCAACATGTAAATGGACTTAGGCCCACTTAACAAGAGGGAAATCATGCCTAGTACTGGAAACCTAGTCAACTCCCCAGTACTAGCGAAGTAATAGATCTTGAAGAAGAGCCTATAACCACTGCTCTACTAAGCCAGCATAAACCCTAATTACATTCTAGGTACTTATCGTTACACTCACAGATAAGTGTAGTTCTCAGCCCCATCAAAGGAGTTTCTCCTCGTATCAGATAGCGACTGTCTTAGTTAGGGTCACCATTGCTGTACAAAGACACCGTGGCCAAGGTAACTCTTATAAAGAAAATGTTTAGTTGGAGTGGCTTGCTTACAGTTTCAGAGGTCAATCCATTCTCATCATAATGGGGAGTAAGGTAGCCTGTAGGCAGATACTGGAGCTGATAGTGCTGCATCTTGCAGGCAACAGGAAGTTGATTGAGATACCTGGTGGTATCCTGAGCATAGGAAACTTCAAAGCCTGCTCCCAAAGTGACACACTTCCTCCAAAAGGCTCTACCCTCTCCATCAAAGCTACAGCCCCTCATAGTGCCACTCCTTATGAGATTATGGGGATCAGTTGCATTTAAATAACACAAAAACTGTTACAAAATACCATGATTTGTCAAAATGAGGAGCTGTGGATCCCAGTCCCAAATGATACAACCAGAGCACAACTACTACACCTAAGGCTCAGGGACAGTCGCAAAAGAGGAGAGCAGAAAGATTTTCTAAGCTAAAAGAACAGAAAGTTTCCAAACAGATTGTGTCTTCTAAAAATGTCAGAGGAGAGGCTCCAACCAGAAAGTGTCACTAATGTGGCTTCCGGAACAAGGATGAACACATGTCACTAATGCGGCTTACTGAACAAGAATGACAGCAGTATCCATGCTGAAAAAAAAAAAAAAAAAAAAAAAAAAAAAAAAAAAAAACACTCCTCAACCCTACACAAATAACTACAAACAACTTAGAAATGCTAAGAGTGGAGAAGTACCCTTCCTTAGAAAAACATACACCAATTGGTTATTCAATACTAAATGACCAGTCTTGAAAACGTACCTATGAGTAACACAGACCAGACCAATCATGTTATATACATATATATGTAACAACAATTAAAGAAAAAGAGGCATGAGTTTGAACTAGAGCAAGGTGGGATTATAAGAAAGGGACTGGAGGGAGAGAAAGAAGGAAAGATGAAGTTGTATTATAACCTCAAAACAAACGAAAATTACTAAAAATTTATGCTTCTTACTTGTAGTATAAAAAAGGAATGTATACTATTATAGTTCATCTTGACTGTAAAATTACTAATTTGGTTGAATTGGGAGATAGATAATTAGTGACACACATTTCTTGCTATATCTGTGAGGGAAATTCCAGAGGTGTTTCTGTTATCATATCTTGAAAACAGAAAGTAAGTAAAATAGAGAAACTGGAAAGACAGATTGGTCACTAAAAGTCCTTGGGACCTAGTGACTTGAGTTCAATCCCTGGAAACCATGTGTTAGAAAAAGAGAACTGACTCCTACAAGTTACACTTTGACCTCAACAAACATACCATAGCTTTAAAACATACAGTTTTTTAAAAAATTAGAAGTTTCATTTCTTTGATTTTTAAGTAAATACTATTTTCTAATTCTTTGAGAACTTTTTACAATGTATTTTGACCACATTCACTTCAACTTCTCACCTTAATTTCTCTCAGATGTACTGAACCTCCCTTCCCACCCAACTTTGTTCTCTCTCTCTCTCTCTCTCTCTCTCTCTCTCTCATAATTAATAGTCCATTGACTTTTATTTGTGCTGTCCTTATACTTCTTTGTGTAGGGCCATCCACCGGCATGTGGTGAACCCGGCAGGGACTACAACCCTTTAAGAAAAACCTTCCTCTCCCTTCCCTAGAAGCCATCAAATATCCATAGCTCTTCAATCAGGAGTGTGCTTTGTACTAGGTAGTACTTCATCAATTTGACACAGAACTAGAGTTAACTGAAAAGAGGGAATTCCAATTGAGAAAATGTCTCCATAAGATCTGTCTGTAGGGCATTATCTTAATTATTGATTGATAGGGGAGGGTCCAGACCATTGTGGGTGCTTCCATCCCTGGCATGATGGTTCTGGGTTCTAAAAGAGAGCAGGCCAAGCAAGCCATGAGGAGCAAGTCATTAGCAGCACCCCTCCATGGCCTCTGCATCAGCTCCTGGCTCCAGGTTCCTGTCCTGTTTCAGTTCTTGTCCTGACTTCCTTCAATGGTGAATAGTGCCATGGAAATATAAGGAGATAAATCCTTTTCCCCCCAGCTTTCTTTTGGTCACGGAGTTTCATTAAAGCAATAGTGACCCTAACTAAGACAGTGTTCATGAACCTTTCCAACTCCATGTTAGAATGCTGACTTGATCTTGGACAGGTTCTGTGCAGGCTGTGAACTCATCAGTGTAACATTCCTGTCATGATCAGAAGACTGTTTAGTTCCACTCCTTCATAATTTTTGGCTCTTACAATCAGCCTTCCCTTCTACAGTGGCCCCTAAGCATTGTGGAAAAAGTCTTATGTGTGATATGTCCCATTCGTGGGTGAGAACCTCATAATCACTTATTCTATATGTTTACTGCTTGTGAGTTGCTGCTTTTACTGTTTATACACTACACAAAGAGCCTGCTCTCATTGGGTCTGAGAGCTGCACTAATCTATAGGCAGGGACATAAGAATTCAGGGGGCAGCTTGATACTCTGTCCATATGCTAGCAAGTTTTATGTCAACCCGATAAAAGCTGGTGGCATTTTGAAAAGGAAAACTTTAACTGAAAAGATGACACCAGATTGTCTGAAGAAGACAAACCGCCGGGCGGTGGTGGTGCACGCCTTTAATCCCAGCACTTGGGAGGCAGAGGCAGGTGGATCTCTGTGAGTTCGAGACCAGCCTGGTCTACAGAGCTAGTTCCAGGACAGGCTCCAAAACCACAGAGAAACCCTGTCTTGAAAAACCAAAAAAAAAAAAAAAGAAGACAAACCTATGGGACATAGGTTTGATTAATGATTGAAGTGAGAGGGTCCAGTTCATTGAGGGTGGGACTACCTCTAGGCAGGTGGTCTTTTTTTTTTGTCTTTTTTTTTTTATTTTTCTTGCTGATTTTTTTTATTAATTAATTAATTTAATTATTAAAGATTTCTGCCTCTTCCCCGCCACCACCTCCCATTCCCTCCCCCTCCCCCAATCAAGTCTTCCTTCCTCCTCAGCCCAAAGAGCAAGCAGGTTTCTCTGCCCTGTGGGAGGTCCAAGGACCACCCACCTCCATCCAGGTCTATTAAGGTGAGCATCCAAACTACCTGGGCTCCCACAAAGCCATTACGTGCAATAGGATCAAGAACCCATTGCCATTGTTCTTCAGTTCTCAGTAGTCCTCATTGTCCATTATGTTCAGCGAGACCGGTTTTGTCCCATGCTTTTTCAGTCCCCGGCCAGCTGGCCTTGGTGAGTTCCCGATAGATCATCCCCATTGCCTCAGTGTGTGGGTGCACCCCTCGCCGTCCTGAGTTCCTTGCTCGTGCTCACTCTCCTTCTGCTCCTCCTTTGGATCGTGAGACTTCAGTCCAGTGCTCCAATGTTGGTCTCTGTCTCTGTCTTCTTTCATCGCCTGATGAAGGTTAATATTCAGGGGGATGCTTATATGTTTTTCTTTGGGTTCACCTTCTTATTTAGCTTCTCTAGAGTCACGAATTATAGTCTCAATGTCCTTTATTTATGGCTAGAAACCAAATATGAGTGAGTACATCCCATGTTCCTCTTTTTGGGTCTGGCTTACCTCACTCAGGATAGTGTTTTCAATTTCCGTCCATTTGTATGCAAAATTCAAGAAGTCATTGTTTTTTACTGCTGAGTAGTACTCTAATATGTATATATTCCATACTTTCTTCATCCATTCTTCCATTGAAGGACATCTAGGTTGTTTCCAGGTTCTGGCAATTACAAACAATGCTGCTATGAACATAGTTGAGCATATACTTTTGTTGTATGTTTGGGCATCTCTTGGGTATATTCCCAATAGTGGTATTGCTGGGTCAAGAGGTAGGTTGAACCCGACTTTCCTGAGAAACCGCCACACTGCTTTCCAAAGTGGTTGCACAAGTTTGCATTCCCACCAGCAATGGATGAGAGTGCCCCTTTCTCCACAACCTCTCCAGCAGAGGCTATCATTGGTGTTTTTGATTTTAGCCATTCTGACCGGTGTAAGATGGTATCTTAATGTTGTCTTGATTTGCATTTCCCTGATTGCTAAGGAAGTTGAGCATGATCTTAAGTGACTTTTGGCCATTTGAACTTCTTCTGTTGAAAAGTCTCTGTTCAGCTCAGTGCCCCATTTTATAATTGGATTGATTAACCTTTTACGGTCTAATTTCTTGAGTTCTTTGTATATTTTGGATATCAGACCTTTGTCAGTTGCGGGGTTGGTGAAGATCTTCTCCCAGTCAGTGGGTTGCCTTTCTGTCTTAGTGACAGTGTCCTTTGCTTTACAGAAGCTTCTCAGTCTCAGGAGGTCCCATTTATTCAATGATGTCCTTAGTGTTTGTGCTGCTGGGGTTGTACGTAGGAAGTGTTCTCCTGTGCCCATGTGTTGTAGAGTACTTCCCACTTTCTCTTCTATCAGATTCAGTGTGTTTGGACTGATATTGAGGTCTTTAATCCATTTGGACTTGAGTTTTGTGCATGGTGATATATATGGATCTATTTTCATTCTTCTACAGATTGACTTCCAGTTTTGCCAGCACAATTTGTTGAAGATGCTCTCTTTTTTCCATTGTATACTTTTAGCTCCTTTATCGAAAATCAGATGTTCATAGGTTTGTGGGCTAAAGTCAGGGTCTTCTATTCTATTCCATTGGTCGACTTCTCTGTTTTTATGCCAGTACCAAGCCGTTTTCAGTACTGTAGCTCTGTAATAGAGTTTGAAGTCAGGGATGGTAATGCCTCCAGACAATCCTTTATTGTATAAGATTGTTTTGGCTATCCTGGGTTTTTTGTTTTTCCATATAAAGTTGATTATTGTCTTCTCCAGATCTGTGAAGAATTTTGATGGGATTTTGATGGTGATTGCGTTGAATCTATAGATTGCTTTTGGTAGAATTGCCATTTTTACTATGTTGATCCTCCCAATCCAAGAGCAAGGGAGGTCCTTCCATTTTTTGGTGTCCTCTTCAATTTCTTTCTTCAAAGACTTAAAGTTCTTGCCAAATAGATCTTTCACTTCCTTGGTCAGAGTTACCCCAAGGTATTTTATGCTATTTGTGGCTATCGTGAAAGGTGATGCTTCTCTGATTTCCCTCTCTGCTTCCTTATCCTTAGTGTATAGGAAGGCAACTGATTTTTTGGAGTTGATTTTGTATCCTGCCACATTACCAAAGGTGTTTATCAGCTGTAGGAGTTCTTTGGTAGAGTTTTTGGGGTCGGTTATGTATACTATCATATCATCTGCAAATAATGAAAGCTTAACTTCTTCCTTTCCAATACGGATCCCCTTGATCCCCTTATGTTGTCTTATTGCTATTGCTAGAACTTCAAGCACTATATTGAAGAGGTATGGAGAGAGTGGACATCCTTGTCGTGTTCCTGATTTTAGTGGGATGGCTTTGAGTTTTTCTCCATTTAATTTAATGTTAGCTGTCGGCTTGCTGTAAATAGCTTTTATTATATTTAGGTATGCCCCTTGTATCCCTAATCTCTCCAAGACCTTTATCATAAAGGAGTGTTGAATTTTGTCGAATGCTTTTTCAGCATCTAATGAAATGATCATATGGTTTTTTTCTTTCAGTTTATTTATATGGTGGATTACATTGATAGTTTTGCGTATGTTGAACCAGCCCTGCATCTCTGGAATGAAGCCTACTTGATCATAATGGATAACTTTTCTAATGTGTTCTTGGATTCGGTTTGCCAGTATTTTATTGAGAATTTTTGCGTCGATGTTCATGAGTGAGATAGGCCTGTAATTCTCTTTCTTGGTTGGGTCTTTGTGTGGTTTTGGTATCAGGGTAACTGTAGCTTCATAAAAGGAATTTGGCAATGACTCTTCTGTTTCTATATTGTGAAATACATTAAGAAGTATAGGTATTAGCTCTTCTTGGAAGTTCTGGTAGAATTCTGCATTGAAACCATCTGGCCCTGGGCTTTTTTTGGAAGGGAGATTTTTGATAACTGTTTCTAATTCTTCGCGACTAACAGGTCTATTTAGATCGTTCACCTGGTCTTGGTTTAGGTTTGGTATATGGTACTTATCTAAAAAAGTGTCCATTTCTTTTGCATTTTCCAGTTTTGTGGCATACAGGCTTTTGTAGTAAGATCTAATGATTCTCTGAATTTCCTCTGTGTCTGTGGTTATGTCCCCCTTTTCATTTCTGATCTTATTTATTTGCGTGTTCTCTCTCTGTCGTTTAATTAGTTTGGATAGGGGTTTGTCAATCTTGTTGATTTTCTCCAAGAACCAACTTTTTGTTTCATTGATTCTTTGGACTGTTTTCTGTGTTTCTATTTTGTTGATTTCTGCCCTCAGTTTGATTATTTCCAGTCTTCTACTCCTCCTGGGCGCGTCTGCTTCTTTTTTTTCTAGAGCTTTCAGGTGTGCTGTTAAGTCCCCAATGTATGCTTTCTCCGTTTTCTTTAAGTGGGCACTTAGTGCTATGAACTTTCCTCTTAGCACTGCTTTCATCGTGTCCCACAGGTTTGAGTATGTTGTCTCTTTGTTTTCATTAAATTCAAGGAAGACTTTAATTTCTTTCTTAATTTCTTCCTTGACCCAGGTGTGGTTCAGTAGTTGACTGTTCAGTTTCCATGAGTTTGTCAGCTTTCTGGGGGTAGCTTTGTTGGTGGCTTCTAACTTTAATCCGTGGTGATCTGATAAGACACAGGTGGACACTGATATTTTTTTGTATCTGTGGAGGTTTCCTTTGTTTCCAAGTATGTGGTCAATTTTCGAGAAGGTTCCATGAGCTGCAGAGAAGAACGTGTATTCCTTCCTATTTGGGTGGAGTGTTCTATAGATGTCTGTTAAGTCCATTTGATTCATTACCTCCAACAATTCTCTTAATTCTCTATTAGTTTTCTGTCTGATTGACCTGTCCATTGGTGAGAGAGGTGTGTTGAAGTCTCCTACTACTAGTGTGTGTGACTTGATGTCTGCCTTGAGTTTTAGCAATATTTCTTTTACATAAGTGGGTGCTTTTATATTAGGGGCATAGATATTCAGGATTGAGACTTCATCCTGCTGAATCGTTCCTGTTATGAGTATAAAGTGTCCCTGTCGATCTCTTCTGATTGATTTTAGTTTGAAGTCAGTTTTGTTAGAAATTAGTATGGCCACACCTGCTTTTTTCTTAGGACCATTTGCTTGAAAAACCTTTTCCCAACCCTTTACTCTGAGTAGATGCCTGTCTTTGTGGTTGAGATGAGTTTCTTGCAAACAGCAGACTGTTGGATCCTGTTTTCGTATCCAATCTCTTAGCCTGTGCCTTTTTATTGGTGAATTGAGACCATTAATATTAAGTGATATTAATGACCAGTGGTTGTTAACTCCGGTTATTCTTACTGCTTTTGGTAGAAGAGTTTGTGTGTCTCCCTTCTTTGAGTTGTGCTGTTGAAGGGTCGCTAGATGCCTGGGTTATTGTAGGCAGTGTTGGCAATGTTTGATTCCTTGGGTTGTGATTTTCCTTCTATTACTTTCTGTAGGGCTGGATTTGTGGCAACGTATTGTTTAAATTTGTTCTTATCCTGGAATGTCTTGTTTTCTCCATTGATAGTGAACGATAGCTTGGCTGGGTATAGTAGTTTGGGTTTGCATCCATGGTCTCTTAGTTTCTGTAGTACCTCTATCCAGGACCTTCTGGCTTTCATGGTTTCCATAGAGAAGTCAGGTGTAAGTCTGATCGGTTTACCCTTATAAGTTACTTGGCCTTTTTCCTTTGCAGCTCTTAATATTCTTTCTTTAATCTGTATATTTTGTGTTTTGATTATTATATGGCGAGGGGACGTTTTTTTTTGATCCAGTCTGTTTGGTGTTCTGTATGCTTCTTGAATATTCAAAGGAATATCTTTCTTTATGTTGGGGAAGTTTTCTTCCATAATTTTGTTAAAAATGTTTTCTGGACCTTTGAGCTGTGCCTCTTCTCCTTCTTCTATCCCTATTATTCTTAGGTTTGGTCTTTTTATTGTGTCCCATATTTCCTGAATGTTTTGTGATGAGAATTTGTTGGTTTTGGTGTTTTCTTTGATCAGTCCGTTTATTTTCTCTATGTTGTCTTCAGAATCTGAGATTCTTTCTTCTATCTCTTGTATTCTATTGATTATGCTTGTTTCTGTAGTCTCTGCTCGTTGACCTATATTTGCCATATCCAGCTGGTCCTCAGTTTGTGTTTTCTTCCTTGCTTCCATTTCAGTTTTCAATTCTTGGACTGTTTCCATTACCTGTTTGATCGTTTTTTCTTGGCTTCCCAGGGTATCATTTACGTATTTACTCATTTCTTCAAACTTTTTGTTATACTTCTCATCCATTTCTATGAGGGCGTTTTTTACATGTTGTTTAAGGGACTCTATTGCTTTCAAAAAGTCAGTTTTTTCCTCTTCTCCTGTGATAGGGTGTTCAAGTCCTTGTGTTGTAAGATCATTGGGTTCTGGTGTTTTCATGTTGTTTTTCAGATTGTTGGGTGAATTCTTGCCTTGGCGTCTGCCCATCTCCTCTTACCGATGCTATCTATTGGGTTTGATTTAATTGTAGCGGGGCAATCTGTTCTCAGTGCAGGCTTCACTGTTTCTTGCCCGCACTATCCTGCATCCAGTGCCTCCGCCGCCCGGGCCTGCCTGCCGGTGCCTCCGCCGCCCGGAACTGTCTGTGCGCCGGTGTTTCCGCCGCCTAGGCCTGCCTGCCGGTGCCTCCGCCACCCGGGCCTGCCTGCACGCCGGTGCCTCTGCCGCCCGGACTTGCCTGCGTGCTGGTGCCTCCGCCGCCCGGGCCTGTCTGTGCACCGGTGCTTCCGCTGCCTAGGCCTGCCTGCCGGGCCTGACTGCCGGTGCCTCCACCACCCGGGCCTGCCTGCACGCCGGTGCCTCTGCCATCAGGACTTGCCTGCGTGCTGGTGCCTCCGCTGCCCGGGCCTGCCTGCGTGCCGTTGCTTCCGCCGCCTAGGCCTGCCTGCCGGTGCCTAGGCAGGTGGTCTTGAATAGTATAAAAAATCAGAGTGAGCAAGCCGGTGAGAGCAAGCCTGTGAGCAGCACTCTTCATGGTCTGCATCAATTCCTGCCTCCAGGTTCCTGCCTTAAGCTCCTGTCCTGATAGTTCTGGATGATAAGGAACAAGAAGAAATAAATGTTTCCTTCCCCAAGAGATTTTGGTTATGGTGTTTTATCACAGCATTAAAGACTATAAGACAATCTATTTAGCAAAATAATGGAGTAGGTTCATTGCTGGTATGTACGTGTTTGCCATCCATAGGTTCTTGGCCAGATTGACAGTGCCCGGCTGGTGCTTCCTTTGAAGAGCCCAGGAATATGAAAAGTTGTAAGCCTATACCCTGGAAGTGGTATTAAAACAAGTTACCTGACCCTTTGCCCTACATTTGCTCAGACATGAGAAAGCAGTTAGAACAGACCCAGGTGATGCAAACATCTTGAAATATCACTCTAGGATCAGAAGTTGTAAATCCTGACTCTGGGATGCACCCCACAGTGGTTGTAAAATCTTGACCCCAGCACTCTTGTTTAGCTGTAAATCCCAACCTCAGAGATGTATTCCCCACCCTGGATGGTCCTTGACTATGAAAAGATGAGAGCCCAATAACTTTCTGTGGCCCTAACTAGTTAGAAGCTTTTGTTCCCCTCAGTGTTTTTAATAAGTTGCTTCTGATTAATAGACTTCAGTAGTCTGCTCTCCACTATTTGTGCAATTCCAGGACGAAACACTTACTTAAATCCAATAACAAAACAGTTGGTTGTTGCCGCCCTAACACTTGTATTGCTACTAAACCTATGGGCATGTCTTGCCACATTGTTTTTTTTTTTTTTAAAAAACTTTTATTGATTCTTTGTGGATTTCAAAACACACATTCCAATTTCACTCTCTAATCCCTCACATCTGTCCATTGTTCTTGCAACCCCCCTCCCAGAAAAAGAAAACAAACTTAAAAAAAAACAGAAAACAAACAAAATGAACAAAACAAAGCAGCAGCAACAGAAGAAGAAGGAGGAGGAGGAGGAGGAAGGAGGAGGAGGAGGAGGAAGGAGGAGGAGGAGGAAGAAGAAGAAGAAGAAGAAGAAGAAGAAGAAGATTGTTATTGTCATGGAGGATATAGTAGTGTGGCCCATTGAAGTCACACAGTTTACCCTTTAGTCCATTCATCTTTACTTGCAAGTGTTCATTCCCACAAGTCATTGGTCTGGCTCAAGGCCTCTGGTTTCTGCTACACCACCAATCGTGGGCTCTTTCTGCGGCTCTTCTTGGATACTCGGTTGTTGTCCTAAGTCTTGGAGATCTGACTGTTTTGGATCTGTAGGTTCGTCTCCTTCACATTCTCCAACAGTTCATAGATTCGGTGGATGTTGGGGTGGGCCAACTCATAGCCCTTGTTCTGTACCTGAGTGGTAGCTGCATTAGCTCACTAGCTTTCCCTCATCGTTACTACCTGGGCAAGCTTTGCTGTTGAAAACTTGGAGACATTCTAGGTGCATGGGGCCATGGGGTGGTGTACATGGCTCCAGTTGCCAGTGAGAATTCTGCAGATGCCTGAGATCTGGTCAGCCACCTGGGACCATGTTGGTGCCTGGGGGACCATGCTTCTACCAGGGTCATGCTGATCTGCGTGGCCTGTGCTGCCACCAGGGCTGTGGTGGTATTTAAGCCAAGCTGCTGCCAAGGGCTATGTCTGTGTCTGTGGTCCTGCTGTAGCTGGGGTCTGTGGTGACATCCATGGCCCATGTTTGCACAAGGGTAGGGTGGAGAGGTCATTGGAACCTCGCTGTGTTGAGCTAGCTTTGCCCTTCACTGGACCTGCTCCTTGCTGGATGCTGCAGCAGGCTAGCTGGCCCTACCCCTCAGGGGAGAACTTGACCCTGACTTGGGAAAGATGACCTCCACCCCTCACCATAGGCATGTACCTCACCTGGCCAGCACATTAGAGATGACCGTATTGTCAGGGATGTGGGTGAGCCATTCCTGAGGGCTTGAGAGCAATAGAGCTGACCCTGTTTCTCCTCATTTGCCATGCGGTAGCATGTGTGAAGGAAAGATGCCGTCTTCCCTTTGCCCCTTACTACCTGTGACAGGCAAGAGATCTGGCCCTGGGGTCATGAACATGAGAGTGAGAGAGCTCGTCCTGCACCATAGCAGCTGCAGCACATAGGATAGCAGGCCCTACACCCTGCCAGGGCAGCACATTAGAGCTGATCTTGTTGTCAGAACCACAAGTAAGCCAGCCCTGCAGGCACAAGAGCAGGAGAGCTGACCCTGCCAAGCTTCGTATTCCCTCTACAGCAAGTAGGAGAGAGGGCTCTGAACCTTGCCCTGGCAGAACAGTAGAGCTTCCTCTTGCAAAGTGAGGGTGGGGGACACGGATTGAGGGTCTGAGAGCTGGTCCCACTCCTTGATGAGAGTAGACTGCGTTGGGTGAGCTTGCCTAGGCAGTGCTAGAGAGCTCACCACACTAGCTCTTGTTGCAGTTCACAGGTTCACAGTTGGTAAGAGTGTTGATGCCTGGCCCCTCTCCAACAACCTCTAGAGCACATCCCAGTACTTCGAGACTAGTCAATAGGGAGAAAGCTTAGGAAGAACTTAAGCTCTTCATATCCTATGGCCATGTTGTGCTGTCTTCAACAATAGGCTCTTACCATTAAATTCCGGTGGGCAACTTCAAACAATGGTAATAGACTGCATTGTTTTGGGGGTCTCTGGGAGTCTCTGGGACACCTCAGACCAACAATTTGAGGGGAGGTACCCTAAAGTGGCCACTGAGCTTTTTATTTGGAGACCTGTGGCTTCTTGGGATAAGCATAATCCTATGAGTAGGGTGAGTCCAATTAAATTCCTATATGTATATCTACATGTATTCTCTCTCTCTCTCTCTCTCTCTCTCTCTCTCTCTCTCTCACACACACACACACACACACACACACATACACACACACATATATATAAATATATAATGAAGCATTTAAAATATTAAATTTTCATATGGCTTTTCAAATATCCTCCCATAATCCTCTCTGGCCTACTCTACTCTCTTTCTCCTGACTTGAATCTTCTTTCCCATATTTTCTTTTCCCCACTACCTGATCTACTATCCCCTTTTCCCCACTACCTGATCTACTATCCCCTTCCTTTAAGACCAGTGATCCCTTTCTAGTTTCCTGGATTTTGCAGGTACTCCAACTTACACAGACAAATCTAAAGATCCACCTATGAATGAGAATATGTAATGTTTGTCTTTCTTTGTCTGTGTTACCTTACTCAGGATAGCATTTTCCAGCTCCAACCATTTCCTTGCAAATTTCTTCAGCTGAAAAAAAAAATACAATTATGAAATTTTTAGGTAAATAGTTGGAGCTGTTCTTATTTATTTTTAATTCATTTTGATTTATGCATTGTGTATGGCCAGTAGTCATAAGAAGATATTAGATCCCCTGAAGTTACAATTTATTGTGACCTAACATGTCGGTGTCGACTCAGGTCCTCTGGAAGAAGAGCAAGTGTTCTTAAATGCTGACCTATCTCTCCATCCCCCTTAATATTCTTTTGTGCTTTAAGTTAAAAATAAAGATGGTGGATGTAGCCCAATGATAGAGTGCTTGCTTAGCAAGTGTAGTGTCCTAGATTTAATATCTAGTACTGCAAAGAAAGGCTCTTCTGATAAATAATGAATAGGCAAACTGCTGTATATCCATACAATGCAATACTACTTACCAGAAGACAAAAGTGAGCACCAAGTCATGAAATACATGCATGGTATGTAAATGCATGTTGCTAACTGAAAGAAGCCATTCTTAAAAGTGTACATACTTTATTATTTCATGTATGTAACATTCTATAAAAGGTAAAACTGTAGGAAAAATGGAAGACAAAAAAAAATCGCAGTGGATTTAAGATCCTTTCAGCAATAGGAAAATCATGTCTGGTACTGGAAACCTAGCCAACTATCCAAGGCTAGGAAAATCAGGGATGTTGGAGGAGAATCTCTAATCTCCACTATCTACAGTCCTTTACTACATTATAAATGTTTGTCCTTTACTTTCAAATAAGTATAGTTCTTATTTCTTACCAAGGAAACTTCCTTTTTTGCAAAGGAGTGCATTACAAAAAACACAACCAATTAAAACACAGAGTTGTGGAGTACAGTGGACATAACTACAAAACCACTCTCATACCAAAGGCTAAGGAATCATCGAGGAAAATCAGTAAGTTCACTGTGAGACTGTGTCTCAGGGATATCAGAAACACACACACACGATAACTAAAGCAACTTGAATAATAAAAGAACTTCTGGACATAGCATCATCTCCAATCTCAATTTATACTGCATAGCTACAGTTATCAAAACAGCATGGCACTGGCATAAAAACAAACATATTAATCAGTGTAATAGAATTGAAGACCCACAAATAAGTCCACACATCTATAGACACCTGAGTTTTTATAAAGAAGCCAGAAATACACACTGTAAAAAGATAGCATCTTCCGCAAATGGTGCTGGTCTAACTGGATGTCCACTTGAGGAAGAGTCCAAATGGATCCATATCTATATCCCTCGACAAAATTCACCTCCTAATGGACCTCAACATAAATCTAGGTATACTGAATATGATGGAAGGGAAACTAGGGAATAGTCTTGAACTCATCAACACAAGAAATTAGACTTTCTGAACAGACCACCAATAGCACAGACACTAAAATCAGCAATTAATAAATGGTACTTCAAGAAACTGAAAAGCTTTTTCTGCAAGGCAACATTATTTGGACAAGGAGGCAGACTACAAAATGGGAAAAGATTTTTTTTTTTTTTATCAAATCCACATCTAATAGAGGGCCAATATCTAAAATATGTAACGAACTTAGAAAAGGACTTAAAGACAAGAAATAGAAAATTAAAAATGGAATATAGATCTAAGCATAGAGTTCTTAAAGATTTAAAAGTTGGAACACAAATGACTGAGAAGCAAAGAAGTATTCAGCATCCTTAGTCGTTATAGAAAATACAATGACTTCTACACAGGCATCTGAAGTAGGAACATTCCTACATTCATTAGCACTCCTAGTGTCAGAAGAGGAGGCAGAGCTACTTAGAGAAATGACCAACTCTGTGAGTAGGCAGGATGACCCCAAAATGACCCCCAAACATCCTGTAGCTCCAGAGAGTAAGACATGCTCAAAACCCTAAATCAAAACAAGTCATAGTGGGCACATATAAAAAGACAAAGAAACTAACTAAAGGTGTAATTTGAGGAACAGGATAAATGTGGTATTGAATCATAACTCAAAATCCAAATGTGTTCATACTGACACAAAATAACTCCATATATAAATGAGAAATATCTAGAGATCCTATACAGTAGAATTCAAATTAATTGACATAGATTTTCCTCCAAGAAATGCACCGTAAGTCTTACTCTTCCCTTAGCTGTGGCCTACACACTGTTTTATAAAGAATATGAAACAGTGCTTTGTCTCTGCTGCTGACATAACTCTATCAACCAGTCCAAAAATAGAATACACTCTATAAACTGCTAGTAACTCCAGAAAATTGCCAATGTCATCAAAAAAAAAAAGGAAAATATATAAAACACACAGTCTAAGTGTATCTAAGGAAACACCAGAATGAACTGAGATGTCCTGGATTGAATCCTGAAGAGAGAAGACCTATGTTAGGCATTTTATTGCTGTGAAGAGACACCATGACCGTGGCAACTCTTATAAAGAAAAGCATGTAATTGGGGTGACTTTCAGCTTCAAAGATTTTGTCCACCGTCATCATGGGGACATGGCAGCCTACAGGAAGACATGGTGCTGGAGAAGAAATTGCGAGTTCTACATCTAGAGTCACAAGTAACAGGAACTGAACTGTGTCACCGGGCATAGCTTCAGCATAGGAGATCACAAAGCCCACCCCAACAGTGACACACTTTCTGCAACAAGGCCACACCTACTCCAACAAACCAACACCTCCTAATAGTGCCCCTCCCTATGGGGACCATTTTCTTTCAAGCCATTATAAAAACTAATGAAATCTCAATGGGACCCAGAGGTTGGTTAGTAATCCTTTATCACCGTTCTTTCTTGTATGGAATATGTTATCCTAGCACAAGACACATGAGAAGAAACTGGATATGAAAAATGTAAGAATTTTTTGTAAATAAAGATAATATCTAAATTCAAAACTCCATATATGAAAGGAACAAGAATTTTTAAAGAAAAAAAAAAGGCCTGAGACCCATTCAAATGAGTTTTTACTGTGGAACAGGAAGCCTGAGGAGTGAACAGCACTGACTGCTTCACACTGAATCTCCACATTTCCTACCATTCATGACTCCATCATGTTGCCCTCTGTTCCTGTTCTGTGCTGTCTCTAAGTCACAAATTCCTGCTGTTCTGTAAAGCAAATACAGTCTGTTTATTAATGTTCTTTTCTTTGTTGTATGCTAATACCTGACTTCAAGATCTCAGAATCAACTGAGAACACAGTACACTGGCCAGAGAAAATGTATTGCCACCCAGGGGAAGCCTTTCCTGCTTGGCTGCATCTTCCTAATCCACTATATTATTCCACTTCCTTGTAAAAATAATCGGCGCTTTAGTATACTCTGCTTTTATATTAAGTATGTTCCAGGAATACCTTCTTGGAATTATAATTTTACTAGTTAGATAGCAATTCACTGATCTGTTTGCTCTCCATTATAAAAGAAAACCCAACTTCTAAATAACTTTGAAATATTGTACCAGTTGTCAGAGTTGCAGTAGCTGAAACCAAAATAAACATGCCTACCTGTTTTGTCCAGCTCAAATAGGAAGTTGTAGTTTAAGAAGGGCTCCCCTGTTTTTGGAACACAGACATTCTATTTGTTGACTTTTTCCCCCCTCTGTCATTAGTGGCGTGATAGCAAAGGTTTCACAACAGGAAATGGTGTCTCGGTTTCAAAAAAAAAGAAGAATGATAATAACATAACATTTCATGTGTAGTCTTTGCTGATTTTCAGCCAAGATTTCAAGCTATTAAGGGCATGATGAACTTGAGCCATAGAGTGGGATAAGTCCTAAGCCACACAGCAGTCCACAGTATTGCTACTGTGTACATAAGACTCAAAGAAACAGGAAATACATGTAGGATGGGAACAGGAAGTGATTCTAAGTATTTACCATTAGCTGCTTTTGTTTTTGTTTTGAGAGAGGCTTTCACTCTGGAGCCTAGGCTTTTCACAAAATCACAGTCCTCCTGCCTCAGCCTCCTAAAAACTGTGATTACAGGCATTCCATCACATTTTATTTTACCTGTGATTTTAGTATAATCCATTTAATTCTAAATTTTTGTATGCACACTCATGCATGCATGCATGCAGCATGGCAAACATCTGGAATTTAGAGGACAGTTTAGAGGAGTTAGTACTCTCCTTCCACTGTAAATGTTGAATATTGACCTTAGGTCCAATCAGGTTTGGCAGCAGGCACCTACATCCACTGAGCCGTCTTGTTGACCTCACCTTGGAGTTTGAGTTAAGCTTTCTCATTGGCCTTGGTCTTGCCAAACAGGCTAGCCTGGCTATCCAATGAACACAGTTTTATTCTTGCCACCATCTCTCCAGCACTGGAACTGTAAGTTTTTGTATCCTCACCAGACTCCTTTTCTTGTATTCAGAGGTTCAAATTCAAGGTCTTGTGCTTGTAAGGCAAGTACTTCACTGACTGAGCTATCTCTCTGGCTCTTATTCTAAATCTGTATAATGTAAGTCTAGTAATGGCTATTCTTAGAAGTTTGGAAGGTTTCTGAAAGTTTCATAGTCAATTATCTTAGATTAGTATGCTCCTGGCTACTGTATACTTTGGAGATAAGTAATTTTGATCAACAATACATAACTTTATGTTACATTAAAGTACATGGAAAAATATCAAAAAGGACAAATCTAATTTTTATTATTAATTTATTATAAAATTTTACTGTTAACTAAGATACAGAGATTATTCATATTTATAGGGCAGAGTGTGCTATTTTAATACACGAACTTTATCTGTGGTCAGGGTAGAGCAGCAGGCACATTTGCCACCTCAAGCATTTGAAATGATGGAGGTGGGTCTTGTATTAATCTGTTGCTTTCATTGGTTAATTAATAAAGAAACTGCCTAGGCCCACTTGATAGACCAACCCTTAGGTGGGTGGAGTAAACAGAACAGAATTCTGGGAGAAAGAAGCCGAGTGGGTGAGTCGCCATGATTCTCCCACTCCAGACAGACGCAAGTTAAGATCTTTCCTGGTAAGCCAGCTCGTGGTGCTACACAGAATATTAGAAATGGGTTAGATTAATATGTAAGAGCTAGCCAATAAGAGGCTGGAACTAATGGGCCAGGCAGTGATTAAAAGAATACAGTTTCCATATAATTATTTCGGGGCATAAGCTAGCCATATGGGCGGCTGGGTGCCGGGGACGCAGTCCTGCCGCTCCTATTTCAACAAGCATTTATGTTTCCTTTGTACTAGGAACATTCAAAATTCTTTCTGCTAGATTTTTTTTGAAAACTTCATTTAACTATTGCTAACTCTGGTTGTCTCACTGTGCTGCATAGAACATTAGATGCTAATTCCTTCTGTCCAGCTGGACCCTGTGCCCACCAACTATCCTCTTTTCATACCCACCCTCTTGATCCTTCCCAGGATCTGGAGACAGCTACTCTATTCTCTACTGCTTTGAGATCAGTTTAGTAGCTTCTGTATGTGAGAACATACAGTGTTTGTCTTCCTGTGTTCAAGTTAGTTCTTTAACACAATATCCTTCAATTCTATTCTTACTGCTTTGAATGGCAGAATTTTATGCCTTTTTATGACTGAATAATATTCATTTATGTGTATATATATAATATTAACTATTTTTATATGTAAACATACTAATAGTTGCTATATATAAATATACAAAACATTTATTTATATACATGATTTTGTATTTTATATATCTGTCTATATTTCCATTCATCTTTCAAAGACAAGGTCAATTTCATGCCTCAGTAATTGTGAATAGTACCTAGATAAATATGAGAGTGTGATATCACCTCAAACCACTTATCATTTTCTCTGAATACATACAGAGTAATGAGATAGATGGATAATATGATAGTTAAATTTCTTGTTTTTTAAGGAAACTTTATGCTTTCTTCAATAAAGGATAAATAAGATAAACTTTTTTATTGCTTTATAAATAATACCATTCAAAATTTCCACCTCCTCCCCTCCTCCCATCTTCCTCCCGTTCCCCCACTCACCTTCCCCTCCCCCTCCAGTTCTAAGAAAGGGCAGGGTTCCCTGCCCTGTGGGAAGTCCAAGGCCCTTCTCTCTCCATCCAGGCTTAGGAAGGTATGCATCCAAATAGATTAGGATCCCAAAAAGCCAGTACATGCAGTAGAATCAAATCCCAGTGCCATTATCATTGGCTTCTCAGTCAGCCCCCATTGTCAGCCACATTCAGAGAGGGTTTGATCACATGCTCGTTCAGTCCCAGTCCAGCTGACCTTGGTGAGCTCCCACCAGATCAGTAGCACTGCCTCAGTGGGTGGACCAACCAACCCTTCGCGGTCCTGACTTCCTTGCTTATCTTCTCCCTCCTTCTGCTCTTCAACTGGACCTTGGGAGCTCAGTCCGGTGCTCCAATGTTGGTCTCTGTCTATCTCCATCCATCACCGGACAAAGTTTCTATGGTGATATTCAAGATATTTATCAGTGTGGCTATGGGACAAGGCCAGTTCAGGCACCCTCTCCTATACTGTCCAAGGACCTAGCTGGGAACATCCCCGTGGACACCTGAGAACCCCTCTAGAGCCAAGTCTCTTGCCAACCCTAAAATGGCTCCCTTAATTAAGATATCGTCTTCCCTGCTCCCATATCTGCTTTTCCTCCATCTCAACCATCCCACTCCCCCAAGCTTTCCCCAATCCTTCCCTTTTCCCTTCTCTTTCCCCCTCTCCCCGTCTCCCCTTCCTCCTCCCCATGTTCCCTACTTTCGCCTGGCGATCTTGTCTGCTTCCAGTTTCCAGGAGGATCTATATATGTTTTTCTTTGGGTTCACCTTATTATTTAGCTTCTCTAGGATTGTGAAATATAGGCTCAATGTCCTTTGTTTATGGCTAGAATCCACTAATGATTTTAATACTAAGCTTTGTCCTGAAGTTTGTCGTGAGAAACGCTCACAACATCCATTTATTTTCTAGGAATCCTGAAACTTTCAATAGAAGGAATGAAGTAAAGGCTGCACAGGGTCAGAATCTGTGGTTGTCTTTAAAAAGGTAGAGAGAGGTGGTCTCAACCCTGTGAGTTCTAGAATAGTGAAGGGAAGCAGAATGCCATCTTGATAACAGAAAAAAATGTAATCTTCATGCAAAGGTCTAAGATTCAAAAGTTACTGTCTATGTATGTATGTATGTATGTATGCATGTATCTATCTATCATCTATCTATCTATCTATCTATCTATCTATCTATCTATCTATCTATCTATCTATCATCTATCTATCTATCTATCTATCATCTATCATCTGTCATCTATCTAAATCTATTATCTATTTAGCTTCTATTCATTCTAAAGTTGTCAGAAACTAGGTCATCTATTTGAGGTGAAAATTCATTGGATTAGTTTTTGTAGACCAGACTACATCAACAATTACAGTTTCAAAGTTTTTTTTAAAAACAAGTTTGCTTCTTTTTTATATAGTGGTGCTTATGAACAACCAATTAGCTACTGGCTCTACCATCCTCTATCCTCAAACTCTGTATTTAGCTTGCAAGTTGCAAAGTGCTCAGTTGAAATGTGAGTCACACAAGAAAGAGGTACATATTCCTTCCAATCATTGTCCACTGTCTAACTATCTGTATAGTAAGATAGAAAATGTCGTCTCCCTTTTTGCCTAAAAAGTGAAAATAGTTGGCATCTAGCAGTTTACTGTGTTAATCCCTGAGAAAAGTAAGCACTAATGACTACAATAGCCTGCTTATCAGTTCTTGTAGTTGAGAAGAAAGTGAGAATCAATAGGAGACTGTAAAGTTCCTTATTGGTAGGTTTCTGTAAACATTTCTGAATAAGACTGGAAGATCCCGAGCACATTTATTATTGTTTCTACGGCTGAAGAAATGAAAGGGTGCCTAAGTGCATCAGTGTAGCAATGATAGAGATTATATTATTATTGTTGTTGTTATTGCTAATGTTTTTTTTTTTGTGTGTGTGTGTGTGTGTGTGTACTTTCCATGAGTGTACAGGTGCCCACATAGGCCAGAATAGGACATTGGGTCCTCTCAAGTTACGGGTGATTGTGAACCACCTGAGTGCTAGGAACCTGACTCTGATCCACAAGTGCCATAAACCACAGAGCCATCTCTCCAGCCAGGTTTTTGATGAAGAAATGTACCCAACCATTTTTAATAGTTCACCAATAGCTATCCAATTATGTCGAGATTTACTCTATGTGTGTCTTATATTGAAAGAAGATGCATCCCAGCTCAGTCAGGGTCAATCCTATTTGAATTTAGAACAAAGAACAAATTCACATACAATATTATGGTGCATAGGCAATATTGCCTCTTCTAGCAAGTTTTCCCCTTAACATCACCCCTGCAGTTATTTAATATAAGTCTTGTTTGTATGCTTTATACAGAATACCCTTGATGTTTCTTGGGGAGCATCCTCTTCACACATGTATTGTGATAATTATACTTCAAAGACAACGTGCTTTTCAAATCCTGTCCCTTTGTGAAGTCTCCTTTGCAGCTAATTCATAAACCATCCAAAAAATATCAGCTGCATTAGTCATACCTTGACTGTCTCCTAAAATAGTTTTATCTAGCTTGTGACTTCTCAAATGGGATGTGTTTCCAAACAATTTCTGGTTCTTTTAAATATTAAATCCATGAATTGACACCTTTGAAGTTATTTAAAGAAATTTGCCACAGGCTTTGAAATTCTAAAGACGGTTCCAAAAATACTTCAGGTAGTTGCATCAACTTTGGTCTACATCCCCAACTTGTAAAAGAAAAAGCTGTAAAAGAAAACATTTATTTGATATTTTATCTCTGATGAACCTTATCTTAAATCATAACAAAAATTATTATAATGAACTTATATAAGAATTTAAATAATCAATATGTCCTTAGTTTGAGAAATATATCAGTCATCTATGGAATTGCTTTAATTATCTCAGTTGGGTCTTTTGCATCGTGCCTCAGTTCACACTGATGAGTAGCCTTGTCGTAGAGTCCTGTGGAACATGCCAGACTCCTACCTTTCTCCTCCCTGTTCCACTTTCTTTCCCCCTTCCCCCAGTTGACTTCTATCATTTCAGCTGAGCTTTTGAAATTTGTCATTCTGTTTTCAACTAATATGCTTGCTTAGCTTCTTCTCTTTCTCTTCTTGTGTGTTACAGCTTATGCTATTGTTTACAGGTCACTTGAAATAAATATTGGACATCTACATCACTTCCTTCATTCTCTTTGACACATATGCAGCCTTACTATTCCTTATCTATTTATACTCAAGATTAGTGTGTATGTGATCATGACTGTAAAGTCTACCCATGTACCATGTATGTTGTTGGCAAGATAATAAACACGTTCGTGTCATTTAGTCATGAAGATTTCTTTCTGTTTTCTTCAAAATGTAAAAAATAAAAAATGTAATCTGAATAAGTTATTTTACTTTGACTTACTCTATTCATTTCCTGGACATTGATGCACGAGTTTACTTAGTCAATCGATATCCACAGTTCTTCCTTCAATTTTGTGGGCAGTATCTTTGCTCTCTCTGTTGCTTTCTTTCCCATACAAAATTCTTTGTGTTCCTGGAATCTCACTTGTCAGTTCTTGCTACTCTTCAGTTAGAAAAGTGTTACTCAGCAGCTCCCTGCACACTCCTAGACCTGGATATTCCCCGAGTACTTTCAAAATTTTACTTTTTTCTTTAAGGTTTTCAATCCATTTTGAGCTGATTTTAATTTTTTAGAGCACAGAAGAAAAGAATCTAGTTCCTGTTTTTGACAGCAAATATTTGTTAAAAAAGAAAACAGATGACAAGTGTTGACAAGTATGAGCCTTTGTGCACCACTGTTTGGATGTGAATGTGCCAGACACTATGGAAATCAGTACAGAGGATGTGAATGTGCCAGCCACTATGGAAATCAGTGCAGAGGTTTCGCATCAAAATAAAAGCAGAACAGCCTTTTGACCCAGCTTACTTTTTGGGGGGGTGGGAGCATGTACTCTAGGATGTATATAAATTTTTAAGTCAACACATCACAGAAATACTTGCACATTTGTGTTTATTACTGTACTATTTAAAATAGCCAGGAAATGCAAATCGTCTAGATGTCTATCAACAGGGTTAAAGAAAATGTGGTACAGATGTACAATGGAGCTTTTTGCAGTCATAAAGAAAAATGGAATCATAAAATTCAAAGGAAAACTAACATAGCTAGAATTAAATACTGCATGTTTTGTTTTATGTCTAGCATCTAGATGTAAAATTTATGCCTATAGGTAGGTGTGTGTGTGTGTGTGTGTTTCAGGAAATTTGGAAAGGGGATCATGAAAAGAAAAGAGATAGATGCACTCTGGCTAGGGAAGCAGATAGGCTAGGGAAGGATTTTAATCCTTCCTCCTCTCACACATATCCATTCCCCCAGTACCATCCCCTGTAACATACCACCTGCTTCAGCCTCTCCTTCTTCTCTGCCCTTGACTCCAATAGATCACATAGATCTTCTCGTCTAAACTTCCTTCTCCCCACTCATCAATTTATCCCAGTCCCCAGATCTATCAGGCATTCCCTGGGGATCCACAGTCTACTCCATCCAGGAAAGCAAGTGGGCTAACTGCAGATTTTCACTGCACCCTTCTCTCCTTAAACCCAATTTTCCAGTCTCACATAACTCTGTAGCTGATCACCTCTTCAGTCTCCACCTCCTCTCTGCCTTACCTCTGGTGGAACACAGATCTTCCTCTCTAACCCTCCTCCCCATTTATTCTGTTATCCAAGCACTCTACTCCAGCAGGCTATTCCTGGGAACCCACCAGGCAAGCCTACCAGAGAAGCTATTAGGCCATCAAAGCAGGGTAGGTTCAGATCTTCTCTTCCTCTTCACCTCCATAGAAAATCCCCAGCTCAGTATCATACTATTTTACATGACCTCTCCTCACTCTCTTTCCTCATTCCTAAGTGATTATGCTGGTCCTGGTGGATTATCCTGCATTCTTCCCTCCTGTGGACCTCTTCTGACTTCCCCAGCCCACCCCTATTCCTGGTGTCAGATGCCAATACCTACAAACATATTATATGCAGAAATCTCAGAGACCACACCTAAGAAGACCCCAGAATTTCCTTCCAGGCAACACACAACTACCACACTGCCCTATGAATTAGAGAGGACAACAGAAACCAAAGAGCAAAACACCTTTCCAATGAAGACAAGAACAAATATAAGCACCTAGAATTTCAGTCCTTCCAATCCCAGAGTTCTAGAAAACAGCCTAAAAACAAAATCAGTAACAGACACAGGACAACATGAATCTTCTAGAACACAGCAACCCTACCATAGTAGACTCTGAAAATAGCTTAAGGATGAAACAAAGATCTTAAAGTGACCTTTATGAATATGATATAGGCCCTTAAAGAAGAAATGAGTAAATCCCTTGAAGAAATGTATTAAATGTATTAAAAAAGAAATGTATTAAAACAAAAATGCATTAGACAAATTGTGGAAGGGAATGAATAAAATAGTTCAAGACCTGAAAGTCAAAACAGAATCCATAAAGAAAACACAAACTAAAAAAGTCTGGAAATGAAAAATTTAGGAATTTGAACAGGAACATCAAAGGCAAGCCTCACCAACAGAATACAAAAAAAAAATACAGAAGAGAGAATCTCAGGCCTTGAAGACACAGTAAAGGAAAGTAATATGGAACAAAGAAAACGGTAAATCTAAGAAGCTAATGTTACAAAAGCATGTAGGAAATCTGGGACACCATGAAAAGACTAAGAATAATAGGAATAGAGGAAGGAGAAGAAACCCAGGTCAAGGGCAGATAAAATATTTTCAGAAATAGCATGGAAGAAAATTTCCCTACCTTAGAAGGAGATGCTTATAAGAGTACAAAAAGCACACAGAATACCAAATAGACTGGAGCAAAAGAGGAAGTCTTCTTGGCTTAAAATAATTAAAATACTAAATGTACTGAGCAAAGAAAGAATATCAGAAGCTACACAGAAAAAAGACTAAATAACATAAGGACATATCTATTAGAACTATACCTGACTTCTCAATGGAGACTTTAAAAACCAGAAGGTCTGATCAGACATATTTTCTACAGATTCTAAGGTTCCTTGTCTCATGATGTCACATCAGGGCTTTTTCTTTTCTTTTTTAAAAATTTTATCTTATTCTTTATTTTATTTTTTATTGAGATTATATATATATATATATATATATATATATGTTTTGTACCTTGTTACTATTTGTCACTTGTATTGGCTTAATAAAATGCTGATTGGCCAGGAGCCAGGCAGGAAGTATAGGCAGGGTGACCAGAACAGGAGAATTCTGGGAAGAGGAAAGGCTCAGTTTGCAGTTGTCACCCAGACCAAGAGGAAGCAAGATGAGAATGCCTCACTGATAAAAGGTACCAATGTGGCTAACACAGATAAGAATTATGGGCTAATTTAAGATGTAAGAGTTAGTTAATAAGAAGCCTGAGCAAATAGGCCAACCAGTTTATAATTAATATAGGCTTCTGTGTGTTTCTTTGGGACTGAATTGTTGTGAGACTATATTAGAAAAAAAACCCTGTCTACAAATGATGCCAACATGGGAAACTACATTCATATAAAACCTGAGAGAGCTTGGGAAGCAATTCTAGACACCAAAGAACAGAGTTAAGCATGGCTTCTTGGTAGCAGCACTTTTTGTGGTGGGCTCTGTTTGCTAGAGGTAAGCATGCCTTATATAAGACAGGCTTCCTGACTCAACATTAGATGCAATAAACTTGCAGCTCTTTTAAGAGGCCCTGCCACCAAACACTTAAATGGCATTTGTGAATAGCCAAGAACATGCTTGTTGGTAGTATATCTGGGTTACCTCACTTAGGATAACTCTTTTCTAGTTCCAGTCATTAGCCTGCAAATGTTATGATGTCATTTTTTTAACTGCTGAGTAATAGTCCATTGTGTACATGTACACCATTTTCTTTATCCATTGTTTGGTTGAGGGACATCAAGGTTGGTACCAAGTTCTGGTTATTATAAAAAAAATCTGCTATGAACGTAGGTGAGTAAGTAATCTTGTGGTATGATAAAACATCTTTTATTTGCCCAGGAGTAGAATAGCTGAGTCTTGAGGTAGATTAATTCTCAACCTTCTTAGAAACTGCCACATTGGTTTCCATAGAGGCTGTACCAGTTTTCATTCCCACTAGCCATGGGGTGTTTCCCTTGCTGCACATCCTCACCAGCACAAGTGGTCACTTGTGCTTTGATCTTGATATTTTGACAGGTGTAAGATTTCAGAATCTCAGAGTTATTTTGATTTTCATTTCCCTGATATTGAACATTTAAGTGTTTCTCTGCCATTTGAAAGTCCTCTGTTTAGAATTCTCTGTTTGGATCTCTACACCATTTTTATTGGATTATTTGGTTTATTTATTATATATTTTGGATATTAGCTCTTTGTCAGATGTGGAATTGGTGAAAATCTTTTTCTATTCTGTGACTGCCATTTTGTCCTATTGAAGATGTCCTTTGTCTTTCAGAAGCTTTTCAGTTTTCTGAGGTCCCATTTATTAATTGTCAATCTTAGTGCCTGTGCTGTTGATGTTCTGTTCAGAAAGTTGTCTCCTGCACCAATGTGTTCAAAGATGTTTCTCGTTCTCTCTTTTATAAGGTTCAGTGTAACTGGGTTTGTGTTGAGGTCTTTGACCTACTTGGGCTTGGGTTTTGTGCAGGGTGATAGATGTAGATCTATTTGATTCTTTTACATGCAGACATCCAGTTAGACCTGCATCATTCCTGGAAGAGACTTTCTTTTTTTTTCATTGTATATTTCTGACTTTTTAAAATAAAAAAAATAGATGTCCATAGTTATGTGGATTTACATCTGAGTCTTCAATTTGATTCCATTGACCAATGTATGTGTTTTTATGCTAAAACCATGTGATTTTTATTACAGAAGCTCTATAGTACAATTTGAAATCAGGAATGGGGATACCTCCATCAGTTCTTTTATAATTCAGGATTTTTTAAGCTATGCTATCTTTTGTGTTTTGTTTTATTTCCCTTATAAAGTTGAGAACTATCCTTTCAAGGTCTCGAAATTTTGATGAGGATTGCATTAAATCCATACACTGCTTTTAGTAGGATGAACATTTTTACTATGTTAATCCTACTGATTCATGAGCCACGGAGAGCTTTCCATCTTCTGATATATTCTTCAAATGCTTTCTTCAAAGACTTGAAGTTATTGTCATACAGGTCTTTGACTTGCTTGTCTAGAGTTATAACAAGATAGTTTATATATGTGGCTATTGTGAAGGGTGTTGTTTCCTTTTTTCTTTCTCAACCTATTTATTCTTTGTATATAGAAGAGTTACTGATTTTCTTTAGTTAATTATGTATTTATCCACTTCATTGAAGGCGTTTATTAGCTGTAAGAGTTTCCTGGTAGAATTTTTGGGGTCACTTATGTATACTATTATATCATTTTCAAGTAGCAGTACTTTGACATCTTCCTTTCCAATTTGTATTCTTTTGATCTCCTTTAGTTGTCTTATTGTGCTAACCAGAACTTCAAGAACTATATTGAGTAGATATGAAGTGGACTACCTTGTCTTCTTCCTGATTTTAATGGATCTTCTTTGAGTTTCTCTCCATTTAATTTAATGTTGGCTATCGTCTTACGGTAAATTGGTCTATTGCTTGTATCCCTGACTTCTCTAAGTCTTTTTATCATGAAAGGGTGCTAAATTTTATTAATGGCTTTTTCAGCATCTCATGAGATGATCATATTCTTTAGTTGGTTTTTATGGTGGATTACATTGATAAATTTTCATATGTCAAACCATCCCTGCATCATTGGGATGAAGACTACTTGATTATGGTGGATGACTATTTTGATGTGTTCTTGGATTCTGAGAGTATGTTATTGAATATTTTTACATCAATGTTCATGAAGGAAATTGGTCTGTAATTCTCTTTCCTTTTTAAATCTTTTGTGCTTCGGGAACTGGGATAACTGTGGCCTCATAAAAATAATTTCACAATGTTCCTTCTGTTTCTATTTTGTGGAATAATTTGAGGAGTGTTGGTATTAGTTATTCTTTGCAAGTGTGGTAAAATACTACACTGAAACCACGTGGTCCTGGGCTAATACTACATTAAGACCACCTGGCACTGGGTTTTTCTTTTTCCTTCTTATTTGCTTATTTTTTGTTGCTGTTTTTGTTGTTGGAAGATTTTCATGACTATTTTTATTTCCTTTGGAGTTATAGGCTTATTCTAATTTTTATCTGTTCTTGATTTAACTTTGGCAAGTGAGGTCTCTTCAGAAAATTGTCTATTTCTTTTACATTTTACAATTTTGTGGAGCCTGATGATTCTTTGGATTTTCTCAGTGTTTGTTTCTATATATCCCCTTTTGTTTTGATTTTGTTGACTTGGATATTCTCTGCCTGTCTTTTAGTTTGGATAAGAATTTGTTTATCTCATTGATTTTCTCAAAGAACAATTTCCTTGTTTTTATCCATTCTTTGTATTTTTCTCATTGTTTCTATTTTATTGATATCAGCCCTCAGTTCTATTATTTTCTTATTTCTACTCTTCTTGTGAGTGTTTATTTCTTTTTCTTTTTTTTTCTTGTAGTTTTCAGGTATGGTGTTAAGTTGCTAATATGAGATCTGTCTAATTTCTTTATATAAGTGACTAGTGCTATGAATGTTTTTCTTAGCATGCCTTTTATTGTGTTTCATAAGTTTGGGAATGTACTCCACTCATTTTTGCTAAATTCTAGAAAGTCTTTAATTTCTTTCTTTATTTCTGCCTTGATCCAGTAGTCATTCAGAAGAGAGTTGTTCAGTTTCTATGAGTTTGTAAGCTTTCTGTTGTTGTTGATATCTGCCTTTAACCCATGGTGGTCTGAGAGAATGTAAGAGGATTATTTCATTTTTTTGTATTTGTTGAGATGTTGTGTTTGCTTTGTGCCCTACTATAAGGTCACTTTGGAGAATGTTCTGTGTAGTGCTGAGAAGAAGGTATTTTTTTGTGTGTGTTTGGGTGAAATTTTCTGTAAGTAACTATTAGATACATTTCAATACTAACCTCTGTTAACTTCAGTATTTCGCTGTTTGGTTTCTGTCTAGTGACCTGCCCATTGGTAAAAGTGGGTTGTTGAAGTCTTCCACTAATGTACTAGGCTTGAGGTATGATTTTAGCTTTAGTAGTGCTTCTTTAACAAATGTAGATGCCCTTATGTTTGGGGCATAGATATACAGAATTGAGAGGTCATCTTGTTGGATTTTTCCTTTGTTGAGTACAAAGTGTCCTTCCCCATCTCTTTTGGTTCATTTTGATCAGAAGTCTATTTTGTTGAATACTAAAATATCTAAACCAGCTTGCTTCTTTGATTCATTTGCTTAGAGGATCTTTTTCCAACCCTTTACTCTGAGATAACTTTGATGTTGAGATGTGTTTTTTGTATGCAGCAGAAGGATGGATTTTGTTTTCATATCCATTCTGTTAGCCTGTGTCTTTTTTAAAAAGATTTATTTATTTGTTATGTTCTGCCTGCATGCCACAAGAGGACACCAGATTTTATTATAGATGGTTGTGAGCCACCATATTCTTGCTAGGAATTGAACGCAGGGCCTCTGGAAGATCGGGCAGTGGTCTTAACGTCTGAGTCATCTCTCCTATCCCTAGACTGTGTATTTTTCTCATAATTTTTAAATGTATTTTACATAGCAACCACAGTTTCCCTTTCCTCCTCTCTTCCCAGTCCTTCCCTCCACCTCTCTCCTTTCCCTTCTACCCACTCTTTTTCTGTCTCCACTTAGATGGGGTAAGTCCTCTCATGGGAATCAACAAAGCATTGGCTTGTGTCTTTTTGGAAGGAATTGAGTCGATTGATACTGAGAGATATTAATGACCAATGAATGTTAATTTCTGTTATTTCGTTGTTAGTGGTGATGGTATTGTCTATGTATGTATGTATGTATGTATGTATGTATGTATGTATGTATGTCTGTATGTCTGTATCTTTTCCTTCTTTTGGTTTTGCTAGTGTAGGATTGTGAGATTATTTATTTCCTGTGTTTTCCTGGGTATAGTCAACCTCCCTGGGTTGGAGTTTTTCTTTTAGTACCATCTATAGGGATTGATTTGTAGATAGATATTGTTTAAATTTGACTTTGTAATAGAATATCTTGTTTCCTCCAACTGTAATGATTAAGGTTTTGCTCTGTATATAAGAACATTTATTTTCCAGTAATTATATGGGCCCTGAAATAAGTTAATATCCTTTCATTGATTATTTATTTTCCAGATTCATGTAAAGTCAGCAATTCCTGCCTGTAGATGGTTTGTGCTGGAGGGCAGTTGAATGGAGTTGTGGTTTTTTTCCTACTAGTGCTGGCTTCATTGCAGTTTGACAGTCACCTGGAAGAACTGATAAAGACAACCAATGTACATTGTCCTCTTTATTTTATTCTAAGAACTTTCCAAATAGCATCTGTCCTAGACAAAGTTCAAGTTAATTTCCAAGTGTGAAAAAATTTTCATAATGTAATAAATAATCTCCCTAAAATATTTTTATATGTTTGGCAAATTTAAGGTTGAGGCCGGGCGATGGTGGCGCACACCTTTAATCCCAGCACTCGAGAGGCAGAGGCAGGCGGATCTCTGTGAGTTGGAGACCAGCCTGGTCTACAAGAGCTAGTTCCAGGACAGGCTCCAAAACCACAGAGAAACCCTGTCTCGAAAAACCAAAAAAAAAAAAAAAAAATTAAGTTTGAGAACATTATAAAATTGGGGATCAAATGTATCATTTTTTTCCTTTTTTTTAATTCTTTTTTACTTAAAATTTCCAACTGCTCCCCGTTTCCCATTTCCCTCCCCATCCTCCCACATATTGCCCCCTCCCCCCGCTCCCCTCCCCCTATCCCCACTCCACTTCTCCTCCCCCTAGTCCACTCCCCCTCCCTCTCGATACTGAAGAGCAGTCCAAATTCCCTACTCTACATGAAGACCAAGGTCCTCCCACTTCTATGTAGGTCCAGGAAGGTGAGCATCCAAACAGGCTACGCTCCCACAAAGCCAGTTCATGTATTAGGATCGAAACCTAGTGCCATTGTCCTTGGCTTCTCATCAGCCTTCATTGTCCGCCTTGTTCAGAGAGTCCAGTTTCAACACATGCTTATTCAGTCCCAGTCCAGCTGGCCTTGGAGAGCTCCCAATAGATCAGTTCCACTGTCACAGTGGGTGGGTGCACCCCTCGTGGTCCTGATTTCCTTGCTCATGTTCTCCCTCCTTCTGCTCCTCATTTGGACCTTAAGAGCTCAGACGGTTGATCCAAATTGGGTCTCTGTCTCTCTCTCGATCCATCGCCAGATGAAAGTTCCTGTGCCATTCTCCTTGGCCTCTCGTCAGGTCTCATTGTCCACCACATTCAGAGAGTCCGGTTTTATCCCATGTTTTTATCAGTAGCAGTCCAGCTGGCCTTGGTGAGCTCCCAATAGATCGCCCCCCCCCGTCTCAGTGGTTGGGTGCACCCCTCATGGTCCTGACTTCCTTGTTCATGTTCTCTCTCCTTCTGCTCCTCATTATAACCTTGGGAGCTCAGTCCGGTGCTCCAGTGTGGGTCTCTGTCTCTATCTCCATCCATCGCTAGATGAAGGTTCTATGGCGATATGCAAGATATTCATCAGTATGATTATAGGATAGGTTCATTTCAGGTTCCCTATCCTCAGGTGCCCCAATGAACTAACTGGGGACATTGCCCTGGGCTTCTGGTAGCCATTCCAGGTTCAAGTCTCTTGCCAACCCTTAGGTGGCTCCCTTAACTAAGGTATGAGTTTCCCTGCTCCCCCATCCAACCTTCCTTTACCCCCAATCACCCCGATTCCCCCAGTTCCCCTCATCCTCTCCTTCACACTTTTCTCTCCCCATCTCCCCTCATCCCCATCCCACCCCACCCCCCAAGATTCCCATTTTTTGCCCATCAATCTTGTCTATTTCCCATAGCTGGGAGGATATCTATATGTTTTTCCTTGGGTTTACCCTCTTGTTTAGCTTCTTTAGGATCACAAATTAAAGACTCAGTGGCCCCTATCCATGGCTAGAAACCAATTATGAGTGAGTACATCCCATGATCTTCTTTTTGGGTCTGGGTTACCTCACTCAGGATCGTATTTTCTATTTCCATCCATTTGCATGCAAAATTCGAGAAGTCATTGTTTTTTACCGCAGAGTAGTACTCTAATGTATATATATTCCACACTTTCTTCATCCATTCTTCTATTGAAGGGCATCTAGGTTGCTTCCAGGTTCTGGCTATTACAAATAATGCTGCTATGAACATAGTTGGACAAATGCTTTTGTCATATGCTAGGGCATCTCTTGGGTATATTCCCAAGAGTGCTATTGCTGGGTCCAGGGGTAGGTTGATCCCAATTTTTCTGAGAAACCGCCACAGTGATTTCCAAAGTGGTTGCACAAGTTTGCAGTCCCACCAGCAATGGATGAGGGTACCCCTTTCTCCACAACCTCTCCAGCAAAGGCTATCCTTGGTGTTTTTGATTTTAGCCATTCTGACAGGTGTAAGATGATATCTCAAAGTTGTTTTGATTTGCATTTCTCTGATCGCTAAGGAGGTTGAGCATGACCTTAAGTATCTTTTGGCCATTTTAACTTCTTCTGATGAGAATTCTCTGTTCAGTTCAGTGCCCCATTTTTTAATTGGGTTAATTATCCTTTTAAAGTCTAGTTTCTTGAGTTCTTTATATATTTTGGAGATCAGACCTTTGTCTGTAGCGGGGTTGGTGAAGATCTTCTCCCAGTCAGTAGGCTGCCTTTTTGTCTTAATGACAGTGTCCTTTGCTTTACAGAAGCTTCTCAGTTTCAGGAGGTCCCATTTATTCAATGTTGCCCTTAATGTCTGTGCTGCTGGGGTTATACATAGGAAGCGATCTCCTGTGCCCATATGTTGTAGGGTACTTCCCATTTTCTCTTCTATCAGGTTCAGTGTGTTCAGATTGATATTGAGGTCTTTGATCCATTTGGACTTGAGTTTTGTGCATGGTGATAGATATGGGTCTATTTTCATTCTTCTACAGGTTGACATCCAATTGTGCCAGCACCATTTGTTGAAGATGCTTTCTTTCTTCCATTGTATACTTTTAGCTCCTTTATCGAAAATTAGTTGTTCATAGGTTTGTGGGTTAAAATCCGGGTCTTCTATACGATTCCATTGGTCGACTGCTCTGTTTTTGTGCCAGTACCATGCTGTTTTCATTACTGTAGCTCTGTAATAGAGTTTGAAGTCAGGGATGGTAATGCCTCCAGAAGTTCCTTTATTATATAAGATTGTTTTGGCTATCCTGGGTTTTTTGTTTCTCCATATAAAGTTGATTATTGTCCTTTCAAGATCTGTGAAGAATTTTGATGGGATTTTAATGGGGATTGTATTGAATCTATAAATTGCCCTTGGTAGAATTGCCATTTTTACTATGTTGATCCTCCCAATCCTTGAGCAAGGGAGATCCTTCCATTTTCTGGTATCCTCTTCAATTTCTTTCTTCAATGCCTTAAAGTTCTTGTCAAATAGATCTTTCACTTCCTTGGTTAGAGTTACCCCAAGATATTTTATGCTTTTTGGGGCTATCATGAAAGGTGATAATTCTCTTATTTCCTCTCTGCTTCCATATCCTTTGTGTATAAGAGGGCGACTGATTTTTTGGAGTTGATCTTGTATCCTGCCACATTACTAAAGGCGTTTATCAGCTTTAGGAGTTCTTTGGTGAAGTTTTTGGGGTCGCTCATGTACACTATCATATCATCTGCAAATAATGAAAGTTTAACTTCTTCCTTTCCAATTTGAATCCCCTTTATCCCCTTATGTTGTCTTATTGCTATTGCTAAAACTTCGAGAACTATATTGAAGAGGTATGGAGAGAGTGGACAGCCTTGGCGTGTTCCTGATTTTAGTGGGATGGCTTTAAGTTTCTCTCCATTTAATTTGATATTAGCTGTCGGCTTGCTGTATATAGCTTTAATTAATTTTAGGTATGACCCTTGTATCCCTAATCTCTCCAAGACTTTTATCATAAAGGGATGTTGAATTTTGTCAAATGCTTTTTCAGCGTCTAATGAAACGATCATATGGTTTTTTTCTTTCAGTTTATTTATATGATGGATTACATTGATAGATTTGCATATGTTAAACCAGCCCTGCATCTCTGGTATGAAGCCTACTTGATCATAATGGATAATTTTTCTAATGTGTTCTTGGATTCGGTTTGCCAGAATTTTGTTGAGGATTTTTGCATCGATGTTCATGAGTGAGATTGGCATGTAATTTTCTTTCTTGGTTGGGTCTTTGTGTGGTTTTGGTATCAGAGTTACTGTAGCTTCATAAAAGGAATTTGGCAATGACTCTTCTGTTTCTATATTGTGAAATACCTTAAGGAGTATAGGTATTAGGTCTTCTTGGAAGTTCTGGTAGAATTCTGCATTGAAACCATCTGGTCCTGGACTTTTTTTGGAAGGGAGGTTTTTGATAACTGCTTCTAATTCTTCACGACTAACAGGTCTATTTAGGTTGTTCACCTGGTCCTGGTTTAACTTTGGTATATGGTATTTATCTAAAAAAGTGTCCATTTCTTTTACATTTTCCAGTTTTGTGGCATACAGGCTTTTGTAGTAAGATCTAATGATTCTCTGAATTTCCTCTGTGTCTGTGGTTATGTCTCCCTTTTCATTTCTGATCTTATTAATTTGCAAATTCTCTCTCTGCCGTTTGATTAGTTTGGATAGGGGTTTATCAATCTTGTTGATTTTCTCCAGGAACCAGCTTTTTGATTTATTGATTCTTTCAATTGTTTTATGTGTCTCTATTTTGTTGATTTCAGCCCTCAGTTTGATTATTTCCAGTCTTCTACCCCTTCTAGGTGAGTCTGCTTCTTTTTTTTCTAGAGCTTTCAGGTGGGCTGTTAAGTCTCCAATGTGTGCTTTCTCTGTTTTCTTTAAGTGGGCAGTTAGTGCTATGAACTTTCCTCTCAGGACTTCTTTCATAGTGTCCCATAGGTTTGAGTATGTTGTTTCTTTATTTTCATTGTCTTCAAGGAAGACTTTAATTTCTTTCTTTATTTCTTCCTTAATCCAGGTATGGTTCAGTAGTTGACTATTCAGTTTCCATGAGTTTGTAGGCTTTCTGGGGGTAGCATTGTTGCTGAATTCTAGCTTTAATCCATGGTGATCTGATAAGATACAGGTGGTTATGAATATTTTTTTGTAACTGTGAATGTTTGCTTTGTTACCGAGTATGTGGTCGATTTTTGAGAAGGTTCCATGAGCTGCAGAGAAGAAGGTATATTCTTTCCTATTTGGGTGGAATATTCTATAGATGTCTGTTAAATCCATTTGATTCATTACCTCCATTAATTCTCTTATTTCTCTGTTAGGTTTCTGTCTGATTGTCCTGTCCATTGTTGAGAGAGGAGTATTAAAGTCTCCTACTATTAATGTGTGCGGTTTGATGGCTGCCTTGAGTTTTAACAATGTTTCTTTTACGTACGTGGGTGCTTTTATATTAGGGGCACAGATATTCAGGATTGAGATTTCATCCTGATGAATTGTTCCTGTTATGAGTAGAAAATGTCCCTCTCCATCTCTTCTGATTGATTTAAGTTTGAAGTCAAATTTGTTAGAAATTAGTATGGCCACACCTGCTTGTTTCCTAGGTCCATTTACTTGATAAGCCTTATCCCAGCCCTTTACTCTGAGTAGGTGCCTGTCTTTGTGGTTGAGGTGTGTTTCTTGTAAACAGCAGAATGTTGGATCCTGTTTTCGTATCCAATCTCTTAGTCTGTGCCTTTTTATAGGTGAGTTGAGTCCATTGACATTAAGTGATATTAATGACCAGTGGTTGTTAACTCCGGTCATTTTTTTAGTAGTAGATTTTGTGTGTTTCCCTTCTTTGAGATGTGCTGGTAAAGGGTTTCTAGATGTCTGAGTTATTGTGGTCATTGTTGGACTCCTTGATTAGTGATTTTCCTTCTATTACTTTCTGTAAGGCTGGATTTGTGGCTACGTATTGTTTAAATTTGTTTTTATCCTGGAAAATTTTGTTTTCTCCATTTATAGTGAACGAAAGCTTGGCTGGGTATAGTAGTCTGGGCTTGCATCCATGGTCTCTTAGTTTCTGCAGTACATCTATCCAGGACCTTCTGGCTTTCATGGTTTCCATAGAGAAGTCAGGTGTAAGTCTGATAGGTTTACCTTTATAAGTAACTTGGCCTTTTTCCTTTGCTGCTCTTAGTATTCTTTCTTTATTCTGTATGCTTTGGGTTTTGATTATTATATGGCGAGAGGATGTTTTTTTTGATCCAGCCTATTTGGTGTTCTGTATGCTTCTTGAACCTTCATAGGTATATCTTTCTTTAGGTTGGGAAAGTTTTCTTCTATAATTTTATTAAATATATTTTCTGGACCGTTGAGCTGCGCTTCTTCTCCTTCTTCTATTCCTATTATTCTTAGGTTTGGTCTTTTTATTGTGTCCCATATTTCCTGAATGTTTTGTGATGAGAATTTGTTGGCCTTGCTGTTTTCTTTGATCAGCGTGTTTATTTTCTCTATGGTATCTTCAGAATCTGAGATTCTTTCTTCTATCTCTTGTATTCTGTTGGTTATGCTTGTTTCTGTAGTCTCTATTCGTTTACCTAGATTTTCCCTGTCCAGCTGGCCTTCTGTTTGTGATTTCTTCTTTGCCTCCATTTCAGTTTTTAAGTCTTGAACTGTTTCCATTATCTGTTTGATTGTTTTTCCTTGGTTTCCTAGGGTATCATTCACTGATTTACTCAATTCTTCAAACTTTCTGTTATACTTCTCATCCATTTCTATGAGGGCATTTTTTACATGCTGTTTAAGGGCATCAATCACTTTCATAAAGTCAATTTTATCTACTTCTTCATGATTAAGGTGTTCATGTCCTCCTGTTGTGAGGTCGCTGGGTTCTGGTGGTTTCATATAGTTTTTCAGATTGTTGGGTGAATTCTTGCATTGGCGCCTGCCCATCTCTTTCTCCGAATGCTCCCCTATGGATCTTCTTTTACCGGATCAGGTCTCCTTGCCTACTGATGTACTTTCCCAGTGACGGCACCCTGCAGTGATAGCTCTCCTGGTGCTCCAGTGATGTCTCTCCTGGTACCAATATCAGATCTCCGTGCCCAAAGACGGCTCTCCTGGTACCCAGATTAGCTCTCCCACTGATGGCTCTCCTGGTGCCAAGATCAGATCTCTGTGCAGGTTGGGTAGTTCGTAAACAAAGGCCTTACCTTGCTTGGTGCAGGCAGGCCAGTGAACCAAAGGAAGTCTCGCCTGCCTACTTGCCCTGAGGATTTGCCCCCAGCGCCAGACAGACTGAGCTGGATGGTGTTATGTGCCCAAAGAGGTAAGGGGGCAGAAGGAAGAAGGGTTCTGGATGCAAGCTGGGTGGGACAAGAAGAGAGAGGCAGTATGCAGGGTGTAGAGCCCCTGCAGGGAGCCCAGGGAGTATAGGGTGGGGGATGAGGAACTTCAGAGTTCCCTGTCCAGGGCTGCTTCCTCCGCTGCCAGTCAGGTCACAAAATCACCCCGCTGCTGTCTCTCCTGGTGCCTAGATCAGATCTCCGTGCAGGTTGGGTAGTTTGTAAACAAAGGCCTTACCTTGCTTGATGCAGGCAGGCTGGAGAGACAAAGGAAGTCTTGTCTGCCTACTTGCCCTGAGGATTTGCCCCCAGCGCCAGACAGACTGAGCTGGATGGTGTTATGTGCCCAAAGAGGAAAGGGCTCAAATGTATCATTTAACAACCTGTTACCATAGGGTCTTTTTTTTTTTTGTTTTGTTTTGTTTTTAGAGACAGGGTTTCTCTGTGGTTTTGGAGCCTGTCCTGGAACTAGCTCTTGTAGACCAGGCTGGTCTCGAACTCACAGAGATCCACCTGCCTCTGCCTCCCAAGTGCTGGGATTAAAGGCATGCACCACCACCGCCCTGTCCATAGTGTCATTTTTAACTTAGGTTAGAGTCTCCCAATATTCCTGACTTTGAAAAAGGTTGTCACACAATACTTGTTTTTTTTTAATTTATTTTTTTAGTTGTTGAAAAAAATTTCTGCCTCCTTCCCATTTCCCATTTCCCTCCCACTCCTCCCACACCTCCCCCCCCACTCCCCTCCCCTTTTCCCCACTCCTCTCTCCCTCCCCCCACTCCATTCCCCTTCCCTCTTGAGACTGAAGAGCAGTCCACATTCCTTGTTTTGCGGGAAGTCCAAGGTCCTCCCATTTCTATCCAGGTCCAGGAAGGTGAGCATCCAAACAGGCTAGGCTCCCACAAAGCCAGTTCATACAGTAGGATCGAAACTTAGTGCCATTGTCCTTGGCTTCTCATCAGCCTTCATTGTCCGCCATGTTTAGAGAGTCCAGTTTCATTCCATGCTTATTCAGTCCCAGTCCAGCTGGCCTTGGTGAGCTCCCAATAGATCAGTTCCACTGTCACAGTGGATGGGTGCACCCCTCTGGTCCTGACTTTCTTGCTCATGTTCTCCCTCCTTCTGCTCCTCATTTGGACCTTAGGAGCTCAGTTCGGTGCTCCATGTGGGTCTCTGTCATTATCTCTATCCATCGCCAGATGAAGGTTCTAAGGTGATATGCAAGATATTCATCAGTGTAGGATAGGGTCATTTCAGGTTCCCTCTCCTCAGTTGCCCAAGGTACTAGCTGGGGACATCTCCCTGGACACCTGTGAGCCCCTCTAGAGTCAAGTCTCTTGCCAACCCTAAGATGGCTCCCTTAATTAGGATATATATTTCTCTGCTCCCATATCCACCCTTCCTTTATCCCAACCATCCCATTCCCCCAAGTTCCCCCCATCCTCCCCTTGTCACTTTTCTCACCCCATTTCCCCTTACCCCCATCATACCTCACTCCCAAGTCCCAGTTTTTGCCTGGCAATCTTGTCTACTTCCCATATCCAGGCAGATGAGTTTATGTTTTTCTTTGGGACACCATATTTAGCTCCTCTAGGATCACAAATTATAGGCTCAATGTCCTTTATTTATGGCTAGAGACCAATTATGAGTGAGTACATCCATGTTCATCTTTTTGGGTCTGGGATACCTCACTCAAGATAGTGTTTCTATTTCCATCCATTTGCATGCAAAATTCACGATGTCATTGTTTTTTCACCACTGAGTAGTACTCTAATACGTATATATTCCACACTTTATTCATCCATTCTTCCATTGAAGGGCATCTAGGTTGTTTCTAGGTTCTGGCTATAGAAGAAATACTTTTGTCATATGATAGGGCATCTCTTGGGTATATTCCCAAGAGTGGTATTACTGGATCTTGGGGTAGGTTGATCCCGAATTTCCTGAGAAATCACCACACTGATTTCCAAAGTGGTTGCACAAGTTTGCATTCCCACCAGCAATGGATTAGTGTACCCCTTACTCCACAACCTTTCCAGCAAAGGCTATCATTGGTGTTTTTTATTTTAGCCATTCTGACAGGTGTAAGATGGTATCTCAAAGTTGTTTTAATTTGCATTTCCCTGATTGCTAAGGAGGTTGAGCATGGCCTTAAGTGTCTTTTGGTTGAATTTCTTCTGTTGAGAATTCTTTGTTCAGTTCAGTGCCCCATTTTTTAATTGGGTTAATTAGCATTGTAAAGTCTAGTTTCTTGAGTTCTTTATATATTTTGGAGACCAGACTTTTGTCTGTTGCAGGGTTGATGAAGATCTTCTCCCAGTCAGTGGGTTGCCTTTTTGTCTTAGTGACAGTGTCCTTTGCTTTACAGAAGCTTCTCAGTTTCAGGAGGTCCCATTTATTCAATGTTGTCCTTAATGTCTGTGCTGGTGGGGACATACATAGGAAGCGATCTCCTGTGCTCATATGTTGTAGAGTACTTCCCACTTTCTCTTCTATCAGGTTCAGTGTGTTCAGACTGATATTGAGGTCTTTAATCCATTTGGACTTGAGTTTTGTGCATGGCGATAGATATGGATCTATTTTCATTCTTCTACAGGTTGACAACCAGTTCTGCCAGCACCATTTGTTGAAGATGCTCTCTTTCTTCCATTGAATACTTTTAGCTCCTTTATCCAAAATCAGGTGTTCATAGGTTTGTAGTTAAAATCCGGGTCTTCTACTCGATTCCATTGATCGACTTCTCTATTTTTATGCCAATACCAAGCTGTTTTCAATACTGAAGCTCTGTAATAGAGTTTCAAGTTAGGGATGGTAGTGCCTCCAGAAGTTCCTTTATTTGTATAAGATTGTTTTGGATATCCTGGGCTTTTTGTTTTTCCATATAAAGTTGATTATTGTCCTCTCAAGGTCTGTGAAGAATTTTGATGGGATTTTGATGGGGATTGCATTGAATCTATAGATTGCTTTTGGGAGAATTGCCATTTTTACTATGTTGATCCTCCCAATCTAAGAGCAAGGGAGATCCTTCCATTTTCTGGTATCTTCCTCAATTTCTTTCTTCAAAGACTTAATGTTCTTGTCAAATAGATCCTTCACTTCCTTGGTTAGAGTTACCCGAAGATATTTTATGCTATTTGTGGCTATCGTGAAAGGTGAAGCTTCTCTGATTTCCCTCTCTGCTTCCTTATCCTTTGTGTATAGGAGGGCAACTGATTTTTTGGAATTAATCTTGTATTCTGCCATAAAGGTGTTTATCAGCTGTAGGAATTCTTTGGTAGAGTTTTTGGGGTCGCTTATGTACACTATCATATCATCTGCAAATAATGAAAGTTTAACTTCTTCCTTTCCAATTCGAATCCCTTTGATCCCCTTATATTGTCTTATTGCTATTGCTAGAACTTCAAGCACTATATTGAAGAGGTATGGAGAGAGTGGACATCCTTGTCGTGTTCCTGATTTTAGTGAGATGGCTTTGAGTTTCTCTCCATTTAATTTGATGTTAGTTGTCAGCTTGCTGTAAATAGCTTTTATTATAGTTAGATATGACCCTTGTATCCCTAATCTCTCCAAGACCTTTATCATAAAGGAATGTTGAATTTTGTCAAATGCTTTTTCAGCATCTAATGAAATGATCATATGTTTTTTTTCTTTCAGTTTATTTATATGATGGATTACATTGATAGATTTGTGTATGTTGAACCAGCCCTGCATCCCTGGGATGAAGCCTACTTGATCATAATGGATAATTTTTCTAATGTGTTCTTGGATTCTGTTTGCTAGTATTTTATTGAGAATTTTTGAGTCGATGTTCATGAGTGAGATTGGCTTGTAATTCTCTTTCTTGGTTGAGTCTTTGTGTGGTTTTGGTATCATGGTAACTGTAGCTTCATAAAAGGAATTTGGCAATGACTCTTCTGTTTCTATATTGTGAAATACATTAAGGAGTATAGGTATTAGGTCTTCTTGGAAGTTCTGGTAGAATTCTGCATTGAAACCATCTGGACCTGGGCTTTTTTTGGTAGGGAGGTTTTTTTTATAACAACTTCTAATTCTTCGCGACTAACAGGTCTATTTAGATTATTCACCTGGTCCTGGTTTAACTTTGGTGTATGGGACTTATCTAAAAAAAGTGTCCATTTCTTTTATATTTTCCAATTTTGTGGCATAGAGGCTTTTGTAGTAAGATGAAGGCAAGCGTCTTTCTTCTCACCTTTCCTTGATCATGCATCTTCCAGGTGAGGTAGCCTTTATACTGCAGTCTGTGAGCAAGATGTTCATGCCACTTGCTCCATCATATTCTTCCTGGTCTAGCCCAAGTCTTCTCTCAGAGCGAGCCCTCAGCCAGAGTTATCTGGCTATTGATACAGAATATATACAAACACACAGAATCTCCTTTTATCTTTCTAGAGTTGGGGATACTAGTCAGGAAAACTCACTGGATGCTTCCCAGGTATTGCTAACATTGATAAAATCTAGATTCTCTAATGTGGCTTCTTAGGTTACAGATATTCAGGCTAAGACATTGCAACAAGACACAGTCTGTTTGGTCCCTTTCTACCCACTTGTCTGGAGACAGTCACAATCCTAACATAATTATAAACTTGCCACTGCAGTATCACTTTCTATAACTTTACAGCCCCCAATTTTTCATGTGTTAAAATTGTCTCTTTCTCATTTTTTTGCCATTGTTCTTGTGTTTTCTGCCCTGCCCCTTTATTATACACAATACAATTAAGCTATTTCTACCTGATAGTCTTCCATACCAACCAAGAAAATAGATTTTTCATCTAAAAATGATTGACTGAATATATTGCTTATATTTTAAAAGTAAAGCATGTACCCAAAGTGATGTTTTTCCAAGAGATAAAAGTTGTGCTAGTTTTGTTCATGCTTGGGCTCTTAACACAGCCTGGCAAGAACTGAGTACACGGTGTTTAGCAGCTGACTGGGAGACCAGAGTGGAGCTCCCAGGAAGGGGTTCATCTTGGTGTCTAGGTTTTTCTTCCACTGCCTGGAGTCTTATCTTTGGTAGCTGAAGACTAAGATGAGAAGTCTTTTCTACTTTTGTTTGCTGTTCCCAATGCATAGCTAAAGATTTGCCTTATCTATGTTTGTTGTAATAAGAGCGGCAGGGCTGCGTCCCCGGCACCCAGCCGCCCACATGGCTAGCTTATGCCCCGAAATAATTATATGGAAACTTTATTATTTTAATCACTGCCTGGCCCATTAGTTCTGGCCTCTTATTGGCTAGCTCTTACATATTGATCTAACCCATTTTTAATATTTTGTGTAGCACCACGAGCTGGCTTACCAGGAAAGATCTTAACCTGCGTCTGTCTGGAGTGGGAGAATCATGGAGACTCCCTGACTCGGCTTCTTTCTCCCAGCCTTCTCTTCTGTTTACTCCACCCACCTAAGGGTTGGCCTAACAAATGGGCCTAGGCAGTTTCTTTATTAATTAACCAATGAAAGCAACAGATTAATACAAGACCCACCTCCATCATATGTTGTTATGTACTAACAAATCTAAATAAATGTCATGGGTTTCTGGAAATTTCTTGCTTGGGAAATGGCTCTTCTTCCAATAGCTGTGGTGGAGAGGATGGACCTTGATTTTAAAAAAGCCATCTCTGAATAGGAAAGTGCAGTTCTCCACAAAACATGCCAGATGATCAGGAGTGCTGACTGAACTGAGTTTGAGCCACATGAGTAGGGTACAGAGCCTGAGTTCATGTTTCTGATCCAGACCCACCAGCGGTTCACTGTCAAAAATATCACCCAAGGCTTTGCTGGACTGGTTGCTTTCTACTGCTTCCATATCATGTCTCAAACCGAGTCACCTGTGAAGCTTACATCTTCAATTAAAGTTGCCCTAATTTATTTTTCTTAACTATTTTCCAAGAAAAATCAGGATGTCAGCAGCTACTGTACAATTTTATACAGGCTGGGACTACGTTAACCACCTCCAGAAGGATTTTTCTAATTAAACACACAAAATGTCAGGTGTGTGGTAGCAATCAACAACGCTAGAATTCAGTGCTATATTTTTCAGTGAGTTCAGCTGTGTACCAGGTAAACACAGAAAATAACGGGGCCTCTGCTTCAAAGGAAACACATGATAATGCTGATGAGGGAGATGAAACAATTGGGACCTGGCTGTGTAGGGCCCATGCCTCCTGGACCTTCCTGCCCACTTACCCCTTCCTTTTGCCACTCTGTCATTCTGGGGATAGACATGCACTGGAAAGGAGCAAGAAATGATGACAGAAGAAACAGGTAAAAAGATAAAGAACTGGCCCAGTGGGCAAGGAAATGAATTATATAGCTATAAAACCAAATGCGGAGAGGTTTGTTCAGAAGGAAGACGAGTAGAAAGAGGTGCTGTGCCTGTGGCTAACTTGGACAGGAATGAGAAAAGCATCTTATCATCTCACTTTTCTCTGGTTTATTTTGCTGGATCGATTTGACAGCTTCGAATTCCTCAGTAACTCCTCTTTCATGTTTCACTTTTTTTGGTTCATTTTTTTTCTCTTCTTTACACAATTTTCAAGTCCATATTTGAAACTTAAAAAGAGATTATTTGCACAGAGCTTGCACATGTGTGCAACTCAGAGTAGTCTCAGTGTCTGCACTAATTCTCTTCACCTATAAAGCACTCAGAACAACACATGTCCAAACGGTGAAACAGGGCTGGGTGAGCCAGATAGGAGGACGTGTGTGAACATTAGCTCCTTGGCATCCGAGTCACTATCCTTCTTCCCAGATCACTACATGCTCCACACAACCATATGGCTCTAGTGCTCTATGCCTAGTTATCTGTTTGAATATCCACACCTTTACCTGCTTGCCAGTTCAAATGCTATTGTGTTTGTGTAAGTTGCTGTCTTAGTTACCGTCTCTATTGCTATATCCGTAAACAACCTGGGGAGGAAAGTGTTTATTTGGTTTATACAGTCTTACGATAGCATTGAAGGAAGTCAGAGCAGGTACTCAAGATAGTGGCATCAGGGAGTGAAGCAGTAGTTGGGGAGAAATGTGCTTGCTGGCTTGTGCCTGAGGCTTGTTCAGCCTTTTTCTTTACCTTCTCAAGACCACCTTGTCCAGGGATGGACTACCCACAGTGATCTGATCTCTCCCACATCAGTCATTAATCTAAAAAATTCTCCAGAAGCTTTCCTAGAGGCCAATCAACTGAAGTTGTCACTACCCAAATGACTCTAACTTGTGTCAAATTGACATAAAAATTAGCAAGGACAGCCATAATCCTATTTTCTTCTTTCTGGGTCTCTACTACTTCTTCATCAAATAAATGTACACCTCATAAATCCTACAGATTATTTTTATATTATTTAAAAACCCACAATTACGTTTTGAATATGAAATATATCCCTCTCCCTGGCAAATGCTCAATGTAAATGGTGTTCAGTCGGGCTATGGAGAAGGAGGGGAAGGGTCTGATTTTATGAATGAATTAATCCACCAATGATTTTAGCACATTATTAGGAGGTGGTGGAAACATTTGGACATGGACTGTGATCAATGAATGTATGTCTTTGGCATATGAATCTTGTCCCCTGCTTTTTCTTTTCTGTGACTCTTTGCTTCCTTGCCATTGCAAGGTAACTCTCTACTACAGGCTTGGACTGCAGCATTTACAGACTCAGTTATCTCCCCAGCACCTATTTATACAATTTTTAAAGCAATATCTACAGTACTGATAGTAACATAAAACAAAATATATATTAGAGTACCACACTTCATAATTATCATGATCAAAAAAGCAAAAGATAGGGTATGGAGAAAAGTGAACTCTTTTTTTTTTTTTTTTTTTTTTTTTTTTTTTATTTTTTATTCTTTTTTAATTAAAATTTCCACCTGCTCCCCGTTTCCCATTTCCCTCCCCTCCTCCCAAATATTGCCCCCTCCCCCCACTCCCCTCCCCCTATCCCCACTCCTCTTCTCCTCCCCCCACACCATTCCCCCTCCCTCTCGATACTGAAGAGCAGTCCAAATTCTCTGCCCTGCGGGAAGACGAAGGTCTTCTATCTACGTCCAGGAAGGTGAGCTTCTAAACAGGCTAAGCTCCCAATATATACATATTAGAGTACTACTCAGCAGTAAAAAACAATGACTTCTCGAATTTTGCGTGCAAATGGATGGAAATAGAAAACACTATCCTGAGTGAGGTATCCCAGACCCAAAAAGAGGAACATGGGATGTACTCACTCATAATCGGTTTCTAGCCATAAGTAAAAGACATTAAGCATATAATGTGCGATCCTATAGAAGTTAAATAAGAAAGTGAACCCAAAGAAAATCATATAGTCATCCGCATGGAGAGGGGGAAGTAGACAAGATTGCAGGGCAAAAAATGGGAACTTGCGGGTGAGGTGGCATGGGGCAAAGGGGAAATGGGATGAGAAAAGTGAACTCTTGAATGGTTTGCAGGAAATTACATTAGCACAAATAATATGGAAAACACTTTATAGAGCTTAAAAAGTTAAAAAGAAAACTGCTGTGTTCTTTAGCAACCCCACTACTATGTACACAGGAAAACAAAAATTGAAGGTGTTGGTGAAGCATACGAATTCCCACATTGATTATACCATTATTCACAATAATCACAAGATAGAAACAAACGAACAAAAATCCTGTATGTCTGTAGCATGGTGGATAAAGAAAATGTGGTACATCACAGTGAAGTACGATGGAACCATAGAAAGAAAAGAATACCAAGACATACAGTGACATGGATTAAAATGGAGGTCAATATGTCAAATGAAATAAGTCAAGCATAAAAGGCAAGTCCTATATGATCTCATTCGTGTGTGGAATGTGCAAAGAAGAACATAATCTCCTAGAAATAGAGAATGAAATGGTTGTCACCAGATGCTAGTGAAATGAGAGGAGGCAGAGTGGGGGAAAGATTGTTTGCTGGGTGCTAAGTTTTAGTGAGATGGAAGAAAGAAGCCTTGCTGCTCATTGCTCAGTGGGATGCGAAACAACAAAACCATGTGCAGACACGTGTGTAGACGTGTGTGCAGGGAGGTATATCCTGATGCTTTCACCTTGAAGAAGGTTAACTGTTTGTGAAGATGTATGTTTGCCTTTTTTGGAATAGTGTACATTATATTCATGTATTGAAATATTATTACAGCAACATAACAGCACATTTTTAAGTATCAGTTAATTATTCATATTTGCAAATAATAGAACTTGGCTTTAGTAGTTATTTTCACTGTAGTTAGTTGTTGCTTTTTTGGTCTGTTTAATCACCCTCTTTTGAAAACATCTTTAAAACTTTTTTTGATGATTATAGGATATTAAGAGAAGATGAGAAAAGCTTGACATCTCTAACATATCCATAGCAAATATATTTTTTGGACACTTCCCATACCATTTTTATGAAGAATGCTTTGTCACTAAGTTGGGATTTAAAAATTTCTAAACATTATAGAAAAATAAAAACATTTGAGCTACAAGTTACTTCACAAAAATATATGATTCCATACTTAATGTTGTTTAGTTGTTTTAAAATTATATTTTAAATTTTGTGTGTATGTATGTATTATATTTACAGTATTTCTCTCCCTCCCTTTGAATTGTCCTCATCTCATCCCTTTCAAATCCATGGCCTCTTTTTTCTTAATTATTATTGCTACATACACACACACACACAACTAAATACATAATTATAAGTTGAGTCCACTTAGTGATGCAAGTTACTGTGTGTTTTTTGTACTGACCCCTCAGGATTAGATAACCAATTAAAGATTTCATCCCTGTGGATGGCAGATCGTTCCCTTCTCAGCAGTCATTAATTGCTCAGAGTTCTTCATGGGGCTCCATGAAACTCCCCCCATCCACACTGTCATATCTATTGATTTTGTCCTTGTGCGGTCTTGTTTACGTGACCATATTGTTGAGAAACCATGGCTGTAGCTACAGTTTCACAATAGACTTCCAGTTCCTTTGGTTCTGTCCTTCTTGTCTCGTCTTCTGAGATGTCCCCTGAACCGTGTCGATATTTTAATTGTGGCTGAACATTATTTCCTGCATTTTGACCACCTGTAGATCTCTGTGATGGGTGTCTGTTGCAAAAGGGAGCTTTTTTTGGTAGGGGTGGGGTGTGATAGCCTTATCTGACTGGAACCAGGGAAAGAGTAAGAACCCTGGGTAAGACCTCCGGGTTGGATATCATGATGCCAGGAAAAAGTCCACTAAGCTTGTGAAGACATACAACCGAGAATACAACTGAGGATTGGGAAATGCCCTTGATTAACTATTTAGAATTACCATATTGTATATATGAGGGCTGGGAATGTAGCTCAGGATCTGAATTTCACCTCAGTAGCTCATAAACCATGCATGGTCGTCCATGCCTATAGTCCCAGCATTTCAAAAGTGGAGAGATGGCGATCAGAAGTCTAAGGTCATCTAGACAGTGAATTCAAGACTAACCTGGGCTACATGAAATCTTGGCCAAAATAAAAATAAAGCAGTGTAACTGAATGAAGCAAATAGAGACATTGGACTGGAGTTCTAGCCTGCAGAATTATACGGCACAGATATCCTTTTAAATATACCTTACTTGGTTGCTATTTATCATCAAACAAACCCTAATGTTTGTAATGTATGAATACTTTAAAATAAACTAGTGTCTGAAACAGAGTTCAGTCAATAGTTTGCAAACGTCTCAGTGTTTCTCTGCACTTAGCTACTGATACATTTTTTTTTTCAACGAATGAGGCAGATCTGAGCACATTCAATAAAGGAAAGCAAAAATTACCAGGTTTGGACTTCCCTTCACAGCCAGAAAGATTCTGTTGAATCTGCCAGCAGGAGATTTTGCGTATTAATACCCCACCTGGAAGAGCTGACATGTTGAAACGGAGATTAACACTTCCCCGTTTTACATTAACTAAGGCTAAAGTGTCATTTGCCTTATCAGGAGAAAATATTCAATGCTGAAGTGATAGGGTTGAGAACAAGGTATGGTTTTAAGAAACATGTTAAAATATGAAGTAGGATGTTTGCTGTGGTGTCATGCTTCTTTGAACATAAATATCCTGCAAGGATAAGAGTCAAAATAATGATGACTCAAAGACTAAATAAACACATGTAGCATCCCAACTCATTTCCAAGCCAATGCCAACTGACACAGTAAACAAGTTTTTAGTGCTTTAAGTATTTTTAGAAGTAGCACATGAGTCCACTGTGTCTAAGGCACTGATTCCAGGGTATTTGTTTCCAATTCCAGAAACAGAAGAGTGAAGGAAATGATTTAGTCATTCCAATATAGGTAAAACTTCTTAATTCCCTAACTTCACAATCCACCTTGTTATGATTTTATTGAATTATGATATGTATGATATATATATAGATCAATATATCAAAAATTTCTAATAGAAGGAAGCCTTCAAATCACTATCTGATCTAAATGAAAAGAGGGTGGCACACAAGGGTCAAGAGTGGCCTTCTCAGGCTCAGGAGGTTGGGACATCGACTTCACTCAATAGCCTCTCTGGGTGAGACTAGGTACTGATAGAGAAGCTGCAATAGAGGAGGTAAGTTCTTTGTGTTCCGTGACTCAGCGTGGAGTTGTGCAGGAAGACAACAGCCGTATACAGAGTAGAAACCCAACTCCAATAGGGGACTGAAGAGAGGCGTACAGAGGAAAGAGAACTGCTCTATGAGAATCTGTCTATATTCCCAGAGGTACAGAGTAAGGTGTTAACAGGCGAGAGGGGAAATGATGGGCGTCACGGGAAAGTGGGACTTCGTGGTTAAACAGGCAGGTGACATGTATCAATAGCCGTGGTGTTGTTACAGAAATGACTGTAGCATATCCACTTTTTACCGAAAACAGTGTGTAAACTGAAATCATAGATGGTGAACTAGCCAGCTTTCCTTTTTCATTGTAACAAAAAGGTAAGTAAACATGAAAAGAGGAGCTTGTTTTGACTCAGATGTCAAAGGCCTTGATCCATGATCTATGTTCTCTCCTACTTTGGGCCTGGTAGAAGGGTGTGGTGCAAAGAAAGAGGTCTCTCCTGGCCAGGTTGGGGAAAGGAAAAAAAAGAGGAGGAAGCTGTGATTCTTACAATCCCCTCTGAAGACTTAAAACCTCCCTACAGGGCTCACTTTGAAAGGTTCTATCACTTCTAGTAGTGGCCACACTGGGGGACATTCAAGATTCCATATGATAGCAAATGAGAAGAAAGAGAAAAGGAACTGAACTTTATTCTGATTGTTAATAATCTACTATACAAATATTAAAAATATGACACACTGGTGGTTGTTGTTTCTGTTTATATCAGACTGTCCAATTGGTACTATCTTTTGGAGTCTCAATGAAAATAAAGAAAGGTGGGAAGGGATAAAAACACATCTGATTTTTTTTTTTTTTGAGGAATGCCAGCCATATGAAGTTGAAGTCTGTTCTAACTATTTTGATTTATTGTCCCAAGGTGACACTGGTTTGTACTATTCAAAAGGAACTGGGAGGGCAGACAGCTAACATAACACAAAGTAAGGCAACTTGATGCCTCCCCAAGAGAGGCTGAGGAGGTCTTGCTTGTGGATAAGATGATACTAGTAATGACAGCAAAAACAAAACAGTACAGGGGTGGGGTGAGAAACGAGTTCCCATGACTGGGGTGAGATAGGAAGAAATGCAGAGATAACCTTTATAGGTGTTCCAGGAGGATTTGGGAGTGATACAAAGTAAGGACCACTGGGCTGCAAGGTGGGATGTGCAAAGACATCCTGGCAGTTCCCAAAGATGAAGGCGCATGTACATTGCATCATAAGGACCACGGAGAACAAATCCTCTCAGGAAGTCATGTCTTTTTGTATTAGATGTTTTGCAGCTGAGTTGGGGTGGGATTTGTTGGGGGGGGCAGTGAAAGAGGAGGGGAAAATCACTGAGAAGAATTAAACAGTCTGAAAGGAGGGGAAGACTATGAAGGTAAATGTTTGCCTCTCTGCTACTTTGTGTCTCTTGAAATGAAGCTGGATTTGAATAGTGCTGCCTGTGCACTGTGGAACATGGGCATTGTGAGCAAATTGACTGTCTCAGATGATTTGACACATTTTGATTTCTACTTAGGAAAATATCTGTTAATCCTATTAGAAAGAGAAGGAGAAGGGTCCTGACTAGAAAGGCAAAAGATCAAACTCCTTCCCTTCTTGCACAGGCTCTCCCCATCCCAGCTATTAAAATCTCTGCTATTTCCAGAAGACCTCATGCCTCATCACTGACCTGCTTGGCATGACATCAAAATCCCTTCTCCACCCCTTCATCTCTTGCCTGGCACTGCCAGGAAGCAAGACAGGAGTGCATGGCTGCTGTCTCCGTGGCAAATGACAGGAGAAAATAAATCTTATTTTATGCTTTTCTCTTAATGTAATTTTCCTTCTTCCTCCCCTCCTTCCCTTTCTTGTTTCTATGGTTCACTATTTGCTAATATCCAACCACAGACCATTCTTTGTGTTTGGCAGAGGAAGCAGTTTTATTGTTTGGTAACTCCAGGGGGGATATGGTGTCTATGATGTTGTCTAGGCCCAGCTTTCCCCAGGAAGGTTAACTACCTCCATCCTTCCCTCAAAGGGGAAAAATGCCAACCACCATACAAGCCACCCTCTCTATAGAGAGAAAGCAGATCCGTTGTTGCCTCGAAGAACTTTTTATCCTCACAATGATGTTATCTCCATGTTGCAGTTCAATGTTGGGTACCAGGAGAAGTTATCTAGAATCTGAATCTACAGTGTGTAAATTATAGATGAGGAAAAAGGGAAGCCTTTTCCCCTCTCTGACTCCTTTCTGGGTACTGGAGCAGGATGTACGCCTGATCAAAGGCCTGCTCATCTGTCTCAAGAACCAGTGCAGGAGCCCAGCATGCACCTAGAAATACGCACTCACAATCCTAGAAAACGGTGTTCATTAAACTCCACGGGCAGGTCCTCATCCAGAATCTGCTCCATGCCAAAACAGCGTGCTGCTGTTAATCCCCTTTATAGATCAGGCAGTAAAATAAAGAGGGTGGGGCTGAAGGGCAGGGAAGTCTGCACACTTGTTTGGAGAAGAAGAAAGGGAAAACACAGGGATTTCGTGTTCTCTCCTTTATGCTGAGAGTTGCCAGGACTGGCCAAACCACGGAGAGACACAGGGCCTTTTAGCGTTCACAGCATTTGCTCTTCCACAGGGTACAGGCAACACCGGAGTTTTGAACAAGATCACATAAATGTCTTTCAAATAGTGGCACATGGCCATTTCTGTATTGCTCCTCTCTTTGTGTGCTAAGGAGGGAAAATAACAATCACAACTGACATTACTGAGCACATGCTAGGTGCCAGGCAGGTGGTGTGCTATGTGTGCAATGCCATTTCCTTCTCTAAGATCTCTGGGCAGTAGCTACGAAGGCTGGCGATGTCGCAGTTTAGAAAGGCAGAGAAACTTGGAGTAAGTAGCAAGACTGGGATTTGAACCCGAAGCTTCCAAAACCTCACTCTTAACTTCTCTGTCATAATTCTCTCTACAAATAGTTTCCTTGAAAGTATGGTTTTTGGTTTTCATTTAAGATTTTAGTGACTGCTCCTTAATAATAGTTCTGCTATTATCTGAATCATTACAATTTTCTGCAATCAAACCATAGGGTTTATTAGAGAGAGAGGGCCTGTGTCTCTCTTACCTCTGGATACCCCTGCAGCTCTGAAAACAAAGCCCGCCCAGAAGGGGAGCTAAACAATTATTTGTTGAAACGCACTTTACATTCTATCTGTATCTAAATAAAGCCCTCTAAACAAGTTCACTTCCCCAGCACTGGGGTTTTCCTCCTCCTTGCAGCCACCGCCTTCATGTTTTGTTCTCCAAAGGTTGGTTTTGAACTGGAAGGACATGCAGTTGTCTTGTCAGCGTGATTTGAAAGTGAGAGCCGGGTAGTGCTTTCGCCTGCCCTCAGCAATCAGGCCTCACACTCACGAGGCTCTGATTGTAGCACTTGCCTTATTTGCATTGACGAGGATGAACCAGCTGCTGGAGCACACAGAACTGCACCTGACACAATCACTGAGTTCAGGATTAGCGAGAGGAATCAGGAATCCACTGAGCTGCGCGGCAATCTTGGCCCCACATTAGAGTCACTCATGCAAAATGACCCAAATTTGCAATGAGCACAATTAGCAATCCAAAGATGCATGCTAATTTTTGTGGCCTAATATTTTTTGCGTTTCCGTAAATTGAAAATAATAAATATGCCCTTTCCTTGATGAGTTGGGACATAAAAATAATTCAGAGGACTAGGGATCTCTAGGAAATGTGCAAACCCCAGAAAATTTTCGACTTCTTTGGATAACTGGCCACCCTGCCCAAGTTTGCCATTAAATAGCTTTGTAATGTCATCACCCGCTTTTGAACCAGTAGGCAACGGTTATATGTGAGGGTAACATAATAAATACACAATAGTTATAACACATGGGAAAGAAAAAATTAAACTTAAAAGAACGATTTGCAATTTTATACTAAGAATTAATATTTTTGAACCTATATTTGGGTTGCATATTACCACAGATATAGTTCAGGTATCTCAGAGTCCTGAAAGTATGAGCAATTGTGCAGGGCTTTTATTTAAAAGATTTTGTAAATCAAATCAAATCAAATGTTATCAAACCTTGGGCTGTGTTTCTGCATGTTGACAGTCTATAGGTATTGAAATGCTCACCTATACTTTGGGGTGAGGGGGGGCACATTTTATAAAAATTGAATAAATGATCATTCGAAGCAAAAGCATGCAGTTCAAAAGCTAAACCTCCCATTGGAGAACAGAAAATTTAATGAGCTTTTAATGGAATGCAATGCTCAGAGTAGTAAATTATTTGTTAGTTGACGATGCAATCAGCATGCTGATTAAGGTTGCTTGGTTTTTTACTAAACATTAACTGAATGAAAACGGGTAGTCCTTGTTCTGCTTGGGGGGCTTTGAGGGAGCAAATGGACTTTCAGAGCAGAGATTGTCAATAAAGGTGAGTGCACTCCAGGTGTCATTTGAATATGATGATAAAATACTAGTGATAAATATTTAAAAGCATTTTAAATCCACAATGTTCGTCTAGAGTATTGTGGACTCTGTTTAAAGAGACAGTGGGCCTTAGCGGGCCTAACAACGGTCCTTCTATCTCTCTAGGAAGGGATAACTAGATCTGTTATTTTCTATTGCAAAAGGAAAAAGAGGGTGTGCTTTGAAAATATAAAGGAGCGTAGATTCAGGGACTGGGAACTGCTTGGGAGTTTGGAATGTAAACCTAAAGGGGGGGGGGGCAGAGAGAGAGGAGAGAGAGAGAAAGAGAGAGAGAGCACAAAACAAAGAAAAATATTCCTGCAGGAAATAAAAGAAAACATGTGCTTGTCTGGATAGATTGAGATAAAAATTTAATTAAGGAGTTTCAATTTTCTGATGTTTTAAAATTATTGCTATTAGAATATTTATAATTTTAAATTTTTGAATGATGGCATTCTGGGGGACATGAGCATTGTTAGTCTGGCATTATATGTACTCCGATTTATTGGGTCTGAAGGTTTACAAAAGAACAAGAACAAAAACAGGAAAGAAATTGTGCAATTTTTGACTATTAAGGATATTAATACGGAGTTTGCTAAAATGAATCTTTTGCTATATGTTAGTCAGTTTTTATATCAGTTTAATTTGTTTATAGTAGAGGTTTTTTGTTATTAATTCTGTTTAAATCAGTGGGTTGATTTTTTTTCCTCTGAAACAAGGGTTTTTTGCTTGTTTTTCTTCCGGCCAATTGAAGAATTGTGGGTTTGTAAGTTAATTTTCTTCAAATAGCTACAAAGTTCTTTTTCTATAAATCCCAATTAGTTTCATCATTGGTGATTCTCTGGCAATGATCAGGTACCCTTAAAATCCGATAAATAAGTACCTCTCACTTTTAACCATTCCTGTTTATGACCCAAGAGGTTAAAAGCCTTTGACTGGTATTTGACTTCTGACCTCATATAAATGTTATCTTATCAGTCTCCGCTTGTTAACTTGTATTGAGTGCTTGTCCCTGATGGCTTTAGATAAAGGGTTGTGATTTTTTTTTTTAAGTATATTTCCTATAGGAACTAAACCATTCACATTGTTCTGTGCCTAGTGAATTCTAGTCTACACAGCTGTGAGGGAAATACTAGCAAACACCAATTATAGTTTTATTTATTCCTTGCCTTATTTTAAATTTGGTTTTATGGATGGGATTTTGTTATTAAAATACATATTTACTATAATTAATGGTAGTAATTCCTAATGATCATAATCCTTCAGTTTGTTTGTTAAGAAGCTGCACAGCTTCATATTTTCTCTTAAAAATCAAAAGAAAAAAGAAAAACAAAAAAAAAATCTTTGCATTTTGTACTGGCGTGAGATGAGCAGAAAGATAATTTATGGAAATCTTGCTTCCCCAGACTTCAGAAGTCTGCTTAATGAGAGAGTCATCAGTAAGCTATATCTTTTTTTTGAAAACCAACCAGGCCGTGAATAGTGCCTTTGTTAACCTTTGGTGAAAGGTATTCAGGTCCTCCTTTACCTTCCATCCTGAAAATTAAGAAAACATTGAGCCTTTGATTTTATTTGCAACTGTGTGTGGTGTTCCCAGATTCAAGTGTGCATGTGTGTGAGTCTAGACATTGTGTATAAACCTAATGCATTTGAATGCTTGCATTTTAATCTCTCCACACCTCCATGGCACCGAGGATACTGCAGGCAGACCTTGGTGCCTCGGAGAGGCTGCTTCATTTGCTAAAGAGCTGCAGTTTGGTTCCCAAACAAATTATTACATTAATTTCTATGTGGAAAATAGACTGTTGGGAGGGGGAAGAAAGGAGAGGCAGCCATCTTGGAGTCATTCTGCTTTGTAGACTGATTCTTTCTTCTGCTAAGGCTCAATAGTTGGAATATTATCTTTATTTTTAATTGGCCCTCAACATAAAGCAAGAGGCATATTCAAAAGACTTTTGTATTTGTGTTTGGGGTAGAAAGAAAGTTGTAACCTCTTTGTACTTTAAATAATAACTACGACTATAGACAAACTATGCCTATTATTCTGTACCGTTGTAAATAAATAGACATAAATGAAGCATATGCCACAGCTTGTAAGAGACCTGCACAGAATCTACTCAGGGAAACAAATGTCTATTTGGACCATTCATTTGCTGCTATCTAAAGGATTAGTATGTCAGCAAAGTTATCTGCCCTGCCTCCTCCCTCGTCTGTCCTTTTTCCTCCCCAGGCATTCTCTCACATGCGTGCACACAGACACACACGTTCAGATGCCCTAACACAGTGACATGGCAACTTTGAAACTTTTCTAAAAACAGGGATTCTCTTTTTCTTAGATCATGTGAGTGTAAGCAAAAAGACCAGCTTTGTAAATTTCCCATTTATTTTCGTGTGCATGGAGAGAGACTGGTGCTCTGTGATGTCCCCACACTGTGTTCATCCTGCTCATTTTCCAGCAAAATACAGGTTTGATGCAATTTGTCCCAACTTTTCATTTCAACTGTTTCTTTTCTTCAGTGACTAGAGTTTAAGATCTGCGAAACCAAAGGAAAAAGAAAAACCGCTGCAGGGGGAAAACAAACCAAGCCCCAAAGTGAAGCTGGCTGGCATTCACTGCTCTCCACATTCTCAAATGTTTTCTCTGCAGTTTTAACACAAAAGCGCTTCCTCCCCTATTTTGATGTGTTAAAGAAAGAGGACACGTGGAAGGGGCGAAATAAGAATTTGGAAAGCGCAGGGTGGGTGAGCATTTCTCCTTTGAATGTCCAGCATGATCAACAGCAGGTAGACACTCTTCAGTTTAATATCAATTTAAGGTTTGTTTGTTTTTTGTTAAATGGAAATGGAATATAAGTTGAGTTTAAGCACATTATCAAATCATCTGAACTTTTATTGATCAATATCACCTCTCTTTTATATATTTAGAAGCCCACACCAATCACTTTGCTGTCCCTGAAATCAGGAGAACAAGTTTGCTATGTTACCCTGAGAAGGGCATGAACAGTAACAAAGTATTTTCCAATTCAGATATTTAACTGAAGAAACTGTAAACCTTTACTCCTTTGATGTTACTAACCGGAACCAATTTTCCTAAACAGTGTTACCTCCAAGTTTATAAAATTGAAATAAAGAAGGATTTAAATAGTAAGTAATAATTCAAAACACTTATAGTGTATTAACTAAATTTTCTGAATTAAATTTCAGGGTTCTTTCCAAATGGACATTGTATACTGATTGTCTTTATAAAATAACATTTAAATCTATAACTAGATAATTTTTAAGCTGGTAGAAAGATAAAGAACCTTCCATATTGTTCTGTAATTCATGTTTTTAATATATGATCCTAAGTGTTAGTCCTTGGAAGAAAAAACGTGTTTGCTTACACTAGTTTCTATAGCATTAGTCGTTGGAAACTGTTGTAGTTAGAAGAATTGGAAGATGAACATGCAGGGCCTTCAGTTTTTGCACGGATAGATCTCCTTATAAAACTATCTGAGAATGTGTTCAGTTTATTTCTCACGTGTTCTCATGTTTACCAACTTACTGGGAGATTATATTAGGAGACAATTCATTTGATTTTTTTTTTTTTCTCATTTGTTGCTTTAGAAACCAAGCTTTCCCTGTTTGGAAAATGCAGAGATGTTAAGGACCTTTTAGTGTTTCAAAGAAAGTTGAGAACATGAAGTCAGAAATACTCCCTCAAAATGTTGAGGACCAGGTTGCTGCTGTCACTTCCCTGTGCAGACTGGTGCAGATGAGTGCCCAGCACCGTTTGCTCTGCCCTTTCTTTTGTGTTTTCTTTATTTCTATAAATTGGCTATGCCCTTACTTACTAGCTCTCTTGGTTTGGCCACACTCTCCCTAGACTATTTTCTTCATCAACCTCAGAGCTTGTTTGGGGTTTGCATTGGTGGTGTTTTTCCTTACTTTCAGAACTTTGCGATTCAGACTTGAAGAGCTAAGGCATTTCTCTGGGCATACTCAGATTCCACCCAAGATCATAGCTATGCTTATAACATTATGGAAAAAAATGAAAAAAAAATTGATATCCATGGGCTTCTGATACTAAGGGCGCAGCCTGGACATTCACCTTATCTTCTTCCTCTTGGCATCATCTGCCCTGAAGAATGAATAAATTCATGCCTAAGGTTGCTGCTTCAAAGTGACCAGTCAGATGCTGACAGGTCAGCCGCTGTCCTGTTGGACAGAGGGTCCATAAATCAGAGAAGGGTTGGTCTGGCTGAAAGAGGAAGGTAGTCCAGCCAGGGGGAAGCCCCTGTAAATCTCTCCAGGAGCTTTGTTCTTAGTAGGGGATGGGGTGGGGGCTGGAGTTGGGGTAGCCCTGGCTGGGGTTGTTATTAATGCCGTGGCCCTCCTGCAGTGGGTGCTAACTTCTTGTGCATGAGAACAGCCTCCACCCATCCCAAACATCGGCTGCTTGGAAAAGTCAAGCACGGCTGAGCCCTGATTTTCATTTAATAGTCAAAACCAAGATGCGTTTGCACCACGATGATAGGACAGCTCCCTTGAAAAGATTATTTGAACTACAAAGGCATTCATTTAGGGCTAGCAATGTTGCAAAAGGGCCTGCTAAAAATTAGCAGCCTGTCCTGGTATTTGGAGAGCAAGAATGACAACTTACTGGAAGTTCTCAAGGAATCATTTATATTTCACACTCCACTAGGCAGCTGATTCGAGATTGTCTGTTAGCATAACAAAGGCTCTGAGCCTGTGAACTTCAGAAACCTTTCGACCTCTTAGCTGCTGGCATGAATAGCCCCCAGTCCTGCCTATAGAGATCTCCCAAAGCTCCCCTGTTCGTGGCTAAATTGTTAATCAGGGTAATTTAATATAGTTTTCAATATGCCTCATCTCTTATTGGGAAAGGTATTCACAGCTTCCCTACCCCTGAAAAAAAAAAAGTTCTTTTATTCAAGTGTGAGAGGGGCAGCTGCAGACAGACCCCCGTCTCTTGCTTCTCCCCCCACTCCTTCTTCCCAGCCACAGCGTTCTGAGCAGCAACCACAGGGAAGGGCCAGAAAGAGAAACTGGGATGCCATATTCCCTTTGCAAACGCACCACCCTGAACCTGAAACCTCGGTGCTGAGAAACAACTCAACAAAAAACCCCCAAGCTCAGCTGTAGCTAAGAATTCAGACCCACAGACACACACACAGACACAGACACACACACACAGACACACACGCCACACCCCATTCTCCACCCTCCTTTTGCCACCACCCTTACCCCTCCCCCCACCTCTCAGCTCAGCTGCTCTTATGGCCCTGACAAAATACACTAGACCCCAAGGCCTGCTTATTCTCCTTTCTGTCGTTCGTCAGAAGCGGCCCGCACTGGCCTGCACACTCCTTCACACAGCTACATCCAGTCTGTCCCTGCATCTAGTCTCAGTGTGGCTCCCTTGCATCGTCAATTCACATGCACATTAGTTAGCTGAAGAGCTGGAGCACAAATATATTCATTTTAATCCAGTTAAGACCTAAGAGGTCTCATAGGATATTATTCAAGAGTTTGAAAACCAAGTCTAAAACTCAGACTTTGCTAGTGTTTCATCTCTGAGGGGCCTACAGTACGCCTTTCTTTCGCTTCCCACCAGTGCGTGCTCAAAAAATAAAGTGAATAATAAACCAATTGTAAGCAAAGAGCCAGCTGCAGGTGGATATTCTGCTAAATCATTGTGTTGTCTGCTTGGGTAGTTACCATGCTTCTTGTGGCCATGTGCAGATTGAGAATTTTATACAAAGAAGGGAAAAATCCAGAGTCACTCTTTGTGGGTTCTTAAAACTAAAAAAAAAAAAAGGAAAGATATAGTGTCTTAATCATACATTTATCATTTCTATTTCTCGTAAGAATTTTAGGCAATTTCTAAATCATATTTGGGTATGTCTAGACTGCCGTAGGTATGATTTTCCATGGGGTTTGTACTCAGTATTTGTGTGTGTGTGTTAAGGCCTTGTGTCTTGCATCATTTCTTGCCTGTGTCAGGTTTGGGTAAGGATGTTTGCCTCTCTGCTTCCTGTTACTGGGTAAAGCTAGGGTTTAGATCCTGAAGTATTATCTTGATTTTTCTCCAGGTTGGAGTGGTTCCTCCTGGGGTTGGCACACTTGTTTCATGTACTTGGTATCCTAATCTCTATCTCCAAGCTGCTAGGAAGGTGGGATATGATTCTGTTCATAGCACCAGGAAGGGCTATTCAAACCCCAAATCAGAAAGGCAAAACCAGACCTGTTCCCAGAAACACAGAACCACTCAACAGTCCAGCTTCTTACCAAGTTCATTTTTTTACATAGTGAAAGAAAATGGGTTTCCTAGTCAGTGTAAACATCAGAATAGTGTCTGTAGGTGACACGTTGAAATAGAAAACAAAATAACTGTGCATAGTTAGATTTTGTCACAGTCCTCGAATCTGTGTTTTCCTGGGGGTGGTGGGAAGGGTTCGGACAGTTTCATTTCAGTGTTGTGGAAATTTTCACACTATGAGCATTTTTATCAATAATATATGCATTATTCATTTTAATGACATACATTTTATTTTATTCATTTAGTAAGGATTTTCATTTTTCTTGATGTCTTAAACTAGAATATTTAGAAATATTGATTGGCAGCTATTGCAAACAAGTACATAAGTATTGTTGATTTCTCTTTTAAAAAGCCAAACACATGGGATCATTCATTCAGAAACTAACAGAAATGTAATTTTCATAAAATGTTTAGAGAGAATATACTGTAGCTTTAAACTCAAGAAAGAAAAAAAATACACAATTGACATTTTTCAATGCTTTTGCTTAACATTGTTTTCATTAGCCTTTTCCTCATTAGAATTTATGATCCATGTCCATCTCTATACTTTTACATCTCTGATTTCTGTTAAATTTTATAACAGAGGTTAATGAGTACAAAGGAACAGAGAGGCCTGTTTGCTTTCATCTAGGATGCTCAATTTTAAGGTTGTTTATATTTGCATTTATTTTTCTCCCATGATCTTAAATTATTAAAATTCAGTGAAATTAATTGTGTTGGAGTTAACTAATATGGGTATTGAAAGGAAGAATTAAATTAAACAGCACAATTCTGCTGAATTGCAATGCTTTCTTTGGCTTAGGCCATCTAATGCCCTCTCTAGTTTGGGTTTCATATTTGTGGAAAAAGAAGTATTGGGGGGAGAAGGATGCGTTTTTGGAATGGCGTTTGACAGGGGGAATGAACGCAGACACCAGAACAATTATATTACAATCCCATTGGGAATGCCAGCACCAAATTTAGCCAGACTGATGGGGCACTGTCTAGACGGTCCCTTTGTGTATCAGCTGATTTCTCCCTGCTTTATTGCGTTGCCTGAATGTGTGAGTTGAACATGCATATGGATCCCAAACATAGCCATTCCTGCTATTAAACCTGCTTTTATTCCACTAACGTTCAAGGGCTATGTGTTCCTACTGCATTCCCTTTACAGTGTTTTGTAATTAAAACACAGCTTTCACATTAGTGGCTTAACAAAGGCCATAAGACAAAGTAGACGGTTCCTAGGCTGTTTCTTTACATGAAAAAATTAACTGGGTAAATATTTTTGTCTTCCCCAACATGTCCACCTCCATTCTACTGAAATGAAAGAAAGCCAGAAAGATAAGGCAAAAAACAATGAGAAGAAAGAGGCAGAGTACATATAAATTACCACCTTTCCTTTTGAAAAGGGCAAAGGAAAGAAAGAGTATGTATTAAATGTTTACAGTGTAATTAACAGCAGTGTGTGGGAAGGGGATTACACCCCCACACTTTATTTGGTAAACCAAGTGGAGCCCAGTGATAGGGTTCTTATGGAGTCTCAGAAATAGATTCCCCAAATCTTCTAAATATACAGTCACACATTGCTTTCCTGTTGTTAGGCAGATAGGAAATCCCAGAGATATTTCACATCTGGACAGCTGTCAGGATTCTGTTCCATTTGTCAAGCTGGTGTAGGGAGGGTAAGGCTTCCTTACAAGTGAACCCGGTATCTACACAAAAAAATCACAGGAGTAGGGATAAACCTGAGCAGGGTGCACACTTCATGGGTGATAGTGCTGAGAATTTGAAATGAACACAAATTAATTGCTGCAATCAAAGAGTGAGAAACAATACAACTCATTAATGATGTTGAAAGGAGTTATGAGATCCACCTCTTTTAGGAAAAGATTTATCAGCAAATTTTGCCTACTATCACCAGGAATCGAAAAACCTAAGAAAGGGAAATTCCACAAAATATAAGTCAAACCTTTACCTCATATGAGGAGCCCAATGAACTCACTGTTTCAGCAGAGATGAGAGACAAGACAGCATCTCACAACAGATCACTTTATTAAGTACACATGTATAAATTATATTTGTTAAAATTATTTTTCCCTAACAACAAAAGTGATAAAAGGTTTTATCTCAAGAGGAGAAAAAGAATTAAAGTTAATTATAGAAAAAATCATAGATTTAAGTCCTTACAACTAAGTCATGGAATTTGGATTTAAAAACAGTGATTTTCAATGTTTTGTTGTTAGAAGTTAATAACTGCCAACTACTAAGGGCAGTAAAGACTTTATCCATCTTTTGTGGATTAGATGTGGATGAGGGAGAGATATAGAAAAGCCAATTCTTTTTAATTTTGTTAATAGGATGCATGAAGAGTGATCTGATTTTTTTTTTGTTGGTGCTTTGTTTTTGGTTCAAAATATCATGTCACAAATCAACTATCCTGAAGTGCGCAAGGGCATCAGATGGCGGAAGCTTCAAGGCTGGATGAAGGGGCAGATTGTCCAGTTGACAATAAACATGGAGGTCTTCAGTAGGCACCAAGAGGCAACAGTGTTAGCGGCCTTTGAGCCCAACTTTATTTAGCATGATAGAGAAAAACATTGTGAAAGGCAGAGAGAGACAGAGAGTGGGAGAGACAGAGACAGAGAGACACAGAGAGACAAGCAAGAAAGGGGGAGACACAGAGAGACAGGAGAGAGATAGAGAACCAAAACCATTGTAAAACAAAGAGTAGCAGAAGAAAATGGGGTGGGTGGGTTGTTTGGGAATGGGTGGTGTGCAGGAATACCGAAAAAGGAAAGAAAACAAGAGCAGAGAATGAATACTGTAAGCATTGTTTTAATCTAAAACAGAGATGTTTCCAGAAGAATGAGTTTCAATGGAGCTGAGCCAAAAATAATTATAGAGCTTTCCTTGTTTTGTTTTGTGAATGAAGAGCATCTCTCTTCTGACAATGCAGAGCAAGGAGGAAGCAGAGCCCAGAGATTGAAGTGATGCCCCTGTGCCCCTGTACTTCCACTCCCTCACAGTGGCAGACCTTTCTTTATTTCTCCTTCCCAATAGCTATTGGCATGAGATTGTGCAAGAGAGAAGCGAGTGGCGGCATCTCCAAACTTAGCTGGGCTTTCTTTCCTGACGATCATTTGTTTGTTCTGATAAGGCCGAAGTGTTGAACTGGAAGCAAGATTGGGGTGGGGTGGCAGGAATACATATTTTAGGTTCGAGAAATAAAACTGAGCTATTTAAAACTAAGAATATTCCTCTGTTTGAAATATTTGAAACTTCCCATGGGGTTTATTTCACCAATTATATTCGTTCTCTTGTTACTCATCATCAGTAGCAGGCTACACAAGGAAATGAAAGGGTCCTCTCTGTTTTCCTCCATTTTCTCTGTGATGGAAAATCTTCATTTTGGAACCTTTTTTTTAAACAGGGAAAAATAATCATTTGTAAAAATAACTTGAGTTATGACTGAATTTTTGTGAAAGCAATAAAACATACTCCTTTCAAAGGCAGGAACAAAAAGCTTATATAAATATGAAATATACAGGACTGACTGGAAGAGAATCCCCCAATATTAATAGGCTTTGTGAGAGAGTAAGCCTAAACAACTCAGGATTAATATCTAAACAGTATTGATTTCTTTTAGATTAAACTGAATTACATACAAATCAAATCACAGCATATTTTTTTTTTCTCATCCAAACTTTTCACTTTAGGTGTAGCTCCATGCTAGAAAATGCATTGTCATCCAGAGATGCTAATCCTCCAAGTAGGGCTAAAGACATAACATGTGTCTATGTGATACGTGAATCTGAGGTGGATTTTTAAAAATGATATATTTCCAATCCACAAGGACTAGTTCATCTTCTCTGTATCATATTTCACAACTTAGAAAAATTAAGATTTTGTTTTACTAATATTTGATCTGCTAAGTTAAAACTATTTAGAAGAGCAGTGTAGAGCTGTAAATTTAATAGGCTATCATTAAATGACCTCAACCTGAGTTTAAAACAGAAGAATGTATATTATATTCATAGACAATGCTAACTAGCAGCAGAAAGTAGTAAGATTGGATACAATTTCCTGTAGATCTTTTATAAATTAAATTTTGTCATGTTTTTCTGTCAAAACTTCAAATGTAGAGTAGTTATCAAAAAAGCCAACATTCTATTATGTGGAAAACTTACTTTTTAAAGATGAGAAATGTCTTCATGGATATGGGATTATTATTTGGAGATTTTCAAAATGTAGTTTCAATGTCAGTGTGAATATATTGTGTAAATCTGTAATATGAGTTCTATGAATGTATATTTAATTTAACAAATCAGTTCACCTTTCTCCCTCTGAGCTTCCCTTTCCTCTTGTTCATTTCTCTATTAAAACCATTTTTTTCCACTGTAGTAGACTAACTTTTGAAACAGTTTTATAAAACAAGACTGACAATTGTCTCAGAAGAACTTTTGGGAAACTTTGATCTATAACAAATGATTAAAGGAATATTTAAGAATTTAAAGCCCTTAACAATACTAATAAAATCTCAAGTTCCCAATTGAACCATTCTACACTTTAAGAATAGCAGCTAATTAATACTAGTGAAAATAATTCATCTATATACTAAAAAATATGTACTTGCAAAAATATTGTTTCTGATAGGAAACATCCATTCTTTAAAATATGAAAAATACTAGGTGTGGTAGCTCATACTTGCAACCCCAGCATCCAGTAAGCTGAGGCAGGAAGATTGTGAGCCTAAGGCCAATGCTGAGAGTTCAGTGAATTCCATACTGGACTGCTCTCTACAGTTAAATCTTGTTTCTAAAAGCAAAGTAAACAAACAAGCAGAAGGAACAGTGAAAATAAATAACTTTCAATATAGCAAAAGATTTAACAATAGTTATGTCTGTTGAAAAAAACTAGGAGATATAAACTATACTGGGTTATAACAAGGCTATAAAATAATTGAGAAAAAATGTTTGTTTACTAAAATATTTAGGCTATAATAATTATTTATTAACAAAAATGCAATGTATCACACCCAAATATGTACTTACTTCTCAAAATCTAATTTTTATAAAAAAATTATAGATTTAAAATTGAAAATTATCCCAAATATATAAGTGATAACTACTGCTTCATAGAGTATATGGTATGCGCACTGATGTTTCTATACTTTATAAGAACACATAGACATGTGTATACAGAAATGTTCAACACAAGTGTATTTTCCATTTGTTTACACTGACCATGGTATAATAAACAGATCTGTAGCATTTGTAACTGGCACAATTGTTTTCTAGCCCTAAATTACTAAAACAGATTCAGAATTTAGTTCTTCAATTTACCACACTGGAAAAAGTTACATTTTAATTGAAACCATACGTAAGAGATGACCCAAACACAGTTTTATTGTTCTTTTGTTTTGTGGTGATGTAGAGCCTGATACAAGGCTCTGGGCAGGAAGTTGTTGAGAGCATTGGCCTGGAAGTTTCGATTCTCACAGGCTTCTTTGGGGGATACAGAGCCATTATGCCGTATAGATAAGATGTGTTGAACACGAAGATTCGGAAAAAGCCTTCACACTCCTGAAAACCCAGAAAGCTGAGCTTCTCTACCCACTGGGCACAGCTCCCCGTGTTCACACAGGAAACCAGCTGTAGATAGCTTCTTCCAGTTCTGTGCTCAGATTTGTCGCTTTGTGTGGTGAACTCTAGGTTCTTTAACTGTGGCTTCAAAGCATGTTAAATGGCTGATATAAGCCTCAGCGCAGCTGTACTTGCTGTTCTGATCTGGGTTTGTTCATGGTGGTGGGGTTCTTTCAGGGGCCTGAAACAGTCAGAATTGACAGTACGGGAACAAAATCTCCTTGGCTTCAGCGGAGGTTTGATGTGTGCGAGCGCAGAGTGAGCACTGAAGGTTTTGAGAAGAGTGACTTCTGTAGAGGTGTGCACCAGCCCCTCTCCAGCATTCTCTTCCAATCCTGTCTGTCTGGTGTCCTTTCAAGATCTCTGTAATCCTTGCTTTCCCATGGTCCTCTTTAGTAATACAAAACAAACAAACAAACAAACACCCCAGCTTATTTAAAACAAATGAATTTAGACCCAAAATGCATGATTAGTGTATGACTTTTTATTATTATTTAGGTAAAATATACCTGTGGCACCAGATTTTTAAATTAATTGTTTCAGTAGCACATAGAATAACGGGTTTCACTATGCCATTTTTTATAAATATAGATCTTTGTACATTACTAATATTTGCCCCACATTAGATTTCCCTTCTAATATTAGAATAATTTTAGAAACAAACTCCAAAAAAATGTAGAATTGAAATGCTGTTTCATGTTACCAAATTTGTTTAAAAATACTCTCAATGGCAAACTCAGCAAGGCCCTTGTGAGACTGCTCTCATGTTCACTGATCCCAGGGTACAGAAAGAATTAACTTATTCAGGAAAACTCAAAGTCATAATTAGTCTTGTGAATTATAATAATCTGGTCTCATCCTCCATTTCTTTCTCACGTGGTATTCCCAGTGGGAGTCCCGAATGAAAAATGACAATGAAGTTGGGTATTAATAATGGCATACCTGTGAAATATGAGCGTTTTCCCATAATAAAGCTGGAAATCTGTCCCTTCTTGGTCCTATATTTTTCAATTAAAAGAATAACATCACCATATTTTTCAAATTAAAAAAGTCAGTCACAATTTTTCAAAATAACTCAAACTAAGAAAAGAAAATAAACATTTTTCTCCATGTAAATTTCTTTTCCTCTTAATGTAGTTATACATATATAGCTATATTTAATTTTCCTCAAACAAACAGATATAAAATATCACGAAAGGAAAGAAGATGGAATCAGAAAAAAAGTTATAATTATTCTGAAGGAGTTCAGGTCAAAGCACTTTTCATAATCTGACTACTCAGACCACCAAATAGTCTGTGATTACTAATTGAGGTGATTAATTATTTTAATATATAGAGATACATAAATTAAGAGAGAGAAATGCAATTGTTTGCAAGCCCTGAAATTTTAAAATATTCTCTGAAACAGAAGTACATTTTTGAAGAGGTATAGTATGATGAACTGCTAACTAGTCTTAGGAAAACACAAGAGTTATAGCACGATGAAATGCTAACTAGTCTTAGAAAAATACAGAAGCAAACTGCATAATAATTGGACACCCCATAAAGACCAAACTTACATAGCTATAGTAGCCCTAAAATTTAAAAATAGCTCATCAACAGGACAACAAATAAATTGTAGCATATTCTAGCAATGAAATATTACTTAGCAATACAAAAGAATATATTACTGCATCTTACAACATCAAAGGTTTCAGCATAATTTATTTTGTGAAAAATAACAGGCCTGGAATAAAGGATGGGGAGTACAAACCGTATTTGTAATGTCAAAGGAAATTCAGACTAACCTATAGCAACAAAAGGTGGGTCAGTAGCAGGGAGAGGATGGTGGCAGAAATTTCCAGGAGAAAGGAATTGTGAGTGACACGTGCTGATTGTCCTGACTAGTGTTAGAGTCATGGGTGTATACAGCTGTAGAATTTTAGATGATACAGTGAAATATGAACATATATATATATACACACACATATATATGTTCATATTTCACTGTATCATCTAAAATTCTAACATTATATATATATATATATATATATATATATATATATATATATATATATATAGTTTATCTCAGCAAATGTGTTAAACACAAAGGAATATACAGAATGAGTGCCTCAATAAGTCAGAGCACATAACAGTCACACAATGGGTTTTGGTGTTATTTGGGACACTGGGACCTTGTATAGTTTGGAAGAATTTGGGGATTCTGACTGTCTTTTGCATTTACTAACTGTGGTTATGGCGCTGGTTTAATTGAAAACCTTTTTCTGTGTTTTTTAATTATTAAAGTAATTATATCCCTGAAAACAACACGAATTTTGATTCCATCTCTTGAAATATACTACAAAATGTGTGACTTAGGACAGTCATTCAAACCAGTGTCCCAACACTGCTAAATGATTATTTGAGTCAGAGTTAAACTGAAAGGTTCTTTCAATTTTAAAATTAAGGTCATCTTGAGAAAATAGGATCAATCTACAATGCCTTTTAATTTTATAATGGTGTTTGTCATGATATCACATGATGGTTAATCTTGGTGCTGAACTTGACACACTTGAGAAGAGGGAACCTCCGATGAAGAATTTCTTCTATCAGATTGGTCGTAGGCATGTCTTGGGCATTTTCTTGACTGCTCATTAATACAGTAGGGCTGAGTCCACTGTGGGCAGTACCATTCCTAGGCAAGTGGACCTGGGAGGTGTAAGCAAGGTAGATGAATATGAGAGAAGAGGCCAGTCAACAGCATTCCACCATGGTCTCTTCCAGTTTCTGCTTCAATCTCTTACCTTGAAGCTCTTACCGCACTGTAACTAGTTAGATGAACTAGACTCTTCTCTCCCCAGGTTGCACTTGGTTGGTATCTCATCACAGCAAAAGAACACAAACTAAGACACTCCTCTGAAGAATTTTCTTTTCCTTTCATTTCCTACCATGTGTATAATTCAAACAAACAAGCAAGCAAACGAAGAACAGAGTGAAGGGGGGCTTCCTTTCCCTGAGGGGGGCTTATAGACAATTAACAGATATTCTCCGAACATGGTTGCCTCAGGCAGAAATCTTGAGAGTAAACTCAGTTTAATTAGTTTCAGCCAAATTTTGTGTGAATCCACAGTAAGTTAGAGAAACGGCACATCGAGTCTCTTCTGGTGTAGACCATGGCTATCTGAAGCTCTACCAAAATCCTTGTATGGCTCACTGTGAAGGAAAGAGATGTCTCCAGGTTGCTTCTAGTTTTAGTATGGGAAATATTACGTTTACTTATAATTAAAATTTTAGATGAATTTCTTGAATTAGACTGATCCTTAAGGAGGAGGATTCAGTTAAATCCAATCCACATGATGGGAGAACTGAAGCCTATCATTTCATACTCATATGTCAGTAAAACAGAATTATCATTCAGTAGATAGAGTATCACTAGATAGATATCATTCAGTAGATAGCACCTGACATTACCTGGAAGGCAAACATTTTCTGTCTTGACATGTTATGGTTTAAATTTATTGCTCTGATTTTACAGACATAAAGTTGGTTAATAGAAGCAATTCTATTTAGAGTGAGCTACTTATTCATTTTTTAAATACCCTCCCTTCATTTTGGCCAGAGTTGGTCCTCATACACCATATTACTGAATATGAGATTTGCAATAGAGGATGTCACAGAAGCCTTCTATGTCTCTCTTTCTCAACTGTGAGTCTTTAGTCATCCATATGACATACGACAAAAGTGGCTTCCTTGCCCTTTACAGTCAGTGGGAATGTAGACCATGCAGAGCCACATGGTTCAGGTGGAGCACCTGCCTCAGGCAGCAGTACAGACCATGGAATCCACACAGCCATCTGCCATAGCATGGGCCATGGACAACATCGTAGCCCTTTATGGAAAAAATATTATGCTGGAAAAAAATCTGCAATAGAAAAATATGCCGTTAAGTCTGGACCTGAGTGTATAGCTAATCTTTCATTGAGATTCAGTTAACACTTGTATATGAAGTTTTCTATACAATTATAACCATGTTTCCCCTAACCCTGGACACTTTTGTTTTTCAAAATGGACTTCCTCCACTGGAAGACAGAGTGAATCAACTTCCCTTCTGTTCCTTTGCACTTTCCCCAGTCATCCTGCTTTGCTGTTTTTGTGTCTTCTTTTTTTCCATCCTGTTGTCTTATTATTTACTCAATAATTTTTTTCTGCCATTTTAAACCCTAGTCAGGGTCCAAGCCATTGTTCTAACAACGAAATTACAGTCACCCTAGACGAGACCCCTAAGTAAGTTCCCCTGCAACATTGGCCATCAAACCCAGAGCTTCCCATGCAAGGGCAGTTCTAAACCACTTAAATGCATGCCCATTCCCTCATTATTTCTTGACTCTGCTTACTGGGTAAAACATTTTCTCAGATACAACAATGAGCATCCCTTTCTGTAAAGTACCTGCGATGTTGTTTCCTTTTGTTATCTTTTTGCTAAAGATTTTAGCTTTAACGATGACCAGTTTATTGACAAATCAATCTCCAAGATTCCTTTAAGAAGTGCTAGAACTTTCTCTTCTGCTTCCCAGCACTGTGTTTAATCAAACAGGATGAGTCCATCTCCTATTCCTCACACCTCATGGAAAGGGATCCCAAATCAAGATGTTGGGAAGCTAATTATTAGAACAAAACCCTCTGTGGTAAGCTCTTAGAATGGAAGCTTCTTAGAGGAGCCATTCCACAGGCATCTGGGACTGAGATGTGGCAACCTGACTCCCAGTTGGCCAGACACAAAATTCACTTTTCATCCTTCCCCTGCTGCTTGTCTCAGAAGAGATGTAAATTTGTATCATATTCACGATAGTACTTTTAGTGAAATTCCAGATGTCTGTGTTTCTTAGCAGTAGTTTGGTCAAAGCCTGCCATACCCATCTTACTGGTTTTTCTTCAGGACATCTTACTGGATTTTCTATAGGACTCGGTACGATGATCTATATTTAATGGGTTTTTGTTTTATTGCAAATGATAAAGTATGTTTTTAGAGACACATTAAAAAAAAAAAAAGACCAAAGGGCTATCAACTGTTGTAACAAAGTAATGTAAGTCGGGTGTGTATTATGTGACACAGGCTCTCTTTTTGATTTCTCACAGAAAATTAGATCACTAGGTGGAATCAGTGAGTGGTTTCTAAATGATCCAGAGGTATGGGATACTTGTCTACACCAACCTCTTTGATCATGGAAATGAGGGGAAAATATCTTGTCTTTTTAGAAGACATATGAAAAAAATATCACTGGCCAAGACATTCCTACAGTATCATTAAGCATCATCCAAATTCCTAGTCTCCAAAACTATAAGGATTTTTTTTGAGTTCTCACTGATCTATTAGCATAGTCACTTTTTAATTTGCTGTTATAAGTAATTGCAATGGATTTATTAATTAATAAATGAGATAATCATTATTAATTACTCCTAACTCCGTAAAATTTCATATGATATGCTCCATGGCTCTTTAATATCTGGAAAAATAAAATTCAGAGTTGCCCCTGAGGACAATGGACCCACAAAATCAGTTGTGGACTGAATTAGAACAAAGAAATTGAAGTATATAGCACTTGAAAAGGAAAAACAAAATAACTTCCACAAATGTTCATGGTTATTTATTCTATATCAGGTCTAGTTGTTTTAAATTAGAATAAGAAACATAATCTTGAATTCTACTTTATGTATAAATATGTAGAAATGTATTTTATTCATTGACTAGCCAGTGATGATGCCCATATTTTTTAAACATTGTATAGATTGTAATGTTAGAGAAAATAAGTAACTTTATCTATTTTTATTTAAAATTTTATAAAAAAAATTTAAGAGCTGGTAGTTTTCAATACCTAAAAGTCATGTTGGAGTTGATGTTGATTGGAAAATGAAACAACTCTTCAATTATTGAAATATTTTAGAATTTGCCAATCTCTATGTATTTGTTTTGCCTAAAAATTATTTCTTTGCTATACACATTATTTACCAGTCACTAATTATTTTTGGTAGGCTATTTAGCATTTTATCCAAAGAACATGCTATGTCAAAACTCTCTCAGGTAAGCAGAGAAGAACAACTTGTATAGTATCTTGATCTGAATAAGTAGAAGTCTAATATAGGGAAGAATGATGTGGCCTAAGCCAACGTCAAAAGCCGAGATAGACAGCTAGGTGAGACCCAAGGTGCATCAGCTCCACCACAAGATGCTATTGATAAATATAATTAATAGTGTTTTAGTGAAATGACACAGACCAAAGCTAGAATTCAGAGAATGTGGGACAAAACTGGAAAGGAAAGAAATGACTTGCCCTCACAAAGAAAATAACTATATTTTATCTTTATCTCAGAATTAAGAAACACAATAACTTTATGCATTTAAAAGATTAAATAAATTCTTTTGTCTCATACATCAGTCCTCTATTATATCAAGATATTTCTATTGAAGTTGTTTGTTTTAAATAAAGTATATATATATATATATATTAAATGATCACCACAAAATCTGAAGTAATAATGTAATCACAGAAACCTCTTACTATCTGATATAGATCTGGGGCATCTGTCTTCTTTGGCAGTTACATGGCGTCTCTCTGACACCACTGTCTTTTCTCCTCTATTTCTGCTTGGAATTCCCACCTTGCTCTATTCTTCACTGCCATAGGCCCAAAGAAGCTTCTTAACCAACGGTATTAAGACATATTCACAGTATACAGAGGGTAATCCCACATTATCTCCCTTTTCTGCCAAATAAAAAGGAAGGTTTTAACTTTAACAAAATAAACTTACACATAACAAAACAGGTATCAAGCAAGAATTGCAACTACGATATTTATTTCTATTTTATCTTTTATTATAACTAAGAAAAACTACAATTATAACTATTTTTAACTCCATCAAAGACTCTGGAAGGATATAATATTACCTGAGTTAACAGGAAGTACATTTAAACAACTTCCAAAACTCTAGAATTAACAGAGTTATCTATCTAGCTGCCTGGACAGTCACCCAAAGTTCTTCTGCAACATTGGGGCATTCATGTTTAGCCTACAGGCCCATAGTAACTGGAAGACCTTTTCATGAGTCAAAAAATTGCAAAGACATTTCTGCCTATATTGGCAGTTTGTCAGTCACTTTTTTGGGTTGTGTTCTGTAGAAGGTCTGGCAGACTCTTTCACGAAGTAGGAACCCTGAAGGACTGTCTTACTTTCTTTAGGCAACTTCAGCAGTCATTTTTCTGTGGGTTCCTGCTTGTTCAGTTTACACAGCTTAGCATCAGTCAATCCAGACAGGAGCAGTTTCTTGTCCTAATGGCTAGCCTTGTCATAAGGAAGGAAAATTTTATAACAAGTTTCTTTTTATAACAAGTTTTTTTTTCCAGATCACTAAATATAATCTGGAGATTCCTGAACACAGCATGAAGAATTTAAATTTCTCCAAGAAGGATGGAGGTAGTGGTACATACACACTTTTAATCCTATCACTCAGAGGGCAGAGGATCTTTGATTTTGAGGTCAGCCTGGTTTACATCTAAAGCTCCTGTCTGGCCTGTCTGAAAACAAACAAATTTCAGTGAAACAAAGTGTTATGGTAAAATAGATTTATAGATTTATTGGTCACCAGATATTAGAAATGACCAAGAAGGAGAAATAGCATGTTCAAAATCTATTAGGAGTGGCGAGGAACAGGGTGTGCTATAGATCTATTTGCATACTGAAAAGGTGAACTCAAATTCATATTTCATAGGAGACCTCAGATGAAATAAGGAACACACTATTACGAAATTAGTAGTTGGAATGTAGACTGGTGAGTTAGTAAAGTTGCCTGCTGCCATGCCTATCTGAGTTCAAGCCCTGGAACCCATGACAGAAAGAATCACATCTTTCAAATTGTCTTCTAACCACCACACTTCACACACATTTGCAAACTCATATGCATGCACACACACACATACAAAGATACACACACAACCATACACTTATACATACATGCATAAATGTATTAAACAATTTTAAAGTTAGAATAAATCAATGTTTCTAGCTCCAGAAGCTATAAAATGGGTCTTTCAAACCAACAGTACCACCAAATATTTGAAAGCAGCTACTTTGGCTGGGGAATATGGGAAAAGAGTATCTTTTTTTTAACACATTATACTTCAGATGTATAGTGCATGCAAATGCATAATTTTAATGATTATATATTTTTATAGATTTTTCAATTAATTCCATTTTAAAGCATTTGCATATTCTTCAGTTTTTTTCTTTTTTTTAATTGAAAAAAATTTCCGCCTCCTCCCAGCCTCCCATTTCCCTCCCCCTCCTCCCACTCCTCTCCCCCTCTCTCCACTCCTCTCCCTTTCCCTCTCCAGTCCAAAGAGCAGTCAGAGTTCCCTGCCCTATGGAAAGTCCAAGGTCCTCCCCCCTCCATACAGGTCTAGGAAGGTGAGCATCCAAACTGGCTAGGCTCCCACAAAGCCAGAACATGAAGTAGGATCAAAACCCAGTGCCATTTTTATAGCTTGTAACACATGTGAGGTACCCCTCTAAACCATAAGCTATATATTTTTCCCATCCAATATCTTCCAAGAAACTGCTAGAAATATTACTACCCCGTTTTCTGGAGAAGACAAGTGAGGCCTTTCAGGATTGTAATACTACTAAAATTAAACCCAGTGTCTTTTAAATCTTGGGTTTTGTAAAAAAAATTTTCCTTTAGTACTTATTGAAAACCAGCTCATTCACACTTCTCTACAAATACATACTTTTGAATTTAATAAGGGACTTTCTCTAAGTATGCATACCTTTAAAAACATACTATTTAATTAAAGCATGTAAGTTGAGAGAATAAAAAACATTAATTCTTCCTTGTAGACATGTTTCCCAACAAGTAATTATTAGTACTAATTTTATTTTTGTCATAATAATTTTTATTTTTCTCTGCATGTTTTTTAATATACAGTGATATTTTTAAAAAAATCATGAGGATCTAGGGGAGATGAAAGGAAGGGATAGTACATATATTAGACAATTAGTTTTCAGGTGCATAGAGAAGAAACTTGTGTGGATGAGCATGAGGAAAAAGAATACAGAGATAAATAGTAATTTCTAGTACCTCTTTTTGCCGAAGGAGCACTAGAAACTCAATAAACTGTAGTTCACCTGTCATCTCTATGCTTTGCTAACGACAAGACTAAACTGAAGGCATACTTTCTTGAGTGCTTGTGGTTTGCCAAGTGCAATACTAGCAGCTTCACTCACATTCTCACTCTGTCCCTGCAGCATATTTCCAATTTGCAGAAGAAAAAACTTAGACATAAAGAGGTTTTAACAATTTGCCCAATTTCAATATCTGGAAAGTGGGGAAGGGTGATGAGGCGTCAAAAGAAACTTGTCAGTCCATCCAGGAAGTGCAGTTATTTCATGCTCGCCATCTCCTCTCAATGAAGAAACTTGGGCGAAGAAAGGAATAGAATCCAGGACCATGAGTCAGAGCAGAGTAGGAGGGACTTTGGGGTTCCCTAGTATAGAAGGCCTTCTCATGATTCCTTCTGTCAATGGAAGACTTCCCATGATTCCTACTATCAATGGAAGACCTTCTCATGGTTCCTACTGTCAATGGAACACCTTCTCATAGTTCCTACTGTCAATGGGACACCTTCTCATAGTTCCTACTGTCAATGAAACACCTTCTCATGGTTCCCACTGTCAATGAAACACCTTCTCACGGTTCCTACTGTCAATGGAACACCTTCTCATAGTTACTACTGTCAATGGAACACCTTCTCATGGTTCCTACTGTCAATGGAACACCTTCTCATAGTTACTACTGTCAATGGAACACCTTCTCATGGTTCCTACTGTCAATGGAACACCTTCTCATAGTTACTACTGTCAATGGAACACCTTCTCATGGTTCCCACTGTCAATGAAACTCCTCATGATTCTACTGTCAAATCCCACTTTGCCTTTTTTTTTTTCCAGAAGTGAGTAGAATTTGACCCTTGGGATATGGTTTAAAACCTGAATCAAGAGGTCATTCCTAGTGAATTTCATTAGAACATTAATTTGATGAGAGAAGCATAAGATTACTATATAGCCAACATCCTTTAGGCCTTTGCTTTACTAAATGCTCACCAAATTAATGTTGTGCCCTTAACAACAGCTGAGCAATAAACTCCTGTGAAAGTCCACCAGTGACTTATGTCAAATGAAAAAATCTCTACTAATATCAGCTGACCAAAGTCACTGTTACTTGGGGCATTTCTCAAAGTCAGACTACTGCTTTTGGAAGATACAATATTACAATACATCTCAAAACTCAGCACTTGTAGATGGTCATTTTGTGGCTCAAATTTAAAGTTAAGAAGTTCATACTAACAATCTTTAAAAATATTGTTAATTTTATTGATAATTTCATCACCCCCAATATCTTCTTTCAATCCTTTCCCTCTATCACTGAACCCTGAAGGTCCTTCCTCCTTTCATGTCTTTTGTGTTATCATGACTCGCTAAATTTAATTAGAGTTGTTGGCAAGAGCATGAGTGGAGAGCTATTTATAAGAACAGGGGCAGCTTACCAGTGACTTTAGCACTGAAGAAAATGATTCTCCCTCCCTCAGCAATCATTAACTATCAATAGCTTCTCAGGAAAGGGTGAGGCCTCAAGATCCCCCACCATCCACCAATAAAATTTTGCTTTTTATCTTTAAGATTTGTTTATTTATACGTGTGTGTGTATGTGTGTGTGTGTGTGTGTGTGAGAGAGAGAGAGAGAGAGAGAGAGAGAGAGAGAGAGAGAGAGAGAGAGAGAGAATATGCCTTATGTGTGCAGGTGCTTGAAGAAGCATTGGATCTGGCAAGATTAGAATTACAGACTGTCATGAGTCTCCCGATGTGGATGCTAACTCAGGTCCTTTGGAAGAGCACTCTAACTCCCATGATGGAGCATTATCTGACCCAGTCTTGTGTAGATCTTTTGATGGAAATCACAGATGCTATAATACAGTAACTTATAAGTGTTATTTCTGATCATCTGGCTCTTACATTCTCTCCTTGAGCCATGGAAGAGGATACACACACACACACACACACACACACACTCCCTATTTATGTTCGAGCACCCAACAGTCAATTATTCTCAGCCCTTTGATCAATGATGAGCTGCTGCATTAACTCAATCACTGTTAACTGAAGCTTCTCTGACCAAGGGCAAAAACAACATTAATCAAAGAGTGTAAATATAGATCCTTAGAAGATTGCTTCCATTTAGGAAGAAAATAGTAGTATTGCCTGCTACCCTTGAGACCAGAACCTCTATAGTCATGGATTTTTAACCTAGTTCAACTCCAAGCATGGAATTCCTTCCTGTGCAGTGGGTCTCCTATCCAATCAGAAAGCAACCGGTCACATCTGTAATAGTCATACTATTACTGCACAAGGGGACACATCTTCCCTAGCAGGTCAGTTCTGTAGCATGCAGTTTCCATAGTGTGGTAAGACTACAGACGACACTGTTTCCTAGGCTGCTTCACATTTTCCATCAGTATAAAGGTTAATCACTAGAAAGAAGTTTTGAAGATCAGTTCCAGCTTGGTCTTTCTATCTCCCACCACCAATGTGTATCTTAGGTAGGAATCTCACCACCAACCCCTACTTCACAACCAAGAGTAATGACAAGAGTCTGGAAAAACTAGTATTTTAGGCTGTTGTGTAGAGCTGTTATGAAAAAATAAATATTTTTCTCAGCCAGTTTTCAAGTTTAGAAATATTTTTGAATGAGTGTGCAATCAAAGTCTTCCTTTGAAGCCTGATGTAAGTTATTGATTTTATTCAAAGACCTGTATTAGCCTAGTCACTCTGAGACATATGTATACAAAATTGTTGGCAAGTAGTCTGTATTTATTCTGTAATAAATGTTTCAAAACTATTGTTCTCTGGGGTCTTCAAATAAAGAGAGATATTTATCTCTTTGGAACTTTAGCAACACTACAATTAAAATGAATTGCAATCAATAAAATATTAATGCATCTGTTTGAAAAGCAACTACTTAATGGTTAGATTTATTTCTGCCATTCTCTAGTTTTCTCAAAGTTACTAAGTAGCAGAGTCAAGAAGCTAGCTAGAAGATTAGAAACACAATATATATTTAATTGTCCATTATTAATTCACAGAAAATGCATGACACCACTACCTGGTCACTAAAACAAACAAACAAATAAACAAACAAACCTTGGCTGACTAGTTTGCTACTGTAAAATGATTAAATTCTATTTTTCCCTCTTAGACATCAGCCTCACACTGTAAGAAGTAGAATCTGAGCATGCCAGGTCAAGCAGCTCTACAGATCGTTCCCCATCTTTTCCTATTTGAACAGGGCACTGGAAATCGCTGCCAGTTAGTGATGAGCTGGACTTGGAATTCCAGGCTCCTAATTCACAGGCCAATGGACTCCAAAACATCATGACACAAAATGCTATCTTACACTCGGTACCTGCATCTACAGTGCAGCTCCTGGACCTGACCTTTGTTTGTTATACCAAATATACAATAGTGAAGGAATTAAGTAGACTAAAGCAGGAGAGACGAGCAGCAGCAGCTCCAAATAAAAATTTCTGTCTCCTAGAAGCAAAAGCTGTCTTGAGACTATGTTTGGTAAAGATGAGCTAGCACCTTCTTAGAAATGAGATTCTAAAACATTTAACAGCAGCTTTAGTCTTCTGGAAGGTTCTAACTCTTAGTCAAATGGATAGATTGATCTGGAGTTCTGGTGAGGAGGATGAGAGTTTGCTGCATATACATGTACAAAGTGTGCCTGTAACCCCAACACTGTGGGAGGGTGGGGATCATTAGTTCCTGCTCACCACCAGTCAAGCCCCAGGTCCAGTCAGGTAGAGAAAGACATCTGAAATCTTTTGGGTTTCATGTGTGAGCATCATACACATACTTATACTAAAATACATTAAGTGGAGGTCCAGATAAAAAATTCCCCACTAATTTTTCTTTGCTATTTTCTATGTAAATCAGCTTTAATTGTCTATTTTAATTCATGTTGGAATATGAAAAGATTCTAAAATTTAGTCATTTCTGAAACTCTCATAGCTCTGCAGGAAGGAGAAAGAAAAGTTTTGGACCTAAAGTTTATATAGTTTTTCAAATTGTAGGAAAAAAAAGCTGACTGGTACCATGGAAAGGTTTTCCATTTCAGTTTTTTTAAAGATTTATTTGTTTTTATGAATATGAGTGTTTTACGTGTATGTATGTATGTTTACCATATGCATGAATGGTGGCTCAAGATGGCAGAAGACATCAGGGCCCTTGGAGCTGGCGTTTCAGACGGTGGTTCTGGGAGCTGAACCTGGCTGTGCCTTGTCAGAGTGAGTCCATCCAGCCTTAGCCTTCAGCTTCGAAGAAATTTTTTTTCAACTCATGTAAGGACATTGTTTTTTATGTGATTTTTGAATAAAGGTCACCATGGAAGCTGAGTCAGGGTGACCAGTTTGGTTCTTACTCCTGCTTGTATTCACACTTCCTTATTACCTGTTCAGGTCTCAGTAAGTCTTGTGGAGGAGGCCAAGGAGGTGGCTCTTGCTGCAAGATGTTTGTGTTTCTATGTTTTGAAATACCAGACAATAAATAGAGCTTTTCTCTTTGTGTGTCTGCAAACAGAATTTCTGTGGGGAAGCAGACTTACATCGAGAGGGACCGTGGGCAGGGTGAGGAATGTGCACCAGGGAGCGTAGATCATTCTAGAAAGCATACAAGCAGTAAATGTCACAGTTTATAAACTATCTTCTTTTCAGCTTTTAAAACTTATAATTATGTCAAGAAGAAAGTCTCAGTCTGGTGCTAACAAAGAGTTTTCTAACACTTTTATCTTCCTTTTTTAAGAAATTGAAGGAGAGCCTCAGGCTTAGCGTTCTCAGCAAAAAACCACATAGAGCTAGAGTTTAATAATATTGTATGGTTTTTGTAAATTAAAAAATTCAGAATACCATCTTTTTAGGGGACACTTTAGTGGAAATGTTATAAAATTGACTTTTAAAACATATTTAGGTTAAATTTTTTAAAAGATTATTTAAAACAAATATCAAATAAAATCAAATGTAACAAAAACAAATAGTGCACAATGATTGCACTTACTGACATGGTAAAAATCACAGGACTAATGCAGGGGAAAGAAACCAAATTCCCCACTAAACTGATTAGACATCAGAAGCCCAGAGATGCCAAGAAATCACAAAGTTAGGACTGCTATTCACAGGTCACTGTGAAGCCAGGGCTGTTATCCACAGGCCCTGTTCCAAATGGAAGGCACACTTCCACTGGGCAGTATGAACTGTTTTTCAGAATGGTCTTTCCCTCTCCCTGTGAGCAATGTTCATTGATTTCAAACTTGTAAAACAATACAGATTGATGTCTTCATCCCTATGTTATCCTAGGCTGACATGGCAAGATTACTGAAGAGAAACCCCAGATATTAGGAAAATCTCTACCTGATTTGTGGGGAGTGACTCTATGAGAAGCAAAAAGGCAAAAGATTGTCTCAATGTCAAATTTTACTCCAAGTTCAGTGCTAATCCCAGGCTTATTCCCTGCATTGTGAGTATAGTTTGCCAAAGTGAGTAAAAATGTGTGTTGCTTTAAATATGTTGAAGTCTTAAATTCTTATAATTGCTCTTCTTAAAAAATATACAGACTCACTGTGGTGGTGCTCACCTTTAATTCCAGTACTCGGGAGGTAGAGGCAGGTGAATCTCTGTGAGTTTGAGGCCAGGCTGGTCTACAAAGCGCGTTCCAGGACAGCCAGGGCTATTACACAGAGAAACCCTGTCTCAAAAACCAGTATGTTAAACACACACACACACACACACACACACACACACACACACACACGTATATATGTATTCATCAAATTATGAAATTGAACTTCTCCTAGAAAGAGAAAATTTTAAATGAAGAGGAAATATAGGCAAATATTTAAAATAGAATTAAACTTGAAGTTTGTGATCTTGAGGGTTTTTATTTATTTATTTATTATTTTTTATTGCTTCCAAAATAATTTCCAAGATGCTTGAAAAGAATGTAGATGCAGCTTCTCCTGTTCAAGGGCTCACAGCCTCCCAAGTCACTGGCCACTCCAGCTGGGTTCCAGAACACTAACCAGACTATTGATTTAAGGAATAATGAGCAGGGCTGGGGAAATGGTTCGTTGGTCAGGTGCTGGCTGAGCAAGCATGAGGAACTGAGTGCAATCCCTAGAAGCCATGCATGTACTCCCCATTCTCAGAGGCAGGAAGCCAACTGACTAGTCAGTGTAGCCATTTCATGTGCTCCAGGCTCTGCAAGAGACCACATCTGAAAAGTTATGTTAGTCTTCATGTTTGCTTGCCTATGCCCTGGAAGCTCACTCTTATCAAAGATTCCTGTGGACAATTACAGTGTTCTCCACAAAGGGGTTATCAATCTTATCTCCATCCCAAGGTGTGTGGTGTGTGTATGTATGTGTGTGTGTGTGTATGTGTGGTGTGTGTGTGTGTGTGTGTGTGTGTGGCTGTACATGTGTTAGGGAACAAGCATAAGGCCCGGCTCTTGCTAGAAAACAACTCTGAAATTCTCATTCCCAAGTCTAACCTTCAGGGTGTAGGGAATTCTGAGGAATACTTTTCCATGCATATAGTGAGTGGATTCTTTGGGTGACTGTGGAGTCTGCTCACCAGGAAAGAGATGATTTGCCTTCCCCTTTTGATTTTCTTCCATCAGTTTGTAAACAGACCTATTTCTGATGCTGACCATTCAAGAAGACATAGAAATGAAAATAATTTGACACTGGAAATCGCTTGAGAGCTGTTTTCACATGGGCTCTATCTTTTCAGCCCTTGCTCCACTTGTAAGACTCCCATGCACGTAGTGTCATCAGGTCATCCACACATCCGTGAAGATCCTATTATAGGTGAGAGATGTTGGGCAATGTGTTCAGTATTCTTCACTAGAAGAGAGAGTGGGGTAGAGTAGAAGTAAAATTCTGAGTGTGAGAATGATGCAATGCCTCTTTAACAATTCATGTCATTGTGGGCTAATTTTTTAAATATGCATTTTATATGTATTTGAGTGCCTATAAGTTTTTATATGCACCATGCAAGTGTCATGTACCCACAGAGGACAGAAGAAGATGTCATCCCTGGAACTGAAGTTACAGGTGATTATGAGCTATGCAATTTTGGTGCTGGGACTTGAATCCAGATCATTTGCAAGAACAGAAAATGTTCTTAAGATTTGAGATTTGTCTGTTTGTTTGGTGTTTGTTTTAATTTTTGAAGAAAGTTCTCTTATGTACCTTTAACTAGACTGGAATTCACTTTGTAACCCAGGCTGACTTGAAACTTCTGCAGTCTTCTTGTTTTAGCCTTTTGGATATGAGGCAGGCAGTATCACACCCAGTTCTGAGGACTTTGTTCTTGATTAGAAGTTTCAGCTGCTTTGTATGCATTGCAAATCTCTCTGTTTCATCAGTGAAGAAAAAGTCACAAGGAGCTACTTACTTCCTATCAGCCAGTGACCACACAGTTTTGTCTTAGGTGGGGATAGATTCTTAATACCCACTCATGTGGTCATTTTGCCTCAGTGATTCCTAGAAGTATTGTCTATCCAGCTTTCCCCTTTCTAGGTTAGTTTTGGATTGTTGTCTTGGACCTGCAAATCTTGATTTTTTTATGGAGGATATTATAATAGTTCCATTTTCTAGATGAGCAAACAGTAAAAGAAATAATATTGCTTTAAGTTGTCAGAAAAGTCCACTAATATATGTCTGGTTAAATTTTTTTTTTGATTCCAAAGTTTTTGGCTCAATCTTTTGTTGCTTTGTCATGACTGTCTTACTCATCAAATATGGGTCATATAATTCAGATAAGTGAAAATACTTGTCGGTTTTTTTTCCCTTGCTATCCATAGCTCACGCATGCATGTGCGCTTACGCGCGCGCGCACACACACACATTCACACATTTGCTCTTTAATAAGTTACAGATATAAGGTTCCATTACACATAAAAAGAGAGCCTTAAATTATTTTCAAAGAAAGTCATTATTAATTGCAATGTGAAGAGTATATTTATAAAAATTAAGCATTTTAGTGATATGTTATACATTGAAAAAGGTTCAGAATTCTTTGGTTTCATCACAGTTTCTAGAGTTGTTCAGGGACATAAAGTCTGTTTCAATGGTGACCCCTTGAATATATAATCATCATGGAAGAAATGTAAAGCTTAGAATTGTTTGGATCATGGTTTTATTAAGACAGATGCCTTTGTATATTTTCTCTTCTTTATTAGAAGCACAAGCAGATAACAATAGTCAAATAACCTTAATACCAAGAGAATTAAATAGGCATTAATGATAATGTGTTTGATTTTTGCTCACTCTAGAAGGACAAGGGTGTAACCTCTCTGGCTAAGAGCAAAGGGGAAATTTTTCTTTCTTTCATCCTTGCTTGGAGCATGGCTCTTTTAATAATAATAATGGATATCAAATTTTAAGATGGCTAATATTTGCAGTGCACTCTAGGGAGATGGAGTTGAAATTTTTAAGAGATGTCTGTACTCGTTATGAATCATTTACATTCACATACATCCTTTGGACATCTAATATATCCTAGTTAGTCACTATACTATATGTTAGATGCATAAATATGAATACAACACAAGACTTAGAGCTAGGAAAAAGAAACATATGATAGAAGAGTTAATTATAATCACATGTTTTACTAAGATGCCATGGGAGAGGCTACGTGGAATGCAGTCCCAGATACTTGTCTAGTGGAAGAGACCAGAAGAGCGTTTCAGGGATGAAATAATTAGTTTGTGGTACAAAAGCGTGAAGCTTGCAAGTCTTAGGTCGATGAGAGCACTGCCTGAACGTGTTTTAAGATAAATTACAACTGGTTTTTTGAGCTCTGAGAAACTAAATTTTTAAAGAAGTCAACTTTTGTCAAACATCTTTCCTGTCCTGTTCTTTAAGAAGTCTGGTTTGTTATGACAGCGATTCACGCTTAATTGCTTTGCTTACACACTATTTTCACAGTGTTCTTTCTCAGTCCCTGGTGAGCCAGAGAACTGTCAGTTGAGAAGTGACCAGCCAAAGAATTTAATGGTAACAGATTAGTTCCATTCTCCTGAAACAGAAGGCAGGCTCATGCGAGATCAAGGCATAAAACGTTGGAGCACTGTACTGCAGTTATTATTATAAACCTTTATAGAATCAAATATGAGTCATATAATTTAGAGAAGTGAAAATACTTGTCAGTTTTTTCCTTGCTGTCCATAGCACATGCACACACCTTTGCTCTTTAATAACTTTGTAGAATCAGTCAGGGAAACCTAACATTAGTAAGTCTAAGCCTTGTGATTGAGTTAGGGATATTGTGATACAGGAATGGAGGCCAGTGCACTATTTTTGTTTATTTTAATTTAGTGCAGAGAGTAAATCCTAACCCTTGCACATACTAGGCAAAGGCTATGTTTCCTCAGCCCAAGGGGACAAGTGCAGGAGAGTAAGGTTATCTTACAAAGGAAGCATGTGTCAGAAGACATTATGGGATGGCCACACATATCTGATAGTCAATATCATTGCTATCTATTTACTTATGGGAATAATTTCACATAGATGATCAAAAACCACAGTCCAGCATGTTAAACATCCCCATGTATTCATCCAGTCTGACTTCTCTGAGACAAACTCTAGATAGTTGGGATAGAAATGAGAAAAAAGAAAAGACAAAAGGGAAAGAGGAAAAGAAAAAACCTTCTGCTTTAACTGCTTTTCCTTTGAGGTTGTGTAGAGTTTGTTAACCTGCCAAAATTAAATCTAAAAATGCTATGAACAATCCTTATTTTGGGAGGATTAGTAGCTGTGGAAATGATTGACGAACAAAAACCATTCCAGTGGAAATCACACCCTGTGTTATAATGTGACTCTAACCCTTTTTTTCATGGAATACAAGACTCATTAAGCCTCATGTCGTTTGTAGTTAAAAAATCTAGGATGTCATGGAAATAACTGTTTAAGAACATGTTTAGAAAATAGTTGAATTCTCAGTCCATTTGTTTAATAAAGTTTTATTTTTCCAAATGTACAGCTGATTGAACCTGTTCATGCATCTTCACCAGCAGCTGGGGCATCTCCACCCTTTGTGTTTCTGGTGTAAATTACTTGGGCTCTGTGCTTTGAAACCAGCTTGATAAGCCCTTTACTAAGGAGCTCCTGAAGAGCTGCCCTGGCCAATGAACCACGAATCTTCAGTCTCTCAGAGACCACGGCTGGAGTTTATAGTTTATAGTTAGGAACTTCCTTACAAAGTTTGTCGTATGTAGCATTGTCAAACAGGACTAGATTGTTGAGCTTGTCCCGAACTTTGCCTTTGGACCACTTCTTCTTTTTGGCCTTGTCACCAGACTTATTTACTGGGTCTTTGTCTTTTTTGACTGACTTTCCGGCATCTTTCTTCTTCTTGTCATCCTTGGGCGGCATGGTGAAGCTCAGAGAGTGGCCTCTCAGTACATCTGTATGAAGCCAAAGAATTCATTGCCAACTCTTCCTAATTCAGAAAAGTACCTTTCAAAGTAATTCTTCACATCTACTGTTCTCAAGGAAAACAGTTGCTCATGGAAATTGTCACTGTACTGGTTATTTTTATGTCAACTTAACACAAGCTAGAGTCATTTGGGAAGAGAGAAACTCAACTGAGAATATGTCCCCAATAGGTTGACCTGTGTGCAAGCCTCTGGTGCATTTTCTGGACTGATGATTGATGTGGGAGGCCCAGCCCACTGCAGGCAGTGCCCCTCCTAGGCAGTTTGTCCTACATGCTATAAGAAAGCAAGCTGAGTAAGCCAGTAAGCAGCACTCCTCCATGTCCACTTCGGTTCTTGAGTGCCTACTGTGACTTCTTTTGTTATGGACTGTGACGTGAGATTGCTAATCTAAAAATAAACTCTTTTTTCTCCATGTTGCTTATGATCATGGTATTTTGTCACAGCAATAGAAATCCCAAGACAACCACAGATGGCTGTCTTACATAATGTAGAGACCATTTGTAGATTATGTAGGATTCTATGGAACTCTAAGAGTTCTTGAATCAGACTTTGATACCCGCTTCCCCATTTTCCCATATCATTTACTGGGTTGACTAGAAATGATTTTTGATCAGTGCACAAACTGAGTTTCTTTATTTTCTCAGTTTTCATGTGTTGAAGTCCTAGCCCCTTAATATTATGGCATTTGAGGCTGGGGCCTTTGTTAGTTAACTAGATAATTGTGGTGTGGTCCTCAAAACAGGGTTAGTGGTCTTATAAAAAGAAGACAGCTCCTCGTGAAATAGGGGCACACATGATAGGGTAATAATTTTCCTAGACTTAGATTGGATTTGCGGCTCTCTCCACAGGAAGAAATACATGACTGAGATTTCAAATATATCCAAAACTCAATAGATGTAAAGGTAATATGTTCTAGGCAGTAATGTACTATAGTTAGGCTGAACTGGCATGGCAAAAAACTGCATTTTAAATATTTATGTTAATGCTCTATAGACAATTCTACTCCCATCTTTAATCGAAGAAGCTTCTCTTTGTAGCAAACTAGTAAAGCAGAGGGTCATGGCTGCTTAAGGAGTTGAGAGTGAGTGACATTTGAATGCTCAGCCCTAGACAGGACATTTATGCCACTAACTCCGGAGCTTACGGAAAATTGCATAAGAAGGAACAGAAAGCCTGCAAGGTCAGGAAGACAGGGAGAAGGGAACATAGTGGAATTATGATAGTTTCATTGAATGTCCCCATAAGTTCGCGCATTTGAAAATCCAGCCCCCAGTTCATGGAACTGTTTGTGGAAGCATGAGAAAATGTGCTTTTCCTGGATGACTGGTTGTGAGGTTTCACAAAGCCTAGTTAGCTCTCTCTGCCTCCTACCTGTGGCTTAGGATGTAAGCACTCAGGAACCACTCCAGCGCCACGCCTCCAAGTGTCATACTCCTAGCCATGATGGTCATGGACTACAACCTTTTAAATGGTAAGCCCCAATAAATGCTTTCTTTTCTAAATTGCCTTGGTCATAGTATCTAATCACAGCAGTTGAGAAATAGCTAATACAGGTATCTTAGAGCAAGGACACAGACCTTGGAACCTATGTTTCCAACTCCAAAGTTGCCTGCATGATACTCACATAAAACTGGGCCTGCCAATTGTCCACCAGGGAGGAACTCGAGGGGTCTTACTCCTTCCTGCTGTACCATGAGCTATTGATAGCTGTAGGATAGAGACAATCATTGTGTTCAGCTATGTACCCAACACTGAGACCTCCAGCTTTGGTTAAAAACAATGGGCCACAAAGCAAAGCACAAACCCAAGAATCTTGAAAGAGACTTCTAGAGGAAGAATGATAGGGATAAGGGAGAATGAAAGAGGGTCAGAGACAGAGTGTACTATATACAAGTATGAAATTGTCAGAGAAACAACTTAATAAATAAGAAATTGATTTCTGCGTGAAAAGAGGAGGAGTAGGCGGGGTGGAAGAAGAGTGGATAAGGGGGAGGAGATGATGATAGATCTCTCACCTTTCATCTCCCTGTTCCAAGGAAAAGTCATGGGAAGGTGAACAAGAAAGTGACAATATCTGTGCCAAGAAGAGAGCCCAAATCATAAACTGAATTATTTGTCACTTGAACCATGCCTCACAAGCATGAGAAAATACAATAGTGTTGTTTGAAACACATAGGCTATAATATTTTGTAATGACAACCTCAGAAGACCAGTGCACCCAGAACTTTCTTTTCTTTCTTGAAAGCATGGATAGTTGTGCCCTTTATTTATGTCTACAATACTGTAGGGATATAGCCCCACCCATTGGGGGTGTGTTCGCCTTGGGCTAATGTTTACTGATAAATCTGCCGGGGCGTGATCCCAGCAGCCCTTTTCTCCGCTTTTCCTGTTCTCCATGGGAACCTGTGGTCCTGTAAGTCTATTTCCTTATTAAAGCTGTATATATCTTTATAATATGTCTGCATTCATTTACGCCGCCACACAATACTCTGCATTCTGGCCATACACAAGCTTTATAAGAGATGTCAAACCATTTTTTTTGGATTACTCTTCAAGAAGGCTGAAATAAGTTTGGTTTCCTATGACTAACTAGTAAATACTATGCGACAGAAGGAAAGTCTACTTCACTTAGAATTTTTAATCCTCACCCACACAGAGAACTTATTTTACAATTTAATACTCCTTGTGTCAAAGTTTTGTCATGACTGCAACAGACTCTGGTTTGGACAGATGCATAAATCTCTCTTTGTCTCTGTCCTCTCTTAGCTCTTTTGCTTTCACTTTCTCTCTTCCCCTTTCTACATTCTTCCCCTATATTTTGAAATTTGACATTATAACTGACACTGGTTGAAATTTCTATTTAAACTATAGCAAAGTAAATTGAGAAATCATTCTATTTTATTTCATCCAAACATCCCACACAAGAGGTAGCTTGATTTGACAGCATGGTAGTTCTGTGGACTCGATTTACTATCTAGCAATGGGAATGGCATCATAATGAAGACATCAGGGAATGAACCAATAGGGTACTGTGTGTAATTCCATTTGGCTGGGAAGTGTTCTGTAGGACCCATGAGCCATTATTCCATATGTTTCTGTGAACATGCCATAATCCATCTACACTTTATTCTGTAGGTGAATGATGAGACATTATTTCAAATGTTTCTGTGAACATGTCATAGTCCATCTTCACCTTATTCTGTAGGACCCATGAGCCATTATTCCAAGTGTTGTGCAACCTTTTCTTAGCTAATTTTTACCTTTCCCATGTATATTATGTTCAGATCCAAAGTGTAGCTTTTCTGTCTTATGAACTGATACCAAGTGAACTAGCTTAGCTTTTCAAATAAAATAATAAAATAAAATTACTTGAAATATCATATTTCCTGTTATTCATAAATGATTTTAAAATTCTATAGCCATCATTATTAGACAAGAGGATATTCTCATCTTCTACTTCAGAAAACATATTTTCATATCTAATATACTGAATAAATGAATTAGAAACATCATTACAGTTCTACAGCATCATACAACTTTTTGGGTCAGTTCTGGACTTGCTAAATACTTGAAACTTTATTTGTTGTAAAGTTTCATTTTTGAAAGACTAAAATATTTCATTTACATTAAATATGTGAGAATTGTTCTACCATAGAAGAATAGGAACTTAGAAAAGACTGCTTGAGTTTGAATTCTAACTCTGTGAATTGACTGCATGTAGAGAGAAGTCAGTGTTCTGTGGCAGGGATGCAGTGTCTTGTGACAGGGATGCAGTGTCCTTCAGTGACAGGGATGCAGTGTCCTTCAGTGACAGGGATGCAGTGTCCTTCTGTGGCAGGGATGCAGTGTTCTCTGTGAAAGGGATGCAGTGTCCTTCTGTGACAGGGATGCAGTGTCTTTCCATGACAAGGATGCAGTGTCCTTCAGTGACAGGGATGCAGTGTCCTTCTGTGACAGGGATGCAGTGTCCTTCTGTGTCAGGGATGCAGTGTTCTCTGTGAAAGGGATGCAGTGTCCTTCTGTGACAGGAATGCAGTGTCCTTCTGTGACAGGGATGCAGTGTCCTTCTGTGGCAGGGATGCAGTGTTCTCTGTGAAAGGGATGCAGTGTCCTTCTGTGACAGGGATGCAGTGTCTTTCCATGACAAGGATGCAGTGTCCTTCAGTGACAGGGATGCAGTGTCCTTCTGTGACAGGGATGCAGTGTCCTTCTGTGACAGGGATGCAGTGTCCTTCTGTGACAGGGATGCAGTGTTCTCTGTGACAGGGATGCAGTGTCCTTCAGTGACAGGGATGCAGTGTTCTCTGTGACAGGGATGCAGTGTCCTTCAGTGACAGGGATGCAGTGTCCTTCTGTGACAGGGATGCAGTGTTCTCTGTGACAGGGATGCAGTGTCCTTCTGTGACAGGGATGCAGTGTCCTTCTGTGACAGGGATGCAGAGTCCTTCTGTGAAGCATGTAGAGAAAGATGCAGTCTCCCTCTGTGATGCATTTAGCGAGGGGTACAGTGTCCTTCTGTGACATTTTTCTCAGCTGTAAAGCAAGATGAGACTGAGTGTTTCACCGCCATTGCCTTCACAGGTAATGTGATTGCTGCTGGCAGTAATGCATTTCAACAGCAAACAGTGGAAACTCTACTTTGGCACAGCCAAACCGAAAGAAGCCTTTAAAGCACCTTTTGGTCCAATCTAGAAACAAAGATATTAATTTCATCCATAGAAATCCACCTGATCTTTCTTCTTTATTAATAGTAACTAAAGGCAGTGTTAAAGACATTAAATGATGGTAAAAGCTAATTTACAAAGCCCATATTCTGCACTAGCTGTCTTGTCTTTCAGCCTTCACCTTTATGATCCAGAGTCGATGTCACCTTTAGTTACTGACCCATTTGACCATGTTTATAATATTTTTCTAATTTAGTGTAGACTTGTGTTACCATTTTTTCTTTCATTTTTTTTCTGCTGTTTGCCTTAATCTTTCCTGTCTCAAGCTTGAGGGGTGGAGAGAAATGTTTCTGTGAATCAATTTTTACATCTATTTTGTGTTTAGTGAGGCGACACATACAGAGGTCTGAGGACAGCTTGTGGGAGTCCATTCTCTTCTTCTTCCACCATGTGGATTCTGAGATGGAACTCTGGTTGGCAAGTTTGGCAGCAAGTGTTGTTACCTGTTGAGTTATTAAGAAGGATCTTAAGGACTATTACAATCCCCCTTCATATGAGAGCTTATATCCAGCTGTCTTTGCCACAGCGTAAGGAACACACCACATCTTGGGAGCAGCTGTTCTCAGTAACAACCATCTCAGCTGACTTCATTCCAGAAGCTCTGCTGCAAGCACAGGAATGAACACTGTTATAGAAAGGCATGTTCATTTCAAGACTCTGCTCTGGTCTTACAATGTGAAACCGCGAGTTAGCAGAAGAGAAAGTCATGTGCTTTTGCACCTGAACCAATGACCTGGACATGAGTTTCACCACCTGCTAAACACCCCCAGAGCATCCCTAGTGCTTGGAGTTACTTCAATGCTCCTTTGAAATGGACATTAAAGAGGAGAAAAGGAGAGCACTGAAAACTACACGACCTGAAGACCTTTAGAAAATCGCTCTGATTCTTGTCCAGGCATGCTTAGTGAGAAGTCTGACTTTAGTGAATGCGTTCTTTATCAGAATGGCTCCTCAGAAGACCTCTTGCTAAGAAAACGTCCTTGTTGGAAAAGAGGGATTCAGGGCAGTGATTGGACTGTAGGTTTGTCACCCTCTTTACTCCGTTTATTGGAACTGGGCAAAATAACGTGTCAGTGTCATCTGATGGAGCGGTGCAAAGAATTCTGGGGTTCAAGAGTGGACTAAAGCTGTTACTTGGGACAGTGCATTATTTTTCTGAATTGCATGTGTTCACATGTGGCAGTAGTGTCAGCCTCACAGCCATGTGTAAAAATTAAGCCAAGCCCCCATATTGCTTCAGAAATTTTGGATATTATTATTTTTCAAATATTTGATTTTTACTTAACTATGTACACATGTATGTATGTGTGATTGTGTACAAGTGAGTACAGGGCCCACTGAGACCAGAAAATGTTTGACTTCCTGAAGCTGGAGTTAAAGGATTTGTAAGCACACCTACCGAATGAGGGTACTGAGAACTGAACTCCAGTCCTCTACAAAAGCAGTGAATACTTATGGATTAACTGTTGAACTAGCTCTTTTGCCCTTTTCTTAATCATTTTTATTTATAATAAATACATTGATATTACATATTGAAATAGTTAATGCCCCAAGCTTCACTTTCCTGAAAACTTTCCTTTATGCCAGAAGCAAATAACCTGCATGCCTTCTGGGTGCTTAGAAGATGCTTGGTGAATACACAGCAAAAAATTGCATCATGAGATGGTGAGGATTGGGGCTACAGTCCTTCATCTTATCAGCCACAGTACTGGTTTTTCTCTTCATGGTCGCCTTCTAGCCCAAGCATTGTGCTTAATGGTAAATGCAGCAAAGTTGCCTCTAGAAAAACATAAGTTGTTTAGGTTGATAATCATTACGTTATTATGAAATTATATAAAATATATCAAAAACTGTTTTCTAGTCAAATAGTTGCAAATTAATTTGGAATCCTAGGTTCTGTGAGGAAGATAAACATCTGTAAGCCATAGTCACTGGCTTCAAGAAGCTCACAGCCTTGGAAGAGTGGCTACGTTCTCTACCAGCTGTGCCCGCCAGAAAATGTGTAATGACCTTTTAACTCTAGAAGGGCTTCTTTATGATCCCTGAAGCATTTTCCCATTTTTACTTCATATTCCAGTCATTGCAAGTCTCTACAGAATATAGTGTGATGTTTTGCTATCTTTATATGTTGTGTGCTAATAAGTTTGCAGAACAATAGATTAACTATTTTCAAATGGTGAGGCTGCCTTGTCCGAGATCACATGCTGGAGATGAGATTTCTTTTAGTCATTAACAAAAGAAGGGGAGAGAGCACATTTAATTTAATGGCAAATCCTAAATAAGTCTTTTGAGTATACTACGTTCTCCAGCAATATCTCATTTTCTCTCCTCAAATATGTCTTCTTGTGGTGCCTGGGCCCCAAGCAATTCTAGTTGTGGATTCTTCTAATGAGGGCAAGAACTGTAACCATTCCTCCTGTCCAAATAGTAAGGAGAAGAACCAACAGCCATTTCTAAAATGGGAGTGTGTACTCTCATAGGCAGAAAAACGTACCTGACACCAATTAAGCTGTAAAAATATAGTACCAAATATCCCAAAATTAAGACATATAATTCATTTATCCTTTTACTTAACAAGTATTAGTAATTAATTATCTCTGATATTTCCTGATTAGTCTTAATACCTTATAAAATGCTTCAGATGATTCATTACTGTTAGCCACAAGTAGGGGGAAGTTGAATTAATATAGCCTAATAAAAATATGAATCAAGAAGTACAAGTATGGATAACCCAGAATATATAAGGAGGAAGGTGGAAAGATCTTGAGCCTGCATCTTTTATTTTATATATTCAACGTCTTGTTGTTGTCATTGTATTATTTTGAAACAGTTTAGTCCTGGTTGACTATAATTTGCCATGTAGGCAAGTGCATCCTTCTGTCTCAACCTTCTGAGTACTGGGATTACAAACATGAACTACCATACCCAATCTGTCTTAATTTTTTTTTAAAACAAATAAAAATTATTCTTGTGAGTCTCTCTAGCAACTTAGTTATTATTGGCCAGAAGCTATCACATGAGCACATCTAGGAGCAAAGAGGTTTCTAGCATGGTTTAGAATGTACAAATGAATCCACAGCTGTTGAGAGAGCACAAAAAGTATCTGTGTAAGTACAGAACACAAGAAAAGCCAGCAGGGGGAAGGGAGGTTGGAATGAAGGAGTTGTTGGCAACTGAGAGTTGCTCAGAGAGGGATAATCAGCTTTCTTGAAGGGTGTGGCCCCTGGTGGGTTGACCATGCTCCAATAGAAGGGCACTCATGCAAGAGTACAAGGGCATCGCCAGCTGCAGGTGAGAGTTTTCAAAACATGACACAAAGTGTAGAGGAAGTGACGGTAAATATGAGAATCAGAATGCATTGTATGAACTTCTTAAAGAATTAATAAAATGTGAAAATTAGGAAAAAACAATGTTATCAAAGGAAAGAAAAAAAGAGGCCTTTCAAGATCATCAAGATTTTTAGCTTCCCAGTTTATATAAAAAAGAAGTAACTGTGAATGACCTTGAGTGTATTTTGAGCTAGTTCACAGTATTGGACATAGGAAGCTACTAGCTCTTCCAGGGCTGTTCTTGATGATACAAAGAGCTATCTGCATTGGAGAGATGGCTCAGAGGTTAAGAGCAAGGACTGCTTTTCTAAAGAACCTGGGTTCAATTCCAAGCATCCACCATGGCAGCTTACAACTTTTTGTAATTCCAAGACCTGACAGTTTAACACAGAAATATATGCAGGCAAAACCACCAATAACATAATGTAAAAATAAATAAATAATTATTTTAAAATGCTCATCCATTTCTATCACCTATTGCCTATGAGCCTATATTCACTCATTTTAGCTCTGGAGCAAACTTGATTACAGTTATTTATCTGAGACTTCTGTTCATTTCATGAGCTAGTAAATGTTCTTAACTCAATGCCTGGCATACAAGCAATTATAAGAATAAATAACTAGAAATACTGTGAATGAACTCAACTAGATTAGAGCCTTTTTGCATTCTTGGTATATTGCTTTTAACTTTCCAAAAATGTCTGTGCTAGGAAAGCCAGTCTGGAGTTCTGGACGTGTCCTCTGAGAAGTTGCCCAGGGAAGCAAGTGCTCTGGAGTCAACACAGACCCTGTATGGAGATTGCCAGCACTGAGTGTGGCTGTGCTGGTCTCCAGGCTCCTGGATGTGGACCTGTTCATCTCTCTGCCAGAGCTGGATGGAGGCCCAGGCTACCTTGCAGCGTTGAGCAATCCCATGCCAATTCCAGGCAAGGTCTTTATTGCTGGAACTGTTGCATAATGACAGCTTTATTCATGTGAAAATGCAGAATGCATTTCGACTGTATGAAATTGTTTATGTTCATCAGAAATGTTATTTGTCTTCACAAAGTCTGTTTTCAATGAACCAGCGACGTAATGGATATTAAATAAACATGGAATTTTGCATGTTCATAATATTTGGTTTCTTGTTGTGATTTTGATGAACAATACTTTCAAGCATTGTCAGTTCATCCTTATTTACAAAGAAACGTTTACAAGCATCATAGTGATGCAGTGACTAGCTTTATTTTAAATAAGTCAACTTTTCTGTTCAATGTTTAATGCGGAGCTGACTCAAAAATGTTCTTTTCAAGCCAATTTACATTTCTTTGTGAATAATACTGTTATATTATTTTTGACTTAGTATCATGAGTCATAAACATTCTAATTCTATTTTAATATATTTTTGCAAGATAAATAATTTATAATACACTAATAAAAACTAAAGATCTCATATTAAAAGACTTATAAGACCTTCTGAGAATGATCTATGGAAATTTATTCTCTTAAAAGTAATTTTTCAAAGTAATTTTATATAAAATTAACTTTCTTATTTGAAGTCAATAACAAATATAAAACAAAAGTCAGAACTCTTCTATCTTTTTACACACTTAAGAAAAGCAGACAAATACTTCCTAACCTGATGATTCTTATGTTCCCTAAAAGAAAAGAATCAAATGACTAGTAAACACTCAGCATACACAGTTTGGTCATTTTGGCTTTGGTGACCTCTTTAAAATAAAACTCCTCTTCAATCTATATGTACTCTCTATATCTTTAAAGTGATATGGTTTTATTTGTGGATTTATTTATGAAATGTTTCTGCTTGGCCGTTTAGAGAAAGAAATGCCATTTATTGCTTTTTTGGAAGGTGAAAAAGAGTTAACTATGAACCCTGGTGCCCTCTTCTGTACTGTAGGATACATGCAGGAAGAACCCTGTATATATAATAAATTAAAAAAAAAAAATCAAAAAAAAAAATGGGCACCTGATTGTGAGCATCCACTTGTGTCTCATGAGATAAAAGAAGTTAATAGAAGACAGAGCAAATGAACATTCCAATCACAAAGCTTCCTTTATCCCTAAAGAACTTCTGACCAACTAACATTATTGCGGAGGCTTGGGTGTGCCATGCTGTTGTGGAAGAAGACACTCGCAGATTCTGAGGAGGAGAAAAGAGACTATGTTTGAAGTGGGCTTTCCACAGTGTGACTGAACTGTATCATTACTGGTACCTTGTCTTTGGTTTGGAAGTTGGGGTGATGGTAGACAGAGAGAAAGAGAAGAGGCAACAGAGGAAGCTAAAAAGAAGAGAACATGGAATAGAGAGAAACTACACGATAAAATGGTGATTGTTGTAACCGCATTTCTAAGCACTCTCGTGGCAGCTTGCAACAGCCAATAGGATTTCCTTTCAAATGCCATTCTATGCTACCTTCTACATTAGGTTACACTGTGGATGGCCAGCCTCCCCCATTCCTGGGATTCTTTCCATTTGACTAGTTTCATTTTCCAGGCAGTGACCTTTCCCTGACCTCAGCCTCACTCTGGGGTCACCTTGCTGGAGCCCTGGTATAAAACTGAATAGAAGTCTTGCCAGATTGTTGGCACTGGATAAGTGGTGCTGAGTACAATTGCCCTTTTATGAGCTGGAGGGCAGTTTCCTTTCCTGAGGCACAGAGCTCTGCGCTGCCTGATACCCCCTTTCATTTTGCTCTTCAGATCTGCACGTCGGTGGCCTTGCAGGAAGATCACATATGCCACTGGTGCAAGAAGGGAAGAAAGACCTTTTGCCGGGCGGAAGCACAGCTTGCAGCGATGCTCAAAACGTTCATTTTATAGTGAAGTAGGTCAGTTGTTTGCCTCCAGATAATTAAAAAACTCCAGTGCTTAGCTTAATTTACTCATTTTAAAATTTCAATGTTGTTACTATATTACATTATATTCTTTTAAAAATCATTGCCTGAACAATTGACTATATGTACATTGCAGCCTGTCTCTAAAACGTCCCTTGAGGCAACTCCTTTTGTTTCAAAATGGAAGAAACACAACTACAAATCTACTAGACGATGGACCGTTCTGATACCCAAGGCTGTGACACTGTTCCTTATTGAGGAAACAATCTGTCTAATGGATCCTGAAGCGGAGATTCCAGGTCGAGTGCTGTAGTTCATCTGGATTGTTATAACAAAATACCTTACACTGGGCAATGTATACACAATAGAAATTTGTTTCTCGGGGTTCTGGAAGCTAGAACCAAGACCAAGAGCAGATTGATGCCTGATGAGGGTCTCCTTTCCTGATTCACAGATAGTGTCATTGAGCTTGCCTTCACGTGGCAGAAGGGTCCAGAAAACTCTTGATCACCAGGTTCATCCTTCATCCTTCGTGCTCATGGCTCACGTGCCTTTAAAAAACTCACCTGTCTATGTCTCTATATTTTATTAGCATTTAGGTTTCGGCATTTGAAACAGGCCACAAGATTCAAAGTATGGATAGTAGACTGTAACATGTGACATTAAAATTAGGGTCTAGTGCCCTAGTTTCTTTTGAACAGACACACAGTAAGACAGGCAATGTCTAAAGCCAGAACTCTACACTCTGTATGAGTTCCCACCCTAAATGTGTTAATACTAAGGAAGAATAAAAGAGAAACTGATGTGACTCATGGGAGGTAAAAAAAAAAAATAACCCTTCATCTTGTTATATATAACTTGATCAAGTCTCAAAAAAAAATAGAAAAAATAGTCATTTTCAAATGAATAGAATCATGTGCCATATTTGGGAATTTAATTAAGCCCAAGGGGGACAAGGTGTGGAATTTTTCAATACCATATTGCTATGCAAAACATCCACGGAAATTTTCAGCAACATTAGGTAATTCTATATCAAATGCACTCTGGTTCCTACTGATCTAGTTGTGCTGCACAACACAACCATCAGTCAGTGTTAGCTCCACGCAGACACATTGTTCCCTGTGCACGCTAAAGCAATCAAATGAGTCTGCAAATGTTCTTCAAAGAATACATCTAGAATGCTACTTCGTTAACCATCTCCTTGACAGTCATTCTATTTTCCACTTTGAATTGCTGCATTTAGTTTTGTAATGACCTTCTATGGCAAAAAGGTTTTATTAACTCTTTGATATCCTAGCTTTGGGATGAAAACAAAGAAAATATAAATGAGCACTTTGTGCGGTGTCTTGTAGAGACTAGAAGAAAAAAAGAAATACGTTTTCATCAAAAAGATTGGTTTGTGTGGAGACTTTGAGCCTTTCCATTTTCCTCTCCCTTTGAGCAAAATGCTTATCAGGATCATACATGCATTTATTAGAATATCCTCTGTGTAACAAAGTCTTTTTTGTCCTTGTTTCCCTCCAAATATGAGCACAATTCTTCAGAAATCTGTCACCAGATTTATAGGACACCAGAAGTGCATTTCCAAGTACTCTTTCCTTCTGTATCCATGTGAATGGAGAAGGGTAGAACATCCCCAAAGTAGATCGTTTCTTTGAATCAAAATTCTGGTTTTGCATTTCACTATAATTATACCCACATATTCTAGATTATGTGGACTGACCCTCATCATCTAGTTATGCTGGTTCTGACACACACAACTGGCATTATTAATAGATGAATGACCACTATATATATATTACCCCTTCTGTTTGTTTCCTTTTACATACTCACTTGATTTTGCTTCTTTGGTCTTTATTACAACCCAGGGACGTAACTTAGTATATTATAAGATACCAAGGTGGACACAGTCACTATCAGAACAAACTTTTCCATTTCTCATGCTCAGAACCAGTCACTTATCTATATTACATGATCTTTAGCATTTGAAATTTGAAACTCTGTTGTTCAGTTGGAAGTAATCTGACATAAGAGCCTGAAGTTAGTTGTGTGCTCAGAATGTTGCCTGTTAGGTTATAGTGTTGTAGGTTTATCAGAAATAAGAAACCACAACCTCTCTGGCATAAGTTGTCATCAGTGTTTTTGATCTTGGCCGTTCTTACAGGTGTAAGATGGAATCTCAGAGTTGTTTTGCTTTGAAGTTCTCTAATGACTAAGGATGTTGAACATTTCCTTAAGTGTCTTTCAGTCATTTTAAATTCCTCCTTTGAGAGTTCTCTGTTTAGGTCTCTACTCCATTTTTATTGGATTATTTGTTCTTTTGATGACCAATTTCTTGAGGCTTTTTTTTTTTTTTTGGTTTTTTGAGACAGGGTTTCTCTGTAGCTTTGGTGCCTGTCCCAGAACTAGCTCTTATAGACCAGGCTGGCCTCGAACTCCCAGAGATCCGCCTGCCTCTGCCTCCTGAGTGCTGGGATTAAAGGCATGCGCTACCACCGCCCGGTTTATTTGTGTATTTTGAAGATCAGACCTTTGTCTGATGTGGGGTTACTGAAGATCTTTTCCCATTCTGTATGTTGTCGCTTTGTCTTGTTGATCGTATCCTTTGCTTATAGAGTTTTTCAGTTTTATGAGGTCCCATTTATTAATTGTTTCTCTCAGTGTACATCCCTTTGGATGTCAGTGTAGCAATTTCTTAAGAAATTAGGAAACAACCTTCCTCATGACCTAGTATACCTTTGGGTATATATCCAAAGGATGATCAATCGTGCCACAAGGACATGTGCTTAACTATGTTCATAGTAGCATTGTTTGTCATAGCCAGAACCTGGAAACAACCTAAATGCCCTTCAACCAAAAAATGGATAAGGAAAATGTGGCACATTTACACAATGGAGTACTATACAGCAGAAAAAATAAGGACATCTTGAATTTTGCAGACAAATAGATGGAGCATTTCGAGTGAGGTAACCCAGACCCAGAAATTCAAGTATCACATGTACTCACTCATACGTGGTTTTTAATCATAAAGTAAAGAAAACAAGTCCACAAATCACAATCCCAGAGAACTTAGACAACAATGAGGACCCTAAGACAGACATATATAGATCTAATTTACACGGAAAGTAGGAAAAGACAAGAGCTGCTGAGTAAATTGCGAGCATGGGGACCTTGGGAGAGGGTTGAAGGGGAGAGGGGAGACAGGGAAGAGAGCAGAAAAAAATGTAGAGCTCAACAAAAATCAATAATAAAAAAAGAAACCACAAACTAGCATTTGTCTTTGGCTTTTTCAAGCTTCGTTAGGATTCTTTATCCTTCCTCCTTCCCTCTCCCTCAGCATTTCCTTCCCTCCTCAATACATTATATATATATGATATATGTATGCCATGTATATTATATAATAATATTTAATGTATAAATACTATATATATAGTATATATACATACATATATCTTAGTGCCAGACATGGGAAAGTGTCTTCCGAGTCACTATTCAGGGTATTCCAGTAGACTCCCCAGATGATATAGGCTGTAGCCATTGTCTGCAGTTGCCTTCCAGAACTTCTTCAGACACAAGACTTGGAGGCGTTGAGCTGGCGCTGACCTGGGGTCCCTCTATGAGGACTGCTCTCACAGTGTTTGAAGGCGCTATGAAAGCTGCAAAAGGAGAATGCCAACCTATGAAGCCTGCAAACGGCAGCAATGATTGTCCTGGAAAGATATATCCAAGAGTGCAATAATGGCACTTTTATACTCGGGTAACCAACAACCACTTAATTGGACACAAGGCCCACGCCATAGGTAGGAATTCATGCCTTGTATTATCAACCTAGTCAACCACCTGCGAGTGGTGAGGTAAAGCCTACTACTGCTGCATTCCCAAACCAGTGTAATTCATAACTGCATTATAAACACCTGTACTTGTACCCAAAGTAATTACATTTCTTGCCTCTCATCAGAGAAGCTTCGTTTTGCAGGAGATAGAGACAATTGTAGAAATCTCTAAGTCTCCAAATTACAGAGTGAAAATAGAGGGATGTCCATCCTCATTTGATAAATCTACAATACAACCCCTACAACTAACGTCAGGCAATATAGCAGAAGAGGGGACCAAAAGGCTGTAGGAGCCAGAGAACAAGGATGTCTGCTACCAGATGGTGTCCTCTTTATATAACAGGGAGCTGCAACCGCAAAATCTTACCCTAAACAAGGCCTTCGCAAGAAAACCAGTTGACTTCTCAGTGTGAGGGAAATTGCACAAGGTCCCTGTAGGGTAAAAGGGACAACTGGAGCAGGAAGCCAGCCACTCACTGAGCACCCTGACTTTGAATCCAGAGCCGGTGAAAGAAACACACCCTGGATCTGGGACCTGAGCCAGGGAAAGAAATATCTTTATCCCTGAACCCAGGACCAAAGAAACATGCCCTGACTCTGATACCAGTGCCAAAGAAATACAGTTTTTCTCTAGAATCAGATTCAGTGAAAGAAATATGCCCTGTTCCTAAGATAAGAGTCAAAAGGAAAAAAAAAAAACAGCGAAAGAAACACAGTTTGGCCATGAAATCAGCGCCATCTCTGCCCCTGCCAAACTATCCAACTGCCCAACTGAACCAACCAGTAAGTGGTCAGGAAACCAACCAATCCCTGAGCACCCTGAATCTGAACCTAGAGCCAGTGAAAGACATACACCCTGAATCTGTGGCCTGATCCTGGAAAAGAAACATCTTTATCCCTGAACCCAAAACCAAACAAACATGCCCCGACTCTGAAACAAATAAATACACACGGCCAAAGAGATACACATTGTCTCTAGAACATAGCCCTGGTCCTAAGATTAGAGTCAAAAGGCTAAGAAGAACCAGTGAAAGAAACACGGTTTGGCCATGAAATCAGAGCTATTTCTGTCCCTGACCAACTAAACTAACCAACCCCTGAACAGGAAAACTAACCAATCCCTCTTTTCCCTGGGAAAACTTTGCCCCTAAAAAGCCATATACAAACTCCTCTTCCAGTTCACTAAGGCTGGCGATAATCCCTCCCTGGCAGAGGTAACCATTCTCTTGGACTCCTTCCCAAATCAATCTCTTTCTCAAAAGAGTCTGGGGTGACAATCTTAGCTGGTGCAGAATAGAAGAACCTGGCTGGGAACATCCTTTAGGGGACTGAGCTGAAAAACCTTGCTAAGATGCCCCATTAGGGGTGCTGAGCAAGGTGGAGGAGAAAAAGTAACAACTTTTCACCAGAGCCAGAAGAGATTGCTACATTTCTGCAAGGGCTTTTCCTTTAGAAGAGTGTAAGCAAAAGAAGTAACATCTTGGGCAGAAGAAGCTGATAGCGCTGCTAGGACATTCCTTAAGAGAACAGAGCAGAGCTCAGTTGTAGCCACTCTCCAGGAGAAGAGAGTATTGTTATATCCTATGAGGAGATCATCCCCTCCTGCACCCCAGCTTCAGGTAGCCTGGCTTTCCATAAGTCAGGATACCTTCCCTCCAGGGCTGAGCTGTCCTATTGCAGCTGCAGCCTTCAGAGCTGTCCTGTTGCGGCTCTACCCCCTCCCCTCCAGAGCTGTCCTGTTGCGGTTCAACCCCCTCCGCCCCCCCAGAGCTGTCCTATTGTGGCTCTACCCCTCCAGAGCTGTCCTATTACGGCTCTAAGTATAGCCTGGCTTCCCAATAAGCAGGGTATCTCTGCAACTCCACAGCTATAACACGTTCCCTTACAGTCCACCCCTAGATGAAGAGCTACAAGTAATTAATTGCTATTGAGAGGAAGAGGATCAGTCATTTCCAGGGCTAAGCTCCCAGACACCAAGTAGTCATCCATAAACCTATGTACATATGAGCGAAACTAATGAACTCAGCAGCAATATGTATGTATGTTGCATATAAAGCTTATTATCATCATCATTGTTATTATTATCTTTAATATTGTTTGTTTTTTTTTTTTTTTTGAGACAGGGTTTATCTGTGTAACTCTAGCCTGTCCTGGAACTCACTCTGTAAACCAGGCTGACCTCAAACTCAGAGATCTGCCTCCCTCTATCTCTCAAGTGCTGGGATTAAAAGGGTATACCACTATTGCCATACTTAACACATAATATGTAAGACAATAATAGTTAAAATAGAGGTTATTAAATTGAGAGGGACTTTGGGGCCATGTGAGGAGTTGGAGTAGGGAGACAAGTATAGGGTAGAGATGATGTAAATATAATACTCATGTATGAGATTGTATGTGTTTCAAAATGATTTCATTTCATTTTGGCTCTGTTCTCTTTTAGTTCGACTTAATTACAACAAAGGACTATGGTGTTAGTGTACCGAGTGTGTCACTTTCAGAACTGAAAAAAGTAGTAATTTAGTTGCTTTGATCTCATGAAGCAGACCTTGCAAATCAAACCTCATATCAGAACCCACATATCTTCATTTCTACTCTGCTTTAACTTGCTTGTCTGAGCCAAAGAATTAGGGAAAAAAATGATCATCAACTGATAACTGAAAACACAGATTCCATCTCGACCAATGTAACTGGTCAATTCCTCTAAACAACAAATGTCAAATCCTCCCAATCTGGCTGGTCGTCTTCCAACACAGTTGCATTCCCTCATCATTAGGGTTCTGCCTTGTCATATCCGAGCTTATACATTTTTAAGCTAAGAACTTGCTTATGTTCTAGAACAGATATTTTGTATTAGTAATATCCACAAATATTGAGATCAGCAAGACCACCAGTACTAGGAATGTTGAATTTCTGTATATTTACTTAGAAATCCTGACAATGGAGTACTGCGATCTGAAAACAGTACAAACTGAAAAGCACATTGGCAATGTTTGCAAACATCCCGCTGAGATACCCTTTATTACAGAACTAGAAGCAGAACAGTCGATATTTACATGTGTAAAATAATTCGACCTTAGGTAGAAAGCAAGAATGTAAACGAAGACAATAACTGAGAACAATTATTAAGAAAAACATGATGTTATCCAAGGTGGCCTGCAACAGGAGGCAAGGAGAAAACATGGGTCTGCCCAGTGTCATTAAGGCTGATTGGGAGATTGATAACCAGGTCTTTGATTTGATTTTATTGGTCCTCCTGTCTGTTTTAATGACAATACAAGGCTGTTTTCATTATTGTAGCTCTATAGTAGAGTTTAAAGTCAGGGGTGGTGACGCCTCCAGAAATTCCTTTATTGTACAGGATTGCTTTCACTATCCTGAGTTTTTTTTTTTGTTTTTTATCTTTTTGGGTTTTTTTGTATGAAGTTGAGTATTATTCTTTCAAGGTCTGTGAAGAATTTTGCTGGGATATTGATGGGTGATGGGTGTAGTCAACCAGTAAGCTAGAATTAACCAGACCAGCTCAAAAACAACAAATAAAATTTAATAATTGGAAAAGGAGAAACTCACAGCGAGCACCATGCGTAGCTGAGAGAGGAAGGAAGCACACCTGGAATCCCAGGTCTTTTTTCCCTGGTCCCACGTGGCCACACCCTAGCCAAATATGATTGGTTGAGCTTCTCCATCAGATGGGCATTGCATATTGAATCTGTATATGAATCCATATACTTATGAACACCGGTGTAGGCATATCAAAGAGTTCTACAATAACCCGGAATGGAGTATAACAAAGGTTTATTTATTTATTTGGGGATAAGCTCATGGTAAGTGGTATGAAGTGACCTTGAAAGAATCATACTCAACTTCATACACACTCCTCTGTGTGTGTTGGAAACTGTGAACCGAATTCAGCAGAAAAAGGGGGCTGCTCATACTTTTCATCTGCCCTCATAGTACCTGAGACCATGCTCCAAATGGGCTGATATCTAAAAGGCTATCAGCTGATGGTAGTTTCCCCAACCCCCTTTGTCTAAATAAGAGGGTCCTAAGCCTCAAAAGATGCTCAATCATACCACAAGGACATGTACTCAACTATGTTTGTAGCAGTATTATTAATAATAGGCAGAACCCAACCTAGATGCCACCCAACTGAAGAATGGATAAAGAAAATATCGTACATTTACACAATGGAGTACTACTCAGCAGTACAAAAAACAATGACATCTTGAAATTTTCAGGCAAACTGATAGTGACACTGGGATTTGTCTCTATGGCATATACTGGCTTCTTCTTGGGATCCTATTCTCTTCAGATGTAAGCCTTGCTCAACCTAAATGTAGTAAGGAGGGCCTTGGACTTTCCACAGGGCGGGGTGCATGGCCCTCTCTTAAGATTGGAGGGGGTGGGGTGGAAGGGTCTGTGGAGGGAGTGGGAGGAGGGGAAGGAGCAGGAATTTGGATTGGTATTTTTTAATGTATAATTAAAATATAATTTTTAATATAAAAAGAAAGAAATTTGCAGGCAAATGAATGAATCTAGGAAAAAATGAGTGAGGTAACCCAGACGGAGAAAGACAAATATATGTCTCACTCATAACTAGCTTTTAGATGGGGAAGAGAAAGCAAGAGAAAGAGAGACAGATAGACAAAACAAAACAAAAAACAGACAGACAGAATAGTTTACATCCTGTGGTGAGAGGCAGATCTGAAGAGGTGCACATGTGTATGTGTGTGTGTATGTATGTGTGTGTGTGTGTGTGTGTGCATGCCAGAAATTTGAGTGTTGGACTTCAAGCACCAACCTGTTAGGTTTTTGTTTTTCTTTATTTTTCTTTTATTAAAAATAGGCTTTTTCATATAATATATTCTGCTTACAGTTTCCCTTCCCCCAAGTTTTCTGAGGTCTTCCACACCTCCCCTCCTCCCAAATCCATACCATTTCTTTCTCTCTCTCTCCGGAGATCTTGTATTTTGAAGCAGAATGTCCCACAGGTGCATCTAACTTACCAATTGGACTAGAGTAGACTGGAAAGTGAACCCTGGGGATCTTCCTACGTATCTGCATCACTGACAGGAAGATGACATGCATGAGCCTCCATACCTAGCTTTTAAACACAGGTTCTGGGACCAGACTCAGGTTCTCCTGTTCACAAATCAAACCATTTACCAACAAACCTATCTTTCAGCTATGCATCAAGGACTCTTGAAAAAAAAAGGGGGGGATTCTTTTTGTTTTAGTTTTTTCTTTATTTTTAATTTTATGTGTAAAGGTATTTTGTCTGCATATATGTCTGTGCACCATGTGTGTGCAGTGCCCACAGAGGCCAGGAGAGGACATCCAATCCCTTGGAACTGGAGTTACAGATGACTGTGAGCTGCCATGTGAGTGCTGGGAATTGAATTTGAGTTTTCTGGAAGAGCAGTCAGCCCTCATAATCTTTGAACCTGATCTCTATCCCTTGTGAACAGTTTTGACTTCTTTGAAGCTTGTACACTGCATAAAAGGCTTCTAGATGAAACTGGAAAATTAGTTTTGTGTGTTTATCACTTCCACTTTCAAAAACTTTACCAAAACAATAACAAAAGATATTTGTCTATAAGAAAAGAAACTTGGAATAGAAATAATGCTCACAATTTCATTGGCTATTTGGAAGACACAGTAGGTACAGTTGTGTATTCAGAGCAGAAGGATGGAGTTGGGCTATAATAAATAAAGAACCATGAGAGAATGAATATAGACTGTGAAGAGAGAGAGGGGCAGGGCTTAAAGCTAGAGCAGTATGGGCAATGGTGAATATATGTTAGATGTACTACCAGATCATCTTACACACACACACACACACACACACACACACAACTCTCTCTTCTGAGAAACTAAAGAGCCCTAGCTTACTTTAAAGGACTCTAGGCATAGCAAAAGTCAAGAAACAGAAGTGAAAAAATGCAAGGTTAATGCCAACCTATAAACCTAAAGAATTTCTACTCCCTCCTCTGATTTTGTTGGCAAAATGCTAATAGCCAGGCATTCACTTTCCTAGTCAAAAGACTTCAAGATATTTCTCTGGAGAAACTGAATGAATCCTTAAAAAAGATATATACATGCTGAAATTTGGGGCTCTCTAAGAAAATGCTGGCTCACCAGCCAGTCCAGAAACAGTGAAGTTCAAGCTGTGAATATATTTTCAGATACTTTATGCTACTCTGTAAAGACACATTCTTAAATACAACTGAGCATTTAAGAATAATTTAAAGTACATGGAAAGTTTCTAATATGTAAAATAGGTAAAAAAAACTAATGTCAGAAAGAGCCAAAGATCAGAGAGAAAAGTCAAAATTATTTTCAGTTAGCATCTTCACATAAAAAAAAGAGTCCCTAAAATGAGGCCAAACACTACAGAAAAGAAATAACAAAAATAATTTTAAAATATAAAAACATGACCATAAAAATTCAAAAAGGAAGTGAGAAGATAGAGATACATAACCCAGGAAGCAGAAAAAATGGAAATAAAAAAGATAAGATATAGCAAAAAGTTTTATTTTAATTGATATTGTTCATAGGACCACCTATCAAATGCCAAATCCATAAGTACTCAAGTCCTCATAGATTTTGTAGAGAGCTGTGTAGTATTTTTCATATATTCCTACAATTCTATTCAATTTTAGTCATTTGTGTATTAGTTATAATAGCTACCATAATATCAATGCTAGGTAAATAGTTGTATTATAGAGTATTATGATAAAAATCTATATATTCAATAAAATACAATTTAAAAAAATATTATCTGCTTCTGTTAGTTACATATGAGGATGAGGAACCTTCAGATAAGGAAGTTGACAGTAATTGATACGCAAAGAAAATACATTCTTCTTGTAATAATGTTCATGAGTTAATAGTGCTATCTCATATGGACAGGGTTATGACTGTAATAAATTTTTAACAGAAGAAAATGCTACAATTTATAGAGAAGGGCCTTTCACAGAGCTGAAAAAATGTAAAATTCAATGGTCCAGAATTGAATAAACATGATTTTCCAAAAATTCAAGGTTTGGGGGCTAACCCACTCCTGGCCTAGATCCAGGAATTTCTAAGTAGAGAAACTAGTTAAGGAGACAACTATAGGAACTTGTTGAGCTTTTTGGACCCTCGCAGCACCCAGATAATTAATGAACTCGCAACTGGAGAGCTTTTTTCACTCATCTATTTATTAAATGTTTCTTCACACACGTAGTTACCAACGTCCTACTTTCTTCCTGATGCACTCAGATGAGAGACAGACAGGGAGAGGGATAAGGGCTCTGTGTGCTGTGCAGCCAGGCTGGTCTTGAGCTCTGGATCTCTCCCAGTCTCATGCAGGGACCACGGGTGTTCACTACCAGCTGACACTAGCTGTTTGTTTAACGCATGACTCCACAAATGTGTAAAAGTGAAATGTATGAAGGCTATGCTAGAAAATGAGGTGAGATGGATGACTAAGCATTTATCAAGCACCATGCTCACAAGTTTTCAGTGAAATCGCCCATTTTTTTCTATATTTGTGGTTTGTGAGATAGGAGACTCACTTTTACTGTGTCTTAGCAACCTCAGCATAGGATCGTGTTTATCTTATAGCTCAAGATTTATTGTATGATCATTACTTTTAATTTAGCAATACCAGGAGCAAGGAAGGCAGGACCACGAGGGGTGCACCCACCCACTGAGACAGTGGGTCTGATCTATTGGGAGCTCACCAAGGCCAGCTGGACTGTGACTGAAAAAGCATGGGATAAAACCGGACTCTCTGAACATGGCGGACAATGAGAGCTGATGAGAGGCCAAGGACAATGGCACGGGATTTTGATCCTACTTCATGTTCTGGCTTTGTGGGAGCCTAGACAGTTTGGATGTTCACCTTCCTAGACCTGGATGGAGTGGGGAGGACCTTGGACTTTCCACAGGGCAGGGAACCCTGACTGCTCTTGGGGCTGAAGAGGGAGGAGAAGAGGAGTGGGGGGAGGGGGAGAGGGGCAGGAGGAGGGGGAGGGAAATGGGAGGCAGGGAGGAGGCGGAAAATTTTTTTTCAATGAAAAAAAATGAATAATGATGTCTGTACCTAGTTTTCATTTCCAGGAAAACATGTGATGGTTTGGAACTGAGGAAGCAGCTCTGAGTATATGGAAAAATATGTCCCAAAGATTTCCAGTCTCCAATCAATAGAGACTGGGAAATATTATCTTAACATGGCAAAAGGAAATTTGCAGAATTGTGGGGTGGAGAATTATCCTCAGACCAACCTAATCATATTAACTCTTAAAAGCAGAAAAGGAAGACAGAATGAAAGAGATATGATAACTCAGCACAACCTTGATGATTTTGAAGGTAGAGAAATGCTATCATAAACTAAAATGTTTAGGGTATAGAGAGATCGATCAAAAAACGGGGCCAAGACATGGAATCCCCATGTCAAGCTTGCTCGAAAACTAACCATAATACCAAGGTCCAGGTTCAGTGGAAGAGCCTGCCTCCATACATATGGTTTAGAGTGAAAAAGGAACATATCCAACATTAATCTTGATTAATATGCACCCTCCTACATGTGTACCCATACACATGTGAACACATACATAGAGATAGAGAGGGAGAGACAGTGAGAGAGTGAATTTGCTTCTCAGCACCCACATGGTGACTCATAATGTCTGTCACTCAAGTTCCAGGGTATCTAATGTCATTTTCTGACCTCCACGATTACCAAGCATGTAAGTGGTGCACATACATGCAGGCAATACACACACACACACACACACACACACACACACGAGAGAGAGGGGGGAGGGAGAGGGAGGGGGAGAGGGAGAGAGACAGAGACAGATAGAGAGACAGAGAACCAAACCCCAAAGCCTCCCAAGTCCCCCAAGCCCCAAAACAAAGAACATCTAGAAGTGTGGTGGCTTCCAGTTAGATACAACCCTTATATGAGCATCCTGAATGTGAACAGAGATCCCAGTCATGCAATCACAGTTCCAACGAGAGCAAAAGGCACTCTGTCCTCCAGAGGGGACAGGCCACTTTATGCCTTCACTTAGCTCAGTGGTTTGTGTGATATTTGATTGCCAGAGCTGTTAGTAAGTAATCTGTGCTGTGTTAATACACAAAGTGTGTGGAAATTTGTTTAAGCAGGAAGAGTGAACAAACGCAAGTGTGTGCTCACATCCTCGACTGGATTCTGTTTCCATCTTGGCTCCTTTTCTCAACTAACTGGTGCTTGCAGCTCTGCCCTCCTTCCTGTTGTCATAACATGTCTAGTAGGTTCTTGAATGATGCCTGGCTTGGCTTTTACTCACTGGAAGTGGATCATGTGCCTATTCTGAAACAAGGCCTATGACTGTTGACACAAAGCCCATGCCTATTTCTAGAACAGACACCTCTCCCAACTCTGCACAGAGATCTAGGTGGAGGGAGAGTTCAGGTAACATAACTGAACAGCTAAAATAGGTGTCTTTAAACAGCTGTTTGGAAAAAAATCTGTTAAACAAATTATAAACCATTTCCCAGAATTTCTTAGATCCAAAGATGTACATAATAAAATATCGAAGAAAAAGATCACTTTCCATATTTTCTGGGTATATTAACTTCTGATCTCTGTTATAGTTACTAGATTCAGATACGGAATTACCATTTTATAGTTCTCAAGTAAAAAATGTCTTCAGATGTCCTGCTGTAGGATGTTCCGTGGGAGAATCTGCCTTCTTGCTTTTTGAAACATAAATAGATTAGATGATTTAAATTAACACTGTGGCTATATGTGAACAGACCTGTTTTTAGCCATAGAAACCACATCTTCCTGTAAGACTGGTTTCTAGTTCATTCTCTGCTCTATGATTTTCATTTACACATTAAATGAGCTGAGTTGTGTTAAGATCTGCCCTAGGAACTAAGGCTATACAAGTGTGAATCAGATATGTGTGCATGTATGTATGTGTGCATGTGTTCCACATCTATTACTGAGTTTTGTTTCCATCTTGGCTCTTTTCACAAGGTAATTGATACCAGTAGCTCCAGCCTCCTTCCTGCTCCCATAACATGTCCAGTAAGTGTAGCAAGCATTAAAAATGATTTAGACTGTAGAACAGCAGTGGAGGTAGTGTTCAAGAGATGCAGTGAAAATTTTTGTCTGAATTCTTAACATATATTTCTTTTTTTGGGAATGAACTTATATTAACCTATATATTTTTTTCAGGTATGAACTTGGCATGTGCAGTAATTCCTGTAGGCACTCATAATTGGGCCAGATTAGTAACCATTGTAAGGCAGAATCCTCCCAGGAATTTAATTTACTAGTCACAGATATTAGTTCATCTCTGCTAGTGTTGAGAAGAAATAAGGAACTGTGATATGGGATTTCTCTCTGTATGCTGCATTTGAATGGGGTTTGTGAGCAACGTGCTATGGCTTGCTTGGTGGCAACATGGACCAGCTGTGTGCCTAGAAATGGGGCTTTATGCATGGCTCTCAGAGGCAGAAAACAGCTCCGCCACACTGGATTGGGTGAGGCAAGCAGAAAGTACTGTATGTATCCTAGTAATGGCACAGCTTAAGTTTTTAAGAATCACTTAGCATTTTAAGACAGTAAAGAGTTACAGATACACAATAGGGCTGATTCAGACATAAAAGACCTCTAAATGAGTCACAGTGTTGGATAAATATACATAGGCTTGAGAGAGAGAGAGAGAGAGAGAGAGAGAGAGAGAGAGAGAGAGAGAGAAGTAAAAGAGTATGGAAAGTTATAAAAAGAAATAAATGGTTTTAAAGAAACAAAACAAGCTGGGCAGTGGTGGCACATGCCTTTAATCCCAGCACTTGGGAGGCAGAGGCAGGCAGATCTCTGTGAGTTCGAGACCAGCCTGGTCTACAAGAACTAGTTCCAGGACAGGCTCCAAAGCCACAGAGAAATCCTGTCTCGGGGGGAAAAAAAAAAAACAGAAAACAAAACAAAGTCTTTAAAGAGACAGAGCACAGAAGTAATACAGTAAAAATAAATATGCCACATAAAAATGGAATATACACAGAGTCTGGATTATGTATATTATTGTGTTTTCTTTGAATTTTTTGACTGTGAAGGAGCTAAGTACAGAGAGACATTTCATTATATGTGATGCTAAGCTAAAACAGCATGTGTATTATAAAGGTATCTTAACTTCAGAATTTGTGTCTAAGGATATGTTGCTTTGGAATAAAGGTTCTTCTTTTATGAGAACCTGTGGATTGCTTCCAGACTATTATGATTTTATAAACCAAGATGCTCTGAAAGGTTGCCTTGAACAACCCTCCAAAAATTACTTTGCCCAATAAACATCTCAGGAAAATGTTTGGAGAATTACTATGCCCGTAATTCCAAATATTGTTTATAAATGTTCTTTTACATTTAAAGGGAGATACGCAATAGAGATTTACATTGGAATGGGTCTTGGTGTATTGATACAAACTTAAGGTCAGTTTTGCTATATGTATATTTCTGCTCTTTATTAAGATATTGTATTAGTGTAAATCATTTAAAAATGTAATGTATAATTAAGAAATACAGGTTAATATATATTCATTTGTAATAATCAAGCTTGTAGTCATGTTAGTTAGATTTTTTAGATGTATTTCAGATAGATAGGTATTCTAACCATTCAAAGACCACAGAATATAGTATTTAAAATGTTTTAAGAAGTTAGGACTTTTCATAACAGTGAGACACATATGCTATTGGCAGCACCAAGCTACTTCAAGAGGAAGATGAGCATTGAAGAGGCTCCTTATGGCATTGGTTAGCCATTTGGCAAAAAAAAATGCTCTTAACTGGACTGCTTGATGAACTAGGCATGCAGGACCTGCAGAGAAATGACTGCTGAATTTGCTTAAAGGTGAGAAGATCCTTTATGGTTCCTGCTTTATGACTACTAGACATTCTGCAGGACACAGAAAAAATGACTGACAAACTGTCAATATAGGTGGAACTATCTTTAAAATTTTCGGCTTCATGGAAAAGTCTGCTGGATATTATGGGCCTATATGCTGAAAATTTGATGCCCCAATGATACAGAAGAACTTTGGGTGACTGTCCATATAGCAAGATGTCTCTGTCAATTCTAGAGTTTTGGAAGTTGCTTACAATATTTTTCCTGTTTATTTAAGTAATAGTATATCCTTCTGGAGTCTTTGGTGGAGTTGAAGAATTAATAGCTATAATTTTCCTTAGTTATGATAAAAGATAAAGTAGATATAAATATTGTAACTATAATTCTTACTTGATAACTGTTTTGTTATATGTAATTTTACTATGTTGAAGATAAAGTCTTTCTTTTCATTTAAACAGAAGAGGAGAGGTGATGTGGGATTTCTGTCTGTATGCTGTGATTACCATAAATGAATTAAGAACTTCTTTGAGCCTATAGCACAGCAGAGTGTGATGGGACAGAGCTAGGCAGGGACAACTGGACTGAATGCTGGGAGAAAGAAAGGCAGAGTCAGAGGGAAGCCACAGAGCTGCCACCAGAGACAGATGCTGGGAACTTTACCCAGTAAGCCACAGCCATATGGCAATACACAGACTAATAGAAATGGATTAAATTAATATGTAAGAGTTAATAAGAAGCTTGAGCTAATAGGCCAAGCAGTGATTTAATTAATACAGTTTTTGTGTCATCATTTTGGTTATGGGTGGCTGGGAAAAACAAGTGGCCTTCTTTCTACAGAACTGAATAATTACATTTGTTCTCATGTGTGTGGAAATAAACAAAGGTTATTGTATGGATGGAAGGTACACAGATTCTCCAATAAGCAAGATTTCAGAGACCATGAAACTCTGGATAAGTAAAGGATTGCTCCTGCTCTGAAGTTTATAATCACTATTCATGTTGCTGGAAAAGAAACTGCAGAATCTCTGATTTCTTTCTCACATGCATCAAATTGGAGACAGGTTGGGGTTTAGGGACACACAGTGCCTGGGTAGGCAAAGTAGGGAACTCTGGCAGTGATCAGTTACTATGGAACATTCTCAAGGTTTTGTCCATTGCACTACCTATATCTGAACACATATTTCCCTCACCTTTCAACGTGGAAGGGGGAAAATTATCAGGGTTCCACTTCTAAACCAAGAATGTAGACACCTAATGACTTCTGGGAGCATTAGTTTCTCCAAGAGATGAGCACCCTTCTTGGTTGTTCAATGTGGTGTGTTCATCCCTGAAACCATTCACACAAACAACAAAAATGGACTCAGAAGGATGTATTTACAAATTTATGGATGCAAACACATACATAACAGCAATAATCAAAAAAATAAAGTTATTAACTTCAGAGTTGGGGGACAAAGAAAGATTGAAGGGAAGGTACTAGGAGGGAGGAGGAAAGTGATATAATTCTATTTCAATCAAAAACATACTTCTTAAAAAACAAAGAAAAAATGGTTCAAATGAGTTTCTGTTAACCTGCAAAAATATAATACCTAAGTAAGTCAAGGACCTTGGAGAAGAGATAAATGGTGGGTTCGATTAGTGTACAGTAACACTAATCTGTGTCAGTGTGGTAGTTTGAAACAATAGCCTCCATTGGGAGTGGCACTATAAGGAGTTGTGCCCTTTTTGGAGTAGGTGTGGTATTGTTAGGGGAAGTATGTCACTGTGTAGGTAGGCTTTGAGGTCTCATATATGCTCAAGCCACCCCCTGTCAAACAGACTATTGCCTACAAAGATGTAGGACTCTCAGCTCCAGTGCCATGTTTGCCTGCCCACCACCATGACACACTACAGTGATAATGGACTATGTTTCTGAAAATGTAAGCCACCCCAGTTACATGTTTTTCCTTTATAACAGTTTCCATGGATATGGTGTCTCTTCACAGCATGAGAAATACTAAGAGAGTCAGGAAGGTCATGAAAGTGCACCACTGAAAAGCTGCAATCCCAGCAGATGAAATTAGGCAAAGACATATCATAGTCTGTGCCTGCCATTGTGTTAGGGACATAGAGGTGAAGACAGACACTGTAGGTCCCTGTTTTCATGGAGCAGAAAGCTTAAAAAAGGAGACAGATCACTTATAATTATAATACAATGTGCCTGTATCTAGAAAAGTATCTAGAAAATACATGAGAAGACCATGTCATCCAAGTTGAGGTCAGGAAAATTTCCCAGGACTGGTGCATACCTAAATTATAAACTTCAGTATCAGTATCAGTTAACAAAGATGGTAGGTATTCAGTGAAGGGATGGGGATTGAGGTAAGGAATTGCAAGTTAAATGGAAACTCAAAGAGGCCTTGAATTCTATTCCTTCAGCTCAAGATTCATGTCTTTCTCCTGCATTAAAACTTATTTTTTACACAGTTCATCTATTAGTCCAGAAACAGAAGACAATATCAAGGAAGAGAAAGAATAATGGGCTTAATTTTGTACCCAGAAAGTTTGATAATCTTTGGACATATAAGTGCTTTTGTCAAGAACACAGCTATGATGCCAGAGTGAGTAGAGAAGAGGTTTGAGTATAACTGCAGAGAGATCATGTAGGAAAAACTGGATGTGTGAGGCTGCCTGGCTAGGAAATGCTCAATAGAAGGAAACCAAGACACAAGCCAGGGAGCAACCAGTGGAATGAACCAAAAGAAGCCAGGAGAAATTCTTTAAGTATAAAGGAAATGAGTGGGTGCAATGTTTCAGAGGCTGTATTAAGAAAACATTTCATCGAGGAGTGGCAAAGCATGTTGGGTGCTGTAAAAAAGCACCAGTTACAATACCAGTTGTGTTCCAGCCCTGACAGGTTGTGGACACGCAGATGAAAATCATTCACCAATTATATGAATCATCCTCCCAATAGCTGTTGTTAGCAGGCTTTTCAATAAGTGAGATGATGAGATGCTTCTTGTCACCATCAGTCCTTTCCATGCTATCCTCCAGGATAGCACGGTTTCAAGGAAGCAAGGCAGTTCAAGATGAATCATGTAAAACAGAACAGCCCAGCTTCCACAGTGCTAAACCTTCTCCGTCAAGTGATGGGTATATGTGGTTCCTCACACCCACAGGTCTCTGTCTGCTTCAGGCCTCAGTGTAAACCATATAGTGTCATTTATTGAATTTCTCATTGTTAGCATGTGTTAAGGGAGCAGGGAGTATTTACCACAGCTCATGGAACTTGAAGGGGAAGTACTTATTGAAGACATGAAAATGGTCAGAGGTCTAGGGGAGAACCAGGACACACCAGCACAAGCTTCACTTAGGAAGAGGACTAATTCTGGAAGATCATTCTAAGTATTGTTAGATGTTTCTATTTTAGTCTGGTTTGTGTTCCATTAGATTGCTTCAGACTGACGGTAAAGTTTTGTATTTTTACTCCTTTTATTATTGTGCATGTTTGTTGTAGCATGCATGTGGATGGCTTTTGAGAGTTGATTCTTTTCTTCCACCATGTTATCCAGGAACTGAACTAGGGCTGCTGGGTTTGCACAGCAAGTGCTTTATGTGCCAAACCACCTTGTCAGCCAAAGACTGAGAAATTTATAATGCCCAGAAATATATTAACTCTTGTTTCTGAAGGCTGAGAAGTCGAAGATGGTAGGGCTACTTCAGATAACAGTCTTCTTATTGCATCACCCCAGGGTGAAAAGACAAAGAAGAGAGAAGACATAATAAAAAAATGCATTCCTACAAGAGCAGCATTAATCCATTCATGGGTATGAGCCCTGCTGTCCTAATTCCCTCATAATGTCCCACACTACACCATGGGAGAAGGTTTTTTTTTTTTAACACAGGAGCTTACTGTCTAGTGTGACTATAGGTATCACAAAGGACCTAAGATAAATTTTAAATTACTTGCTATATTTAAAATAAAAAGTTATTAATAAGTCCACTGAAGTAATGTTCATCGATCAAAAAGACACGTACAAGGTGTTAGGTAAACAAAGTCACTAACCTACATTCTATACAAGCAGATATTCCTAGAAGATGACATAAATTTTCCTAACTGGGTCAAAGTTCTGTTACAGAGAGGTACAGAACAAACAGGAGCAAGAAGGTGAGAATTAGAGAATAAATTGAGTAATCCTAATGGGCATCTCCAGACTGCCAAAAATCCAAGTATTGCACAGGTAATGATGGAGAAACAAACAGCAATGAGAAAGAGGAGCAGGTATTGTAGAATACACTGCATGTTTTATTTTATTTATATAGCTTTTTATTCTTTTATCTCTTATTTTTGTATATCTCTATATAGTGTTCACAGTTGTTTCTTGCATTTGATTCTTAAAAAATCTTAGAAGATAACTCGGGATTCTTATCCTTCTTGTAAACATGAGGAAATTTATATGCAAGACATTTAATTAGACATGATGGAGCCGGAGAACATATTGTAAAGATAAAGGATGGATCTCACCTGCAAGTTTGGAAGCTCATTCTAGCCTTTGTGATTTCATAATAGTTTACACCAAACAATCAAGTCTCTACACAACTGTTATGTGAGATACAGCAAGCTGTGAGAATGAACCAAGGTAAGAGGTGCAAGAATGTATGAAGGATCCAGACATAACAGGGCACACCTCCTACCTGTCCTTCTACACTTAGAATTCACAGTCATGTCTTAAACCAGACTGACCACTAAAAATGACAGGACTCACTGGTCATTTATGCATCTATTTGTTTTCAAATCTATGCAAGCTCTGATATTATGAGAATCCAAGAGATCTGCTCTGTAAGCATTGTGTTTCTTCCTCTTTCTAAATAGAATCTCTCAATTTGTCATTAACATCTTAGAATTCTTGTTCACCTATTTTGCTTCCTGCAGATGTACTCTGAGAACTAGTAGAATTTTGTAGCTTTCAGGAATATTGAGACATAGTTATTATTTTAGATTGTGTAGCTCATATTTGTAAATCATATGCTGTTTTACTTGTATAGTTAGAGAAGAAAAACTGTTGAAAAATCATCGTGTGTATCAGAAATTATCATAATTTCAGTAGCCTTTGCAAAACAAGTAAAGAAATTTAATGTATATAATCACACATACACAGAGATCTCACACAAACACACATGAACTGATCTGGCTCTTTGATCTCTTACATATTAGCCATGTCTGTAGATGTATTTTGATAATAAAGAATATAGCATCTTAAAATTGATGCTGTTATTGTGTCTCCAAATGTAGAGTAAACGCAACAGGAATTTTTCCATATTTTTAATATTGTAGTGTCACTGACATCATTATCCACTGGTCATGTTAATCTCAAAATTCACAACATATTTGTATGCTCTATATAATACAAAAAGTGTTCAAAGATGTGATAATACACAGCTTGGTTTGGGTATTTATTATTGGATTATCATAATGTGCATCAGCCTTAAAGAATCTAATCTTGAGAAGAATATATATTATTTCTTTTTCTAATATTGTATCAGAGAGTGCGCTGGATGTGGTTGGGTGGAATTCTTTCTGCACTTCTGGGTCTATGTAAACACTTTCTGGCAGCTAACCAAGAGAAAACAAAAAAGAAAAAAGGCATGAAGGAGACTTAGGAAGAGTTTCTTTATATATGTATTTCAAGGGCTTGTCTTCTGATCCATAATAGCCATGGAAACAAAATAGAAGTGGCTATAAAGTGGAGAAAAATTAATTCCAAGGAAGAAAGTATCCTTTTCTAAAAGATAACAACAAACTGTTTCATTGATTTGTACGCATTTCTTCATTTTGTGTATCGGTTGTGAAATGTCATTATTTGAAAAAGGACTTTGAACTGTTAATCTGTCTTATAAACCTGATAAAAGTGAGAGCTTTGGGGTTTGATTCTCTGTGTGTGTGCATGCACACGTATATGTGTTTGTGTGTATTATGTCTGTATGCATGTGATATTCTACAGATGTGTGTTTACATATGATTTTTGAATTGTCTTTAGTGTTATGGATTCCTTGCCATATTCTTCCTTTATTCTTCTCTCTTCTCCACACTCCAATCTATACAACTATATCTGTACAATTGTTCCCCTTTGCCCTTTATATATACATTTTATCTTCTTCCCTTCCCTCATGGATAGGCAGGCTATAAGTCCTAGAGGAGAACCCATCAATATTACTCTATTAAATGAGTACAGTACCAAACTGTTCATCAATGACTTGTACCCATAGATTACTGAGACTCCCAACTCTCATCAAAGAGCTGTCATGCTAGTAGATGGTGATTCACACAGAGAGCCATAACTGGCCAATAGGAATGTGATTACAGAGACTACAGAAAAGCCAACTCAAATGCAATGAATGTTCATAACTTCTTCCCTCCTCTCAAAGTTTAGGAAACACTGGGGACATGGGGAGAGCTGTCAACAACTGCTAGCAAAATTAACCAACTGTAAGAGGGAGAAGACTAAATTAATAAAATGAGAGGTGAAAAAAGAACATTATGATGGATAACATTTAAATCGAGAAGATCTCTGTGGACTACATTAAAAATTTAGATGTTCCGAAACAGAATATCTAGAGGAACTTGATAAACCTACTGAAATTAAACAGAGAATATATAAATAATATGAACAAACCATTACAAAGTGTGTGACTAATTTTGTGGAAAATTGATACAAGTTACAGTCATCTAAGAAAAGGAAACATCTGCAGACCTTATAGGTGCAAGCACTACCCATACCTTTTGAAAGAACAGGAACAGGCAAAATGTACACCAGTTGGAAGTACAGACAGCATAGACATAAGTAAAACCCACAACAGTCAGAGGAACAGGAGGATACACTGGATCTAAGTGCCTAAACTCCCACAAACCTCAGCTGAGACACCTACTGAACCTAAAGACCCACCCATCATAGGAATATTTGACCATTCAGGCTAGAAGACAATAAAAAACAAATAATAAAGGAACAAAACAATCATCCAACAAAGACAACACAAGAGTCAGCACCCAGACCTATATTCATCCCAAACCCAGATGCATATATGCCAGTGTAAGAATACATTCAACAACATAAAGAGCAATATGACACCAATAGAAGCCACTGATTCTACATCAAGACCTGAACATTTTAACACAGTTGAAACACAAGATAATGACCTTAAAAATAGATTCATGAAGATGATAGAGGCCCTTAAAGAGGAAATGAAAAGTTCCCTTAAAGAAATTGAGGAAAAGACAAAGATTGGAAGAAATCAATAAATCCTTTAATGAAAGCCAAGAAAAATCAAACTAACATGTGAAGGAAACAATTAAAGACTTAAAAATTGAAATAGAAGTAAGAAAGATGACACAAACTGAGGGAATTCTGGAAATGGAAAATCTGGGAAAATAAACAACTATGGATGCACGCATTACCAACAATGCAAGAGATAGAAGACAGCATCTCAGGCGTTAAAGATACAATAGAGTAAATAGATTAATTGGTCAAAGAAAACACTAAGTCCAAATAATTCCTAACACAAAATATCTAGGAAATCTGGAACACCATGAAAATACCACCTAAGATTAATAGGATAGAAGAAAGAAAAGAATCCAAGCTCAAAGGCACAGAAAACATATTCAACAAAATCATAGAAGAAAAATGTCCCAACCTAGAGAAAGGCATGATTATAAGGTACAAGATGCTTACAGAACACCACATAGGCAAAAAAATCTCTTATATAATAATCAAAACACTAAACATACAGAATAAAGAATATTAAGAGCTGTAAAGGAAAAATAAACCAAGTAACTATAAAATAGGCAGACCTATTGGAATTACACCTGACTTCTCAGTAGAGACTCTAAAAGCCTTTAGGTTCTGGACAGACATTTTGAGAAACTAAGACACCACAGATGCCAGCCAAGACTACTATACCCAACAAAAATTTCAACCACCATGGATGGAGAAAATAAAATATTTTATGACAAAACCAGATTTAAAGAATACCTATCCACAAATCCAGTCCTAAGGAATGTACTAGAAGAAAAACTCCAATCCAAGGAAGTTAGCTGCACCCGTGGAAACACATGCAATAAATAATCTCATATCATCAAAAACACAAAGGATGGAAACACACACATACACACACACAAGGGGGACAAACACAATTCCACCACCCCCACAAAAACCAAAAACCAATAGGAATTAACAATTAATAGTAAATAACATCTTTTAATAGCAATGTACTCAATTCACCAATAAAATGACAGGCTAACAAAACAGGAACCATCGTTCTGCTGCATACAAGAAATACAACTGAACTTCAAAGACAGACATTATCTCAGAGTAAAGGGTTGGGAAAAGATTTTCCAATCAAATGGACCTAAGAAGCAAACTAGTATAGCTACACTAATACCTAACAAAACAGGCTTCAAATTAAATTAATGAAAAGACATGGAGAAGGATATTTTTTTATATTAATTAATTAATTTTATATTAATTAATTAATATATTTATTTAATTAATTAATTAATTTTTTACTTAAAATTTCCAACTGCTCCCCGTTTCCCATTTCCTTCCCCCTCCTCCCACATATTGCCCCCTCCCCCAACTCCCCTCCCCCTATCCCCACTCCACTTCTCCTCCCCCTAGTCCACTCCCCCTCCCTCTCGATACTGAAGAGCAGTCCAAATTCCCTGCTCTACAGGAAGACCAAGGTCCTCCCACTTCTATCTAGGTCCAGGAAGGTGAGCATCCAAACAGGCTACACTCCCACAAAGCCAGTTCATGTATTAGGATCGAAACCTAGTGCCATTGTCCTTGGCTTCTCATCAGCCTTCATTGGCCGCCTTGTTCAGAGAGTCCAGTTTCAACCCATGCCCATTCAGTCCCAGTCCAGCTGGCCTTGGAGAGCTCCCAATAGATCAGTTCCACTGTCACAGTGGGTGGGTGCACGCCTCGTGGTCCTGATTTCCTTGCTCATGTTCTCCCTCCTTCTGCTCCTCATTTGGGCCTTAAGAGCTCAGACGGTTGATCCAAATTGGGTCTCTGTCTCTCTCTCGATCCATCGCCAGATGAAAGTTCCTGTGCCATTCTCCTTGGCCTCTCGTCAGCTCTCATTGTCCACCACATTCAGAGAGTCCGGTTTTGTCCCATGTTTTTTTCAGTAGCAGTCCAGCTGGCCTTGGTGAGCTCCCAATAGATCGGCCCCCCTGTCTCAGTGGTTGGGTGCACCCCTCATGGTCCTGACTTCCTTGTTCATGTTCTCTCTCCTTCTGCTCCTCATTATAACCTTGGGAGCTCAGTCCGGTGCTCCAGTGTGGGTCTCTGTCTCTATCTCCATCCATCGCTAGATGAAGGTTCTATGGCGATATGCAAGATATTCATCAGTATGATTATAGGATAGGTTCATTTCAGGTTCCCTATCCTCAGGTGCCCCAATGAACTAACTGGGGACATTGCCCTGGGCTTCTGGTAGCCATTCCAGGTTCAAGTCTCTTGCCAAACCTTAGGTGGCTCCCTTAACTAAGGTATGAGTTTCCCTGCTCCCCCATCCAACCTTCCTTTACCCCCAATTACCCCGATTCCCCCAGTTCCCCTCATCCTCTCCTTCACACTTTTCTCTCCCCATCTCCCCTCATCCCCATCCCACCCCACCCCCCAAGATTCCCATTTTTTGCCCATCAATCTTGTCTATTTCCCATAGCTGGGAGGATATCTATATGTTTTTCCTTGGGTTTACCCTCTTGTTTAGCTTCTTTAGGATCACAAATTATAGACTCAGTGGCCCCTATCCATGGCTAGAAACCAATTATGAGTGAGTACATCCCATGATCTTCTTTTTGGGTCTGGGTTACCTCACTCAGGATCGTATTTTCTATTTCCATCCATTTGCATGCAAAATTCGAGAAGTCACTGTTTTTTACCGCAGAGTAGTACTCTAATGTATATATATTCCACACTTTCTTCATCCATTCTTCTATTGAAGGGCATCTAGGTTGCTTCCAGGTTCTGGCTACTACAAATAATGCTGCTATGAACATAGTTGGACAAATGCTTTTGTCATATGCTAGGGCATCTCTTGGGTATATTCCCAAGAGTGCTATTGCTGGGTCCAGGGGTAGGTTGATCCCAATTTTTCTGAGAAACCGCCACACTGATTTCCAAAGTGTTTGCACAAGTTTGCAGTCCCACCAGCAATGGATGAGGGTACCCCTTTCTCCACAACCTCTCCAGCAAAGGCTATCCTTGGTGTTTTTGATTTTAGCCATTCTGACAGGTGTAAGATGATATCTCAAAGTTGTTTTGATTTGCATTTCTCTGATCGCTAAGGAGGTTGAGCATGACCTTAAGTATCTTTTGGCCTTTTTAACTTCTTCTGATGAGAATTCTCTGTTCAGTTCAGTGCCCCATTTTTTAATTGGGTTAATTATCCTTTTAAAGTCTAGTTTCTTGAGTTCTTTATATATTTTGGAGATCAGACCTTTGTCTGTAGCGGGGTTGGTGAAGATCTTCTCCCAGTCAGTAGGCTGCCTTTTTGTCTTAATGACAGTGTCCTTTGCTTTACAGAAGCTTCTCAGTTTCAGGAGGTCCCATTTATTCAATGTTGCCCTTAATGTCTGTGCTGCTGGGGTTATACATAGGAAGCGATCTCCTGTGCCCATATGTTGTAGGGTACTTCCCATTTTCTCTTCTATCAGGTTCAGTGTGTTCAGATTGATATTGAGGTCTTTTATCCATTTGGACTTGAGTTTTGTGCATGGTGATAGATATGGGTCTATTTTCATTCTTCTACAGGTTGACATCCAATTGTGCCAGCACCATTTGTTGAAGATGCTTTCTTTCTTCCATTGTATACTTTTAGCTCCTTTATCGAAAATTAGTTGTTCATAGGTTTGTGGGTTAAAATCCGGGTCTTCTATACGATTCCATTGGTCGACTGCTCTGTTTTTGTGCCAGTACCATGCTGTTTTCATTACTGTAGCTCTGTAATAGAGTTTGAAGTCAGGGATGGTAATGCCTCCAGAAGTTCCTTTATTATATAAGATTGTTTTGGCTATCCTGGGTTTTTTGTTTCTCCATATAAAGTTGATTACTGTCCTTTCAAGATCTGTGAAGAATTTTGATGGGATTTTAATGGGGATTGCATTGAATCTATAAATTGCCCTTGGTAGAATTGCCATTTTTACTATGTTGATCCTCCCAATCCAGGAGCAAGGGAGATCCTTCCATTTTCTGGTATCCTCTTCAATTTCTTTCTTCAATGCCTTAAAGTTCTTGTCAAATAGATCTTTCACTTCCTTGGTTAGAGTTACCCCAAGATAGTTTATGCTTTTTGTGGCTATCGTGAAAGGTGATGATTCTCTTATTTCCCTCTCTGCTTCCATATCCTTTGTGTATAAGAGGGCGACTGATTTTTTGGAGTTGATCTTGTATCCTGCCACATTACTAAAGGCGTTTATCAGCTGTAGGAGTTCTTTGGTGGAGTTTTTGGGGTCGCTCATGTACACTATCCTATCATCTGCAAATAATGCAAGTTTAACTTCTTCCTTTCCAATTTGAATCCCCTTTATCCCCTTATGTTGTCTTATTGCTATTGCTAAAACTTCGAGAACTATATTGAGGAGGTATGGAGAGAGTGGACAGCCTTGGCATGTTCCTGATTTTAGTGGGATGGCTTTAAGTTTCTCTCCATTTAATTTGATATTAGCTGTCGGCTTGCTGTATATAGCTTTAATTAAATTTAGGTATGACCCTTGTATCCCTAATCTCTACAAGACTTTTATCATAAAGGGATGTTGAATTTTGTCAAATGCTTTTTCAGCGTCTAATGAAACGATCATATGGTTTTTTTCTTTCAGTTTATTTATATGATGGATTACATTGATAGATTTGCATATGTTAAACCAGCCCTGCATCTCTGGTATGAAGCCTACTTGATCATAATGGATAATTTTTCTAATGTGTTCTTGGATTTGGTTTGCCAGAATTTTGTTGAGGATTTTTGCGTCGATGTTCATGAGTGAGATTGGCCTGTAATTTTCTTTCTTGGTTGGGTCTTTGTGTGGTTTTGGTATCAGAGTTACTGTAGCTTCATAAAAGGAATAATGCAATGACTCTTCTGTTTCTATATTGTGAAATACCTTAAGGAGTATAGGTATTAGGTCTTCTTGGAAGTTCTGGTAGAATTCCGCATTGAAACCATCTGGTCCTGGATTTTTTTGGAAGGGAGGTTTTTGATAACCGCTTCTAATTCTTCACGACTAACAGGTCTATTTAGGTTGTTCACCTGGTCCTGGTTTAACTTTGGTATATGGTATTTATCTAAAAAAGTGTCCATTTCTTTTACATTTTCCAGTTTTGTGGCATACAGGCGTTTGTAGTAAGATCTAATGATTCTCTGAATTTCCTCTGTGTCTGTGGTTATGTCTCCCTTTTCATTTCTGATCTTATTAATTTGCAAATTCTCTCTCTGCCGTTTGATTAGTTTGGATAGGGGTTTATCAATCTTGTTGATTTTCTCCAGGAACCACCTTTTTGATTTATTGATTCTTTCAATTGTTTTCTGTGTCTCTATTTTGTTGATTTCAGCCCTCAGTTTGATTATTTCCAGTCTTCTACCCCTTCTAGGTGAGTCTGCTTCTTTTTTTTCTAGAGCTTTCAGGTGGGCTGTTAAGTCTGCAATGTGTGCTTTCTCTGTTTTCTTTAAGTGGGCAGTTAGTGCTATGAACTTTCCTCTCAGGACTGCTTTCATAGTGTCCCATAGGTTTGAGTATGTTGTTTCTTTATTTTCATTGTCTTCAAGGAAGACTTTAATTTCTTTCTTTATTTCTTCCTTAATCCAGGTATGGTTCAGTAGTTGACTATTCATTTTCCATGAGTTTGTAGGCTTTCTGGGGGTAGCATTGTTGCTGAATTCTAGCTTTAATCCATGGTGATCTGATAAGATACAGGTGGTTATTAATATTTTTTTGTAACTGTGAATGTTTGCTTTGTTACCGAGTATGTGGTCGATTTTTGAGAAGGTTCCATGAGCTGCAGAGAAGAAGATATATTCTTTCCTATTTGGGTGGAATATTCTATAGATGTCTGTTAAGTCCATTTGATTCATTACCTCCATTAATTCTCTTATTTCTCTGTTAGGTTTCTGTCTAATTGACCTGTCCATTGGTGAGAGAGGAGTATTAAAGTCTCCTACTATTAATGTGTGCGGTTTGATGGCTGCCTTGAGTTTTAACAATGTTTCTTTTACGTACGTGGGTGCTTTTATATTAGGGGCATAGATATTCAGGATTGAGATTTCATCCTGATGAATTGTTCCTGTTATGAGTAGAAAATGTCCCTCTCCATGTCTTCTGATTGATTTAAGTTTAAAGTCAACTTTGTTAGAAATTAGTATGGCCACACCTGCTTGTTTCCTAGGTCCATTTACTTGATAAGCCTTATCCCAGCCCTTTACTCTGAGTAGGTGCCTGTCTTTGTGGTTGAGGTGTGTTTCTTGTAAACAGCAGAATGTTGGATCCTGTTTTCGTATCCAATCTCTTAGTCTGTGCCTTTTTATAGGTGAGTTGAGTCCATTGACATTAAGTGATATTAATGACCAGTGGTTGTTAACTCCGGTCATTTTTTTTAGTAGTAGATTTTGTGTGTTTCCCTTCTTTGAGATGTGCTGGTAAAGGGTCTCTAGATGTCTGAGTTACTGTGGTCATTGTTGGACTCCTTGATTAGTGATTTTCCTTCTATTACTTTCTGTAAGGCTGGATTTGTGGCTACGTATTGTTTAAATTTGTTTTTATCCTGGAAAATTTTGTTTTCTCCATTTATAGTGAACGAAAGCTTGGCTGGGTATAGTAGTCTGGGCTTGCATCCATGGTCTCTTAGTTTCTGCAGTACATCTATCCAGGACCTTCTGGCTTTCATGGTTTCCATAGAGAAGTCAGGTGTAAGTCTGATAGGTTTACCTTTATAAGTAACTTGGCCTTTTTCCTTTGCTGCTCTTAGTATTCTTTCTTTATTCTGTATGCTTTGTGTTTTGATTATTATATGGCGAGAGGATGTTTTTTTTTGATCCAGCCTATTCGGTGTTCTGTATGCTTCTTGAACCTTCATAGGTATATCTTTCTTTAGGTTGGGAAAGTTTTCTTCTATAATTTTATTAAATATATTTTCTGGACCGTTGAGCTGCACTTCTTCTCCTTCTTCTATTCCTATTATTCTTAGGTTTGGTCTTTTTATTGTGTCCCATATTTCCTGAATGTTTTGTGATGAGAATTTGTTGGCCTTGCTGTTTTCTTTGATCAGCGTGTTTATTTTCTCTATGGTATCTTCAGAATCTGAGATTCTTTCTTCTATCTCTTGTATTCTGTTGGTTATGCTTGCTTCTGTAGTCTCTATTCGTTTACCTAGATTTTCCCTGTCCAGCTGGCCTTCTGTTTGTGTTTTCATCTTTGCCTCCATTTCAGTTTTTAAGTCTTGAACTGTTTCCATTATTTGTTTGATTGTTTTTCCTTGGTTTCCTAGGGTATCATTCACTGATTTACTCAATTCTTCAAACTTTCTGTTATACTTCTCATCCATTTCTATAAGGGCATTTTTTACATGCTGTTTAAGGGCGTCAATCACTTTCATAAAGTCAATTTTATCTACTTCTTCATGATTAAGGTGTTCATGTCCTCCTGTTGTGAGGTCGCTGGGTTCTGGTGGTTTCATATAGTTTTTCAGATTGTTGGGTGAATTCTTGCATTGGCGCCTGCCCATCTCTTTCTCCGAATGCTCCCCTATGGATCTTCTTTTAACGGATCAGGTCTCCTTGCCTATTGATGTACTTTCCCAGTGATGGCACCCTGCAATGATAGCTCTCCTGGTGCTCCAGTGATGTCTCTCCTGGTACCAATATCAGATCTCCATGCCCAAAGACGGCTCTCCTGGTACCCAGATTAGCTCTCCCACTGATGGCTCTCCTGGTGCCAAGATCAGATCTCCGTGCAGGTTGGGTAGTTCGTAAACAAAGCTCCTACCTTGCTTGGTGCAGGCAGGCCAGTGAACCAAAGGAAGTCTCACCTGCCTACTTGCCCTGAGGATTTGCCCCCAGCGCCAGACAGACTGAGCTGGATGGTGTTATGTGCCCAAAGAGGAAAGGGGGCAGAAGGAAGAAGGGTTCTGGATGCAAGCTGGGTGGGACAAGAAGAGAGAGGCAGTATGCAGGGTGTAGAGCCCCTGCAGGGAGCCCAGGGAGTATAGGGTGGGGGATGAGAAACTTCAGAGTTCCCTGTCCAGGGCTGCTTCCGCTGCCGCCGGTCAAGTCACAAACTCACCCCGCTGCTGTCTCTCCTGGTGCCTAGATCAGATCTCAATTAATGTGTTTATTAAAGATTTCTGCCTCCTCCCTACCACCACCTCCCATTTCCCTCCCCCTCCCCCAATCAAGTCCCCCTCCCTCGTCAGCCCGAAGAGCAATCAGGGTTCCCTGCCCTGTGGGAAGTCCAAGGACAAACACCTCCATCCCGGTCTAGTAAGGTGAGCATCCAAACTGCCTAGGCTCCCACAAAGCCAGTACGTGCAGTAGGATCAAAACCCATTGCCATTGTTCTTGAGTTCTCAGTAGTCCTCATTGTCCGCTATGTTCAGCGAGTCTGGTTTTATCCCATGCTTTTTCAGACCCAGGCCAGCTGGCCTTGGTGAGTTCCCGATAGAACATCCCCAATGTCTCAGTGTATGGGTGAACCCCTCGCAGTCCTTGAGTTCCTTCCTCATGCTCTCTCTCCTTCTGCTCCTCATTTGGACCTTGAGATTTCAGTCTGGTGCTCCAATATGGGTCTCTGTCTCCTTTCATTGCCTGATGAAGGTTAATATTAAGGAGGATGCCTATATGTTTTTCTTTGGGTTCACCTTCTTATTTAGCTTCTCTAGGATCATGAATTATAGTCTCAATGTCCTTTATTTATGGCTAGAAACCAAATATGAGTGAGTACATCCCATATTCCTCTTTTTGGGTCTGGCTTACCTCACTCAGGATAGTGTTTTCTATTTCTGTCCATTTGCATGCAAAATTCAAGAAGTCATTGTTTTTTACTGCTGAGTAGTACTCTAATATGTATATATTCCATACTTTCTTCATCCATTCTTCCACTGAAGGGCATCTAGGTTGTTTCCAGGCTCTGGCTATTACAAACAATGCTCCTATGAACATAGTTGAGCATATACTTTTATTGAATCATAAGGCATCTCTTGGGTATATTCCCAAGAGTGGTATTGCTGGGTTCAGAGGTAGGTTGGTCCCGAATTTCCTGAGAAACCGCCACACTGCTTTCCAAAGTGGTTGCACAAGTTTGCATTCCCACCAGCGATGGATGAGTGTACCCCTTTCTCCACAACTTCTCCAGCAAAGGCTATCATTGGTGTTTTTGATTTTAGCCATTCTGACAGGTATAAGATAGTATCTTAAAGTTGTCTTGATTTGCATTTCCCTGATCGCTAAGGAAGTTGAACATGACCTTAAGTGTCTTTTGGCCATTTGAACTTCTTCTGTTGAGAATTCTCTGTTCAGCTCAGCTCCCCATTTTATAATTGTGTTGATTAGCCTTTTATGGTCTAGTTTCTTGAGTTCTTTACATATTTTGGAGATCAGACCTTTGTCAGTTGCAGGGTTGGTGAAGATCTTCTCCCAGTCAATGGGTTCCCTTTTTGTCTTAGTGACAGTGTCCTTTGCTTTACAGAAGCTTCTCAGTCTCAGGAGGTCCCATTTATTCAATGATGTCCTTAGTGTTTGTGCTGCTGGGGTTATACGTATGAAGTGTTCTCCTGTGCCCATGTGTTGTAGAGTACTTCCCACTTTCTCTTCTATCAGGTTCAGTATGTTTGGACTGATATTGAGGCCTTTAATCCATTTGGACTTGAGTTTTGTGCATGGTGATAGATATGGATCTATTTTCATTCTTCTACAGACTGACATCCGGTTTTGCCAGCACAATTTGTTGAAGATGCTCTCTTTTTTCTATTGTATACTTTTAGCTCCTTTATCGAAAATCAGGTGTTCATAGGTTTGTGGGTTAAAGTCTGGGTCTTCTATACGATTCCATTGGTGGACTTCTCTGTTTTTACGCCAATACCAAGCTGTTTTCAATACTGTAGCTCTGTAATAGAGTTTGAAGTTAGGGATGGTAATGCCTCCAGACTATCCTTTATTGTATAAGATTGTTTTGGCTATCCTGGGTTTTTTGTTTTTCCATATAAAGTTGATTATTGTCTTCTCCAGATCTGTGAAGAATTTTGATGGGATTTTGATGGGGATTGCATTGAATTTATAGATTGCTTTTGGTAGAATTGCCATTTTTACTATGTTGATCCTCCCAATCCAAGAGCAAGGGAGATCCTTCCATTTTCTGGTGTCCTCTTCAATTTCTTTCTTCAAAGACTTAAAATTCTTGTCAAATAGATCCTTTACTTCCTTGGTCAGAGTTACCCCAAGATATTTTATGCTATTTGTGGCTATCATGAAAGTTGATGCTTCTCTGATTTCCCTCTCTGCTTCCTTATCCTTAGTGTATAGGAAGGCAACTGATTTTTTGAAGTTGATCTTGTATCCTACCATATTACTAAAGGTGTTTATCAGCTGTAGGAGTTCTTTGGTAGAGTTTTTGGGGTCGCTTATGTATATTATCATATCATCTGCAAATAACGAAAGCTTAACTTCTTCCTTTCCAATACGAATCCCCTTGATCCCCTTATGTTGTCTTATTGCTATTGCTAGAACATTAAGCACTATGGAGAGTGTGGACATCCTTGTCGTGTTCCTGATTTTAGTGGGATGGCTTTGAGTTTTTCTCCATTTAATTTAATGTTAGCTGTTGGCTTGCTGTAAATAGCTTTAATTATATTTAGGTATGACCCTTGTATCCCTAATCTCTCCAAGACCTTTATCATAAAGGGGTGTTGAATTTTGTCGAATGCTTTCTCAGCATCTAATGAAATGATCATATGGTTTTTTCTTTCAGTTTATTTATATGGTGGATTACCTTGATAGATTTGCGTATGTTGAACCAGCCCTGCATCTCTGGGATGAAGCCAACTTGATCATAATGAATAATTTTTCTAATGTGTACTTGAATTCGGTTTGCCAGTATTTTATTGAGAATTTTTGCATTGATGTTCATGAGTGAGATAGACCTGTAATTCTCTTTCTTGGTTGGGTCTTTGTGTGGTTTTGGTATCAGGGTAACTGTAGCTTCATAAAAGGAATTTGGCAACGACTCTTCTATTTCTATATTGTGAAATACATTAAGGAGTATAGGTATTAGCTCTTCTTGGAAGTTCTGGTAGAATTCTGCATTGAAACCATCTGGTCCTGGGCTTTTTTTGGAAGGGAGATTTTTGATAACAATTTCTAATTCTTCGTGAGCAACAGGTCTATTTAGATCGTTCACCTGGTCTTGGTTTAGCTTTGGTATATGGTACTTATCTAAAAAAATGTCTATTTCTTTTGCATTTTCCAGTTTTGTGGCATACAGGCTTTTGTAGTAAGATCTAATGATTCTCTGAATTTCCTCTGTGTCTGTGGTTATGTCCCCCTTCTCATTTATGATCTTATTTATTTGTGTGTTCTCTCTCTGTCGTTTAATTAGTTTGGATAGGGGTTTGTTGATCTTGTTGATTTTCTCCAAGAACCAACTTTTTGTTTCATTGATTCTTTGGACTGTTTTCTGTGTTTCTCTTTTGTTGATTTCCACCATCAGTTTGATTATTTCCCGTCTTCTACTCCTCCTGGGCATGTCTGCTTCTTTTTTTTTCTAGAGCTTTCAGATGTGCTGTTAAGTCCCCAATGTATGCTTTCTCTGTTTTCTTTAAGTGGTCACTTAGTGCTATGAACTTTCCTCTTAGCACTGCTTTCATCGTGTCCCATAGGTTTGAGTATGTTGTCTCTTTATTTTCATTAAATTCAAGGAAGACTTAAATTTTTTTCTTAATTTCTTCCTTGATCCAGGTGTGGTTCAGTAGTTGACTGTTCAGTTTCCATGAGTTTGTCGGCTTTCTGGGGGTAGCATTGTTGGAGCCTTCTAACTTTAATCCATGGTGATCTGATAAGACACAGGTGGACAGTAATATTTTTTTGTATCTGTGGAGGTTTCCTTTGTTTCTGAGTATGTGGACAATTTTTGAGAAGGTTCCATGAGCTTCATAGAAGAAGGTATATTCTTTCCTATTTGGGTGGAGTGTTCTATAGATGTGTGTTAAGTCCATTTGCTTTATTACCTCCAACAATTCTCTTAATTCTCTATTAGGTTTCTGTCTGATTTACCTGTTCATTGATAAGAAAGGTGTGTTGAAGTCTCCTACTACTAGTGTGTGTGGTTTGATGTCTGCCTTGAGTTCTAGTAATATTTCTTTTACATAAGTGGGTGCTTTTATATTAGGGGAATAGATATTCAGGATTGAGACTTCATCCTGATGAATTGTTCCTGTTATGAGTATAAAGTGTCCATCTCGATCTCTTTTGATTGATTTTAGTTTGAAGTCAGTTTTGTTAGAAATTAGTATGGCCACACCTGCTTTTTTCTTAGGACCATTTGCTTGAAAAACCTTTTCCCAACCCTTTACTCTAAGTAGATGCCTGTTTTTGTGGTTGAGATGTGTTTCTTGCAAACAACAGAATGTTGGATCCTGTTTTCGTATCCACTCTCTTAGCCTGTGCCTTTTTATAGGTGAATTTAGACCATTAATATTAAATGATATTAATGACCAGTGGTTTTTTACTCCGGTTATTCTATTGTTTTTGGTAATAGAGTTTGTATGTCTCCCTTCTTTGAGTCGTGCTGCTGAAGGGTCGCTAGATGCCTGAGTTATTGTAGGCATTGTTGGCTACGTTGAATTCCTTGGGTTGTGATTTTCCTTCTATTACTTTCTGTAGGGCTGGATTTGTGGCTACGTATTGTTTATATTGTTCTTATCCTGGAATGTCGTGTTTTCTCCATTGATAGTGAACGATAGCTTGGCTGGGTATAATAGTTTGGGTTTGCATCCATGGTCTCTTAGTTTCTGTAGTACCTCTATCCACGACCTTCTGGCTTTCATGGTTTCCATAGAGAAGTCTGGTGTAAGTCTGATCGGTTTACCTTTATAAGTTACTTGCCCATTTTCCTTTGCAGCTCTTAATATTGTTTCTTTAATCTGTATATTTTGTGTTTTGATTATTATATGGCTAGTTGATGTGTTTTTTTTTTGATCCAGTCTGTTTGGTGTTCTGTATGCTTCTTGAATATTCAAAAGAATATCTTTCTTTATGTTGGGAAAGTTTTCTTCCACAATTTTGTTAAAAATATTTTCTGGGACTTTGAGCTGGACTCTTCTCCTTCTTCTAACCCTATTATTCTTAGGTTTGGTCTTTTTATTGTGTCCCATATTTCCTGAATGTTTTGTGATGAGAATTTGTTATCTTTGCTGTTTTCTTTGATCAGTGCGTTTATTTTCTCTACGGTGTTCTCAGAATCTGAGATTCTTTCTTCTTTCTCTTGTATTCTATTGATTATGCTTTTTTTCTGTAGTCTCTGCTCGTTGACCTAGATTTTCCATATCCAGCTGGTCCTCAGTTTGTGTTTTCTTCCTTGCTTCCATTTCAGTTTTCAATTCTTGAACTATTTTCATTACCTGTTTGATCGTTTTTTCTTGGTTTCCCAGGGTATCTTTTACGTATTTATTCATTTCTTCAAACTTTTTGTTATACTTCTCATCCATTTCTATAAGGGTGTTTTTTACATGTTGTTTAAGGGACTCTATTGCTTTCATAAAGTCAATTTTTTCCACTTCTTCTGTGTTAGGGTGTTCAAGTCCTTCTGTTGTAAGATCATTGGTTTCTGGTGTTTTCATGTTGTTTTTCAGATTGTTGGGTGAATTCTTGCCTTGGTGCCTGTCCATCTCCTCTGACCCATTCTATCTAATGGGTCTTTTAAAGCAGGATCATGTTTCCCTGCTGGCCAGGGTCTCCACTTACAAGATGCCCTCGCTCCGTTTCCTGGCTCCTGCCGCGTGCCGAGATCCCTCTCACCACTCAGAAGGGTCTTCAGCAACAGGACCAGGCTCCCCGTTCTCCAGGGACCTCGCCAACAAAAGGTCTACCACTCTGCAGGTCAGCCACCAAAACAGAGAAACTCCCGCTGCCCTCTGTCCCGAGCTCCCGACCCAGAGCCCAAACAGGCTAAACTGGGTGATCCTGTGGCTCCGTGGAAGGTAGGGAGAGTGAAGGAGGCCCCTGGGTGAGAGCTGGGATGGGCCAGGAAGAGAGAGGTTGCAGCAGAGGAGGAGAAGCCCCACCAGTGGTGACCAGCCCTCGCAGACTAACCGGAGTGTCAAGGGGGTCAGGGAATACCCCTGCTCCGTTTCCTGTGTCCCACCACAGCCCAAGAACACTCTCCCCACCCAGGAAGGTCTTTAAGGACAGGACCAGTCTCCCCGTTTGCCAGAGGACCTCACCAATAAAAGGCCTCCCTCTCTGCAGATTAGGCCCCAAGAAACCTACTTGATTTAATTGTAGTGGGGAGATCTGCTCTCAGTGTGGGCTTCACTGTTTCATGCTTGGACTATCCCACATCTGCCGCATCTGGGTGCCTGTCACCGTGTGCGTCTGTCCGCCAGTCTCCGCTGCGTGCGTCTGCCCACTGGTCTTCGCCATGCACGTGCGTCTGCCCGCCGGTCTCTGCCCGGCACATGTGTCTTCCCGGAGAAGGATATTTTATATTCACCACATGAAAAAAAATCCATCAAGATAAAGTCTCAATTCTGAACATCAACGTCCCAAATACAAGGACACCCACATTTGTAAAAGAAACATTAATAAAGCTTAATTAACACATCAAAACCTACATTTTAATAGTGGGAGACTTCAACACTCCCATCAATGGACAGGTCTGCCAGAAAAAAACTTAACAGAAATAAGGGAGCTAAAAGATATCATAACTCAAATGGACTTAATAGACATCAACAGAACGTTTCACCCAAATACAAAAGAACAAATTTTCTTCTCAGCAAAATAACCATCAAAATTCCAAAAAAATTCTTCACAGACTTTGGAAGAATGATGTTCAACTTCATATGGAAAAAAAACCCCAGGATGGGTAAAACCATCCTGTACAATAAAGAAACTTATGAAGGTATCCCCATCTTTGATGTTAAGCTCCTCTATAGAGCTATAGTCATAAAAACAGCCTGGTATTGGCATAAAACAGATGACTGGACCAATAGAATTGAATCAAAGATCCTGACATAAATATACACACCTATAAACACCTGATTTTTGACGAAGAAGCCAAAGTCATACAATGGAGAAAAGAAAGCATTTTCAACAAATGGTGCTATCATAACTAAATGTCTACTTGTAGAAGAATGCAAATAGACCAATATCTACTGCCTTTCATAAAACTCAAGTCCAAATGGATCAAAAACCTCAACATAAGCCGGGCGGTGGTGGCGCACGCCTTTAATCCCAGCACTTGGGAGGCAGAGGCAGGCGGATCTTTGTGAGTTCGAGACCAGCCTGGTCTACAAGAGCTAGTTCCAGGACAGGCTCCAAAACCACAGAGAAACCCTGTCTCAAAAAACCAAAAAAAAAAAAAAAAAAAAAAAACCTCAACATAAATCCAGCTTTGAATGCTGGATTTGAAACAGGAGACAACTTCTCAAAAAGAATACCAGTAGCAGAGCCAGGACCTCTGCATTCAGGATCCAGGCACACTTGCGTCTGGGACCTCCAAAGGAGTAGACTGGAGTCAGAGACCTTTGTAGGACCAAGCCCAAGCCAGGGACCTCCACAGAAGGCATAAAAGAAAGTGCAAGCTGAGGAAATTATAGAAACATAAACCACAAGAAAACAACCAGGAACCACAAATGCAAGCATAAACAACAGAATACAAGAGTTGGAAGAAAGCATCTCAAGCGCTGAAGATACAATAGAGGAAACAGACTCATCAGTCAAGGAAGACACTAAATATAACAAAAGCTTAACATAAATTAATCCAGGAAATATGGGACACCATGTAAAGATTAAATCTAAGAATAACATAGAAGTTTATAAATTGACCACATACTTGGTAACAAAGCAAACCTCAACAGATACAAAAAAATTTGGAATAACCCCATGTATCTTATCAGATCACCATGTCTTAACATTAGAATTCAATAGCAACATTAATTCTAAAAAGCCCACAAATACATGGAAATTAAACAATGCTCAACTGAATCACCAATGGGTCAAGAAAGAAATTAATGACTTCCTAAAATTCAGCGAAAACAACCACACAACATACCCAAATTTATGGGACACAATGAAAGCAGTGTTAAGAGGAAAGTTCATAGCACTAAATGCCTACATAAAGAAGCTGCAAAAATCCCATACTAATGAATTAACAGAACATTAGAAAACTTTAGAACACAAAAATTGAATACACCCAGGAGAACCAGATGGCAGGAACTAATTAAATTGAGAGCTGAAATCAATAAAGTAGAAACAAAGAAACAATACAAAGAATCAATGAGATGAAGAGTTGGTTCTTTGAGAAAAATCAATAAAATAGTCCAAGCTATCCAAAAGGCAGAGAGAGAATATTCAAATTAACAAAATCAGTAATGAAAAGGGGGATACAACAATAGACATGGAGGAAATACAAAGAATCATTAGGTCATATTTGAAAACCTGAATTCCACAAAATTGAAAAACTTAAAGGAAATAGACAACTTTCTGGATAAGCATTAGTTTCCAAAATTAAATCAAGACCAAATAAGCAAATTAAATAGATCTATAACTCTAAAGAAGTAGAAATAGTCATCAAAAGTCTCCCAACCAAAAGAAGCCCAGGACCAGATGGTTTCAGCTCATAATTCTACAAGATTTCCAAAGAGCTAATACCAATACTCCTCAAATTGTTCCACATATAGAAACAGAAGGAATATTGACAAACTTTTTATGAGATTACAATTACCCTATACCCAAACTACATAAATGCATTACTAAGAAATAGAATAACAAACCAGTCTCACTCACGAACATTGATACAAAAATACTCAATAAAATACTGGCAAATCGAGTCCAAAAACACATGAGAAACATCATCTAACATGATCAAGTCGGCTTCATCCCACAGATGCAGGGATGGTTCACCATATGAAATTTCTGTCAACATAATCCACTATATAAACAAACTGAAAAATAAAAACCACATGATCATCTCATTAGATGCTGAAAAAAAACTTTTGACAAAATAAAACATCCCTTCATGATAAAGTTCTTGGAGAGAGCAGGGATACAAGGAACATACCTAAATATAATAAAGGCAATAGGCAGCAAGCCAACAGCTAACATCAAACTAAATGTAAAGAAACTCCCAGTGAAAACTAAAATATATTAAATCTCTAATTATCAGAAATTGGTTTTAAGGTAATGGTACATGCAATGGAAGAGTATGCAGTAATTTGAGGAAATCTTATAAATATTTACTGATATTGAGGGTTGTTTTTATTTACGAAAGTAAATGTAGAGTGTATGGCTTGAGTTTCTATCAGTGACATGCCAAGATCTTATCATGGTCATGTTTACATGCTCATATTGATAGTGATTTTGAGTCTTTCTTTTGTGCTTCCCTCCGATGGAAATTGACTATCTTCAAAATACAAAAATGATATCTGAATAAGGACAAAAGAAACAATTAATTCAGAAACACTCCCCACTCTGCTCCTGTCATGAGCAAGATGCCAAGTTTGTGCCAACCTACCATTTTTTGCCATTGGAGAACTGGAGGACAGGACATGGCATGGTTGAGTTTCTTCTCAAGCTCCGATTGATCCTATGCCTGCAGCATTCTCAGGCCTATGGTTATCTCTCAAACTGCTTGAGAGTTATTTTCTGACAATCGCCTAGTTCTTTGAATGCTGGCCTTACCTACTGAATATATACTGATCCAAACTACTGTGTAGCTAGAGGCATGTAACAGATGTTCTGCAGGGTGGTGCTAAACACTGCTGCTGAGGTGTTAAACTTTCCTTGTATTTTGTGAGACACACTTTTAACTTATTTTGAGAATGAAAAAGAAAAGTGGCAAATCTGCTAACGTTTCTTTTTACTTGGCACTAAATCATCTGGTGTATTTGACATTCCCCACACATGTCATTTTCTGTAAGTTGTTAATACTGATTCTATCCAGTCACTTGCCAAAGGGAAATCAGTGTGTACAGTTGCTTCCCTGTTCCAGAGCTCCTGGAGGACAGGAAGACATCCTTGTGGTTCAAAAACTGCTACAAAAGGTGGCAAGTTTTTATAGAATAGCTGAAAAAAATGTTTCTTCTGTTTAAAGATGCTGAAGTAAATGCATAATTGTTTAATACATTTATACTATGTGTCTTTTACATCATGTATCTTGATCCCATTAATTTCCCCATCCCTTTGCATCTGCTCTCTGCCCCTGTATACCTTACAAATAAAACAAAATTCAAGTAAAAAAGAAAAAAGGGGGAAACTGAAAAATCTCACCATGGAAGCTGTGGTGTGAAGTGAGCCATGCCATGTTTGTCTTTACTTGCAAGTGTTCATTTCAAAAGGTCAGTGGTTTGGTTTGAGGTCTCTGGCTTCTACTACTCTATGATGCTGGGCCCTCATTAGGGCTCCTCCTGGATGTCCTGTTCTCGCCCTGTGTTGTGGAGATCTTGCTGCTTTGGGTCTACAGGTCAGGTTCCTTTATGAGCTCCACAGATCATAGAGGGGTGGATGATGTGGCAGGCTAACACATATCCAGTATTTTAAAGTTCACTGATTATTTACATGATCTAGAGAATAAGGAATTATATTTTCCAATATTAAAGGTTTTAACTTGAATTATTGTAACTATGATGAGAAAATGGTCCCACACTTCTTGCCCCCCGCCTTTTTTTTTTTTACAAAATAAGCATTTCTAGAAGAAAAAAAGCAGCAAAAATGTAAATACTACATTAAAATATACTAACATTTAAAACAACCTGATTGACTAAGAAATACTATGCCCAAATAGTCATAAATAAATTGGTTTGCATCATTCTTACAATAGAAATGATATAGTGTTCATTAGGGGACCTGAAGAGACTCCACAGATATGTTCAACTCAAATGTGACCTTGGTAAAATCCAGGCCCTCTCTGAGCTCAATAAGGTTGCCTAATTATACCCCCTACACCATCTTTAATCAGTACATGAGTATTGGTGAAGTGGGGCTATGTAAGCCCATAACAATGAAAGCTTGGGCTTGATAATCTATCACAAACATTTTTCTCAGAAATGTGTTGTACATATCTGTATGTCTAGATTTATCTAAGAACACTTGTACATTTTAAAGCACAAAGTTGCAGCCTAGATGGAAGTGTATCTAACAAACTACTCCACCTTTCTGTTTACAGCCACTTACCATCTCAATGTGCTTCACTTTCGATGAATTCATTTATTCTTTCGTTCATTTACAGTGTGGTAACGTAACTATAAAATCAATATTTTCCTGTTTTGAATAACCCAAAATAGCAAATAATTTAAAAATCACTTCCACTTGACTTTGGAATCTATTGCAGGCACTGTTTTTCCAGAAAATTTACCTCATAATTACGTTGTGCGCGAGTGAAATGAGTTTCTATTTCAAATTCACACTGAATTCTGACTTCTGGGTGATGAGGGGAAGCCACCCAGGGCTCAAATATTTGCTAGGTTGCCATGGATAATTAGGATTGATTTCCTGTGTCTTTTATTCTAAATTTGGTATCACTCTTGCCAATACAGGTTGTTGTCTGTTTTCATATAAACTTCTCACAATCTTACTTTTGCTTTGCAGAGTCATCGGTGTGTGTGTGCTCTGTGGAAGCTGTGTTTCTCATACTCACTGAAAACAATAAACTATCTGTTTCTGGCAGAGTTACCGGTCACCACACAGAAGAAGGAAATTCTTTAGAAAGAGAAATCTTACTTTTGCAATACTTGTAAAGCATTATTGTTTAAAAACAATTCTATTCATCTCACCAAACATTCACCATAAATAAAACTAGGTCATGTTAGCCTAGGTTAAAATGCTCTTAGAGAGTATATGCTCATTGGTGAGCATATACCTACAGCATGTACAAGGTCATGAGTTCAAGCACTGCAAGAATTCTCTTCTTGTTTAGTGAACTAGGAAATTCACTGATTATCATTTACCATTAAGACTTTGAGTAGCTCACACACTGCCTGCTTAACTCACATTATTCATTTGTATATTTTCTCCCTGGCCAGTTCAGTCTACCCTATCTATTGATTTTCTTTGTTTTACTTATTACTATTGACTGATTGATTTTGACATAATGGATTTCACATTTTGCATCCTGATATCACTCGTTTAACCATCCCTGCATGTCTTCCTTCTCTCCAAAAACAAAACAAAATTTAACAAAATTAACAAAACAACCAAAACCAACCAACCTAATAAACAAATTCTCAGTATGAAAACTGTAGTGTGATTTGGTGAGCCACACAGTGTACTCTTTAGTCCATAATCTTTACTTATGAGTGCTCATTGCTGAGTCATTGGTCTGGTTTGAGGCCGCTGACCTCTGATGCACTATAGATAATGTGTCCTCACTGAGGCTCCTCATGAATGTCCTGTTGTTGTCCTGTGTCATGAAGATGCTGATGTTTTGGATCTGTAGGTTTTGCCTCTTTTCAATGATCTTGCAGTTCATAGGGGAGGTGGATGTTGAGTGGGGCAGCTCATAGCCCTGGTTCTGGGCCTGGATGGTCAGCAGTTTCCCCTCATTGTCACTACCCAGACACGCTCTCCAGCATTGCCCCAGCTAGCTCACCCCACACAGAGGCAGCAAGGAGTGGGCAAGTTCTCCTGCTCTCATGCCCTCAGGTCCAGCTCACCCATACTCTCTCACACACACCAGTGATAACTCAACCATCTTGCTTAGGCAAGGTGCAGGACCTGCCCTCCCATGCACTGTGACTAGTAAGGGGCAGGATTAACTCTCACACTCTCATGACCCCAGGCCAATTTTCCCACCTGCCACAGGTGGCAAGAGACAGGAGGAGAGAGCATCTTTCCCTCACCCTTGTCACCACATGCCTGTTGTAGGAAGCCACTTGTTTGTTCCTGGCTACCCAGACTACTGAAATGGTCACACAGAAACTATTATTTGCCATACTGTTTGGCCAATCACTTAAGCATATTGTTAGCTAGCTCTTAGATCTAGAATTAACCCATTTCCATTATTTTCTATTTTCCATGAGGTTCGTGTCCTATTGGTCAGGTTCCAGCTAATGGCTCACATCTTTCTCCTCTGGTGGCTCCATGGCATCTCCCTCTGGTGAGGCTCCACCTACTTTCTTGTCCTCTATCTGCTTGAAACTCCCGTCTTGCCCTATTCTGCTAAACCATTGGCCAAAAAAGATATATTCATTAACCAATAAAAGCAACACATAGAAGGACGTCCCATATTACATGCCAGTAGGGGGTCAGAGTCAGCTCTGTTGCTTTGAGTCCCTAGGGGCCAGCTCATCTTAAGCCCCCCCTCCCACACACCAACAGGGTTGGTGCCCAGACATGGGGCACTGAATCTACAGAAAGCCTGAGAAAGCTTGGGAAAGAATAGAGTAAAGCATGCTTTCTTCGTAGCAGCAATTTCTTGGGTCTGCTCTGCTTGCTAGAGGCAAGCAAGCGCTCTCTTCTAAGAGAGGCTTCCTGACTCAGCTTTAGCTGCAAAATCCTGTAGCTCTTTTAAGAGGTCCTGCCACGAAACACTTAAACGGTGTTGATGAAAAGCTGAACGCATGCTTGTTTGTTTTCAGCCGTAGCAGGAAAAAAGTTGTGCTGTTTTAAAATGCTGGCATTCTGGTCCGTCTTGCCAGGGCAAACTCTGACTCTTTGAGGCAGGAGGTCAGCTACAGAAAGAGCATTTGAGTGTTGTAGCTTGTTTGCTGGCAAGGACCTTGAAACGCCACAGAGTTGTGGTGATAAACATGGCTACAGCTGGTATCTCCGCCATGAGGCTGGAAAGCTAAGGAATGGGCTGTATCCAGCCGTCAAAACCACGGCTTTCGTCCTACTGATATGGCTTGGTAAATTAAAGACTCATCTGGTCAGAAAAAGAGAGATATACAGTAAAGAGAGATTCAAAGACAAAGAAAACTTTAAATGATTTACAGTGTGTTAAAAAATATTTGCAGACTGAAAGTTAAAGTTCTTAAAAGTAAAAAAACAAAAATAAGGAAGTAGTTGGGTGTGGTAGTACACACCTTTAATCCCAACACTTAGGAGGCAGAGGGAGATTGACTTCTGTGACTTCAAGGTGTGGTAGCACGTGCCTTTAATCCCAATGCCTGGGAAGCAGAGACAGAAGGATCTCTGAGAGTTCAAGGACAGCCTGGTCTACAGAGTTATTCCAGGACAAAGATACACAGAATATAAACTAAAAGTAAAAAATAAACAAAATAGAGGTTAAAATAAAGTCGCACAAAGATGGAAAACACAACGAGAATCTTGATACTATATGCTATTATGCTCTGTTTGAATTGTTTGAATGATGAGGAAGGAGCAACAGTTGCTAAAAGGTATTTGTTTATAAATGCTGCTGAACTAATCCACGATAGATATTTTCAAAATACCTTGACTTCAGAATTTGGATCTAAGGATATGATACTTTGGAAAAGAGTTTCTTCTTTTGTTTTCACAGAGGATGAGACCCTGTGGATTTCTTCTATTTCAATATGGTATGATAGACCACGCCCTCCTGAAAGGTTGCTGTGAACACCTTCAGAAAATTACTTTGCTCAACTGCCGACTGAGATGAACCTAGCAGACAGGTTATCCCATAAAAGACCCGAATAACAGCACCCCCATTCAGCAGGAAGCAGTTTGGAGAGAAAAAACTGCGCCCATGTTCCCATATATTGTTTATAAATGTTTTTTTTACATTTAAAGGGGGAGATGATACAGATGTGAATAATTTGCATTGATATGAATCTTGGTTTACTGATATTAATTTAAGGTCAATTTTATTATATGTATATGTATTTCTGACCTTGATTAAGGTATTGTGATTGTGTAGTTCATTTAAAAATGTAATGTATATAGGTTGTTAATGGATAATTATCAGTAATAGTCAAGCTTGTAGTCATGTTAGATTTTCTAGATGTACATAGATATATTTTAGATAGACATTCTTCATATCTTTCAAAGATTATAAAATATGGCATTTTAAGTGTTTTAATAACTTAGGGTTTTTCATGACAATGAGACACGTCTGCTCCTGGCAGCACCAATCTACTTCAAGAAGAAAGAAGATGGGCATCGAAGAGGCACCTTATGGAGTTTGATAGCCATTTGGGCATGAAACTGCTCTTGCCTGGACTGTTGCATAAACTGGACACAAAGAACCTGCAGAGAGAGGACTGCTGAACTTGCCTAAAGGTGAGATGATCTTTCAGGGTTCCTGATTTATGAAAGAGTCTGCGAGACACTCTGCAGGACACAGCAGATAGTGACTGAACTGCCTTTGAAATTTCCTGCTTCATGGAAACGTCTCTGGATACTGTGGGCCTGAAGGCTGAAGATTGATGCCCCAATGGTGCAGAGGAACTTTGGATGACTGTACAGGCAGTGAGATGTCTCTGTCATTTCTAGAGTTTTGAAAATTGCTTACTTTTTGTTTGCTTAGGTAATATTGTATTCTTCTGGAGTCTTTGATGGAGTTGAAGAATAGATAGATAGTTATTTTCCTTAGTTATTATAAAGATAAAATAGATGTAAATATTGTAATTTTTACTTGATAACTGTTTTGTTATATGTAATTTTGCTATGTTAAAGTTAAAGCCTTCCTTTTTTTTTTTGTTTAAACAGAAAAAGGGGAAATGATGGAGGAAGGTCATTTGTCAATAAACAAACTGCTTTGGCCCATTTGATAGGCCATCCCTTAGGTGGGTGGAGTAGACAGAATAGAATGCTGGGAGGAAGAGGAAGTGAGCTCAGATGCAGGGCAGCTCCTCTGAGAGACAGACGCCATGCTCTCCTCTCCAGAGCAGACACGATGAAGCTCTGACCCAGGATGGACGTAGGCTAGAATCTTCCCGGTAAGCGCACCTTGGGGTGCTACACATATGAACAGAAATGGGTCAAGCAGTGTTTAAAAGAATACAGTTTATTTGTTGTTATTTCGGGGCATAAGCTAGCTAGGCAGCCATGAGCCGGGCTGTGGGAAGAGGCCCACAGCTCCTACTACACAGGGTCAATTCTACTCTGTTGCCCAGATGATGCTTAGGACCTTTTCTCTTGCATGTTGCAACTGGTGAAGAACAGGGCCAGCTCTCCCACCTACTATAGGGAAAGGGGAGGGAGTGTTAGGTATTTTTATTGCTATGATCAAGTCAGGTTATAAAAGAAAGTTTATTTCAACTTATTCTTTCAGAGGGTAAAAGTTCATAATTGTGGGTACAGTGTAGTAGCAGCAGCCAGAGCAAAGGGCTCCGACACTGCATCTTTCTTTTCTTTTTTTTATTATTTAAAACATTTTAAAATTTAAATATATTTTGATCATACTCTTCAGATTTCTTGCTTCACTGAGAAATCCCCCATATACTCTAGGCCTATAGACTAATGATGGATGCTCCAATATTACAGAAGAACTTTGGGTGACTGTCGAGGAAGCTGGATGTTTCTGTCATTTTTAGAATTTTGCAAGTTGCTTACAATGCACATCCTGTTTACTTAGGTATTACTATATTCTTCTGTGGTTTTGATGGAGTTGAAGACTAGATACCTATAATTATGCTTTTACTTAGTTATGATAAAAGATATATTTGTTATAAAACTTTAGAATCACAAAAGTAGAATAGATGATAGAGTATTTTCTCTAATTTTACAGATACAAATAGACTAAACATTGTAACTGTAATTCTCACTTGATAACTGTTTTGTTATATGTAATTTTCCTATGTTAGAGTTAAAACCTTCCTTTTTAATTAGATCTAAAAGGGGAGATGTTGTAGGATTTTTTTCTGTGTGCTGTGAATATATATTTCTCTCAATGGTTGAATAAAGCTATTTGGGCCAATGGCCAAGCAGAGTAGAACCAGGCAGAAAATTCAAATACAATACAAAGAAAAAGAAGGTGGAGTTAGTGAGATGCATGTAGTTGCAGAAGGAGTGACTTGCCAGGGCATCACTGGTAAGCCACAGCCATGTGGTGATACGTAGAGTAGTAGAAATGGGTTATTTTAATTGTGAGAGCTAGTCAGTAATATGCCTAAGGCATTGGCCAAACAATTATAATTAATATAAAGCCTCAGAGTGGTTATCTTATAAGTGACTGTGGAGCTAGGCAGAGCACAGGAAAGCTTCCAACTACACAGAAGGAAAGGAGTCCATGAAAAGGCAGAAGAATCCAAGACCCAGTCATTCATTGACTCAGAATTCCCATTAAAACACTCTACTGGAAGTCATAATACATATGCAGAGGACCTGGTGTAAGCCCTGTACTTCAGTCTCTGCTAGTTCATATGTGCTTTACTCATGCTGATTTGGACGGCCTTGTTGTCCTGATGTCTTGCTTCCCCTCTGATTTTTACACTCTATCCACTCCCTCTTTTGTTCTCTGAGGCTCAGGGTTCTCTGAGCCCTGAGGGGGGAATTTGATGGAGAAATCCCACTTAGGGCTGAGACTTCTGAGGTCTCTCACTCTGCAAGCTCTCTGGCTGTGGGTCTCTGTATTTGTTCCTGTCTGCTGCAGGAGGAAGCTTTGAGAGACCACATTTTTAACTGTTATCATGAAGTGGAGACAACAGGCTGAAAGTAGGTCAACTCTATGAACAGTCACAGCCCATTTCCAGCAACTTACCTCCTCTAAGAAGGCTGAACATCCATACAGTGTCCCCAAACAGCACCACCCACTAGGGACCAAGTGCTCAAATACTTTGGGAGCATTCTCATTCTAATCTCACACAGTGTAAGCTACACATCCACACTAAAACTGTTTTTGCTGCCTGCTGTTTTGGGTCTTGGAAATGAACCTTGGCCCAATGCATATTAAACAGGTGTTTTACCCCTGAATTATATCAAGCTCCATTTTATATACTTAAGAGCTTATCTAAACCAACAAGCTCAAACGATTTAATTTTGTGTATTTCAAAGGACAACTTTCCTGTGCATTGTACTACATTTTACAACTGAAATACTATCACATTGACTTATTAGATTTTGCAACTGAAATTAATATTTTCTATACAAAGACTCAACCAATATTACTTTCATGAGAGTGTTAATGATTATTACATTTCTAAATGCACTTGAGGGAATGGGAGGAGAAGAGGGAGTGGGAACTTGGATTGGTATTTCTTAAAAATCTAAAAAAAATTTATTTCCATCATTTTAGTTGTATACAGATGTAGTGTATATTTGTGGGTATGTGTGAATGAATGCAGGTATTTATGAAAGCCAGAAGTGTTGGATCTCTAGGAGTTGAAGAAATAGGCAGTTGTGAACTGCCAGATGTGATTCCTGGGACCCAACTCAGGTCCTCTGGATGAGCAAAAAGTGCTTTTTGGCCCTGAGCCACTTCTCCAGATATACTTCCTCAAATATACTTACTAAAACCTCCAGGAATTCACTCATTCATTTATTCAGCATACACTAATGATGGTGTGCTACAGACTAATATCTTCTAGATGTTACAGATGCTATGGTGCGGTACCTTGCTAAATGCTTACTCTCTTGGAACAGATTTTGTGTGTGTTGCTGTTATTGCTGTTGTTTAGAGAGTTGAACAGCAAACAAGAAGTTAAAATAGTAAGAATCACGAAGAGAAAACAATGGAACAATCAGACAGGAAGTGGTCAGGTTAAAATCTAGATTAAGTAGCCATGAGGACATAAGAGGAGGGGACATGTAAATTGATTCCTTAATGATTAAAAAATCAACAAATCAAACAAACAAAGGTGATGATAAGGTACCATCCAATAAACCTTACGGAGGTGAAAGTGTGGCAGGCAGAGGTCAAGATTGTGGTAGCTTGGACCGACGTGATAGCTACAGAAGCAGATATGTTTAGGCTATATTTTTGAAAATTCAAAAATAGTTAAATTTTTTTAAAAATATGAAATTATAGAAGTTTGTCTCTATAAACATATGCATACAGAGAGAAAGACATATTGTGTACACACACATATAGTGGGAGGAACTATCTAGGATGTTGTGTTATTGATAATGCAATCTGCTGCAAGGAATGAAGAAAGTTAGTTATAGAAAAAGAAGGTTTTTGGAATCAGTAGTTTTGTAGTTTGGGTTTTAAGCATTCATTAAAGTGTCATCTGTCAAAAACTTGGTGACCATGTTAGTGTTATTGAGATGCAGAGCCTCGAAAGTAGGCCTTCAGGTCATTGAGGTCTGCTTTTGTAAAAGTTGGTACCCAGTTCTTGTTATCTGGAATTCTAACCACATGGAGAAAGATTTCTGATATGTGTTTCTGCTATGCTGTATTGACAAGTAAACAAGCAGAATTAATTGAAAGTAGATAGAAACCTTAAAAAACGTCAGTCAAGAATAAACCTTTTCTCTTTATAAGTTGATTTGTCTTACATAGTTGTCATAGGGCAAGAAAGCTGACTAGTACAGTAGAGCCCATCACCGAATTTTTGGATCATAATGAAATATTTATTACACTTCAGCAGAGATCTCAAGTAGGCAGGAAAGCTTTGAGACTGAAGGTCAGAGCTCCATATTTAAATATTAAAAGCAAATGAAATCATATAAAATAAGACATTCAAATTTTCCCCCTTTAAAAGTAGCATTCATTACAATCTCTTGGGTTTTTTTTCATGTGTGGGAAGGAATCCTCAACATTTCAACATTGTGTTTTGAAAGTGGAACTGTACACAGAAAGCCATGTATGTAAAGTGGTCCTTCCCAAACATGTGTATTGTAAGGATAGAGACTTCATGTTGAGGTGCTTTACATGACTGTGGGAAAAGGAACCTTCTCCTCATGCTCAGGTTCCTCTTGTTTGTTTGTTGTGTGTTTATTTTTGATTTTTGGGCCAGGGTCTCCCAAGGTAACCTGGCCTCAAACCTGCCATCCTCTTGCCTTAACCTCTGGATCTCACTGTGTAGACCAAGCTGGCCTTGAACTCGCAGAGATCCTCCTGGCTCCACCTCCAAGTGCTGGGATTAAAAGTGTGCACCACTCTTTCCAGTGCATTCTAATTTCCACTTAAGAGTTGAACTGCATCAGAAAAACCTGTAGAGAATAACTACAAATACTCACCTCAGCATATCTCCCAAGGCTCAAAAGTTCTATAAGCAAGTTCATTATTTTGGGGGGTTTATTTGTTTTATTTTTTATTTTTTGAGTTTCTCTGGGTATCCCTGGCTGTCCTAGAACTTGCTATGTAGACCAGTCTGGTCTTGAATTCAGAGATCCACCTGCCTCTGCTTTCCAAGTAATGTGATTAAAGGTGTCTGCCACCACTGCCTGGCAAAGCAAGCTTTTCAAGAAGATTATCACAGATAGAAAATTTCACTCTAATATAGCACACAAATACTTATAAATAGGTTTATAAATACCAAGTACCAAATAGGTTTATATAGACATAAAATCACATTTTGTACATAAAATTACTTCTTTTTATTTTCATAGAGAATGACATCAGGTCCTGGCATCCAATGGCTAATGACTGCATACTAAGTACATAGATGACAACATGTTTTAGTCAGTGTCTTCAGTCTTACATATATGTACACCTTTGGGTGACACTACATGCTAAAGTCCATATCTTAAAACTCTGGTAAGATTATGAGGTATACATCATGTAACTTTTGTTTTTAATAATAATCCAAAGAATATTTCCATATAAAAAGTTTTTGGATATGGAAATAAGGTGTCATCTTTCAAATAAAGTGTTATTAATTATAATTTGAACAAAGTAGTTTTAAAGATTCTCTATGCCATTATGTCATGAATATAGGTAGAGATGCCCAAATATATTTCAGGTCCAGTGACTTTTTCAGTTGTGTGTGCATGTATTGCATGTGTGTGCATGTTGTGTGCAGTTGTGTGTGCATGTATTCTTTTCTGATGCTCAAGGTTGTTTGCTGTGCTCTGTTTCAATATAATAAAAATTCCTTACTGGGAAGGTCCACTAAAGAGCTATAAAAGGTGTATCTACTGTAGCAGACATCTTGGTTCTTCCCCTTGCTTTACTCATCCCAATCACTCTTGAACCGTCCAATGATAAGCTTTGAAGCTGTGTGGTCTTCTATCAATAGAACTGTCTTTACAAATTCATTGCTCTCTTTTCTGTGTTTAATGTATGTGACTGCTAATCGATTTTAGGCTGTTTTAGCCTTAAAAAAATCCAAAAAAAACAAAACAAAACAAAACAAAACAAAACAAAACACAAGGCCGGGCGGTGGTGGCGCACGCCTTTAATCCCAGCACTTGGGAGGCAGAGGCAGGCGGATCTCTGTGAGTTCGAGACCAGCCTGGTCTACAAGAGCTAGTTCCAGGACAGGCTCCAAAACCACAGAGAAACCCTGTCTCGAAAAACCAAAAAAAAAAAAAAAAAAAAAAAAAAAAATCCTAATAACCCCCTTTTTCACCTGGTATCTAATTAGGGTGACAAAGTCTTTAAACCCTGTGTGGCAATCCCTAATGTACCACTGTGATGCCCACGGAAGACAGGGCAACATGGAAGTCCGTCTACTTCCTTAAGATCATCCAACTTCTGATGATTAGATGAAATGCTTCTTTGCAGGAGCAGACAATATAGGCTCCAAGCAAGTGCAGCAGATCCTCATATCCCTGTGAGGGAAGGCTGCGGTACTGATGGGCAAGAACAAGTCATCTGGAAAACATGGCAGCTTGGGGTAAACCCTTACATCATATTCAGGGAAATGTGGACTTTGTGTTCACCGAAGAGGACCTCACTGAGATTAGAGACATGCGGCTGGCCAATACGGTGTTGGCTGCAGCCCATGCTGTTGCCATTACCCTGGGTTAAGTCATTGTGCCGGCCCAGAACATAGATCTGAGGCCTGAGTAGACTTCTTTCTCCCAAGCTTTAGGTGTCATCATTAAAATCTCCAGAGGTGCCATTAAAATTCTGAGTGATGTACCGCTGATCAAAACTGGAGACAAAGTAGGAGCCAGTGAAGCCACGCTGCTGAACATGCTGAACATCTCCTCTTCTCCACTGGGTCGATCATCAGTCAGGTGTTTGACAATGGCAGCATTCGCAACTCAGAAGAGCTTGACATTGCAGAGTAGAGTAGGCATTCTCGCTTCCTAGAGGATGTCCTAAATGTTACTGTTGTTTGTATGCAGATTGGTTTCCTGACTGTTATCTTGATGCCACACTCTATTTAAAATGGGTCCAAGTGGGTCCTGGCTTTGGCTGTGGAGACTGAGTACACCTTCCCACTTTCTGAAAAGGTCAAGGTCTTATTGGCTAATCCATCTGCTTGTGTAGCTGCTGTCCCTGTGACTGCTACCACCACCGTTACTTCTGTTTCTACTGCAGTCCCAGACAAGGTCTCTGACTAATCCACTCAAAGCAACCAGCTCAGTCAGCTTAATTTTAGAAACATGAAAATAAAAGTTTGCTTCTATTTAAAAAAAAAATCTAATGACATAATAATTCCCTTGTCAATGTTTCAGATTCTATGGAAAGCATTCATGTTATTACAGACATACGTGCAACATTTAATGCCTATGATTTAACTGCTACTTATTTACACTGTGCATTTCAAATGAGTTGTGACATTTTCTTTTCCATCATCTTATTAATAATGTTTCAAATATATTATGGAAAAATAGCTGTCTTTAATCATAAGACAACAGATAGTTTCAACTATTGTTGAACAAATGAAAATTCAAAATGAGATTAAGATGTAGTTGGGCAGGGCTGGAGAGATGGCTCAGCGGTTAAGAGCACTGCCTGCTCTTCCAAAGGTCCTGAGTTCAATTCCCAGCAACCACATGGTGGCTCACAACCATCTGTAATGAGATCTGGTGCCTTCTACTGGCCTGCAGATATACATGCAGACAGAATATTGAGAATACTGTATACATAATAAATAAATTTTTTTTTTAAAAAAAGATGTAGTTGGTCAAATAGTTAAAATTTTAATGCGGTTTAAAGTTGCAGTTACTGAAAAGACTAAAAGATACAACCCTACTCTTGATAGTCACTGGGGACAATAGAGCGAAATGGGCATGTAAAAGATAGGAACACCAACTGCAGCATGAGCTATGTGTACACAGAGGTCTGGAGTAGTTTAGGCTCTGCCTTACAGACTTTTTTCAAAGAGAAAACATTATATTTTTCATTCCTTCAATTAAAGAGCTTTATAAGCAATAATTCACAAATTTTTTATTTTGTATAGTGGTATACATTTATAATCTAAGCACCTGAGAAGCTAAGACAAGGAGATATTGAGTTCACCATTAATTTGAGCTACACAGTGAAATCTTATTTCAGAAAAAAAAATCTATCAATCTTATGATCTACCAGGATTCTTTCCTTGAGCCATTAGTGAATAATTACAAAAAGAAAGTTGGATGTGTTTTCATCACAGCCCTATCTTTGAGCTAGAAGGCTCAAACACTTTGAAACTGTAGTATTGTGTTGCTCTCCAACTGACATGGTCTCTCAATATGACTAAATTTAGTTCAGCACTCTTAAGAGTCAACCCATAGCTGTGAAGATTGAATTTGAAAGTTCCTCATGAGGGCCCTGTGAGTTCCCCTGCTTTGGCTTCTGTATAAGATGAAAACCTTTCACTGTGGAGGTCTTCCATATGAAATTTTTTTATTAGAGAGCAAAAAAAAAAAAGCTCACAAATAAGGGGAAATAAAGTTTCTGCGGATGATGAAATGAGGAAGGGTATAAGAAACACTAAAAATATATTCTCTCTCTCTTTCCTCCTTTTTTGTTTTGGTGTGTATATGTATGCATGTATTTATGTGGGTACAGGTATGAACTCCAGGGATTCTCTTGTCTGTCTCCATAGCACTGACTGGGATTACAGGTGTATGCCATCAAGTCCAGCTTTTCACATGGGGGATGGGGACTTGAATTAAGTTCCTTATGCTTGTGTACTTAGTATTTCACCAACAAAGCCATCTCTCTAGTCTCTGATTTATCCATTTTTTAAAAACACGAAGTTAATCCTGGTTATTGATAAAGACCAGAATTTGGTTATGGTAAACTTGACTGAGATCTTATCTTTCACTTCTTATTTCTCAACTTACAAATTTATGACACATTTAATTGTTCTTGTCAAACTCATAGTGACCTCCCAAAGGCAATCCCATATCCTTACTTGATGGTTTGTCAATATTTGCCATCAGTACAACAGTCATACCTGATACACATCATCGTGTCATCCCGTGACATAGGATTTTAGTTTTACTTACATATATTTGGTCATTCTTGCTCAGTATCCCTTTAAGATCATTTTTAATAATTTATATGCTTCAGTATCTTGCATCAGATGTTCCCTTTTTCCTTAATTTATATCAGTAGTTTCTCAATTTTTTAATTCCCCAAGAGTCACTGAGAATATAAAATTTGTACACTAACTCCAAGAATATGCCTTTGGGTAAAGACCAAAAAGTTTCCACACTATTTAAGCTAGCTCACAAGATAAGACGTTTTCCCTTGTTCTATACAATGTTATAATCTTCTCGACATACCACCAATATGCTAATTCACAAATTTATACTTTTAGCTAAGATCTGTTTGACCCATATGCCGTACTCATATCCAACTGCCTACTGGGTTTTTCTCGTGTCCCTCTGATGTATGAAATTCAATGTTCAAATGTTAACTCATCTTCCCTAAACCTGGGCCTGCTTCTTTGCTCTTTTTCACACCGTATCAGATCAGCACCATCTAATTAGAGCAGAACCGTTCCTTTCATCTCCCTCACCTAATCAGTCAGAATGGCTGAGTCTGTCTTCAGGATGTCTTTTTTAATATCTCAATTTTTTCCATTCTAGTGATTGTCAATTTTTCCCAAGTTAATATTACTCTCTCTCTCCCTCTCTTTCTCTTCTCTCCTCTCCTCCTTCCCTCCTTCCTTTTCTCCCTCTTTCTCTCCTTTCCTTCTCTTCTTCCTGCAGCTATGAACTTATTTTTCCTGATGCTAGGCTGTTTTTTGTAATTATCACATATTTATTTATTTGTGTGTGTGTGTTCACATGTGAAGGTATACCTTGGTGCTTCTCAATTGAGAGGACACCTTACTGGTGTCCTGTATTCTCTCATTCCACCACATGGATCCTGAGGGTCGAATCCAGGTTATAAAGCTTGGCAGCAGGTACCTCTACCCATTGAGCCTTGAGCCTTCAGTTTTTAATCTAAGTAAAGGATGTGTATTGTAAACAACTTTCAAAGTTCTAGAATTGACAGAGACATATGTGGCCTGGACAGTTATTCAAATTTCTTCTGTGATGTTGGGACATCCATCTTCAGCCTACAGGCTCATAGTATCTGGCAGACATTTACATGAAGCAAGAAATTTGAAAGGTGGTTTTGCCTATATTGAGAGTTTATAGTCACTTTCTCTGTGTCCTACAGAATGTCTGGCAGTCTCTTCTGTGAAGCAGGAACCAGGAAGGACCATTCCATCTTTTGGAAAGTCACTTTTCTGTGGGTACTGCATGTCCAGTTCACATACCATACCATCAAGCAGTCCAGGCAAGAGAAGTTCCTTGCCCAAATGGCTAACCAACTCAATAAGGAGCCCTTCAACGCCCATCCTTGAAGTAGACTGGTGCTGCCAGGAACAGATATGTCTCATTGTCATGAAAAGTCATAAGTTCTTGAATCATTTTAAACAACATATTCTGTAGGTTTATGAAAGATTTTAAGAATATCTATCCATATGAAATATATCTCTAAGCAGCTAGAAAACCTAACTGACAAGACTACAAGTTTGACTATTATAAATGGCTATGTATTAATCTATATTTCTTAATTACACATTACATTTTAAATAAGCTGCACAAACACAATACCTTAAACAAGAGCAGAAATACATACCACAGTGTAGCAAATCGACCTTAAATTTGTGTCAATAGATCAATGTCCATGCCAATGTAAATTACTCATCTCTATATTTATTTTTCTTTTTAGAAATAAATTGATTGTGACCATTAATCTCATATAAATCAACCTCCTTTAAATGAAAGCAAACATTTATAAGCAATCAGCTTCCTGCTGCTTATTGGGTGAAGTGTTTTTAGGGTTCAGAGAGACATTTCAGGGGATCTTATTCCATCAAACCACATTAGCCTGGAAGGAATCCACAGGTTCTCATCTTCTGTGGAAACAAAATCAAAACATCTTTTCCAAAGTAACACATCCTGTGACTCAAATTTTGAAGTCAAGATACTTTTATGTTGGTTTAACTTAGCAACCTGTACAATGACATGTCTCTCTGTATTTAGCTCATTCACAGTCAAACAATTTAAAAAAAACACAATAATACACATAATCCAGACTCTTTATTTGTCATCTTTATGTGGCTTATGTTTTACTCTTTTACTTTTTCTATAAGTTTATTATTTATTTTATTATCTTTACTCTTTAATCTATGACTGACTGTACTCTTTTGTATTATAACTGTCTATACTCTCTCTCCCAAGCCTACATACATTTTTTTAGACACACTGTGTCCCATTTCAAGGTCTTTTATGTCTGAATCTGTCCTATTGTGCATCTGAAATCCTTTTCTGACAGGGAACATTTTAAAATGGTAAGCGGTGTTGATGCAGCAGCCCTGATGCTGGGTTCACCTCTCTTGGTCTTTCAATATGGAAGAGGTATGTTTACCGCCAGCTCTGGGACTACTGGGTGGGAGCCATGCTCACCATCTCAACTCTGGGAAGAACCGTGTAGCACATAAACCCTTTTAGTCTGAGTAAAAACTAAGTCTGCCATGCAGCATGCTGATCGGCCTTGAATTGTCTCCATATAGGGCAGCAGGAATCTGTCATGCTCTTCTACCTGTACACACATAGCAGAACTGATCCTGCTGCTTGCCCAAGCAGGAAGTGCTGAGTTCAGGCATCCTCACAGCTATGTTCCTCCTGACTCCAGGCCCTAAGTGGGTGGCAGGCCGCACGGGATAGTCCCAGACAGTTGGGTGCCAGATACTATAGGCCTGTAGGCTGAAGATGGATGTCCCAATGTTACAGAAGAAATTTGGCTGACTGTCCAGGCAACAAAATGTCTCTGTCAATTCTAGAACTTTGGAAATTCCTTACAATGCATTTCCTGTTTACTTAAGCAATATTATTTCCCTTCTCAGGTCTTTGAGGATTTAAAGATAGATAGTTATAGTTATAGTTGCCCTTAATTATGATAAAGGATAAATTAGATACAAAACTTTAGACTCACAAAGATAAGATAGATGATAGAATATTTTCCTTAATTTGTCAAATATAAATGAACTAAATATTATAGCTATAATTCTTTCTTGATAACTGTTTTGTATATATAATTTTATTATGTTAAAGTTAAAACCTTCCTTTTTAATTAGACTGAAAAAGGGAAGATGATGTGGGAAGTCCTTCTGTATATGTATTGCTTTTATTGGCTAATGGATAAAGGAGAATAAATCCAGGTGGGAAATCCAAACAAAGATATATAGAGAGAGCAGGCAGAGTCAGGGAGACACCATGTAGCTGCTGAAAGAGAGAGATGTCGGAACCTTACCAGTAGGTCACAGCCTCATGGTGATCTACAGACTAATAGAAATGGATCTTCCCATGTAGAATTTCACATGTGACTATCACCAAAAATCAGAGTGGTGGGAAAAGAGAGAAAACACATGTTTCTGAGGTTTGACACTAAGGAGACCATTTTGTGTGTTGCTGGAAGGTTACCTTGGAAGTGTACCTGTATACATAGATGGGCCATGTAGTCATAGTTACTAAGCTGTCTGTGCTGATATCTGAAAAGTCACAGAACAGGCCTTCTTTGTTCAGAAACTACTCAATCTGCAAGATAATCTTTCTGTGGTTTTCCACTACTTGTAGCAGAAGCTTCATGTTTTAGCAAAAATCCTTCAAATAATACATCCCTGGAGGAAAAAAGGAAAAGGAAAGAAATTCTACATCCCAGTGAGGAAGTCAGAAATCATGAAAAAGGAATGTGATGTAACTGCTAGGAAAGAGTCAGCATCATGAGCAAAATTGTCTTTTTCTAAAGACTTTATCTACCTATCGCAGAGAAATCATAAAAGACTAAGGGGGAAAGCCTCTCTTCCTGCTTCCCAGTGATTTTAAGTTCTTTTGTTGGAGTTATCTGATATTTTAGTAGATAAATATGGGCCCTGGATTTTCCACTATGGCCAGGATCCTGCTTGCCCAAAAAGCAAGGACAGATGATAAAATTACGGGTCAGAATAAATAGAAAGTTCTTGATGGACATCTGCCCCTATTTCTAAATGAGAAAAAAATTATATTAGTCCAAGAAAATCCACAAGGCCTATGATGCAATTTCAATCCTGGGTATCATTCTCTGAGTACAGGCTCCACAGAAATTTGCAAAAGCTTCTATGGTATACATACAGAGACTCATCTGCTTCCAGAAGACTAACCCAGCCAGTTGCAGGACCTCCATGGGTCCTTTGGCACTGGGCTCACAATCACAGCAATCTCAAATGCAAGCTGGACGTTGTTTCTGAATGAGGTCACCCACAGCTGTAGAGCTACTGACAGTACTGAAAGCATGCCATTGTATCACTGTAAACTCTTGCCTTTCCACTCGCACATCACCACTCACAGCTCAAATCAAGCCTTCTGCATCTCCCACCTTTACTGTGTATCCTCTAAAAGGATATCCCAATGATCTTTTAAAAAGGAAAATGTCATAACCACCTGTCAATGCATTTCCACTGAATTCAGAGTAAAGTCAATAACCTTTAATAACGCCTACACAGAGCTATGTAATGTGGACATTTCCCATTGTGATGTTTTAAGTAAGAAATGTGTCCCCATAGTCTCGGGTTTGAGCACTTGGTCTTTACTTGGTATGTCTGTTTGGGAAAGTTTAGGAGGTACGATTTGGTACCATCTTAGTACCATCTTGACAGAGGCTCTATGGCTACATTGCTGCTGGCATGGAGGGAACAGAGCCCAAGGAACCCACACCAACCAAATCAGTACAACATTACAAGTATTTTAGGCGTCTTAGAGTGTACCCACTGGGAAATGTGTGATACAGCAAATTCATGGTAAGGGTGTAGAAAACCACTCAGCAATAAGTAACTCAAAGGAACACTGTTGACTTCTGGACCCAGCATCCTTATGTCTTAGAAACTTCTACCTATTGAATTAGACGTGTTAGAAGTGATAAAAATGGTTCGTTGAACTTCAGAAAGCTTTCTACTTAGCTATTTTGTTTATATAAAAACTGAAAAAAAAGACACACATAGAGAGAAAATTAGAACTGAAATATCACTCATTTTCCTGCTTAAAGAGAAGAATTGTTTTGGAAAACAAACAACAAATCAAACCTTACATGATTTATCCTGACTTTAGTTTTCTAACCAGACAGATTTTATTCTCACAGGTTTGTTCCATTGTCATAAAATTATCAGACGAATCTGTATAGATGCTGTATAAGAATCAACACAAGGTTTGCATCAAGAACTTGCCTGACTTTCAAATTGTTTCAGTTTCCTTCTTGCTGCTGCCTAAATGCTAGAACCTTTGGGGAAGCTGAACCAGGAGCGTGATGACTTTCTCAGCACTGTTAGGATTTAGAGACTCAGCAGAGTTTACTTGGCCACTAGTTTTGCATTTGCTCCTAATTAGTGCGAAATTTTGAACTTAAACCCTCATGTCCTGTTAACTTTCATGACAAGCAGCTGTCAATTAGACAGTTTTGAAACATGTTACCCTGAAAGTGTAAGGACACAAGGTCAACACATATGCTCCCTTGGGATAAATGCTGCCCAGAAGACACCAAGCATGTCAATTGTGGTAAATCCATCCTTATTACCATAAAGCAACACTTCATCCAAAGAAACTGTCTAAATAAACTAAATTGCCATTGAAAATCTATTAACAATGCCACATGTGCTCTCTAAAATGGAGTTTTGCCCTTATTTAGCTTTGACTCTGGCTCTGGGCTCCTCACACTTCTCAGAGGCTTCCATACAGACTTGTGTTGGAGTGCATGTTACCTTAAATATTATCAGTGAGCTCTTTCCAACATGTCTATTAGTTCAGAATATTTATTCAAAATGTTTATTTTCCTAAATTTAAGCATATTTAATATGCACAGGCAATTAAATCCTTTAATATCATTTTCTAATGGACTGACTATAATGAGTTTATTCTGTAGGAAAACAAATGGAAACATTACAAACCAGTTCCTTTCTGTTTATATGGCCTATAAGAAAGATTTATTTGAGGTAAAGAGAAATTGCCTTCAGAGAATTGGTGAATGAGTTTCATTTTCAGTATAATATCAGAAAAATAATAGTAATAGTTACATATGAAGGCCTTTTATTGGGGTAAGAGAATTCATAAATTTTTCCAATTGGATCTTTTTTCTTCATGAATGACAAAGATCTGTGAAATGCTATTGCTGTTGTCATGTTCTGTTGACTAGACACCTAAATTTCTTTTCAGCCTAGCATCAGAAGTTGAGCCGACAACACAAACTGTCGACTATCCTGAACATCAATTACAAAAAGTCTTTGTTCTCACATAACATGTCTTCCATCACAGAATTCCCATAAAAAACAACTTTACATTTTGAAAATAAGAGATTAGGAGTTTCCTGTTAGTTTACTTCATATCTAAATATTTGAGCTAAATTAGTTTGAAACTTATTTCTTTCTTTAGATTTTTCCTTTCTTCCCTCCCTCCCTCCTTCCTTCCCTTTCTTGTTTTTAAATAGACGGTCCCTAGTCCTCCTGTCTTCATCTATCAAGAGATGGGATTACACCTAATCCAAGATTTCTTGTTGGTTCCTTAAACTTCAGTTTCTAGAAGCATGACTTATCTCTGCATTTTGCCTGTCTGATTTCATGTGTTGTGCCTTTAGGGAATGAACCCATGGGACTTGGATATGGTAGAGGAGCATTTTATCACTGAGCAGGACCCACCATTTAGTTTAGGATTTTTAAAAAGTCAACATATTGAATGAAAGCCTCCAAATTTTAACAGAAAAGCCATAATCAATATTTTCAATAAATTAATTATAAATTCAGGTTTATCTGACTGAAACAGCTGATAAATTGTTTTATATATAAAATCAGCATTTTGCCTGTTGACTCTAAGATTCTAAGACCTAAACTCAGAACAGCTACAATGCCAATTCTTTAAAGAATCTCTGGTCAAGAAGTATTTTGTATTCGCTTTTCTGTTGCAACCAGTCTGGGTTGCAAGTCTACTGGATATCGATGCAATAGAAATGGTTCTGCCTGCTGCTTTCCTCCTTACTGTACCAGCCGCCCCTGAACTTCACCTTCAGAACTCGCCCCACGAAATCTGACTGCGGGCTTTCAGTAAGACCAACTAGAAATCATGCTACAGTATTCTAGGGTTCTTGATATCAGAAAATGTGAATTAAATTATTTTCAGACATGATAATATATTGGAACGGATCTTTGCTACATAAAAGAAGATAGTAATATTTCAAAGAAGGGAATTTAATTCCTGCTTTTTCCCAAATTCAATTTGGAAAAGAGCATGTCTCTTGACCTGCTCCTAGCTTCACTTAGTATCAGTGTTGAATAGACAGCAGATTCCAGAGAAAAGCTAGGAGTGAGCAGAATGGAAAGTGCTGGCTGACATGCCAGCAATGGCATCTCTTAAGTTCTAATTGGTGTCTTCAAAGATTGTTACAACATCCACGTCTTTCTATCTTGTGAAGAAAAACAGCTATTACTCTTTCTTTTAAAAACAAGAATCTCCTCGCTGACTTTACGCCTGTTCACTCACAAGCTCAGTTTCAAGGGAGTATGTGAAAGTATCTTAGTTGGAGTTGAATTTGATTAACTCAAAATGAAGGGGACAGTTATAAGTCGATAGTTAGCTTTTTGGCTCTCCAAAATATTACAGAAGTGCATCGTCATCACGGGGATCAGGAAGAACGTTGTACACTGAAACACTTCCATTGAGAACCCTTTTTGGTGGGGAACAGAGAAATTCCATCAACTTCCCGTTTCCGTTTTCTCTCCGGAGGCAAACACAAACGGCAGTTTAAACATCCTACATCAGTGCCCCCGAGAAGACCTCAGAGTTGCCCCCAAGTGTGTATTTCTTGGTCACCAACATCTATCCAGTAAAATGCCCTGGAGTGAACAGGCTTCATTAGGGCCTTGGCAAAACCCCAGCATGCACCAGCTGTGTGGGACTGCTCAGTCCGCTGCCCACTGGAGAGGAATAGAAGTTGTCAATCTTCCTCCACAGTTTTCATTAACTCGCTTCTAATCTATGGCGTTAATTCTTGGACTTCTGGGAAAACAGAGTTGTCTAATCCGAAAATCTTAAAGGCAAACATCTTTCTTTTCAAATCTACTTTTGGAATCTGTGGCCTTTGAAAGTAACATTCACAACAGATTTAAAATACCCACTATTTGCACAGAACAAGTCAACGGTGCAAGTTTCCGTCTATTACCTGTTATCTGAATGCACCAAATTAGCCAGGGGGACGGGCCTGGGGGGCAGGGTGGGAATCTGTTACTTCAGTTAGATTTACAGGGAGTCCTTGTAAACAGGGTGCTAAAAAGTGTGTTGCATTTTTTTTTAACCTTTTGTGACACACAACAGAGCTGTGAAATCAGTGAATTAAATAGTTCCAGTCCCCTGGGCACACATGAGCAATGGCATAAAACAGACAGCACCCATTATAACATTACTGTTATGGACCAGATGGACGGCTTCAGGTTCAGTCCTTTGTCCTTCCTTCAGAATGGGGCCGGACTGGGAAACGACTGTAAATTTTCTCAAAAGAGATGAATAGGAAAGCTGTTAACTTTTTTCTTATTAAAAAAAAAAAAAAAAGGAAACCTTGGAAAATGTCCAAATTACACATTTTGCAGCTCTGTCTGCTGTTCTTCAGCATTGCTGCAAAACATCTGTAGGTGGTTAAGCACTTCCCACCTCCTTCCCCAAAATGGAATCGCTCGTTCCCTGCATGCTGTCCAATGCCCTCAAATGCATCTGTTTACCAAAGCAGTCCACGACCATATGTGTGCCACAGTTTCTCCACAGCGTACTGCATGGGAGTTGATTGGCTTAACTCACAAGACGCAGAATGGAGATGCTAGCGGGATCAGAAGCTGAGAAAGAGGAAAGGTGGGAGCAATAGAGAAGAGGAGAAAGGAGGGGAGGATTACTTTTCATTGTACCTTTCAAGTGCGCTCACTTACTCTGCAGTCAATGTTGATGAGAAAATCTCCAGTCGTGTCATAGTAGCTTCCCTACTCACAGATGTTTTCAGTGACATTGCACATCAAGAAAAACCCAAGTACAAAATAGATGAACCAAGTCTTTGAGATGTTTGGATTTCTAGTCATCTTGAAGCTTATTCATATGATAAATGACAAATTTATCTAATGAGACAAACCATTTGAGTTCAAATGCTAATTTCAGATTCAGGGAATCTTGGCACATTTTGAAAATTTCAGTGTAGAACCATAAATGCAGTATTTTCTTGCTAGAGTAGACAAATAATCCTACCCATTAAAGGGAAAAAATCCCAACTTTTTATACAATTCTTAGATCTGTTCAAATATTTACAAACTTCAAAATATTCTTCAGAATAATAAAGAAATTTCCAATTAAAAAGGGAATTTTTCTAAATTGTTCAAAAATTTCGGCTCTGTACATTAATTTAAATGTTTAAATAAAATATCATCAACCAGATGAATTACTGGTCATGAATGTCTTCTAAGTATTAATACACAAAGATTAATAACAAAGAATCTCTAAGTTTTATTTTAAAAGGACTTTACTAAAGAAAAAATAAGGTAATTCCTTTAAAAAGTAAATGATATGATATTTATCTATCTAATATGAAACTAGTATGGTTGATGAGTCATTATAATACAAAAATATGAGAGCATTTGCCAAGTTTCATCTGTCCTCCTTTTTCCACTATTCATAGCTATTTATATTCAGTTTACAGATTTAGATAAAGCTTCAAAATAGCTGGAATGTACCACTACCAGCAACTCTCATATGTTCCCAGAGGCTTTATGTTTTATCTTTTGAAAGGAAGCTCATATTTAATAAGTTTAACCTCTTACTTTTAATTTCATATTACAGTTACAAAATAATAGAGAAAGTTCTATTGCTCTGGCATGTTGCGGTGTTGTCATGGATACACAAGTAGGGTACATTCCTTCCACCAGAAAGGAAGCAAAAAGCGCTTTGTAGAACACATTAATCTGTAGTGTTGGTGGCTGCAGAGAACCTTAAGCGAATAGTTTGTGGGTTTCAAATAAAGTATATTGTTAGAAGAAGAGAAAACTAAACATGCAGGTGCCCTTTACATGTTTGGAACAATTTTGGAGAAACTTTAAGCTATAATTTCTGTACTTTCTTACTGTCATAGTGTGCAACAATTGTTATATTGTTATTAAAGGCTGCTGTGGGTGAATAGTTCCTTTTTGTGGTGTGAGTAGTACTCCATCTGTGTTGGGTCTTCTGACACCAGAGCATCATCCTCTGTCCTCTATGTACGTCTTTCTGTGACTACTTGGAAGATCACTGTTCACGTCATAACTTTTAACGGTGTTTCAGGATTTCATTTTTTCCTCTTGCTTTGCTTTGTTTTGTCTTTTTCCCCTTCTTTTTATTGCCTTCAAAGTCAATTTTGTTATACATTCCAGAAAAAAGTTATTTCATTACATTGAAGATAGGTTCTCTTGATAATAGAAAATCAGTGTATTACAATGCTGAAAGGATGGTGATTCAATCCTCTAGCTTTGTGTTTCGAAACAGAAAATGGGAAAGGCATAAGCAGACTGGACTGTGGTTCTATGTATGAGGTTTAGAAGAAATAAAAGTCTGTTCCACAATGGATTTTACTAACTCCTAGTAAGGACAACGTTAAACATTTTTCTAGGTTCAGAGCTGTCCGCAGTGGGCCGTTGTGCTGGAGCACATCTGTGGAAAAGCAGGCACACATACTACTCCTTCATATGGGCACGAGACGATCTCAAAGCAACTAAGTTTACACATATTGGTTGATTGTTTACCCCTTAAAAATATGCTGATGTAAACTCTGCTTAAGATAGTATATAAATCCACATAAATTGGGGGGAATATTATGTAACAGCCACGAACTGAAGTCAACTACTGATTTAAACAATTTTACTTTTTGTGCTACTTTAAATCATCATTCTCTAAATTTTCCAGAAAACAACAGTCAATTTGGGATATTAGAGATGAGAAATAAGGTTACTACCCCCATGAAGGCAAAGATTTACTTGAAGTACAGATCCAGGTCAAAAAGATTCGACAACAAATTCGGATCTGTGCAGAAACTACATGGCAAGCAGAGTTGTTACTGGTAACTACAAATAGGGTTTTCTTAGTTTAATCTCCAAAGGCTGCTGCACACAGGCCTACCCGGGAACCACTGCAATCCCTTGTGGGGACTGGCATTTCCATTCTCCAGATACATGTTTCTCACTTTCTCAATTATTTTAACTATTGTAAGAGAGCGGGGCTCTAAAATTCAAGTTCAGTGTACAGAGAGTTAATTTAAATTTGATAACAAATGGCTGTGCTTTTGAAATGAATGCAGCCTGGCAACTTCAACGGGGAGCCCTTCAGCGGACTTCAATTATGTATGCAGCTTCTTTGAGAAATAGTTTCACACATCTGACCCAAGGACCACTACGTTGTTGCCATGAAATAAAACTGTACGTCTGCATTGTTTCATTTCTGAACCCTCTGCACACTGCCAGACTCACGCACTCCCCCACTCCGCACATGCATGTACACACACTCACACAAACCCCTTTATTATCGTTCCGCTTCTGTTTTTCAAGCAGAGTGAATGTATCAATATAATTGCCACATACATAATGGCCCCTGATTACTTTATTTGCTGTAAAAAAAAAAAAATAAAAATTCTGACTCTAACTGCCAGACTGTTCTGGTCAGCATCAAGAAAACTAAAAGAGAAGGAAAGGGTTAACTAACCCACACTATTTCAATTTTTTTTTTCAAAATGGCTGCTTTGTCTGTTGCATACACCAATAGCAAATGCCCTTCTGTTATTGTACAGGCAATTTGATGTGTCAAGTATTCATATGCTAATAACGGTACAGTTTCTCACTTTTTCACAGATAAATGGTAAAGATTGTTGCAGACAGTGAAACACAAGAATAAACAGCTTTTATTTCAGACACGATAAATTACTTTCCATTCAAATAACAAGCAACGCATGCTGCTGGCCATTTTCTTTCCATTCACTGTTAGTTTGCCTTCTGGGTGTGTTTCTTTAGAGGAGTTTGAAAATATTTAACAGATATGGACAGAGTTGCTGCTAATGACTTGATTGCATTAATTTGCTTCCAAGCCATTTCATCACTCAAAGTTCATTTTTGTATTCCGTTATTACAGTGGGAGAAAGTTTGATGGCAATTCTGACACTGTTTTCCTAACGTGGTACAATCAAATCTTTGTAAAGCTTGGCAATGACAATATTTGAAGAACAGATATTTTCCTTTAGGTTAGCAGAGATGTCATTTAGTAAATAGTGTAGCTTAAAAAGAGACACTTGAATGGAGTGTCAAATTGGGTCAGAACAAACCAGAGTCAATTCAGTTTTCTCAGATATAAATACATCTTGAAGGGCTGAGTTTGTTAAATATATATGACTAAAACATACACTTATTGTTGATATAGAAACATTACTTCAAATGTGAGTATAGGCGTGGAGAAAGGAAGTGGCATTGGGAAAATTATTTGCTTGTCTTTAAAGAAATATTTTTAAAAGAATGCACTCATGATCCTACATCCATTGAAATTCCAAAAATCGAAAGAAACTCTACTGATTCCTTTTTCACCTATTTTGCTTATATTCTCAGGCTGTAATTTGTTCCCTCTATGGTCAAAACTTAAAGCTCCTTTTAAATAAAGCTAATGATTTATTCTTCAAGGTTTTCTTAAGTATATTTCATTATGACTATTTATTTTATCTGAGCTTTGCATATGACCATTTTTGAGTTCATATTTGATCCTGTGTAATTGTTATCAATGTTTGGTTTAATTGCTTGTTTGATGAGAAAGCACACAAAATTAAATAAATAAACATGGAGAAAAGTAACTTAATTCATTGTTAGGCTGAAGATTGCCATTTTTTAAAAGTAGGTCATATAAAAGCTTTCTTTCTAATTGCTCAAAATTAAATACGGGGGGGGGGTAGTGAGAGATTAAAAATCAAGTTAGACTTTTAGAACACACAACCTTGGTCATGCAGAAATCTACCTTGAAATATTGCGGCTTCCAAGGGTAACTGACATCAGGTCAGTGAGACTACAACTCCCTAATTGTCTAATCAGCAGAAGATGAATTTTTACATAATCTCACCAGAAAAGCTTGTTTTAAAAAACAATCCTCAGCTCTTTTCTATGAGCTCCGAAACATTGGGAACTATTATTATATCAGTAAAGAATAATGAATAAAATTGGTCATTAATTTTACATTAAAGTCAATCAAGAGATGTTTCTACCAGAAAGTTCTACAAATAATCTAATAAACCTTCCCCTTGTTTCTCATTATAACAACATTGTTGAGCCTATAATTAATGAAACCAGTGATAGCTATGTATTTCAACCTGCCATTGGCATACACATACCCTGTGTAGGCCATGTGAAGACTAGTCTATGGTAGCTGAATACTAATGTTTCACTTTGTGGGTGGGTCGGCAAAGCTGAGCCACACTGAATCTTCATACCAGGCTGCCCAGTTCCATTCTGAAAATGATGTTCAAAAACCGGGTTCTCTGTGTTGGGTTGCCTGTCGCTACCAGTTGGTGAAATCATGTGAGACCTGCGTTGCCTTTGCTTCTGATGTTTTGTGACATCTTGGTACAGATGATACACTACAGAGGTACTATCTGTACTCATGTGGCCTAAGAAGCACACTTCTAAGCTGTCTTCAAAGGCAGCCCTGTTGCAGAGCATGGTGCCAAAGGAGAGTTTAGGCTGCTACCAGATGTACAAAGTTTCAGAAGCTCAGGGCATTTATCAAAATAAATCATTTCAGAAAATTCTACAGCTAGACTTAAATATATGTCTATTTTATTTACTTTTATTTTTTAATTAAAATATAATTATATCATTCCCCCTTTACTCTCTTCACTCCTACCTTCCCAAGTCCCTCTGGCTCCCCTTCAAATACATGGCCTCTTTTTCTTCAATCACTAGTGACATAATATATGCATAAATATATAAATCAGTTTGCTGATTCAATTTAGTGATATATATATATGTAATTATATATAATTTTAATTTCAGGGCTTATCACTTGGCATTGGCTGAAGAAGAATAATTCTTCCTCTTTCAGTAGTCACTCATTGCCTGTAGTTCTTTGTCGATGGGCAGGATCCGTGAGACATCCCCTTCCATATTAGCAACTCTGTTGCTGTTGAAATTGTCCATGCCATTTTGGGCAACCATATTGTTAAAATATGATGAGTTTAGCTTCCCTGTAATTTCTAAGAGGCACAGTCTCACAACACTTCCCAGTCCTCTGGATTTTACAGTCTTTCTACTCCTCCCGAAATATCTCCTGAGCTTTACGTGTGGGGGCTAAGCACCAGGGATCAGCTGTTCTCTGCACTTTGATTGGTCGTGGTTTTCTGTAATGGTCCCCATCTGTTGAAACAGAAGTTTCCTTGGTGATGGGTAAGAGCTACACTCATCAGGGTGGGCCCACCATATGAAGTGCCTCTGCATAGTTTAATCAAAAAGAATTATTTTTATCTTTACCTAGAAATGGATTTAGCTCTAACATTTTCTCCATAGGATACTACTGAATGTTATTAAATTTTAGGGGTAATTGTAAATTATGTCTCAAATAAATGAACTCAGAAATATTTTAATTTCTTGAATATAGGGTAAGAAAAAACTGCTACTGGTGGAATTCACATATGTTACATGGTAGGAGTGAAGCATGATAAAAATAAAGGAGAAAGCAAGCTATTACTCATGCAACATGCATCAAGTCCAAGTTCTCTAGAAAAGGTCTCAACTGTTCACTTCATTTGTAGAGTTTCCTCAGGAGTGACTGCAACCAAACTGAGCTTCCAGTGGTTTGATTATCATTAAACCTGGAAAATGTATCAAGTCAACAAATCACTCAAGCTGTTTGATTTGTATTTTATTTGGTTTTGAAACAGCATGGAGGGAAGAAACAAGGTCCCTACAGCCGTCTCTTTGGGTGATACAAGTTGATGCTTTGGATGATCTGGACCTTGAAGTGAAAGTCATACACGTCTGCTCTCTTCAGCTATGAGTGCTGTGAGTCACCAAGAAGCCCCATTATGAAGAAGAGCAGGACTCATGAAAAGAGGGCACAGAACGTCTCTCCTGGCTCCCACGTTGATGGACCGACCTCAGTAACTCATGAGGGTCTTCAGAAGAATACAGGTAGTCTTTTTCAATAAAACTTCCTTGTTCCAATAGTGTATTCATAACCGTTTGCCCATATGCTTTCTCCATGAAGTTTGAATGAAACATCCTGAAATCACTTTGTGTGGAAATGTAGCTAAACAGGTTTTAACCTCATAGACGTCTTTCATTTAATGTAACAGGGACAACTATAGAAGAAAAGGGGTTTCTAAATAGATGATTTCTATTTAGTGCGTTAGCACTTTTGTAATGTGTTTTACATGGGACCCTGTGGGAATAGTCTTGAGAGATGTTCCCCACTTACAAGAAGAAAAGAATCTAAAGGAATAGAAGCATTGAGAGAAAAGGAAGGAAGGAAGAAAGGAAGAAAGGAAGGAAGGAAGGAAGGAAAGAAAGAAGGAAGGAAGATGGAAAAAAGGAAGAAACAAAGGGAGAAAAGCAAAAGCAAATGTGAATTGTATATTTCTAATGAGCATCCTCTTAACTAAGCAATAATTACCACTTTGCCCACAACTGTGTTGGAAAGGGAAGTCACCAGCAGGATTTCGGCAAGGAATATGGATGTGTAAGTACATGAGGCTGAACATCTTTCCCTGCCTTATATGAAAGGCAACATTCAGCGAAGTGAACTGCATTCATTTATATCTTGGGTATACTGTTTTATCTTTAAAGTGTAAAAGTTAAATGCAGTAGGGTTAGTCACAGCTGGCAGAAAACAGTGTGTAAAGGGACATGAGTCAGGAGAGCTTTCCTGAATGTCCGATACTGTGCGCAATTTACAGTAACTTGGAAATGGTAGTCGTTATTGGAGTGGTGGTCTGGAGGATTGTTGGGGAAAGTTGCAGACTTGGTTACCAGCTCAGATTTCCCCAGTGGTCTTCAAGCTAGACTGAAAGTCGGGGACTTAATTTTGAGCGTTTCTCTCAAGTGATGTAACATGGACTTTAGGAAAAAGTCTTACAATTTAAATGGAGACTGACTGTGCACTGATGCCTGGGGTGTGGCTGTCCAATATAAATTGATATGCCAATCCATTCTTGTTTCTTTATTGCTGAGGCCACACAAATACATAGTGAGTGAGAGTGAGCAGGGAGTGAGATGTGTGATGAGCATCTGAAATGCAGACACAAACTTCACAAATTGTTTTTGACTTGAAAACATCTCACAACATTATCACTAAAAATAATTCTTTAAGTAACTCAGTTATGCTCATTTTCTTATGAGCTTCAAGCTTGTTTAACAAAAGAAGTGTGTCTTTGTCAATTGCCTGCTGCCTGGATCCCCCTGCCTGGCTGCCTCCAGAAAGACAGGTTCTCAGTCAAGGGCTTTTTATCTTAGCAATTGATAAACCACTGGCTAATTGTAAGCACTTACCTAATAATCTTCCTTTACCAACTCAGCGTACAGCTGCTCTCAAGGCAATGCGAAAGGTGACAGAATAAGATATCTGTGTGCTATTTATGATCAAATTTGTTGCAATATTTAGTCAATGAAGATTCTCAATTTAACTTTTTCCAGTTTTAACGTAAGGCAAAACTTCTAGCTTCATACTTCATCAATCTTTAGATTATAAATTTTCTGAACAATGGGAAGATTGGAATAATAAATTAAACATAACATAAATGAACTTACATATGGTTATAGTTACAAAGACAAATATATGAATATAGAAAATCATATATACTAAATATTAACAGATTCCCTGACAGTTAAAGTGAAAGACCCTCGGGGAGGACCTTCCCTCAGGAGGAGACCCCTGAACCCAAGGAACAGTCCGAGACCACTGGCTGTAAATAGCAAGAGGTTTATTGGGTGTACACAGGTACCTGCGGGCGGCAAAGTCTTTCGGAGGACTTGCGCGCCCTGTAGTCTGGGAGAAGGTCTTTTTTATAGGAAAAGGGCAACAGAGGCAGGCATATAGAAGCAGATGGATGGTTACAGGGATCCCATTGGTCAGTTCGAATGAGGCGATGGGTTCACTTGGGGACAAGCTACTCGGGGACATGTAGATCTGATAATAGCTGACTTGGCCTTATCTAGGGCACATGTAGTTTTTCCCAGAACTTTTTGTTCCCCTTCTAGGCCTGATGTATCCTGTTTGGCAGCCTAGGAGTACCGACTTTACCTTGAACTTACATTTTTGTGTGAAAGCCTTGCAAAATGGCATAACAGCAGCTAAGCTGGGGTCTTTCAATAGTAATAAATGCATATTAGAAATATAATCTATAACAATCAATATATACAGCTATATATAGCATATGGCTATATACATCTTTAATTTATATCTAAACATGGGTGCTTTGTCTTATATTTTGTGCTTAGTATTAGTCTAGCTTGTATTTTCTACATGTAAACTTTAAACTATTGAAAAGTCTGCTTTAGCTACATAGTGTGAAATGAAGCTAACCAGTGATGGAGAAGGGATGTGCATCAGCAGATACTAACGATTACTAAATACTTAGTTCCTAAAACTTGTATTTGTTGCTACTTGACTCACACGTTTGTGTGAGGATCTCTGAGAATTCCTTTTGTGTTTAATGCCTATAGCAGGGAGTGAACGACATTGGAATTGCTTGCTTCTCCGTGAGACTGACTGTCGGCTTTGTGATCCTCCTTCAGCCCCCAAGTACTACTCTGACAAGTATGCATTGCCATGTCTCGTGAGGCTTGTACAATTAAAAGCTTTTACTTGGAGATTGGAGGGATGGCTCAGTGGTTAAGAGCACTTCCTGTGATCCAGAGATCCTGGGTTTGGTTCTCTGTATCTACAGGGCAACTCAAAACCTCTGTTCCCGCCCAGTGACCAAAAGACTGAATGGCAGACAAAGTACCACATACAGGTTCGGGGCTATTCATCCCAGGCCTGGAGGAGAATACTGGAACCTGCCCAGTGCCTGTAAAACTAAGTGGGAGACAAAGGTCCACGTGCAGACCTGGGGTTTTCCGGCACCGGCCTGGAGGAGAAAACACGGCCCGCAAGGTGCTGGGGAGATGGGGTTTATTATGGTGAGCCAGTATATAGTGTAGTATGAAATGGTTCATATCCTGGGTAGAGAAGGGAATTTGAAGAGATGAAAGCAGTGAGGAACGGGTTGGGGTCAGTGGCCTGCTTGTCAGCCCAGGCCATGGGGATTTCCGGGCCTGGGCTGCCATCAGGGGCCACAGCTCTGCTGCAGCTGTCTGTGGTCATTGTTGATGTGGCTCCTCTTACTACATATAGGGATGCAGAGGCTTGCCCCTCACTGACTAGAGGACAGGACTGCACAGAGATCTGCCCCTCACTGGCTGCAACACTAGACAGAATTGGTCCTATTCCCCACACAATAAAAAATGTTGAAGTGGAAAAAAAACTAAACCCAGTTTCAAGACATATAACACCTTCTTTTGGCCTCCACAGGCACTGCATGCATACGGGACACTTATATACACGTAGGAAAAACATGAATTTACTTTTTATATTTTAAAGGATTGCATGGATTTGAAAAAACACAAGTAAATGTATCTTCAACTGTTTCCTAGTTTGGTGGCAAAAAACCATTACTTTATGAACATATTACTTTATAGACATTTGAAAGAGGAACGCTCTGACTCATAAAAGATAATTATCTCAATGACCCAAGAATTACCACCCACGGAGGTACTAAGAGGATTAAAGAAGGCTGCTGGATATGACATGGAAGCTGGGAAAGTGACAGATGTGTGTGATGCAGAAAGAAGCGAGGAGCCCATGCTCTGTCTCCATCTGTCCCTCCACTAAGCAGCACTGTATCACCATTCATAGTTTCCTAAAGTAGACATGATGGAGGGGTGGTGGCGGTGGTGGTGGCAGTTGTGGCGGTTGTGGTGGTGTGGGAAACAGATAAGTAAGTTCACAGGAACAGAAGGACAGACAAAACCCAGAGTTCCACTTTGGATAAATAGGGAACAATCTTAATCCCTTGAAAAATTGACAGTGACTCAGAACACCTAAATGCTCTTACACAAATCTCAATATGTATTTTTGTTAAAAATTAGTTCTAGGATCAGTGAAAAATATTTTAATCACCTAATGTCCAATTATTTTTTGGATGTGTTCATATTTAGGGTGACTTTCTAACTACTCATAAAAATTTTAAAACTGAATTTAAAAACCAACTGATTAAAATGTTGAAAAATGTCTTTCTCATGCTAGGAACACATAGACTTTGCAAGTGACTTCCTATTAATAATACACTCACATATAAGAAGCATTATAACATGCAAGGTCCTCCAAGTAAAAGAGCTTTCCTGGAGATATCTCATTTAGAGACAGCATTGTTAACAATGTTGACATTTAAGTGGCCATTGCTAAAGCTATGCAAGGAACATTCCAGTACAATAAAAGTGAAATCTACAATTTTTCCTGTGTTCAGCTTAACAAGATCTAAGTGTGTTGGTTGACAGCGCAAAGGTTGAAAGAATTCTCATAAGTGGAAAGTTTACCTCATAATTTGAATCAAAGTATGACGGGAATTCTGTAGGAACAAAGACTTTACCATACCACCGCTACTTCCGTGAGGCCAGTGCTAGAAATACAAGCTGACGCTCCCACAATCAACACAATATTTGTATCTCTAGGTTACCCACTTCGTTTGCTTGTTCCCTGCTGAAAAAGGAAATTGAAATCTCCTTTTGTTTCTGGTGTCCCTTCATTCAGCTGAGGTATTGATAAGCACAATTAGCTTTTGCTTCTTACATTGTCTCCCTGTACAGCTTTCTACCCAGGTCACTCAGTACACAGTTTATGTTCTCTATGGGCCATAGCCAAACTATTGATGTTCACCTAAGAAGTTTGTCTGTCTCTTTAAATTCCATTCACCTCTGAGATCCAGGGATCTGCTGATCTCCCATAGCCTCCCAGGGCTTACCAACTTGGTGCCTTTTCTACTGAAACATTTGCCTGTTACTTTATACAGTGTAAAGGGTGATGAGCCCAGCAAGTGGTTGGTGTCCTATTTCTTCTTACCATCAATGCCTAGATACACTTTCTGTTTCTTTTCCTCTGGGAACCATGACGGTTCCCAGTCTCCTCAACATGAGCCACACTTCTCTGCATCTCTCCCTTTTCCTTCAAGTCTGTTTGAGGTGACAGTGCCAGTGACCCTCTTCCTAGTTTTCCATTTTGCTTCATACCTAACCCTTGTCAGAGCAGAAAACATGGAACTCACAGAATATTTCACTGAGTGACTTCACACACAAGAATTAATCACTATTATTAATCTGATTGTTCTAGTTACATGAAACCATTTTACATTATTAAGAAAAAACAGTTGAAGCTCTTAAGGAAAATAAAATGGAAATATACTAATCAGCTCACATACATAGCATAGAGTAATTCTTACTGATTGAAGGAAGCTTGTAGGAAACTCAGTATACAATTTCCAGATGGCAGAATGCAGTGCAAACTGAGGCAGGAGGCTTGGAGTGAATTCAAGGTCAACCTGTGGCTGCCCATTCAGAGCCTTATAAAAAAGATTCTATCTCAAAATACTTTTAACTTGTAACATTAATAGTCATTAGAAGATGTACTTGGTTTGACAGAAATTTAAATATTAGTGTACAGATTTTAAAAAATAGTGTATCGTAATCTATGATGCCCTATTACTTCATGATTTGATTAAGTTTCAGAATTAAGGAAACATTTAACAGTGTTTTTATTGTTTGGGGGCTTCTGTGTGTTTATATTTTTATTAATTCTTTGAGAATTTCATAGAATGTATTTTGATCACATTCACGTCTCTACTACTCGTAATTCTTGACAGATCCACCCTCATATTCCTGCCTGCCCATTGCTTTATGTAGTCCTTGAGCCTGATTTGTGCTGCCCGTCCACTGCTGAGTGTATGGCCATCCAGTGGAGTGTGGTTGACCTACCAGATACTGAGTGTATGGCCATCAGTGGAGTGTGGTTGACCTACCAGACACTGAATGTATGGACATCCAGTGGAGTGTGGTTGACCTACCAGACACTGAGTGTATGCCCATCCAATGGAGTGTGGTTGACCTACGAGATACTGAGTGTATGGCCATCCAATAGAGTGTGGTTGACTTACCAGACACTGAATGTATGGCCATCCAGTGGAGTGTGGTTGACCTACCAGACACTGAGTGTATGGCCATCCAGTGGAGTGTGATTGACCTACCAGATGCCTCAGCCTTAAGGAAAACTGATTCTTCCTCTCCCTGCAGATATCAGGTGCTGGTAGCTGCTCAGCATGGGCTAGGAATTCACAATCACCTCCCTCCCTCTTCCATGCTGAAATTTTGGTCTGGCCTGAGTTTATTTACACTGATCTTATACAGGCTGTCATGACGATGTGATATTGTATGTACAACTGCCTTTTTGTGTCTAGAAAACACTTATTTTGATATAGTAATCTACCACTTCTGGTTTCATGGCCCTTCTGTCTTTTCTGTTGTGATCTCTGAACATTGGGAGGAAAGATATTATATAGAGAGATATCTCATTTAGGGCTGCATTCTCTTGTTCTCTGTATGTTTACAAGTTGTGCTTCTCTGTTAATCAAGAGCTTCTCTGACGACGTTTGAGAGATGCATTAATCTATGGGTATAAGGATAGATCATGTGAAGTCTGTTTAATGCTGTATTTGTTTGGCAGAGTAATAGTAATAAGTTCTCCCCTTGGACCTGTGACCTATCTAACTACAGGCTCTTAGCCATGACAATGGTATTAGCTAGGGATTCCATCTCATGGAGTTGACCCTAAATCCAAACAGAAAGTGGAGAGTTACTCCTATAACACTCATGCCACTACTGCGTTAAAGGGACTGTCTAACTGGGAAAGCAATTGCTGTGTCTTGCAGGACTCACAACTAGATAATATTGATGATTATTTTCTCCTTCTATAGTGTACATGGTACCTTCAAGCACTACAAAAACTATCCAATATGAAGCTTCCAAACTGGTAGCTTGGTTTCTACATGTTTTATGACTTGAATGTATGGTGTTTTCAAAAATAGTATCTTACTATTAAGTTCTAGTAAAAGGTAAGCACAAGCAATGTTAATAGCCTACCATAAATGATTACTGATGAGATACAAATGAAAGTTTCTGGTACTCTTTTTACTTAAAAATTTCTTTTCATTTTATATACCAACCCCAGTTCTGCCTCCCTCCCTTCTCCCATCTCTTCCTTCCCATCCACCATCCAATCCTCAGAGGATGTAAGTCCTCCATTGGGAGTTAACAGAGTCTGGCATACCAAGTTGTGGTAGGATCAAGGCTCTCCCCCCTGTATCAAGGCTGAACAAGATATCCCACCATAGGTAATGGACTCCAAAAAGCAAGTTCATGCACTCAGGTTAAGTCCTGATCCAACTGCCAGGGGCCTGCCCAACAGATCTCTACTACTATTGATAACCATTTGTATTAACAACTTGAATATATTTTTCTTTTAGGTATTCTGAAAACTTTGTTTTATTAATGAATTCTTTGACAATTTAATACATGTATATAATGCATTCTGACCACAATTATTCCTCCCCATCCTTTCTTGTTCTCTCATCTGTCACTGGCTCCTCCACATATGCGTGCTAAGACCCGTTCCCACTTTTTTCACTTTTGATTATGGTTTTGGGTTTGGGTTTGTTTCTGGTTTGGTCTGTGGCCCACTGGGTTTAACCAGCACTGTTTGGGTGGAGATGGCTGTGGAGCTATCCACAGCAACACGAAAAACTCACCGGTGACCACAGTGATGAAGACAGTGCTTACTTTCCTCTAGTAGCTCTCTATAGCCTTTAGTTCCCTGGATGAATCTAGGTCCTGTGTGCCCCTCCCTATCAAGGACTAAATGTTGGTATACTTATCTTATGTGACCTCTGTAGGCTGAAGTTGTTACGAGTTGATGATTGCCATGGCTATGTGATGTCTTTAAGACAACGTTTCACAGTGAAACTTTCTAATAATTTGTCTACTATATTTTCTCTGTCTCCCCTTCTTTGATGGTTCCCAAGTTTCAGAGGGAATGATACAAATGTCCCATTTAAGGCCAAGCACTCAACAGTGACTTGTTCCTGGCAATTTGTCTAGCTATTAGTATCCCTATCAAATTTTTATTTGTTTGTTTGTGTTGTGACAGGGTCTTACTAAATAATCGTGACTGCCCTGAAACTCAGTCTATGAACCGGGTTTGTTTACAGTTCACGGAGATCTGGCTGCCTCTGCCTCCTGAGTTTGGGATTAAATGTGTGCCTTAATATATTCAGACTTAGAAGATTTTATTTTGGATAAAAAAATTATTTTATGTGTATGGGAAATTGCCTGCATTTATTCTGTGCACCCTGAGTGTTCTTGGTGTCTGCCCACCGAGGCAAGAAAAGAGCATTGAATCTCCTGATACCAAAGTTACATACAGCTATGAGTCTCCATGTTGGTGCTGGGAATCAAACCCAGATCCTCTGACAGAGCAGACATTAGTCTTAACCACTGAGAAATCTCTTACGGCCTCCTAACAGGTATTTTTTTCAAAACATTTTAGCCAGGTGGTGGCGGCACACACCTTTAATCTAAGCACTTGGGAGGTGGAGGCAGGTGGATCTCTTAGTTCAAGGCCAGCCTGGTCTTCAGAGCAAGTTCCAGGATATTCAAGGCTACATGTCATATAAACAAGGCTATCTTTGGGTATCTGCTTCTTATGCAGAGTCTGAATTAGAAGCAGCACATAGAAAGGGGAAATGGCTGCTTTTACTATACTAACTTTCTTGAATAGTTTTAAATACAAGAAGATAAAATTATGTTTAAGTGCCTCTATCTCCAGCAAAATTTAAGTTATTATAGCAATCTCAGTGACAAAAGCACATTGAAAATGTGTGTACTTACATAAAAACTGTAATATATCCTGTATTATCATCTTTCTGTTACTGTGACAATATACTGAAGAAAAATAACTTAAAGATATATATATATATACACATATATGTATAAATATATATATAAATATATATACATTGCCAGTGGTTTCAGAAGTTTCAGCCAGGGGTGGGCTGGCTTCATCACTTTGAGCCTGAAGTAAGGCAGAATGCCTTAAGGCTAGCACATGTCTCTCTATTAGCCTTCACCTACATGAGCTTGTAGACTACTCAACTTCACCTACATGAGAGTGCAGAATACTCAACTTGTAAAAAAAAATCTTGAAATTAATAACTCATCAGGCTTCTTTATAAGGAGCACCTCGTAGTGATTCAGTTTGTTTTAATGTCTAGACAAGTGTCTTAGTTAGGGTTTCTATTGGTGTGAAGAGACACCATGACCAAGGCAACTCATATAAGGAAAAACATTTACTTGGGGTACTTTACATTTCAGAGATTTAGTCCATTATTGTCATGTCAGGTGGCACACAGACATACATGATGCTATAGAAGGAGCTGAGGACTCTACATCTTGATCCTCAGGCAGCAGAAGGAGTCTTGTTCCGCGCTGGGCATAACTTGAGCATAGGAGACCTCGAAGCCTGCCCCCAGTGACACACTTTCTCCAACAAAGCCAGACATTATAATAGTGCCACTCCCTTTGAGGGCATTTTCTTTCAAACCACCACAACAAGTTAGACATATTTGAGCAGCTAAAATAGAGACGAGGCCAGAGCAGAAAGAGATCATTCTAGATCTTGCTACATCTCGTTTACTGACATCTCTCTGTCAGCTTTGCCCTGTGGTATTATTAGAGACACTTGAGATTTTCTTTGTTTTTGTTTTTTGTTCTTAGTTCCTAGATGCTGGGAAAATGAAGTGACTTGAAAATCCTGAAATAGTTTTAACAACAATTACATAATTAAATTTGGGTAATACTCTTTTTCTTTTAACATTCAGTAGCTATAGGTTTTGCACCTATAAGAAAAATCTCCTCAATGGAGAATTTTAAAAATCAAATTGGCCATCTGTTACCCTAGACACTTTAGTTCTTGCTGTCCCTGTACACACAAAAGATTCAGAAGTTGCCGGGCGGTGGTGGCGCACGCCTTTAATCCCAGCATTTGGGAGGCAGAGGCAGGCGGATCTCTGTGAGTTCGAGACAAGCCTGGTCTACAGAGCTAGTTCCAGGACAGGCTCCAAAGCCACAGAGAAACCCTGTTTCGAAAAACCAAAAAAAAAAAAAAAAAAAAAAAAAGATTCAGAAGTTTTAGCATGTTTTCACATGGAGGCTTTCTTTGTCTGTGAGACACTTTTCTCCTAACTGTGTAACTAACTGGACATGCTCAAAAATGGATGGCCCGCCTGGAGTTGTCTCCTTCCAAGCTATACAAACACCTGTCTCCTCCGAGGCATGAGTTCAATAGCATGAACAGAGCTACCTGGCAGAGAAAAGCCTGTTCTATGGTCCCCCATCAAGGCCTCTCCAGTCCCGTTCTGTGTTTCTGCTTCCATAGAAAGTTTTTCTCAGTAGCATACCAAATAATCTGTTTAAATGTGAATCTGGTGTCTCTTCTAGGGGAGTTAAAACAAGAAACAATGCTAGTATGTATGCATGAGTAGTGCACAGTCATGTGTGTGGGTGCACATGTCTTTGCACACTTGGGAGGGAGGGCAGTGGAACACGTCAGGTGTCCTGTGCTGTCACTTTATCTCATGTTCTTGAGACTAGGTCTCCCACTGAACCTAAAGATTACGACAGCCAGGGATCCTCTACCTCCTACAACTCTGAGGTTACAGGCCTAGAAACAAGTCCTACCTGCTTTTCACACAGGTGCTGGGATCCAATCTCACCCTTATTCTTGCGGAGCAAACACTCTTACTCACTGGGACCTTTTTAACCCACAAACTTACTACACTTTTTAGCTCTCCCTACTGGAATATCTCAATGCTTTGTGATGCCAGAGGGTACCTGGGGTTTCTGGATGTATCTACTTGCCCTCATAGGCCACCTAAGCTCTGCTGGAGACTTTTATTCCAAACTGCAAGAGGTGTTGGGAGATTTTTCTGTGTAGTTATTTTTCCCTGGATAAAATTCATACTGCTTAGCTTCAAATATAAGATCCATGGCAATCCCACTTTTTAATGCTACCCTTGTGCCCATTTTTGTCTTGCAGAGAGAGCAGACAGAGAAGCCGTGTCTAATGATCACCTATTGCAAGATACCATTATGCCAGTTGGATTTTTTATCTTGATCATCACACAGATTCTCAAGGAACTGCTGATTCTTCAGATTAAATAAGAGAATGGAGATGATATCAGCTGTTTAGCTGATGACACAGTTGCTCTGCCTTCGATGCTTTGATACGAAAGTCTTTTTTCAAACAAAACTCCAAGAGATTCTCAATCCTTTCCAGACTGTCTCCTTCTGATGCAAATTGACCAAATGCCCTGGTTTACTGGGAACATCACTTCACTTTTAAAAACCAGGTTCTGACTGTGTTTGTGAGTGATAGCCCAGAATTCTACACTTGCCATATTTGAAGCCATTTTTCAAATGTGTCATAATTCTTCACCATTCTTTCCATTGCCCTTTCTTGTTTTTTCTGTACAGAACGTCCATTCTTCCCTTGTCTCCTGGGAGAGAGGCTCAGCTCTCAGGAAAGGGTCCCTATTTCTCTAGCATCAGTGGGGACTACACATACTCCTCTGTTCTTCCCATACCATACTCCCTTCTCTCCTGTTATAATTCTTGGAATAGTTGGCTTTGTTGTCTACCAGAAAACAATATTTTTAAAGTTTGGACTGTACGTTAAGTGTCTACATAAACACAGGTACAATTTCCCATGCATCCGAGAAAATGTTAATTAAAAAAAGAACAGAAGCAATGTTTTTCAAAAAGAGCAAACTCATAGGAGACTGCTCTGACTTGCATGAAGGCTACCTTAACCTGCGCTATCGTCCAGACGCCCCCACCTCCATGACAAGTCACACCTCAGCTGACCTAGCTCATTAAATGGTTCCCTATGTGAGACCTGATTGTTCGATGTTCTCTGAATGGTGCCCCAGGCTCCATTAAAATATTTCTCTGTACCCTCTCATCCTGTGGTTGAGAGTCAAACTGCCTAGCTCGAATCTTACCATGAATGTCACAATCTCCTACCCGGGTGACTGTGAGAAATCCCCTAAGGGTCATAAGACCCCATTCCTTCAAAATTAGTAAATTAACAAATGTCTAATTCAAAAATTCATGCTTTGTGATGTGGCTAAGACAAGGACATAGCATACAGCTAGTAAATCTTTGCTATTGTATTAACATTGTTGTTTCTTTTATGGTCTCCACTCTCTTATTAGACTATGAGGCGTACTTCCTGTAATGTTTACTCTTTTCATTTTTATCCCTCCAGCCTCATTTTAATTTTAGATATCTCAATATACGTTGCGTTGCCTATGTAAGGCCAATAGACTGTAAATTACACCATACACCTCACACTCTTCTCTGCTTCGCATCTCTCCTCCTCCAGCACTAACGTTATACCATGGAAGCTGTTTAAACCTCTGTTTAACTGACATCAAATTAACTGACTGTCTTTGTATTGTTCCTCTGGAAGGCAGAGCCTCAGGCGGAGATTAAAGTGCTGACACCAGGGACATGTAAGCCCAGGGTAATGAAGATGCAGAGAAAGGGAGAAGGTGGGCAATAAAAGACAAGCAGTCATTATGGTGATGGCCACCCCTTCACACAGAGTTCAAGAGAGATAAGAACAATTCCCTGGGCAGACATGTTTACTCAGCACAAAGGGCTTTCTCCTAAAACACTGAAAGAGAAGCTTACCTTGTTGTCCATGGAGGAAAGAAAAGAGGCTCCTGCTGGATTCTTCCCATGTCTCACTTCCTGTGATTCACAAGATGAGGTTTTCTTTCCAGTGCTTTTAAAGCCCTTACTGGCTTTGGGAACCACTCTGGAAGCCATATCCCATGCCGGAAATAGGACATTTCATTGAAACCCAATGTGAGAAGGTGACTTAGTACACACAGACACCACCCAAGAGAGAAGGAGAAATGTCATCCCAGAAATCCGAGAAGATACACGGGGATTTATGTCCACTATTCTGATTGCCTAGGCCCCCATGTTAAAGGCTCAAAGCCTGTGACCACAAGGCTATGCCCTAGACTGGTTCCTTAGATTTCTTTCACCACATAAACACTTGAAAGAATCTGATATGTTTTCTTTAAAAGGTGATTCTGTCGTATATTATTGCAGTTACAATTTAATTAAACACCAAATAAGCTAACATTTCCAACACCAAATGTTAGTAGAAGAAAATACCAGTAAAAATCTTGGGAAAGTGCTACAGGCTTGTAAAAAGGGCAACAAAAAGTACTTCCTAGAGATAATATTGAAAATCCACAAGACTCTGCTATCATTGCTTGTTTCCATAGTTCTACATTCGTACTCTACCTAAATGTTTAAAAACTGTTTTATGAACATATGTGTGTAGGTATTTTTCCTGCATATATGTCTCTGCATGCAGTACTCTCAGCAGGTCAGAAGGCGGCGCCACACCCACCAGCACTGGAGTTACATACAGTTGTGCTCCACTATATTGGTGCCTGGGATTGGACCCAGGTCCTCCGGAAAAGCATGGACTGCCTAGGTCAATGCTCAGGCCTTCTTACTCTACTTGAAAACCACAAAGAAAGCACGGTTTTCTGATGATACATAGGCAGCGTGGAAGCGCAGCCCACGAGTTTGTTATTGAAGAGAAATTCTTGTTAGTAACGATGAAAGTGTTGGTTGCTTTACATCTGCTCACCTATGCTAAATTTTAAAGAATTTTTAGATCTGTGTCTGTATTATGTTTTAAAATTCCTTCCTTTAGATGGCCATGTTGATGAGATTGTTGGGAGTAGCTGCTGAGAGTCCCAGGAGACACAGCCTCACAGCTCACTCCCTGACCTTCAGTCTGCTACAATCTTTCTGCCTTCTCCTCCATCACCATCCCTGTGCTTTAGGTGCAGGAGATTTGTAGTAGATGTGCCAGCTGGGACTGACCTCTGTAACTCCTGACTTTGGTCACTTGTCCTATGCATATGTATGTAGTATGTGATCACATGTGTGTGCACATTCAAATGTGCCAGGGAATATGCGCGTTTGGAGGCCTGAGGTTGATTTTGGGATTTTCCTCACTTTTTCTTCCACCTTATTATTCACCAATATGGCTACCCTATATTTTTAAACATTCTAGTTAATTTTCTGAGAACTTTATACAGTATATTTTAATTATTTACCCCCAACTCTTCCTCTTAATCCCTTTCAAATCTACCTTCATCTCTTACAGAAACTTAGTGTTTTCTTCTTTTATTTTTTTTAATTTGGTAGCTCATAAACTCCAATTTCTGCTCTCCCTATACCTCTGTATATGGGTCTATCCATTAGAACAAACAACCCAGTAAGAAGTACCCTTAAAGAAAACTGTCTCTTCCCCCAACCAGAAGACATAACATGTCCACAGTTCCTCAGCTAGGGCTGGGGATCCTGACCTCTCTCCCACTCTCTGCTAGAATGTGGACTGCATTGATCTCATGAGAACTCTTGCAGATTACCATAGCTGCGGTGAGTTGATGCATCCAGCCATTGGTCTTGGGGCACTGCTTTCTGTGGTCCTCGCAGACCTCTGCCTCATACATCCTTTCCAACACAATTCCTTCTCCTTCAGTTTCAGCAGGAGATAATGGTATGGAGTGTGAAGGATGTGGCTGGCGAAGGGAGAAGGTAACGCTATGGTGGGAAAGAGTCCCCAGGTGATTCTGATTAGTTCACTTCACGGAAGTGGGTGGAGGGTCATTTGTAGAATCCAGACTAATACCTATTAACCGATCATAACCTGGAGCAAATTGCCTATAAATAGCGTCACTTTCTTCAGTGAAACAAACCTTTTGATTCACAGTGTGATTTTGAAGATTAAATAACATATTAACTATTTAAAAAATACTTTAAGCACATTTGCTCATCAAACAATTTTAAGTTTAAAGGGGTCATTTCTGTCAAACTCTTCAAAATATGATCAGCAATTAAGTTTGAAACTTAAGATAGTGTGACGGCACAAAATTGTCATCCTATTAATGGGGAAACTGAGACAATAAGACTGGAAGTCAGAAACCAGCCTAAACATCATAATTATACTTAACTCAAAATAATTTTTGAGAAAAGCCCAGGACATAGTTCAGTAGTAGAGAATTTGCCTAGCATGATCCATCCTTAAGTACTGACAAGAAATAACAAATACCTACTGTGTGTTTACAATATGGATTATTAATGAGTGTTGTGTGTTCATTTCCCGTTAAATCTGATTTTTTTTATCCATTGTGTTGATTTTTCCCAATAAGCTAGAGAATTGGTTTTCAAGTGATGTGTTTATCTATGGCTAGGTAATGATGGAGAACGAGGTTGTAAGCAGATTTTTTTGATAAAATAAACAGAATACAATAAAAATCATGAAAAACCAAATTGTTTCCTTCTAAGAGCTGTTATTTCATAATAGTTTGTGGTGTAAATGTTTATCTTTTTGTTTGAGAAAAAGGTGTCATTATGTAGTCGAAGCTGTCCCAAAACTCATGATCAACCTGTCTTAAGCTCACAACCACTAACATACCCAATTTAAAATATATTTCTTACTGTATGTATTTTATTAAGTTGGTAAAAAATTATCTCTTAGAAAGAGCTCAAATAAAATATGACATAAATCATTACCAAATAAAGCTGATTTTTACAATACTTTCTCTTTAAGAATGATAAAATAAAAAACTTTTTGGCATCTGTGCATTCATGCTTTCTTTCATTTAATGATCTGTATATCAGTATATAATCCTTAAGAATGATTTTCTGTCTCTATCTCCATCCATCGCCAGATGAAGGTTCTATGGTGATATGCAAAATATTCATTAGTATGGCTATAGGATCCGGCCATTTCAGGCTCTCTCTCCTCAGCTGCCCACTAGCCTGTTTGGATGCTCACCTTCCTAGACCTGGATGGAGGGGGGAGGACCTTGGACTGCCCACAGGACAGGGAACCCTGACTGCTCTTTGAACTGAAAAGGGAGGGGAAGGGGAGTGGGACATGGGGGGAGGGGGGAGGGGGAGGGAAAAGGGAGGCGGGGAGGAGGCGGAAATTTTTAATAAAAAAATTTAATAAAAAAAGAATGACTATCTGCAATACATGTTACATTTACACAGCAGTGAAAAAATAATGACATCTTAAAATTTGAAGGCAAATAGATGGATCTAGAAAACATCATATTAGGTGAGGTAACCCAGACCCAGAAAGACAAATATCATATATATTCACTTATCAGTGGCCTTTATTTTTTTTTAAAGGAAAGCACTGTTTATTTTTTTAATATTTATTTATTTATTATGGATACAATATTCTGTTTGCATATATGCCTGCTAGAAGAAGACAACAGACCTCATTATAGATGGTTGTGAGCCACCATGTGGTTGCTGGGAATCGAACTCGGGTCCTTTGGAAGAACACACAATGCTCTTAATTGCTGAGCTATGTCTTCAGCCCCTCATCAGTGGCTTTTAGACATAAAACAAAGAAAACCAGCTTACAAATCACAATCACAGAAAACCAAGACAACAAAGAGGACCCTAAGAGAGACATACATAGATCTAATCTACATGGGAAAGTGAAAAAGACAAGATCTCCTGAGTAAATTGGGAGCATGGGGACCATTGGAGAGGGTTGAAGGGGAAGGGGAGGAAGGGAGGGGAGCAGAGGAAAGTGTAGAACTCAATAAAATCAATTAAAAAACGCAAAAGTGAAACATCTCTATATTATTTTAGCATTTTAAGTACAAAGTAAATAAAAAGTAATTTTCACTTAAAAACAAAAAGAATGACTTTCTGGGTACAGAAATGTAGCTTAATGTAGAGACCATCAGCAAGGCTCTGGGTTGTATTTAATTCCCTGTATCATATACACCTATGATCCTAGTTTTCAGAAAATGGGGCCAGGAGACCATATGTCGGCACTCTGCTATATACCAACTTTGAGGCCAGTGTGAGCTACCTAAGAGTCTATGTCAATAAAACAAATGCTCTTTCACATAGCTAACATTTTATAAAGTCAGTCAAGAAATGGTTTCTCAGGACAACCTAGCTATTGTTGCTTGGAGGAAGCTTAGCCGTGTCACACCGATAGTGCAAGGCCATGGATGAGGGACTGTCGAATTAGACACTCCCCACAGAAACAACCTATCACAAAGACCAGCAGAACAGAAACTCTAAGAGGCAACAGGGGGTGAGGGGTGCTTAAGTCAACAAAAACCATCCTGGTTGTGCCTGGTGACTTGGGATGAAATTATCAAGCCAGGGTCCAGAGATTGAGTCAGCATGATGACACCCCCGAAGGACACGGCAACAGGAGCCGCTTACAGTCTATCAGTCATTATACACGATTGATCAGTCAAGCACTTACCGTTGCCATTCTAATCTTTACTTATTTTAAATACATTTTGAAAAAACATTTTTAAGGTTCTCAGCTTTTAAAAAATTCTTCTTAAAAGAAAGATGAAAGGAAGGAAGGAAGAAGGAAGAAAGGAAGGAAGGAGGGAGGGAGGGAGGGAGGGAGGGAGGGAGGAAGGAAGGAAGGAAGGAAGGAAGGAAGGAAGGAAGGAAGGAATGAAGGAAGGCTTATAGTCTTATAGTCACAGGAAATGCCATTTAAATTCTATGCCAATTAATTAAGATTTTTTATGCCCTGTTTGGACTCAGCCAGGTAAGCTGGCCCTTCTCAAACCCTGCTGCAGTGAGTCTTCTGCCTGCATGGGTCTGCTATTCATAGAATATGCATATAAAGGTCCCACCAGACAAGGGGGTTTTCTGGTTCATCACTGCACTGCAGGATGCCGTGAAGGGGAAATCACAAGCTAGGGTTTCGGCTAAGCCCGTGACCAATTTAATACCCTATTACTGGAGTCATCTGAACTAGAAACACATTTGGTGACATCACTGGATACAACTGAAGTCGAAATTTGTGTGACATTTTCCCAAGTGTTATTTTTCACCAAAAACGTTATTTTACAGTTTAGCCGTAGCGCAGCGCTTTAGGTCTAGAACTAAACCTCAGGAAATATAATGAGGTTGAAAAGAAAGTGAAAGTTAACAGGCAGGCCTTTAACAAAGGCTCATCCCCCCTCAGGCTCTAAAGAGTCAGTAACTGAGTTCAGTAGCCGAAAATTAAATTAGGAGGAAATGGCACCTCTGCAGCTAGAGCCACCTTCATCATTAATGGTGGTATTGAGGGGCGGGGGTGGAGGGTGTGCTGGACAGAGCTGCGCAAGCATTTCACAGGCCCCAAACAGTGGGCCTGCCTGGCTCCCACCCACCACACCAAGGTAGAGCTATCCCCGTCTGCTGCTTCACCTTTTCTCGGGCCTGCTTTGCTCTCCCAGCTTCTTCCTTGTGATATGTTTCTTGTTCTTTTCTCTCTGTTGACTTTTTTCTTTGGGTCAGTCTTCTATTTTTTCCCCCGTCCTCCTCCTCTGTCAAACTCCTTCGCTTGCCTTTCATTTCCCCTCTTCTTTCATATTTACATGCTCACAGTAATAACTTATCTGATGACACGGCTTGTGTGGTTTTCCCTGATCGGAGTCCAGGAGCAAACAGCTAAGGATTCTCCAGTGCTGGGAAGCAGGAGGCTTTCCACTTTATCTGGTCCCATCAAATGAATGGGAACTGCTTTCTGAGGATCGTGTCAGCACACCAAGCGATAAGGATGAGCAGGAAGAAATCAAGAGCAGTGGCCCGTTTATATTAAAGGCTGCAGGGAAGGGACAGCAAGGAAAGAAAACAAATTAGACTTTATCAAACTTCTCCCATTCTTGAAGTAAACATTTCTAGTAAGCACTCAAGAAGGTGACCTATTTGGCAAAAACCCAGTGGTGCTTTAATGATACACTATCTTCCCACCCTCACCCTTACTTCTAAATAAATTGTTAAAGATCTAGAAAATACTATATAGCTATGAAGAAGTAAAAGCCATTTTATCATAATTTGATTATGCTGCACAGCACTATACATAGGTTTTTATGGATCTAATTTTTGATGCAATAATCTCTTTTCCTGTTCAATAAGAGGACAAAAGTGTTCTACAGGCTCCAGATAGAGACGAGCCAGAAATGGAAACCATGCAAAAGCCGTTGACCAGTGATCTGCATTGCAGGTTACAACTCCCCATCTGCCTTTGCACAAAAACTGGCACCTGCTGTAAATTCACTGTCTTTGTCTCAATGCTGTGAGCAACCATTAGGAGCTTAGTGATTCAAATTAAACTCACCTCCCGATTTTAAAACAGAAGAGATCAACTGAAGATTTCTCAAAAGTTCCTCCTTGGTTCTCCAACCCCCTTCCCTCAGGTATTACCCTTCTTTTAAAAGAAAAGATGCTTTGAAGCTTTGAGGGGATATTGTTTCCTTCCAAATCTTGTAGTCCCATCCATCTTGCATGAGATTAACCTCAAGAATGATCCCACTCCATTCTCAGGCCACAGATGAGATTCTGTGCCCAAACTTCAGGGGCTGACTAAGATCCTAAGCAGACACAACTCTGACATAAAGTTGTATCTTGTGTGGATGATGTGTAATATACAGAACTGGACATAGAGTATGTCACCTTTTCATACTACCCAAGGATCTTTGGATGGCCAAATAGAACGGATGGTAATCGCAACATGAACTTTTCCTGTCGAAAGAAGAGCCTTCAGGGCAGGTGGAAGCACTCATTGGGCCTCTCAAGCTTCCTTTTGCTGGCCCTTTTCTGCAACATTTTAGCATTATTGGCTGCTTGGAAGATGAGATGTGTTATGGACCATTATCAACTCTTCTTTGTGGCTTCATGACAAAGAAAGGCAAGTCTTCTGCCTCAAGTACGTGAGAATGCTCACCAAGCATTCTCTCTGTGTGGGCTCTTCTTGCACAATATCAAACATGGCCCAGGAAATTGTGCTATAGTTAGTGGTCCTCATTGAGGCTTCCTGGAATGAAGTCACAGATCTCTAGCAAAAGAAGAAGACTTTGAATCCAGAAAAAGATCTAAAAGAGTATGTTTCTATCTTTACATGAGCTATGGCTTTCTCAGTTTGTGTGGAGGCTGAAAGGAGAAAAGAAAGGGTAAAACAAAAACAGAAAGAATCAAGCAGACCAAAGAACAATCACAATGCTGCTGATACCACACATATCTTATCAACTTTTCCTTCTTTGGTTTACAAATCATGATTATTTCCTAAAGTACCCTCTCTCCCAGGATTCCATGCCTACTGATCACAGAGAGAAATTATATGTCTAACTTTTATAAACAGACACGTACATAAAAATATTCAATACTGATGTCTGACAATCATGACACTCAATGTCTGCATAGCATCTCCTACTGATTAAAGAGAAACTGCTACATTTAAGCACCATGTGAGTGGCTACAGCATGGCTATTACACAAGGCAAGTGCACTATTCTCCGACTCTCTAAATCTGCTGCTTTCTTGAGCTTGCTTCTCACTTAGTCCTCCTTGCCTCTTATTCTATCACCTCATCACAATCATGCCAACAAGCACACTAGTCACCAAATTCAAGCTCCTTTAATTCTGATAAATATTGAAATTAAGTATTGTGTGGGATTCCCCTCTGTATGTGGTAAATATGTTTTATTACCATTGGTATTATAAAGAAGACACTTTTGCCTATGACAGGACAGAATAGAGTTAGTGGGAAAACCAAACTGAATGCAAGAAGAAAGAAGGCGGGATCAGGGCGATGCCATGTAGCTGCCAAAGGAAAAATACACTGGAACCTTACCCATAAGCCACAGCTTAATAGAAATGGGTTAATTTAAGATATAATAGCTAGCTAGGTATATATGCCTAAGTTATTGGCTAAATGTAATTAATATAGTTTCTGTGTGATTATTTGAATCTGGGTGACCAGGAAATGTAAAAGCAGTCTCTATCTACAAAGTAGATATTATACTTAAGTATATATATCCTTAATATATAATTCTGCAATTTGTAGGGAATATAAAAAGAGGAGTTCAATCCTGTTAGTATTTTTGTCTCTATCCTTCATTAAAACTTATCATCATAACTTTTTTTCTATACAGTACTATAAACTCATTGTCATTACAAGCAGTGTTATCAGATTGGTGTACGTGAATTTTAGCTTCATATCTTCACTAAGACCATTACATACTACTTTAGGTCATTCAATGTTTGGGGGTTATTGTTTTTATCTATGATGTATGTGCTATATATTGCAACATGAATGATACTAAGCAAACTGTGAAATGATATACAAAAATATGGAAAAATACAGGACTCAAGTAGGCAAGCAGAACCAGTGTGCCAACTTTACATATATCTTTACATATAATCTTTCAAAAGTTAATAAGTATGTATTTACCCATATAAACTATAGTTACAGAATTATAAAGAAAGCTTGGCTTTGCAAGGCTGAATCTACATTAAATCTTGGAATCAAATCCAGAGTACACGGCAAGGAAGAAACCAAACAAGGATAAACGAGAGCGCCACAGAACAGATTAAAACATGCTTTCATCCATAATGCTTTCATTCTTGATATCTAAACTAGGGTTTCTATTCCTGTGTTAAAACACAATGACAAAAAGTAACTTGGAGAGGAAAGAGTTTATTTTACTTGGGCTTCCACCTCACAGTTCATCTTCAAAGGAAGTCAGGACAGAAACTCAAATCGGGTAGGAACACAGACCAGAAACTGAGGCGGAAGCCATGGGAAGTGCTGTTTACTTGCTTGCTCCTCATGGCTTCCTTGATCTCCTTTCTTACAGAATCCAGTGCCCCACCCACCATGGGCTGGGCTCTCCCACATCAATCACTAATTAAGAAAACGTCCTACAGTGGTATTACTGGGCCTTGGGGAAGGTTGTTGCCTAATTTTTTGAGAAATAGCCACACTGACATGCAAAGGGGCTGTAACAGCTTGCATTCCCACCAGCAATGCAGGAATTTTCCCTTTACCCCACAACCTCTCCAGCATAATTTGTCATCAGTGTTTTTGATCTTGGCCATTCTTACAGGTGTAAGATGGAATCTCAGAGTTGTTTTGATTTACATTTTTCTGATGACTAAGGATGTTGAACATTTCCTTAAGTGTCTTTCAGCTGTTTTAGATTCCTCTGTTGAGAGTTCTCTGTTTAGGTCTTTTTGTCACTTTGGGGTATATATCCAAAAGATGCTCAATTGTGCCACAAGGACATGTGCTCAACTGTGTTCATAGCAGCATTGTTTGTCATAGCCAGAACCTGGAAACAACCTAAATTTCTCGACCTAAGAATGGATAAGGAAAATGTGGTACATTTACACAATGGAGTACTACACAGAAAAGAAAAATAATGACATCTTAAATTTTGCAGGAAAATGGATGGAGCTAGGAAACATCATTTTGAGTGAGGTAACTCAGACCCAGAAGACAATTATCAAATGTACTCACTCATAAGTGGTTTTTAAACATAAAACAAACAAACAAAAATCCCACAAATCACAATCCCAGAGAACCTAGACAACAGTGAGGACCCTAAGAGAGACATACATAGATCTAATCTACATGGGAAGTAGAAAAAGACAAGATCTCCTGAGTAAATTAAGATTATGGTGACCTTGGGAATGGATTGAAGGTGAGGGGAGAGGAAGAGAGGGGAGAAGAGAAAAATGTAGAGCTCAATAACAATCAATAAAAAAAAAAAAAAGAAAATGCCCTACAGGTTTTCCTTCAGCCCAGTCTTAGGGAAGAAGTTTCTCAGTTGAAGTTCCCTTCAAGCAGATGGATCTAGATTGTATCCAGTTGATGTAAAATTAGCCAACACACTTGGTACCAAAGAACTCTAATATAACTGTGCCCTGTAGCTGACTACACACACTTGGCACAGAAAGTGATGCAAGCTCAAGGGGAAAGGAGAGAGTTGTAGGACCAGCTGCAGTGTCATTCCAAGGAGGTAAATGGCTGATTTAGAGTCTCCCCTCCCCCATTTGCTCCCTGTAGTCCCTCCTCCTCTGGAGGGGCCACATTCCTTTTTAGAGGACTGCCACATGGTTAACTCAGAACTATTCAGCTACATCATCCTTTTGGTTGACTCAAAATCAACTTATTTGGGACTTTACATCTGGGGAAACTCTTCAGAACTACATACAGCTAGTTCTTGAGTCTCTCGAACAAGGAGTGTTCAGACTACAAAGTATAGCTGCCCCCACCAGCCCTCCAACTTAGGGGCTGTCTTTTGAAGCTCACCTTAGCCAGAAACACACTTGAAAGGGAATTTTAGAGAATTTAGTTCACTGTAGCCAAGATGACACATCACAAAGCCATGCTGGATACCAATAAAAATGGTTTTTATCCTTGACAACAAAATAAACAGCTTCTTGTACAGAAGCAAGGGTCATTCAGCAACATTATCTGGGCTTTCCTCCTCCTGCGCCTGCTCTCTCTGGTCATCAGCATGTGGACGTGGTTAACTGTGTCTTGGGGAAGTGGTGTACATGAGGCGGACTTGCCTTCCCCACACCCCTGCTGCCAAACCACCCTGCACACCATCACAAAGATGACTGATCGAGCTACGACTAGGCTCTGACAGGGAACAGAGCTGCCGACATATCAGCATAGATGTACCTCTGTTTTGTACAAAAGTACCTTTATTTTTTTTCCTTTTGAGCACTGCCCAAGTCCCTTCTGCTTGCTTCGTGTCTTCCCCCTTAGGCTTCGGCTTTGAAGAACAGGAGGAAGGCTTGTTTTTGAGGGCATCTTCTCCTCAGTGCTTCTTCATTCTTATGAATTATACAGCATATAGGCTACAGACAGGAAGGCTGGAACTAGTTAAGGAATTTGTTTTCAGTATAGTTCCAAACAGAATTCCCTATATAGCAAGACTTCTGGTATTTCTCAGTGACTCAGTTACTAGCCAAAGAAAGCTTGAATAACTTTCTTTAAGTTTAAACACTTTAAAAATAATAAAACACATTTAATAAATTTCTTTAAACAGTATAAATTCCCAGGATCCAGATAGACACACGTTTAATGTATTATCTATTATCTCGCTAGCACTGGAAGTCATTCCACAAGCCCCAGCTCCCAGCCTTCACCAACAGCCCCCAGTTCTGCACCTGAGGAGAACTGGAAGCTGCATGCGGCACTCATCCCATGGAGGACAGCCCACCATGAAGGTCTCGCTGTTACTCCCTCACAGACCTTGCTTTCCTGCAACAGAAGAACCATGGCCTTGTTCTGATGCCTTGGCTCTCCAACCTGCCTTGCTGATCTTCTAATGGATGTTTGCTTAAACCGCAGTATCTTAAAAGACAGAATGTTGACTACTCCTTCTTGCTAGACTCTCCATTAGCTATTCAGATCCTCTCAATAGAGACTGTAATCTTTAGTTTACAGATAGATCTCCTGAAAATAGCTACCATTATGATACCTTCTTAACTTCTTTTGCTCAAAATAGCAGCCCCAGTCCTATCCCAAACTAGTAACTTGGTGACACACTTATTAACACTTTCAAGTCAGTCTCAACCTGACTGCCAACTGCCCCCAGTACCTCTGAATGAAACTCACATTAAAGGATTTACCAGGGAGGACTATTAAATATTTGTATGTGATAATTTTTAAAATGTGATCTTTTCACATATCTTAATCAAAATACATAAAAGAAGTAGAAAAAATTCAACAAAAGCTTAATGCTGCTATGCTGCCAAAACAGAGCCTGGGATTCTTAAGGTAGCAATCATGGTCCTGGAGAGAGGTAAACATATTTATACTATATGAGGGCCTCCCACCTCCTATTTCTATTTTGTGAAAGAGAGGGAAAGAGGGGAGAAAGAAAGAGGGAGACAGTGTCTTTGCTATTTGTCCAAGATGACCTCAAATTCAAAACCACTCTCTCAGCTGGGCGGTGGTGGCGCTTGCCTTTAATCCCAGCACTCGGGAGGCAGAGGCAGGCGGATCTCTGTGAGTTCGAGACCAGCCTGGTCTACATGAGCTAGTTCCAGGACAGGCTCCAAAACCACAGAGAAACCTCTGTCTTGATAAAACAAAAAAACAAAAAAAAACAAAACAAAAAAACCACTCTCTCCCAGCGCCACAAACGGCTAAGATTACAAGTGCACATCGCTCTACTTTGCTCTCTTGAACATTCTTTTTTTTTTTTTTATGGAGAATTTTTTTATTAATTAATTAATTTAATTATTAAAGATTTCTGCCTCTTCCCCGCCACCACCTCCCATTCCCTCCCCCTCCCCCAATCAAGTCTTCCTCCCTCCTCAGCCCAAAGAGCAAGCAGGTTTCTCTGCCCTGTGGGAGGTCCAAGGACCACCCACCTCCATCCAGGTCTATTAAGGTGAGCATCCAAACTACCTGGGCTCCCACAAAGCCATTACGTGCAATAGGATCAAGAACTCATTGCCATTGTTCTTCAGTTCTCAGTAGTCCTCATTGTCCATTATGTTCAGCGAGACCGGTTTTGTCCCATGCTTTTTCAGACCCCGGCCAGCTGGCCCTGGTGAGTTCCCGATAGAACATCCCCTTTGCCTCAGTGTGTGGGTGCACCCCTGGCGGTCCTGAGTTCCTTGCTCGTGCTCACTCTCCTTCTGCTCCTCCTTTGGATCGTGAGACTTCAGTCCAGTGCTCCAATGTTGGTCTCTGTCTCTGTCTTCTTTTATCGCCTGATGAAGGTTAATATTCAGGAGGATGCTTATATGTTTTTCTTTGGGTTCACCTTCTTATTTAGCTTCTCTAGAATCACGAATTATAGTCTCAATGTCCTTTATTGATGGCTAGAAACCAAATATGAGTGAGTACATCCCATGTTCCTCTTTTTGGGTCTGGCTTACCTCACTCAGGATAGTGTTTTCTATTTCCGTCCATTTGTATGCAAAATTCAAGAAGTCATTGTTTTTTACTGCTGAGTAGTACTCTAATATGTATATATTCCATACTTTCTTCATCCATTCTTCCATTGAAGGACATCTAGGTTGTTTCCAGGTTCTGGCTATTACAAACAATTGAACATTCTTAAACATACAGTTTGTAATCGTTTGAAAGAGACATGTCCCCCATGGTCTCATGTATTGGAACACTTGGTCCTCAGGTGGTGGCACAGTCAGGAGAGTTTTATAGAACTTTCAGGACATGGAACCTTGCTGGGGGAAGTAAGTCACTGGGGTTGGGCTTGAAAATTTATAGTTCACCGCACTTCCATTTCGCTTTCTACTGCCTGAGTAGTTGAGCTGTGGTGTCTCAGCTTCCTGCTTCAAACACCTGCTATCGTGTTCCCCCACCACTATGGACTTTCTGGTGGAACTGTATATGGAAAACAACATTTTTCTTCTTAAGTCACCTTTTTGTCGTGGTATTTTATCACAGCAATATAAAACAATTATGAAATACCTTTAAACCAGAAATTGTTCTAAGAACGGGAACAACTATATGATTTTGTATATCGACAGCATACATGTCCAAACACATGTGAATGGTCCTTTGAGTTTTCACATCCTACACTGCGAAACAAGGAGAAAGCAAGTGATCACAGCAAACAATGAAAGCCCACAAAAAAGGTGTTTCACCTTGTCCTGAAATGTTGGAGAGGGCACTGTGAGACATCAACTTTGGGTGGCTCCTGAAGAACAGTCAGAATGAATTCATCAGGCAGGGAAGGGGGCAGAAAGCCTTTCCAGGTGGAAGAACCAGGCATGGAAAAATGCAGTGTGCTGAGAGCCTGTAGGCATTCCTCTATTGCTAGCTTGTATGCTGGACCCAGCAGCAATGGCAAACGAGATGTCAGAGAATTATGAACTCGTACTGTCCTCTCTAAGACCTTCCCCTTCAGATGATGGAACACTTGTGGGGTGTTCTAAGCTACAAGGTTTGTATGAATTTGTTTGAGTTTTCATGAGTCTGTCAGGAAGGGGGAAGGAGAACGGTTAAAAAATTTCTGAAGACTTTGAGCAAAAAGTATTTGAAAATCTATAAAAAGATGAATGCAAAGGAAAGAGAATGGAAAGGGTAATACAAAGAGATATTCTATTGTGTATATTCCCAAGAGTGGAACTGCTGGATCCTGAGGTAGGTTGACTCCTAGTTTCCTGAGAAACCGCCACACCGATTTCCAAAGTGGTTGCACAAGTTTGCATTCCCACCAAAAATGGATGAGTGTTCCCCTTACTCCACATCTTCTCCAGCATAGGTTATCATCGGTGTTTTTGATTTTAGCCATTTAGACAGGTGTAAGATGGTATCTCAAAGTTGTTTTGATTTGCGTTTCCCTGACTGCTAAGGAAGCTGAACATGACCTTAAGTATCTTTTGGCCATTTGAACTTCTTCCATTGAGAATTCTCTGTTCAGTTCAGTACCCCATTTTTTAAATTGTGTTATTCAGAATTTAGTGTCTAGTTTCTTGAGTTCTTTATATATTTTGGAGATCAGGCCTTTGTCTGATGTGGGGTTGGTGAAGATCTCCCATTCAGTAGGTTGCCTTTTTTTCTTAATGACAGTGTCCTTTGCTTTACAGAAGATGCCTAATCATACTACAAAAGCATTTGTTCAACTATGTTCATAGCAACACTATTTGTAATAGCCAGAACCTGGAAACAACCTAGGTGCCCCTCAATGGAAGAATGGATAAAGAAGGTGTGGCACATATACACATTAAAGTTCTACTCAGCGGTAAAAAGCAATGACATCTTGAATTTTGCATGCAAATGGATGGAAATAGTAAACACTTAACTGAGTGAGATAACCCAGACCCAAAAAGAGGAATATGGTATGTACTCACTCATTAGTGGATTCTGGTCATAAACAAAGGACATTGAGCTTATAGTTCGTGATCCTAGAGAAGCTAAATAAGAAGGTGAACCCAAAGAAAAACATATAGTTATGCTCCTGGATACTGGAAGTAGACAAACTCACCAGGCAAAAGTTGGGAGCACAGGGGTGTGGGTGGGGAATGGGGGGAAGGGAAGATGGGGAGAGAGAAGGGAGAAGGGGAGGATTGGGAGAGCTTGGGGGAATGGGATGGTTGAGATGGAGGAAGGGTGGATATGGGAGCAGGGAAGAAGATATCTTAATTAAGGGAGCCATTTTAGGGTTGGCAAGAGTCTTGGCTCTAGAGGAGTTCCCAGGTGTCCAAGGAGATGTCTCCAGCTAGGTCCTTGAGCAGCAGAGGAGAGGGTGCCTGAACTGGTCTTCTCCCATAGCTGCACTGATGAATATCTTGCATATCACCATAGAACCTTCATCTGGCAATGGATGGAGATAGAGACAGAGACCCACATTGGAGCACCGGACTGAGTTTCCAAGGTCCAGATGAAGAGCAGAAGGAGGGAGAACATGAGCAAGGAAGTCAGGACCGCGAGGGGTGTGTCCACCCATGGACTGATCTATGATGGTGGGACTGTTCTAATGGAAGCTCACCAAGGCCAGCTGGACTGAGACTTAATGAGCATGTGATTAGACCGGACTCTCTGGATGTGGTTGACAATGAGGGCTGACTGAGAAGCCAATGATAATGGCACTGGATTTTTATTCTACTGCATGTACTGGCTTTTTGGGAGCCTATTCTGTTTGGATGCTCACCTTCCTAGACCTGGATGGAAGGGGGAGGGCCTTGGACTTCCCACAGGGCAGGGTACTCTGACTTCTCTTAGGACTGGAGAGGGAGGGGGAAGAGGGATGGGAGAGTAGAAGGGAAATGGGAGGAGGTGGAATCTTTTAATAAATAGATAAATAAACTATTCATATGAAAACACACACACAAAAAGAGAGATTCTAACATTTCTATTCTCTGTGAGGCCCCCTCAGAAGCCTCGTCAGTTCTTAGGGTTTTCCTGAAGTCAGATGGAGGTAACAATTCTATGTCCCTGATTAACTGTCCCTCTGGCAATCCTGCTATCTTCCTTCCCTTTCTATAGATGTTAATTTTCATCTGCATCTCTGCCCAAGAGAACCTAGCCTGTTACACGGGGATCAAGAGAGGAAAGAAGCAACTAAGCACAGAAACCAGTTAGAATTGGAATTGAGGGAGATGAAGGAACCTCAGTGGATTCCAGGTTCAGGTTGGGTCTTGCTTGAATGCTATGAAACTACTCCAAATATGTAACATCCTCAGTGCCATGCTTTGAAGATAAAACAATGGACTTCATTTAAAGTTCCTGTAAGACACTGTCATACGAATATTGAGGTTTCAGTTGTCTGGAAGAATTAGGGTAGAGAATAGACTTTATTGTTTACAAACTATAAGGCTGGTAGCTAATAAATTAACAGAATACAAGAATAGAGAACAATACAAGAAAATTAGGATCAATGGATTTCTAGACAGCAGCGTTGATTTCTAAGTCACTCTTGGTAACGGTTCCTTCCATGTTTGATGCAAGCATTGTTACTAGAAGGTAAGGTCACTGTAAAAAGGATCTGGTTTTTCTGCCTTTGAACACATGAATGGAGAACTGAATAAAATAGGGTTATTGGAAATCTAATAGACGAAGTCAGCATCTGAGTGTTGCTAGGACCCTCAGTTCTCTCTAAGTGGGAATGGGGTTGCTCTGAAGACTTGGGGGTCAGGACACACACATTCTGATACTTAGTTCATTTTATATGGGTGTTCAATTTTCAGTTAGTTTTATTTATTTATTGCTATTCATATGCATATGTGATAAAGGGAGGGTGGTCATGTGACATATCATGTGTGTGTAGGTCAAAGGGCAAAAATTTAGGAGTCAGTTCCAAGGATCAACTCGGGTCATCAGTTTTGGTGTGAAGCACATTGTACATAAAGTTATAAGGCAATGGTAAGATTGTGTGGTAAGCTTCTCCTTATATTTTTCCCTGGTTCTTTAGAAAGCCTCCCCTTTGTTTGAATGGGCCTTCCAGTTCAGAGCGATTAGTACACAGTAGTCTCAAGTGACTCTCTCAGTGACTTTTAAGGATGCTCACGGCCAGAAGGACCACTCAGTGGAGCCTAATACCAGTTTATGGATTCCTTATTATGTCCTTACACATGAATAAGACAAGTTAGACCTATTATGCAGCTATTTCTTTCCATTGGTAACTGATCTTTAAGAAATCATGCAAATCCCAAATTCACCTTAGATAGCATTCTCTGAGCAGCTGCCTTAGTGAAGCCATGCCTACTATGCTGTACTCGTCCAAAGCACCTTTGCAATTCAAGGACTACTCTGGGTCCAAAATTAGAATGGAGTCAGTCTGAAACATCCCTGATCAGTATTATGCCACAGCAATTTGATGTCTAGACTTCCTGTTTCAGTCAGGAGATTAACTGGCTTATCTTAACCCCAAGGGCAACCTTTGGCTCTCATCCAAGAAGTCAGTAGTTCTCAGGTTGGCCCCTGGCAGATCAAGCCATCAGTCACTTGCCTAATCCCGCCATCATACGCAGAGATACGGAACAGGACCTTTTCCATGCAATTTTAGATGTCACTGCTGCTTTTGTTGTTTTTAATATATCATTTTAAAGGGAAGAAACTAAATGGTGGTGAATTTTTTTAGAATAAGTGACATGCATTGTAGAAACATCACTAGAAGTTTTTTACTTGCATTGAAAATTTATAGCTGTTTTCAATACTGTAGCTCTGTGATAGAGTTTGAAGTCAGGGATGGTAATGCCTAGGCCCAAATGAGGAGCAGAAGGAGAGAGAGCACCAGCAAGGAACTCAGGACAGCGAGGGGTGCACCCACACACTGAGACAATGGGGACGTTCTATCAGGAACTCACCAAGGCCAGCTAGACTGGGTCTGAAAAAGCATGGGATAAAGTCGGACTCGCTGAACATAGTGGATAATGAGGGCTGCTGAGAAGTCAAGAACAATGGCACTAGGTTTTGATCCTACTGCACGTACTGGCTTTGTGGGAGCCTAGGCTGTTTGGATGCTCACCTTACTAGACCTGGAAGGAGGTGGGAGGTCCTTGGACTTCCCACAGGGCAGGGAACCCTGACTGCTCTTCGGGCTGCTGAGGGAGGGGGAGTTGTTTGGGGGAGAGGGAGGGAAATGGGAGGCGGTGGCGGGGAGGAGGCAGAAATCTTTAATAAATAAATAAATAAACAAAAAAAAAAGAAAATTTATAGCACACAATAACTTTAAGAGTCGTGATTTACAGAATGTTAGAGCCTCTCTTTCAGCTGTGCAGTGGCTCGGCTGGTTAAATCTCCTGTACAAAACTGTAGGTCTTAGCTTGAACGCTGAAACCTATGCGAAAATAGAGGGACAGAACAGTTCACAAAGCTGTCTTCCCACCTGTGTAAGGACTCCTGCACCCCCAGACACAGACACAGTCACACACGTTCCACATACACATTAACAATAATAATTTAGAGTGCAAACTCCTGAAAACCCAAACACCTTCCTGTCCCTGCATTAATTACATTCTTCCTCATTGTCATCTTCCTTTCTTGAGTGGGGCAACGTGATTTCTGTGCCCCACAAAAGTTCAAACTACAAGTGGCAGACTTCTGTACTGGAGAACTACTGGTTGTATCATCTCAGAGAAATCAACTATTTTCCTATGTGTTTTTGCTATGTAGTTCTAGCTGGGCTGAAATTAGATATCTTCCTGCCTTGGCCTCCTGAGTGCTGCTATTATAGTATGCACCAACACCCATCTCTGTTCCAGAAATGCTTTAGCCATTTTAAATAATTTCTCCAAGCCAATATGCATTGCTGCATAATGGTTAATTCTGTGCAAATCCACAATAATACATATTTTCAGAAGCAACCTTACCTACTAAATTACAATGAATATGCTAATTAAAATTTTTTGACTCATAAAAAAGAGAGCCTAAAATAACTGAGTTGAAGATTTTTTTCTTTCAGTTTTTTGAGACAGGCATTCTCTGTAGCTTTGGAGCCTATCTTGAAACTAGGCGCTATAGACTAGGTTAATCTCAAACTCACAGAGATCCATCTGCCTCTGATTCCCGAGTGCTGGCCTTAAAGGCGTGCACTAGCACAGCTCAGTTTTTGAACTGAACTTCTGAAGTTCTTGACAATGATCCCAAGACCTGAAGTTGGTCTGATAGGAGGAACTCAGTGTCAGACAGCTACAAGAAATGGGCAGCTGCCGCCGAGTCCATTTGTATTCCTGCACTCAGGAGGCTGAGGCAGCTGACTCACAAGCTTGAAGTCAGTCTGGGCTACACAATGAGACCCTTTCTCAAAAACAAGCAGAACTCTAAGCACTTTGTTGGGTGCAGTCTGTTCTCAGTAGGACAGACAGTTCTTCAGAATGCTGGCAGATATCATGTATGGGACAAGCATTGATCCAGGCTTTGGACAACACTGAAGTAGATGTGTGTGAGATTTCACAAATAACTTACCTGGACATTCACCAAGTATTTACTGTGCTTTATAACTTTGTTCTTTGTTAGAAGTAAAGTATATGTTATGTGCAATGTTTTCCATGCTTACACATGGTGCACACACAACAGAAACAGCTAAGCTCATACATGCAACAGGTTACCTAAGTTTCTTAACAGATTATAATCAGTGAGTGAGAGCTCATTTGTCAAATCTATTTCCCATTGCATAAGTGGAACACAATAATGGCTTTGGTCTCTTTTTATTATTTTTTTATTGACTTTTATTGAGCTCTATATTTTTCTCTGATCTCCTCCCTGTCTCTCCCCTCCCCTTTCAACCCTCCCCCAAGGTCCCCATGCTCCCAATTTACTCGGGAGATCTTGTCTTTTTCTATTTTCTACTTCCCATGTAGATTAGATCTATGTAAGTCTCTCTTAGTGTCTTCATTGTTGTCTAAGTTCTCTGGGATTGTGGTTTGTAGGCTGGCTTTCTTTGCTTTATGTTTAAAAACCACCTATGAGTGAGTACATGTGATAGTTGTCTTTCTGGGTCTGGGCTACCTCACTCAAAATAATGTTTTCTAGCTCCATCCATTTTCGTGCTAAATTCAAGATGTCATTATTTTTTTCTGCTGTATAGTACTCCATTGTGTAAATGTACCACATTTTCCTTATCCATTCTTCGGTCGAGAGCTATTTAGGTTGTTTTCAGGTTCTGGCTATGACAAACAATGCTACTATGAACATAGCTGAGCATATGTCCTCGTGACATTATTGAGCATCTTTTAGATATATACCCAAAAGTGGTATTACTGGGTCTTGAGGAAGGTTGTTTCCTAATGTTCTGAGAAATCGCCACACTGACATCCAAAGCAACTGTACCAGCTTGCATTCCCACCAGCAATGCAGAAGTGTTCCCTTTTTCCCAGAACCTCTTCAGCATAAGTTATCATCAGTGATTTTGGCCACTTTTACAGGTGTAGAATGGATTCTCAGAGCTGTTTTGATTTGCATTTCTCTGATGACTAAGGATGTTGAACATTTCCTTAGTTCAGCAATTTAGATTCTTCTGTTGAGAGTTCTCTGTTTAGGTCTGTACTCCTTTTTTTTTTTTTTTTATTGGATTATGTGTTCTTTTGATGACCAATTTCTTGAGTTCTTTGTATATTTTGAAGATCAGACCTCAGTCTGATGTGGGATTAGTGAAGATCTTTTCCCATTCTGTAGGCTGTCGTTTTGTCTTGTTGACCATGTCCTTTGCTTTACAGAAGTTTTCAGTTTTAGGAGGTCACTTTTATTAATTGTTTCTCTCAGTGTCTGTGCCGCTGGGGTAATGTATTCAAGTGTACTTACCACTTTCTCTTCTATAAGGTTGAGTGTGGCTGTCTTTATGTTGAGATCTTTGATCCATTTGGACTTAAGTTTTGTGCATGGTGATAGATATGGATCTATTTTCATTTTTCTACATGTTGAAATCCAGTTATGCCAGCACCATTTGTTAAATATGCTTTCTTATTTCCACTTGATATTTTTTGCTTCTTTGTCCAAAATCAAGTGTTCGAAGGAGTGTGGATTAATATCCGGGTCTTCTATTTGGTTCCATTGGTCCTCCTGTCTGTTCTTATGCCAATACCAGGCTGTTTTCAGTACTGTGGCTCTGTAGTAGAGTTTGAAATCAGGGATTGTGATGCCTCCAGAAGTTCTTTTATTTTAAATGATTGTTTTGGCTATCCTGGTTTTTTTTTCTTTTCTGTATGAAGTTCAATATAGTTCTTTCCAGATCTGTGAAAAATTTTGCTGGAATTTTGATGGGCATTGCATTGAATATATAGGCAATATATAGCAAGCCAACAGCCAACATCAAAGTAAATGGAGAGAAACTCCCAATGATTCCACTGAAATCAGGAACAAGAAAAGGTTGTTCACTCTCTCCATATCTATTCAATTCAATATAGTTCTTGAGGTCCTAGCTAGAGCAATAAGACACCAAAAGGAGATCAAGGGGATACAAATTGGAATAGAAGAAGTCAAACTCTCACTGTTTGTTAATGATATGATAGTTTACATAACTGATTCCAAAAATTCTATCAAGAAACTTCTACGACTCATAAACAGCTTTGCTCTCTTAAGCTTCTATAAAACACTTGAAAATTTTGTGTATAAATCCAAAATTATATTTACATAACTGATTCCAAAAATTCTACCAAGGAACTTCTACGACTCATAAACAGCTTTGATCTCTTAAGCTTCTATAAAACACTTGAAAATTTTGTGTATAAATCAAAAATTATATTGAAGCCTCAAACACTATGTGGAACTTAACAACATATCAGGCCTGAGAAACTTAGTAGACGCAGAAACTGAGACATTTGGCTTTTAGGATTACACAGGATGTAAAACAAACTCAGGTGGTGGTGGCACACACCTTTAATCCCAGTACTCAGGAGACAGAGGCAGGCGGATCTCTGTGAGTTCGAGGCCAACCTGGTCTACAAGAGCTAGTTCCAGGACAGACTCCAAAGCTGTAGAGAAACCCTGTCTCAAAAACAAAAACAAAAACAAAACAAAGTAAAAAAAACAAACACAGAAAGAAAGCATAAATTCTGCCTCAGTTGAACTTGTGTGAGCAGCTAATCTGCCTTGACCTGAATTGACTCTTTGTGAAAGGTGGCAGAGAAAGTTGGAAACATGCTAGTAATGAACTGCTCTCTACATTCTCTCCAGTAATAAATACCCCTGTACCTTAGAGGCATGGGGGAATAGAGCCTAGTATAGTGCAGAATTGGTCAAAGAGGGTATCACAGAAAGTTTGAATGAATAAAGATGGACACCAGACATGCTCCATATTATCAGTGTTAACGATGTTGAAATTTTAATACTTAAAGACCAAGAGAAAAACGTTATTATTTCATTGTGCCGAACATATGCAAGTTTGAAAATGTCATATGTATGTGTATATATATATGATATATATGTATATATATATGTTTCAAAATGTTTTATTTTCATTTACTCTACAGCTTAGGAGAGGGTCCAGGGAATTACAATGCTACTTAGTGGCTGGAGAGGCTTAGAGCAGAGGTCCTGAGCCTGGCTAATGCAAAGCAGAAGAGTCTCTGGAAGCCATGAGTGTCATCTTGAAGGCTAACCATTTGAGCCTGCCAATCTGCAAGAAATGGACTTGCTTGGCGAGTTTCACCTCCTCTTAAGAAAAGTAGCTCTCCAAGAAGTTATAGTAGGGGAGCCTGAGCCAAGCTCATAAAGACCCAGAAAGGCCTGGTTCTGGTTATTTTTAGGGTCAACATGTTTTCCATGGCCTACTGCAGTGTTCTTAAGATAGCATCTACCTGTCTTGGGACAGTGCAGGCATGGGGCTGTTTTTGTATCTTTGGTAGACACTGACTGTTCTCTCCCATGCTTCTTTTTAGCCTGTTCAGAGAACAAGAGGCTCATTGCAAAGCCATGGCCCAGGAAAAGTGGTATATGCAGGAGACCCATAGGGCATATTAACTAGGAAGTCGACAGTAGCCTCTACCTGGTTAGAGCACTCTGACCAGCGTGGGAAGTCACAGAAGGTTGACAATATGAAGATAAGGGCAAAAAGATGTTGGTGGGACCTGAAGTCTGAGACACAAGCAAATTATGTTGGAGGCTGTGAAGAGACTGGAATGTGGTTTCAAGCTTAAAAAGAAAGAGCCCTGTGGTATGTTCCATCCAAACATTGCTGAAGCAAAAGGAGTGGATTTAGGGGACCTCAGAGCCACTTACAATTAATATGCCACATTACCTGATGTCTGTGTTCTATAAACCAAACTGCTAAATCAGCTCTGAATAAAGAGGCTATTATGATGCTTAATTATAGTTCATATGCTTCTGCCCCTCACTTTGCTAACTACGGTGCTAGCAGGTCAGTTATCCTATTTTTATACTCCTGACACATTAGTTCGTTCGTGTTCTCTGTATAATCAGTATTATTTATATCCCCGCTTTAGAGAGAAAAAAATTCTGTAACTCGCTCAAAATCATTTAGGAACAAATGAGAGACTCCATCTTAAATATGTCCCATTCCAAAGTTTGGTATTACTCCTGATATTCTGTGTTACTAAATTCCAAAATTTATAAAATTATAGAATATGGCTCCTACTCAAAACAGCAAGGAACCTATAATATACCTATCAGTTTGTAATGCTGCTTTATGGGACTTTTATTGAGGCTAGCTGTAGGACTTTATGGACTCAAATATTGGAACCTGACTGCTGCAATTAGTTGTTCAGAATAAAAGCCAGGCTTGAAAGTCCTTCTTTGCATTGAATTTCAAATGTTCTACTTTGAATGAAACAGATGTTGAACTTTAGATTAGTTCAATCTGTGCTAGATTTATCCTGTGCACACAGTAAGATAGCTCTAACATGGGCACTTACGTTCCTTTCTCTTTAGGGACACCTTTCCCCAGACCAGATTCATCTGCAATTTAAACGAGGTCTTTTCAAAGAAATAAGAGATTTTAGTTAAAAGCAGAAGAATTAGTTCAGTGGGTCTGAGCAATGGTCCATCCAATATTCTGTCTATTCTAGGAGCATAAAGGGGCATGTCATATGAAATTCAAAAGATTAAGGGTGTACTGGAGACTTCATGACATTTCCTGTCATCTGTGAATTTAGATTAACCTTTCTTAAGGTCTGTATCTTAGGTTTTCATGATACAAAGTGCTACTAATACACCACCCTTTGAATAAACTAACATAGGAAACACCTTGGATTTGTAGATTCAAGAGCTGTTGTCACAAATATCTATAGTATTATCTGAGATGGGTTTGGCTGGGCTTTTTTTCTCATTAGGTTGTGTCCAACCCACCCAGGCTCACTATAGAACTTGTAATATCTGTTTAAAATACTTATTAGCAACTGGTTATTAAAAATACAAGCATCAAGCTAGTGTTTTCTCTTGATATAAAGAGGACAGTTGAGTATAACTTTCTTTTTTAAAGTATTTCAGCTTTAAAGCCTACTGGTAGTCTGAATTTGTAATTCTAGTGTGCAGGAAGCAGAGGCAGATGGATTTTGGTAAATTTATAGACAGCCTGGTTTACATAATAAGTTTCAGGCTAAACAAGACTTTGCAGTGAGAACCTGTCTCAACTGGAGAGAAAATTTAAAAACCAGCATAAAGGAAAACATGCTTAGGAAGTCGGAAGCAACTGGGCATGCTTTGTGCAGAATGCAACATTCGCAAAATGACAAACTATAATCTCAAGAGGTATAGTTGTTGGAACTTATGTGCCACAAGAAAGTGTTCTAATTGTACAAATACATTATATCACCTGGGCTAATTGCAGATTCCAAATCAAAATTTCTATCTGTTTTAGAACTTTTATATCAAATCACAGACCTTTAAAATCAATGAGGAAAATTGAAACAGATCACTATGCCAGGAACAATGGACGTCTTCTGAAAACATTTTAAACTCCATACTGGAGAAGAGATTCTTCAGCTTCATGCATCTCAGATGTTCCTTGGTCAGGTTCTATGAGGCTCAGTCTTTTCTTGAAAAGTCTGGATAAGAAGGGTTATTTCATTTGTTTGTTTTGGAGAGATTATAGAAAGATTTTTTTGTTTTGTTTCGTTTTCAAAAGTCTACAGGAGCAAGAGGCATCTAAGTGTACCACTCATGAGAGCATCAATAGGGTTTTAAGTGCAATATGGGCATTTAATAAATTTTAGAAAGTTGGGTGAGTCTTTGACAAGAGCTAATCTATTTTTGCACCATCATTTTATTAGAGCCATTCTTTATGGCTCATAACTGAAATATAAAAACAATGTTCCAAAGTCATTTGAAACAACTCTGGAAAGAGTTCATGTGTGTAGAGAAGAACTTACTAGGATTGAGCGGAGGGATTTGATGGAGACCTCCAATTTAGACGCTCTCTCCAAAAATGTCTGGCTATGGGACTCTGCATCTTATCCTCTCTGCTGCCAGAAGTATCTCTGGTGATAACTAGATAGGCCAATAATCTATAAGTATAGCAGAATATCATTAGGAGTCATTTTATTGATTTTTAAACCATAGGTCTCTGGCCTTTGCTTACCCAAGGAGTATCAGTTATGGGTTCATTCTCATGGAGGGGGCCTTAGGTCAAACCAGATATTGGTTGGCTACTCCCATAAGTTCTGTGCCTCCATTGCCCCAGCATATTTTGAAGGCAAAACAGATTGTAAGTCAAAGGATTTGTAACTGGGATGGGGTCCACATTTCTCTTTTGGTACCTGCAGAGTTCTTTCTCATACAAAAGAGACTAGTACATAGGGGGAAAGGCTTCATTTGGCAGCAGCTCAACTTCTCCATGTTCAATGAGTTGTGTGGATGTTGACCACAGCAATAGAGTCCTGCTTTCAGTTTGTGGAGAGCTACCGTTCATCTTAGAAAAAGCCTGGGTTGTTTGATGATTTCCATAGGACCCCCCTTTTGGCTGCAACCCAGTCCCACCACTGGAAGACTCACTTGACTACAAGAAGTTAGTTGAGACAGTGTATTCCCCATTACTAAAAGTCCTAATTATAATCACCTTCGCAAATCTCAGGAAGTTTCCACTGCAGTAGGTTTCCATACCACCCCTAAATGACCCTCAATTCTAGCCATCTCTCCTAAAATTCGCTCCCTCAATGCCTTCTCTCCCCCACACACACTTGATTTCTCCTTCTCCCATCACACCCTGCCCCCATCCACCCATAAAATCTATTCTGTTTCTTCCTTCCCAAGGAGATCCATGCATCCCCATCTAGGCCTCTACTCTTTAAATGACCACTCTAGGTCTACAGACTGTAGCTTCGTTATCATTTACTTAACAGCGAATATCCACTGAATATACATACCATCTTTGTCTTTCTGGGTCTGGATTACTATGGGGAGATATTTGCTTAGGCACAAAGGGCCTGGGGGCCAACAGGTTCTTGCTGGTCTAAACCAGACTAAACCAGATGTCTAAGATGTAGTATGTAACTTTTCCAAATTGAACCAACCTAGGTCTGCCAAGGGGCCCAGCACCAGCTGCTGTGCCGTGAGACAAGATGGACCTGAGTCAGTCTCCAGCCGCATCAAGAGGTCCTGACATCACTGCTACTGCTTCCCCTCCCCCTGGGCGGGTGGAGAGGATGTAAGGCTTTCCCCTTCCTAAAATAAACTGAGCTTGCTACACCCATCCTGTCCCCTGCCACCCGGGTCTGAATGACTGCTCCCACTTCTACCCACCCCCTCCCCTAAGGGGAAGTTCAGTGGTGATATGGGCTGTCCTTCTGTATGTGTGTTGTTTTTACTGGTTAATGAATAACAATGCTTTGGCCTATAGTAAGGCAGAATATAGTCAGGCTGGATGGGATATTGAGATAGAGTAGGTGGAGTCAAGGAGATGCCATGTAGCTTCCCACAAAGCAAGAGGTAATAAATCATGTGCCTCGTGGTAAAATAAGAAATGGATTAAGATATAAGAGCTAGCTACAAATATGCCTAAGCTATTGGCCAAACAGTGTTGTCATTAATACAGTTTCTGTGTGATTATTTGGGTCTAGGTGGCCAGGAAATGAATGATCTGTTCGAGTTTACACAATGGGACAAAGAGGCAGATCAAAGCAACAAGTTTCCTCACCCAGGATGATTTTTTCCTAGGTCCATCTATGTTCCTGCAAATTGCAGAATGTTACTTTTTTCAGAGATGAGTAATACTCCATTCTGTAAATGGAGCACATTCTTTACCCATTCTGTTGAGGAACTTTTAGGTTGTTTCCAGTTTCTGGATACTATGAACAAACCCACAGTGAATATGTTTGAGTAGTGTCCTTATGATAGGATGGCACATCCTTTGCGTATATGCACAAGACTGGTATAACTGGGTTTTGAGGTTCCCAGCTTGCTGAAGAACCATCATATTGATTTCCCTAGTGGCTGTGTGACTGTACAATTTTGCCCTCACACCATTAAAGGAGGAATGTTCCCTTTCTGGTTTCTTTATAAAAAATCAGGTGTCCATAAGTCTGTAGATTTACACCTGGTCTTCAATTCAATTGCATTAATTGGTGTTTTTTTTTCTTATATCAATACCATGTGTTCTTTTTGTTTGTTTGTTTGTTTGTTTTTGTTTACTATAGCTCTGTAGAACAGTTTGATATCAGGGGTGGTGATACCTCCAGAAGGTCTTTCATTATTCAGGATTGTTTTAGTTATGCTGAAGTTTCTGTTTCTCTGTATGAAGTTGAGCATTGCCCTTTCAAGATCTGTAAAAATTGTGTTGGAATGTTTTGAAGAAGATTTTTTTTGAGTCTGTAGATTGCTTTTGGTATATGGCCATTTTCACTATGTTAACTCTACCAATCCACGAACGTGGAAGATCTTTCCATCTTCTGATATTTTCCTCAATTTCTTTCTTCAGTGTCTTGAAATTTTTGTCATACAAGTCTTTCACTTGCTTGGTTAGAGTTACCCCCACAATATTTTATATTTGAGGCTATTGTGAAAAGTGTTGCTTCCCTGATTTCTTCCTAATTTGTCATTTTGTATATAAGAAGACTGCTAACTTTTTTGAGTTAATCTTGTATCCAGATACTTTACTGAAAGTATTTATCAGCTGTAGGAATTTCCTTGTGGAAATTTTAAGGTCATTTTTGTATACTTGTATACTTTCATATCATCTGTGAATAATAACACTGTGACATCTTTCTTTACAGTTTGTATCCCTTTGATCTCCTTCAGGTGTTGTTGCTCTAGCTAAAATTTCAAGTAGTATATTGAATAGGTAAGGAAAGAATGGACAGCCTTGTCTTGATCCTGATTTTAGTGCAATTGCTTAGAGTTTTTTCTCCATTTAAGCTTATACTGTCCATAGGCTTGCTTTAAATTGCTTTTACTTTATTTTTAGGTATGTCTTTTGTATCCCCAATCTCTGCAGTACTTTTATGATAGAGGATGGTTTGATTTTGTTAAAAGCCTTATCTGCATCTAAATTGATCATGTGTTTTTTTTTTCTTTAAGATTGTTTATATGGTGGATTACATTGACAGATTTTCATATGTTTTTTCATTTCTGCATCTCTGAAATGAAGCCTATTTGATCATCATGGATTATCTTTTTGATGTGTTCTTGGATTCGGTTTGCAAGTATTTTGCTGAGTATTTCTGCCTGTCTGTTCATAAGGGTAATAGCTCTTTAATTCTCCTTCTTCATTGAGTCTTTCTGTGGTTTGAGTATCTAGGTAAGTATGGTCACATAAAATTAACTTGACAATGTTCCTTCTGTTTCTATTGAATTATCCTGTGGAATTATTCTGTGTAATAATTTGAGTAGTAATGGGAGTTAATTCTTACTTGAAAGTCTGATAGAATTCTTTGCTAAATCATCTGCCCCAATACTTTTTTAGATGGGTAAACTTTTAATTATGGCTTCTATTTCACTAGGTGTTATAGAGCTGCTTAAATTTCTTATCGAATCTTGACTTAACTTTGGTAAGTTATCTATCAAGAAAATTATCAATTTCTTTTAGATTTTACAATTTGGTGGCATATATGTCTTTAAAGTATGTCCTTATGATATTCTGGATTTTCTTAGTGATTTTTGGTATGCCCCTTTTTCATTTCTGATTTTGTTTGATAGTCTCTTTGTGTCTTTTAGTTATTTTGCATAATGTTTTGTCTATCATGCTGATTTTCTCAAAGAACCAACTCTTTGTTTCATTAACTCTTTGTATTGTTCTCTTTGTTTCTATTTCATTGATTTTGATCATCGATTTAATTATTTCTTGCTCTCTACCCTTTTGGGTGTGCTTGCTTCTTTGTTCTAGAGTTTTCAGGTGTGCTGCTAAGTTGTTAGTATAAGATCTCTCCAATGGTTTTAAGAAGCCTCTTATTGCTATGAACTTTCCTCTTAGCACATGCAGAAAATTCTTTTCATTGAATTATTGGAAACCTTCCATATCTTTATTTCTGCTTGACCTGTTTTTCATTCAGTAGAGAGCTGTTCAGTTTCTATGAGTTGGTAAGCTTTGTGTTGATTCTATTGTTGTTGGTATCCCGATTTAACCCTTGGTGGTCTGATAGGGTACAGTTAATTATTTCAATTTTCTTGTATTTGTTAAGACTTGCTTTGTGTCTAAGAATATGGTCAATTTTGAAGAAAGTTCATGAGGTACTGAGAAAAAGGGGATGTTTTGTGTTTTGGGGTGAAATAAATGTTCTGTAAATATGTTAGTTCCCTTTGGTTTATAACACCTGTTAGCTCCAGTATTTCTGTGTTTAGTTTTTGTCTGGATAGCTTGTCCATTGCTAAAGGTGGTGTATTGATTTCCCACTTTCAGTGGGTGAGGGGGTGGTTAATATTTGATTACACACAGTATTGTCTCTTTTACAAACTTGGGTGTGGCTTACCAGATAAAGTTCCCAGCGTCTATCTCCCGTGACTCCATGGCTTCTCTCTGATTCCACCATTCTTTCTCCCAGCATTCAGTTTAGTTTTCCCGCCTAGCTAAGTTCTGCCCTGCTATAGGTCCAAAGCAGTTTCTTTATTCATCAATGGTAATCACAACATACAGAGTGAAATCCCACATCAGTGGAGATTTCCTTTGCTGAGTATGTACTGCTCTTCTCTATATCTTTTGATTAGTTTTGGTTTGAAGTCAATTTTGTTAGATAATAAAATGGGTCCCCTGCTTGCTCTTAGGTACATTTGCTTGGCAAATCTTTTTTCAAGCCTTTACCCCAAGGCAATGTCTATCCTTGGTGTTAAGATGTGTTTCTTGTATATAACAGAAGGATGAATACTGTTTTTGCATCCATTTTGTTAGATTATCCTTTTACTGGGAGATTGAAGCCATTAATATTAAAAGATATCAATGATTCCTGCTATTTTGTTGTCATTGGTGGTGGTGGTAGTGATAGTGGTGGTGTGTGTCCATGTGTGTGTGGTGTGTGTACTTCCCTTCTTTTTGTTCTCCTGGTATGAGATTATTACTTTCTGTCTTTTCATGTGTGTAGTTAGCCTCTCTATGTTGGATTTCTCTTTCTAGCACCTTCTCTAGCACTAGACTTATATATAGATATTTCTTAAATTTTACTTTATCGTGGAACATCTTGGTCTCTGCATCTATGGTGATTGAAAGTTTTGCTAGGTATAGTAGTCTGGTCACCTACAGTCTTTAGTACATCTGTTCAGGTCTTTCTGGTTTTTAGAGTCTTTTTTGAGATGTGAGGTGTAATTCTAATAGGTCTGCCCTTTTATGTTACTTTTTCTCTTTGCCTATAGCTTTTAATACTCATTCTTTATTCTGTAATGTTTTAATGTTTTCTTTATTATATAGTGAGTAGACTTTCTTTTCTGGTTCAATCTATTTGATGTTCTGTGTGCTTCTTGTACCTTTATAGGCATCTCCCTCCGGTTAAAGAATGTTTCTTCTTTGATTTTGTTGGAGACATTTTCACAGTCTTTGAGCTGGGTTTCTTCTCTTACCTCTATATTTTTACATTTGGTCTTTTCATTGTATCACAATAACCTTAGTGCTTTGTATCAGGAGTTTCTTGGGTTTGACTTTTCTTTGACTAATGTATTTATTTTTTCTATTGTATCTTCAACACCTGAGATTCTCTCTTCCATCTCTAATGTTCTGTTGGTAAAGCTTGTTGCTATAACTCTCATTTGAATTCTTAATTTTTTTCCTCCCAGAAATCTCTCAGTTTGTGTTTTCTTTATTAATTCTACTTCCATTTTTATGCCTTTCTTTCAACTATTTGTTGGTGTTACCTTTGACTTTTGTAAGAATTTTATTTCTTTCCTCCAGTTGTTTGTGTTTTCCTGGATTTCTTTAAGGGATTTGTTCATTTCCTCCTTAAGGACCTCTGCCATTTTCATATAGTTGGTCTTATCATCTTTTTCTTGTGCTTCAGCTATGCTGGAATAGCAAAGACCTGCTGTGGTAGATAGCTGAGCTCTAGTGGGGGTATGTTGTCCTGGTTGTTATTGATTGCATATTTTCACTGGTGTCTGGGCATCTAAGTTTGGAATGATTATATATCTAGGTAATAATTTCTAGATTCATCTTTGTTGGGTGCCTGTTTTGTTCCTTAGTTTCTGTTTCCTCTCTGGATTTTCAGAGAGTAAGATGTCTGTGTGTTGCCTGTTTTTCTGGCCTGCTCAGCTGATGTGTTCACAGGGAATGTCTGTTGGTGTTGGAGGCTGGGATACTGGGATGAGTCAGAAGAACTAAGGCTGGAGGGAAATGTCTTTGTGATCAACTTGAAATGGAATCTGAGATGGAAAGGAGACCACAGTCAATTTCCTGCTACAGAGCTAGAAATGATACTGGAGGAACTGGATCTCAGGGGCAGGAGGACAGGTGTGGGTCTACCTTCTGTCTGCTTGCTGCCCTGAAAGGGGTTGCCCTTGGGTTAGCAGGGTGTGCCTTTTGGGAGTGGGGTCTGGGACAAGTCAGCAAGTAGAAGGAGATAGGTTAGAAGTGGAAGATCTGTGAATCCGCAGCGGGAGATGGAAGCAAGAGTTCAGGAAAGGCTGCCATGTTCATTCTGCTGCAGAACTGGGGATGAGTCTTTGGAATTGGGTATGGGGAAACAGAGATTGAAAAAGTTTGTGGGCAACCTACCTAGTTTTCTGGCAGGTGTGGCCTGTGGTTCAGCATGGGGAACAGGTTCCCAAAAGCCAGATGAGCACCAAGGACAGGTCCTGATTTCACTCCTAGGAGTCTTTCTAACAGACCAAGATATACAACTGTCACACACATGCAGAGGGCCTGGGTTGGTCCCATGCAGGCCTCATGTAGGTCCATGGGCTCCCATGAGCTCAGGTCTGCCTCTGTGTATTCTCTGGTCTTGACCTTGACCCTATGACTTAAACAATTCTTCTTCAGGAAGACTCCCAGAGTTCAGTCAAGGACTTGGGTGAGGATCTCTGCAACCGCTTCCATCAGTTCTGGACAAAGGTTCTCTGATGACAATTAGAGTAGTCACCAATCTGACTACAGTAAATGACCAGTTAAGATACCCTCTCCACTATTACTAGGAGGCTTAGCTGAGGTCCTTCTTGTGAATTCATGGGAGTTTCCCTGGCACTAGGTTTCTCCCTATCCCCAAAACGCCCCCATCAAACATTTCTTCCCTTACTCTCCTCTGTCCTGCCCCCCAACCTGCCTCCTGTACCCAGCCTGCCAAACCCATCCCCTCAAGTTCCCATCTTTCCACCCCCTACCCAAACCCCAGTTTACCCAGGAGATCTAGTTCCCCTTCTCAGGGAAATTCATACAGGTGGATAATAGTGTATGTGCAGTTACTCACAGAAACCTAGTAAATAAACTCTTGCAATTTTTCCACCAATCATGTGCTTCAAGATGATTGCTGTGATATAAAATTACCAATAGGAATTAAAGTTAATTGACTTGTACTTAATTGATATTCTTTGTATTTTCCTACCCTTTATCATTTACATAACTGTCTCTGTGCCTGATTATCAATTCCAAAGATATCTCTAGACTGCTACCCACAATGCAGCATCTTCTTCCACTCTATAACAAAATACCATACTGTTATTTACATTCCATAAACTTCCCTAAATGCATCTATTTCCACAAAGGTGTAGTTACTTTTAAAACCCTTCATTTCTTCTTCAGCCAGTTCAGTTGTAGAATACAATGCAACAAGAAAATTAGGTTGTTTCTAAGTGTATATGTTTGTTTAGAACATCATTTATTATATTCTTCATGTTAATATTTTATAATGTTGACTCTTGATGTGGTAGAGAGCAGCAGAGTGTGCCTCAGCATATCTTTTTGCTTGGGCATGCAATTGGATTTCTCTGCATATTCCATTGCAGTTGGATCCATTTCATATGGATCACATCTTGAACTTAAATGTGATCATATCTCAAGGAGTTCTAGCAAATGGAGTGTTTATGGAGGCAGGAGTTTCAACTGTGCTCCACAGTAACCCATTTACTACATTTTCAGTGTTATTTCCTTGTGATGGATCATGCAGATTGTATTACTCACAGGTAGTATTTGTTTAGGATCTACTGGTGTCACTGGTTATGTCTGCTACACTGCACATATGCTAACATGTTGAGTTCACTCACCAGCCATTTATTCTAAATAATTTCTGTGTTCATCACATGAAAACAGGAGAAGTAGCTTTCCCCTCTGTTATTAAGAGGACATTAAAAGATTAATGAGAACTATTCACGAGAGCTACACCCTTGTAACACAATTATCTCTCAAGGTCAACATGATATTAGCCATAAGTCATTTGACTATGAATTTTGATAGAACATACACATTAAGTCCATAAAATTCTATCCTGTGGTCCCTCAAAACTCACATCTATCTCAAATGTAAAATATGTTTATTTCATCCTAAGAACACAAAAGTCTTTATTTATCCTATAGTTTTGTTATAAAACAAACAAAAATAACTGCTGAGTAGATACTTCTGATCTTATGTCTCACTGATAAATTACAAAAATATATTCTTGTCTCTATAGCAGAGGTTCTCAACCTCCCTAATGTTGCAACCCTTTAAAACAGTTCCTCATGTTGTGGTGACCCCCAACCATAAAATTATTGCATTGCTACTTCATAACTGTAGTTTTGCTACTGTTATGAATCATAATGCAAATATCTGATGTTCAGGATATCTGCTATATGACCCCAAGGGGGTCATGACCCACAGGTTGAGAACCACTCCTCTACAACTAAGCACGTTTCTCCTGAAAAGATTTAACTTATGTTTTGCTCTGTATGTTTTAAATTGTGTTCTACAATTGAGCAATTATCTTTCTTAGGTATGTTGGAGCATCCTTTGGGTATTTTCCCAGGAGTAGTATAACTGGGTCTTGAGATCAAATTCCAAATCTCTGGGAAACTGCCATATTGATTTCCATAGTAGCCGTACAAGTTTGCACTCCCCCCAGCAATGGCCACTTGAAATTCCTCCTTTGAGAATTCTTTGTTTAGATCTGTTCCTTGTTTTTTAATTGGATTTATTTGATTTTTATGTCAAATTTCTTGAGTTCTTTATACATTTCAAGTTTTAGTCCTTCTTCAGATATAGAGTTGGTAAAAAGTGTTTCCTATTCTACAGGCGGCCATTCAGAAGATTCAAGTTTCATGAGGTCCTATTTATTAATTGTTGATTTGAGTGCCTGTGCTATTGGTGTTCTGTTTAGAATATTGCCTTTTGTGTCATTGAGTTTAAGGTTATTCCCACTTTCTTTTCTATGAGATTCAGTGTATGCAGACTTTTTTGTTTGTTTGATTGATTTATCTCTTGGGTTTTTGTTTTGTTTTGTTTGTTTGGTTGGTTGGTTGGTTGGTTGATTTTCTGAGACAGGGTTTCTCTGTGTAACAGCCCTAGTTGTCCTGGAACTTGCTTTGTAGACAAGGCTAGCCTCGAATTCACAGAGATCTGCTGCCTCTGCCTATTGAGGGCTGGGGTTACAGGTCTGTGCCACCACTGCTAGGCCAGTGTATCTGGTTTTATGTTCAGGACTTTGATCCATTTGGACATGAGTTTTGTGCAGGATGATAGATATGGATTTATTTGCATTCTTCTACATGCTGACATCCAGTTAGACCAACATCATTTGTTGATGATTCTTTTTTTTTTCCACTGTATATATCTGGTTTCTTTATCTAGAATCACGTGTTCCTAGGTGTGTGGATTTACTTCTGGGTCTTTGATTTGATTTCATTGATCCACCTGTCTGTTTTTTATGCCAATAACATGCAGTTTTTATTACTATAGTTCTCTAGCTGAGTTGAAAATAAGGGATGGTTATTCTTTTGGAAGTTCTTTTATTGTTTGGGATTGTTTTAGTTATCCGGGGGTTTTGTTTTTCCATTTGAAGTTGAATATTGTTCTTTCAAGACCTGTAAAGAATTGTGTAAATATTTTGGTGGAAAATGCATTAAATCTGTAGATTGATTTTGGTAAAATTGCTGTTTTTATTATGTTAATACTACCGATTCATAAGCATGGGATGTTTTTCCATCTTCTGATATCTTCTTCAATTTCATTCCTTGAAGACTTGAAGTTTTTGTCATACAAGTCTTTCACTTCTTTGTTAGGTTATTCCACAGTTGGGGCTGTTATGAAAGGTATTGTTTCCCTGATTTCTTTCACAGGCCATTTGTCTTTTGCATATAGAAGGGATACTGAAAATTTTTTTGAGTTAATATTGTATCCAGCCACTTAGCTGAAGGTGTTTATCAACTGTAGGCATTTCCTGATAGAATATTTGGGGTCTTTTATCTATACTATCTTATCTGTGAATGGCGATGCTTTGACACCTTTGTTTCCAATTTGTATCTCTTTGATTTCCTTTAACTAAGTAGCCAAAATAGTATTTTTTTAATTATCTGCAATTATCATTCTATAATCACATAAGAATGAGGGAGTCTTTCCACCATCTTTTCTATTATATTTTCCATCGGGAATAATTAAAACTTGCTTCACCCTAAATAGCTCAGGAAAAGACACTAAAACCACAACCTCTATTTCAAAGATTCATTTTTTAAAAAGAGCTTTCCTTTAATGTTAATCCATTCTTGGTAAGGCCAGAACTGATTCCAGAAGAAAGTTCTTTAGTTTATTGATGAGGCTGTCCTGTGTTCATTCAACTTCTTCTGCTTACTGCAAGCATCCATTATTAATTCTAAACCTCACAGCTTTTATCTGGAGAAACAACCTGAAAGAAAAAACTCTATAGAGCTGGAGAGATGGCTCAACAGTTAAGAACACTGGATGTTCTTCCAGAGTAACCGAGTTCACTTTTAGCACCCACATAGTGTCTTCCAGATGCCTGAACCTCCAGCTCCAGAGTCTGCAATACCCTATTCTGGCCTCCATGGGCATCAGCCATACACATGGTAGACAGAAATACACACAGAAAAAATACTCATATATCTAAAAGAAATAAATCATTAAAAATATCCAGTATTTATAGGCCAAAAGTTACTTATATGTAGTGAGAGCTGCGGGCCGCTTCCCACCACCCAGCTCCCGGCCACCGACTAGCTTTACCCGAAATAATTACATGGAAACTGTATTCTTTTAAACACTGCCTGGCCCGTTATCTATAGCCTCTTATAGGCTAATTCTCACATCTCGATTAACCCATTTCTAATAATCTGTGTAACACCACAAGGTGGCTTACCAGGAAAGATCTTAACCTGCATCTGTCTGGAGTGGGAGAATCATGGCGACTGACTGACTTGGCTTCTTTCTCCCAGCATTCTCTTCTGTCTACTCCACTTACCTAATTTTCTGTCCTATTAAAGGGCCAAGGAAGTTACTTTATTTAACCAATGAAATCAACACAAAACAGAAGACTCTCCCACATCATTTACCCTTTTTCTGTTTAATAAAAAAAGAAAGGCTTTAACTTTAACATAGTAAGATTACATATAGCAAAACAGTTATCAAACAAGAATTACAGTTACAATATTTATATCTACCTTATCTTTTATCATAACAATGGAAAACTATAACTATAACTAACCATTCTTCAACTCCATCAAAGACTCCAGAAGGATATACTATTAGCTAAGTAAACAAGAAATTCAAAACTCTAGAAATGACAGAGACATCTCGTTGCCTGGACAGTCACCCAAAGTTCCTCTGTACCATCTTCAGCCTACAGGCCCATAGTATCCAGCAGACATTTCCATGAAGCAGGAAAATTCAAAGAGAGTTTAGTCACTTTCTGCTGTGTCCTGCAGAATGTCTCACAGACTCTTTCATGAATCAGGAACCCTGAAAGACCATATTACCTTTAGGCAAGTTCAGCAGTTCTCTCTCTGCGGGTTCTCTGTGTCCAGTTTATGCAACAGTCCAGGCAAGAGCAGTTTCTTGCCCAAATGGCTATCAAACTCCATAAGGAGCCTCTTCGATGCCTATCTTCCTCTTGAAGTAGATTGGTGCTGCCAGGAGCAGACGTGTCTCATTGTCATGAAAAGCTCTAAGTTATTAAAACATTAAATGCCATATTCTGTAGTCTTTGAAAGATATGAAGAATGCCTATCTAACTAAAATATACCTCTATATATCTAGAAAATCTAACTAACATGAATATAAGATTTACTATTATTGATGATTATCTATTAACAACCTATATTTCCTAATTATACATTGCATCCTTAAATGAACTACACAATCACAGTACCTTAATCAAGATCAGAAATACATATACATATAACAAGATTGACCTTAAAATCCATACCAGTGCAAATTATTCATATCTATATCATATCCCCCTTTAAATGTAAAACATTTATAAACAATATTTGGGAACATGGGCACAGTTTTTTCTCTCCAAACTGCTTTCTGCTGAATGGGGATGCTGTTAATCAGGTCTTTCATGGTGTAACCTGTCTGCTAGTTTCGTCTCAGTTGGCAGTCGAGCGAAGTAATTTTTTGAAGGTGTTCACAGCAACCCTTCAGGAGGACGTGGTCTGTCATACCATATTGGGATAGAAACAATCCACAGGGTCTCATCCTCTGTGAAAACAAAAGAAGATCTTCTCCAAAGCATCATATCCTTAGACCCAAATTCTGAAATCATAATACCCTTATATCCATTCTGGTTTAGGTTGGAGGCCTATGTAATGAAATGTCTCTCTGTACTTAGCTCCTCCACAGTCAAAAATTTTAAAGAAAATACAGTGTACATAATCCAGACACTCTGTGGATTTTCCATTTTTATGTGGCTTATTTTTACTCTATCACTTTACTTTATTCTGTTGCTTTAAAGACTTTACCTTTTTTTTTAAAACCATTAACTTTATTCTCTCTATTCTTTTTTTTCTTTCCCAAGCCTATGTCTGAATCTGTCCTATTGTGAATCTGTAATTCTTTGCTGTCCAGGAGCACTTCTTAAAATGATAAGTGCTTCTTAAAAACTTTAGCTTGTGCTGCCTCCTGTTTATGGTTCCAGCTGTGAGTTCTCAGCTCTTCCTGCTGCCGTGCCAAGTCTACCATTCTACCATTATGGATTGTAATCTTCTGAAGCTATACCACTAGGCCCGGGCGGCAGAGGCACCGGCAGGCAGGCCCAGGTGGCGGAGGCACCGGCAGCCAGGCCTAGGCGGCAGAAGCACCAGCACACAGGCAGGCCCGGGCGGCAGAGGCACCGGCAGGCAGGCAAGTCTGGGCGGCAGGGGCACCGGCGGGCAGGCAGGCCCGGGCGGCGGAGGCACTGGATGCAGGATAGTGCGGGCAAGAAACAGTGAAGCCCGCACTGAGAGCAGCTTGCCTTGCTACAATTAAATCAAACCCAATAGATAGCATTGGTAAGAGGAGATGGGCAGACGCCAAGGCAAGAATTCACCCAACAATCTGAAAAACAACATGAAAACACCAGAACCCAATGATCTTACAACACAAGGACTTGAACACCCTAACACAGGAGAAGAGGAAAAAACTGACTTTTTGAAAGCAATAGAGTCCCTTAAACAACATGTAAAAAACGCCCTCATAGAAATGGATGAGAAGTATAACAAAAAGTTTGAAGAAATGAGTAAATACGTAAATGATACCCTGGGAAGCCAAGAAAAAACGATCAAACAGGTAATGGAAACAGTTCAAGAATTGAAAACTGAAATGGAAGCAAGGAAGAAAACACAAACTGAGGACCAGCTGGATATGGCAAATATAGGTCAACGAGCAGAGACTACAGAAACAAGCATAATCAATAGAATACAAGAGATAGAAGAAAGAATCTCAGATTCTGAAGACACCATAGAGAAAATAAACGGACTGATCAAAGAAAACACCAAAACCAACAAATTCTCATCACAAAACATTCAGGAATTATGGGACACAATAAAAAGACCAAACCTAAGAATAATAGGGATAGAAGAAGGAGAAGAGGCACAGCTCAAAGGTCCAGAAAACATTTTTAACAAAATTATGGAAGAAAACTTCCCCAACATAAAGAAAGATATTCCTTTGAATATTCAAGAAGCATACAGAACACCAAACAGACTGGATCAAAAACAAACGTCCCCTCGCCATATAATAATCAAAACACAAAATATACAGATAAAAGAAAGAATATTAAGAGCTGCAAAGGAAAAAGGCCAAGTAACTTATAAAGGTAAACCGATCAGACTTACACCTGACTTCTCTATGGAAACCATGAAAGCCAGAAGGTCGTGGATAGAGGTACTGCAGAAACTAAGAGACCATGGATGCAAACCCAAACTACTATACCCAGCCAAGCTATCGTTCACTATCAATGGAGAAAACAAGACATTCCAGGATAAGAACAAATTTAAACAATACGTTGCCACAAATCCAGCCCTACAGAAAGTAATAGAAGGAGTATCACAACACAAGGAATCCAACATTGCCAACACTGCCTACAATAACCCAGGCATCTAGCGACCCTTCAACAGCACAACTCAAAGAAGGGAGACACACAAACTCTTCTACCAAAAACAATAAGAATAACCAGAGTTAACAACCACTGGTCATTAATATCACTTAATATTAATGGTCTCAATTCACCAATAAAAAGGCACAGGCTAAGAGATTGGATACGAAAACAGGATCCAACAGTCTGCTGTTTGCAAGAAATTCATCTCAACCACAAAGACAGGCATCTACTCAGAGTAAAGGGTTGGGAAAAGGTTTTTCAAGCAAATGGTCCTAAGAAAAAAGCAGGTGTGGCCATACTAATTTCTAACAAAACTGACTTCAAATTAAATCAGTCAGAAGAGATCAAGAGGGACACTTTATACTCACAACAGGAACAATTCAGCAGGATGAAGTCTCAATCCTGAATATCTATACCCCTAATATAAAAGCACCCACTTACGTAAAACAAATACTGCTAAAACTCAAGGCAGACATCAAATCACACACACTAGTAGTAGGAGACTTCAACACACCTCTCTCACCAATGGACAGGTCAATCAGACAGAAAACTAATAGAGAATTAAAAGAATTGTTGGAGGTAATGAATCAAATGGACTTAACAGACATCTATAGAACACTCCACCCAAATAGGAAAGAATACACCTTCTTCTCTGCAGCTCATAAAACCTTCTCAAAAATTGACCACATACTTGGAAACAAAGGAAACCTCCACAGATACAAAAAAATATCAGTGTCCACCTGTGTCTTATCAGATCACCATGGATTAAAGTTAGAAGGCACCAGCAATGCTACTCCCAGAAAGCTGACAAACTCATGGAAACTGAACAGTCAACTGCTGAACCACACCTGGGTCAAGGAAGAAATTAAGAAAGAAATTAAAGTCTTCCTTGAATTTAATGAAAACAAAGAGACAACATACTCAAACCTGTGGGACACGATGAAAGCAGTGCTAAGAGGAAAGTTCATAGCACTAAGTGCCCACTTAAAGAAAACGGAGAAAGCATACATTGGGGACTTAACAGCACACCTGAAAATAGATCCATATATATCACCATGCACAAAACTCAAGTCCAAATGGATTAAAGACCTCAATATCAGTCCAAACACACTGAATCTGATAGAAGAGAAAGTGGGAAGTACTCTACAACACATGGGCACAGGAGAACACTTCCTACGTATAACCCCAGAAGCACAAACACTAAGGACATCATTGAATAAATGGGACCTCCTGAGACTGAGAAGCTTCTGTAAAGCAAAGGACACTGTCACTAAGACAGAAAGGCAACCCACTGACTGGGAGAAGATCTTCACCAATCCCGCAACTGACAAAGGTCTGATATCCAAAATATATAAAGAACTCAAGAAATTAGACCGTAAAAGGTTAATCAATCCAATTATAAAATGGGGCACTGAGCTGAACAGAGACTTTTCAACAGAAGAAGTTCAAATGGCCAAAAGACACTTAAGATCGTGCTCAACTTCCTTAGCAATCAGGGAAATGCAAATCAAGACAACATTAAGATACCATCTTACACCTGTCAGAATGGCTAAAATCAAAAACACCAATGATAGCCTCTGCTGGAGAGGTTGTGGAGATAGGGGCACTCTCATCCATTGCTGGTGGGAATGCAAACTTGTGCAACCACTTTGGAAAGCAGTGTGGCGGTTTCTCAGGAAAGTCGGGATCAACCTACCTCTTGACCCAGCAATACCACTTTTGGGAATATACCCAAGAGATGCCCAAACATACAACAAAAGTAGATGCTCAACTATGTTCATAGCAGCATTGTTTGTAATAGCCAGAACCTGGAAACAACCTGGATGTCCTTCAATGGAAGAATAGATGAAGAAAGTATGGAATATATACATATTAGAGTACTACTCAGCAGTAAAAAACAATGACTTCTTGAATTTTGCATACAAATGGATGGAAATAGAAAACACTATCCTGAGTGAGGTAAGCCAGACCCAAAAAGAGGAACATGGCATGTATTCACTCATATTTGGTTTCTAGCCATAAATAAAGGACATTGAGACTATAATTCGTGATTCTAGAGAAGCTAAATAAGAAGGTGAACCCAAAGAAAAACATATAAGCATCCTCCTGAATATTAACCTTCATCAGGCAATGAAAGAAGACAGAGACAGAGACCAACATTGGAGCACTGGACTGAAGTCTCACGATCCAAAGGAGGAGCAGTGGAGAGTGAGCACGAGCAAGGAACTCAGGACCGCCAGGGGTGCACCCACACACTGAGGCAAAGGGGATGTTCTATCGGGAACTCACCAAGGCCAGCTGGCCGGGGTCTGAAAAAGCATGGGACAAAACCGGTCTCGCTGAACATAATGAACAATGAGGACTACTGAGAACTGAAGAACAATGGCAATGGGTTCTTGATCCTATTGCACGTAATGGCTTTGTGGGAGCCCAGGTAGTTTGGATGCTCACCTTAATAGACCTGGATGGAGGTGGGTGGTCCTTGGACCTCCCACAGGGCAGAGAAACCTGCTTGCTCTTTGGGCTGAGGAGGGAGGAAGACTTGATTGGGGGAAGGGGAGGGAATGGGAGGTGGTGGCGGGGAAGAGGCAGAAATCTTTAATAATTAAATAAATTAATTAATAAAAAAAAACTTTAGCTTGCGCGACATAGGGGTAATACGGTACCGCCTGTTTCCTGCCAGTCTAAACCTCAACTGTGCTGTTATTACGATCATTCCTGCCTGAGGTCAGCACAGTTCAGCATGGCAGAGCCGAGCCACTCCTGCCTCAGAGCCATTTGTTGCCAATGAGCTGCGAACAGTTCTAGGCACATAGCAAGTCCACATTGGAGTTACAGTCAGAAGTTTAATTCTGAGACTGAATGTGCAGCACAGAAACTCTTTTTATCCAAGTTACAACCAAATCTGACACGCAGAGCACTGCGCAGTCTGAAAACACCTCTCTGTATGGCAGCAGGAATCCATCATGCTCTCATGCCTGACCAAGTCTGATTCCACCGTCTGCCCAGGCAGGAAGAGCTGAGCCAAAGGCATGGTCTCAGCTGCTTTCCTCCCGATCCTGAGCGGGAACAGAAACATACAGTCCCATAAATGCCATTGAAATGCTTTAAAGCCAGAGTTTGCACTGGTGGTACAGCCCCAGGAAGCTGCGTTTTTTAAAATGACACAGCGTTTTTTCTGCTGCTGTTGCTGAGTCAGGAAATCTCTCTACAGCATGCCCTAGCAAATAGCAAAAGGCTGTGTTAAACTCTGGTTTTTTGTGTGTTTAAAATTAAGCTCTCTCAGGTTTTACGAGGAGTTCATTACCATGTTGGGTGTCAGATGAAGGCGTAAATCACAAACAATCCCACACCAGTTTGGAATTATGATTAATAATTTATTTATTTATTTATTTAAAGGGGAAAAAACTTATAGATCACCATCCCAGACAACAGCCCTCTGAGCAATTAGGAAGGGAGTCTAGTGGCCGGAAGTGGAGCAGGAAGCAAGAGAGAGAGGAGCTGGAAGTTGCCACGTTTTTAAAGGGAGAGAGACCACACCCCAGTGGGCTGGTATCTCATTGGCTATTGGCTGAAGGAGCGGAAGGAGTTCCCACAACATTTATATTTTTAATTTTTTGAGATTATAATTAAATCATTTCCATCTTTACTTTCCCTTTTCTTTTTTCTTTCTTTCTTTCTTTTTTTTATTTTTTTTATTTTGATTTTTCTAGACAGGGTTTCTCTGTAGCTTTTTTGGTTCCTGTCCTGGAACTAGCCCTTGTAGACCAGGGTGGCCTCGAACTCACAGAGATCCGCCTGCCTCTGCCTCCCGAGTGCTGAGATTAAAGGCATGAGAGATGGCTCAGCTGTTAAAGGCTAGGCTCACAACCAAAAATACTTTCCCTTTTCGATCCCCCCACCCCTCATGTATCCCTCTTTCAAATGCTGACATTTTTTTCTTTGATACAAACACACACATTATACAATAAAGTAAGTAAAGTATATTATATGCATATATGCACACATATGTATATCTTGCTCAATTCACATAATGTTACTTGTATATATATATATATATGATTTCAGGGCTGCTGACTATTTGTTATTTAATAACAAATTGATATACTTTTCCCTAAGGAAGACTATTTCTCATGCTCTCAATATTTCTTAGTTGCCTAAAGTTCTTTGTCTAGGGCTGAGATCTTGTGGGTTCCACTTGACTTCCATCCATGTTAGCATGTGTGCTGGCTAGTTTTATGTCAACTTAGTACAAGCTAGAGTAGTTGAAGAGAAGCCTGTGTTAATAAAATGCCTTCATAAGACTGGGCTATAGACAAGCCTGTAGAACATTTTTTTAGTGACAGATGTGGGAGGGCCTGGCTCATTATGGGCGGGGTCACCCCTAGGCAGGTGGTCCCGGTTTTAGTAAGGCTGAGATCAAGCCATGAAGAACAAGCCAGTGAGAAGCTCTGCATCAACTCAATTTCCAGGTTGCCGCCCTGCTTGAGCTCCTGTCCTGACCTCCTTTAGTAATGGTCTATGATGTGGACATACAAACCAATTCTCTCCTTCCTAACTTGCCTTTGGTCGTAGTGTTTCAGCAATCGAAACCCTAACTAAGATAGCATAGTACACTGGTGTTGTCCTCATTCAGGTCTTGTTTAGGTGACCATGTTGGTGAAACTTTAGGAATGTGTCTTCCCTAACATTTCTAGGAGACATGACCTCACAGCAGACTTCCTGTTCCTCTCAATCTTACAAGCTTTCCTTCCCCTCTTCTATGATAACCCCTGAACCTTAGTTGTAGGAGTTGTGTTGTAGATGTGTCAGCTGGGGGTGAGCACTCCATGGTCAGTTGTTCTCTGCCTTTTGATCAGTTGTGGGTTTCTGTAACGGTCTCTACATCTTTTGCAAAGAGAAATGTCCTTGATGGAAGTGATAACTATACTATCTGAGGGCATAAGGACATATATTCAGAATGGATTAGGATAATGCTAGTTTACTAAACTGGTGGTTATATGTTCTCCAAAAATCCATGGCTTCATTAGTTCCAGGTTTCCATGACCAGGCATGAGTTCCCTCTTGTTGGGAAAGTCTTACCTTCAATTTAAAAGCTATTGGTTATTGCCAGTGAGTACATGCCACATCACTTCTTAGGGCTGTTATGCCATGTTGGTAGATGTCATATTTCACAGGAATCATAGCTGGGTAGGATTTTGATTACTTCCTTCTTCTGGAAGCATGCATGCCACCTCTGAAAGCTAGTCCTCAGAGAGGAGGCTCTCAGGTCAGATCCAGGTTGGTCCTCTGAGTCCTGTGTCCAATGGTGTCTTCAGTAATAGAGACTAACCTTCCACCTCCAGAACAAGGGGCAACCAAGGGTAAGAACAATAGCCTATAATATTTTGGGAGTCTCTTGGAGAACCCTGACTAATGATTCAAATGATGACTGTTTATGCCTGGTGCTGGGCTTTTGTTAGATAGTCTATGGCTCTTATGAGATGCACTGTCAGCTCAGATGGGAAATTTTCATTTAAACTACATTTGTTTATGTATCATAGATTTTCATGTATTGTAGTTATTTTAGGCAAATAAATAATGGATGTCTTATGACTTTTTCAGGCTTTCTTGATGTTATTTTCATCCTTCTATATTTATCTTCTTCCTCATTCCTAAGTAAAGCCCACCCATTTTTCCTATGGCTCCCTTCAGATAACATGTCTGCTGTTATTCCCTCTGTATCCCTCCTCTCGCCACCCCATACAAAGTTCCCTCTATACTCTCCTAGTTTCTGCAGTTGCACTCATACTCCATTTTAAAAGAAACTTATAAACTCTTGCTGTCTACTGACATTTTAAAGATACAGTGGAGTTTTTTATTGTGTATATTGAATGACAGTTCCTAAAATAATATTTCCTTTATAATAGGAAGTTTTTAAGGATGAATACTCTCATTTATAAATCATATATACCTTTATCTACAAAAGCATCAGCAACACACACACACACAATGTGCAACACTGAGCCCATACTGGGTGGTGGTTCAACAAAAGAGTAATTCCCATGTCCTGTCACATGGTTAGTGCTGTTTAGGAAGATTCGTATTGTTTTATAATACAAATGTGCATAAAAACTTTTGTGGAAGATAAGTGTGTATCAAGATGATCAACCCCAAATCACCAACCTTCTGACATCCTAGCTAGCTGTCTCAGTAAGTCTCTTTGACTCGTCTCTCATTCTTGTCACTTTCAGACTGACCACTTTGTTTAAGACAAGAGAAGTTTTCTCAATTTGTTCTTGTGTCAATGTCAGCTTAAGATGGTTTCCAAATATAAATCAAAGTGAGCCCCATGTTAGGAAAAACTCTACACTCAAAAATAATGGCTAGTTATGGATTATTTGATATATTTTTGCCTCTTCTTCTCTGGTTCCAGCAGTTTGAGGAGGACTTGCCCTTCTCTTACTGTGACTAGAGCCATGGTTGAGTTTCAGTCTAGAATCTGACCACAATGCTAATTTGGGAATGGTTGTCAGAATTCAGACTGATCTGTCAAAGCAGAGGCTGAAGATTCTGAAAGGAAATGGAGTAAAGGCTGCCTGGACTGAAGAGAAATAAGGAGAATGCAGAGTTAAAATGCCTGGAATGAAAAATAGGATGCCAATAAAACCATATTTATGATTTATTCTATCAGTCTTTGGTACTTCTGGAATTTTGAGCTATGTTTAACTTTGATTAAAGTAAGATAGATTCTTTTTAATCCATTAGATATTACATAAAAGATCCCCAACTCCTTAGTTTATTTTCTTAACTTTTAAAATGGAAATCACCAGAAAAATCAATGATAAATGCAGTAGGGTTTATAAACCAGCCCAATTGATTTTTGTCATTCCTTCATCCTGCTAGTTCTGTGGTTGGTAGTTTTCCACAAGTTAACATGCGGGGTAGAGGACAAAGTACTATAGAGACATTATTCATTCAAGTTGGTAATTAATGTGGTTGAAATGTGGTAGAATTTACTTCATACACAAGAAAATAAGAATGATAGTGATTTCTCTTTTTCATTCTCTCTTTTTTCCTTTAGTTCTTTCTTTCTCTCTTTTTAATGTCCTTCTAGACACTGATGTCAGCGCATCATACATGAAACTTCTGAGCTATATTTGGCAGTCCAGGACATCATTTCCATCTTCAATACTGTAATTAAAATAAAAACAAAAATATGCCATAAATACAATGGATGTCAAACTATTGTTACTGAATAAAAATCAATGTGTCGTATACCACATAAAAAAAATAAACATCAGGTTTTTTTTTTCTGGGCTGGGAACTGAACTCAGACCTTGACATTTTCCAGGCAAACAATATACCAATCAGTTATATCTACAGTCTTCCAATTTTTTAAGCTATTTTTTTCTCTTTGAAAGAGAAAATGGGTGTTGTCTTCCTAGTTGACATTTCAAGTAGGTCAAGTTAGTGGCCTGTGTTTATACTGAAACATAGTCTGACGGTATCCTGTTTGTTTGTTTTAATTTAAAGGTAATTTACAGCCCATAAAAGGTAGGAGATTAATGATCCCAGAAATTGAAATCGGTTCCCTATTCACAAACTAGAGACAGTGTAATCTAGGAAAGTTCGTGTTTCCATACCAGTTTGTCTCACCAGCAAGAATGCATTTGTAATCCATAATGATTCGGTCATTGCCTTTTTTCTGGAGATTGTCCGCAAGGGTGCTAATTGCATTGATGAGCCTTGTTATGTTCATGTGGAGAGTTATTTTGAGTTCTCTACATCATTTTGTGTAATTTAACTGCTGGCATGTATGATGACTTTTGCCACTGGCAATGCTACCATTTTTGGACAGTGAGACTTTATAGCCCATCCCACAATCCCTGATGGCCCTTCTCTCTCGCTTTTCAACATAAAGCCAGGATTATTTTACATTGAACTCTAAAGACCATTTGATGTGTTCACTGATTAATGCCTCTCAGATAGAGTGCTGCAGTGGTGTTGGATAATGTAGAAAAGACTACAAGTCAGTTGATACTTTCATAACTCCTGGACTTCACATTTTAAAGATTACGATAATTTCCCTAGCCAAAGATTTTTAGAAATTTTTTACATATGAGTTACATAGAGCCATTTTTGATGATTCCAAAAAGCAGACACCTGAATGAGAAAAAAAATGCGCAAAAGAGAATGAACAGGCATTCACAAAAGAAATAATAGAAAAGCTTAACAAGATGTGAGCAAGTAGCAGCAGCAGCAGCGAGAAAGTGGAGGCACTAACAGCACTGGCAAAGCATTTCCCCTCTCCTCCCTGAAGACTGAAAGGAGCAATGATACCTAGTCATAATGTTAACAGCAATACACTGTACTTAGACAGGAGACACAAAGTTTCTTTAGTAGAATGTACTGGTGTTTATAAAAATCATTCTTCTAAGAATGGTTTTTACTTTCAGAAATTTATTCAAAGGAAGCAATTGAAAGTTGTGTAAAAGAAAAAGGAAGCTGTTGGGGAAGAGTTCCCAGCAAAGGTGAGCTACACGCGGAAAGCAGTATCCTGGTCTGTTTGTTTCCTTCATCCTCATCTCTGCCGTGTTAAAGAGCATGTCTGGCATATTACATGGATTCAATATACATTTAATTGATTATTGACAGTCTCAAAATGTACCTTACTTTGCTATCATTAAGGCACTGAATAAAACAAACTGTTCTATAGTTTTACAATAGAATGCTTAGCACTGTGTAAAATAACAGTGCCTATCTGTATTTTATTGGCATGGGACGACTTTCACAATAAATTAAATATCAAATTAGGGAAGAGTGTAATTTTAATTTTGAAAATAAGAATTATAAAAATGTTTCCAGAATGCATTCTATACTCTAAAGTTTTGAATGTGATGTATATTAGATGAAATTCAATGGTTTTTATACAATTATATTTTCAGATCATCCTACAGAAGTTATATATTGCTGATATAATTAAAACAAAATACTTGGATTTTACAACACTATAAGATATGGAAAGTTTCTCTGAAGATAACAATAACAGAAAAAATGAAGGAAAAGATTAGTTATTTAAAAGTTAACTTCTCCTGTATATCCTACTGTCTTAGTTAGGGTAAAACAACATCACTCAAAGCAACCTGGGAAGAAAGGGGTTCATTTCAGCTTACGTGTCCCTATCACAGTACATAATGAAGGGTAGTCAGGGCAGGAACTCAAGGCAGGCACCAGGAGACATCAGCTGCAGCAGAGGACATAAAGGAATGCTAGCTCCATAGCCTCTGGAAGGCCAGTTTTTCATGATTTGTCATCCTGCTTTCTACTATAGAACCACCAACCCATGGGTGGCACTACCCACATCAATCGTCAATCAAGAAAACACTTTCCTATAGACCAAGCTGCTGGACCCATTTTCACAATTAAGTTTCCCTCTTATCAAAACATTCTAGCTTGTGTCAAGTAGACACAAAACTAACCAGTATAGCCCCACCATTAGCTACAACTTTAGTTTTGAGAGTACATTTAAATAAGGAGAGATATTTTGGTGTGTGGCAGTTTATGTCTTTAATCCCAGCACTTGAGAGACAGAGACAAGCAGATCTCTGAGTTCAAGACCAGACTAGTCCAGCCTGGATAACAGAGACAGTTCCAGGACAGACAAGGCTACACTGAGAAAACATGTCTTGAAAAGCCAAAGGCGGAGGGCATAAAGATAAAGAAAAGCCATTGTCATTTATCACTACATAATCAAATGTTCACAGATCAAGAGCTGAGATGTGTGACATGTATGGAATTTTCTTCAAAATAGCAGGGAGCTGGAAAGATCTAAGAAAACTGAGTGGAGGGAAATAGAATTATGTGTGAGATCATTGTTAAAGCTGGGCGGTGAATGAATGGAGTTTGTATGAGTTCTTTCAGCTTTTGCTCATGGATTAAGTTTACATGAAGTAAAATTTTCAATACCATATACAAAAATGACATAGAAACCATGTTAAGAGGGAAACATTAGCAAACTGAATAATGACAAATTAAGCTAATTTTTTTAGTGTATAATGTAGATCAATTTCAAATTAAATTAATGAAGTAATTGAGTACACAATTTACTAGAGAAAAGAAGAAAATATTATGACAATAAAGGTATAAAAATAATTTATATGTAAATAGTTTTGAAATTATTTAAATGAGATAAAATTTCTGAATTACCAGTACTGCTTAGAAATTTTAAAAAATCTAATCATGGCTCAAGTAAAGTGGCTTTGAGAAGAATGTGGATTTCCAAACATTTACATTTTTAAAAATCTTAAAGTTTTGTTTCTCCTTATACTTAGCAATTTATTTCTAGAAATTCAAACTATAAAAATAGTTATGATGGTGCACAAGAACTTACCCAGAAAACTGTACAAATGATATGCTAATAAGGAGAGAAGTGCTCTAAAATTCTCAACATGTGATCTGTAAGCAACTATTGTGGATTCAGCAAGTAAACTTTCTTCAGACTTTGGTCCTTTGGAGTTGATGGTGGACCATAGATATTGATGTCATGGGGTATGTTGGTAATTTCCCTTAATACTGAACATGCTGAACATTTGAGACTGGGAGAAATGAGTGACAAAGTAGCAAAAAACTGCTGATTCTGTTTTTAAATTCATTAACTTAATATGGCTGTGTGTACACAGATGTTTCCAGGAGGTGCGAGGGTGTGTGGATGCACGTGAAAGTGTGTGGTGTCTGCCACAGCTGAATTCCACTGCACTCACCGAGACAGGATCTCTCAGCTAACCAAAAGCAAGTCTATTCAGAGAGCCTGGCTACCCTGACCACACAGCTCACCCCAAAGACCCCTGTGTCCTCCTAGGCGTCATGATGATTGCAGGTGGACCACCTCATAAGCCCAGCTGTTGCGTGAGCTTTGGTGTTGCCATCGTGTTCCTAATGATCACACAGAAAGTGTGTTATTCGAGAAGCATTTCCAGGGCCCCTACTTTTATATTTATGGTAATAAACATTCAAAATAATTGTAAAATGTAAAGCAATATTTGCATTAGTGCCAAAAACAAAAGAGGATTTTAAAAACATGTTTCTTAGGATTACTTAAAGCTAGACTCTTAGCAGCTAAGGTTTTTGTTTAACTTCTCTATATGAGGAAATATCTTGAAAACAATGGTAGTGTTTCTGATATCTGTCCGTGTAGTTGCTGGGAGCTCACACTAAGATTGGCAGACACGCATTCTGTGAATGGTTTCTACAGGAATTTCAACATGACTCCTGTTGATGGAACATATGCTATATTATCAAGGCACTCTGTTAAAACGTGTGTAGCTGTCTGAAACATAAACAGGCTTTTTCCATCATGAAGCATGCACTAATTTTATCAACAGTGAAAGACATGTGTCAACTCTGTTCATATCTACATTAATATCAATGGAGTTTCAGCTGCATCAAAGAATGCTTAGTATTGGAGATATAGCAGTTAGCCAATGGTCCCATACTTAGAAATTTAGACAAGTTCCTGATGAAGAAGATTAAATATAACAGGTAGAATTGTTAATCACCTGAATGCTAACAGTTAAACTGTTCACAAAGGTGAAGCCTGTAGGAATGATGACTGTATTTCCTTTATGTGTCATATAACCACATTAGAGTCAGTGGAGGACCACATACAACAATAATCTCATAAATTTAGAATGGAGCAGATTTTTTTATTGACTCACGATATATCAACTGTACAACTGTACCTCTGTCACAGTGTAGGGCATTGTTCATGTGTTTGTGGTGGTGCTAGTCCCAAGAAACCCTCTGTCTGCCAGTCCCAGGAGAATAGAGCCAGCAGAACCCATACAGAAATTAGATAATGATGAAGAATGACTGTATACTGGTCTGCATACTTTTTATTATTATTTTATGTATCTACTTATGAAAAACATTCACTGTAGAACATATTATATATTTACTGGCAGAACATATTATATATTTACTAGCAATAACCTCACATATTTACTGACTGACTTGATTGCTTCAAGTCAAGTGATTGGCTTATCGTATCTAGGCTATGAAAGTAGACTATTATGTTTGCACAATGATGCAATTGCCTAATGACATATTTCTCAAAATGTATTCCTGTTGTTAAGTGATGCATGACTGGTATATTAAAAGCTGGCAAAATTAGTGAAGGTATTTTCTATCTTAATGCTTCAAATGATAATGCCGACCAGTCATATTAAATAAGAGGCTAATAATACTCTTTTACACCACACAAACAAGGATAGGAAGAAAGAACATTATAGTTGAAATGGCAAACCATGAGTTAGTCCTCCTTGGTGCTGGCTACCTGAGAAGCCAACTACTAAAGCTGAATGCCTTGCAGAAGGTAGTCACTGCTAGATGCTGATTGGCCAAATAAGCCATGATCTATAATTTATCCAAGTGGCAAGCAGCTTGAGCAATCTCTGATGCAATTCCCAGTTGAATTGTTTGGGGAAGAAAGGGTAAATGACACATGAAGGAATCCATAAGTGACACAAACCTGGGAGCTGTAAATGCAATGAGAGGAAGAAATTGTGCAGAGGTATGGAGGAGCAGCACACATTTGTAAGTGAAGCTCTGCTGGGGAGAACAACAGACAAGTTGACTAAGGTCTACTTGGTCCATCAACTGTATCTAAGGGTCCTCTCACTGCATGCATACTTTTGCAGGTTTGCTATTACATTGTATGTATTTTCATGATCAAGTCATTGGTTTTTCTTATTATTCTAATTTAGTGCTTATAGGAATTAATGGATTTCACTTGTGCAATAGGGCTGGGGGAATATAATCATTAATAGGCAACCAGGTAAGAGAAAGCTGAATAGCAATGCAATGCACACCGTTAGGTTTGTATCTTAAAAATCTGATCGTAGTGATTATTTGCAGGGGCACCATCAGTAAGTAGAGAAAATATCAAACAGCTGCAGTTCTCCCAAATCTTTCATTTTCTTTTAACTTAATTGGCTGACAAAATATTGCTTCCTCAAATGATTGTTGGCAGAGACCTCTCGTTCGTTTTCCGGACTGCCCAGACCCAAAATAATCACACACAAACTATATCATTTGCAATACTATTTGGCCAACAGCTTAAATGTATTTCTAGCTATCTCTTACATTTAAATTAACCCATTTCTATCATTTTATATTTTACCATGAAGCTCGTCGTTTACCAGCAAGGTCTGAGCACATCTGCCTCCTGCAGTGCCTACTTGGCATCTCCCTGACTCCACCTATTTTCTCCTCCTCTATCTGCTTGGAATTTCCACCTTGCCTTATTCTGCACTGCAATAGGCCCAAAGCTGCTTCTTTATTAACCAATGGTATTCACAGCATACAGAGGAGAATCACACATCAAATGATGACATTAAACTCTATAATCAGGTCGATTTGATTCTTTTTTTTAATCATATGGCACTCAGTGTGGGTCTGCCTTCATTCCTAAGGTCACTAGACTCCTTGCACCTAGTATTAGTTCATCTCAATAGTTGTGAATATGCTGCTTTCACCAATTATGAGAGGATTCATAGTCAAACACTGTTTTCCAAAATGAGTATTCTCTATTAATGATTGACTTTTTCTAAACTAGTAATGTGTGGATGGATCTTAATGTTTATTAAGAGCACACTGTTATTTAAAGTAACATCAAAAAGAAACTGCATTCATGCTATTTGCAATAATTCTCCCTTATCTGTAGCATAACATTTGCTAGCTCTCTCTCCACAGAAATCTTCCTGCAGCCTCGTGGTGTTGAGTGTTCCCCAGGAGGCAGGCAGGCTCCTTCCTTTCAGCTCTGATAGGCTATTGGGGCAGGGGAGTCTAAGTCTGTCTTCTGCCTGGCGCTTGCCACCCGGAACTCAACTTGTCTCTTTTGTACTCTGACAGCTGCTGTCACAAAATTTCCCACCTCCTAACTCTTTCTTCTTCCTCTCCTGGAGATGCCAGGAAACCCTATTTTTTTTCATGGAGATTCATAGAATCTTAGAAGCAAGAAATAGATATGTGTGTGCCATACTTATTAATAAGTGATTGTTGTGTATTTTCCTTTCCAGTATTCACCCAGACTCCCCCCCCCCCGATTTGGCATTAATCTCACCTACTAATACAATACACCTTGCTTCAAATAAGTCTCAGTTCAGATAAATCTACCAAAATTGACTTGTATCTGAGTACTCAGATGTATAAGTAAGGTAGTGCTAGTAAATTTTGACAATGTGTACTCTAATTTTATTTTAATTAAAAGTAAGCAAGTCTTTTAAAAGTAGTTAAAGTAACATATTGCATTAACAGACAAACAAAAATCATCTCTGTGTGCATAGAAAAAAGATTTTTAAAAACTTATATCAATTTCTAATTATAAAACAGAATTATTTTATTTATTTATTTATTTATTTATTAAAGAATTCTGCCTCCTCCCCACCCCCACCTCCCATTTCCCTCCCCCAATCAAGTCCCCCTCCCTCGTCAGCTCTAAGAGTAATCAGGGTTCCCTGCTCTGTGGGAAGTCCAAAGACCATCCACCTCCATCCCGGTCTAGTAAGAGGAGTATCCAAACTGCCTAGTCTTCCACAAAGCCAGTATGTGCAGTAGTATCAAAAACCCATTGCCATTGTTCTTGAGTTCTCAGTAGTCCTCATTGTCCGCTATGTTCAGCAAGTCCGGTTTTATCCCATGCTTTTTCTGACCCAGGCTACCTGGCCTTGGTGAGTTCCCGATAGAATATCCCCATTGTCTCAGTATGTGGGTGTCCCCCTCACGGTCCTGAGTTCCTTGCTCGTGCTCTCTCTCCTTCTGCTCCTGATTTGGACCTTGAGATTTCAGTCCGGTGCTCCAATGTGGGTCTTTGTATCTGTCTCCTTTCATCGCCTGATGAAGGTTACTGTTCAGGAGGATGCCTATATGTTTTTCTTTGGGTTCACCTTCTTATTTAGCTTCTCTAGGATCACGAATTCTAGGCTCAATGTCCTTTATTTATGGCTAGAAACCAAATATGAGTGAGTACATCCCATGTTCCTCTTTTTGGGTCTGGCTTACCTCACTAAAAAAAAAAAGAGAGAGAGAGAGAGAGAGAGAGAGAGAGAGAGAGAGAGAGAAAAGAAAATAGTAGAGCAAGCAGTTGCAAAAAACTGAATACATGACAGAGTCAGTCAATACAAAAGACAAAAATTGTGAGCAAACAACCAACTACAGGGGTTCCCAATATGAAAGTATCTGATCCTGATTAGAGAGTGTGCTTGTTGAAGAAACTGTTGGTGTGTTAGTGTGCTGGAGCACGGAATAAAAGGAATAAAAATAATTGTGCCAGAAAAAAAAATCAGAATTAATCAAGCAGAAATGGGAGTGCATTTTCTCTTTTATTAATAGAATCCTACAGCTACTCTAATTCTATCATCTATCTGTCCATCCGTCCATCCATCCATCCATCCATCCATCCATCCATCCATCCATCCATGCACTCATCTGTCTATTTATTCTTTTCTCATATATTACATCCTGACCACAATTTTCATTCCTCTCCTTCTCTCCTGCCACCTCACTTCTTCCCAGATCCTCTCTTCCTTCATTTCCCTTCAGAAAAGTGTAAGCCTTCCAAGGATATCAAACAAACTTGGTGAAATGGATTAATAAAAATGCTGCAGATCCCCAGTGGCATCAGGAAGCAGAAATGCTGCAGGTCCCCAAACAGTGGCAGTGGACCATGTGGAGGCAGGCAGCAGTCCCTGAGAGCAGCCAGTCCCAGGCAGGGATGACTGCAGATCCCTGAGTGATGACTGGTCCTGGGCAGGGAGACACATGGCAGCAAACAACAGACAGAGACATGGATAGGCACATCATGCAGAGTGAGGTTGGATATTTATTAACTGGGTTATGGAGGGGCAAGGGAGCAGGGGAGAAGAGCAGAGACAGAGAGACAGAGAGAAGGGAGAGACAGAAGGGGAAAGGGGAAAAGTGGGGAGAGGCAGAAGATACCTCTTTGAGAGGGAGACAGAAAAGAGGAAGAACTCAGGCTGGAAGCTGAAGATCGCCTGTCTCAGCAGATGGGCTGGGGGAGGGAGTGGGTGTGACTTGTCTCTTAAAGAGACAGAACAGATCATTACATTCCCATCACTTTTTTAATAATAAAAAGGCAGGAGGTTAGGCACCACAGGTTAAAGGAATTGGGGTAACAGATTTTCAAGACTTCCTCCTGGTTATTTGTGGGCTTTGTCTCTGGGGGGAACCTGAGAAGGAAGGGTACTGGTCATATCCTGGCAGAACTAGTCTCTTTGCTCCTGTTGGGTGTTTAGACACCTCGCCACACATTAACACTGGGCAAGACAACCCAGTAGGAGAAAAGGGGTCCCAAATGAAATCAAAAGAGCCAGGGACAACCCTTGCTTCCAGTGTTAGGAATCCCACAAGAACACCAAGCTACACAATCATAACAAATATGCAGAGGACCTTGCACAGACCCATGCAGGGTGGCTGATTGTTGGTTCAGTCTCTCTGAGTGCCTGTGAGCCCTGGTTGGTTGATTATGTGGGTTTTCTTGTGGTATCCTTGACTTCTCTGGCCCCTACAATCCTTCTTTCCCTCTTCCCAACAATTCTGAGAGCTCTGATAAATTTTTGGCTGTATGTCTCTGCATCTGTTCCCATCAGTTGCTGGATGAAGCCTCCCAGATGATAACTATATTGCTCCAATTTATGTTCGGGATGTTAAAGAACAGGTGTAGGATGGAGGCTTTGACTTGCAAAATTTTCCATTTTGTGATATAAACACTACCATCCCAGCTAAATTTAAATTTCCAATTAGATGTGGCAGGATAAGGAATTGGAGAGAGGTAATAGTAGTTGGCTCCTGTGAGGCAGTATGAGCAAATTTCACCACACATTCAACACTGAACTCAGTAGACACAAGCGTAAAAAATGTATTGAACACCATGAAATGGGCTTTAGAACCAATAATTTATTTCACCCCTAAGTTTTAGGGAATCCCTGATGTGGGAGTCCCCTCTGTATGCTGTGATTACCATTAATGAATAAAGAAACTGCTTTGGACATATAGCAGGGCAAAACTTAGGTAGGCAGGGAAAGCTAGGCTGAATGCTGGGAGAAAGAATGGCAGAGTCAAAGAGAACCCATGGAGCCTACCGGAAACAGTTGAGAACTTTTGCTAGTAAGCCACAGCCACGTGGCCATACACAGATGAAAGAAATGGATTGAATTAATATGTCCGAGATAGCCAATAAGAAGCTAGAGCTAATGGGCCAAGAAGGTTATTTAATTAGCACAGTTTCTGTGTGATTATTTTGGTGCTGAGCATCTGGGAACCAAGCGGCTCTCTCCTTACTACAAACCCCTCTTCAGTTATTTGCTCCCTGCAAAGGGTATGAATTATCTGATTACCTAATTACATAGTCTGGGTATTTTATCAAATATGTGCCTTTACACTAAATCCATCAACTTTCAACACAAGGGCACTAAAAACTATGTAGCTTTATCCTCACATGGTACATTGCTAAGATTATTTTAAACTAGTTGAAATATATACATGCCACAACAATATAAGTGAAAGGTAGCAGACAAATTGTGTATGTGTGATATAGGAGGGTCATCTTCTATGTGTTACTTTCGTTGGTTAATAAAGAAACTGCCTTGACCTTTTGATAGGCCAGCCCTTAGGTGGGTGGAGTAGACAGAACAGAATTCTGGGAGGAAGAAAGCAGAGTCAGGCAGATGCCATGCTTCTCCTACCCAAGACTGACAGTGGTTAGAATCTTCCTGGTAAGTCACCACTTCGTGGTGCTACACAGATTATTAGAAATGGGTAAATCAAGATGTGAGATTTAGCCAGGAAGATGCTAGAGCTAATGGGCCAGGCAGTGTTTAAATAAATACAATTTGTATGTTATTATTTCGGATGTAAAGCTAGCCGTGCAGGAGCTGGGAGGACAAAAAGCAGGCCCGTCGCTCCTTTTGCAACATATGTGTCAGGGGAGGGAGAAGAGCTTTTTGTGTAATGCTTATGGCAGTCAATATTAGTAGAATAATCATGAAGCCACACAAAATATTCTTTTAGCACTAATGAAGGAAGTCATTCAAAATCAACAATAATCATCATCAAAATCAAAATCACTGATACATGTGGTGTATAATGTATAGATTGAATCTACATAATACTTATCTATCATATATATCATTTATCATAAAGACATGTTACAGAATACACCTAGAGACATGGCATGTCAGATGTCTCTTACATCCTTTGGAAAGTCAGAACTCTTTCACTGATTTTGAAAGAGTTAAACTGAATCAATTGATTCTCTTCATCTTTAGACATGGTTAGTTTATTTTCTACACTCAAAATTAGAGCACAGACAATAGAACACAGCTTTCTAATGTACATGCTTATTAGGAGGCAGAATGAAGCATTGCATCAAAAGCAAATGATGGAGCTGGAGAGATGGCCCTGTGGGTAAGTTGGCTTTTGGGCAAGCAGCAAGGCCTGCACTCATGAAAAACCTGAGTGTATATAGTTGTACACACCTGGATTATGGAGCACAATCCTGGACCCCAGGATTGTAAGAGTGGGGCAGAGAGAGGAGAATCACTAGGTTGGGCCTTAGCTTAGCTTCAGGTTCAGTGTGAGATTATGTATCAAACAATAAGAGAGACTGGTAAAGAAGCTCACCAAAAGTTACACACATACATGCACCACACATTAACATACACACCCCACACACATAAATGGCATTTATAAACTCATTTACATGCTCTCTTTTCTGAAAAGAACAAGTTATACTAATAACCTGAAGAACAGAGAGTGAGTGCCATCCTGATCATCTGTTGCCAATACCTAATGGTATAAAGGAGCTACCATCAGAAGACAGCTTCAGCTTAGACTGCTGACCTCTGGACATACTTCTGTCAGCTTCTCCATGTGGCTTTGCTACTAGATATCTCCAGAACAGCAGATCCCAGACAGCCACACTTCTCACACAGCAGCTTGGAGCTCTCAAAGTCAGTTTTGTTCAACAAAAGAAGAAAAGTTCTTCAGAATTTCCTTACAAAGACCAGAGATGATGGAACCTTAACTCTGTGTTTTCCTAGCTGAAGAAGTTCCAAGGAGGAGGGAAGTCAGTTCCATCTTATTTCCTTAAGCATATTTCACTCAAAGAATAACTAGAAGATAATAAACGAAATGTCTGGTGTGTGCCAAGAAATCACCATGACAAAATAAGTACTAATCATTCCAAAAGTGTTCTCACATCCCTCAGTAATATTCCCCCTTTGTCTTCCTCTCCAACCCCACATGTCTACTGTCCATCTATCAACATTAATTGCCTTACATTCTTAGATTTTATAAATACCAAATTCTAAAAGATAGGTTCTTTTGTTTCTTTCTACGATGTTATTTTTGAGTTTGTACATAGTGTGGGCTCAGCAGTTCTTCTATGCTACTTTGAAATAGGTAACCTTTATGTAGACTTCCCCAAACTGTTTGCTTTTTCAGACACCAGATGTATTTGAGTTATTGCTAGATCTTACCAATAAAGATGCTACAAGAACACAGAAACACAACTTTCAACAGCTATAGACATTTATTTTACTTATAATATATTATAGGTACCAATAATTTATATTTTACCTATAAGTGGATTAGCTGACCCTTATGCTATGTGCATATTTATCTTTTTAAGAAACAGTTCCTCTGTTTTCCCAAGTAGCAATACCGTTTTATGTTGCCACAAAAATATTGCAGTTCTGATGTCTTTGTATTCTGAGTGGTACTTGCTGTGGTCAAATTTCCAGTAATAGTCATGCAATAGTGTCTCATTATTGTTATAGATTCATGTCCTTTGGATTAATATAGCCAGCCATCCTTGGATGTACTTTAATGTATCAATATAAACATTCTGATGAAATGTTTGTTTGAATCTTGTCTTGGTGGGGGATGTCTCTCTAAATGCTATGAATATGTTTTATTACCATCGGTTACTAAAGAAGCTAATCTGGCCAATAGCCAGGCAGAATAGAGCCAGGCAGGAAATCTAAACTGATTTACAGGAAGAAAAATGGCAGAGTCAGGAAGATGCCTGCAGCTGCCAGAGAAGCAAAATGTGAGGTAACAAGCCATGAGCCTTGTAGCAAAACATAATAGAAATGAGTTAATTTAAGTTACAAGAGCTAGTTAATAATAATTTGAACTAATAGACCAAAGGGTTTATAATTAATATAAAGCCTCAGAATAGTTATTTGGGAACTGGTGGGAGGATGGGTGGGAGAGAAACTGGTTCAGTGGGAGCAGACAAGATAGAGAGAAGCACATTTGGTGCACAGTGTGGGTCTCTAGCGCTTCCACATAAGACCTGAGCCAGAGACAGCTTTCTGGTTGAGTCTCTCATGCAGGCCACAGTACAGAGACACCACAGCTTTCAGGCTTGAGCACATCATGGTGGATTCCTACTGTGGTACACAGAGGCATCTCCAAGCCTCGGAGCACTCTGCAGGGCAGATTTTTTCTTTTGTCATAGGGCAAAAAAGGTTTATGGGTAGCATGGTACAAACTTCTTGCTGGTGGCATAGACCCATTGCTACTCAGAGTTGGCATGGTGAGCATGGATCCCAGAGCTGACAGTGAACATACCTCTGCCATATTGGAAAGCTGAACGGCGCAGAGTCAATAGCCAAAGCCACTGCTTTGATCCTAGCCATGCCTGCATTTTAAATTATTTTCTGGTCAAAAAAATGATTACAGGTAGGCAATAAAGACAGACTCAGAACAATAAAATAGCCTCTAAATGGGTCACAATGTGTTTAAGAAATGTGTGTAGGCTTTAAAAAGAACAAAAACAGGTATACACAATTATAGAAATAAATAGTTAAAAAATAAAAAAGTCCTTAAAGAGATAGTAAAAGTAATATGAAAAGTCACATAAAGATGAGAAATACACAGGGAGTTGGATCCTGTGTAGTATTGTGTTGATTTTGAATTTTTTGGTTGCTGAAAAACAAAAGACAGCTGCTGAGAGGCATGAGATTAAAAGAGATACTGATAAAATATAACAGCCTAAATATTTTAAAAATGCATTAATTTTAAAAGGAAAGTCAAAAAACATATCTGTAAAATGGAACTTAAAAGATGCATTGTTTTGGAGAAGTGGTTTTGCTTTTGTTTCCACAGGAAAAAACAAGACTGTAGATTTGTTCCAGATTAAAATGGACCAGATTTGACCAAGGAAAACCTCCTGAAGCTTGACAGGTAATACCTATCAACATAGGTTCTACCTGGTTTTCCCAGGACTTGGCAATTATCCCAGATTTTCTCAGGGACTTTAAAGATACTTTGCTCACAGACAGAAGGAAACAGTTTAAAGAAAACACTGTCCACATTCCCAAGAGTTGGAGGGTATGGATGACATTTGATTATTTGGTGGGTTATGAATGCTTGCTATATTTATGGTAATATAAAAATATATGAAAGACAACTGTTCATCTCAGATAATTTATATAGATTTAAGTTAAATTTGTTAATATATATATATGTTTCTGTTCTTGTTTAAGGGATTTGTATATATTGATACAAATTTAAGGTCAATTTTGTTATACTATATGTATATTTCTACTCTTGTTTAAGGTATTTTATTTATGCAGCTCATTAAAAAATCTAGTGCATAGTTAAGAAATACAAATTAATAGTCATCTATAATAGTCAAACTTATAATCATGTTAGGTTTTCTAGATATGCAGAGATATATTTCAGATGGAAAGGTAATCTTCAAACACATCAAAGACATACAGAATATGGTATTTATATGTCTTAAGAATTTAAACTTTTCTTGATATGAGACATCTACTCCTGACAGCACCAATAGCTGTAAGAGAATGATGGGTATTGAAGAAACTCATTATGGAGTTTGCTTTCAGTGTGTAAGTCTAGTCATTTGAACAAAAAAATTGGTTTTGCCTGGCCTATTTGACAGTATGTAATAAAGACTGGATATGCAGGACCCACAAAAAAGTGACCACAAAACTTTGCCAAAACAAGTCAAGACGGTCCTTCCATTTTCTACTTCATAGAAGAAACTGCCAGACAATCTGTAGGACACAAAGGAATGTGACTGATAAACTGCCAATGTGAGTGAGTTTCAAATTTCCTGCTTCATTGAAAAATCTGCCAGATACTTTGGGCCTATAGGCTGAAGATGGATGCTCCAACACTACAGAAGAACTTTGGGTGACTGTCCAGGCAGCCAGATGTCTCTGTTATTTTTAGAGTCTTGGTAGTTGCTTACAATGCACTTCCTGTTTACTCAGGTAATTTTATATTCTTCTGGGATCTTTGATAGAGCTGATTATTAGATAGTTATAAATACAGGTTTCCTTACTTATGATAAAAGATAAATTAATTATAAAACTTTAGACTCACAAAGATAGAATAAATGATAAAATATTTTCTTTAATTTTGTTAAATACAAATAGACTAAATATTATAATTGTAATTCTTGTTTGATATTTGTTTTGTTATATGTAATTTCACAATGTTAAAGTCAAACCTTTCTTCCTTTTTTTGGTTTTTCAGGACAGAGTTTCTCTGTAGCTTTGGAGCCTGTCCTGGAACTAGCTCTTGTAGACCAGGCTGGCGTTGAATGCACAGAGATCTGCCTGCCTTTGCCTCCAAGGGATTAAAGGTGTGTGCCACCACCATCGGACTAAAACCTTCCTTTTTTATAAAATATAAAAGGAGAAATGATATGGGATTGCTATGAATATGTTTTATTACAATTGGTTAGTAAAGAAGCTGTTTTGCCCAATAATCGGGCATAATAGAACCAGGCAAGAAATCCAAACACAGTTCTAGGGAGAAAAGGGGCAGAGTCAGGAAGATGCCATCAGGAGAGGCAAGTCATGAGCCTCATAGTAAAATATAAAATAATAGAAATGGGTTAATTTAATTTGTAAGAGCTAGTTAATAATAAGCCTGAGATAACAGGTCAAACAGTTTGTAATTAATATCAAGCCTCACAATGGTTATTTAAAAACTGGGAGGCAGGAGAGAAACTGATCCAGTGGGCCCATAAGGACAAAGAAAAACTTCCATTATATTGCCCATTTTAAAAATTAGGTTTTTTTTTTAATAATTATTGATGAGTTTAAAGAATTCCTTATACATTTAATATATAATTTCTCTATCAAATATGTTTCCTCCAAAGACTTGTGTTGCAACAGAAAACCACAGTCAATATTATGTTAGATTTTTAAATTCTTTTGAAAATAAAATTTGAGATAATTGTATATTCATAGAAGGTGCAAAAATAGCAGTGTTTTCATATAATCTTCCCCCCAGTTGGCTTTTCTGTTATGTCCCTCATTTTATTCATGCCCACCACCTACACAATTTCTTTCACTGTCTCTGTTGTATGACAAAACTGTTTATAGGGAGACAGTGCACACAAGTCTATTCATCCCAGATAGAGAGCACATGACAGACAAAAGTACAGATTCCACCAAAGTACCACTTGATGAACCAATGAGTTTTACTAGGGTTATTTTCAGGAGTATAGGTGAGAGGTGACTTATTGGAACTAAAATGATTTCAAGACAGCTGAATCACCAAGGCCACCCCAGCACTGATGACATCTTACATGGCTTGGAACCTGATGCACACGGCACAAACTGCAGCACAAACATATTGGAGAGTGTCCCTTCCAGGTGACTCGGTTCATTTCCAGGCAGCTCAGCTGGTTTCTACTTCCTCCAGACAGCTCATCTGGGCTCATGTGAGAGTCTTCTTTAGTTTGTCTGATAGTGACTCTCAGCAGTCTTTATGGATTACTATGGCAGAAAGGGGACTAGTAAATCTGGTCTGTTTCAGGGACTTCTAGAAGCTATATTTAATTGTTGATCTCTGTGCTTAAAGAGCTTCCCTCAAGGATGGAACGTTTCAATCAGAGGAGAAATTGTTACAAGATAATGTCTAACTTCTAGAAAGCATTGGTGTAGTCACCATTTATAATTTTGTCATTTGACAAGTATACATTGATGAAATCAAACAGTATGTGACATTTGGACTTTGTAGTTTCCTTTTAATGTAGTTTTCTTAAACTGAAAAATTGTTATATGCAGGCATGGTATTTTCTTTTTCATTATTGATTAATACTCTATAGGATGCCAACTTTACTTAACTAGTGACTTATTGAAAGTCGTTTCTGTTGTTACCAGGTTGGAATTATAAATAAAACTGTTATGACCACTGGGTACAGGTTTTAATATGAATATATACCTGAATGTCCATGGTTTTGTGTTGTTAACTGATTTTTCAGTTTTTAGTAAACTGTGATGCTATTTCCTGTTTTTTAAATTTTTTATGCATTTTACATACCAACTAAAGTTCCTCCTACCTCCTATTCTCCTTCTTTCCCTCCTCCTCCCATCCACTCCTCAGAGAAAGTAAGGCCTCCCATGGGGAGTCAACAAAGCCTGGTATATCAAGTTGAGGTAGGACTGAGCCCCTGTCCCCCCTTTCAAAGCCAAGCATCGTATCCTACCATAGGGAATGGGCTCCAAAAAGCCAGTTCGTGCACCAGGGATAGATATTAGTCCCACTGCCAGGGCCCCCCATAAAAGCCCAAGCCACACAATTGCCACCCACATTCAGGTTTAGTTTATGGATCTTTGCCTTCCCACCTAATGAAAGCAGCTTCTTTGATGTGGGTTGAGTGAGTGTGGCACTTTAGACACTTTAGTTTTAAATGCACTATAGCTGGATTGGAAGAGTGCAAAGAAAGAGAGGAAGGTGAGGGGAAATGTAGAGACTAGATTTTATTGGAATTCAGACAACTAGAGGCTCATACTCCTTTGTTCAGATTAGATTGTAGAACCTTAAATTTGCTGCTTTCTCAGTTTAATAATTTTGTCTGCAAAAATTTACAGAGACTTAGTGAGGTCAAATGCAGTAATCTTACTGGGCTTCCAGCTTCAGTTCTGAGTCATAGCATTCTACTATACTAAACTGGAGAAACTAGAAAGATACATATACCAAGAAAAGAATGACTGGGAAAAGAGTAGATGTGGGATTCGGTTAGAGTGCTTCGAGCTGAAAGTAACAGAATTCCCAGCTATAAATAGCTTGAATAAAGGAGGCTTACTATTAGAAATTCTAGAATGGTAGTTTCTATGTTGCCAGGTTAAACATCTCATCAATGTTCCAGCTGTGGTTCAGCTTTGTTAGTATTCTCGCAGTTTCTCTGTCTTGCTGCCCCCATTCCATGCTCCTGTGTTTATCAATGATACCCAAGCTAGCAGGGAAGGTGAGATGCTTCCTACACCTGCCTACTACCTGTCCTGCGCCAGGAGATTTGCTTCATGCACTTCCCAAAACCCAGCCCTGGCAAGGGAGAGAACAATTATAATAAAAGCTACAGATCTATTAACCTTGTTTATAGGCATGGGCTTGCCTTTCTGAGTTGGTCTCTGAATAACACCTGAAAAATAAGTCAGAGTTTTGTTAGTAAAAAAGAAGAAAGGAAAATGTGGCAAATAGAGTAATGATTAGAAAAGCTTAATCCCATCAAGGGTGTAGCAGAAACCAAGAGATTGAGATTAAGAAAACTTCAATTTGTTTTTCTGTGTATTTGCATTTTATTGACTATTAATACCATATATGTGTGTGTGTGTAACATATATAAAAGAGTAACATATTATATACTGTATATATGAGTGATGTATATTTATATACATTGTGCACATATGAGTGACATATATTGTATATTTTGTATATACATGAGTAAACATATATATGAGTAACACACACATATATATGAGTAAAATCTGACATGTCAGTACACATCACGTATACAGTACATTATAGTTACATATAGGACACAAGCACATCTTTCATCCTGGACATGTGGTATATCTTAAATATCAGGAAAATGAAAAAATCCTTTCTCCTGGTTACTTTACAATATTTTTTTAACCGCTATCAGCTGTCATTATCCTACTATGCTCTATTGCAGAGCTTGGGAACCTACCTCATGTCCAATTGAGCTGACACAATTAAAAGATTTGATCTTTCTAAATATAAATGCCTTGTGTTAGTGAGTAATCATCTTGGCCTTGATGATCTGGGACTTCGGTAAACATAGTGTATGAACACAAAGCAAGAAACTCGAGCACCTAAGCAAAATTAGGTTTTTGTAGCAAAGGGTTTGACATTGTCTCTGTAAGAATAATGAGCCTTGTTTGCATTCTTTGCCTGCAGAAGTTTTTTTTCTGTGAGAAAGAAGTCCTATAGGATTGGAATGATAACACTGAGGGATGAAGCAGCTGAAGTGGTTCTCATGAGAGTGTCGTAGAAGGTAACATTACAGTCTCAACCCAAATCTAAGGAGGCACTCATATGGTGTCAGAGAACTAGATCAGCAAAGGATTCTTTAGTCCTTCTATATGCCCCTAGAAGTCACTCTAAGACCCTTGGGTTTGAAACACAACTTGTTACGTTGAATCGTCCCCTGATCCAGCAACAGTGAAGGTAGGGTGTTCAAAGCCACACCTACCATAGTAATATAAATGAATGTTACCCACTCAATCTTGGGGCTCATACCAACCTTTCAATTACATTTCTCATAAGCATATTAGTATGGGTGAGAACAGAAAACTAAATTAGAAAACATCTTATTTAGTGTGTTCAAATCAAACGTAGCCCAACTCAGACTTACCCTACTATTCAAGAACAAACACACTCTTTGCTCTTTATTTTAGTAAATGTGTGCCTCTTTGTGAAAGACTCAACAGAATCAGCCAAAAGTTTTGAGAATGGATACGAGAAAGATGACAGAAAAACTTAAAGAAGACAACTTTCTTGTAAGATTCCAAGAGACTTACAAGTCTCTGTAATGACCCCGCTGCAAGAGAGTCTGTGGCAACACGTACTATACTTCTCTGCCAATTTCATAATCAACACCTCAAGTCCAGTATCCAGGGACATTGCATGTATGAGTTTGTCACAGTCACTAGGAAATTCTGTTTCTGTAGCACAATACTGGACTGGCATTACTTGTTTAAAATCCGTGGAGAAAACTATGACAGACACAATATAAGTTAACCACTTTCACGGGTTGCTTTTTGCTAAAAGAGCATTGGTGTGAAAATGACCACAATTTCTTCCATCTGTTTGATATATTCTTTACTTACTTTTGGAGACACTAAACCATAGGAAAAGCCATTGTTCTGCAGCATGACAGAGTATTTTTATCTGACCACTCAAGTATTTGCTCTGATTCACAGCAAGAACTGTGACCCAGCCACAGGATGGGGTCACATTTAAAGTGTGGCTTCTAATATGTCTTTCAGTAAATGGTCTCCTTTTGCCACAAATCAGAGAAGCTATGTAGGGTCAACTGACCTCTGAACAGAGAGAAACACAAGTCGGTGCCACCACCAGCAGCAGAGCTTCCAAATTTGGTTCATTCCCCCTAAACTGTGAAAATGTAAGACAATCCACAGTCAGTCAGGTATGACATGACCTGCCCTTTGATTTTTTAAGTTATTTGGAGCCATTTCCAGAGTAAAGGCATGGGGTTTTCAAATTGTTCAGATCTGGACACTTATAGGCAGAGAGAGATCAGTGTCGGTGCTTATGTGAGGATAACAGGCAAGAAGGAGATGCATCCCTAGAAAACAGGGATACACACACTACCCATAGAAAAAACAAGGACAGAGTTGTACGAAATGTAAACAAATATTCAAACATATCCATTAATGCTTTGTATTCAGTGGTTACTATGGTACCACAGAGGAGCAAGTGGGTTTGCTGTGGCAATCTCTTCCCAGGACAGCACTGGATGATGTCATCTGTGCTATCACAACGGGTGGAGACTAAACGAGGGGCATTTCTTCAGACAGCACAGGGCATTTGCTAGTAGCTTTGGTGTAAGACCATGACGGGGTGAAAGGGTACCTACTAGAGGTATCATGGGGTGGAGCTTTCAATGTGCTGCCTCCGATTTGTCTCATTTGTACCTTCTCTCTTGGCTACCAGCATAGGGAGAAAATAAAGCGAATGCCTGGAGCTAGGGGCTCTGTTCTCGCCCCAGCTGTGAGTCGTTCACAAAGCTGCTCAGAGTTCTCCTCAGGAACAGTGAGTCCATGCAGGCTTTCTACCCTCGATATTCCAGTTCATACTTTTTAATAACTAAAACTCACGATGGAGTAACTCATCCAGGAGTTACTTTTGTCATACAAACTTAAACATAAAAGTATGCACAAAAACTAATTGAGAAATCTATTTAGCCAAAATTTTTCGTTATAGAAAAAGATCTTTTGTTGTTGTTGGTGGTGGTGGTGTTCTTGTTGAATGTTACCCACTCTTCACTCTTTCAAAAAAAAGAGGGGTACTGGTGTGGGTACAGAACAGAGAAAAGGAGAAAAGTGGTTTCAGCTCAGTAGAACCCTAAAAAATGCACATGAATCAATTATGAAAGAGAGAAGGTCCCTTTGAATGGGGAAAAGCTGATTGGAATTAAGATAAGCTTTGTTCCTATCTGCAAGGTACAAGGAGGGACTTTTCAGTGGAACAGAAAAGGGGGATTTGGGACTGTTTGGCTGCTTAATGCCATAGTGCTTCAGAGCCCATGTGAAAATTTGCTGCTGGCTATTAATCATCATTGTGCCCCTGCAAAGAAGCTGTTACAATGATGACTATATGTCATTATATTCCCACTGTAAGCAACGAATCAGAGAGCTGGGAAAGTTGGATAAGAGCGGCTGAAAAACTTTTAAGCGGTCGAATCTATTTAAATAAATTTACATCACATTTGCTACTTTCTCTGGTATGGGAATCATACTTTAAAATGAAACAATATGCTGTGTTCATGGGGCCTGGTCTTTTATTCGCCGTCCCTGAGCCTACTTGCCAGGTCAGCCTTTGCCAGCGCTGACAGCACGCTTTTCTCATAGCCTCTCCTTCTCATAGCCTTTGGTTGCTTTCAAGTTCAATTTAGCACAATAAAGTTGTTATGCATGACAGTTTGGAGAGCAGAATAGGTGGTGTCTGGGCCCGCTGTGTCGCTACAAAGTGGGCCCATTCTCTGTGGGCCAGCTCAGTTACTGGAGCCTTACTGGTGGGACACAGCCCTGGACTTTCAGCCGTTCTCATCCTGACGAAAACAATTAGCTTCAAACTGCACGAAGCCTGGGGTCAGCCTCCCTTTGACTGAGACTGCACCATTTAATATGCTGCGGTGGATTTCAAATTTATGTTGATTTATCCTGTTGTGTTCCGCTTTTATGTGCTGTATTTGCAGATGTGTAAAGAACAGGGAAAGTTGCAGTTCCCCGTGCTTCAAGAGTTTTATTAGAAATCTAAGCCATTGTTTTATGTTTATTTTATAAAGAAATAGAGTTGAAACATGTCAGGCTTAATTCCATTAGGTTGAACTGCCCAGAACAGAGCCCTGGGGTTTGGAAGACAGGATCTGAAAGGAAGTGTCTCCTTGGCTAAGCATCAGGAACAAGCCAAACAACAACAACCGTCACACACCACCATGGACAAGAGAGCTTTCTACTGGGAGATGCCTTTCCCCAAAATCTTACTCTGACCTAAACAGTGACAGATCTTTTAATGGCACCAAAAGGTAATTTCTCAACCACTCCATGTCACCATGAAAACTTGTGTGTGCATATGGGTATATCCTATCAATTGGTATTTAGTACTCATTGACATCTACCCAACTGCCTGTGACATACAATTCTGTTGCCATGAAGTAAAGATTACTCAGTTTTGGTGCTGTAGAAATGTTTTCATGAGGGATATGTATTTCTTATCTCCCCAAGGAGAACCAGACAGCAAAGCAAATTTAAGCACACTTATGCTTGACCATCACAGTCGCCTGAGCCAGATGTCCCCACTCTCTCGGTTATTGTAAGAAAATAAATCACTGATTACTGACCTCACTAATTATTGGCTGTGACTATCAAATACATCTCCTTGTAGCTTAGAAATTAACTGAGAATACAGAGCTAAATCACTCTTCACTCTTCTAAAGGTCCTTATTTTAGGGAAGTTATTTGTAAGATTTATATATTTTTACAAAAGGGTAAAACAGTGAGTCATCATGTCATATAATATTTACTTTAACTCTGGTTTAATAAAAAAAAAGAAAAAAATGACATTGTACCATGAAAGAAATCTCCACCACATGTAAAATTTAACATAATCATAAATGTTTTTAATCAAGTTATATCAGAAAAAAAAAGAGAGAAAGCTGTACTTATTTTTAGCTGGCATCTGGATTCTTGACCCTGGTCATTTCTCTCCTCTTGTTGTTATTTTAATATTATTTGGTTTCACTTTCACCAAGGCATTTTAATAAGTCAACACTTTAAAAACTTTTGAAAAGACAGACAAAAACTGAATTATGAAAGACAATGAACACACATGTAATAAAAGTTCTTTTCTAATTTTCAAGTGGGACAATCTCTTTGACATTCAAATGGGCAAGTGCCCCTAAATGTGCAAAACTCTTTAACTGATAATATGTGCTCGAAAACTACCTTCTATTTTTCTGGAAGAAATGTGTCAGAACCATATAAAACTTTGTCTATACAAGCGCTGTGTGAAGAGAGAATGATTAAATGTAGGAAAGAGAAGTTCACATGTGTGTGCAGAAACACACATGTACAGACAGCACTATGCATCTGTGCTCTCTAGTGGAAACATGGGCAATTTGCCATAAAAGGTTGTCTCCTAATAATAAAAAACAAAAGGAAATATTGACAAAAAACTCTGGGGATTATATATAATAAAATTATATAAAAAATTAGATTTTTAGAGACCCCCAAGTTTGTGCAGACTCCAGGGAAAATACAGTGTGAATAAGCCTGAATAAGTAGATATCGTCAGTGAAATCACTTCAATGGAGCTCTCATGAACAATGACTGATATGAAAGATATCCATGTAGAAAATGGCCAATCCTTAGGACAGTTCTCTAAGAGAAAAAGAAAAAAGTGACAAAATGGACAAATTGCATAGGAAGATGACTTGGAAAGAAATGAGGGATGGAATACAGAAGGAAGGTAGCATTTGCCATAAACTGTGCCAGCAACTTTAGCCAAATCTTACCCAGATCTTTTGTCTTGCTGGAATAGGTGGCCAAGACAGTATGAGCATCAAAAGAATATTGTGCTTGGCTTAAGCTGAAGCTTCCACCTTTCTTGCTTTGCACACCAAGGTAGGATGGTAGAGACCCTCATTCATGAAAAGAAATAACACTTGCAGGATATACAGGACAGTTACAGGGACCAACTGGCGCACATAAAACATTCAGTCAAAACTCTTGCACATAATACTTACTCTATGAAGCTGCTCTGTGTCGATTCTCTTTAGCTCTTGAATGTTTTGTACTTGTTTTTACAATTCTAGCTCTAAAATCTCTCAATGAGTAAGCCAAGCTTTCCAATCTAAAATATTATGCAGAAGGAGTGGGTGGGAAGGAGATGATTCAGTGGATAAAGGCACAGGCAATTAAAACCTGCTGTCCTGAGTTTGATCCCTGTAACCCACGTAGTGGAAGGAGAACACCAACTCCTGTAAGTTCTCTCTGACCTCCATGTGTGCACACATGCGTGCACATGCACAGACACACATGTACACATGCAATAAAAACTTTTAAATGTGGCTTTTAAAAATATAATGAAAAAATTGCTAAGAAAAATATTGGTAATAATGGATTCCTGGTAGTGTGGACCTGAGAAAAACTAGAGCCATTTAAGTAGGTCTTTGTTGGTGGTTGATTTTTTGGTTATGATTTTGTTCATATCAGTTTGATTACTGAAATGAAGTAAGTAACTATGTGAAAAATGTTCTTATCTTTGGTATATCTGCTATCTTCCCATATGTCAACATGAATTAAAAAGAGAATTGTATGACAACTAGTAGATAAAATTCACAAAAGGTCTGCCAGGGCCTTAGCAGTCTTAGATGTCAGTCAACAGTCCTTTGGCATTGCCGGAAAGAATTCTGCTTAGCAGTTGGTCTTGTTGTCCTGAAATAGTAGGCTTTGAAGGAGTAATATTTTCATATCCAAATAATATGAGCAAACCCATTGTCAGAGAGATAGTGAGGGACAGAGAATTACACTTCCCAAGTAGGAAGCTTCATTATTGTGCAAAAGTTGTTATGTATATGGATAGAGAGCTGTGGTGTCTGAGGACTTTTCTTAAGTGTCTAAATTTTGCTTTACCAATGTAATACTTGAGCATTTAGCAAAACTTCAGAATAGCCCTTTCAAAACAGTATGTAACAACGCTGCTTACTACACAGTGTATGTTTTCCAGCACTAGCAATGACTTTGATCAAGTAATTGACTCAAGTTATTTTTTCTTCTATATGAATTGCTAATTGAATTTTAACATTGTCTATAACCTTGTTTTAGAATATAATATTATTTGTGCATGATTAGACTCCTTTAATTGAATATTATATCAGACTGAAAAATAGATTCAATTCTATAGAAGCACCACATCCCATGTAAGAACAGCAAGTGTGTTTTTACTATCCACAGTGCATCGTCATATTGGCCATTTTCCCCAAAAGTCTGTAACTTTTAATGTCATTTGATTGTATTCCTTAATGAAATATTTTTGCATGTTTAAGATATGCAAAATATTAAACAACCTTTTAATTTAACTTTTAACTTATCTTTCTTTTACAAATATTGGTGGGGAACCAAGAAGCTATTAACTACATTTCCGTGACTTCCTGATCTTTAACTATTAAACAGGAGATACTGTCTTACATCTCATCATCAAGAATTTTTTCAAGACCTGAGAATATTGATTCAAACATATGATGTTAAATAGCCCATTTGTGCAACATACAATTTTTAAACAACTTTTTTTTTGTTTTTACGAGCAAGCTGTTAATAAAGAGACATATGTGCTGTTTTATGTATCCACACGCCTTACTACCATTTTTTTTTTTTTTTAGATCAACACCATAACTTATGTTGTCTTCAACACAAAGTTCTGGCAAGCTTCAATAGATTCATTAGTGGGTTTTTCTTTACAACCAACGAAGCTCAAAGAGCCCTTAACAATGGAGCTAATCACTGCTTCTTCCCTGACCCAAGCTTAGGTTTCCCTCCTTTCACTCCAGACTCTTATTTCATTTCTAAGCAACTGGATTTCCGTGGCATTCCCAGAACAAATAAATATCTCCCTTTCCCCCTGCTTACATCTTTTGTGTATATTTTTTTCTATACAACTGCCTGTATTTAAACTAGCATGGTAATGGCAGGGTTCTTCAGGTAATCTTTCATTGGACATAAATGGTGTAGCATTAAAATGCAGATAATGTTACCTCAATTAGAGAATGCTGTGCAAAACTTGAAAAAGACGAAGCTAAATGTTTGGACTAAACAAGTAAGTCTATGTTGTTAAGAGTGGGGCTGGGTAAGTTGCATTTTCAATAGATCCCTTAATGAATAAATGTTAGACTGTATCAACAGTCCTGAACAGGCTTGTGGTTTGTGTGTGCATGAAGTGTAATGGTATCAATTGACTGGCTCTTTGTGGTTGCTGTAAAGTACTCTTGAATGTGTCAATGGAGAGAAGGCCAGCGGACAATGCAGCCATGACAGCTGAATGTCAGCAGCGACCTTGAACCTAAACTGGTTTCACCAATCCAGTGACTCCAGCCACAGTGAAGACATGCAGTGGAGCCGGACCTTCGGCATTGCCTGTCATTTTCTGTGTTCAGATTCCAAACACTTCAGTGACAATTTCACCACATTGTGAGAGCCTGCTAATATGCATCAGTGAACGTTCACTTATTAACGATGGGGCTAACGATATGTTCAGCATTTTAAACAGGCTTGCATCGCCATTTCAAAATACAAAACAAAAAGCAAAAGAAAGCACTATTCTAGACTGACTATTTCATAAAAGAAACTGCATCCAGAGAAGCTATCCAAACATATCTTTTCTGCAGAAATAGGTTATTTGATATTGATCTTGCATTGCATAGCATTACTGTACATACATTACTACATCCTTTATTGCTGCAAATAGCACATGATTAGTTAATTAAAATACTGCATCAAAGAATAATTAATATTTGTAATGCAGTATTTCTTTAATGAAAAACAAGAGAAGTTTTCTAAAGGTCACATTTGTAGATTAAATGTGTCTTTAACATAAATGGGATGTTATTAAGCTAGGCTCAATATTCAGGAGAGAACTACAAAGCCTTTTGTGGCAAAACACTATTAATGAATTCAAGAAACAGAATCCCTTTGCTGATGCTGAAGTAGAGCAATGTTAGAAGTCCAACCATAACTGAATCTTCTTAATGTGTACTGAGGGCAGGAAGGAAAGAAAAGTTAGGGAGGCAGAATGAAAGGGTAAAGAAAATAGAGGAGAAAAGGAAGATAGTGAACAGAGAAAGAAAGAGCTATATATTAAAAAGAGAAAAGGGAATTCAGTAGGACACATAGAACCATCCACATGTAGCAAGGATCAAAAGTAAAAATGAGTGTTCATGCACTGCAGGAAACGTTTCTAGCATATTTGTGGTGTCAAAAATACAGTAATAACATTGTAGTAGTGCCAAAAGATTGCAATTCCTTGTTAGAAAACTATCATTTTCTAGAAACAAAAGAAAATTTTAAAAAATTTAAATGTCAAGATGTAAAAAAATGTAAATTTATTATCAGAAAGTAATTGTGAATGGATAGGAGAAATGATATAGTAACTTCATTTAATTAGCACATCTTTAAATTCCAGTATCAATAAAAAGAAAACAAAACTCTTATGTGGTGTGTTACTTTCCAAAATAAAACTTAGGCACAATTGCCTCCTGGTCCAAGTGAAGTTATCTCATGGTCTTTTAGAGGTATGTTTATTTTTTATACTTTCATTGAAAATAAAATTTTCCATACAAAATATTCTGGTCCCAGTTTTCCCTCCCTCACCCCACCCAGATCTTCCGCACATCAACTGTGCTCTGCCCTTCCAGCTCCATGCCTTCTTCCTCTCTTAGAAAGCAAAAGGGAAAAACTAGGATAAAACAAACAAACAGGAAAAAAACAAAGGAAAAGCATGACCAACATACAAAACCTATTTTAAAAATCTCACGTAATCAAGAACCATAATATCTAAGAAAAAGACTTATAAGGTAAATGAAAGGACCAAACAAAGCATGAGACACAAACAACTCAAAAACTGCCCCTGAGTCCATTTATATTGGTCGTCTACTGCTGGGCGTGGGGCCTGCCTTTTAATGTGGTTTGTATACTCAGTGTGTCCCATGTTCTCATCCCAAGTCTCCATACGATTTCTTTAAAAACACATGGAGGATAAATATGCTTGGAGGTGATGTCTGTGCCTCTTACTTTAAAAAGTTAAATATTGGCAAATATTTTAAAGTTTTTCAAAAAGTATATAGTCACCTAGGTCTTAATGCAATGGAAGTTCCTTTAAAATTAACATACTACTCTGAGAAATAGTTATTGTCCAAGTAGCATTGCATGAAAATTTACTATTTGCTTACATTTGCTATAACAGTACCTAGAAGTATACATTATTAGGCTATATGGTCCTAGGGAAACAAAGTTTGACCTCATACTTCAATTAAAAAGCTCATTCTGTGAAAATCACATTAAGGTTATTAAATTATCAAAAAATAACCAACTGAGCACTAAAACAGACGCTCAAATAATGACCTAAAATAATTATCAACTTCCAGATGACAAAAAATGGAATAAAAGTCAACTTTGCATACTACATAAAGATAGGGTTGGAGACTTAAAGACAGTGAGCAATGAAAATGATATAGATAAAATAGAATTATTTTGTTTCATTTGATTTTATTTGTAAGTTTCTTGGGAGGAATCCTTTGATTAATATATAGAATGATAATTTTCTTTCTCATCTTTGTAGATGTGTTTTTATTGAACATTCATGTACACTCTTTCACATAAATATTATCATTTACAAATAGGCAAGGTCCATCAGTTAGCAGCTAAGAGACCACACTCATATGGCATTTTAACTTAATACTGCCCTTATTTTTAATATGCAAGTTTTATGTCTTGAAAATATTAACAGTGTCAATTTTATCTTCAGTAATTGAGAGTTGCCAATTATACTCATGAGGAAAATATTTAGAAAGTTTTCATGATTGTATTAGCCCTTAAACTGTAAGAAACTATGGACTAATTTTCACCCACGCCAAGGAATGAAGCATTGTGCTGAAGCTCTGGTCCATCATGGAATAAATCTCCATGCACTCCTGGTCACACGGTAGTGTCGCCCCTTCACTCCACTGTGAAGCACTGTCAATCATACAAGCTCCAAGTCTTTAGAAAAATTTAGTGAAGGGTCTGGAAGAAGCTGGGATGGTATTTCAAGTTAATCTGATCAAAATAAATTGTATACATGCACAAAGTTGTCAAAGAATGAACAAAATGTCAGTGGTTAAAATGAACACCTACTTTTGCTGCTACAGTTAGTCTTAAGTATGGTGCAAATCTCAGACAAGAATCATTCCCCAATACATATGCAGGTCATGGAATTTAAGTTTAATTACAAAAGTAGTCAGAAATGAAATTCAGGTTAACAGGTCAACATAATGTCTATAGCAGAACCTTTGCTATTTGTTGACCCATATGCATCAGCTATCTTGATTAAACACAAACGCAAGAAATGACACCAAAAAACACAGTCTTCTCTGGAAAATAGTTAATGGACTACTTAGTAAAACATTAGGATATTCTGATTAAGAGAACAATCTGGATAAGTGCTGATCTGTGGAAAAATGATAGACCATTGTGTAATAAATATTAAGAATATGACCGTATTTATGCTTGTGGGGGGACAAGACACCCAAAGAGTGTCTATAAGTAAGTGATGAGAAATTGTTACTTCAAGGTACATTTTCTCAAGATGGATGACAAACAGTTTCTCACTATATATAATCATAAAGATGGTATTATACTCTCTTAAACTCTCCTTCACTTTTTGTTTTCAAGAGAAAATATTTGGAAGTGAGCTGAAAATAACTTATTTTTCAAATCTCTGTAGCACACACATTTAAAATTAATCTTAAAGTATTCAGTAAATCATTATCTAGTTTATTATGTGTAGTTTCCATATTAAAAAGAAGAGAGAAAAGTTTCTGTATCAATTTCATTCTTTTCAATTGCTAAGACCTAGAATTTTCAAGTCTTGCCTACATTATGACAAAGTTCTCAGCGAAGTGTGAGAACCTGATCTGAGAATCGGTGACTGCACACAGCGCCACCCCTTAAAGGTCTGGGACTCCCTCATTCCTCCACACACCTTTTAAGTTCAGACATCCATTCTTAAGCAACCATTCAGCTTATTTTAAACTCTACTTGGTCACTAAGCTGAGACACCTCTTGTGCTCTAAACCAAATCTTTGTTATTTTGTAACATGATCTTTTCGGTAATCTTTAAAGTCACAGCAGAAGGTAATAATCCTGAACCTCAATAAGACGATGCCATTGGCTCTATGTGATGAGAAAATGAAGTTGTGATACTGTCTCCTCCTAAGTCAGCTGTTAGGGAATCACTGCAACAAAATATCCAACTGATTCACAAAAGCAAATCCATTTCCACTTACAGTGAGGTGAATTCAAACTAGAATTTAGTATAGAGTATTTTAAAGGCCCCTATAAAGAGTTGTTTTGAAAAGATTGAAGAAAGACAAACATATCGAGGGCATACCATGGCTGAGGTTAAAATAAACTTGACAATCCCCATCCCAATTCAGTCATTTCTTTCCCCTGACTCACAAAAAAAAAAAAAAGTAGGGAAAGAAAGAAAGAAAATAAGAAAGAACAAAAGGAAGGAAATAAGGAAGGAACGAAGGAAGGAACGAAGGAAGGAACGAAGGAAGGAACGAAGGAAGGAACGAAGGAAGGAAGGAAGGAAGGAAGGAAGGAAGGAAGGAAGGAAGGAAGGAAGAGAGGGAGGAAAGGAGGGACAGAGAGAGGGAGAAGAAGAGGAGAGGGAGAGGGAGAGAGAGAGAGAGAGAGTAGAAAAAAAGGACTTCTTTTTATGGCTTTGCCAGGAGCCCAGAAGAGATCCTTTCTGCTCTCATTTTAGCAAAGGTGAAGTTAGGTTGCTCCAGCTGAGACTCTGGTTCCTTCCATTCCTCCACGGCCTCCTTTCTCTGATCTGCAGTCCAGAACCTGGAGACTGCATGGCAGGAAGAGCAAGGTGCCTCTCCCCAGCACCCTGACAGTGAAAAGAGGGAAGTTGAAGAAGTTTGTCCACTACCCAAATGTGCAGAGTTATTACATATTTGATTTTATTAATATTTAAATTATTTTCACTGGACAAAATTTTTCAGTGCTTTAAAAGGAAAGTTTGATTCTTCATTTTCTACACAGAAATCAACTCACATTAGGGGAAATTTTAATTAAATTCATGGAGGATAGCTGAGGAAATAAACTAAGGCATATTTTATCTTTTGTTTTGACTCACCTAAATTTTAATGTTTTATAAATTATGACTAAGTATTACCCAAAAAAGCATATTCTTCTTTGCATGATGTCTTGTGGTATAAAACGGGGCCAGGTGACTTGGTTAAACACATGTATCTTTGACACACAGAGCGCTAGCTACCCTCAGACGACTCCCATTTCAGTCCCACGATACATTTAAAAACAGAAAAGTCACCAGTGTCAGTTGTTGCCTGGCAAATATTTAATGCCTGGGTTGCTAACATGCAATGATTACAGGACAATAACAGATATTCTGCCTGTTTTGTCCATGGTGCTTTTCTTCTTCAGGTGAACTTACTTTTTTCTACTACTGTGTCATGTGAAATGTTCTCATATGTATTAGCCTAGTGTTATTATATGTATTATATGAATGTATCAAACATGTGAAAAGGTATACATGTTATATGCATGTTACAATCACCTACTTAAAATGCAATGGATCACAGAGGCAGAGATTGTCTTCTAAATACTCTCCTGGCTGGATATTTTTCCTACCCAAGTGACAGCAGCTGCTGAAGTTAGTGGGCAGTCTTAGAAATTAATCCCAGACATAAGTGCTGAAGTGATTAATAATAAAATATTTAAAGGAGTTCTATTGTTCAGGGAAAAGTCTCATGTCACTTGTTGTGACAAGATTGCTTTAACAGTATGGCAAACACATTTGGGGACACTATATGAATTTGCTTGTCAGGTTTAATTATAAGCTACTAAGGTGATCACTAATAAAATTAATAAGCAAAAGGCAGTAATAGTCAATATGCAACTGTCCTTGGTCTGAAAATGGAGGAGAATTAATGCTGATAAACACCAAGCACCATTTGAATAATGAATTCATTGCAACATTTTTATGGAGAAGTGTTTTTGATGAGGTCAGCTCCTTAAAACATGACCCCACATTTTAAGAAGCAGCCATACTGTGCTGATAATATCCATGACATTAGAAAGCTGAGAAGTATGTGAATTAAGAAATTTATAAAATATGTAAGCATTTCATATGCATATAGCACGAACCAATTCAGGTCATACAAATATAATAATGACAAACAGCAAAATTATATCAGTAAAAGCAAAATATTTAATGGTATCTTCAGATATCAACAAAATAGTACATATCATTTTTGTAATACTGGAATATTGGGGGTTTTTTAGTCATATAGTAGAAAAAAGTAGAGAAAGAAGAATGTATTTATACTAGACCAATGAAAATTCAAGTAATGTTCCTCAAAAATTGAAGGATAATTTGATCATAGAATCTGAGCTGTGACATCCTACTCTATACAAAGCTGGGCGTTTTTTATACAGCAAACCCCACAGCGGTTTGTGGTTGTTATGTGGGATGGGAGCAGGTGTGAGTGTACTGGGGTTGACATAGTGTGCATAGAAATGACTTCTCTTTCAGCTATTCCTGTAGTGTATTTTAAATGCTTTTCTTATAAGGTAAGCTTATTTGGCAATAAGATTATATTGTTTGGATCTATATTTTTATGTGGCTACAGGAAGTCATTCTATGAAGTTTCTTCCTGAAGCAATACCTGGCTCTCCATATTTCTACTTCTTTCCGTCATAGGCCAAGCAAAGTACATACAAGGTCTTCTCGTTGAGCTTGTAAGACATGTAAGAATTTTTAAGAAGAAAAAAAATCAAGTATTTTGCTTCCAATACAGCAATGTGTATCCTCCTCTGAGGCCCTTAATAAGTAACCTGCCTTGCTTCAACATATTCCCGAGTTTAAGAACCATAGATATCTCTTTCCTGAGTAGGCCCTACACACAAAGTGTGGAGGAGAGAGTACACTATTCCATTAAGTATTTGTGCTCCCTTTAGAACAGTATCATTTAAAAGGTACCTTAGCATATTAAGCGGTTGACAGATAGCATAAACAAAAACAGGTTTTGCATTGCAGCTGTACACAATGCACCTTTGTGCAGTTGACTGACTGCTTACAACAATAAGAAATAATTGTAGCATTCTGCTGTCAAACTTTCTGGAGACTACAGTGAACTTCCAAAATATGATTCCTCTTTCTCACGTCCCACTCATTTGAAAAGTGGTATAGTGGTACAAAACGTGAGTGCTTCACCCTGATGAGGAGACTGTTATCCCTTAACAATGGACAGAATTTCGCATCCTAGTGTTTCAAAGAGATGTATTGGTACCACTTAAGCATGCAAGGCAATGTCTTACATGGTAGCGAGTCCAATATTAATATAAAAGATTCAAAAGTATTTATTTACCAATTTTGACAGTTGTCATGGGCATCGCTGTTTCATGTGGCATTTTTGACAACACAATTTGCTGGCTGAGAATTACAGGAGAACTGAAAGATTTCCTCCCCGCCCGACCCTTTACAATATAAAAATCCATCCTTGTAACTTTCTGCTGAAGAGAAGAATGAGTTGTATAGGACACCCTTCCCAGAGCAGTTCTTGAGGAGGAAATCAATGCGAGTGCTAACAAGGCCTAATCTTCCCCTTTGTGTGTGTTTCTTCATTAAGCTCTAACTGCTCTAGCTCTCATACCCTGAAGGTTTGATGGGAAGACGGTATGACAGGCTTGGCTTCTCCTCACGCAGCTGGCACTCCTGATGCCAAAAGCCAGAGCCTGTGGTAGTGGGATCGGGAGAGTCGTTCCCAGCACGGTTTGCCTGTCGGTTTCCCATCCGCCTCGCAGTGCAGTACCCCCTCCCAAGTTCCCCTAATGAGACATGGAGGACAATACCAGCATTGTTTCTCCTGGCAATCTTGTGGAAAGAACAGTCGCTGTTTACCCAAGCATTTGTATTACCTAAACTCTGTCGATAATTACTTCTAGAGTCCCTGATTAACCCTGCTCTCTGCCTCAACACAAAATAACTATTGAGATAGACAGCAGACAACTTTTCTGTCCCTTAAAGCATTTTAACAGTTTACTGGACATGACTCGTATTTATCAGAAGAAAAGAACTACATCTAGATGATTTGCACCCAGAACATCAAGAACTCGTCAACCACATAAGAAACTCATATATTTCAGGGAGCTTGAAAGTTCACCCTCATCCCATTCCTTCCCCTAAAGGAAAGTTAAAAAGCACACTCTTTTCAGTGGATACAGCTTTATACCTAGGAGCTTAGGACAAATACGAGCATATTTCAAGGAAGAATGACATTTCTAGTCTGGTTATCCTTGCTAACATCTTATGGTGAAATATGTAAAAGAAAAAATGTCTACTTATTTAATTATCAAGCAATTCCATGATATGCTTTTGTTTTCTAAGCCTTAACAAAATGGTACTATTGCTGCCTATTTCCATGATACTGGTAATAATTTTAATCTGTCAAATCACTCTTACTCCCTTCATGTCCCACCCCACATGCAGTCGCCTGTTAGCAGTATGCAAAACACCATCATGAATATGCGTAATTATGGAGATTCATGGTAATTTTTCAGGGTTATCTGATGTGACGTTTATAGGACAGCAGCATACATCAATTTAAACGAGAGTGACAAATATCTTATCCTTTATATTTTTATAGTATTTTTAATATTTCCTCAGTCCCTCTCTAGGGAGTATTATAAAATGGTAAGAACTTGAATGATAAAAATGCTAAACAATCAATTGTTTTACTATATGTTTTTTAAAGACAATTTTTACAATGATTCTCTACCTGTTGAAGTATAAAAAGTACACTCTATGGATTTTTTATTAAACAATACTTTTATCAAGTGTCTCACACATTTAAAACTCACAAAAGTGTGGACTTTTGCATATGGCATTTTAAGATGAGAATAAATAGCTTAATTGCTTTTTAAACTGTGATTGGTCGCCTGATAGAATTATTTGGCAAACATGATCCACCAACTTTACTAAGCACAGACATTTGAAACAATAATCTATTTGTAGCATATTTGAATTTTGTTCTAAGTGAGCTGCCTCTCTTGGAGACTTGCATATTATCTTTATCTCAGTGACTAATTAGGAATAGCTTGACAATTTCATATTTACAATGATTATCAAGTAGGAATCCTTTTTCTTGTCCAGACTATTTGTCATGAATACTGTACAGCACTAATTACGTTGAAGATATGAAGACTCCCACAATATGATTGAGAGGCATCTTAAGTTCAACGTGAGTGAATGTGAATTGTATCAAGAATTTTAAATAGTGGGGCAATTATTAGCCAATTCTCATGCTATCACTAAAAACAGCAATACCTGTGTTCACTCAAGTCATCATACCAGCCATTTTTTCAGTGTATCCCCAATAAAGTCACTAAAAGTTGACTTGTTTGAAAATGACAGTGCGCATTCCTAACAACTAGATTTAGCACTTTTTCTTTTCCCCTCAGGTATATGCTTTCATGATTTCAGGTTGGAGATCAAACCTTCACTGTTAAATATTGTTCAGTACTATGTTAGATACGCACACCATGAATACTCTCCCTACAATTAGCAGGGCCTACTGTGGAAGTGGACTGCTAATAAAAATGGCAAGGGTGGATACTATGCTAATATGCAATATGCTACTGCTCCAGAGTAGGCTGCAGGAATCCACTTTGTATGACATACGGACAACTGTAGTTACATCTCAAATTACTTAAGAAAATACATTAAACTTTTGCCCCTTGATTAATAAACAAATTTTGTGGTATAGTAGAACATAAGACAGCAGTGTTGTAAATGGATGCACTTTCATCTTTGGATATTTTTTAAGGTGCTGCTTTCATCAGACACACATTGTTATGTCTAGACAGATGTATAACACAAATGGAGGATTGGTGGAATCATTCAGGAAATTCAAGGGTGAAACACATAGGCCTCAACTATTTACTGCAAGGAAAAATGAAAGATTTAGCATAGATTTTTCAAATGACCATCTAGACTTTCTTCACTTTGCCTATGTAGACACAGTTTACAATAATATTTATGTCAACATTTGAAACTTGTACATTTATAATTCTGAAGTATTTCTCCACAAAAGATGACTGAGATTGACTTACAACATTAATTGATACTCTTTGGTTATACTTATATTTAGTTGAGTTAGATTGTGTGTGTGTGTGTGTGTGTGTGTGTGTGTGTGTGAGTCTGTTTTCTCGAGTGAAAACAAGACAGACTCATCATGCTCATTTATTAAGTACAGTTAATAAATAGTTTCATAATATGATACAGATAGTTACCTTAAAAAATTCATTGATATGTCTCTCTAAAACTTTAACAATAAACACTTATGACTATCATCAAAAATTGATTTGTGTACATTTATAATAAAAACAATATTAATATGAACAGAAAATTTTCCAGAGATTTTCTATATTGTACACATTTAAGATTTTATACATTTAGTATAACACCCACAAAGAAATCAAATACGAGAACCCACTTTCAAAAGTTTCATTGACACATTAAAAATTCAAATATGTGTTGGGTTTTATACTGTTCCCCCACATGCACTGACAGACACAATAATATTATTTAATTGCCAACATTTATATTATTCTCCCTTATGCTTATTAAATGTGTAAAGTCTATTTTCAATCCATTTGAAAACTCTACTCTGTTTATTAATCCATGAGGACTCCGCCTTCTTCTGGGCTTGCATGATCACTTCTTGCAGTCTTTTCCTAGTCACACAGAAAAGCATTCCAGAAAGAGGAAAGCATCTGTGGCACGTTTCTTCATTGCTGGTACTTTATCAGAAAATGTTTTGTTCAGTATTAGAAATTAAATCTTGGTTCAGTTAAAATAGCACCATCATGTTGGATTACAAGTGTTTCTCTGCAACAACAATTAATACCTAAGTGGTAAAAAGACATCAAAATATTTTGTAAATGCGTTAGCAATGAAAATGAACATAGGTTATAAACATAGCAGACAGGGTTCATGTGCAGCATTTGGTCAGCATTTCCATGTTTGTTTAAGAGTATGCAACTAAGGCTTCCAGTGGAACTGAAATTCCTCTACCCGCAGAAACACATGGAGAAGATGCAAAATTAAGCATCTCACAGTATTTTACTGCTCCAGTGTTGTTTTGATTTGTTCTGAGAATCAAATGTCTGTCTTTAAATTTATTTATGAAAACTCAACTTCCAGAATTAAATGAATACATTTTATATAAACACGGAGAGGAGCCTTGATAGATATTTTCTTTTGGAAATGCTAAAGAGCAAAATATAACAATTTGGTGGCAAACATCTGTCTGTTAATCATATAAGATAAATTCATAAGGAATACAGGAAAGATATTTATTTCCTGTTACTGCTAAGCCAGTCTTTATTTATCTTGGAAGATTTTTCATCTATGAGTGGAAAACAAACTTTCCTTCAAGAGGTCTGTGAACCGAATAATAAATGTCAGGTCTAAATCCTGTATGAAAATCAGTCCGGTTTAATCCTGGATATTCTTCAGCATGCAAATGAAGACTAGAGGTTTCCCTGGGCCTGCTGTCATACAGGCAGCCAATTTACAGACCCTGGCACAGTGTATGTGTTATGGGCTCGGCTGCCCCTCCCCCTAGCCTATGACTTGGTCTCAGCTGCCTGCCTTTCACAGAAAACCACAAACCAAGGAAACATATCAGTAATAGCGCCCTGTAAATTAACTTGACATTTGATGCAGAAAAAACCCTAAAAGCTTACAAAAGACATTGAAAACAAAAGCCACTCAGGACTCATACTACATATATTGTGGATTTAAGAGATCTGGAAGGTGGTTATTCTATTGTAACCAACATATACAGCCTTCATCTTCTTTGTTAAGACAATTCAGTCATTCTTTGTTACAAGCAGACTATCCGTCAAACAAGAAAACAATGTTTCTACAATAACTACCTAGACATTCAATTGGTATTATAACAATAATTCAAACAGGGATTGGATTTACATTAATATATAAAGTTATACATTCCTATCATTTAATAAGAAGATAAAATGTGAGTTTATGCTTCTTTGGTAAATAGGACATGTTGATGTTTCTAAGATGTAAATAATGTAAGACTCACTGGAAAATGGTGTGAATCTTGCTAAATATGGGATATTTACAAATGTTCTGTGTCTTAAAATTTTGCCATTCAAGGGATTTATTTCATTTTTCTCATATTTGGAAAACTCTGGATGCTTTACACAAAAAATACAAATATATATATATACCATATATATATATATGGGTACACACACATATTTGTGGTTCAAAGAAGTACTGTTGATAAAATATGTAATGGTTCTTTGACATCAGCTGTGGAATGGGGCTAGGATGAGGCACTGAACATATTTAAGCCATTAGACATGCAGGAATGTTACCATTATTATGCAGTATTGTGTCTGGCCATCTCTCTCTCTCTCTCCCACTCTCTCTCTCTAATTTCCTCCCTCTTTTTCTTCCTTATTCCCTCCTCCCAAGCTTCTCTAAATTTTTCTTTCCTCTCCCTCCTTCAGCAGGGTCTGCTATACCAAACGTTGCAAATTCTGGCCTTACAGTTTACGAGCACAGAACCATACTGGTGCAAATGTATAATCTTGGCATCTGTGCTTTTTGATATTCATGGATTTATTTACAAGTCCCTGTGTTCTACTTTTTTCGCCGCTTTCTATGGTTTATATTACTGTCGTGCCTGTATTCTTGTGGGAATTTCAAATAGGAATCAAGACATACCTGGCAAATGTTCTATAATGCTGGCTGCTTCTCCATAATTGAGCTGTTTCTTTAAAAGAAAAAAATGTAAAGAGGTTTACGGACTTAAGGATATATGAAGAGTATTTTGATTGGCTTTACTAAAACTTTAACTGTTAAAGGCTCAGTTTGTGTAAAATGTATGTAATAAAAGAAATTTATGGACATGTGTGCACTTGTGTATATGTATATGTAAATACATTTAGAAAAGAAGTTCATAAGTTTTTTACTGATTACGCTCATTTTATTCACATTTGATAACATAAAGATATCTCACAGAAAGGTTCAAAGGTAAAAGTTTAGAATTTTGTACCTCCCCTACAACACTTAAATATTTACAGAGCAGGGAGTAATCAAGCCCGTTACTCCAGCCCTCTGCATACAGGCCAGACACATCCCCTGCATGCAGCCCATCTAACAAGCCCTCTAGTGTACGCTGCAAGTGTCAGAAAATACGTTTTCTTTCTTTTCTTTCCTTTTTGACAAGAAGAAAAATTCTTTTGAATAATTTAATTAGCACCCTAACCAGAAATTTAACTTATTTTACAATAATTTTCCTCCCATAGATACACTCCCCCAACAAAGAAAACGAATTTCTCCTTGAATTATCAATGCATTTGTTTTTAGAGATTAATGTTCGCTACTGTAATATAACAAACACTGAAATCAGAGAAGCCCATGTGTATGCTTTACTGTTTATAGCTCCAATTTAATTACTATGTGTTAAACCACCTGGACAGTGAAATGAATTTATGGATATGTTTTGAGACAGCAATATTTTGGAACTGCATTAGAGAAAAATGGGGTGATGAGGACATTGCATTCAATGGTCTCAATGCTAATATTCTTGACAATTCATACTCTAGGGAGAGAAAATGTTAAATATGAGAGCATTATGATAAAGGCTTGTTATAGTCCTAAAGTGTGGGGTATATAAAATACTCACATTTTCACATGCAGTTATAGCACATGCTAAGCAGCACAGATTATTAAGAAGATTCATTCCTTTTTTGGAGAGGGAGGGGAGAAATTACAGACAAACACTAAGCTATTCTGTTTAACACAACTCTGTCTAGTTGATTGTAAGGCATGTGTGTAGTGTTTTTCCAAAGCCCGTCATCAACAGCAAAGCAATTTACAGCTCAAGATATTTTTTAGCAGATACTCATTTTATTAAGAGTCAATAAGATAGGTTGTGCGGAAAGATATACACGCATTTGCAATTCATATTGTTGCTGTGTTTCTATTGTGTTCTGAGCTTCCATCATGGCTGGGAGATGGGAAGCTGGCATGCAGTGCGGAAGGGTAACACAGAAAGCTCCAAATAAATACTTGGAGCATTTTCCCTAATTATCTCTAATTATGACCACCTTTCTTACTAAGCCCCTACCACAACGGAGCACGGGGAGTGGAAACTGATAGGAAAAGGATGATTAGAAGTGCAGATCGCATCCATACCTAAATAACATTAGTGATTATTTTAGTCTAGAGGATGTTGTTTCATTCTGGTCTGCCAAGCACCTCAGTCTACCCATTCAAAGAGATGACAGAAAATGAATCCAAATGTGCAGGCATTAAACATTTAAATTCTCTACTCCTGGTCATTACACGACTGTCATATTTTACACCTTCCCCTCCCCCACTCTGTTTTGCTGATTTGACTTCATTTACATTGACTCATTATGCATCCGGTCTTTGTTCTACTGAACGGGATACAGTACAGTGACAAAGCAAAACTCACGTGTCAGCTGGAATAATTTTTCTGATTTAAAAATTAGGTTCCAGTACTTAAATTTACATTTAATTCCCCAACATTGTTTAAATTGGAGGTGAGATTTTTCGTATGTGATAATTATAATATATGAGCAATGATTTTTAACGTGGTTAAAATTACCTGAAAATGTCATTAAGAAATGACATTTAAGACCTTTTATAACAAATATTCTACTGCTACATAGGCAATATTACCATATTAAAAGCATTAGGTTGTTCTTCCCAAGCTTGCTTGGATCACCATATAGGCCCAAGAAGCAAGCTTTTATCTATTTTGTTTAGATCAGCCCCTTATGAATCTTATTTTAACATATCAAACAACAAAGGTAACATCAATCCTTTAAAAAAAAAAAAAAGGATTCCTGCTTTGCATTCCTTGCAATTAGAAGAGTTTCTGATTTACAAAGCAAATTTTCATTAAAAGAAAGTCCTAGCTGACCGATCACACGGAAAAATATGAAAGTTACATTGAGCTTTAAATGTCTATCCCCATGACAGTGCACACTATCTTTTCATTTGTTACAACCAATAGAGACATGGGATTAATCTAATACAGCCTAATTAAACACCCATTCACAATGAGGGTTTTAATGGGATGGTGGCGAGAAAGTTACTTTGTATCTCAGTTATATTTGCACTTATTTGTGGTTGGACAACAGATGATTTTAAGTGTAAGAAAAAAATTAAATCTTAGTGAACATGTTTTTGTCATTCCCAACCAAGGTACTTGTCGTAAGTAAAATTTTATTTAATTTCTTTTATTTGTTCTGACCAAGATGTTTTTCCAGATTTTGCTATAGTTACAAATATATACTCATGATCACAATGGCTGCACATCTAGGGCCATATTTGGAGAAAAGAACACCATTATACCTTCTTGGCTCTGTTAATGATTCATTGTGTGACCTCGAGCTTCTCCCCTAACCTGTTTATGCCTTTATTTTTTTTCATCTATGAAAAGGGAATATTTGTCCATTATATACCCCTACTGAGATTTTGCAAAGTTTAATTAGAATAAAATATTGCTCTTAAAAAGGAAGTGTCTTATGAAGACAAGCTTCCTTTTCCATTGATTAATTTTTACTACACTGAGAGAAAATGCAGCGCTGCATCTTTTTATGTGTTCAGCCAATATCTTTTCTAAAGTTTGGGACTTTGATCCTAAAATTAATAAAAATAAAATATAAATGCTTAGTTGTGTTTCTTGGAGGTAGGAGCAATCATCCACATCTTGACAATTTATATCATATAATCTTGTTATCATCTGCAAGATATTTCTGTAAGCATAATTGGTTTTGGAAAATGGCTTTTGCAGTAAAAGTAGTCAATATAGCAGCAGTTAGAGTGAGTGCTGCATGCATGTAGGAAGATGAGAAATTCAGTGAAGAGTTCTTACCAGAGTTGTCTCTCAAGGGAAATGGTAACAAGGATTCATGTCTATAATTATCTAAGAATATCTTGATTTTTTTAGTACTAGATATTTTATTTATTAGGTAACATGCTCCTCTAATGCAAAAAAAACTATAAAATGTTATTATTTGAGTGTTTAAATGGGTTAATTTAGAAGATGACTCCATCTCAATGTCATTTCCAAAATATTATCTGAACATATGTAACTTTGTTGCCATTTTAGGGTTAAGATGGTATTATTTTGTACATTTGTGTTTTGGCTAGATTACCTAAAATGATTCTTTTCTTGATTCAATTTAGCCTTGTAACATTTGATCACACTTCTTGGAATCTGAGACACATCAGTATCATGCACAAATCTAAAACATATTTTATCACGTATTCCATATGTGTCCCTTTAATGAGTGTTCATTCATTACTGAATATGTGACATCATCTTATTTAATTCTTGAAACCAGAAAATAAATTGGTCTATAGTTAAATACAGAGATAACTTTACCAAACTCTGAACAGGATCAGAAAGTCTGATGACTTAGCACAACATAATTAGACATGTATATTGAAGTTTGGTGGGAAGGTGAACGGTACTACTGTCAAGTAATATTGTATGGCCCTTCCAAGGAGAGTTAAAACTCTGCCTTTATGAACTTAAGCAAAGATATATGTATGAATTGTTTGTTTCATAAAATGTAAGCAGGTATAACAGGTGTTTTGCAGACTTGAGGAGAAGATTTCAAAATCAGTCCAAAATGCCATGCTTTTGTTTCTCTTTGCCATAGTCACCGGTGTTCTAGATAGTATCTGATCCATGAAGCTGAATCTTGAAATCAAGGGCTGCAACAAGTTAAAGAATATGCTTCAACTGACTCACAGTGTGAGTTGAATGAGAAAAAAAAAGAAAAAAACCTTGCTCTTAAGTCACTAGGACTTGAAGATTTTGTGTTTGTATAAAAGCCCCATGGTTCTCTGGGTATGCTTTGTGAACCCCTGGCTTTCCTAAGGCTGTAAGCTGGAATCCACAAGATCAAAATTACTTTCATTCTATGAAGATTGTTATTTCCCTTTTTCTTTCATTTCTTTTAAATGCTATGTTGTATGTGCATTCTATTGTAATAAATTAAAAGAACCCAGTTGTACTATAAATTGGGTATTAATGCTCATGTATGCATATGTTGAAAACATAATCACTAGTGTTTTGGTATTTGAGGACAAAAACAATGGCAACCCCTTTCCCAGAATCCATCAATATCCAAAGTAGTTCAGCAGGAAGTAATAGGGTTCCCTAATCTCCTCTCCTATCCACAATGGTCTGTTGCTCTGCCCAGTAATATATAGGACCACTGTGGACAGCCACAGCTGCTGTTAGATCATGCCCACATAGACTATTTCCTGCTTAGGAGACCATATTTCACACTTCTCCCTATCTTCTGTTTCTTCTTTCTTCTCTCATATATTACATCCCAGCTACACTTTCCCCTCCCTTCTCCTCACCCAGCCCTTTTCCCTATCTCCCCTCTCCAAAAATCCATTCTTCCATTTTCCTTCAGAAAAGGGCAGACTTCCCAGGAATATCAACCAAACATGGCATATCTACTTGTAATAAGACTAGAGACAGCCCATCCCCCTCTATATTAAGACTGGTCAGGGCAGCACAGTATGAGGGAAAGGGTTCCAAGAACAGGCAAAAAGAATTAGAGACAGTCCCTACTGCCACTGTTAGGAGTCCCACAAGAACACCAAGCTACATAATTATAACATACATGCGGAGGACCTTGCACAGAAGAATATAGGGTCTGTGGTTGTTGGGTCAGTCTCTCTGAGTCCCTGAGAGGCCTGGTTAGTTGATTCTGTGGGGTTTTTGTGGTGTTCTCCTTTCCTCTGACTTCCTCCCCCTCTTCTAAATGAGTCTGAGAGCTCTGTCTAATGTTTGGCTATGGGTATCTGCTTCCATCCGTTGCTGGATGAAGCCTCTCTGATGACAATTATGCTACACTCAAGTCTGCAAGAATAGCAGAATATGACTAGGCATCATTTCATTGATTTCACTGACTGTCTGACTAGCTGGCTGGCTGGCTTTCTGATTTTTGCCAGTCTTGGCTTTACAGCTTCTGGTTCTTGGACCTCCAGACAGTGACAGGTGTGGTTTTGCTCTCCTGGCACAGGTCTCAGGTTGGACCAGTCATAAGTTGACCACTACCACAAGTTTTCTACCATCTTTACCCCGACACATCTTGTAGGCAGGACAAATTGTAGGTCGAAGAGGCTTGATTTTGTGTCCCAATCCCTTCTCTAGAAGGAAGCCTTGCATGGTTACAGAAGATCACCAGTTCAGACTCAATATAGAAGTATTAGCTAGGCTCACCCTCACATATTCCTGGGAGCTTCCATTGTACTAAGTTTCTACCTCGCCCCCAAAATGCCTCCCCAGTTCCAATCTTCTCTCCCTATAATAGCCTTCCCTTCCCACCTGATCCCTCCTGTTCTCACCCCCACCAGCAGTCCATCCATAAAAATTATTCTATTTCCCTTCCCAGGGAAACTCATGCATCTTTCTTTGAGCCTTCTTTGCAACTTAGCCTCTCTGGGGCAGTAGATTGTAGCATGGTTATCCTTTATGTTACAGTTAATATCTACTTGTGAATAGTTACTGTGTTTGTCTTTCTGGGTTTGGGTTGCATCACTCAAGATGATTTTTTTCTAGTTCCATCCATTTGACTATAAATTTCATGATGTTACTTTTTAACAGCTGAATAATTCTCCATTGTGTCAATATAGTACATTTTCATTATCTATTCTTTGATTGATGAATATCTATGTTGTTTCCAGTGTCTGGGTATTACAAATAAAGCTGCGATGAACATACCTGAGCAAGTGTCCTTGTGGTAGGATGAAGCATCCTTTGGGTGTATGTCCAAGATTGGTATTGCTACATCTTGAGGTAGATGTATTCTCAGTTTTTTGAGAAGCCGCCATATTGATTTCCAAAGTGATTGCACAAGCTTCCACTCCCACCAGCAATGGAGGAATGTTCCCCTTGCTCCACATCCTCTCTTAGGCTTTCTGAGAGGTGTAGAATGGCATCTGAGTCATTTCTCAGCCATTTGAGATGCCTTTGTTGAGAGTTCTATTTAGATCTGTACCCTGTTTCTAATTGAATTATTTGGTTTGTTGATCTCTAGTTTCTTGAGTACTTTATTTATTTTGGATGTGCAGCCTTCCACTGGGGTGAGGTCAACCAACATATCAGTGGTTCTACTCTTAGAAAACATCCTTCTCCCAGAAACTATACAAGCTAGCTCCAATGTTGTTTGTTGCCCTTAAGAACTTCATGGAAAGATGTTCTTGCTGAAGACAACACATACTTGAGTCCTAGAACAAGGAGAAATCAAGCTGGTACTGACCCAGAAGTTTCATCTCTGCTGGCAGCTAACCTAGTGCTGGAGGTGCTGCTCACACTGCTGGAGGAAAAAGTAATCATAAGTCTTAGCCAGCTGTGAATACTGCAAGCTACAATAGTGACTGGCCTGGCAAACCATGCCCACTGGTGGCACAAACTTTATTGGGATAATCCATCACTTTCTGGTTGGATTTAAGGATTGCTTTACAAAATGAAACCCATACCTGGCACAGCTATCAGGCCAAGATCCCATGACTAGGCAGCTCACAGGCCCTAGGGGAGAGCCTTCTACCATTAGTAGTAGCAGCACTGCTACTCTCTACTAAATGGAAATTTTATCAAACCAGTTCTTAACAACATATCATTATACCAGTATAATAAGGCATCTCTCAACCCTCACCATAGAAATTTATATTTTCAGTGGATAATAATTAACACAGACCCATTTTATATTTTCAGTGGATAATAATTAACAAAGACCCACAATTTGTCAGTATGCAGAGAATAGGAGACTGTGGAGAGCTCAACTCTAAATGGGACATCCATATCAAATGGGACACCCAGGGCTCAGGGACCATGGCGAGAGAGGACTCCGAATGAATGTGAGAAGCAGAGCATGAGTACAAGGAAATGACGTCTTCAGGATACAACCTGACAGCTATACATATGAACTCAGTGTTTAGATCAGCGTTCATAAGAACTATGCAGGATCAAACCAGATCAAACCCCAGCACGGAGAAGGGAGGTGGGCACCCAGCTCCTCCCCCAGCCAATAATTATTAAAGTATAAAAACCCAAGTGCTGATGAATGTAGCTCACTGGCAGAGTACTTGACCAGCATACAGGAGGCCCAAGATTCAACCCCCCCCCCAATAGAGACAAAGAAAAGAAAAAACACCAAAGATTAAGAATTCTGTCTTGTCCTGACCTTGTCCACAAGGAATAGCTTATTAACACTAATTAAACCCTGTCATCTGTGGAACTATCTGGAAAGAAATTATAAGCATAAAGCTACCATCACAGCCATTCATATTATTTAGTTATATAATAGAATCAAATGGAAATGTTCTTGTTGTATAACAAAAGCAGACTTACTGCCTAATAAAACTCTACTAATAATTAATGCCGACATAGTACACTGTCTCTTTGGCAGCATTTGACACAGTGTTCTCCTTATTTATTTTGAAGGAATAAATGTAATTTCTTACAATAAGTATGAAAATATGTGAGGTTTCCCATAAGTCACTATATAAATACAAAATCTGTCCAATTTAAAAGGCTCAAGTAATAATAGAATATAGAATAGAGTTGGATTGCGTGACAAGAAGGTTCGAAATCACACTTTTGTCACTGTTCACACACAGTCTACTTGGCCAAACACGCAGAGAACAATCTGCATTGAAAATGTTCGGGTCCATCATCTTTATTTCAGGCCAGTGGAGTCTTTATTCATTTTCTCTTTCTGGTGCTCCATAAACGAGTTTCCCATTGCTTATAGTGTTGATGTGCATTCTTTCAACTAGATCATAAGCTTCTTAAAGGTAATAATGACATCTTCTTTTGAATTTGCTGACATGGAAGAAACATCCCTGCCACCCAGCACAATTTCTGAGCAGACTGTGTTCTATTTCAGATTCAGTAGAGGAGAAAGTTCATTTTAACAAGTGGCCACTTCAGATGCCCATTGTAGAAACTCCTATAAGCAGATTATTTTAAAATATAAGATATTTGTTCTAAAATTATTAAAAAACTAACTTATCCCTATGAATTCAGCTAAACATCTAAAACAGAGCTTTAGGACTATTTTTATACAGAGGTTTATGTACATTATCTGCACTATATACCTAATTCATACAAATTATGAGTGTTAAGCTTCATCTATTTTACACATAAAAAATTCAAATGTCTGCTAGGTTAGGATATTTGCCCACAAACATATATCTACTAATTAATAAAAGAGAATTTAAACTCAGAATCAAATTCTTAGAATCAAATCTTTAAAATCTATTAGGATATGACCTACCAGAAAAGGTGTATTGTTATTATAATATGGATGCTAGTATGGCTTCCCTCAAATGATTGTTAAATTGTATTATACAGACAAACTAATTGTTTTTCCACATCATGAGCGAAGAAGGGCATAGGTGAATATTTCTGTTGTAAATATAGATGATTGGAATTTTGCATATATTATGAGAAAATTCTAAACCTTAAAATGTTTATTTTTCATTTGATTCTTTATCTTGATCCTTAATTAAATTTTCTTCATTTAAAAATAGCTCCATTTATAAATCTGAATAAAGTACAAGTGCAAAATAACTCAAATGGGTTTCCTTGGAAATAACCTAGGCATGCTTACACTTCATAAAATTAAAACTAAATATTATACTAATGCTTATCTTACGATTTCCAGTGTGTTGGCTGACAATGATTGTTAACACAATGATTAATTCATTTATGTCTCTGGACCTAAAAATATTAAGGTATGTAGAAAACTTAGCACAGTGTCAAATGAGGAAATAAAACAATAAAATTATTAATAAGCTTTTCTATTTAAATTGTCTAGTAAATTACTAATATTAGTTTGGACTAAATTATCTAAGAAGTCAGTTAAAAATGCCTAACCCAAATGAAGAACAGAGCAATTTCTCTGTCCCATTATTAATAAAAGCAATAGAATAGTAAATTATTTTTGCCTGTTTTTTAGTAGTGGTCAACACAAGAACATATTTCTCTTTTTTTTAATATACAGTTTCATATTTTAAGAAACTACAAACACACAAACTTTCCAGAGGAGTTGGTCTTACCCGAAGACTGAGCTGGTCCTGGAGATAGCATGGGAAGGGTCACTGGAGACATCCATTCCAGAACACCCTGCAATTATTCCTCCATACTTTCAGGAAGTTAGAAATCAAACTCCAGTTTACCACAGAAGTATCTGACAATTTTCAGGACACTCTTTTATCTGACAAGCACATATGAGTCAAACAAACCTGCTCTAGGTACTGTTAATACCTACACCTCAAAATCCATAGTATAGTGTCTCACCAACTGCTCTATCCATCCCACTTCATGCAGCCTCTTGCTCTTCACCAGCTGAGAGTAGTTTCAGTCATCTTCTGTGTGCTCTATGACATATTGCTGGTCACTCCAATTCTCTTTTCTACATTAGTACTCCTTTAGAAGTTCATTAGCATGTACTCATTTTATATAGTGCTAGGTCCCTAAAGATAGTGTCTTCAAGGGTATCATGTACTTTGATCATATTCACACCAATAACCTCTCCTTCTTCTCCTACCTCCTCTCCTTTCCTAATAGTCCCCTTCCTTACCCAAGTGTCACCTTCATTTTCTTAATTTTTAAGGCTATCACAGCTTAAGTGTGGAAGTTAAAGAATAACTTGTCTGTTCCTCTACTTCTACCATTTGATAAAATTGAGTTGCACCAATTTTTCAGCAAAAAAACATAATTTTACTTTCTATAGCTGATTGTATCTCCATCATGTATATACGCAGATGGGGGAGTCCCCTCTGAATGCTGAGAATACCATTGGTTAATAAAGAACCTGCTTTGGGCTATTGCAGTGCAGAATAGGGCAAGGCAGGAATTCCAAGCAGATAGAGGAGAGAGTACACAGAGTCAATGAGACGGTTAACGGAGGAGAAAAACACAACCATGTGGCGATACACAGATTGATAGAAATTGGTTAATTTAAGATGTAAGAGTTAGCTATAAATACACAAACGGTATTGTAATTGTTATAGTTTCTGTGTGATTATTTAAGGTCTGGGCAACCAGAAAACTATTGAGTGGTCTCCTCCAACAATATGCCATCTTCTCTTTATCCATTCATCTGTTGATAGGCATATAGTTTGGCACCATGTCTTGGTTAATGAGAAAATTGCTGAAATGAGCGTGAATATGCATATGTTTCTGTGATATGATTGTTTATCCAGAAGTAGTCTATGTGGGCCTTGTGGTAGTTTAGTGTGTGTGTGTGTGGTGTTGAGAGAGAAGAAGGAAAGAGAGAGACAGAACCTATTTGCATTTCCACCATTAGTGTGTAAAGATTGTTTTTATCCTACATCATTGTGAACATTTGTCTTAATTTGTTTTCTTTGCTATAACCATTATGGTTGTGATAAGATGGAATCCAGTGTGTACTGTTTTGAAGTTAATTTCCATTTTTCTAGCTGCTTTTTCTCATTTACAGATTTTTTTGTTTTAAAATTTCATCTGAAATCTCTTCTCTACACTTAAGTTACTATAAGCTTTTAACAGCAGTATCACTTTGGAAGTATAAATTAAATTTTCAAGACTATGAGGTTTAAGGGATAATTTACTGAGGAAAATTATATGCTGTGCTGGGTATAGGAGGGACATTTTAAGTATGTTTCATGGGTGATTCTGATGCTGGCCAAAGGTAGAGGATACTGAGGACATCATCTGTCACCAGTGTTTTAGTTGACTCTCTATTGCTGCGAAAAGATACAGCAACCAAGGCAACTTATAAAACAAAGCATTTAATTGGGGGATTGCTTACAATTTCAGAGAATAAGTCCATGACCATCATGGCGAGCAGTGTGGAAGCAGGCAGGTAGGCTTGGTGCTGACATGTTAAGACAACAGCTGCCAGGCATGGAAAGGGAGACTACAGACAACAGACAGACAACAGACAGGCAATGGACAGACAACAGACAGATGACAAATGGATGACAGACAGAGACAGATGACAGACAAGCTCCAGACAGACGGAGGATGTGTGTCTGGCAATGGCATGCATTCTTTCCTTCACAAAACAGCTCCACCAACTTGTCCCCAACTACGCGAGCCTGCAGGGACCATTCTCACTCTCACCACTGCAACCAGTTTCAAATCTTCTTTGAGGTTGGTTGTTTAAAGTCCCCCTGTGTATAAGACTCTATACTATACCACCCTTGTTTTCCTGTCCAGCCTTTGCTCCTGAATTCTTTCCTACCAGAAACCAGTGATACAGACATTACCAGCAGTGTTTCCTTTTGACTCAGCCTTCATAGTAACTCTTAATTCTTTTTGAAATACCTTCACTCTCTAGGCTCTTTGGACAGACTCATCCAATTCATCCTTAAATTGCAGCATAAATGTCAACTCCTCCCTTGATCACTTATGTCTGGGATTGGTGGCCGTCCTACGAGTTCTCATGGCACTCTGAATGTCACCTGTCATTGTACTTGCCATGTCTTATAACACCTGCTTGATATTTGTTTCTATTCTCTATAAAATATTACCATTTTTGCATCCTGACACATGGTTAAAAGGTGCTTCATAAAAGAAAATTGACAAATAAGCCAATGAATGAATGGCTCACAGGTGGGATGCTTCCAAGTTAGAGCTCTTCCCTTGGTTTTCAGAGAGAACAGGATATGTAAAAAACTAAATGTATTAACTTTCCCTAGCAAAACATTTCCTTCCCTTTCAATTCTTCTCTCAGTGCAACACATAAAAATTTGCCCAATTTATAATGCCAGTCAGTAGAGGATTATCAAATACTGCCCTATCTCCCTTATCCCCATATCCAACCTGACATGCTGCACATTACCAATTGCCTAGCTCAGGAGAGTTTTTTTAAAAGCATGATTATTGAGGTTTGATTCAAGGGGGTATTTCAAGTATACATGTTTACGTTATCTCTTTATAAAGACCATTGTGGGGTGGGGGATAGTAAATAAGTACAAAATGGAAGAACTCATAAAGGACCAAAAATAGGTAGTCAGAGAGTTTGATGGCTTTCTGTAACATGAGAAACAGCTGGAAGTTTTCATATCAATACACAAAAAAGTAAAACCTTCCATGTTATTCAAACAGGAACTGATGGCATAAAGATTAGTATGTTCTTATTTGAGTAGCCAGAGATATTTGGGAAGAAAAGCCCAAGGTGGTGAATGGGAGTAGTAGGGTGACTGAAGATTGTGTTAGCAATCTTGGCATGTGTGAGAGATAAACAGGAGCTCTCCTTAAACACATCAGGGCTCAAAGACTGTGACAGTATAACTCACATCCCCCCCCCACCAAAAAAACTCTGGATTTTAAACAAGCATCCCATGTTATTTTTCCGGCAAACCAGTTTAGACAGCCATGGAACACAGAAGGCTCTTCGTACAGAAGCACACACAGAAGCACACAGCACACAGAATGCAGAATTAGCGTCTAAACTCTTAGCCTTGATTTAAAAGCAGATGATTGCTTTTTAAAGAAATCTTGAAACTTAACTAACAAACACAGTGAGATTTCAGAACAAGACTGTCATCACACAAACATTTAAGAATGGTAATTTTTGCCTGAACATTAATAATTAATAATAATTCCTACCTAGATTTGTTTTCCAGTCATATACACCAAGTTGCCTATAAATTGTCCCCAAATCTCCAACATCCTACTTCATTTTTAGCAACAGATTGACAGGTGTGGAGACAGGCTTGTGGATACTTGCCATGAAAGCATGAGGAGCCAAATTCAGATGCACAGAATGAATGTAAATGCAGGTAGGTAATTCAGTTCGCCTCAGTTCTACCTTCAGAAGGTAGAGATCCAGGATGCTAAGAGCAAACTGACTAGGAAGGTAAGTCATATCTGTGAACATCGAGCATGATTGCGAGACACAACCTCAGTGGATGAGGTAGAAGAACAATGAAAGATGAATCCAGACATCAACCTCAAGTATCTTATATGCATACCTGTGTACCCACAAACATGCAAAACATGTACACATAGGCACAATACAGAAACACACAATCACAAAAATGAAAATGGGGGAAAATGAGGAGAGAATGATAAACAAATAGGATCAAACATTCAAAACTGGAGATTAAGAAAACAATTTATAAAAATGTTGGAGAGATTAGGGACACTAGGGAGATCCTTGTCTTAGGGTTTATATTAATGTGAAGATACACCATTGTAGTAGGAGCTGTGGGTCATGTTCCTGCCGCCCCAGCTCCTGGTTGCCTGGCTAGCTTATGCCCCAAAATAATTATACGGAAACTGTATTCTTTTAAACACTGCTTGGCCCATTAGTTTCAGCCTCTTATTGGCTAGCTCTTACATATTTATCTAACCCATTTCTAATATTCTGTATAGCACCATGAGATGGTGGCTTACCGGAAAAGATTCAGCATGTCTGACCTGGTGGCTTGCTTCATCGTGTCTGCTCTGGGGCACAGCGGCATGGCGTCTGCCCCAGAGAGGAGAGCTATCGAGTCTGACCTCACTTCCTCTTCCTCCCAGCATTCTGTTCTGTTTACTCCACCCACCTATGTTCTAACCTATGAGGGCCAAGCAGTTTCTTTATTTTTTAACCAATGAATGACCTTCCTCCATCACACCATGACCATGGCAACTCTTATAAAGGCAAACATTTAATTGGGACGGTTGCAGAGGTTCAGTCCATTATCATCATGGTGGGACATGATGGCATACAGGCAGACATGGTGCTGAGAGTCTTTCATCTTGCAGGCAATAAAAAGAGGTCTGAGCCACTAGGCAGTATCTTGAGCATATATGAGATCTCAGAACCCACCTCCACAGTGAGACACTTCCTCTAACAAGGCCAATAATGCCACTCCCTTTGGGACTATTTTCTTTCAAACCACTACATTCCATTCCCTGGCCCCCAAAGACTTTTATCTGTATCATAATGTAAAAATGCATTAAGTTCCACTTCAAAAGTTTCTATAGTCTGTCCCAGTCCCAACAATGTTTTAAAGTCCAACATTCAAAATCTCTTCTGAGATTCATGCAATCTCTTAATTATGATCTCCTATAAAATGAAAATAAAAAAGCAGGTTACATACTTCCCACATACAATGGCACAGGATGTATATTACTGTACCAAAATATAGGGAAGGGAGCATAATGAGGAAATACTGAACCAAAGCACCTGGGTAAACTGCAAACTCTGCATCTCCATTTCGGATGCCAAAAGGCTCTTGAGAGCTCCAGTTCCTTTCAGGTTTGTTGACTGTAACTTCTGTCTCTTAGACTGGTTCTACTCCCTGATAGCAGCTTTCTCGGCAGGTATCCCATGGCTCTGGCATCTCTAAACATCTTGGAGTTTCCAAGGTAATCCAGGTTTCAATTTCACAGCATCACAGAGCATCCTCTCTAGGCCTCCATTCAGAGAGAGCCCTTACACATGCCTGGCCTCTGAGACAAATTCTATATCCCCTTTCTTATATCTTTAACTCTAAAGCCAGAACTGCCCAATTAAAACTACCAAGTTGTGCTGTTTGCTGGGACTGGAATATGGCTCCCTCATTTCATTACATCTTTACCAGCTTTTGGTTTTTCACTGCCTAAGTGAAGCTGTCCTGAAACTCAGAAATCTGCCAGTCTCTGCCTTCTGACTGTTAAGATTAAAGATGTGCACCATCACATCTTATTCTAAACTTTTCTTTAGTTCCTTTTCACAAGCTGGAAACTTAACTGAGTGGGATCTTGCCCTGAAGTCTCCACTCCCTTTATTCCATTTCTTAATCTGTTTATCTCCTTGAACACAGGACTCAGTTCCATTCCACTTTTTGATGCTCCTTTTCTCCTTAAATTTTACATTTTCAATTTACCCTTGTTTTAATTGTAATTATGCTGACATGCCCTGTCACCTGGCTACACTGTCCCTTTAACAGACAAGCTCCATCCACTCCAATCTCCTCCTCCCCATCTAGGAAAACTGGTCCCAGCCCTTTTCCCCTCTTCTTCCCTTTATTTCTTTCTCTCTGTCAGTTCTTCTTCTGAAGAGGCAGCTCCCTGTTTCTCTCCTATTTCACTCCCTCTTGCCCATTCCCTCCCTCCCTCCCCCCCTCTCTGTCCTCTCTCCACTCCATAGCCCCTACCCTTATACTCTCCCAATACCGAGTAATAAACTTTCCATACCCAAGTTCTATTTGCGTGGCATATCTGTTCATTCTTACCCGCCACGGTCCTTCACCCGTCATGTGATTCACCAGGGTCACTTGCACCATAAATCCTAACAACCCTGCTTAGAGTGCTCCATTTCATAACAAATCTTTATTAGAATTACCACTAATATCCACCTGATAAAGTCCATACTAGGTTCTTTTAATTTTCTTCTGCCAATGGAATTAATTCAAAACTCTTCACTTTAGACAGATTGTTTGGACAAGGGTAAAAGACAGATACAGTCATCATGAAAAGAACCTAGTACTGGGCTCAGACATAGTGGCAGCGGTACAGACACAGCACAGAACTGAACTTATATTTTATGCTGGTCCAAGCATGAAACAGTGAAGCCCACACTGAGAGCAGATCGTCCCACTACAATTAAATCAAGTAGGTGTTTTGGTGGCTAGCCTGCAGAGTGGTAGGCCTTTTGTTGGCAAGGTCCCTGGCGAACGGGGAGACTGGTCCTGTCCATGAAGACCCTCCTGAGTGGTGAGACTGTTCTTGGCCCATGAAGGGACCCAGGAAATGGAGTGGGGGCATTCCCCGACCCCATTGACTCCCTGGTCATTCTGCAGGGGCTGCTCACCACTGCTGGGGCTACTCCTCTTCTACAATCTCTCTCTCCCTGGCCCATCCCAGCTTGCACCCAGGGGCTTCCTTCCTTCTCCCTCCCTTCTGTGGGGCCATGGGATCACCCAGTTCAGCCTCTTTGGGCGCTGGGTCAGGTGCTTGGGGCAGAGGGCAGCGGGAGGTTTTTTTTTGTTGTTTTGGTGGCTGGCCTGCTGAGTGGTAGACCTTTTGTTGGCAAGGTCCCTGGCGAACACGGAGCCTGGTCCTGTTCCTGAAGACCCTTCTGAGGGGTAAGAGGGATCTTGGTCTTCAATGGGAGCCAGAAACAGAGTGGGGGGCATTTTGTAAGCGGGTGCCTGGCCAGCAGGGAAACCTGATCCTGTTTTAGATGACCCATTAGATAGCATCGGTAGGAAGAGATGGGCAGGCGCCATGGCAAGAATTCACCCAACAATCTGAAAAACAACATGAAAACACCAGAACCCAATGATCTTACAACAGAAGGACTTGAACACCCTAACACAGAAGAAGTGGAAAAAATTGACTTTATGAAAGCAATAGAGTCCCTTAAACAACATGTAAAAAATGCCCTTATAGAAATGGATGAGAAGTATAACAAAAAGTTTGAAGAAATGAGTAAATACGTACATAATACCCTGGGAAACCAAGAAAAAAATGATCAAACAGGTAATAGAAACGTTCAAGAATTGAAAACTGATGTGGAAGCAAGGAAGAAAACACAAACTGAGGACCGGCTGGATATGGAAAATCTAGGTCAACGAGCAGAGACAACAGAAACAATCATAATCAATAGAATACAAGAGATAGAAGAAAGAATCTCAGATTCTGAGAAAATAAATGCACTGAACAAAGAAAAAAACAGCAAAGCCAATAAATTCTCATCACAAAACATTCAGGAAATATGAGACACAATAAAAAGAACATACCCAAGAATAATAGGGATAGAAGAAGGAAAGAGTTACAGCTCAAAGGCCCAGAAAATATTTTTAACAAAATTATGGAAGAAAACTTTCCCAACATAAAGAAAGATATTCCTTTGAATATTCAAGAAGCATACAGAACACCAAATAGACTGGATCAAAAAAATCCCCTTGCCATATAATAATCCAAACACAAAACATAAAGATTAAAGAAAGAATATTAAGAGCTGCAAAGGAAAAGGGGCAAGTAACCTGCAGAGGTAAACTGATCAGACTTACACCTAACTTCTCTATGGAAACCATGAAAGTCAGAAGGTCTTGGATAGAGGTACTGCAGAAATTAAGAGACCATGGATTCAAGCCCAAACTACTATACCCAGCCAAGCTATCGTTCACTATCAATGGAGAAAACAAAACATTCCAGGATAAAAACAAATTTAAACAATACGTAGCCAAAAATCCAGCCTTACAGAAAGTAATAGAAGGAAAATCACAACCCAAGGAATCCAACATTGCCAACACTGCCTACAATAACTCAGGCATCTAGCAACCCTTCACGAGCACAACTCAAAGAAGAGAGACACACAAACTCTACTACCAAAAACAATAAGAATAATCGGAGTAAACAACCACTGGTCATTAATATCACTTAATATTAATAGACTCAATTCACCTATAAAAAGGCACAGGCTAAGAGATTGGATACGAAAACAGGATCCAACATTCTGCTTTTCACAAGAAACACATCTCAACCACAAAGACAGGCATCTACTCAGAGTAAAGGGTTAGGAAAAGGTTTTTCAAGCAAATGGTCCTAAGAAACAAGCATGTGTGGCCATACTAATTTCTAACAAAACTGACTTCAAACTAAAATCAATTGGAAGAGATCGAGATGGACATTTTATACACATAACAGGAACATTTCATCAGGATGAAGTCTCAATTCTGAATATCTATGCCCCTAATATAAAAGCACCCACTTATGTAAAAGAAATATTACTAGAACTCAAGGCAGACATCAAACCACACACACTAGTAGTAGGAGACTTCAACACACCTCTCTAACCAATGGACGGGTAAATCAGACAGAAACCTAATAGAGAACTAAGAGAATTATTGGAAGTAATGAAGCAAATGGACTTAACAGACATCTATAAAACACTCCACCCAAATAGAAAAGAATATACCTTCTTCTCTGCAGCTCATGGAACCTTCTTGAAAATTGACCATATACTTGGTAACAAAGGAAACCTCCACAGATACAAAAAAAATCAGTGCCCACTTGTGTCTTATCAGATCACCATGGATTAAAGTTAGAAGGCAACAACAATACTACTCCCAGAAAGCCGACAAACTCATGGAAACTGAACAGTCAACTACTGAACCACACCTGGGTCAAGGAAGAAATTAAGAAAGAAATTAAAGTCTTCCTTGAATTTAATGAAAATAAAGAGACAACATACTCAAACCTATGGGAAATAATGAAAGCAGTGCTAAGAGGAAAGTTCATAGCACTAAGTGCCCACTTAAAGAAAATGGAGAAAGCATACATTGGAGACTTAATAGCACACCTGAAAGCTCTAGAAAAAAAAGAAGCAGACTCATGCAGGAGGAGTAGAAGACTGGAAATAATCAAACTGAGGGCTGAAATAAACAAAATAGAAACACAGAAAACAATCCAAAGAATCAATGAAACAAAAAGTTGGTTCTTGGAGAAAATCAACAAGATCGACAAACCCCTATCCAAACTAATTAAATAACAGAGAACACGGAAATAAATAAGATCAGAAATGAAAAGGAAGACATAACCACAGACACAGAGGAAATTCAGAGAATCATTAGATCTTACTACAAAAGCCTGTAGGCCACAAAACTGGAAAATGCAAAAGAAATGGACATTTTTTAAAATAAGTACCATATACCAAAGTTAAACCAAGACCAGGTGAACAATCTAAATAGACCTGTTATTCGTGAAAAATTAGAAGCTGTTATCAAAAACCTTCTTTCCAAAAAAAGCCCAGGTCCAGATGGTTTCAATGCAGAATTCTACCAGAACTTCCAGGAAGAGCTAATACCTCTACTCCTTAATGTATTTCACAATATAGAAACAGAGGAGTCATTGCCAAATTCCTTTTATGAAGCTCCAGTTACCCTGATACCAAAACCTCACAAAGACCCAAGCAAGAAAGAGAATTACAGGCCAATCTCACTCATGAAATCGACGCAAAAATTCTCAATAAAATACTGGCAAACCAAATCCAAGAATATATTAGAAAAATTATCCATTACGATCAAGTAGGCTTCATCACAGAGATGCAGGGCTGGTTCAACATATGCAAATCTATCAATATAATCCATCATATCAATAAACTGAAAGAAAAAAACCACATGATCATTTCATTAGATGCTGAAAAAGCATTTGACAAAATTCAACACCCTTTTATGATAAAGGTCTTGGAGAGATTAGGGATACGAGGGTCATACCTAAATATAATAAAAGCTATTTACAGCAACCCGACAGCTAACATTAAATTAAACGGAGAAAAACTCAAAGCCATCCCACTAAAATCAGGAACACGACAAGGCTGTCCACTCTCTCCATACCTCTTCAATATAGTGCTTGAAGTTCTAGCAATAGCAATAAGAAAACATAAGGGGATCAAGGGGATCCATATTGGAAAGGAAGAAGTTAAACTTTCGTTATTTGCAGATGATATGATAGTATACATAAGTGACCCCAAAAACTCTACCAAAGAACACCTACAGCTGATAAACACCTTTAGTAATTCGGCAGGATACAAGATCAACTCCAAAAAATCAGTTACCTTCCTATACACTAAGGATAAGGAAGCAGAGAGCAAATCAGAGAAGCATCACCTTTCACGATAGCCACAAATAGCATAAAATATCTTGGGGTAACTCTGACCAAGGAATGAAAGATCTATTTGACAAGAACTTTAAGTCTTTGAAGAAAGAAATTGAAAAGGACACTAGAAAATGTAAGGATCTCCCTTGCTCTTGGATTGGGAGGATCAACATAGTGAAAATGGCAATTCTACCAAAAGCAATCTATATATTCAATGCAATCCCCATCAAAATCCCATCAAAATTCTTCACAGACCTTGAGAAGACAATAATCAACTTTATATGGAAAAACAAAAAACCCAGGATAGCCAAAACAATCTTATACAATAAAAGATTGTCTGGAGGCATTACCATCCCTGACTTCAAACTCTATTACAGAGCTACAGGATTGAAAACAGCTTGGTACACAGTGAACATGGCGGACAATGAAGGCTCATGAGAAGCCAAGGACAATGGCACTAGGTTTCGATCCTAATACATGAACTGGCTTTGTGGGAGCTTAGCCTGTTTGGATGCTGACCTTCCTGGACCTAGATAGAAGTGGGAGGACCTTGGTCTTCCTGCAGGGCAGGGAATTTGGACAGCTCTTCAGTATTGAGATGGAGGGGGAATGGAGTGGGGGGAGGAGAAGAGGAGTGGGGATAGGAGGAGGGGTGAGGGGAGGGGGCAATATGTGGGAGGAGGGGGAGGGAAATGGTTAACGGGGAGCAAGTGCAAATTTTAATTAAAAAAGAATAAAAAAATATTAAAAAATAATAAAAAAAGAAAACAGCTTGGTATTGGCATAAAAACAGAAAAATCAACCAATGGAATCGAATAGAAGACACGGACTTTAACCCACAAACCTATGAACACCTGATTTTTGATAAAGGAGCTAAAAGTATAATATGGAAGAAAGAGAGCATCTTCAACAAATTGTGCTGGCATAACTGGATGTCAATCTGTAGAAGAATGAAAATAGATCCATATCTATCACCATGCACAAAACTCAAGTCCAAATGGATTAAAGACCTCAATATCAGTCTGAACACACTGAACCTGATAGAAGAGAAAGTGGGAAGTACTTTACAACATATGGGCACAGGACACCACTTCCTACGTATAACCCCAGCAGCACAGACATTAAGGGCAACATTGAATAAATGGGACCTCCTGAAACTGAGAAGCTTCTGTAAAGCAAAGGACAGTGTCACTAACACAAAAAGGCAACCCACTGACTGGGAGAAGATCTTCACCAACCCTGCAACTGACAAAGGTCTGATCTCCAAAATATATAAAGAACTCAAGAAACTAGACTGTAAAATGCTAATCAACCCAATTATAAAATGGGGCACTGAGCTGAACAGACAAATCTCAACAGAAGAAGTTCAAATGGCCAAAAGACACTTAAGGTCATGCTCAACCTCCTTAGCGATCAGGGAAATGCAAATCAAGACAACTTTAAGATACCATCTTACACCTGTCAGAATGGCTAAAATCAAAAACACCAATGAAAGCCTTTGCTGGAGAGGTTGTGGAGAAAGGGGTACACTCATCCATTGCTGGTGGGAATGCAAACTTGTGCAACCACTTTGGAAAGCAGTGTGGAGGTGTTTCAGGAAATTTGGGATCAACCTACCCCTGGACCCAGCAATACCACTCTTGGGAATATACCCAAGAGATGCCCTATCATACAACAAAAGTATATGCTCATATGCTCAACTATGTTCATAGCAGCATTGTTTGTAATAGCCAGAACCTGGAAACAACCTAGATGCTCCTCAATGGAAGAATGGATGAAGAAAGTATGGAATATATACATATTAGAGTACTACTCAGCAGTAAAAATCAATGACTTCTTGAATTTTGCATGCAAATGGACAGAAATAGAAAACACTATCCTGAGTGAGGTAAGCCAGACCCAAAAAGAGGAACATGGGATGTAGTCACTCATAATGGGTTTCTAGTCATAAATAAAGGACATTGAACCTATAATTCGTGATCCTAGAGAAGCTAAATAAGAAGGTGAACCCAAAGAAAAACATATAGTTATCCTCCTGGATATTAACCTTCATCAGGCGATGAAAGGAGACAGAGACCCATATTGGAGCACCGGACTGAAATCCCAAGGTCCAAATGAGGAGCAGAAGGAGAGAGAGCACAAGCAAGGAACTCAGGACCGTGAGAGGTGCACCCACACACTGAGACAATGGGGATATTCTATCGGGAACTCACCAAGGCCAGCTGGACTGGGTCTGAAAAAGCATGGGATAAAACCGGACTCGCTGAACATAGGAGACAATGAGGGCTGCTGAGAAGTCAAGAACAATGGCACTGGGTTTTGATCCTAGCGCACTTACTGGCTTTGTGGGAGCCTAGGTTGTTTGGATGCTCACCTTACTAGACCTGGAAGGGGGTGGGTGGTCCTTGGACTTCCCACAGGGCAGGGAACCCTGACTGCTCTTCGGGCTGCTGAGAGAGTGGGAGTTGATTGGGGGAGGAAAATGGGAGGCGGTGGCGGGGAGGAGGCAGAAATCTTAAATAAATAAATAAATAAATAAATAAATAGAACCTAGTACTTAAATGCCTAAACATAACAAAGGTATTTTACAGCAAGCCTATAGCCAACATCAAATTAAATGGAGAGAAACTCAAATCAATTCCACTAAAATAGAAAACAAGAAAAGTTTGCTTTCTTTCTCCATATCTATGCAATATAGAAACTGAAGTCTTAGTTAGAGAAGTAAGAAAATTGAAGGAGATCAAGGGGATACAAATTGGAAAAGAAGAAATCAAGTACCTTTATTTGCTGATGATGTAATAGAACACATAAATGTCCCAAAATATTTCATCAGGGAAATCCTACAACTGATAAACACTTTCCACAAAGTAGTTGAATACAAGATTCACTCAAAGAAATCAGTAGTATTTAAAATACAAATGGTCTGAGAAAGAAATCAGGAAAACAATCCCCTCACTATAGTCACAAGTGATATAAAAATTGGGGTAACTTTAACTAAGCAAGTGAAAGACCTGGATGACACAAACTTTAAGACTTTGAAGAAAGATGGAAAGATCGCCCATGCTCAAGGATTTGTAAGATTAACATAGTAAAAATGGTCATCCTAGCAAAAAAAGACAATCTACAGATTCAATACAATCCCCATTAAAATTCCAGCACAATTCTTCACAGACCTTGAAAGGATAATTCTCAACCTCAGATGGAGAAAACAAAAACACTGGGAAGCTAAACCAGTCCTGAACAACAATGAACTGCTTGGGATCCTTCCCAATTTCAAACTGTATTACAAAGCTATAGTAACAAAAACAGCATGTTGTTGTCATGAAAATAGACACATTGATCAATGGAATCCAATTAAAGGCCCAAACCTAAATCCACATACCCATGGACATGTGGTTTTTGATAAAGAAGCCAGAAATACACCCTGGAAAACAGACAGCATCTTTAACAAATGGTGCTGGTCAAACTGGATGTCTATAAATAGAATAATCCAAATATATCCATACTTATCACCTGTCACAAAACTCAACTCAAAACGAATCAAAGACCTCAACATAAAACCAAATACACAGAACCTGATAAAGGAGAAACTGGGGAACAGCCTTGAACTCATTGGCATAAGGAGAAGACTTTCTGAACAGAACACCATTAGAACAGACACTAAGATCCACAAATAATAAATAGGACCTTGTGAAACTGAAAAGCTTCTGTAAGGTAAAGAATACCATCAATTGGACAAAACAGCAGTCTACCGAATGTGGAAAGATTTTTACCTACTCCATATCTGATAGAGGGCCAATATCCAAGATATAAAAATAACTCAAAAAACTAAATATCAAAAATCCAAATTGTTCAATTTTAAAATGGGATACAGACCTAACAGAAAATTCTTATAGAGAAAACTCAAATGGATAAGAAACACTTAATTAAATATTTATCTTCCTTAGAAATCAGGGAAATTCAAATCAAAACTATTTTGATATAAGGTATAAAATGAAAATATTATACCTGTCAGAATGGTTAGGTTTAATAAATTAAGATACAGTTCATGCTGGTGAGGAGAATATAGAGCAGTGAGAATACTCCTCCATTGCTGATGGGAGTGCAAACCTGTTCATCCACTTTGGGAATTAATATGGCAGTTCCTCAGAAATGTGGGAATCCATCAACCTCATGACCCAGCTTAGGTATATACCCAAAGGATGCTTAATTCCACCAAAAAGTCACTTGATGAACCATGCTCATTGATGTTGTACCATAATAATCAGAAATTAGGGAATGGACTATATGTCCCTCAACAGAAGAATTGATAAAGAAAATGTTTATACAATGGAGAATTATTCAGCTGTTTAAAAAATGACATCATTCAATTTTCAGACAAATGAACAAAACTTGAAAAAAATTATCCCAAGTGAGGTAACCCAGACCCAAACTGATAAATATAGTATGTACTTGGCTCTATGTGGATGTTATCTGTTAAATAAATGGTAACCAATTTGCAAACTGTAGAACCACAGATGTTAGGCTAAGAGATGGGATGTGTTGATGGGGGGAACATATAGATCTACCTGAAAGGGGATATATAATAGATTTTATGGGGGGATAGTGACAGGAATAGCTGAGAATTGTAGAATCAGATGTGGAAGGGAAGGAATGAAGAGAAAGATAGCTAAAATTGAGGGGATTTGAGGGGTGTTAGGGAAACGTAGTGTTGTGGAAACATTCTTAAATATATGAAGGTGGTCTTAATGAAGTCTTGTTATGGGAGCTCCTTCCCCTCCTTCAGCCAATAGCCGCTGAGATACCAGCCCACTGGGGCATGGTCTCTCTCCCTTTAAAAAAGCAGCAACTTCCCTCTCCTCTCTCTCTTGCTTCCTGCTCCGCTTCCGGTGACTAGACTCCCTTCCTGATTGAGCAGAGGGCTGTTGTCTGGGACGGTGATCTGTAAGTTTTTCCGCTTTAAATAAATAGCTTCTCTAGTGGTCATAATTCCAAACTGGTGTGGGATTGTTTGTGACTTACACCTTCAAAGTCTCCAAATAATGAACGAGATGGAGCCCCAACTGAACAACTCTTATCATCAAATAAAGTTTCCAGTACAGGAATTGGACTATATTCAATTAAGTTCTTGGTCAAAAGCATCCCATGGAAATTCTCATTTGAGTTGTTGTCAGAACGATAGATCACTCCTCACAAATTGACAGAAAGGCCCCATTGCTGAAGACAACACATATACAATCATTGAGTGTGGAGGGTTAAGCTGGTACTTACATAGAACTTTCACCTTCATATTCTAGTGTCTTTGGTACAGAAAGGTATCCAACCAAAAGAAAAACCTAAACAGCAGCACAGTCACAAACTGTCCTGCTTGTAAAATATGTTAGTGCAATGGTGGCACATAAACTACTGAGTAAAACCAACCAATTTCTGGTTTGACTTAAGGTCTTCTCCACAAGACAGAACCCATACCCAACACTGCTTGGTTGACCAAGAACTAGATAGCACAGAGGCCTAAAGTAAAACTAAATACTACTAGCCTTTAAAAGGTACCAATAAAATGGCCTCTAATGATATTCTGCTATACTCATAGATTCAGCCATCATCAGAGAGACTTCCTCCTGCAACAGATGGGAATAAATATAGACATTTTTGTTCACAATCAGACATTACAAAAGAGCGACCTTGAAACACACAGCTCTTAATGAGATATCACCATACCCCTCCATCATAGCTCAGGGAAGCTCATAGAAGAGGAGGCAGAAAGAGTGTTAGGGTCCAGAGTGTATACCAGGGGTATACCAGGAAAACAAGGACCACTAAGTCAACTCATAGAGACTGGAGCATCAAGCACAGCCCTATACTGTTCTGCACCAAGTCCTCTGTGTATACATTAGAGCTTTCAGCTTGTACTTTCACGGGACTCCTGATGTGTGAACAATGTGTCTCTGATTCTTGTGCTTTCTGTGGGGGCTATAATCCTTCTGTTGATCTTTTGATATGATTTTTTGTTTTATCTTATTCTATTTTATTTGGTTAGGATTTGTTGTTATCATTTAGAAGTCTGTTCTTTTCTGTAATGAGAGATGGAAAGGGAGTGGATCCAGATGAGAAAGGATGTAGAAAGTAACTGGAAGAAATAGGGAGAGGAAATTATAATCAAGTTATAGTGTCTGGGAAAAGAATCTACTTTTAATAAAAAGGGAGAAAGGCATTCTATTGCTACAAGTGTTAAAACCAAACATGTCTCTGGTCGTGCCATGAGCAGAAGATAGATATTCCAGAAAGGGATGTCTGGCTTTCTCTTATCTCTTCTACCCTGAGGAGAACCCCTTTCCAGGAAACCATGCTGAAACTGAGAGACACCTCCACATTGGGAATGATTGACTAGTTCACTGCCCACCTTTCTTCCCCATCCAGTAAACCTTCAAGGCTATGAGGGATGTTTTCCTGTAGCAGTCTTCATAAGACTTAGCCTTCCATTTTACCTTCTTGGTTTCCAGACACAGCCCACAATCTTTGGTTCTGGATAACTTGGTCATGCCTCTTCACTCCTTGCTTCTATTGTCACGTCTCTATTCTGCCTCATCTTTGTTCATTTCCCTCTCCCAAAGACCCTTAAAATTATACTACCTCCATAATCCAGGATAACCTCTTATTTTTACTAGGGTTTATATTGCCATGAAAAGACACCATGACCAAGGCAACTCTTACAAAGGAAAGCATTTATTTGGGGTGCTTGCTTACAGTTCAGAGGTTCAGTCCATTGTCATCATGGTGAGAAGCAAGGTAGCATGCAGGCACATGTGATGCTGGCTACATCTTGATTAGAAGACAACAGGAAGTGAACTGTGGAGATGGGCATGACTTAGGTATATGTGAGACCTCAGAGGCCACCCCTACAGTGACACACTTCCTCCAACAAGGTCAGCCTACTCCAACAAAGTCACACCTCCTAATAGTGCCACTCCCTAAGAGCTTATGGGGGCCAATTACATTTAAGCTGCCAACCACTTTCTCAAAAACAGTGTACCATATCTGCAAAACCCCTCTGCCACCAAAACAAAATATCCTCAGGATTTAAAGGCTGGGATGTAGATTTGAGAGTCATTTTTCAGTCCACCATGCCCCCATGTTAACATGCTGCCTCTCATCATTGACTTTATTTTGAAAATTAAAATGAGTATTGCATATTTGTACTAAACATTTTTATTCTGCTCTCCAAAGTGGCTCAGTCTATGACATCACTCCTTGTTGTTCCACTGTTAGTTCAATCTTTAATCATCTTTGCCATGACAAAGCTGTAATGAACCGTTCTGGCTTTTGTCCCTTCCCAAAGGTTACTGGAATGTATTTTCAGAAATAGCAGCCCAATCTGTTCCTGCCCAAAAGAAAATATATTCACTCCATGGCCTTAGTAATGAATTCATATTTGGTCTTGGCTACCTAAATCCTCACTCATCTTCTAGTTCACCGAATGAATTCGCAAAGGCAGTGATATGAGCATCCTGCAGGTTTCTGAGTGTGCTGTGCACCCCCACTTCTCCTGCATTCTCTCTGCCTGAAGGACCCATCTCTCCTTTCTCCAACTGACCTACTTCTGTGTATCCCTCAAGACTCAGTCCATTCATACTTTATATCTTCTCGAATGCCTAGCCTGACCATGTTCCTATGGTCTGCATTTCTGCCCTGCAGAATTCTGCAGAATGATTAAAAAAAAAAAAGGGAGGGGGTTGGGTCTGAAAATTCTTTGTTCAAGTCCCTGTATTATAAGTTGATCTACTTGTCTGTCAGTGTCTGTTCCTAGTAATTCTTGTAGGTAATAGCAATGTCTCCTTTTTATAGGTATTGGCAGAGGCCTGACACAAATTTATCCCTTAAAATAGTTTTCTGACTTTTGTTAAGAATAAACTATAATTTGCTTTGGTTCATTTCCTTTTTACTACTCACTCTTCAAAGCTCTCATAACGGTTTTTCCAGACATTTTCATGTATGTGGTAAATGTGTGTGAGGTGTGCACACACATATGTGCCGTGTGGGGTGAGCATGTTCAGAGTTCTAAAGGAAGTAGTTGACTGTCCTCCATTGCACTCTGCCTTATTTCTTTGAGGCAGGATCTCTTGCTCATGAAATTTATGTTTTTTTTTTTTTTTTTTTGTCAAGGTTGTCAACCTGTGCTGTAAGCCGCAGTGATCTTCCTATCTGTGTTGCTCAGTGCTAGACTTATGTGTCTGTAAAAGGGCTTTCCTGGCTTTTACATGGGTGCTGTCTTTCAAACTCCCATTCTCATGCTTGGGCAGCAAGTAGTTTTAAGTCCCTAGAATCTTTACCTTTTTAAGCTCATTATATTTTTTCCAATTAGCAGTTCAGGTTGCAAACACTGGAAAAGAAGTCACATTCTATGACTCTAGTGCAATGGTTGGTTTTACACTGCATAATGCTATCTTATAGGTGATCTATCTGACTGTGTGATGTGATTGGGGTTGACATTGGGGCGTTCTTATTATCCCGCCTTTGAGGAAGTGTGAGTAAAATACTGTATTCAGTTTTGCTGATCTAATTAATATTTGCTTGTGGCTATTAAAAAGTATGATGCTCTGTACATTTAGACACACAGCAGAAAGGTTCCTTGTGAAATCCAACCACTCAAGTGGCCAAAGAGAGCTTCTGGCCTGTTACCCACCACTGTCTTCATTTCAATGGATGCATACTGATGGAAGCTAAGTTGATCATTTAGAATATTAAGTCCTGGAGACCGAATGATAGATGTGTCCCTATGTGACTGTTATGGAGGCTGCTTAGTATGAAATGCACACCTCACAAGGACACTGTGAGAATTAAGGATTGGTTACAACCCTCTTGGAAATAGAAGTGGCACTCCTAAGGAATGCAAGCAGTTGCGTGCTTCCTGCAAAGGTAAACCATAATTTACACTTTACCTTAGGCATAATTGTTAGCCTCTTACTTATTTATTCATTTACTTATTATTTTGGTTTTGGGGATGGTAGCACCCATTTATTCTTCCCTAGGGTCATAAAATCACAAGAATTTTTCACAAAAATAGTCTTTAAAATATGTATTTACCCTCTTATTGACCCCTTAAACTAGCTCTTTGCTACTGCAGGGCATTATAAGTTGTTCTAAATTTGTTTTGTATGCTGTGGGTACATTTTCCCTCTGCATTCATTCATAACCCCCATTAACTTCCATGGGAATCAAATCTACCTACATCAAAGTGAAAACTGGCTCATGAATGTTTAAATCATGATTAAAATCTATTCATGATGAAATAAAATGTAAGAACTAAAATTCTAAAAGAAGCTGTATGGGAAAACATGGGACCATGTTGTGTTTAATTAAAGCAGTTCACATCTGTGGATCACTAAACCGGCTTAGTGGCCCCCAGCACTGTTTCCAATACATGCCCCATCTCAGGTTATTTACTGGAAAGCGCCCACATTATAGAATGAAATGTGTGTGACTTAGAACTGTCTCTCAAAACTATGCTTAACCCTGTGTGTCTTGACTCTTATAAACACAGAAGACAAGAGCCATTGCTTGGGCTCACACTAAGTTACCTGTGGGTAGAATTTGATCTTACCTATTTATTGCCATATTTTTAAATTATGTCATAAACACTTGAAAGTTTTGCATCCAGAAGACTGCCTACATCTATGCCCATGAAAATTGAGTAATGGAATTCCAAACAGTCCAATTTTTCTTATGAAAGCAGACCTATGTAGTGCCTATCCTCTCTAAGAACATCACTAGGAGGCAAATGCAAACTTTACATACATATTTCTATGATCCTTTGAAATGTTTGCTTTGAAATACAGATATATCATACATGCAAATAAATACACTAATTCACCCATGCATTTAATGGGATGAAGTCAACTCTACACCCCACAGCAGTAAGCGCAATACTAAAATTCATTTCCATTTCATAAGTAAACATCATGCACTTCTCAGATAAAATGTGAAAAAATATGAATCTAGGTGATTTTCAAACACTGTTTAAAATAAATGGATCTTGACAGAAATACAGTTGTCCCTTCATATGCACAGGGGCTTGATTCTGAGACCCCCTGATGACTCCCAAACCCACAGATGTTCAGGTCCCTTCTGTAAAATGCTGTAATGCTTGCATATATCCTACACACATTGTCTCATATACTCTAAATCCGCCTGTAGATTACTTTTGATACCTAATATATTGCCAATGCTATGTGAAAAAATGTTTTTCTGCATTGTACAAGAAATAATGATGAGGAAAATATATCCATATACACTCTATAGAGACATAGTCATACAGGCCTAACTGTATATACCATAATACAGCAGGAAGGATGCTCAGTAGCTGGTGACAATCTGAGCTATGAAGCGGCAGGAAGCTACAGCGGGGTGTGCCTGCACATCACAGATTACAGTGATACTCCGCTCATATAAAATTCATTTTTTCTATTTAGAAGTTTATGAAATTTTTATATGTATTGCCATCTGCAATTGCTTGACTCTGATAATCTGGAACACCAGGATACAGAGGGCCCAGAGTACACAGTCCCTCCAAGGAGGCGAGTGAAGGAATGTGCTCAGCTGCTAGAACAGTCCTTAGTCTTAAATTGAGCAAACACTAGTGCTTGAAAGAAAGCTCCGTGAAAGGGATGAAGAAAATTTAGCTTCCAGAGGCACCTAAGACACAGCCAGGAAGATTTGTTTTAAATATGTGTAATTAACAGATATGTAAGCTGACCTCCCAAAAGATTTTGTGATATGTTATTTAGGCACACATAGACGTTCTTTTCCCTAAACACATTTAGTAGGACAGAATTGAGCTATCTGAATGTCCTGAAGATCTTTACCATTCCAAATTCTCTTTGATCTCTCCCTCACTTTCTCCTCTGAAGCAGTTACACTGTGAGTCCTCAAATGCATATACCTTTCCACACTTGTTTCTAGAGAGTGAAAAAAATAGCCACACAATGCCAACTTTTTCATAGATACCTAAAGTGATGCTTTTAATACTCTTTTTTATTGAATATAGATTGCTTTTTCATATAATATATTCTAAATATGGCTTTCCTTCCCCCAACTCCTCCCAGATATTCCCCATCCACAGAATTTCACATTGTTTCTTTGTCTCTCTCATTAGAAAACAAAGAGGTACCTTTAAAAAAACAACAAAAAGAATAAAAACAAGCAAGCAAAAAGAATGAGTCAAAGCTAAAGTATAAGAAACATACTCACACTGAAACACATGCACATTCTTTGACACAATAAGCCTCTAAAACAAAACCAGAAAATATAAGCAAAAGACCTGCGAGGGAACCCGAAGAGAAATATACATGGATCCCCCTGGGAAGGGGAAATAGACAAGATCACCTGAGAAAATTGGGAGCATGGGGTTAGGGAAAGAACGAAGAGCAGAAAGGGAGAAGGAGGAGAAGGGGAGAGAACAGGATGGTCGAGATGGAGGAAGGACAGAGATGGAGAGCAAGGAAAGAGATACCTTGATTGAGGGAGTCATTATGGGGCTAGCAAGAAGCCTGGTACTAAAGAAATTCCGAGGAATCCACAGGGATGACCCCAGCCAAGACCCTAAGCAATAGTGGAGAAGATGCATGAACTGGCTTTGCCCTGTAGTCAGATTCATAACTATCTTTTTTTTTTTTTTTTTTTTTACTTATTTATTTATTTTTATTCTTTTTTAATTAAAATTTCCACCTGCTCCCCATTTCCCATTTCCCTCCCCTCCTCCCAAATATTGCCCTCCCCCCACTTCCCTCCCCCTATCCCCACTCCTCTTCTCCTCCCCCCACTCCATTCCCCCTCCCTCTCGATACTGAAGAGCAGTCCAAATTCCCTGCCCTGCGGGAAGACCAAGGTCCTTCTATCTACGTCCAGAAAGGTGAGCGTCCAAACAGGCTAAGCTCCCACAAAGCCAGTTCATGTATTAGGATCGAAACCTATTGCCATTGTCCTTGGCTTCTCATCAGTCTTCATTGACCGCCATGCTCAGAGAGTCCGGAATCAACCCATGCTTATTCAGTCCCAGACCAGCTGGCCTTGGTGGGCTCCCAATAAATCAGTTCCACTGTCACAGTGGGTGGGTGCATCCCTCGTGGTCCTGATTTTTTGCTCATGTTCTCCCTCCTTCTGCTCCTCATTTGGACCTTAAGAGCTCAGACCGTTGCTCCAAATTGAGACTCTGTCTCTACCTCGATCCATCGCCAGATGAAGGTTCTAAGGTGATATGCAAGATATTCATCAGTATAGGATAGGGTCATTTCAGGTTCCCTCTCCTTAGTTGCCCAAGGTACCAGCTGGGGACATATTCCTGGACACCTGCGAACCCCTCAAGAGTCAAGTCTCTTGCCAACCCTAAGATGGCTCCCTTAGATAGGATATATATTTCGCTGCTCCCGTATCCATCCTTCCTATATCCCAACCATCCCAATCCTCCGAGCTCCTCCCATCCTCCCCTTCTCATATTTCTCATCCCATTTCCCCTTTGCCCCATGCCACCTCACCCGCAAGTTCCCAGTTTTTGCCCTGGAATCTTGTCTACTTCCCCCTCTCCATGCGGATGACTATATGATTTTCTTTGGGTTCACTTTCTTATTTAGCTTCTATAGGATCACACATTATATGCTTAATGTCTTTTATTTTATGGCTAGAAACCGATTATGAGTGAGTACATCCCATGTTCCTCTTTTTGAGTCTGGGATACCTCACTCAGGATAGTGTTTTCTATTTCCACCCATTTGCACGCAAAATTCGAGAAGTCATTGTTTTTTACTGCTGAGTAGTACTCTAATATGTATATATTCCACACTTTCTTCATCCATTCCTCCATTGAAGGGCATCTAGGTTGTTTCCAGGTTTTGGCTATTACAAACAATGCTGCTATGAACATAGTTGAACAGATACTTTTGTCATTTGATGTGGCATCTCTTGGGTATATTCCCAATAGTGGTATTACTGGATCTTGGGGTAGGTTGATCCCAAATTTCCTGAGAAATCGCCACACTGATTTCCAAAGTGGTTGCACGAGTTTGCATTCCCACCAGCAATGAATGAGTGTGCCTCTTTCTCCACAACCTCTCCAGCAAAGGCTATCATTGGTGTTCTTGATTTTAGCCATTCTGACAGGCGTGGAGGGGGTGGAATAAGAGGAAGGTGGAGGGAGCAGGAGGAGTGGAGGGAGTGGGAACTGGGATTGGTATATAAAATGAGAGAATGTAGAGTGTTATTTAAAAAAAAACAATTTTTTAAAAAGACCTGTGAGGTTTAAAAAGAGCCCAGATAAAGAAATAAGCAAGCAAGCAAACAAGCAAACCCAAAATACCATTGAATTTGTTTTGTGTTTTTCATCTATTACTGGTCATGGGGTTAGTATTAAGTATAGTTTGCATACCCGTGAGACTCCAGTGGAAAAAACTAATTGTTCCTTTGTGAGTGATTCAATTGGAGATAGATTCTGGTTAGGTGTGTGGTCTTGTGTCCACTTCTCCTCTCAGCATTGGGACCTCATCTGGCTCAGACAGCACAGGCCCTGTGCATGCTACCCTAGTCTATGTCAGTCCATACGTGTGTCAGCCCTGCTGTGCCTAGACATAATACTATCAAAATAACCATAAAAACTGGCATCATTTATTCAGCTCCTATTGCATTTAAGGAATGAATTACATACTTTTAATATTCATTTGTCTGACGGTGTGTGTGTGTGTGTGTGTGTGTGTGTAGCTGTGTGTGTGTGTAGCTGTGTTCCTGCCATAGCATAGCTTTAGAGATCATAGAACTTCTGGAAGTTGTTCTTGTTCTCCACCTTGTTCAGGCAGAGTCTTTGTTGCCAGCTGGCCCACCATCTTCTGACTGTGTCCCTTCTGTCCACATCCCATGCTGCAGCTGGTGGACTGTCATTTCAGTTGTGTGCCGCTGCACCTTCACTTCTGGGTCATCTCCCTAGCCCTATGTTGCATACACGACAAACAGATTTGGTTTTGTTAGTCTTCAAAGTGAGTTACAAAACAGATACTTTGAAAGAATTTTTTTAAAGTATGATTATGGTGGTATATGAGCAGTGGAACAAGGTTTATAGCCAGAGCCATTATCACATATGAATTGTGTACAGTAATGGGTTTGATATGGCATTTTCCTGCATGTGTAGGGTGTACTTTGATGATTTTCATGACCTTACTGTCTCTTGTTTCTCTTCTCTCTCCCACAGGTTTCTTTCCTTATCCTTACAGTTCCCCTTTTACTTTTGTGGTTTCTTGTTATTGTTTTCATCTAGATACTACATGTTACAGAAAACACATGTGCGATATTTCTCATTCTTAGTCTATTTTATTCTGCTTAACATGATGACCTCTGGTTCCATCCATTCTCCTGAAAACATTATTTTATTCTTAATGGTTGAGTAATAGTCAATCATGTACACTTACCACATATTTTTATATTAATTAAATTTATCCACTTATTTTACATCCCAACCACAGTTTCCACTCCTTCCTTTTCTCCCATCCCATTCCCCACCTCCCTCCACCACCACCCTGTCCACTCCTCCTAGATTTTGGTTCAGAAAAGAGAAGGTCTCTACTATATATCAACAAAGCATGGCATATCAAGCTTTGGTAGAACTAAGCTTCTTCCCTTGTATTAAGACTGGGCAAGGCAACCCAATATGAGGAGCATATTCCCAAATTTAGCTGTCTTACTTAGGGTTTTATTTCTGTGAAGAAACACCATGACCACATCAACTCTTATAAAGGAAACATTTAATTGGGGTAACTCACCCACAGTTTCAAAGTTGCAGTCTGTTATCATCATAACAGGGAGCATGGCGGTATACAGGCAGATGTGGTACTGGAGCTGAGAGTGCTATATCTTGCAAACAACAGGAAGTCAATTGACTGTCACACTGAGGGAAGCTTGAGCAAAAAAGATCTCAAAGCCCACCCCCACAGTGACACACTTCCTTCAACAAGACCACAGCTCCTAATAGTACCATACCCTTTGGGGATCATTATCTTTCAAGTAACCACACCAATCAAAGCACTAGAGATAGCCCCTACTTCCACTGTTAGGAATCTCACAAGTAGACCAACCTATACAGCTGTCACATATATGTAGAGGGCCTAAGTTAGTTCCATGCAAACTCCCTGGCTGTTGGTCCACACTCTGTGAGCTCCTGTGAGCCCAGGTTAGTTGTTTATATGGTTTCCCTTGTGATACACAATGGAGTATTACTCAAATGTAAAAAATAATGACATCATAAAATTCAAAGTCAAATTGGTAGAACTAAAAAAAAAATCATCTGTAGTGAAGTAACCCACATCTGTAGACAGAAGTGTCTGTTCCACCCAGTCCCACAGCCGTTCAGTCCTGAAGAAACACACAGAGGCTTATGTTAATTATAAACTGCTTAGCTATTAGCTAGGGATTATTGTTAACTAGCTCTTAAAACTTAAATTAACCCATAATTCTTGTCTATGTTTAGCCACATGTCTTGGTATTTTTTATCAATGAGGCATTCTCATCTTTCTTCCTGTTCATCTGGCTGGTGACTGAATCTCTGCCTTTCCTCTTCCCAGAATTTTCCTAGTCTGATTGCCCTACCTACACTTCCTGCCTAGATACTGACCAATCACCATTTATTTAAACTAATAAGAGTGACTAATCGTTGCAGTATATAAGAGTACTATCTCACAGCACAGTCCCAGAAAAACAAACATAAATAATACTCACTTATAAGTGAATATTAGTTACAAAATAAAGGATAATCATGCTGCAATTCACAGACCCAGAGGGGCTAGGTCGTAAGGAGGGCCCAAGGGGGATGCTTGAATATCCCTGGGAAGGAGAAATAGAAAAGATCTTATGGGTGGACTGGGAGTGGGTGGAGACTGGAAAATGAAGACTTGGGTTGGGGATGGCTGGAAGGGAAGGATACTCAAAGAGATGACTAGAAGGGATGGGTGCAAGGGAAACTCCCAGAAAGCTATAAGGTTAAGCCCAGCTAAGACTCCTAGACACAGTGGAGATATAGCCTGAACTGGCTATCCCCTATGATCAGGAAAGACTTCCAGTAGAGGAATTGGGACATCAACCCAGCCACATAATATTTGACCTACAGTCTATCCTGCCTGTGAGATGTGTTGTGGGGGTTGTATTAAGGGTGGCACAGAGACTTCATGAGTGAACAATCAATGACTGATTCAGCCTCAGACACATACTATGAAAGTAATTCTACCCTTGACACTGCCTAGAGTGCCAAGACCCAGAGGGATAACCCAGGATAGGACCAAACATGATTGAAGAAAAAAAAGTCAATGTAACGATGCTTAACAATATTCTGCTATATTCATAGGTTGGTGACTACGCTAATTGTCATCAGAGAGGCTTCACAAGATAACTGACAAAAACAGATGCAGAGAAACACAGCCAAAAACTAGGCCAAAGTCAGGGAATCCTGCTGAAGTAAGGAAGGAAGGTCTGTACAAGCCAGGGAGTTCAAGGACATCATTTCCCCCATCTTAAAGGCCATTCTTCACAAGACTATGATATGGAAGAATAAAAGAAATTCTCAACCTATTGTGAGAATTAGAAGTATAATGTACCAGTTTGTCTGGTCTTCTCATTTAAAAGGTAGAGAAAATAATTGTTGCTATCCTGTTTGCATGTGAGTATCACCATGACATCTAAACTATATATGTTCCCATTTCATCCCTAGAGAAGACTGTTGGGAACTTTCCCTTTCATTATATTGAGAGAATTGTATACATGCTTATCTTGTGCTCACTTCTTAATCAACTGTCTGAAGCAAATTCAGTATAATGACTTAGGATCCAATATTGAGTAAGACAGTGTTCTCAACAATAGGAGTTTGTCTTTGGCTGAATGCACTTATTCCTTACTTACTTCTTACTTTATAACCTCTGGAAGGGCATTATTCTATCTCTTCAAGCTCCACCATCGTCAGGAATTAAGATGGTACTAGAAACACAGTAGTCAGGAAACAATCCTTAGAGCTTTCCTAGTTATGCATGCCTGAAATCCTAGCATTCAGTGGGGTATCTTTTTTTTTTTTTTTCAAAGGGATGTTCTCTATTTTTATTTCTATATTTTATATCTTGATTTTATTTCTTCTAAACAAAGAATTTTTTATCACCTCTATTTTACAAACTTCTATTTTTTTTAAGATTTAATTTGTGTGTATAGGTGTCTTCTGACAAGCAAACTTCCCCCTTCACAAATTTCTTACAACACATCTTTTTTTTCCCTTTCCTTTCTTTTTTTTTTTCCACCTGCTCCCCATTTCCCATTTCCCTCCCCTCCTCCCAAATATTGCCCTCCCCCCACTTCCCTCCCCCTATCCCCACTCCTCTTCTCCTCCCCCCACTCCATTCCCCCTCCCTCTCGATACTGAAGAGCAGTCCAAATTCCCTGCCCTGCGGGAAGACCAAGGTCCTTCTATCTACGTCCAGAAAGGTGAGCGTCCAAACAGGCTAAGCTCCCACAAAGCCAGTTCATGTATTAGGATCGAAACCTATTGCCATTGTCCTTGGCTTCTCATCAGTCTTCATTGACCGCCATGCTCAGAGAGTCCGGAATCAACCCATGCTTATTCAGTCCCAGACCAGCTGGCCTTGGTGGGCTCCCAATAAATCAGTTCCACTGTCACAGTGGGTGGGTGCATCCCTCGTGGTCCTGATTTTTTGCTCATGTTCTCCCTCCTTCTGCTCCTCATTTGGACCTTAAGAGCTCAGACCGTTGCTCCAAATTGAGACTCTACCTCGATCCATCGCCAGATGAAGGTTCTAAGGTGATATGCAAGATATTCATCAGTATAGGATAGGGTCATTTCAGGTTCCCTCTCCTTAGTTGCCCAAGGTACCAGCTGGGGACATATTCCTGGACACCTGCGAACCCCTCAAGAGTCAAGTCTCTTGCCAACCCTAAGATGGCTCCCTTAGATAGGATATATACTTCGCTGCTCCCGTATCCATCCTTCCTATATCCCAACCATCCCAATCCTCCGAGCTCCTCCCATCCTCCCCTTCTCATATTTCTCATCCCATTTCCCCTTTGCCCCATGCCACCTCACCCGCAAGTTCCCAGTTTTTGCCCTGGAATCTTGTCTACTTCCCCCTCTCCATGCGGATGACTATATGATTTTCTTTGGGTTCACTTTCTTATTTAGCTTCTATAGGATCACACATTATATGCTTAATGTCTTTTATTTTATGGCTAGAAACCGATTATGAGTGAGTACATCCCATGTTCCTCTTTTTGAGTCTGGGATACCTCACTCAGGATAGTGTTTTCTATTTCCACCCATTTGCACGCAAAATTCGAGAAGTCATTGTTTTTTACTGCTGAGTAGTACACTAATATGTATATATTCCACACTTTCTTCATCCATTCCTCCATTGAAGGGCATCTAGGTTGTTTCCAGGTTTTGGCTATTACAAACAATGCTGCTATGAACATAGTTGAACAGATACTTTTGTCATTTGATGTGGCATCTCTTGGGTATATTCCCAATAGTGGTATTACTGGATCTTGGGGTAGGTTGATCCCAAATTTCCTGAGAAATCGCCACACTGATTTCCAAAGTGGTTGCACGAGTTTGCATTCCCACCAGCAATGAATGAGTGTGCCTCTTTCTCCACAACCTCTCCAGCAAAGGCTATCATTGGTGTTCTTGATTTTAGCCATTCTGACAGGTGTAAGATGGTATCTCAAAGTTGTTTTAATTTGCATTTCCCTTATCGCTAAGGAGGTTGAGCATGACCTTAGGTGTCTTTTGGCCATTTGAATTTCTTCTGTTGAGAATTCTCTGTTCAGATCAGTGCCCCATTTTTTTATTGGGTTCCTTAGCATTTTAAAGTTTAGTTTCTTGAGTTCTTTATATATTTTGGTGATCAGACCTTTGTCTGTTGCAGGGTTGGTGAAGATCTTCTCCCAGTCAGTGGGTTGCCTTTTTGTCTTAGTGACAGTGTCCTTTGCTTTACAGAAGCTACTCAGTTTCAGGAGGTCCCATTTATTCAATGTTGCCCTTAATGTCTGTGCTGCTGGGGATAAACGTAGGAAGTGATCTCCTGTACCCATATGTTGTAGAGTACTTCCAACTTTTTCTTCTATCAGGTTCAGTGTGTTCAGACTAATATTGAGGTCTTTAATCCATTTGGACTTGAGTTTTGTGCATGGTGATAGATATGGATCTATTTTCATTCTTCTACAGGTTGACAACCAGTTCTGCCAGCACCATTTGTTGAAGATGCTCTCTTTTTTCCATTGAATACTTTTAGCTCCTTTATCAAAAATTAGGTGTTCATAAGTTTGTGGGTTAAAATCAGGGTCTTCTACTCGGTTCCATTGGTCGACTTCTCTGTTTTTATGCCAATACCAAACTGTTTTCAATACTGAGGCTCTGTAATAGAGTTTGAGGTCAGGGATGGTAATGCCTCCAGACGATCCTTTATTATATAAGATTGTTTTGGCTATCCTGGGTTTTTTGTTTCTCTATATAAAGTTGATTATTGTCCTCTCAAGATCTGTGAAGAATTTTGATGGGATTTTAATGGGGATTGCATTGAATCTATAAATTGCCCTTGGTAGAATTGCCATTTTTACTATGTTGATCCTCCCTATCCAAGAGCAAGGGAGATCCTTCCATTTTCTGGTATCCTCCTCAATTTCTTTCTTCATTGACTTAAAGTTCTTGTCAAATAGATCCTTTACTTCCTTGGTTAGGGTTACCCCAAGATATTTTATGCAATTTGTGGCTATCGTGAAGGGTGATGCTTCTCTGATTTCCATCTCTGCTTCCTTATCCTTTGTGTATAGGAGGGCAACTGATTTTTTGGAGTTGATCTTGTATCCTGCAACGCTACTAAAGGTGTTTATCAGCTGAAGGAGTTCTTTGCTGGAGTTTTTGGGGTCGCTTATGTACACTATCATATCGTCTGCAAATAATGAAAGTTTAACTTCTTCCTTTCCGATTTGAATCCCTTTGATCCCCTTATGTTGTCTTATTGCTATTGCTAGAATTTCAAGCACTATATTAAAGAGGTATGGAGAGAGTGGACAACCTTGTCGTGTTCCTGATTTTAGTGGAATAGCTTTGAGTTTCTCTCCATTTAATTTGATGTTAGCTGACGGCTTGCTATAAATAGCTTTCATTATAGTTAGGAACGACCCTTGTATTCCTAATCTCTCTAAGACCTTTATCATAAAGGGATGTTGAATTTTGTCAAATGCTTTTTCAGCATCTAATGAAATGATCATATGGTTTTTTTCTTTCAGTTTATTTATATGATGGATTACATTGATAGATTTTCGTATGTTGAACCAGCCCTGCATCTCTGGGATGAAGCCTACTTGATCATAATGGATAATTTTTCTGATGTGTTCTTGGATTCGGTTTGCCAGTATTTTATTGAGTATTTTTGCGTCGATGTTCATGAGTGAGATTGGCCTGTAGTTCTCTTTCTTGGTTGTGTCTTTGTGTGGTTTCGGTATCAGAGTAACTTCAGCTTCATAAAAGGAATTTGGCAATGACTTCTCTGTTTCAATATTGTGAAATACATTAAGGAGTATAGGTATTAGGTCTTCTTGGAAGTTCTGGTAGAATTCTGCATTGAAGCCATCTGGACCTGGGCTTTTTTTGGTGGGGAGGTTTTTTATAACAACTTCTAATTCTTCGCGACTAACAGGTCTATTTAGATTGTTCACCTGGTCCTGGTTTAACTTTGGTATATGGTACTTATCTAAAAAAGTGTCCATTTCTATAACATTTTCCAATTTTGTGGCATACAGATTTTTGTAGTAAGATCTTATGATTCTCTGAATTTCCTCTGTGTCTGTGGTTATGTCTCCCTTTTCGTTTCTGATTTTGTTAATTTGCGTATTCTCTCTCCGCCGTTTGATTAGTTTGGATAGGGGTTTATCAATCTTATTGATTTTCTCCATGAACCAGCTTTTTGTTTCATTGATTCTTTGGATTGTTTTCTGTGTTTCTATTTTGTTGATTTCAGCCCTCAATTTGATTATTTCCAGTCTTCTACTTCTCCTAGGTGAGTCTGCTTCTTTTTTTTCTAAAGCTTTCAGGTGGGCTATTAAGTCTCCAATGTGTGCTTTCTCCGTTTTCTTTAAGTGGGCACTTAATGCTATGAATTTTCCTCTTAGCACTGCTTTCATAGTGTCCCATAGGTTTGAGTATGTTGAGTCTTCGTTTTCATTGAATTCAAGAAAGACTTTAATTTCTTTCTTTATTTCTTCCTTGATCCAGGTGAGGTTCAGTAGTTGACTGTCCAGTTTCCATGAGTTCATAGGCTTTCTGGGGATAGCATTGTTGTTGAATTCTAACTTTAATCCATGGTGATCTGATAAGACACAGGTGGTTACCGATATTTTTTTGTAACTGTGTAAGTTTGCTTTGTTACCGAGTATGTGGTCTATTTTCGAGAAGGTTCCATGAGCTGCAGAGAAGAAGGTATATTCTTTCCTATTTGGGTGGAATGTTCTATAGATGTCTGTTAAGTCCATTTGATTCATTACCTCCCTTAATCCTCTTATTTCTCTGTTAGGTTTCTGTTTGATTGACCTGTCCATTGGTGAGAGAGGAGTGTTGAAATCTCCTACTATTAGTGTGTGTGGTTTGATGACTGCCTTGAGTTTTAGTAACGTTTCTTTTACATAAGTGGGTGCTTTTATATTAGGGGCATATATATTCAGGATTGAGATTTCATCCTGGTGAATTGTTCCTGTTATGAGTAAAAAATGTCCATCTCCATCTCTTTTGATTGATTTTAGTTTGAAGTCAACTTTCTTAGAAATTAGTATGGCCACACCTGCTTGTTTCTTAGGTCCGTTTGCTTGATAAACCTTTTCCCAGCCCTTTACTCTGAGTAGATGTCTGTCTTTGTGGTTGAGGTGTGTTTCTTGTAAGCAGCAGAATGTTGGATCCTGTTTTCGTATCCAATCTCTTAGCCTGTGCCTCTTTATAGGTGAGTTGAGTCCATTGATATTAAGTGATATTAATGACCAGTGGTTGTTAACTCCGGTCATTTTTCCTTTCTTTCTTTCTTTCCTTTGGTAGTAGAGTTTGTGTGTTTCCCTTCTTCAAGTTGTGCTGGTGAAGGGTCTTTAGATGTCTGAGTTATTGTGGGCATTGTTGGACTCCTTGGCTTGTGATTTTCCTTCAATTACTTTCTTAAGAGCTGGATTTGTGGCTACGTATTGTTTAAATTTGTTTTTATCCTGGAAAACTTTGTTTTCTCCATTTATAGTGAACGAAAGCTTGGCTGGGTATAGTAGTCTGGGCTTGCATCCATGGTCTCGTAGTTTCTGCAGTATATCTATCCAGGACCTTCTGGCTTTCATGGTTTCCATAGAGAAATCAGGTGTAAGTCTGATAGGTTTACCTTTATAGGTAACTTGACCTTTTTCCTTTGCAGCTCTTAATATTCTTTCTTTATTCTGTATGTTTTGTGTTTTGATTATTATATGATGAGGAGATGTTTTTTTTTGATCCAGTCGATTTGGTGTTCTGTATGCTTCTTGGACCTTCAAAGGAATATCTTTCTTAAGGTTGGGAAAGTTTTCTTCTATAATTTTATTAAATATATTTTCTGGACCATTGAGCTGTACTTCCTCTCCTTCTTCTATCCCTATTATTCTTAGGTTTGGTCTTTTTATTGTGTCCCAGATTTCCTGAATGTTTTGTGATGAGAATTTGTTGGTTATGCTGTTTTCTTTGATGAGAGTGTTTATTTTCTCTATGGTATCTTCAGTGTCTGAGATTCTTTCTTCTATCTCTTGTAATCTGTTGGTGGTACTTGTCTCTGTAGTTCCTGTTCGTTTATTCAAATTTTCCATCTCCATCCTTCCCTCGGATTGTGTTTTCTTTATTACTTCCACTTCGTTCTTCAAGTCTTGAACCGTTTCCCTTACCTGTTTGATTACTTTTTCTTGTTTCTCTTGGTTTTCTTGGGTATCTTTGAGATATTTATTCATTTCCTCTACCTTTTTGTTTGTAATCTCTAATTGGTTGTGGCAGTTTTTCACCTCCTGTTTAAGGTCCTCTATTATTTTCATAAAATTCACTTTTGAGTCGAATTCTTCTAATTCTTCTGTATTAGGGTTTAGACTTCTCATTTCGGGATTCCTGGATCCTGGTGATGTCACGTTGCCTTTCAAGTTGTTGGGGGAATTCTTGCATTGGCGCCTGCCCATCTTTTCCTTCAAATGGAGCCAGGAGAGGCCTGATGTCTTGGACCAGTCTTTGCTGTGACTAACTCTCTAGGTGTATCTCCTCAGTGTAGGGGCAGGAACCGTTCCCTTCCAGGTGAACTCCTCAACACCAAAACATGGATGCGTGGTATTCCAATGACCCGCGTAAAGAAGGCCGAATGCAAGGGGTCGGGCGGGGTCCAGTAGAACACAGGCGACACTGCAGTACAAGCTGGAGGTGCCTGCGCTCCCTTTCGGGGGTTGCTGAGGCCTGCCCGCTGCTCTGGTTGGGTAGCCTTAGTGTAGGGGCGTTTGTGCTCTCTACCGGGACCGTCCGCCCCAGGATAGTACACACTCACCCGTCCCGATGAAACTTCTTGGCACCTACACAGAAACTCCTGGATGCCCCAATGAGCCAGGGACTAATGGAAGTAGGGCGCAGGCAGAGCAGGTCCAGCAGATCACAGCAGAGACTGCAGCCCCAGCAGCAGGGGCCCGCTTTCCCTGGCGGGGACCTTGAGGCCTGCCCTCTAGTCAGGGACTCACTGCTCTGGGTTGGTAGCCTTAGTGAAATGGCAGGAAACTGTTCCACAGCTAAGGACCTTGCAGACAAGGCAGGTTTGGGGGTGGGGGTGGGGGCGGGTGTGTAGGAGAGCAAGCCCTGCAGCAGGAGCTGGGGGAGGGGTGTTTGTGCTCTCTACCTGGACAGTCCGCCCCAGGATAGCACACACTCACCCGTCCCGATGAAACTTCTCGGCACCTACACAGGAACTCCTGGATGCCCCAATGAGCCAGGGACTAAGGGAAGTAGGGCGCAGGCAGAGCAGGTCCAGCAGATCACAGCAGAGACTGCAGCCCCAGCAGCAAGGGCCCGCTTTCCCTGGCGGGGACCTTGAGGCCTGCCCTCTGGTCAGGGATTCACTGCTCTGGGTTGGTAGCCTTAGTGAAATGGCAGGAAACTGTTCCACAGCTAAGGACCTTGCAGACAAGGCAGGTTTGGGGGTGGGGGTGGGGGCGGGTGTGTAGGAGAGCAAGCCCTGCAGCAGGAGCTGGGGGAGGGGTGTTTGTGCTCTCTACCAGGACAGTCCGCCCCAGGATAGCACACACTCACCCGTCCCGATGAAACTTCTCGGCACCTACACAGGAACTCCTGGATGCCGCAATGAGCTAGGGACTAAGGGAAGTAGGGCGCAGGCAGAGCAGGTCCAGCAGATCACAGCAGAGACTGCAGCCCCAGCAGCAGGGGCCCGCTTTCCCTGGCGGGGACCTTGAGGCCTGCCCTCTGGTCAGGGACTCACTGCTCTGGGTTGGTAGCCTTAGTGAAATGGCAGGAAACTGTTCCAGTGGGGTATCTTATATGTTTCTGACCACCTGGTCTACATTGAGTGTTTCAGGTCAATCAGGGTTATAAAGTAAGACTGTCTTAAATAGCAAATATTCAAGCAAACAAAAAGGACAAAGACTTAAGTTTATAGGTGGCCTAAAAAACTATTAAGCATTTGGTCTTTGGTCTATCTGTCCATTTCTCTCTCAGCTTCACTCTGAACCCCTTCAAATCTGACTGCCTTCAGATTTCTCCCTCTCTTCCTTCTCCCTGAAGCCTTTGCAAACAATTCTTCTTACATTGCAAGACCCCTCATGCTTCATCTTATTCAGACCTCGCCAGAACCTTCCTTGGCACCACTGCCTAATCCCAAAATGCGGTTGTTAACTTATACTGAATAGCTTCAAAAGTAACATCTTTAATTCTACTTTTATTAGTGAGATATTGTAATTAATGCTTGCCTCCCCCATATATCTGAATCTTCATAAGAGTAAGAAAAAAATCATGTGTTTATTTAAAATTTTTACACTATCTTTATTTATCAATATGTTTTAAGGTAACTACAGCACCTAAAATGGAAACCAAGGTTTAGTGAATGGACTGAAAGAATAGGTAAGTGGATAAATGGTTAGGTTTGCATATATTCTTCTACGAACATTTGGCCTCATCTATAGACTGCTACAAAGGAATATTGCTATAAATTTAACATAGACATAAGACTATGCATATATTGGTTTGTGTACTAACTTAAGTGGAAACTGAATCATTAAGTCAGAATAAAACTACCTTTGCATTAAAAAATATATGCAAATAACCATGTTGACTTTTTTCCAGTGCTGGTGCAGGACACAACTCATGTCTATCATTAACCTTTCCAGCCATTCCCTAGTCACTAACCTTGAGTTGAAGCTGCCTAATGAATTCTGCTCACTTGGGTTCACTATAAAACAGTAAAACCTCCCCTCCATTGTTGGGACATTTAGTAACACTTCCTATTAAATGCAAGTCTCACCTTTTTTGTGGGAACCCCATTCCAACAGTAGTGTTATCTGAGAGAAGCTTGGCTTATGTTAAACCCAAAGTCAGGCAATATCCACGCTGCAGCAGGGGTAGGTTGTATTTTATGACTTAAATAAAGAACTATGTCTAAAAGCACATACTCTGTGATAACAAGCTTAACAAAAGGAAGCCCAGGGTTATTGAAACAAAGAAAATTTGAGCTTGAAGAGAATTTAGATGGTTTAGAATTATTTGAAGACCATATGAAGTAAGGAATCTCCTTCTAGCTGTGATTTAATACCTGCTGTCACTATGGGGATACACAGAGCAGCTGAGAAATCTTCCTTCTTCATTGTTCATATTCCTATACAGAATGTTCCTAAACTCTATGCTCACTGAATGAAAGTCTATAACTAATGGTTATTTAGTTATTCATTAGTTCATGCATAGCAAAAATACCAACAAATCTTCAGAGTTATGATGCTAAAGCCTCATGTATTACCACTCCTCTTAAGATGAAAAGATACACTAGTGTTATATATCTACTGTTATTTGCAAATGGAATTGTTAAAATTACATATCTAATTACTACTTGTAGATACTATCAGTTGCTCTATATTTCATAATCCTGGGTATTTTTAAAATACTAATAATTTATTATTTGAGATGCTAAAAATTTTAAAGTAACAATTAAAGTCATTTTATGTTAAAAGTTCATTGGAAGCTCAATTTATTTGAAAACTGAAAGAAATTTATGCCCAGAAATATTGTAAGTATTGTAAGTGTTGTTGTCTTGATTCACCATATTTTATATCCTGTGGGTTCAAAATGTATTACACTATCTTTGAGATAATTTTACAAGTATATATCAATTTTAATGATAATTGAAATGTTATAAAAATTATTTTGAAAGTTAAGACTCAAGTGATAATAAATGCAAAAGATATGATCCAATAGTATAGCATAATGAGTATGAATTTCATTTTTATTTTTATTAATTTTAATTAATTAGCTGTGTGCAGTGTGTCTGTGTTTGAACATATGCATGTGAGTACCGGTACTAAAGGGGGACACAGGCATCAGCTTCCCCTGGAGGTAGAGTTCCCAGCAGATGTTAGCATTGCTACATGGGTGCTAGGAACCACACTGGCATCCTTGTAAAGAGCAGTACAGGCTTTGAATCAACTGAATCATCTCTGCAGCTTCTTCTGTTATTTCTTAAGTAAAATACATAACAGTCTTTACATTCTAGTCTTTACATTTTAACATTAAAGAAAACTTTGTGTGTGACAAAAGTCATAAATAATCGCCAATGAATTCTATTTCTCATGGGTGATCATGAGGGAAGTCATGAATTTTATATTCTACTGACTAAAATTTCTTTCGAAATTTAAGAATTTCGAAAGAAATTTTAAATTGAGACAGTGTGCCTGTTCTAATGGGAGTTCACCAAATCCAGCTTGCCCGGGACTGAATGAGCATGCGATCAAACAGGACTCTCTGAATATGGCTGACAATGGGGGCTGATGGAAAAGCCATTGATAAAGGCACTGGGATTTGTTTCTACTGCATGTACTGACTTTTTGGGACCCTGGTGTATTTGGATACAAAGCTTCCTAGGCCTGGATGTAGGAGGAGGGCCTTGCACTTCCCACTGGGCAGGGTTCCCTGCCCTCTCTTAAGGAGGGAGGGGGAGAGAGGAGGGTGTGATGTAGGAGAATCTTCTATTTGTTGTTTCATTGGTTAATTAATAAAGAAAACTGCTTGGCCTGATAGGTCAGAACGTAGGTAGGCAGGGAAGACAGAACAGAATGCTGGGAGAAAGAAAGTAGAGTCAGGCAACCGCCGTGAAACTCCAGCCTGAGATAGACGTGGGTTAGAATCTTCCCGGTAAGCCACGAAGCAAGATATGAGAGTTAGCCGGGCGGTGGTGGCACACGCCTTTAATCCCAGCACTCGGGAGGCAGAGGCAAGCGGATCTCTGTGAGTTCGAGGCCAGCCTGGTCTACAAGAGCTAGTTCCAGGACAGGAACCAAAAGCTACAGAGAAACCCTGTCTCAAAAAATCCAATAAAAAAAAGAAAAGAAAAAAAAAAGATATGAGAGTTAGCCAAGAAGAGGCTAGATATAATGGGCCAGGAAGTGTTTAAATGAATACAGTTTGTGTGTTGTTATGTCAGGTGTAAAGCTAGCCATGTGAGAGCCGGGCAGGACAAAAAGCAGGCCTGCTAGTCTAGTCACTACAAGGGTGAGTGGGGGAGCTGGAGGGGAATGGGAGGAGGGGAGGAACTGTAAATTTTTTAATGGAAAAAAAAATTAATTCCCCATCCCACCCCACCCCCAAGATTCCAATTTTTTGCCCATCAGTCATGTCTATTTCCCATAGCTGGGAGGATATCTATATGTTTTTCCTTGGGTTTACCCTCTTGTTTAGCTTCTTTAGGATCACAAATTATAGACTCAGTGGCCCCTATCCATGGCTAGAAACCAATTATGAGTGAGTACATCCCATGTTCTTCTTTTTGGGTCTGGGTTACCTCACTAAGGATCGTATTTTCTATTTCCATCCATTTGCATGCAAAATTCGAGAAGTCATTGTTTTTTACCGCAGAGTAGTACTCTAATGTGTATATATTCCACACTTTCTTCATCCATTCTTCCATTGAAGGGCATCTAGGTTGCTTCCAGGTTCTGGCTATTACAAATAATGCTGCTATGAACATAGTTGGACAAATGCTTTTGTCATATGATAGGGCATCTCTTGGGTATATTCCCAAGAGTGGTATTGCTGGGTCCAGGGGTAGGTTGATCCCAATTTTTCTGAGAAACGGGGTGGGATGGGGATGAGGGGTGATGGGGAGAGAAAAGTGTGAAGGAGAGGATGAGGGGAACTGGGGGAATCGGGGTGATTGGGGATAAAGGAAGGTTGGATAGGGGAGCAGGGAAACTCATACCTTAGGTAAGGGAGCCACCTAAGGGGTGGCAAGAGACTTGAACTTGGAATGGCTACCAGATGCCCAGGGCAATGTCCCCAGTTAGTTCATTGGGGCACCTGAGGATAGGGAACCTGAAATGAACCTATCCTATAATCATACTGATGAATATCTTGCATATCGCCATAGAACCTCCATCTAGCGATGGATGGAGATAGAGCCAGAGACCCACACTGGAGCACTGGACTGAGCTCCCAAGGTTATAATGAGGAGCAGAAGGAGAGAGAACATGAACAAGGAAGTCAGGACCATGAGGGGTGCACCCAACCACTGAGACAGTGGGGCCGATCTATTGGGAGCTCACCAAGGTCAGCTGGACTGCTACTGAAAAAACATGGGATAAAACCGGACTCTCGGAATGTGGCAGACAATGAGAACTGACGAGAGGCCAAGGAGAATGGCACAGGAACTTTCAACTGGCGATAGATCGAGAGAGAGACAGAGACCCAAATTGGAGCAACGGTCTGAGCTCTTAAGGTCCAAATGAGGAGCAGAAGGAGGGAGAACATGAGCAAGGAAATCAGGACCACGAGGCGTGCACCCACCCACTGTGACAGTGGAACTGATCTATTGGGAGCTCTTCAAGGCCAGCTGGACTGGGACTGAATAAGCATGGGTTGAAACTGGACTCTCTGAACAAGGCGGACAATGAAGGCTGATGAGAAGCCAAGGACAATGGCACTAGGTTTCGATCCTAATACATGAACTGGCTTTGTGGGAGCTTAGCCTGTTTGGATGCTCACCTTCCTGGGCCTGGATGGAAGTGGGAGTACCTTGGTCTTCCTGTAGGGCAGGGAATTTGGTCTGCTCTTCAGTATCGAGAGGGAGGGGAAATGGACTGGGGGGAGGAGAAGAGGAGGGGGGATGGGGGAGGGGAGTGGGGGGAGGGGGCAATGTGTGGGAGGAGGGGAGGGAAATGGGAAACGGGGAGCAGTTGGAAATTTTAATTAAAAAAGAATAAAAAAAATGGAAAAAAAAAAGAAAAAAAATTAATTAATTTAAAAAAAATTGGGTGGTGGTGGCACACGCCTTTGATGTCAGCACTTGGGAGTAAGAGACAGGCAGATCTCTGTGAGTTTGAGATCAGCCTGGTCTACAGAACAAGTTGCATGACAGTCAAGGCTACTCTGTCATGAGAAAAACAAAAACAGAAGGAGGAAAAAAAGAAATCTTAAAAGAGAGTTATTGAAATTGATGATTACAGTGTTTGGAAGGAAGATGACATCTCCAGGCTTGTGTTCTCTGATTTTAGGGCTGGGACTTTGGAACTTCTGGTTAGACAAGATCAACATGAAGTCTCACTAGGCATATTCCATGGACACTTTTTCCTCCCATGATGTCATTTGACCTGGCAAAGGAGCAACTCTTTCTACTCCAACGGGAATTTTGATAAGTCCTCTTGTGGAATTAAAGTCAATACGCATTCTTTTCTTTAAAATATGCAGCTTTAAATTGTGATTAAATAGTTGGGAGTATCATACGAACAGGCCCATGTGTGAGCATGAAATAATTTTCCTCAGAGCCACTCTCTAGTGCAGAATAACATGGGAAATCAAAGGTCAACTCTATTTTATATCTCTAAATGTGGTGATTCATGGAACACTCTAACTGCAATGTTGTTTTCACGTAGAATCAAGAGAATATTTTGTTCAAATGATATTTAGGCTAAGCTCAAACATTCATCTGCCTTGGTAGTAAGGACTCTCAGTCTAGCCTCAAGCAGGTATGTAGACACACACTAAGCAAGCTGACTTTATGAGGGTCAAGAGAAACTGCAAAAGCTAAACAACGAAAAGAAAACACAGATTTTAAAAAACAAAAACAAGAAGCAAATAAAAACTGGAGAGATGAGGTATATAGTAACTAGATATGAAGATTAGGTCAGTCTTCTGGGATCTGGACCCAAATACCTGGGTGGTCTCAGGAATGTCACTAATTTATCCATATTGTCTTATTTGCAAAAGGAAGATATTGAGAGTGCCTGTCTCACAGGGATACAATAATTAACTAAAACAGGGAATACACTTCAAAGAACAGGACAGATGTACAGCCACCCGATTTTTCTCAAAGATGCCAAAAATGCACATTGGCAAAACTACAACTTCTTAAACCAATGGTTCAGGGAAAATTAACTACCCATGTATGTAACAATGAAATTTTACTGGCGTCTTTTATAACACATGAAAATCAATTTCAAAGAGTTCAAAAACTAATATAAAACCTGAAATTCTGAAACTGTCAAAGGAAAAAGCAGGGAGATGGGGAACTTTCTGATACAGTCACAGGCAAGGATTCTCTGAAAATGACTTCAGTCAGCTATTTTACTTACACAGACAAAATCCATCTGCCTATCCTAAAGATGGTACTGCCCTCAATGAACTGTGTTCTCCTCCATTAACTAGAAATAAAAGCATAAAGACCCACAGACATTCCCAAAGGTCCATATGATGGGTGCAGTTCTTCAGATGAGGGTCCTCTTCCCTGTGTCAGGTAGAGAAGCAAGATCAACCATCACAGATTGATTTACAAAATAGGTATATGTGACGTGAAAGGAGAAGTGAGAACCACCATCTGGAGAAACAAATGTGATTAATAGGAGCAGAGAAGGACAAGAAAGGGTGGGCAGAGGGTATGTTACAGGGAATATGTTCAATGTTTAATATGCACTCATAAGAAAAATTTAAATAAAATAATTAAAACTTAAAAAATTGTTGCTCACAGCTAGCACTGTATATTTATTAATAGAAAATATCTTTTAAAAATACATGTAGCCTATTCTGATATGTTGAGAAAACAGCAAGAAAATATTATGTAATATGTCCTTTCTCCATTGGCCAAATTTTTCTCAAATTTCACAGTTCAAGAATTTTTTTTCACGGTACAATATAATGTGGAAAAGCTCATAAGATGTCTGCTGCCTGAATAATAGTTAAAATCCCTGGCTGCAAATTCTCAAATGCCTTTAATATCCTCTTGTGTGGCCTTGGCTAGCTCATGGAAGCTCTCTGGGTCTCAGCTCCCTAGTATCCAAAGAAAGCACCTAATAGTGTCTACCTCATCAAACTGCAGTGAGCCTCAAATAAGGTAGAACACAGAAAACACTGAGCAATAGAAACTCAGTAAATGCCAGCTGTTTCTATTTTCACATGAACTATGCTAGGGAACACATGCCCTACTTGACATATACCTATATTAACATTTCTACAAAGTAAAGGGCACAAGTCACATACTTAATGAATTACTATGGAGTGTATATAAATTTAGAGCCACATTTTTATCATCTCAATATTCTTAAAGATGAGTATGTGTTTGCCCTACCATTGTTCCCAAAATCATCTAGAAGTCAAAGAGAATGAGCCAATGGCACTGTGAACTAATTTGGATAATTGCTTCATTTTATTTTGACCGCATTCTTGGCTTTCACAATGTGCTCTCAAAACAGATGTCTAGGTGTAGATAACACACTTGGTTTCTGATATTCCAGTTATCTCTAATGCTTGCTAGACTTTCATAGCTTGCCTGTGACTACTAAGATCTGGATGTCACATTGCCTGGGTCAGCGAGGTTACCCGAAGAGCTTGCACTTCCCCAACCAATGTCTTTCACTGCACAATGGGTTCTTAGAAAACTACTCACTTCCTCTGTAAACTGTCTTCACTGTATCAGTGGATACCAATAAAAGACTTGTACTAAACTGTTTTGTGTGGGTTTGTGTTATCCAGCATAACTTTAGGATGTGTTTCAAAGAGAACTGACTCACCACGGAAGAAAAGCTTTTGTACACCTTTGCTGTTTCCGGAAACAGGACAGCATGACACAGCAGTAGTGCTAGGCAAAGGAAACCTGCCTTCAGTTGGGTTACACTGTGAATTTACTCTCTCTTGCAATGATTCTACCCAGCTGAAGGACCATGAGCACGCCTCAAAGACATGTGTTATTGTTAATAAGTGCACATTTGAAAATCAGTAGCTTCAAGTGCTGGTCAGGGTTCACAGTGAATGCTGAACTATGACTCATGAACTATGACTCTTCCCTTTCAAATATGTTAAAGTGAGAGCTGAATTCCATTAGAGATACAAAAGCTACATCTAACACTCTCAGAAAATATGAAAGGAATGTGCGGGATCTTTGTCCTCCAGTGCGCCCTGAAGTTCACTAGAAAGCTCATGGGGGCAGATTTCTTCCTCAGATCGCACCCACTCATGCTGCTTTAGCCATTGGATCTGCTGTTGGCCGTTTATACTGGTTTTTAGTTTTTATTTAATTAAAAGGCAATTACATGATTCTTCTCTTCCTTCTATTGCCTTCCATGTCTTCCCTCGTTCCCTATCCCTCCAAATTTGTGACATTCTTTTCTCTCAGTTTGTATGTGTATGTGCGTGCATGTGTGTGCAAAGAGATACATGGCTGGAACTTACTGAGTCTGTATAGGAATTACTTCTATTTGGACATTCCTCTTTCCAGTTCTTAATTGCCTGTTTCTCTAGGGATGGGGCCTGGTGAAATTTTCCTCATTCATGTTGACATACCAATTGGTATTGTCACTGTTTGAGTCTTGCTAGGACAGTCACATTGTTAAGATTGCATGGGTGCAACTTCCTTGTCATATCTAGAAGACATAATCTCGAAGCTGATTTCTTCATCATCTAACAATATTCCTATCCCCTCTCTCAGCATTTAGAACACCAGGCTTCGTTCATGTCCCAGTTTCCTTCCCCCCCAAAAATTGTTTAATCTGCCTAGTGATCATCATTTCAGTCTCATCAATGAGGTTAGGTCTCTCAGGGAACCTATTCTGGTGTCATATATGGTCCCTTGGGTTTTATTAACATCCACAAACTAGGTCTGCTGTGCAGCATCTTCTGATGTAATGTATGATTCCATTGGTTTCATAATATCCACACTCAAACTTCTCACGCCTGACTTTACATTCCAAGGGCTTTCTTTGGTGTTTCCCAGTGAACCAGACTTGGCACAGTCTGAACCTCTCATGCTTACCTCTTTTGTCCATGAGACATATGCAAGTGTGACAACAGCTACTCTGGAAAGAGTCTCCACACCACGACTCAGGCTCTTGACATGCTCTCTCTCTCTCTCTCTCTCTCTCTCTCTCTCTCTCTCTCTCTCAGAGACACATAAACAGAGATGTCCAGACAGTATCCAGGAAAGGAGAGAGTGGTCGAGAGGTCTAGCTGCCACCTACTCTAGCTACTTGAGGTAGATGTATGAGAGAAGAAGCTATAAGTTCAGTCAAGAACAGGTTGTTTAATTATAACAAATCATAACTCACTATAGTCTAAGGCACTACAGTTTGGGATAATTATCAAACACTAAGAAATACCTAAGGTGCCTTTTATGAGATCATAACAATGGTAGTTCAGTGGGAATTCTTGTTACTCTAGTGTACTTGTTACACAGAGTGCTTGTTACTCTGGTGTACTATTCTCTTGCTGCTTTCAGGGATGCAACTGTCTAAACCATGAGCATGTTTCATATTGTTTATGTCTTCTCTATCATTGACTTGGTGTCTTATTTTCCAAATCTAGAACTTCATGGATATAATAATTGTTTGTGGAAAAAAGAATCAATGGAGGAGAACAATGAAGGTAGATTAAAGAAAGAAGAGGAGAGTTGCACTAAACAGAAGTAACAGCTTGAGCTAAGAGGTAGAGGACTTGCTTCCCATGTGTGAAACCCTACGTTCAATCCACAGGACTGGTTGGTGTGCTAAATGTAAGGCCACAGGCAAAGGTAAGAACATGAGCATTTTTGCACATTTGGCAAAGACAAAAGAAACGTTCAGCATCGCTAACTATGTCTGAAATATAGGTCAAGTTAAATGCTTGGAACACTTTCTATTTTGCCTATAAGATGATAGGCCATAAAACAGAAATGGCTGTCCATAGGAATCTGCTGTTATGTGCTGACATTACCTCTTTTCCAACACGGGCTTTTATAAGAGGAGAGAATGCTATCAATGCAAGCACTATCAATATATTTCCATACATGTTCCACAGACAGACTGGATTAAAGGAGATAGAGTCCCTGTTGAAGGGACGTTAGCAACAAAATCTCACGCTAGAGAGATGGAGGGTGATTATAATTGATGGCAGTTTTAGTACTGTGGTAATGAGGACAAGGTAGGTTTCACCATTTCCCACTCCTATCTTTATCACTAAAATAGATCCAGGGTGTGCCGTTTTCTCTTATTAGTCTTTGTCATGTGAGTACAACACTGGAATGTTAATACCAGGGAGATGCTGGGAGAACAAAGTTTTGTGACTCCAAGCCTCTGGTGTGCAATAAGGTTGCTGTGCAACAAGCAAATCAAGTGTTCTTCATCTGTCTTAGTGCAAATTGTCTTGTGCACAGTTTAAAAAAAACTTTTAGAGCATTTGTCCTAGTTACAAAAGGGATTAAGTGATAAATACTAAAATTCTATACATTTTCAATAAGTTCTCTTGAATTTCACCTTTCTTCTTGAGAAGGCTTCTTTTAATGCCACCAGTAAGTGTCAGAAAACACGTGTGTGTGATCTATCAGGAACTCAGGACACATGGAATATAAAGGAAAGTGGTAGGGCCGTACTCACAAACATCTAAATTAGACGGAGAATAAATTGCAAGTCAGCGTGTCAAGAAACTATCTTGATCCCTCAAATTAAATTAAAAAGAAAACAAAAATCGACCAAATAAAATAGAAGATATAAATTTTCTCTGTTTCTATCAGGCTCCTTTGCTCTCAAATTCATAAAATCTTTACTCTTTATCTACCACAACATCATTATTTTAAAAAATCTATTACCAGGCAGTCCCTTACAAACCAGACAGCATATGAGAGACCTGCCTGAAGGTTGGACCACAACTGCCACCACCCACTGAATTCTGTTACCCCAAGACCAATTCCACCACCAAATCCCACCCACCTCATCATCCTCTCTATAGCCAGCCCTTCCTCGTAACTCCAGCAGACTCTATAGGCACAGGTACAGTACACACAAGTCAGAAGAAAAAGAGGAGAGACTGGACCTAGGCACCCAACTCCAACAAACTTCAGCTGAGATATCCCACCATAATTGAAGACCTGCCAATCAACAGAACTCTTGGTTATTCAGGCCAGAAGATAATATAGAAAACAGATTTTTAGAAAAGGAACAAAATTCCCATCCAACAAAGATAAATACAAAATGAACACCCAGACCATTAATTATCCTAAATCCAGATAAGTAAATGCCAGCATAAGAATACTTCCAATAACAGAAAGGGCAATATGGCACCACCAAAACAATGCCATCTTATGACAGTAAGAACTAAACATCTCAACACAGCTGGTACAAGTAAAACAACATTAAAAATGACTTTATGAAGATGATAGAGGCTCTAAAAAAGGAATTTAAAATTTCTCTTTAAAAAATCAAGTAAAAGACAAAGAAAAAATTGAAAGAAATCAATAAATCCCTTTAAGAAAGCCAAGCAAAAAGACACTCAAAAAGGTGAAGGAAATGGTTCAATACTTGAAAACTGAAATTTTCAAGCAATAAAGAAAACACAAACCAAGGGAATTATCAAAATAGAAAATCCGGGTAAGTGATAAAGAACTATAAATGAAAATACAATACAGAAAATAGATTCATTGGTCAAAGAAAATGGTAAATCCTAAAGATTCCTAACATAAAATATTCAGGAAACATGGGATACCATAATGAGACAAAATTTAAGAATAATAGGAATAAAAGAAAGAGAAAAAGTCCAGCTCAAAGGCACAGAAAATATATCCAACAAAATTATAGAAGAAAACTTTCCCAACCTAAAGAAGGCAATGCCTATGAAAATACAAGAAACTTACAGAATATCGAATAGACTCAAATAAGAAAAAGTCCCCTCGCCACATAATAAACAAAACACAAATCATACAGAATAAAGAAAGAATATTAGGAACTGCAAAGGAAAATGGCCAAGTAACATATAAAGGATACCTATCAGAATTATACCTGACTTCTCCATGGAAACAATGAAAAGCAGAAGGACCTGGTCAGGCATTATGCAGGCACTTAGAGACCATGGATGCTAACCCAGCCTACTATATCCAGAAAATTTTCAATCAATATAGATGGCAAAAATGATATTCCATGACAAAAGCATATTTAAGCAATACATATCCATAAATCCAGCCCTACGGAAAGTACTACAAGGAAAATGCCAATCCAAGGAAGTTAGATACACCCACAAAAACACAGGCAATAGGTAATATCACACTAGCAAATCCAAAAGAAGATAACCAAACACACAATACCACCACCAACAACAAAACAAAAATAGCAAGAACAAGCAATCACTGATCATTAACTTCCCTAAGTATCAATGGACTTAATTCACCTATAAAAAGACATAGATAAACAAATTGGATACAAAAACAACATTCATCCTTCTGCTGCATATAAACAACACACATCAACTACAAAAACAGACATTACCTCAGAGTAAAGAGTTGGGAAAAGATTTTCCAATCAAATGAACCTAAGAAAAAAGCTAGGGTAGCTGTCCTAATATCTAACAAAATAGACTTCAAACTAAAATTCGTCAAAACAGATGAAGATAATTTCATATTTATCACAAGAAAAATTCATCAAGATGGAGTCTCAATTCTGAACATCTATGCTCCAAATACAAGGGCACTATCACTTGTAAAATAAGCAATACTAAAATTTAAATCACATATCAAGCCCCACACATTAATAGTGGGAGATTTTATCACCCCACTCTCACCAATGGACAGGTCTGTCAGATAGAAATTTTTTTTTGCATATCTGACCCAGGAGGTCCTGCTGTAGCTGGTGAGCCTGTGGCCCCTGCTAGCAGTTGGATGTTTCAGTACTGGCTCTAAAGGAAGGTTTAAGGAATCACGAGGGAGGGACTAAGGCGGGACTGGCAAAGCTGAAGGAGGGAAGGGAGTCCTTCCCATGGTACTCCATCTCTTCCCATCTTAGGCTGACACATGTGCAAACAAGGCTGGGACTGGGAGGAGCTGGGGCATAAGTCCAGTTTTTCATGTCTATGTTTTGGGCCTCCTGCTGACTAAATTGTACAGCAAGGTCTCTGCGAGGATGAGGCCCACAAGGGAAAGAGCAGAATGGGAGATGACCTGAGAGGCCATGGGACCTCTTCCCATTTCTCTCTTTCAGAGTCTGGGTCTCCTGTCAGATAGAAATTTAACAGAGAAATAAAGGAACTAATAAATATCATTACTCAAATGGGCTTAACAGATATGCATAGAACATTCCACCCAAACACAAAGGAATATACCCTCTTCTCAGCACTCCAAAGGACCTTATCTAAAATTGACCACATACATAGTAACAAAGCAAACCTCAACAGACTCAAAAGAAATTTAAATAACTCCCTGTATCTTATTGAATGAACTAGGCTTAAAGTTATAATTCAACAACAACACTAATTGCAGAAAGCTTATAAACTCGTGGAAATTCAACAGTGCTCAACTGAATCACCACTGGGTCAAGGAAGAAATAAAGAAAGAAAGTAAAGGCTTCCTAAAAATTCAATGAAAAAGAGAATGGCATAACCAAACTTATGGGACACAAGGAAAGCAGTGATAAGAGGAAAGTCCATAACACTAAATGCCTATATGAAGAAACTAAAGAAATTTCACATGAATGAGTTAACAGGATAAATGAAAGCTCTAAAACAAAAAGAAACAAACTCATCTATGAGGAGTACATAACTAGAAATAATCAAACTGAGGACTGAAATCAATAAAATATAAACAAAACAATATAAAGAATCAATGAGACAAAGAGTTGGCTCTTCAAGAAAATCAACAAGATAGACAAACTTTATCTACCTTATCTAAAAGGTAGAGAGACAATGTATCAATTAGCGAAATCAGAAATGAAAAGAGGGATATAACAACAGACACTGAGGAAATCCAGAGAATCATTAGATCATATTTCAAAAACCTGTATTCCACAAAATTGGAAAATTTAAAGTAAATGGACAATTTACTAGACATGTACCACATAGCAAAATTAAATCAAGACCAGATAAAAAACTTAAATAGATCTATATTTTTTAAGGAAATATAATTAGTAATTAAGAGTTTCCCAACCCCCAAAAGTCTAGGGTCAGTTGGTTTCAGTATAGAATTGTGCCAGACTTTCAAAGAAGAGCTAATTCCAATTCTCTTTGAATTGTTCCACAAAGTAGAAACAGAAGCAACATTACCAAATTCTTTTTATGAAGTTACAGTTACCTTGAAAAAGACTTAACAAAAAAGAGAACTCCAGGCCAATTTTCCTCATGAACATTGATGCAAAAATACTTAATAAAGTACTGGCAAGTCAAATATAAGAACACATCAAAAAGATCGTCCACCGTGTTCTAGTGAACTTCAGAGATGCAGAAATAATTCAACATATGAAAATCAGTCAATGTAATCCACCATATAATCAAACTGAAAGAAAACAAAACATGTGATCATCTTATTAGATGCTGAAAAAGTCTTTGACAAAATCCAATATCCCTTTATGATTAAGGTCTTGGAGATATCAGGGATAAAAGAAACATACCTAAACATAATAAAAGAAATATACATCAAGCCAGCAACCAACATCAAATTAAATGGAGAGAAACTGAAAGCTATTCCACTAAAATCACAAATAAGACAAGCCTGTTCACTCGCTCCATATCTATTCAATATAGTACTCTAAGTTCCAGTTAGAGTAATAAGGCAACAAAAGGAGATCAAGGAGATACAAATTATAAAAGAAGAAGTCAAATGTTTGCTATTATCAGATAACATGATGGTATACATAAGTAACCCCTAAAATATCTACCCAGGGGCTCTTACAATTGATAAGACATTACTTCAGTGATGTAACCGGTTGCAAGATTAACTTAAAAAATATCAGCATCCATCCAATATACAAATGATGAATGGATTTAGAAAGAAATCAGGTAAGCAACACCATTAACAACAGTCACAAATAATTTAAAATGTCTTGGGTTAACTCTAACCAAGCAAGTTAAAGACCTATATGATAACAAGAACTTTAATTCTTTGAAGAAAGAAATTGGAGAAGGTGTCATAAAATGAAAAGGTCTCCCAAGCTAATGGATTGGTAGAATTAATGTAATAAAAATGGCAATTTTATCAAAAGCCTTACCCATCAAAATTCCAACACAATTCTTTACAGAACTTAGAGAACAGTGCTCAACTTCATATGGAAAAACAAAACATCAAGGATAGCTAAAATAATCCTGTACAATAAAGGAATTTTCAGATATATCACTGTCCCTGGTTTTAAGCTCTATTATAGAGATGTAATAACAAAAAGAGCATAGTATTGACATAAAAACAGACAGATGGATCAATGGAATTGGACAGAAGATCCTGATTTAAGACTCACACACCTATAAACACCCGATTTTTGACAAAGAAGACAAAATTATACAATGGAAAAAGAAAGCATCTTTAACAAATGGTTCTGGTATAACTGTATGTCAGCATGTAGAAGAATCCATATAGATCTGTATCTATGTCCCTGTACAAAATCCAAGTCCAAGTGAATCAAAGACCTCAACATAAATCCAGCTGCACTAAATCTGATAAAAGAGAAAGTAGGAAATAGCCTTGAATGCACTGGCACACAAGACATCTTCCTGTATAGAACACCAGTAGCACATACATTGAGACCAGCAATTAATAAATGTAACTTCATAAAACCAAAAAGCAAAGAAGACTGTCAGTAAGAGAAAACAGCACCCTACAGAATGGGAAAAGATCTTCACCAAACCCATATCTTACAAAGGGCTGATCTCCAAAATATATAAAGAACGCAAAAAAACCATACATCAACAAGCCAAAAAATCCAATTAAAAACTGGGGTATTGATCTAAACAGAGAAGACTCTCAAATTGCCAAGATACACTTAAAGAATTGTTCAACGTCCTCAGCCATCAGGGAAAAGCAAATCAAAATGACTCTGAGATACCATCTTACACCTGTCAGAATGACTAAGATCAAAAATACCAATGACAACTTAAGCTAGAGAGGATGTGGAGCAAGGCAAACACGTCTCCACTGCTAGTGGGAATGCAAATTTGTGCAGCCACTTTGGGAATCGATATGGCCATTTCTCAAAAAATTGGGACTCCATCTACTTCTAGATCCAACTATACCAACCTTAGGCTTCTACCCAAACGATACTCAATCATACAACAAAGATACTTGCTCAACTATGTTCATAGCTTTATTTGTAGTAGTCAGAATCTGGAAACAACCTAGATGCCCCTCAACTGAAGAATGGATGAAGGAAATGTGGTACCTAATATACACAATGGAGTATTAGCTACAAAAACAATGATATCATGAAATTTGCAGACAAATGGATAGAACTAGGAAAAAAAAAAACATGCTCAGTAAGGTAACCCAGACTCAAAAACACTAGCATTATGGTATGTACTGCTGTGGGATAATACTCTTGTACACTGTAAAGATTTGTTGTTCATATTGGTTTAATAAAGTGCTGATTGATGGGAATCCTGACAGAAAGTATAGGCAGAGCAACCCCACTAGGAGAGTTCTGGGAAGAGGAAAGACAGAGTCAGTCACCAGCTAGATACAGATGAAGCGAAATAAGAATGCCATAGTGAGAAAAGTTACCAAGTCACGTGGCTAAACATAGATAAGAATTATGAATTAATTTAAGTTGTTACAGCTAGTTAATAATAAGCCTGAGTAATAGGCCAAACAGTTTATTATTAATTTAAGGCTCTGTGTGTTTCTTTGGGACTGAATGCCTGTAGGAACAGGTGGGACAGAAACTACTGTCTGCAGTGTACTCACTCATAAGTGGATATTAGCTAAAAAGTAAAGGATAAGCATGCTACAACCCACAGCCCCAGAGGCTAGATAACAAAAAGGACCAAAGAGGGATGCATGGATTTCCCTGGGAAGAGAAAATAGAAGAGACCTCCTGAGTTATCTGGGGGTAAGGGTAGGGGTATGATGAGGGATTAGGCTGGGCAGGTTTGGGGATAACAGATGGAGAGAGTGATGAAAGAGATGTCTTGATTGGGGGAGGGCACTTGGGGGTTAGGTAGAAACCTGATGCAAGGTAAACTCCCCAAAATCTACAAGGATGACCCCAGCTAAGACTCTTAGCAATAATGCAGAGGGTATGTGAACTGGCCATCTCCTGTAATCATATTGGTGACTACCCCAATTGTCATCAGAGAGCCTTCATCTAGAAACTAATGGAAACAGAAGCAGAGATCCATAGTGAAGCACTTGGGGAGCTTGGAATCCTGTTGAAGGGAGAGAGGAAGGATTATATGAGCCAAGGTCATCACAAAGGAACCTACAGAGACAGCTAACCTAAGCTTATAGGCGCTCACAGACTCTGGACCAACAGCAAGAGAGCCTGCATGAGACCCACCTAAGCCTTCTGCATATATGTGACAGCTGTGTAGCTTGGTCTATTGGGGAACCCCTAGCAGTGAGATCAGGGCCTGCCCCTAATGGTTTGGCTGACTTCTGGGAATCTAGTCCTCATACTGGGTTACATGGCCCAACCTTAACACAAAAGGTGAAACTTTGTCCTACATCACCTTGAAAAAAATCCAATACCATACGGAGACCTCTTTCCACAAAGTAAAGACCACTTGATTAAAGCCAAAGACTGTGTCCAAGCAACTTTTCCATTTATTGCCTCTGTGGTTCTTGGAAGATCACGCTGCTGATAAGAGGCGTGGTTCCCTCAGCTACCCAACAACTATCATGATAGGATATGGGAATATATGTATTTATATGGTGACGGGGGAAATAATTTTAGGCTTTATTGACTGATTTTCAAAGGGTGGTATGGGTCAGTATCATTTGGAAACTCACTAGGAAAGAAAATTCTCAGAACCCACACTATCCCTACTAGAGGAAATGCTACAGAACAGGAATTAGGGAAATGCTACTCTAAAATACTACATCTCACTGATTTTGGCAAGAGTTTTAATTTCTTAATTCAGTACCCCAGTTTCCTTACCTTTAAGTAAAGGTATAAGTAGAGATTAAATAAGTAAATGTCCATAACCTCGGTACCAGACAACAGAGGAATGAGTAAAGAAAATGTGGTATATGCACAAAATGGAATTTTTTTCAGCCAAAAAAAAAGGAAGTTAGGGTGCTTTCAGATTAACTGATGCATCTTTATATGGTCATATTAAGTAAATTAAGTCAACTTCAAAAAGATTCTGGTATGTTTCATATTATTTGTGGTTTCTATATTTTTGTATAAACACATAAAGCCAAATATGTATACATGACATGGAAGTAGAAGGGAAAATGTTGGGGGGAGAACAGAGACAACAAGAGTGAGAGGGGTAAAAAGGAGGTGTAGCAAGAATGTGGGTGATTGTGCTCAATGTACAATATATACATATGAAAACTTAAACAAATATTTTAAAGTCTTCAGAAAAATGCCTCATGAGTGGCAAATATAAAAGCAGCTCCTATTGAACCTAAACATTATTCTAGACTCTGAAAATGCCAAATGGAACAACTGATACGACCCTTGCTTTCAATCACAAGACAGACTGCCTGAATAAAAACTAAGTGATGTAATCCAGTGAGAGAAATAAGAGTCTCTGTGAAGAGTGCTGCAAGGAGAGCTGAATGAGAGTCAGATGAGGAAGGAAGACCTTGGATAAGAGGTGACTTTTGAACTGACAGCTGAAAGAGGGGGAGGGGCTAGACAAATGAAAATTATTGGAGAGATCATCCAGGAAGAAGTCAGTGTCAAGTGCACAAGATGAAGATGTGCTGTCTTGTAGAGAGGACAAAAAGAACAGTGCGTGTAAATTGGGAACCCATCTACATCAAGACCCAGCTATACTTGTTTCGTGGACTGTCATGTGGCAAGATTCAAAACGTGAACAATAAACCACAGTCCTTGAGTCTTATGTCCTCAGAGAGACTCAGTTCCTTCTCAGTATTGTAGGGCATGACCATAGCAACAGGATCTTATTTCCAAAGAGAATGGAAGGTGCACATTATGGAAAATAAACCAGACTTGGGCATAGCAGAAGCATGGAGGAGAACTGAGCAGCCACTGCAGGAAGATGGGAAACAGGTGATGGCCACATGGCATGATGATAGAACGGAAATTACTAGAAAGGAGATAGATTTTGAAGGGAAAGCCAACAGAATTTTCCAGCAATCAGTGAGGGAAAAGGAAGGGGAAAAGATGTCACTTCTCATCCAGTAGGTAAGGCTTAAGGGAGCCTTCTAAAAGCCGTCCTCACACAAGGGTTAACGAAGAATTGAAGTGACCTTTTAGATGAACTCTGTCACGAAGATCTGTATAAGGCTAAGTGAGTTTCTCAGATCCTTTGCTCTTTCACACACACCACTGTGGTCACTGGGGCAGGATTTAATGATTTCCTTATATTTGGGTAAATAAAATCAAGTTCACAAAGTACTCCTGATGAAGTTCAGTGGCTTCTTTGAAATTCCTGACATCCATGTAAAATTTGATATAGATCCCAGACTTTGTCTTCTCTCAGTTTCCAGAAGTCTCCTTGATTCTCTTACTGTCTGGGGACAGCTATTGAAGTCTTCTAGCAGTGCCGCGTCTGTCCTTCTGCTCTTCCAATGCATTGCTTGGATAATGGGTCAGACAAAAAACTTGACAGGACAAGGAAGTTACTGTATTCATCTCTGTGCTGTGGACACACAGAATAGCACATGGTAGTGCTTTAATATCCATATGTTTGCCTTTAGTATTCACTCTTTCATTAAATGTTTACAAAATCCTTCTGTGCGTGTAATTGAAGAAGATAAAATCTCTGATCGCAGAGCTGCGTGCCAATGGAAGAGAGGAGGAGGGATAATGGAGAAATGGGCAAGGGCTGTATTTGGCTGGAAGGTGGAAAGGACAACAAAAGTAAATAGGTTAAAGCAACACAGGGGAGCTCCGGGTGGGAGCAGAGGGAGGTTAGCAAAGCGTGGAATACTTGGGTGTGATGAGTACAAGCACCTAGCTTACTCTGCAGAAACTGATGACCTCCAGACCTCTGCAATTGCTTTTAGATAAAAAGGATTGCTCCTAGTCCACATTAGACTAGTTGGAGACTTTGCCTATGGTATCCTTGCTCAGAGACTTGAACTGATAAGGGTCTGAATTGCAGCAATATATGTTGGACCCCAACATAAAGACAAATATACATCACCTCTGCTCATATTGCTTTGACTACAATAAGTCATGAGATTTATTGTAATTTTAAGGGAAAATATGTGACCTATCCAGTTGTCAAAAAATGGATTTAATGAGTAACAGTAATGTCCACTGGAGTGTTACATTAAGACGAGAGATGAGAGGGCTGAAGAGATGGATCAGCAGTTAAGAGAACCTGCTGTTCTTCCAGGGGACCTGAGTTCAGTTCCCAGTGCCCATGTGAGGTGGATCACAACTGCCTACAAGTCCCGTTCCAGGGGATCCAACACCCTATTCTGGCCTCTACAGGTACCAGCACAGACACAAACACACATAAATAAAAATAAATCTTGTAATAAAAAAGATAAGAGAGCTGAATAAGGAGATACACATGGGAAGACTGTTCCGGGCAGGAGAAAGAGCCAGTGAGAGAGCCTGGATGCATAGTGTTAACTGGAGTGTTCAAAACACAGTTGGGAGACTGGGATAAGGAGAGGTAGTCATCAAAAGATGAGAAGGAGGTGAGATCAGCAGGGATAGGGCTCACAGTCACCAGGGGGACAGAAGTAGGGGTTGAAAAAGAAAGGAGGAGGAAAAGGAGAGATAGGGAGACTAGTGGAGGGAGGGAAGATGTTGACACTGTCTGGCTCCCCTATCACTAAATAATGACCTACCCTGAGCTAATTTTAGTTATCCTCATCTTAAGTCAGCATATCCTGGAAAACACGACACTAATTTTACCATCGTAGAAGCGATTATTATCCAATATACTAGATAAACTAATATGATCAGTGCATATGAAAGATATAGAGGTATATAAAGAGCTATAACATTTCTATGTACTGGTGCAGACAAGATGGCACAGGAAGCAAAAGTGCCTGCTGCCAAGACTGAGGACCTGAGTTCAATCCCTGTGATCCATATGGTAGAAGGAGAAAACCAGATCCTCTGCCCTTCACAAGAATGTTGCAGCATACATAGGAACACACACACATACGCACATGCACACAGAGAGAGGAGGGAGAGAGAGAGCAAGAATAAATAAATAAAATGTTAAAAATAAGTCCACAAAATGATGTGTCCTCATTCATTTAAGAGCCATTTATGAAATTTCTACTCACATAGTAGAGTAAACAACTAAGGATAAATAATGAGTGTGCCCCATGAGGTTGGGGAACTATGGTTTGCCAAAGTGAGGAGATTTGTAATCCGCACTGTCCATTAAATAAAAAGCAAGAGTCTCTGAGGTTGGGGAAAGACTGGGGGTGCTAAACAAAATATATCTGGGTGGGAGAAAAGCAGGCAGAGAGGAGACAGAGTTCAGTTAGCAACACCCATCTTTAAACTGCCCCACTATCAAGGTGGTGGAAACCACTTCAAAGTTTATATTACTTACGAGATGACCACTTGCTCTCTGGTAATCAAGCATTTACTAAGAGAAGAAGAGCTGCTTCCAGTAGAGTGGTCCTTCAACTGAACAAATCACATAGCTCGGCCTCGCCCTCAACCACACCTGATTTTCATTCTTTCAGAGAGTTCAGTCAACTTTCTGATGTATGATGCATGGGGTATTTGACTGGAACTTAATAATAAACTAACTTGAAGGTTGTTTTCTTAGATTAGAAACTAAATATTTACTTAATATAGAAGCATAGCATCCATAAAAGCAATGACCGGCAAGTCTCATCAGCACCGCACGAGATGGGCAGAGTGACAATGGAAGTACACAGGACCCTCCACCGATTTACCATTTGTTTCTGTTTTTCTTTTCTTTTCTTTTTGTTTATTTGGTTTGGTTTGGGTTTTGGTTGTTAGTTTTTCAAGACAAGGTTTATGTGTGTAGCTCTGGCTGTCTGAAACTCACTCTCTAAGACCAGACTGGCTTGAACTCAAAGATCTGCCTACCTCTTACTCCCGAGTGCTGGGATTAAAGGCTACTCTGTAAAGCCCATGTCTTCCCAGAATAATGGAGCCCTGGCCTTCATCTGAGCACCTGGAGGAGGACGTCTTGAAGACAGAAACATTAGCTGCATCTGAATGTTTACAGCAGGGAATGCACTTAGTGGGTATGTTTGCTCAAGGTGAGTGAAGGTGTACACACAGCCAGAGTCGGCAGAGCAGGAATGTTTGTTCCTTCCAGAGAAGGAGTTCCTGGGAGAGGTTTGCCCTTGAATCTCTGTTGATATGAGAGTTTAACTCGACAAGGAGAAGAGTAAGGAGACGTCTAGGCAGTGAGGAGCGAGAGAGGTACTTTAGATCTGGGTTCATCATAAGACAGACTTGATCTTGAGGAAAAGGCATCCCTCATTACTTTTGCAGAAGTGAGAAAGTACAGAGCAATGACCTGAAGCTATGAAAATCCAGACAACCTCAGTTAATGCCTTGGAGTGTGTAACAAGCTTCAGTAAAAGACCATTCCTCCATGAAACACTGGGGTTCTGAGATTTCCTGAAGGAACCTCTGAAATGAAGGCTTCCAGGGGATCTCCTGCCACTGAGAGAGCACCACAGGAACTTTGACTCATTCTCCTTTGGCCCTATGGTTTTATCCACTAATATCTCTAATGATTCAAGTTTTAAAAAAGATGTCTGCTGGGCTGAGAAAGTAACTCAGTTGGTAGAGTATTTGTCTAGCATTAAAAACAAAATGAACAAGCAAAAAACTGGATTTGATCCCCGGACCAAACAAAGTGCGGTCATGAGGTATAGGCAGGAGGGTCAAAGTCATTCTTTCTTGAGTACACTGGGAGTTCAAGAGATCAAGGCCAGCATGTGTTCTGTGAGAGACAGAGAGGAGGGAGAGAGAGAGAGAGAGAGAGAGAGAGAGAGAGAGAGAGAGAGAGAGAACAGGAAAGGAGCAAGGAGAAGGGAGGGAAGGAAGGGAGAGAGGGAGGGAGGGAGGAAGGGAGGGAGGGAGGGAACAAGAATGGGGAGGAAGAAAACATCTTCATTAGTTCATGTAAATGCTACCATTAATTTTATTATTGAAATGTATCACTGACAAAAAGTATACTTAATTAATCTATAAGTGCTCCAAAATTGGTCTTCTAAAACCCAGAGAGCTACATTGGTAGTAGACATAAAATGTGTTTGGAATGCTAACAATGGAAGAAAAAGGCATTCTTAAGAGTCTGGAGAAACTGAGAAGACATTTCTTAGTCAGAAATTCAACAACGATTCATGTTCTTCCGTTTTAAGATTAATGACTTGGTTCCTAAGAGTTATCAAAAAAGCACCCTTTGAAGCATCATTATTAGCTCAGATTTAAACATAAGTGAGAATGCAATACATTTATGAATGTTTATGTATTATTGTGCTTGTATTGGTTCTTATTGCTCCAACAACAATTTTCTAGAGTATTTTGTTACTAATCATCCTTTGCCCTAACATTTTTTTTTTTAGTTTCTGTATACTTCCTCCCGTAGGCATAGTTGTGAAAACCTTACCACTGTGTGGAATATTTTGGTGATTTAAAAAAATTAGATACTGAACATCTTCCTTAAATAAGAAATCTGCCTCACCACTGATACAATATAAATCAGGGGAAGGAAGAATACCCAGGTAGAATCAAAACTGAGGACCAAGGCCTGAATGTCAAGGAGTAGCCAAGGGCCATGCTGGACTCTGCTGGCACAAAGGCCAGTTCTTCACAGCAGTTTTTAATATTTTGGAAATGGATCAAAAGGCAAGGTCATAGTTGAAAGATCAGAGATGGAGTAGCAGGGGAAACACAATAATGAGCTTTTACATTAATCACTTAATACACAAGTTTCCCTCTGATTTCCTTTAAACAAAGGACCATTATTTGAGGAGCACCAAAAGACCATGCAAAAAGATTGTTCAAAGTTTAAGTTCTCTGTTAAGGGTTTGAGGTATTGTCAGGCGACCCTATAGAACACATTCCTACTGTTGGGAACTCCACAGAGGGAGATGAGGGAGAAACCTATTTGCAATATCTTTTAAAGGGAGATGCTGCCTTCAGAAGAGTTCTTCCCGTGCACACTTCAGCCTGTTATAAGCAGTTTTGCATTTGGTGATATTTAATACTCCTTAGGGTGACATGATGAACTAGATGAACCCTCATGGCACACAGACCTGCAAGCTTATGACTTCCTTTCCAAAATCAACTCTTTATGTATCACAAAGACCATTTTTGAAGGATCTGAGAATAAATGAGTCTATGCCTTTCTTCCTTCATCGTTTGCTTTGGGGGTATACTTCGCTAAAATACATTTATACTGTAAGCATTATCAATATGATGATAATCTAAGTCTAAAATCTAGAAGCAGCTGAGACAAATACATGTTAATCGTGCACTTATAAAGAAAGATTTCTTAGGTAGTCTCTGGTGTAATTGTAAAATTTTCATTTCCACTTAGATATTTTCAAAACATAGCTGATCTAGTGACTTCTATTTAGATCACTTAAAATCTCTTGCTTTCTTAAACAGAATATTAAAATATTTTAATCTTCCTAGAAAGTCCTTAGTTGATTTCATTTGCAGACCTTGGCTGAACCACATTTCAATTAGGTGTGTAGTCGCTGCCCTTTCTCAGAGGTACAGAACCCGTGTTTACACAAATATGGCAATAAAACCTAGATACTTCACACAAGAGTGAATGGAGAAAGGAAGTGTTTTATTTAATATGTGTAAGATAATCTCACTGAAGAATTGTCTTTATAACTGTCACTTAACGGACCTCTTAGGAGTTGCTTGAGAGAACTGTTACACCAGCAGAATAGACTAGTCAAGGCCTCCATACAGAACTTGGTGGGTTGTCATTGGAAGCTAAAGCTAGATATATAGTATCAGATATACTCTTCAGACAAACATTTCTCTAAGATCGTTTATGGATAAAGAAGCTACTACCTGGGATTTTCCTGTATTATTAAAATGATACAATAAAATGATCTTTTATTATTATTCACTAATACTTCACTCATCTTCTCATTAGCAAAAATATGTTTTATTTTGTCCTGGCATTCAGCTATATTCTTGATTTATGTAAAGTATGTATCTTTCTATTAAAATATAAGTACTAGTCATTACAAATAAACATTAATCAAATCCTTTGTAAAATTTTTCAGACATAAAAGTTTTTGATGCCCCAAATTGAAGGTGAAGTCAACTGTTGTTAAAATTCCTAATTTCATCACACACACATACTCATCCACAGAGAGAGAAAGAGAGACTGAGACAGAGACAGAGACAGAGACAGACAGAGACAGAGAGAGAGACAGAGAGCAAGCATCTCAGGTCACACTGACAACCAGTGACAGACAGTTAATCATGTTTAACACAAACTCCTGGTCTTCCTTCTTCCCAAATTGCCTTTCCTAGTGCTTTGTCTCAGCAAATGGCAGCTCCTATCTTACAGTAGCTTAAGGTAAATGTTTCCTAGCCATCCCAGGTCCTTCCTTTCCTTGCTCTCCCTGTCAGATCCAGCTGTGAAACAAGTTAGGTATATTCACAGAGAGTGTTAGGATCCCTGGCAAGGTATCACCAGTTCAGGGGTTACTGGTGACATCAAGCCGCCCTTTCCCCTCCTACCTGCCATCTCCAGTGTCCCATCTCTGCTCCAGAACATTCTCAACATGGTAGCCATAGTTAGCTATCCTCCATAAGTATGTCTGCCAGATTGTAACCCTGTCCTGTTCAAAACCCTCCAATGATTTCATATATATATATATATATATATATATATATATATATATATATATATGTACGTATATATATATGTGTGTGTGTAGTAAGACTCACCTCTTCTACAGCTTTACCCCCCTATGTGATCATCCCCAGCTACAAAGGCTTCTCAACATGTTAAGCATACTTCCACTTGGGGCCTTTGTACTTGGTGCTTGCTTCCTTCAAGCATACTTCTTCCTTAGAGCGCTATTGATTGGCTGCCTCACCTCTTTTGATGTTCCTTAAGGGCCATCTTCTCAATGAGACCTTAGTATATTATTTAAATCAGTAGGTTCCCTTCCAAAGCACTTATTCCCTTCATTCTATACTTGCTATGACCCACGCATTACATGTTTAGTTTCTCGCTTGTTCCCTGTGTCATGCATCATAGGGAGATATGAGCTGAGAAAGGGTAGGTATGTCTATTTCAACTACTACATTCTGTGTTAACATCTTTTGCTTTGCACTAATATTTTTTCAGCTAACAAATAAATTCCAAAGAAACAGATTTTTATAACATTTAAATTTCACTTACAACAAAAAAATTATAACTGTATTTAAAATAAAATTACTTCACTTCCCCTTTCGCTCCCATCCTCTTTTTCCTTTTGGTCTTTCAACTCATCTCACATACCACACCCCTGTTCTCTTTCAAATTCTTGACCTCCTCTTCCTTAATTTTTAAACACACATGCATAAAAGCATGTCAGTATTAAACACAACCTGTCTTCTCTTTTCTCAGGTTTACCATCAGAATGTTCCTACTAGAAAATTCGGCTACTTTACTCAGCATTAACACATCTCCAAATCAGTGTGTTTCTCCAGCAACATCAAAGCTGGAAACCTCAATGTGGAAGAATCATTTGAATGAATTCTCAGTTCTAAGAATCCACAAGGGGAAAAAAAATGAGCATTCAAAACTCTAAATTCAGCTATAATCCTCAGTACTTTTAAGGTTAGGGAATTCTATTCCCAGACATAGGTCAAAGGAAGCAGAAGGCTGGAGAGCATACTTATTACATCAAGAACACAGATACGCTCGTAATAGCCCCACATCCAAATCAGTCTTTCCTTCCGTTCTTAAGCTACAGTTGTCACATTGGGAACACAATGGTTTGCCCTGACAAATCCCCATAGGTACAAGAACAATTGGGGCACAATTTTGCCACTATTGCTCATGGTGACAAGTATTCAGCTTATATATATAGTGAGAGATGTTTTGATCCAAATCTATTCTAAGGCTTTCCCACTGGCTGCCTGACCTCAGTCATGTAACTGCTCTGTGTGTGTTTTTGCCCTCTCTTCATTTAAAGAACAAGTAAAGTTGAGCTGGTTGATCTTTAGAGCCTCACCCAAGCCTGATGGTCTAACTTGCCAAGTCTAAAGGCTACAGCTAACTTCTTTGGTGAAGTGCATAAGAATTTTTTTAACACTTCTCACATGCTTAGATGGATGCTTCTAGTTTTAAAAGTTATAGTTTATTATGCTTTATAAATGCTATTTAGTTTGTAGCCATTCTCTTTCTGCACAGATTATGTTTATTGATAATAATGAGCTGGTAGAATTGCTACCTTAAGAAAGTCTTATTCTGAGATGAAACAAGGATGATTGGGAAAGTAACCTTTAATATGCCGTTTGTCACGCAGCCATCACTCTGATGGCTGGCATTCCAGGTAAGTTTAGTGAACATTGAAGAATCTGGTCAAGACTTTATTTTGCAACTGTAGCCTCTACTACCCGTGCATCACTGAACTCCGTGAACAGCTTCGGTTTTATGAACCCCACATACCTTGATTCCTGTCTTATTTTTTTAACCTCCTTTTTGCCGTTGTCCTACTGTCCTTCAAAAGTCTTATTGACCAGATTTTAATGGTTCATGCCTTTATTCCCTGCACTAAGGAAGTAGAAGTAGATAGGTCTTCATGAGTTCAAGGCCAGCCTAGTTCAGAGAAAGAATTCCAGGACAGCCAGAGCTTCACAGAGAAACTCTATCTTTAAAAAATGAAATAAAATATATAAATAATTTTTAAAGTCTTATTGTTTTCTTCTTCTAGTCAGTAATTCTGTATAGCTGTGAGGTGCTAAAAATTGAACCCAGAGCCTTATACAAGTGTTACGTAAGAACTGTACTGTGGCTACTGCAGCCCAAAAGCTAAATAGTTCCCAATTTCCCAAAGAAATATAGCTGCCTATGGAGTATCTAATGCTAAATTTGGTGGGAACAAACTTCAGCAGACTCTCGACCAACTCCTCTTCACACTTGCTGACTGTCTCATTGTAAATAACGATCAAGATATTAAAGAAAAGCAAAACAAATGCTGCTAGCTATTAAGATAACACTTTGTTCAGTGTTTATAACCTTAAAGTAATTTGGCTAGTACCACTCACCTGTCCTGACCAAGTATACCTAGGACTCCAACTGCCTGAAGTGTGAAATGTTTTTACAATAGACTGCTCTTTGTCAAATGGAACTTGTCTAGGGTTAGAGAGGTAGAACAGTGGTTAAGACAATGCAATGCTCTTGCAGAGAACCTGAGTTATGACCTCTTGTATTTCTAGCTCCAGGGATCCTCTGGCCTTTGAAGACACAAGCACTCACATGTACGTACACATACACTCAAAAATATGTAAAAATGATAAGTAAAGCTTAAAATGGAGCTTGTCTTCAAAGGCCATTCTTCCCTGATGACAGTTTTCACCCAAAAAGTGATCAACAGAGTTGAAAACCTTAGGTCTCTTGCCTCAGTTTAGGATAGCTCTATGAATCATGAAGTACATATAGAAATGAGAAGGGTTGAAAGACAACACAACAGTTGTACTTGAAGCCTGGCCTTTGGGTTCTGCACAATGTGAACAAACAAGACATTTATTTTAGGCTTATGCCAACCTGACATGCATTTTGGTTGCTTGATGTTTTAATTTGGGTCCCTATGGCTGTGCTAAAACACCATGACTAAAGCAGCTTGAGGAAGAAAAGATTCATTTGGCTTTCTCTTCCAGAGCACTGTTCATCATCAAAGAACATAGGGACAGAAGTTCAAACAGGTGAAGAACCTAGAAACAGGAACTGATGCAGATGCTATGGTTGGGTGTTACTTATTGGCTTGCTCCCCCTAGCTTGTTCAGACTCCTTTCTTATAGAACACAGGACCACCAGTCCAGGGGGTAGCCCCCATCCATGATGGACTGCCCTCCCACATCACTCATTAAATAAGAAAATATGCTACAGTATTGCTAGCATCCAGATCTTATGGAGGCATTTCTCAGTTGAGGCTCCCTCACATCAGATGATTCTAACTTGTGTTCACTTGACATAAAACTAACCAGCACACTGGCCAGTTCAAATCTGAGTAACTCAGGTATTCCTCAGGTAAAAAGCACAGTAGGGAAACTATATCCAGTTGTTTCTGTCCTAAAAAGAATATTTGTACACAAGGAGCTTTGGTTCTTACCTATTTATGATCTTCTTTGTTTAGGATGACTTCCTCTTACAGAATATAGTTCCACACATTTATTTCACAAATTCATAAAGAAAATTTATTTCAAATATTTATCTCTTGAAATAGATGGCTTTTAATAACTTGTAACACTTTTATGTTATAATCCAGATATAATCTTTCTTTCAATTCTTTACAATAATATGGAAAACTATAGCTAAATGCCTAGCCAACATTTATAATGTGAATCATACCTGATGTAAATTAAGTTTACAACTGCTTCTAACTTATTTTTATATGACAGGAACAAATGGATGTGTTATGCCTAAGTCTAGCCAGAAAAAAGTCCACACACATCCTATTGTTATTTGTCAAGAAGTAACACCCAATACTAAATAAACACCAAAGACCTTAACTATTTTCAACATCAGACAGATGTTAACTTGCTGAATTGCTTACAGAAACTTATGAGATAAATATGGTCACTTCATAAATTTTATAGGTGTGGTTAAGGTTTGGGACTGGAAAATAACTTTCCTAGAATTATAAGGAAATTAAATGACACACACCAGGTATAAATTCAAGCAGTCAAACATCAGCATATCTCACTCTACCCTAATCTCTACAGTCAAGTTGCCACTTTATTTCCTCAGGGATAATTGTTTTCTTGAATGTGAATATGGTTGATACAGATAAAAACAGGAGACATGAGTTATTCAAACCACAAGTCCCTGTGAACATTTGAAGTAAAATTTAAAGCAATTTAAATTACTTCACTCACCAATAATAATTTGATATTGATATGTTATATGAGATTGGAAAACTATATTTAAAGACTATGGTCTAGCTTGCTAATAGCCCTGGAAAGGATCCATGGGCCAGAGAGGCTTCTATCATAACATAAGCACCTTAGCATATTTGTTTAGGCTACTTTGTTTCAATCTGATACAATTATTATTGTCTTGCTATTATCCTGAATCTTATTAGAGTGGGTGCTTTCAAACTGAGTTCTGACGATTGTTCATTGGTTTTATTTTATAAAGTTCCAATAGTTTTCTGCCAATAGTTCATTTGCCAATAAAACTAAGAAAGCACAGGCTTATATATCAGGACAACACAAGAAAGCAAATGATGTCAAGAAAACAAGGAAGAAATATGTTTTAAGTCAAGGCAAAGATGAACTACATCAAATTTTAGTTTCGGTGAGTTTAGGAAGTCCTAAACCTTGTTACTTTCGACTATATGCTGTTTAGCTTTTACCGACTTCACACAACTTGGAGACATTGAGAGGAGGGAGCCTCAGCTCAGAAATCATTTCCATCAGACCGTCCTTCAAGATTGTAGGGTATTTTCTTTTTCTTTTTATTGAAAATAGATTCTTTTTGTTTGTTTTTGGGGTTTGGTTTTGGTTTTGGTTTTTGGATTTTCGAGAGAGGGTTTCTCTGTAGCTTTGGAGCCTGTCCTGGAACTAGCTCTTGTAGACCAGGCTGGCCTCAAATTCACAGACATCCACCTGCCTCTGCCTCCTGAGTGCTGGGATTAAAGGCATGTGCCAAAATAGATTCTTTTCCACATAATATATCCTAATTAAGATTTCCCCTTCTTCTCTTCCATCCAGTTCCTCCCCCACATCCCCTCTCATCCAGATCCACTCCCCATCTCTCATTAGAAAAAAAAAAAAAAAACAGGCAAAAAAAGAAAAACCAGGCTTCAAAAAAATAATAAAATATATTAAAACATAGAAAATGAGATCAAACAAAAACTATCACATCAAAGTCGGACAAGACAAACAAACATAAGAAAAGGAGCCCAAGTGAAATCACAAGAAACAGAGATCCACTTGAAGTACAATTAATAAAAACTCAGGGTCAGAAATTGAGGTTCAACCTGAAGATCTGAAAAACAAAACAGTCAGCCACTGGCTCTTACCTTGAATTCATACAAAAATGGTGATCCTGTCTCTAGGAATCTCCGAATGAGACTGTGTGTTGAGAGCTGTTTCCTCCCATTTTATAATCCTCTCTAGGGCTGGGATTAAAGGCATGCACCACCTGGTTTTTGTGGCAACTAGTGTGGCTACTGGGATTAAAGGTGTGTGTCATTATGGCTACTGGGATTAAAGGTGTGTGTTACCATAACCTGGTCTGTAAGGCTGACCAGTGTTTTACTCTCAAATCTTTAGGTAGTCTATTTATTAAAATACAATTGAAATGCCACTACGCTCACTCATTCACACACTCAGGAATACCATAAAAACACTAAACTGGAAGCTATAGTCTATACTGAGAGGACGTGGTGCAGACCCATGCTGGCCCTTTGCTTGCTGCCTCAGTCTCTGTGAGTTCATATGATATTAGAGCATGTGGCTTCAGAAAGCCTCTTTCCTTGGTGTCTTCCATCTCCTCTGGCTCTTACACTTTATCTGCTTCCTCTTTGGAGAAATTCCCTGAGCCCTGAGTGGAAGGTTTTCATGAAGACATTCCAATTAAGACTAATTGTTGCAAGGTCTCTCTCATTCTCTGCATAACATTTGTCTGTGGGGCTCTGTATTTGTTCCCATCTGCTGAAGAAGGAAGCTTCTTTGATGATGGCTTAATAAGGCTCTGATCTATGAATATAGCAGAATGTTAGTAAGACTCATTCTATCTGTGACATGTTTTATTCTCATTAAATATTGAGAATGCCTAGCCTAATGTAATCAATGCCACATCTGGTGGGGAGGTGGTCCTAAGTTGTACAAGAAGCTAGCTGAAAAAGTCATGGAGAGCAAGCCTGTAAATAACATGCCTCCGAGGTCTCTGCTTCAGTTGTTCAGATTACTGCCTTGAATTCCTGCCCTAACTTCCTTTAATGAAGGACTGTGGGGTGGAAGTATAAGCCAAATAAATGTTTTCTTCCCCTAACTTATTTTTGGTCAGCACTTTATTATAGTAACAGATAGCAAATTGAAAGAGAAATTGGTAGCAGAGAACGGGCTATGGATGTGACAAGTCTGGTCATCTTGTTTTCGGGAGGATTTTGAAGTGTTTGGAATGTTGAACTAGAAAAGTCATTGACAGGTCAATTCTTAATAGACTGTACTGGGGGAACACGTAAGTATTGGAGAAATTAGATGGTGGAGGCCTGTCTTACGAAGACTTTATGGGAAGCAAATACTAACAGGACTGATCAAATGATACATTTTAATTAAGAATCTATCATTTCAGGTCAGTTGAGGCTAAAGAATCAATTGTGTGTAATAAGGGGCCAACACCCCCTAGATCCTTTGCTTTACATACAGGGGAGATTGATGCTAGTTATCTGGGGCTGAAAAATCAGTTGTGATTAATAAGAGACCAGCATCATTGAAACAAAATCTTCATGGAGGTGTTTCCTCTGGTCAGGACACAGAAGATGTGGTCTAGTGATGGTTGGTGTACGGGGTTGGGAACAGGACTGTATCTCAAGCTTGCAACTGAACATGGCGATGCTTAAGAGGATCCTACATAGTAATGGCTTTGGAAGCACGAAAACTACAAGAATGAAGATATGATAGAAAGAAGCAAGACTGGCAGGGCTTGAGTCCCTGCAACAAGGCCAGGAAGCCACTGGTAAAGGTGCAACTTCAGTTACAGTAGAGATTCCAAAGTATTAAAAATACCAGGATCATGGGATGACTATCAAGGACAGGAGCAAGTGTGGAGTGGAGCTTTCCTGGCCTATGAGATGAGGTGTATGTGCTGTGGTTGGCAGAGCTGGAGATGGAAACAGACCAACCTCTTTGGGGCCCAGAAGATCATAAGTGATGAAACTCAGCTACACGCCTGGGTATTTGGCTTTGCTTGTATCTTATTACAGCCGTGACTCCTCCTTGAAATAAAAAGTACTTAACTGTCTTTTTTATTTCATTGGAGCCCACAGTGAAGATACTAGATATTTTAAAGACTATGGGACCTTTAAAGATGTCCTATATTTCATATTGTGATTTGACTATTAGCATAATCACAGGCGCAAACAAGAAGGGAAAGGTTATGATTTAATACTGTTATGTTTATGTGTCAGGTTGACAAGGTGTTAATTATTCTGGTTAGTTTTTGTCAAGTTAGCGAAAATAGAAATACCTGAGAAGAGGAATTGCCTCCATCAGACTGTACTGCAGGTATGTCTATGAGACATTTTCTTGATTAATGATTGATGTAGGAGGGCACGTGGTCCTGGGTGGCATAAGAAAGCAAGCTGAACATGTCATAGGAGCAAGCCAGTAAGCAGCATGCTTCTGTGGTCTCTCCTTCTGTTCCTGCCTCCAAGAGTTCTCGCCCTAACTTCCCTTGTTGACGAACTGTGACGTGGAAGTGTAAGCCAAATAATTGCTTTCCTCCACCAAGCTGATTTGTTCCGTGCTTTATCACAGCAATGAACACTTAACTTGGAAAAACTTGTTCTCCTTTTCTCTGTTTTCTGCTTGCTCCTTAAGTGAGCTTGTCATTCTTTCAGTTCTGAGCACCTTGGTTTACAAACTTCTATAGAGCCTGCCCCAATCACTTCCTTAATCTCAACATGTATAACCAGTTGCCTGTTCAACACCTCCATTTGGATACCAGGAATGTGTCCCTAGTTCAGCAAATGCAAATTTTGAGCTCTTAATTTTCATGCCTAATCCAAAGTACTTCTGCCTCAGTAAATGCTCAGCTCCCCCATTTAAAAATATAAAAAATTATTATTATTTTTTCTCACATCAGGAAATTCTGTCATTTTCTCACATTTATCCTCTTCTACTCTTCTGTCTCTAGCCACATTCACCTCAATCTCCACATTGACCATTTGCATCAATCTCATACCAATATTTTTAAAGTTTATTTTATATTTCAATACCTGAGCCACAAGCCAGAACCACAATTCTAATGCATCAGTTAGATGATGTTCCATCCTTAGGGACATCCATGCAAATGTGTCCCATTAAAGAATCCTAAGATCTGGTCTTTCCAGTCTGAACAAAATATAGCATCTAAATATATTCTACCCACCTTCTTAATTTCTTTAATTACAAAACAACCAAAACCCTCTGGACAAATCTCATGAAGTGACATAAAAGCAGAGTCCTGGAGAAAAGAACTAGAGAGTTCAGGTCTTGAAGATTGACTCAAACTTTGATTTGTTTTGTGTCGTGTGTGTCCTAGTCTGTGCTCACTCCAAACATCAGCAAGAACACACACACACATAGCCACAGAGCCACAGACACATAGACACAGATGCACACACACGTAGACACAGATACACACACAGAGCCACATACACACTGACACATAGACACAGACACACAGACACACAGATGCACACACAGAGACACAGATGCACACACACATAGACACAGACACATAGACACAGAGGCACACACACAGACTTATAAACACACAGAGACATATAGACACAGATGCACACATACACACACATAGACACAGAGCCACATACACACAGACACACAGACACAGAGCCCCAGACACATAGACACAGCTGTACGCATACAGATGCACACACAGAGACACAGATGCACACACACATAGACACACAGACACAGATACACACACAGATTCACACACATGTGCACACAGGCAGACACATAGACACAGATGCACACACACATATCACACACACCACACACAGAGACAGATGCACACATATACACAGGCACATAGATACGGAGGCACACACACAGAGACATAAACACACGCAGAGACATATAGACACAGATGCACACACACACACACACACACACACACACGCCCATGCTTTATAGTCAAAGACCAGAGCAAAAGGAAGCAGAGAAGAGCATACATATTTTGACCATAACTGTGAATATCAGGAAAAAGAAGCACACAACCCTCTGAATCTTGGCATGGTGTTGCCTATACCTCTGGCCTGCTATAATGAGATACTGCATTTTCCGTCCACCTAGAAAGGAGACCTCTAAGCAGCCTATGAATACCTTCAGGATGAACACTGCAGAAAGTACAAATTTAAATGAATTTGGAATGCTTTTTAGAATTGCTCTGGTCTCTGGAAAGCAAGAACTGGGACTAAGCTAGAACAACACTGTAAAGACTTTGAGAACCAAACTGACATTCGAGTCACAGCCTACAGAGCTATGCTAGAATGCACATTTTTAATTTAACTGCTGAATCTTCACTAAAATAGAAGATTTAAATAGAAAACAGAGTCCTATATTTAGTACTCACAATGCTCAGGATGAAATATAAATCTATTCATTATAGCAAAATCATGAAAAAATCTCAACTTGAGTAAGGAAAACAGATAAAACAACTTTATTTAGAGGTCCCATGTGTCGGGATTCTCTGTAATAAATGTAAAGTAGCCACAATAAAATATTACTACAAAACTGTAAATTCTCTTCAACCAAAGAAGTAAGAGGCTTAGCAAAGAGATAGAAAACAGAAAAAAAAATCAAACAGAGGTTTTAGACTGGAAAACTGTAATTAATGAGATTAAAAATGGATAGACTGGAGATGAAAGAGTTAAAAAGTCAGTGTATTTCAGGAGATGTCCATCCGAAGGAGGGGAATATAAGACAAGTGTAAAGATACATGTATGTGAGCTCAGCTCGTGTGCTAACTTAAAAAATAATAAAAAGGTAGGAAGATGGTAAGAGGGGTTGAAGATTTAGGTCTACAGGGAGAGGGAGGGAGGAACGAGAAAGGGGAATGGAAAAGATGTGACATGAGGCAGGAAGAAGGACTGTTTGAAAGGAAGAAGGAACCAGCACAGGAGGGGAACATATTGAAAGAAGGCAGAGGTGGGATTAGTAAAAGAGAGTATGGTGAATTTTATACACACACAAATATATAGAAATACCATAGGAAAACCGATTACTCCACCTACTAACTAAAAGTAATTAATAATTTTATTAGAAAATAAGTCAATGTAAAAAATGGGGAGGGGGCCAATACATTTGGAGATACAAAAACAGAAATTATCCAATTTCTTCTTTTTTGGGGGGGGGGTGTTGTTGTTGTTGATTAAATTGGGAAATAGGTATTTCTTTTTATTTTATTTTTATTACTTTATAAATAATACCAATAAAAATTTCTACTTCTTCCTCTCCCGCCTACCCCCTCCAGTCCTAAAAGAGGGCAGGGTACCCTGCCCTGTGGGATGCCCAAAACCCTCCCCACTCCACCCAGGCTTAGGAAGCTATGCATTCAAATAGAATAGCATCCCAAAAAGCCAGTACATGCAGTAGAGACAAATCCCAGTGCCATTATCATTGGCCCCTCAGTCTACCCCAATTGTCTGCCACATTCAGAGGGTCCAGTTTGTTCTCACGCTCCTTCAGTCCCAGTCCAGCTGGAGTCGGTTGAGCTCCCATTAGCTCATGCACACTGTCTCAATGGGTGGACCAACCCCTCGCAGTCCTGACTTCCTTGCTCATATTCTCTCTCCTTCTGCTCAACTGGACCTTGAGAGCAACCTACCTCAGGATCCAGCAATACAACTCTTGGGAATATACCCAAGAGATGCCCAATCATACTGTAAAAGCACTTGTTCAACTATATTCATAGCTGCATTATTTGTAATAGTCAGAACCTGGAAACAACCTAGACACCCCTTAATGGAAGAATGGATAAGGAAAATGTGGCACATATACACATTAGAGTTCTACTCGGTGGTAAAAAAAAAAATGACATCTTGAATTTTGCATGTAAATGGATGAAAGTAGATAGAAGTAGGATCCTGAGTGAGATAACCCTGACCCCCAAAAAATGAATATGGTATATACTCTCATCAGTGGATTCTAGCCATAAACAAAGGACATTAAGCCCATAGTTCGCAAGCCTAGAGAAGCTAAATAATAAGGTGAACACAAAGAAAAATATATACTGATCCTCCTGGAAATTGGAAGCAGACAAGATTGCCAGGCAAAAGTTGGGAGCATGGGGGTTGGGGGTTGGGGCAAGGGGAGGGGTGAGAGAAGGGAGAAGGGGAGGGTTGGGGAGAGCTTGGGGGAGTGAGATGGATGAAGTGGAGGAAGGATGGATATGGGAGCAGGGAAGGAGATATCTTAATTGAGGGAGCCATTTGGGGGTTGGCAAGAGGCTTGGCTCTAGAGGGGTTCCCAGGAATCCACTGGGATGACCCAGCTAGGACCCTGGGCAGTGGAGTAGAGGGTGCCTGAACTGGCCTTGTCCCGTAGTCAGACTGATGACTATCTTCAATATCACCACAACCTTCATATGGCAACGGATGGAAATAGAGACAGAGACCCACATCGGAGCACTGGACTGAAATTATCCAATTTCAACAACAGAGATAAAATACATTGAAAAACAAACAGAACTCAGAGACCGACAAGAAAAAATGATAAAAGAATATTTGTGTCATTTGTGTTCTTGAGAGGGGAAAAAATGTAAGATCCTGTGTATATGTGTGCATGTGGTGTGTGTGTGTATTTGTGTGTGTGCACATGAGTGTATGTACATATTTGTGTGTGTGTCTTGTCTGTGTGTGTCTGTGTGTGTGTGCATGTTTGTGTGTTTCTGTGTGTGTCTGTGTGTATGCATGGGCATGTGTGCACACACATATATAGATTAAAACTTCTCCAAATATAACAAAAAACAACAAATTCAAAAACCTGGGCAAAGCCCTAACAAGATAAAGTCAAGGAAATCTAACCCCAAGCACAGGATAATCAAATTGTTACAAACTAAAAGCTATGATCTCAGTAATGACTAGAGGAAAAAGATACAGTACCCAAAGCAGAAAAAAACTAGTTCCCTGCTGTTACAATGACAGAGAATTTATTCATCAGGAATTGCAGAAGTCAAAGTGAAGTGGTACAGTGTTCTTTTTAATATACGAAATAAAAGCCATCAATTCAGGAATCTATACTTAGTCAAATTTTTCTTCAGAAATTAAGTTTAAATGTTGGAATTTGGTCCAGTGATAGATTGCTTATCTCAGAAATATTAGGTCCCAGAGTCAAACGCAACACCAAGTAACAAAAGAAAAAAAAATGAAAGGAAGAAAGAGAGAGACAGAGGGAGATAGGGAAGGAGAGAGGGAGGGAGGGAGGGAGGGAGGGAGGGAGGGAGGGAGGGAGGGAGGGAGAGAGGGAAGGAGGGAGGGAGGGAGGGAGGGAGGGAGGGAGGGAGGGAGGGAGGGAGGGAGGGAGGGAGAGAAGGAGGGAGGGAGGAGGAGGGAGGGAGGGAAGGAGGGAGGGAGGGAAGGAAGGAAGAACACCTACAGTCATTATCAGGAGAATGAAAACATTTCACTGGTGTACCGGGTCTACAAGAATGGGGAAGAAAAGGAACAGAAAAGGGAACAGCAAAGCCCTGTCCAAGCTGAGAAGGGAATGTGATGCGTCCTCCCCTCCCTCCTCATTCTGGACTTACTCAGTCTTTGCAGACATGCCGGTTCCCTGCTGTTTTTCCAGCTCACCAAGCATTTCCAGGCATTCTCCGTGTAGCTAGCTGTCTGCCCTTTTCAGATCCCTATAAAAACTTACCTACTGTGAGACTTCTCTGAGCATTTCTTATCAAACAGCACTGTCCATCACTCTATTCCATAACTCAATTTCATTTTTGTTTATAAAATTAATTGACATTATATACCATTCATTTACATTGTCTCTTCACTATGTAAAATTGTTTCTTTTTTCTTTTTTTTCACCAATACATCTTCTAGCTTCAGAAACTGTTTGTTTCATTGTGGATAGTCAAACTTGGTATCTCTAGACTTCTAAAAGTTATCTTCTATTTTGACAAAAATAGAGCCCTGCTTCTGCTGCCATTGTGGGATGATGTGGTGTTAAATTAGCATAATAATGGCAAAATTGGAGAAGAAAACAAAATACAAATTTGATTTGCCTGTTTACAGTTTAAAGGGATCTAGAGAAAAAATATGAGCCATACAATTTTAGAAATGGAAAAAAATCCAATCTAAGGAATATGCAGAGAGAATGAAATAAAAAAAAAGTTCAAATGGTACCAACTTACTCAAAATGGAAATACATTTGATACAATGATTACCTTAGCTAACATTAATGTACTCTACGCTTGAATATTATTAAAGAGTAGATCTTATGTAATAATAATATTAAATAATGATGAAAATAATTTTTAAAGTGATATGAAAGCTCACTGCCTCCGGTGCCCAAGATAATGGCATAGAGGCTCAGAAAAAGTAACATTGCAACCAATGAGGACACAAGCTTAATAGCAAATGGAAGACACTGAGAATGAGAAGTCCCCAGGAGGACAAGGAGTCATCATTCTGCCACCTCAGTGAGTGAAAACAGTTCTAAATTCTAACACTGTTTTTCCTTCTTGTGATACTATAAATTTTATCATCATTATTTTAAACAATTCATAAAATAGGTACTATTTGATTGTAAACTGAAGATGGTCAAAGATGTTTTTAGTTGAGGGTTATTGCTTCTTATACATGAAATTATCTCTAAATGATACAAGATTTGTATTTTATTTCTCCTTTTAGGAATTTCTCTGAAGAAAATTAATTGAAATATTTAGAATATTTTGTTTATACAGCGACTGTTAAAATATTATCATACAATTTTTTACAATAGTGGAAAAAGAAACATCAACATATAGGGGCATCTAAATGATTGCACAACAATTAAATTTTAAAATTTGTTTGTAAAGTTTCTTAACATAAAATATCATAATGATAAATGAAATTAAAAGACATAAAGCTTTAGAAGTCATTTAGAGCCTGATAGAAAATACATCTAAAATGTTTCCTTTGCTTATGAGTCATGAGATTATAACTGGCAGGTTTCTTTGTTTCAATAATAAACTAAAAGCATGCAAAAGTATAATTTTTAAGATTACAAGGAAACATAAGAAATAACATCAACAGAATAGATAAAGAAAATGTGATACACTTACACAACTGAGTATTAATTAACCATTAAAAAATAAAATCATGAGATTCACCTGTAAATGGATGGAACTAGAAAACTAGAAAAAGTTATCATAAGTAAGGTAGCCCAAACCCAGAAAGACAAACATAGTATTGTTATGATCCAGTGAGCAGGCCTACTTTTCATCCCGCCCAGCTCCTTCATGGCTAGCTTTACACCCAAAATAACAACACACAAACTCTATTCATTTAAACACTGCCTGGCCCATTAGCTCTAGCCTCTTACTGGCTAACTCTCACATCTTGATTAATCCATTTCTATTAATCTGTGTAGCACCACAAGGTAGTGGCTTACCGAGAAAGATTCAGCATGTCTGACCTGGCTGTTGGCTCCATGGCATCTACCTGACTCTGCTTCTTTCTCCCAGCATTCTGTTCTGTCTATTATGCCTATCTAAGCTGCTTTCCTATCAAAGGCCAAGGCAGTATCTTTATTTGAAAAATGAAAGTAACACATAGACAGAAGACTCACCTACATCATAGTATGTATTCACTTACATGTGAATATTACTTGGTTATCATTGATAACCAAGCTACAATCCATAGAACTACAGATAATGGGTATAGAGTAAGGGACTAGGGGGACAGATAGATCTCCCTAGGAGAGAAAAATAGAATATATAGTTTTGGGAGGATGGGGAGAGCACCAAGTGGGAAGAGGGAGAGAAGAAGGAAACAAAGGAGGGAATGGCTACCTTGCGGTTAACAAACAGCTACTTTAAGGGCCATCTGTGGGTCAATATGGAAACCTAATATAGTAGAATCTTCTTAACATATATACACATTTGAAGGTGATCTAAATTAAATTGCTAAATAACTGGGAAGACAGAGCCCCCTGACCCAACCAACCATCTCTGGTCAACAAATGGATCTTCCAGTAGTGGGACTGGGTACATTACATTGAGTTGTTGGCTACGTGGATCCAATAAGAATCCCCAAATAATCTAGGCTGTTTACAAAACTATAGGTTTTTCTCTGAAACTTAACAGCAAGTCCATTGCTGAAGATAACACATAAACAATTCATTGCACATGGAGACGTCAGGCTGGTGCATATATATATTGCATTCACTCTACATGCTACAACCTTTGGTATAGCAAGGTACTCTCCATACTATCAAAAGAGAAACATGAACACCAACACAGTTACAAACCCTTTGATCTACAATGGTGTCCTACCTCTGAGATATGTTAATGTAATGGTGCACAAAGGTTATGGGAGTAGATATGATAGGATAGAAAAGTAGATTTGATTCTGCCTCCAGGAATCTCAGAATGAGATTGAGGCAGAGGTATGAGCCAGTGGCTGACTGTTTTGTTTTTCTGACCTTTAGGTTGAACTCCAATATCTATATTTTGTTTTTATTAATTGTTCTACATGGGAGTATCCAACAAATATCTGATTTGACTGAATGCCCAATGCAGGAAATGGAACTTATACCCAACGCTGCTTGGGTAACCAAGAACTTGAGACCAGATAGCTCAGAAAACCTTGGGGAAAACCAAATACTACTGATTCAAAATGTAGCAATAAAATGGATCTGTTGATGTCTTGCTATACTGATAGACAAGTACCTTTCTCAGTAATCATCAGAGAAGCTTCCTCCTGTGCCAGATGGGAAAAAATACAGAAATCCACAGTCAGACACTACTTAGAGAGTGAGAGACCTTGGAACATGCAGCCCTAGATGGGATGTCTACATTAATTCCCTTTCCAGAATCAGGGCTCAAAAAATCCTGCAGAAGAGGAAGCAGAAAGAGTATAAGAGCCAGAGTAGATGGAGAATATCGAGGAAACAAGAAAGGACCTCGAAATCAACAGCATATGAAATAATATGAGCTCAAAGTGACTGAGGCAGCATGCACAGGGCCTGCATGTGTCTGATCTGAAAGAAGAGGACACATGCCCCCATCCCTAATCCAGAAGCTATCTCCAATTTAGTTCTCTCCAAGGGAGTCTCACTGGGTAAATAAACTCCTATTAAAGATAGGCATCTCACTGGGTAAATAAACTCCTCTTAAGGATAGGCCTCTTCTGTGTGATTTCCCTCTGTATGCTGTGAATACCATTGGTTAATAAAGAAGCTGTTTTAGGCCTGTGATAGGGTAGAGCTGAACTAGGCAGGGAAAACTAAACTGAATGCTGGGAGAAAAAAGGCAGAGTCAGAGATGCCATGTAGCCCAGCCGGAGACAGACGCTGGGGACAGATCTTTACCCAGTAAGCCACAGACACGTGACGATACACAGATTAATGGAGATGGGCTAGTTTAGGATGTAAGAGCTATCCAATAAGAAGCTAGTGCTAATAGGCCAAGCAATGATTTAATTAATACAGCTTCTGTATAGTTTCAGGTCTGGGCAGCCAGGAACAAGCAAGCGGCCTACTACTACAACAGGCTTCATGCCCACAGTAATATGGCCAATAGAAAATGAATTCTTAAGACGTTCCTTTTCTCATAGTGTCATGTCAGGGTTTTTATTTTTTAATATTATTTTTGTTTTATTTTATTTATATATTTTTATGCTATTTTTCTCTTTTTATGGGTGGTCCTTTGTCACTTCCAATTTAGTGTGTTTATGAGATTCCTTAGTGTGAAAACAAGTGTGTCTCTGAGTCTATATCTGTTTCTTGTGCTCTTCTTGGGCTTTTTTCTTTCTATTTTTCCTATTCCAATGTGTTCATTTTTGTTTTGTTCTATTTTATTTATTTTATTATTATCCCTTATAAGTCTGTTTGTTTATTTTTTTATTGAGAGACAGAAAATGGGTAAGTTTGGATGGAACGGAGATTGGGGAGAAACTGGGAGGAATAGAGGAGGGAATTGAATCTATTTGCAATAAAAGAGAAATAATAAGTATTAATAAAACTAATAAATCCATTCTTGATAAGTATCCATTATATAAAAACTCAATTTCTTTCACTATAACTTGATTTCAGTCACAGTAAAAACTAGACAAGACATTGCTGTCTTAACTGAAAAACATGTGAAAGTATATTTTCAGACTTAAGGATAACTTTTGGAATTAGTTGATTTTCATGCATCTTATAGAAAATAGTTTTAACCCACAATTTGCCTGACAGAAATATATTATATGGTACCATCTTGTCATAGCATGCCTTATTCATCTACCTCTACTTAACTCAGAATCTAATACACAAAAGTGTTCAATACTCTGTAAAATTAATATTTTCTGCTATTTCCTCTTTACAAGGATTTTTAAAGAATATTTTTTCCCAAAACTTATAATATTCCATTATGAGTTAATACTGATCCTGATCCTCTGGACCCTGAAACTCCATGTTTGTCTTACCTGTCTGTTTAGCCCAAGAGTAGGTTCTTGTGTTAGAGTGCTGATGATGCCTTGGCTTTGCTCTCTGCCAACTTGCTTTCCCCTCATCTCCTGCACATACCAAGATCCTTTCTCCTTTCTTCATAATTTTTAATTGATTCTTTGTGAATTTCACATCATGCACCCCAAGCCCGGCTGTTTCTCAGTCCTTTCCATACTACACTCTATCCTTGTAATCTCCCTCCCCCCCCCAAAAAAAATAGAAAATAACAACTAAAAAGAAAGTCTCGCTGTGGAAGCTGCACTCTGTCATGGTGTGTCAGGCAGTATATTTTTGTCCAGCCAGTATTACTTTTAACTGATACAGTTACACCAATCGACACTGGGCCCTTAATGAGACTCCTTGATCTTAAAGGTCATTTCAAATCTCACTCCTCTAGTGAAGTCATCAATTGATTTAAGGTAATTCTCAGTACTCCTAGATCAGTATTTGTTAGGATAATCTTCTGCATACTGTGTGAAGATATGTTTCTTTCCTTCCTTACTTGACAAGATACCTTCTGATAGGTTTAATAAAGAGCTTAATGGCAAAAAACTAGGTAGGAAGTGGATAGTTGGGACTTAGAGGCAGAGATAGGAACTCTGGGAAAGAATCTGAAGTGGGAGTTTCGCCAGCCAAATGAGGAGGAAGTTGGACCTATGATACTGAGGAGAGGTAATGAGCCATATTGCAGAATGTTGATTAATATAAACAGGTTAATTTAAGGGTTAAGAGCTTTTTTAGGAATAAGCCTACACTAAGGCCAAACTTGCATAGTTAATAAAAAGTTTACATGTCATAACTCAGAATCTGGCAGGCCAAAGAAAGACATGTTACAAGTGTTTCTCATCTTCCATTGCTATCGCTGTTTTATTATATTTATCTTAACCAACTGCCTGAATTCACATTCATTTTGTTGGTTCCATTTGTTTTGACTACTCTCATCTTCTTCCTTAAGAAGATATACGTTCTGTAACTGGAAGTGTGATTCCAGTAATACTCACTTTTGACTCTTCCATGATTAAAAAATTTCTCTGCTCGAAGAAGGAATTCAAAATCCTTGAGGACACAAACAGGAAATGTGGCACAGTGTGTGTTTAAAATGACTCCTACCTCAGTCCTTTAGATTAGTACTCTGAACTTTGTCTTAGTCAATGTTCTATTGTTGTGAAGAGATAGCATGATCATGGCAACTCTTAAAGGAAAGCATTTAATTGGGACTGGCTTACAGTTTCAGAGGCTTAGTCCACTATCATCATAACAGGAAGCATGGTAGCAAGCAGGCAGACATGGTGCTAGAGAGGTAGCTCAGAGTTGTACATCCAGACTGGCAGGCAGCAGGAAGACAGCGATTACTAGGTCTAGCTTGAGCATTTGAAAACCCCAAAGGCCATCTGCAGTGATACACTTTCTCTAACAAGGTCACACCTCCTAATCCTTGTCAAGTAGCTCCAATCCCTAAAGACCAGGCAATCAAATATATGAGCCTATGTGGGCCATTCCTATTTAAACCACCACATCATAATAAGTGCTTAACATTTCCAGGGAATTTACCTAAAGTCTTCTAAAATTATGCAACTTTGGCAGATTCTTGTTTATAACACTGATGCATGGCTATCCACTTACGTGGAACGTTGTTGGGAGAATAAGATATGAATAGCAAACCACATGATGAATGATTTAAATACGTCAAATTGTTTCTTTGTTGGGGAGGAAGAAGGTGGCTCATGGAATATAAACTGTCTCAATACCATGCAATAAATAATGTTTAAGATTCCTGGACAACAGGGCCTCTTGCATATGTACCCTGCCCGCTGAGCAGTGAACACTGGAAGGGAAAGTGGAGCTCTCCTCAACTAGAAGTAGTTCATAAAAGATGAAACTGGAATCACAACAAAATCATGTAGGGGGCAATTTTTCTTTCAACTATGAGAATCAGTTATGTATCATCTTCGAAAGTATAAAACAGTGAATGCGGAACAGAGGCAGTGTGATTGCTTTTTATTTTTTGATAACCTAACTTTCCTAGGTAATTCAAATGAAGGTTTAAATAGAGAAGATCTTATTTTTGTTTGTTTCATGTATTATATGTGTAACTTCATAGCTTAAAGGTCAGAGGAAGATCAGAAAGGAGTTCTTAGTCTTGACTACATCCAATAAGTCATGAAAATCAAATGGTCAAAAAGGAATAGTTTTTAGAGGGAAATGGTGGACCAAGTTAAGATCATGATTTGGTAAAAAACACCAATGATAGCCTTTGGTGGAGAGGTTGTGGAGTAAGGGGAATACAAACTTGTGCAACCACTTTGGAAAGCAGTGTGGCGGTTTCTCAGGAAATTCGGGATCAACCTACCCCTGGACCCAGCAATACCACTCTTGGGAATATACCCAAGAAATGCCCTATCGTACAACAAAAGTATATGCTCAACTATGTTCATAGCAGCATTGTTTGTAATAGCCAGAACCTGGAAACAACCTAGATGCCCTTCAATGGAAGAATGGATGAAGAAAGTATGGAATATGTACATATTAGAGTACTACTCGGCAGTAAAAAACAATGACTTCTTGAATTTTGCATGCAAATGGGTAGAAATAGAAAACACTATCCTGAGTGAGGTGAGCCAGACCCAAAAAGAGGAACAGGGGATGTACTCACTCATATTTGGTTTCTAGCCATAAATAAAGGACATTGAGTCTATAATTCGTGATCCTAGAAAAGCTAAATAAGAAGGTGAACCCAAAGAAAAACACATAGGCATCCTCCTGAATATTAACCTTCATCAGGCGATGAAAGGAGACAGAGACCCACATTGGAGCACCGGACTGAAATCTCAAGGTCCAAATCAGGAGCAGAAGGAGAGAGAGCACGAGCAAGGAACTCAGGACCGCGAGGGGTGCACCCACACACTGAGACAATGGGGATGTTCTATCGGGAACTCACCAAGGCCAGCCGGACTGGGTCTGAAAAAGCATGGGATAAAACCAGACTCGCTGAACATAGCGGACAATGAGGACTACTGAGAACTCAAGAACAATGGCAATGGGTTTTGGGTCCTACTGCACTTACTGGCTTTGTGGGAGCCTAGGCAGTTTGGATGCTCACCTTACTAGACTTGGATGGAGGTGGGTGGTCCTTGGACTTCCCACAGGGCAGGGAACCCTGATTGCTCTTAGGGCTGATGAGGGAGGAGGACTTGATCGGGGGAGGGGGAGGGAAATGGGAGGCGGTGGCGGGGAGGAGGCAGAAATCTTAAATAAATAAATAAATAAATAAATAAATAAATAAATAAATAAAAGATCATGATTTGGTATGACATGATCAGTAGCATCTTCTGGTAGTGCTGTGTGGAGGAAGGAAAAACCCATCCATACACTAAAGACTCTGCAGCCAAAATAGAGTGGTCCATTTTAATTTTCAGAGGAATTTGGTGAACAAATGACTAGATATCCACCAAACCTTGGTACTAATGAAAAATACAGTGCATTCTGAGAAAATCAATATACAGTTTGCCTGAAGGTATCCCAAAGGAAACATTCAGTTATTGAGGTTTAAAATACGTTAGCCCCAGAATAATAAAATTCTTGAATTGCAGGCGTTTGCAAGAACAGCAAAGGGGTTAAAGACATTTTATATTTTATCAAAGCTCTAAAGCTTCTGTGCCGAGTCTTTATGCATCTCATATTTTCCTTGCTGTTTCTTCATGCAAAAGCCTTGGCCGAGCCCTTAGAGCTCTGCTTTCTGTTCAGGCCTTGCTAATTTACCTTCAAATAAAACAATCTCGACATCACTCCCACCTGTCTCCTACAGGTTCCCTGGGTCACCGCAGGTCAGGTTGGGAGAATCAGGGATATATCTTAAGGATCAGGTATTTGTCAGTATCTCAGTACTGTTTTTGTTTTGGGAAAATAAATACTTCCTTCGAAATCCACTCTTTTTTTAACTTTGATTTTAATTACAGATCTTATTTAGTTCATTGGCATGAAGAAATGAGAAATCATTTTCTTTAAAAATAAATGTGTGAAAATGTCATTAAAATTTAAAGGTCTAAAGTTATTTCTGTGAGGAAAGATTTAAAGTACCCTAAAGTATAGGTTGGAAAATTAGCACTTCCATTTGGACCAAATCGTGAGATGAACTCAGAAAATAATCAAATTTGACCTAGGTGATTTATATTTATCAGTTAGTTCTTCAGTGTCAATTTAAAAAGTTGTGACCTGAAATCTCCCCAAGGAAAGAAAGCAAATTGTCTAGGAAATAAATCAGATATGATAAGGATAGGTTGTCTGTAACATACATTGCATTTTTTTTTCAGTTAAAAAATCATTAGTAATGAAAGGGATGACTGAAAATGAGCATTTTCCTTTTTTCTTTTCTTTTCTTCTTTTTTTTTTTTTTTGCTTTTGTTTTTGTTTAAGTCAGGGTTTTTCTTCTCTGTATAGTCCTTACTGTACTGAAACTTGCTCTGTAATCCAGGCTGGCCTTGAACTCACAGAGCTCCACCTGCCCCTGCATCTTGAGTGCTGGGATTAAAGGTAAGCGCCAACACTGCCTAGTCAAAGATAAGCATTTTTGTTAAAAGCCTGATTTTGTAGAATCAATTGTAAATTTAAGACAAGTATTTAAAAATAGTATTTAGTAAAAGATTTTTTTTCTAATAAAAGAATTGCTTGTGGTTACTAACAAATGTTTGTCTCTTTCTGAAGATGCTAAATCATCTACCTTACCCATGGAAAGACCTTTGAGAAAATGCTCATGGGACTGTCTCCACAATTGCATTAGCCACCACAGTCTCATGGACCTTGATTCAAAAGCAGAAATGTTAGGATTGCTGTATCCAGAACTTTCCACCAAAAAACTAGTCCTTATAATTGTGCCAATGTAGCCCCAAGTTATTTAATCTGTTCTCTTCTTTTTAAACTCTTTAAAACACCCAAAACTGAGCTGATATTATGAAGTTCTTTATATGCCAAAAGAAATTTGAGTTCATTCTCAAAAAAACAAAAACAAAACAAATTGTACCGTCTACACTATTTAACCCTGACTCTAACAAAGGTAGTATATAACGCTAAAGAGCTTGAGATCATGTATCCACTCTTCCAGATTCTTCCACTATTGTTTGCACTAAATTGACCAGAATGGATATAATCTATGACTGTCAACCCATTGTGTTGTTCAGTTAAATACTGACCCTAAGTTTTGGAAACAGTCAGTTATTCCTTAAATAATACAGAGCAACAGCTATTTATACATCATCCACAATACATTATGTATTATAATGGACTAGAGATGACTAATGTATATGGGAGGATTGCATAGGTTGAAAAAAGTACACCATTTTATGGAAAAGAAATGAACTATGGATTTGGTATCCAAGATAGGTATAGATCCTGTAACCACTTCCCCAAAGAACCAAGATCCCTCTATAGCTCTAGTTGTGTGTTCATGAAACTTCACAGAAAACGAACACGGCTTTCCACCCTTTCTGCATGAGGTCGTAGTCGTAAGGCTAACTTATTCTCAGGGGGTCCACAGCGTAGAGAGATTCTGCAGATGGATTTTACAGTTAAGTGACTGAATTAGAAGTTCTCTCAATACGACTAGTAGAAAAAGAGTTGCAACATCTGGGAGCTTTGTCCGATGCCAGTTACCAGTACCCAATGTGAATAATAAACTACTAAGATATACATCCTTCATCAACATTCAACTGAAACTATGCTTAAATTTTGCTCCTAAAATTTGTACAAGAATTCTTCAAAAACTGTAATAGTTAAATACACAAATGCACACACATACCCACAATCCTGTCGCAACCCTTATGAAATTTTTCTTGAATTTAAGTTTACCTACAATGATTTAGTTTATTGTGTTTTGTTTTTTTTTGTTTTTGTTTTTGTTTTTTTTTTCTTTTTTCGAGACAGGGTTTCTCTGTGGTTTTGGAGCCTGTCCTGGAACTAGCTCTGTAGACCAGGCTGGTCTCGAACTCACAGAGATCCGCCTGCCTCTGCCTCCCAAGTGCTGGGATTAAAGGCGTGCGCCACCACCGCCCGGCTGATTTAGTTTATTGTTATTACTGAGTTAAATATAAAACCTCCCGATTTTTTTCACATTTCAGAGACCCTCAATAAAAAGAATATAAAACAAACAAGAGACCATAATTGCCAAGCATGTATACAAATTTACAGATAATTCAGCTCCAGAATGATTCCGTTTCATAAAAATTCCTTGTTTTTCTAGGCATTTAGGCTCAAAAATTCATTCATATCTAAAAAGTAATATCAAATTATTATTAACTATATTATTAATTAAATTATTAATAAATAACAAAATATTATAAATTTTATAGAAAAGAATGATTTTAATTTTTTTATTTTCTCTGTAGCTTTGGAGCCTGTCCTGGAACTAGCTCTTGTAGATCAGGCTAACCTAGAACTCACAGAGATCCACCTGCCTCTGCCTCCCAAGTGCTGGGATTAAAGGCATGGACCACCACCGCCCACCAAAAAAACATAATTCAATAAAAAAAAATGGAGTAGAGACCTAAACAGAGAACTCTCAACAGAAGAATCTAAATTCGCTGAAAGACACTTAAAGAAATGTTTAATATCCTTAGTCATCAGAGAAATGCAAATCAAAACAACTCTGAATTCCATCTTAAGAATGGCCAAGATCAAAAACACTGATGACAACTTATGCTGGAGAGGTTCTGGGGAAAAGGGAACACTTCTGCATTGCTGGTGGGAATGCAAGCTGGTACAACCCCTTTGGATGTCAGTGTGGCTATTTTTCAGAAAATTAGGAAACAACCCTCCTCAAGACCCAATAATACCACTTTTGGGTATATATTCAAAAAATGCTCAATTGTGGCACAAAGACATGTGCTCAACTATGTTCATAGCAGCATTGTTTTTCTTAGCCAGAGCCTGAAAACAACCTAAATGCCCCTCTACCAAAGATAGGAAAAGTGTGGTACATTTACACAATGGAGTACTATATAGCAGAAAAAAAATGACATCTTGAATTTTGCAGGAAAATGGATAGAGCTAGAAAACATCATTTTGTGTGAGGTGACCCAGACACAGAAAAACAATATTCACATGTACTCGTTCATAGGTGGTTTTTAAACATAAAACAAAGAAAACCAGCCCACAAATCACAATCCCAGAGAACTTAGACAACAGTGAGGACACTAAGAGAGACTTGCATAGATCTAATCTACATGGGAAGTAGAAAGTAGAAAAAGACAAGATCTCCTGAGTAAATTGGGAGCATGGGGACCTTAGGGGAGGGTTGAAGGGGGAAGGAGAAAGGCAGGGAGGGGAGCAGAGAAAAATGTAGAGTTCAATAAAAATCAATTTTTAAAAGGGGAAAAATTACTTAGCCCAATAACAAGCAGAAAGCAGTTTGGAGAATAACTACCCCCATATTCCCAAATAATATTTATAAATGTTCTTTACATTTAAATGGGGATATACTATAGAGATTTGCATTGGCATGGATCTTGGTTTATTGATACAAATTTAAGGTCAATTTTGTTATACTGTGTATATGGCATTTATGATCTCAATTAAGGTATTGTGTTTGTGCAGCTCATTTAAAAATTTAATGTAGCCGGGCAGTGGTGGCGCACGCCTTTAATCCCAGCACTTGGGAGGCAGAGGCAGGTGGATCTCTGTGAGTTCGAGACCAGCCTGGTCTACAAGAGCTAGTTCCAGGACAGGCTCCAAAACCACAGAGAAACCCTGTCTCGAAAAACCAAAAAAAAAAAAAAAAAAAAAAAAAAAGGGAAAAATTTAATGTATAGTTAAGAAATATAGGTTAATAGATAATCATCTATAACAGTCACCTATAGTCATGTTAGGTATTTTAGATGTACAGAGATGCATTTCCGATGAATAGGCATTCTTCAAACCTTTCATAAACTGCAGAATATGGCATTTAAAATGTTTTAAGAGCTTAAAATGACAGTGAGACACATCTGCTCCTGGAAGCACCAATTACTTCAAGAGGAAGATGGGCATTGAAGAGGCTCCTTATGGAGTTGGTTAGCCATTTGGGCAAGAAACTGCTCTTGTCTGGACTGCTTGAAAAACTGGACATGCAGGACCCACAGAGAAGTGACTGCTGAAATTTCCTAAAGGTGAGATGGTTCTTTGGGATTCCTGCTACATGAAAGAGTCTGTTAGACATTCTGTAGGACACAAGAAAAAAGTGACTGACAAACTGCCAGTATAGGCAAAACTGTCTTTGAAACTTCCTGCTTTGTGGAAAAGTCTGCTGGATGCTATGGGCCTGTAGGCTGAAGATGGTTGCCCCAACGATACAGAAGAATTTTTTTTTTTATTTTTTATTTTTTTATTATTTTATTCATTTATTTATTATGTATACAGTATTCTCAGTACTCTGCCTGCAGGCCAGAAGAGGGCACAGATCTCATTACAGATGGTTGTGAACCACCATGTGGTTGCTGGGAATTGAATTCAGGGCCTTTGGAAGAGCAGGCAGTGCTCTTAACCACTGAGCCATCTCTCCAGCCCCGATACAGAAGAATTTTGGGTGACTGTTCAGGCAGTGAGATGATCTTGGTTAATTCTAGAGTTTTGGAAGTTGCTTACAATATATTTCCTGTTTACTTAGGTAATATTATATCCTTCTGGAGTCTTTGATGGAGTTGAAGAATTTATAGTTATAATTATAGTTTTTCTTATTTATGATAAAAGATAAAGTAGATATAAATATTGTAACTGTAATTTTTGTTTTATACCTGTTTGGTTATATATAATTTTACTATGTTAAAGTTAAAACCTTCTTTTAACTAAACAGAAAAGGGGAGGCGATGTGGGAGTCTCTTTTCTGTGCTGTGATTACCATTAATGAATAAAGAAACTGCTTTGGATCTATAACAGGGCAGAACTTAGCTAGGCAAGGAAAGCTAAGCTGAATGCTGGGAGAAAGAAGGGTGGAGTCAGAGGTACGCTATAGAGCCACCGCAAGAGTCAGACATGCTGAAATTTTGCTGATAAACCACTGCCATGTGGTAATACACAGATAAATAGAAATTGATTAAATTAATATAAGAGTTAGCCAATAAGAAGCTAGAACTAACTGGCCAAGCAGTGATTTAATTTTTTTAAAAAAAGAATGAAAATCACAATGAAACAAAAACTCTGTAACACAGAAATGTAAATGTTTAATTGACTGTGAGGGCAAATGCCTTAAAATCAGTCCCCACACCTGGGATTCCTGTGAATTAATTTTCTTTTTAAGACAGCATTTCTCTGTATAGCCCTGACTATCCTAGAATTTGCTTTGTAGACCAATGTAATATCAAACGCACAGAGATCCACCTGCCTCTGCCATCCCAAGTGCTAAGATTAAAGGAGTGTGTCATCACTGCCAGACTAGAATTTCTGTGAAAATCTAAGTCAAACTGGATGACATAGTGAGTTCCAAGGCAATCTAGGATCACATAAGAAAACCCTCTTTCTCAAAAAAAGTGAATTTTAAAGTAATATTGACATATTAAGAATTAATGAAAACATCTATGTGTTTATGGAATACATTTAAAAATGTCTAGAAGTTTGAGAGATGGATCCATCAGTAGAGTCCCTACCACACAAACATGATGAACTGAGTTCAAATCCCCAGCACCCATGACTGAATATGGCCAAGTGTGTCAGTAACAATAGGACCAGAGAGTGATATATATGCACAGTGGAACTTACACAGTCGTAATAAAATGAAATCATTGTATTCACAGAAAATGGAAGTAGTTGGATATTATTATGTTAAGTAAAATAATTCAGATTCGGGAAGACAAATACCACATTTTCTGTTGTAAACAGAACCTACATTATTACAGATGTGTGTGTGTTTACATAAAGTTATGTGGGCAGTGCTGTGAAACTAGAAAGCAGATCAAGAGGGGACTAAAAAGATCTCAGGGGAGAGAACAAGATGATGGTGGTGTCTGGGGGAAGGAAGGAAACCAGGCAGCGTGGGACATAAGGCAGTAGAAGCCAGAACAAATGGCAACAAAGTATAATACCACTTACAGTTCGGAAAAACAATAATGAAACTCGTTACTATGTATGTATGCTAACCTAAATTAACAAAATCATTTTAAAAGATTTTTAAGAGATATGTAGCTTTTCCTGAGTAGTCAATATATTCCATGGTATTAGAATTATAATCAGATAAAGCTTCCACTTTTCCATCTAGCTAACGAGTGACTGTGAACTGATACGTGCGTAAGAGGTAGTTCAGCAGAGTGGGAACCACGCAACTTTAATGAGAAGCAGACAGTGTCAGTTGTGACCACTGTTCAGCTCTGAGTGCTCGATAAATTGTTTTATTGTTTTGAGATAATCATGAGAATTGAGTGAGGCTGTGCATGAAAAGTATTTGGGGCTGTGTCAGCTTTTTCAGTTGGTCTTCCCTATTTTCAATTCTTTTTATATGATATAGATATTTACTGCAGCTTTCCATACTGACAACCGGTCAGCACAGCGGGCGATTATTTCAGCTACACAGAAATGTACAAGATCCTGTGCTTGCGCTTAAATGGCACAACCTAAGGTGCATTTATATCAAAGATAAACTTTTTTTGACTGTCCCTTAGACAAATAAAAAGATTTGGAAATGAGCTTTCTGGTAGTTTGGGAGTTGATATTTTGATCGCTGTCATTTTATTACAAACTGCTAATTTGTTTGCTTCTTGATTATATAAACAAAGTTAACGAGAAAAGTAATAAAATGTAGATATTTTATAATTTTGAAAAAGTATCTTCATATAATTCACAGTATGTTCCAGATGTTATGAAAGAATATATAAATAAATATACTGAATAATTCAACTGTCTAAATTAAAATCATTCAAGAATGAAGTGTTTTACTTAAAATTAAGTTGTTAAATTGTAGAAAAGTCGGTAAAATTTCAAGTCACACAGATCCAAAACTACAATGAGCTGAATGTCAGCCCTATTTACTCTAGAAATCCCTGTATACAAAACTAATTTCAGAATAATATTGTGGATGAAAATTCAGTATCTGCTTATTTTTTAAAGAAATAATGGTAACATTCTTCCAATCTTTTCAGAGCCTCAGTCATTTTTGCGCCCATGATATAATTTTTACCTGCTTTTATTAAAAACGCTTTGTACAAAACAGAGTAATGTTAATGGCGGCCTTCTGTCTTTGGGGTCTTCCTTGGGCAGAAGCAATACAAAAAATGTTAGTTTTATATCTTTTGATGTGAGAAAGACTAACAGTCAAAGCGTCACCTTTAGAATGGTTTCTATTTCTGAGCTGTCCATTTGCCAACCCCGCCTTTAGTCTGTGATCTGAAATGAGGTTTGGGATTCGTGTTACGTGTTGTACCTGTATCTTGACACTTCAGCCGTCACTGGAAGTCAGTATCAGTTGATTTTTCTCTCTTTGATATAAGACAGCAAATGAATGTTAGATAAGTTGCAAAAGAAAGAGTTCAATTGTTTTATATATGTTCAAACCTAGAATGGCTTTGAGGATGCTGCAGTTTTTAACTATTAGCTTGTTGTCTCTCGTAACTAGCTGAGTACTCATTAATTCACAAGTTCTAAACATGGGATTATTCCAAAAGAGGATGCAGATACGATAGTTGTTTAGAAGCAGAAACTTTTATACTTTATTAATTCTGTGTTCAAGATATCAAGACAAAATCTCTTTTGAATAAGGGTGAGACATGAAATTATAGACTAGACCTGGAGCGATGGCTTAGTGGTTTTAAAAGCTGGCTATTCTTCCAGAGCCTGAGCTTCCATGGTCAATATGCACATGTAGTCTCACAGCCGTCTCTAACTCCAGTCCCAGGGAATTCTACATCCGCTTCTGGCTTCTGAGGGCCCTACACATATGTGGTACACAGATAAACATGCAGACAAAACACTTATACAATCAACATAATAATCCTAACAAAAATTGCAGATCATCAAGAGATTCCAACCCTTTTGTATATAACTTTATCACTTACTCCATCTACGTCATTGACTAAGAAACACTGAAAAGAAAAGCAGTGTGATAAGTAAGTTTCTGGCAAGCATAATATTCTCTTGTGGGCTTTCTTTCACTGGTTCACTGTAATGAGTTTGGGTTTCTGCATTAATTTAAATCTTATATTCTTGGCTGGTTTTATCAGATCTAAATTATTTATCACTCCAGCCTATATACTTAAAACTACTTATAAGAACACAAATTTAGACCAGAGAAATGACTCTATGATTAAGACTGAAGGTTGTTCACGTTCCCAGCACCCACATGGTGCTTCACAACTCCCGTTCCAGGGGATCTAGCCCTCTTCTGGCTTATTTTAGCACCAGGTACACATAGAGTGCATGTACAAATATATACAAGCAAAGACTCATACACACAATAAAATAAATTCAACTCTTTTTGGAAAATCACAAATTGATAGAGATTAATTTTTAATATTTAAGTATATATTACCACTTAATATAATATTAAGCAACTCCCTCCCAAAAACAACAAAATTCATATTCTTGAATATACTCAAATCAAGATTTGCTACATAAGCACATTGAGCAAATATCAATTTTTTCTAAAATATTTCATGTTCTGGTATTGAGTAAGTATAATTTTCATTTCCTTTTAGAAAATTAATATTATTATATAATGCAGTTATTTTGATGGTCCCATTTGGATACTATTTATGCAATAGGCTGTGACTGGGCAAAAATATTAATTTTTTTAGATATCCAGACAGATCATAATTCAAGAGACAATCAGATTGTTCCAGTCAACCAATGATTCCAAAACAACACAATTTATTTTGAAAAATAAAGTTCAACATGAATACGTGTTAAATATTAACAAGTAGTACTGGGAATGTTAATTGTTAAATACAAAAAAGAATTTAAGCTTCAATTCATACCTTAATACCATATACAACTTCTAAAGCAAAATCAAACATAGACAAGCTCAAATATAGGACTAAATTTTAAAAAAATTTAAGAAATATACTGATATTGAGTTACACAATGATGTTTCATATATGAAAGCATAATCCACTAATCAAAGATTAGTGGAATTTCATCCTTCAAAAGATATGCCTGAGAAGCCGAAGAGATGGTGTAGACATAAAGAGGACTTGCTCTCACAGAAGGCCCAGGTTTGGTTCTCAGCACCCACATGGGGACTAACAACCCTTCCGTAACTCCCATTCCAGCGGTCTCAGCATCCTTTTTCTGGCCCCACAAGCACTGTTCACACATGAATGCACAGGCACATTTGCAAGCAAAACATCCTTACACATAAAATAAAAACAGATAAATATGAAAGTGTTAAGTTATGGTTGAAATGATGAAAGTAAAAGCCACAAGCTAGGAGAAAATCTTTACAATCATACATCTGGTTAAGAACCTGCATTCAGAGTAAATAATTCAAAACTCCTTAACAGAACAACCTAATTTTAAAAAATAAGCAAAAGATTGTAATAATCATACTTTTCCAAAGAAAAAAATGATAGGTGAATGGAAAAGAAGCACACATAAAGGACATTTTCTAAGGTGATAGACGTGCCATTAGCTTGATTGTGCTTGTGGTCTCATTAATCATTAAAGAAACGCGCGTGAAAACCACAATCAACTGTAACTACACACTTACCAAAATTACTGAAAATCATGGGCCATCTTGCACTCATAGACCCAAAGCAGCTGTGGTTGCCGGCACACAACCTGCACAAGTCAATCAGCATTCCAGTATAGAAGGCAGAGGGTCTCATGAGTTTCTGCCTGTAACTGAGGAGCGACAGCGGCTGATGGCTACTGAGAGAGGAAGAATCAGTTTTCTTTACGGGTGTGGCTCCTGGTGGGCCACGATCCCCCTCAAGTGGGCCCAGACACTTGAGCGTATGAGCACCACAAAACGGACTTGGTGGGCTATGAGAGAGAGAGAGAGAGAGAGAGAGAGAGAGAGAGAGAGAGAGAGAGAGAGAGAGAACAGGAAATTCAAAGGGATAGAGAAGAGGGTGGATTTGCAAGGAGTCCAGGGGATGAATGGGAAACAAATATGATCAATACTATCACAATATATTGTATGAAATCCTCAAAGAATTAATAAAAATAACTAAGTTTTAAAAAGAGAAAAGCTACTCCTCTACCTCTGGATTCCTAGATATATATATAATTTTGTTACATAAGATAAATCATCTTATTTTGATCTCTGTATGAAGTCATATACTATGTCCTCCAAAGTAAAGCATCAGCCCTTTAGGGAGTTGTTTTTACTAAAGTCTAAACCTAATTTTTCTTTGTTTTTGTTTTGTTTTATTTTCTTTCAAGATGGAAGTCTAACTGTGTAACCCTGGCTGGCCTGATGCTCACTGTATAAACAAGTCTGGCCTTAAGCTAGCAGAGGTCCACTTGCCTCTGTCCCCCAAGCACTGTTTAAAGGTATATGCCACTGTGTCAGGTGTGAACTGAGTCTTTCAAAGACCAGTTATTTCTGGGTGATAGCATACATGATAAGACTATTAGATTCCTGGACATAAGCCTGTCTCTGAAATTCTTATGCATACAGAGAAATGTACAGGGATGGAGAGATAGCTCGATGGTTGAGAACACTTATTGCTCTTACAGAGAACCTGGGTTCAATTCCAAGCACCCACATGGTAGCTCTCAATAATCCAGAGAAGGGTGGAGAATGCCCTCTTCTCTATCTCCTCAAGCACTAGCATGCATTTGGTTCACATATATGTAGGTAAAAGCTCATATGCATAAAATAAAATAAATACAGATAAAAAAGTGAAATGAACAGTATATTATGATCATGAATACCATCAAGGCATCCAGAGGAATGAAGATTGGTATCGGCAGGAGAAGTAAATCTGTTGCAGAAAGTACTTCCAATCCAGTGAGTTCTAAACTCTACCCAACCCTTGATAGTCATATTCAGTCACTGACCAATAGAACAAGGCTTGCTGACACTCCATAGGCTCCTGCTGTTGTCTGATGCTGGCACATGAAGCAAGAGATATCAGTGGTCAGCAGCTGAGCCTTTGAATAAGGAAGCTGTTAAGCTCATGAAGAGTTTAGTTCTCTGTTACATGGCCTCTTTCAACTGATTTTTATTTATTATCATTTGTTCAATTTTATTATTTATTTTTATAGTTTATTATATTTATGATTTTTATAATTTATAATGTTTATACTATCATTATTTTATCTTAGAATTTATGTAATAAAGGAATGAGGTCTACCTAGTATCCAGACAGGGGTGGATACACTTACCCACCTAACTATGCAGTGTCCTCTGCACCAAATGATTTTTCATGGACATTAAGGAGGGACATAATTATCTTTATACTTTGAGACTATCCTGAATTGGGCATTTATGTTCCTCTTCCTTGTCTTCCAATTCTAATTTATCTAAAGTCTTTCATCATTTGAGAAAACTATAGTCAGTTTCTCATAAATCAGTATAGATGTTACAGGCTTGTACTACTTCAAATTCGTATATGAAGTCCTAGTACTTTGCAATAAATCTGTATTTTAAGATACAGTTTTTCAAAAGGGTGAATAGGACCATGTGTAGGCCTTAATACAGTTCTTGTAAGATGAGAATAAAGCAGTCAAGCAAGATGGAAAATCTGTGTGAAAGAAGAGGGGGAAATGGGCCGAGAAATGCTGAAGAGAGGAACCTGAGGAGAAACCAACCATCCTACACACTGATCTTAAAGTTCTACTTCTCAGAACTGAGAAGAAACAAGGTGTTTTTTTAAAAAAAATTTTGTTTTTATTTTTATTTTTTAGTATAACCAGTAGTACTTTATTATACTAGCCCTAATGATCTACTCATTTCTCAAACTGGAAAGAACAGATAATCAAACATATATTGTTTGAATACACACACAGCTTGAAATTCTGTGCCCAAGATGAATCCCTTTCCCTTAAATATCTCTGTAGGTGAAAACATTTCAATTAGTATTTAGTCTCTGCTGCATGTTTAAGTAGGACCTTCCCGCTTTGGGAAAATAAATGCTGCCATTTGGTTTAAAGTGGGCATTCAAAACAAAGCTCTTCAAGAAAGCTTGTGCTCCCCTTACTGTAGAGTGTCTAGGCCGGCACAGGAGATGTATGTGGTGGTCACATGACATGTATGATAAATACACTCCAATATCCCAACTCCATACCTCCAGGCTTCTATTATTCCAAGGAGTTCTGACATCTTCACTCAGCATATATAGGTTGTCACTAAATCTAACCTTCATTCAACCAAACAAGAAAACTGTTCCCCTCCCTTCTAGCTGCACAGCTAATACATTAAATTGAGAACCTTTGGTAAGTGCTCCCATATCGATCAGTGAATGTGGGCTGAAATGATATTATATTACATTCTTCATGGTCCAATATCCTTAAATTTTATTCTGTCATGCATTGTCAAGATTCAGGCATTTTGCACACAAATTATTTCTTCTGAGCAAGACTTTATATTTGGATTTACGTGGCACAGAGATAGGGCCCTACTATTGAGTCTAGTTATAAAAAAAATCATGCTTGGGGTGCAACTTGAGGAGCATGGATCTTTCTCTGCAAGGATCTGTACTTGGTAAAGGTATATGTGGGCTTTCAAACACAGGGAAGAATAGTCTCCTGAGACCTGAAAAGATAAGCTATTTCCATCAACAGTGCCTATGTTAAATGTTCACAGGTCCACATCTTCCAAGTGATACTCATTTACATGTGATAGACTTGGATAGCCTGTGAATGAAACTCATGCTAGAATTTCATAATCTGCACAATTCAATTTGATGTCTAATCTCCATAATACTAATACTATCACTATGAAAAGCAAGAGATTGTTTTAGGCTACTATAGAAGTTCTTGGCTTCTTTGGCCATATTTTAAACTCAAAGTTCAAACCATGCTTCTTATTTCCTTTCTGTATATGTTCTGACTTGTTGGCAAAAAATTTACTCTCATGTCAAGGCTTTTTAAGTCATTAATACAGCTTTGTTGGTCAAGAATCTATATGTTTAGATTCTTTCTTTCTTTCTTTTTTCTTTCTTTCTTTTTCTTTTCTAAACAGGATTCTCTATGTAATACTGGCTATCCTAAAGCTAACTATGTAGTGTGTACACCAGGCTGGCCTCAAACTTAGAGATCTACCTGCCTCTACCTTCTGAGTGCCATTGCATCTGACTATGCTCAGATTCTTAAAGCACTTATTTCAGAAGACACTTAGATTCTTTGTCAAAAATCACGTGTTCATAGGTGTGTGGATTAATGTCCAGGTCTTCAATTAAATTTCATTGGTCAGGCTGTCTGTTTTGATGCTGATACCAAGCTGTTTTCATTACTATAGCTCTGTAATAGAGCTTGATATTAGGGGTGGTGATGCCTCCATAAGTTCTATTATTGTACAGGATTGTTTTGGATATCCTGGGTTTTTTTTTGATTTTCCATATAGATTTGATTATTGTTCTTTCAAGGTCTGTGAAAATTGTTTTTGGATTTTGATGGGGATTACACTGAATCTATAGATTGCTTTTGGTAGAATTTTAACATTATACAATGGAAAAAAGAAAGTATCTTCAAAAATGGTGCTGGCAAACCAGATGTCAACATGTAGAAGAATGCAAATAGATTCATATCTATTTCCATGTACAAAACTCAAGTACAAATGGATTAAAGGCCTCAATATATATCTGACTACACTGAGCCTGATAGAAGAAAAGTGGGAAGCAGTCTTCAATGCATGGGCACAGGAGACCTAAATATAACACCAGTAGCACAGACACTGAGAGTACCAATAAAGAAATGGGACCTGCTGAAACTGAGAAGCTTCTATAAACCAAAGGACATGGTCAATAAGACAAAAAGGCAGCCTACTGAGTGGGAAAAGATTTTCACCAACCTACATCAGACAGAGGACTGATCTCCAAAATACATAAAGAACTCAAGAAATTAGACATCAAAATTCCAAATAATCCAATTAAAGATCTAAACAGACAATTCTCAACAGAAGAGTCTTAAATGGCAGAAAAATCTTTAAGGAAATGTTCGACATTCTTAGCTATCAGAGAATTGCAAATCAAAACAACTCTGAGATACCATCTTACACCAGTCAGAATAACTAAGATCGAAAACACCAATGATAGCTTATGCTAGAGAGAATATGAAGTAAGGGGAATACTAATCCATTGCTTGTGTGAATGCAAACATGTGCAACCACTCGAAATCAATATGGTGGTTTCACAGAAAATTGGGCATCAACCTACCTCAGGACCCAGCAATACTACTATTGGACATATACCCAAAGGTTGTTCAATCATACTACAGAGACTTTGTTCAACTATGTTCATAGTGGCATTATTTGTAATAAACCTGGAAACAACTTAGATGCCCCTCAACCAAAGAATGGATGAAGAAAATGTGGTACATTTACACAACGAAATACTACTCAGCAGAAAAAAAAAACCCAAAAACAATGACATCTTGAAATTTGCATGCAAGTGGATAGAACTAGAAAAAACAACATCCTGAGTTAACCCAGATCCAGAAAGATGAATATGGTGTGTACTCACTCGAAAGTGGATACCAGTTGTAAAGCAAAGGACAACAAGCCTATATAGTCCATGATCCTGGAGAAGCTAAGCAACAAGGTGAACCCTCAGAAAAACATAGATCCACCTGGAAAGGGTAAATACACAAGATCACCTGACAAAATTGGGAGCATGGGGGTAGGAGGAGAAGGGAGGGCAGAAGGCAAGAGGAGGGGAAAAGGGAGGGGGAGGAAAACTTGAAGGAAAGGGATAGTTGAGATGGAGGAAGGACAGAGATGAGAGCAAAGAAAGATATTTTGATTGAGGGAGCTATTATGGAGCTAGCAAGAAACCTGGCACTAGAGTAATTTCCAGAAATCCACAAGGACGACCCCAGCTAAGGCCCTAAGTAATAGAGGAGAAGGTACCCTAACTGGCCTTGCCCTATAGTCAGACTGATGAATATCTTAAATGTCACCATAGAACCTTCATCCAGCAACTGATGGAAACAGAGGCAGAGAGCTGCAACAGAGCACTGGGCTGAGTTCCCAAAGTCCGGTTGAAAAGTGGAGGACTGAGAATATGAGGAAAGAAGTCAAGACCATGATGGGGATACCCACTGAAGCAGTTTACCTGAGCTAATGGAAGCTCACCAACTCTAGCTGGACAGGGAAGGAGCCAGCATAGGACTAAACTAGACCCTCTGAATGTGGGTGACAGTTGTATGACTGGGGCAGACACAGGACCACTGGCAGTGGCACTAGAATTTATCCCTACTGCTTACACTGGGCTTTTGGAAACCCTTTCTCTTTGGATGATACCTTGCTCAGCCTAGATATAGTAGGGAGGGCCTTGACCCTTCCCCAAAGCAATGTGCCTTACTCTCTCTGAAGAGTCAATGGGAGTGGGGTGAGGGGGTCATTAGAGGGACTGGGAGGAGGGGAGGGAGTGGGAACTGGAATTGATATGTAAAATAAAAAAGAGAGCTTGTTTTCTTTTAAAAAATAAATTAAATTAAATTTAAAAAGGAAGACACTTAGCAGTGATACAGTGGATGCATCATTTCTAATGCTATTTTATGCTATGAATTACTTCCATCTCATATTCTGTTATCACAGAGTTCAGCATTTTATTTAAGTTCAAGGAAAAAGTCCACTTCAACACCTAAGTTCATCTTTATCAAATATATCAGTGATCACTCTATTCTGCCTAGATTTTATTTGGTATGTATCCAAATTATGTTATGATATCTAAAATGTGATTGGTTGGCACCCAACTGTATAGAGAAGGGTAAACTGATAATAAACCACAAAAATATATTTTGAAATATCATAAACTCTTCTGACAATCACTTGAAAAGTAGCTTCCTTGCATTGCAATAAATCTATCATAGTGATTGGGTATTTATTTTTCTAGTTGACAGCATGAACCTGGGAGAGCAGGGCCTAAAACATGAGACTAAAGTCTCATGCACTAGCCAACTTTATTCAGAGCATCAGACAATTTATACTCTGAAAGTTAAGAAAAATCAGGTGTATAAGACATTCGATCACAAGTACGAGACACACATAGTATAAACCTGCTTTTCCATGCAGGCATGTGAATAACAGCAGCTGAAGTGAACTCATTCTTGAATACACCTGCGAGGGGCACAGAAACACATTCCAAGAACAATTCTTTTTTCAAAAAGTGGAGGTCACAAGACTATTGTCTTGTTTTCTTAGAGTTTTCTCACAAGCACTCAGAATTCTCACAAGACTCCATTCCTAGAATATGTTCCAACAACTGGGAACTGAATTATAGGTAATAACATAATGTTTATTCAAAACCAAGAGTTGAAAGCTGCCTCTCAAGGAATTTCTAGGTAACAAGGCTACAGATTTGCTTATTTTGAATTTTTGATGTGTTTAAGGTAGGTTTCAGACCTATTTTCTAATTTTTTTTTGGAAAAAGAGACCGTCATTTCAAGCTCAATTTTGCACAAATTATTTTAAATGCTCTAAATTTATATCATGCATGTTTGTGTGTGGTATATGCATTGAGGGATGTAGTGTGCCCTTGTGTGCTCATTCAGAATCCAGAGTCAACAATGGACATCTTTTACCGCTCTCTACTTTTTTTTTTTGAGACAGGACCTTTCAGTGAGCCTAGAGTTCACCATCATGGCTAGATTAACTGGTCCATGAACCTCTGGGATCTCTTGTCTCTGTTACTTATTTCCCAGCCCTGGGGATCTGAACTCAAGTCCTTACACTTGTGCAGTGAGCACTTTAATCTCTGAACCATCTCCTTGACCACCAATTTGGAAGTTACTTTAGACAAAGTAAATGGGCCTATAAGCTTTTCCTAACTACCAATGTACAGTAACAAGATTTTAGTTTTTATTTTTCTTATTTATGAGTTCTCATGGTAAGTGGGGCTAAAAGGGGGAAGTAAATAGAATTCTATTTTTGTTAAAAGGCGTCAGAGTAGTAAAATTGAGTGCTTAAACTAGACTTATGAATGGCAAAGTGAGGCAGCAGGACAGAAGAAGGTATTTCTGGATTTAAGCCATGCTCAGGGGAGAAGCAGAAGTCATCTGTATAGAATTTGCTCTGGAATCTAGAGCTGCTGTAGGTCTGTTGGCTATCAGGCACTAATGTCAGAATATCAACAAATTGACAAAATGTCTCCTCGAATACGATTCAATTATTTAAATTAATAATGACAAGTTGAGTTGCACAATTTTTAAATCTGACTTATTTTAATTATTGCTAGAGTAGAAAGCAATAGTTAACCTCTAATTTATAGATTCACTTTCATTGTATAAAGTTATATATTAAACTTTCTCAAGTTTAGTGTAATAGATTTTATGAAACATTTTTAATTTTAAGTATAATGATTCAAACCCAGATTGACTACAGCACCCTAGTTTAAACTTTATCAAACACTAAACATTTAATGTCTAAGGGCAGAAAACCCACTTATAAAGCAGAATTGTGTGATATAAATAATAGTATGGTAGTTTCCTAGTGAATGGTTGAATTGCATGAGCTGTTGGTGGAACTCTGTAGATATTTTATATGTATATTTTGTTTACTTTGCTTTGTTTATTTGTTACTGCCTAGATCCCATCTAAATCAGAAACTGTGGGACATGAGCTCAAACACTGATTATTTCTAGAAGTTTCTTAACTGATTCTAATGCAAAGCCAAGGCTGAGAATTACTATTTTAGGCAGAGCTATTTCTATTGTTCGTGATTTAAGAAACACAGTGGTACCATTTGCTCAGGCTTCTCTGAGAAGTCAGCTGGAGTTTTTGTATAATAAGAAGCTTTGAGTTGCCATATTTCTTGCTTGTTTGTTTTTTATTTTTATTTTTTTCAAGACAAGGTTTCTCTATAGCTTTGGAGCCTATCCTGGAACTCGATCTGTAAACCAGGTAGACCAGGTTGGCCTCGAACTCACAGAGATTTGCCTGCCTCTGCCTCCCAAGTGCTAGGATTAAACTCACCATTGTCTGAGTTACCGTATTTCTTGTCAGTCAATTTGTCATGTGAGATTTGAGAAACATAAACAATTGTTGCAATTTACATTCAAGTTGGACATTCCCTAATTAAAATTAGTCTACTCTTGTTACCACTTTCTTCTCCTTGTTGCTTTCACTATTTGCATTTTTCTTAGTAATTCTACATGCTGTAAGAAAGTTTGACAGATTATATACTAATCAATTATGTACTATGTAAATTATAATCCTCTAAGTCTTGTATAGATTTACAAGTGTTTTTAGAGAATGTGATATAGTATTGCTCAGTAGTCATAAAGATAATGTATTTCACATTTAAGTATTGTCATATAAGCCGGGCAGTGGTGGCGCACGCCTTTAATCCCAGCACTCGGGAGGCAGAGGCAGGTGGATCTCTGTGAGTTCGAGACCAGCCTGGTCTACAGAGCTAGTTCCAGGACAGGCTCCAAAGCCACAGAGAAACCCTGTCTCGAAAAACCAAAAAAAAAAAAAAAAAAGTATTGTCATATATTCAAAAAGTAAGTAAATGTAAAATAAAAACAACTTATGTTATCCTTGAAATATATTCTCACTGCTTCATAGCACCATTTAAGAAGAATACACATAGTTTGTGTATTCTTCGAAATAATTTCTTCTCTGAAAAGCATTGTTTAAAATGGAAAGGAATGCCCAGTAGAGAAAACTTTAGAAGTGGAATCACACTGTGTTATTTTAAAAGTAAGAAAATTTGCTTTCAATATATTTAAATGTTAGTTATAAAATTTTGATATTATTGATAGCAAAAGTGATAATATTTCAATTTTAGGAACACTTACAGAAACTCAAAAATTCACATTTCTTCACCAAATTTGTCACACTGAGATATAAACATTTCTACTTGAATATGTCTTCCAAATCCCTGTGCTGAGGTTTGAATTGAATCTTGCCATTGACTCTCCTGAATTTCCACAATCATAAGTCTACCTCATAGGTTACTGAGGATTAAGTTAGTTAATGTCGTTAGAGTATGCAAGACAGTGAGTGAATATTTATTAAATGAAACAATTATATTCTTCGAAGCTACATTATTTTTTAAAATAAGAAAAAGAAATAAGATACTGTGGTGGTTACAATGAGCATCCCTGTAAAATTTAGTGTGGAATTTAATCTCCAGTGCAACAGTATAAGGAGAAGAAGCATTGAGGGAAATGATTAAATTATAAGAGCTCTGTCATCATGAATGAGAACAAGGCCCTTATAGAAGAGAATCCTGGAGGTGCCTTTCCACAGTGCACACAAGAACACCAGAGACAACATCAGGGCTAGAATAGTCGCCCCTAGACTTTGTACCTTTCACCTTCCATAACAAGAAGGGGGCCGGGGAAACAGCTACTAACGGTACCCATATAAAGTATTTGGTAACAGCGATGGGAATAAACTGAGACAGACGCTGAACCATAGAACTATTTTAACCTCAGGAATTAGTTACTTTCAGCACCTGGATGAAGAGAGTGGAGGAGCAGACAAGAAGAAATTGCTCACGGAGGAAGAACGTGGAAAGAGAAACAACTGTGAAGGTAGAAAGCTCCGAGGGCAAAGGATTTATTCCCAAATACAAGATAGCAACAGCCCTCATTCGCAGTTCCTCCCGAGTCAGTATGCCTTCTATGCACCTAGGCAACATCAGCCGCAGCAACACAGCCTCCTCAGCTATTCTGCAGAGCACGCAGAACTAATAATTTATTTTTGTATTTAAATTCAGAGGCTTAAAGGGGGAAATGGTAATGTATATGTGACTGAAGTAATGCCTGCATACCAAACATGGGTTACGTTAATTTTAACTTTCTTTTTATCATCAAAGACACTTCTCCACACATGCACTTAAACAGAAGGTAAAGAAAATTATCACTTATTTATGCTAGAATTAATATGTTTAGATAGCCATAACATCAGACAGTAAACATTATTTGAATGCATTTTCCTTTCCATGCAGTTAGAGATAAAATCTGACATATAAAAACGATTCTTTTTATTAAGATATTCAAGTAACCGTTGAAATAGTTATAAATGTAAATTTCTAAATATGTAAATTTGAAATGGCAAATGTGTGTTTATAAATTATACATAAGTATAACACAGCATCTGATCCTAAAAAGAAATGGTCTGTTTATTTTATAGACATTAATTTCTCTCCACACCTCTCCATTCAATGATATCCTATTTCTGCCTTAAATAATCTGCTAACTTGATAAAGTATGATTTAATAAGGCTGAGGTTTTAGTGGCTTGAAGGTTTCCTTAAATAACGAGGTAGCCAAATAAACTATGATATTCTTAAAATGAACTTTTGTTTGCTGACTTGGTCATAAGCTTATTCTGAATTTGGCACTCTATTTTTCCATCATCCTTTCTTTTTTCTGCTTCCGCTACACTTGTTTTGCCTCAGTTTCTACCTCTGAGAAATGAGGCCAAAATAAAACACAAAACTTCATTGGGATTCTGTGAAACTCTTCAGTAGTAAATTTTTCTTCTTACCTCTCTTTTCCTTGTCAGCTCTAGAACAGTCGCACGAATTGGCAGTTTGGAGGAAGAGCTAGCTATCTGGCCCATCCCATCTGCAACTCAATCCTCAGGCCCAGCATTGATGAACACTGTATTTGATCTTCTGATTTTTAAAAATAATTGTTTTATATTTCTAGAGCTTTGTAAATGGTTCTAATCTTACCTAACTACATAAAGCTCCACCTCCATTCAACTATGTTACAATATATAAGATGTGTCTTACAGGGTCTGTCTATGTTGTCCTGGGCATCGTGGAGCTAGCTGTACAAGCCAGGCTGGCCTCAAACTCAGAGTGCTGGGATTAAAGGTGTGTGCGCTGTGCCACACTCTGCTGTTCTGAGCTTCTTAACTGCTCATAGTGTTTAGAAGTTTGTTTTTACTTTTTTAGAGTTTCTGATTATAGGAGAAGCTAAGAATTGTATATTATCTCATTTAGAGTAGAAAACAGCTAGTTACCTTGAGATTTTGACAGTTGGTGAAGTGCACGAGGTTTTCAGAGGGAAAGGCTATGGCTAACCCACTATTATGAGTTCTCTGTGAGAGAAACTATTCAAAACTTTGTGTCTCCTAATATTAATTTCTCACAAATTAACCATATTAATTTGTGCCTAGTTTTCACTAAAGATAACTCAGATGATTCTGAAGTACACATGATTTATGTTTGAATTCAGGCTTGGCGTACCTTTGATATCATAGGTACATAAAGATATGAAATAGCAGAAAAATATTTCAAAGCCCAATATAGCTATGGATTAAGAATCTTTCGTATAAGCAAAGTGATTTCACCTTCAAGATTAGAACCATTTCCAAAGCTCAGGAAAATGTAGTTACCCCTGAAAAGGGGAATGGAGAAAGCTGGTAAGGTAATGCAATTAATTTCATTTGTATTTTAACAAATAAGGCTTGCCTGAAGATCAGAGAGTAAAACAGCCCCACTGTTAAGCCTTACAGACCAGGCAGTGGTGACACACACCTTTAATCCCGGTAGCCACACTAGTTTGCCACAGAAACCAGGCAGTAGTGGTGCATACCTTTAACCCCAGTCTAGAAAGAAATATATGGCAGGAGGAGACAGCTCTCACACACTGTCTCATTCTGGGATTCCTGGAGGCAGGATGGTCATTTTGGACTGAGGTAGAGGTAAGAACTAGTGGCTGCTGTTTTACTTTTCTGATTTTCAGGTTGAACCCCAATATCTGTCTTCAGGTTTTTATTAATTATGCTATGTTATCCCTTGTGGTGATTTGAATGAAAACAGCCCCCATTGGGTTATATATTTTAATGCTTGGTAACTAGTTTGTAGACTGTTCCGAAGAGGATTAGGAGGTGTGGTCTTGTCAGAAGAAATGTATCACTGGGGGTTGGATTTAAGGTTTCAGAAACTCAAGACAGCCCCCTACCCCCCCCACCTCTCTCTCTCTCTCTCTCTCTCTCTCTCTCTCTCTCTCACACACACACACACACACACACACACACAGTCCTATGGATCAGATGTAAACTCTTAACTATTGTCCCAGGGGCAGGCTTTCTTGCCTTCCACCATGCTCCCCACCATGATGATAATGGACTAAGCTTCTGAAACTGTAAGAAAGCCCCCAGTTAAGTACTTCTTGATAATAAGTTGCCTTGGTCATGGTGTCTCATCACAGCAATAGGCAGTCATTAAGAAACCCCTGAAAAGGGGAACCAAAGGGACTAACAAGCTTATTTTTGTCATATTATCTCTGTCCAACTTAAACTTCAAATAGCATACTTTTGTGTGCATATTTTTAAGTGAGGGATTAAATTTGTTAAACAATAGTTTTAAAACTGAATGTGAATTCTAAAAACTACACCGAGAACTTGTGATCAGAAAAAATAATGTATTTATGAAAACTATGATGTAGGCAATTAAGAAAAGCCTAGAAAAGTAAAATGTACTTAATAAAATAAAATTTTCATAACACATCAATATACAAATATCAGCATTAAGTAGGTGTAGAAAAGAACAATCACTGTCAAATTTAAAACTAAATATAAACTGTTGTCACTAATATAATCCTAATCTTTTGCTTCTGGCTTATCACTTTCATAATGGTGAACTTAAAATTCTTTATTTCTGATATCAATTATTGCTTGCAAATAACTCTACCCCCTATCAATAACAACACTAGTATTACAAAAAATAAATTTGGGGGTCAACAAGATAACTAAATAGAGAAGTACTTTCTCCACAAGCCCAGCAGTCTAAGCTTCCTCTGCAGAGTCCACGTGAAGGTGGGCGGAGGGCACAGACTCCACATGGTTCTCTTATGACCGCCACATTTGCACTGTGACATCAACACCTCTACCCATACATCCTACGCACACACAACAATTTACAATTTTTCAAATATAAGTATAAATCTCTGATTAAGCAGCTAACATTAGTGGTAGTTCTGTTTTCTTATTATTTTATCATGGTACAACACAAAAGCATTCACCAAAATATCATCCCATCCTATTTTTAAAATCACTTGAAAAAAAACTGGATGCTAAAGTTCATGGGCAAGATATGCAGGCAACAGATTGGTTCCTGTATTTTTTTTCTTTGACCTTGAATACATAATTATAGAAGTGAAGGCGAGCTAGAGTAGTTGCATTTCTGTCATGGTTTCCTCTGCATCCTTCTGTCTTCCATGGCACTTTCAAGAGAACCAAAAGTGACAGAAAGTTTGTTTCTTTTTTTTTTTTTAAATAAATTACTGATTTTTATTACTCAAAATTCTGTAGACCATCCAGAGACATAGAAGAGCTGTGGGTTACATTTGTACCATGGTTTTTCAATGTCGTACCTCCTTACTTCCTCAAACTTTGGACAGTAAGTCACAGAAAGTTTGTTTCTATTAAACAAAATTTTCAGTACCCTTACATAAGTAAATGCATCTCTTATAAAGTTCAAGCATGTAAGTAATAGCTGGACATAGTGATACATGTTATTAATCCTGGGAAACAGGAGGCTGAGGCAGGAGAATACTCGTTTTGAGGCCAGCATGAGCTACATAGTGAAATAAACAAAAGCAATTCTTTTGAGTTCAAGTGTTGAGGTGCCACTTGGAAACTTATTTCCCAAGTTTGTCTGGCTGTTCTCAATCACCACAGCTCCCCGTGTGTGCTTCATTTGTCCTTACAAACTATCTTAATGCTTTCTTTTATCTATTTATTGGACAATTTTTCCTCTCTACAATATAAATTCTTAATCAGGACTGAAATTTATAGACACAAACCAGTGCCAAATGTGAATATTCAGTGCCAAATGCTCTGAATATTCACTAGATATAAAAATTGGCCTTTTCCTGAGAAACATTTCTATGAACTTGAGTATATTTGGATAACTTGATAATCATTTTAATTAATATTCATGGAACATGGTTTAGCTTCTAACTGTTTTTAGAATTATATGAACGTGTGCCTAGTCATTTCTCACTTTCTATTTTTGGGCATATAATCTCACCATGTAGTCCAAGATGGTCTAGAACTTGCAATCTTTTAGCCTTGGTTTTGAAAGCTAGGTTTATTGACTTGCTACATGGTGCTCAGGTCATTACATATTCTAAGTACAAAAATTATAGCCATGCTTAAAGGACTTCACTTGTTTCAGTAAGCGAAAGAAAACTGCTGAAATGTAAGTTGCCTTAAATAGGGAGTTACTGAGAATGACTGGGTTTCCAAATCTAAGTTAATTCAAGGGTGACACCTGCTATTCCTTCTAGAACTTTCAGAATCAGGCCTTTGCTATTGTTTGCTAACTGTTTTTGCTTCCTTAGAAAAAATCTATATACTTTGTTACGTGAATCCAATCAGTAATCTCTAGTTATACCCACCCAAACATTCACTTTCTTATCAGCTTTTTTGTCTTCATGTGTGTTTTGTGTGGTTTATATGTATACATATTCACACGTGCACATTTATGCAAATGCATATCCATGTGTCTACACGTGTATATGAAGGCTGGAGGTTAACTTGGGTGTCCTCTACAGTTGCTTCTCTACTTTATTTGTATGTAGGGAAGTGTGTGGGTATGGTACACACATGTAAACATGTGAGTGCAAGCTTGTGTGTGCAGAGGTCAGAGAAGGACATCAGGTACCTTCCTCTACTGTTCCCTATGTTATTGTCACATGATCAATGACCAAGTCTCTTACTGAACCTAGAAATAACAGATTTAGCTAGACTGTTTGACCACTAAGCTTTAGGGATCTTCCTGTTTCTGTCTCCTCAGTGCTGTAATTATGATCATGTATGTTCTGGGAATCTGAACTCAGGTCCTCATGCTTGCGTAGCAAGCGCTTGATTTTTAAAACTATCTTTCCATATCTTTCTTATTAGCTTTATTAACACTGTCAACTCAGGACTTCTGAAATGAGTCAGTTTTCCTCTCTAGTCTACTTACTTCTTATAGCCACTAAAGTCATTAAAGTAACAAGTGCTGTGAAATTGGATTTCACATGTTCCCTCAAGACCCACATGTTGGAAGTGTCTATAGTCTTCAATGTGGTACCATTGTAAGACAGTAGAGACCTTGTGTGATATATTGACAGGCTTTAGGTTATGAGGAAGTGCCCCCTTAGGGGGTTGTGAGACACAAGCTTCCTCTTATTCTTTAGGATCTGTATAACAAGAGGTAAGCAGCACGCTCTACTGCACAATGCTGCCTTGCCACAGACCCAAAAGGAATAAGTTCTTCTGAGCACAGACTGAACCCTCCAAAACTGTGAGCCAACTAATCTTTTGTTTCTAAGTTTATGAATCTCAAGTATCTCTTACAGTACTGGAATGCTACCACACTAAGGCAAAACATTATTAGTAACTCTTTAAATTATCATATAAAGTAATAGGTTAATGACATTATGGCATATCATATGAATTTGTTGCTGATTCTCTTCCCCCATTACTCTCTCTGTGCCCTTGTTCCCTTCTGCTACTTCCCTCTGCCCCTGTAGTGCTTCCTTTTACACATCTGCTGTATGTATTCTATTTGCCTCCTTTTCCCTTCTCTACCTTTTCTTTAAGCTTCTTTTCTCCCTCTCATTGACTCCATTATAGTCAATGAGACTAATAAAAAATGAATATATATATATATATATATATATATATATATATATATATATATATATATACACTCATACACACACACACACACACACTGAAATCTAAAATCTGGTGCCAAATGTAGACGGATGCTTAAAAGAAATCCCACACTAGCTCAAAATTAAGAAATAGACTGTTATTTATTTAGGGGTAAACTCACAAATCAGAATCCTATGCTTGAACAGAGACAGAAACCGAATCCAGCAACCAGAAAGAGAGCAGGCACATGCTCGACATGGGCTTATATAGAGGCCAGCCCCAGGGGTGGGTAACTACTGGATGTAAGATTTCCCACAGTATTGTTCTTCTTTATATGTATTTAACACATATCTTGTTTTCTTCCCAATTTCAAAAACCATCACCTTTTCAGAATGTTCTAAGTCTCTAACTGGTGGCTCACTTTGATCCACTTGAAAACTGACAAGAGAAGCCTTCTTTAAAAATGCTATTTTTCTTTTTGGGTCTGGCTTACCTTACTCAGGATAGTGTTTTCTATTTCTGCCCATTTGCATGCAAAATTCAAGAAGTCATTGTTTTTTACTGCTGAGTAGTACTCTAATATGTATATATTCCATACTTTCTTAATCCATTCTTCCATTGAGGAGCATCTAGGTTGTTTCTAGGTTCTGGCTATTACAAACAATGCTGCTATGAACATAGTTGAGCATATACTTTTGTTGTATGATAGGGCATCTCTTGGGTATATTCCCAATAGTGGTATTGCTGGGTCCAGGGGTAGGTTGATCTCGAATTTCCTGAGAAACCGCCACACTGCTTTCCAAAGTGGTTGCATAAGTTTGCATTCCCACCAGCAATGGATGAGTGTACCCCTTCCTCCACAACCTCTTCAGCAAAGGCTATCATTGGTGATTTTGGTTTTAGGCATTCTGACAGGTGTAAGGGGTGCACCCACATACTGAGACAATGGGGATGATCTTCCCAGCTGGACTGGGTCTAAAGAATCATGGGATAAAACCGGACTCACTGAACTTAGCAGACAATGAGGACTGCTGAGAACTCAAGAACAATGGCACTGGGTTTTGATCCTACTGCACGTACTGGCTTTTTGGGAGCCTAGGCAGTTTGGATGCTCACCTTCCTAGACCTGGATAGAGGTGGGAGGTCCTTGTACTTTCCAAAGGGCAGGGAACCCTGATTGCTCTTCAGGTTGATGAGGGAGGGGGATTTGATTGGGGGAGGGGGAGGGAAATGGGAGGCGGTGGCGGGGAAAAGGCAGAAATCTTTAATAAATAAATAAATAAATGCTATTTTTCTCAACTGAACCACAGATTCATGAGTTTTTACTTCACCCCATCATAAAGAGAATTTCTTGGAGATATAAAACCAAGTATACCCCCTCTTAGTTTTGACCCATTTAGTGCTTTTCTATCACACTTATGTAAATGACAAAACCTGCCAACAATGTCTGTCTTTGACACCAGCCTTTTCTAGAGCATCTTCCTCTGATGTCTGTTTCTTTCCCCTGTTCACACTAACTTTGCACTCCTCCTGCATGGGGGACTTGACATGTGTTGTTTCTCCATCTGCAAATCCAGATGACCTCCTCTTCTTCACTAAGTCATCTTCCACTCCTCCTTCAATTTCACTTTTCATGCATTATTTCTAAATTGAAACTTTCTATTGACAGAGGTTTCTGTCCTGTCTAGTCCCACAGCTGATCAGTCCCAAAGAAACACACAGAGGCCTATATTAATTATAAACTGGTTGGCATATTAGCTCTGGCTTCTTATTAACTAATTCTTACATGTTGCATTAACCCCTAATTCATGTCTGTGTTAGCCACATGGCTTGGTACCTTAATCAATGAGGCATTTTCATCTTGCTTCCTATTGGTGTAGGAGACAACTGCAGACTGAGCCTTTTCTCTTCCCAGAATTCTCCTGTTCTGGTAGCTCCACCTATACTTCCTGCCTGGCCACTGGCCAATCAGCATTTTATTAAACTAATACAAGTAGCAAATCTTTATGGGGTACAAGACCATTGTCCCACAGCAGCTTTCAAATCATGTCTCCCACTGCCGACTTGTCTCTGTACTTCTCTGCTGTAGAATTTACATATAGAGTTAGTCAGTTGTTCAGTTATTTGTTTTAAATCTAACTTCCCACTGTAGTATATATTTCATAATGTTAAAAATAATTAATCTGGTCTGGTTGTATTTCCAGTGGAAACCATGTATTTTATATATAGTATATCCTCAATAAATATTTGTTGAATATATCAAGGAAAAATACTAAAAATAGGTGTGGAGAGAAATAGTAGAATAATTGCCTAGCATAACTGAGGCCGTGGGTTCTGTCTCTAACACTGAATAAAATAAAAAAAAAACAACTTGAAATGGCAAAACATCATTTCTATTATCATGTCTATGTCCAAAGATATGTTTCAAGAATTTAATAATTTTGCTTATCCTACCTGTCTACAAATATTAATCACCATTACTAAGTATAAAGTCATTTTCCCTTTTCACTCTTAAAAATATGCCTTGCTTATTCATGCATCTGGGTCATCACTAATCATTTTTTTTCTGGGCTATAATGCTTCTATTTCTCTCTCTCTTAATTCAATAACTCTTTCTCTACTCTAACCCAAAGCTGCTGATATCACATTTCTATGTTGATTTATACTGTGATTTCTATAGTATTAGTAATTGTGTAATTTTAGGCATGTGTTGACTATTTTTTCTTGTTTATTAATCTTCTTTCTTTAACCAGAGCTTCAATTCTTATAACTCACTTATTCTATTTACCTCTTGTCCTTCTCCTATGCTCCTCATTCCAAGCTATCTGTCTTTCAACCCTATATTCATAACCACACAAACATTCTCTAGCATTTTATATGCTTATAAATTACTCCATAAATACTAGCCAGTTAATAGATTTAGCTTTACTTTTAATGTAGGAAGGAACAGTATGTGTGTTGGAAATTTTTTTGTTGTTAAAAGTCAAAAAGCAGTGGGTGGCAGAGCTCTGTGAGCTGAAGAGCAGTCTGCTCTATAGAGAGAGTTTCAGGCTAGCAAGGGCTACATGGTGAGGCCATGTCTGTAAATAAATATATAAAATTTATAAACTCAAATCATGAATTGATACAGACAGAACACCTCATCTGAATTTGCTTCTCTGCTGTATGATAAAGTATAATGACAGTATCAGTCCAAATTTTACCATTGTTCAAAGTTAGTCATAATGATCAAAACACATAAATTGAAAGTCCCATTATATACCCCAGATTATCATCTGGTCTCTTTTGTCACAAAAGCAGAAATAATTACATTTGAAAAAGGCCATTCATGGGTTAAAATAGTATGTTGAAAACATTGAAAATTTAGTAGTCGAATATTTAACCCAAGTCAAGAACATGTACTCTTAACTGTATATGAATTGGAATCAGCTCTGGTTTCTGATGATTGGTCTACAACTCAATCTTGTGAACATATAAGCATGTTTCTTCTTTTAAAAACTATCTTAAAATATTTGTTTATTTTAGCCAGGCAATGATGGAGCATGCTTTTAATCCTAGCATTCGAGAGGCAGAGGCAGGCGGAACTCTGAGTTCGAGGCCATCCTGGTCTACAGAGCAAATTCCAGAACAGACACCAAAGCTACACAGAGAAAGCCTGTCTCAAAAACAGCAACAACATCAACAGATCTCCAGGAACTAGAGTAACAGCATATGAGTGCTGGGAATTGAACCCAAGTCTTCTAGGAAAGCAGTCAGTGCTCTTAACCACTAAGCCATCTTTCCAGTTCCTTGGGTGCTGCTTCTTAACACAATAACCAACTACTTGCTTTCAAAGAGCCATAGAGCCACTAGGTAGAATATAAACCTAAATTAACATTTCACTGGATTGAGTTTCCCATTTCTCTCTTGAATTTTTGTTTTAATTTTTAAAAATATTTTATTGTATTGATCTTTTGCTTGCTAAATCTGTGCATCATATATGTGCCTGGTTCTTTTGGAGACTACAAGAGATCCTGGAACCTCTGTGAGATCCCATGGTTGTTAGTCACAATATGAGCACTGGGAATTGAACCTCTAGAAGAGCAGCCAGTGTTCTAAACTGCTGAGTCATCTCTCCAGTCTCTCTGCAGTTAATTTGAAGGCCTATTCTGTAAAAATGTGAGAAGTCAGTCTTTGCTGTCTTTATACGAAGTATTTTCTGCATGAAAACAGAATCAATGGCTTAAACTCTCCATGTAGTTGTTTGAGTATAGGTTAGGTACTCAGGAAGACAAGTTGTTAAATCATAGGAGTACCATTTACCAGTGTATCTTTATCATACTATCTAGTGTCCTAAGGTAACCAACGCAGCTTTCAAAACTGGTCCTAGAGGCTTGGGACACAGTTTAGTGGACAAAGTATTTGTCACACAACTGTGGGGACAGGAGTTCACATCAGCCCTTCTGAGCCTGTATAAAGAAAGGCTGGTCGGGCATAAAGGCCTGCCTGTAATCTCAGAGCTTGGGAAAAAGACTCTCTAAGCAATCTGCTTAGCTAGACCAGCTGAATGCTTGAGCTCTGCGTTGACCTGACAGATCCTGCTCAATATGAGGTGAATAGTGTCAGAGGAAGGAACCCACAGTCATACTCAGGCCTCACATGTACCCTTACACAGCTGTGCACACTAGGCTCTGGAGGAATAGCTCTTTGGTAGGCTACTTGCTGAGTGTGTGAAAAGGTTCTGAGTTTGTTTTCAGCGCTATTGAAAGAAAATACTAATTTAGTCAAGGAGGATAGATCTAAAGGATGCTGGCATTCATTTGTTTCTCTGGTCAGAAGTTAAATTTGTAAGCATTTCAGCCACTTTCATGAGCAGTGTACTTCAGTGAATTTGATATTTTAATCAAAGTGAAATAAAGCAGAAAATTAAATCCAAAATATTTTGTTTGAAGTGTGTTTATATAAGTGTTTTAGAATCTTATTTTATTTTTTTGTTTGTTTTTGAGACAGCTTTCTTTGTGTATTCCTGGCCCTAGAACTTGCTCTATAGACCAGACTGGCCTAGAACTCATATCCTCCTGCTTCTGCCTCCTGAGTACAGGGATTAAGGGTGTGTGCCTCCATCACCTGACTTGTTTGTAGATTTTTTAGGATTCGGTTCCAAGTTGTCCCGTTAATTAAACTGTTCTCATCCTATAGCCACTGACTGTTCCTCATTTGTAGCAAGGGATCTCAAAACATGTTCTACAAATAGATTGGAAAGTTTGCTTGAGAGTTATTTCCAAGGAACTATTTTCGCTAGGAAATACAGTCTCAGCAGGTGGCCAACTTCCTCTCTGTTAGAGGATCAGTTCTCTCCAACTCAACCCTTAGCCAATATGGCAAGAGCTATTTCAGCAAGAGCAGGCTTTTATTAAAATTAAATTCATTTATCAACAGAAACATTCACTGTTTGTCATTGCTGTTCCAGATACAAAATATTTGCCACTCTGCATGACAAGTAGGTTCCACACCCTTAAATGTTTATGTTTATTCTGCACACTGTTTTAGGAAGGACCGTTGGAAGAATAGTCAGGAAATAAAAGGCAATGCTGATTTTAGCTGGATGTGTTGGTCCACAGCTGGAGCACCAGCACTGAGAGACTCAGCCGAGACAACTGCAAGCTTAGGTCCTTCCTGAATGAATCCCCAACTAACCTGGGGGACCTTGTTTCAAAAACAGCAGTGGCTACTGGCTAAGGAGAATATCATAGGGAACTGAAGTGAAATAAAATTAAACATATGCTGTTACCTGGGTGGTGGTGGCATACACCTTTAATCACAGCAGTCAGGAGGCAGAGGCAGGCAGATCCCTAAGTTCAGAGACAATCTTGTCTACACAGTAAGTTTCAGAACAGCCAGTACTACACAGATAAACCCTATAGTGGGAACTTGGATTGGTATTTTTTTTAAATCTAATAAATTAAAAAAAAGAAACCAGACAGATGGATAGATAGATGATAGACAGATAGATAGATAGATAGATAGATAGATAGATAGATAGATAGATAGATAGACAGATAGCATGCTATATCAATAGCACATAAGGAACACACTTTTCAGAATGGAATACACACACACACACATTCCAGCTAGCTGGCAATATAAGCTAGATAAATTCATATCCATATATTTAATATAAACAATCTTTCTTTAAGTTCATACATCCTATGGTATTCACTGGCTCATGAGTGAGCAGAGAAAACAGTGTCACATCTGCAAAAGAACAAATTACCCATAAAAGTAAAATTTTGCATGCATAATAAATAGGTGATTTTTAAATTATAGATGTGCTTACAAGTTAATTATGAAAGATAATTAACAAACAGGTTCAGTGAAACATACTTTCCAAGTTCACTTAAGAATGTATGTATACGAACAGGCATGATGGCATAAACCCTGAACTCCAGCACTCAGATGGCAGAGGCAGGTGGATTTCTGTAGGTTGAAGGCCAGCCTGGTACACACAGTAAAGTTCAGGCTAGGCTGTATAATGAGATACTATCTTTAAAAAAAAAAAAAAAAGAAAAGAAAAAATAAAAATTCTACAAATACACCATTCACTCATCATCCCTAAATTGTATACAATTTTATGTGCATTTCTCATACAAAAAAAATACATAAAGCTAAGTAGTCCAATAAGTATAAATATAAATCCTTAGAACAAAACAAAATTTACATAAATGTGCATTCCTAGTTTATACATGGTTTATTTAGAATCATTTTTTTTTCTGTCTGACAAAAATGTGGTAAATAATACAAAACCCTAAAGCAATTTATTATGGTAATAATAAATATCAATTTGCATTCAAAAGAGAATGCCATCTTCCCGAACAGCTGAAGAAAGCCCATCTTGTTATTAATGCGTCCTTGCACATTTGTATATGTGTCTTCATAAATACCCCACTGTATCAGAAAATCATGCCCTCTTAAAGGTATCTAAGTTGGCAGAAATGATTTTTAAAAAGCATACAATTAGTTTGTAATAATGACAGGTACATGCAGACTCAAGAATTAATGAAAAGCATCTTAAACACACAGGCTGTTAGTGTTATCGGTTTGATTTGTGCAGGAAATGTATGTCGTTTGCTTTCAAATGGAATAATAAAAAATACTTTCTAGAGGATATCAGTAATATTTAAAATAAGATATTCATAACTTTCAAACCCTGCTTTTACTAGTCATTATTTGTCATTAAACATAACTGTATATTTGAGAGCTTTCCAATAATAACCTTTAATTAAACCAAGGACTGGCTCTTAAAGGCTTTCTGTTGCCCTTTGAAGTTCTTAATTACTACTTGTATCGAGCCTTTTATGGCACACTTAAGGTTAAGTAATTTAAATATATCTTGAAAAGAAATATGAAGACTTTTGCCTTTTTTAATTAAATATCTGAATTTCAGGATTTGAAAATAAGAACATATGTTTTGATTTTCTTTTCATGGCCGAATGGTAAAATGCTCGCAATATTAAACAACAACAACAACAACAAAAAAATGGTGGCTTTTTATGGTACTAATCGCTAAGCAGATGCATGTAAATGAGCTATTCTCTATGCATGGCTTCCAAAAGTGCTAATTAAATAGTTGGTATTCAAGGCTATGCTCGCTCATTGTTTAGTGACACACAAATCCAGCGATGTGTGCCAGCAGACATTTTAAGTTGAATGTTTTCTCCTCTACGGCCTTTGTCATGAAATGGGGGCACCATGATGAGAACACTAGTGTAAGCAAAACATTGAAATATGCTTTAATAATGTTTTAACCATGTAGTGACACCAGTCTAGTTTTCTAATGAATTTTTAATTTCTTTTTTCTTATAAGGGTGGTATGAGTTATCGCTGATGCATATTAAATCATATACATGAGTCATTTTCTCTAAATTTGCATAAAATGGCTAAATGCTAATGCCCCAAATGGAGCTTACTATATGTGCTACAGCAAATATTCCCTTGAAGATTTTCTGCAATCAATCTCCTGTATTTCATTAGCAACCAGATAAGGTGTGGTCTGCAGAATAAAAAGGAAAAGTGTGTAGCTCATGAACTTAAGGCTTCAAGTGATTTCTACATAGTGATTAGAGTAGACTCTGCAATTAGGATTTATGTAAGGTAAAACACACACATGCTTTATTTAAAGGCACAGTGCAACCAGACTTCTGAAAACAGCCTAGCAGTGTTGAACAATGAAAAGACATCATTCAATTAATGCGATTTTCTGTATTCAAAATTAAATGAAGGAAAGCTATACTTGAAATTTAGTCCCATTTGATTGATAGAAATCTTACTCAAATTTTACAATTTCCTCATTGTGATTATAAAAGAACGTTCAAAAATAACCATGGGTAAAATTCTTTTATTTCCTAATTTCCCCCTTTTTCTTTGTCATAGTATGATGAGAAATTTTCTGGCACCCTCATTTAAAAATGTTTTCTCTTCTTACTACCAAAATACTCTTATGAAAATGGCATTAAGGTCACATACTATAAAAATAGTATCAAGGTAAGAGTATTACTGGGCAAGCCAAACATGTCTTCTTGAAGAATAAGCTCACTCCACTCATCAACCTTTTCTCGTCCCCCATGTTTTCACCATCTGGTATACTTTTTAATCTGAAAAAATTGGGGAAGGGGATGGCTTTTTAAAAATAAATGTATGCCTTGCCCTACAGTTATTTTGAATTAGTCTTGATAAATAATTAAGGAATGCATAATATATTATTTAGAATCTATGGTCTTAAGAATTTGAGTGGTATTTCAAGTACAATTATAGTCATTTATTTATCAGTAGAAAATTTACATAATCACACTTCAAAATCCAGTGGACTGGAGAGATATCAGAAAGACATCCATGAATGTGGTAATGACTCCGAGCATGACATTAAGTTAATAATGTAGTGGCACACGGGATAGTCTAATATCTAGCACTGCAGCATTTGATCACTTGTAACAATAAAAACATAAATAGTTCCCCATTTCAAGTTGCACTTTCGGCAGAAGAGCTTTTTATTATATAAAATGCAATTGGAAAAATCAAAATTAGACAATCTGTAATGAAATAGAGCTAGTTGAGTATTAACTTTTAACAAACAAAGTCAAATTTCAATTTCCAGTGGTAGGAAAATAATTTAGTCAATAGTAATCGGTACACAAATACACAAATATTTTTTATTTCATATATTCCAGCATGGTAGCATAGACCATAAGACTAAAGTCTTGAAGGGCAGAAATTCAAGTCCTCTTTCCTGCCCATGAGTATAGCATACTGATGGAGACAGGATTACCTATTGGAGAGGAAGCACACTTCCAGTTAACTCAATCCTGATATGGATTCTTCCTTAGCAGCTAGTTCATCTGAGACAAATTGGTAAAAATAGATACAGTATTTGTACCCTGCTGTTTGAGTCACTGGAATCCCTTGTCATATCTGCAAGCTGAGACTTCAGGCTATAATTGAACATAAGTCTTCAGCAAGAAAACGTCAGCTACACAGCAGTTTCTAATATGACTCTAGAATAACTGAGCTATTCATTTCTTGTATTAACATAAATGAGCACAAATTGTGAAGTCATTTTATAAGTCAATATATAACAAATATTAATTTGTTAATTTTTATTTCTTTGCTGTCTAGATATTTTCACTATTAATATCATTCAAGGGCCATCTACCACAAACTTTAAGGAAAAAGACCTTGTTTTTTGCTTATTTGTTTGTTTGGTTTTTTTATTTGGGAATGGTGACTTACACATGCAGTCCTGTCACTTCAGAGGCTGAGGCAGGAGGATTTCTGTTTCAGGCAAACTAGGCTACACATTGAATTCCAAGCCATAATAGGCTACAAAGTGAGATCTTGATTCAAACAAAAAACACTTTTTCTTATTCTTTCCAAACCAACTTGCCATCAACTAGTAATGGCCATAGCTTCATATTTCAAGCTCCTAAGCAGCTTTCCAGCTATCTCACACATTGTTCTACATTGTCAACTTCAGATGCCTGGTACCAGCCAGTGATAATTTAACACTGCGTGTACATCATGTATTTTAAGGATAATGTGATAAGTTAAAATAATTTTAAACAACTAATGTCTATAAAATATCTGCTTTTGAGAATATAAGGCCTAAGTGTATCATGTGACTCTTCCTCAATACTGTTATATTCATGCAACTGGTTCAGGTTCCTTCATAATACTCACTGAATTAAAAATGAGAAGTAAGTACACTTTTATTATTACTAGACAAGGAATTTAGCCTTCACAGGAAGCTACTTGGCAGAATCTGAATTTCAATGATATTAAATCTGTTATTGTCTTCATGGAGGCATTAATTTCAAATAGATTATAGATGAGTTTTTTTTCATTAGAATGGGCTTGATAAATATATAAACTGTTTGAGATATTTATTCAGTAAAAATATTTCTTATCATATATGTCAGTAATTCATATATTCTAATAAATTTTATTCGCATATTTGTTGGTGAAATTTTTTTCTTTAAAAGACAAAGATTTAAGAAATATTATGATTCATATTCTGCAATTTGTTTCTTGTAACTTAATGAATAGAAAATACTGTTAGTTTTCTGTTTTGATATTTTCCACACAACCTTCATCTCAAGTGATTCCTTAGCAATCAATTTGCAGGTTTTCACCAGTTTTTACACTGATCAGTAACTAAAGTTATTTTCAATCTCACACTAGCTATTAATGATAAAAGACATAAACATTTTAACCTTGTCATGTATGGGTTTAAATTTAAAAAAAAAAAAGGCTCAGATCTAAGCTCCAGTTAACATTGTCCTGATAACTTGCTTTCCCAAGAAAACGACTATTAAAAGAAACACATAAACACAAGAAATCTGCCAGAAAGCTACTTAATAATAGAGCCAGAATGGATATTGTTAGGGTTTTTAATAATACAGCAGTTTTGAAACCTTTTCCCAGGGTTATTTCTAATTGGCCCTGTCATAAAATAGTCACAAACTCCTTTAAAACAGAGATCAGTTTGAAACTTATGACAAGAGGTTGTTAGTAATACTTTTTTTTTCAACGTAGACCAGAAAGTAACCGGCCTTAGCAATACAAATAGACCAGCAATTAGAAAGCATAAACTTTGGAAAGTGAAAGACTCTTGAGCATCCAACACCCTTCCCATCTTAATAAATAAATAAATAAATAAATAAATAAATAAAGTAAGTAAGTAAATAAATAAATAAATAAAATAAGAAAGCCCTACATGTTGGCCAATACCCTTCAGAGAGTGTCGTTATCGTCACATGTCTGTGCATGCTATGATGGCAAGGACTTCCTCCTGGTGATCATGTCCAGCAAGACACATCATAGCCTCCCAGGATAACGGCTAAAGTAAGAGCTAAAGATGCTACTGAAGTCTCTGCTCAGCTCACTCATCCAAGGCTCCCCTCTTTACTAAGACCCGGACATGAGCCAGAGGAGGTGGATTTAGGCCAGTTAGAGTTAAGATGGTATCATTAGCTGTGCACAGCGTGACTTCCCCTTAATCCCGTCTGCAACTTACAACAAGTTTAAATGTCCATGCATGATGTTATTAACTGGCTTTAGTAAGTGCTTAAGACCCAGATCTTTCTTTCTTTTTCTTTTTTTAAACTAATCTCTGAACAAGTTCTACTGTATTCACCCAACAAGGAGATTAATAGTTCCAGCAAATCTGATGGAGTGAAGATGCACGAACTCCAGTGGACCATAGGAGTAGAGGTGGGTGCTACTCCTGGACCCAAGTTCAAGAACGCCCCACACGAGGAGTTTTCCTGGTTGGGGGGTGGGGGGGATTCTTTTCTGTTAGCAGCAACTCACTATCTTAAAGAGGGGAGAGTATGAGGAGGAGGAGGGGACATCATCCCTAAACCTGAACTATTTCAGCGGGGGATAAAAGGCAGTGCTAGAAAAACTCAGAAGAGAACACCTAACCCACCTGCCAGAAACCGTTGTCTAAAAGAGACTAATGCTCAAGGCCACCCCGTCCGCAAGCTCGGGGATTCCTGAGCAAAGCTGACCGCAGAGGCACCGGCAGGCCAGGTCACTGGTACCCGGCCAAGGGATAGGCAAAGCACATTCAACAGCACTCCTGGATGCACTCAGCGCGCTGGGCAGAGGAGGGGCGGCCTGGGCGACACGACCTTGTGGGGCCCTCAGCTCCCGGCGGCTGAGCAAGAGCACGTAAGCTCCACCAACCCGGGAGGCCCCCAACCCTAAACCTGCGCTGCAGCTCGTCCTTAGCCTCTCCAGCGCGCGCCAGCCGGGAGCGCGCGCGCCGGCGCACCAGCTCCCCCAGCTCCGGCAGTCGGTCTCCCGGGAAACACCAATCAGACGCACGCTTTCTGTCGCTCGCCGCGAGCCGCAGCAACTGAGGGAGGACTCTGGCTGTTGGCCGGCGCTGGCGGGCCTTGTGATGCCCAGAGGCAGATCCGCAGCCTCAGCCACTGCCACTGCCTGGCCCAGCTACTTCTGCAGCCAGTCACAGCCTGCCGTCTGCTCTGCACACCACCCACACCAAGCACCTTGCGAGGCGAAGCCTGGCTATTTTTAGATCTCTAGACTGCGTTGTGCAGACGCCTCGCTAGAACCAAGTCAAACCAGCAAGCACAGGGATGTGCTTCTCTTTGAACTGATATGGCTCTCAGAACTCCCTATTTCTCTGAATAAAGTCGATTATCTGCACTTTTTAAACTCTACCCCCGGGGTCTGGCAGTTGGCTGCAAAGCAGAAAGCCACATGTTTCTACCTCAAAAGATGGCCATCACCTTTCAAGGAAGCACACTAACTCCTGCCCTGCCGAGACCCTGAGAGCAGGCAGATATTCCTTAGCAGCAATCATAACTGTATTCTTGCATTTTCATTCACCATTTTAGGATTAATTCCACAGGAAAGTCGAATAATTCCCAGAAGGGATGAAATAGGTTCTCTAGGCAAATAGGAATGAATTTCTGCAATAGTTTGTTTAACTTGGGTGGGGGGAGGGGGTGCAAAATAACAGGATAACAAAGCCATCCATTAATCCAGAGACACTGAAGAACTAACTGCCTTATATGCTCCCTTGCTGTAAGATCTATTTAAGAGTCTCAAAGTACTGGGAAGACAATTGACCCAGTATTACAAATATCTTTTACTCAACAACTGGAATTCTGATTCCTCATCACAAGGGACACTTGTTCTTTGTTGTCCATCCTACCATCACCACCCAGAAACCATCTACCCTAATGCAATATAACAAGGTATTTACTTTAGCAAATTTAGGAAAAATATAAGCCACAGAAAGATACAAAATGACCTCCACGTGTGGTAGTACATGTCTTTAATGCCAGGAGGCAGAGGCAGGTGGATATCTGAATTCTAGGCCAACCCGGCCTACAGAGTGAGCTACAGAACAGCTAGAGCTACACAGAGAAACCTTGTGTCAAAAAAATACACACACACACACACAATTGTGTGTGTGTGTATCATGAGTATCAATATTCTTAAGCCACAATGGCATCTCCACGGGTTACCCACAGGAAAATACCTAAGTAGAGATGTCTCATTTAGTATCTAGTGACTTCATTTGTCTTTACTTTATGTTGTGCGTATGGTTGTTCTGCTTGTGTGCTTGTTTGCATGCTTGTCTGAGAACCATGTCTGTGCCTGGTGCCCAAGGAAGCCAGAAGACAGCATCAGATTTGGTGGAACTGGAATCACAAACGGTTGTGAGCTGCCATGTGGGTGCTGGGAATTGAATCCAGGTCCTCTGGAAGAGCAACAAGTGCTCTTAACCAGTGAGTCATCGCTCCCATACTTTATCTAGACACTGCAAGAATAAATAAATAAATAATACTTTCTAAAAATCAAAATTCTTAAAATGATGGCCTGCCCTAAAATGTCTGTGCAGTCAGTGAATAGAGTGGTTTTGAACCTGAAATTTACTCAGCCTCATCTCATTATTTAAATGACTTTTAAATTTCATCAAACAGAGCAAAATCGAATTAGAATTTTACATTTTTCCAAGTAAGAAAAAATATTTTAATTTTTAAAATAAGCATAAAGAGCACTACTAATACAAAATTTAATTCTTTAAGAAAACTTGAAGAGCTATTTTGAAAAAATATTGCATTTTGAATGTAAATTATGCAGTCACCTCATTATTATTCATATTCATAGTAACTTCAGTGAGAGAAAGACACTAATATTATACCCCTGCATATTTTGTCAAGATATTTTAGAAGTCTTCCTATGTATTTGTGTTTTACCTTCTATTCAATTTCCATTTTTGCTGCTGTGTTGGATTTTTATATGTGCTTAATGTTATATCCCTTATAAGTTGATTATTGACTTTTTATTACTAATTTCTAGTATCACAAAATAAGACAAGAAAAATAAGTTGCTTATAGCTTTATATTTACTTTTAAAGGTATCATTGTATCATCCTCATGCTAAGAATTTCATGAAAAGATTCCAAGTGTCAAAAATGGCAGTTAATGTTCCTATTTAAGAATACACAAAATGATACCTTTGACATTGGCAACTCAGATGTGTGATCAGCAAAACAGCAATTACTCATTGTTTTGCACTTACACATTAAGAACTATGTGACACCTAGTGATACAATAACAAAATGGCAAAGTCAATTATATTTAAAATAGACATCTTAATAAAATATACACAATTGCCTTCTTTTCCTCTTTCTGAATTGTTTTGTTACCCTTTTCAAACTGTTTACAATCAAATACAACACGCAAATATTAACCTTGAAGGTAAGTGATTGATATGCGTGTGTAAAAACAAGCTGGCAAGCACAAAGAGGAAACCTATTTTGAGGGCACTAGAATCCACCAGTCTACTCCTGTGCATTTTGGGACATATACTTCTATGGTGTTCCTCTACAGTGTCAGTCAGTCATAGTGGCAAACTCTGACAGAGAAGGATGCTAAAACTCAAAGCAAAATTTAAGTTAGAGTCACACTGACAATTCTAAGCAGAACTATAGCAATAAAATCCAAGTGAAGACCATTTATACATAATTAGAGTTTCAGGTAGAGGTGGAAATTTGTTTTTAATCTATTTTAATTGCACAAGAAGCATTTTTGTAACTTCTGCATTCAAGTAATGAATTCCACTCCACAACTAGGCCTGCATCCTAAATTTCGCAACTGAAAATTAAAACGTTCATCTAGATAAAATAACTTTGTAATGAACTCTTTTATTTCCTCTCATTTCTCTTTGTATTTTCTGCAATGCAACCCCCTTGCAATGATATTAGTTCTAGTGTGGGAAAATATTATAATTGAGATCTGGTAAGTTATTTGCAGACTTCAAGTTTTTCTTTACACTGTGCTGACATTTAGTACAGCCCTGGTGAGGAAAACAATACAGCCATTCATAGCTCTAGACGTAGATTTCAATCGACTTAGACGGGCACAATGAAACTTGGTCATTCACTGGTTACCCATATTGTGTTCTCAAATTTTCTCTCAGCAAAAGTATAATGACTCAGTATTGTATGGTTGCATAGACAAGGGCTCGGAACAAGGGACACTAGTTTTGTCTGACGGTGTGAGAAAGTCGTGAAGGGATCTTTTCTTCCAGATGGTGTTAAATTCAGCTGCCTTTTTAACATTGGCCTTGCACAGCAATCTGCTGCTCCTCTTTCACAAAGGCTGCCTTGGTTCCCACTAGTTAACTTGCATACTCACGCAGCCTGCAACTTCACTCCAACTGGTTTACAATGCAGTGGTATGCTAAATAAACCTGATCCGGTTCCTGCCAATGGTAAAACTAGCTTTCAAAGAACTACTTAACTGATATTTACACTTCTTTTGACTTAAATGTGCATGCCTGTAGAATATTGCAGATTTCAAAGAAATATCACCTTATGATAAGGCCATTGTAGAGAGAATCTTGAACACCCTTTAGACTCATGCTCAGATATGGAAGGTCCTTCAACACACAAAAATAAAACAAAATGTCAGAAGTTTGATGTGTAATAGAAAAAAGAAAATTTGGGACATGTTGCAGCCAGAGCAGTGGAACAGCAAAAAATAAAATGAAAATAACATTGAAATGTATTTTTATTGATCGATAAGTTATGTAACATTAGTATGATACAAAGCAAGTTTGATATGACAATGGCAAACACATAATTTTAATATTGTTTATTTTCCTTAGATGTTATAGTTAACATATTTACATAAATGACCAAGATGTAGGCAAAAACTTCAGTAATTTGACTCCATTGAGTGCTTTGAGTAAACAATAGGTTTCCCCAGCAAACATCTTATTGCCTTAATTGAACCTCCTTGAGAAAGAAAACCACACACTTTGTAATGTAAATGTTAATTGTAGTAGACAATGGTTCTAGGTAAATAGCACCCCTGGACATGGGGCAAATGAAAGGAGCACAGGCCCTTTACAATGAAAGCTTGTTTGCACAAACACTGCTTCAAAGGTAAATAAACACGAGTCTTCTCAACAGTCACTACCACAGTAAAACTTCGGCACGTGTTCAGCAGCCAAACTGAGAAATTGCATTATTAAAGTCTCAGCTTTTCTAAGTGAAGCTAACAGGGGTTTTACAGACTTTTCCAATCTCAATCTTATAAGAAGTTGAAGCAGTAAAGAAAAAAATGCACTGTCCCTGAAGAAAAATTATGTATTTGGAAGTATCACTAATTTAGGCCATATGGAAGATAACAGGCAATTTTAGACATTTTTTATTGCAATGATTATATTTATGTGCAAACGCCTATAAAAATGTTTGCCTGACAACATGTATAAAATATAAGGAATTTTAGAAAAGGATTATAATGGATTTCTCCAAAACCTCAAAGTTTATGGTAGGAGTAGTTACTTTTAGATAAAGTCAGAAAAAAAAGAAAATGCTGTGTAGACCACATCGTGCTAGGACTGTCCTAAAACTAGTTTTAAACACATTGTGATTGTGATCAACTTTCTACAAACTGATGGCTTCACAGCTTTATTTCCAGGATGTAGATTAGCATAAGTAGGCCAAGTTCCTGTGTGTCACAGAAAGAAGTAAACAACTCGACGAAGTCATAATGAGTGTTATGAGACTGACTTTAAAATATAGCACAGCCCAAACAAAAGTCAAAAGGTAACCACCAGGCCCTAGCCACAGGCTGAGGATTTCTCTGACGGTCGTTCTTGGCATCGCTTTCCACCTGCTTTCCTTAGATAATGAAAATTTCAACCCAAGGAGAAAGCCAAATTTAATCATGACCAGATTAAACAGTGGTTTAAAAATTCACAGAAACAGTACGTAGCAACTAGCAGCCAGTTGGTGCTGCCATTTGGGAGGCTGCAGATGGCTGTGGGTGGGAAATGCCTTTACTTTCTTAAGCGATGGAGATGAGTATGGTGTGTGTGCTTGATTTTTTTTCATACCCCTGCCCCCCAACAGGGCTGTCTGTCATAGGCTGCCGACTAGGCTTTACCACTTGCCCCCGAGCGTGGGAATCGGAGCGTCCTGCCGTTCACATCTCCTGCTTTCCGTTTAGCGGAATCAATTAGGCAAGACAGACCCTCAGATTCCCCACCCCCTTTCCATTTTTGTCAGGTCTATATACGTCCTAATTATTTCAGTTTGGGATGCCAGAACTGTTTCCTGGATAGACCTGATCATCCTTAAACAAAAAGAGAGGAGGCGCACACGTGGGTTGTGGCGTAAATGTCACTTTCATTTCCAATGCTAGGCGCAGAGTAAGACAGAACATTTTTTTAACACTTTGACAAGAGGGGAGGCGATCTCGTCTCCATCATGTCTTTCTGCTTCAGTAGCTTCCTCAAGGAAACCCTCTCAGAACAGAGAAGCATCTGTCCTTGTATTTTGAATAGAAGAATAAAAATCAGACGTGCCCCCCCTCCGTTTTCCCTGCTAGCTCTAAGGCCTCAGGAGATATAAATTATTAACCTTCCAGTATAAGCTTTACTGCAAGTCTAACTTCATAGAATTTAATGTACAACCCCAAATACATAGAAAGTTTCCAAGCACAAACTTCAAACTTGAGGGAGGGGCCTCAGAAGGGAGCTGCCCAAATCGACATAATTATGGAATCATTTTTAAACGAGGTATCAGGCATCACTATAACAGCTTTCTAAGAAAAACATTCTCATATGTAAATGTTTGTTTCAAAATAGAACAATATAGAGAAGTACATGCATCTTCACTCATAAAAACACAACACAATTCTCCTCTAAGTGTACGGCCCCTCTCAAAACCTGGCCCCTTTCAATTTCAGAATGTGTGTCCCTTAATTTCCTTGCATCCCACTTTTAATCATAAGAACAAAAAAAGTTAGATTCAATAAGCATTCCTGACCTTTCTCGTTTTTACTGTCTCTTGGTTGTAGTCTTTCATTCTTGGCAGCTCTCGGTGATCTTGAAGGAGTTTTTACTTTCGGTTATCTAGCTTTATGAAGACCAATACACTCATACAGCTAGATAACCAAAGATAACAACTCGCTTCCCTCACAAGGCTGTCTTCCTCTGGTTGGACTCCAGATCCCGATTCACTCTGGATTTACACAAGCGTACTCCTCCAGGATATTTGCCGCATTTAAGATTCCTCCTTTCATGCAAAAACATGACCTGGTTTCTGTCTGAGTGTCTGCGGCTAAAACATCCAAATAAGATCTGTTGCATTCAGAGTTTATTCCAAACTTTTTTTTCCCCTTCCAGCAAGTAATCTCCAGCCGCGTTAGCCAACAATTCATCTATTAATATCAGAAAGTGAGAAGCAGCGACTAAGGTGCAGCAAGCTGTTCCACTGAGCAGCAGCGTCCAGCGCTTCGCAGGGCTCTATTTGCATTGTAAATTGCTTCATTCTCACGGAAGATTCTTTAGCCTTCCTCTACTGAGAGTGTAAAGCCATTGGCAGTTTCCAGCGCTGGTTAAAGAGGAAGAGTGGGGAAATCCCATTCTATAGAAGTGACAGCTGATTCAAAGATCTGCTCCGGATCATTGGGTTAGGCATCATGAGCTTTTACCAAGTGCTGGCAGCTTGATTGCACATATCTTGTATGTGAATGTTTTAGGGGGAGATCCTCGATTTCTCTGGACTTCTAGGCTGGGGAGAAGATGCTGTCTTGCTGGCGTACTGCTGCCCCCGGTCTGAAAGAAGGAGAAAAGGGCCATCATTGGAAGGGCTTTCACTGCCAAATTGTGGACCAGCCCTGCAAGGTCAAAGGTTTGAGACCGCGGGAGACCAAGGTAATGATGATGTCATGAGAAATCTCAAGTACATGGTTATTGATATGCATCAGTGATCAGCCTACTGCCCCAGCCTGCTGCCAGGAGTAGCTGAGGCTGCAGCGGCGGCTGCAGCAGCGGTGGTGACGACGCAGCAGCAGTTTTGCAACAAGCCCTATTTTCTCAATCATCATTTCATCCACTAGCTCTCCCGACTGTTCCTGGAAAAGCAACCCACGGCCTTTTACCTCTTCGGCGCTAGTGTAGATCGCTCTAATATCCAAAGACTGGAGGAAATCTCTCTCTAAGGACAGATAAAAGCATTTCAGGTCTGGGGAACGTCTTTGCCTGCATTTCTCTTCTGGCAGATTGCATAGGCAGGCGAATGGAAGGCACTTTAGTATTACTTAAAGCAGGGCCTCCTTTCTGGGGCTGGGAATCAGCACTGTAACACACAGTGAGTTGGAGTGTGATTACATTGACAATTTGCGTTGGTGTTGTGTTTTTTAATGGCTTCACAACTCCGTCATGTTACTACCTGCGTACCATGACGATAGGACAACGTATTCTGCAAGTTCAAACGGAACGATCTAGGCAGACGAGGGTCATATTTTTTGTAATGACTGCATGTAAAGGGTGTGCACGTTAGAATGCAGCACAGGTAAACATTGCAGCAATAGTTTTTAATGTACACAACTCTGTCGTAGTAAAAATGCGGAGCCTTTGTCTACTGTTTTAAACATCAGATTTCATACCGGAAAAATATGCGCTAGATTTGGTTATGAAATTATGACAAAATTATTGTCTCCTGAAAATGCAGATAAAACAGCAGGATGTGAGGAGCATGGTGCCAGTTCACCTTCCCTTGCCCCACCCACTCATATTTCTCCCTATCTAGAAGCAGAATTTAATATGTTAATTGGCTTCATTCATTGCCTTAGAAGTTTTTAAAGTGTGACTTTAAAATCACTTCAAAGGGGCCTTTTCTTTTCTATCCTTTATAATAGATGATCTGGCTAGCACATCTGTAATACCTAACATTCAGATGTGTCTTTACAAAACATCCGTGGTAATCTATGTAAGAGGCATTTCCTCAGTAGATAACATTATGAAGTGTGATTCAAAATTACTAATTATTTTTGGTGGTGTTGCTTTTCTTTCAGTTACATACTAAAAGAAAATTAATAATTCTTAATATCCATTGCACAAATCACCAGGGTGTCACCATACTCTCAATTCCATGATGTATCTATTTTCCACAAAGACTAAACACTTTTAGATTTACATTTTTTTGGAACATACATTTTTCTCAGTAATTCACTAATTTATTCATTTAAGACGTGAATGAGAACATGCTTATTCAATCACATACAGAGCACACAAATATAAACCCTGTAAAAGAGACTGACAAGTTTTTTTTATTCAAGAAAAATCTCCAGTGAAGAGTTTTAAACATAATATCACACCAATTAAGATATAGCTGAGTTTCAGAGGTTCCAATTTATCCTTAGAATAATTTGTTTACTTTTATCCTAAGCATTCTTTTACTGGTTATTTAGGAAGATTAAGATGTGTAAAGAACTTATCTATATTTCTTATCAAATCATTAACAAGAAGTCAGATATAAAACGCACATGTCAACTACAATCCAATTTTTAAAACACGTTCATGGAATTTTTGTTCCTTCTTAAACCATATGGTCACAACATAAACAGAAGCACATGGCACTTCTGACATTGTGTAAAGTCCTAATGAGCTTGGAAGCTTGGAAGATTAAGGAACACTATGGCCTTGCTTTCCAAGAACTAGCAGCAGGGCAATTAGTGATCTGGCAGGTATTACATAAAGCAAGCAAATGATCAAATCTACTCCACTCTGTAAGTCAAAGCCCAAGAAATCAAGAATGTTTTGAGGATCCCCTTTGCTTCCCATGTGTCTAGGGCAAGCTATATATTGATCTGTGGGTGGGTGTGTATTATCCTCAAATTATTTTAGTTTGAAAATTGTTATGACTATAGTCCCATGCTTAACAATGAAATGTGATTTTAGAAACAGCATCTACAACGAGAGTTAACACACTGAATGTTTGGAGGCTTCTGCCATTCGAAACTGCAGAGGATGCTGTGTTCAAATAGCATCTTCTCAGGAGAGGCTATGTAGTCATGCCAACTTACTCTAAGCCTGGTCTCCATGCTTGGTATTCAAAACAGATTCATCATGGGAACCCCAATAAGTGAAATGAGCCAAGATGAGGATTATGGGCTGTCTGTTTATTAGCCATGTTGCCAATTAAATATTTTATTTTTCTATCAACCTCGACTCTCAGAAGAAAATTAAATACACTAAGATTAAACCTGAGTGCCTGATTATTTATAATATTGCGAACGTTTACAACATGGTTTTTTATATGTATTATCATATACACCTCACAATATGTTACAATCACACAGCTCCAAGGAATCCTAGCAATGTCACATGTGAAGGAAGCTCTCAACAACACACTTTTAAGTCAGGTATTTTTGTTTTTAGAAAGTTATCTGCTGAGCTACAGAATATTCACCTGAAAATCAGTGTACTGAAGGATATATGAATTCAAAGGGCCTTCCTGCCCATTCTCTAATGAATTTACATTAGTAGCTAGTAGATCAGGATGTGACTATCATGCTTGTTCTGATCATTTTATAGGTCTCCAAATTTCTGAAACATGACTCAAAGCATCCTGGTTTGCTTGGGAATAAACAATCTCTGCTGGTTAAAAATAAAAAGTTATTATTTCCCCATATTCAAGTCAGAATTAGTCTATTTAATTAATTCAAATACATTTGGTTTATGATCAATATTTAGAACATCTCTAAATCCCATTTACATTAATGCAGAATACATAAAGAACTAGTCTAACACCAACCCTTTTTAAATATTTGGATTGTAAGAATTATAGGTGTGCAAACTGTGGTCTATTAGTACAGTCAATACTACTATTGTCTTTATAAAAAGCCATTTTATTTACAGCAATGTCCGTGGTTCAAATAATGTACTTACATTACTTGCATTGCAATAAAAGTATCTCACTCTTTCTTCTGAGTATGAGCTTCTTTCTTATAGGTTGTTGCAGGCTATATGTGTATTATGCTTTATGCATATACATATATGTATATATTAATACATATTCACAAAGGCTCCTGCAGGAGAAACAACTGAACACACTGAAACTTAGATGTTTCTGGAATTCTATCTGTTGCAAGGGGAAACACGTAATACACTGCAGACCTGTCTGCCAGTAAACAATGCACTATTTTGGCTTTGTACATCAGTCATATTTTATCAAGTAAAAAATCTTAAATTACCTTTGTTTGATTTGGTCTATTCATTCTATGCTTCTTTGAAGTCTCATCTGAAAAATAGGCAATGAAACAAATGATCACAGTCTATATACATATATATGTCATATAGAGATTATCTTAAAGTAATACAATTACTGTGATTCCTTAAAATACCAAAAGATTATATAAAACACCAGTACTGTGTATCTTGGACCTTAGCACCTACAGGGTTAAATATGCTAATTTGCATTTAAATGGAGTCATGCATGATAATGGAAATGCAAAATGTGCAGAATCTAGAGGGGTTTGGGAAATTAATTTTTCTTTCTCCTTTTATTTTTAGCTTGGAAAGAAGAGAGACTTAAGAAACATTAGGGATTTGAACCTTGTAACCTGCCATACAAAAGAGAAGAGAGAGCCCCACCATGCAAGGATTTTAAGTCTGGAACAAAGTCTTATTTTCTAAATGTTTAAGGGACTGAATTTCCTGGCCTTTCAGACAATGGGAATCCCAGGATAAATGTCTAATCCATTAAAAAGATGCAAATAGTTTACTGTAAGGCCACACAGCACAGTGAGATGTGCATTCATATCTATGGCTCCTGATTGGCTCTTTCCTTCAGTAAATCAATGAATAATGTAAAACCTGATTGCTGCAAAGTGGTGGATTTTATACCCTTCCCCCACCCCGACCCCCACAATCCAATATTAGGAAGTCTTACATATTCCTGAAAATAGGTTGGGTTTTTAAAAGTGATTTTTTTGATGCTTACTATTATTTTGGACTGTAGGGGTGGAGCTGTTGTTTTGCGAAATGAAAGTGCTGCATCGGTTCAATTATGCTGACTACAGTGGCTCTTTCCTGCCATCGCCCTAGTTACTGGTGCCAAGGTGGAGAGAGAGGTGGTGGGCAGGTGTGGGCACCAAGAGAGGGAGAAAACAGTCTGACTTCATCTTTGTGGGCCCAAAGGCAGACACAGCTCTAAACCCCCACCCCCACCCCACGGCCGTGGCCGTGACTTGACAGGCCTGAGGTCTAACTTCTGATCGATTCCACTGAATTGCCCTGACCCCTTCAGACAGTACTCCATTCAATCACCGTCGGCACATTTGCAAGAGGAAAACGCTGCAGATCCTAATGCAAAAATGCATTGCTATCGGTCTCCTCGCTCAGGATTTTATGCATATCCTCCCTAACCACCGAAAGAAGGGAAGGTCAGTCTTAGCTCGGATTCCAGAGGTGTCTGAAGCAGAGGAGCTCCAAGTCCCAGTAACTATATAGGTTGCATTTCGGGTAAAGCTAGACTCGGGATAGCCCTGTAAAGTCGTCTCTCCCCTCCAAAATCCAGAAAGCAGCGGAAAAGGAGAAAATTTCCCATATATAGTTAGCTATTATACAAGTTTTACACCAGGATCTAATCTAACAGTGGCTTGTGTGTCAGGTAACTGAAACTTTGGGGCGATTCAGAATAGGCAAATTATTCAAAATGAGATCCCAGAATTCAAGAACGCAAAGCACAATTGTATTTAGCACTACATCTAAGAGAAGACCGGCTACCGACACCACAAATTTACATACAAAATTTCTTTTCCCTGTGCGAATTTTTCCTGGCATCTCTCTGCGATTAGGGGTCAGCCCGAAGGATAATTAACAGTCCTGGCTTGGACAACTCACAAGATCAACAGGTTTGGCAACGGAGACACACAATCAATTAGCTAAAGCAAAGCCCCGGAGTGGCCATCGGAGCGGCCCTTGGCCGACTCTTGGTGTGGGTACCGGACAACTACCGGCAAGCGGGCCTAGTGTAGCCGGGGCTTGCAGCATTCACGGAGCCAAGATACTCACTTGATGTCCTTGCGCCAGGCAGTGTTGTTCCCCAAATCCAGCCGGACCGAAACTGAGGCTCCAGGCAGAAGACAAGATCCAGTCACAGCAGAACATGGCCACAGCACACAAGCAGGCTCCTTTAGGCGTCTCCAAAAAAGAAAGGAAAAAAAATTTTTTTTTTTTTCAGATCAGTACATTTAAAACTGCCGCTCAATTCCACATGGTGGGCGATTCTTCCTCAATTGCGTCTAAAATAGTTTACGCTGCTCTTCTTTTCTGAGGGAGAGAGAAGGGCGCAAAAGACCAAGAAGGGGGAAAAAGCCAACTTTCCCCCCCACTCCAAGGACTTGCTCCCAGAGCCTCGGAGTGCAGAGTGAAGTGGTGTGTGCGAGGCTCGGCAAGTTTTTGGGGGGGCTGTCCAAGGTCTAGTCCAGCCCCCTCTGCCGAGGAGGACGTGCTCTGAAACTCAACCAATTTCCCCACTGCTTTTGTTACTGATGAACTGAAGCCCTATTGTTCATCCATTGCCACGGTCTTTTTCAGTCCCCACACTACGTTCTGCGTTGCCAGAGATAATGAATTTGCACCCAAACCTCTCATAGTCCCCTCCTGACAGACGGAACAAATTAGAAATGTCTCGTCTCAAGGAGGGGCAATGGTTACATTTTCCTATTGTAGGATGCAAAGCACACATTTCTTTGGAAACTTATTTTGCCTTTTCTACCTTTTATTTTCTTCTTTTTTTCCCTCTTTACCCCAGCTTTTCTCCTCTTGGTTTCTTAGACACATTTTTAAAAGAATCCCTGTCTTGTTTTCCCAGTGGACCATTTTATTAACTTGTGGGCCTTTCTGCCTCCCTTCCTCTTTTCTCCTTTTTCTCTTTCCTTTCTTTCGAGGTCCCCTTTGCAATTTTATTTACAAACTTGGAAAATGACCTTTTGACTTGCAGAGTTTCTTTTTTTTCTTATGAAAAGTCTATTGGTTCAAGGCCTCCTCCCCCCATTCTGATTGTTAGTGTGTTTCGCTAAAGACAAGGAATATATTATAAGGATTTCTCTTTTCTAAATTCCAGTTTTATTGAAAAGGTACCAGGCATGCATGATAGAGGTTGTGAAGGAAGAAAAGCTTGTGTGTGTGTGTGTGTGTGTGTGTGTGTGTGTGTGTGTGTGGAGGCAGAGGTGCGGAGGTGCAGGAGGAGGGGCTGGAAGTGTGTAAAGAGAAAGGTGAGGGCTTTCAGGGTAGGTGGGTATCCTGCAACACCAGCAGGAGGCTGTCAGGGGTGCGGGCGCGTGGAAAGAGGGGGAGGCGGTGCAGGAATCTGTCCCGACGAGGGCCGTGTGCTCCCTTGGGCCTATTTGCGCGCCAGGAGCTGGAGGCAGCCTTCGCGCGGATACCTAAGAGCCCGGGGCCGTAGTTAGAGCCTGCGCGATCCCAGGCGAGGAGGGGGAGGTGATCTGTAAAAATTCGACGGCCGCGGGTCTAAGTGACCCGGGGAGGAGAAGGGAGGCTGTCCTGAGAGTCGCGGACGCCCTGTCCCGCCGCCGGCCCCCAGCTTTCCCGCCTAGCGCAGCCGGAGGACAGCCAGCCAAGCGTGTCCTTGGCGGGAGGGTCCCCGCCCGCCGCGCGCGCACGCGGCCTCCGCGCACACGCACGTCCCCGCGCACACGCACACACTCCCCTCGCAGGCACGCGGCCCAGTGGCGCCGAGCAGGTCAGGAAAACAAAGCTGGGCTGCGAGGTTGAATCCGAAACGGCAGCCTTGGGAGGCTGAGACCGCGGCCTCTAGCGCCTCTTCCTAGCCTGCTGGCAGGTTTGTGCCCTTAGCTCTGCTGAGGCCGAGGACCCAACCCTTGCGGCTCCGAGCGGGTGACGATCGCAGGCGGGAGCCAGTGTGTTCTGGGAGGTGCCAGCGGCCCCCGCCCGGTGCACGGGCACACGCGAGCCCAGCCCGCAGGCCTCCCGGTCTCCCAGCACTGCCGCCTCCACGCAGAAGCTGCTGAGCTCTTAGAAGAAAACACCAGGCCTAATCCAAGCCGCAGCCAAGGGGATGGCTCCCACCTCAAGTCCCCGTCTTCAGACAATGCCACGGGAAGGGCCTGGCTATCCAGGGGAAGCCTTGTAGGCTGATCTCTTCAGAGGGGAAAACTCGAGCCCCAGCCCTGCGGCCTTGGCCGGATAACTCCCCAGATAAGTCACCAGACCTGGCCATGCAAAGAATGGTCTTTGCCCCATGTCGCCCCCCTAAGCTCCTTCCAATACACAACACACACACACACACACACACACACACGTCACTCCCACTACAGTAAAATACTCGCTACTGGCACTGCTTGCTATTAATGCGGCTGACACGCATAATTTGTTCACAGGTAAACAGGTACCAAAAAGAGAAGCCCTCACCATTTGGCTGGGCAATTTACCTTTCCCTACTGGGAACATGTGTAGCAAGCACAGCGTGTTTTAGGAGTGCTTTGCTGGTGTCTGTAGTCTCCCTTTCCTCTTCTTGTGGAGAGAAGAAGAAGAAGGAAAAAAAAAAAAAAAAGACCGTCCCATTGTCAATCTTCTTTCTGACAAGCGACCCGAGCGAGCGTTGTTCTAAAACACTTGGGATTCGTTTTGTTTGTTATCTGTTGCTTTTGGTTTGTTGTTTTAGGTGTGTGTGTGTGTCTGTGAGTCTGTTTGTTTCTCTCTCTCTTTTTTTTTCCTGAGGAAAGAAAAGAACTTGTATTTGGTGGGGCTGAAAGCGCAGAACTAGAGTCTGTGTCTACGGAGGGAAGGCTGGCGAGGCGGGCAACTGCCGCGGGCAGAAACGAGGCAGCGGCTTGTCCTCCCCTGGGACTGGCAAGGGCGCTCGTGGCACCTCCGCTCGGGCTCGGCCACCGATAGATACAGCCACACAGGCTTTCGGGCTCCACCGGTTGCCGCTCCGTGTTTTCCCCCAGCCCGGCTTCACGTTCAAGGTTTAGCTGCGAGGTCACGTCCATTGACGTCAGCTCCCTGTCTCCCTCTACGTCCGGCTACATTTACATACATCAAGGAAATTAGGGCATTAAAAAAATATGCAAATCCTGCGCGAAGAGGAGCGGGTGCATTCCTGGAGCGATCGCCTTTTATTGAAGCTTTTAATTAAAGGGGCCAGTTGGCTAGCCCCTGAAACAACCGCCAAAATCCCCCAAAAGAGAAAAATAAACGCTGTAGCCTTCGGGAACGGTTGTTTCGGCTCCTGTTCTGTGGGCGGCTGAGGACCGCCGGCTGCCCTGCACCGAGAACAGGTTAGAGGAGGCAGCTCCGGCCCATGCATAATCAGGGCTCCGCGGCGCCTCCATTCTTTCCTCCTCCTCCTCCTCCTTCTCCTCCTCCTTCTCCTCCTCCTCCACTCCTCCACCTTTCCTCCTCCTCTTCCTCCTCCTCCTGCTCCTCTTGGGTCCAGCCTGTATTATTTTTAATACTGATGCATATGTAAAGATATATTTGCATTTTCAAAAAAATTCCTTGAAAATTTCTGGTTCTGCAGTTTTGTTGATTCCCCTCCCCCTCCCTTTTTCTCCCTATTTTATATGTCTATCTGCTTCTGTTGTCCTTTCTGTCTTTTTTTTTTTTTTTTTGGCTAGTGTCTGCTGCTATCTCTAGCTAGATTATATACACAGTTGCCTCCCTTCTTTTGTTTACGTAAGATTACAAGTATGCATATGTGTTATGTATGCAATGCCAACTGGAGAACAGCCTAGTTCGATCATAAAAGAAACACATTTCTTTTCTCTTTCTTTCCATACCCCTCCATTGCCTATAATGCCTACCGTTTACAGGCTCAAAGTTTGATTGTCTGATTAACTTTATATTAGTAGAAACACAGGTTGGAGCCAATACATTTGAGAAAAGTCCGTGTGAGTGAAGGGATTCCAGATTTCTAAGGAACTGTGCTGGTTAACTAGGAGAATGCGGTATTCACCACCTATTGCTTTCTAGCATTTCTTGTAAAAATAAATCTATTTTAAAATGTATAGACACAGCAATGGACAGCCTTCTGCAAGGAAGACATTTTTAACCGTGTTGTGTCTTGTGCCTTGTCTGCAGCATTTAAAATGTACTGAGTTTTAGTTTATCTCAGTACGGATGGAAACACATTATCTTGATTGCAAAGCATCCTTAATTCCAGACTTTGAAGTAAAAACACACAAACAAAACAGTTAGCTATATTAATCCAGTTGGTGTGCCTTATCATATACAGGCCTTGAGTTGGATTTCAAGCATTAGCAATCTTGTTTATAGGATAGGATTTTTCCTTCCTGGCAGCATAACTCTTCAGCACAATGACTATTGAATATATGTATATTTAAATCATATATTAACATTCCCTAAAGCTATCATGTAAAAAAAAGACCCAATCCATAATTGTATAACCACAAAGAACAGAAAATGTGCACACATGCAGCCTTTTCAATTAACAAGTCCGAGTACACGCACAGGTAATTAGTTTTCCTATGAATGACTTACCTGTACAGATACTCAAGGCGAGACTCAGATCTCCCCAGTGGTTTTTGTATATAAATATTCACAAGTAATTCCTCCCATTTCAAACCTACACTGTATGCCATCTTTCATGTTGGACCGTCTAGCATCCATTTTCAGCACCCTTAATTCTTATGGCATTTTCCAGCTTACCTCTGGCTACAGTTTTTCCAAGCTCATATGATATGTCACCCAATAAAAAGTGGTCAGATGGCTATGCGTAAAACATTAAAAAATGGAAACACATCCTCCAGGTTCACCCTTACCTTGCCATATATAGCAAGATTACGTTTCCTGAGGTAAAATTTCAGCACGTTTTATGTATAATTGCAGAATTCCGTAACTAGTTACAGAATTCCGGCTGGGGTGGGAGGCACCAGGCCGAATGAATCAATTCAGCAAGCTGAATGTCTGAGTTTGGCTACAATTCAATTGTGTGTGGCTGTTTGTTCTTGCCTAGGCTTCTTGGCACATACCTGCCCGCTTTTATGCAGGAGCAGGACAAACACTCTGGCCACGTTGCAGGGCATAGAGTGTCGGTGCATGTATTTAGATGGAAGTAGCAAGGAATGTGGAATGTATTGCTGTCTGAGCATGCATGTGTGTACAGATGCATGTGCACGCGCGTTGTGTGACAAGGGACAGAGAGAGGTACACCTCTTATCTCTGATCTCTCTGTAATCTTTTCTGTTCCTAATCTCCCTCTTTGGCTTCACCAACACTGCGGTGTGTGCGCTGTAGCTTACCCCGAGGGCCCACGGCTTGGTGGCTTCCTGGCTCGGTGGGTGTTGCAGTTGAGGGTGGGTAGCGCCGCTGTCGCTGCTGCCGCCGGTCCGGGTGCTCTGTCCCAGCACGGCAGCAGAGCGCGCGGTGTCGGAGCCCCCTCCCTCCCGCCCTCACCCCCCATCTTCTCCTCCCCCTCCGCTCTGCGCCTCCCTCCACCCCCCCTCCGCCCTGCATTACCATATGGAGGCCGAGTCCCCGCGAATCACAGCAGCAGCGGGCGGTATTTGAATAAGCCCCGCAACCCCAGACGGACCCCAACTCCTCCACAAGCGGAGTCCTCTGCACCTAGGGCACCGCGCTGGTCCATAACCTGGCAGCTACCGACACCTAAAGTCTCTTACGCGCCTCAGGGAGAGGGCCAGATTAAGAGTGATGGGCCTTCTCTTGCTAGTTTCATATTAACTTGAATGATAGAATCAGACAATAAATTATACAAGAAAGGGAGCGGGAAAGAGAAAGAAAAGAGGCGAGAAATAGAAGTGAAAGGAAGGGATGAGAGGCGCTGTAGAGGGGAGCAAGAAGACAGAGGCAAGAAGGAGCAGAAAATGAAAGAAAAGGTTGAGTGAAACAGAGGGAGAAACGGAAAGAATGAGACCGGAAGAAATATCCAAATATATAAATTCGAGCATTTCAAGCTAAAAATACCACCTCCCTGAACTTCACAACCTACAATTAGACACGTGTCCGTCCTACCCCACCTCCAGAGATAAATCTGCTGTCTCGATAAAAAATGATTATTTAAAATTGTATAACAGACATAAGACTTTAAAGGAAGGAGCCAATTTTATGAAACATAGCAAAGGTTGTGACATTTAATGAAGATATTTGCCAGCTCTGGCTAAAAATTCAGCCTCTCTTTGAATACGCAGCCTTTTGCGCTGCCGTCCTGAGAGGCGATGCCTCAGCTTAGACAGCACAACAAAATTATCCCAATGTTCTTGGGACTTTAAGTGAGAATTTTTTTTCCTGTTTTCTACTTTTCTGTTTGTTATGGTATTCCTCTTTACGAATGTTTTACTTTTACACGAACCACAGCAGTCCTGAAAAAACAAATACAGCTAACTGATGACTGAAGATATTCTTCTTAGACTCAAATTAAATACAGAGCTAGTTCCACATTCGCCGTACCCCTTGCGACTTCACAAGACTGAATTTAGGGTGTTTCATGCTATCCCCCCCTGCCACCTTCTAATCAGAGAAGTAAGGTCCCTATGCAAAGAAATTCGGATTGTAATAAAAAACCTCCAGCCATCTATAGGATATAACCATTGTTAAGTGTCTCTCTTGGAATCTGAAAGCCAAATGCTATCCCCCTTTGAAAGACACAAAAAGAACGCCTCTGATTAATAATCGCTTACGCTGCATATTGAGCCAAAGCCAGGGGCCCACAGGATGCCAGAGAAAGGAGCAGAATTCTCAATACCTAGAATCTTAACACAGATTCCAAAGATGAGCTAACCCTGTCCAGAGGAGATTAACACTTAATAAACAATGCTTTGGGGAGGGAAGCAGAGGACACAAGTGTATTTCAAAATTTCCTTTCTGGGCCAGAGCAAGGGGTGGCCTATGCGTTCACCCGACATTCTGCTTACAGGCATGTGGTCAAAAATCATAGGTAGCTCAGGGTCCAAGCTTAGAGTTTTGCCCCTCCCCCATCTCCTTTTTTTCCCTTGTCTTTTGAGACAAGGATATAAAAACTCTTTCTGTGACTAGTTCCCGTGAAGCTGGTTTTGAACCTCTTGTTTATTTTCAAAGTTAAAGTAGAACCATGTCTGAATTCTTCAATTTTGGGTTTTACCAGGGTGCTCCCAACAGCCCACGCCCTCCGTCACCCTCGGCTTGTGAAGAGAAAGAAGGGGGCGTGGGTGGCAGGTGAAGAAGGCTTTCAGCCTACTCCGTAGGGGCGGCCTTTTGACTCCACCAAACTCGTCTCTCCTTTCTCTCTCTCCAAAGATATTTTCTTAGGTCGACTACTGCGACCACGGCCAGGTGAGCCAGGGCAGAGTTTAGGGGGAAATGAGGGACCATCACAACCCTGAATCTCAGAGGAGGCTGGGAGAGCATCCTGGGCCGAAAGCTGAGTGGTGCTAGGGGCCAACGTCGGGCTCCAGGCTCCTGCCAGCAGGGAAATAGCGACACCTACTGGCTCCTTGAGCACCGCGCTTGGGCCGTCGGGGCGTCCCTGACCTGGAGAACCTGCCTTCTCTGGTCTTGGAGAGATTCAAGAGCTTTGTGTTCAAGGCTCTTAAAACCTCTAGTCATTGATGCTCCAGGAAAGGCAAAACTATAATTTCTAGAGGACTTTAGGGGCCTCCAGAAGGGGCTTGATCACACAGGCAACACACATACCCACAAGCCGAAAGTCCTTTCTTCTGGGAACCCTAGGGACCTGCAAATGCAGCTGACCACAGTCCTTCCTTCGGTTTTATAAGGCCCAAGCAAATGTCGAAATCCTAATTGACTTGGACTTGGGCTTATAATACAGTCTTTTCCACCACCACACCTATTTCAGCGCCAGTTGAAGAGCGAATCTTTAAAAATGCCTGGCGCCATAGGCCTGTAAAATTAACTGGGTACTGGATGGCTTTGTCACCTTTACCCCCCGGCACTGCATTCAGAGAATATGGAATGATGGTGATGCTTTTGAGACCTAAGGCTAGACACACACACATACACACTCACACACACACACACACAGAGAGAGAGAGAGAGAGAGAGAGAGAGAGAAAGACAGAGACAGAGAGATAGAGACAGAGAGAGCAGAGAGACAGAGTATTTCAAAGTAGATATGTTAAAGTATGTCTATTTCATAAAAAGTATGTCTGAGCACAATTTGCGTATTCTAGATTTTTGTCTCATGAGTCTTTCTGTAATACCAAATAGGCATTTCATATGAAAACATGTGATGTAGGTGGTCCCAACAGTGAGTAGAGGAGGGAGGGGACCCAGCATCCCCTCTTTTCTGCATGTTTCCTTTACACGTGCCAGGTTCTGGGTCGGCAGGGGCCTCTGAAACCTTACTGTGATTCAGGACTAACCTGTTCAAATATTAAGGCAGATTCCTCCCCCTTAAAACACTGGACCATTTGAACTAGCATTTGGAGTCTTCGAGGTTTCAGTTTAAAATGTCACCTATTAACAAATCCCAGGTGTTTTTTTAAAAACAATAAATTCACCTGTTAATTCAAAGGTCAAGAGTTCATATTGAAAATTCTCATTCTTAGCTTTAGAACACTGGTTGGAACTTAAATCAGGAAAAATACAGGGTGGGGAAGAAGCTTTGGTCGGGCTAAGTTATTGTCTATTCTGCAGAACTGAAAAAGTTTGCTAATTCCTTTCTTCTTTAAATGAAACAGGATGTTCCTAGTGTCCCTAAAAGAAGATTTTAAAATAGCTGTCTTTCAATTTCTTTTTCTATTAAATAAAAAAATCTCTGAGAAGTTTAAGAAGCCTTACCTCATTTTTATAATTGCAACTTTCTTGTTCTAATTTTCCTCCAAGTGGATAGGAGTGAGTTTGGTAACATATGGACTCACTCTTAGCAATTTGTATGTTTTGTGCATAAACTCATATTTACTAACACTGCATAAAAGACAGCGCTAGTCTTATATTCTTCCCAACGAGCATTATAGCTTGCTGGATGTTAAAGTTTCTCCTTGAAAAATGAAAACCTCATAGGGAAGGAAAATGATCGCAGAACAATTAAATTATGCAATGCACATAAGCGTGCAGTTGAAGCAACCCAGTTCACAGGGCTCTTCAGGTATTGCAAGCACCTTGGAAAATGGTGGGTTTTGTTTTTTGTTTCTCCCCCTTTCTGTGTGGGGATTTTAGATCGTGTCTCATTTGTGACCCCCCAAATCATCACTAGAATGAATTCTTGTTTAATTGTCTTTGGTACAACTCTAAACATTATTTGGCCTTAATGTGAAAAATACAGAAAAAAGAATGTGTGCTTCAAAATGGTGGAATTTCTCTGCATCTACGTAACAGCCAGCCCCATGAAGCTAGCATAGTATATCCTGGGCAAAGGAAATTAACTTGATTTAGGACAGAAAATTAGATCAACATAATCATTTATTTCATAAGAACCATGAAAATATTTGCTATGAAAACATAGATGTGTATGGGTATAGCGATGTGTGCGGAGCAAGGGGTGGAAGCAAGTCTCTTGTGTGCTTTGGTGGCCCCTGATTTGTTCTCTCTTCACTCTCGGGTTCAGTGTAGAATTAAACAATTGAGAACAGGCTGAGCTTAATAGACTGGGTCTGTGTTCTTTGTCACATCTGCCTGTGCTCTACAGTCACCAGGCCCGGTGTGCTTGCTTCTTTCCCCGCTTGTTGAGTAGCATGGAAGAGAAGCATGCGAGGATGAGAATATTGATCAGAAAGGAACATTACTCTATGTGAGAATGAGATAGATACCTTTGAAGCTTTCTCATCCCAGCTAGCTGACTGTCTGCGGAGGGAGCCTTTCTGTGGAAGTTGGCAGTCTGAGTGATTGATTGAAGATCTTGGGAAGAGAAGATGGTTTCTGGATTTTGAGTGGTGATTCCTTCAGCTTCTTGGAAAGGAGCTTCAAGGACACCTGTGTCTACTTGGAGAGGTGTGTGTGTGTGTGTGTGTGTGTGTGTGTGTGACGAGCAAACATTTCCTCAAAAATACATTGGTAAAATTCTGCCATGTTATCTGTTGGGACCAGGCATCAAGGTCACTAACTACCCAGGATAACTCAGGGGAGGGGGCAACATTGTTGCTTTTGATGGTATGGACGTGGCTTCTTTCATTTTTCTGGCTCTTTAAGGCACTTCTTTTGAGTGGGGTGAGGCTGAATTCCCTCCCCTCCCCCTCCCTTCTTGATCCTGGCAAACAAAACCGTTCTACCACTTGAGCCATCTGCCGCAGGTGTATTAGATGGCAGGGGGCCGACCTAACTACACTCCAGTCTCTTCCAGGTCCTCACCGCTCTGCACCAAACAAATGAGTCCTGTTCTGCCACTAGGGTGCCGAGGTGGATGGTGGATGCTGGCTCCAGCCTTTGGCAACACTCAGTGCTTAGAAACCAGAGCCAGCTGACAACGCACGCGACACACAGGCATAGAGAAAATGCCCGGCCAACGAGTGCTCCTTCAGCGCCACCTCCCAGCTGCACACAAATGGAGCATACATACAGAACATTTAAAAGCCCTTTAGATTCCCTCTTAATTCTTGCTAACTTGGAGCTCTCTTATTCATTACTCAGAGCCCCCCGAGTGTGTTTGCGTGTATGGGGGGGGGACGCATGAATGTACGTGTGTATTTAAAAACGCTTATTGGTAGGTCAGCAGCAGCTGATCAGTCATGGTGTCCAATAATCGTTTTGACTACACAGAAATTTTCGTTAAAGTCATTCTTTTTAAAAGGGAAAATAATATTCTGCACCATCTAGGAATCTTAGGTTAGGTTCGAGGGAACAGTAGAAGCAGAGAGTGCCCGCCTTGCCAAACTTTCCCCTTTCAAGGTTTGAGAGACGCACACCTCCTCACTTCCTGACACCAGAGCGTCCCTTGAACGCGGCTGTGTAGGGAGGGCAGCTGCGGGAAGGTCGGCGTCGGGAGAAGACGCTGGAAGGCGCAGCCGTCGCAGATTCCCCACGCGGGCTGGGAAGCAGCCTCGGGCAAGAGCCTGAACTAGGAGCCACGAAGCAGGCTTACAGCACCCATTTGGCCTGGGACCATTTTATGCTGTAGCCCTTGCCCGACCCTCACCCCATCCCCAGTTTTAACCGCTGTTTGACTACCGCGGGTCTTTTAGGTTTGGGCGGGGGTTTGTACCCTTCCAAGTGGGAACTCCTGGGCCCCCAGAGTACTCACCTTAGGCGGAGGCCCTGACAAATCTTGGCCCAGAGGCATCAAGTTTCCTCTCCCAGATGTACCAGAGTCCGTCCCTCCTGTCTTCCAGTCACCGCAGGTCTCTCTCTCTCTCTCTCTCTCTCTCTCTCTCTCTCTCTCTCTCTCTCATCTTGTGACTTTTAGAGGCAAAAGCTTGTTTTTTCAGAGGAGGGGGAGGGACGTGGAAGAGTGGGGGATGGGGAAGGGAGAGAGGAAAAGAAAGGGAGAGAGGGAGAATGGAAGGCGAAGACCAGGGGAATCAGAAGATAGTGCGGGCGTTGGTAGAAGAGGAGGAGGAAGAGGTGGAGGGATGAGAGGGGTAGGGTGGAGTAACAGAAGATGGGGTGGGATGTGACCGCCAGGAATAAATTGCTCCCCACCCAGCTGCAGTGCGACGCCCCCAGCGTCTCTGGGGAGCCGGTACGTCAGCTCCCAACTGGCCTAGGAGGGGCAGTACAAAAGCTAGTGCCGCAGGACCCCCTGCGAGGGCTTCCACCCAGTCCAGCCAGCCCTGGAGGCTGCTCCACCAGCCAGCGCCTCGCTTGGGCAAGGTGGCGGTACCGGGCCTCCAAGCGATCCGGAACTTTTACTTCATCTCGGGAGCCTAGTCATTCTGTTTTGTGACCGACAAGTGCAGGGGCCCGCAGGGCATCCTCGCGTCCTCACTTTGGCTGTCGGCTCCCTGGCCAGAGAGGCATCTGTAGGTGGGCTCCTGCACCCGCCCGCAACCCTCGATTCTCCGTGTAGGGGTTAAGACTGAGCCCCAAGTCTCCGTTATTCACAGGGCATCCCTGCTTCTTCTTTTTTCTTGAGGAGTTCTCTGTCTCTGTCTCTTCCCCCCCCCCACCGTGTGTGTATGTGTATGTGTGTGCGTGTGTGTGTGCGGGCGCGAGCGTGTGTGTTCGTGCTCACGCACGAGCGCATATGTATTTACGCTCATAACGCACACCCTGGGCAAAAAAGAATGTAAAATTCAGCACAAAAGTAGCTTTGGTCTCACATACTGAGTTATTTGAGATTATATTTCAAAGCAAGAAACAAGGCAGAAGCTCACCAGATCATTTCAAGTGAGGTTTTAAACTGCTAGGATCATTTATTACTGTTAACTATGACGAAAATGGGCCGAAAATGAGGAGGACAGAAAGCAGGACATTTTGGCAGCGGTCAGAGAAGCTGGAAGCGTTTGGAAAGGTTTTCCTGAGTAGGAGTGTCCAGGATGGATAAAGGTGGAAGCCACAGATTCGCACAAAACCCGCTTCAGTACGTGACGAGATTAGAAATGGGAGCATGCTTTCTGACACAGACAACCCATTAGTTCTCTGTTAAACGCATTAAACCAGCCCCATGCAATGATTTCATGGCCGCCTTTAACGCACAAACACGGTGGTACCCTAGAGGGTGAGCGCGGTTGGTTTGAAAAATTGTGACGCATTCATAAAGAGGAAAAGTTTTTAAACATTGATATCAAAACACGTGAATGTGTTTTCTCAGGCAACAATCCCCTAAATATAGTGAGGTCACCCCCATCTTCATTTCCTTGCTGGCCTGTAGATGCGACCTTGTACAGCAGACCACTAGGTTCCACGTAATTCTACTTATATACATCTGAATAGCATGTCATAGATTGTGTGTGTGTGGGGGGGGGATCATGAGGGTCGTGGAGAAGAAGCCTCTTATTAGCTTTTATTCTCCCAAAGCTGTTTAATTTCAATAATAGCAATGGTGTTACGGTAACCATCTCCCTTCTCCCATTGCAGCAAGACTACCAAACGGTTCCCCACACTGTGGATTTTGCTTACTTAGTTGAGAGTCTACTATTGTGTTGTTATATACCTACCCGATGAGAGGAAGAATTTCCTGGACAATAGCTTGCTTAACATCTGGCGTAAGAACTCATTTATCTGCTAGACCTTATTTTAGGATAACAATGATAAAATGTTGCCAGTTTATGACTACATGGGTCTGAAGTAAAATGGAAAATGACGGTGTTCTTTGAAAAATTATATTAGTTAAAAGCAAATAAAAACACTTCCTTTGAGCAGAACAGACTGCCTATGAACTATCTTAAAGAATATCACCAACCTGATTGGGATTTTCAAGATTCTCCCGGAGAGCAGCAATAGGAAGCCAAATGAAAAGCCCAAAGATCAGAGGCCAACCTGCACCATTGGATCACTGTGCCAAGAACCAATGTCTTGGCCACAAAGCTGCTCCCAAACTTACAAAGCTGCACTGGTAGGAACTGTCTCAGGATGAAAAGTCTCCATCTCAGTGCGTCACCCACTCATTCTGAAGACAGTGTTTGTATCAGGGCATCAAGCAGACTAAAGTACAGTGATAGTGGTACAGCAGGGATAGGACCTGTATTGTTTTTTCAGCATTTAACAGCTGCACAGTGATTAAGCAGCCTTGCTTGTTGGATACTATTTGTAGATGTTTAACTATCTTTGTCTGAAATTATGAGACACTGTCAGAGGAGGTAGAAGGGTTTGCCAATCACAGCTTTAGACCTCAGAGGTCTGGTACTTAGAGGAAGCACAACGCTGTATGGAAGAAGATCTCAGCAGCTTATAGAAACTTCCCTTTATACTTGAGACAGATAACTTCATAAATTGCACTCTAGTTTTCCTTTGAAAATGTATCTCTATTGTCAGATTTGCTCATAAGAACTTACAAAATGAGCCCAGGGATCTTTAAGTAGATGACAAATAGCCACGGACACCCCAAAGACACACAGCCCACCTTTCTGTAAGGCGTGGAACTTTTCAGGAGGAAATCAGTAAAGCTCCAAGTTACAGCTTGGTTTGTGCTGCTGGCACTGTGCGTGTGGCTTGAATGAGGAACTTGGAAATCTGACCTGATTCTGAGGAGAAGAGGAGGATTTCTCTCTCCCAGTTCTGTCAGGGAGGAGGCAGCTTTACATTGGACTATTCTCTCAAGGTATGGCTGGCCTAGAAGATTTACAATAGGGATTCATGGAAAAAGCTCACATGTGTTCCCCAAAACAAGGGCAGCAGCATGATTCTTTTTCAGTGAGTGTTCCTGTTAAAAAAACAACAGCTTTGGCAATAACCAGGAAGGCAAGAAAACGCAACACCATACAACACTGATTATGACATATTAATGGGTCCATTTGCACCCCCCCCAAAGTGTGTTGATATTTTTCCTGGCTATCTCTCACAGACTGTAAAAAAGTTGTTTACACGTAGTCATTGCTGCTAGTTCTTCCTATAATTATCACAGACGCTCAAGGGCATTTTGGGGTCATATAAATAACAATATAAAGAGGATGCCAGATTTAAAGAAACTCTGTAAATGGGCAATAGTCTACAGAGATGGAGCTTCATTTGTGTAACTTGGACTCAAGTATTTCTAGCCTGTAAGTTCTTGTCTAAATTCACCAGTCTGAATTAAGGAGCCAGGATCTACAGCTCACCTCTGGCCTGACCACTACAGAGCTTCTGCTATAGTTTTTTGGGTTTTTTGTTTGTTTGTTTGTTTGTTTTGTGTGTGTGTACATTTTTAAACTTTCTTTTTGGTCACCTTGAATGAATACGCCTTTCAGGAATCAAGAGGGAAATTCAAATTTAGACTTCATATTCGTCTCTTAAACGCGATTCTGTTTTATCATTAAAACATTAAGACCACTCCCCAAATTCAGCACGTGCCTTTTTAAAGGCTCAAATGGTTCCTTTAGTTATCTAAGGCTTCGGATATCTGTAGCTGTCAAATTTCAGGATGGCAACAATGCGGTGTCGGAACGGACATTGACAATAGTGAGCCGAGATCATTTATTCTTAAAGTCTCTTTCTTTCCTGCGTAATGAAATGCAGGTTGGCGCTGTTTGAAATTCCCCTTCTACAATTACCAAAACTGGAGAAATGAATTCCATGTAGGGAGTGCTCCTGTGGCCTTGGCTCTGAGAAAAAGGTCTTGAATGGGCTCTTGGGTTTAAATTCAGAATCTGCCTTCTGCGTGGCTTGTCAAAAGTTTTATTACTCTTAAAGGAGGGGTCTCTCTGTCACTGGCCATATATATGTATATATAAGCATATATACGTATGTGTGATTTTCATATGTGTGTGTGTGAGTGAGTGGGTATATGATTTTGCATTTATACTCACATTCAGCTACACTGAGGGGATCAAAAGGCTAACAAAAGGCATCAGGATAGAACCCTCCCGGCTTCTACAAGAGGGAGGGCAGCCCGGTTTTTGCCTTCCCTGCTTGGAATGCAGGCCTCCCGAGCTGTGAGCCCTCCTCAGGTGAGCGGCTGAGGAGATGCCAGGCTCGTTGCCAGCTTTCCGAAGCACTTTGACCTTGGCCGCCATTTCGCTTGTTCTTTTCCTTCAAATCACACCTGCTGCCACAGAACCGGTACACCTGATACCAGATGTAGTCAAAAGGAAAAGAAAAGAGAATGCCTTGCGCTCTCTAATTCCCTTTGGTAGGAGCCCAGGCCGACAAATCCATTACATAATTCCAGCTCAAGCTGACACCTGTGCTCGCCCTGGAGAAGGGTCGGGTTGCAGAGCCTGTGATGGGACAGTAGCACGATCGGCAAGAGCAGGCGGTGGCTGAACAAAAGTTTGGACTGTAGGTGGGTTCTCTTTCGTGGTTAAGGTTGAACAGGATCTCGGAGGGACATGTTTCAAGGGCCCTCCTCCCCCAAATTTAGGGTTGTGAAACATAAAATGTTGTTTCAAAACCCCGGGATTCACTCAGGGGGCATTCGAAATCCCTGGGTGTTCCAGCTTCGGCAAACTTCGGGAGTGCCCCCTCCCATTTTCAAGAAAAGTGGACTTTTCATAAGCTGTGGGACATCTCCCAAGATCTCTAATCTGCCTCCTCCTGCCCACCCCCGGATACTGTTGACGTGCACTTTGTTGGTGCTCACGGCCTAGCTAGCATGTAGATGTAGTCAGTAGCCCGACTGGAGCTCCCCTTTCCCCTGAAGGCGTCACAATGCTTCATTAACGTACTGACAATTATTAACGAGTCCAACAGAAGCCCCCTTCCCACCACAAAACGCGCGCGTCGCTTCCTGACCGCCCATGCCTCAGTAGTTTGCAGAAAGGTGAGTGACCGCTCGCAAACTCACTCTCTCACAGGTTGAATGGCCAGGTCCTTGGGGAACCAGATAAAGAAAGTCCAATCCCCCAGCTACAAGGGCGATCACAGGCCGTCCCCCCCCCCCGCCCATACCTTCTCTCCAGCACCGCAAAAGACAAGATAATGACAAGTAAGATAACGACTTAGATCTGAAATAAGATTTCCAATATTTTATGCCGAAGGAATTAAGAGCACTAGAGGTGACCCACCTACTAGAACAACATGGCAAAGAAGCATGTCGTGGCTAAGTTGGAGAGATATGCTGGAGTACACCCGAGCTTCGTTTCAAGCTGTTCTTAAGAATTTCGTTGCGGCCTGGAGCTATGACTTAGTCCTCTTCACCCCACCCCGGCAGTAGAAGGAAATATTTGGGGACTCTGGTTGGAAAATACTTTAAAGCTATCCCTAAGATTTCCCGAGGATCTCAAAAAGCAAAAAAAAATGCGCAGGTAGCAAGAGCCAGAAAATTTCCCAGGACACTTCAGACCCTCTCGCTCACACACTGAAACCAGGGTCGATTTGTGGTATGCATCCCAATCATTACCCGCCTCTTCTCGTTCTCTGTCAAAAGACACGAGAAGCGCAGCCGCATATATTTCTTTCTTTTACCAATTTCAAAGACCTTTCGGAATGTCTTTGTGCACTACGCCCTAAATAAATCTCCTCTCTGTACATTCGTGTGCGCCTAGAACAGTGTACACCCGCCACCATCTTCTGCATAGCGACAAGCGCTGGAAGAAGTCTCCCTAAGGACCAGAATGCCGGCGGGGCCAGAAAGCACGCTACCCAGCCTGCGACAGCGGAGTAAAGCCGGCCCCGCAGAACCTGCGTTCTCGAAGAACGCCTTCTTCACCACAGCAACTTAGCAAGCCCCACCCAACAAAAGTTAAAGTATGATGACACTATACCTTGCCCCGGGTAACTCTGGCGCTTGTCTCCCAGTTTAGACATGCTGGAAGTGTTGGGTTTGGGGAAGTTTGCTTTGGCTGGGTGTGAGTTGTCTTTATAAGCCCTGCTGCAAGTACTCTACGAAGGAACCCGCCTTGATGGACTCGGGTGTTAATTAACGCGAGGCTAATTTGAGCTCTAGGAGTCAGAGACTGCAGGTCGAGAGGCGAGCCACGAGGGGCCAGTGACCTCTAGTGGACAACAGGGGATATGCAACGCGAGTGAGCCGGCGCGCCAGCCCGGATAGAAGAGAAAACTTGCTTCGAATTCCTCCCAATCTAACGTCAGCGGGCAACACAAGTGCACGATTTAAGGCAAAGAGATGTCAGCAAGGGATGTAGAACATGGATATACACTCTTCTGAAGTATCTAAAATTTAAGTGAATACAGTTTACACACACACACACACACACCTTCACCGTTTTTTAAACGATAGAATGTATGCAGAAGGGGTTTAGAAAGCGAATATTTAAAACTTTGGTTTCTGAACCTAGAGAAAAACAGAGTTTATTTCAAAGCTCCTGTTAGAGAAAGTTCACTACATCTACTCTTGCTTTCAGAGACTGCTCCGAAAAGCTTAACTGGCTCAACAAGAGAAAGTAAAAGAAGGAACGACGTTTTGTTTTTCTAAGTTCTTTCCCTCAGTCAAGCAGGGCTGGACAAGATGGGAGAGACTGAAACACCAAACTGACTTAAAAATACTTTTCACAGTGATCTGTTTCTCTCTCTCCGTGTATCATCAGTTAGTCAACTACTGCCGAAGTTATTTTGGAAAAAGATTGTCCTGCACTACACAAGTTAAAAGCAAATCATGATCCTCGGTAATTCAGATTGAACTCTGAAAAAAAAAAAACCCTAGATAAACGAACTTTCCATTTTGGCTTTCCTATTCCTCAGACTGCAACAGAAGGCAGAAGGTGGCTTGCCCCCCATCCCGGAAAATCAAGTCGGAGTCTCCCAGCCGCACAGCTCAAAGCCCCCAAGCCAGACTGGTGCTCTGACCCCACTTGAGGTTTTGCATTGGAGCTCGGTTCTCTTTCCGGCTTACGGAGTTTTTGAGGATGCCCCAGGTTTTCTTCCTTGGGCATCCTTTCTCCCCAGGCTGAAGTATGAACTAGCGGTCTTTCCAAGGCCCTAGGAACCTGGAAAGTTCCGTGGGTAAGCAAGTCATGTTCAATATGGTAAAGATCAGGGTGTGAAGAGGTTACTCTTCCTAGGCGGTGACTCTTGCCTCTTGGGAACATTTTCACACCTCAGGCACTAAGGAGGTCTGGAGCGCACTTATACTGCTGTCCTTGAATCGACCGCCGGAATCTTGTTTAGGGCCCTGTTTGGGAACAATCACGAGCCAGCCAGGGTACATCTCTAGTGGAGAGTTTACAGTCTGGCCGCTGGAGAGGGAAGAGAATAGCCGAGGATTAGGTTGAGACTGGACAGCACTGCTTTTCTCTAAACTTCTCTCTGCTTTGACCGAGTTGCACTGACCAGAGGAGCGGAACTTCAGTCCTCCAGGTTGTAGGTGTTCGGAACACCAGCTACGGAAAAGGTGGAGGAGGGGCTGAACTCCGGCGATCAGTCACTCCCTCACCCTAAAGGATGGGAGCTCCAGCGAAAAGGCCAGAGTATATGTAGTTTTTCCTAGGGACGGGCAGATCTGCACCCCGACAAGACAAGAGAGGCGGGATAAAGATGAATCCACAGACACCGAACATTTTCCAAGAGCTGTATTTCTTTGAGGACCAGCGAAGGATTGAGAGCCGCTGAGGCGGAACATCGCGGGAAAGTTCCACGGTTAAATCTATGTTACCACAAACCACAAATGCCAACAGATAAAACTGAATTGTAAAAAAGAAATCATCAGTAAATTAAAAATCAACTCGATTTTAAAACATATAGACGGACCTTTCTGTCACTAGTACCCAGAAGTCCTGCAACCCCATAGTAGACAAACATATATGACTACAGAATCAAACAACGACAACAAAAATCCTGAGGCTCCCAAGCAGAGACAGTTTGAAATTCCTGCCCTTTCAACGTCTGTGCCCAAAGAAGGAAGGGGACTAGAAACGCTCTAGGTACCACTTGGGGCACATAGGTTGGGACTCACTGTATTGGTAACAGCACACCTAAGGCTGGGTAACTAAAAATTGAGAACCAGCGATAGCCAGGTCCTATTTGCTAGCCTACCAAATGGAGTCCCCTGGGCCTTCGGCTCTGAAGACCTTGGGGATTTCTAGTGCCTGCTAGGCTGCCCTTTCTATGCCCTCGACCCGAGGCTAAGTGAGTACCCCTTTCTCTATAAGTTAGAACTTGGCAAGGGCGGCCCTGAGTCAGCTGGCCCCAAAGAGTCCTTCTCAGACTGGAACAGACCACTCATGCTGACGCCACTACCAGCCTTTCTCGAGACAATCGGGTGGTCGAAAGCAGTCAGTTTTGAGCGTTCGTTCGCAGTGGTCCTCTGCTTCAGGCTGCTATACCCTGGCACTAAAGAGTTGTGCCAGAAAGGAGGTCATAGGGTTGATCTCTCAATTTGCAACACGTAGCAAAACGCGGCACTGATGTTTAAAGGGACTGCCTTTCTGAAAGATCGTACTGAGAATCCCTCCAGTCTAGAGAGATTTAGAAAGGTCTGGATAGTTAACTTCCAACGCCATAAATCAGGGCACCCGTCCATCCTACCTATTCTTTGAAGGTTCCAAATGTGTTAGTTGGAAAATGTGCCGGGTGTGTGGGGGGGGGCGGGGAGGGGGGATCCCGATGTCCAGGGCAGTAAATGATGAACTTCCCTGGAGGTCTGTGGCAGTCGCAGTCTCGCCAAACCTTGGGAAAGAGTGCAGGCTACTCCAAGCCAGATGCTGACACCTGCGCCTGCTCTGACCGCTGGTACTGCCTGATTCTGACTCTCAGCTGTTGATTTCTTTCTTTCCTATTTTGGACTTGAGTTACAGATTTTATGTGCGGGTAGATTTCGAAAAAAAAAACACATTTGGACAATTTAAGTTAATACATATGTACATATATATACATATATATCCTGAAAAGCCCATTGCTCTATTTTCTCAGGACTTTTACTCTCCACCCCCCCCCCCCCCGCCTCCCGCCCTGCATTCCCGAAATGACTCAAACTGCAGACGGAGGGGGCGGGTCCTCCACCCAAACCTGGGGAGAATAAAAATTGCAGCCAGTTTTATACTCTACTCTTATTTTCTTATTTTACCTGAAACGACCACGAGGACCTGAGCAAAACAGTTTCTTTGGTTGCTCCCTAGTGCGACTTGGAAGTCAAATCCTCATTGGCTTAGATTCTGGATCTTAAACTTTTGATTGAGGGAGAAAATGTCAGGGATTTCATACAGTCGTTGGGACTTTAATAACTAGAAGACAAGGGGAGATAAAGGGATGGAGGGAGGGAGCAAGAATGAGACAGAGGGAGGGAGCGAGGGAGGGAGGGAGGGAGGGAGGAGGAGGGAGGGAGGGAGGGAGGGAGGGAGGGAGGGAGGGAGGGAGGGAGGGAGAGTGTTTCAGAGCAGTGGCCACTGTAGAACCCTCTCTTTGGCGCCGCCAGCCACATCGACCTTCCCCCTTCCTCCTGGGGCATTCCCTCTCTTTGGCAGACAGCCTATCTCTGGGGTTCCTTCCAAGGGAAACTTGAAGAAAGGTTGATCCACTGTGACGTTCCACGGCATATTTAAGATGTTCTGCCCTCCCCTCCGTGGACAGGGACTTGAAGTTTGGATCCAGATTCCAAAAGAGCTCAGGAGCTAGGCCTGGACCAATGGCCCCAGGCCAAAAAAAGATCTCTAGCTAAGGTGAAGTTCTGAGACCACTGGCCATCACCCCTGTGAGCCTGAAGGAGTGGTTGTGTCCTGCTGACCATCTACTCTAGGTGATTTCCCCTCACTTGTATCTTGTTCCCAATCTCTAAAACACTATTTTTTTTTCATTTAAACCTAAATTTAAAGAACCACAAAACAGTGCATAATATAGAGTTCACCTATTTGTATACTCCTGCTGTTAGGAAAAACTGCTTTGGCTATTTTTATTTCAGTTAGTATAATGAAGTCATCAGAAAGGTATCTGGCTCATGAACTAAGCAAAGCATTTGTCTTTTATTTAATAATTTTTAAGCACTAGGTATCAGACTAAATGCATTTTAGTTTTGCTTTTTTTTTTTTTCTCAGTAAGTTTCACACTAATTTAGGAGCCTTTTCTTTTCTGCCATGCAGTCCAGGCTATTCTCAGTTCTTTACGTAGCCGCTAGTCTTGAACTCCTTCTGATCCTCCTGCCTCCAAGAGAACTAGCAGTGAACATATCTATGACACTTCTGAGTGGAAGCTCAAGTGAGGACAACTCCCCGTGTAGTAAACCGGGAATTCACAGTTGTCCATTAAAAAAGAAAACCTCAGTTAATATACTGAGTACTGGATACAGCTAACCACGAATGTTGGAAGCCTTGGCACAGATTTTTATTTGTACTGAAGCCAAAGATCTTGACAGCTGATCTTGCCAACTGATTCCCCTAGATACTGTTAATAATGTCTGTCTCATGCTTTCATGCCTTTAGAAGAAATTCAAGCTGGGTGTGGTGGTGCACACCTTTAATCCTAGCACTCAGGAGGCAGAAGCAGAATTGGAATTCAAGGCCAACCTTGTCTACACAGGGAGTTGCAAGTTAACCAGAGCTGAGCAGTGCAACTGATAAAAGGAAAAAAAGAAATTCAAACTGTTTTTCACGCTCATTGACTTTTTTAAAAAAATAGCAGATTTTAGGATTATGGAAAACATTAGAATGGTGTTGAAAGTGAAGTCGAATACAGGGACTAAGGAATATAGAAAATTTTTTTCAAAATTATTGATTATGCCAAACACGTACATTTAAAACAACACACCAATTATGTTGACAAACACACACACATTTAAGAAAAAGGTGAAGGAGAAAGAGGAGGAGGAGGAGGAGCAGCAACAGCAACCCTGGGTTTTATGGTTTATGCTTATAACCCTGAGTCAGGAGGCTGCAGAGGCAAACACAGTAGAACAGCTCTAAGTCGAAGGACAGTCTGGGCAGCACAGACAAATTCCAAGTCAGTTTGGGCTAAGAGTGAGTCTTAAAATAGTTTAGTAAGATTTTATTTTGAAGATGAATCTGGTTAGTTTTTATATGGAGATTTTTAAATTTAAGACAAAAGGGATAGCATTAAAAAGTATCCATCCTCTAGTTATACACCATGACATGATAATAAAGCAAAAATTTAAATTTTAAGTAAATGTGTTGAAATATGCAAAGTATTCATCTGGTCGACTACATACTTAATTTGAATAAAATCGTTTCCAACAATATATTTGGATTCTTTCTCCATGCCTTCTTCCTTTTTCTCTCTCATGCTTCTTTTCTCTCTTTCTTTCTCTCTTTCTTTCTTCTTTCTTTCTTTCTTTCTTTCTTTCTTTCTTTCTTTCTTTCTTTCTTTCTTTCTTCTTTTGGTCTTTTGAGACAAGGTTTCTCTATGTGTAACAGTTCTGACTACTCTCAAACTAGTTCTGTGGATGAGGCTGGCCTCTGCCTGGGATTCTGAGCTCATGCTTCACTTTTGTTCCCCTCTTTTCATCTTCCCATTCATTTTGTCCTTATGAGCATGGGAGAATTAACTTCAATTGTCTATTTATTCTCACATAATTGTATTTTTGAACCTCAAGAGATATTTTCATATTTTCTTTCTTTTCTTTTCTTTTCTTTTCTTTTCTTTTCTTTTCTTTTCTTTTCTTTTCTTTTCAAGACCGGGTTGTTGAGGAGGTCCCTGCAGGTGTCATACAGGGAAGTGAACCCCACAAAGAGATAAGAATGAAAACCCAATGCAGCTTGACTTCGTCAACCTGGACCAGACTTTGGGGAGTCTAATAGCAGGCAGTTTATTCCCAATGTATTTAAGCCCAGCACAATTTGAAAAGAAGTTTCCCAGTGTAATACAGTCTCCACTGCACAAGGAAGCATAATTGCATTGCAACTGAACTCAGGGTAGATGCCATTTCCTCCAAGAAGATGGGTTGTAGAGATGCGCTAGCTGTACCAGCTTAAGGGTCTATATAGAAAGCATGGAGTTCAATTGGGCTATGACCACCTCTGGTCCTGGTCGTGGGAGTTTGGGGGAGCCTCCAGCTATCAGAGGTCATTTGGATTCCGAGCCACCACTCTTGATAAGGCCTGGCCCAACAGATAACACAGATCACCAGGCAGTCAGTCATTTCTATTTCTCAGTTTTCTGGATGGAAGAACAGAGTTTTCATCTTTTCCATTGGAAGACAATCCTGTATGCTTAACATTTCTAGTTTCTCTGGAGATCTGAGGGCACAAGGATCTTCATGCTATGTTTGTAGTAATAAGAGCAGCGGGGCTGCGTCTCTGGCACCCGGCCGCCCACATGGCTAGCTTATGCACTGAAATAATTACACCGGAATTGTATTCTTTTAATCACTGCCTGGCTCATTAGCTCCAGCCTCTTATTGGCTAGCTCTTACATATTGATCTAACCCATTTTTAATATTCTGTGTAGCACCACGAGCTGGCTTACCAGGAAAGATCTTAACCTGCGTCTGTCTGGAGTGGGAGAATCATGGCGACTCACTCACTTGGCTTCTTTCTCCCAGCATTCTGTCTGTTTACTCCACCCACCTAAGGGCTGGCCTATAAATGGGCCAAGGCAGTTTCTTTATTAAATGAAAGTAACTCCTCCATCATATGTTCTCAACAGGTTTCTCTGTGCATCTCTGGCTGTTCTGGAACTCACTGGTAGACCAGCCTGGCCTTGAATTCACAGAGATCTGTTTCTCTCTCCCTGGTGCTGGGATTAAAGGTGTGAACCACCACCACCCATCAAGAGATATTTTCTTTTTCTTTTTCTTTCTTTTTGCACAGGTTTTGAATTTTATTTGCTTTCACTAATTAGATTTCCCTTGAAGAGTCTCAAAGGATATTCAGAGATTATATCAAGTGTTTGAAAATGACTTAGAACATTCTCCTTCACAGGAAAATTCTATGCTCAGAATCTGTTTCCTGAGCAATTCTCACTTGAGTTTCACTTCAGATACTTTTTTTTTTTTTCTGGTTCTCTTTCTAAAATATAACTAGTGAAATTTAGGAAGTGGGAATTTTGTTTGGTATTATTTTTAAAGTAATAAAAAACAAAATAAAATAAATCTCTGTACATATAGAAAACCTAAAAGCAAAAGTCAAGAGATATTTTCAATTGAGAACGGTTTGTCAACTTGAACACCGTTTCCCCCTGACTGTCGTGCATTCAGAGCAATGTGTACCATTACAATGAAGGTCTTCCTTGAAAACTATGGTTTTGTTTTGAAGATCTTTCTTATAGTAAGAGTAGAATTATAAAGTTATCAAGTTAAAGTAGATTGTAGTATGAGGAACGGGCTGCATCCCGCCACCCAGCTAGCTTAATCCCTGAAATAATCACAGAGAAATTGTATCATTTAAATGATTGCTTGGCCTATAAGCTCTAGCCTCTTATTGACTAACTCTCACATCTTGATTCAGCCCATTTCTAATAATCTGTATGTCACCACGAGGGCATGGCTTACCGGGAAAGAGTCAACATGTCTGACCTGGCAACTTCATGGCAGCTTCGCTCAATCTGCTGCTTTCTTCCTCCCAGAATACAGTTCTGTCTTCTCCACCTGTCTAAATTTTGCCCTATTAGGCCAAGCAGTTTCTTTATTGATTAACCAATGAAAGCAACACAAATACAGAAGGACCTCCTACACCAGTAGATAATAGCATAATATTCAAAATCAGCATTCTAAAAACACCACTATGATGTATTTATCATGGCAATTACGTGTGTGTGTGTGTGTGTGTGTGTGTGTGCGCGCGCATGGTCATCCACATGTGCACTCGAGTGTGAGAGATCTCGAGATGCACTGGGTCTCTGGAGGCCAAAAGGTAACTTGGGTATCTTCATTTTTCTCTCTCAACTTTATTTTTTGAAGACAAGATTTATCACTGAATGTGGAGCTCACTTATTCAGTAACTGGCTGGCTGGCCGTTAAGCCTCTGGGCCCTGCCTGTCTCAACACTATAAGAGCTGATATTACAGGTGGTGCATGTTGCATTTATGTGGATGCTTGGGGATCTGAGTTCAAATCCTTATTGTGTACAGACAACACTTTACTCACCAAGCCATCTCTCTGCAATCATACCAAATTTTTTCTTTTTAAAATTTTGTGTGTATGGGTGTTTTGCCTGTGTGCTTGTCTGGGCATCAGTCCATTCCTGGTGTCCACTAAGACCAGAAAGAAAGGGGTCAGATGGTCTGGAATTGGAGTTATAGACAGTTGTGGAGCCTTTGTGTTTACTGGGAATTGAACCTAGGTCCTTTGGAAGAGCAACCAGTGCTTACTGCTGAGGTAGCTCTCCAGCCCCTCTGGCAATCACTTTTAATCCAAGGCACACACAATCTAATAAAATGCAATTGGCAATGACATACAATCACAAAGCACACACAAAGAAAATGTAATGTAATTTTAAACAGGAACATACAATTGTTTTGTTATCTCAAATTCTATTGTAGTATGGCAACATCTATTTCTACATGAAAATACACCAGAAAGACTATTTAAGATGGTCACACTTAGGCTGGGCATGGTGGTACATGCTTTTAATCTCAGCACTTAGGAGACAAAGGCAGGTAGATCTACCAGTTTGAGGCCAGCCTGGTCTACATAGTGAGTTCCAGGACAGTCAGGTTATGTATAGAGATAAACAAACAATGAAAGGTGGTCAGACACTTAAGAATAAAAGTAAAATTAGCTTATAAATTAGTGGGGTTTCAAAAAACTTCCTTACACACCTTTAGTTATGGTTAACAAAGTCCTACCTCTCCTTTCCCATGTTCCACTGATTTCCATTTCTGCTTAAACCTTTAGTTCCTAGCATCCCTACCCTTTCTTTCATATCACATGTGTCTACTGTCTCCTCCTCTTTCACCTTTTTACTTAGATCACAAGATCATAGGTCATTGTAACTCCTTCATACACACTTCATTTTGGTTAACCCGTCCCTTGCCCCTTTGTATTCCCATCCCTACCACTCCATTACCTATTTGAATCTTTCTGCCCCCAATATTCTCCTTCTCTACTTTTTCCTGTATTCTTGTCATCTCTTCTCCTTAGTGCATCCTTACAATGACCTTTTTCTAGTTTTCTGGCTTCCACACTTTATATTAAGCACATAAAATTTCATGTGGCGTGTGTATCTATAGATTTGTGCTGCTTCAATAATAGTCAGGGAAACTTCTTATTGTATGGGTAGAGGTTAATAGAGAGACCCTTACTGTTCAAATTGCTGAAAATAAGCAACTGTGAGCTCTTTGCCCTACATGGGACATCTATATCAAACACACCTCCCAAGGCTCAGAGATTGTCAAAAAATAATTTAAAATCTTCTGCATTTAAGGAAAATTAATTGTAGAACAGTTAGTCCTTTCTATGTTTCCATCCATCCATCCATCCATCCATCCATCCATCCATCCATCCATCTCTCTATTTCTATCTCTGTTTTTCTTTTCTCTATGTTTTTTTGTTGTTGTTGTTGTTTTATTGTTGTTGTTGTTTTATTCTTTTTTAATTAAAATTTCCAACTGCTCCTCGTTTCCCATTTCCCTCCCCCTCCTCCCACATATTGCCCCCTCCCCCCACTCCCCTCCCCCATCCCCACTCCTCTTCTCCTCCCCCCAGTCCATTCCCCCTCCCTCTCGATACTGAAGAGCAGTCCAAATTCCCTGCCCTACAGGAAGACCAAGGTCCTCCCACTTCCATCCAGGCCCAGGAAGGTGAGCATCCGAACAGGCTAAGCTCCCACAAAGCCAGTTCATGTATTAGGATCGAAACCTAGTGCCATTGTCCTTGGCTTCTCATCAGCCTTCATTGTCCGCCATGTTCAGAGAGTCCAGTTTCAACCCATGCTTATTCAGTCCCAGTCCAGCTGGCCCAGGGTTTCTTTGTAGCTTTGGAGTGTCTCCTGAAACTCACTCTGTAGATCAGGCAGAACTTAACAGAGATCTGCCTGTTCCCCAAGTGGGATTAAAAGTGTGTGCCACCACCACACAGCTTCTCTATTTCTTTTAACTTTCTTCTCTTTCCTTAAGCCTTCTTGTATCTGGGTTTTCTTGATTCTTCAAGAATGTGAAGAAAAACATATGATCTGGCTGAGACTATGTCTCAGTGGTGAAGTACATGTTTAGCATGGAAAAACCCCTGTATTCAACCCTCAATACTCAGTGTTTATTTGGCATAGCATCAAACCAAAGATAAAAGATATTTTGTCTGTCTTCTAGAGAAATTTGCCAAATTGTAAAGCAAAGGCAAGGTTTCCTATTGTATTGCCAGACCAAATGGAGAAGATGAAATTACTTTTGTAGTCAGCCAGAGAGACAGCTCAGGGGCGAAGAGCACTTCACACCCTTGCAGAGGACCTGCGCTCAGGTCCAGTGTGGCAGTTCACAACCATCTGTAGCTCTAGTTCTAATAATCTGACCTCTTCTGACCTATCTAAGCTCCTGCACACATGTGCTACATATATATATACATACATACATACAACATACATACAGGCAAAAACATATACATTAAATTTAAACTTAAAAAATCATTATTATTTCTGAAGTCAATGATCCTTTAATCACATTGTCTAAGTACCGCTTAATTTGCTCATTTATTTCACAAACTTTAAGGAGTTAACAATAAGCAACTAAAAGGATTTTCTTTTTTTAAATTTGTATTGCTTTATAAATAATGCCATTCAAAATTTCTACTTTCCCCCTTTCTCCCATTTCCCTCCCGCTCACCTCTCCCCTCCCGCTCCAGTCCTAAGAGAGGGCAGGATACCCTGCCCTGTGGGAAGTCTAAGGCCCTTTGCCCTCTATCCAGGTCTAGGAAGGTGTACATCCAAACAGACTAGGATCTCCAAAAGTCAGTACATGCAGTAGAGACAAATTCTAGTGCCATTATTATCGGCTTCTCAGTCAACCCCCATTGTCATCCACATTTAGAAAGTCCGGTTTGATCACATGCTCATTCAGTCCCAGTCCAGCTGTGTTTGGGGAGCTTCTATTAGCTCAGGTACACTGTCTCAGTGGGTGGATCAACCCTTCGCGGTCCTGACTTCCTTGCTCATCTTCTCCCTCCTTCTGCTCTTCAAGTGGACCTTGGGTGCTCAGTCCAGTGCTCCAATGTGGGTCTCTGTCTCTATCTCCTTCCATCGCCAGATGAAGGTTCTATGATGATATTCAAGATATTCATCAGTGTGACTATGGGACAAGGCCCGTTCAGGCACCCTCTCCTCTGCTGCCCAAGGACCTAGCTGGGGACATCCCCGTGGACATCTGGGAACCCCTCTAGAGCCAATAAAAGGATTTTCTTTATGTTCTAATTAGTGAGACTCCTTAGCCACTTCTAAAATTGAGTAAAAATTTCTTTAGGACATTCAGCATTTGGAGAGGGTCCACTTTCTCACATGTTGATCTCCCTTATTCTTTTTCCTGTTTCGCATTCCTTTCTTCTTATCTTGATCTTCCTCCTTTTACTTGTTCATTCCTGCGGTTTCTTATTTTGCTGGAAATCAAGGCGCTCTCAAGAAGTGCAAGCAAAAGGAAAAGAAGGAAAGCTGGTTTCAGGTCTCAGTATGACACTGAAGAAATAGCTTGTAGGGGACAGGTCAGTCTGAAGTCTGTCCAGTTGCTAATCTGTCTCTTTATTCTGACTTGAGAAATAGTGACAATAGGGTTGGCCCAAAGGTTGTGAATTTGAATTATTCATTAGTCACTAGAACTAAATTATCATTCATAGGCAAGTGACACACGTGTTTTCTTGAACAATTATTATCACTAATCATCATTTTCTGCAGTAATTTGTATGCTCTCATTATTAACTCTTGATTTCCATGTAGATTCTTTTCATAAAACTACCACAAGATGGGAGTTTTGAAAATTGAATCCCTTTACCTCTTGCTGTGTTTCTTGGCATTTTGGGGCTCTTCATCTGGCACTTGATGGTTAGGTTTTCAGATTAGACTGATTGTGGCATCCCCACATGGAATATCCTCTCACCAAGCACATTGTATTTGCAGGGGAGGTTGCCACTTTCTCCCACCTTCTGTCATATTGAATCCGTGTTTTTTTTATATCAATTGTCTAAATATTGACTCTCACACTTACCCCTTTTTAATTTTTGTCAGAATACTATTGAACTATGACACTTTTGTCAGGAACTGTAATGGTAGTTGTTCCAAGTCTTCAATAAGCAAGAAAAGCAGGTTCAAGATTAATCTTTATCAAGACAATAACAAAAGGACTCATCTGTTTCTGTGTCATCATTTGTGCCAATGTGCACATACAATGACTTCAGAAAGAATGGTAGAGAAAAAATACAGGACATCATTCTACATTGTTATGAACTCCAGAAACCAGAAGCCAAGGGATTTGCTATTGGGTCATTCGACAGTGAGTGCCAGTAGACACCTCCCTCTCTTCCTTTTGACATTTTTTCTTGAAAGAAGGAAACCCTGGTATTTACTTTGAGCAGAAAGGATACAGCAGGTGTCCCTAATGGTTTCAGACTGCAAGCGGCATTTTAAATAACCTTTAGGTCTCCACTTGGTAAATTCCTGTTGTCAGGTTAAGTGTGATAGTGTAGGCCCTAAATCCCAGCATTGGGAGGCAGAGACAGAGGCAGAGGAAGGCAGGTCTCTGAGTTCAAAGCCAATCTGGTATACATAGCAAGCTCCAGGACAACCAGGGTGACATGGAGAGACCCTGTCTCAAAGAAACAACAACAAAAAAGTTCCCAAGGTAAACATAGCATTCCATTTCAAGAATAAATTGCTTTATTAATGTCTAAGTCAATACTGCTGCAATTTAAAATGCATTTATTAATGCTAAATTAAAAAGAAACCAATTAAATGTGAATCTAAACATAAAATCTAAAATGTAAAAAACCAACAATCACATAGCCATTAGCAAATAGTAGTTAATATTTCCTTGGACTTATATAATTTTCTCAAAAAACCACTCCACATTTAATTGGGATAAGCAACATGGTCTTTAGAAGTTTATACAAAATCCACAATTCTTGTGGCTTTAACCTTTCTTTTTCATTTTTTGTAGTCTATTTCCTTTTTACTAAGCATACCACTTTTATGGCATTATTTATGACAATATTGCTAATATTGTCACCACACTGATTGCTGGGTTCAGATAGCAGAAGATTGGAGTGGGCCAGCAGTGATGTCTGGTTGAATTTGTACTATGGGAACTGGCAACTTGGTTATTTACCACACCAGATGGTATTTGTACGTCTTCATGACATTTTAATTTGAAAATGCCTTGACAACAATGGCTACACTTTAGAAAAAAATATTTTATTTTCTAAAGCACATAACATACTGTTGTTCTTTCTGCATTCAGGGCTTAGGAAGTATCTGCTTAGTTCAGAGACACAGGCTCTGCCAGCTAGCTTTCAGTCATGGCTTTTGGTCCCAGTGACTGAAAACACCATTTTCTACAGTTCAGTTATCATCTTCTTCAGTGAAGAAAAACATACAACCAAAGTCTATTTTTTTTATATTTATTTATTTATTGTGTTTACAATATTCTGTCTGTGTGTATGTCTGCCAGAAGAGGGCACCAGACCCCATTACAGATGGTTGTGAGCCACCATGTGGTGGCTGGGAATTGAACTCAGGACCTTTGGAAGAGCTGACGATGCTCTTAACCTCTGAGCCATCTCTCCAGCCCCAACCGAAGTATAAAGACATTTGCATACCCAGTTACCAGAGAAAGTTGCAAAAGCTTCCTTAACATTTTGCATTAGTTTGGCCCTCTATCTTGAATAAATATATTTTGTGGTGAAAAATAAGAAATGTATTAGACCCTTATTTAAAATCCTTGAAATTCTCCACTGGAGGATATTGATGTGGAAATAAAAATGAAAACTACAAATAAACTCACAAGGAAACACATTTACAGTTTCCTGTTCTTAGTTAGTCCTTAGATGTATGTGCATAGCCAGCTAGTACCTGGCCTTCCATTTCAGACACTTGAACATGTTAGCTATTCTTTAAAAGCCAACTTAAGAACTCTGGCTGCCTTTTGCTTGTATATTTGAGTTCTTACAGTCATGGTAGACAAGCATTATTAGAACAGCAGAGACTCCCTCAGAAAAGTCACAGAGGGAACTAGATGAAATAAGATGTAACATACAAGAACTTGGATTCTTGGCAAATAAATTAGAACCCCTGATACCTAAATCATTTGAGTTATGTGCAAAGCATTAGAGGAGGATCATGGCTGTGGAAGACTTCATTTATTGTGCCAAGAGTAAGAGATAGAGGCCTGGGGAGATGGCTCAGCAGCTCAGAGCACTTGTTTCTGCATAGGACCTAGGTTCACTTCCCAGCACCCACATAGTATCTCACAACCATCTATAGCTGCAGTTTCTGGATCGTCATTCTCTTCTGACCTTCAATGGTAGCAGCATTCATACACTCCATGCATGTACATGCCACCCAAACACTCATACACATAAAATAGATAAATAAATCTAAACATAAATAAAAATCCCTGAAATGTGAGTAAATCCTTACGTAGGTTAACCGTAAGTCCATTTGTATATATAAGCTTATTTAGAAATATTATACAAATTAGTAGAGGTGGGCCATTATTAGCCTCTCAAAGAATAGAGATGAGAAATTCTAGCCTTATATCCTGTTGCTTGCTGTACAACCAGAAGAATAACAAAATTTGATCATTTCGATTTCATTTTATTTTAGCACATATAAACATGAATACTATAACATTTGAAATGACTGAACTTGAATATAAATGAAAGCATAATACTAGTCTGTTAATTAGGCTGATCTGAAGTTTTAGTTTCCAGTAGAAGTCAAGGAGTTTGTTCAAATCCAGATAATATTTCCATAATTTAAAGTTAGTTTTCATATTTGAATATAAAACTTTAAATTATGCAAGGAAGTAAAGAAATCTTTACAACCACCATTCATATTCAAAATATACTACTTGCTTGTCTTTTAGAAATAAATTATCTCTCTTTTCAGAAGTTATAACCTTTCAGAGGTATAGAGCTGTTTATTTTGGAACTCTTTTACTATATTGTGGAGGCCCAAAAATGTGAGCCTATTTTCACCTTGTCTGACGGTCAGAGAGTTTGAGGTTGCTCAAAATTGTTGACAACACCCAGGACTACACATCCTGATCTAGGGTGTGATTACTTGATTTTTTTGACGTTAAGATGGCCCATGGAGGTAGATCCACTCCACGCCGAGGAATGATGAGGATATGCAAGCTTACTTCTCCTTCTTTTGTAACTGGAAGTTTAATCTGGGGAGTGGATGCCTGCAGAAGACTTGGTCTGGTGTGGTTTCACTGCCTAAACAACAGAATGCTAATGACTTGATGTCTCAAAGTGTTGAAGCAATTAACTGTTTGAGTTGTTCTTTGTATCATGTTAAAGAAGTCTTTTGTTGCCTTTTCTCCCCTTCCTACTGGGGTGTAAAAGTGTATGGAAAATTAAATACGGAATTTTCAGTATTCACTGGAACTCCCTCCCGATACTATCCTATGTTTCTATTTTATTATTTTTACTTGTGTCTTCTTATTCTTTACTAACATTTCTGATCCCCATGTCTCTACCCTGGTAAGTGGTGTTTTTGTCTAAACTAATCTCCGACACTATATATTTACGAATTTACAGCATATATAGTTATCTAGGTATTTTCACTTTATATATTTGTTTACTATTTATAACTAAAATTTATTCATTTGTGTGGGGGGAAAAGAGAGAGGGGTGAGAGGCAGGCAGAGGGGAGAGTGAGGGAATGAGTTGGGCTTGTGCAGATCCTTGTGTCTGTGCAGAGGTCAACTCCAGGCATTGTTTCTTGTCTTCCCCTTGGTTCTGGGCTGTGTTGCCTCTAGGATACTTGAACTATGTATGTGTTTCTAGGGGACTTGCCTGGCTTTGCCTTCCAACTTATTGTAGATGTGCTCTCCATGAAGGTGTTTGTTCGTTTGTTTGCTTTTCAAGATGGGGTTTCTCTACGTAGCCTGGCTGTCCTGGAGTTCATACTGTAGACCAGGCTGGTCTCAAATTCACAGAGATCCACCTGCCTCTGCCTCCTGAGTGCTGGGATTAAAGGTGTGTGCCACCACCATGAGGGAGCTTTTCCATGTTGTCACATTCAAAGTGACAATTGAGTGCAGATGAAATAAAAACATATTTGCTTCTTTGAGGGGTCATCTCAGGTATTAATGTGAGGAATAGGTGGAAGCACGGCAGCATATTTTAAAACCACTCAACGGCTACAGTGCATTTTAGTTCACTCCTGTGAACTGGCTGACTAATTGAAGACATTCCTTGGTGAAAATGATGGAGGTGGGTCATCTTTCTATCTGTTGTTTCATTGGTTAAGTAATAAAGAAACTGCCTTGGCCCCTTTAATAGGACAGAAAATTAGGTAGGCGGAGTAGACAGAACAGAATGCTGGGAGGAAGAAGCCGAGTCAGGAGTCGCCATGATTCTCCCACTCCAGACAGACGCAGGTTAAGATCTCCCTGGTAAGCCAGCTCATGGTGCTACACAGAATATTAGAAATGGGTTAGATCAATATGTAAGAGCTAGCCAATAAGAGGCTGGAACTAATGGGCTAGGCAGTGTTCAAAAGAATACAGTTTCCGTGTAATTATTTTGGTTCATAAGCTAGCCATGTGGGCGGCTGGGTGCCGGGGACGCAGCCCTGCCGCTCATGTTACAACATGAAAATTTACTCTGTTCCATTCTAGCAGTGTTGGATGCAGCAGGAAACAAAACAGAGAAAGCTTGGTTTTGGGTAGTTTCTCTGGTGCCTGCGCCCATGAGGGCAGGGCATAGGTGATGTTCACTCAAAGAATGGAGAGCCTTACTTAGGAGAGGGGGCAGGTTCTGAAGTTCTAGAATAGGCATCTATGATCGCTCATCTGTTCTTTATCACTAACCAAGATGACAGGGACCAACTTTTGTCAGTAACTATGGCATCAACATCAATCTTGTGTTACCTCAGTACATGCTGGTGGGTGTGGTGCCCTCCCGGGTACCATCTCTCTGCAGATGTAGACTGTCTTACCAGTAATCAATTTCTTTTTTCTTTTTCAGTTTGCTGTCCCCAAATAGTACTATCTTTATTTTTGACAGCCTGTTGTTGAGAAGGCCAGATGCTGAGGCCATTGACTTAAGATGAAGAATTAGTAAAAACACATCTCACCTGGTCTTTAGAACTGTGGACTGAAGGAAGGACAATGCCTTCCAGGGCGGATCATGGTGGTGATGGGTCCTAAACAGGCTCTGCCAGACTTCATTGACTGTAAACAGCTGCTACTTCCCAGTGTGTGTACCACCAACTGTGAAAATGGCTAACTCACCAGCGAGCTCGGTCCATACATTTAGGAGAGGCTGTGTGAAGAAGGCTCTGTTGACTTATTAATTTTGCTTTGTGTAGCATAGTCCACGATAGCAAGGTGTCCAAAAGGTGGTTGTTACATTTCTCATGTGAAGTCAAAAGAGACTTTATTCTTTGAAAGTTTAATACATTATGTAATGTTTAATGGTCATGTTCATCTACCAATCCCTCCCTCTTCGTACTGCTCCTGTCCCATTTCCTCACCAGCTTCCTCTTTATTTTATTTTATTTTATTTTTATTTTTTGAGATACGATCTCACTATGTGGCTCTTACTAGCCTGAAACTTATTTGTAGACCAGACTGGCCTTGAAATAATAGAAATCTACCTGCTTCTGTTTCCTAAGTGATAGGATTAAGTTATTTGTTTGTTTGTTTGTTTTGTCCCCCCCCCCCCCCCCCCAGACAGGGTTTCTCTGTAGTTTTGGAGCCTGTCCTGGAACTAGCTCTTGTAGCCCAGAGTAGCCTCAAACTCACAGAGATCTGCCTGCCTCTCCAGTGCTGGGATTAAAGGTGTGCGCCACCACTACCCAGCTTCATATCCTCTTTTAAAGAACTTTTTATTAATAACACCAAGTCCAGTTAATGATGTGGGCAGGAGTGACCTGTTGCCATGTTCCAAAGGAGAGCGACCCCTTCTCCATGCTCTAGTGACCCACAGCTCTTCCTATGTGGGTGGGACCTTTGGGGCTCCTTGCAGACTCATTCTGGAATTTTGACTGGTTTTATCTTGTTCAGGTAAGAAGCACATCATTGTCCAGTTCTCTTCTCCTTTGCTGACTCATATGTTCCTTCTGTTCACATTCTCACATGCAAGGCATATATTCTCCTAACTGAGTAATATCTCCAATACACAGATTTCAAATACTAATCTTTTGATGGTAGTGTGTTTCTATTTTACTATTGTTCACATCTTGTAAATGACAGTATAAAAATTTAAGACATTTCTTTTAAAAATAATTTCTTATTCATTGAATATGGTATTTGGCAACTTCCCACTTGTATGTAATGGTGGAGGACCACTCCTTCTCCCTACTCTCCTAGCTCCCTCCTACTTCTATCTAATGCCCCTCCTCCCTACAATTTCCTTTCCCTCACTCTTGTCTGTTTGTTTTGTTTGTGACTCACTGACTTTAACAGGGGTTATCTAAGTAACCATTGGTTCAGAGTTATCTGTTGGTGTGTGGTGAGATGAGGAGAGGGTATATAACTGGATGAAGATTCCCCTGCTTGCAGAAATCATCAATAAGCAATAGTTATCAATAAGGAGTAATGCTCTGTGAGCCTCTGTCCCTTCCAAAGCTAGATGTTGCTGGTGATCTGCCCAGGGCAGATAACCACAATAGTTGTAGTTCATGGTTGCAATGATGGTTATCCAGTTAAGCTATTTTTCTTTTCTTTTCTTTTCTTTTCTTTTCTTTTCTTTTCTTTTCTTTTCTTCTTTTCTTTTCTTTTCTTTTCTTTTCTTTTCTTCTCTCTTTTTGAGACAGGGTCTCTTTATATAATCCTGGCTGTCCAGGAGCTTGCTATGTAGACCCAGGCTGGTCTCACACTCAGATTTTGCTTTCCTCTGCCTACTGAGTGCTGGGGTTAAAGTCTTGCACCACTATGCCTGGCAAGTTAAGATCTTCTTAATGAACAATTAAGAATTATTACTTACTAAGGATTTGAGACCTTGCTACAGGATACAAGCAGAAACACAAGAGAAGCACAAGACTAGAGACGAATGTAATCTATATAACACTTTGGAATAAAATGAATAGGCAGTCTTTTTCTGTGTGTGCTAGAAATAGTGGCAGGAGAGAGAGAGAGAGAGAGAGAGAGAGAGAGAGAGAGAGAGAGAGAGAGAGAGAGGTATTCCAGGGGGTAGAAGTGGGCTAGTGAGCTGTGAGAATGTAGCTGAACAAAAGCCTGAATAAACAGATCTTTATGAGACCCGTTGCATGCCTTTTCCTCTTTTTTTAAGCATGAAAAAGCACTGGGAGCCCTATGAGTCATTTTTTGATGCTGCTAAAAAATAGAATATTAATCTGAGGATCTTATAATTTAGGCTCCAATACTTATTTGCAGAATGAAGGTTTCTTCAGATCTTCTGCCTGGCATCACACACTACTTGCTTGCTTGGGTGTACAGAGCCATGAAATGGTGATAGACTACAGAGGAGCAAAATTCAAGGTAGGAAATCTTTTGTTTATAGTTTGCTTTCTGAGACAGGGAAACCCATTGACCTAAACTAATGGATCTTTCCTACTGTTTCTGTATCATTCTGACTCATGAACACAAGATACGCATATAATGTGTTGTGAACACTTAGTATTAGTTAGCACTCACTATGCATGAACTTATTTAAATGCTTAAGAACAGAGATGTTGATAATTTCTAAAAATACTGTATGTCATAATTACCAAATTAATTAAAATATTTAAATGTTGACTTTCCTCTAACTCAAGAATATTATTCTCAATTGATCGTGTGTACTTGCCCCCTAAGATTCATACCTTCGTGAAACTCTACTGGAGTTCAGAGTACTTAAGCAGAGAACTCTTGTACCTAATTTCACTAAGTGAAATTTTACTCACTATGCACCTGAGCCCTTTAGTTTTATTTGTGCTGCCCTCCATTTAAGCGTCATGGAGAGGTGGATGGATGGCCAATTTTGTAAGAAAGTGGTTTAATGTACCTGGCTGCAATAATTGTCACTTTTGGTATTGCATAACTTGAAGCTTTACTTTATTTCCCCAGAAAGAAAAATAAGCTGTTCCTTTATTTATTTACTTACTTATTTATTTAATAATCTATAGGCAAAAGACAAGAATTCTCATTTTCTCATTCTCTTTTATATTTTGAAGTGAAATATTATGCTGCATAGAATTATAAGAATGTGGTCTAAGAGCTTCGATTGTACAATATTCAAAACTCATTGAATGTCCTGGAGTAATAATCGTCCTTGAAATAGTTGATTTATTTCATGTACATCATTATATGACACCATCAGTCTCAATGTAATTGTATTAATTTACCTGTACTGTTTTAGCGTTTCTAATAATTTGACTGGGAATGAACTGAAGTACTTTTCATTTAAGGTAAAAAAAATAAATAAGAAGAACACAATGTAGCATGGGAGTATTTCCAAAGCATTTAAGAGAACTCATGCTTTTACAAGAATCTTCTTTTTATTGATGCATAGGAATTGTGTAAAGAGTTTCATTATATTTCTATACATTTCTGTAATGTATTATGATCACAAGCACCTACCTTGTTTATTACTCTTTCTTATATTCCTCTTTCTATGCTCTTTGTAATTTCGCCCTTTAATATTTCATCATCCTTCTTTCTTTCTGCTTACCTTAAAGACATGCTGGAGAACATGTACTGCTGCTTGGGGTGTGCAGGAGGCTTGGGTGGATTATTTGGGGAGTGTGGAGGAGGCTTGGGTGGATTATTTGGGGAGTGTGGAGGAGGCTTGGGTGGATTATTTGGGGGGGTTGGAGGAGGCTTGGGTGGATTATTTGGAGTGTGGAGGAGGCTTGGGTGGTTTATTCTACTTTGTATGATAGTCTCCATTTATCCATTTGCCACCAAGTTGTATAATTCCTTATTTTAATTTTATGAGCTTTATTATTAAAAACTTGCAAATAAACTGAACCATCACACATCCAAATTAACTAAACTCAAAGTTGATATTACTCCCTAAACTTCCATACAGTTCTAGAATTGGTGCTGGAAATGAATGCTTGGAGTCTCACAGTAAGATTTATATCTTCAGTATTGAACATGTTTTATGCACGTATGTATTACTTCTTCATATATGATTCAAAATTATTTTCTAAATTTTGTTCTTTATGTGAATGGGTATTTTGTCAGCATGTATATCTCTCACCACATGTGTGGCTGGTGCCCTCTCTTTCAATCATAGAGTTACATGATTGCAAGTCATCATTGTGGGTGCTGGGACTCAAACCCTGGTCCTCTGAAAAATCAGCCAGTGCTCTTAACTACCGAGTCATCTCTCCAGCCTGTGTGTGTGTGTGTGTGTGTGTGTGTGTGTGTGTGTGTGTGTTTGGCTCTTTGAGACAGGGTTTCTGTGTAACCACCCTGGCTGTCCTGGAACTCGCCTTGAACTCACAGAGATCCTCCTGTCTCTGTCTCCCAAGTGTTGAGATTAAAGGCTTGTGATACCACCACCTAGTTCATATGTTATTAACTAAAAAACAATCATAGAGACAAATGTAGAAATCTTAAATGCTCAATTAAGTTAATGGGAAAGTTTCTTTGTGCCTCTGCTGCTAGATCCCCACTCCACAGGCATCCATGCTCTGATGTCTATGAATATAGATTAGTTTTGTGTGTTCTTGAGTTCATACACATTGAACCATGAAGTAAATTCTCATAGTATCTGACTCCCATTTACTAACTCATCATAGCTCTTATGTGAACTAAGTGAGTGACTTAATAATTATAATCACAATTAGCACTCTAGTAGTTACATTTTGACATATGCAACAATTCACATATAGATTTTAAATTCTAGATTCTATTTTTGCATATAAAGTTGTAATTTTGTGAAATGATAAAGCAGAAACACAATAAAACATGTCTTTCATCTTTTAAATCTATGTTCCACAGTAACAACTTCTTTTACGTGTTCATAAAATGTGTTACTGAAGAAAAGAAAAATCTGGGTTTTATTAAATTAGATGAAGTCTGAGGTTTGTTGTGTATATTAAAGTAGACCCTATAGAGGACATACTATTAGGAAGATGAAATCATTTTCATGAGTCATTTTTAGTGACCACACTCAAAACAAATGCCATCATCAGTTGATGATCTCAGGGAAGGGAAGGCAGATATATTGTTTATTTACTTTTGATTTGGTCAAGTAAGTTCCTTAATGTATTTTAAAGATCAAAGTTTGTACACACAAAGTGCAGAATCCAGGATGGACCATGTGGAGTATGGGACCAGTGAGTAAGAATGAAACACAACTTTGGAAACGTGAAGGGTGAACCATGAAGTGGTCAGATAGCAACATCATCTCCCCATTATTTTAGCCAATGATAGAGATACAGAAGTTGGAGAAGATGACAAGTTTTTAATGTTCAATTAGTAGAGCTGAATTCGTTGCCGACAGGAACAGGTTGCAGTGGTAATGAAAATGGCAGCTGTAAGTTCCAAGAAACATAACTAAGGCCTTATGCTTTAAATTCTTAATATTATGTATCTAGATAGGATGAATAGATTCCTGAGTACTCGGAGTAATTTAACCTCACAGGATAAGTTCTGAGTCCAGGTTTTAAAACTGCAGATAGGTAATTGGGAAATGTCAGAGAGAACATTTGTGCATTAACCAGGAGACAGATTAGCAGAGGTTCTTGAGCCAGCTAGTATAGTCAGTAAAGAGTCAAACTCCCAGTCTTGAGGGCGGGATACCGTCCATCTCAGATGACAGCTGAAGACTTCTGAGATTTCAGGAGGCAAACAAGCTATCACTCGAGAGCTTTGCTCCAAGCATGGCAATTAATAAAAACCTTTTCCGGTGTGAGGGCTTTTACTGAATTGGGTAGTTTTTAGATTTGGGGATGGATTTTCTTTTTTCTCACTCAAATAGGAAGTCTTTTCTCAAAATAAGTAGTTAAAAAATATAAAAGCTATACTTAACAGTATACATCATCAATCTTATTCTCCATTCAATCTTTCCCCCACCCCACCCTTCCACTTTCGTAAATATTATATGTTTTTTTTTTTTTTTGTGTGTGTGTGTGTAGCTTTCTTTCTTCTTTATTCAGTAGCTTCCTCTTTCCCTTCTTGTCTAAAATGCAGCATACTCTATATGCTGTTTCATTGTTGGCAAAAAAAAATAAAACCTGCCAGGCATGGCGGCATACTACTTTAATTCCACCACTCAAGAGGCAGAAGAGAGAGGATCTCTGAGTTTGAGGTCAGTCTGATCCACAAGGCAAATTCCAGGACAAAAAAAAAAAAAAAAGAAAAGAAAAAAAGATCTAGTAAGATGTTTTGGTAATTTTGCATATCAACCCATAGAGGTTTTATCTCCCTGCCCCAAACCGCAGATTATTCCATCATATAGCTATATCACAATTTACTTCAACAATCCTTTACAGATGGACCCCTTCCCTATACTCTAAACAAAATTAGTACACATTCAAACTTTAAGAAACAAAGTAGTTTATATATGGAAGAAGAAATTTTATTCGTAAACAGAGAAACTCAGAATACTTCTAGGAATGATTGTGTGTGTAATGCATTTAGAACCATCCACAGGGAGCTTTGACACCTATACAACATGACTTTCTCTGTGACCAGAAGAATTACGTTTTGAACATCAATTTAGCAGGGGCATACCGAATGATTTTTGGAGAATAAATGCAGTATCCCCAAGGAAATAAAAAAGAGCAGACTGTAGTCACTGTAGGAAAAGTCAGGCTACTTTTACCAGTGTTCTATCATGTGGGATTGAGCGATGCATGAGAAGAGTCGAGCTCCTGATCTTTATAGTGATTAGCTCCCAAAATCCTATTATTTGAGCTTCAGAGTTAGCCATGGGAGTCAATGACGGACCCCGTGAGTCACAGAAAACCAGTGTAAAGAGAATAAGTAACTTAAGTATTACTACCCACTAGCATCTCTTCTGTTTACCCAGGCTGCCCCTGCCACTGCAACTCCAGGGATGGACTTGATTTCCTTTTGTGGAAGAGAGGCTGGACATGGGATCTGGTGATGGCCCTGTGCCACTCACTGGCTTTGTAGTGCCTGAGAAAGGGCTCTCCTAGTCACCCTCTGTTTAGCTTGGGATTGTCCCGCTGCTCCTCAATATTACCCAACTTTCAGTCTGGTATTTGCAATAACGGTTAGCATCATTTCCATTTGGCCAAGAACAAAAGTCATCTACCAGGAATGGGTATATCAGGGCTGTGGATTCTTCTCTAGTCTGCTAGTCAAGGGCGGGGCGATGCTGACCTGGCATCAAGGCTGCATCAAACCCAGAAACTGTACGTGAGGGCCCCAAATTATGAACCTCAAGCACTTTCTTATATACTTTCTTAACCCTTGCTTCTTAATCAAAAGTGCCTAAGAAGCGCCTGGAATGGGAAGATTAAAGAGTAGCCCCATTTTGGGGAAGATATTTACTTCAGGAAGTAGAGACAATTAGAAGTCCGTGGGAGATACTGAATGAGGAAGGGAAGTTGCCTTTCTTCTTTTATCATTGCACCTTGATTAGAAGTCAGTCTGTAGGGGTAACCATAAGAAAATGCCAGAGTAACATTCAAGTGAAACTGGAAAATGATGTTTTAAATTTAAAAACATGAAGATTCAGATATTCTGTGCCAGATAGGTTTCCACGGTCAATACAAGTAATGATATTTAACCAAGGTATCCCAAAATCATTGGCATAGAGAAACTGCATTCCATTTGGGCTTTGGGGGCACACAGTACTAGTTTCTAGCCATTGGTAAAGATGGCTCCTGTGTCCTCTCTCTTAGGTCTTCGGTCCTGTACATTGCGTAGACACCATCTGCTGTGTTAAAGGCCTACCTTTGGTCCTTGACTTTGCTAGCCACTCGACCTATCCTTTCTTTTTCTTTGCTTTTGAGACAGGGTTTCACTATGCAATACTGGCCTGGAATTTGCTAGATAGACCAGGCTGGTATGGAACTCACATAGACCCACCTGCTTCTGTCTTGTGAGTGCTGGGATTAAATGTGTGTGCGATCATGTCTGGCATTCAAGCTAGCTTTTATTTTAGTTACCAAAACTTTAGAGTTTAGTTCATATTTGCTGCCTGAAATTTGGTAATACCTGCCAGCTAATCCCTTTTGCTTGTAGAAAAGGCAGTCTAAGTTATTCCTCACAGCAAGCAAGATGCTCTCTTCTGTCCTCCTGCTCAGTGACCCTAGTACAGTCCTTGACGTAGCTGTGTGGGTATTATTACTTGGATCCTCTCTGGCCATGACAGCTTCGGTTTCCATTTTGTCTGACTGCTCGTTCTTTAGTTCTTCACTGTTGATTTTCATCTCTGCAGGTCTCCTCTGTGCTACTTCCTCTTCTAGGCTACTCTATTCTTCTTTCTCCTCAAGAAGCTTACTTACTGGTGTGGCTTCACTTTATCTCTGCTAGGAACAACCCGAACTCTCTTTTGCACTAACTGATACCCTGAGGTTAAGCTCAGATTTGTAATATTCTCATGGCTATAAGTCTAACTCAACCTGTTCAACACTACTGTGCCACAGAGAGACGGCTCCTCTATTTGTGATTATCAGGATCTTAATAATTTAAGTTCAGTAAGTAAACTTTTATGATTCTTAGTGCAATGTTGAGCCAACCATTAATCCAACTTTTTTTGAATTCTAATTTTTTTTTTTTGAGACAGGGTTTTTCTGTGTAGCCCTGGCTGTATTGGAATTCACTATGTAGATCAGGCTGGTCTCAAGATTCACCTGCCTTTCTCTTCCTCCTAAGTGCTGGGATGAAACGCATGTGCCACTATCACCCAGTGTTAATTGAGTCCTTAAATCCAGACATTATCTAATCAAGCCCTTAGCTAATTCTCCCACTCTTATTTCTCTCTCTCTCTCTCTCTCTCTCTCTCTCTCTCTCTCTCTCTCTCTCTTTCTCTCAACTCATGGCTTCCCTTAGTCGAAATAGAAAGGTCTACAATTCTTGTGCATCTGTATTCTGCTCTTTCAGCTGAGTGTTTTTGCATTTACTGCTCCTTTGTGGAACATCCTTACCTGGGGCTGGAATCAGGCTGCTGAACCCAGAGGGAAGTGACAAAGTGGGGTTCCTTGTCACAGAAGCAGGAAATGCTATCTTCTGTTAAAGGGAGAAGTGCAGTTTACACACACAGTCTACTGTCCCACTACACTTTGCCTACAGAACACAAACTCACAGGTAACATCATTATGTTCCAAGATGGTGAGAAGAGAGCACTACTGTCAACACAGGGCGGGATCATGGGCCATGAAGTCAGCCTGCTTGATCTTTCTGAGCCTTTCTTAATCCTGCCCACCTTTCAAAAGAAAAGGCAAGGCTTTGCTAGCTAGCCAAATTTTAAAGCTTCTACACTCTGGGCCTGTCTCTGCCTTCCTCTGAAGATGGTCAAAGCATTCCTCTCCAAGGCTCCTCTGAAAACACTTTCTGTCTCCCATTAGTTTCTGAAAGCAGGGACCCCATCTTCCTGCATCCTGGAAGCCACCACAAGAGCCACAGACGATTATTGCTGAATAAATGTTTGCTGAAATCAATTAAAGAGAGCAATGCTCATTTTGAAGTCATGTGCAGAATGTCCATGAGGCACTTTTCTTTCATTTTTCAGATCAAGAATCACTGTTAATGCAAAAGTCCAAAGTGTCTAATTGTTTGGCAGCGAGCCCTTTTCCCTCTTTCAGTTGCTACATGAACTCATATTGATCTTCTAAGAACACTCATATTAGAATTATGATTGGATTATGGTACTGCATATAATTTGTAGCTTCAAGAATGTATGATTCTCCTTTAATCCCAGCACTTGGGAGGCAGAGGCAGGCGGATCTCTGTGAGTTTGAGACCAGCCTGGTCTACAAGAGCTAGTTCCAGGACAGGCTCCAAAACCACAGAGAAACCCTGTCTCAAAAAAAAAAAAAAAAAAAAAAAAAAAGAATGTATGATTCCACTGGTTTACTCAAATACTTAGATACAAGCCTATATTTCCAACTTTTAGAAAAGCTCTTCTGATTAAAAAAGTAAGGCTTCTGAAAAATACTTTCTATACATTTTAGTTAAAACAATAATTTATTTCCTGGTAATGCCTTTCATGAGGACGTTGAGAAATTCTTTCACCAGACAAATCAAGATCTCTTTGGAGCTTCTTGGAGAAAGAAGTTGCCCCAGTCAGAAAAAGCTTCAGCTTCCCACCCTGACTGAATACTCCCTTATCTTAAGAACTGTTACCCAATTCACACCTTCCCACACATATCCATCTTTTCATATATTTTGAGCTCAAAACTGAGAAAGCTCATTTGTGCTTGGGGATAAGTTGCTTTAAAAAAACCATAATAAAGTGGAATAAATTTGAACAGCAAAACATTAATTAAAAGAACGCACCACAGAGACTTCATCACTAAGAAAGCCAGTAACTTTACTGAATTGTCTGCAAAATACAAATTATACCTTATTTCCAGCAGGAGAAACTTTTGAAAATTCCCCACTTTAATTCACTACAGACAGCTGAATTTAAGTCCCTTGAGATACACAGATGTGGTTGAACTCGGTATAACATCTTGTCATCTAGTGGCGACAAAGTCCAGCTTATGCCGCTGTGAGCCTCTATTTGGATACTTGTTGCAAATGCTTGTACGCCCTCATTTACAAGCCATTGTAATTACTCTCGTTGAATGGAAACAAGTCCTCAGAAAAGGAAAAAGAAAGAAACTGATACAGCAAACCATCTGAAGCAATCCAAGTCCTATGCCTACCGTGACCCGGGTCTGTCTGCTCCGAGTCGGCTGCTGCAGGCAAACCACAGCAGGATCTATCCCTTAGCCAACCTCCTTGGATTAAACTGAGGTATGAATCAATTTGAGGTATGAACAGGGAAGGCAAAATGCAATACCCGATTATGAAAATAACCAAAATGGACAAATTTAATGGCGAAGATATGTGGCTTGGATTGCTCCACATCTTTGGTTAAAACATAGTGAGAAAAGCCTTTAATTACATCTGTAGTCTGGAGCATTCTAACAAACACCAGTAGTCAAGCAATCTTCAAAGATCTGTAGTGGCAGGAAATTACCGCCATACAAGTGACGACACCAGAGCAGATGGCACAAATGAGATCAGATGAAGTGTGCCATGCTTAGGCAACAGCCTTTATTAAGGTTCAAGTGGCTTCTTCTTCAAAAAAAAAAAAAATTTTTTTTTTTTTTTAAAAAAGAAATACAAAGCATTTACTCTCTGGGGAGAAAACAAGCGAAGGGGATCGAGGGAGCAAATGGTAGCTCTAAGATAAAGGGTATGTATGTCAAAAAACAGAGGTGAGAGAGGGCAGACATGCTTTTAAAAAGTGTATGGGATTTGTTTTGCAATTCTCACTTTAGTTAACCTTTAAATGATCTAAAGATGACAGGCATTTTCATATTCATCATTACAAAACGTTAAACTCCACCTTTGGGAAAAAATAAGCCATTTTACTAAAAAACACAATTTTAAAAAAGGTTGAAACAAACAGCCTCCACACGTCAGTGCGAACAGTCTACAGGTGCGCAGCTCGCATGCGCTGCGACACCGCTACCGGTTTTCAGCTCACTGTTACCAAAATTCTTTTCAAATAGGATTAGGTATAACAATACTTGCAGCCATGTAAAATGCCACTTACAGTTCTCCTACTTGCATGATGAATGTTGTCTAAAATGCTACTCTAGGCCAGGTAATGTAAAATAATAGACCCTCAGAGCTCTGTCCCGGACTCCTGGACACAAAGGACTTTCTGTGATTAAAAACCATACTTGGTTTTCCAATACAGCAAATGATGAGTTACAGAAAGGCAGGAGGGTAAAGACAGACAGGTGTGACTGTTCAGAGAATGTTACCGGTCACAATAAAGATTGTGCTTCTCATAAAATTATCTTTAAAAATCCTTAGATTATCCCTTCGCTATCTGCTACTGCTTTGAATTCAGTAGTGGGAAGGAGGTGACTGGAGTCCGTTTTCAAGTGAGTCTGTTCTTGAGTTTGTAAAAACCTATTGTCAGAGCTGCTATAAATAGCAGATGCCCCTGCTGGTGCATTAGCTTATTCTATCTTTAGCATTAGAAACTCAAGTTTGCTTTGTTGCGGAGGCAAATGGCAGGTAAAAATTTAATATGGCTATTTCTTCATATTTTTATATGACCCTTTCCCACCCACTGGCAAGATTCTATTGATACTGATAAACAAATGCATTTTGAAATGACAGAGAACATTTGTGATATGCTTGCATATTTAATACATATTAAGTTATAAACATGAATCGTCAGGATGGAATCAAGTTTAGAGTGAAATAATGGACTGGTTTTCTTTTTCACTTCAACTGCATGTTTGTGTACATACGCGAACATGCAAACAGGTGTATAGATAACCGTATTTGTAGGGGTTAATTTCCTGTTTTCTTCTGCATAAATACTAGTCTTCATGTTCCATGGATACCTTTAGTAGTGGGATATATATGAAACGATCGATATCTTTATTTTGTTTTTAATATATAAAACATTAGTACAAGGCAGGCTAGCATCCTATATAGACACAACCAAAGGTGCATCGTGGTCTAATTATGGATTGCAGATCAAGTTAAGAAAAATATAGCCTCATTAAAGGTCTTTTGGCTTCTGCCACCCAGCGGCAGCCTTTTACAGTGAGAAACACATAGTAACTATGCAGGTAAAAAGAAATAAAAAACTGGATGAACACGTCCTACACATGATCTAGCAGACTGAGATCACCGTATTCTTGGCTCCTCATGTCAGTACCGGTGACTGGAGATGAACTGACTCGTCTGCCCATTCCAGAGAAGGAAACCATTTCCTAGTCTGAAATATCACTTCAACACTATATACTGATTCTTTATGGCACTCACTTTTAAAGGGTCTGAAAATTAATCCCTTACACATGAATATTAGACAAGAATTAAATTATTTAAAATAAAAAAGGGTCATAGAGAAAGTATTTTTTTTAAATGGGATTTCTTGAAATGGCTATTAAATCTCTTTATTGAAGGAAAAATAGATGACATACATGCTTTATGCAGAAGTGACATTGGGGGTCCTGCACACCAGGTTGTCCAACAGTCCTACACTGCTGACAAGATTGTTATGAGTCAGTTAAAATCATGAGGGTGGACGACAAGCACCTGCCCCTCCACTGCTACCCTCCTTTCTAGCACCCACTCTTCCACATTTTTCTTCTACAGAGATCTGTAACTTATCCACCAAAACAACAACAACAAAAAAAACAAAAACAAAAACAAAAAAAAAAACAAAGCAAAAACAAAAAAACCAAAAAAACCCTCACGTCTCTTATTCCTAGGTCCCAACTTGCAGGACATGTAACCCCACACAGCTTCTTATTCTGGGAATACTTCTAAGAAACATCAAATTCAAGGCTGAACATGAACTGTGTAAATTTAGAATATGGGCAAGTTAGGATATGAACTTACTGAATTCCAAGATGCGTGGTGAAATGGAGAGATCTGAAAGGGGCCCTGCTTTTGATAAAATGCAAAACAAAACAAAACAAAGTAGTTTGAAAGAAACCAATTAGTATATACAATGGATGTCAGTTGACCCAATAATTTGTTGACGTTTTAAAAATGATTTAGGATGTTGCAATGTATTATGTTCTAACCCCACAGGTTATCCTTTTGACAGCTGACCTTGAACTTATAAAATGTATGCAGAGTAAAAGAAATCAGAAAGAAAATAGTTACTCAAGTGTGCAACTGCACAAATATACCCCCCTCCCGCTATTAAGAAAACAAAACTTCTGCCATTACCATAATATTATATATATTAGAAAGCTATACACAAGCATGTTAATTTCACAGATTTTTAAAAGATTCTTAATATTTTATATAATTAGAAATACACATTTCAAAAACAAAACTTCTACAAAGAGAAAACAGTTATCTTGGTTAGCAAAGCATGGAGTTCCTCATGGCTTAGCGTAGTGCTTTCTATACAAAAAGTCCTCTGTGGGTTTTTACAGGACTGTTTAAAATATTAGCGAAGCTATCGAGGGGAAAAACACATTTTGGCTTAAGTAAACTACAAAAAGCCACAAATGCTTTGCAAACTCTTTCTTACCTTTTATATGAAAATAAGCAAAATGTAATGTACATATTTTTATATTTTTTATTTAATAAGAGATGCAGACCCAGATTTATTTATTTAATTAAATACGTTAGCTCTCAAACGCCACACTTTTTTGTTTTTATTTTATATATTTTTTTGTTTTTGCTTTTTTTCTTTTCTTTTCTTTTAAAGTAGGTATGGTCCTCTTTGAATGGTTTCTGATCCTTTTGAATGAGTGCCATACGCCAATGATATGCCTGCAGGTTTGTGAGCGTGCTCGGGACATTAGGTGACCGGGCATGTTCCTAACATTTACCAATGGCCACCCCTTTCCGGGTCTGTCCAAACTTCTATACATTTTTCTATATGTTGCATAACAGCTGCTCTCTTTCAGTAAAGATCTGCCGCTTTTGGCAAATGTTTCCTTTTGTCTATTTACATGTAAATAACGTTGAACCTGCAACATGACACTATCTATTGTAACATACATTTTGCAAAGGAGCACAACAGTGAAGAGAAGTTAGCCTTAAAATCTATTTTGTACAAGTGTTCTGTTGTACAACTCGAGTGCTAAGCTTATCTCAGCATTTCTGTTTATCTTTATACTGTATCACTGAGGCAATTTAAAAGTACTTTTACAAAACAGAGTACCTGACGGTTTTTTTTTTTCCACACACGGCACATATAATGCATATCGACCCCCCTTCCCCATTAAGGTATAGCACACACACACACACTGCAAGAAAAAAAAAACTATTAAGTAATAATGTGATCATGTTGCCCATCCTTCAGAGAGTCGCATGCGCTTGACTGAGGGACTTTCCCTTTCGTCCGGCGAAGGTCTGGTGAGTCCAATGGGGGAGTGGAATTCGTTCCGGTGATCCTCTCGGTCGCTCCCATCGTAGGAACTGCTACAGCTGCTCAAGCTATCAACAGGAGACCTCCCCGCCTCGTGGCGCGTGTGTTGTGGGTATCTCGAAGGAGTGGTGGTACGGTCTCTAGGAGGAGAAACAGGTTCTGACTTGATGTTGAGGCTTTGAGTAGAAGGCAGGGAGAGATTTGAACTCTGAGATAAATGAGTGCTAGTGCAAGCTCTGTAGGAGGAAAGGAAACCCAGTTACAGATGGAGGAGGCCTGCAGGCCCCAGGAACTCACATTACAAACATATCAGCGTAACGACTTGCATAGACTCTAGTGCACGCCCAGAGAGAAGCGCAGCTCAGCACCGAGGGGGTGTCACTGCCTAGTGAGATTGGGTGAGAATGCTTCTGCCTGGTGGGAAACTCTCTAGTTAACAGGCCCAGGCCTCCTGAATGATCTATAGGTCCCAAGAGACTCCAAAACCATATTGATTACCTTTTCATAAAGGTTTAAGACATGATACAAAAGTCATTCTATGTTCACGGAATTTTCCCTGTACGATTCCAATCTTTCATTTTCTAAACCTTGGGGAATGGTGTTTGGATTTGGGCCAGCCTCTCTTGGCTTACTAATTTCTGCATTGAAAATTATTTTAAACTTTCTCTCCTTTCATTTCATATGCCCATACAAGTAGAGGTGATCCAATACTAAGGGGAAGTGAACAGTTTGAATTTCAAATGAACAGAACATTTCAAGTGTAATAAAATATACATAACCGATGTAAAGCTTGGGAGGGGAAGGAGGGGAAGAGGACTGAACAGTGTCTGCAGAAAATTTAAATATCCATTTAAAAACATCTCACTAAAACTGATGCATAACTGAACTTTATCTTCTGTAGTTGTGTGGGGTGAAAGCCTTATCTTCGGTTCCTGATTCTGCTAGCCATACTCTGGCTAAGCAGTAGTGATGACAGAGTACTTAGGACCACAGTCCTCTATTTATAACTCATATTATTTGGTGAATCTAGTGATTCCTAAGAAAAATGACGTGGCAAAGAACGAAGGAGTATTCTATTACTATACTGCTAATCCTCACTGATTTCAAGAGTGTGTTCTGGGAGACTTTAGACACGATATTCTGGAGAGAGAGACGCATTAAGCCTTTAAGTGTAGCTTGGCAATCAGTGACTTTGAGCAGGGCAAACTGTTGTCACCTTGCATCAACTTTAAGACGTTTTTGTTGTTGTTCCTGTATTCTGATTGCATTGACATCCACAGCCAGAGCCTAGCTGACCCAACAACACTGTCAAGAAAGTACAGGAGTCGCTTTAACTGAGGGATTCTCACGGAAAATAATCATCTGTACAGACACACGAATTTAACCAAAAGTAAGCCTACCTATTCATGTGTATAAGCTTGTGGCTTGTTAATGGGGGAGAACTACATGTGTCTTTCTAAGCAGGGAAACAATATGAGTATAATTCAGAGAAAACTGGACTAACTTGGGGCTGGCCTTTTGGGAGATGTGGTAGAGGAGTAGGGTGCACAGAGATAGAAAATTAGTCAGGAATGAGTTTATCTTTGAGTAATGTTTTATACAAAAGCACCACCTACTGGCAAAGAATTACTTTCCTTTTATTAATAGATGAGCTAACATGGAGGACAATATAAAGGGAATTCTTTGCTGTTTTAATGAGCCCTTCATTCTTTGGCAGTCTGAGCACTCAGACAATCCCAGTGCACACAGCTTTTATCTCTGTTTATTTGTGCAACTATTTACCAGAAACTTGTTATTTTAGTTTATTTAGTTCTCTAATTTCCTAAGACATTTAATTATTTTAAATCATGAATATATTGAGATAGGGGCAGGGAAACACCTGAATTTCAAAGGCACCATAATGGTGGATTATTTTATACTGGTTCAAAGTTACTTAATGATTCATTTTGATGTTCGAGGAAATCCTCTTTTGATTTCTGGAAGAAAGAGCTTTCCTGGCTCTGGGTAAGAAAAATCTTTTCACTAACATTTAATTAAATGCTTCTGCTGTGGATCATACAAGTGCTTAATAATGAATGTCAATTAGGAGCCTGGAAATGACACAGCACATCAATAAATACTTTTCTTCACTCATTGACATTTAACTTGCTTTTCTCTAAACATTGTAGATTGGGAAATTTTTAAAAAAACATTGGTAAGCTGGTCACATAGTATATATATATACGTGTGTGTGTGTGTGTATAAATTAAGAGAAGTATGAGAAAAATGATGTTTTCTAATGACATCTGAAAGCTGAACTATACTTTTATTTGCTTCCGTTCCCATTATCAATGGCTGTGTGGATGTCTAGCTGCACCTTGCAGGTCAAGCAACTTTTGGCAATTCTTTTCTTTAACTAGAACCATTTATCTGGTAGTGGGATTTCATTTGCCACTAAACATATATACAAGTTTATTCTGATCTGTGTCATTGTGAGGAACTAAATCTACAGTAAAGAGATATAAATGGTCTCTTCATCTCCACATCATTTCCCTGTAGTGCAGGATGCAGCATTGAGTGGCTAACCTCTGCTGTCAAAGAAGTACTTTCTCAACAAGAAAAAGCAGTGTCCACCTCATTTAAATGTATACAGACTAGTCTTTTCTTGAGAACAAAATATAGCCATAGACAGCTGTGAGATGCTACGGGTGTGAGAGGATGAGAAAAAGGAGGAAGAGGGGTGGGCAGGGGCCAGGTGTGTAGGGTACCTTGCGAGGTCCTCTGCACTAGTTCCGATTTTAAGCAGAGCAAACTTCCCTTGATGCAAATCATTCAGAAATAAAATATGGATAGTTTTTTGTAAGTTCCTCTCATTCTACCACCTAGAGAAAGTTAGGTTTACCTAATACATTTACCTTTCCCCCACTCCACGAGACAGTCTCATTGGAGGCTGGCCTCAAACTTCTAGTCCTCCTGTCTCGGTCTCCTAGGTGCTGGGACTATCGGTGTGCACATCAGACTCAGCTGAGCCTAATTGTTTTTAAAGATTGATTTGTTTTTATTTATGTGTGTATGTCTCTGTGTGAGTCTGTGCATATGTGTGCAGGTATGGGGAAGCCAGAAGAGGGTGTTGAATATGTCTGGAGCTAGACTTACAGGTAGTTGTAAATCACCTGCCATGGGTGTCCTGGGTCTTCTGCAAGACCAGTAAACGCTGTCAGCTGCCGAACCACCATCTCTCCAACCCCCGAGCCTCAGTTTTTCATTTTTTTTGCTTTTTTCTCTTTCTTTTTTTTCTTTTTTTTTGGGGGGGGGACTGGGTTTCACTATGCAGCCCTGATTGACAGGGACTTATTGTGTAGACCAGACTAAGACTAGAACCACACAGCCATAAAGCCTAACTTTTAAAAGTAATCTCTATTCAATCTCCCTTTCTCCCTCTCTCCGTATGTATTGAGTATTCTCACAACAAAGACACTGAGTGGACCGACTTCCGGAAAATAGGCTGTCATTTTCTAGACAGCAATCAAAAGAGCACCTGAAAGTCAAGGGTTGGGCTCTAAAATGGTGAATCCCCTCACCAGGAATGTCTCTTCCGACATAAAATTGGTGCATGCTTTTTGTCTAACTTCATTATATAAAATAGATACTACTCAGTTTCTCAAACCTAGCCTTGCGGACAATGCTGTAAAGAACAAAGCAGACATTTTTGCTTTCGTGGACAAATAGGGAGAGTTCTATTATACTTGGCAATTTTGCGAGAGAATTACAGTAGCCATTTTAGGATTCACTTTGTTGCAGCTAAAATCTGTTCCGTTCTTTGCTTAAAATACAGTACCTACCTAAAAAATGAGTCCTAAGCACAAATGTGTGAGTCCCTTTCATTTGAAAACATATCAGTCCTTTCAGTTGTTACATTGTCTAAGGCAGTGGTTCTGCCGCTGTGACTCTTTACTACAGTTCCTCATAATGTGGTGACCCCCAACCATAAAATATTTTTGTTGTTATTCCATAATTGCAATTTTGCTCCTGTTATGAATCATAATATAACTATCTGATATACAGGATGTCTGATATATGACCCCGCAAAGGAGTTTTGACCCACAGGTTGAGAGTCGCTGCTCTAACAAATTATATACCTTATTTTACATAAACATTATAAGTTGGGGTTTTCTACAAAACAGTGTGTAAGAGTGAGTCAGCTTATCTGAAGATAGCTTATGAATAACTACTGTGAAACAGGATGAGCGAGAAGGTATATGATGATGGAGGAGGAGGAGAGAGGCGGGTGGTGGTGCTGACTATAAAGTTGTAATGATTGGTTGTGCTCCCAGTTTGAGGTAGAAGCACAGTGATTAAGGGCAACTGTAGCTCATAGACAAAATTCAAATTATGCACAAGAAGACTTAGTTTTGAAAGAAAAGGGGGGATGGACCGTTGGTTGCTGGAACTCAGTTTTCCTTTAGTCTTGGGGTAACACTAATTCCCTTCTCACTTAAACGTAGTAGAGAATTATGTTTTCCCATGTAATAGGTTTTCCAATTCTGTGTATGGTCAAAGTAACAAATATGTGTATGCCCTCATAATTAATAATGATCTGGTGTTATCGACAAGCAAAAAAAATGTGGCATTGAAATGAAATGACATGGGTTCAAACTGTATTCTGTACTTACTTATTCTGTGTATGTGGATGCAAGTGCATGTACACCTTGGTTCTCTTTCCACCTGTGGGTCCCAGTAATCAAAGCCAGGTTGTCAAGGTTGTTAACGAGGCTTTGTGACAAGCACCTTTAGCCACTGAGCCATCTGGCTGATCATTACAAGGCTTTTTGACATGAATAATATCTTGTGTGTGGGGTTTGAATTTGGTGCCATGATGGATGACTTTTGTGAAAAATCAGAAAGGAATAGTTCCCCTTATTGAGAAATAGGTCAGTACTGCACAGACCATATGCTGTGCAGACATGTGCAAAAGTGTCTGGATAGTATTCTGTACTTAGTGATTATTTCTAGAAAAAAATCATTGCAATTAGAATCTACTTGCATAATTAGCACTGGACAGAAAATTTAAATATCTGAAAAAGAACATTGTTGACCAACATTTCATACATCTTCAATGGCAGTGCTCTTTGAAGAAAGCACAGCTAATGTCATGGGAATTTGCTTTATTGTGCACATGGAAGGCTAGATTTCCAACGAGTGTGATTTCTCAGTGGAGGGCCGTAGCAAAGGACTCTTGAATGGTGTATTAGAACCCTGACGTATGTTACATCAGTACCCATTGAATGGTGTGTTAGAACTCTGGTCTATGTTACATCAGTACCCACTGAATGGTGTGTTAGAACTCTGATCTATGTTACATCAGTACCCATTGAACGGTGTGTTAGAACTCTGACTTATGTTACATCAGTACCCACTGAGGGGTGTGTTAGAACCCTGACCTATGTTGCATCAGTACCCATTGAGGGATGTGTTAGAACTCTGATCTATGTTACATCAGTACCCATTGAGGGGTGTGTTAGAACTCTGGTCTATGTTACATCAGTACCCATTGAATGGTGTGTTAGAACTCTGGTCTATGTTACATCAGTACCCATTGAATGGTGTGTTAGAACTCTGGTCTATGTTACATCAGTACCCATTGAATGGTGTGTTAGAACTCTGGTCTATGTTACATCAGTACCCACTGAGGGGTGTGTTAGAACTCTGGTCTATGTTACATCAGTACCCATTGAGGGGTGTGTTAGAACTCTGGTCTATGTTACATCAGTACCCATTGAATGGTGTGTTAGAACTCTGGTCTATGTTACATCAGTACCCACTGAATGGTGTGTTAGAACTCTGATCTATGTTACATCAGTACCCATTGAATGGTGTGTTAGAACTCTGGTCTATGTTACATCAGTACCCATTGAATGGTGTGTTAGAACTCTGGTCTATGTTACATCAGTACCCACTGAGGGGTGTGTTAGAACTCTGGTCTATGTTACATCAGTACCCACTGAGGGGTGTGTTAGAACTCTGACCTATGTTACATCCATACCCACTGAGGGGTGTGTTAGAACTCTGGTCTATGTTACATCAGTACCCATTGAGGGGTGTGTTAGAACTCTGGTCTATGTTACATCAGTACCCATTGAATGGTGTGTTAGAACTCTGGTCTATGTTACATCAGTACCCACTGAAGTTCAGTGGGGGAGTGGAGAGGAGAAGGCAAGAACAATGAAGCTATAGTACCAATTAGCGACTTTCACTTGAATCAATAGACTTTCCTAGGCATTCAGACACAAAACTTGTTAACTAATATTCCTATCTCATAACAAAAATGGCTCAATAGAAAACTGAAAGAGGGGTGGGTATATAGGATGTTTCTAAAATCATCTTTAAGTAGTTATGTATGTCCTATTTGTTTTTTAAGATTAACTGAATTCTGCAATTATTATTTCAAATTAAAGTGAGGTGTCTGATTTAGCTGATATAAGATAGAGTGTGAATTGTAGATTAAGGGCATTTTATAGTTCGAGTTTCTCCATAGATAAATGACATAAGGCAATTCCATGACAAAGATGCATCTCAAAGCTACCACAAGGGGGCAGAAAGATACATACTTTGACCAGAGAACAACAAAAGTTATTTTATACTCAAATTCAGTAATTAGTATTGCATGTGTAAGTAGTATTTGCACATATATTTTAATACAATGGATAAAACTAGGCAACTATACTATGAATGAATACTATACATATTTAAAGTCGGTATAGAAATTCAACAGTTGATTTTGTAAGTATTAGGTTCATATTAGAGGAAATTACATAGTTTGTGTTGAGTGAGAATCTCAGCTCAAAAATGTAAAGAGTAATAACTATAAATATTTTTAAAGTGTTCAAAAAAGTAACCTTAACGAAATCTAATCCAAAGCTACATCCCTGGCAACATTAGAAGGAAAGAGAGTCTCGCATATTGAGGAAAGACTGAACCTATTAGTGCTCCCCATTCACGGAAAAAAAAACCAAAAAACACATGACAGAATACCTAAACTACTTGAAACATGTGATCTGAAAGTGTCTTTCACAGAAATGAGATTTTATGTCCTTTCATGGATATGAAAGCACAAAGTTAAGTATAGGCCTTTATCATTTAAAAACACAGTCTCCGGTTACGATAGAAAGACATAAATATTGCTTACCCCAATTGACTGAGGGCAGATGGTGGCATGTTATGGAGGTGCTGCTGTTGCCAGCCAGTGACTGAGCCAAGGTGAAGCGCACTGGCAGTGTTGAAGCCAGACAGAGATGACAGGTCGGCGCTACTCAGAGAGTACTCTAGAGGAAGAAATGAGGGTAGCAGCAAGAAAACACTTAATTTGGAAACTGTCAAATGGTAAACAAAATTAAACAGTTTCAATTTCTAAAACATGCTTGGGTCAAAGGTTTTGATTTGAGAAGAGAAGAAAACAAAACACCAAGGATAATTTTAATTTAGAAAGAAAAATATTATTCACCCAAGTAAGGATTTCACAAAAGATTAAAAGGAATAGATCCTGCAATTATAGCTATTTATACTCACTTTGTTTAAAGTATAAAGTATGCACATGTTTTATGGTTTAGAATTTTTTTCATTTAAAAATTTCCATAAAGTGAGCTTTCTATGACACTAAAGAAATAGTAGCTCAGTTTCCTTGACATTTGAGTTCACTTTGGGCGAATAAAACTTCCAGAGACTTAAAGAAAGAGGACGTCTAGACAATCACTTTGCCTTAGCAGCGCCTAAGTAATGGTGCAGTGCACTCTGGACACGGGCACCACATAAGCTTCCTACAGGGTAGAAGAAAACAACTTTTAAAATCTGCTTTTTAAAGAACTGTTTACTGTAATATTTGCACATAGCAATGCTACTCACCAGTACCATATGTTGTTGAAATGGCTGATGGATATCCTCCCATTCCTTGTCCTGGTAAAGTAGGTGTTGCTACGGAAACCACTGGGGTAGCCAAGGACTGAGCCGACTGGGAGTTATTTATCCTTTGATTCTTTTAAAGTAAATAAAAGGACATTATTGATGGCAAATTTTAAAAAGTTAAAAATATTAGGTCTCAGTATTAGTTTTTCACATAAAGAAATAAGTTGGTACAAAGCTCATGAAATTAATCATTTAACATGTGTCTCTATGAACTCTGCCAACCCTATCATTTACAATCCTTCAAGAGACCAGCTGTTGCCATAGTAACCCATTACATCAGTATCTCCTAGGCAACTGAACTAGTAACAAGTACCATAGCTTTATTATGGGTAAAAACAGACTATGTTGAGAACTGATGAAATATGTATACTGTACTGCTATTGTTTCAGTTTTTATTCAAATGCAAATTAAAAAATTAAAATCAACCATGATGGGTTTTATGATCAGTAAGTTCTATATACAGCTGAGCTGACAGATATGGGTTCATGCTATATTCTGACCAGCAGGTGGTGCTCTGACCACTTTCTTCAGCTTCTAAACTTCCTTGCATAGATGGCAAAGTAGCTAATGCCTGTAATTAACTCCTTAGAACAAGGAGGTAAAAGATGCATTTACTTAGAATAATGGTATTTTAAATCTTGAAAAATAAGCATTTTACGCTTTAATACCTAAAGAAATAATTTTTGTGTTTGGATTTTAGAGAAAGTTCAGTCTTAAAATACTGAAAATATGGCCTCGAGTTAAAAGGTGGGGACATGGGAAAAGACCCACAAAAATCAGGTATTCTTTTCCACCTGTCAGTGACCCTAAAAACTCAAGATGCTTAAGCTAATCATTATCCTCATTCAGCGAGGTCAGTTTTAAGGTCTTTCCATTTGATTACAGCTAGCACCTTACACTAAAGTAGTTTTTCTTTCTTCCTGAACATGCCCTCCAAGAGAAACATTGTTACCACTTACCAACAGCAGGTCCACATCCTCAGACTGAGAGCATGGGGAAGGAGTTTATTAATTAGTGTCTGTAAATATTTATCACTGTGACTATCTTTTCAGCAAAAGGAGAAGCACTCCCTGATAGACACAACAATTTAAGCAGTTTTACACAGCAGATTCCAAAGGCAACCCTTAACAAAGGCATCCTTTGTTTCCCTAGCAAGGTGCTGGTTCCGAATGGGAAGGCAGTATGTTTTTATAGCTGGGTTTCAGCACACGTCAGTGTCTCCGTGGTCATTATTTCACCACCATATTTTGATAAAAAAAAAAATATAAGGATCGTATCTTAAACCCTACTTGCTAGGGGAAGAGGGTGTCACACCTGACAACCAGAGAGAGACACGGCCTGCCACTTGCAGAATCCATGGGAATGCATCAGTTTTAAGGGATGTGGAATAAATTTACTGAGAGTTACTGTTTGCCATGCCTGGCCCACACCGACTGCATCACTGTGGGAGGTTTTATTTATTAGACCCAGTCTTTTCTAAAGGGAATGTCGCATATTATTTGATTTTGCCTAGATACTCAAAATGAATATAATAATAAACCAATTGGTTCACAGGACTATTTTACTCATAAGCATGCCACAGAACAGAGAATTCTAAAGAACAGAAAGAAAGAAATATTTGTAGAATAATTTAAATCTGCCTACTAAATCTTTGCTATAAATTTCTCACTGGTAAGTGCTGCTGATTTGGAGAACACTTTATTTAATCTCTCTCTCTCTATCATCTTTGTTTTTGAGTTTGATAGCACAATATTCTTTACATCTTAGGCATGAATCTTATGAACAAAAAATAATACAGCATGAGAATTTTATGTATGTTTAAGTCTATATTTTATAATTCTATATTTTCCATTAAAATTATGTCACAATCTTTTTGATATAAAATGTAATGTCGACTCTCAAATGTTCGTGGTTTAATACAGCTTGCTTTTGAGAGTTAGTAATTTTCATAAGGAACATATAGTCAAAGATGAACTGACACTATGCAAAGTATATGGTCTATTAGATATTAAAGAAGTGATATATAAGAAAGGGATTTCCAATTGATATAAGAAATTTCATTTAGGAATCAGGGAAAGTATTTCTCCTTGTCAGCATTCTGAGAATATAAAGAGCTCAACAATGTAAAGATACTTTTATGAAGCACTTCGTAATTACTCATCCTATGGGATATGATTTGATCGGTGGTAGAACTGTTTTTCTAACTATAAATGGAGAGTCTTAGGAAGAATGTTCTTTCTTATTCCAGAAAAAAATAAGCCTGAAAAAGAGTTTATTGTGATTCTTTTAATATAGAACATGAAAATGCAAAATCACTTACTACAGTCCCATCAATATGTAGACAAATACTAAAACAGCAAAACACATCCGGATCAGCTATCACCAACATGTATTAAGGACAGAATTGAGCATTACCACTGATGGCATCGTGTTCTTGCTGCCTGGTGGAATAAGAACTCGGAGATCTGGTTTACGGTTGTTCATCCCTAGATTCATAGGGGGAGGAGATTTGGCTTGAATGTTCTTGTTCAAGTTACCAGGTGAGACCAGCAGACCTGGTGAGTTTCGGGGGTTGCCATATCCGTTCCCTGTTAATACAAAGCAGTGACAGAACTCAGGAAGAAATCTAGAATCGAGCACAGCCTGTATGAGAATAAAAGGGAAAGTTTAACTGTGAGACTTCTATACGAACACACAAGAGCTCAAAGGCTGACTGACTTAACCTCCGCGTGAAAGGCAGCAACCCAGTTAATTGTTTCATATAGCTCTGAAAGAATATTAAAAACTTTTTCTGTGAGAAGAGAACGAATCTTTGTTAGCTTGATCAGAATCTGCATATCGTATGCCTTTTTTTTCTATTAAGTTCCCACCCCCCACCCCCGGAAGAAAGTCAGACAGCCAGTTCAGGATCTAAGAAAAGCACAGAATTGGTCCTGCACTTTAATTGACGAGTTTGGCGGAGGCGGGGCCGGAGTGACTCACTCTTTCGGGTGGTTTGGGTTTTCTTCTGTGTGGCTGTGTATCCTTCGATGAAGAAGGGACAAGGCTGCAAGCTGTAATTTCTAGGGCAGGCGGGAGGAGGGGAAGCTGCATACACATCTTGCTGTTCACTCTCTCTCAGCTCTAAGGGAAAACTCTCCATAGCCTTTCTTGCATCTGGTTTACCCTTCTCCCCAAGTTCAGTACACAGCCTGAAGCCTCGCACTGCTTCCTGTTCAGGAAAATCTTCAAAAGTGACAGTCCTCAGGCACTGAAGCTATGATGCCTGAGTGCTGAGTCATCCAGACACAGGAAAAGACACTAATTGTGAAGACATTGGGTTCATTTAGGACCTGATATTTCGCTTCCGACTAACAAAGTGGGCATTTCAAAGCTTCTTTTCCCTCATTTAAAGTACACTATCCCTGATAGAAACAGCTAAGGACATGGGTGGAAAGGCAGCCTGAAGTGAAGTAAGAGCTGACTCAAACAGCTATCTGCAGCTTTCTTGATGAAGAATAGGAGAAGCCCACTGCCGGATTCAATAATACACTCTAGAAAACCAGTCGTTTTCTGGGGGTGGCTTTCAGGAGGCAGTTAAACTTCAGTTATTGTCATCTTCACAAAAGATAAGTATCTATTACCCTTCAAAGGAGGAGACCAAGTGCTCCTCTGTGAGAATGCAAAGACAAGGCTACAGCCTTGGAAGGCTCTGAAATTCCTTTGTAGTAAAGCAATCCACACTTGTGTACAAACAAGACTACCTAGGGCAAGATGCCTGGAGAATAATATAGATTATACTTTAGTCAACTTTTTTTTTGTTTTGTTTTTTGTTTTTGTGTAATGTAGATTCAGAAACTAATTTGCTTTTCAACAAAAGAGAAGAAGGAGTTAAGTCCATGTCTTTGCGTGACTGGGTAGGGGGAGGGCTGAGAAAGGATTTTACCATCCTTAGGAAAACTCAGAGGAATCTGCTTACAAAGGAGCCAATGAAAAGGGAGTGCTCCATGGAGGATCTGGAAGTTGGTCTGTGGTAATCTCAAACTCTGTTAATGTGGTAGAAATGGAGACCACCCAGAGTTTGAGGACAGAGATAGAACTGGCCCCTGAGTGGTCAGAGTCCAGGCACTGGAAAGCCTGGACTTGGGAAAGCCCTGGTGTGTGGATCTTTCTTGACACTACTGCAATGGATTCTGGGAGAGACAAGGCGTTGGAAAGGGGAAGACAGGACTATGTCAAGAAGACTCTTACGAGAACTTTTACTAAGTGAATATTAATTGTACAAAGTAATAGTTTCATTTGACATGCTCAAACATCTATACAATATACCTTGATATATTCACTGTCTCTTGTCCCTTCCACCCCATATTGGCTCCTTTCTTTTCAAATTATTCCCCTGGCAACACTTTTTGGAAAAAAATCTAGTTGGAACATATGATCCAAAACACATTTGTTCTTGATATCCAGTTCATTTACCTGTTTTGTTTCATGAATAAATGAATAGGCTGAATATATGAAAACTTCAAGATTAAATCTTGCAATTGGATTATGGATAAAAATTAACAAATTACTTGAGGCAAAACTAAAATAAAACAAATGAAACACCCCCAGCACATTTGTCAACTACCAAGTAGTTCCTTAAGAAATTTGCACTGACTTTGAATATAGATTAATCTTCTATAATAAAACATCAAGAAAAGTTACTAAATTATAGCTGGCTAAAAATGTCAAAAGACAATATCTGTTATGGTTAATTTGGACAGCATTTGGTAGTAAAAGTTCTTATATGAAATAATACATTTACCTTTTCTCACTAGGAGAAAAATAAACAAATTATATCCCTAAGAAAAAAGATGCATAAGTGAGGATACTCTGAGAAATTTTGTATTTAATGTGTCTCCTGGATCATTATTCTGTATAGGGCCTTAGATGGAACTGAACAGTCTCCTGGATTATTCTGCATAGGCCTTTAGACTGCACTGTACAATCTCCTAGATGAAAAGAAAATGTGAAAACCAAGTCATTTCAGCATTCATTCCCATTCACTGAAGCTGAGACAGAAACACTGAGTTACATGTGTCACGTACATGCTAACCCTGAGTGAGATCTGCTTTAAATAAACAAGCAAATGGAAAATTAGCCTAGTAATTTCAAAAGAAGAAGAAGAACTGTCAGTTAAGCAGTGCAACGAAGCCTGAACAGATGAGAAGAAACTAAAACTCTGCCTGGGTAGAAGGTGATGCTGGTTTGCATGGAGGAGTAATTCTGCTAAAAGGAAGTAAAACCGCCTCGTGAAATGTGCTGTCCTGAGATACAACAAACACGGGGCTGTGTGAGAAAATGGAACGGCTTCACAGAGGCCCCAAAAAGTCTCTTCAGAAACATTTCCTATGGTGAACTCAGAGACATTCCAAAAAAACCTACGTCTCTCTGCCCGCATTTTAAAACAGCAACTTGAGGCAGCAGTGGGGAAGGAAGAAGGGAACACACATCCATGGGTCTTCACTCAGTAAACACCTCAGAAGTCAAACACTGAATTAAAAAGTGCTCTATGTCTCTCTCTTGAAATATCTCCTGTTATTTGGAAATTACACCACTTTAGAAGATTAGTTACATATTCTTTAAGGTGTTTACACACGGAATGCAAAATATTTTCAGCTATGATGACATTTTTTACATTTATATTTTTAGGGCATAAAGTTATTTTTATGAACAAATAAATTCTATTTTTTATGAGTGAATTTCTGCTATTTTTAGCATATTGTGCCAGCTAGCATTTTGGAGCTGTATAATAACCATTTCTGTTTCCAGCCACCAAATTGTTATTCTTTTGGCGTAATATAGATTCAGGAATGTGAGACTGTGGACCCTAGACCAGTGATACTGAAACCTATCATTTGGAAATCAATGATGAATACATGTGTGTGGTTTATGGCTAGGAAGAGCCTGCATTTAAGTTGGCTGGGCAACCACAGCCTCCTCCTCACTCAGAATGCTTTAGCCTGTGTGGAAGCTGCTGTCCCACCTTAAGAGAAATTCACCAGAGAGCATGGTCACATTTAAATTCAGGGGCCCAGGAGGTGGGAAACACCACCTCTCAACAACCTTCTAATATACAGATTCAACTTTCTTGATGCTATGTTTTAAAATTATACTCTGCTCGAACGATTATCAATTTAGACGGGACTGTATGCAGATGTCACATTCTTCTGACCACTTAAAAGGACAAAAATTATAAAGTATGGCAAATGGATTTCCTGATTATAGATTATAGGAAAATGAGGTACAGACCAACTTTAGAGTCCAGTGAAGTTTTTATAGTTTCATTTGATGAAAATATTGTTTCTTATAAAACAATTTAAGTTTTCATGATGTAACTTAAGTTAAGAATAACAGATCTCCCTCCATTGCTGCAAGTATATAAATAAATCAAGATTTGAAATACGGTGTTAAGTTTTCTCCACAGTTAACTTAAAAACATTGTTCTGCGTTTTCTACTTCCTTTCTTTTTACTCGCTCCTATTTTAGGAAGTTGTAAATTCAGGGGGCACACTCCTAGCTGGACAGTTACGAGGCAGGCACTTGGCCGTGTGCACAGAGCCCAACTGAGCATGCACTCTTGGAGTCCACAGCTCCACAACTTTCTTTTATTTGGACATTTAGGTATTACGAGTCTCTCATTTGTTTTTTCTTTAATCTTTCATTTATAAATAAAAGCACATAACATTAAGCACAAAGCTGAAATCCATCGTAGGATCTGGGGCTAATTATTGTAAGACAGTCTTATCTTCCAAATTGTCAACTTTGAGCTTTTGGTCCCTCTACCTTTATTTTATACAAGACACCAAATCGTTTCCAATTTTATCAAAAAAAAAAAAATGCCTGTATGCATTTGTTTATTGCCATCATTCTCATACAGGCTTCAATTCCCATTTGACTTAGTCTTCAAAATCCTCCACGTATTCTTTTACCCTCTAGCTGAAGGATTCCTCTCCATGTCCTAAATTGAGCTTCAGAAAGGTTTGGGCTGTATGCAAACTTCTGTGTAAATGTGTGATGTTGGCTAGCACACCCGGGGGCATCATTCGGAGCTGCCCTTTCTGTCCCATTCTTTTTTCCCATATACTGTTTAACACAGTTGGGTCCGTGCCCTGCCTGTCTCCCAGGACTGTGTAGAGTTCACCCCCCACTGTCTAACCTAATCCCAACGGCCACAGAAGGCTCACAAGCTCTGAATATGCCTGAGTCCTTGCTCTGTTAGTTCAGTAACTGGCTGTGTTCATTCTTCTCTTTAATTTTAATTTGTCTTTTAAGAATCAGCTACAGTGGTAACTCTTTCATCATGCCTTTCAGATGACTTCTGCCCATACTGAGCTGACTCTTCTCGAAATTGTCACTGCAACTAGAGGCAGTAACACTCCATGACTGCTCGCTCGTACGTGCTTCACACATTAAAGGAACAGAGTAAGCCAGAGGACTAGGAATTAGTCAGAAATGGCATGAAGAGATGAGTTACTGGGAAACACGAGGTGATGACTGAAAATGGAAGGGATAACTTTAAATTTAAACACCAAGAGTCTCCCCTCTTTATACCACCTACAAAGCTCTCATATTCAGATCAACATTATATTCTGAAGGCCAAGTATACCAATGAAATAAATTGTATCAGCTCAGAAACCATGTAGCTGCCCATCTATTAAATTTGTTTATAGGAGTTAACTGAACCCACTTTTTAGCTTTTCTTACCTGTCAATCATTTTACAGCACATAACAATGTACTACTCGTGAGAGGATCAAATAGATGAACATATCCCCCAGTGAAACAAAACTCCAATACTCTCATGCTGACAAATGTTTATTGTCAGGGGGTCTGTTAATGTAACTCTCAAAAATGTACTTAAGTGAAATTTAATTTAAAAAAAATGGGGGGAAGTGTTCACTAAGGTTTTGTCTGAAGGTTAAGAAAGACTTTTCAGAGACAAGGAGTACAAAACAGTGAGTTTTAATAAACCCTGACTATTTGGGAATGAAAGTGTTCCATGAAGGTAAAATACTGGCTGTTTATAATATGTAGTGTTCAGTATTTGGACAAGTAGAATTAGCTAACACAAAGGGAAGCTCTTGAGTGGTTAGCACTGTTAACCTGTTTTGTTAGGAAACAAATACTTGGGCTGCTACAATGGAAGCTAGTAAAGGTGCGTTCACCACACAGAACATTCTAAATGAGGTCTAGATGACACAGTAGAGATTCTACTGGCAGTCAGGAGGTGGGCATAAAGGAGGCCAAAGCAGGTTAACTTAGCTTCTAACGGTGCATTTACCAAAGTTCCTTCACTGGGTAGAGCTGTTGCCTTCTCAGCATAAAACAACAGCACATACCTTGGATCATTATCTGCCAATCAGGGGACACCTAGAGTGCACATTATCTCCGCCTCCACCCCTCATCCTCCTCAGCAGTGCCAGGTAGCTGATATTGAACATGGACAGAAAAGACCTTTAGTCCTCACAAAAATAACCCTGTAAGATACTAAAAGTATCTCATTATGTTGCATGATAACAGGAAAATAACAGAAAGGCCTAGTAACTTGCTTCACATCAAAAAAGCCATCACTTGTAGAGACATAATGTGAACTCAATCAGCATGTCCAGGTCCTAAGCGTATGCTGCATTATTCTCTGAAAACTATGTTCTAGATTCGAAAGGCCTTCACACGCTGTCTCATCCCAAAATCAAAGAGTGTGAAGGCAGAAAACTGTGAGAGTAAAAGCAGGCAACTCCCAGCTTCTCCCGAGCTAAAGGTGATGTGGAAATCTGAAGATCACATTACTGGGCATCACAAATAGCAAGAATGACGCTGGGCAGTGTGGCCTAGTTATAGACCTCTCGCCTGGGACTGGAGAAGCCGTGGGTCCAATTATTAGCACCTCAAACTAAATTAAGCAAAACTAAATTAATTAAAATTAAGTCAACTAAAATTAGGCAAAATCAAAATAAGGCAAGCAAAATTAGGTATATTAAGACTAGTTTGGATGACAGTTTATATAAGAAGGTACAAAATGATGATGTGTCAAGCATATTATTCGCCTCCCGGACAGTGTTTCTGATGATGAGGATATGATGGGTTTAGATGCATGAGGAGCTGGAGCAGCCACAGTGGTGCACTATTTGGGGTAAGCGATTAGACATACTTTAAGATAGGATTTTGTAAAATTTAAATCAAGAGTAAAGTTATTTACTTGTTTACCATCAATTAAAAAGACAAGCTTCTATGAGAGCCTTTTTAACACAACAGAAGAGTTTCTAGTATTTTATGTTATCTATTAGTTGTTCGGAAAATAATTTCTAACTTAGAGGTGTATGAGAATTGCTTTGTGTGGAGATTTGTTAGTGTCATCTGATCTGGAACAGTTTGGGGCACATTGCCACAGGAAAACATTAAGATGAAAACCCAGCTAAACATTTCATGTATTGATTCGTTGCTTTTACTTCAGCTAAGTGTTTTTCCCACTTAGACTTCTTGTAATTTTAATTTTTTTATGCTGATGATTGAACCCAAGACCTTCCAGATGCTAAGCACATGCTTTTCCACTGAGCTATGCCCATAGCTCCTTAATTTTTTCTTTTATTAGAACCATTTTGAAAATACTTTCCATACATTGCCTTGTTAAATAGGAGCTGCCATATTTATGTAAACACTGTCACCCTCATCAACTAATTTTACATTTGACTTTCAAAGAGTCTTAAGACTGCAAGTTAGCTCTTTAAGCAAAGGTATTATTTTGTGTCTCAAACCTGCATACATCTTTCTAGATATGTTCTGACTTCCTAGATTGCAGTCTTATATAACCCTGCATCGCATGCCTGAAACACAGTTAAGAATTTGAAAAAAATGTGCTTTTCAGCTGTTGTAAATCAAAATAAGGTTTTTTTTTTTTTTTTTTTTTTTTTTTTAATGGATGGCTCTAAGAGAAGAGGCAACCATGTGACATTTTGGTCAGAAGTCTGGCAATGATGACATTTTCAGCATGCCTACTGTAGATGGATTAAATCAGATCTCTGGTTCTTGTCCTACTAGAGACTCCAGATTACAGATTCCTATTCTCAGAATCCGGGGCATCTCAGTGAATGTATAATCACGCATAACCCTAGACTGTGAGGAAACCCCAGTGAGGCCTTGTTCCCTCTGTAATGTTAGGAGACTAGTCTGGGATGTACCCCTTTGGGGGCAGTGGATATTCCTAACAGACTTGTCTCTGCTTCATTGCATCCACAGATAGGCAGAGCCTCAATGGTTTCACATCTAGTCGGCTTGATTTTGATATTCGCCAACTGTTGCTTGTTTTCGGGTGTATGTGTGTGTGGAGAGGGCAGCGGTCGCCTTCCGGTTTCTGTCCTTGTTTCTATTTGAACCTGTAGGTCGCCAGGAATGTCCAGCGATCCTCCTGTCTCTGTCTTCCAAACAAACACTGGGGTTACAGGCATACACTACGAAGCCTGACCTTTACATAGTTTCTGGGGAAGCTGCCTCAGCTACTCATGAGTGGGTGACAAACATTATTGACTGAGCCTTGTCCCTAGTGTGTGACTGTGTGCTACACACCTGTAAATGTATGTCTTATGAGTCAAGCAGTTACTGGCTTTCAGAGAGCATGTGCTGTTCACTCCACTGTGAAGCAGAAGCAGAGGAAGCAGCTTCCCCAAGGCAAGGGCGTCCATGTTGAAGCAGCCTTTACTCTCCCCTTTGTCCTCATCATCACGTGAGCCACACTTTGCCACCCAGTGTTTCATCAATGAGGAAACTGAAGCTAAGGAGGGCTTCTGCAATCACCCGGGCAGCAAATGGGAGAGCTTTGATACACATCCAAAGAAAGGCCTCCACTACATCGCTACAAAGACCAGATGTTTGAAATATAGCGTGCCTTGTGCTCTCCCCCATCTCTGAAAAAGTCCTCATTCACAAGGAAGGAAGAACGAGGACAATCCGATTTTTCCACACACATTAGGCTCTTAGAATGTCTGCATGCTTTGGGTACTGACTTACTTAAAGGATAGCTTTTAATGGCACCATAAAAATGGCATCAAACCTTACTATCTTAAAAAAAAAACTCCACTTAACCGTGAATAATAGATTTATGACTCATTTAATTGTTCACTTCTTGAGATTTTTGGGGCTGTCTCTTTGATAAAAATGAGGGGGTGTCTTCATTATTGACACAATCGCTCATTCTTTCAGTCATTTTTCTAAACAAAAATATTGAGACAGTATAAATTAGGGAGAACGTGACAGAAGAGAAGGAATAATGACTTGTGGTTTTAACATTTACACAACGGCTTTGAACACATACGAAGTTCATAATGTTCAAAGTAAGATGCGTGGCGCGGCGCTTGCTGTGCTCACATGAGGCCGGCGCTTGCTGTGCTCACATGCTGCCTCAGATTTATGAACACACTTGCCTCCCTCACAGCCTGAAGGGCAGCCCAGATCCGATGTCTGCGAGGACTACCAAGGCGCTAGGGCTGTGGAGTGCAGTTAGTTAATAGAATCAAGCCACACTTTTTTCTTGGTTAGAAAACCAAAGATATAATAACTGCAACACTAAGAAAAACCATCATTCATTAACAAGCACTTACTCTCTAGTGTGCAACTGTGCTAGGTGATCTGTGCCGACTCTGTCATGCGATTCCTACACCAATCCTGTACAACAAAACTTCACACCTTTTAAAGACAAGAATGGCGACTCTAAAGGAGCTTGTGTATCAGATATTTTCTGGGTTATGTCATTATTTTCAATGTGTGCCAATGGCATATTTTGTCAAAGCAAGTAATTCCAAAGGCAAAAACTTTGCTCTATGACTTTATTGTTTTCACTAGACTTAATTCTAGTCTAACATGAAATTGTTGTTTCATGTTTGCTATGTAAATTAGTACTATCCTGTTTGAATATGTAAATTAGGCATTGACAGATTTGCTTCTATTGCTGTAATAGCTGTGCTAGTCCAGGTTCTCCTTCTTCTAGTTCAGAAAAACCAGAATCTGTTCTTTGGCCATGATGTGGATGAGAAACTGTAAAGGAAGGACATGGTGTTGGGGAAGACAGTCAAACACTTCTGTACTGAGTTCAAACAATCGAAGCGGTGCTGTAATAAATAAAGCTTGTGAATCCTTAGTGCTCACGGACACTTCTGTATACAACTGAAACTGCTGCTCAACATGTTATTTGTATCCCCAGTCCTTAGTCTTTAAAATAACTACTGTCTTCCAAACAGGAACTGATGCGATCACACACTTATTGAATTGGAATTCAATGGAAATATATTATGTAAGTCTAATTCCAAAATTTAAGTTATTGGCAAAAATTATCTAAAAATAGAAAAGCACGTTCTTGGCCAGAAGCCCCACAGTCTCAAACGGGAAGGTTCACGGGAGGTAAGCAGTTGACTCAAGGGAGGTCCTTCAAACACCATCCCTCCTTCAGCAACTGCTGTTTGTTTATGTGTAACTTCATGTTCCTCATGGTCATCCATTTTTTTCCCTGTGCTATCTACAAATAAAATCTTAAGGGACGGGGCTGGTGAGATGGTATGGTGGATAAAGGTGCCTGCTGCTAAGCTTGCCCACCTAAGTTCAGTCCCTGGGAACAACATTAGGGAAGAAGAGACTCAACGGTTTCAGGATGTCCTCTGACACTCAGACAAGTGCCATGGCATACCTCTAATGCACACAGTAAATAAAAAATTGCAGTAAAATTTACAGATACTAAAGACAGGGGCTGGAGACATGGCTCAGCCTTTAAGAACACTGACTACTCTTCCAGAGAACCCGGGTTCAATTCCCAGCACCCACATGGCAGATCACAACTGTCTGAAAATGCAATTCCACAAGATCTGATACCTTCACATCAATGCACATAAAATGAAGTTAAATAAATCATTAAAAAATTATTTTTTTAAAAAAAAAAACTAAAGACAGGCTACGGAGAGGGAAGAGTTTAAAAATCTTATGATGATGTCAAAATCAGATGTTCAAGAGAACAGGGGAAGGGGGTAGTAGGCGCAGCAGGAAACTAAAAAGGCCCTTAGGTCAAATGGGGTCTCAGATTTTGAGTAAAATTGATGCTGTGTGTGTCGGGGGAGACATATTAACTGTTTACACTTAAAATTAAAAATTCCCAAGTTTTATTAGCAGTCCCCATTCTTATAGCAAATTTATAGGATATGAATGAAGATAGAAATTTTCACATGACTTTACTACACATGATTGCTGTGCAGTGACTAAAGAAGTGTGAAATCCGAGCGCAGTGGGAGATCCACGCCTGTAGCCCCAGCTACTCAAAAAACAAGAAAGCCGAGTGCAGTGGGAGATCCACACCAGTAACCCCAGCTACTCAGAAAGACCAGCAGTGGCAAACACTTGAGTGCATAAGTTCTAGACTTGCATGGGCAACAGTAAAACCATCACAAACAAATAAACAAACATAATTTGAGAAATCAGAACTAGTGATTAAAGAAAGGCTCCACCAGTTGCTTGAAGACTCTTTAGGACAGCGGTTCTCAACCTGTGGGCTGCAACCCTTCTGGGCATCAAACAACCCTTTCATAGGAGTTGCCAAAGACCATCTACATGTCAGATATTTACATTATAATCCACAACAGTAGCAACATTACAGTTATGAAGTAGGAACAAATATAATTTTATGGTTGGGGGTCATCACAACATGAAGAACTGTAGTTAAAGGCTGCAGAGTTAGAAAGGTTGAGAATCACTGCTCCAGGAAGTTAAGCCCTGAGATTTTCCTTTTTTCTCTCTGGAAATCAAAGTCCTTAGGAGTTAAGGCAGAGCCCAGGCGCTCAAGGTGGGTCTAGCTTGTGGCATGTCGGCTTAAGGCTTACTTTAGAGCTGCCTTCCCCAGACTAGCGTCATCCTCTAGAGAAGTGGGGTGGGGCTCTGCCTTGTCTGTAATCTGCCAGATTTTGTACAAGGAAAACTGCTTTTCGTAATGGTGATTGTGTACCATGTGCTCTACAAGACCCAATTAAAAGACTAACTTTTTCCCCCTTAATAAATCCTGGTAACCTTGGTTTAAGTTAAAAATATCACTGCCGGGCGGTGGTGGCGCACGCCTTTAATCCCAGCACTTGGGAGACAGAGGCAGGCGGATCTCTGTGAGTTCGAGACCAGCCTGGTCTTCAAGAGCTAGTTCCAGGACAGGCTCCAAAAACCACAGAGAAACCCTGTCTCGAAAAACCAAATATATATATATATATATATATATATATATATATATATATATATATATATCTCACTGTTGTTTGGTTTCCTAGAAAATAATAAAACAAGGCTACAGGATCTTTATTATGCTTTGGGAACTTCTAAGGTAAAACTGAAAATGAATTAGATTTTCTTTCTTTCTTTCTTTCTTTCTTTCTTTCTTTCTTTCTTTCTTTCTTTCTTTCTTTCTTCTGAACAATACTAGACTAATAGAATTGGGGCTGGAGAGTTGGCACAGTGGTTAAGAGCATTATCTGCTCTTCCAAAGGTCCTGAGTTCAATTCCCGGCAACCACATGGGGGCTCACAACCATCTGTAATGAGATGTGGTGCCCTCTTCTGGCCTGCAGACATACATGCAGACAGACTATTGTATACATAATAAACAAATAAATAAATAAATAAATATTTTTTTTAAAAAAGAATTATACTTTCATAGCCAGACCCAAGAATTAGCATAGTTGTCCTCATATCTTACTTAATAATAATTTTAACATAAAAATCTGGCTGGGGTCTGCAGTACATCCATCCACCTCAACCCTCAAAACAAAGTGACATGCAAATTTTATTTTTCTACTAAAATTAGTTTTCTTTCTTGAAAGCAATCAACTGGTCGTATTTTCTTTCTGGAATGCTGCAATTTGAACCTTTTAAAAGCAAAATGCAGACTTACTAAGTCATCTTCATAAATTGAAACTTTAGTCACTTCACCAATTTTTTAAAATTATTGAATAAGAAATGTACAAGCATTTAAGCAGTGCATTCCTTGCCTCTTCTGACTTGGTTCCCTCCGGTAGTATGGTTTGTTTTTCTTTTCACTGCTACCTGAATTTTAAAAAAGTATAGAGTTTGGTGATGATGTGATCACAGTGATCACAAAACATTTCCTGCAAATGGATTGTGATGCTAACTGTATCTTAGCTGGAGCAAGGACTCAGTTGAAGGTGCTGAGTCATGAGTGAAGGTCTGGCAAGGTATGTCCACGCCTGGAAAGCAGGTCCTCTTATTTGCCCTTTGTGTGCATCCTTGGTAATACAGAGCGAACCACACAGCTCCACCTATTTAGCTGATGTAAATTAAGCATTCCAGAAGTGGCAATGCTTAACAACCAAATGCATAAAATAGTAAACAATTGACAATCAAAATAAAGAAACAGCTGTTAGTTTCTTTTTATATAAAATGATATGTAATTTACAATGAATGCCAATTAAAATTATTAACCAATATGCATAAATCTTCCTCTCAAATATGTCTTATACTCAAATAGCTATGCAGATTGTCAAATTTCCTTAATTTTTCAAAATGATTTCTAAAGTTCTCCCCCTTACTGTGATTAAATCTTAACCATGAATCAGTAAATAAGTGTGCCTTCTGCTCTGTAAAGGTAAGTATATTAACAACAACAACCACAACAAAAAAACCCAGAAGCTATTCTTTAGATAGTGCCTGATCCAGCAGCACAAGGTACTGCTGTGCTGATGGTTATTTCCATTAGATGTAATGATTACAACAAAACTAAATTGAACTTGATCTTACAATCATCAATAACCATGTAGATTAAGATGTTAAAAGCTTTAATGTACAGAGACATGACAAAATGTAATTTTAAAAGCAGTGACGTCTCATTTTGGTTGTTGAGAGGAAAGGAATGAGTCGTGGATGAGAACTGGCTAGAACTGTCACCGTTACTAATGCATTCGAACGACTTGCTGTATATATCCCCATAGCAAGTGCCCAAGCCCATTTCATCACTTCTTCGGTACAACTTGCCTTCCTCTTGGTAATTATTTCAATCTAAGTGATGATAAGGGGTTCATTGTTTTAAGCAGGGATTTGTGATGGTATGAGACACCAGTTCTCATTTTCACTTTCTGCTATATATCAGCAGTTTAGTTTTTTATAAACTGTATTAAAGAATGTAGTAAACCCCTGCTTTATCAATCGACAGTACTCAACCATTTTTATCAACTAGACATTCACTCTATACGGTCTGAAATGAATACATTTTCTTTGAAAAGTGCAGAACAAGGGTTTTTGTATTTAAAATTACAGTTTTTAAATATTCTCACTTTCTAGTTTATTAAAGCTTTATTATTACTATTAAAAGCCTCATATCTCAGAGATGGGTGTTTTATTCAGAGAACAAACACTTACTGAACGTCTGCTGTGTGCTAACTTTTATGTATTGAGCTGAGACACAAACTATGTCTGGTTTGCTCCAAATGGCAGTGTCCAGAAGAGATGTGCCCAGAGACTGTAATCATTGTGCAAAGGGACATTTAATGGCCGTGCAGGCTGCCCTGAGAGCACAGAGGGAAGGTGCAGGACTCTAAATGGCTGAACTGGATTCTGAACAAAGACAGACTGCTCCAGAGCAGAAAACTGGGGAGAGAAAGGACTAGGAATCTACAGGCAGGAGGAGAGGAAGGCTAGACACTCCCTGAAAGGGACAGTAGAGCGAGACAGTTAGAAACACGGACTCTGGAGACAGACTTCTTGGGTTCTACTTTAGTTCATTAAATAGCTTCTCCATGCCTCAGTTTACCCATATGTATAGATGGCACAATGGGAGCATTTACTTTCAAAGGCAGCTATAAGGTTGGTTGAGTTGCCTTTTTTATTTTGTAGAAGATGCGTATTGTAAGCTATTCGAGTGTTTCTTATTACTAAAGTTGGAGCACAGGATGCTTTTGAGGGCAATGGCAGGAAGAGTGAAAGCCTGGAGCATAGGATCAGCCACAGATAAGAGGCTCGTGGTTAATTGTGAAAGAGCTTTGGACTTATTACTGAGTTTTATGTAAATGATGACATGTAATTAGTGTGAGGCTTGGAGAAAGACTGAGCAGCCACACGGAGACTATCAGAGAATGTGATGTGGAACAGAAAGATGGGCAAGGAAGTTCTGGAAACAGTCTGGGGAAAAGCCCTGAGTCTGATTCAAGCTGCTAGGAAAGCTGTGGAGGGAGAGAGCTTAGCCTAGGAAGTACCGTGGAGACAGAGTCAGTAGGACTAAGTGCTCACCAGATGACCACATGATAGTTCTTGCACTAGGTGGGAAACCAAGCTGAACTGAGAAAGAGAATGAGAATGCTTTTCTATTTGGTTGTATTTTTTAAGTCACACAGTAAGTCACAATAAATGTTACTGCCTCGCCTAGTAAAACTATGTTTTTGCTGTCTCTTTTTGTTTGTTTATTTGTTTGGTGTGTGTAACTAGTTTGATTTTGAAAAGCAAAGAACAAAGGCTTCAACTATTTAATTTGGGTGCAATCTTGGCATTTGGCGTTAAAGGTTCTGAGACCTTGAGTTTCAAATGACAATGTTAACTATTTGGAAGATATCTTTTGGTAAGTTTGCTTTAGTTTTCCTCATTGAGAATGCAGAGACTTTCTGGCTGGCCTTGCTTCCCCTTGGTGCTATGTGACTCTGACATCAGCACAGATATATTCAGCCTTGACATGTGATACCAGCTGGCATGAAAAAGAAGGCTAAGGTGAGTGAGCTTACAAGCAGTACATGGCTGTGCTCAAGACTAAATGGCATCTGCAACAGGTGTTCCTTGGGACCAGGGTCAGAAAGGGCTGCTTCTCTATTTAAAATTAAGACTAAGAAACTTTAATACAATAGTGTAGAAATTATAAAAATTATAAATGTGTGACTCTGACATACATGGAAATTATATTTAGTAATAAGGTGCAATCATAATTTTTCCTTTTGTTCTTTCTCTTTCCATCTCTGTGTTAGTGTAATGTATATATGTATGGAAGCTTAGGCAGGGGTCAGTGCCACACTCAATATGGGGGGAACAACCCGGAGAACTGGGCTGTGCCTTCCACATGTTTGAAGCAGGGTTTTCTGCTATTTGCTGTGTGTGCTGGGCTAGTTGGTCCAGAAGCGTTAGGATGCTGCCCTCTGTCTGCTTCAGATCCTCCACAGGAACACAACATGATCACAGAGCCTCGATGCTCAGACTGCCAGGAACCAATGGCAAGCATTTACTCTCTGAGCTGAGTCCCCAGCCTGACAAACACTTGCCCACTGCGCCGTATTGCCAGCCTAATGTCTTCTATTTCTAGATAAACAGTGTCATGTGCCTGTGGCATACGTTCTGAGGTAGTAGGATGAGTTGGTTTAACTCCTAAGATTTTTTTTGTAATGGTTCTATACTCTGTATATGGCAACCTTTTATATTTAGAAAACTGAATATCTCCTTTATTCTTGGAGAATGATTAAATTTAGCAGACTGTCAGGCAACTAACAATAACAGCAGAACTGAATAATCAAACACTTCTTATTTTCAACATTGGATTCTAAAGCATCACTGCTATTAAATAGTGGCAAGAGACCATTTGCATCAAAGTTTAGTAACCCAAGGATCCCCCCCCACACACATTTACAAAACAAAAACAAAAATGCATTTTTCTTAATATTTACTTCTATGACTGACTGTTTCTTTAATAGTAATCAAGGTGGTGTAGTAAAGTACTGGCTAAGTCATAACATCTATACTCCTTTTCTTAGGTTATGACTTGGTCCTTGTGACTATTCTATCAGCCCCACCACTGACTCTAACCAGTGTGTGCTAGGACTTCGATCTAGGAAACACCTGTCTGGACTTTTTCTGGTTCTTGAATTTTGATGTTACTAATTGCAAAGTATTTTCGGCAGAAAAAAAAAAAAAAACCAAGTATGACAAATTCATTTTCTAAAAAAAATACTACTGAATCTACTTACTAGTTTGGCCCCACCTAACCTTTGAAAGTTTTAAGGTAGGGAGCTACAGTCATCCCCCCTTTCTATCTACTCTCCATGTAGTGCTGGTATTTCTGCATCACTCACTGAAGTAATAAAAACCCAGTACCCAGAAGAGACACCACCTCCAATGGATGTATGTATAAAAATGTTTTTGTTTGCCAATTTTCCTTATCTTCTTTCTTATAATTAGCAGGCTATTATATTTGACCTGAGCAAACTGTTTTAATTAGGCTGTCCATGCATATTTCACTAAAACTTGATTTTTTTGACACTTCAAATATAACCTTGTGTCATTCATGCCTGCCTCCTATTTTAAATTGATAGCATGTTCCAGCTGTAGAAATTACCAAGGCTACTCTTTACACTGATAGTAAACTAGAGTTGGCACTTTAAAGTTCTGTGCTATATTATTTATCTTTATTGAAAAGTAAAGCAATATCTTCATAATCCCAATATTATAAATTAATTTGGGAACCTGAATAAATGTGATTATGAGACAACTAGTCACTGTTGAGGATATCTTAAGAGGTGAAATATATTTAAAGGTTTTCCATGGCAACATAGTCTATTGATGTCTAAGAGTGGTATCAGGGACTGAGGTGATTGGATCAGCATCTACAATTGTCTGCAGATCAGATGAAATTATTTTATTTTTTTCTTAGTCTTCTCTAACTGCAGAAATGATATAAGTACATTGTCTTCATTAACAAAGAACACTACAGTTCAGGTTGATGACTGCTTTGCCTTGGCTAAATTGTACCAACGAAGACTGCAGTTAGTCCATAGTTCCTTTGTATAGTGTTCAACCACTCCTCCTTCAGAAGGAACTTTAGCATTGCCTGGAAACCACCCACAGACTGTGGCCAATGCCATGTGCTTGCTCCAGAACTGGTGTCTGTGCTTACCTGCGCTGGTGCCTGCACCGGATGTGAGGTCTCCACCCATCAGACCACCTATGGAGTAAAGAGGAAGATGAAAAGGAGAAAGGCTAAGGGGCAATGGAACCAAGCACAGTGCCTTCAATACTCAGCCATTCCTCTCCTGAGAGACAATCTTAAATAGTTCTACCTATGTTGGAGGGCTGACATTTGTTTTATTGTGACATGCTGTGCTCAAATGTTAAAAATACATTCACTCACTGACATTTCGCAGACTTTTTTCTCTAGGAATGATTACATTAGAAAACTGTTGTCTGTGAATAGTCTCTGCATTATTATTTTCAAGTCTAGTTTTCTCCTAAAGAGGTACTTTACAGTAAATAGAAAGAAAACCCCACTTTATTTCCACTCTCTGCCTTGATATTCATCTGTCTGATGTCTAGTTTCTAAATATATTTTATAAAACTAATTTAGTGCAATATTTATTGACTAGAAATTTTATTTTCTCAGAAGTTTACTAATATTTCTAGTTGAATTTTACTTAATGACATGATAAATAAGCTTTCTTTGACACAGGTTTAAAAACATGCTAATTTGTTGTTAATTTAAGAGACAATAAAAAACCTTGGGCTGGCAAGATGGTTCAGCAGGTATGGTAGTTCCTTCACCAAGCATGGTGGCCTGTGTTCCATCTCCTGGACCCACACAACGGAAGAGAACGAATTCCTGCATGCTCTCATCCTATGGCCACAGATGGGCAGTGACACTTGTATGCCTCCATCAAAATTAGCAAATAAATAAATGACTATGTTTCTTAATGACAGTTGTGGACTTTCAGTAAGACTGAATATAATGATTATTTTAAAAATTTTAAAATGCAAGACCTAAAAAAATAGTGACAATAACATTTTATTGAGATTTCTTAGTTGCTTCTTAGTGGTACTTTATTGTTATTACTTGGTTCCAAGTTTCAGAATCAGGAAAGATGTTTACTATATTTTAGAAAATTGTTTTTATTTCCCACCAAATATAATTTTGAAGACAGTGTCAAATTTGAAGTAATAAATGAATATGAGTTATCAAATAGGTCATTCAAATACATCTAAATATGATCTGAAAGGAATTTATATGGCTATTAAAATTTATATAATATTTCAACCATATTCTAAAAGAGAGAATAGCACAGTGAAGTCTTTCGTACATACTTCCCTGGCTCATGATTTATGAAATCTTCTTGAAGAAAAGTTCTTCCATAAATAAGCTCACCTAAGCATAGCTAAATGTGCCTTAGTTATTGAAAGTACCCTGTGGAGTGCTTCCTTAAAACCAGAATAGAAGTACACAATACACTGTTGCACGAGATTAGAAATACAATTATTTTTGATGCTGCTTCTGGAACTATGAAGGAATGGCTTAGTTATATCAGTACACACTGACTTGGCTCCCGCTGTGAGCTTGGGAAATCAAATGGGCATTTTCTTCCTTTCAAGATGCGTCAAGTCCATGGAGAAAAGGACATATTCAATACAGTATATCATAACATATTTAGCCTGATTCACATACTAAGAATGGCTCTTTTTTTTCCCTGAGCAGTAATTTCATGTCTCTAGGACATTGTGAATTGAAGATCTTTTATAACACTGAGGCACATCTGTGGTGAGTGTCCCTGAGTACGTGATGTGCTCTTGATGGAATTTCTGACTCAGCTGAGTTCTTATTTCACACCCCTCACAAGTCGTGCCAGTGGACCACACAGTTCTTTCCTACCTTATATTCATTCTGGGATAAGTTGTCTCAAAAAACACTTGATCCAGACAATTACATATATGGGCAGAGAATGGTTTCACATAAGAGGTGACTTTTCCGTAGGCAGAAGAGAGAAGATGATACTTTATGCAGATGAGAGAAGAAACAAAAGTCTGCAGACTAGATATTTGACACTCTGTTTGAGAAAGTATGTGGTTAAAATATAGCCACTGGAGGAGATATTTGACAGTCCAAAAAAATGAAATATGGGTTACGAAATATTTTGAAAGAGACTCCGAAGAGCTTAGACTGTGCCACAAAGCGAGTCTGGTACAAGGTGGCTGATAAGTCATGAAAGGATCTAAATGGGAGACCAAAGTGCACCGCCTAGGTGAGAAAGCTCTGGCTAGAAGAGGGCCCTTCCAACAACTTGTTACATTATGTCCTGTGAAGGCCATACCTGTGTTACCTGCACTTGGAGGTCTATGTGTTACACCAGGAGACATACTATTCCTCTGCAGAGAAGGGTGGGCCAGTGGCAGAAGGTTGGGGTTTCCCAGCGAGCTGACCGGGTTGCTGTATACCAAACTGTTATGGCTCGACACTGGGATGGAAACCGGCATTTCAAAGTTGGGAGGTGGAACAGCCTGTGGAGCAGAAACAAGGGAAAAGCCGAGTAAGTACGATGGAAAGGTACTGACAGGGCATTCAAGTAGCAGACAACATTAATTTCTCCAAGAAAAATGTCAGATTCCAAACTGTGCAATGTGTAGATTACCATCAAGAAGGGATCTCAGGATGTACAATCATAAATGGATTTCTGCACCGTGCTTAGAACTCTTTCCTTGCGACTCTTAGAAAACGTTTCACTTCTGTGCGAAACAAAGCCCCATTTCATTAGACTCCATTGTCTTTGAATTCCATTCTATGAAGCAATAATTATTCATTTGTGATATCTGAATCTGGTGCCAGAAATGACTGTAAGATCAAAGGTACATGACTGTGATAACTTCCCAGAGAAAAAGGGGGATTAAAATGCAAACCAGATCCTTTGATTTAATTGCTTGCTGAAGCATATTTATGCAGAAGTTTAATGATATAAAATCATCTTCAGGCCTGTGAATAGCATATATAGTTTAATTATTATTTTTAAAAGTCTGCCTTTTAATAGCACTCAAAAAATAATAGGCATTTTAAGGTACAGGTTTCAGAAAACTGTGTATCATTCATTAGCTCTCATTTTAAAGGGATAGCTCAGAAAATATGGAAAGTTTCACATTTTCCTGTATAGGTACTACCCTTGCCACATGGCAAGATCTATATCTCAAATGAGAGAGTTGGCAAATATTTAGGGAGCTGAAGCTGTGCGGTTGTCTAATTAGAGTGATCCAGGTTCCAATTATTGATTTTTTGCTATTATTTTGGCAATTTAAGCAAAATTCTGTTTCTGTTTCTGCTTGCAGGAACTCATCGTAGTTGTAAACACTCTTGTCTTTCTCCTTTTGTCAGCATTACAAATGAAAATACTGTTCAAATACATGCCAGAGGACTCCTGGTACCGAGGCACACAGCATTTAGAATGAACTATTGCTCGTGTGTGTATACACACAAGGATACATACAAGCCCTCTGAGGTTATCAGTAAGAAGTTGTCCAAGTTTGCACGCATGTTTATTCCTGGCTCAGCTGGTTTGCTGTTATTGCTTTAAGTTTTACTAGTTTTTTTTTTCTTTAGAGTTAACATCAACTATCTGTGACTGCTTCACTGGCTGGCCGGCATCTGCTTATGTTGTTGACACCTATAGTGAGTTCTCTGTTTATGTTTATGCTCTTGTAGTCATACAAATACTGATAAAAGCAAAGGTTTCACAACTTTCTTTCAAATGAATTTTTTTTTTTTACTGTTTTTAAGTGAAATAAAAATGCTCAAGTGACATCGTAATACATCTGTGTTTTAGGTCATTTGTGGGTTGTATACAAGCTAAAAGAAAATGACTTTTGGATAAACTCTATGACAATGGAATATAATGCATGATAACATATCAAAGCATGGACATATACCCAAATATCCAAAGTCCTGTTAAGCAAGAAAAAATATTAATGTACTTGTAGGGCATAAATGTCTGTAGAGTGGTAAACATATCCCTTTCCTGACATGCCAAATGAAAATAGAAGTCACCTGTGAAGACAGTACAATAATAGTGCTAAGCAGCCATGACCATTGAGTCTTTTTCTCTCTGCCCTGGGCTCCAGATAAGTCAACCAGACTTTCTGGCCACTGGTGTAGGCAGTGGCAGCAGCAACAGCCCAGAGTGGAGTAGAGAGGCCAGTGCATGTTTTGAAGCAGCATCCTTCTCGCTAAGCCGCAGCTGTATTGCAAGGCTGCTTTCGTCCATAGGATGACATACGTTTGAGTGGCTCTCTTGCCCTGCTGTCGTGATTTCTTGCTCCACTTGCATTAGGCCTGCAGGTAACAGCTTGTAGGTTCCAAATCCTAACATACCTCAGTTCTCTATCATGCTTCCTTTAATTCTGTCTATCTATCTTCAGCTATACTCTTGAGTTTGGCACTTGTTTCTGGCTTTGACCTTAGATCATGATATTAGTTCTACCGATCTGGGGTGAGCACAATTTGGAATTTTGGGTGGATGTGCGAACTCCCTCATTCCCAGCACCACTATGGCGATTCCTGCAGTTGCTTCTTGACATATCTAACAGTGCTGGGCCTCATCTTCCTGCTTTTTACTTTTAACACAAAACCATCAGGATTCTGACCCTTTAAAGCACACCTTATATGTCAGCATCTCTCTGCTCGTCCCCAGCATCCCCCTGCTCACCCCCGGCATCCCCCTGCTTGCCCCCAGCATTCCTTTGCTCATCCCCAGAACCCCTCTGCTCATCCCCAGCATCCCCCTGCTCGCCCCGGAATCCCTCTGCTCGCCCCCAGTATCCCTCTGCTCGCCCCAGCATCCCCCTGTTCGCCCCCAACATCCTCTGCTCACCTCCGGCATCCCTCTGCTCGACCCTGGCATCCCCCCTGCTCGCCCCCAGCATCCCTCTGCTAGCCCCCAACATCCCTCTGCTCACTCCCAACATTCCCCTACTCTCCCCCAGCATCCCTCTGCTCAACTCCAGCATCCCTCTGCTAACCCCCAGCATCTCCCTACTCACCCCCAGAATCCCTCTGCACACTCCCAACATTCCTCTGCTTGCTCCCAACATTCCTCTACTCGCTCCCAGCATCCCTCTGCTCGCCCCCAGCATCCCTCTGCTCGCCCCCAGCATCCCTCTGCTCGCCCCCACTAGAGTGCCCATTCTACTTCAAGTAAAAGTTCCACTTCCTCAAAAGGTCTAGATATCCTCCAAGTTTTGGTATTTACCAACCTCCACTATCTCATGCTTGTCAGCACACCCTTGCCCAAATTTCTCATTCTTGACCAAATAATACGATTAATCCAAGTATCACATATAAATTTCTTCTCAAAGAACTGCCGTCTCTAGGAAGTCCCCCTTAACTATTCTATTTCATCTGTCATCTTGCTTACTCCTTACACCCATCTTAGATGTCTTTCTCATCTCTTACAATTAAAAAGATTTCGATGTTGGTTAGAAATGGTCCAGTTCATCAAAGTACTGAAGGTCTGTTACTCTAAACAATTCAAAATGTACTCTTCTTGTTATATGTTTGAATATTTCTCCCCAAAGGAGATTTTTAAATATACTGTATTAATATTAAAAGCATAAGATTACCAGTTCCTACATATGTTCTGTTGATAGGCACTAGGGTGTGTAATTTCCATACTTGATGCAATTTAACCCTGTCATTATTCCTTCATTGTACATAATGTCTTTCTTTTTCAAAACAGTAAGATTGCGAAAATGGCCCAATGCCATTGAACTAGAGATGATTCTGGTTTTGATCCTAGATCACTATGCAGTACAGATTAGTATTTTGGAGCAAATGAAATTTTATAGTCAGAGATCATATTATTTAAACACGTTGGGTATTAGTAAACTACCTTCCATGGGCCACATGATTAATAAACTTATACAACCAAAGCCTTGGGAAAATGAATTTAAAGACTTCCATATTACTCAAAAGTCCATACTTTAAAAACCGCTATTGATTTCAAATCTTTTAATATGTGCTTATCGTTCCTACTTATAAATATTCCACTTTCACTAGGTCCCTAAGCATCACTACACAGCTCAGCCTCTCCTCATATTGAATAGAATATTGACTTTGACTCATTAGAGGGCCAAGTTTATCTTTCTTCCCCTAAGATATTATAGGTACATTCACAATACAGGAGGTAGGTAATAATTAGGCAATGAACTGAGGTATCTTACCAACCAGTTCAGTGAAAGTCACCAAACTCCTTTCCCTTCTAAGCATCACCCTGAAGAATCACTGAGTTTCTAGCACACTGAACCATAACAACTTGAAGAGAGGATCACTATACAACCATTTAGGATTGGCTAAGTGGAAGTCGGACATATTCCAGTATCAGAGCATACCTAAACAGCTTTGAACTCACAATAGACACCAACATCACTGGTACACTCTGTTGTTTGTTTCATTGCTTCAAGTCATGTCAGGAACTATCAACAGTAATTTGAAAGTAGATTATAAGCTTAACATGACCACACTGATATGATGTCTTAGCAAATCAAGATTAGCCTTTTCCAAAGACATCTCAGCTGCAGCCCAGTTGGATAATGAGTTGCCAATTAACCAGGGAGCCATTTGGTACTCCTTGGCCCTGATTTCCTTATCCGTGTGAAGAGATGATTGCACAGATAAAGATAATGAGCATTTCTGAATATTTGGGAAGTAACGTAGAGGGTAATGTAACCCAAATGTTTTGAAGAAATTTGCCTTATTCTTTTCCTTCTTGATTTTCAAAATTAGGAACCTTTAAGAGATTTATATTAAAACTTGTGGGCTCAAAAGCAGAAGTCCCCTAAAGGTAATTATATCATGGCAGCCTCTAAAAGTTCAGAATACTCAGTTCTGGAAAGTGGAATTTGGGCGATAAAAGTGCTGTGGATAGGACTGTCTTTTTACTTAGAAACTTGAAGAAGAGGGAGCTGAGCTGCTGCTTTAAGAATGTGAAGGACTTAAGAGTGACAGCAAGCAGGTTGTCCTTGTCCTAAGTGATGCAGAGAGGGTGGCTGCTTAGCTTGAGGCTACTGTCTCTGAAGAGTAGACAGGGCTCTTCATGTGTGATATCCCAGGAAAAAAGGGCATCTGAACTCTTAATCTCCTCAAAAACTCCACCCAAAAAATTCTGATAAAAATCAAATAGTAATCTTTGGTAAGATATTTCTTTTAGTTAATGGGCCTTCTTTTATTCATATGAACAGCTGAACTGAATCCTCTGTTTTGTTGTTGCTTTGCTACTAACTGAATTATTATTACCAAGCTTCAGATCTCCTAGTAGAGAAAATAATGTAGTACAAGTCTAATGACCAATGACTACCAACTACCCATATCCCAATTTTTTCATGACTTCCTAGTAGGTACAGCATACACCTGTTCATTTCCTGTATATCCTCAGTGTGCAGACTTTCATCACTGTCTGAGCATCCGCCCTCACTTGCCCTGGATTCAATTAAGTACGGGTGATACGCAGTCACCCCACCTAACTTCTCTCTATTCACTTCACACCCTGCTATGACTTCATCGTCTCTGTTAGTTTTCCATCCTCTTCCTCTTTCTTGAACTTTACCATGCTGTCCCCATCAGACCTATGTGTTCAACCTTTTCCTTTTTTTAAGTATTTTTACTTTGCGTATATATCATTTTAACTGATTTTCACATTAATTCTGTTGCTGATTCTAGGTACAACATCAAGTCTCTTTCATCACAGTACATCATTTAGAAGAAAATATGGATATTTCTTTCCATTTTCTCTCTTCTCATTCCCTCTAAAACAAGTTTGCTTCTACCTCTCATTCTTTCAGCCATTTTGCTAATCCCCGGTCCTCTACTGGAGCTGTTTTGCTTGTCGTGACTCCCAGCATGAGCTGTAGCAAACCCAGCGGGAGGAAATGCTGGTCGACAAGATTCTAAATCACCCATGAATTATTTTGTGTAATTGAGGGATATGGGCATAAATTATATTACTCCAACAGGTGACTTCAGTATTAAATTTTCTGTTTTAAAAGGGAAATGCTACCCACTGGTTCTTTGTAATAGGGAAACAGTCTTGTAATGTTTTTAAGAATCCAAGACACTCTACACACAAAGGGCAGAGTGTCCTTGCCTTGCTGTAGATGTTTTAGCAGCTGTGAAAATGTTCAACAGTATGGACTTCCAGCAACTGAGAGTAATGTGTGAAAACTGGGCTTTTCATCGTAGAGGCTGAGCCACTCAGTAAGACATGAAGACTCCATGGCCCAGCTAGAGGCCTGTGGCTTCTCTTCAGTGCTCTGCCCATAGACTCTCATGTGTTTTTGTACCTTCTGCAACACATTCTTGTACCTATTAACAAGTTATGTATCTTGATTTTGGGGCTTTTCACATGACAGGGTGAAAGATCTTGGGGAATCTAGGTATTGCATCTTCTTTCCCTTTAAATGTGGGGAAACTGATCCATCAATACCCTCCCTCTAAAACTTTGGAGGTTCATTTTTCTCCATATTTAGGTTTAGCTTTGCTGAAAATTATCAGCAGTCTGGAAGGTATTTGTCTTTTTCTGATCTGTGCAGATGATTCTTTTGACCTCAGTACTGAAGGCACTGCCTATAGTCCTACATTTAAACCTTTGTGCACAGAGCATTAAACTAGTCTTTTCTATACATAGCCAAAGAAACTCAGGCTCGAAGAACTGGATGTTGACCCAAAGAAGCTGCTTATTTCACTTTTCCGGGTAAAATAAATTTGGATGGACATTTTATCATTTGAGAATTTTGCATACACTTATCAAGCATATATGGATTTCTTTGATGGGTAAAACACTGTGAACATGTGTAGAGTGCTGGGAGGTAGCAAGACCTTTAAGACTAGGAGGTCATATGGGAGGCTTTTGAGGAAGGAAAGGGACAGGGGAAATGATGTAATTACATTATAATCTCATACTTAAAGCTTAAAAAACAGCTGCATTGCTGATTATATTTCATTTAGTAAAAGGAAATGTAAGGCGTCATGAAGACAGAGTTTCTTCTAAGTACAATTTTGCAAATACATTTTAAAGGGTTCATTTAAACCAGCAAAGGCTGTGTCTGTGCTGACTATGGCAATGCATTAGTTAGTTTGTGAGTATAGTCTGGATATGTTTACAGTTTTTCACCTCAAATATCTGTATGTTTAATCAATAAAGCCCATTTTCACTGCAGATCGGTTTTTAATACTCAGGTTTGAGCTGCTTTGCTAACTTATCAGAAATATACTTTTCTGAAAAAAAATTAATTATGTACTGAGAAGCTTGTATACAAATTAGATTCAGGTACTAACATTAGTCATACCGTGAGAGCCTTGAGTATAATCCTTTTATGCTACAGAATTCATAGTGCTTGATTGATAACCAAATCTAACAATAGTCATTTTTCCCTATACATCTGAACAAACAAAATTATACATGCACAGCTATTTTTCTTAACTATCTGGCAAGGCATTGATTGTTAGAAAATTTCTGAATCGGTTAAGACAAAATTTAGCCAAAAGTTAAAGCATGGAAAACGCTGGTGTGGGCAAAGCAGAATCATTCTAACAAAAGCTTTAAAATCACACAGACGTTGAAGTCTTACCGTTAGGTTTCATGCACTCTGCCTCCTGCAGCTCATTAGCTTTAGCCCTTCAGTGCTGTTGTTGGATTTCATGTGCATGGGGAGGGGCTGATGTGTCATTCAGAAACCAGCCTTTACTAAGGTCAGGACTCTCTGTACATGATGGAAAGAGTTCCACTCATGTATCTGGTCTCTGCATACAAAACTTGTGTGGAAGGCAATTCTTGTGTTGTTTTCCTGTACTGTGATCTGTGTGAGAACTTCTTGCATGTTGCAAAGGCTGTGTAAATTCAGGGCATGTCACATAGATTTCTCTCTTTCTCCTGTGAACTCTTCTACCTCGGAGTGAACTTCTCCATGGCAACTCTTTGAGATAATGTAATTTCAGTATCCCATAGGGGTTGCTTTCTAAACGCATTGCCTGTGGGATGAGATGGCCATTTTATCTGTCTGACTTTGCGATGCTTCTTAGAGCAAGCCATCACCGAGAGGGTTAAGGTATGTTACTGTAGCGGTTACCAGCAGATCAGCCATCTACCTTTGGTACTTACAGGAATTTTATGACTCTTGATCATATTATCAAATTCTTCATTAATTTTTTTGTATTTTTCTTCAGTGCGTGGGGTGAGTGCATAAGAGGACTCAGGATCAGGGCTTTCACAGCCTTTGTTTTCCTTCTTGTTCAATGCCTGCCAGGTTCAGAGAAATATCAAGAGTAAACAAAAATGAAGGGTGCTTTGAGTACTTACACACAATCTTTGCCTGCTGATCATTAGATCAATATCTTCGTTAATTTTCCTGTACTTGTCCTCAGACTCAGGGCTGTGACCTACTGAATCGTCCGCATCGGGATCTGGGCTGTCACAGCCATTAAGGCCCTTCTTTCTCAAAGTCTGAAATACATAATATGGAAAGTTCAAACCTCGACAAAGGCTGTTAAGAGACATTTAGGGATATTATATAAAGTCAATCTGTCTAGCATTATTATATATGTTATACTATATTTATGAAAAGAAATCACAAGGAGAGATTGAATCATTTCAAAAGGGTGTTCATTAATAGTATAAAAAAGGAACAAGAAACCTTCTTATTTGCTGCTAAATTCAATGAACAAAGAAGGTGAAATCTCTTGATATGGAGTTAAGACAGAAATATATAATGAAAAACAATTACAACACAATGTGCGAAGTGCAATGCACTACAATAATCTTTTCCCACAGAAACATAAGCAGTCAGGATGTTGCACAGTGAATTCAGATTTTGAGATGAAAAAAAGGAGAAAGGTTGCAAACACTATTTCTGGATTTAGCATTGTGGTTGACATTATTTTTCCTTTCCACCCCTGGCACTCGACAGCAAAAGGGCATAAGGGAAGCCAGCTAATCATGAAGCACTTACAAGGAAGAAGCTCATTTGGAAGAATTATTTTTGCTTGTTAGAGTTCTGTGTAAGTGTGAGATTCTGTATTGAAATTCCTAATATTGAGAAATTATCTTCCCAAACAGGAGCTAGAAGCAACATTGGGATGGCTGAGCAACTTAGGACTTCATTATCCTGGGCTGAGTAAGGAAGACAAGATTATATAGGCAACCAAGTCTAGTTATCAAACAACAAAGATGTCTGGTTTCAGCTGACTAGGGATCAGCCGGAGAGTCTTCTGACACGTGAGAGTGAAGCTAGTGGCTTAGTGCCAGCCTCCTGTCTCCTGATGTCGTCTGCTCTAGTTTCAGCTGTCACTAAGGAATAAATACTAATAAAACAGCATAACCATTTGGAAAAGTATGAGTCAGGAGTTCTGAATTTTATTCTTTTTAAAAAACATGGTTTTCCATGAAACTATGTACAATCCAGTGGACAGAAATAATATTGTGGCTTTGAAGATCACAAAACTTTTGATTAATCATATACCCTGACATGTTAATAATTACACGAGTATTACACATGCTATTTCTTATTTTTCTTGGTAATACAAGGCTTGGTTACAAAGAGATGCACAGTTATCTGTCTCTCACTAATGGGAAGTTCTGCAGTGCTGATCTGTGTTAAATAAAGAACTCAGATATAAAAAAAGCAAAAACTGAATGAACCCAGTCAAAGGTCTGAAAACCAAGATAACAATCCATCTCTAATTAATGTATTTGGGGAAAATAAATGATGGCATTTTCCAAGGGAATGTCCAGCTTAAAAATTCAAATGCATTGATTTTTATCAGTGTTCAACAATGTTACTTAAAATTAATTCTTGAGGCATTGAAGGCTTGTACTTAAAAAGAAACTGATAGCTATCATGTCTCATACATCTAGGATATAATGCAGATCTGTAAATATTTATTAATGTTATAGTGGTATAATATAACAAACATATGGTTACAGTTTATTATGTGGTAAGATGGTTGAATATTAAAATGAATATTTTGACATAAGATGGTAAAATATACATTTTAATCTTGGGGAATTTTTAATTGGTGGGGCCACCTGCCCCCCTCTCATGAGTTTATAACCATAGATTTTGGTCTAGAACAAGAACTCATCAAGAATTCCCACAATAACACTAGAAAGAATATCATAAAACACGGGGATGATAATTCATTTACTAACTTCTTACATTTAAAACTCTTTTGTTAGTATTATATTAACCAAACAAACACTCTACTTCTGGTATGAATTATCGTGTGTTTTTGCTTTGACCTCTACGGATTCTTGAGCTCTTAAGGAAACAGAGTGTCCTGCATTACATTCTGTGTGTGTGTGTGTGTGTGTGTGTGTTGTTGTTGTTGTTGTTGTTGTTGTTGTTTTTTATAATTCACTTACAGGATTGGAGAAATATCTCATTGCCACATAAGCAGGAGGACAAAGTTCTAAGCCAAATGAATGCAAAAGAGCTGGGCTTGATGGTGTGTACCCACAACTCCTCACCCTGGGACAGAGGGTGGAGAAGGCAGATCCCTGGAGTAAAATGGTCAGCTAATCTATCTTGAAAAAGTGAGCTTCAGCTTCAATGAGAGGCCATGCTTCCAATATTAAAGGTGGGGTGTTGCCCAGAAAAGAGATTGGATATCAACCTGTGGCTTTTATGTGCTCATGCACACACATGCATCCATACCCACATGTACACCTTCACAGACCCACACTTATAAGCATTTAACATCAGACACACAAAACACATAGAACATACACAACAACTCACATTCACAGTTTTAAAAAATAATTCACTTGTTATGGATAAAAGTAGATAAGACCAAGAAAATATCTAGTAGCTTTCAAAAGCTACTTATTTATATTGTATTAGGCATGTTAAGATATTCTTATGAAAACCTTTAGCTTAAAGCCTCATGTGATGTTAATTTAGAGTCTTAATAGACAGTAGATTTTTTCAATGTGTGTTTTACACAATAAATCTTATTCTAAAAAATATCGTTGTTTTGATATGCAGATTTCTGACAACAGAACGCAAGGGTTAGAAGAGGCCTATCAACTGTCATTACAATCCATCTGGCACATACATGTGTGCTAAATATTCTCCCAAAGCTTTGGGTGGGTAGATACTGTGGTTTATAAAAATTCAAACATTGCTTATATTTTATCGAAATACCTCTACAAATATTAACTCATTCTGTCTCACAAGTGCTTCATGAAGAACTTAGGAAACATTAGGACAGATCTCAAACTAGTACTGCCAACCATAGCAGCTAAAGTTTTGGTCACTGCTTGGGGACAAAGAGGAGTGACTGACTTCTCCCTTTTGAAGTTTTTTGCTCTTAAGAAATGAGAAACACAACCTTCTCTGTTTGACTCAAGTTCACTCAACACTCATAAATATTAGGTTAAAAATTTAATGAATTATGTTTGGGGAAAAAATTTAAGGATGGCAACAATCCCTAGACATCAATTTTTTTTCAGACGAGGTTTTATGTAGTCCAGGCTGACATGGAACTTGCTCTGTAGCTGAAATGACCTTGGACTTCCGATTCTTCTGCCTCTATGCTAGGATTACAAGCATGTGTTATCATTTTTGGTCTATATTGTGTTGTGGATAAAACCCAGATCTTTTTCCTTGGGAGGCAAGATCCCTACCAACTAAGCTATGCTATCAACTTTTAGTCAAGAGCTGAAGCATCTGATGATCAACCAAACACTTGATTTATGGATTAAGGAACCAAAAGAATCCCTCGTCACTTTGTACCTGAAGCATGATGTGAATTACTAAGGCAGACAAAGTTGGCAGCATGGAAATGCAATGAACAGGGGGAAACCAGAAGCTGATTTTCTCTCAATAAATTCTTCTTGTGTCTGATAACATTATCTTGCAATAAACATGACTGGTATGGAAGTAATGATTTAAGCTAAATTGTGTGATCTTCAAAAAAAGAGCTTTCTGAGACATAGAAACACAAAATCTGAGAGTAAATTAATATCGAGCTCTAAATGCCCACAATCACATAACCAGAGCACTGGAAAAATTGTTCAAAAATATTATCCTCAGCTGAGTGCTTGCATAATATATTTCTGCCAAGAACAAATGATTATGGTGGAATTATAAAGCTTGGAAAATGGAAGTGGTGGCACAAACTTGAATACCATAGTGTGAATGCAGAACTAGAGGAACGGTTTTATCTTTATTATATTAAAATCTACAGCTGTTTAATGATGACAAAGGAGCTACTGTTAGCCCCAGCCAAGTCTGTCTATTCACAGTAATGAATAGTCAATATGAACGAAAGGGCTTACTAAATGGATTCAAAGCGTATTCCTATAGGACTTTTCCAGCAAAATCAAACTCTCTGCTGTTGGCCTCGAGAGTGTCTCTGATCTTTTTATAAGTGTCTCTGGCCAGGTAACGTAGGCATTCCGACAGCCATTCTTTAACAGAGATAGAAGTCATAGACAGGACTTGTATGCAAAACGGTGTTCCTCAGATGATATCATGAAGAAATCTTTTCCTGTGTGCCAAGAGAAGGCAAGGTATCTACCCAAACCACCAACTCCAACTCCTTACTACATCTAAAAAGACTCTGCCCCCCTACCCCTGAGAGAACTCTGCAAGTTTTCAGGGAGGGAATCTGTATACCGAAGCCAGCTTGCCACAAAAGAGTGACACTTTTGGGCTAGATCAATTGACTGCAGAGGCTTCTGGGGTGTATTCACAAAGTCGTGATTGTCATACAGTGAGCAGAGAGCAGCCGCTCCTAGAGAAGTAATTAGACTGACAGAAGGTGACATCCCCAAACAATACATGGGAGAAGTCCAGGCAGGTAATCCAACAATTATGTGGTATCTCTACGCCCAGATATGTGGACATATGGACCTGCATCATTGCATGTGTTCACCAGGAAAACCTGAAATATGTATAAACCGATGATAGCTGACAGGTGCTTCAAAAATTCTAATGAAATAGATGTAGGGTAACAGATTCTATTTCATTACTGAAAGGAATATAAATGAAAAAGAAAACCACATGGAGCCTTATTTCTTGTCTTATGCATTATGTTTTCAACGTGACAATCTTTTCCCTATGCAATGATTTAAACTGATTTTTCCTTTTCAGCTACCCATTGTTTTAAATTCTTAGTTTTCTTTTAAAAAACCATCTCTTTTTAGTACAAAAGAGGCCCCTAAATTATTGGCCCTTTTCAATTCTATGAAGCTATAGATCTCATCTTAAGGCTATTTAAGTAGGATTCAACATTTCTTTCAAATAACTACTATCTCATAGTAAGAGCTCAAACCAGCCAATTTCCTCTCTGTCTGCAGTTTCAGTTCTGAATAACGTACGTTTGCATTGTCTTCTAATTTTTATCTGCGCCTAACTATACAGCTGAAATTTAAAACTCTTTTGTGAAAACCCCCAAATTACTCTCATTAACCTTTGTTAAAATCCAAGTAATCACGCTTACTTCCATAATGCTTCCCCGACTTTATGGTGTTCATGCATCAAGAACACATGCAGGCAATATTACTGTTAGTTGCATGGATATTGCGTTCACACAAAAACCAAGGAAGAAAATCCATTGACTTAGGAAAGGCAGCATTCTTTCTTCTGATTTTAAGTCTTCTGGGCCTGGTGAGGACAAGCTCAGCAGGCTTACGTACAGGAAGTCATGTAGTTGTAAATGAAATGAAGGCTGGGTGAAGGGACTCCAGGCTCAGGACATGTTGCCGTCTGGGAGGGGCCACCCTAAGATGCTCCTTGAAACCTGGAGTGAGGTCTATAAAGTCAAAGTAACAATGTCTAAATGGGGACACTAATATACAACATATAATTATGTTATGATTTCTAACAGAGCTCTTGGGCAGGGGATGACTAAGTGCCAAGAAATTTCCCTACAAGTTTTAATAATCAAAACTGTAAGCATTGTCTGTGTCACATTTATGTATTCCACAATTCTCTTTTGTTCTTACTCCAGGAATAAAAGGCACGTCAATATACTGTGAATTTAGTACAATCAGCACTTCAGTCTTAATCAGATGAGTGAACCATATACATAAAAAATTAAATCATAACAAATTATTTGTGATGAAAATCTGAAAAAGTTGAAAATATAAAACTATCACACTGTTTATCTCTAGATTAATATTAATTCTAAACGTATCTTTTCTTCTACTGATGAAAGATGTGTGTGTGTGTGTGTGTGTGTGTGTGTGTGCATGTGCAGGGAACTACCAATTACAGTGTTTTTTGTTTGTTTTGTTTTAAGATTTTATTTTTTCTGTTATTTTAATTTTTAAGTAAATTTTTAATAAAACAGAGTTACACTTTCCCCTTTTTACCTTCCTCTTGTGCTCTTCCTCCCACCCTTCCCATGTACCCTTCTTGAATTTATAGCTTTTTTTCTTTGATTATTTTTACACACACACACACACACACACCTCAAAGGAAGTTATGCCACTTGGGCTGACAATGCTTCTCATAAGAGTCATGGGCTAACAAAAACCCCAGTACCATATGTGAAAAACTTCCTTTCATAAGGTTGGTCAAGGTTGTCCACTATAGACTACTGATGTAGCCCTTGGTTGCCTCCCATAGACTGAAAGCAAGCGGCTATTACTGAAGACAGCACACACTTAGAACAAAGCACTCGGGTAATTCAAGGCAGACCTAACCTGAAAGCCTGTTTTCTAGGATTTAACTTCTGTGGTTTCAGAAAATACTGAGCAAGCTGCCAAGGGAGGAAGCACTCTGGTCCTCTACAGCTGCAACGTCCACAAACCATGACAGAGACCATCATGGTAAGACGTGAATAAAGGTGCAATAAGAGGCACTTACATGTTTGTGGCAACCAAAACTGTCTCTTAAGGTCCGCTTAATAGCAGGGAAGTCATACCTGGTAATAGAAACCTAAATTCCAGGGGTTAGTGACCTTGGTAAAGAATCTACTAACAACACTTTGCTAGATAGCATAATTCCTTACTCCATTCTAAATCTTACCCTTATACCTACAGGTAATGCAGCTACCGCCCCTCATTAAAGATATCTCTCTTAATAAAAATGCAGAGTTGTGGTGTTCAGTACCACTGAATAATTTACAAAACAACTCCTTCACCTAAGTCTCAGGAAACATTTGAGAAAATGGGACCTGAAGATGATAAGGGCCAGAGGATCAGGGAATTTTCTAGGCAATTGTGACTCCTAGAAAAGTCAGAAGTTATACCTATAAAGTCTCACCAACATGAGCTGATAAGGGCACAAACAAGAGACCTGTCAGAGTGGGTGGGTAAATGTCCATGGAGCCTCAATGCTACACTAAGAAACACAGGCAGCTGAAGACCGGGAGAGGGAGGAAGAGCCTTCCACAAAGAAGAGCTCACCAAGTGGTCATCCAATACCAAATGGTCAGCTCTGAAAGCACACATACAAGCAACAGTACACAGACCAAAGAACTTATATTTAGAAAAGCACAGTACATTTATATACATAGATAAGCAGTGATGACTTTGGAAGAACAAGGAGGGGCTTAGAAGGAGGAAAGGAAAGATGGAAATGATGCATTACAATCTCAAAAATAAAGAAAAACAATAAAAAGCAGCTTATTTTTATAATAAAAGGAGAGCATTGTGGATTTTATTTTTGATTATGTTGACAGCTATATTTCTGTGTGTGGGTCTGAGTATGGGGACACAGTGTCCATGGAGTCAGAAGAGGGTGTTGGCTCTCTGGGAGCTGAACTTAGACAAATTAAAGGACCAAACTTTCCTTAAAAGGTAGCATTAGAGGGACTAGAGAGATGACTCAGAAGGCAGGAGTGTGTACAGCTTTTCCATAGGGCCTGGGTTTGGTTCTCAGCACCAGAGTTGGGTGACTTACAACCTTCTGTAACTCTAGATCCCCAGGATCTGAGCCACTGGCCTCTGCTAAAACATACACTCAAATGCTTTTCTCTCCTGTCTCCTAATATATACAATTAAAAAATAAATACAGTAAAGCTTAAAAAATAGTGTAGTTGAAGTATTTTTCCAGTAAATTGTTTTGTAGTAATGTAGAAGATAATATTTAAGGATTTGAATGGTTTTTAATTTATCAAATATCATCACATGCTTTCTAATGGTCACAGAAAGGATTTAGATATGACATTTCATGCAAGCATTTAGATATGACAACTCCTGAAGTCACTTGGAGTGCAGTGGGCATGAGCCCAGGGTCTTGTGGCTCGCCTACTGCCTCCCAGCAGGTAAAGAATCATAATGTACAAGCATGGCAGAGCTGCTCCTCCAGCTGGGCCCTAGGAGTAAGTCAAACAGTCACTAGTCCTCCTCCGAAGTGAGCTGACATGCCACCGTGTCAGCTTTGAACTGCTCGCATCACACCGACTTCACACAGTTTCTGTTATAGCCTCAGTCACCCGTTATTCATCACTTATGTGTCTGCCCCCTTGGGTGCATTACGAGGCCCTTAACAAAAGCTTTCCCCGTATTTTCTTTGGAATTCTGCATGCAACAGTCTGACACCCTTTAGGTGCTCAACTCAGCAAATGCTGTGGAGATGAAAAGGACACACATTTCCTCTTCCGTGGTAACGCTTGCTGAGCTTTCCCAACTGGACTGAAGCTGCCTGGCTGTGAGGCGGAGGCAGCAGTGAGATCCAGACCACTGAATGTACACTTGCCAACTGCTACTCTGTCTTGGTGTTGCCTCTGGTCCTCCAGATGTGAATCGGTTTTCTGACTATATGGTTCAAATTACTACATGTTTCTTGCTGCTCTTGGGAGCTTCTTATAGCACAGGGCTGTTTACTTGTCATGCTGGAATGCCAGGACGTAGCATGGAACCTGGGACGTGGCAAGAGCTTATTAGATGTTTGGAGCATAAAGGACAGACTTAAATGGAAAAAAAAAAAAAAAAAAAAACAGAGCAGAAAAGAACATCCAAGTGACAGGAGGAAGAAAATCAGCCTCAGTGCAATGGTTTCTTTATGGGAATTTCCCTATTTTTACTCTTTTATTTACTGTTTCATATTATTTTTAACACTCAGCATCTCATTATTTTAAAGTAATCATTACAAATTTACTATTTTTGAAGTGTATAGTTTTTAAGGCAGAAAACAATACAAAATTGTTCATAATTTATAGTTTCTTGCAACTCAGGCATTTCATCCTTTATCCCATTGCTTAAAAATTAGTGGTTTGATTGACATCTAAACCTCAGGAGAGGTGACGATGCCTCAAAGACTGAGGAAGAAGTTATGAGGAGCTAATCTCTCTCAAGGCAGAAGGAAAGGGAAAATGAAATTCATTGTAGAAAAGGGGAAAAGGGAGAGGCATTTTAAGCAGAATGTAAATCGTAAACAAAGCTAAACAAACAGATCATAGGAAAGAGCATGGGAGAAGGTCTGTGAATGCGTGAATGCACACATGCTCAGTTAGCATGCTTCTGCAGTCCTGGGCACAGCTCGCCTCTGCTTCCCTAGAAGTGTTGGGAGCTGTTCTCCACCATCCCACTCTTCTAGGCTCAGGAGAAGAACCTTAACCTGGGGGAGTGATTCCAGAGCCAATAAGATGATCCAGACTTCCTTAGGACAGGAGAGCAGCTTAGAGTCCTCGTGGGTCTTCTGGTGTCCAGGCATCATGGGCTTGGTGTAGAATAGTATTGAACTGGGAAGTCTGACACACTTCAGCCATGAAACACTCCCTGATATCCTGACTCGAGGATCAACCTAAAGCTGAATATTAAACAGCAAGTATGATGTGGGCCTGATATGTTAATAAAGTCAGTCAAATTCAAGATGAATCTGAAAAATAGCTGATGTTGATGATTTCTCAAAAAGGGAAGGAAAAAAAAAAGCAAGCCAGCATGAATTCAACAACACTGAGAAAGAGAGGAAAGGAATAAATTAACAAAGATCAGGAAGCAGGTTTTGTGAGCGCATGAAACGTGAATGTGACTCCATATCTGAATCTTCTCGACTGTGGCACTTCCGCCGCAAATCTGTTACAGGGGAAAGTCTGAACCCAGAGGCACTGGAGCTTTAAAAGCAATTCCTCAGTGTGTCGTCTCTTATAAACCTATTAACAGAAGTCGCTGCATATGCTCGCTTCAGTAATCACAGTAAGGACGCACTGTGACTTTTGTTTCCGTGTAGTTTCTTGTCTAGTCTTTCATTTGTAAGCATGGTCAACGCATGACATCATTTGAAAGGAGAGTGGACTGTCTCCTACTGTCACCATCACGACGTGCCCCAATTTCTACAGGGGTTAGAAGGATCTCTGTTTATTTCTATTCTCATTTTTTCCTTGATTCCAGTTTACCCCTTATTCTAGCCCTCTGTCAGAAAATATTGTAACTTATTGTAGCCAGAAGCCCAGAAATCATCCTCATTTTCATCCCCTCCTCCCAGCTGTCCTCCACCTTGCTCTTCTGCCTCATGTTCTCAGTCTGTGGGGTTTCTGAGCCCACTTTCCACACCAGCTTCCATTATGCATCTGGCAGGGTCAAATATAAGCGAAAATCTAATTGCATCATTGTTCTCTTTACTAACCATGTTGGCTGCCAACAGTCATGTCACACACAAGCTTGTAGAGCAGACTCTCCACCTGCTTTTCTGGCCTTTTCCCCCTTCTCTTCCAGAGTACCGAGCTTTGACCAAGGGGAAGTCTTCCTGTAATTTCCCAAGTCTGTAGCAAGTTATCAGACAGTCTTGACCTGTGCTATTCATCCCTGTCTGGGATGTCCTTGCTTTCCCTCTCTGCTTGGGAGACCATAGCCATCTCAGAAGTACTCCCTCTAGTGCTTGTATCTTTCTTGCTCCTGAGATTTTGGGGGCTACTGCTACCTGGAATTACAAGGAGAACAAAAATATTTTTGAAGAACCAAAGTATTGCAACAGGTATCTTTGTGTCCTTATTTTAGGTATCCCCAGGAACAAAGTGCTGCCCTTGATGTATATAGGAAACTCTCCTTTGGTTAGATCTCTACTCTACCACTGGCTTTTCAAAAGGTAGAGGATACACAGGTTTTTTTATTTTTATTTTTTTATGAAGCAACAACAACAAAGATTTGAGGCTAGCAATGGATTGGATTCACTTGTTACTACATCAGAAGGAGACATATAAAACTTTATTTCTAAAGCAATCAGAGACTCCCAAAATTTAGAAGCTCCCTTATATCCTTGCCAAAAATGCTCTTCCACTGGGCCCTCAGAAGACTAAAGAGAATTAAGAGCCCTAATGGGCTTGACCTTGGCACATTTTCCCTACCAATGGGAAATTTCTCTCTTTGCCCTTCATCCAAAATATAGTTTTCATGTCTCCAGTTACAGGCCCAACATGAGCCAGTAACTGAGACAGAAATGACTTATTCCCCAAGTTCTTTCCCATTTCTTGAGTTCTTAACTGGCAGACACGAAGGAGTCTAAGGCCAACTCTAGATTCTGAAGACAGACTTCACTTATGGTGTCTTCACCCTCTTCCTCCTACCACTTGATCACCTCCACTTCATAAACCAGCCCATTGCCATCCACTGGTCACAATCCAGTCTCTACTGAATTTTGTTTTCTGTTTGGTTATTCTGCAGTGATTTGATGGCAAAGGTGGAAAACGGCCTCTTATGCACCACCTCTCCAGCGAGTACAGCCTGAAAACTCTCTACGTCCTAATTCTGAGTCTGAAATATAGCATCCCTGAGACTAGTATTAACAACTCTAAGCACAGACTAGCAGTGCTCCCCACCCTTTTTACTGACATGTTAGAAAGGAACTAAGGTCTGAGGAATAGGTAGTATCACAAGGATGGTGTCAGGATAGCCTGTGAGCTAGTTTCTATGGATACCCAAGGAAGGAAGTCAACATGTGTGAGAACAAGTCACAGTATCTGTGCAATGTGATTGTGTCCAGTACATGGATATCATTCAACAAATAGTGTTGCTAGTGAAAGAATAGTGGGTTCTAAGGCTTCAGTAACAATGGTACTTATTTAAAGTAAATTACGATACGACCTGAAAACACACAGAGAAACTTATTAGATTTGAACGCAGGCTACTTATTCCTTTTACGTCTAGCAATGGCCACCTCATAACTCCAGGATCTCCTATCTATTCTAATGCCAAATTTAAAATTTAGAAAGGAGAAAGGAAGAACAGAGTAGCCTGGAGTTAACAGACGTCAAGGGATAGAGCTTGATTAGCTTTAGAGGGGCCCTGGAAAAATAGTTAATATTTTTTATGTATCTCTACAGTTATATAATTAACATTTATTTCATATCTGTATGCTATCTCTATTATTGCTCTTACTTATTTTTTGTGTTGTTTTTAGATTGTAAGATTAATGCAGACAGGAAGTCTCTAGAGGGCTGTCTGTTCTTGGCAATTAGCTGAGGATCTGACAGTAGAATGTTGCAAGAGATCAGCTAACTCTTCTGGACAGGCGTTCTACAGAAGAAAACTGCTAACGACAGCCTGACAACATACAGCGAGGAGTCTCAGACAAGCTAAGAAGAAGCTGGTGGCTAGAAGCCTAGCATTGTTCCTCAATACAACAAAGAATTTTCCTTTCAGAGGAGGTCATGCTATGTGTCAAAAGTCAGCAGACTCAATCTGCAGCCTTATCACCACCATTACCACCACCATCATCGCTATCATCATTATTTTCAACATAAGACATCTCCTAGGACTTTGTTAATATAACATTAGCTTTCTCATCTTATTGCCTAATGCACTCTCTAACTTTTTGTAACAGTCGCTGCTGGTTGGTTAGCCCGGTCAGTTAATCAGGTAGACAGATAGAGCATGTTGGACTCCAGCAGACTTGTCTATGAGCAGGAAAGCACAGCAATATTTCTTAGTGATCAAACAAACAAACAAACAAACAGACCTGGAGAGGCTAGTTAGAACTCAGATCTGAGGAAAAGGTCATTCATAGATTTAGGCTCAGAGTATTGAACTGGAAATAGTGACCTAGGTTTCTAGAGTTGTTGTTAGTCGGTGAATGAACAGAACTCCATTTATCCACTCCCGTATTAGGCAACAGGGATTTCCACACCAGGCCTCTGAAAAGCAAGCAGGAGAGATAGAACGCCCCTTCTTTCTTTTCTGCATAAGTTAGACTGGCTTCTACCGCGTGTCTCTCCAAGCACATTGTAAACCACAGGATCTGAACTAGCAGGAAACTTAGAGTCAAGCCTGCACCCTATGGCTTTATCTCATTACCACAAATCTATTATGTGGATCAAGAATAAGTGCTGGATTTTATGATCAGTGGTCTCGAGTAGGTGTCTAGTAGGAGGATGCATTATAGGGTTCTATTATTTAGTGATCAAGGGGCATCAAGTAAATAAAAGGTGCTTAAAAATAAATATTCTCCAAATCCCCCAGACAGAGGCTTAGTCTCAGCCTCCCTCTTAGAGCATGAGCTGTGCTTACTAAGCACATCAGCACTGTCACCCTTGCTGCCTCCACCTTCTCCCTGTGACCCTACCGTGGCTTTTCCATCCAGACTGCCACCAAACTCCTGCCTCAGTTTACATTCCAAACCCAGCTTCCCGAGGGCACAACTACACCTTTTCACTACGTATTCCTAGTACCTGGGAAAGACTTGGTCCCTGAAATTTTTATGAATTAATGCAGATTTTAAGAGTTCATTAATAAAGGTCACTACTTGCCTTCATAACAACACAATGACTTCCATCTGGTATGAGTTAAATAGCTGTGCAGTGCTTCTAGGGCCAGCATCAAAAGTGCCAGCAGCATTTCTGACTAAGAACCCTCAGCGCAGCTTCCCACAGGGACTCGCCCTGAGGTTGGCTAGCTCATTTGTTATTTGGTGGCTCCCGTCTCTAAGATTCATTCTCTAGTTCCTGTTATTTTAATAGTATTAATGTAGAGAGCCAGGTTTTATTAGTACAGACAATTATAAATTGAGTATAAGGATTAGAATAAATATGATATAATTATAGAACAAAAGACTCTGAAAACATCTAATGCATTTCTTGTAGAAACTGGAATCTTCTCTTTTAGATGAAATACTTACAAATAGAAACACATTTTATTAAAAGGTGTTTTACAAAGCCTGGTGGTATTACTAATATATCCTGAACAAGACCTAAATAGACTAATGACTGAAATTAACTAATGAACACGTTTAAATTTTAAATTTTTGTAACTTTTTATTTTCAAATTAATTAGTTAATAATTGAAATAAAATTTATTTCAATTTATTTACTTTAGCTAAAGATTAATCTATCTATTTATCTATCATCTATCTATCTATCTATCTATCTATCTATCTATCTATCTATCTATCTATCTATCTATCTATATCACTCCAAAGGTTACAAAATTTTAGACAAATCACAGTTCACAAAGTTGTACTTCCATAATTCATACTTTTACACAGACAGTAAAACTAAGTTTCCATTCAGTTACCTTCATCTTAAAACAATGCTACAAAATTTAGAAAGAATGCTGGGGAATTTATAGGAGAAAGGTACAGAGAGACAACGCTGAAGAAGTGGAATAGCAACAATGGAGATTACAGAGAAGATGACGGTTGATACACAGTAGACAGATACTGAGGTGGAGAAGAGAAAAGAACGACGACCGTGCCGAGGGAGAAGTTTTGAGAAACAGGGAATGCAACACAAGCAAGGCCACTAAATGCTATTAATCTGTCATCTGGCTTATGTGGGGTTGGCTTTGCACTGTACAATCTACCACAGCTCTGTCACAAAGGCATCCAGTGCCGCTCGTCCTGACCTTCACTTGCATCTGTTGTCTAACTCAGAGCAAGCAAGGGGGGCTATGAGCCCCATGGAGCTCCACAGAGCCCCACAGAGCCCCACGGAGCCCCACGGAGCCCCACAGAGCCCCACAGAGTCCCACGGAGCCCCACGGAGCCCCACGGAGCACTCTGTTCTCTGGCCCTAGTAGGCCAGGCCCTTCTCTGACAAGTCTCTGAGAATCAGGTTTCTGTCCCTGCAGGCTTTGTCTGTTTTAGACACGATGGCTTCGGGAATCTTAGGCATTGTCCATGGAAATACTCTGCAGTCTGATTTTTAAGATGCACATTACAATTTTCATAACTTATGAAATTTTAGTGATTTTTGTAAGTTTATTGGTGAATCTAGAAATTTTCATTTGCACAGTCATTTCTTCCACATACTTTACCAGGTAATTATAAAACTATATCTGCTTCTATGGCATAAAGAGGAAATAAAACCAGTCTTCCTTCACTATCAAAGTATTAATTTTCTTAATATTTTATCCAAATATTATCAATAAAACATATCATTTTTGGAGCACGTATCTGTGTCAAGACTAAACCTTGAATGGATTTTTTTAAAATCTACATCCACACATCTATTATGATTGCTATGCCATGGATGCCAATAAATAGGCACAGTTTGGTTTAGGAAATCCCTCAAAGTTTGGATTGGTTAGCACATAATCAAGCTTAGGAACTACATGGGAGCTGCACTAGAATTGAGTGGTTATTATTATTAAATTTTAGAAATCTGCTATTTATGCAAGCTTGTCTGATAAGAAAGATTACCTAGGGGCTGGGAATGGAGGTCAAAGGTAGAGTGTACCTCTAAGACGTGCAAGGACCTAGGTTGAATCCTTCCACCAAACCCACAAAAAATGTGAATTTTTCTGTGTATATACCTTTTGACCAATTTGTCTGATAATTTTTTCCACAGAGGGAAATATCTATAATGAAATTTATTTTCTGAAAAGTACTCATATGTAGGATATTTCCTGTCAATACTACCATGACCAGTGAATATATGACAGCCTCTTCTATTGCGTCTCTGTAACATAGTTCTCATTAAAATGAAGTGAGAAAGGAAGGGAAAGAAAGACGGTTGCACTTCTCTCAGCTCCTAAGGCTGGAGGGATTCTGTTTTATGACACAGGCTGAACTTCTGGGTACATCCAAGCACAGGTCTACGGTAATGATTATGACACTCCTAGGAAGAACCCCAAGTCTCGGTTGTCAAGAAAAACAGGTTTTAATGATTTATTTGGGGAGAAAGTATACTGAACTGATTAATCCAACTGCTTAGTTCTCTGCTTCAGTTTGCCTGGACAGGTGATTTTAAATTTGCCCTTTTTCTAGGTTTGAGAGAATTGGTGGAAAGAAGAGAAAATTGTATACTTTTATGAACAAACAATTGTTATCTCTGTGCAATGCTGTGTGTCTTGGAGAAATCTCGCACGCATCCTAACAGTTCATTTCCTAGTCACAGTGACATAAGCTGTTCCTTTTCCTCATTCTCACACAAATGCAGATAATACTGCTTTTCCTTCTAGGCCGGGTGATAGGAAAAGTAAAGGAATTTGGTGGGAAACTTCTCACTTTTCTTTTAACAGTTAAGAGATAGAGAGGAAAAAAAAACAAAAAAACACGATCTTACATCAAAATTTCCCGAAGTTGCAAGGGAAAGGGGAAAATTACAGAAGAGCTTCAAGAAGCACAGACAGACTTGGGCTTTTGCATCTTGTCAGAGAATCTGCACTGTTGGTAAAGCCTGGGGACCTGACTCAGCAGAGAAATGCCACCCACAGTCACCGACTGTCTCACAGTTGTGAGCTCCCCTCTTCTCTCTGGAGGTTTCCACAGCAAGGAATACTCGAGCCTCTCCGACGGGAAACCGGATTTTGTGAAAACTGAAAGGAAGCCGTGCTGTATAATAGTTAAAGGAGTTTACAGTGAGCTTGCTTGGAGTTCTGCACGGGTTTAACAGCACTTTTCTGGTGGATAAATAATATTAACCACTTAACGGTTTCGAAATGCCTCAGCCTGCCATCACCGTTGCTTTGAATAGCATCTCACTTCTTTTTAAAGATCACTGCTGAAAGATGAGGGGAAACAGCACCATTAAAAGAGGAAGTAGAACAGGGTTCAAAGCCCGTTTCCATGAGGTAATGCGCATTATTGACTAATCATCAAAGAGATCCTGTCTATACTGAAAGGCAGCATGAGGTTACGGCAGGTGGCTGGGGGCAGTCAGAAACCTTTCTCCAGCCTTGCCTCATTTTATTGCTGAAGCCAAAGGGTTAGACAAAGATCAATGCAAGTTTGTTGATCTGACGCAGAAACTAGTGCTTAGTGAAATGGAAGCTGTGTAACTGAGTTCAATTGCTTAGAGCTGCAGGTTTCATCCATTTATGAATGCAACAGAAGCTGTGTGTGTGTCTGTGTGTCTATGTGTGTGTGTGTGTCTGTATGCCTGTGTGTGTGTATGTGTGTGTGTGTGTCTGTGTGTGTGTCTGTGTGTATGTCTCTCTGTGTTTGTATGTGTGTGTGTCTGTGTGTCTCTGTGTGCCTGTGTGTGTGTCTGTGTGCCTGTGTGTGTGTATGTGTGTGTGTGTGTGCACGGGCGTTTAGGTGCACATGTATGAATGCAGCAGGAAGATAAAACTTAATAATCTCCTAAATAATTTCTCTGTAGATGTATTTCCTATGCCCCCAGAGTGCTGGGATTAAAGGCATGCACCACCATCACCCGGCGTATCTCCATATAGCTATTATTGCCCTTTTTTCATCTGAAAGGAAATAGTTCAATTTAGTAATTAGAACCCCAGGAAAGTCAGGTTGTTTCATGTTAGGTTGTTTGCAAACTGAATGGTGGATTCTAATGACACACAGATTTCTTCCCCTAATCACAATTTACCGATTTATTATCAGACAATTTACTACTGTTTTCTCTAATATAAGGAGAATTTTTCCTATTTGCAGGAACTCGGTTATGGAAAGTGTTGAACCGTTTCTTTGGGTTTCAAGAATTTGTTTTCTGATGATTGAATAACCAGTGCCTGGATCTGGGAGGCAGTGGTCAAGTGTAGACCAGAACTGCTTGTTTGCTGCAGCTCCAATCAGAGAAAGGCCCTTCCCCCACCGCCGTCTATCTATGCTGTCCGTATGGCACAAGATAGGTGTGGTTCAGAACTAACATCAGTGATTTAGAAAAACTACTTTTCCTCTAGTGGTAATATATATTGTGAGTGTGTGACTGGAATATTTAAGACACCTGCTGTCCTGGAACTGAGCCAAATGTAGAATACATTAGCACATGCTTGGTTCATTTCCAGCAGCATGTATCATACTTCCGTCAAAATATGGAGGGAGCTGGCATAGAGATACTTGAAAGTTTCACCAGAAGCAATCAGGTACACATGTATTTTTATCACTATCAGGATCACTACACTAAGCACCATTGTCTGGATAGGATTTGAATGAGATTAATTATTTTTGAATCAAAAAGGAATCGACAGCATAGGAGGGGTACTATGTCTCGGCTTTGCCAATTACTTTCAGTCTTTTAAAGCTCAGTCTTTTTGCCTTCCACCCCCTTTCTCTCACTCCAGTATGACTGTCCTCTTCCTTGGATGCACATAATTAAAAAGGCAAAGCAGGGCTTGGACGGTAACTTTAACAAACTTTCCTAACAGAAACTGGTTTAGGTATTCCATTTGAGAGAGTTCTACTTACTTCTTTTCCAACATTATTTTGATGGTCTTTAACAGAATTAGCTTTTCTTTTGTATGTATTATCCTAGTTTAAATGTCAGTAAACTGTCTGCCTGAGGGATTTTATTACGTAACATTTATCCATCTATAGTACTTCTCAAAATGACTTCATTTCCTATGCCGAGAATTCGGCTCAGGTCCTTGAACACAGTAGGGTGGTTAGGCTACTACTGAACTACATTCGTTTACAAGAGGACAACTTTAGGATATAAAAACAAAATACACTGTAGATTTCAGTGCGTGTGTGTGTGTGTGTGTACGTGCGAGAGAGAGAGAGAGAGAGAGAGAGAGAGAGAGAGGGATTTTAAAAATTGCCGAAGTTGACATGACTAGAGAGGAGCAGCAAAAGGAATGGAACAGCGTGTCTGAAGATCATGCACCTGCATATGCTAATGACCATGTATATCACTTGCTAATGACACAGAAAGACCAATATGAGGTTACGAGTTAGAAAGCAGAATATCAGTGGAGCTTTTGAAACATGCCAAGGTCACAGTTTATGCAAGTATAGAAGCACGGTTTGTGTGACTCGCCTCTCATCTTACACCATCCAGTGTAGCAGTGAGAACGCTGGGCTTTCAGACTGCAGACTTCCCATAATACAGAAAGCTTCAGGCTTCTCATTTCTGACAGTATGCATGGAGTCCGGATCTGTTTGTGTAGTCATTAAAAGTGCACATCCTTTCCTAGGAAATTCCAGTATCTCCAATTTAATGCTTAAAGAACTTAAAAATATATGACATGTAGTCTCTATAATTTTTCTCTACTAAATGTGATAAATAGACTTCAGAGAAATGCATTGTACATTATCATTGTAAATTGAAGTCATGTGCATTAAATGTATTATATATAATCATAGATATTTACAGGGTGACTGAAACAGCTTGTAGTATACACATACAGGAAAAGGTTTTAGATTTTCTAACATGCCTACACATATTATTTACACAGATTAAACTAGTTAAGCACTTTTTTTTTTTTTTTTGGTTTTTTGAGACAGGGTTTCTCTGTGTTTTTTTTTTTTTTTTTTTTTTTTTTGAGCCTGTCCTGGAACTAGCTCTTGTAGACCAGGCTGGTCTCGAACTCACAGAGATCTGCCTGCCTCTGCCTCCTGAGTGCTGGGATTAAAGGCGTGCGCCACCACCGCCCGGCAGTTAAGCACTTTTTAAAAATAATTCTACCGTTTCTATTTTTGAGATAGTTAATTTTAGTAAAACCTTCCTTAAGTTTTCTTTATGTTATTCTCTTGTCTGAGTCCACAGTGTCTTTTCCATACCTGTTTTCATCACCTCTAACTCCACATGAAACACTTAGTGCTCCTTGTATCTGAATGCTCTCCCTTACAACCATCTTCAGGTCTCTTCCTCTATGTGAACACTGCAAGCACTGCACACTAATCCTTTGTCTGACTTCTCCCTTCCCATGATGCACTGGGCCACCCATCTTTTGAAAAGTCTTCCTTACAACTTCCTCATCAGCTCATAGCTCCTTTCTGAACTCTACTTTTCTTAGGCCTACAATTAAAATCCATGACATTTTTAGGTCTGAATATTCTGCTTCCTACTAGGTACTGGTTTATCACATATATCATCGACATTATTGTCCTCTCTATTATAAACTTTAGTATGAGCCAGACACCTGTTCCAAGTATTAAAAATGCTCATACTTGGGCTGGAGAGATGGCTCAGAGGTTAAGAGCACTGACTGCTCTTCCAGAGGTCCTGAGTTCAATTCCCAGCAACCACATGATGGCTTACAACCATCTGTAATGAGATCTGGCGCCCTCTTCTGGTGTGTGGGAAGCAGAATGTTGTACACATAAAAAATAAATAAATAAATTAATTAAAAAAAAAACACACAAAAATGCTCATACTTCCAAACATCACAATAGTCATGCGTGAATTATCATTATGAATCCCATTTGCAAACAATGACTTTGTGACACAGGACATTACCAGTCTTCTCAGGGACATACAACTGCAGAGAAAAGCTAAGAACGCAGGCTGGTTTCAGAACTTGTGCTCTCACGCACACTATGCTGCCCTCCCAATATTCCACAGCCCTTTCTCTAGTGTTTGTCCATTGATTCCGGTGTATATTTTCAGTATTAGCGAGATGGTTTTGTGGAGTCACGGACTAGGCTGCACAAATGTGTCTCTCCTTGTGTTGCTGATTTCTGAGCTTGCTCTGAGTCTAATAATTACTGCTTAAATAAAAATATCTACAGTCAAAAGTAAAAATTTAAACATATACACCAAAATGTCATTTTTAGATTGGATAGTAAAATATAATTGAAATCCCAAATACATTAATAATCCACAAAATAAATCCAATTTAATGATTATCCCTAATAAAAATGGTCATATTGCTTTATTTATTACTGTTGTTAACAGTACTCTATTGTCTTTATATGTATTTGCACACAAAAGTGAAATTTCTGTTGTGTAAACCAACCTGCTTGTTTTACTTTAACTTCTGTCATAGATATAATCCTAAAGTTGTTTCAAGTCCCTACAGATTAGGAGGCAGTCAAATCGATAACACCTACATAATACATAAAGGATGGATGCAAATTTTATAGCAAAGAAATTAATAATTAATTCAAATCTGTTTACTGTAACAAAAAAATTGTTGTCAGCTCTTTCTGGTTTAACAATGCTTGAGTCAAGATTGATAAATTATATATGAAAATACTACTGTTTAAGGGCAGAATGCAGCTAACACAATTATATTTTATGATGTCTATGAATGTCACATAAGCTACTGTGCGTAGAAGCTCAGGCACTCTAGTGTAGTGAATGTAGCTAATATCATTATAGTATCTAGCAATATTAAATCTTTTATGTCAACAATTAAAAAGACAATGTTTTCCACATTGCAAAGACTTTGTCGAATAATGAAAAAAATGAATACTATAATGTCAAAGATAATCACTGCCAAAGTTGAATTTGCCCTGCTTAGCACAATGACTAACAATGACAATTTTGTTTTAAAGTATATGTGGAAAAGCCTTTGTCCCTAGGATACAGCTCTGAGTGGCTCACTATCTAGGTTGAAAATGGCAGTGCAAGATTGTATGTCCTATTTTTCCATGCCTGCAGTAAAGATACAATATGGGAATTCAGCTTGGTAATTACTAATACACCACACAGACACAATTACACCCTGTGTGCTGCATAAAGGAATCACTTGTGGTCTGCATCCATTACAAAGAGCGGTAGGGGGCCAACATGCAAAGCGACAAAATGCTCTACAAGACGGAAGGAGACCAGAAGAGTCGATGTACACAGATACAAGGACCCTGATTCTTCTAGCAGTGATTTAATCCTCGTCCCATCAGTTAGCGTCCTGTGTCTCAGGAGTCTTAGCAGCATTACAGGATCGGAAAACAACAATGCTCGGAGCTACAGCACCCCTGACCTGTGCTGACATTTCCACACCCTGTTGCTATGTTTGCCCTGGTTATTCAGATTACTTAAGCAAAAGAAAATGCTGTGTGTGTGTGTGTGTGTGTGTGTGTGTGTGTGTAGGCACCGCCATAGCAAAAACAGTCTGTATATTTGTTTTAAAAAACGGCTTACTCAGAATGCCGTTCACTTAAGGCAGAAAGCCATCTTCTAAAGATGTTATTTTTTTTTTTAGGTGGTTCTATTCCATTTTAAAAATGAAAAGAAAAAGAAATCTGCTTGGGTGAAGCTAAGAAAGTGATTAAATAGGCTGTGTCAGGGGATATGGTCCTTCAAGAGTGTCCTACACTAAGGGACTAAAGCAAAGTGCGTGAGCAGCTCTCCAGCTTCAGTGAGTCACAGAAGCAATTGCTTTCCGTGAAACTTTTCAAGTTTGGAGTTTAATTGCAAGCCGTAAGTAGGGTTTTTTATTATAACAGAGTTTCCTGTTAATTATTACATGATGCACATTATTTTACAAATTTTCCTTTAGGAATCTTTTTTTCTTTTTAAAAAACTTACAATTATGAATTTTTTAAGACCTTAAAAAGTTACTTCTGGCAGCTTGTCAGGTTCTGTGAAACAAAGCCTTGTCTTTCAGAAAATGTTTACAATCTATGAAGGGGAAAAAAAGTATCCCCGGGCTAAACTGTTTACTGGCACCTCGGAGTCCGAAGAGAGAGCCGGCCTGTGGTTTCTGGAGGGCACTTTAGCATGGCCTGTGTTCCCAAAGGTTCCTCTGAATGAACAGAGCTGGATTACTCAGCCTTCTAGTCCACGCCTATTCCTCTCCATTTTCTTTGGCACGACAGAGAGCCAGGCTATTTTTAGTTAAGCAGTTTTCTATTTTTAGACAACTGCCAGTTAGAAGACATTTGTTAGGGAAAAAAATTTAAACACACACACACACACACACACACACACACACACGGAGGAGGGAACGGAGCCTCACCCCACATATTGTGAAGCAGTCTTCAACCTGCAACTCTAGGCATTTCAGCTGCTTTCAATCCGGGAAAATAAAGAGAAATTCAGAGTTCAGGGTTTTAAAAATAAACCTACCCTCTGGCTAACAGACCATAATACAACAAGCTGTTACTATGTGGAGCAGTGACTATAGAAACAAAGAACATTCTCCAATGATTAAACTAAGAGAAAAAGTTGAGAAGCGATTAAGTTATAGGAATGCTACACAAGTATGTAACAATTTTCCAGCCCCTCGGCCAAAGCATCCTATTTTAAAATTAGGGGTGGGGGCTCCTCTGTCAAGTTAAAACAAGGGTGTGGGATAAAGCTGAACTTCTTAATCCGACTTCAGACAGATACACACTGCAGTTTGCTAATGTACTCTATGATACTTTCCTAAAATGGTAACCACCTGTTTACAGAGAAATTCCATATTTAAATTACTAACCAAAATGGGAAATCAGACCCTTACATATCCATACCATAGATAAACGTGGTGTACAAATCCATTTTATGCCTCTATGTCATTGCATTTATGTATTCACTTAATAGTTAAGCATGTATCTAATGTCTGTAAATTATTAGTCGCACTTTTACTTTAAATGGGAATAAATGACTTACAGCCTTGTTCAGCACATCAACTTATCATTCTACCTATCATTCAAGGTTACACTTTCATCTAAAATCTACTGCGAGGGGCTGGAAAGACAGCTCAACCAGCAGTTAAGAGCATACACTGCTTTGCGGGGACTCATGTTTGGTTTCCAGCAGCCACATCTGGTGGCTCAGAACGTCCTGTAACTCCAGTTCCAGGGAATTCATCACACGCACACATCACCTCTCCAGAAACACACAATTAAAAAACAAAAACCTTTACCATTCACTTTTAAAAAGCATAAACTTTTAATAATATCCACTCTAACACACAGTAGTAATTTCTTTGCCCTCAGCTAGCCCACCCTATGCTTCCCTACAGTTCAGGTCACTGGGCTTCACCGTAGTCACAAATGCTTGGCAAGTAGACTTCAGCTTCGCCATTATCTGCTGAGTGAAACAGCAAGCACTTGTATGTGTTTTGTTCAACTAGGCTATCAGTTCTGGGGTGAGACAGCGAACATGTCACAATCACGCCTTGCAAATTTATTTTTAAATACTTGCAGAAAATAAATACGTTGAGTTCTGTTTAAATGTCTGATTTTTATGAAATAGCTCTTTATGTTAGATGTTGAATTATTAGTATAAAATATTGTTTCTCCAAGCTAAGAACTAGTTGTTTGTTATTGGTTTTTTTTTTTTATTCCCCAAACTTTCTCCTTGACTCTCAAAGAACAACCAAGTTTTATAACTGAACAGTTTACAATGTGCTCTGATATTTTTTACAACCCACAATCGAAATGACAGGCACAGGGAGAACACAGTGGGAAGAATACTAACTCAAGGGAGGTGCCTGCAGCCTAGAGGTTACGTTATTTGTCTCCAGTCAGACAATGAGTGTGTTAGCTTACTCTAACAGCATTTTTTAGGTGCCGGGGATCAAATCCACTACCTCATCACCTCATCCATGGTAGACATATAGTCTAACACTGAACTATATCTCCTTGAAATTAGTTTTAAACTTTTATCTTTAATCCCAATTTGTTGGGCTTTAGAATTTCTACTTCTGAAAATTAAAATCAAAAGATGAAATTTTTTAAAATGCTCCAGAATTAAAAAGTGACCATCCAGCTTCTGTTTCTTTACATGACACAAACTCAGAGCAACCATAGTTAAGGAGAAGCAGCCACTGGTGTCTTTGTGTCCTGTCACCATAATCCTAGCTATCTCAATGGACAAGTGCTAGCTCACTAGTACATTTCCTACTGTCCATAGGCAGTCTTGATGATGCATGGCTATGTATGAGGTCACTAATTACATTTGATTCTCGAGTACTTGGAAATACATCCAGACAATGAGATAGAAGATCTGAGCTTTCATTTAATGTCAATGTATATAAGTATATAAGGTTAGTGGCTTCATTTAGTTAGTACTCATTGCTGACCTATTTCAGCTTATCTAAAATCTGGTTCTATCTAGAACAATTCACATTAATGACAGAAATGACTCCATTTATCATCATATCATAGATGCTAAATGCAGAATTTATTTAAAAGTGTATACATTAGAACAGAGGATACAACTCAAGTGAAGAGTGAAAATGAATATATTTTTGCCTTGGTAATGCGGAAGCATGCATGGGTAGCTCGTACATGGCAACTTGGTTGAACTTGTCCATATTGGGTTTCATGATCTTAAGTTGATGACGACTGACCAGGTCTCTTCCTCTAGTTGGCGCCAGATCTCATTACAGATAATGGTGAGCCACCATGTTGTTGCTGGGAATTGAACTCAGAACCTTTGGAAGAGCAGGCAGTGCTCTTTGCCACTGAGCCATCTATCTCTCCAGGCCCATCCTCCTCCAGTAGGAGGGTACTTTACCAGAAAGACCAAGATTCTGGGTTTGGATTCTTTCATCATCATCATCAATACACATACACACACACACAAACTAACAAACAAAAAACAAACAAAAACCACATATAACAAGTTTGAGAAACATTGTGTTTCAGAAACTAAAAGAATAACACGGATTGGTTTTCAGTTAGTAGCTATTCCTAGGGTCACTAAAACCTCAGTTTTCCTCTCCATGAAATGGTCTTCTTGCTATTATAGGCATGGCATTTGTTTCCAAATAGGGGAGATTTGCACATTGTTTTGACAAATCTGGCACATAATTCAGAAATTGAGGAGTTACCATTATTAACTCATATAGCTAGTCTTTGGTAGTAATTTTTTATGAGAATAAACAAACACTCACTTATAGTTACTGTTTATAATGCTTCCTCCCTTAGGGCAGTAGCCCCAAGTAGTCACTGAGTCTATTTACTAAAACATAAAGATAAGAGATTTAATTGATATGAAGAGGCTTTCAGAATCTAATTAACCTCCCAGTTAGTCATTAACTCTATGACCTTTAGAGATAATTGACAGAAAGTTTCTTTTCCTTCTTCAGTCCCTCTGAAGTGGCTGAATTTCAGGGTAACATGAAACACGCTGGGAACACCAGTGAGGTGTAACTGAAAAATGTGGCAAATAGGAAGCTACTGGTAAGATCTACTGTTTTTGATAGCATAGGCTGCCCATCCCTCTGTTGTGTATGCATGTGCCACCAATGTAATTACAGTTCTTTTTTAACATGATGTTTATTGATTCTTTGGGAAAACTACAGTTCTTTTAATGATTGGGTTTCATTATCTTTTCCAGACTGTCCTCAGGATTCTTACAACCATGAGGACCATGAAAGCAGTGGGAGAGATGGAGAGATGTAACCTGCCCTCCTGAAACACCCCAACCAGTCACTTTACATTTCCCCACCTACTTTGGACTTAGACCAAGAAACCTTTTCATCTGCCCTAAGAAGCCACTACCAAATGACTGCTCAGTGAGGAAGGGGACATAGTGCAATGCCTAAATATTCTGCTTGCCCTAAGTGTGGTTTTTCTGCTGAGGCATAATGGGCGTCTACAAGGGCACTGCCTAGAAAAGCCAACTCTCTTGCTTGAAGAATTAGTTTTGTTGACTATCAGTTTAAAGAAATATTCCTGACACTCTGCTGAGATTCTTTGGTATAGCATGACCTTGACCACTGAAACTACAAAGAAGAAATGACTCACAGTTAACGTTCAGAAGCCAGTGTTCACAAAGATCAGCATCAGCGGGAAGCATGTTAAAAATACACAGTCCAATGTCACATGCAGACCCATTCCAAACACTGAAACCAACATTTTTGAAAGACGCTGCCAGCTATGCAAGCCTGAGCCAGAGGCAAATCGAACCATTGTTCCTTCTTGCTAAAGCCAGATGAAGTCCCTGAAATTTATTCTTCTCTAGTAATCAGTGGACTTGGGCCTAGAGACCATTTTGTTTTTCTTGCCAGAACTAGAAACAGTATTTCTCCCAGGTCTCCTATATCTTTTAAGTTTTAGTATGCATCTATGTGGGTGTATGTTTTGTCAATGAGGGCATGTCTGTGTGTAGGGGCACATATGTACAATGTACATGTGAAGGATACAAATAAAATTTAACTGCTGTTTCCCAAGATTCAGCTTGTTTTGGGAACAAGGTTTTACAATGAGATTTGGGTTTGTTCGTGAGGAAGCTCCAGGGATCCTCTCCAAGGTGGGGATTTAAGTGGGTACTAGAAATCCAACTCAGGTTCGCGTTCTTGGACAACAAAACATTCTGCTGAGTGGGTCATCTTCCCAGCCCACATTTGGTTCTCTGATGGAACAACAACTTTTACCTTCTCTAGCTCACTCGAAGAAGTCACTTTATTATTAGAGCAGATCAAATATAAACAGAAAGTCTTCATAAATTTCAATTATACTACGATGATCATCAAGAGTTGATGTACAGAGAACTCCTACTGTGTGCTATTGTCATAGCCCTCAGGCAGAGGAAAACTAGTTGTAATTCTAAAAAACAAATTAAAACAAGACAAAACACCAAAACTGTCCAGTAACATAATCCATATATTAGAATAACAAACTTTTCTGTTATGAGAGGAGCTATTGTCTTTTATCCTGATTTTAGTCAGAAAGAGAATTATTCCAAATACTTCACTTTTGATTGGGTAACAAATTTGTTCCACCTCTTTTAAATTTTATTTGACGCTTTTATAATTTATAAAGCAATGCAGCATTATTTGCCTGTTACCAACAGCTAGCACACTCTCCTTAATTCAAAGAGGTCACAGCTATCAGATCCTACATGCTATAAACTGTGTGAGTATCACCAAAAATGGATGATCCTGATCTAGGCTAAGTGTCCACCCACCTTGATTCTAGATATTAAGAGAAAAAAAGATATGAGGGCTTTGCTTTGCCACAGTTCAAGGAAGTTCAGTTGAAAGAGTCTTAATGACAAAATGGTACAGACTAATACTGATGAAGTTCGTCTTGGCAAAGGATGTGCATTCAAATGCACCACGCTTTCTGCTCTGACTATTCTTGATTCTCTGATGGCTGCCAGTACTGAGGCTGTGAAGCCACCATAGCTGTGAAGTAAGAGAGCAGAGGAAACCCAGTCTTGCTGCCTCATGCACAGAAGTGAAACAATCTAACATGCACACTTCTGTTCAAAAATTATTTTCTTAATAAATGAGATGCAAAGCAGATTTGTATGTTCATAAAACATATGCAAATGAAACAAAAGCAATGTTTTTGAAAAGAAGTGGCTTTTCAGATAAAAATCATTGTAGTCAGCCATGTGGTGGTGGCGTACATCTTTAATCCCACTCAGGAGGAAGAGACGGAGGATCTCTGCCAGTTTAAAGCCAGCCTGGTCTACGGATTGAGTTCTAGGAGAGCCAGGGATACATAGAGAAACCCTGTCTTGAAAAACCAACCAACCAGCCAACCGACCAACTAACCAACTAACCAGCCAACCAACCAACCAGCCAAACAAACAAACAGAAACCATTGTAGTATACTTATGAGAAATGAGAGTCCATCTGAAATTGTAGTCTCTCTTATTAGGTAGGACAAACACAAATATAATTACCAGGTCTTAGTAAAGTCTTTGGAGATACACAAACACAAATTAAAATACAATAAAAATTCTTAAAAAATTCAGTTTATCTCTGTGTCCTTGGAAAGTTCAACATAGAAGGTTTAAATATTTATGGGATATGCTAATATTTTGTTAATTCAAGTAATCTATTGAAAACAAGTCTACACTTGATTTTCCACACTCCAGCAGAGGTTTCTTGAATCATTAGCTACATGAACTATTTCAAATATGTTTTGTCATAAATCTAGGAAATATTTGTAATGTAAATAAAGAATAGTTCTTTGTATTTATTCATAAAGAGGACTTATTCGATGGAAATTGCTAAGTACAAAGTTAAGCAGTAGTCCAATGTTGCTTGAAGCAAATTTAAAATGGTAACATAAAAGATCTCCCACCTCCCCATTAACCATCTTCAAGCTAAAGCTAAAGAATAACCCCACACCACAACCCCAACCACATGGTTGGCGCTCCCCTACAGTCTAGACCACTCTCGGGTATTTCCTAATCAGACTAATCAGTGAGGTTACTGATTGACTGTGGTTACTGGCCTGAGGTAAGATGTATGTCTAGTTTTACCAAGTACTGCGCTACAGACCAGTGTCTTTTGTAGAAGAACATTTGCACTCTGCATTCTAAAACTATAGTGCTGGAACTCTACATCACTTGCACTCATGAAACTCACCCCTCACGCTTCATGTTGAAGAATAAGATTATGAAGAATTGAAGAATCCATCTTGGTGTTAGTTTGAGGGTACAGCAAGTTAAAAGAGTCCGTCTTTATATTTCACTACAGACCAGTGTGGTCTCACTGACCTTTTGTGATAACCAATGGGTCAGGATCTTTCCTGCTCAATGCAGTAGCCACTGGCCCACATGTGGCCACAGAGCACAGAGATGTGGCTACTGCTGTTGAGGAAATGAATCATAAAATTCAGTGAGCTTTGTTTCACTTAACGTGAAGAGCCCCATGTGGCTAGTGGTTGACAAAGTGGGTGAAGGAGATAGATAGTGGTTTTTTTTAAAGACTTAGAAATATTTGAGTACTGCATTTATATTATTCTTTTCCTCCCTTATATGTCACTCCCCTTATAAAATTTATGGCATCTTTTTCTTCAATTATTGTTATATACACATACACACCTGTATGAATAAACACAGAAATACAGCCTACTAAGCTTATCTCTTGTTGCCTGTATGTATACATTTTTAGAGCTGACCATTTCATATTAAATAACACACTTGAGGGCTCATTCTTCAGGAAGACTGATTCTCCCTCTTTCAAAAGTCATTAATTGTGGATTGCTCTTCACCTATGGGGTGGGCTTTGTGCGATTTCCCCCATTCCTTTTGACATGTCAATCACTGACACTCTTCGGGTCTTATTTAAGCAACTGTAGTATTGTGATTTCATGGGGTCAGCTTCCCTGTCACATATAGAGGACACAAGATCATAGCAGATGTCTTGGTCTTCTGACTCCAACCATCTTCGTCTTCTGTGATGTCCCCTAAGAGGTTGGTTTTGTTGTAGATGTTATCAGTTGGGGCTTGGTACTCTATGGTCAGTTGTTCCCTGCATTTGTGACTAATTGAGATTAATTGTCTCTGTCTTAAACCATTTCACTGGGATATGAAAATATTGTTTTTATAATTTAAGTGAGTAATATTATTCTCTGGCAATGACTGGGTCATGTGTGTTTATTTCCTGTTTGCTTATTCCGTTAAATGCATTCTGAGCTCTTTTTTTTGTTTTGTTTTTTTGTTTTTTTTGTTTTGTTTTTTTTTTTGTTTTTGTTTTTCGAGACAGGGTTTCTCTGTAGCTTTGGAGCCTGTCCTGGAACTCCCTTTGTAGACCAGGCTGGCCTCGAACTCACAGAGATCCTCCTGCCTCTGCCTCACAAGTGCTGGGATTAAAGGTGTGCGCCACCACCGCCTGGCCCATTCTGAGCTCTTCAAACCTTATGAACGCTGGTGCTGATGCTGAGTCCCTGTCCCTCAACAAGTTTCAAATCTAGTGTGTAAGCATTAAGTAGGTAATCATCCCAATAGCTCTCTGAGGTGGAGGTGGAAGACAGAGCACAAGATGACTAGGCTATGAGGAAAGCACTTAATACAAGGGTAACCTCTAATGGCTCACAATTTGGGATTTTACTTAATGTAAGGATAAGTAAAAGTCAAAGACCTAGCACAAAACCATGATGAAGAAGCAAATAAGAATATAGAGAGGTTGTGTGGGGGAAATATGTGTTATGTGTCTGAAGCACGGGACGCAACGCATCAGGACAAGGTCAGCTGGGTGACAAGCAAAGGCAGAAGGGCAATGGCAGGGCCACATGGCTTTGTGAGCCACTTTAAGAACAAAGAGTTCTTGAGTTGCCTTGGTTATATTTGCACTTCAGGCATTCCCTGGCATGTGGTACACAGCAGGAATTCAGCAAATCTTTGCTGGGTGAATGATTGAAGGAATGGTAATCCAGAAACTACTAAACAAGTCGGTGAGTGCACTTTCTGCTAAGTGCTCATGTGTAATATAAGCTTAGGGTACATGGAAGCTAATAGATCTATATTCTGTAATTATGAATTATATTGGTTTGGCTATATTAGAGGGTCAAGTAAACAGGTAGTTTTCATATCTTGCACCCAACTTCCAATTCTGTAATACTGATCTGTAGAGGTTCAGTTCTACCTTTTCCTGCAATTGTTCTTCAACAGAAATTGAACTCAGCAATATCTAGCCAACTCTGCAAGAGCAGTTAAAGACCGGGTATAACCTTCCAGCAGTACTGTGAGGCAGCAAAGGTTAAAAGCTATTTTAAGGCCTTGCAAGTCCTAATTTAGGCCTTAGCCATTACTGCACTTAGTGGGCAAAGAAAGACTTTAATGCAACAACGTCTTTAAAGCCAAGCAGGACTCAGGTGACAGAAAATAAACCTTTAGCTAAGTTCTCCCCCTACTTCCATCTCTCTCTGTCTCTGTCTGTCTGTCTGTCTGTCTGTCTGTCTGTCTCTCACTCTCACATACACACACACACAGAGAGAGAGAGAGAGAGAGAGATAGAGATAGAGAGAGAGAGAGAGAGAGAGAAGGGGAGACTCATTGATCAGTCTTGCAACTAAAAATAAAAGCCAATATCTTCTACTGGCATAGCTGTGATACTAGGGCTTCTTATCTAATAGGTGTTGTATTCATTTCTGTATTTCCAAGGGAGCAGTGAAGGACCTTGCATTTTTCTCCTCTTTACACATAATAGTTGGGCATTTGACCCAGACTGGATGACCCTTCCACAGAAGAGCAGAATGATAGGAGGCCCTTTTTGGGCTGAATACAGGGGCTAACGACACTCACACTTGGGCTTCATGTTATGTTTAGTAGTCCTGAAATGGGTATGGCAGTTACCATTAGTCCAAGGACCACTTGCAATATTCCTGCAGGATGCATGTGCTGTCATGTAGTGCTGTTGAACTGCGAGTACACACTTTCCTTTCAGCAGTTTATGTGGTATTTCTGGGGCATTGCTCCTTTGCCTTCTAATTGTTCCCAAGCTGGTTTCTGTGTATAGGTTTTCCATCTTTAACAAGAACGCCTGCCTGATTCTGTTCAGAATGCAGGCATCACCTTGCTGGGCACTAGTCCTTTAGGATCTGTATTCTTCAGGTCATTCTCGGGTATTTAACAAATACTTCTTCAGGAATGCAGCCCAAGATTAACTTCCAGAGTTTCTTCCATCAGGGGACCAGTGATGATGGGCAGTTCTTCATACTACCTGAACTTCAGAGCCTCATAAGCCAGCACTTGGGCAAATATTTAGTTTTCTATTACAGAGCCAAATAAAATGGACTTTCTTCAAAGGAAGTATTTTAAATACAATAGCTGTTTTTGTTTCCTTTTTAAACAATGGATTACAATTTTTAACACATTTACCAAATCTGGCATATTTATACAGTGTATCTAAACAGATATTCAAGCTGCATTATGATACAATGGGGGAAAAACTATCTCAGTCTATCTGCTAAGCCTTTGTGTGTCTCTGCGCCATTGTAACAGTGGTGCTAATTATCAAGCAAAGACATGGTAATTACACAGAGCTTTTCGCTAAAAGGAGAAATCTCTTTTCAACACCCACACACTGCACACTTTCCTGTGACCCTCTAACCCTGCTCGAGCGTGGCCCAGGAATCTGCACTTCTGTTTCCATGTTAGACACCGTCCTATTCTCTCTCTCTCTCCCCAACCTTTCCTGCTTGGGAGTAAACTGTTTGTAGAGGGTTAAGGGCGAGAGGCAATGGTCCAAATGGGAAATGCAAAACTAATGACCCTTCATGGAACATATTATGCTCCTCATTAGACTTACCCAGTTAAATGTATTCCATTAAATTAAAATAAATAGGATTCAAAATTTCACCCAGGAATAGTAAGCTATCTTCACTGTAAACTTTGTGTTAGACCTGTTCTAAGCGTGACTTCTGACTGCAGAGTCTTCGTCTGCAAGACCTGTTCTAAACGTGACTTCTTCCGACTGCACTAAGTGATGCGCTACTACAAAGGTTTGAAACCTGGCATGCCTAATTATTTGAGGGGACATATTATACACACTTTCCACTTGAACCTCTTATCTCAAGTGCTCTGATTTCCAGGCTCTATGTTGTGAAAAGTGGTATATGTGATAGTGATATAAAACTTTATCAGTTAGAGACTCTGCCTTAAAATCCTCTCCCCCACCTGCCATTTCTAAAATACAGGAAGGTCAATTCATGAAGAATGAATGTTACTGAGATAACCCATCAGGACATGCTTATAATGTGTTAGATTTATATGTTGTATTCACCCAAAATACTGAGCCTCGGACTCTTGATTTTTCTGGAGAGTTAGAAGTTTAGAGAAATCCAGAGCTTTAATCTGCTTATATCTCATACAAGGCCATGAAATGAGAGCTTTACTACGGTCTTCAATGATTCTTTCAGAAATTATATTGTTGCAAAGGACTTTCAAACTATTTCTGTAGCACTGGAAATGAGACCCAGAGACGCTCTACCATTGAATTGCAATCTTCAGCCCCCCCCCTTTTTTTTTGAGATGAGAAACCTTCAGCGGGAGAAAGAGCCTACTTGCCACATAGCGTGATCCTGCAAATCTCAGACTCTTGACCCAGTGTTCATATGACAGCCTTTATAGAAATCTAACTCTCAGATGTCCCTCCATACAGCACTATGAAAATATCATATGGGGTGCCAAACTGCAAGTCACCCAAGTCATGCAGCACACTCCTCCGCAAAACTCAGCATATGAATCTTCTAGATTATAAACTCACAAAAGCAGAATTTAAAAGTGAACATATTTTTCTCGTCTATCCAGTAAAGTTCTATTGCTCCACATGATATGAAGAGCTGTCTAGTCCAAGGACATCAAGTCCAATGACATATTTTAACTCTCTTTGCTATCTTGGAATATATCATGTTATAGTTGTAGTATGAGACAGGCTTTTGTGTGTGAAGTTCACATACACAGAAGCCCTTGGAGCTTCACAACTAACCAATTCTTTTATGTTTGGTTTTCATTTTTCAGTTTATATGTAGGTATAAAAAGAACTCTTCTAGGGGCTGGAGAGATGGCTTAGTGGTTAAGAGCACTGACTGTTCTTCCAGAGGACCCGGGTTCAATTCCCAGCACCCACATGGCAGCTCACAACTGTCTGAAGATCCAGTTGCAGGGGATCTGACACCTCCACACCAATGCACATAAAATAAAAGTTAAAAAAAATCTTCTAAAGGGAGAAAAATTTCAGTACCAATCTTAAATCTGAGGATTCAGGAAAATGTATGGCTCAAATCACTAGTCAATGAAAAGCGACAAGGACAGAGTATCTTCACCACATACCAAACGTAAGTGTCACTGAACTTTTTCCACTGAAATTGTGTTTGGTCATATCGGGTCAATTTACCAAGTGAAAATAAAACCAATAAATTCAATGCTTTTGAAAACTTCAAATAAAAGCAAAGAAATATTTACAGTTTTCAGTGCTATAATGATATCATTTTGAGGGGATTAGAGACAGGGTTTCTCTGTGTAAAAATCCTGGTAGTCCTGGAACTTGCTTTGTTGACCAGGCTGGCTTCTAACTCACAGACATCCACCTGCCTCTGTCTCCCCAGGGCCACCAGATCCAGTGAAAAAGAACCTTTTGCTAATAGTTGTTTTTTACTTTCTCAGTGAGATAGCCTTTAAAAGAGTGAGTTAGAAAGAAGTGAAGTGTGGAAAGATTATACGGTTGGAACGCATTCACTTGAAAAAATACTTTGATTCTGTAGGGAAACGATTACATACTTAAAGTAAATTGTTAGTATGTAAGAGTTTACCATTTAGATGACATATCATCTGATCACAGTTCCCAACTCTGGTGTTCAGATACACCAGTGGAAAACATTGCCCACTCATGAAACGAGCAGCCCACTGATTTGACCCTGGATCTTGATTTCTAGATCCTAATGGCTCATCATGTTGCCACTTTAACTTTCATTTTGGGAGGAGTTAATCAGGGTGATGCGGTCATAGCTGGGGTAAAAGTCCCGGGACTCTGTATGGGAGCAGAAACATAGAAAAAAAAGATCCTGGGCCAGGCCCACACCACGATTCTGCAGAATCGTAGGCTCACGGCTTGCATGCTCACCTCCACGATGTCTGAGTTCGTCCGGCTCTCGTGCGGCTCATTGTACTCTGTGTATTTGAGCAGCACCTTGTCCATGTCGGTGCTGGCGTACTGGAACAGCTTGTTGGTGCTGTTGAAGATGATCAGCGCGATCTCACAGTCACACAGCACGCTCAGCTCGTAAGCCTTCTTCATCAATCCAAATTTCCTCTTTGTAAATGTCACCTGGAAGAAGAAAGTATTTTTTAAAGGCAAAACACTTATGCGTGTGTGCAGTATGTTTTAACACCAGTTTCTTTTTCTTTTTTAAAACAATGGTGTAGAATCGCCAGAACCTTGGGCGCTAACATGTTCCAAGACAAAGCAAATAATCTAAAAGTGATTTCTGCCTAGAATTCAAAAAGGTGTGATTTCTAGCTAGTGGGAGAACAGTAAACCGTAGATACAAGATTTTGCTCAGGGTGTTGAAATGAAGATGATGGGAGAAACAATTGTGTTTCTTTGAATATCTTAAGATTGTAACTTCAGCATGCTTAACAATTTTCCCAATTATAAATCTAGAAGTTGATTTGTTTTTTAACCATTTGAAGACTGTGCATGACATTATACACTTGGCGTTTTAGATTTATGTGAAAACAACACACACATAAAATTGTTTGGTCTTGTGCCACCTAATTGAGAACACCTGGAGGCTTGTTGGTGTAACTTCTAGGCAGAACCCTCACTCTCCAGAACCTTAGCTGTGCCTGGGAAGTACACAGAATTTCAGTGTCATTCCTTCTTCTACTTCCTATTTTTTTCTCTCAGGTCGGTAACTTTGCCTTTGACCTTGTTTTCTTCTAGTCTGATCTATGAACAAATCCATAATTCCTTCCCTACAAATATTTGTCAAGTTAACGCCTGCCTTTTTCCCAGACGGCCCCGTCACTCACGTTCTTATTACGTCACCTCCCGGCTCCTGCCCTGCTGATGTGTCCCCGTTTAAAATCACTGCCTCCTCAGTTCATCCCATTCTGCAGAACCTCTCCCAACCCTCCTTTCTCTCAGGAACTGTCTCCAACATCTCCTGTTTATTTACTTGCCAATCCCATCAGATGTGAAAGCATGTATTTCACTCTGACATTTTAGTGTTCTTTAAACTTCAGCTTGTCCTGCTGACTAACCCACCCGAAGGCATGAACATCATATATCATAAACCCATATATGGGCCAGTGTTTCCAAGCAACTATATAACATATCATTTCCAGAAAAGACTCCCAGGAAAAGTCGCACAGTTTGATTTGAAAGTAGGCAGGGTAGAGTATCAAAGACCGAGGAAATTTTTTCTTTTTTTTTAATTAATTAATTAATTAATTAATTAAAGTTTTCTGCCTTCTCCCCGCCACCACCTCCCATTTCCCTCCCCCTCCCCCATCAAGTCCCCCTCCCTCATCATCCCTAAGAGTAATCCGGGTTCCCTGCCCTGTGGGAAGTCCAAGGACCACCCACCTCCATCCAGGTCTAGTAAGGTGAGCATCCAAACTGCCTAGGCTCCCACAAAGCCTAAAGAAGGTGAACCCAAAGAAAAACATTTAGGCGATGAAAGGAGACAGAGACAAAGACCCACATTGGAGCACCAGACTGAAATCTCAAGGTCCAAATCAAGAGCAGGAGACAGAGCACGAGCAAGGAACTCAGGACCGCGAGGGGTGCACCCACACACTGAGACAATGGGGATGTTCTATTGAGAACTCACCAAGGCCAGCTGGCCTGGGTCTGAAAAAGCAGGGGATAAAACCGGACTTGCTGAACATAATGGACAATGAGGACTACTGAGAACTCAAGAACAATGGCAATGGGTTTTTGATCCTACTGCACGTACTGGCTTTGTGGGACCGAGGAAACTTTAAGCAATGTGTTGCTTCCAGTTCTATGTCCGACAGTGCCATGTGCTTGTTTTCTTATTTATTTGACAAGTAGATATAATTTTTTGGAAGTAGGCTTTTCAAGGTCATACTTTGGGAGTCTCTGACAGTTAATTTGGCTTTTTTTTTTCTTAATGCAACGGGTCTTGCACAAGTCAGCTCACTTTTGATTTCCATTTGTTCTCAACTCCCAAATCTAGGTTCTAATCCCTTTCTTTTTCTCTTTGTCTCCAGATTACCAATGCACATTCATCAGTTTGGATGTGTCAAAGCATCCCTGGACTATCGCAACCTGCAAAGCCCAGCTTCAGCATTCTCTCTAGTATCTCTTTCTTCCAAATTTCTCATCGCCTCCTAAGCACAGAGTCCCTACCACGGAGAAAATCCGTGTCTTGGTGCAGTGAAGAGCCTCTAGACTGAAGCTGGTTGAGAATGTTGTCCTTCCTGAAGAACTCAGGACCATGCTGTGCTATCTGTGCTGGCTAACTATTTGGAATACAAAGCACTTTAACACAGTCCACACAAGGAAGCCAATCTCTACTTTGATGCTACCTACATTTTAACTTGGGCAAGTTTGCTCCACAGTAACTATCAATGCCTTACCATCTATTTCTTTGCTTATCATCTTTCTAATGTGCATCTTATAGAATAACCTAGCATTCTATTTTCATATCTGATTATTATATTATGTTTTTGTTTTTGTTGTTGTTTTTTCAAGACAAGGTTTCTCTGTAGTTTTGGAGCCTGTCTTGGAATTAGCTCTTGTAGACCAGGCTAACCTTGAACTCACAGAAATCTGTCTGCTCTGCCTCCTGAGTGCTGGCATTAAAGGCATGCACCACCACCGCCCAGCATGATTATTATATTACTTAAGGAAATTCTATCCTGGTTCATTTGGATGAGTTATGATTGACATTAGGATGGGCAGGAGACTTTTCTACTGAAATTGATAAGTAAGTATAATCATTCATTATAGTGATCTATTAAAATATATTTTAACATTTATTTGAGATGCAATTTTAGGCATGGATTTAACTCCATATTTGTGTTTTATTCAGTGAAATGGGCTAAAACGTATGAAATACAGAAGCATGATATAAAACAGTTTCACATATATGGAACCACTTTTAATCAGACTTCATGATCACACAGTGTAGGTAAAATGTCTCAACACGGTATGGTTTCTGTTGTACTCAAATCTCAGAATTTGGCATATTATAAAAATCATCACCATAGTATATTTAGGACAGAAATATCATTAAAACCACTATTTGTGTTTACTCTCAGATGCTTCTCAACGTTTGTGTAGCAAAATAGGTGCTGGATAATGCATACTAATTTAATAATACCTGTCAAAAAAAGTTAGTGCATGCAGCTTCTTTTCATTGAAAGTGCAATTTGAAATAATGACTGTATTAAAGTAGTTAAGAAAACATCTTCAAAATCTACTCTTAGTTGCTCTAAATTTAATTCTGTATTATGTTCATATTCTTCATGCATACTCAAAATGTATTTTATAATGCCTTTTCCCATTGTTCATAGCTAGATAAAATTGTTTTTAAGCATTAAGCTTTCCAAAGAGATCTGAGATATTACTCTTCATTTAAAATATGCCACTCAATGACAAAGATTGCAATTCAGAGCTTTTATACTTAAATATAATAATGCATTGTAATGATTACATTTTTCATAACCTGACAATAGTTTGTAATGGGGACAAGTCCATATTTCTATTTCAATAGCATATTTTGACCTTAGGTGATACAGAATGCTGATTTTACAGCAGTTAAGAAAAGATGCTCTGTTCCAAGTGTTTCCGTCATTCGGGATGCATCGGGAAGAATAAAGACAATATTATCTAAGTGGGCACTGTCATTCAACATCTAGTTTTCAGAATTAAGGAGATTTAATAAATACATTTGCATGACAAGAAGAACTACACTAGCTTTGGCAATTTTATTTTCCCATTGAATCTTTCAATAGCCCCACATTCAAAGATCATGATTTATGAAGATATTTCAACACTAGATTTTATAGTAACCCTAAGCTTTAAGTCCTAGCATATGTATAGATATCACATATTTTAAGTCAACTTTATTAAGGGAAAATGAGAATTTGAAATTGAAATTTGAAATAAAGAAGTAATATATATTGCAGTATATATATATATATACTACAATATATATTGCCACTTTATATAATCCACTTGTAAAGAATTTTTGAAAATTTTGTCAGAGACAGTTTTTGCTGAAGACTTTTCTACAATTGTACCAATTTAGGAGGTACAATAACTATTGAATATTCGTTAGTCTTCTCCATGTCATATATTTGTGCTGACGTTATAATTTCTATTACATAAAAACGGTATTCCTTTAGTTCATGCTATTTCTATGGCTGGAGGAGGAAAATCACCAAATGCTTCAATGTTTAAGGGAATTTTTTTCCTTAAGAACAACATACATCATTTGAACAAAAAAAAATCTATTTCTTCTCATGCCTGATGATTTGGAGTGGCATTATTATCTAGTTGTTTCCCTTTAGCTTTTGTTTTCAGGCCAGATTTCTCTAGAGTGGAAAAGCAAACTGACAGATATTAAACCAATTGAGATAATTGCAAAATAAGGTTTACTCTCCTGAAATTATTTCTCACGTTGTAACTGGTTAAAACTGCTAGCGGGGCTGTGACATCTCCCATTGCTTATGGCCATAAACACTGCAACGTTTAGCGGAAATCATCATGTCTAAGCTGCTTTCAATGCCATATTCAGATAAAAAAATCTTTCTTTCCTCAGTTGAGTTTTCCAGTGTTATATGATTTATCAGTTGATTGATGAGGAATGGTCTCTTCGTGTTGGCACTGACCCTTCTTATTCCAACCTTCCAATTTTTGTGTTGCAAGTGTGTACAGTCATGTACTGGTTCCTCCAATAATGTGTACGAGTCTTTGTTTTCCAGAGCATTCTAACACCATAGAGCTGATTGCTTATGGGTTTGTCCTTCTTGCTGGCTTTTCAGCTCCCAAGACCCTGAGCTGCCTCCGCACAACTAACTTGTGGCTACAGTGTGTGGTTGCTGAATAGTAGATTACAGAATAGAAATACCCTATTTTAAATACTGTTGACTGCCTCAGTATAATTTTCCGTGAAAAGTAGATACTTCCTTTACTTGGCTTTTGGCAATTTAACCTCTTAGAGATAAGATGATTCTGGACTTATAAATATGTAAATATTCTAACAAGTTACTGTCACGAATCTTGAGAGAAGGCAATTATGACTATTTTTTTCCATTTTGAAATTTATATTATGGAAAGCAGAGAATTCCCATAACAGAATACATATGTATAGATTCTCCATACTTCAAGAAAAGTTCAATGAAAAGTGTTTTTGACTCTGTGCCTTGATGATGCATCATGAAGGGTAAAAAATGTGTGAAGACAGATGTTTATATTTATGTTCGTAGACACAGAAAAAAAAGGACTGAAAGATGGGGAAAGATGAGTAAGTCCATAAACTGCCCACTGTGCAAATATAAGGACCCAAGTGTGGGTTCCCAGCACCCACATAAAGGCAGATGTGGTACTCATTTGTGGCCAAGGATAGGGGTGTAGAGTCAGGTGGGTTACTGGAGCTTACTGGCCAGAGAGCCTACTAATCAGTGAGCTTACTGGCCAGAGAGCCTACTAATCAGTGAGCTTACTGGCCAGAGAGCCTAATCAATCAGTGAGCTTACTGGCCAGAGAGCCTAACCAATCAGTGAGCTTACTGGCCAGAGAGCCTAACCAATCAGTGAGCTTACTGGCCAGAGAGCCTAACCAATCAGTGAGCTTACTGGCCAGAGAGCCTAACCAATCAGTGAGCTTACTGGCCAGAGAGCCTAACCAATCAGTGAGCTTACTGGCCAGAGAGCCTAACCAATCAGTGAGTTTACTGGCCAGAGAGCCTAATAAATCAGTGAGCTACAGGTTCAGTGGGAGACTTGGTAATAAATGAGGTGGGGATGACTAAGGAAGACACAGAAAACAGACTTAGAGCCTTTCCATGCATAAGCATGGCACACACATACATGCATACACACATACACAGAAATATTTATTTCCTCCTATCCACTCATGCAGAGGAGGATCTAGGGTTTTGTCAAGCAAACATTAACTGCACATTCTGATGAGTTCTGACTTTTAATAAATATGTATTTGTGCATTTGAGAACTGCTGTCTAGCTGAAGAATTATACTGAAAAGATTAATTAAATAACAAACACTAAGCGTGAAGGAGTCACTAGAAAAGAGTTGTGGAATCCAGTCACTTTCTTATCCTAGGAACCATGTTTAATAAGGCTTTAGGTGAAAATGGAAGGCGTGATTATTAGATCTGCATGTAACATAGATGCAGAAAGCAGAGCTAACTTTATATGTGGCAGAGCTTCTACAGACTTTAAGAAGTTGAGTTACAAATAAACTGAATCAAACAGGTGATTCTGAAATTTTCATTCATAGATTTTTTTTTTTAAATGATCGCTTTGAGAAACATGATAGATGGGTTTTGGGAAAAGATCTAAGTTTATAGCTTCCCACAGTGGGAATAAATTATCTTTACTGACCTGTTAGAGTAGTCTTTGGTGACTATATCATGTGCTATAAGTTATGCTCTAGCAGATGTTGACAAAAATCAGGCCATTGATAGAATAAGGAAAAGGTTGATGTGAGGGTCTGCAACTAATTCTGGAGGAAAAGCCATTGAAGATTTTTGCTACAGATATTTCAGAATGCCAGAAGCCAAATGCTGAACATTTTCCCAGGCCAGAAGTTCCATGCCCAGATGATAAAGCAGGTGCATCTTGTCTTGTTCTAGGAAGGAAAGTACTGTTGGATATCACCCACTCAAGAGAATGTGCAGTAATGAGAGAGAGGAGTGGCGCTCAACTTAATGCCCTCATTCTTGATCTTGTTCTAGTACAGCTTGATGTTGATGTCCAAACAGTGTGTTTCCAGGCTGACCAAGAACCTGGTCTATAACCCTTCTGCAAATTTCACATCTTCACACCCTATGCCTAGGAGGTGTCAACTTTTGTGTAGAGAATAATATGAGTGATTTGTAATAATGTTCAAAACAAGTACCCTCTACTGTAGTTTCACCCTCTGTAGCCCTTATGCTTTAGAAACTTAAACTTATCAGTTCATCATAATCATCACTTATAACTTCCATAAACCAAGAAGTAATACGTCATTGGGATTTTGTGATTAGGATCCATCCACTTTTGCTACCTCTATTCACTTATGTTTAGAGTGTCTCAACTGTTCATGTTTTCCTTGATAGATGGAGACATCTTCCATTCATCATTGTAATTTAAAGTACAAAAATAATAACTAATATTTATTGGATGAATGGCTAGATGCATGGAGGAACTGTTCATGTATTCTTTATAAGATGGAGTTTTTAAAATAAATTCTCATATACACTCGGAGTAAATGAAAAGTAAGCTTACCACCAACAGGGGACACGTTCACATAGTTCTATGCTCTTGTCATTCTAACTTACAGTGAAAATATACATTCCCTGAAACTGAGCCAAATAGAAAACCCGAATGGCGTCATATAGTCTATAACATGTAATTGTTTTAGACAAGAACATTGGCATTGCTGAATTTTTTTTAAAAAAATGGTCAAAGACTGTTTGACAACATTTAATAGTGTCTCCAGTAGGCTGTAGTAGGCAGCTTATTACCTCCCTTTCTCGGGTGGATACTGTACATACAGTGGCCTTATGTAAAACGATACACCTAGTCCCCAGATGAGCTAGCAATGATGCCTTTCCATACACAGTGTGTGTTTCTCATCATGCTTTCCCTATTCTAGGCAGGAGCTCCTCGTAGCCTAGACTCAGCCGAGTGTCAACTGAGTGTGTAAATGCACAATTTTCATCGTCTTTAATGATCATCAGACACTCTCCAGAGAACAGATCTCTTACGAAGAGCATAAGCATATAAAGGTAGCTTCCTAAGTTAAAATAAATAAAATAATGCTATCAATATTAAATTGAGAACCAGTGGTTCTGTAGCCATGGCTGCTCTTAGACACTCAAGCTGTTCCCACGAAAGCTGGTGAGAACCACATACAAGCATGAGTAGGCACATACTATTTCTATATTTATAGATGTTTCAGTTTCCCAAAATGGGAAGTACTTTGGCTGGCAGCAAATATATCTCTGCTCACAGCTAAAATAAAAGTAATGGAACTCTGGTTTCCACATAGACATTGCCACACAGGCAGTTTAAATATCAAGTTTTAAAAGCAGAGGACTGGTCTGTGTGTTTTCCCCTTGGCAGGGAAATGAGCTTGGTAGATGGTACCTTGGAAAGCGTACCGTGTGATCTTTGCCTTCCATGCACTTGTCCCTCATCCCTTCACATTCTGAGACATCTCCGAAGAACTCAGCTCTGTGTTAACAAAGGGAATCCTTGTACCTTACTGGAAGAAGTTCTGAAGGAATGAAAGAGACAGAACTTTGCAAACAATAACTACCACACACCAAAGAATTTTGGAGGCCCAAACCTTGAATTTAAGACTATCTCAAAGGGATGCAACACTAACGTTGTACAGATTCTGAAATCACAGTACTTGAAGCCTAATCCTGATGAAACTATTTTTTATTCAATGAATGACGTCAATCTTAACCCATCCACCCTCCTTCCCACCCACCCTCCTCCATTCCTTCCCTCTCCCAAATTTTTTTTCTCCCTTCCATTCTTTCTTTCCTTCTTCCCTTCCTTTCTTCCATTCTTTTTTCCTTCCTTCCTCCCTCCCTCCTCCCTTCCCTCCCTCCCTTCCTATCTTCCTTCTGTTCTTCCTTCCTTCTTTCTTTCCTCCCTTCCTTCCTGCCTTTTTTCCCCCAGTGCTTGCGTCAAAACCAGAGCTTTCTGTAAATGGGTAAGCATTCTACTACTGCACAACTCAATCCCACAATCAGATTTTTAACTCATAAAGTAATAAAGTAATTGTTGTTTATTTTGGAATACATTAGGAAATACCCGATTTACTCTATTTTTAATGTTTTTCCATTTTCCCATATTCCAAATTATTAATATAACTTCTTTATATGGAAATATTGCAGACCTCACCCATTTCATCCCTCGTCTGTACCAAGATAGTCTCCACTTTCCTAAGTTGAGGGAGATGAATGAGTGATGAGTGACAAGAGGAGCAGTTCATAGAGACAATGTGCGCTGTAATAATCCATGAGCCACTGGGTCTTCCCATGTGTTTAACGGGTCAGGGATGGAGTCGAGCGTCTGTAACGACAATCTCTAATTGAAAAAAGGAAAACAGCCTTCTAAATGCTCCATTTTGCCCTCCCTTGCTCCTGTCAGTAAGTAATGGCACAACTGTTCTGAGTATTCCTCTTTAGTTTTATTTTGTTTAATTCAGTCTGTCATTAGAAGGGCTCCGAGCTCTAGGCCTGATGATTACTCTCAGTGGGAGGAAGTAATGCCATCGCAGACTTGTGCTCTAGACAAGCGCTCCTTTATACAATGCCGGGGCCTGCCATCCTAATGAAAGGCTCTTTAAAGAGCAGCGAGGGCTTCTTTTAAGCAGACTGCTACCATGTGCTTCCAACCCTCCAGCACCACTTGCGATGATGAGACAGCAGTGTGTTCTGTTGCAAAGGAGACCATTGTCCTCCTTAGCCTCCAGCAAACTGAGCCTGTTTCAGTGAAAGACACCAAGATTTCCACAGGATTTTTAGCAGTGGTCCCTAACCTCCCCAACACAATAAACCAATTAAAATACAGGGCTCAGTGTACAGAATAGAGGACTCTACCAGCCCCTTATCCTAAGTCAACACCTACTATCTCAAGATAAAAATTTAAAACTTTTGCATTGGTATTTTGTGGGTGGATAATAAATAGGAGATTATATCACAAATAACCAAGTGCCCATTGAAGACCGTAGGCTTTAAAAGTTGTTTTTGTGGACTTCTGATACATTTGTTTATGTAAGGAAAGGGAAGGCAGTATCAATCATTCAATTTGTCAGGGCTTAAAAGAGTGGCCAATTGCAAGGTATAGCAATGCTCTACACTGTAGAAAAGAATACTATCATTCAGTACTTTAGACATGTGCTGTCCAGGTCTGAACATTCCTTAAAGAGCTGACCTTTAGTAAGTACCCCTGCAGCAGCAGTTACAGGCTACTGCGCTGCCCTTCGTCTTTCGAAGAGACATAATTTGAAGTGGAGAAGAATCAAATAATCCAGATTAATATTGGGGGAAGGGGCACAAAAGCATGTTTACTAGTTCAACAGAGCCAAAATGTGCGTAAGTTAAAGGTCACAGACTCCTTCATTCCCTGCTGAGCAAACTCAGGAAGCACATTTGTCTATGCTTTCCTGTCATAACAGGAAGAGAGTAACTTCTTCCTTCCCACAATGGCTTCAGTTTTACCTCCCAAGTCCAATATTTTCTCCCTGAGGGCCTTCCAAACCAATCCCTGCAACACAGAAGGCAGGAGGCTGCCTCAGCTGTAGTTTCCAAACACGTACATTTGTTGAAATGTTATTTAAATGTTAGTGATTTCTTATGCTAAACTGTTCCAAATTAAAATTAAAAGTCGAATTTCCAAACATCTAAATTGGTTTCTCTTATTCCCATTAGATGGTCTAACATATTTCAAGAGCAACACAAATACACACTACAAATGCGAATTTTTAATCTTCCGTTTAATTTTGTTATTTATTTTATTTTTTGCTGTAGCCATTACTTTTGAAAAAAAAAACCAAGAGCTTATAAATATTTTTCAAAAAGTACAATGGGTTATAAACTTTGGAATAATGCTCTTACCAAAAGGCTGAAAGAATTGCATTTTAAATGAATAAATTATGCAGCTAAACTGAGTTTTGTCTGCAAAGGACATGGCTTTTAAAATGTTTACCAATGTTTCTTTATAATTTACAGTTCAGAAGAGCTTCCTTAGTTTATGGGGTCTATTTTCAATGTCCGTTTTCCTAGTGTGGGTTTCTCAGTAAAACTACGTCGCATTTGGTGTGTGCATGCGCTAAGCACGAGGTGACTTGAAAAAGAAACGGTGTGAGCACGTGTTCGCAGAGACCAACAGGCCACTCATTGCCACTTTCTACAAAAACCTTGGAATATCTGAGGTGCACTAAATTAGTCTTACAACTTTTAAGATGTTTCCCTCTGAAGAGAAATGATGTCAGATACAGAAACTAGAAATGAGACAATGAACAACCCTAGCACGTAGAGAAAGCACTTATTTCTCACATGGAGAACATTTTCCATTTGAGAATTTAGCCTTTCTTGGATTTTCTACAAAATTTAAGAAAGTATGGACAACAGTTGGGACAATCTAATAAAAGATTTGTTTCCTTCATTATTCTGAGATTAACTAGCGAAAGAATAAGGATGCATAGGGGAACTATCCCATAGATATTTCCCGTCTGCCTCAGTGTGGCCTAAACTTGGATCTGATCAATACCTTTCTTACCACAGTCATGATGTGCCCTCATTTCATTTACACAGAGTGACCTCAGCATAATTTTTATACAAGTTCAGGGAAGATTATGATCTGCTAAAATATTTTATTAAGGAAAAAAGGAAAATAATCATTCTTATGAGGCATATACAAACTTACTTGGCCTGAGACAAAAAAAAAAAAATCAAGATTTTCTTTTCATTGGCCCTCCTATTCACAAGCTCCGAGCAGGGTGAGGAGTCCTCATTGAAGAAGAGGATCTCAGCTGCAGAGTCTCAGCTAGCACTGGCAAGGATGAAAACGCTGGTTTCTGGTGACATGGGAGGAAATGCCTTTCCAAGGGACTGTCACCTCTACTCTCCAAGACAGACTTAAGAACCTTTGTGAAAGCAATCAATTTACATTTCTCAACTATGTGGTTCTCTACATTTGAAGAGTGAATCTATCACAATTTCAATAAGCTTTATTTAGATAAATAGATATAAATTCCAAATTTAGAATTGTAGCCAGCCCTTTTTGGTTTTTTTGCTCATATTCTGAATACCATCTCAACGTGAAGTCACACTAAAAGTTCCTGTGAAACTTGAGCTAAATTTTTAAAAACAGAAAGTAGTTAAAGGCAGGTTTTATCTTTTTGTTTTGTTTTGTTTTCTTCCTTCTTTCCTTTTTTTATCACCCAAGGGAATTGTCATAATTTTTATTGTTCAGTTCAGTGCAAAATATACCAAATTTAGCTGGAAAAAGAAAAAAAAAACACGTCATTTTGTACACATGACCAGAGGCAGTATCCACACTGAGTACACTTCTGCAGGCCTTCCCCAACTCACCGCATGTAGATGGGTCAGGAAAGAAACAGCTAGAAGCCCAATAAAAAGGGATGCTAGAAAACTTAAGAACCTTGAGTCATTTTACTTTGTAAAAGGATTCTTCTTTCTTATTAAAGGGAATGATACTGGCTGTCTTTAATATGGATTCAAGTTATTGTACTGATAATTATGTGGAATGTTCTTTGATGGCAAAAAACAAAGCACCAGATCTAAAGGAAGCAAATGAAACTTGAGGCATTTAAATATATATATATTGTGTATATATGTATATATACACAAACTTACTATTTTAGGCCCTAGATGTGCTATGTGCAAATACTTCCTTCTTGCAGTTATTCATGTATTTAGATGTCTTTTAATAACAAGTTGCACAAAAATATTGGAATTTATTTATTTTAACCCTTTCAAAGTAGGAAATCTAAAAAATTCAGTACAAAAATATGAGCAAATAGGTTTAGGCTTACTTAGCATTCAGCATTTCTCTACATTGTTCTTCCTAATGGGGCAGATTTCTAATTATATTTTGTTTGTTAAAGTGAGTCATATAAAAACTAATAAAAATTCCAATTGTTTCAAGCACTAAATTCAAAATATGCAACATATGAAAAAGATCAAGACTATATGGCTGCCTAATCAGTGAGAATCAAAGGTTCAAAAGAGGAAAAACGAAGAGGGAGAGACTGAAAACGAGGTTACCATAAGCTTGAAGGCAGAAGTGATAAAAATGGTGAAAAGTGTTTTAAAAACTATTCAGCCAGCAGTACACACTTGAAAATTGTGTTACCACACACACAGGGTTTAGGAACTGACTTCCACCCACCCCAGTCATAAGACCTGAATTGTGCGTGGCTTGTGTGCTCTTCCTTCCCCGCCCACAGACCATACTGTCTGCAGCCACATTGCTCTGGATGGCTGGCTAGCGCTCTCAGTGTTCTTGCTTTACTCTCCTCCACTCCCCTCCTGACATTCTTTTATGGTGGAGCTCCCTTGGAGTGACACCTAGCAACTTTTCTTTCAGATGTTACACAGCACAGGAGCTGTTTAGATGGGAATCATGATGGCTGTAAGAAACAGTGGCTTAGAGGACATGAGTCATAATGGGAGGAGCAAACGTGTGCATTTATTGATCACTTTGCGTACCAGGCTGCTCAGATACATCGCTTCATATCTTAGCACCAGGACATGCTGGCTACCATTAGTTAATCCTTGCTCTACTCATTAAGTTCAGAGACACTGCATAATCTGCCAGGGAGTTATCTTATTTTAGTGTGTGTAATATACTATAAAATCTATTAAGCTACTGGAACTGGAAAGTAATATTACTAAGTGTAAGGCTGAGACTAGAAACAGGTTTGTATATCGCTGAAAGTTAGACTCCTGTCTATTATATGTTATAGGATGCAATATGATATGACTAGAAAAAGACATGAAGTAAAGTCTTGCTCTTTTAATCATTTAGTTATGATAGATATTTAGTTTCCTGACATCATTGAAAGATGTATGTTTTGTTTTGAATATGAGGAATGTGAGACTGGATCTTGCGCATTTTCTGCTCTTTACTGTAGAATCTTGGCCAGTTATCCTGAACTGAAGAGGATTCTCTAAGCTGTTCAGGATGTCCCACAGTGTGGAGCCCCTCATGATTCTAGTCACACGCCAGGCTCAGGCCTGCTAGCTGTGTTCTGAATCCTCAGCCATGCCTTTTCGTATCTCAAGCCTTAGAAATTCTGGTCTTTCTAGAATGATGTAGCTCCCATATTTGCACCTGCTTGGAGAAGCCATATTCCGAGGCTGAGCGGTAAATAAAGTACCCAAACTGCTCTTTCATAATACTCTGCTGAGTTCATTCTTAGCCCATAAGTGACATGTGTGTTCTATATTTCCATAGTTCATGTCCATTTCAGTCTACCACAAGTCTACAAACTACGGCCCCCTCAACAAATCTAGCCTGCCTTTGCTTTGTCAGTGACATTTTCTTACTGAATCTAGACACATATCCATTTAGATATTGTCTATGTCTACACTCAAAGCACCAAAGAAGAGCTCCAAGGCTGAATCAGAGATGGCATAGGCTCATAACACAAACAACCAGGTAGTATTTGCGGCCTGGATGTTTACAGAACACGTTGCCCATCCCTAGATGAGACTGCTATTCTTAAGTGAATATTTTCTTTTGGGAAGGGTACACTGCAATAAAACTTGTTGACTTAATAAATAAATAAATAACATCCAGCTATAAAATAGGATTACTAAGGATTAAACGGAATAATTTACATGTCATCCTTGGAAACTAATTGGTAATGACTTTCATCAAGCTGTCTGAATGTATCTGTAAGATAAATTGGCAATTCATGAGTTTGTTGCACGTATTAACTTGAGAAACTTGATGAAAGTTAAGAAATTGACTTTATAAAATTGGAAACTGAAAAATGTAAAGTACAAAAAGATTTTGATTTTTTTTTTTGGTTTTTCGAGACAGGGTTTCTCTGTGGTTTCGGAGCCTGTCCTGGAACTAGCTCTTGTAGACCAGGCTGGTCTCGAACTCACAGAGATCCGCCTGCCTCTGCCTCCCAAGTGCTGTCATTAAAGGCGTGCACCACCACCGCCCGGCTAAGATTTTGAATTTTTGTCCTCTTTCAATTTCTAGCCTTTTACACTGTTTTATGTTTCTAAGTTGGGTTTGGAGATTTAGTCATTGTCTACTTGTAAAAGAGACAGGAAAGGCAGAACTCAATGTAAATGGCCTCTGTCTTAAGACAGCTTCATCTTTCTGAAGCACAGTGTACTAATAAGTTCTGTGGTATTTCAGGGCTCACTTTGGGTTAGCATTTCTTTTCCTGCAGAAGCTCGCACTATTCTGTACATGGTCAAATACACAAACGCAAAGGCAGAAAGAACAGTGCTCACTGCTTTCAAGAAGAAACAGCAGTGAGCCTCCGTGTGAGGTCCTACCAGGCCACCTCAGTGGGGCAGCTTCAGAAAGAGCAAAGCTGCTGACATTTTTCTTTTCAACATGTGAACACACAATTTAAAGGGAGCACAGGTTAGGGGTCCCTCCGCACATTTGCTGGTTTTCATTATCAGAAGTGACCTACATACTTTATGCCCTTTTCCAAGTGGCTCTTTTGACCACTCTCACAGAAAATGAGAGATGAGCAGGACCAACATTACCATGAATGACAGCTCTTTAACGCCGTCAATAGTCATCTTAAACAACCACCGAAACATAGCTTAGAACACAGTGATGTCATTTTTATTAATTTACTTCAACAGTGTTCGATTAAAAGGTCTGTTGTACACACAGATTGAGGAAAATGATACGTTGACTCCGAATCCTACAGAATAAAATCAATCCGTAATACTTTCTAAAAAAAAAATCAAACTAAGCTGAATTTAAATACTTTTTCCCTTCCTAAAAATATTATGACTTCTATTATAGGTAAGAGTATCTACAAGTATAGATCAGTACAACTCTATGGAAATATTTAAACTTGTTCTCTCAGGAATAGAATGTGATAATTCTTGTATCTCTATGGATGTTTTTTTTTTTCCCCTTAGGAAGAATAGTAAAAGCCCACACAAGTCAACCCCACAGTTGTTCTTCTTTGTAAGTAAAAAGAAGATAGAATGAAGCTCACGAAGCTAGAAAATAGGTCATATTCTTAATAAACTACAAATATTAATTCATGGCTTTTTTTTTCCTCTAACCAAAACAGATTGTGGTCCAAATGACAAGGCCCCCACCGTTAATGGTATGAGATGTTCAATACTGCAGCTTTAATTTCAGCTTCAAGCTATAAACAAATACAAAATTGGGGTTTAATTCTAACATGGATATTGCTTTTTGTCTTAGCCTACAACAATAGACAATCTGTATGAAAACACTGATAGATTCCTTCGTGAATTTTATATTTTTCATCATTTAACTCAATATTAAGTTCAAAGCGATTCAAGTCCTGTGAACCTTAGAAGACATTCTAGTTTAGGAAAAAGTATAATTTTAAAAAAAATAGAAAAATCTTCCTAGTTCTTGGCAGCCCACTGGCTTTTTATAAAGAGGTCATCTATACAGATGACATAATAAAAAAATAATTTCTATTCATTATAATCTGTAAGTGTGTGCAATATTGTGTTTTAAAACTGAATTTACTCTCGTGTTACAAGAGGTAACAGGGACCTAACAGAAGGTGAGTCATTATTCGGGAGCCTGTTGAACCTATTCCGGGTCATAAATGGGCAGCAGCGGAGTGGGGTGTGTGTGTTGGGGGACGGATCTCTCCTCTCTTAAGACCAAGGAATAGGTTCATTGTGTGAATGCCACCGTGGGGGCCCAGGACAACTATAATTCCTCTCAAGGACTGTCACCTGATATTCAACAAAGTGTTGTGTCCAAACTGGCTGCCTACCCTCCCAAAGCCCAAGCCCTCTTTCCAGCATAAGGGAAAAGTCAGACTGCAGGCACTCATGAAGCACATATAGGAAGTCTTCAGAACAGTCTGTGTCTTACAGACATTATCACTGGAGTTGTAGAAAAAAACCAAGAGTACCATGTTTATAAAATTCGGAATTTAGAGAAAATATGAGTTAACAGGATGTTCTTGTCTATATGCTTTGCGCAGTTAATATCTCCTGTGGGTGTTTTCTTTGTTGTTAGAAGCATCTGGAAATGTTAGAAGTTGACCTCAGTCTCTCCTTTGTGATGAATAGAAAGCAAGTCACTTTGCGGAGAGGATATTTAGGCAATACTACAAACTGTAAAGCGAATGAGGACTAGTTCCCATGAATGTAAGAATATCTTTGTTTGATGACGTGTTCAGTATTGCAATTCTACACTTATAAAGCTGTTCTTGTCATACAAATACAACTTTCATTTACATCTTGAGGCAGTGCAAAGTGAACAATCACAAATCTTTAAAAGATACTTCTAATGGTTTAATGTGATTTTTCTTTTCTCTTCTGTTGGCAAGACATGAAAATCTCAACACTTAAACTGGATTCTTTGAGCTCACAGAGCTTCTGTTGATGGATGTTGATAAGTTCAAGATGTTTCTAGTACCTTGAACACTAGGAAAGGACACAAAGGGCCACCTCTCACTCACCTGTCTGTTACGCTCATCCATAATCCTCGTGATCTGAATCTTTTTTCTCCCCATAGTCCCCGTGTTTCTTCTCTCTCTCGTCCCTGAAATTATGTATTTTTTCCTTCCTTTTCTTTCTCTTTCCTGTTTCCTTCAAACACGTTTCCTTCTTCAGCACGTGCACAGCTCAGTTCCCAAATCCTTGCATTCGTTCCTGCTGAAAAAAATGAAAGCCAGTAAACAGTAGTTCCACGCAAGCCATTGAACAGTAGTTCCACGCAAGCCACTGAACAGTAGTTCCACGCAGGCTACTCAACAGTAGTTCCACGCAGGCCACTAAACAGTAGTTCCACACAAGCTGCTAAACAGTAGTTCCACATAAGCCACTAAACAGTTCCACAGCAAGTCCGTGTCCTAAGAACTAACATGGTCTTCCAACTTCAGCAAGGAAATAGGCTGCACTGAAGCATAACAATAAAACAAATGAAAATAACTATTTGTTCAAAGCACATGGTACATCACACACAGGAGCATATACACAGGGGTGGATTGCTTTTATAATTAAAACAATCTCATAAGTAATTTAAGAAGTCATTTAAATGATGAAAACTGTGTTTTAAAACCTAACACTTGAAAAGAACTGTATTTTTTGTAAAGAGCTTCTTAATATTTTTAATGAAATTAGGTGACAATTTTCACCCCTCTGTTATGAAAAATTACCTAAATCAGAGAGTTAATGAACCTTTATATACCTGTGTATGCTAAGTAGGGCATCTAATTCATTTCTGAATGGAAAACAATCTCGTGTTTTGACAGCAGAGGTGATAACGTCCCTAGTTATGCAAATAGGATGGACAATTATGAAAGTGCTCTCTGATATATGTAAATGTCAACTAATTTAAAACTAAATCCTTTAATCTTATTTTACGAAGATCACTGCAGAGAACACAGGAAAAGTAATATGGGATGTTTCATCTTATGTTCAAGCATCGCTTAGCAGTGAGAGCATTTCCTCTGGGAAACCTTTACACTGTCCATTAAAACAATACTCAAAAATGATGGTTACTGATAAGAGATAAGTGGTGCAAAAATTAACATTATTATCTCATTTGTAACTATATACTTTTTAATAATAGACCATCCGCCCTCTAAATTTAAATGTTTAAAAGAGACATATCATATCTCCTTAGGGAGTCAGACAAAAATTACAGAAGCTTGATATTATATACCAGAGAGCTCTAGGTCATGAATTAAAATTAAAATAATGATTATCAATTACATGGCAAACCCAAAGAGCACAGAATATTAAAAGTCTATATTTTACTCTGTTTAAAATGACGTCTAAAAATATTTGCACATAATGAAAGTGAATTGCTCTGAAATGGAAGTTGACCAGGGAGCATCCCACAATGCTTGCTTCATTTGCAAGCAGCGGCTTCAGTTATTTTGTCTCCTCTCATGTCAGTGGCTACAACTACTTTACACACTGCTCGGAACTTCTCTGTTGACGCTAGTTAGTCTGTGACAGCGGACCTGAAAAATTCCCACACGTATTATGTAACGCTAAACCACTGTCCTGGCTACTTAATAGATTATTTGGCTCGAGTTCAAGGTCCTTGGGACAGAAAAGGCTGTTAGATACTTGGTCTGATCCTTAGCTGCCTTTAAATTTCTTTATTCTTCGTCACCTTAAGTACATTTTTTTAAAAATATAAGTTTAGGTAATTATCTAATTGCGGAGGCTATTACGATATAATTAGTTCTGCTGGATTAAGCTCTGCTTAATCACTGAGACTATCCACTCTCCTTTGCCCAGTGTCTTTGTACTGAACGGCAGCTCACTTCAGCCTCTTGGCATACACATGGGAGCAGCACCAGGATCAGCCTGTGCTTATCAAAGATGATGACTCCAGCCACAGTTTTCAACGTTACCACAGTTCTAAAGTTTTGAACTTCATATAAACACATATCGACTGTATGAATCGCTCCCAACCTAAAGACACTGCTGTAAGACACCAAGATCACATTCACGAAGAACCTACAGAGCACAATACATCAGACTTTCAACAGCGCTGAACAGTCTACCCATTTAGTCCTAGAAATGGCCCTAAAGATCACACAGCTGGGAACCTTTTCTGCATTCCCTATTGTCTTACCCAAGAAGAAGGCAGCAGTCCAGAATAGTATTTCCCATGCATGTGCAAGACCCCAAAGAGACAATCAGGCTTTCTCCACCACAGAAAAAAACTATCCATGAACCCCAGTTAAAGCCCTATGGGCACATCCCCCTTCCCTTCTCTTAGCAGAGGCCAGTGTTGCTATCGGCTTACTGGGCTGTGCCTGCCTAAGCGCTTACTCACGTTAGGTGGAAGGTCAGGGCAAACAGATTAGAGTGCAGAGGCATGGGGGAGAGGAGGTCAGCAGCTACAGACCTTGATTCAAAACACTTATAACCAAGCCTGTGGGGAGACACCCCTGACAAAGACTTCTCCTTAGAGCCAGACTGTGTTCTGACCACCAAATGCAAAAACCACCCCTCCACATCACCACCCAGCATTTTTCAACTTGGAAGACACTGTTTAGAAGGAGCCAAGTGACATGTTGGTTTGTTTGCTTTTATTCTTAAAACACAACGGGGAATATTCGTTTAGAAATACATCTATAAATGTACCAACATGCTTACATGTGCATGCTTACACACATACATGAAATGATTGGGGAACATGCCACTGAAAATAGGCTCCTTGTTGAAATATGCCTGGTATGGAGAAAGATGGAAATTTAAAGCTAATTTAACTTTTATTTTGTTTGCTGTCAAGGGCAATATTCAACTTACTAACTGCAGTGTTGCTTTCTGAGCATTCATAAAATGCAGCACTGTATAAAGTCCACATGCAGAACAGCAAGACAGCAATGCTGTGGCAATTTGTGGAAGACATCTCCACATTTCAAGGCTATCAGTTAAAATTCAAAGAACTAGGAAGGTCAGCACCTGCACACAAATTTTTTAACTTTTATTTTTTTAGTATAACTATTTATTAGCCTGATTTTTACATAAAAACGTACTGCATGGTTGTTTCTAGTATTAATTTTCAGGAGGGCTAGAGAAAAAAAAGATGATTATTACCACAGTAACCTGTTTGGTTGTCTCACAGAAATGTGAAAAAAGAATATTAATAATTTAAATACATATAGCGGCATTTCGGTCACAGTAAGAACTTTCACTATGTATAATCAATCTCAGGCTTATTCTGGACGCTACAGTTTTCACATGAAGGAACCGCTCTTGGAAAATGACAGTTACGGAGAAACAGTCAAAACTTTGAACAAGAAGGAAAGAAAAAGAACACTTTATGGAGTTACAGGTTGCACTTTTTCCTCTTTTGCCAGCTTAAATAAAAAGGTAAAATCCATCTGCTTACTAAAAAGGGGAACTTCGGTTCGGCAGGCTTCTTCTCACTTCGAGACTGCCATAAGCAGACAGATGAAGGCAGAGTGCTTTGAGACCCTCGCAGAGAGTACTTCTCTTGCAGGCCCCCTCATTTTCAAACAAGCCGGCTTGATTGACATGCACCTCCCCCTTCTTCCTTCTCCCACTCTGTCTTGCCCTCTTCCCTTCCTCCCTCCTTCCCTTAAGCAAATCCCTCCCAGTAACAGAAGAATCTTGACAGAATGGCAGGAAACACGCACAGACTGGGCAGGGAAGGATGTGATGTCAGCGACCGCAAACAATAAAAGGTGCAAAGGTGCTTCCTTCCCTAAACTGCTCCTCAAGTGTAAAATGGGAACCAAAACTCTCCACTTCCTTCTCTGAGCAGAGCAGGCTGGTATGCAGCACACCCCACATTCGGGCTTTGGGGTGGCTCAGATAAAGGACAGCAAGGGAAAGGCAGAGCAGAGGTACAAGGTGTCTAATTTCTGTCTTTCCAACACCTGAGAAAAAGGCATTCCAGTTCTAGGTCAATGTTTCGTTGTGATTGCCTTAAGAAATCAATATGAGAAAATAAATAGACTAAGTCGCCATGGGGAAAGCAGATACACACCCAGTGCCATCTACCCCGTCTTTAGTAAATGACACCACAGACTTTGAATTTACACTTTGAAGCAAATGAAGATTTCTACACAAGGAAAGAAACAAAACACAAGAATTACGACTTTTGGGAACTAAATGAATCAGGATGGCAGTAAAGAATGTTCATTGGTAATATGCATTGATAATTTACTTAGTCCCACACCTAAAAAGAAAGATCAGGGAGTAAGAAAAGAATTCGTGTTACTGAGACTCTCAGGGTACCTTAAAAAAGATCCAATTAGCAATCAAAGAAATTAACACAAACTTTCAGTCTATGGTGAAACTATTTTAATCTCATCACTGCTTGGCTCTTTCTTACATAGAAATGGCAGTCTACCCTAAAGTTTCTGTAGGAAGAAAACCACATAGCAACTGGGTCTGAGTCATCATCAAATTTCAATCACCTTCCCACAACACTTTGATTTAGAAATTAAACATAACCTTCAGTTACGTGTTTTGATCGTAGAGTGAGACTCCCATGCCACATTAAAAGTTGTGGGAAGAAATTAATTCTCTGCTGCTAAAATTACCATTGCAAAGCATGTATTTTTGTTCCAATAAGTACAGTGCACTCACTTAACCAAAACAGCCTATGGACAAGGCTAAAACATTAGAATATGCAAGGTCAATCTGCAAGGAAAGAATTCTGGATTTCTTTTATTCAGATTGGCAAGTACCATTTCCACTGACTCACATTTGCCTCACCATCTGAAGACCTTGTTTTGTAAAACTTAAGGCTGTAAATTAGGCATGCTGTGTTATACAAGAAATAGCATTGTTAAGTCAACGAAAGGCCCATGTACAGCAAGAGGAGAGAGTAATGCATGCCTTGTCTCTGTGAGCCTGTGTTTGTTACTGACTCAAGTGATTCAGTGATCCACTACCATTTCAAGTGGGAAGCTTTGCTCTTTCCTTGCGTTTAGATACATTAAACTTTCTACTTTATGATTTGTTTGAAAGACATATGAGGCGCGCAATTATACTTTGGTTAAAAAGAACTAGCAGAACGTACCTATTTTCCCTTAAGAGCTTCAAATGAAATAACCCAATTATTATTCTTAGCAATGCTTGACTGTGTGATGAGAAGTATTTCTTTGGTCCTGAAAATTACTCTATTTTTCTCTAAGTTCCCCATACATTTTAAAGAACAGAGTGCAGGTAATTTTAAAGCCACATAGCTGAAGCACATCTTCCTGAGAGTATAGAACGGCTGTTTTTTTTTTTCTCTAGATAAACACCACTGTGCCAGACATTCATTTCTCAACTGATAGAATTTAGTATCAATATGATAAATTCTGAATCGTCTTTAAGAGTCACTGTCAGTATTACCCATATAAATAGCAAATACAGTTGGCTTAAAACAAAACAAGTTCTTACTTCTCTGTCCTTCCTACCACAGGGTATTTGCAATTCCTTCTGTCTGGAATGTTCCCTCCCTTCCATGTGTACTCAACTCTTCTTCTGTCTCAGGTCTCAGTTCCAGCTTCCTAAGTGTTTCCTTTGGATAAATTCTCAAAGCACCAAGTCACTCTCCTTTGCCATTAGAGGAAGGAGGGAGGAATCAAATGTTAATTTTGTAGTCCCAGGCTCTATCTTAGCATCAGGTAAACAGTAGGAACTAATCATTACCACTTGCTTAACTGAACTCTCTTTATCAACGCCTGCACCTCTCATCTGAGGTATTTACTAGCTATTTTTAATAACTAGTACTGAGAACTTTTTCTCTTATTTTGCATATATAGAAAAAAAACTGGCAACCCTGGTTAAACCTTAGTAACCTTCATCATGCTGTACAGTATCTCATAGATAGAATAAGAATATATTTCACAGAAGTGAAAGCTGAATTAATCTGTGAATTAAGAAACTGGGGGGACTTAGATACCAGGTAACTGCAGCATGATAATCAAATCCTGCACTTAAGAGTTTTCATGTCCTACCTCAAACTGGGAAAACACGTTTTTATTTTCAAATGGTTCTAGCCCCATTAAATACAACACTATAAAAGTGTAGGGTGTGTAGTGGTGCCAGGAGCGTGGATCCCCTACACTCTTGTAAGTTGGTTTTCATGTTCATGTTTGGATTAAGGTTAGTTGCGATGTCATCTCCATACACACAGCATGGAGACCTCACTTCCCATTTACATTGCTAACAGCAAGTGTTCAATGAAGGAAAATAAACATACAGTGTCATGTAGACCTGAGACTTTCTTTTAGGGATCACCCTGGATCAGGCTGCAAATGTAGAACTAACTAGGGAAATACATCAATTTCCCAGTGACCACAACTGCTGGAGACTCCACGTGAGAGCTTCTAGTCCTACTTCAGTATCTATCCCCAAGGACGAAAGGAGATGAAATGTATGTCAGAAATATAATAAGGCTAAAACGGAGCTCGCCTTGAAAACCCCTGCAATTAATTTAATACAGGGGCCTAACCTACTGTTCGCCCTTATGCAAATCAGCATATTTACACAACGCCAGAATTTAGGAGCAACATACCTCCAGACAACTGCACAGCGTTACAAACAATTTAACAAACATAAGGAAACACAGCTTCCCTGTCACAATTATCCATGCCATATTCTTCCTTGGACATTTTCCCCTACTGTAGTTAAAATGGCATCCTGCATTCTCCAAGCCAAAATAAATTCCGAATGGTCTAAATATGTCAAAAACCTCATACTCTTCAACGACGTGACAGCTTTTAGTATTTCCATATCAGACAGATTATGTAATTAACGCAGCAGGCTTCTACCATGTCTTTGTTTCTCTAAGCTCCGAAAGCCACTTAGGGCTCTGGCAAGGTTTTGCAGGAAGGTAGAGCTGTGTGAGCTACCATGCAGCATCACACACTGGGGTCTCTGCTCCAGCGCTACCCAGCACGTGCAGCTGGATGGCTTTGCTGGTGTTACTGAACAAAACAAGAGAAGCAACGTTCTCCACCAGCAGTGAAACTAAGTTGTCCATCTCCAAAGCCAGTTCCGCCTGAGGTGCTACATGTTGCTAACATACATTTCCATTTTATTAGGGTAAAAATCAAATTCCAAAGCATCTTATGTTCTCTTAGGAAAAAATGTTATTTTTCTCAATCTTTAGTGTATTGTATTTAATGATTAAAATGGAAATATGCTATAAATGTTTTCCTCTTGGAAGCTTGTCTGTGTTGAGCACATTTTTCAGATTTATTAGTGTGTGTGTGTGTGTGTGTGTATAGACACATGCACAGTATGTGGAAGAACACAAGTCAGTCTTTTAAAAACAGATAAAACAGTGAGTGTGTTTTAAGATACCTGAGTAATCTTGCCAGTCAAAAACCAGTAATTGTAACATGAATGAAACATGACAGTCTAAGTGAAGATCGTGGTCCACTCCTTAGCCACATATTACATTAAATAATCAAAATTGTGTCCTTGAAAAATAATTTGCTACTGCTATTACTTTCTCCAGCAATTCAACTCTTAAAGATGCCTTTACAAAGGGAAGATATATTACTCTCCAGCTGACATTCATCTTGAATTTTAAGTAAAAAAAATACTTAATAAATCATCCGGTATTTAAACTGAATGTCTCCTATTTTTTAATTTGTAATTAAACTCTAGATAATTATTAAAATTTACAGGTGAATATGTGTGGTTTTCAAACTGCCATAAAGGTCCCTTAAAATACAGATGATACTTGTGACAATATTATATATGGCTCAATATGGAATTCAGCGATTCATCAATTTTTCTCTGTCATTTCATGTCCTTTACAGCATCCTAATCAACCTAATTAAGGTTTTGTTCATCTGAAACGCCTGATGACAATTTGTTTAACTCTACCCCACTGTGGTCTTCTATTACATCTGATCTTTTGACAGCAATCATTAAATGATCCCAACTGGCCCCAATTAAGCCACATGGCTCGCGGGCTTCCTTACAGCCAAGTGCCAAACTCTCTGTTTCATTTACACATTGTTCTTTACCTTGGTTTATTTTCTTAAAGCCAATTAAGTATGTGTCTTATCAAGTGGAACTAAATTTCCTTGTGTAAGCTGGCTCAAGATAGAGTGTGTAGATTGACTTCACAGTCCCACTGCAGGACTACACAGGGCTCGCGAAGCCAACCTCTCTAGATGTGATAGATAGCACGGACCGCAGCGACACTTTGAAATTATTTACTTGTGCTGAAGATGATTCCCCATGCACAGTCTCAAAGTAACACACACCTTTATCCAGGTCTGGCTAACATTAACCAATAGTAGTTTTTTATTTGTATCTGTATTTGGAAGTAGGGGCTGACTCTCTATTTTTAAACATTAAAAATTATCTTTTTTATTTCTGTCCTTTTTTTTTAAGCAATAGCGAAGTAACATTTACGAAGTTAACCTTTCTTACCCTTAATTTCTGCTCTAATTTTTTCACATATGCTCAGTTGTAAGCCCTGTAATGATGTTCCCAGTCCTTCCTGTGAACGCAGGTAGCCTCAGGATTTAGAGCTCATTGGCTGTGCATTACCCCAGGGAAATAGCTGATTAAAAACAGCCTCCCAAGGAGAGGAGAGCAGTGCCTACTCACATCTGGCTCTGTTAACATCTGGCTCATCTTATCTAAACTCCTATATGGCTAATATGGAAATCGACCTCTGGCTTTGGGTTTGGAGAACTGCAGTTTCTCGAGAGCTCTTTATGCGAGACATTGAGGCAGAAACAGTTAAATTAATCCCAATACCACTGATGTTTGATGCAGGCACTGAAGACCTTAATCAATTACCTTGACTAATTTCAAGACAAAGGCACTGCATTTTTGTATCTGTTCTAATTATAGCTATCACTGATCATCTGTTGGTATTTGATAAGCTATCTGTCACAGTTCTCAGAGCAGATGGATCAGAACAGTTCTGCCCATCTGAATCGTACATTAAACATCGACAGTAGGACAGAGAACTGGAATGGCTGTTATACATCTTATAGGACATTAACCTTGATGAACATGTCGTTTTTATTACTTGACCGATAGAAATAATGCTGAAGAAAAAAGAAAGCTAACGAACAACACAGTTTTCAACATTCCAGTATAGTTATCAACACCGAGAAGAGCACATAAGTACAATTTCTTCATAAACAGCCAAATAGCTACCTCATTGTCCCTTATATAACTTAGTTTCCTCAAAAGAGGAACATCCAAAATGTCTGTTACAAAATGCTGATGATGTAGAAAATACCAGTCACATTTACAACTGTCTGACTTAAAAAGTGTAATAAATGTTCTGAAATTTCAGTGAAGCAAAACAGACTCTGGGGTGCAGTACTATGAAATATTCCTCACTCTATTACAGTAATCTCCAATAAGATTTGATGTTAATTTTAGAGCATGTGTCTGCTAAAAAGGGCAAACCCTGCAACAGATTTAGTACAAAGAAGCTGAAAATATCCTGTGGAAAAAAAAAATCTGTAGCAAAATCAGCCAGCCCTAATCCTGCCATTACTCAGCAAGGCAGTGACGCGCGGATGTTTGTAGTGGTTTGAGGAGCCAGCAGGGGTGGGAACTTGACGTACTCGACTCCAACATGATTGCAATTGAACCTCATCAAAGTAAGAGCTCATAATTTGTCACAGAAAACAGCCAATTAACATATGTTAGAAAAAGGCTTCATAAAGATAATATATGATTAAAGACCCAGTGCAGCTGTTGAAAATCAAAACTATGCATTTAAAAAAGAAATCTCAGCCCAAGCTTCCGTATGGTTAAACTGATAATGGCTACTATGATTTTTTTTCAAAGTAGAGAAATATAATTACAGTACTTCTTCTAAGTTTGGGGTTATGGCGAGGGAGAGCTGGGTACCGTGGCAGTATTTACCACGCCTTACTCAGTTCTATAAATAGTTGGAGCTCTTGCCAAAACTCTGTAGTTACTTTGTTATAGAGCTATTTTAAAACACAGACCTTCATTGTGAGCTCAATGGCCTTCAGGATGTACTTTGTAGTTACTGCATTCCTCACAGAGCTGTATCCTTCCTTTATCTGTGCAAAGCTCCAGGACGACCAGACTCTCGGCACTGCAGAACATGACAGGGCTGTGTAACACACACATTTAACACTTCAGAGCTTTTGTCAGGTTTGGCGGTCCGCAAGGGCGCCAGCAGACTTTAGGAGTGAGATTAAGGTGCAGCAGGCAGTAGAAACCTTACAGGAAGATGCAGTTCCAGCCCTCAGCCAGAGATCTGGAGAAGGCTGACTGCCATAACACATTTGGTGCATTCTGATAGCACATTGTAAACTAGACTTTTAGCTTGGACCGCATGAAAAAGTTAAATTCTAGTTTAATTGTTATTATGCATGGGATAGATGGGTCAAAATCATAGTGCTTAAGAATACATGCAAATGTCTGGTTGTTAGTCACAGACTGTTGGAGACCAGCTTTGACAAGGATACTGCTTGCCAGAGTAAGGGCATGGGGACTAGAAAAACAAGTAAAGAGAATGAAGACGCCAGTGAAACACAGGATATTATCCGCAGAGTGTTCCAGTGAATACTGAAATCATCCATGTTTAATTTCCATTTGCTTAAAATACCCCAAACACAAAGGTAAGAGTAAGATACAAACTGCATTAACATGACACAAGGAAATAAGCAGATTAACAGAAGGACTGACTGCAGGCTACAGTCTTAGTTAAACATTCTGTTGCCAGAACAAGACAAGTAATGTTCACACCCTAGACCAAAACATTCTGTAGGCAAACCACTCCCTTGGTGAAATCCATTGTTATCTCCCAAAGGGAGTAGGAATTTAGTTGGGTCCTTAGACTCCTGTTTGAGGTAGAAACAGATCTACTTCTTAATACCTGAAATACCAGGTCTGGATATTAGCCACACCTGTTGACAATAACCTTGAGCGAGCAGAACTCTGTGACCTAAATCAAGGTAGGACCTTCTTTTGAGGTAGAAACAGACAATAACCTTGAAGGAACAAACTAAGGTCCAGCTCTCTGACCTTAGTCAAGATAGAATGGACCCATACCTGTGGGCCCTGTCAACTGAGACCAATAGGCATGAATCATGATAGCTCAATGTCTGGAATATCACTGGGAATGCAGCAAAGAGCATATGGGCTCCATGAGGCTTATACTTACATCTACTGGGGCAAGCATCAATGCACAAACCCAACAATCATGATGACTTTGGTAGAGAGCTCCTATGGAGGAAGTATTAATACAGTACAGTACCACACAGTACAGTAGGCTGGGGTGAGTTGCTGCAGAGGCTACTAGGATGCTGTTACTTTAGAAGACACAGGAAGATGTAAACCACTTGGAGTGAGGTGTATGTGACGAGGAGCACACCCGTCCTTTCCTGTCACAGGTGTTGCAAATTCTATCAAATTAGTCTCCTGAACTTTGGTATCTCATCTAAATGGTGGAAACAATAATTTATTCATTTTATCACATAAAATAGAGCCATACTCACTTATAAAATTAATTTTAATAAAATTAATATACTACTTTAAAGCAACAAGAAAACTGTGAAGTCATGGACCCTAAATTGATATCAATGACTTCAAAGACACTTCTTTTTCCTCAGTATGCAGTTGTTTTACGAGAACACTGCCAACTGGTTGAAACCGTTCCTGGGAACATCCGGTTATTTTCCAGTGGTAAGTATGGATAGCACCATGAACAGTATGACAATATGCTCCAGGTTTCTACAAAGGCATATCACAGCCCTGAATAAAATTGTTTCCTTTGTGAGTAAACAGGCTTAAAAATTACCAGTATAACTTAGTCATTTGCTGAGTTGATTCATTTTTCTTTCAGAAGACCTACCATGGATGCAATCAGCAGAGTTTTGATTAAGTTCTCAGTAATATCTTAAAATCCTAGAGTCTCCTGCACTGAAAATATTCATGTAGCTTTGGGTCGCCCCTCTAATGAGAGATGTTATATAGCCTAAAGCCAAACAGATTAATTTCCATCTACAAATGAAAAGACAAATTGAATTTCCACTACTTTTTAAATCAAAGCATTTTAATGGGAAGGAAAAAAAACAAATTGAAGGATTATGACTAACTTGGTAAGTATGGAGTTAGATTGAAGGGAAATTGATTCCCTTTCATAAAAGAACAGTGACACAGAGATGCGCAAGAAAGAACTACATTATTGTAGCAGATGAATACAAATTTTTCATTTGTAGTGTGACTTTACTGCCCCCCACCTCAATTTTTGGAGGTAGTTGCACAAACTTGATGCTTTATTAAAGACCACTTATATATCTCAAGAACATAATGAGTTTCAACCAAAGTTATACACCTTGCCATAGAGCTAAATTAACACTCATTGTAAGGTCAAGGGCCTAAGAAGAATCACAAACTTAGAGAAGTTCTTAAGTGACAAAAACTGTATTTTTTTCTCCCCCATCATAAAATAATGTTTTTTTTATAGCAAAAAACTTAAAACATTTAACTTTATGCTTAATGCTACCCACTATTTATACTGCGTTTTCTCTTCTCCTCCCTGTCTACTAAAATGACCTTTGCTATACATTTACAGTGCGCTCAAAACCGACTCACGAATGTGTACAAAACAGGCATTTTTGCCTCTGACTTGAATCACTCCTGCTCCAGGTTTTCATTTCAACACCTTTTGTTATCTCCTTTTCCACATGTTTAGAACTGAGGGGATGCGGCGAGTGAAACTGTCAAAGAGCTAGGAATAGAGGTGTCCTCAGACAAGTAAAATGCTTCCTGTATAATACGCAGGCAGGGATAGTGCAAGCACACTGGGAAGGAAGGGCGCCTGGGCCAGAACTGAGAGGAGACAGCCCCTGGAGTCCAAGGCCTGGCAGGAGGCTCCTTATCTCTGCATGTCTACACATTCTGTCCCAGGCTGTTTTCAAGGATAGCTCAAGCCATCCTTGGCAGATAACAGTAACTGGAAAGTATTACAGTACTTCCCATGAAGAAAAAAATCTGTTAGTAGAGATCAGAAATTACTAAATTGAGCTGTTATTTCAGCCTGATGATGCTCTCTAATTTGGAATTTAGAAGAAAATACTCATAGGTATAGGCAAGTACATGACTCTCCCTAGAGATCTCAACAAATTTACACACTCTTCTTAAAATGAACTCCTAAGACAACTGTCCAGTAGCTCTATGCCCTGCCTAATTTCTCTGTCTTGAATCTCAGAATACGGAGCATTTAGTTTGGGTGAGCTTCTGGTAACACTGTCTCTACATAAAGGCAAGCTTCCTCCCTCTGAAGGTGAGTAGCTCACACTGAAAAATGATACTGAGCTGGAGGCCAGCATAGGAGTCTTCATCATAATGAAGAAATGCAAAAAGAATGGAGAATCATTCTTCTAGGTTTTTTTAAAAAAGCACATTTTGAGATACATACAGGAAATAGTTGATTATTTAAATCAATGTATAAACGGATATTGAGCAATCAAAGATTGTAATTAGTCTCTAAACCCTGACGAACTGAACACAAAGCTGTAGTTTTTGGGGAAGGAAAGGCTATGTAGCGCTCACTAGGCTTCTACTACCTACTAGCGACACGCCTCTTAGGCAGGCGGCAACTTCAAGTATCATTTTCTACAGGCACACAAGACAACAAGCTCAATTTCTAAGATGCCTTTCAAGTTCCCAAATGGCACAAATTCAAAAACAGTGTAAGACATGAGGCTGGGATGACCTCTTAAAAGGGTAGAAAACAATAGATTGCCAGTAAGGTTTAATTTCTGGACAAATCTCTATTTTCTTACTTTATTTTTTTTCCTACTAAATGTTTGTTCACTTCTGTCGCAAGTATCAAAGGTAGTTCAGACCAAGGTCGTAGCCTGCACTTGAGGCAACTAATCACATTTTAAAGTTTTAGTAAGTAGGCAACAGCTGAGGAACTTCTGATGATGACGAGAATTCCAAGGATTATGAGAGACATCATGTCTCCGAGGCTTGAGCAGGTATCTGGTTCTCTTATAGAGGGCCTTGAGTGGATTCTAAACCACATCTGATTTAATCAACTCACACATTTCTCTGCCTGATGCCTGACCCCTTAATGCTTATCTTGCTTTTCCCTCAGCTGTCTCTGTGTTTCCTTTGTCTTTATCTCTTCCAATCACTGCTAAAATAGTCCTCTTTGCATTGGAGTTACTACCTCAGAATTTATACATTCGTCCATTTCTTCAATTCTATGGGTTTGAGAACTCTGAATCTAGTTAGGTATTTCTAGCATATTTACAGTAACGTTATTTTAGATGTAATTTTACAGCTCTCAGCTTTATGATACACAATTTGTTATAAAAAAACATTTGTTCAACTATGTTCATAGAAGCATTATTTGTAATAGCCAGAACCTGGAAGCAACCTAGATGTCCTTCAATGGAAGAATGGATGAAGAAAGTGTGGAATATATACACATTAGAGTACTACTCAGCGAACCTTCATCTGGCGATGGATGAAGATAGAGACAGAGACCCACATTGGAGCACCAGAATGAGCTCCCAAGGTCCCAATGAGGAGCAGAAGGAGGGAGAACATGAGCAAGGAAGTCAGGACCGTGAGGGGTGCGCCCACCCACTGAGACAGAGGGACTGATCTATTGGGAGCTCACCAAGGTCAGCTGGACTGGGACTGAAAAAGCATGGGATAAAACTGGACTCTCTGAACACGGCGGACAATGAAGGATGATGAAGCCAAGGACAATGGCACTGGGTTTTGATCCTACTTCATGTTCTGGCTTTGTGGGAGCCTAGCCAGTTTGGATGCTCACCTTCCTAGACCTGGATGGAGGGGGGAAGACCTTGGACTTTCCACAGTGCAAGGAACCCTGACTACTCTTAGGACTGGAGAGGGAGGAGGAAAAGAGTGGGGGGAGGGGAAGAGGAGTGGGAGGCAGGGGGGGCGGGAATGGGAGGCTGGGAGGAGGCGTAATTTTTTTTTCGATAAAAAATGTAGTAATTAAAAAAATTAATAGACAACAGTTGGTATATTTGGCACTATGATCTTAAATTATTGTAAAATCACACTTTGGTGAGTTACAAGTTTGCTTCATATAGGATATTATGTAGTCTTGTCTTTATATTTTCAGCATGTGTCAGTCTTTTCGCTATTTTCACAGGGAGGTAATAGGACTACTTTTTATTTGTATATTTACACATGTTATTGTAAAAATTAAAGGTAACGATGTGTCAAGGCCATTGGAAAACTCTATAGGTGATGCTGGTATATTACATCCAAGGCTAAACTTAATGTAGTTGTCAACTGAAAGATCAAAATGGTTGCTCTTTATTCCGTGTGATTTAGGAGAACTTTCAGTAAACAAGATATCTTTATATTTCTAGGTCCAGCTGGCAGACATTGCCTTTCAAAGTGAAAGAAACCCTGTAATAATTTTACATCAGCGCCCTGGCCTATGGGGACATCTAAGTAACAGAAGTGTTTCAGAAGGGGAAACACTGACAAGTGTTAATTACCTTAGACATGAGGAAAATGTACATTATCATTAAGTAACTAGTTGACATAATCGCTAATTGTCTACATCCTTGAGGATTCTAAAATTCAAGATTATATAAAGGGTTTTTCTTTTTTTGTCATAAACTAGAGAAACAACAAATATTGTAACACTTATCAATTCCTTTGTAAAATTAGTTGATAACAATATTCCCTAAATTACCAGGGAGAATTTGAAGAGAGGCTCTAGATTTTCTCTTTTCTTAAAATGGATCTTTACAAAAAAGAAAAATTTGCCTAGCAAGAAAAAGAATTACGGAAGGGTGTCCTTTCTTCATAGTGGAAATACAATTATATATTTGTGTTTCCTAGCCAAGGTGAGAGACATACACAACTGGGTATTAAAACTGACTGCTGCCGGACTCAGTCAGATCATCTTCCCCGCCTTCAGATGATGCCATACAGCAATTATTTCACTAAGATTCTACCTCTCCTATTTTTAAGACCTTCCGGAAAAGGAGCAACACAACCTTCCTCAGCAAACTATTTTGATATTTCACAGCTCTGACCCAGGAAATTCTTCCCCTCAGTTAATCCCTCAAAGAATACTTTGCCTTCGTTCCTCTTTTCTATCCCCCTGCACAGAGAGCACTATTTGGCAGACATGTCCTTCTTTCCTACACTTGAAGACTGGAATAAATTCCACTATTCTCTTAATCCTCTCCTTACTTCACTTTCTTTTTCCTGTTGTCAAAGTTCTTCCTTTTAAATTGTGTACTTGCCTTTAGTTTGAGAATCCAAAAATATACATAGTCATAAAAGAAAGATGTTCAGGCTGGGTGTGGTGGTGCATGCCTGTAATTCCAGCATGTCAGGGGGTGGAGGCCTGAAGTCTCAGGCCAGCTGAGGCTACACAGCAAGGCACTGCCTCAAAACACTCCCCCGACTCACTTAGGCACTATTGATTATCTCACCTATTTTAATTTTGCCTCGTTACCCTTGCCAGGCTTGTTTTCAGCCCACTTCTCCATTCCCTCTTTCAAGACATTCTAATTGCATAGGATTCTTTAGCCATTTAAAGTTATCCCTTAAAGTACTGATTTCACTATTTCTGTAACTCCCACTAAAATTTGGATGGTTGGGAGGTCTTTTCACCGCTGATGAATGAGGTTGTCATCCAGAACAAAATCTTGAAAAACTGAGATTATATCTATACTTTATTGTTAATAAAGAAAATCTTTCCACCTAGCAATTATTATTATCATCTGATTCTGTATTCATTTTGTGCTCATGCTCTGAGTTCTTAGGATGGAAATCACAAACTGGATTTAGTTTTAGAAAGAAGAGAGCTACTGACTGGGTCATCTTTTATTTTATTGAAAAAAAAGATATGATATGCTATGATAGTTAACTACTAAACTTCTTTAGCCGGTAGCTTGTAGACTTGCAATAGCAGTAATAGCAAAAATTTCAGCAACTAGATAACCTTAACCTAAGGTGCCCACGAGCTCTTCATTTCTTAGTGCCACGTGCTTCTGAACACTGGTCGCACATTAGATTTTATGTCACCACGAACACAAGTTCGTGTTACTGAGGAATAAAGGTTAAAAAAAAATCAAAGCAACACTTTACTCATTTCTTAATTCAGTGATATATTTAGAGTAATTATGTTCCAGGGATTGTTCTGTGTGATGCATGAAAAATTGAACAGGCAGAGGTTTATGCTCTCACGGAATTCACAGTTCTTGTACTACCTGTGCTTATTTCCCTTCCATGATAAAGAGGAAAACACTTTGCGTTGTTGGTGCTCTGGGTAAAACTAAATACATTTATAAAAAATATCTCCATTTTCCTGTTTTTACCTGAATTCAAGCCTTTACTATGTCTTAGAATATGCACCTCCCGCATGTTAATTCTTTCCCTTTCTCGCAATTCAGTTCCAACCCCAGAAACCCATCAGCTCCTTTCTTTGTAAATTCTGATCTAATCTATAGTTTCCTCTAGCCTCTTTGGCATTCTTCACTCTCCACACTAAGTTCTCTAAGGGCATCCCATAAAACACTGAAATCCCAAAGTCTGTTCTCTTAAAGTGCATCTTTTTTGTAGCCCGGGTCTTCACAGCTCTAATTGTGCCTGGACTCGGAACCTAGAATATTGGGAAACCTTGGCTAATCATCAGATTTGATGAAAAACTTATTAATGAAAACTATTTGTCTCAGCTTCATTGAGAGGGAGACAGGAAGAGAGAGGGAAAGAGAGAGAGAGAGAGAGAGAGAGAGAGAGAGAGAGAGAGAGAGAGAGAGAAATACAGGAAGAAGGACTATGTGACTTTATGTTTCCTGATGTTGTGTAACTGAATGATCTGTGACAATAATATTTAAATATTTCTATTATATTCAGATGAGAGCTAGTGATCAATGACTATCATATAATAAAAGATAGTGGATTGCAATTGAGTGCAATTTCAGACATCAATCACATAAAAATAAGGTAAAAGATACACAATGAGAAAAATCCTTTTTGAGAATTTATGAATACAGAATAAGCTGTGAAATTACAGTAAATAAAGAAGTGGGAAATACAGTGATGATTTCTTTGTCAGAATTTTAGTTTTTATTAAATGTGTTGGAAAAACTCTCAGGAGGATGAAACAGTGAGATAAAACAGAAAATATCTGTGGAGCTAGGTGTTTATCAGAATGTCATGTGTCTAGATAAAATTTTCATATTGTGTATGGGAGTCTAAATAATAGTAATCGTTTTAGAAAATGGTGATATTCCAAGTTACAATCTCCATTGAATCCAATAAGTCAAGTTTACTTGACTTTCTTTTCACCTTAAGACAGTGAAATGACCTCATACTATGGCTGCATCATGGCACAGTATAATTGTGTGAACTGCATGGAATTATGGGACAAAATGCCTTGAATTTTTGAAGAGAATAGCATGAAAATAAGTGAAAAAAGTTCCTGCATTATTAGAGATTCTTTTTCCAGAAGTATTGAAATTACTGGTGTGTAGAATTCTGAAAGTGAGGCATCTGGACTGGACTGTACACATGATGATGCTCACTGTGGTCAATGTTCAAAGCAAATGATGTCCTTCACTTGCCCTACCTAGGAGAGGGCATGATGGAGATAGAGCATATACCAGTATTTCACAAGCTCCCAATTTATGTGGTGTTAAAACACTGATCTCAGCTTATTAAAATTTGGACCCTTTATTTTGCAAAAGATCTCCAGTGTGTTTTCCGTGTGTGTGTGTGTGTGTGTGTGTGTGTGTGTGTATCTTTACAATAAGAAAAAGGATTCTCATTTGAATTTCTTGTTTGATTAGCCCTTTGCCATTTCCTAAGCCTCTAAGTTTATTCTCTGGTCACACACCTAAACAGAAACTGCAAATGTATATACTATTTAACTTTAATAACCTTCTCCCCTCAGTGAAACCCTATGTTTTAGAATTAAGCTAAAAAAGAAAGCAAGTTCTATTTCTTGAATTCTATTGACACATTGCAAGAAAATCAATTATCTATTAGACAGAAATCTGGTACTCAATTATACTAAAGTTGTGATTCCTTAATTCCAAAATTCAGTTTGAGAATTTAATGTTTTTCTAGCACTCAATCTCTTTATTACAAGTTGCAAGATATTAACTAGGTAATATACAGGTTTCTAAGTAAAGATATCATGATTTATGATCTGTTGCCAAATAGCCACGATTTTCTGCACTAGACTGTTATGTTAAGAAATCCAAGTTCAGATTAAAAACACAGGCAGGAAAGAAGAATAGGATTTGGCCATTTTTGTCCTAATTTGTGCTTGATAATTTATTTCTCTGAAACAATTCTTCTTCATCCTTGCTGTAGTATTCACATTGAATGATGATATCCCCAGGACACTTTCTATTATTATAATTAGATATGATATCTGGGTAAATTCGTATGACCACTTCATACTATTTAGCATTTTCTGTTGGAGAACAAGAAGCATGGAGACAATATACAACCTGTCCGACTTTTCACCCCAGATACTAAAATCTAGCTCCTGAGGTGAGGAAGCCTAATGAGTTCATGGTTCTTTTTTCTGGTATGCTGCTCCAAGTCAGGATGTGTATTCTGATGTTGTACTTAAAACCTACGTGTCAAAGGTCTCAGTCAGTTAAAAGTGACGGATATCAAATTCAAGTGAACCTGTAATCTGTGCTTCTGTCTGAGAGGAAAACTCAAAGCTTGGTTCTCAGTAGATCAGGGGGGTTTTCTATTTAGTTTTAGGTTTCTTTTTAAACATGGTTTTGAAATTGGATTCAGCTCCTGTTTTATTTGTATTTTAAACAGAACATACCAAAATATCCAAGCAAATTCAGCTTTTTCTATGGTTTAAATGGAATTCCTGAACACAATACAGCCTATTCAAGTCAACTCTTTTTTCCTGTGGTACATGGTTTTAAAGTGGTATAGGGAGTGGTGTCTCCTTTCAGGCATCCATTTAAAGGCAGGGTCATGCCTTGTAGTTCAGGCTAGCCTCAAAATCAGTGTGCAAACCAAGCTGGCCTTCTCTTGCTTTAGTCTCCTGGGATTACAGTCATGCACCATCACTCTAGCCATAGGGTTATAGTTAAAAGCTATATAGCCATCATCATTTACTTGCAATTCATATCCAGGGATAAAATATCTCCAACCTTCTATTCAGCATGTGTCATAGCAATTGAAGCATAGTAAGACTGTTCAGCCTATCTTCACAGAGAAATTTAAACAAGAGCTGTAAGAAGCTGAGTTGATCCACTTCTGTCTCTCTCTTAATAAATAATTCTCGAGGGTATTCTGTTAAAATAATTCACATGGTGCACCTGAAATGACCCACTAATTGCAAGCATCACTCTGATACATGAAATATGAAAATATGTCAGTGACCAGTGACTCTGCTTTAATTGTACCAATTGATTAATTTTGAAAGCATGCCAAAATTTGGAATGAACAATTATCTTATTCTCCAATGTAGTGGCACCTGTAAATGTTATTGTCAACAGCTGGCTCAAAATACTAAACAACCCCCATGAGTCGGGAAGGAGTAGATTTTAAATGGAACCACACTAGTGGGACAATTCCCCCTTTATAGTCACTGATCATTTCCTGTATAGAAATAGGACGTACAAACAACAGTAAGAAATCATAAGTTGCTCAATCTTTTTACTTAAACCATCATTTATGATGCAGGTCTTTCAGCACTGACCTATTACTAACTTGAGTTTGTGGTATATTTAAAAAGACGACATTATTGTCCGAGTCTTTTGTGCATCACAATTCTAGGCCTATGTGATATATTCATCTGAAACAGAAAATATATTTAGACATTTTACTGCAAACATCTCAAAAGTTTGAGAAAACATATTTTACATAACTTAAATCCTGGAGTGATAAACAATCAAGATGTGTGTGAGTGTACATGCATGCATTATGCTCAGAAAAATACCCCACCACACACACACTTTTGAGAGATGGACTGCCCCCCCCCCCATTAAACTAGTCTGGCTGATCAGCAGGCTCCAGGCTCTGCCTACCTGTGCTTCCCAGTGTTGGGATTACAAGCCTGAGTTAGTCTCCATGTGGCCTGTGGCTCAAACTCAGGTTGTCAAGCTTGGGAAGCAAGAACTTCACTGACCGAACCATCTTTCCAGCCCTTGGTGCTGATGTAGGTGGGTCTTCTATCTATCTGTTGCTTTCATTGGTTAATTAATAATGAAACTGCTTGGCCTGATAGGTCAGAACATGGGTAGGTGGAGTAGACAGAACAGAATGCTGGGAAGAAGGGAAGTGAGGCAGACGCCATGATTCTTCGACTCGAGATGGATGTAGACTAGAATCTTTCCTGGTAAGCCACCACCTCGTGGTGCTACACACATTAATAGAAATGGGTTAATCAAGATGTGTGAGTTAGCTAGTAAGAGGCTAGAGCAAATGGGCCAAGCAGTGTTTAAATGAATACAGTTTGTGTGTTGTTATTTCGGGTGTAAAGCTAGCCGTGCAGGAGCTGGGAGGGACGAAAAGCAGGCCTGCTTGCCTCATCACTACATGGCATTAAGAATTTTTATCAAGTAAACGTTAACCTTTTAACAGTAATTGTTTTATTATATTAAATTATTTGTCTATGTCTTTCCCATGTATGCTCTCTAATCTTTGGAATTTTGATTATGAAGGGCATAAAAATATTTGGTTGTAGATCTATAACTCTACTCTTTGGAAAGTGTCACCAAATACAAATGACACTTCCCCACAAGATAGAAAAACGAGAGCAGTAGTGTACTCCAGGAAGCTGTCAGACAAGGCAACAAGGAGAGAAGAAAATCAGTATGGGGATAACTTTATAAATGTTTGCGTTGGAACTAAAGAAAATTAATCAGTAAAGTTCTAAGAAGACCCCAACGTGCGAGAAATATTGTTCAAAATACAGTTTATTCCTGCAAGGAGACTGCTTGTGCTGCCTCCAAGGTCACTGCCAACTTGTATTAATGGCCACGTTTGGTGTGTGTCAGTCACGTGAGTTAGAGCTGCCTTCCTGTCTTTTCTGCATAATGACCCTACTGACAATCAAGGTGAATGAAAGTGTTTTTTAAAAATGTGGATGGAAGAATTCCTTTCCATTGCTCTTCTATTTTGATTGTAACAAGCATGTGGACTGTATGTAGTCTGGCAGGAAAGAAAATCTTAAATACTGCATTTTAAAGATTGAACTATTTTTGAAAAAGGCATTTTGATTCCTAAGGGGAATTATACGTGGCTGCATTGTGAACTTTTCCTCAAATTCATATTTGCTTACATTGCTGCAAAGACACAAAATATTTTTAAAATATGGGAGTGACTCTTTTTTTAAATCTAGAAAATGTCATTGCAACATGGAGTTAGTAACAGAATGATTCAGTATTCAATAGTTAGGCTCTATTGCAGATTTGTAATTTTCATTTATCAATATTATTCATCATTTACAGAAGAAATTCGAGCATGCAGGCATATTGGCTTCTGAATTCATTTACTGACTAGAGTATAACAGACATATTTATGTTCTTAGAGGGAAAATAGATGAACACATCTCCTTTTCAGGGCTTATATTTGAATGGAATAAATCACTCCATCAAAGAATAAATGATATTCTAGTACGTTATAATAAGACATGATAGTAAGAGATATCCCTATTAAAAATTCACTGCCCTGGCCCTAAAATACCAGCATAGTCCTGGCTTGAGATTAGCACTATGTTAAAAATATTTGGAGAACTGGCAACTTTAACTCCTGATTTGCTATTGGAATACAGCTGCTTGGTACCACACACATTCATTAAAACTGTGGCTGAAATGACTGGGAAGGGACGCCATTGTGAAAGGCTGACATCAGCTGACCTGGACAGCATTTTAAAGCTATATTTAGAAAAAGATCAAAAGCGCTGAGTGCAGCAACAATTCTCCATGCCAACTTCCTCTGTTACCGTTTTTCTTTTTCTCATCTGGCAGCTCATTTCTAAAACAAATGTGTTTCAAAAAGAATCTTAGGACCTCTAGTTAGAACTTGAGCAGGCTCTGGAGAAATCTAGTTAGTTAGAAGACATGATCAGGTGGCATCCGTACCTCGCTTCAGATCACTACTTCCGCTCTGTTCGTCAGCCACACTTATACTTTGTTTTGATAATGTTAGCTCACACAAGCACTCCAAAAGAGTTTCTCAAATCTGGTTTCAATATAAACAAAGGTTGTCTAAATTACAAAAATTTGATTCAAATAAATTGCAGACACAATATATACGGTTAAGAACTAATTGTACAAATAAATCCCATTTTATAAAGTTAAAGCTATTGATTTGTATGAGTCAGAGAGTGAGGCAACTGAAGTCAACTCTGGATACTTTATGTAAGATTTTTATTCCTTTATTATCAAAACTTTTACAAAGACAGAATAATTTGCCATTAATAAGACATTTTCAAAGAGGTGGTTGACATGATCTGTCTGATTTAAAGCTAATGACCTGTGTTTGGAGGCCAAACTTCTGCTTTTAAAGGCAGGATAAAGAAATGTTGCTCAGGCAGGCCACAATCTCATGACTCCCTTCTTTGCCCTCCAGAGAGTACCAAATCTATCTCACTACAAAGCAAAGTCATCACCACATATTTAGCAGAATGAGTGTAGCTTTCTACTTATGCAGCAGCTCTTACGCTGTGGAATGCAGAGCAACCTTAAGTGAATGCAGAGTACCTTGTAAAGGAAAAGCCAGCTCCGTCTTCCTTCATAGTAAGGACACCTGCTACTGTCAGACTGTCATTTAGAATGAGGGCACATATGCTTTCAGATACTGAAAATACATCCTTCATACACTGATGAGGGGAGCAAACGAAACTGACATTACTTGGTATGAAAATCCTGTTCACCGTGTCAATATATGTGAGAAAGACTTTCCTAAGAGAATCTCCACGTCAATGGACCAGTTATATAGAGTTCTATGTGAGCTATGAGGGAGTGTTACACTTCCTTAACTGACAAAAATTATCCAGTGCCATAAAGTACTTTTTATTAAGGTGATCATGATAAACATAAAGGGTTTTCAAACTGCTTATTTCAAAATCAAGTAATTCAAACATAAAATGTATTCATAAGCCCGCATGTTTGATCTAAAGCTTAAGGTTCACATTCACCAAGACACCACCCATGGACTTTGCCACTCCCTGTATCATATTGAAAATACTGAGTGTGCCCAGCAAAGACTGTAACAACCCTCCTCAAGATCCAGTAATACCACTTTTGGAAATATATATATATATATATATATATATATATATATATATATATATATATTTATCAATCGTGCCACAAGGACATGTGCTCAACTATGTTCATAGAAGCATTGTTTGTCATAGCCAGAATCTGGAAACAACCTAAATGCCCCTCAACCAAAGAATGGATAAGGAAAATGTGGTACCTTTACACAAAGGAGTACAGCAGAAAAAAATAATGACATCTTGAATTTTGCAGGTAAATGAATGAAGCTAGAAAACATTATTTTGAGTGAGGTAACCCAGACCCAGAAAGACAATTATCACATGTACTCACTCATAAGTGGTTTTTAAGCATAAGCATAAAGCAAAGAAAACCAGCCTACAAATCACAATCCCAGAGAACCTAGACAACAATGAGGACCCTAAGAGAGACATACATGATTCTAATCTACATAAGAAAAAGACAAGATCTCCAAAATAAATTGGGAGCATGAGGACCTTGGGAGAGGGTAGGAGGGGAGGGGAGAGGCAGGGAGGGGAACAGAGAAAAATGTAGAGCTCAATAAAAATCAATAAAATTAAAAAAAGAATTGTTTGGTAAAAATACTTATATCATGGGATCATATACCCATAGTAAATGTTCTAAGATGGTTATTAGATAGACTAATACAAAATGTTTTCCAAGGCCCAGTCTATAAAAATAAATATACTCATATTACTTCATAAATGCCTAAATGTTTAACTTTGTGTCAGTAAGCTTCGATACCTTCCCCTCCCTTTCAAGTTTTGTATAATGCTTCAGGGAGACAAATTACAATTTCCTTCAAGAAATTTCTTACTATTGGTGCTAGAGAGATGGCTCAGCAGTTATGATCACTTGTTCTTCAAGAGGACCGAGGTTCAGTCCTCAGTACCCACATGATGCTTTCACAACCACTCATAACTTCAGATTTAAACGATCCAACCCCCTCTTCTGGCCTCCACAGATAACAGGCATCATGTACTACAAAGACATACATGTAACCGAAACATCCATATGCATAAAATAAAAATAAATACGACTTAAAATAATTGCTCACTATTAATCAACATTTCAAAACTCAGAAAATGCCAGAAATAAATAAATCTATTTCCTAGTACCATCTTTAATGATTTTAATTGAAATCATTTGAATCCACTATAAGTACTTTTTAAATCTTTGGAAATATAAAATAAAAGCACATAGTTGAGCATATACTTTTGTTGTATGTTTGGGCATCTCTTGGGTATATTCCCAATAGTGGTATTGCTGGGTCGAGAGGTAGGTTGAACCCGACTTTCCTGAGAAACCGCCACACTGCTTTCCAAAGTGGTTGCACAAGTTTGCATTCCCACCAGCAATGGATGAGAGTGCCCCTTTCTCCACAACCTCTCCAGCAGAGGCTATCATTGGTGTTTTTGATTTTAGCCATTCTGACTGGTGTAAGATGGTATCTTAATGTAGTCTTGATTTGCATTTCCCTGATTGCTAAGGAAGTTGAGCACGATCTTAAGTGTCTTTTGGCCATTTGAACTTCTTCTGTTGAAAAGTCTCTGTTCAGCTCAGTGCCCCATTTTATAATTGGATTGATTAACCTTTTACGGTCTAATTTCTTGAGTTCTTTGTATATTTTGGATATCAGACCTTTGTCAGTTGCGGGGTTGGTGAAGATCTTCTCATGCTCAACTATGTTCATAGCAGCATTGTTTGTAATAGCCAGAACCTGGAAACAACCTAGATGTCCTTCAATGGAAGAATGGATGAAGAAAGTATGGAATATATACATATTAGAGTACTACTCAGCAGTAAAAAACAATGACTTCTTGAATTTTGCATACAAATGGACGGAAATTGAAAACACTATCCTGAGTGAGGTAAGCCAGACCCAAAAAGAGGAACATGGGATGTACTCACTCATATTTGGTTTCTAGCCATCAATAAAGGACATTGAGACTATAATTCGTGATTCTAGAGAAGCTAAATAAGAAGGTGAACCCAAAGAAAAACATATAAGCATCCCCCTGAATATTAACCTTCATCAGGCGATGAAAGAAGACAGAGACAGAGACCAACATTGGAGCACTGGACTGAAGTCTCACGATCCAAAGGAGGAACAGAAGGAGAGTGAGCACGAGCAAGGAACTCAGGACTGCGAGGGGTGCACCCACACACTGAGGCAATGGGGATGATCTATCGGGAACTCACCAAGGCCAGCTGGCCGGGGACTGAAAAAGCATGGGACAAAACCGGTCTCGCTGAACATAATGGACAATGAGGACTACTGAGAACTGAAGAACAATGGCAATGGGTTCTTGATCCTATTGCACGTAATGGCTTTGTGGGAGCCCAGGTAGTTTGGATGCTCACCTTAATAGACCTGGATGGAGGTGGGTGGTCCTTGGACCTCCCACAGGACAGAGAAACCTGCTTGCTCTTTGGGCTGAGGAGGAAGGAAGACTTGATTGGGGGAGGGGGAGGGAATGGGAGGTGTTGGCGGTGAAGAGGCAGAAATCTTTAATAATTAAATAAATTAATTAATAAAAAAATATTTCTTGCTCACAAAAAAAAAATAAAAGCACAAAACTGCCTTTAATGCTTTGGGTTCTTAAGATAATATAGGATTATTCTGATAATTTTGAGATGTTTCCAGTTTCTGACTGTTAAAGGATAGCAAGTTTAGCCGTCCTTGTACACAGTGAGGGGCTCAGTGTGCATATGGACCCATTTAATCCCTGAAAGACCTTGTTATACACCATCACGTTCAATCAGGCAACTCTGGCAAAGAGAATTTCTCTTCTTGGTCATGGGAAGCATGAATCTCTAGAGTTGGAAACTAATGATTTATTCCAGTGCCTACTGCTCTTGTCATGATAAAAAATTCCAACATCTTAATGAAAAACTATTGGCTGATTATGAACGCACCTGCAGAAAAAGACAAGGATGTGGGAAAGGTGCTGAGATGTAGCTCGGCTGTCGAGAGCACTGGTGGCTCTTCCGGAGGACCCTGGCTGAGGCAGGTACCCACACAGAAGCTCTCAACTGTAACTCCAGTTTCGGAGTATCTGATACCTCTTCTGGGCCCTGAGTGCACTGAATGCATGCAGTCCATAGATACAAACACAGACAAAATGCCTACACCTACACACATAAAATAAAATGAACAGAATCTCAAAAACAAAAAGTATTGGAAAGCTTAGTGATGGAACAGCCTTCGCACATACAAGCAAAGATCTTGTATGTACAAGGAAAAACTTGTATCTAAAAATTTGTCCAGAAAGAATGTGTTTCTTCTCCCTCCCTCCCTCCCTCCCTCCCTCCCTCCCTCCCTCCCTCCCTCCCTCCCTCCTTCCCTCCCTCCCCCCCCCTCTCTTTGCTATGACATGCCATGGCTTTGTTTTATCTTCTACTGATGTTCATCAGCTTCATTCGGTACTCCCATAACTTCACTCTGTGGAACAGCCTATGCTGGATTTTACAGATTCAGTGAATTTTCTTGGTGTAAGCATCTATCTCCAGAATTGGTTGAAATTTTCTATTTGTGAACTCTACCTGTTAATCATTATTGTTTAAAAGTATGAAGCATTTCTATGAGCCATTATTTTTAAAAACATTTCCATTTAAAGTTGACAACTTTAAAGCATAAAACATCAATATTTAGAAACATAAACTTTTATATTTCATACATTAAAATAATTTGAGATATTTACATTTATGTGAATAGAATATAATATTTTCCACAAGTACTTGATATTATAAAATCTATTTTAAGTATCTCAAATAGACTAAAGTATTCATTACACCCAAATGTACTGAGATGATTATTAATTGAAGCTTTATAATGCAATCAATATAATCAGACACAATCCATAAATGCTTTAAGTATTTTTAATAAAAGCAAGTTATCCAAATACATTTACAGTTTAAGTTGTAACATTCCATAATAACAAGTAGGAATTAAATCACTGAAAGTGAAATATGGGCATTAATATATATGGAATGTTCTACATTCTGAGCATTAAAATATTAAAGATAAAAATAGCTTACATTGTTATCATCTTAGATATAAAATTATGACTAAAGCAATTTTATATCTGTATACCAAAGTGTATGTTCAGTACTGGTTAACAGTTAAAACTCATGTCCTTTGCCCTTATACCTTATTCTTTTCTATACAGAATAATAATTTTAAATCTACTTCTATTAAAAAATACCAGAAAAACACAGGTCTAAAAGTATCAGTAGCAGAGATGGAAGTTGAGATGTAGAACATGAACAGGTTGGTTAAAGAAAGTACTATCCTGCTTTAACGTCTTTTTCTGCACAAGATAGTTTGAGGGAATGTTCAGCTTATTTGAACACTGGATTTTGGCTGTTATCCATTATCTGAAATAAGTATACTATACAACAAGAAAAAAATTTTAAACAAAGACTTTAATCTAATCATTGAATTTCCCAAGTGATAATAAGAGTGTGTACGCTGTTCTCAAGTAGCTGACAGCAGTATCTACTGATAATGTTTCTGAGCTGGACTTGTTCCTGGTGAACAAGAGACACTTACTGAACTCACTTTCATTGATGTGGTAACTAACTTATCTCCCATCAGAACTAATAAGAAGAAATATTTTGTTAGTTACATAATACTAGATACACAATGCAACACTTTCAAAACAGTAGTAAGTTAGTATATAAATGAGAGCAGGTAACTGGAAACTGCCTAAATAAATGAAATTTATGAAAATTACAAGTGATGATAATTTTATGGAACAACATCATTAAAACAAATGTGCCATGAAGATTTCTAGTGAAGAGTAAGACTTCAAGATTTAATTATCATTTTGAGCTTTCTTCTCACCATCTGCGGATGCTAACAGTGGAATACACAGAGGGCATGATTTACAAAGGGTCGTCAAGAGACACAAGCCCTCCTTCTTTGTACTGGAATTCCTTAATTTTGATAATCAACACAAAACATAAAAAGCAACTTACATTAAAAGATTTGACAAAGTTTAAGCTCCCCGGGGGGGGGGGGGAATAACATAGACCATGTTTTCAAATGAATCTATCTATCTATCTATCTATCTATCTATCTATCTATCTATCTATCATCTATAATCTCATGACTTTTACTAGCAACATAAACAAGAGTCATGTTTTTAAGCAGAAGAAATTCTGAGGAAAAAAATGCAAAATCACTATTCAAGACACGTGTAGAAGCAATATCTACCATGTGATTACAAGTGATTTAGCAGCTTTTTGTAATCAGAAAAAAACCACATTTTGTTGTAGTCTATGAGCGATTTTTAAGGGTATGCCATGGTCTTCATTGCTACAAGTTCGCAGAGCAGTTGCGATAAAAATTGTTCAGCCTGCCAGGTGTTTAGAGCTGGTGCAAAAGATAGTATATTAGTGGAGAGATTATTAACCTACCAGTTTGTATAACCTGAATAGGAAAATGAATATAACCCAACTTCTGTACTCCAAAGAGCTGATAAAGGCACTTTAAATACTAATTTTAATACTAGTTATACGTCAATAAGCACCATATAATAGGTGTACACAAAATCTTACTAAAGTTAGATGTGGGAAATCCAACTCCACGGGGAAAAAGCTCATAACAGAAGGATTTCAATTGCTCTTCCAGGCCTCTCTCGTTTGAATTAGGACAGTTATTATCCTTCATTCATTTGCTTCAACTTAACTCAACAATTACAGAACAACTATTATGTATAACAGGCTCATTTAGATGGGAGAGAAAACAAAGATGAATAAGGTGTAATCCCCAAGATGAAAGAGCTGGCAATACAATAGGGGTTAAGAACAATGTTCATTAAACTGCCTTTTCCTTTTATAGTGCTACGGTATATAGACCATTTCACGCAATCCTTAAGTATCATGGTTACTGAAGCTACAGAACTTGACATTATTTCTACTGTGATATGAAAAGGGTGCATAATGAATCACAACTGTCTTCAGGGTTTTGCTTTTGTGCTATAGAAAACTGAGATTGATTCTAATTTTAGTATCCATGTGAACGGACTGAGGCATTCTAGAATAGCTTATGAACCACTCCCCCAAGTGGCTCAAGGAGCAGGAAGGAACTGAGAAGGGTGGGAGGCTCCTGGAGAGAACTGTGGCCTGGCCTTGTCATTGCTGAGGAACCCTGAAGACCACACAAAGTCAAACAAACCCTTCGAACAAACCCTTCCTCAGACTTAGGATCCATTTTTAACTGATGTTTGAAAATACAATATAGAAGGCTTTAAAAGAATTTAAAATATTTTCAGTCTTCACATTTAGTAATTGGAAAATATTTTATTTCCTTCAGAAATTACTTCATGTTTCAGATAAACAGCATCGCCATTATTAAGGAAGTGGCAGCAGTTATAAAAATTATATATTTCTTTTTAATAATTTTTGGTTTTTCTATTAGCTGTTCATGGATGATTTTTCAATACAAAAGAATAAAATATTTTAGGGTGATGAGTAACTTAAAACCCAGTAAATAAGAATACGCCTCCCATCATATGTATTTTTATTCCTTTCTTTCAGATTCCTGTGAAGTGGTTGAGAGCATCTTCAAATGGTTGAAGCAATATAGTGCAAAGAAAAAAGTCTAAAGATTCATTAAAAATAAGTTAATCAAACACTAATAAGAGCGTTTTGGTTAAACTCATGAAGTGCTGCTTTTAGACTCATAACCTATTCAACAAAATGCTGTTTTCCTATTTGCTCAATTTCAGCAAATGGAGACATTTCCTGATAATAAAATCCAACACATGAGCACCTAATTCAAGTCAACTTAACATACACATATCGGTTCTGGCAAGAGTCATGATCTCAGTCCTCCATCCACTGTTCTACTTAAGCAAATCACTCCATCCATACACAAATCACTTTCTAACCCCCTGCCAGCATTTCTAAATCAAAGTTCCTCTTAAGCCTGTTTTTCTCTCCTTCAGTTCATTTCACAGTGATATGCCCATGCAGCCACATCACCTTCCTAAAGAGTTCTGGAGACCAGTACGAATAAAAATCCACAGAGCTTAGAAAGAGGGGATTGCAATTTATTTGCTCGCTCATTTATTGTGTATCTACCATGTGCATGGCAGAGTTTAAAATTGTGGCCAATGGGCAATGAATCTCAAAATCTACCTGGGACATTTTGGAGGACTGGGTCAGGAAATTACTTGGCACAGATAAGGCAGCAGACTACGGCAGAGAAGGATGCTGAAGTTACCCGAGAGCAGGTAAGTTCCACCCTTCTCAGGCACATGCTCATCCCATCGCTGGTCCCCTTTCTTTTCACCATGTGTCTGACAAGTCAACTAAGGATAACTAGTAAACATTTAGAGTAACGACCACTGTACGTCTGCTCGAAGAAACACAAAAAGCATTACCAACCAAGAGGACTCGAATCCCTTAGCAGCCATTGTCAGACTCCAGTAGGCACTACCTGCGCACCAGGCAGAACGCTCTGGTGAGAATGTGATATTAAGAGATGGGTGCTCCAAAGGAAGAGGAGCTCTCTGAGTTTGGGGTCCACACAGTGTACTTTGAAAATCTAGAGACTGTCCTCTTTCCAGCCACTCACTTGTGTCACAGATCTCTGACTGAAAGCATCAACAAAAGCAAATCTGAACAATACATTCAGCTATTTATATTAATGAACTAGTACGGCCCCCTATTGTGTTTTGAGCTTTTATTTGAGGTGTACATGAGGTTTCTAGGGTGCACATGTAAAATCATATCATCCATTTAAAAGTTGTCTCCAAGAAAAATAAATTCCACATATACAACATTAATTGTAAAACATTGTATGACACAATGCTGTGACTACATTGCTTGGTACACAGTGGTCCAGTCCAGTCCATACTACACACTATTGACATTCAAATGACAACGTAAGTCACACAAAGAATCCTAAGAGCTTGCTTTAATATGTACTCCTGGGTCCTTATTCAGTACAGAACAGGCTTTTAAATTTCTGATTTTCAAGAATTTAGAACTGGCATATAAGAAAACCAGAGGATAACACTGTTCGTACATCCTGTGCTAAGTAATGGCAACTTCAGTTTTCTCTCTCGCAAAGCTGCTGCTTACTCTCTTCAGTCCCAGCAAGCAGCAGGTAGAATGTTATGCAACCACAGACACCTTATTTCATGAAAAGCCAATAATGGAAACTTCACTGATAATCAGTCATTCACATCGGAGAGATGTTCTCTTGAGAGATATGCCGCAGATATGTTAGCTAATGGGTATTTATAAACAAGGCCCTTAGCTATAAAGGAATTTGTTTCTTTAGGAATAAGTCCAATAATAATGTTCTGAAAGGCAATGTTATGATAAAGTTTTTTAAAAAACCATATAGGTCTTAACATTTTGTTAAATTCCTTCTGCAAGTAGGAAAAAATAAGAATTTCCTTTATGTAACAGAAATGCACTATGGCCACTGGAAAATTATAACGATGACAAAAAATAACAGTGAAATGTGTTCTGTAGGTAGAAAACAGGGAAATAGTTTCTTTTACAAAAATGAGAAACCTTGCCTTTTACAGTGGACCCAACATTCTGATGCTGTGAAGTTCCTGCGGGCTGAATGGAGAGCCTCCAGCCTCCTGACTGTCTTCCCTATTCTTATAGCTGGAGAAAGAAGCACCCCATCCGATCACATGGCAGGTGAGTACATGACTGAACTATGAGTCCCTAGGTGTCTCTGTTTCTTCCGTCGGGGAGAGGAGATGGGTTTTTCCTAGCCTTGCTCTAGAAAACAACACTGCCTGTTCGTCATTGTGCTACAAGATCTGTTCCCCAGATCCTTTAACGTGACTCCAGCATCAGAACGCAAAGTGAAATGTGCTTTGTTGTTTTGTTTTTAGAAACTGCCAAAACACAGGATGTTTTGTTTGTATTTTTCACATGACTTGGTCTACAGCATACCTTCCAGACACAGCCCCGGGCTATGTCTGTGCAGCTAGGCTGGACAGTTAGATGCAGACAGCAGAACAGGTCTGCACAACAGAGCCAGCAGCCATGATCTGGAGATGTGAGTCTCACCATGTGCGTGACATCAAGATGATCCAGGGCAACCCTGCACGACTACAATGGAAGTGGACTTTCCAATCTGCTGTGGTCTGGATGATCAAATTTTGGCTCTAAAGGTATAGTCTTTTTTACCCCACCCCCACCCCGCTTATCAGTTTCACTGACTATACAATGGAGAGAGAGAAAAAAAATGTTTTTAAAGGGATTCTTATTCTCTTTCTTAAGGAAATTTAGAGAATTTAACAACTGTTGGCCTCTGGCTAATCCCCAAGCTAAAGTCTTTTTCCAGCTTCGCCTACATCTTGACCCCTCATGGCAAATATTTTAGGCAGTCTATTTATAAAGTTCATCACTTCCCCTGTTACTTCATCTTCAGAAATGCCAATAATTTAGAATCTAGAATGGTGCAGCTGGTCTCATAAACTTGGGAAGGGAAAATTCTATGGAATGGCTAATTCTCCTGTTATAAATTAAGAAGTCATTTTATTTTCTTCCAAATTCTGCAGTTAAAGGGAAGTAATACTACTGTCCTAAACGTATTTCATTTTATGGTTCAAAGATGCTTCAACATTTTTTTTTTCTGATGCTTCAACATTTTAGAGATCTTGAAAGATCTATTAACAAAGTACTTAACTCTGCCTTTGTATTCTAATTTGTCACTTTAAAAAAAATACTGATTCATAGACTTATCTGAGATCAATGCATTTAGAATTGTAGTTCCTGAGAGTGCTTTTTTCTTTTAATGCGCATTGATGTTTAGCCTTCAGGAACGTCTATATGAGAGAATGGGATCCACTGAACTTGAGTTACAGCCATGTAACTGCCATGCAGGTGCTGGGAATCAAACCTGGGTATTCTGGAAGATTAGCCAGTGCCCTTAACAGCTGAGCTATCTCTCCAGCCCTGGATCTGAAGATTCGTAAGAGCTTTCCCAGGTAGCCAGACATGAAGTTGGCTCTGAAATCTTTAGTATTACCTTGCTTAGGAAGACAGCAGCTGATGGCTGGCATGGTTTTGCAGTATCTCCCCAGAACGGCGAAAGTCATTAGTCTATTCATTTGTGAGCTGATGCACCTGGAAGAGTTTTTCAGCTTATGTATGTGATGTGAGATACAGTCGACCTGGACAGTGTCACGGATTCTGAATGGACTTGTAAGTGACAAGGATGGAAAGCCCTGACTTTCTCCGTAGAGTCCTAATGAGTATGCCCCTTGCTGCACAGCCAGCCACAGGACCTGTCAGTCGCTTCAGAATGAATTGTTTTCAGTTGGATCATATTGAATCTTTGGGGGATTTCCAACAATATTAAAAAATAAATCTTATCTTAGGATATTTACCAATTTGTAAATCGCTAATAATACAGTAATTTGATTTCAGGCTGTATACTTAATTTGTTCAAGGAGATGACTTCCTGATTACATATATGATATTAATGTATCATCTACCTGAGATCAAATTCACTACCTTTTATGTTCTCCAAAAAAGACATAACATGTTCTCAGTCTTTTAAAAGTAGTTTAATTCTCTACTACAGTCTCGGAGAAATGCAGCCATCAGGGGGTGCTACTGAACTCCTCACTTCTCTCCCAGTCATAACTGGATTTATATAATGGGTATCTTGTATCTTGTGTGTGGTGGCGATATTTTGTGGTAGGTGGAACCAAAAGCTGGGATTTTGCTCCACTGTATATGGCAACCAGCCCGTCTTAACTCCAAACAGGTCTGTTTTGTGGTAATATTGTAACACAATAAAACATTTCGGTGTAAACTTGTTGTGAAATCTTTTCATTTGACCTACACAACATGATCATGTTTGTATGTTTACATGTGTGTGCTTACATACTTTTTTATATTTGGTAATATGTATTAAGCAAGTCCAGTTCATCAGATTCGATGTATCTTTTAAAGCCATAGTTTGCTGTTAAAGATTTATTCCCACCCATGAAGTCTCCTCATTATCCCTGCACAAACCTGTTCTGAACAAGGATGACATCATAGACACGCTAACATTGAAGGGGGAAGCTCGCAAGGCCTCAACCCTCTGCAGAGGACCTGAGGCAACTAAGGAATGCTGAGAGCAAGAGAAAAGATCTTCCCTAGGGAGGAGCACACCAACTGATTATCCAATGCCAAAGTGCACAGAGTGAGCACAGTGTATTTATATATCTAGGAATAGGGAGCCGACTAATAGTAATATAATATGTAATACATCTCAATAGTGAAAAAAAAAAGAGGCCAAGAATTTGAAAGATAGCAAGAACATGTACATGAGAGGTTTCAGAGGGAGAAAAGGAAAGGGGGAAATAAAAAGCTATACTAAAATCTCAAAAAGTTAAAAAGAATATCTAGCATTAAGAAATTGAATTAACTTTAAAAAAGGAGATGCTCCCTTCCATCAGCATATTTTCAATAGCTTTCTTTTAAATTACACAAGATTCCTTTCCCCAAAGATAAGATATCCTTTATTTATTTCTTTAGAACAGGAAAGAAAAAGGAAAATGTTGGCTGAAGCTTTTTTTTTTTTAAATTACTTTTGTATGAGATAAAAGTTGCGTTTCTTTCTATAAAGAATCCTTGGGGCATCTCTCTGTTGGTGCTCCTCTCTCTTATTCATAACCTGTTCTATATCCTTTGACGACGCAGGGATTGCAGAGGAGGACCAGGCTCGGCATCCTTCCTTTCAGCTGTGTCTAGGAAATAGGGCATGAGTGGGAGGCGAGGAGCCAGTCCTCCAAGTTAGCTGCAGATCCCAACAGGGAGGTTTTGTGGCATACCAGAGAATGGAAAGGGGATTAACCTAGCTTGGCCTACTTCTGGTCCTTCTTCACAGTTTCATTAGTTCCCTGAAATTTCAAATGAAACCAAAGTCCTAGGCAAGGCCCGAGCAGTTTTCCAAAATGGAAAAGCATAATTGAGAATATGGCCTGCCATGAAAACCACGAGAAATCCTTTGCTTTCTCAGGGGGCACTAGCTGCCCACACTCCCTCTTCCAGGATACCGCCAGGGCTTGGTTTCATCTTTTAAATCCCACATTAGGTGTCTCTTTCTCTACAGAAGACTACCCTCAGAGAAAGCGTTGAATACTTCATCACATCAGCACTGACTTCACTTTTCATGTAACCTGCACTACAGTGTTGAGCACATCAAATTTATAACTTCACTTGGCATTTTCATTTGCGTATGAGATTGACTTTCTCAGGGGCAGAGTTGTCATCGGCCGCATCTGTATCTCTAATACCCCACTAACCTCTGAATGCACAGACTGACCAAGATGTTCAAAGTTGGCATTTATGAGCAAGTGCTGAAGAATTCAATTTTAAGGGCAGAGCCCAAATGACCATGTTTATTTTTTTTTATGTAAATCTCAGAATGGAAAGCGTTGCATGCCTATGCTTAAAATCCACATTTATCCTTTAACTAGGAATTCTTAAGCCAGTCTTTACATGAAAAGCACCCAAGCAGCTTTCCAAACCCACAATGCCCAGATGGCAGCTCAGCTTAATCCAAATCTGGAGGTGGGATCTGAGTATCACATGTTTTAAAAGCTTCTCATCTAGTCAAGGTTGAAACCCTATTACTTAAATGAACTATACAAGGAAAACTCAATGTTCTGCCTTTGTTACTTAACATACATCCGAGGTTAACTCTGTCACAGATATTTTAAATGACTCTGTTTGTGAGGAATTGTTGGTTTTATTCCCTGAATGGTTAAACGTTATGAAAACACTTTTAAAAGGGCAGTATTAATGCATATCTCAGTCGGCTTCTGGAAGTATTACTAATAACACAAATATCTTTTATAAACTTTTCCAACATCATGGCTATCTTCTCAAGCTTCAAATAATGTAAGACATTTATGATAAATACCTATTTTCTATATATTTAAAATTCAAATACAGTATAAAAATAGATTTGATGCTCCATGGCATCTTAAGAGTGTCTATTATAGTTGGAAAGTTCTAAAAAAGATGAAGTCAAATCATATACCCCAAATTGTGTTAGGAAACAGAGGCAACTACATGCCTTGGTGGTTTTGTTGTGAAGAGTGAGTGCTGACCAGAGAGGCAGTACCACACAGAAGGCCCAGTTCCTCTTGTCAGCAGGCACCAGAGTGATGGAGGAGGCTATTTATTCCTGTAGCAAGTTAATCCCAAATAATACACAATAGCCAAAAGACATTTCTAATCAAAGCATCCTAAAATACAAAGGACCTAGGTTATTTGGTGTTTTCATGGTAATCCAAACAAGCACTCCTTTCTCTTCAGTACAGAAACAAAGGAGAATCAAATGTAGTTGCTAATGGGGGATGTGGGAATCTGGCAGGCAATACATGGCATTAAAAGTATGGTAGCTATTAATTATGAGTCCCAAGCTCATACATTTGGTATTTTCAAGATATCTGAGTGCCACTTGACCTCTACCAGGCTCTGTCCTCGCTTCCATTCAAAATTATGACAATACTTTGCAAAGAAACTCTGTGAGAGGAAAGAAAATTAATACTGTTCCCTCACAATGAAAAACAAAACAAAATCTAAACAGGCTCCTTTTCCATTTTTAAAGCTCCTTTATTGAGCCCAGAAATACTTCTTTTAAAATAAAAAGCCACATTTGATGAATAAAGTATATGCATTAGCTTTTATATATAGCAGCGCCTATCTTAAGCCATCACTTTGTCTCAAATCTAACACTGGTTTCAGGATTTTGAACTACAAAGAAAAACTTAGAAGGTATGCTTGAACTTGAACTTTCCAGAATATGTACCACACTAATTAAATTAACTAAATGATCGCTGAAGTTCATTTAAAATCCAGTAAAACTTTGTCTATTAACTTAAATCCCTAAATAAAAGCTATATAGATTACAGTAATTCCTACAAGTGAAGGTTAAAAGGGAAACAGCTCAATGGATAAAAAACAAAATAGAAATCAGCAGACAATGATGAAAAGCTGCTTGCTCACACCTTAGTTAGCTTCACACTATGACCGGAAAGTGCACATTACAAACAGTAATACGATACTACTTGCAAAAAGAGGCCTATCAAATATTTAGTAATTTTCTCCCTTTAGATTAACAATAAAGAATGATACATCCAACTAATGCTTTTCTCTCTTCTGTTCAGAAAGAACACAAACATATGTATTATGTTATTCTCGAATTACCAAATACTTTTCCCTAACCACGCATGGAAAATTCAGAAGGAATAGTTGAGTCCTTCCTTGTTACCTAACAGATATGGTGTGTGTAGGGTCTTACTTAGCTCAGTGTGGAAGAGAATAGACTCTGGAGAACATGTGGGGTGGAGGTTCATGCGTTGCCCTTACTGGGTAATTTTAGGTAAGTTACTTAAAGTGGTTTCGTCCCCATTTCTTCACCTGAATATGATAAATGTACAATATAGTAGAATGTATTAAGTTTTGAGGAATAAATAAGCAAATAAATTTACAACATTTTAAGATCCTATTACAGTTCCTAAGAGTAAGGTCTCCAAAATTGTCAGCGACTATATTTACTACCAACAACAACTGCAATACATGGTTCTCATAAATTAACAATGCAAACTGTTGACACATATCCTGAATGTTACGCGAGTTATTAGAGATATGTTGGGTAGGGACAGTGGAGAAAAGTAGAGGCAGAATTCCTAAGTCACAGTTGAAAGTATCAGTTATATTTATAGATCAGTCCTACTTCATACGACCAAGCCAACAAGTATTGAAAACCAACTGGGCAACATATGTCAGTGCAGATGGAAAAAAAATGCAACTGTCTTGCGTTCTTGAAAGAGAGCTGAGTGGAAAGCCTTCTGGTCACTGCTGTCCAGTGCACCATTATCTGTGCAGCAAGATTCTTTGATGCATGTATGCAATGGGAGAGACTTTGATAACTTTCTTACTCTATGAATAATACATATTTTGGGGACAGTTTCATAAAATGATCTATCTTTGCTCTAAAAAGACACATGACTAAGCAAATGCAAATAAAGTATCACATCCTAACCACAAAGAAAGGTATCCCTATCCCCATTGGAATGACCATCTTCACATCTTTTTAAAAGGTTGAGGACTCATCCTTGTTGGAACTTGAAGCAACTCACAAAACTCTAAGTGTTTTTAAGATGAAATGCTTCCAAAGCTCATCTCCCCAGTAACCAGAAAGAAATTTACATTGGAAAGTATATTTGCTTTAGTTTTTAAAAATCAAGTAAGATTAGAAATCGGATTACTGCTTTATAAGGAAGGCATTAATTTTTCAAAGAAAGGCTTATCTCTTTTGGAAAATGCAGTATTTCACAAGGCAAAACCTATTTGTGAGTATTCAACTTCTGTGAATCATGTTAAAAGGAGTAAACTTTTTCTCCTTAATGACATTTAAGATTGTTTCTATGCAGTGAGTGACGTGTAGAAGATTTTAGGATTAACAATTCGGGATGACTAAATTTGCACATGGAGTTTGGTCTTGAAATAATTTTGTTTTTCAGACTGAATCAAGATGAAAGATTGTAGTTAGCCTGCATCCACACAACCCCTTCCTCAACACCAGCAGTAGGTCGTCAGGCTAGTCTACCCTCAGGTCTCCATCCCATTGTCAACAGGTGTGGAGAAAGACGGTAGGACTCAGTGCAAGTAGTCTCATTAGCTTCCTGTGATTCTCACCTCTCTGTGCCAACACAAATATCAGGGCCACCAAAATCCCCCAAATGCAAGCACCCACAAATTAATTAGAGATTAAGTGATATGTACAACTATGGATAAATTAAAATGTTAGAAGGGAAAAACAAATGACTCACGTGACAGGGTCTTGCTCTGTAGCCCAGGGTGACCTTGAAATTGAGATCCTTTGCCTCACCTCTGAATAGCATGCATGTGTCACTGTGCCCAGCTTTTATGATTCACCTCAAATATATGTGCTTGCTCACCAAAAACATTATACAATCAATTTAGGATAGACTTGTACACATCATCATTTTAAAAATGTTATACTAGGATTCCTTTTACTTTAAGAATTGAGAAAACGTAACAGTTGTGTAGTTTAATTCTACAGAGATAATTTAGCAATTAATTTATATGCTGCACCAGCAGTGCCATGAGTTCCAACTGTAAGTTATTTTCTTGTTAAAATGTGCAAAACTGTTTTAAAACATTGTAGTTTATACTGCATGAGTTATCCATGGAATGGAGTCAGTTTTGTGATATACAAGACTTCTGACACAGTATACCTGAAGTGTACTTTCTAAAATTTCCTGTGCAAGAGACCTAGAGCTAGCTTTTCTAAATATGTATTTTATCAACACATATCTATATTATCATTCCTTTATACAGTTTTAATCTGTACTTTTAGGTCATGTAAATTTTAAAGTTTGATTTCCCTCAGATTAGAGTTGTTACTCAAGTCAGATATTATTTTAATAACTTAAAGTTAGCATTCAAGCTACATTGAGTGTTTAATTATGAAATATACTTAGTATTGCAAACTCTTTAAAAATGTAAATATGTCTAGAAATTATTTGCATATGAATGTATATGTAGCATATACACTTAAAACCCTTTTATATAATTAAGTTCATTAATTTAGGAATGTACACAATGCCCATTACTCAAGTTTTAAGAATTTATATGAAAGTAGAGAAATTATTTTTGATAAAGACTACATAAATCTGAAATTCTTTTATAAAGGATGAAGGTAAAAATCCTTAATGAACAAGAGTTGTACTCAGAAAAAGATTGCTTATTATATATTTAAAATGTGAGCGTAGATAAAACAAAATATCACAATGGTCTTTGCAAGATGAGTCTCTCTAAAGTTGGGAATTTATCTGATAGTTTAACTACTTGAGATTAATTTAATGATGTTATCTGTTAGATTAAACAGTTGGTATTTATTACTGTCTCTTTATTATTCTATCAAAGAATAATTTAAACAAACCTATTACTTATTAGAATTGTAGACCCAAGTCTAGTATGTGAGTAGATTTGTATTTAGTTATGCAGGAAATAACATAATTGGAAATTTGATAATTTTGCCAAAATCATCTTTGGTTTATTTGAAACATTCCTATTAATATCTCCTCTTACATTTAATCATTAAAGATATTTGTGGACTTCTAAGATTTTCTTTTTAATAGAAAGTAAATATTTGTTTAAAAAAATGTCTGGAAGAAAGCCTTTAGTCTAGTCTAAAAGTTTCTTAGAAATCTTACTGGATGAGTACAATAAAACTAGGGCAATGCATATATTCTCAGTTACTCTTTAAAAAACCCTGCAAAAGTGACTCTAGTGGCATGTTCTGACACATTCTTCTCATAAAGCGAGCCCTGTGTGTGACAGGGGGACAGATTGTGTGCATCTGCTGGGAGCCAGCCAGATGACAGTGGAGAAACGCACATGGATACCTTGGCACAGCAAATAAAAAATGGAGAAAAAAAGACCTGGAAGAGAAAGTGCTCAACTTTAATTGAAACATTCTTTCCAACATGATGAACATCGTCCAACCACTTCTTGTAGCCTGTCAATTTTACATGTACAAATGTGCTTTAAAAAGGATCCTTTATAAATTAGTGCCATTTCGTCCTTTCGTAGTACTAAATATTGACTCTGGCATTGGATTACTTATTAAAATTATGTTAAATGTAATAAGCACAAGGGTTACGAAAGACACATAGTGGTTTGTTATAGGAACATTGAACTTCAAAAAGCCTTTCAGGTTCAAGTGAAAATTTTAATATCTGAGTTAAGTTTTTAAATTGTGTGCGTATTATACTGTCAAGTGCCAAGGATGCCTGCACTCAAATATTCAGTAAATGTGACTATTGTAAGTGGTGCTGTAATATTCCATCTTACGCTGATCAACCCCAGTATTGTTTGAACAGTTGGCTCAATGGCAGAAGAGAACTCCATACACACAAACAAACGCATCGCTAGCAATAAATCATATCTGGAAGTTCTCTTGGATGCTCTGATTACAATGAAAATTTATTCTATACAGTATACAATGCAAATTTTAAACTGGAGACAAAGTTGTTTAATAGATTAGGAGTCTGACTGAAGCAGCTGCAGTCAAAAAAAAATCCTGGTGATTAACAGCCATTTTCCAGTAATCATAACCCTGGAAAGGGCTACTAAGCAGGGGGAGGGGGTTGCAGATGGGAATAATTCTCTAAGCCCATATGCCTTAGAGGGCTCCATCATCTTCATGCAGACTTATTATTATTATTATTATTTTTAAATTAAAGCTTTTAGAAGCGTCCTTGATTGCAGTGTTGGGAGCTGTCCATGCTGTTTTACCACAGGGAAGTCCACTCTGCAAGTCTTCCTTGCGCTGAGCACTCTTTTATCCAGGCATTAAAACAAGGTTAGGAAAGAAAGCTGAAATGCAAGGTGCACACCAGAGGGTCATTATTCAAAAGCGGGAGAACTGTTTCAAGCAGACGTAACTCCTTTGGCTATATATACTGGGAAGGCTTTGTCAACAGTACCTACTATCAAAATACGATGTTTTTGAGAAAATAAGTGAATACTAAAACAACAAAAGAGGGCAAGCAGTTTCTTGCACCAGAAATATTCGGAGATTTATCAAAATTTCCTAAATGTGACTTTTATATGTCAAATGCTAAAGTCCTTGGTAAAATTCTGCATTTTCTGTGCTTTATATTTCTTCTCACATGAGTCAAAATACCTAAATTAAGTTCATTTGTTAATTGTCTTAAAGTAGGTAAACTGTATTAAGAATTAATAGTCACTCAAGGAAATAATAATAGTAGAAATGTATTTACTTATCTTTAACCAGTCAAATAAAAGTACATTTCATCTTTATGAGTAAACATTTATTCACCAGGTTCTATATGATAAATACTATCTGTAAGCATGCTTGGGAAAGAACATAAAGATGACTTCAATACTACTCGTTTATTCTTCGTAAAGAATTCTATTACCACACACAGCCAAATTATAAAGCAAGGTAAACAAATGCTGATAGAGTCCTAAAGGCAAGTGCTGGCTTAAACAAACGGAAAACTACAAAATTCTTAGAGCACCTTCAACTCTGTGCATCAGCCACTTTTTCTGGATTGAAATCCTATCGAAACCAGTACTGTTAAACAATAATCTATCTAAAGTCAAAACTTGCAATAAATGCCCTATATCAGTCAAGGATGAAGTTACTTTTATTCCTGTGGTCCCATTTTACGTTCTGAAAATAATATCTGATCTGTGAAGATTCTGGTTTTCCTGGAGGAAGAGGTATATTTTATTTAGTAGTCATTAAAGTTGACCCAACATAGAGTTCAGACAAAACATTTGACCTGACAGTAACTCAATGATCTAAAGATGTTGGTGGAAAAAAAAAGTAAAAAGCAAACAACAACAACAACAACAAAACCTATTCATTCAAACATTTCTGAGAGATCCTCATTAGTCAGATATAAAATTGTTAAAATAGAGTCATACTGCAGCAATTTAAAAATTACTGGGCATTCATTATATGTTTGCATAATGTTTCTATGCACAGGGCCTTCAAAGACCCTTCATGAGCTGTGTGTAATCGCTCCCATTTTACAGATGCTGACCTGGGGTTTTCTGGAGGTTAGATAACCGCTTTAAACTACAGCCAGTGAACTGCCAGACAGATTTTGAACCCAGTTGGGGCTGTTGCTCTACATCATCATGCTCCACACTTTATAGGCACACAATGTATGTAATGGCGCATGTGTGTAATTACGGAACAGCAAATAAGCATTGCAATAGGTTCTTTAAACGCTTTGTGTTTGCTTAAATGATTTTCTCTTTCTTTTGGATTCATCATCATTCCTCTCATGCTTCGTGCCTCTGATTAATCTGCTCTCGTTCACCTCCACTCTCTACTTCATAAACACATGTGTGCACACATGCACACACACCTGAGCTCTGACCAAAGGCTTCATAGAGTCTCACAGAAGCAGTTAAATTGTTTTAGCTTATACATAAATGTAGCCTCTTCTGAGAGCTCAAGAAAGTGTTCATTGTTGTTGTGAACATGCTGTCCACTGACTTTAAAACCACAGTAGTTTCTGACAGAGATACTATCTTATAGTCCTTACTTTTTCAAACTCAGTACACGGAACTCTTTTGTAACATAATATTGTCCTGTGTTGAACCACACCAGTGTATGAACCACACCAGTGCTTCAAGTGTAAGGAAATAAATTAACACCTGAATCTATTTTACAGTCACACATGGGTAGTCAAAGCAAGTTCAAAGTGCACGGGCTTCCACAATACCAAAAGATTGATTTTTCCGATAAGGATGATCAGACAGGGTCCAAAAAATAATAAATATTTAAAAAAGGGAAAAAAGGGTTAAGCGAGGAATTCTTAAGACTGTTTAAGTTATTAGATAAAAGAAGTAGATGGCTCCCAGTGCTCTCTCTCACTCTGGCCAGATCAAGAGACATTGTCGGTCTGTTTGGATCAATGAGCCACAAGCAACCAGCCCTAGGAACTGAGAAACTTAGGCAGGCCCTTGGAAATCTATGCACATCTCTATGGAAATTGTTCTTAGTTCATAAAAAGAGAGAAAAGTACAAGTGTGAGAGAAAAATGTAGGTAATGATTTCCTTAACCACTAACCTATACAAGCTTATCGGGCTTCCAATAAATCCGGTAAGTCAAATCCTGCACACTTTGGCTATTTCAAACAGCCAGGCTTGCTACTTTCGCTTAGTGAAGGAGAATAATACAGATGGAATTAGATCTGGATTTATACATTTCAATTTAGCAAATGTAAGAATTGTAACAAATGAAAGAACTGTAGAATTGTTTCAGGTGTTAACTAATTTCCTTTGTTAACTTAAACAGTTAACAAAGAAGGGAAGAGGATTACAATGTAGATTTTGTGTCCTTGATCACAGAAACCTTTACAAAAAGACCACCGGCTTAGGAAGTCTCCTCAAATACGGATGGAAATCAGGCACCTTGAAGAAGTTCTTGGTTAATATAGCTTAAAATCTCTAAAATGGTTGACCAGACTACCTGATAGAAGCAACTCTAAAGAGGTTAAGGTGTTGAAATCAAGAATAGTTTGCAAGATAGTATACTTTAAAATCTCCATACTGGAAACTTGACAGTGGGTAGACAATGTGTATCAGGGGAGGTGATTTAAACTTTCATACCATTTTGGACTATCCTAAGAAAACAAAGAAATCTCCTATTATATTTTAACTTAAATCAAAGTGAAAGGTTCACACAATTTTCAATGGGATGTCTAATTCTTAACACAATAAATATCATTTTTACTCCTGTTTATAGTTATAATATATGCATCAAAGTTCAACCTTTTTTCTCTTTTGTTAGAGGGCTTGGCCCACAGATATTCTCATCAGATTCTTCTTGGTTTTCTGAAAAGATGTATTACATAAATCTTTTAACACTTTGTTTAAAACGTGTATGTATTGATATTGACAGAAAAACAGTTGATCTTGATATTTAACTAAAATGAAAATAATCCGATTTATCTATTTTTAAAGGAACATAAAGTTATAGTTCTTTATTGGAATGGTCAGTCAATGTTATTTAGAAAATTAATAATTGGTTTAGTTTGTTACTGACTAAATTAAGATTTATACCCTGTTAGAACATTGTGAAAGCAATAATTTAGTTTAAAAATAAAAGTGGAACAAATATCTATTATGTGGCACCACTTTTTCCTGAAGGGTCCCATTTAATATTTCCAAAGGTGAAGGCTTGTTTTAGAAAGGTGTGCTGGCAATAATCAGACCCCACCTCTCACAAGTGAGAATTCACTACTCTGGCAGCTAGAAATTATTTTTAATAGGATTTAAAGAAAAGAAACCCATTGGTAAGTGTTCAAAGTGTAACTAGCAATTAAAAGCTACTTTTAAACATTTGTTACTTTATGTGCCAAAGAGAAATAGAGTTTTCAGACCAGTTTCAAGGGTAAGGATCAGAAACACAGATATTTAGAAATCAACTTACTTAACATGATATTAGTAAAATTACCTACACATATGTTCCCTCTTGTACTCTGTATTTTGATCTAATCATTATTAAAAATGTTAATGGTTATCAATAAAAATCACAGCAACATCTCATATTGTGGTAGAGCATTGCTATTTCCTGACATGAGCAGAAATAAAGTCTTTGATGTTAGTTTGAATCACAAAATGATCTGGCCTGTCAGTAATCTCAGGCATAAGCTTCACTGAAAAGAAACATATTTTTTCTTGTACAACAACAAAAACTCCCACAGGTATCTGATCAGGCCTGCAAACACTACATAAGCAGGGAGTAAGGAAGCAGTCCCATTTTCTAACGCACACTTATTGTTTTATGCATTCTAAACTGCTATATGCGAACAAAAAGGAAACATACTGAATCCACATTGCAGTTCACATTGTAGTGATTTTAAGAGGCAGAGTTTGCAAGTTGAAGAAGGGAAACCTTGCGCGTGTCCTTTCCCAGAGCCACTGCTCAGGAAGGAGGCCCTCTGCCGTCAGCCTATGCTGGAGGAAAAGGACATGACTTAGGACTGAAATCACTCTGAGACAGAGGAGGGGAGCGTATGGTGTGGTGCTGTGCACTGTATCTGGTCTGCAGCCAGAAACTTTTCAATTTTTAGCCTGGTTGCCAGTACCTGCCCTGCACACACAAGAACAAAAATATACCAGCTCTACCTCAGGAACTGTGTGGATGTTAAAAAGAATTAAAAGAGAGTTTATTTCCCTTTCTTTATCCTGAGTGTAATTACTGTTTTTAAAAAAGAAAGAGCTGAAACTATAGTAACTGGAGGCTTCCATTTTTTTTCCTTTTTAAACTCCTCAAACTACCTTCCCACAAAGGCATTTAAGTCAAACTGTACATTTACAGACTCACCTACACGATGGATATAACTTAAAACATCTGCTTAGACACGTATGTTTTGTTCTGATATAAAAAGTGTGGCAATTTAAAGAAATATAGGGCCATTATATTCTTAAAATATGTGTTCTTCTGTGTGTGTTCATTCATTAAAGAGATCTTTGACTGCAATTAGGTAGTCGGTCCTATAAAGCCTTCCTTGTGTGACCATGATTTCTAAAAATAAAATGTTCCACTGAATATTTCAGCTAAATAACCACACCTTTAAAATTATTATTAAGAGATCCCAATCCGTCTTGTTGCATTAAAAAATAACATCTGCTTTCTAGAATAGAAATAGTTTGTTATATACCTTACACAAGGTCAACAATTAATTAGGAGATAAGAAATGGAAGTCAAGTTTATTACCTACCAGGAAAATTTCCTTATTTTCTCCTAGTTACTTATATTAACAAATATATTGTCTAATTTCATAAAAACTAAGCATGTTTAAGGCAAAGGTACCAACATTTAGGGTTTGGGGAATGGATGCTTTCTATTGTTACCATTTTAACTTGCTGAAAATGCTACAGATTTTTTTTTTAAATGTAGTTTTAGACTTGTTTCTTTTAAGCACTTCACATCCTCTAACAAAGGGTCATGCCTAACACTTAAAATTCAACATGCTAGAAGCCCACAATATCCTAAAACAAAGTGCAACGTCTTCGTATGTATGTTATCTATCACAGGATGCAGGAAGACAATCCGTGATGCTCAGGATGCAATCTGGGGAAAGAAGGCTCCCACTAGGGACTGCTTCAAAGGTCGCTTCCTTCAGTCACTAAAACAAGTTAAAGGGACTTTATTTAAATCATCACTGGAGACTCGCACTGTCATTCAGTAGGCAGGATGAACACCACTGCTTCATTCATTTCAAATTTTCTGCATTAAGAATTAATAAAGTCTCTCAAATGTGTACATTATTAAAGAGTACTGATTCCTACAGATTTTCTTTAAAATAAGTTTATTGCATTTATTACTTGTTATATCGCTGATTTCCTGTACAATGGCCTCAAAAAATATATTCATGTGTACTCTGAATTTTGTTTACAATGGTTGTATTTTAAAAATAAAATAAAGCCTGAGATTGGATTTCTGGAATAAAACAGCAATGTATAGCAGATATATAACAGTGACAGCAAATGTCACTTGTTTTGCCAATTAATCTAAACTGTAGACTTATATATCAGGGAGCATAAATTCCTTCCTCAGTATGAATGGGCCCTTTTTGCGCAGTGAGAGCAAGTAAGTGTAAAATAATATTATGTCATATTATCTTTCAATATTCTTACATTTTACTACGGTATTATTTGTCATGAACATTATGTTTCTTAACAGACAAAAAGAATATGGACACACTGGTGCTATCTGTATACTCTCCCAGTGGGGCTTGGGAATATCTGTCTCAGCACCCTTTATCTTTATGTCTTCGTACTGCACACAATATGATAATTGTCAAAATTATCTAAGTATACTTCAGAGTTGTGAGCATGAACACTGGAAATGTCAGTTTTGTTGTTTCATGGTCCTCTACGCTGAAGCACTGGACATTAAACCAGCAACAGGAGCTGGTTTTCAGGGGAGAAGAATCTTGATGGTTTCCTTTGCTCACTAACTAGAACAAATCATTCCATTTCTCACGCGCCATTCTCTTACATACCGCATGTTCACTTCAATTCTCCAGGGGAAGCAATACGGCTCCTGTGGGAAAGGCCCACCCCTTCCTAGATGTTTGCTTCCCTAAATGAAAGGAGCACACCCCCTTACATTCTTTGAACATTTTCCAACAAGCAAAGAATTGTAATAACACTGTATCACTAACTAAAACAAAATAATCCATAAGCAAAATTTGCTAATATTCTGTGTATTTTTAAAGCAGAACTCCCCCTCCCTTTCCCACCTCCTCCTTCTCTCTCTCTCTCTCTCTCTCTCTCTCTCTCTCTCTCTCTCTCTCTCTCTCTCTCTCTCTCTCGTGTGTGTGTGTGTGTGTGTAACAGAATTAACTAAACTCAGATCTAGCATTTACACTTTGGTTCTCCAAACAGTATTAGTGAATATGGTGTGTACACACGCACTGTGACAGCTAAGGAGCAGGCCCACAGATGCTACAAGCTTTTGAACTTGAATTTAGAACTATAAGGGGAATGTCCCCTTTCTTAACCGTATTAAAGGAAAAAAAAATCAAAAATTCAAATACAGTTGTCTTAGGTAGAATCAGAGTTGCCAGAAGTCACAGTTATGCAAGAATATTGCTAGTCTTTGCTCTGATTCTAAGGATGGAAAACTTGCTCTGAAGTTGATGTCCACTACTGTCTATCTCATGAAAGCACTTTGTGAGCCATGAGAAATTATGTCCAAATTAGCCTCCCTTCCATCACACAGAGCCATTTATTCCCTGATCAGGTTTTCCTATTGCTGTTTTAAGAGAAACAATACTCCACATTTGTGGAAGTTTGTGTACTAATCTTTACTCTTATTTTTAAAAATCTTTCCGATGCAGCATTCACATAAAAATTCACATGTGAATACATGGAGCTCACAAAAGTTGGGATCTCTTGAGGGAGTTTTTGCTTAAATGAAATGATGAATTCTTTTACCATCCTTTTATCGGCTTTTTGATGATGAACTCAGCTATATAATTTTCACGTCCACAAAATGGGAGGCCTACTATTTTTTTCATGTGCAATAATAGTGAATATAAGGAAAGGTTTCATGACTTGTAACTGAAGGCATAAACTTATTACACTTAGCAGAATGTTGTTAAAGTCAAAGTAAACCAATATGTGTCACAAGTCCAGAGATGAAACATCTCATTCACTACAGCATCCGATCTTATTATAGTAATGCACAGAAAATTAAACACATAAATATTAATTTTATGTATCACGGAATATGTAGGCAATGAAAACACAATGTTTACACTTATAGATGACTCATTAGTGTTTTATTGTGTGAAACACTAGGAGGCATCAGAAGGGTAAAAGGACTTCAATTTTAGAAGAAAGAAGAAATTACTGAAGTGTTGGATGTGTATGAAGTTTGAGTTCTAAAGATGCTACAGGTAAAACAAAATTATATGCTAACAAAGTCTCAAACCATTATATTTTGTCATAAAGAATGATGTTTATATAACATTTATAAAATAGACATTTATAACATATAAATTATTTCACCAATAAACACCCATAGAGAAACATTTTGGATGTATTGGTTCATAACTACATAACTATTCATTTTGATTAAGATTATACTTGGCAACCGAACAGCAAACATATTGGATATTGACAATTATGCATTTTCTGATCAATTGTTCAGTACCATGAGGGTGTTTTGTTTCTAGCCAATTCTGCTTTACATTCTACACAATTCTTCTGAAATAGCCTAATGCATTTAAGCTTTATGGTAACCTTCACACAACCAAGACTACTTGATGCCTGTTCATAGAGAATTGATGGAAATTAAAATTTAAGCAACAAGAAAGCACGCAAAGGAACGTACTTTCTTTTCCTGCACTATTGAAAGCCTATTACTTAAAAACCGAATTTTCCACTGTTGGAATTGCTCTTTATAACGACGAAGCAACAGGGCTGTGGCATACTTATCTAGCAATCCTCTGGAATCAGAGGGTCTCGCCGTTCCTCAGCAATCGGCTTTTATCTCTGCCCTATAAGAATAGCACGTGAACTGTGTAATCTGCCTTTTGTAAGGTGGACCCTGTTGATGCTTCGGTTTTGTAACTCGCCTCTGTAATCTGATTGGATTTCTCGAAGGTAACAGATCTCAGCAAAGAGTTAAGCTTCCCTGAATGAGTCCATGGGATCTAGGTATAGTACTGAGAATGAGGTCAGAGTCAGCTCTTCTTCTCCATGTAGCATACTGGCTAAGCATCAGAGACAGAAACGAAAGCCTCTCATTTGGTTCAAACCATTAGTCTACGTGTGTAAAAGAATGCTGTTCTAAGCTAGACATTCATTAGAGAAGCATTTTCTTAAAAGAAGCTATTTAAAAAGTTAAAAATTAATTAGTAATCCTTTTGCAGTCCACTTTGCGAACCTTAACTGCACGTTAAATTTCTCCACGTTGCTTTGAATCATGCCGTGAAAACCTTGGTTCTCTGCTTAATAACTATTTTTTGTTATGTAGTACAGTTATTACTGTAAAGCTGTTTCCCCATTTCTATCACTCTCTGAGATTTCATAGGCTAAAATATATTGCATAAAGTTGGGAAATAAAAACCACAAAATACACAGAAATAAACAAAAGAAAGTTTTAAAAGATAATGCTAACCTTTACCAAAGAGTGATATAGAATAGTTCTCTATTAAAGAAATTTATATACAATGAATAATTTATTAGAAATACATAATTGTATGCCATTCAGCTTATTCATTGAGTAAGGTGAAGGCCAAGGAGAAAACTGAAAAGGTATTTGAAATCTATAGAATATACTGTTTTTCAGGAATCAATTTTCAGGAATCATTAGTTACTTTCTTATAGGGATGAATAAATTCCCCAAAATTTTGTAAAATAAGCCTGTTTATAAAGAAAAAATGAGACAAGTTACAACAAGTCTTTGTGAGTGGTTTCCTCTGGTTATTTAGTGTCTGTGCCCCGGAAAGTTAAGGCCCATGATTAACTTTAAAGTTGTTTCTTATTATGATATGGCCATTTGTTACATCAACAAATATCAAAAAACATTGAGATGAAATAAATGGCATACCTTAGCATTATCCTCTGATACATTCACATGCACCACAACCAAGATGTAAATAGCGTAATTAATGAATGAAGTAAAATACTGTATTTAATAAGGCATATGAAAACTGCGCAACACATTCCAAAGCTGTGTAAATCATATTAATAAGAACAGCAATTTTTAAAAAAATAAAGTTCAACACAGCATGAAGCAAAGATAACTTCCAGCTATTGGCCCTTTTACTTGACTGGGAAATCAAATTTTAAACAAAAAAATTATGTGTAAAGTATGTTTTGATGAATACTTTTAGAATCAAGATTGGAATCTGATTCATGATTAAACATCTTATTCTTCAAGTAGTAGAAAACTCCTTGACTTAAGGAATTTTTTCCTAAGATAGGACATAGGGACATCTCATTTTACCTAGCATGCACTTGCTTTGGGACTACTTCTAAACTTAATGATTAATCCCATCCTTATACTAGAGGACGATAATGAGGTTTGTTGCCTGTATTTTCTATAATTGAATCAATAGGGGCACAAAACTCCACTTGTGCCATACTGATCCATACTGAACTGCTTTTTAAAACTAGTCCAAACTGACATTATTTTAAAAATTAAATGAGATAGTTTAGCTGTAAATTGAAAATTGCTGAGCCACTTAAGGCTAAAATTGGTATAACTACAAGGTTAAGCTTGGCTCACAGGTGGCCACATTTCATGTCCTAGCAAGTCTCCAGGGAGGGGAATTATTAATCCCCACATAAATATCTTTACTTTGTAACCACAATTTCATTGCAAGGTGCCACCGACAGAGAGCCTGTTCACTCTTTTGGACTGGCATGGAACCGCAACTAGAGTTTTCTTTACAGCGCATAGAAAACGTGTGCAGTCATCAAGTATTTCCTTAAACAGTTACTGTTAGAGTCACTATCAGATTAACAATAGTAAAACACACTTTGTGTCAAAGCAATGAATTCTCCACCGAGGACCAGTTACAGAACCGGCAGAGAGCCTGATTCTACTTACAGGATCAGCATTAACATACAAAGTATTTTTTATAGGACATCCGTTTCAAAAATGTGAGGGAAAGGCTTTCCGCAAAGAATGACTGTAGCATCTAGAATAGTACAAAATGGTTCAGGTAGGAAATTTCCCTTAAGAATTAGTGGCCTTACTCTGGAGAGGAAACAACATTAGCATTGAACTCAAACACTTGCATAATACATAATCATACAATAAACAATGTGCCCATCTCCGTAGACTTCCTTTATGGCTAACTTTGTCACTTAGTTTGGTAACTTTCATCCGAAGTCCAAACAGAAGGCAAGCTAAGGGACTTAGTCCTGTTTGTTTTTAAATAGCTTAGTATTTCCCTTGATCTAAACAACAGTGCACATGCTGAAATCCAAACACGAACTGTGAAATGCATAGACTACCATGGCCAGGGCACTGCTTCTGGTCCCCACCAATTAAGCTTTCTCAAGCCAGCACTTTGGTGAGGCAAGAGGATGCACAAAGGTGGCCTCTGGCAGGCAGCCCTGCTGGAGCTTAAAGCCATCCCGAGAACTAGTGGCTCAGAATCCCAACTCAGGGAAAATCAATCTTGGGGGCAACTCACAGGAATATCTTTCCACAGAGAACTAACTGCTAAATTTTAAGACATCTACTTCAAGGTCACAGAACAGTCTGTGAAATTCTAAAATCCACCAGGCTCCACGTTCTCCATCCTATCGAGCATACTAATGACGTGAACTAACTTCATGAAACTTTAAACAAACTGATTTGACAGGAACGAGTCAGATGTGATTTCAATAACGGATGACAAACAGATACTACTATCTAAAAAGTTACTTTCAGCCACACAAGGAAATCATAGAATCTAAAGAAAAGAATGCACAACAAGCCTCAACTTAAGCCTTCCAAAACAGAGTTGGGATAGACCCACTGCCTGGAGGAGGCTGGTGCAGATTTCAGAGACAATGCCCAGGCTATTTCTATTCTTTTCGAGAAATGTCAGAGGTACTTACATGAAGGAAGACTCGACCAGATTAGTCCTTGGAATATTTTCCTTTCTTAAAAGAGGAAGAGAGAAAGAGAAAAAAAATAACGATAATCTTTACTTCATCCAGCCTTGCAGTGCTTCTCCACCTGATTCAAAGCTGCAGGCACGGCGACCCACACAGAACCTTCAAAGTCAATCCAATAGCAGCCCGAAGATGTCTGGGTGTACGCGTGTGCTCAAGTGTCTGTGACTGCGAGCCGAGCGAGCAGAGAGCTGGAGACGAAGTGTGCGTGTATGCGCGCGGAGGGGGGGGCGAGGGGGAGGCGCGCACGGGATCGCGCATTCGCGCGCGCACTGAAGCCGCTGGAAGAGAAGGAGGAGAAAGAGGAGGAGGAAGGTGGAGGAAGCGAAGAAGGAGGAGGAGGAGAAAGTGGCTCTCTGTGGCCGGTGGGATTAAAAGTAGCCAGACTCGTCCAGAAAACTGCATCCAGGAAGGAAGTGACAGAAGACGAATGGAAAAAGGAGAGCAGCACACAGGCTTAGAAACGTCGCGTAAAAGAGCGGGCGGGGGGGGTAGGGAGTGTGGGGGGGATGTAAGGATACTGGGAGGGGACGCGGGGGTGGCAAGCAACACCGAGCACACGGGCTGGGGTTCTAAGCAGCACGTACGCGCCAGTGCGCACCCCCCCCCCCCATTTCATTTTATTCTTGCCTCTGCCTGCGCTGCCTTTTCCTTTCCGTTTCTCTATCCCTACGAGCCCAAACCGTTGCCTCTCCTCGCGAGCTGGGGAAATCATCAGTTTCACTCTTGCAAAAGGGGGGCGGGACTAGACCTCGCAGCATTTTAATAAAACAAACATACTGCAGCTCCCTCCTCACCCCTCCAGTCTCAACTAGATTGATAAATTACTCCACTACACTACTTTAATTATGTATATGGTATGCAGAATAAATCACTGAACATCAGTACCTCAATCAAGCACTTTTAAATGATAATTGCATCTTGGTGAATCAATCTTTCCATTCCTGACATTTTGCTAATTTTAGTTTTACGGTGGGGTAATGGCACATGCCATACGCAAACCTAATGACAATTCTTTATTGCATGAAAGGGAAGACAACACGGGGAGCGGCGGCTCCCTGCCTCTGTCCCCGACGCTGCGGAGGACGCTTGGAGGGGACGCTCGACCGCCGCGCGCTTGCTCCCCCGGGAGACTGCGAGCCAGCCAGCAGGAAAGTCCTTCTGAAGTCGGGATCTTCCCTCTGACCAATAGGAGCGCGACCCTAAGAGCTGCTCTAGTGACTCCCCCCTCCCCGCTTTGGATTCGCGGTAGCCACTTCATTCTTGCTCCGGTCCGCGCGCGCCTCGGTTACTCACGCGTAAAAGCCACGATCCAGGATGTCTGCTAGTCTCGATCCCAGTGTGCGCTTCCTGCCCTCCCAGACTGTACAAAGCTTTTGGTCTTGAGACCTCGAGAGGTAGGCTAGAAAGTGAGCCGAAAGGATTCTCCGATATTAGTAATAAAATAATTACAAGTATTTAAAATCTCGACTTTATCGCAAGGCCATGAACTTTCGAATCAGTCTGAACATATTTACCGAGGGGGACAGATTCCTCGGACAACCCCCTCTACTTCCCTCAAGCGTCTCCTCCACACCTAACTGGACTTTATCCAGGTCATTAACATGTAAACCAAACCAACTTCCCAAACGCATTAGGCTACCCTGGCTGATAGCGGATGACTTCACTTATCCTGAAGAGTTTCAGCTGCACAGGAAGTAGCAACAGAGACTGATAAGAATACTTATGTTAAGGGTTAAGACTGCTCGATATTTTTCCATAGCGAAAACATAGGTTAACAAACAACTGATACTTAGGAAAGAAGGAATTGGGTTCGTCCCTACCCTAGTCAACTACACTACACTCAAAAAACTAAAGATGAAATGTACCAACTGGTACCACACACACACACACACACACACCAAAGCAAACAAACAAACAAGACAAGATTGCATGCCGGGGTAGGGTCGATTTTTTAAACATTCAAAACAAATTAATTTTTTTTAATATTTTGACTGGAGGAAGAGAAAGCTCACAGAGGACCATAACACAGAAAATACAAGATATACAACGGTAGCACGGTGAAATAGCTAGCTAACTAAAGGTATTTTCTAAAAAAAAAAAAAAAACCTCACAAAACAAAACAAAAAGGAACAACCAAAAACCCTCCTCTCAAAAAACCGTCCTTTCAACACTGTGTGTTTAACCCTAGGAGGCTGCATTTCCTGGTAAGTTCTTCTGCAGGCCTGCTGAGGACTGTTTTAACTGCAGGAGGACAATGTGGGCTCAAAAGGCCTCCCATCTCACTGTGCAGGCTGTTTGAAGCCCCTGGCTTCTCTATAAGAGTGGGCTTCAACATCTAGACACCCCCAAAGGCTACACTTGAAAGTTAAGCTACATCTGAACTATCTTCAAGTGTATGGCTCCTTACAGTGTGACTATTAATTAGTAGAGTTACTTTTATCCCAGGAAAGCATGACAAACTGTCACAAAGTGGAACATAGTGGCTTTTTGTTTGTTGTTTTTGCAAATTAGTACCTATACTCTACTGTGCTTGCCATTCATATAGCAAGTGTGTGACTATCATGAGTATGGCAAAGCCTCTTTAAAGGTACAGCCTCTGATGTTTAAGGATGCTCAATCCTGAGGCGGATCTAGACAGGGTGATGTAAATGAAAATTTAGATCATTTCTGAGGTTTCCAGAGATCCTCACTGAACAAACCATATGAAGGACCATGGGAATGTACTGCTGTAGTACTTTAAATTAATGTAATGAACTGAAATGGCCTATGTTACAGAACAAAGTAGATACACTCAATACATGAATTTCAATTATGCTATTATAGTTCATTATAGAGGATATTTCTACTTATCACAGTCTATTTCAGTTTTAGATTTATTTTCCTTCAAAATGAAACTTTTATTTGACCCTTTTACATGTCAAAGAGTTATTTAATAATAAATATTATAACAAATTCATATTTATCAACAATAGGGTAAACACTCAAAAAACGCTAAGCTGAAGCGAGGATGATTTGAAACTTTAGGGCTGGAAGGTTTCAAACTTTAGGGCTGGAATATAAGATTTCCCCTCTCAGTATATTTAGCTTCTTAATTATGTGTGACCTATGTTAATACTAGCATTAGGTACCTTCCCAGAAGCCTGTGTAACTCAAGGGGAAGGGAAGAAGTTGCATGAAAATAAGCAGTAGATGGTTACCTGAGCTTTAAAATCAGTTAGTGGTAATCCATGAGGTGGTTGATCCAGAGTGTATTTGTCTTTAAATCACCTCAGACTTGCTCTATATATATATATATATATATATATATATATATATATATATATATTGGTTTTTCGAGACAGGGTTTCTCTGTGGCTTTGGAGCCTGTCCTGGAACTAGCTCTGTAGACCAGGCTGGTCTCGAACTCACAGAGATCCGCCTGCCTCTGCCTCCCGAGTGCTGGGATTAAAGGCGTGCGCCACCATCGCCCGGCTTGCCTTATTTATTTACATAAATTTACTCAAACTGGAGTTTCCTGTTCCCTAATGGGATTTGGGGAGGATCAGAATATTTTCTTGTATAGGAAGTAGGTTGGTCTAGGTACTGGGAGACTCAGAATTCTTTTAATCCAATTTCAAAATTTGTGTCGGTGCTGTGTCTCAGTGGCAGGACACTAACATTCCCAGCACGCACCAGGTCTTTGCTTATGGTTTGATATCCAACAAGAAAATACAAAAACTGTCTTACTAAAAGATAAATCTTTTCTAGACTTCTGTTTGTGTGGTTATACGTGCTCTCCAATTTAGTTCTGTGCTTGAAAAACAAAAAAAAATTATATTATATATATTATGTCATTTATATCAGGATGAATATAGGGATTTGTCTAGTTAATAAAAGGCAACTTTCCTTTAAGAAAAAACAGTGACATGATGACTGGGATTGGTGTGCTGTTAAACCCTCTCTCTCTCTCTCTCTCTCTCTCTCTGTGTGTGTGTATAATCATCAATATTTCTCACATTAATTATTATAAGTGCTTTATATTAAATATAAATACACATTAGCTACCTCTCCAAGGACTTATTTAACAATACATTTAAACAACTAAAGTTACATAGAGCATGGCGATTGTTTCAGCTCTAGAAAAAGCTAACATTCCTATTCCTGGTTTGTGCCATCTTACTCCACCCTCTTTTCTTCTGCTTCCCTACATTAAAGCAGCACTCACTCTACGAGAGCCCTGTGCACTGGGTCTGCCTGCTTTTAAGCCTGGCCCACGCTGGGTGTAGCTCTTGAAGTGAGCTTTAAAAAATTATTTTAAAGTGAGCTGGGGCGGTTGCCACAGCAACCTACCCTGAGATGAAGAAAGGATATAGATTAATCTACCCCTTAAGATTATTCAAGTGTACAGTATTTGTTCTTCAGCCAGAATACTTTCAACACAAATATAATTGAACATGAAAGTTTAGAAAAATCAGAGAAGCATGGTAAGATTTAAATTCTACAACACAAAACATATTTTAACCTCTTTGTAGTTGTCCTATGATGGTGTGTGTAACTGCCAGGAGACAGACTAGTTGTACTAGAGACTTGCAACGGTGGGCCTCGGATGCTGACATGCCTTAGGCAGCATGCTGATACTCTGAGGACAAGACTGGTCAACTGCATCACTGCCACGTGTGCCAATATTTTAAATACTTTAACATTCAGAAACTGGTGCTTTTACTTTTATGAAAAGTTTGTGGTAAAAGATAAACGTGACCACTCACCACCTACACCTTCTTTACTGCCACAGCCATTTGCCGTCCATGCTCCGCTTCATCTCCTTAGAGGTTACTTCACAGTTTTCAACTCTTTTTTGGCACCTTAAAAACGTATAAGTATAGAAAAAAAAAGTCATTTTCTTTAAAGCTGACATTAAAGTAGATTCAGGTAGTAGGTATGGTTTAAAAACTTCTAAAGTAATGAAACTTATTATTTTAAACTCAAATAATTTGCTAGAAAAGAATTTAAATGATCCACTGTGATACTGCCCATAATTTTTTAAAATAAAATGATGGCAAACTTCTAAATTTTACAAATTCTTTAGGACAGCTTTACCCAAGCAGACCATACAGTATGTGCACTGAGGGTCACGTAGGATCTGGTTTATCAGACAAGGGTTTGTTATATGCCTCTTCTCATAGACAGTGAGCCTATATTTATCTTCATGTCTGTACCTTTGATTTTATATCTGATGAAGAATCACAAGAACAAAAGTAAAATAAAAACCCACCATTTCTCATGATAACAAAATCTGTCAAACTGGGAGATACTTGTAATAACATCTAAGTTGGTGAAAAGGCTCATTCTAGGTGTTGCTTCAAGGGCCATGTCAAATGCTTTGAGATTACTGATGTGGGTTCAGGTCTGTGCATGAATTCTACAGCAACAATACCTTATTCTTCCAAGCTATGTTTAGCTATATGGTACTCTGTCTCAGACTAGCTTTCCATGACTGTGGTATACCAATGATTCTTTCCTTGGCTTCAGAACAGGAGCAGTCCCCCCAAAGGACCAACTATGACAAAGCAGATCACAAGGGCCTTTTCCCATGTATCTGAGCGTACAGTGAGGAGTCATTTAGAAAACTATTCTTCTGGGTTGCCATCACATGGTTTATTTTGATCATATCATGTCGGAGTCAGCCAGAGAAATGAAGAATTCGGCCAGGATTTGTTTGAGGGCTGTGCTCATTGAATTTGCGGCCTTCAAACCCAGGCCCACTATGCCTAAATCTCAACTCGTTCCGGTTCTCAGACAGTGCCAAGTTCTCTGGCTAGTCGCTCTCTCTCAGCTCTGTTCGACTGTAATGTATATTAAGTGGGGTTCATGATACACATATCTCCCAGGACCTCGCCACTCTACACTTCATGAAACAAAATCTGAAAGATACGCAGACAAACAAACACCCGAACTCTCTCTACAAAGTGAGATACATTTCTTCTATCAGTAAGTCCAAATAAGGCTTGCTAGGTAATTTGCTTCTAAGTATGTGGCTCATCCGAAAGAATCCACAGAGAGAGCTAAATTTAATGGGACTTTACGTTTACTCTCGCCATTGTTAGATGCTTATTGAAACACTGGTTCTACTCCATTTCTTGAAATATCACAAGAGACCTGAAATTTAAGGAGTGGGTATACACACTTCCCCTTTTAACCGTTTCTTCTAGAGTTTTCACTAGGTCTGTGCTCTTTGATTTTACGAGATCCTTAATAGAGGATGCAGTGAAAGTTTGGGGTTAAAAATTTCGCCCGGCATTTTGGTACCCAGTTCTTTGTTTGGGAAGCAGAGGGCTGGGATTCAGTCTGCCGCAGGGCCCCTTAAAGAGCAGACAGGGACGCCTCTGGTTTCAGCAGCTCACTCGGCTGAGTTATTGATTGCAGGGAGCAGCAATCCCTCTGGCTGATTTGTATTGAAAACGGACTCGCTGGCTGGGCGGACTGGAGAGGCGCAACAGCCGCAACACCACCCAGTTACCGCTTGGTCCTCCCCTCCGACTTGGCTTTCGCTCCTATCCGCTCTTTCCCCGCCGGTCGCTACTTCCTCCCACCCACTTTTCTCGTGGCCGATGGAGCTGAGGGGGTGGGGACTCTTTGCCCCGCGAGTTTCCAGAGCAGCCAGGCTGCTAGTGTGTGTGTGTGTGTGTGTGTGTGTGTGTGTGTGTGTGTGTGTGTGATGGTGGGGGTGGGGGTGCTCGAGTGTGCCACGTGAGTGCGCCACGGACTGGGCGTAGGAGGCCGGGCCCTCCGAGGGACCTGCTGGGCCTGGCTGCACAGGGGGTTGGGCGTGCTGTCTGTGCCCTGGACAGGAAGGGGTGTGCCGGTCTGCGTTCGGCTGAGAGGAGTTGTCTCGGCTAGGAGGAAAGAGACCGGTGGCTTGCTGATAAAGATGGGGTTTGATGGGCTCCGAGGAATGGAGGAGGGCGCCAAGACAGTGGGTGTGCTTTGGAAACGTGCGGTGGCGGCGCTGGTGGAGTTTCTCTGCTGGTCTGAATTTTAGTATCCCAAGAATATTTCTTCCAAGGAGCTGGAGATGAGCTCTGTCCGATCTCCACAGTCACCGGGGCTCAGCAAAAGGAGCCCACCACCCACAAAGAGCACAAAGTGCTGGCACAAGGTCGGCGTTTCTGGTTACTCGATGCACATCAAGCATTTTGCAATCCTGGGAGAGAAATAGGGGCTTTGGGCAGGTCCAACCTCCCTGTCCTATAGCGTACCGGATTTTTTTTTTTTTTTTTTTTTTTTTTTTAACAAATCTAATAGACCAATAAGAAAGGATCAGGGTCCAGAATTGGATTTAAACCCTAAGCACTCAGGATCTACAAAAGTATAACAAAACAAAACAAAAACTAAAAGCCAACCACTAACTTCAGTGGTTAAGCTACCCGTTTCTTGGCATAGTAAAGCTCACTAAGTAGAGAGAGAAGTGGGATGCTAAAGAAAATGAACAGTAAACGCAAACAAGAAAACTTCCTTTTCCTTGCACAACTTTCATGTGTTACCACTTGGAATCGGTGTTGGGATGTTCTGTCAAAACAACCGTTGGGAAATGGAGATTCTGGTGATGTTCTTTGTCTGTCTAGGGTGCTGTAAGTGTGGTAGGAAGAGCACATCAAAAACTTCGTAGCTCACTGTCTGTATACCTCTAAAGTGTAAACGTGTGTGTCCCCTTCTCGAGGACTGCTCTGAATAGGGTAGCTGCTAGACACGTGTGGCTTTTCAAGTTAATGAAAACTCAACATTATCCACATTTTAACTGCTTGATAGGCCCACATGCTCACTGGAAACTTTGAGGTAGGGATATATTTATGTTCACCACTACTACACGGAGTCATGCTGAGAGTACTGCAGTAAAGTTTTTGACTAGACTACAGGCTTTAAAAACGTTCCGTTTGCTGGACGGTGGTAGTGCATGCATTTAATCCCCGCACCTGGGAGGCAGAGACAGGCAAATCTCTGAGCTCGAGGCCAACCTGGTTTACGGAGGGAGTTCCAGAACAGCTAGGGCCACACAGAGAAATCCTGTCTCAAAAACAAACAAACAAAACAAAATATTTTGTGTTTGATACTAGCCAGATTTTAAGACATTCTGCATTTCTATTACATAGTTGTGCAAAAATAGTTTTCAAGTCTGATTTTTTTTTTGTTGTTGTTTTTTGTTTTTTGAGACAGGGTTTCTCTGTGGTTTTGGAGCCTGTCCTGGAACTAGCTCTTGTAGACCAGGCTGGTCTCGAACTCACAGAGGTCCGCCTGCCTCTGCCTCCCAAGTGCTGGGATTAAAGGTGTGCGCCACCACCACCCGGCTCAAGTCTGAATTTTAATGTCTTTTATGTTGAGAAAGATTCTGGGAAACACCTAACGCATACGTCGTTTTGTTGTTTCTCAGTAAGGAAGGGCAAGTCAACAACAGAGAGGCTAACCAAGTGATCCATATCTGTAAATTTAGAAAGACGCTTAAGTCTCTGATAGAGCCCAGGAATCTTGCTACTGGCTAGTACACCGTGTCTGGCTTGGCCCGGCAAACTGACTATACACAAAGGTGTCTTGACAGATTTTAAGCAGAATTATCCTTTTACAAGAGAGAATGCTTCTGAGCATTCATCCCTTAGAAAATTCCATTTAATACAGAATGAGCTGCATGAGGAATAATATTGTCTCCCAAACTTAAACCATATTACTGATATTATCAAACAAGCACATGATGCTTTTTCAAAGAGAGCAATTGGGATTTAACACTCTGCCTACTTGTACTTAAAACTTATGAAGAACTAGCATTATACTTTTAGAATAAGAGATAAGAAGGAATATTAAAGTCCAAGAAAAAGATGTTATCTGAGGTGAGACTTGCTAACAAAGTATAATCTTCCTCAAATTTGATAAGAAATTGAATTCACTGATTTCACAAGATAGGATTTGCTCAGAAATGTTAATGCCATAAACAGAATGAAATCACAAGTATTGCTACGTAGGGTGAGAAAATGAGCAGCAGGTGCTACGGCATTTTAGGCTGAGCATCACTTGGTGCTTGGGTAAGTTGTGAGATGACTTATTCTGCTGCACTTGCTCTCTACATTTTTTACTGTTAGTTGAGATTAGTTTTGATATTAATCCTGCCCACTAATGGTAATTAACCCTTAATAAAAGTGGTTTTTTTTTTGTTTGCATCAGCATATTCACAAATGGGAACTAATTTTACAATAATAATTCTTTTGAATGTTGGATTGATCCGCAGTCGAGTCATCATCTGTTTCTCTTGTCTATTTACCATTTGCTCATGTTTGAAAGAATTCTTCTCATGCTACTCGAAATCCAAGGCCCTACAAGAAATATCTCAGTTTTTTGTAGAAGAAGCAGAAGGCCTCAGCCTCCCTATAGATGGTGAGATCCCGAGGAGAGTATAGCCCCAAGCCAACTGCCAGTACCATAGGGGAATTGATCACATTTTGAGCTTGCTTATACATAAATTTTGAGTTTAATGTGATATTCTCCATATATTGCTGCTAGAAATGAGAATCCTCCATGCAATAAGCACCAGGAATGAGAAACAAATTGTGCAATTCAGTGTGAACAATTCCTTCTTCCGCAGGACTAAATTCCCTATTCACCCCCACTGTGGCTGTCATAGAGAAAGAAGTAGGTCATCAGAGACAAGAGGATTGATTCAGGATAAGAACAGGTCTTGAATTTTACCTCTGAAGAAGTGGAAATCTCTTTAGACATAAAATTCTGTTTTACTGGGTCACGTTGACTTTTTCACAGGTGTGTGGTCTCTAGGCTACTTTTAGCCCTCATGTGGACTGCTTTCTGCTTAGTCGCTGCCTGGCTGCTGAAAAGGCACTGGACACTCCAAGTCCATCCTCTCGTCACCTCAGCTGACCTTTGGAATGCAGTTGTCGGCCAAGAAGACATTGATATCCCCAGTCTCCTGCTCGCAGAATTCTTTAGGGCAGTGCCTGCTCAGATTGTCTCCTGATGTCATTCCAAATGTCCGATGGCCATCTATGGCAACTGGGCTGGGCTCAGGCCTCCTGGGAAAGGGGAACTCATGGAATGTTTGATCGAGCATTCTGTTCAAGAGGGACCTAGAGTCAGTGTTCTGTTGCATGTGTGGTAGATGTTACTACTGCATGATGGGGCAATGGAACATGAAAAAACAGAAGCCATACTCACTTTGGACTTTTGGTAAAGTCTGGAATGGACAATATTTATATAGATAAACAAGCTCAGGAACTTAAAGACTTTGTATGTGGTGTTCATCGTAACATTACTTCTTAAGATCACACAAAGGATCTAGAGAGGTGGGAATGGTGGTGATAAAATATAGTGTACTCTGTCTTTCTAAGTAATTTCCAATCATTGTTGTTCTATTTAAAGGAAAGCTTACATTATTTTAAAATACTTTATTTATAGTCTAAAAATTTAAGTTAAGCAGATTAAAATTATTTGTTAAGATGGAAAGAAATATACAAAAATATGTTTTCAATATATGATAATTCTATAAAGATTTAAAATAAGTACATCTATAATTATGCTAATATTCTTACTTTCCAAAAAGAAAGAAAATTCACCTTGTGTGGGGTGAAAATTTTCTAAATTATTTAGAATAGGGTGATAATGAAAACTAAAATAGAAACAAAATAAAGAAAATAAAACTTAAACCAGTGGTTAAAAGTAGTCTGCTTGTTGGATTAGTCATTGAGCCAAAGACCCAAACAAATGAACGTGATTGCTTATTACTTTGCTAAATTTATGTTTTACTTTTTAAAATCAATTGTATTTATAACCTAAGTGTAATACTTGTGATATATGCAAAATATCAGCATTCTTAGAATATATATACAAATAAGCATGTTCAAAGTATTTCATATTTCATGGTCACTTGCTAATTTTAAATTTGTAGTAATTATTTTATGAACATTATTCCTTTTATCCAAGCAACAGCTTCTTAAAGGGCTTTTGTTATTATCTCCATTTTATAGATATTAAAAACGAAAGCTCAGATGACTTTGTCTGTCCAGATAGCCCACAAACATCAAAGGACACAACATCAGACTTAATTCATTCCCAAAACTCTGTTCTTAGCTTTGATACACCTTTATAGTTGGACTCAGCAGGGAGTGATAAAATCATACAACTGGAATAAATTTCAGTAAATTATGTTTACTTGCCGGTTACCTACTTCACAGAGGTTATGCCAGGGCACTGGCCCCTCACAGATGTTTTTGCTCGATGCTATTAGATGTTGCCTTGGATATTTGCTTAGTAATTCTAAGAAGCATCTCGGTGTTGGGGAGTCTTTATTGTTAAGTCTGGACATTTTTTGTTAAAGGTAAATCCAAAGAAAACCCACAGAATCAAATAACCCGGGCTCACTGGGGCTCACAGAAACTGAACTGACAACCAGGGAGCCTGCAGGGCCATGACCTAGGCACATATGTTACAGATGTGTGTGGGGATTCTATCAGTGAGAACAGGGGCTATCTCTGTCTCTGTTACCTGAGATTGCGACCCTTTCCTCCTACCTTATTTCCTCACCCAGCCTTGATAGGAGACCATGTGCCTAGATTTACTGTGACTTGATATGACATGACGAGTTGATATCCACGGGAAGCCTACCCTTTTCTGAAGAGAAACAGAGGAGGAGTGGATGGGGGAGGAAGAAGGGAGGTGTGTCGGGGGGGGGACTAGGAAGAGAGGTAGGAAGGGAAACTACGGTTGGGATGTAAAAGTAAACAAACACAGAAATAAAAATCAAAAAGTAGTAAATCCAAACCATAGGTAGTAAACAAGGTGGAAACTAAGATTTGATTATTAAACCTGAAATATTTGATATTTGGACAATAAACAGACATTAACTACAGTTAGAAAATTATAGCTTCATGCACATTCCTGATAGAAATGCACAGCCTTTGGGGACAAAGCTTTGATGTGGGGCACCGGCAAAGTCTGAAAGTGTTTACAGGTCGGTGCTGCTGGTTAATGATTGCATATTATAGGACGTGTGCCAAAGGCAGAGAAAGGTAAGACTGTGGATTAGATCACAGGGTCCCGAAAAGAGGGCAGGACCCCCAACAGTCAGTTAGCTGAGAGAAGGATATGAAGTTATACTTCTGCCTAGCCTATAGGAAATCCTCAGCAAAGTACACACTTTTTTATTTGTTTCAAACGATCCTGTTCCACAAGTCCCTGAAAAGCACATTGCTATCAGTTACTTAATGGTATTTTAAAGCAGGTATTCTTTTCTCTCATTTCATACTTCAAAAAAGTTATTTTATAATTAAATATGTAAAGTAAATCATATCTATGCTACTATGTTGAGGAAAATTAACATGTATTATACCAAGATACTTTATACTTTCTGGAGTATATTTGTCAGTGTTCTGGAGGAATTAATTTTCACAGAGAGTTTTCATTTGTATTCATACTGGATTTTATTAGATATTTGGAAGTGATGGTATTTGTCTAGAGTAAGGATCCATGATTATATACTTTGGTTATCTCAGAAATCTTGTAAATTGCTTATTGTTTATTAACATTTAAACTTATGAGTCTGAGCCTAAGTACATAGGATGAGTGACTGTTCATCAGTCTATGCTTTGGTCTCTCTAGGAGTCAGGGATCTCACCTGTGTGCAGGCAGCTTTGCGGTGCCACTGAGACTTGTCTTCCCCTAACGTCCTTCCCTTCATCTACCTTCCACTTGCCCTTCTTTCACCTTGGCTCACCAGCAGCAATTTGAAAATCAATAACAGCTCCTCCATGAGTGCCTCTATTTCCTCTCGGCCTTCTACTGATGTGACTTACAAGGTCCTTTCATCCTGCAGCATCCCCTTAAGCCCCAGAATTCTCACAGATTGCCTTTTATGAGAGTCTGCTGCTTCCCCGCCTTATCCACGACATCCCCTCGATGTGTACTACCTCTTTAAGTGAATATTTTTAAACTTTTAAGAGGAAAAAAAAATGTTTCGTTATTTTTTTTTCCTTTTTAATGTAAACGAGTCTCTAGCAGAGTCCATAAGTTTCCTGCTGTGTTTCTAGAGGTGTTTTTAGGGCAAGCTTTCTGTATGCCTCAAGTTCCACCCACTGCCAGCCACTTAATTGTACACACAGAAGTAAGGGAAAGTGCATGGGAAGGCTGGCTCTGACTTGAAGAAATTTTATTGCTTCTGAAAATGTTGGGTTGGAAGATGAGTTCTTTGTCAGTTCTTTGAAAATTCAAGGGTTTCCCCCCATATTCTGCAAATTCCCCTACCTGTTGCTTTGGCCTCATTTTATCTTGGCGTATGAGTTTGACACCAATTGAACAAATATTCGTGCCTCTTGTGCCTTAGCGTCTATGTTATCATTCAGCTTACTTCATGTGCATTCCTATATATTAAAAGCTACCAGAAGTAAAATTATAATTTGCTCAGTAATGTCTTGGAGGGATTTTAAGAATCCTCTATAAGATAGTATGTATTTCTTCTTGAATGAAGAACATGGTGTTTGGGAGTATTTTGGGATCAGAGGACAAAGTTTGTGCTACCTTTTCCCTATCTCCTCTATAAAAATTACAAATATCTTTCTATATCAGAAGAGGAAGCAAGAACATATACTTTGCAACCTTGTATGCTCACACACCTGTAACTACAGAGAGCTATGTCATATGAATGGGTTTTGTAGCAATAGCAATACTCATCTTTCTGAAGAATTTCAGAAAAGCAAGGGGATGTTTGAAGAAAAAGTTTCTGAGTACTACATGAGAAACTTTTTGCAACTTTCTTGTTCCTTTTGATGTCTTTAGCAATAGATGGTCAACTGATAATTTCCATATTTTCTACCTTTTCTTCTCTTTCCACCCTCTCCCACTTCCTCCCTTTGATCCTTCTTACTCCATCCTTCATTTTCTGTTGCAGATCCCTTTTCAGTTGTCTATACAATAAAGTTGTTCTCATGTTAACAGCTAATCATTTTTTTTTCTGTGTAAAATCAGATGTTTCTTTTAGAACTGTGGGATACTACTACTAGCAATTTTTTTCATTATTTCAAAAATCACCACAGAATAAATTGCCATTACAAAGAGCTTAAAAGTTATAAATAAAAATTTTACACATAAATCATATAAATTATATGATTATTTTTGTTATTCATAACTATACTGATGATTCGCAATGAACAAAAACCATGCTTGTGAAACTATTGTCTGCGAAAGATTTATATTCACCATCCATCCACTCCTAACTCAATTTCCCATAGCTGTGAGAGTCGGGTCTGTGTAGCCTAGGGCTATAAAACAGCTCACCCAGAGGAAAATTAAGCCTGTAGTTTCTCCAGATCAGCAATGATTAACTGAATATGCTTATGGTTAGTGGATGTATACTTAGAGTAATCACTGTCTACCCTATTTTCCCAAAAGAACTTTCTTGAAGAATCAGCAGAAGTCACTTGGTCATACTTAATTCTGTATTATTTAGGATCGTGAGTAAGACCAAGGCTTTGCTAACTTGGGGGACAGTTATCATTTGCCAATTCAAATAAAAAAGGTGAGTCAACTACTTAAGCACTATATGCTTAACTTATTAGACAATGATTAAAAAACAAAAGTTATGTTTGTAGCTATAGCCATTTGTTCCTGTTGGCCTCTAAGTACATGGGATCACCATGCATGATTTTCTTGCTGCTTTGGAACATGAGAACTAACATTGCATTAGAGAAGGTTAAGAGGATAATGACCAGCTCAGATGACAGTTTTGTTCAAGGGCCTCAGAATCAGCAAGGGTTGAAATTTGACTATCTGAACCAATCATAGTCCATGAGTCCACTCTCTCAGGAAACTGCCTTTTAGAATTTACTTAATCTTCCTTCCTTCCTTCCTTCCTTCCTTCCTTCCTTCCTTCCTTCCTTCCTTCCTTCCTTCCTTCCTTCCTTCCTTCCTTCCTTCCTTCTTTCCTTCCTTCCTTCCTCCCTTCCCTTTTAAAAGCACAAAACTTGAGACAGAGTCTCATTGTGTAGCCCTGGCTGGGCTGGAACTTGCTGTAGAGCAGAGTGCCCTCGTACACTGACAGAGGTCTGTCTCAGCCTCCAGGGTGCTGGGTTTGTACCTGGGAACTGTTGTGTCTAGTTCAGGAATCTTCATTTTAAAAGTCTCCTCAAAAAATCAGGTATGATGGGATTTGCCTATAATCCAAGCATTTGGAAGGCTGAGCCAAGAGTATTACTTGGAGTTTGAGGCCAGTCAGGACTGCTTAGCAAGAGCCTGCCTCAAAACACCCAGTTTGGTTCAAACTGTAAACAAGTAAAAAGACATCCTACACATACAATGCTTGCTGTAAACTGCTCACCAAGAAGCCAATGAAGCAGCACAGGAACCTCATTTTCTTTCTTTCTATCTATGTATCTACAAATGTGTGGACCTATGTATCTACAAATGTGTGGATCTATGTATCTACAAATGTGTGGACCTATGTATCTACAAATGTGTGGACCTATGTATTTACAAATGTGTGGATCTAAGTATCTAGTTGCTATTTTCTGAAACATAATCACTTCATTTCCCCTCTTCTTTTTCTCCCACCAGCCTTCCCATGGATCCCTTTCTCAAATTCATAGCCTCTTTTTCTTTAATTATTGTTGCATGCATATGTACACACACATGTGCAGCATGCACACATGAACACACACACGTGCACATATGCGTGCACACACACACATCACCTTTCTAAATATCACCTGTCCCACATCTGTATGATGTGACTTGTATGCATGTTTTCAAGGCTGACCTCTTGGTATCAAATGGAGATCCAATTTATTTAGGGTTCACTCTATTTTTTAGTATAACCGAATGAAAACCCTAATCTTTTCTTGAATGGAAAACGGGGCCCTCAAAAAATGTGAAGTGGGCATCTAATTTAGGGATATTTAACATTACTCATGAGCAGCACACAGGTGTTGGCTACTGTCAGTTTCTTTTTTCCTAAAAATAAGATGAACACTTGTTTCCAGTGACTTTAGTACACAGGGTCTCTCAGTAAAACGACTTTCAGACTCTCTTATGACTAAGTAATTAACTCTGCCTGTCCAGAAACCACAAAAGACCTTCAGAACATCACCAACTTCTGCAACAGGTGGGTCATCAATCTTCCTCCATACGTATGGCTGCCATTAATCTCTCCAACCTCCCTCCATATCTAACTGTGCCATTAGTTTCTCATAAGTTCAGACATCTTTAGTACTTCAGAATGGGACTTCTTTGATGCCCCTGTTTCTTGCTGCAATATCTTTTTCTTTGTTTTTGTCTTACAAAACAAGCATATGTTCACTTACGGCATTTATGTATCATAAATATTTTTTAATTTAAATTGTTCCTTCTATTTCATGAAACTGAAAATATTAAATATCCATTGGATTTCCATCCAATTTAGCTGTGAGCATACACACTGAAGTTCAGAGCTCCATGTAGTAATGTGATGTTGAGGATGTGAACTGTCACGTTATGTAAAAAGGGCACCCTCGTAGGTGCTTTACTCAGTAATATGCTCTGCAGAATGATTTCATTTTGCCCTTTAACGTCGCAGCTCAATGCTGGTCTGGGATTTCCTTTATTAGGAGTACTTACATGGAGAAGACAGGACATGCCACTGTAGCTAAGATTTCCACAATGGCCCATAGTCCTTTTGGGACACCTCCCGTGAAGCCTAGAGAATACTCTCCTGGTTAGCTGTAAGTTCTTTCCTTGGGGTTTGTGTGTAACTAACCCTAAAGCCCTAATCCATTTAGTTGTGTCACAGAGATTAAGTGACTTCTTTTCAGTCACAAAAGTACATAGCAGTGAAACAGAGTCGAGGACTCTGATCTTGCACTTCCGTCCTGGTGTTCTTTGAACCATATTCATCAGGCTCTAGAGAGAAATACTTGTTATCCTTTCGAAGCAGACAAGGGACAATTCACTTCCGTAAAAACTGCTTTGAGATAAAAGATGCAATTTTGTGTATTTTCTTTCGATACCCCGGTTTTCAACAGTAGCTTCAAATGGATGTTTGCAGAATAATTTTTTTTGCAATTGATTTGTATGCTGTTATTGCATATTGTCAAATGATCTGTTGATTAACGTAATAAAACAAGCAAATAACATTTAAAAATTTATATATATATATATAATTTATAAAGATATAAAATTTAGTTTAAATGGCACCATTTGTCACAGAACTATTGATTACTCTAAAACAATCCTTTGAAGAGAAATAGTAGCCACCATTTTTATCCATATCTTATATCTATATTTTACATTTCACCCCAATTTTGTTTTTGTAATTTGTCTGTCTATATGTCAAAGCTCCACTTCCTACCTGTGAATACTGGTTTACAGTTCAAGGATAAGATACATTCCTTAAAATCAGAAAGTATTGTTTAACTTAAATGATTTCCTTTCTAGAGGGCAGAAAATGAATATTTGTTTGAAAATTTAGATTTTTAAATCTTGATTGGGCCAGTTTCTTGTACGGGATTATCAACAAATATATCAATAGTAGTTGATATAATCGATACTATTTAACTTGATGTCAAATACTTACATTAATAAGATGTTATTGAATAGTATGACCTCGGAGATTGCGATGATGAAGCCATTGATCTACACTATGGTTTGTTAATTAGCACTCACACACACATGTTAGTTAACTGTTGAGTCAGTTTTTTAGTATACTGCATTGTGTACTATACATATGCTTATATTATGGTATATTTAGTATTTTTAATTCTTCTCCAGTCTTTCAGAAAGACCAGACTAAACTTTTGATTTCTATATTAATTTTCTAAAGCCTATGATTGTGCTTTTAAAAATTCTGTTATTTCAAATACATTGGTATTTCTAGTTTGCGAATCCATTTGAATGATGAAAAGATCCTAAAAGAGCTCAAAATGGGCATGTTTCAATGCGTTAATGTTCTTAATGCTTTTACAGCATATTGTACTATACTTTGGATATATATATATATATATATATATATATATATATATATATATATATATACACACACATTCCTGTATAGATATTTCTACTTACTGAAAAAGGCTTAGAAAGTAGCTATACTCACGCAACTTTCCCATGTGATTCTTTTTGTTTGGTAATTTGATTGTCCACATTTTTGAAGTCAGAGAAAACTGAACATGGAACTGAGAGACAAGTCCAAATTTGTGTTCGTTTACTCACACTGAGACTGAGTTAGTTTCAATTCTATTATTTTATGGAATTTCTTTAAAATGAGAAATTGGAGCTTCAAAGTCTTCCTTTTGTGACTTTTATGAACTTCTTGAGCTCAAAAGGAATGTGATTTAAAGAGAGACACCTATCTTTGATAGAGGGATTGCATTGCCTGAGTGCTTAGTGTTTCGATTGGTGTGTACACACCTCTGAAAGTTCCTTGAAGGAAATGAACTCTCTCCACACGTGAAACATGTATAGACATGAAGAGAAATTAGGAAAGTAAGAAGGAATTGAAAATAAACCTGTGATGGAAGCAGACTGCTAGGCAGAGGGGTGATCCTCTTTTATTTGTCCTGTCTGTAGTCCAGGTATTCGGATTTGCAAACTTCCTGGCACCAGGTATTATCAACAGGGATGAGTAATATGCCATTTTTATCTTTATTGAGTTACATCTGGCCCACGGACAAATGACAGCTGTAGGTCAGTTGTCTGGTCAATGAGGAGATACGTATAAAGCTGCCAACATATTTTTTGTTTCTTTAAATACTTACAAGTAAACTCTTACTTAAATAGATGGTCGGTCACCATGCAGTTTACTAATTATTGTTAATTACTGGAAGAATCAGTATCTTTCTCATAAATACAGAAAATGAACTAAAAGCCTTTTGAGTAGCCACTCAAACAGGTGAATGATGAATTTTCCACCACTGAAAGAATTACCTTTACACTATGAAGATGTATTTCAAGGAATCCCTGCATAGGGCAGGTATGTGTCACTGCCCTATGTCACTGCCATTTTAATCCAAAATTTGTCGCTAAGGTTTGCTAAAGGAACTGATTCAGATAGATGAAAACAGTTAGCAAGTTTTTTTTTTTTTTTTTTTTTTTTTTTTTTTTGTGACCTAGTGTTGAAGATTTGTTAGGAAGGACACACATATCACTGCATGGTAATAGGGATGTATGGCTCCTGATAATTCAAAGAAAACATGGAATTTTCAAAGCTTGAATTCCTGACACAATGGAAATGATAAGTTTTAGATTTTTGGATAGTCAGACTCTATCTAACATTTTTTTTTTTCAAATAGCTTGAACTACCCATAGAAAGTCATAAACAGTAGTTTGGCAAGAAGTTTTTGTTTCTTTATTCCTGTTTGAGTGTTTGTTAATGCCAATGGGGTAAATTTATCCAATTGCAATGCACACGAAAACTTATTAAGTGTAATTCTGAAGCAGACCTACGTGGTTTATGAGTTGTAATAGTTTCCACCTTCAAAATCAAGTGCTTTGGTTCTTTAAGGACATAGCATTTAACAAACCAGGAAAATGACCTCTTTTCACATGTCTCCTTTAAGAGGCTGGGAAGATTTTTAAAAATTTAATGGATTTGGTGAGTCCTGTGTCAGAATCAGCAACAAACTATGACAAAGCCCCTGTGGCAGCAGCTCACAAAACACTGTCCACCTAAATAAAAATATGCTGCGATAACCAGAAGAACAATCCATATGCAATACTTGATAATTAAAGTAAACTTGGGTTTTAATTTCTAAAAAAATATGTATTCAAGAAATGTTTTTAGGTGAGTCTATTTTTTTTAAGTATTTGGTTTTTTTGGTTATATAGACCATTTTTTTTGGTAATTTAAAACTATTTTTCATATTTTTAAAGGGAAACCATGCCTGTTTAAAACGTATTTATAAGTTTATATCATGTCCAAACCACATTTGATTTAAAAATGTTTTAGATAAGATAATCATTAACAAAAGCCAGATTTTATATTTTTCCCACTTTACAAATATGTATTAAACATGTAGATTGGAAATTATTTGTGGCACCATCAGAATAAAACATTTACTTCATAGTCTTAGTAATTTATATTTGTAGAAGCTTTTCTCTTCTTAAGTACCAATCCTACCCCCCACAGCCCAGAAAATTGATTTTAATGCATAATAATTTATAGCATTCTTGATCAATGTATGCTGTTGTGTCTTTTACATTCATTAGCCCATGTTGCTTGTGAATATGGAATTTACTTATTAAAATGGTTTCATATGTTTGCTATGTATAGTCCCTAGCTTTGAGCTCCTTCCTTGCTTAAATAAATGTTTTCAATTTGCTATAATACAACAATTTGTAGAGAAATGCTGTGAAGCATAGTTAAAAGAATGAGTCCTTGAAATAGAATCACTTTTTAAAAATATGTCCTAACATGTGGTCTCATTTTTCCTTCTTTTGCATTAATTAAAATCCTGTTCTGAAAAAATATTTTTACCCAACTTTTGAATTCACAAAATAAAAAAATACCAAAATATATAAATGTTCTAATTTTGGAAATAAATGATGTAAAACTCTCTTTATTATTCTCTTGATCCTAAAGATTTTATTCTTATAAAAAGCCTTCTAAAATAATGAAAAATGTTGTTCCTTTTAATTATTAATTTTTCTGTTCACTTAGTTGATTTTACTGCATATTAAATAAAACTAGCTCTATATTCCAATCATATTCCTATGATATGCACACATTTAAATAATAACACATGGGAGTTTTTGAGAAGAACATGTACCATTTCACAATTTGATTATGGAAAATTTTTTGAAAACTTACATTTTATTCAAAGAAGATTATGAGAAGTAGATTAAAGCGAAACTAAATTGCTTATGGTGTAGCCTCACGTAGCATGTGTGATGTACTCGCTGTCTTCACACATTCAGAATAGTAATCAGAGAGAAATATTGAAACTATAAATTATTCTTTTACAAATTATCATTTTATAATTTCAAAAATCATCAAATGTTAAAAGCTGTTTATGTGCACCAAGCAAACCTACAGTCAGGTAGTTGGGTCTGACTGCACAGCTCTCATCAGCTTTGTGAACACAGGTACCTTAGCAGTGTCTCCTCTAAGATAACAGAACCAACTTTTAGAGATTAAAAAAATTATATTTTGGCAATCAAAACTCACCAGTGCCGTTCTGCTTCCCCAGGAAGTTGTGCCCTTCAGCACCTGCTGAGGGCTTTGTTGTCCAAACTCTGGCAGGTAAAAAAATTCCTGTAGAATAAAGCCAGACCAGCTGGCTTTGAAGAGAAACCCCCCAGTTTGGGCTGTGTTTGCCTCCTCTCCTTTTCTATGAAGACGGAGGCTTTGCCCCCTTGATCGTCAAGCGGTGAGATGCGTGATCCCTCTGCACAAGTGTCTGGCAGGCCCAAGTGCACCTGTTCATGTCACTCTGGGGTAAATTTAGCTGTAAAGGTATCATTGACAACCAGACCTTTGTCAGTGCTGGCAAAAGAACACAGAACTGCGCTCCCCCACCGCAACCTTCTACACTGTTAGTTCCAGTGGAAAATATCCAATCGGAAGTCTATCCAAAATCATTCCTAAAAAATGAAATTGCTTTCATATGGTATACAAAAAATTAACTTTCCTCATTTCACACAGGCTTTAAAATTACATTTCCAAGAATAATCTTGGAACAAGACAAGGTTTTGTTCAATTAATTGTGGCTGGAAAGGTTTTAATGGAAACATAGCACACGCTTACTTCACTTCAGGTTATTAAGCTGTGCTAAGCACTATAGTTGCCGTTCTTTACCACAGGTCATTTTCTCTCTTCAGTCCAAAGAAATATTAGAAGGTTCGAACTTATCACATAGGCAGGATTAGTCACCCTCCCGAGTTAGAAAGCAAGCGGCCCCAGGAGACTTGGAGTCAAGCTAGATAAATGGTCATGGCAGTTAAAGGACTGAGAACCAAGGATGTCACCATACCACTTCGAATGGAAACTCATGCCTATAGACACCCTTCATGTGTGAAGTTCACTATGGCTGCAGTTCTTTCCTGATTAGTTAAGGTAAGGACATTTATCGTTTGTTGGAAGGTAAATTTCTAGACTCATTTCTGTCTCAGGGCTTAGAGTAAATCCCGCTGTAAGGAAAAGACAGGCAGTGCTCACAGATTTATTTGGCACAAACATAACAGTCCAGCTGTAGGAAGCACGCTAAGGAGGAGCATGTTTGGACAAACCCTTCGGAGCTTCCACTTTGACAATCATGATTTATTTAGTGCCCTTAACGGGAGTTGGGCAAAGTATCTGTTTTACCCTTATTGCTGTTTACAAGGCTTGGGTGTGATGATAAAAAAAAAATCTGGGTCAAAATAAAAAATGCTTTGTAAAATAAACAAGGTTCCTATTTACTTACTATGTATAAACAGCCACTCAACAAGCCTCATTTCTCTGCAGGGCACCACTTTCAGATAAAACATAGACCTGAATGGCATCATCCAGTATCCAAGGAAACCATCTAAGTACCTCTCTCACTGTGTACTTCTCTTATTCAGAGTTTAAAAGCTAGCTGAGTACTGAATAAGTGAGTGTTTTTATTTAATAATTATACGGGTAGGACTTTTTAGGAGCTTGCTAAAAAGAAACAGGTCCTTGATTGTTCTGTGCGTCATAACAAACCCCTTATGTTTCCTCATATTTCATAAAATTATGTGTTTAGCCCCAACCTCTCCATCAGTTCTCATTCTGACGTACAACACAGCTCCTCAGAATCTTAATGAGCTGCATTGCCAACTTCTCCATGACCCGTTAGCGTTTGTTAAGCCATGTTTCAAAGGCCTTGTGTCAGGAGCAGTTACCAAAGTGGAGTGAAACATTCTTAAATTTTCAAAATGAAGAAAGTTTGCAGCAGTGTTTTGCTGGTGAATGCTGTTTATTTGGCTTCAGTCTTGGTTGAGAAATGAGCAAGTGAACAAAATGAGGTTATGTATTTAACTCCACCAAAGAATCTTGAAAGTAAGCTCAATTTCTAAGAAACAGCTACCTATTTGGAGAAATGTTGAAAAGTTAGTATGTCTCTATTTCCCTTCTCTACCGTCCCTCCCTCGTTCCCTCCTCCTTGCCTCTCTCCTTCCTTTTCCTCCAGTGCCCCCACCGTCCTCTCTTTCTTTGCAAATATGTCTGTCGATAATGTAGTGTGCTAATTTCTTAAGGGCTGTGAAATCTAATGGGGAAATTTATTTCCCCAATAATAAGCACATTGTTAGTCTGGAGAAAGAGTCATTACTAAAATACCTGAAAAGAAGATGAAACTTCTACTAACCATTTCTTTGTATGGGTTTCAGTCTCTTAAAAATTGTGGGTATCTATATTTAAAATAGCCACCAAAATTAAAACGAGTACTATCTGTTTTTAAAATAATATTGTTTTTAATATGACATAACTATACAACTATACTCTGATATTTTAGTTATATTTATGTATATATAATTATATATAATATTATACATTACAATTTTCATGAAAATACTTAGAATTTAAAATAAAATGTAATTATAGAATCTGTTATCTTATAGATCGACTGTATGTAATTCTTCAAATACAGATATGCTATTTTTTATTCAAGGCTTTCAGGAGTTCCATTTAAATGCACCCATTTTAGCTCTTACGGTTGAGTTTTCCACACTATTTTCATGGTGGTGTTCAGTTTATCATGAAATTATATCAAAATATACTCTTTATACATTTTTATATTTTTATCTTTTTAAATGTAACAAAATTCACCTTTCTGAATTAAGAAACGAAAACAGTTATGTTAGCATAATGAAGTTGCTGGAATTTTGAAGAAACCTAAAGAATTTTGAACCTATGAAATAACTTTGATGTTAGTTTTTTGTTCTAGTGAAAAAAAATTCACAAGTGCAAAGTCTGAGGTCAGAAGTGTTGATGTCTGAAACAGAAATTCTAGCTGCAGAATAAGCTTGTATAAAGTGTGAGGCAGAAAAAGTTAGCCTAGATCATTGTGGTGAACAAACCATTGAAGACTGGCTGAGGAGAGGGAATGTTTCATTTTCTAGAAAAGAAGGAATGTTTTGAGATTCATTCACAGACAGAGAAGAGAAAAGGCCCTGACATTAAGATGGTATGCATGCAGTTTTAACGTATGTGTTCCTAGACTTCTATATTAATGTCAAGGAGACTTAGAGAAAGATAGCCCACATTTCACAGTTTCTGTCCATCGGCAGTGATCTCGCTAATGTGAACTAATGCTGTTCAATAGAAATTTCAGCAATGCTTCAAATCCTTTGTATCTTCACTTTTAATACTGTGACCATCGGTGACTTCTGGCTATGGAACAGAGGAAGCAAATTTTGCATGTATTTTATTGCAATTGCAGAGTCCACATGACTAGCAGCTATCATATTGGACAGTACAGTTCTAGTTCATGTCACATGAAATGCATTGCCAACTACCAGAAACCATAAGAAAAACCATTAATGAGTAACAGAGAAATGTACTCTGAAATTTATTTAATTGAACTTTAAGAAATATTATCAGGTGATTGATTAAAGAAATACCCCTTTGCAAAGATTTTAAATCTTTGGTAGTCTGTCGTATAACACTATTTCTTCCATTTACTTAAGCATTTAGATCAGCACTACAGTGAAACTTCTTTATAACATTTACCACAGATGAATGTTTTTAATATTGTTGATGGAAAGGCATTGTAATAATCCTTTTAAGCCTGGGTAGCAGATTTTAAAGTGACCGTTATGAACACTATTATACCAGAAAGATACTCTAATAAACGTTCTAGCTACGGTGATAAATATTTGGAGAAGTTCAGTTACAATTTCTGCAATACATCCCGTACAAAGAATTTGATATATGTAACCAGTCTACAAAGATACTGACCGCCTAGCTCCTCCATAGCTGATTCTGCTCTCAAACCATGCATCAAGGTTTAAATCTCCATGGCCTTTTGGGCATATAGTGAAAGTGATACAATATATGATATTATATGATATACAATATGATATTGTAAGTAATACAATATATGATATGTGCGCATGTTTGTGGGGATCCAAAGCCTTGACTTTGTCTTCCTTGACTTTTTCCACTTCACTTCCTGAGGCTGGACAATTGGCAAATGAAGATGGTCAGTTATGACAAGTCTGGGTCAACAGTGTGCCAGGAGTCTTATTTCTGCCTCTAGATGACAGTGGGGCTGCCTTGCATCCTGACATTTAAGTACGTTCCAGGGATCCAAACTTTGGACCTCATTTTTGCTGCACAAGCATTCTATTCATTAAGTCACTTCCCCTACCCCAAAACATTTGTGAATATTTCCAAAGATCTTTCTCCCTAGCTCAATACTCAAACTAAAATGTGTGAGTTGAAAGTGAGGGTAATACCAAAAAACTATCAAGAATGGAAAATTGACTCTGCTTAGTTTCGTAGCTTTCAAGTACCAAACATAAATTTCCTCTTATTGAGTAGGCCTTGAGTTTAACTAGAGATTTGTTGGTTTCAACCAAGGTATACTAATGTACCCTTGGAATTATCATGTCATTCTAGTCAAGTGGTTCATAATTATGATGATTGGGGAATGCTCTTGGTTGATTCACTACTTTGAAAGCCTGAATGATGCTTCTGATACCAAGAAATACATTCTTCATGTAGAAGAAATTAAGGTCAATGCTAACTCGTGGTTTCAGCATCATACCTGAAATTTATTTTGTATTTAGCAGCAGAATTTTAATTCAAGCTGATGACATATTGGTATTTGATTCAATAGTGAGTTAAATTTCTTATAAGGTAAACTAAGAGAAATTGCATTAATATAACAAAGAAGAAAAGTCCAATGGTACTTAGGGATGTGGTTTAGTGGTAAGTAGCTTATTTAACTTGAAACTAAGCAGAGCTGATTAAGTCTTGGATAATGAAGAAAAACCTACAAACCACTACTTTACTAAAACAAGATAATCATAATCCCTCACTATATTCTAAACATTTGTCTTTTTATCTACAGATACATATATCTCCCACTTCTCATCAAAAACCTTATTTTTGCCATACATAGAGACCACTAGAGCAAACTAGAAAAAATCAAATTGTAAAACTGTTGAACTCAGTCACAGCTAATATCTACAGTACAATCCCTACACCTAGGCTTTGGGGAGTATTGTGGAAGAGGAACTAGAAAGATTGTATGAGGCAGGGGATCAGGTAGCTTACTATGAGAACACAGTTTTCTAATGTCAGAATCTACACCCATAAAGTCTCACCAACACGTTTACCTCAGCATGTGCTGAACACATATTTCAATATTACACATGATGAAGTAAATAGAGTGGGGGAAAACACCATGATGTCAAAACCCTACACTAAGAACTATAGGCAACTAAGGAACACTGAGAGTGAAAGAAATAGTCTTTCTCAGGGAAGAGTAGACTGAATGGTTATCTAGTACCTAGGGGTCAGTTCTAAAAACAAACATTAAAGATATATTATAAAACTTAATGATTATATTTAGAAATACATATGTTTAGCTTATATATATATATGCATATAACAGCAATTAATGAAAACGATCATGAACTTAAAGTGAGCTAATAAGTACACATGGGACAGTTTGGAGGGAGAAAAGCAAGGGGGTTATAGTATATTATATTCTCAAGAAGAAAGGATTTTTCTGCAGAGACTATGATATTTTAAGAGAAATCATTTTATTCCCATAAATATTAGTGATTATTTTATTCCCATATATATTAGTGATTGTTCTATTGCAAACAAGAGCAAAATGAATAAAAGTTAATGAAAATACTTATAATAAATGTTAAAAGAAAAAAAAGAATGGAAAATTGAATTATACAAATAATATTTCAAGGACACTGTTTAATAGCATGCATATTCTCTATTAGATTTCTCATAAATCAGGCCTTATAGAAAATAAAGACACCTCGCAACCATATTTGTAGACACAGTTTTTAAAATTATCTTTTTACATGTCTGTGTCTTTTATTGGCCCCACCTACTTTTCTAATTAATCTGTTTTCTCACAAGAAGGCCTAATCTTACCCACCAGTCGTTCTGTGTGGAGAAAGAGTGGCTTCTTTTAAGGGAATCCATATTCAATATTTAGTAAAATTTTATATAAAAATGTCTGAAAGAACTGGTTCATTCAGAAAAGTATGCACTTATGACTTCTGATTCTTCAAAGGCCTTCTCAATTTATCATGTATTGATTTACACAGAAATAACTTTAGCCTTTTGCTACAACAATCCCAAGAACACTACCAATTAGAGGGATTGGCGTAGCGACCTTGAGTAAGATACATCATCTATCTTCATCAACTACCAGCTCACATTTTGTTTCATTATTCTCTGTTTAGTAGTCCATAGTCACCGTAAGCTGTTTGGAAGCTGATCTCAAATATAAGATATTTTCATCTGTTAATAATTTGGTAGGCAACCTTTTAATGATTAATACCTTCTAACTATAAAATTAACCATATCTAAAAAGTTGGTTATATCTAAAAAGCCATTGTGTCTTTGTTATTCTCAAATATGTTACACTGTGTTTCACATTTATTTTTGCTATGATTTTTTAAAAAATATTTCTCTACCTTTTAAAACAGAACTCAAATACGGTCTATATCATATGATTGGCTGGTTTGCCTGTTTTACTTTAGTCTATAGGTATATATTTACTTTTTTTATTTGCTGAGAAAAGAGCATTGTTTGATGCTGTTGAGTATTTCATGCTGATGTATTTCTGTGAAGTTGTTGAAGAAGCTCCTTGTTTTCTGCTGTATCTTTCAGTGGTAATTAATATGCTGAAAACTTGATCATATTAAATTGGGGCAGAGTAGGAAAGATATGGATTCCTTTTTTGTAATTTCTATTAGCACTTATTAATTATACAAATTGATTTTAATCATGACATTTTCATACATACATCTCATATGACTTTGTGATGTCAGATGTTAATATTCACTACTTCTATACACATATCCCATAAGGTTTGCAAAATACTGATATAATTCTTTCTGTTTCTACTTAGTTTATTAGAAGGAATTTTTCCAGGAAGATAAAAAGGCTTTTCTTGAAGATTTAATTTCTAGAAAAAAGTGAATATTTATTTTGTTCCCCCACCTTTTAAAAACCCGTTCTGTGTATAATGAACTACTCTCGATGTCCTATGATGGTGGCCAGTGTCTCAAAATGTCCTTCTGGACAGTCAGTCCATTGGGGGTAGATGTTACAGTTGAGTCATCTTTGGTTTTGTCTGAGTTTTCTCGTGTCTTTGAAGGAAAACGTTTTTGAAAGCTCCTGTGATACTCCAAATGATAAAATTTGACATGGTTACGTTGAACATTCCCTCTTACCAAACCCATAATCAGTTAACAATCCACGAAGTTGTAATTATTTGTCATGGAAATGGCCCCTGAAAATGATATTTTTGAAGTGATGGGGAGCCTTTTGCAGTTGGCATGAAACTTAGTTTAGGTGTATTTAAAGGAAATAGCTGGAATTCATGTGCTTTTACAGCTTTATCTTTGCAATGTTCAGATGAAACCTGGGTCCTCACAAATGTCTGTCAAGCTTAGTACCCCTGAGCCACACCTCTAACCCTTCTTATTAATCATTGATATAAATACATCAAAAATTCACAGTATTACTTCAACTTAATATGTATTCAAGCTAACATGTTTTAATGTAGTACAATGGCTGTGGAGTAACATACTTATAGGGATGGAGGACACTAGTGGTCATTTGGAAGAAGGGAGGTAATGGGGTAGAATTAGTGGTAGATAGAGTTAGGAAATTTGAAGTAATGATTCATTTAAGTGTTTGGATTAGGCCAGCTGTTGCTCGGAACTAGGCATGTGATCAAATTACACAGAGCTCCGCATATATACGCCAGTACAAATAGGAGGATGTACAATTGGAGAAGGCTGAGTTTGCTTATTGGTTTAAACCAGTTTCAAGTTCTGATCTGAATATTTGCAAGATACTAATTTTGGGAACCCAGACTAAGGTACACATTTGTTTTGTGTTCTAAAAATTTTAATTGTATGGAATAATCATCTATCAAAAATTATAATTTTTGACAGATAGAACTGCACTGACAATCATGATGCCCCCCAATAATAGCTAAGAAGTAGTGGATAGAATACGTGTAAAGACTACTGTCTTTGTTTTGTGTAGCAATAACAAAATACCTACTGCTACAGACCTTATAATGATGCTTATCTGGGGCATGATTTTGGTGGGCAAAGGATTACGACAGTGAGCGTCTGGCATCTTGGCAATGGGACAAAGAGGTAGAAATAAAACCATTACATGAAGAAGTGCATGTATGGAGGCAGGAGGCCAGAAAGCAGTAAGAAATTGGCTCACTCTTTCATAGCAAGGCTCTCTTGGGTATTAACTGATAACTGACCTCAGATGCTCCGTAACAAACCATATTAATCCACACAGAATGTTGTAGTCCCTGTGATCTTAGAGTGTCCCAGGCCTATATTTTTAAAGTTCTTTCAAAATTATCACACTAGAGATAAAGCTTCCCATACAGGAACCTCCAGGAAATAGCACATACCCAAGTTTGAACAAATATCCTATCTCCATGTAGAAAGATTCTACCTCTGCTCTTTTTAATTATAAAGTTGTTTATTTTGCAGATTATAATATAATCACATCACTCCTCCCTTCCCTTTACTTTCTCCAAACCCTCCCATTTACCCCTTCTTGCTCTTTTTTAAATTCGTGGCCTCTTTTCCACGAACTGACACACAAGCACACACAGATATACACACACATGCATGCACTCACGCACACACACACTCACACACACATGCATACACACATGCACATGTGCGTGCACACACACAGACGCACACACGCAGGTGCACACACATGCAGGTGCACACACGCAGGTGCACACACATGCATGCACATATGCACACGTGCACATACCCCCCCACACACAGGAGCACACACACATGCATACGCACACACACACACACACACACAATTTCCAAGTATATAAGCACTTTTGTCACTTCAAATTTCCCACTAGGCTGTGCTTCTAACCAAGAGAGCTGTAGTCTCAGCACCAGAATACATTGACTACACTAACTCTACTTTCCCAACACAAGCCCTAATTCTACGTGCCCAGAATACTTCAGCCTCCCAAGGCACATGGAGTCATAAGAAAGTGCATGGAAAGCTAACTGGAAGCTTGTGTTCTCACGACACGATCAAATGCAAGTACAAAGATCCAGTCCAGTTTCACATATCAGTGAGTCAGGGGTTACACACAGAAGTCTTGCTCATTTAGGTCCTATTCTACCCCTAGTATGAACCAGCCAAAGCTTTGCTCTCTCCTGCTTAGCAATGGCCTTTGTGCACAGAGATGAACACATACATGCCATGGGTTTGGACATAACGTTGTCATTTGTACTGCAGCTGAATTTAATTGGAGGACAGAATGTCACATATTTTGAGTTTTCCTTAGTTATAAGTTTTTCTTTTCTTTTCAGGAACTCAATACAAATCATATTATTTCTGACCGTTGTAGGAGATCTTGATTTGGGTTTTGTTGGTGTTAGTGGCAAGCAATGGAAAAGAGCAATATGAATTCATGCTCTTGTCACACCGTAACAACTCACTTTGTTGCCTCTGAGTTTTATTAGGCTCTTTCTAGGTTTCACAAAACCATGTATACTTGTGCTTGTAATGTGCAGGCTGACAACGTTAAAATTTATTTTCTTTTGGAACTCATCCTCCCTTCTCCACGTTACAGCTACTGTGGGTTGAGAATGAATGGTGTGTGAGCCTGTTCTACTGTGTGGTTGGTCAGCTGACTGGGGAGATCTTTTTCGAGCATTTAGCCTGGCACGAATCTCCCAGATAGGAGATTATAACACATGCATAGATGTTTTTGCCTCTGAGCTTCACTCTCATCAGTTTAGTAACCAATTCAAAATGATTTAAATCTGCATTGTGAAGTTGCTACTTAGTTCACTATTCAGATGGAGGAGGCCTCTGATGAGCTGGAAGGATCTGGAAGAAGTTTTAAAAGGTTGTTAAAATATTTAAGATTTAATAGGAACTGGAGACTTTTTTTTATTTTTTAACATGATGACCTATTGTACACAAGTTTATCTTTTAAAATTTTATTAATTTGTACTTTATGAAGTAACATCCATTAAAACACAGTTCTAGCCAGGGGTTGGTGGTGCACATCTTTAATTCCAGCACTTGGAAGTGGGCAAATCTCTTTGAGTTCAAGGCCAGCATGGTCTACAGAATGACTCAGTAGTTGAATCATGGAAAAGTCTAACTAATCTTTTCACTCACTAACTTATAGTTCGCCAATCCCTTTAGCTTTACAATTTAAACAATAGAACTATGAAAACAGAGAGACAAATCAAGTGATGAAAATAAGATAAAATGGAATCAGGAAGCCAAGACCCTCCACAAAGCCTAGCAGTTGAGGTGAGCTGAATTGTCTGAACTTTAGGATGACAATTTATGCCAGTCAGAGGAAAGGTGACGTAGGCAGTGATACCCCTTATAGACCTACCGGTGTGTGCTAACAGAGCCCAGTTGCCCAAGAGCTGTGTTTCGGCTTTTCCTGACTTTGGAGCATCATAAACATAAAATTGTTTATCACAGAGTCATATTAAAACATCAACATTCTTTCTGAATATTATCATTACTTTCTACAAGGATATACTAAAATATTATTCTCCTTAATAGTGCCTTCAGGTTATCATTGTTTAATAGAAATACAATGTGAGCCACAACTCTAATTAAAAAAATTCTAATATCTGCAGTGTAATGCAAAAAGACATGGGTAAAATAATTTAATGTGTTTTCCATCCAATATATGAAAATATTATTAGATTAAAAGGTAAAATAAATTTGTTAACATTTTCACAAGTATTTCAGTGAGAATTTGAAGCCCTTTCTTGTATTTTACATTTGTAGCAGAACTAGTGACATTTTCAATGTTCAGTAGACACAGGTGGTCTAGGCTGACTGTATGGCAGGGTGGGGTGGTCTTGGACGGTATGGCAGATGGTGGGGAGGGGAGTAGGCAATTCCGTTTGCTGTAACATCCTCAGGATACTTTCAGTGATGACAATCTTTAACTATTATTGCTACCAGGAGCTATAAGAGCAACTGTTTTCCTTATTCCTTATACTGGTGGCCATTAATTTACATTTTTTTATACTCAAAGGTAATTTGATGAAAACAAATAATCATTTTCCAGAAAACAAGCAACTTATTCCAGAAACTTTTGAACCCTCACCACTAGTAAATGCACCGATATATATTATCTGTGAGATTCCTCATGACCTTGGCAACTTTCCCCTTGAGGTTCCAATGGAAGAGATTTGGGAGCTTTCATGATAGTCATGACTGGCTGCTTGACTACAAGCACTTGTTACTTTTAGGTCCTTGCTGAGGGCCAGTACCTCCTGGCCATACTTGCCTTTCAGAGGGATTGGAGTAGACTATAGTCAGCAATGTTCATTAAATCAAGATGGCTCTGTCTTTGCCTCTAGTTTAGATCTGGAAATCAAGAACATGTGTTTTTCTATTGTCATTTTTTTTAAAATGCCAACACAGTATGTGATATCCAGTTGGTGTTTATGAAGTCTTTTTTTTTTTTCAGTTTTCTTTTTTTTTTCTTGCTGATTTTTTTTATTGATTAATTAATTTAATTATTAAAGATTTCTGCCTCTTCCCCGCCACCACCTCCCATTCCCTCCCCCTCCCCCAATCAAGTCTTCCTTCCTCCTCAGCCCAAAGAGCAAGCAGGTTTCTCTGCCCTGTGGGAGGTCCAAGGACCACCCACCTCCATCCAGGTCTATTAAGGTGAGCATCCAAACTACCTGGGCCCCCACAAAGCCATTACGTGCAATATGATCAAGAACCCATTGCCATTGTTCTTCAGTTCTCAGTAGTCCTCATTGTCCATTATGTTCAGCGAGACCGGTTTTGTCCCATGCTTTTTCAGTCCCTGGCCAGCTGGCCTTGGTGAGTTCCCGATAGATCATCCCCATTGCCTCAGTGTGTGGGTGCACCCCTCGCCGTCCTGAGTTCCTTGCTCGTGCTCACTCTCCTTCTGCTCCTCCTTTGGATCGTGAGACTTCAGTCCAGTGCTCCAATGTTGGTCTCTGTCTCTGTCTTCTTTCATCGCCTGATGAAGGTTAATATTCAGGGGGATGCTTATATGTTTTTCTTTGGGTTCACCTTCTTATTTAGCTTCTCTAGAGTCACGAATTATAGTCTCAATGTCCTTTATTTATGGCTAGAAACCAAATATGAGTGAGTACATCCCATGTTCCTCTTTTTGAGTCTGGCTTACCTCACTCAGGATAGTGTTTTCAATTTCCGTCCATTTGTATGCAAAATTCACTAGTTCTGAGAAGACTTAATATCAGACTCTCTGATTTCAATCCCAAACTTTATCTAACAAACTGTAAAAACGTGAAAAAATTGTAATCTTCTGGAGGAACACATGAAAACATATCTATAAATACGTATTGCTTAGTCTCAATTGACTCTAGAATTGATAGTGCTACCATTTTGTTTAATACCAAGAAAGCATGTTTAGTTAGTTTACCATAAATGTGTGACTTGTGTCATTGATGCTAAAATCCATCACAAGGAGTCTAGTTGCACATGGATGTTTGAATTATTTGACTTTCCTCATTCAACACACTGAGCATGTCTGAGAATTAAGTCATGGTATTGGGCACAGGCTAAAAAAAGAAGTGTGACTCCCAAGTTAGAAAGGCCCATCCAAACACATGAAGACCAATGAAAAATAGTCATAATCTTATTTAATGGGAAAAGACTTAGTAACAATTAATTCTTAAGTTGCTTTTCTTTTATAATGATGACCAGTAAGTTTATTTAGAGTAAATGTGTAGGTAGTAGTTTCCTGTTTTGTAGAAGTTATGTTATTTGACATTTGAAATATTTTATTTATTTCCTTGATTGATTAATTGTAGTTATATTACCTTAGCATGCTAGAACAGATTTTGACATAAGATTAAACAGCATAAAGCATAACTAATGTGCTTTAGTGGCATTCTCTGTATTAAAGCATACAATTTAAATACACGATTCGTCAGGAATTTTTGCAGCTACAGTGATTTAGAACGATTTAAATATTGAAGATACACCCATTTCCTGCGTTGGGGGGCAGGAGTTTTATAATTGAGATTATTACTGTAGAATGTGCTGACATAACTGATTGACTTTAGTGATATGCCTTGAAAGTTCAAATTCAAGGTGTGCACTTATTTCAGTCAGCTTCTTCTGAATGTTTAAATAAGAAATACTATTTCTGGGTATTCTGAATAAGTCGTTGTATGTTTATTCCTAATAGTGAGCATTTGGACTAATGATGGATTACTAATGAGCATGTAAATGTATCACCTGATTACATTAATATATGATCTTCCATGACGAGGTCTGAAAGGAACATTCCTAATATGTATTTCTTCTCCCCAAATGCCAATGTGGTGTATACTGAGCAGGACTGAGGCAAAGGTGTTTTTAAGAGCCTCTGATTTAGTCAATTATCAAAAATCACATTATAATAAATGCTGTTCTAAGAATTTTGATTAACCTTTAAATAAATGTTACTTTGTAAAAAAAATCTGCCAAATGTGTTAATGATAAATTGTGAAGTGGTAGTAATTGCAAGTATGGTTTCATAGATAATATAGCTAATTGATACCACCCTCTCAAATATAGATAGCACATCAGCTGCTGTGTGAGAGTAATGATGTTGTGGCAGTTTTGATGCATTGAGGATGACATGAGTCAAATGGAAGCTTAGAGTGCCTTGCCAGGGTCATTCTCTCATGGACATTTGATGCCCATGGTCAAGTAAATTTTTAATGATACATAGTCACTACACACCTTTCAGCCTTCAGGAGAGGTAAGTGTACATTGATCTGTCCTAATTAGCCCCGCAGAGCACTTCAGACATCCCTTCACGAACACAATTATTTAATAAAATGGGAGCTGTTTTGTTTAATTTTTTTTCACAAGTTCAGCACTTGATCCTTGGATGACTACATTGGTTTTTTTCCTATTATTTTTTTTCTTTACTCAGGTCTCATGTCTCGTGTTCACCTTTGTCTTTGTCTGACAATGTAGTATTAATGAAGCTGCATAAAATGTAAGCAAAATTAAGAAATGGTCTGATTATGAAGGTTCATTCTATTATAAGAAGCTCATAGTGCATACATCCGTTCTTTTGTAATGTATAGGGTGCTGACTCTGTACAACCACTTGGAAAGGTATTAAGGACGCACAAGCAACTCTGTTGAGGTATGCAATGGAATGCATTTCTGTTTGGTAATAAAGGTGATTCTGGAAAACCTTATTTACAAAACCAGGTAATCAAAACAGCTTACAATTGCTTGAAATGGGAACATTCATAGAGAGACACATTTTTTATTTGTTTACAGAGTTTAGTTTTATTCTGTGTTTAAGGTAGAGGATAAAGAATCCAGGTTTTTTTTTCAACTTTGTGATAAACCATGTATTATTTGTAACACATACTGATGAACTTTGGAAGTAGAAGCATTTTTAAATATAGATGCTTACTGTAATTGAGGTGTTACTCCATTACAAGTGGGATGCAAAACATCATCTTAAATTCTAAGTCATTGATAAGCTCTGTAGCCAGGGCTCTTCAGAGGTACAAATGTGCCTTGACAGAAACAGTCTACAATTACTGGTGTATTTGTTTCTAGGAAAATTATATAAAAGCAGGGTGATGGCATGCTGTTGGTCTGGGCATGGATGACAATATCTGGAGTTGCCCTGGTGTACAGAGGAATCAGGCTATTAGACCCACAGATGTCTACTTTATCTGCAATTGATGCTCAATGTTGAGAAAACAGAAATAAATGTCTCAAATAATGTTACATGTAAGATGCAGAGTATATGGTCTTAAATCCTACCCTACTGATCAACTTTATAGAGCTTATGCATGAAAATTTGTAAACACACACACACACTTTGTAAATACTGTTTTTAAATACCTTCCAAAATTCTTGATTAAAACTGAATTCACTTTCAGTTTTGCACAGGTATAAAGTTGATGCTTTTGTTGCTAAATATTTTTTTGAATTGTGTTGTTCATTTATTCATGAAACATTTTTAACTATTGTGTGCTATATAGTGTGTTGGAGTGGTAGAAAAAAAGACACAGTGTTTCTATGAATAATATTTTAATAGTCACTGTGTTCTCATCTACAAGTAGCAAAAAACACAAGGTCAGATGGTTCTGGCTAGAAGGAAGTCTGCTAGCTCACTCCATTGAGAGTACAGGTAAGAGAGAAGCCAAGGTTGAAGTGTGGCTTAGTTTTCCTCCCGTTGCTTGTTCTTGTGGCTCAACTTCATTGATGGTTAGAAGGGAAGTATCTCTTGAGTGAAAGGGGCATGTCTCAAGATTTCCTTGAAGAGGCAGAGTACTTTCCCAGAAGCTTCATAAAATCTTTGAGGGCTTTAGTAGCCCAAGAGAACAAGATACTGCAGGAGATAGGAGATGGATCTTGCATGCATTTATGAGTTTGGTAGTAGTGCAGGGAGGAAAAGAAAATTCTTGTAGGGAGTGAGTGTCTTGCTCAGAAACATGGAACAAGAGCGCACTTGCATAAAAGCCCTGCCTGACTCATTTCCAGGTCACAGCTTACCCATCTCCCCTTGGAGACATAACAGATCCTTTCTCTATTTGCATTCTTCTCTGCACTTTGACATCTCCACTCTCATCTCTCTTGATTCTTTTTAATTCTATTTCACATCAGTCTCCAGCAGACCCTGTGAGAGCCCATGTCTCTTTAATTCTCTTTTATTTTGGAACATAATTAGATAGTTAATATAAGTTAATCAAATTTATAAGTGCATGAGTGATTGATTATTTTAATAGTTATCCATATTTAGGCCTGGTTTAAAGGAATGAATTTAAGTCTGCGATTCTGATTATACTTCTTATAAATAGTCATTAAAAGGAGGTCAATGAAACAGTCTTAGGGGATCTTTAACTTTCATATCAGAGTTTTTGACTCAGATCTGATCAACTATTTTGAATATAATTTTTCAAGAATAATTACGGGTTTTCATGTACTATACAATCCCCAGAGCATGAAGAGACACTGAATATCACCAATAATTCTACTTATTAGATGACTATGTTTGTATGTGTTGGGAAGGACTTAATCTTTGCTGTCCATGTTCTTTAGAGGATCAATATCATACTCAGAAAGCTTCAATTAATGCTACATTCTAATATCTCTTTGGGATGAATGATCTTTGAAAATTTTAATTGAATAGCCAGTAGTTTTTTTTTTACCAATATTAGTAATAAAAGAAAAGAAATAATTAAGATACATTTTTGGAGAACATCGTATATAGTACCCAATATTCACTACTGTCAATGTTGCAGATATGACATTTGAAGAATATTGGGAATTTGAAACATTTACTTAGAGAAGGAATATAATAATGTGAGAAAATATATTGCTATCTTAAGATGCAATTTAATCTCCAGTTCTGTGACTTTGAGATCCTTCCTGGTACAAAACAGTTGTCCAGTGTGCCTTGAAAACTCTCTAACACCTGTGCAGATGTTTCTAAGAATCTGCCTTGTGTTGTTTCTAAACATTTTTAGAATTTATTTGCCATTACAAAGCTGATATCTCTTAATTTAATGTAGTCTTTGTAGTAGTATCTAAACATAATGGTTTTAGTAAGATTTCATTTTTAGCATATCCAACTTTGATGAAGTTGTAAAATTCAGTTTCATGTTAAAAATCATCTCATCGGGCACCCTCTCTACTATTGCCTAGGGTCTTATCTGAGGTTATCCTTGTGGATTCCTGGGGATCTCTCTAGTATCAGGTTTCTTGCTAACCCCATAATGGCTCCCTCAATCAAAATATCTCTTTCCTTGCTCTCCCTCTCTGTCCTTCCTTCATCTCAACCATCCTGTTCCCTCAAGTTCTCCTCCCCTATGGCCTTCTCCATTTCTTTTCTACTTCCATTCTACCTTCTCCCTCACCCCCATGCTCACAATTTTGTCAGGAGATCTTGTCTATGTTGCCTTCTCAGGTGGATCTATATATGTTTTTCTTAGGGTTCTCTAGGGTTGTGGACAAGGGGCTTGTTATCATTTGTTTTACAGCTAGTATCCACTTACGAGTGAGTGCATACCATGTTCATCTTTCTGGGTCTGGGTTATCTCACTCAGGATTTTTTTTTTTTGATGTTCCATCCATTTGCATGCAAATTTCATGCTCTCATTGTGTTTTTACCACTGAATAGTCCTCCATTGTATAAATGTATCACAATTTCTTTCTCCATTCTTTGATTGAGGTTGTTTTGAGGTTCTGGCTATTACAAATAATGTGGCTGTGAACATAGTTAAACAAATGTCTATGTAGTATGATTGAACATTCTTTGGGTATATGCCCAACAGTGGTACTGCTGGGTCCTGAGGTAAGTTGAGTCCCAATTTTCTGAGAAACCACTATACTGATTTCCAGAGTGGTTGAACAAGTTTGCACTCCCACCAGCAATGAAGGAGTGTTCCCCTTACTCCTCATCTTCTCCAGCATAAGCTGTCATTGGTGTTTTTGATCTTAGCCATTCTTATTGGTGTAAGATGGTCTCTCAGAATCATTTTGATTTGCAGTTCCCTGATGTCTAGGGATGTTGAACATTTCCTTAAGTGTCTTTCGATCATTTGAGATTCTTCTGTTGAGAGTTCTCTGTTTCATTCTGTGCCCCATTTTTAATGTGACCATGTAACCTTCACCTAGCAACGGATGGAAACAGATGCAGAGACATGCAGTGGAGCACTGGGCTGAGCTCCCAACGTCCAGTTGAAGAGTGGGAGGAGTGAGAATATGACCAAAGAGGTCAAGACCATGATGGGGACACCCACTGACACAGTCTGCCTGAGATAATGGGATCTCACCAGCTCCAGCTCGACAGGGAAAAAACCAGCAGAGGACCAAACTGTGCCCTATGAATGTGGGTGATAGTTGTATGGTTGTGGAAGCCTCCTGGGCTACTGGCAGCACCACCAGGATTTGTTCCTACTGCTTGTACTGGCTTTTTTAGAACCTATTTTCTTTGGATGGATACCTTGCTCAGCCTAGCTACAGTAGGGCAGGTTTTGTACCTTCCCCAAAGCAATGTGGCTTACACTTTCTGAGGAGTGGATGTGGGGGATGGAGGGAATGGGAGGAGAGAAGGGAGTGGGAATTGGGATTGGTGTGTAAAATGAAAAAAGATAATTTGTTTTCTTTTTTTTTAAATAAAAAAGAAAATCTTTTTTTATAACTATTTCTTATGACTCTTTTAAAACACTACCTGTAGCCGGGCGGTGGTGGTGCACGCCTTTAATCCCAGCACTTGGGAGGCAGAGGCAGGCGGATCTCTGTGAGTTCGAGACCAGCCTGGTCTACAAGAGGTAGTTCCAGGACAGGCTCCAAAACCACAGAGAAACCCTGTCTCAAAAAACCAAAAAATAAATAAATAAATAAGTAAACAAATAAATAAAACACTACCTGTAGTAAGACTGAAACACTTTCTACTGAAAGATATTTTTGAGTGATTTATTCAACATCACAAAGATAACCTTTTGCTTTTTACTTCTTTAGGAGAAATTATGGGATAATGCAGACATTGTGCTACTAATAAGAATTGCAAACGATGATGCCATTTCAATTTCAATGCATTGTCATCACCAAGGGAAGCAGTTCCCCCCTTGATTTCCTTTTTAAAAATTTATTTATTTTTATTTTATGTGCATTGGTGTTTTGACTATATGTATGTCTGTGTGAGGTGTAAGATCTTGGAGTTACAGACATTTGTGAGCTTCCATGTGGGTGCTGGGAAATGAACCTGTGTCCTTTAGGGGACGAGCCAGTGCTCTTAATCATTGAGCATTCTCTCTAGCCCTGCAGTTTCTTTCTTTCTTTCTTTCTTTCTTTCTTTCTTTCTTTCTTTCTTTCTTTCTTTCTTTCTTTCTTCTTTTTCTTTTTCTTCCTTCCTTCCTTCCTTCTTTCCTGTCTTTCTTTCTTTCTTTCTTTCTTTCTTTCTTTCTTTCTTTCTTTCTTTCTTTCTTTCTTTCTTTCTTCTTTTTCTTTTTCTTCCTTCCTTCCTTCCTTCTTTCCTGTCTTTCTTTCTTTCTTTCTTTCTTTCTTTCTTTCTTTCTTTCTTTCTTTCTTTCTTTCTTTCTTTCTTGTTTCCCAGAGAGGGTTTCTCTGTAGCTTTGGAATCTGTCCTGGAACTAGCTCTTATAGACCAGGTTGACCTCAAACTCACAGAAATCTGCCTGTGTCTGCCTTCTGAGTGCTGGGATTAAAGGCACCACCATTACTACCTGGCAGTTCCCTTTTTCTAAGAAGTTGTATTCTGGACTGGCAAGAAGGTTTATCATGTAGAAGCATTTATTCAGCAACTGTGATAATATAATGCTTTCATGGTCTACAGCTGAAGGAGATAACTGATGCTCAAAAGTTTTCTTTTGACACATGTCATAGTATCTACATATACATAAATATACATACACATATCATTCACACAATAATAAGTATTTTTAAGATGTCCTATTAGTGTAACAAGTTCTTTGTTGTGATCATAGCTAGCTTTTAACTTGTGAGGATGATTCAGGTTTTGTTGTTTTGCTTTGTTTTTTTTTTTTTTTTTTGTTTGGCAAGGAGTGGAAAGATCTTCACAATAATTTGAAAGTCAAGGAATTTTGTGGTTCTAGTGAAATATAGAGATAGCCAGAAGGTGTGTGTGCATGCAAGCACACACACACACACACACACACACACATTCAATTTACGGGAACAAGGTAGATTGGTGATTTGAACCAGTGTGAAGCATGCTCATTTGAGATGTGTCCCGTTTTCAAAGTCCTGTAAAGAAGGAAATACCGTGCATTGTTGTAATAAGAGCGGCAGGGCTGCGTCCCTGGCACCCAATGGCTTTACCCAAAATAATTACATGGAAACTGTATTCTTTTAAACACTGCCTAGCCCATTAGTTCCAGCCTCTTATTGGCTAGCTCTTACATATTGATCTAACCCATTTCTAATATTCTGTGTAGCACCATGAGCTGGCTTACCAGGAAAGATCTTAACCTGCGTCTGTCTGGAGTGAAAAAATCATGGCGACTCCTGACTCGGCTTCTTTCTCCCAGCATTCCGTTCTGTTTACTCCACCCACCTAAGGGTTGGCCTATCAAATGGGCCTAGGCAGTTTATTTATTAATTAACCAATAAAAACAACAGATTAATACAAGACCCACCTCCATCAGTACATGGAGAAGCACTTCAGAGAGTCCGTTACTTGTAGGTGAACAGCTGGGCTGTGAACAAATCTTAAGAAAGTATCTGGTCTCTATTTATCAAAAAGGGGACTTGAGCTTTGTGAAGTTTAGGAACCTTCTGGATTCATGCATGATTAATAAGTACACAGAGAGGTGGGGCTGCTACTTAGGCCTGTGTTGAATTTGTTTGACATTGTCTTAGGGTTTCAAATGCTGCAATGAAGCACCATGACCAAAAAGGAAGTTTAGGAGAAAAGGGTTTATTTGGCTCACACTACTGGATTGTACTCCACCATTGAAGGAAGCCAGAACAAGAATTCAACAGGAATCTTGAGCCAGGAGCTGATGCAGAGGTCATGTAGAAGTGCTGCTTACTGGCTTGCCCCCCATGGTTTGCTCAGTCTGCTTTCTTATAGAACCCAGGACTGCCAACCCAGGGATGGTACTTCCTACCATGGGCCCTTTCCCATCAATCATTAATTAAGAAAATGCCCTACAACCAGATTTTATGGAGGCATTTTCACAATTGGGGTTTTTTCTTTTCAGATAAGTCTAGCTTGTATCAAGTTGACATAAACCTATCCAGTAGAGGCACAATATTATATTTCTCCCTAGAGTCCTTCAGCCTTTAATGAATCTTAAACTGATGTGAGAAGAAATTTTCTTTGCATGGACTTATTGTTAAAAATATCACTACACTGTTCTTACAGTTCTATAGGGTGGAAATTGATTGACTTAAGAAAGATTAAGGAGTTAGTTAAATTCTCAAAATACTAGGCTGTACTTGTAATTTAAAGAAACAAGCAGGCTTGTTTAGGACCCTTTCCCTAGCATAGTTCACCAGAATCCCAGGCAGCTCTCTTTAAGAAAGCAGGTTGAGGCTGCTCCATCAGGCTGTGCGTGGTGTTTTTCTTCTCGGTAAACTCAGGAGATTGGCATTACTCCGCAGTGGTGTCACAGCCCGCAGTCATTTAATGCCTCTTCTTGTGAGGCCAGGATTCCACGCCCAAGTGCATTTAGTAGGTCAGTACAGTAATTTTAAATGTCTTTCTTTCAATCTTTTGCCATCTTCAATTATACCTTTCCACCCTACTATTTGTGTAATTTTCTTCTGTCTGAAGTCTCTTTACTGTTGTTCTCTATTGCACAGCATGACAAATTACCCATCAAGCCGTATCTTTTCAGCCCAGAAATGCGCAATAACACGGAGTCATGGCATTATCGCATGTTGTGCACTTTATTTCCTCACAGTTCATTCAAGTGTGTCACTTTATTTTCCTGGCTTCCTTTTGTCATCATGGAGATTAACCATTTTATCCTTCCTAAACTTTCGAAACAATTAGAATTTCATTAGAGTGGGAGCTGAGGATGAATGCTTGCTCAGTCATATACGGAGTATACATTCACATTACCAGAGGCAAAATTAAAGCCATGAATCCTGCACCCCTTCTGAAGGAGAGACTTTAGAAGTTATTATACAGCTGAGTAACCCTGGCTCTGGACATGAGAATTATTTGAGACTGTGGCCACCAAACACATTAAGCGTAAGAAACCATTTAATCTGACATTGAGTACCTGATTCCTATGTTCTCATGGGAATGAGGAAACTCTCAGGCACTCATATGTTCTGTACACAAAGTCTCTTTTGCTCTTAGCTTTGGCTAAATACCAATAGTGTACAGCGAGCAATGAGATACAATAGACATTGCAAGTGCGAGTTAGAAAATCAATTGGTATTGATGTTCTAATCAGCTGCTCTGCAGCTGGGATGTAGACACACCACTGGAAATGGTGATTAAGATTGTATTCAAAAGCATTTAAAAAACCCCATGACATTTTGGATTCTTTTCAAATAGATTGCTGTTTTGCGAAGATAGTGATTTGGGCACATCTAGATTCGGTTGGATTAATTTGCGAGATACTTTATGGCAATGTATTTTGCATGCATTTTATCATTTCTTTTAAATTATGTCAGTATTAATTATATGTAAAGTGTAAATTGTGTAAGTTTCAGGTATATAGAAGAGTTGTTTTGCCACAATCACTGACAGCCATACAGTGACTACAAGGAGAATATGGGAGAAAAGGCAGGCAGATGGAAGGAGTAGGCAGATCAGCTTAGGTTGAAAGCTTCTTTGGTTAAGAGGTGGAGGGGGCAAGAGCAAGGACAAGATGGAAAGAAAAGGGGCGGCTAAGAAAAATCAAAAAGAAAATAAGGCAGTAAAAATCATTCTATGGAAAAGAGGATTTCCAGTTTGAAGAAACATGCCCGTAGAGTTAGAATTTTCTACCCATTAGTAAGTAATTTGCTGAAAGTATTAGCAAAAAATTCATTTTAGGAAAAATTGGGGATGAAAAGAGGCTTAGGCAGTTGTGTTCACAAGATTATTTTCCAGTTGAGATCCACCTACCCCCATGAGCACATTTAAAATTGTGCTGGAAATATACCTTCTGAAAGTTAGACCACATACATGTGTTACCAGCTTTGGCTATTTTTATAAATAAGCCAAATGTTTAAATCATGGTACAGAGAGCTTGCTTTTTCATTTCTATGTATCTTTTAAACACAAGTATACATTAGTCTTGTGCTAATCAACTACAGAAACTGAGTTTCTTCAGAAACAGACTAGCAAAGAAAAGGCAAGCTGTTGATATCCTGCGTAGAATTTATGAAGGTAAATTACCATGCAGAAAAAGAAAAGACTGTAAGCACTCCACAGCTTTTTTAAAGGGTTTCTCTGTGCAGCCCTGGCTTAGTCCGAACTCACTGAGCAGGCCAGCCTTGAACTCAGAGATCCATCTGCCTCTGCCTCCGGAGTACTGGGGTTAAAAATGGGCATCAACCATCTGACTTTACAATAGTTTTTTTAAGTCATTAAATACATCATGCTTTGCTATACATAGTTCTAACAATCTTTGACGACTTTCATCTTTTAAGACACATGGAAAGTATAGGAATTTTGGAGAAGGGGAACTAGGAACAAAAAGTTTAAACTTCAGAGAACATCCTGCTTCAAACAAATTCTAAATGTGTTTTTCCATGTGATACAAGCTGCAGTTCCAAAGGGACAGAAACCGTTTAAATGCTTGTATTAGGGAAAACAAGTCTTCCATGTAGACAAAGTGTCTTGGAGTTATGATTCCTAGTACTCTAATGTTCAGTCTCGGTCCACACTGGGCTATTGAGTGCTGGAAATGTTCCTAGTCATATTTGAGATGTGCTGTCAGTGTGAAAACTACACCAGTTTTCAAAGATAAAATGTAAATAAAAAGGGATGCAAAACATGTCATTACTAAATTTTAATACTAATTACATTATGGATATGTTGGTTTAAATAAAATACTTTGCTGAAATTAATTTCATCTGCTTGCATTTGCTTCTTAACATGGTTAACAGGAAAATTAAAATGACTTTCGTGTTTTGCATTTAGAGTTTGCATTTTATTTCTGTAACTACACTGAGCATGTCAGTCATTATTTCCCAGAAAACAAATGCATAAAAAGAACAAAGGGAGATCTGGGTACTACAAAGTTTGAAGCAAAGTGTTTGAACTTCCGTCGTAAGGGTCTATATCAATTTTATTTCTCATGCCCAATTCCATTAATAAAACATCAAATCCCCACCAAATACTAATAATAGTTTTTACAAAGGTGGTTCTATGTGTTATATGGAACTGAGGATTGAAGTCCATAGCCAGAGTTCTCTCACTAGATATGCATGGGAGAAGCATGAAGGCGGAAGTCTTCTCATTTGAACTACAGTTAGTGTGGATGAGAACCTGAGATTTTCTTAGTTGAGTTCCTGTCTAGTGTCAAGCATGCAAAGACACTTTGTCATAAGCACAGAGGGGGAGTATTTGTGGTCCACAATGCAAACATGTCCAGGATGACTCCACCCATAAAGGGAAGACCTTGGCTGAGGACTTAGGGCAGAACACATTAAAGAACAGCTGTGTGAGAGAAGTACCCAACATCTGCTGGAAGTAAGGACACAATGAAAAAGCCATGGTCAAGAATATCTGTGTTTCCCTTTGAAAGAAACATGCTCAATAACATTGCCCATGTGCAGTAGCTTAGGAATAGCTTTCTAAAGCCAACTTTCTGGAAATGCAAGCTGATTCTTGAGGAAATGATTGAACCCGCTACTACCACCAAGAACCCTACTCAGTACTACTACAGATTCATCTCGAGAAATATTAATATTTCTACAGTAACGGCTTTGAAATTTAAAAAGCAAAGGAAAATTGAAAGATGAGTGTAATTTTTCAAGCTCTGAGCCAAAAGGTGGGGGCACACACTTGTGTGGTGTATGAAATGAATTTTCGCTTGAAAAAAAATTCTAGTTCTGGTTGAAATGTGTCAGTTTGAAATTAATAACTGTTTCCCTTCAGTGCAGCCTGTGAAAGGAAGCCACTCCACTTCTGAACAGACTCCCTTCCTTCCCAGATACATGGAAATTCACTACTGTTGCAGACAAACAAAATGCCACAAGATTTGTCATACAAATCACATCATAAGAGCTTCCAAAATCTTGACAACGTTGACAGTTGTTTTCAGCAAATGGCTGCTTTCCTCTGTACTGTCAATGTTGATGTCCTTCTGCACATGTAAAAGAGCAATGTGATTAAGGCAAGCTTGTCCACGCTCTATCTGAGCCAAGTTTCCCGTCTCCGCACGGCACTGAGAGATTGCTCAGCTGTTGTAGATAAGGCAGGAATAGCTAGCAGATTTCTGCCATTTAAAAAAAAAAAAAACACATTCTCTGGGCATGCATTTCTGTAGGAATTCACCAACATCTGCTGCTGACCTAAAGTTTCCTATAGAAGCAGCATATTTAATTTGTGTAAGTAATTCACAATGCTATTAGTCAAAACTCACTTCCTTATGAAAAGGACGAAATCTGCTCACCAAGAGGAGATAGGTTGAAGCTGAACAACTATATTTTTGAAGTTGTCGCCGGAGCTCTGGGTCTCATACTTTTTGGCCCACCCTAAATTTATTTCCTGCTCACTCTCTAAATTATATTTCACAAGAGAAACTTTTTAGAAAGAAGAATAAAGAGCTAAGAGATCTTGGTGATTCCACAGAAGGCCTACATTTCACACTTATCTTTTTTTATAGGCTCTCTGAAAATGTTTGATTTTTGGAAGCTAATTTATTCTGGAAGAATTTTATAGTTGAATTTTAGTGTGATTTAAAATTGTCATATGTGCTATCTTCAAAAGAACATGCAGGGTTTAGGTATTTCTTGTTGTCAAGGTAACTTTGATAATCTCTAATTTCTTTGAATTTGGACAGTGGCGTGTCTACCATTTTATTTGCCACTGCTTATTTAGAAAATTTATTCTCTGTCTGTATTCTACTGTGTTTCTTTTGAAATATGAGCACTGTTCAGATAAAAATAAAGAAGTCAAGTTACTCCCAAGAAGCTGAACCTGCCTCATGGTAAAGCATTTGTAATTTGATGCATCCCTTCTCACTCTTGGTCACCTTCTAGTACAGCTGCATGCATTAACTGTCTGGCTTGTCTTTGAAAATCTTAAGCCACATTCTTGAGAACAGTTGCTTCATGTTGGTTGAAATTCTCGTGGCACTTTTTTCCATTCACCGGAGCCAACAGCCTCCAAAGCAGACACATAGTTTCCAAGAACTCAGGCATAGTTCATGATTCCTGAATTTCAAATATTTCTCATAGGAATTAGAATACCATGTACAATGTCTGAAGCCTTTGTTACTGTGAATTATAATAAAAGTGCACATTTATACTGTCAAGTCAGCATACCTAATTTTAAATATTTTCACTCTAATACCTAGGAGAGGGACACAGTTTGAAAACCCACTCATGAAAAATTAATCCAATGGCTGTGAGCAAGCAATTATTTAAAGACATTAGCCTTGGAATCATCAGAATGAAAGGAGTTGTGAATGGAATTATTTCGTGCTCTCACAGAACAGCTCTGTGTTGTCTAATCCATATTCGCAATTTCCTGTGCACACCTTATGGTTGTACTAAAAATATAGCAATTGAAAGCTCAAATTTTAGGTCCCAAATTACCGCCTTTCAGATCCATTGAGACATCTAAAAATGGGTCAAGGTAACAATGCATAATTGGTAAGATAACAAAAAGAAGCTAATGGAAATAAAGTGAGAGTCAACATAATTGTGATAACCTTTAGCACCTGTCTGTTCCCACTGTCAACCATCCCTTTAGGAAGCAAAAATCCTTGTGGAATATTCGCAACAGCTAGCTTTTTTATTTTTCTATATTAGTCAAGAAGAAAGGAGAGATTTCACATGTAGTGTTCAGGTCTTCTGATTAAGCAACTGGTTTTTAAAAATGAATAGCTTCTAAAAAGAAAGACTTAAAGTAAACTTGAAAAGCAAAATGTACATTGGTAGTACAATCCACAGGCAGGAAAAACACAGCTGATCTCTAATTTTTGCTACTAATTTTATTTCAGTAACTTCTTTAAATTTTCATTTTGTGACATGTCATTAAGGCCACATAGACAAGACTTTTGTACTGGAAAAATATTGAGCATAAGGTGATTTTTGATAATACAAAAATTTATGAACTTTGGCCTTAATTTTTTTCTTGATATTGGCTTTGTTTTCAGTTACTGAATGCAAAGTTAGCCTGAAGCCCAGACCCTCTCTCAGTATCTCCAGTCTTTGTTTCATGATGTACGTCACTGATACACAAAAGTGTAAGAAAAACAAACCATTATTTATATATTTAATTTTAAAGAAATTCCTGTCTCTCAGTGTATGCTCATAACAACTAAATTCTTCAATAAACATTTTGAATTCATTCCCTAACACAGTTACTATTTAGAAATAAGGATACTTCAGGTGTCCTTCATGGAGATTTTTGAATATCAAAAATATTACCTTGGAAATAGTTCAAAAAATAGTGTTTCTCATTGTGCCATATCCTTCATTGCCAGAATACTCCACTTTGTTAGTGAATAGATTTACTAGATGGTATAAAGTCTTCTCATCTGCTTTTGGAGTTTCTCACAATACTAAGACTTTCATGAGACAAAGGGGATGTTATCAGTACAATGTAAATTCTTACGTGAAAGCGTTCTTTTTGTTCTGAGATGAGAAAATGAAATTCTTTTTAGTTAATATTTTTAGAGAATCAAGAACTATTTCACTAGTTGTCTGGTTTTTATGTTGTTTGTGTGTTTTGCAAAATGCTGGTCAGGTTTGGGACTAATACTGATTATGTCCCCATATGAATACATGGACATAGCTATCTACAGTACCCAATCCCCCTTTGATTTCAGGTTCATTGCCACTCTATGTTTCTCGAGATGTTACTATATAAGCACTTGGAAGAGAAGTGAGGATAATAAATAGCTTTAAACCCCTAAAATTTGTATATTTTAATATTTCTACCAGGTTGCCAGGAATAATTCACAATAGCATGATGTCCCTAAAAGATGTGGTCTAGTTTCTTTACGTGACACAAACTTTACACACTATCTCTTTGCTTCATACTTTGTTTTACACACTATATATTTCATACTCTTTGACACTTTCAGAACCCAGCAATGATGAATTATCAGATATTAGCCATACTTTGCTCATAGCTGGAATGTTCTGTGACAGGAAAGCATTTCAGGGTTATGTCCCCCAGTAACAAGTACTTACTCTTACCCATAGACATCCAGCTGGCATCTTCTAAGATAGCCCCCAGAAGTCAAATAAAGTCGTTCTGATTCTGTGTATTTATGTACATGCTATCACACGATATAGTACTTGAGAATAAGTTTGTTTCCCAACCAGGATCAAGAGACCATATAGAGAGTCTATCTTAGTCATTTCGGATTCCTTGGACTTTGTATGTATCTGGCTTCTGATAGATACGACATAAATATTTGCTGAAGGAGATGAGTCTATTTGTAATAAGTCTGACCTAGGTTTGGCTTGTTAGCAAGAGTCTCATTTTCAGCCGACTCTCCTGCTAGGTATGCTAAGGAATATGTTTGTAATCAAAATACTTTCCATTTATATCATTGACATTCAAGAGTCCTTCCAAGCTTCATTTACTTTACATAGTGTGTTTGCTTTCATGTGAAGTTCAGTTTGGGAGTCATCATCATTGCTTAGTACATCACACTTCATAAAGGAGGGCTAATTCAAGTGTATCACAACTCACAAAGAAGTAAAATACCACATATCACCGTTTTATTTAAAAACTGAAGATGGAAGGGGAAATGAAGAATACGTTAGGAAATATTGAACCCTCACATGGCAACTAGCCACTGTCTCAAACATTGAGACCGTATGTGGAAGCCAAGAAAGAACCCAAACTACCATGAAATGTAGACGGTGAAAGCGCATAGTGTCAATAATGGTAAGTAGACCCTTCTTCCTTGGGTGCATGCTCAACTCCTTTTTTTTGTTTTACATATAGTTACAACAAAAAGTTATTTATTTACTTATTACCTGAAGATCAAAAATTGCTTAAATTTGTAGTTACAAGACTTGTAGAAAATTAAATAAAAATAAGAAAATAGTTAATGATTCTAGAATTCTAGAAAAAAAACATTATTTTAAGTGAGGATTAACTTGTTTGTGGTATTTTTAAATTTGGTTCTAGCTAATTTAACTGTACCTTTGAGGTAAGTACCAATCATACCTGCTCTGTGGAATCTCCACAATATCAATAGCTTTAGAAGTTTAGGAGAGTATCCAAAACTGTCACAGAAGTTACACAATTTTTATGAATAACATGGACAAACTTTCCCCATCTGACAAATGACTTTCCCTTTAAGAAACGCTGTGTTGTGACTTCCATGATTTGTCTTGGATTGTCATAATCTTTCACAAGCAGAAGCCTTCAGTGTGAAATGCATGCTTCCATATCGGTTCTGCCACCCCGGTGAGAATGATTCCGGAGGCTTTAGCTGGTGTGGTATAGTTTTGATGACTACAGATTTTAAAACACTATTATTACTACTCCCATTTAGTGGTAGTTTACTATTCTAATCCATGTTTTTGCTTTAGATCAAGCTCTTACAGTATGGTTTAGGTACTTTTATGGACATTCCTTGTTGCTTAGATAAAATCACAGCATACTGCTTAATTAGTAAAATGCGTATGTTCATTGGGGAAGGCACACTTCCCACCTTCTCGTCTCCCTTTCCCAGAAAGTTGCATCGTGAATGTTGCTTTGGAAAGTAATGGTGCCTTTCTCTAAGTATTATTTATTATCATTTAACAACTCTATGATGTAGGCAATTAAAGACTGATCCATCCTAATGGAACTCTGTTGTTCTTTTTAGTTCCAATGGCCATCTTGACCATCTAGTCATTTCCTCTGACAGGGCTGTCACAAGAATCCTGGCTAGAGTACCACATTTGAAACTCTGTGGCAGCTAAATATTACTTTCATTATTTGTGAACTATCTGACATTCTTATAGCTGCTGTTTAGGGTTTTAGGTGCCTTACGTTTTCAATGATGCAGTATGACTTTCTTGAGGAGGTGTGAACACACATCTATTCACTCTGGTTGGGTCCTGGTTACAGGCCAAAATTTGTTTTTAAGAGCTAGGTGACTCTAAGGCAGTTTTGTCACTGGGAAATTTGCCTCAACATGGTGATGACCAACAGAACCTCAATCCTGAGGATCCCTGTACAAGTTGCAGGAAGCTTAGCTGGCGAGGGAATATCTTTCTTCCCAGTTAATGTTCATTGTGTTCATAGGCTTAGAGAAGGATGCAGCAAATCTTGCAATTTTCTGAACCCTAAAAGTATAGTGAGTTCCCTGAGCCTTGTAGGTTTCTAGTACTTCCTGAGTCTTATGAGTCTCCCTCCAGGAAGACTTTAATTTGAGGGGAATAATTGCATAACATCCCACCTTTTCCTCCTACTCTTATATTCTTTGGGTATCCTGAAAATTTTTTGGATCCTTGAAGGGGGTGGTACAGAAGTTTAATTATTTTCTTCCTTCTGTGACTGAGTATCTAAGCATTGAACCACTATGCCACAGCAATAGCCACTTTTTATTGCGAGTGTGGCCATTGTATGAATCTCTGTGATAATACTACCCTTTGAAAAAAGAAGTATGCTTTTAAGACTGGCCAAGACTAACAACAGAGAAATGCATGGTCATAAAAAATTTTTAGAAGATAATGTGATGGTCACACCATACAATCCCATTTGACAAAATAACATAGGTGGCCGGTCCACTGGGGTGTATCCAAGTCACTGATTTTTGTCCTGGCTCATAGTATTAGATATGAGTTAACTCCTGTGTAGTTTGTTCTAAAGTCAGCTAAAAAAAGTAGCTGGATGCACCTATAGCACCCATGGTGCGACTGTGAACACATTTTGCCCATCGTGTTTGCATCATAATACACACAGTTCCATATATGAGCGGGACTGGTGGAGGAAATAATCCTTTAGCAGCCTTCATGGTAATGTCTGTCATCACAAAAGTAGGGAGGAAGCTTCCAATGCAGGCCCACTTTAATTTCTCCATGTTCTGTAACCAAAGAACATTGTTTCTTCAGCAAAAGAGACTTTACTGTCTACTCCAGGCATGCTACAAACAGCAATGACAGTAGCCTGATTATTGGGAGACCTCAGTGTTCTCACTGTTTAACAAGTCATACTGGGAGAGCTCACCTCTGCTATTGGGATTTTCAACCAACCACCTCATGGTTCATATGCACAGAGTGCCTTCCTTTAAACCTAATTGTTCTTCCATATGCTCTAAAACACTCAACAGACAACATTGTATAAAGAAACCTTTTGACAGAGAGTGGTAGGATCTGTTGAAGTTCACTACTGTCCTCTGCCAGCAAGTATCTGTTTGTCTTGGATGGCCGAAGGGATACTCCAAGAGGAAATAACAAGGTCCAATACAGCATGAAAAGATCCTATAATTTGTTTGAACTGTCTCATCAAGAGTAATGCTGGGGATGTCAACATGGATGGGAGATGTTGTAATAGGTAGTCTTTCATAATCCATGTTCATTTTTTGGGGAAATCATCCAGCGTTAGCCTGGGTTGCTGCTGCTCTCAGGTTGATGGAGCTTGTGTTGCTTGGCCTGGGTTGGCCTCAGGGGAGGAAGAACCTGTTCTAGCATATTGTAGCCATTGATAGTTCTGACAGGCTCTGGTCAACACTATAGCTCTTGTCTTTCTGGAAGTCATTTTTGACTACTTACAGGCCTTTAGTCAATGTGTACAACTTCTACCTCAAATACAGCTTCTTGCAGGAGAGAAATGGAGAGCACATCCTCGAGGGAATGACTGTGCTCTCAGATGAAGCTGAAGCTTCTTCACCTGTACTGTTTATCATTCATGTTTTCCATGACCATTGTTCAGACACTTCTAGAGTCTTCTAGAAACTTATTAGCATAGCAGATGACTTCCCCTAGGACCTTTAGTTCAACACAAGTCTTGCCACATTGCTTTGCAGTGACTCGGACAGATCCCATTTTCTGTTCTGTCATTTTCTCATCCTCTCTGGATGTTTTTTGCCCTTTATGAACATACAACATTGTATGCCATTCAGAGTTATTCAGGTGTGACAGAGCCTCTCCTATTTCACATAGATCATGCTTACCAGAGGTTTATTAAAGTCACTAAGACATGACACCCTTCTCATGGTTCCTGTTCCATCAACCTCTTAGTCTCTTGTGAAGATAGATTTTTTTATTACTTTATAAATAATAAGAATCAAAATTTCCACTTCCTTCCTTCCTCCCACTTCCCTCCTTCTCCCCCACTCACCCTCCTCCTCCCCCTCCAGTCCTAAGAGAGGACAGGGTACCCTGCCCTGTGGGAAGTCCAAAGCCCTCCCCCTTCCATCCAGGCTTAGGAAGGCGTGCATCCAAATAGAATAGGATATCTACTCCAGCAAACTGGGGATTTCATACCATCTCTCATGCTCAGTCTCTCCAGTAAAGCCTCTCCTTCTCTGTTGTCTTCTTGTCCCTGATATTCATGGGAAACTCAGCTGGTGAGGATTATGCATCCTTAGTGGCTCATGTGAGACAGTACATCAGAGACTGGTTTTTCTTGTATTATAGATTTTTATCTCAAGAAAGGAGGAGCAGTTTTGTGATTAGTATCTCTTCTTTCACAGAACCCAGACTGATCTCAAAGACTCCCAGGTCCCAGACCACATCACAAGCTGGTCTGTGAGATGTCTTTTCATTACCTGTTTAAAACATGTCCTCAATTCAAGCACTTTGGATACAGATTATCTACTCACTGTTATCAGTTTTTGTATTCTTAGCCATTACTAAGGCTCCTATCTACATGACGAGTCACAGAATCTCCTTTATTCTGCACTGAGGCTGGACCTGTCTATCATGTCTATCTCCTTCTTTCCCCTTTCCCGTGGGTTCCAGATTTTTGTATCCTAGGAAGGACCTACTAGTGTAGCTGTAATTTGCATTCTTTCCTTACATCCTGTCAACAGTAAGAAAGCAAGACTCCACCTCCATCTCATCCTCATCTTTCCTGACTGTTCCTGTGAAATCAGGGGCTAAGACAGTAGACAGTACCTTCATGGTTTCTTCTTGTCTTTGTCATTCTTCCATAAATGGGTCCGTTATTTCTGGAGAAATGGTCAAGCCTCAGTTGCCTCTCTCATTGACCTCAACAAAGGTATGTAGCTGATGCCAAGCCCTGCGTACAGTCCTGTCACATATGCACTTTCTTAAGAGACTGCAACAAATTCTCTAGTTCTTCTGTGGTTTTGTAGACATTTCTGTATGTTATGGTGAACCGTATTTGCCTAAGAGGTATGTCACCCCATGCAAAGTAGAAGACGCTGGATAACTTGGATTTCACTGAAGACCAACTACTGTCAGTAGTTGGTGATGGTGATATGTCACCTTATCCATTATAAGGATCATGCATCAAGCAGACATAGGGAAAGGTCACCACACAAATATTGCCATTTCATGCTGATCAGCCTCGGTTCCTTGTCTTAGCATCCGTTGCCTGGGACTTACAACCACTCTTCCACAAATCATCATTAGTTCTGTCTGTGTTTGTTGAGGTAGCAATTGTGCTCTGTGACTTCATGCGAAGGCACAAGCAAATGTCTACTCATTTCATGTAGGGATATTGATGACTAAGGAAATTACTCCACTAAGTCTAATGTAATGATCCAATGAATTTCCTAGGGTTACTTACAGGAGCAGAGGTGAGGGGTTACAGACAGGAGGAACATAGATGACTCAAGGGCAGTTAAGCCATGAAAAGCTCAGCCTAGCAAAAGTGATGGTTTATAAGACGGGTATCCCCCAATGCTCCCTGGAAAGCTGAAGGCAGGTTCAGAAAGGCTCATTTCCTTGATCATCTTTTACTACTTTTGCAACCTTGGAGGGGGGTATCCTATAACCTTGTAACTTGCTCCATCAGACTTGTAGCATTATTTGTGTTTTGATTCGTATGAGCTTCTTTACTTCCCCCATGAAGAAATTGTTTACATTGGAAGAAATGGCTGCACAACACATGGAAGCATCTGCTTCAGATATAGCATGCTACACTGTTACAGCTTTAAACATGGCCAAGCAGGCTCGATAAAGCAAGGTGTGAAGGTATTGATTAGAAATGGCAGCAAAATGTAGAAAACATATTTTCAAAAGCCAGCACTTGATGCTCTAAAGTTCATTATCAAAATTACAAGAATGTCTAAAACCCGGTTTTATGATTAATTTGTTTTTGAGTAGAGATAATTTAAATTTTAAAGTGATAAAAAGATCAACAATGAGTTTGTTTATAATCAGAAAAAAATATCATTCCCATCAAGACAGAGTCCAGAGCATGTGGATTTATTGCAGTCTTACACTCGATGTCGAAGGTGTGACTGATACCAACTCTTCTTAAACCATTTGAAAAACTTGAAATCTTCACCTCTAAAAATGTTTGACAGCAACAAAACCAAAAACTAACTCAGAAAAATCAAATGCATAAAAGCAGTGGATTTAAAGACATGGAATATTATACACAAAGGAATTACAGTCGTTCAGGAGGGGTGAGAACAAAGATTTTGAATCCTGTGGTCACACAGCACACAGCAACAACGACTAACTGAAGGGAGGTGAGGTCTTTAAGCTGAGGGGATAGAAGATGAAAGGCATGGAAGAATGTAACGGTCACATTTTGCTGAACACCCGAGAAGACAAGGCAATGCACAGAAAATGGTCCCTGAGATCCACAGGTCACTTAGGAATTTAGCAGCACTAACTTGGGCAAATGTTTGAGGAAAGCACAAGGTTGGGAAAGGAGCATTTGAAGGGATTACGGAGGGATGGTGCCTGGGACTGTTATAGGCTTAGAGATAGCTCTCTACTTGTCAATCAGAATGGATTTTTGTTCTAACTTATATGCAGTGTAGCTGAAAATAATTCAGTCTAGAGTCTATGTTACTCTGATCATACCTAACATTATTGCTCAATTGTTTTCTTGTAGAGTTTTTGTTATTTTTTTGAGATAGGGTCTCACAGTAAAGCTGATGCTGACGCAGAAATTGCGATGTAGGATCAAAGGTGAAATCATTACCCTCCTTCCTTGTGCTATCATGCCCATATTCTTCTAACTAGAATTTCAATCCCTGTAATCCAGATTAAAAAGAGACAAAGGTATCTAATGCATTCTATGATATTTACAAAATCCTAATATCAAAGCAAAGGTGTAGCAGGAAAGGGAATCATTGGCAATATCACTGATGAACATAGAAGCAAAAGCCTTCAACAAAATGTTAACAAACTAAATGCATCATCTGAGAAGCGCAAGGTGAAAGTTGTCTAGAATGAGAAATATTATACACAAATGAAAGAAATTAAAAAAAAGTTAAAACGTAGAATGAGAGCTAAAAAGGTGACTCAGTGGTTAAAGGACCGTTTTTCTTGTGGGAGATCTAAGTTTGGTTCCCAGGATCTGTGCTGGATCGTTCACAACCAGTAGATTGGACATCTTCTTTTGACCTCCATGGGAACTTGTATGCATGTTCACCACCTACACATTCTAATTTAAAAAGTCTTTAAAATAAAATTTGCAATTGTCTCTGTGTTCTTGAATTGCAAGAATCAATATTATTAGAATGTTTAAATTACTCAAATTAATCTACAGATTCATTGCAGTCTCTGTTAAAATAGCAGTGACATTATTCAGAGACATAAAAACTTAAATTTGTATAGATCAAAGAAAAAAATCCCTAACAGTCAAAGTAATCTTGAACAACAACAACAATGAACATGCAAGTGGCATTATACTTGATTTCACTTAACACTACAAAACTGTAATCAAGAAACATGAAACCTGACATAAAAATAGACACACATAGCAATGGGAAACAGAGAAAGCCTAAAACTGAATCCATATAGACCACTGATTTCTTACAAAGATGCCAAGAACACAGTAGCGAAAGGATAGCCTTCATTAATTGTTTCTGAGAAAACTGACAAGGAACTTGCAGAAGAATAAAATCAGCAATTATACACATACACAGTGAAATACTGTTCTGTCACATACCGAATGACAGAAGTAGGGATAAAAACTATTACATAAGTGATAAGACAGGCTCAGGAATACAAATATGGCATGATCTCACTCACCCATTGAATTTAAAATATTGTGTGTATGGAAGTCACAGTGGTGGGTACCAGAGAGTGTGGCAGAGGAGAGATAGATGAGACTAGGATGAGGGTGTTCAAAGGGTTCTAGATGATTCCTAGAGGGATTAAGAGTTTCTAATGTTGCCATACGGTAGGATGACCACAGATTCCAATGCACTGTGCACTCACTTAAAGAACTAGGAGAAAGAGTGTTGTGTGTTTTCAGGGTAAGAGATGAACAATGTTTAACAAAATAAATACATCTAACCTGACTGAAACATTATATAAAGCATATATGTATCAAATCACACAGGGCTACCAATAAATACGATACATTTATTTTACTGTGTATCAGTTAAAATAGTTACTTAAAAATTTTAAAGACACACTGATACTTGCAAGATGATTCTATGGATAAAGGTCTTAGTCTCCAAGCCTGACAGGCTGAGTTCTCTCTCTGGACCTGTAGGATGAAGAGTCAGTTCCCTCAAGTTCCCCTCCGACTTCCACTTGCTTGTAATGTCAGACGCCACCAAATACATAAATATACTAAATTTGATAGCATAGTTTTCTAATTTCTTTATTCCTCAAAAGTAGGTAACTTCATCATCAGCGTTTTTGCATGCTGCTTTCGGCCCTAAATGCTTCAGCTGCTATCTGCATTTCTTTCTTAGAAACTGTCTTGGGACTTCGGCTCCTGTGTCTCATTAGAATGGTGGTACTGAAGTGACGGCTTATCTTTGAGGCTGGTGGTGTGGTCGCCTCAATCAGAGGTGTCGATCCCACCCAGATAACCATGTAGCACACTGCTTTCTCATTGCGGCAGGAGTTTAAGATTTAATTATATTTGTCTCAGCATGTGGCATCATATGTAAATTCTCTTCCCTTTGCCTCTATTGTATTTATAAAATTTTAAAGATGATTATATTCATTTCTTAAATTCTTCCAAAAATATACTTCCTAGAACTAAGTAGACCAGAGTCTTGATTTTAAATAACAGTATATGTACCTCTATGTTCTTCCTTTGCTTTCATGCAAGAGTCACTTTCTTTTTCTAATAACTGTGAAATCGCTAAAAACATTGAGAACATTAGAATTTCAGTAAAGTGTAAAATTTATAGCTAAATAATTTTATAATTACAGTAAATTTCACTGATATAAAGTATATATTTAAAAGTGGATATTTTTGCTATGTTTTTATAATAGGAAAGATTCAGTTTAAGAAATTAACTATTGAACTTGAGTACTTTGCTTGTAGAGATCATAGAATTCTCAACCTTGTAGTTCTTAACAATTTAGCAACTGCAACAGAATGTAGAAAATAAAGTGCTAAGCAGGTATATTATCTATAAATCGGCTAATAAGACAGATTCTAAACAATAACATTTTTATTTATGAAAATTCATTATGAAATAAATCTCTAACAAAGAATAATTGCTAAGCAGTTAAAGAGTTGGCTCAGTCAGTGTGACTGCTCAATATTAAAGGCCACTGTAGGCGACATAGAATTCAAACACTGTATTTTAGAATATATGCTTTGAATAAGTCATAGGAATCAGATTTTCTATTTTGCACAAATGAAATAAAAAAAACAAAAAATGAAAAGCTCGTGGAACTCATAAGTGAGATTACAAATGTTTCAAACAATTTTTCTCCCTTATGGGTCTATCAATAGGTCTAACTTCACATGCAACTGAATTACATCCAAGCATTTACATTAAACAGAACTTCTTTGGACCTTGTCTCGTGCACGACATGAAGTCCTGCTCTGTGCTCTCCATCAGATGTCAGGGAGGTGGTTCCCTCAATGGAAGACATCATGTTTTCAAAGAAGGCATCCTTTGCTGCAGTGGCTGGCATGACTCATTCATGTTGCAAGGCATCATTTCCCTGCAAGCACTGAGAGTTTTGTTATTTTCCTTTCGGGAGAAAGAGGGGTTTATTTTAGGTCCTAGGCAAAGGGATCATTAGTGGGAATTTGGCACGAAAACTACCCAAGATGTGACCTGAACAGGAATCATTCATATTCTTTAGATGCTACTTCAAAATATAATTACCCTTGAAATCTTAGAGCTCCTTTACTCTTCTCTTTTCTTTTTTTCTTTGTGGGTGAAGGAAACACTTAAAATAATGACTAGGGACAGTGGTATTTATAGGCTGGATTGTCTGGCGGTCCTTCTTTTCATCTTAAAATAAACAGATGACCATATGTAAAGTCACCATCGAAATGCTCAGAACAGTTTAGATCTTTTATGTTTAGAATGCTCCTACCGTCATCCAAAAACCCAGTGCTACCACTGCAAGCTCCTGCATGAGTCCATGAAAGGTACCGTAAAAACCTAGGTTGCATCATGTATTCCTTCCTGTTTTCCAGGCAAAAAACTTACCTATGAGTGTGTACACAGGGAGCTGCAGGCTGTTTGGGGCCAAGATTGCATATAAACTGCTTGAGATCATTTGGACCTCAACTGGCATCTCCGAACATTCCTAGGTTTACAGCCCCCTGAATAGCTCTGACCTGTTGTTGAGAGTCAGGCTCCATATCAAAAAGGAGTCTCGCTTTTACAGGTCTGTTATGTCTCCTTTCCTACAACCACATTTCAGCCTGGGGTTTGCCCTCTCACACCGATGCACTTGCAGCTGGCTAGGGCACTGCTTTATTGCCCATTGTGGAATGCATGCCGAATACAAACCATCATGACTTGAAATAGGCAATCCTGTATGCGTTTTAGGCTACTCAGTTGTCGAAACACGCATAACCAGGCATCAATATAGGAAATTCTCCTCGAAGCCATTACAGTTTGTGACTTTTCAACTCAGAGGACGATCCTTATTTCTCTCTCTGTCCCATTCAGAGCGACTTCTCCTTTATTGCATTTAGAATGGTGTTACTGAAAGGCAATAAGGAAAGGCAATATCATAGAGTGGTTCACATTACACTGAGTTTTATTGTAGTCTGACATTGGGAGTGAACCTTCGGAATCTTTGAAAGCTGCATAAAGGCAGAACCTGCTTTTTAACGGACTGGAGAAAAATATTCGGACATAGTGATAAGTGAGGCGACTTCGAGAAATCATGACTTGGAAACGCTTTCTGATCAAGTGCTATTTCTGTTGTCCCAATTCGCAGAGTGATATTAAAACACCCTGCCATGGGCCGGAGCTCCTAAATCCCACCTCCTATGGACAGGGATTCATTTTGCAAGAAATGCTGTGATCTGTAACTTCACGGAATTCCAGATGAAAACACTTGTCTTCCATTTCCTTCCAGTTCTCCCAAACAGTTATCTCAAAGCTATTACCAATTCAGTGCTTCTACAATACTCGCTTTAATCTGTTTGATTCCCAACTGTAAAATGAACAAAGAAATGGCTTTATAATCTGTAATTTATCTTTATTTTCACAAACAACGTATTGCCTTGTTATGCATAATTTTCTGCCTTAGATATGCTTATAGAGTTCTATGTTCTTTTAAAATATATTTTAAAAGAACGGATATACATGTATTTTTAAGCGCCTATGTGAATTTCAGGTTGAATAATGTCCCTCAGATTATTATGGGTTAAATTAGAAAGGAACATATTTAATATGAATGAGCACTCTTGTTAAATTAATACAAAACAAAGTGTTCTCCCCTCTTTCCTGTCTTCTGTGGCTTCTTCTACTTGTTTCCCCAGCTAACCTCTTCTGTTGTCATGCCTGGCACACAGTAGGTCCAAGTCAATATTTGTGTAGTGAATGAATGAAGGAAGACTCTCAGGCTATAAGGGCTTCTTGGTTCACTTAAGTCCCCCGGCTCCTAGCAGCTTTCAGTGTATAAACTGGATGTGTTGTTGACAACTTTCTTCCCTCTTTGTGTGCATAAGCTAAGAATAAACAGCACTGAAGGGAAGGAGTGCTTCACTGGCTGGGTGAGTTACACCACCATAGTCACCAGAGTCTACCACACAGAGCCAGTGATCACAGAAGGCCGGCAGCCCAGGCCCTGTCATTAAATATAGAAGCCTGTCTTCACTGTTTTTGGCCAAACAGACTCTATGTATTTTGGAAATTTCCACCACACTTCCTTCTGAGTTGCTCCTTAGGATACTAAGACGAGTGTTTCACCGGAGTGAGCATGCTCGGGAAGCCAGTGAAGTGATGCCTGTACATTTCCTCATCTGAGGACTACGTAGGGCTAATGTTTCTCTGTCACATCTATATGTTTCTCCTTAACCTTTGCATTTTTTGTTTGAAACCTTTAGGGTGTTTCTGTTATGAAAGGCTGTCTATCCTGGGTGAAAGTACCAAGGGCAAGAGCCTGCTCAGGTCTTCATAACGGCTGGGACAAGATTGCAACTCTCTCCTTTTTCTTTCTTTTTTTTTTTTTTTTTTTAGAATTGACGTCAACAGCAACTAGAGATTCATACTGTAGATTATTTGAAATGCTTCACACTCAAATTCCTGTTACTTTTATTGGTGGATCACCATGTATGCATGTGAGTGGGCACTTCTTTTAGATTATTTAATGTATAAGACAACATACATAGTACTGAAATTTTTTTATTATTTTTATATTTTAACATTCAGTAAGTAGATGTTGAAGCCATAACAAAGGCAGAAGCATTCTGAGATGCAATAGGAAAAGCTGTTTGTCATAATTTAGTAGTCCAAACAATCTCCCATTCTTTGAGTAATATTTAATGTTTAGGGAGTTTGTTGTAAGGCTGATGTTTTTTTCTGATTCCCCTATAATAGTGTATAATAACTTATACTAGAAGAAATAAACTTTTGTTTACTGTTACCTGAAGGAGCTAAGTGTATTTTAGTTATAAAGGAAAAATGAAAAATAGCAAGTCTACGTGGAAGTTATTTGACCTTTGTAAAATAAAGTTTAATGATGCACAGATCCACAGCAAAACACTGGGCTGAACTCCCAATGCCATCATATACAGACATGTGACATGGCAGTGGATATCCACAGTAATGCCATCATATACAGACATGAGACAGCAGTGGATATCCACAGTAATGTCATGGTACACAGACACGAGACAGCAGTGAATATCCACAGTAATGTCATGGTATACAGACACGAGACAGCAGTGAATATCCACAGTAATGTCATGATATACAGACATGAGACAGCAGTGGATATCCACAGAAATATCATTGTAGAAAAGGTTGATTTACCTTCTAAAATTTATCTTTGTAGAGATAGGAACAGACACATCTTAGGAACTAGCAGAATTGTTTAAACTAAATCTCTTTATTAGTTAATGTATCCAACAAATACTGCCGGGGTTAGAATCCCCAACATAAAAACTACCTTTTCCTAACTGGATCGATATAGAGGTGTGAGAAATAATGAGACACAGTTCATACAGCAATATTGGAAGGGCATCTCAGGCTTCATTCATTCCTGAAGATCACCGAGTTTATCCAAACACTCTTTATTCCCCCAGGTAAACCAAGCTGGAAACTCATCAACCTCTTTCTGGGGTACTGTCATACCTGCGACTCAGTCACCAGCTTGCAATCCACACCTCTTCCCAGGCAGCCTACATAATAACAAACAGAAGGAACAGTCCATCCTGAGCCTTTTGTTAGGTAGTCACAGGTGGTCTGGCAGGTAGCAGCTGCCCTTGGAAACTAAGCAGGGTCAGAGAACCTGGCTGCAAATATCTCCTATGAAATACATTGTGCAACCACTTTGGAAAGCAGTGTGGCGGTTTCTCAGGAAAGTCGGGTTCAACCTACCTCTCGACCCAGCAATACCACTCTCGGGAATATACCCAAGAGATGCCCTAACATACAACAAAAGTATATGCTCAACTATGTTCATAGCAGCATTGTTTGTAATAGCCAGAACCTGGAAACAACCTAGATGCCCTTCAATGGAAGAATGGATGAAGAAAGTATGGAATATATACATATTAGAGTACTACTCAGCAGTAAAAAACAATGACTTCTTGAATTTTGCATACAAATGGACGGAAATTGAAAACACTATCCTGAGTGAGGTAAGCCAGACCCAAAAAGAGGAACATGGGATGTACTCACTCATATTTGGTTTCTAGCCATAAATAAAGGACATTGAGACTATAATTCGTGATTCTAGAGAAGCTAAATAAGAAGGTGAACCCAAAGAAAAACATATAAGCATCCTCCTGAATATTAACCTTCATCAGGCGATGAAAGAAGACAGAGACAGAGACCAACATTGGAGCACTGGACTGAAGTCTCACGATCCAAAGGAGGAGCAGAAGGAGAGAGAGCACGAGCAAGGAACTCAGGACCGCGAGGGGTGTACCCACACACTGAGGCAATGGGGATGTTCTATCGGGAACTCACCAAGGCCAGCTGGCCGGGGTCTGAAAAAGCATGGGACAAAACCGGTCTCGCTGAACATAATGGACAATGAGGACTACTGAGAACTGAAGAACAATGGCAATGGGTTCTTGATCCTATTGCACGTAATGGCTTTGTGGGAGCCTAGGTAGTTTGGATGCTCACCTTAATAGACCTGGATGAAGGTGGGTGGTCCTTGGACCTCCCACAGGGCAGGGAAACCTGCTTGCTCTTTGGGCTGAGGAGGGAGGAAGACTTGATTGGGGGAGGGGGGGAATGGGAGGTAGTGGCGGGGAAGAGGCAGAAATCTTTAATAATTAAATTAATTAATTAATTAAAAAAAAGAAATACAGGCCTACAAAATACTTATATTGAAAATTCATGTCTGAGTATAGATCACTAAAACAGTGGTTCTGTGTTTAGAATTCATAGCTGTGTTTAGCCATTCCTTTAAAAGATGACCTTCCTTATTTCTTTATGCCATACAGTCTATGGCCTTTCTAGACTTAATCCTACGAGGTTTTTAATATATAAACAAAAATTATTGTTGGTAGTTTGCAATATATTTAAACACCAACTGCGCAAGGATTTACATAAGGGACAATACATGAAAAGTAGACAATAAGCACAAAATTAAACACACATTGCTATTATAGTCACTATGATAATAATAACATAATATAGGTAAAATTTTATTAAAATAATTAAACATAAAAGCATAGCTTCTAAAGAGAGAGTTTACAGGCTTTTTAGATAGACTTAAAATCAGGATTTTGATGTTTCATTGATAGAAGTTACTATATAAATAATGTTATGATATATGGTTCATTTTATACTTTTCACATGACAACTGTCCTCTATTAAGAGGATTACAGACCAATCTCACTCTTGAACATTGATGCAAAAATAATAAATATTGGCAAATTGAATTCAAGAACACATCAGAAAAATCATTCATCACGATCAAGTTGGCTTCATCCCAGAGATGCAGAGATGGCTCAAGATACAATATACAAAAATCTGTCACTGCCGGGCGGTGGTGGCGCACGCCTTTAATCCCAGCACTTGGGAGGCAGAGGCAGGCGGATCTCTGTGAGTTCGAGACCAGCCTGGTCTACAAGAGCTAGTTCCAGGACAGGCTCCAAAGCCACAGAGAAACCCTGTCTCGAAAAACCAAAAAAAAAAAAAAAAAAAAAAAAAAAAAAAAAAAAAAAAAAAAAAAAAAAAAATCTGTCACTGTAATCCACCATATAAACAAACTGGAAAACAAAATGCTATATGATCATTTCATTAGATGCTGAAAAATCTTTTACAAAACACAACATCCCTTCATTTAAAGGTCTTGGAGAGAGCAGGGATACAAGGAACATACCTAAACATAATAAAGGCAATATACATCAAGCCAACAGCCTACATCAAACTAAATGAAGAGTAACTTAAGCAATCCCACTGAAATCAGGAACAAGACAAGGTTGTCCAATCTCTCCATATCTATTCAATATAGCTAGAGCGATAAGATACCAAAAAGAGATCAAAGGGATACAAATCAGAAAAGAAGTCAAACTCTCATTATTTGCTGATAATATGATAGTTTACATAAGTGACCTCCCAAAATTCTACCAAGGAATTTCTATAACTCATAAACACCTTCAGTAATGTAGCAGGATACAAGATTCAAGATTAATTTAAAAAGTCCATATCCCTTCTTTATACAGATGATAAATGGGCTGAGAAAGAAATCAGATAACTATAACCCTTCACAATAGCCATAAATAACACAAAATATCTTGGAGTAAATAAGTGGAAGACCTGTATGAAAAGAACTTTGAAGAAAAAAAATTGAAAAAAAAAACAGAATATGGGAAGCTCTTTCATGAACTTGGGTAGTTAGAACTAAAATAGTAAAAATGACAATCTTACCAAAAGCAATTTACAGATTCAATGCAATGCCCATCAAAATCCCAGCAAAATTCTTCACAGATTTCGAAAGAACAAAACTCAACTTCATATGGAAAAGCAGAAAATCCAGGATAGCCAAAACAATCCTGTACAATGAAGGAACTTCTAGAGGCATCAAAATTCCTGACATCAAACTCTATTACAGAGCGACAGGACTGAAACAGCCTGGTATTGACATAAAAACAGACAGGAGGTAGAATGGAACCAAATTGAAGACCCGGATATTAATCCACACACCTATGAGTACCTGATTTTTGACAAAGAAGTAAAAAATACAAAATGGAAAAAAGGAAGCATCTTCAACAAATAGTGCTGGCATAACTGGTTATCAACATGTAGAATGAAAATAGATTCATATCTACTGCCATGCACAAAATTCAAGTCCAAGTGGATCAAAGACCTCAACATAAACCCAACTACACTGTACCTCATAGAAGAGAGAGTCAGAAGTACACTTGAACACACACACAGGAAATCACTTCCTAAATATAACCCCAGTAGCACAGACACTGAGAGAAACAATTAATAAATGGAAGCCCCTAAAACTGAAAAGCTTCTGTAAAGCAAAGGACTCCATCAACAAGACAAAACAGTGCTTACAGAATGGGTAATTATCTTCACCAACCCCATATCAGAGAGAGGACTGATCTCCAAAATAAACAAAGAACTCAAGAAATTGGTCATCAAGAAAACAAATAATCCAGTAAATAATTGGAGTACAGACCTAAACAGAGAACTCTCAACAGATGAATCTAAAATGGGTGAAAGACATTTAAGGAAATGCTCAACATGCTTAGCCATCAGAGAAATGCAAATCAAAACAACTCTGAGATTCCATATTACACCTGTAAGAATGGCAAAGATAAAAAACACTGAGGACAACTTACCATGGAGAGGAAGTGGGGTTAAAAAAAAAAAAAACACTCGTGCATTGCTGGTGGGAGTACAAGCTGGTACAGCTCTTTTGGATATCAGTATGGTGATTTCTCAGAAAATTAGAAAACAACCTACCTGAAGACCCAGGAATACCACTTTTGGGTATATACCCAGAAGATGCTCAATCATACCATAAAGACATGTGCTCAACTATCTATGTTCATAGCAGCATTAGCTGTCATAGCAAGAACCTGGAAACAACCTAAATATTCCTCGACTGAAGAGTGGATAAGGAAAATGTGGTACACTTACACAACGGAGTACTACACAGTGGGAAAATTAAGGACAAATGGGTGAATCTAGAAAACATCATTGAGGTAACCCAGACCCAGAGAGACAAATATCACATGTACTCACTCATAATTGGCTTTTAGACATAGAACAAAGAAAAATCAGCCTACAGTTCAGAATCCTAGAGAACCTAGACAACAATGAGGACCCTAAGAGAGACATACATGGATTAATCTACATGGGAAGTAGAAAAGGACAAGATCTCTTGAGTAAATTGTGAGCATGGGGATCATGGAAGAGAGTAGAAGGGGAGGGGTGAGGAAGCGAGGGGAGCAGAGAAAAATATATAGCTCAATAAAAACAATTAACAAAAATAAAGTGAGAAAGGAACTAGAACTGATCTAAGGAGAGCTTCAGTGGCTCGTGATTCTACAGTTTGATCATGTGACATCTTTAGTTTTCTTTCAAAGCTTTGCATTTGGAAAAATTGCAAAGTGCTTCTGCAAACAAAGTACCGGAACCTGTTCCCAGGACCCGTGGAGAGCAAAGAGTAGGCTATGAGAATTATGTGCACAATGCTCCCTTCATGCCCTTTCCTTAGATCTGAGCATATGTTGTCACTGTTTAAAGAGTTATAAAAGATAAAACAATAGATTTGAGCTATTTTATTTCTGCTTCTTGACAGAGAGTTTGTTTAATATGAATAGTAAAATGACTTGTATATAGAAAAATTTGGGTAACCTATAAAGGGTATCATGAGAAGAACATACCAGTGATAAAACACTAATCTGATGGACTGTACAGGAACCGGCCATCAAGATGTTTTCCTAGAGCAAACCGACGCTCCCATTCCATATTATCCAGTTAGTGATGAATTCAATGTTGAAGATCATGTCATTTTTATGGTTTCGAAAAACCAACTGAGTACTAAACTACCCTCCTAGTTTGACCGCATCTATAGGTTTTTATTGCCTGAACTGGCACCAAAGAAACTTCTTGAAAATAACATACTCCTTGTCCATTCAGTGGTTAATGATGCTTAAAAAAAAAAAAATCACAGTTTGTGACTGTGACCTAAATTATGCCAGAAGCTATAAAGTCATGGTTTTCTTTAAATTCAAGTATGACCCACGTGGTTTACACTACTACACTGACCCTGTAATATTGTTGATGAGTACAAGTGCACACACACACACAGACACACACACACACACACACTCATTCACTCATGAGTGCGGGACATTAAATGCCTTGATAAAAAGAAATGGTATTTTTCAGACTTCCACACTAAAGAAAAGGCTCATGAAAGCGATGTAAGTGAACTTTAAGCCAAACATTTGTTTGGCTTTGCTGCAGCAGGCTGCAGGAATGTAAACTTTTTTTTTTCAATGACTTCAGCTCCTAATTTGAAAGCTAGGATTTTTAGGAGTGAGCAAGAGACTATATTTGGCCAAAAAATTCTTCTGGCTTCACTTAGCCAATCTGCACATTCAAAACAATACTTCTTTATCAAAAAAACAATAGTCTGTTTTATTCACAGCACATGTAGAAGTTGGAACATCGACCAAATTCCACTTTCTTCTCTTGCAGTGTGTCTGTGACCAGCTAATGAGCTGCAACAGAGCCTGGCCTTCATTTTCAGCAAATTAAGTTCATCCCCACAGGAATTGTGGTCTGGCCGTGGCACCAGTCCTAGGTATGGGTGGGATTTGTTTCTTCTACCAGTTGTAGGTTAGCCACATGGGTACGTGCTGTCGCACCACGCAACACAATTTTCTCTATAATAACCAGTCTAAGTAGCCCTCTACCCCACAAAAGCAGATCCCTTTTAATTTACTTTGTGTTTATAGCACTCCCTCTCAAACCGCATCCTTGGCACAGCCTGATATTTATACAACTTTTTATTTTAAACTATTTATTTAGAGTCAAGGCCTCAGTAGCAATCCCTGTCAGATCCACTGAGCATGCTCAACTTCAGAATTCTGAATGCAAGTTGGGAAGAGTGATGTGTGTCTTTGGGATTTTCTTCTCTGGTGCACATAGACTGACTACATAATGGTTAAAGGGGCAAAGGAAGCCTCACCTGTGCAGCAGAACTTGCAAGGCAAACTGCTGCGAGAAATCTAACACTCATGAATGGCAAACACTGTCTGCCTGTTGTGACTCCACATGCTTTGACAAAAAGATTTTAAAATCAGTTTTGAGACATTGAAACTTAAATTCTGAGCTGGGAGAAGTGTTGCTGGGGGACCCTTTCACACACAATGATCACTCAATTGTTGTAATGGAAGTTTGTACTCAAATAGACGCTTGCTAAAGTATAACAGAAGAGTATTTGTCATTTTGTACCTGACTTTTGTTTTGGGACTATGTTTTCCTTAATCATTCAGTGTCCTTAACTTTAAGCATGAGAGAAATAATACAGAATTTAAATAGGTCCTCTGCACATACTTTATGACTGTTAGCTTGGTGTTTTTGTGGGACTTCTTAAGAGTAGGAGCTTGTGTATCTCTTGACTCATTTTATCTGATCTTGAAATACTTCTCCTATTGATTTGCCTTGTCCACCCTCAATATGAGGACTTTTGTCTTGTTCCTTTGTATATATCTTCTTTCTGCTTGGCCGTTCACTCTTGGGGGTCTTCTTATTTTCTGAAGAAGAAACAGAGGAGGAGTAGATCTGATTGAGTTGGGAGGTGGGAGGAGAGCTGGGAGGGATGGAGGGAGAGGAAATTGTGATCAGGATTTATTGCATGAGAGGGGAATCTACTTTCAATAAAAACGTCTTATATCTATATAAATAGAACATCATTTAGTTTGTCTACCTGTGGACACATCATTACATAAATGGCATTGAACCTTCACATTCTGTGACATTCTATGCTGTTGTATTGTTTTATGCTACCTTATGATATGAAAGGCTGCTAAGTTAATGTTTTATAGCAAAGCCTCTCTCAGACCTTTGAACCCCTTTTACTGTCTTATTTTGATGAACGTCTACCTGCTTTCAACCTATGATACCTATTTAAGGAGATTTTCTTCCCTTTGCAAAGATGAACACAGTTTACACAGTGAAGTGGTCTCCGGAGACGTGAACTGACATTTTTGTGCCTCTGTTTCCCATAACCACTGCTCTTTCTCTGAATTCAGGAAGCTGGACCAATTCAAGGCATGGCAACAAAGAAGACAATGACAGGAAATAGATGACTACTTTTTGACAACTCAAGACCAGAAGTGTGAAAATGGATTTGAAAAAATAAAGTGGTATTTCCATCTTACCCTCCTCAATCTAGGTTTGATAAAATGTCATTAGTACAGAAAATGCTAGATGGCCAAAAAAGAAGATAATACAGATGCTGGCAGCTGCTCAACCCTGAGTCCAAGTGATGCCGGGAATGGTGAGAGAGAGAAGAGTGAGATTCTGATACCAGCTGTGGGAGCACAGGACTCGGAGAATCCCACTTCACCACAAAGAAGGACCCATGGGGATGAGTAAACAAGGGGTGCAGAGTGTTGGCAGGATATTGATGTAGAGGCCAGAGTTCCTTCTCCACTCATCTAGTCCAGACCCCTGGTACTTTAAGTCCTTGGAAGTTATAGGCAACCTATTGGAAAGTAGGCTAAAAGAAGGGCTTATTTCTGCTATTACGTGAATGAGGACTTCAAATAAACACACTGTGATGTAGAAAAAAAAGTACAATTATCTATATTTTGGACATCTGTGTCTGATGGCATTGGGTTTGTGTGTGTGTGTGTGCATCAAGGACAGAATTATACCTTCTTCTTTGGATTCCAGCTTCAGAATATGACACATAGTAGGTATGCACCAAAGAGCTGTTCACAGAATAAATCAATATTGTAGAAGAGGCGTTTCATGCTAACTCCTCCAGATCTTTGATCTGGTTTTTCTGTTAGGTCACATTAAAAATGTCCTGCCTTTCTGTTGCCTGCTGCATGCCAGCTTGGTCTGTTTACCCCTGTGGTTTCCCACATTCCCAAACAGTGCGGCATTGCTTGAAATCATGCTTCAGCATTTTCTGGAGTGTTTCTTCTGCCCACCCTTCTTGCAGTGACTCCAGTTCAGTTCCCTGTATGCCAGCTGCTGCAATAGCTTGCTGTCACTAAGCCTCGACATGCGTCCACCCCAGAGGAGTTAAGTGAGACCACATCAATGCTGGGGAACTGGCTGTCTTCCAGAACTGCACTGTAGGCCTTTCTATCTTGTGCTTTAGTGAAATCTATTTTTCCCATTGCCTTTCAGTGGAGAAGGGGGGCTAAGATGGGGTACAGGATACAAAACAGAAACAGAAAGTCCAATGTGTGGGTAGAAAACTCCCCCTTTCCTCTTGAGCACAGGAGACCTGTTCAGAGCATGTTCCACTTACAGATTCCCTTCTGGACTGATTTCTTCACCCAGTTTTCTGGTGCTGACACTTGTAAAGCAGATGGGCTAGCCACTGTCACACTAAGATGTACAGGACAAGAGGGTGGGTGATGGTGTCTCCTCCAACCATTGAAAAGCCATCGGCTATTGTGTGTGACCGAGACCTCAGAATCTACTCCTTGCAGGTTGGATTTGGTATTTCTGAGATCCAAAAGGTCTCATGTATTTTTAACCTTAAACAATTTAAATACCAACACCATTTCAATGACTTTGCACTACGACTGAAACATGTGAGTGTGAACGGCTCCTGCTCTTGCTTTCTGTATGCTCCCATATATCAGTTCATATATTTTGCTTGCAAATAAGAGAAAATATAACACAAGCTGGCTTAGCAGATGTGGCAATGCCTCTTGAGTGGCAGGTGGTAAGTGTACAGGTAGCTTACGTCAGAAATGGAGGCTTGATTCGTGTTCTCTCCCTCCTCCACCTTTCAGAGCTTCCATCAAAGTCACAAAATGGTAGTGAACAACCTACACCTGTTTGCTATGGATTTTGTCCATGTTTTGCATATATGTGGTAGCCACTAAGGATCTTTTATACCCCTAAAGTCCTAAGCAATCTGCTCAAACTTTTCTCTTAGAGAAAAATCTTAACTCAGAAATACATATAATTCATGTGTACTAGGTAACCCCTTTCTCCCTTTATCATTTCCTCTGTTTGTTTGCTTATAGTAGATAATGAGGACAATATAATATATCAAAATGGGTCTCATGGTACTGCAGGGAAGAACATACTTTGGTGACACAGGCTGTAGCTGCTTGTAATTAATTACTTTCAGTTAGTCAATCAATTGAATCTAATTAGAGCAGTGATGAGAGACAGGAGAAAGTGTGTTCGAACTCTGCCATTGCTGTTTGTTAGATATGTAATCCACGACTATTTAGTTAACCCCACAGAAACTTAGTTTTCTTCTTAGAGCTCAGAATGCCAGGCAATCAGATTATTGTTTTACATAAGATGAGATCAGTCTTCCTTATTGGAATCACTTTCAGGTGTAAAGTTAGAGGCTTTGCCCTATGTCAGGGTCTTTCTTTAATTAAAAATAATGTTTGTGACATTCTTAGGACTGGGGGGTGACTTGATGATATAGTGCTTGCTTGGTATATACAGAATCCTGGGTTCCATCCACAGCACCACACACACACACACAAACACACACACACACACACAACCATCCTAAGAAAGAGTAGAAAAGGCAATGGAAGAGATGAACATGAGAAAAGTACAATAATATATATGTATAAAATGTCATTAGGAAACCACTATTTGTGTGTTAATAACAGTATGACATTATAATTCTACTTCATACATGTGTGGAAAAGCAAAAAAGAAAGTTGACCATTTGGCCTGTTAGTTAGCATAGTCATCACATACAGAGAAGATGAATCACAAAAGCTCCTCCTATTTGTAGCCAAATGCCATGCAGTGGTGTTGTAGGTGAGTAAGATATACTTGGGAGACGGGCATTTCCACTGCAGAAACTTTATTCATTGTGTTGGTTACAGAACATTGATTTCATGAACACAACAACTTGGATGTCCCTGGAAAACAGTTCGATTATTTTGTCTATAACTATTCTGGTTCTCTTATAAATTTAGAGTCCTGTGCATTTTCAAATTCATTCCAATCCAATAATTAAAGCCATCCTTTTAGGTAATGCTGTCTGTTTAGGAAAACATGCTTCGTCTCCCAGATTTTTCAGCCTTCTGTCCACTTCTGGGCTCTCCTTCAAGTTAGTGTCTGCTGCTTTTACAGCCTTAAGAGTGGTAGGGAAGAGCTGGCATTATTGGGTCCTGGGTTTTACGGATCCTCTCAGTTCCATGATGAGGTCTCTTGTCTCTTGGGCTTGCAGGTACTACAGATGATGTGGGGACCGCTTATCTTGGCTTGGTCTGCTCGCCAGCAAATTGGCTTGACTTGGGTTTACAAGAGCTCGTTCTCTGCTTTATTTCACTGTAACTTCTTGGAGGAAGCCCAGATTGGGTCTTTCCTACAGAGGCCCTTCCTTTGCCAAGTCTCAACACTGCTGCCTCCTTGACTATCCTTGGGTTTGAGAGTGGGGTGAAATGGGAACTCCTTGTTGATACCTATGCACATTGAAACCAAGAGGAGTCTAGAAGATCCACTGTTACTAGATGAGTACTCTTGAGCTCTGGCCAATTTCCTTCTGGATTCAGGTGTCAAAGTTGAATTTGAGCCTTTTTCACTCAAAAACAAAGGAGAGTGAAACTCTCCTTGTGCAAGGGAAACCGAGATGCGGTCTCACAGCGGCAAGGCTCCCCTGTCTCTGTACGTAGCCCTCCCATCATGTTAGAACAATCACATGCCCTAGGGAGCTCATAGGTAGAAGGAACACTGCTTTCATAATGAGGGACAAATAGTTAAGTTTTCAGGGTAAATTTTTATACTTTCATGCAGATTCTAGAAGCATTTAGCAAATTTGTGTACTCTCCCATTTGAGTGAAATGCTTATATTTTCCTGATCTGGGGCAGTAAGATTTCTGGGTCACCCTTAAAAGAAATGTGATTTAGGGGGTGTTTTGAGATACATTGTCTTAGTATCCACAAAATACATTTCCTGTATAGGTCAAAGCCTGTTAATGTGTGGCTGATGGAACTGTATTTCCTGGTGAAGTTAATATGAGAATCATTTCTAATGCACTTGGTCTAGCAAGTAGCAATGGTGGAGGTAGGGTTTGCTGTGAACTAAAAATGAATACAAACTAGTAGAATATATTTAGTATAAAGACTGTAAAAAGGGAAAAATAATTACAGACAAAATCATAAAACACTTCTTTTGTCAATACATGATGAACAAAGGTGAAGTCTATAGCACAGTGTTCCTCCACAGTTTAAAATGTCATTTTTTTTTAAAAAAAAAACCATGTCACCTAAGTATGTTGTCAAAGAAAAAAAAAAGGATTAGTAAATTTTATTTTATGAATGCTATGGTGTTCCTGTTTTATGTGTTAGCAAAATGAAATTTTCTCCTTTATATTTCTTTTCCAATTAGATTTCAGAATCTGTAACAGGTCTTTTCAAATAGAAATGAAATCAAACTATTTTAAAATGGGAAACATGTGTAGAAAATAATGCAAAATTTGACAAAACTCTGTATTTTCACTGTGTGAAAGAATATTGCGTTCATGGTGCAAATGGATAATTGGAAGTACTGAGTTAGACCTCGGTTTAAAGCGGGTCGCTCACTCGAACACTGTAGTATCATCTCCAGCTCTCACAAAGTCTTGCCGTTCTTTTTAAATTTTGAGCCGACATTTCTCCCAAGTCTAAAATTCATGATAAAAAGGAGTGCACATAATGACCGCACTCCCTAAAATAGTCTCTGAAATCATGGGCACATGTCATCACGCTAGTGAAAAATGCATGTTCGGGTTTCGAGGCTGGAGCAATGGCTGCTTTCAGAACTGTTCCACTAAGGACAGTTTGTAGGACACAGAGAACAGCCACCCCCTTGCTCTCAGCGTCACACACCATGCTCACAAACCTTTCTCTTTAGTGTGCTCTCGAATTTTACATACGCAAGAATGGATTATAAACTTGAAGGCAATGTATAGAAAACAGCAAGCCTCCTTGGTCCCCACCTTCAGTATTTACATCGTATCACCCATTCATAGAAAATTAAGAGGTGATTAAGTTTTTAGTCATGTTTTGTGAAAGTTAAAATTTTCTCTTTCTGCTTAAAAACTTAGAAATCAGATGTGATAAAATATGAAAAGCTATTGTAGACTTTTCTGTTTTTTTCTTAATCACAGAAAACACTAAATGAAGTGAAAATTGAAATAGAATTTTAAAACTTCCTTCTTCCCGCAGACTCTGAGACAATGCTTCTGGAAAGTAGACCAGAAGTGAGGAACTGGGCATCATTTTGAACAGTGGACAGAGGTATATTTAAATTATATTCAATGTGAGGGAGTAATTTTAATTTCAGAAATATACTTTGTAATAATTCCTGAAACTTTTTACTACTCTTACTTTTGGAAAATAGAATTGTGTTGATTTGTGAATACTAAATATTAATGTTTTTAATAAAAATAGAGTTTATACTGAGATTTCTAATCACCATATCAGGATATCAATGATGCTCTCTGTCTTTCCCTGTCTCTGAGACAGAATAAACAACTTAGTGCCCAACCATAAATACATATTATGGCAACATTTTCTTAGTACATAAAAGTATAGCTTCCAACAGCCATGCTTTCATCGTTAATATTCCTGCATGAAACCATCACTAAAGGGAAAATGAAGGTCTCCATTCTTAGGCACTGTCCTTCAAAGGCGAGGCTGGACTTAGGTAGCATGATTTCTAATTTGTCTCTAGGACGGTGGAAAGAAACTGGCTTGGTAAAATGTACACATTTGAACATCATGCAGGAATAAATATCTCCCTCTCGGAATTTAAATTGTATCTAGTAATGCTATTTTTACGCCTCTTACTAGGAAACGAAATACCTCTAAATTTAGTGCTTTGGAATTTTGTTTCCACTAGAATTTTATTCAGATATGTGAGCACCATAGTAACGGTACTGTGAGCTGATTCTTCATTAGAATTTCCCTATAAGAGCTCCACTCAAGACAACTCCTTTGGGATGACTGAAACTAAAAATTGATTCTTTTAACATTAGAACAAATTTAAAGACAAAAAAGAAAAAACATTAGGGAAAGTGTGTGTGCTGCGAACAAACATGACTTACCTTTCAGCAAGCATTTGCTTTATTATTTTTAGATTAAAGGCAAAATGCATTTCTCCGTTTTTAAAATTTCTTGTGTTATTTCATAGATTGATAGGATTTCCCCCTCAAAAAAATTAATCTTCTGTAAGAAATGTGAAAATTTTAGTTGAATTTACTTAGGGCCTACATAAAGATGTTAGTATCCTTTATAATGACAGCATTGAACAGAGTAATGCTAAGTAATATGAGTGTGGAAAAGAAGTTCACAGAAGTAATTTTAATGAAAACGCAATAATCAATAAATTATTTTCAAGGAAATAATTGCATTCAAAATACAACAAAACAATGTAGTCCACAAACTGAACTCTATCATCTGAGAGAGAAGCTGTCAGAATAAATCAGGTTGATAACTGATTAGCAGAGCCTGTAGTCTGTCATTTTTAAATATGTGCCCAATTTCTTCACATAAATCTTACCTTTGAAATCTTCAAAGGGAAAATTTATTTTGGGCGCATTGGCCATGAGTATCAGTTGACATTTATACAGTGCACAGAATTTATACTGCGGGTTAGGATGTTGGCCATAATTCCAGGCTGATAGTTTGTAAAGGGAAGATTCCATTTTGTACTGTTTATAAAATGTTGCTCTGCAGTTCCATGCTCCAAGACTAACAACGTCTATCCAAGTATACTCAAGCACTGCAGTTTAACTTACTGCATTCATTAAACTCGGCTAAGATTGTCCTAATTATATGTTATCAACAATTAAGAAATGGATCACATGCCACAGACCGGCTAAAACATTCTGTATCCTTGGCTGGTTGCCAACGGAGGTGTCATGTTCCATTCTACCTTGTCATCAGCCGCATGCCTGCTTCTGCAGAACAAGTAGCAGCTGTGCTAGACAAAATAACCTGAGTTCTCACATGTGCTTTTCCTTCAGGAAAGAACGCCCATGAGCTGCACTTATGCTGTGAATAGTACTACACCTGAGTAAGTTTGCGCTGAGAATATATTTTATTCAAATAGATTTTTTTCACTGATATAATCTTTCATGGCTTTCAAATGCATTTGTCCCATCAAAATAATGGTCTTACTTTTCATGCTGAAATTATTACCAAATGGATTCTGTGGGCAGCTAAGCCCTCTTTGCTTGTTCAGCAATGATTTTCCTATACCTCAAATTATATAACTTTATAGGTGCTCTGTTTCAAAGGAAAACAATCTTTATTGATCCAAGCAGTCAGAATTAATTGTGAATCTCTGATCTCAAAACTCCTGGCAACGTCCTTTTATTCAGAACACCCATATGCTAGACATTGAGCACTTCACAAATCCTTGTGGGAATGATGGCTTTTTAGAACACCCCGATTGTTCAATCTATTGCGGCTTCTGAAAGCGAAGGTTCAACAAGGAGTGTGCCTGAACAGAAACAGGCTCAGCCAACTTTATGAAAAGCTAGATTTGACCTGACTTTTGCTTCAGTTGTCATCTTTGTTCCTGATAAAGTAAAAATGGGTTTTAGAAGTTGCTCTCCTTTTCCTGCGTTTGACCAAGAGACCCGGGAGCAGCAGGTGTTTGGTGGTGCTGTCAGGTGACAGCACTGAGTCAATAAAGCCCGGCAGCCAAAGGCTATTTGTTCTTCAAATAGTTTCTGCAATAGATGATCATGGAAAACTAGTTCTCATCGGAAGAAATGACTTTCAACTTCTTCGCGGACTTTGGATACACATTTTCAGTTATCAGTTGACTTGGATCTTGAAAGTTTTACTGTCTCCTGGACAAATCAAGATGGAGGTTGCACAGGCTCCTTAATTAGGGGATAACAAAGAGATTTGAGAGACACAAACAAAATCTCTAGCATGCATGTAAACCCTTCTAGGCTATTGTGTACTGAGACTTTTGGGGGGAGGCAGTAGCTTCTCAAATCTTGCTTCATAGGAGGTTACCCTTGCTGCTGTCACAGAAATATTCCTTCTTTCAAACAAATTGTTTGGAATGACTATGACCACTGATTTTGTGAGGAAACCCTGTGGATTTCTCTTAATAATAAACATCTTTAGAGATTCTGGCAAATACTATGTAGGGACTGTCTCCTTTGTAGTAGATAATCATATCAACACCATAGCTGAAGAACCAGCCATGGGGTGCACTGTCTCTCACATATTCTGTCCTCTTCCCCTGATGTTCCTCTTCCTTTCGCCCTGTCTTCTTCCACCTTTTCCCCTTCTGGTCTTACACTCTATCTTCCTCTCTGTTTTTGGTTTAAATCAGCACACTAGTTACTGTAAAGTACTCAATTCTAGATTATCAGTTCCTCTGACCATAATTTCACCTAGTCATTGTGCAGCAATGCATTGGCAATGGGTTTGCCAGTTTGAGTCACTACTTTTGCTAACACTTGGATCGGTATCTGTCCCCAATAGATTCTTGGTGATGAAGGACACTTATTTGGCTTTTTTTCCCCCACATAAACTGATTACTAAAGAGTAAAAGGTGTGTCTTTTACTTTTTTTTTTTTTTTAATATCCAGGGTACTTTTCAAAAAGATATTCAATGGGTTTTGATTTTTACCATTTTTTTCTTTATTAATTTTGTCTAATATTGTTCTTATTAAAAATAACTCCTCACCTGCAGCTGATTTTAGTATATCTTTTCTCTCTTGAGACTAGCTGTTACTTTTCCTTGCCAGCTTTATTCTCCCTTTTTGAATTATTTTATATTACAACTTAAGTTTAGTCTAAGTTGCTGGGACAGCTGTTTTTTTCTTTTTTTGGCCTCCTCTGCACTCTGCTGATCATATCTCTGACTGCCCAGTGTCTTTCAAGAGACTTGACTACAGTGGAAACACTGGAATACCATTGTTGAGCTGTAATTTGTGATCAGAAATAAGAGGACTCTAGAGAGTTTAAAGAGTTGGAGGCACTCTCATCATATCACTGAAATCTGTGAAAATTCTCAACCTTGAAATCAATATATCCCATCTTAAGACTAAATGCAAATATGTGATTCTAACAGCGGTTATTTTCTGTTTGTTTCAAAAGACACTTGACCAGTACCAAAGCAGAGTCCATTAGTGCTGAAAACACATGTAAATCTGACTCAAGAACCCAATACATCCATTTTTCCACTTGTATTCATCTCCATTTCACTGGCAACTTTCCCTGCTACTACACAGTAAAAATGTTTGCAGGTATTGTCTACTGCTTCCATGGGACATGCCGGACAGCTTAGAGTAAGTGTATGGGAACTAGGGAGGCCCCTTTACACTCTGTAGCCAGACGGACAAATCACTGATATCCTCTTAGATATTAAAGGGGAATGTCCTGAGCTATTCTGAAATCTCAAAAGGACTAACAAAGTTCATTCCATTTGTCATTGAAATTTGACAGTGATGTAGAACAAAACCTTTCCGCAGTGGGGACTGGCTGCACCGAAATCCTTTTGCAACAAGGAAATTAGGTCAGCAGAAATTTAGGTCAACACCTTACAGAGATGCCCTTATGTCTGAAAGAAGCCAAGAGAATGCAAAATGTAACATACAAAAAGATTATTGTTTTTATTTAACTCAAAAGGTGGTACATTCCAAAATGTAGTGTGGTATAAATTCAGTTATGATTCAGCAAAGACAATAGCGTTTTGGATCACTAGCATTGCTCCTGATAAATCTAAAACACTGAAGTACTTCTAGCTGAGGCTGACTGACCCAGTTTAGTCATGTAATTCAAGAAGTATTTATCAAGCCTACATTACGTGCAATGAGCCTATTAGATAATGAAATGTTATAAAGATTAATACGCATTCACCTTCCACCCCTCCCTTTGATGACAAGAAATTTATCTTCACAGGACAAGGAAGAGACTGGGGGTAAATAAAACTGCAGTATCACCCAAAGTCACTGATCACACAATGAATGAACTCCTACTATGTGCAACAGATGAAGAGAATCGATATAAACGATGTAAATCAATGTGACTGTTGCATGGAGAGGAGAAAGAGATCAGGTCAGTTTGGGGTGGGCAAGAAGGAAACTTTTCTCGAGAGGGGTAGGTTAACTGAATTGAAAATGAATATAATTTCACCAGATGGTGATCTATAACAGGTCCCTGAGTGGAAGTGGTGGGAGGAAAGACACAGTTGCTACCTAGAGGCAGGAAGCAAGTAGAAGCAGCTCTGCTCCAGAACTTCAGGGTGAGAAAGTGACATATGCAAAGACAGGCAAGATTGTATTGTGTTTGGAGATGAGTGCATGATTCATCTGACCATAAATATTAAGCCTAGAGACAGAAGTTGAAGTAGTGATATTCCTTGATTTAAGATGGGATTTTGTCCCAATACAGTGGTTGGTATGTTTTGTTAGTTGACAATTAGTTGAAAATGTATTTACTATACTAACCCGCTGAACATCCTACCCTACTTAGCAACAGTGCTTTGTAGAGTAGAGGCTCTTTGCACCCATAGGCACATGGCTGACTAAGAGGGCAGTTTTGCTGCTGCTGTCTGGCATTTACGAGGAGTATCATACTTCATACCTCACAGCCTGAAGGAGAGAGCTAAAGCTCAAAAGAAACTTCCATGGCGAAGCTGGGAAATTGTAAATTCAGCCATTAAATTTTGGAACCATCTGTAGTTAGAACATTCAGAATTTTATTTAGATATTCCATGAATGCTGAATTTAGGGCCATGTTAGGCCTTGCTGAAGGGACACTGGTGATTTTGGAATGCTCCCTCCGGAGAAATGAATAAAGCATACAAATGTGAAGTGTTAAACCGTATCTGTTGCTCCAGAATGCCTCTAGATGGAAAGGGATTTGACTGACATCTATATATTTGCAATGTCTTTTCTAAAAGGAACACGAAATTTTACTACATATTCTTTTTAAAGTAGTCTAACTGAAGTTTAACTTCATGTTTGTCTTTTGTAGACAAAAACTTGAATGAGAAATAGAAAAAAAATTAAGTATTTTCTTCATTCATTGGTTATGAGACCACCTTCTCACTACATACATCAGCTAGCAGAGTCTGCTTTCAGCAGTGGAAATTTCATTATCACATCTAATTCTGGTTTGGTAGCGCATTAAACTTTCAAGCAGTTAATGACTCTGGTTTTCTTTCTGTTCTGCTTTACCCTTCATAAAAGCACCGGCAAGCGGAAAGAAATGACAGTAAGACTGAAATATGAACTTTAAAAAGTTGAGAACAAGTAACTACTTGTACTGTGAAAGCTGGTCTCTCTGCTCTTGATTAACTGTCTGCAATAGGTCATTGGTGAGTACTGTGTACCCTGGCGACGATTATTGTAACAGACAGGCAACGTAAATCACCAAGGGTGGCTGGGGAACTCATAGGGAGAAATTCCTCTTGGGCTTCTATTAAATACATAGATTACCCAAATTGCCTTTGTGAAATGATTCAGTTCCTAGATATATTTCCATTGTATTTTGCGTGTGATAATTGTGACAAAAAGTAAAGTAGCATTTTCTGTGAAAAACAGGTGAGTTTTCTAACTCTTCTCACATAGAAGTGCTTTGGAAATTTTAATAGAGACTTTCTGAATGAGGTATCGATACTAGAAAAATAAAAAGAAAACAGGTGTGTGTGTGTATGTGTGTGCTTGTTGGAGAACACGTGTATATATTTGCATTATATACATACACACATATATGCATGCTTTTATGTTTGTCCTACAACATCAACACAGAATTTATGCATTGACAGAAATAGTACTAAGAGTCTAACATTGTCTGATTGACCATTTCTTCAGCTATGTATATGTTTATATTCTCCCCTTTTAGATGAAATTGAGGCTCAGAGAGGTTAAGGACAGACATATCCAAAGTGATTTTTTTTTCCAAAGTGAGATTTTTAAAAAGCTAGGAACTAATAAAATCTTAGGATATATCTCATTGTGCCCTGTTCTAATTTGCTTTTTGGCACTGTGATAAACACAATGACCCAAACAACTTAGGAAGCAAAGAATTTGTTTCGTCTTTCAACTCTCAGGTCAATTCATTATTGAGGGAAGTCAGAGTAAGAAGCTTGGAAAGGAACTATGGAGAAGCGCTGCATTCTAATGTGTTTTTGCTCAACCACCTAATTAAACAATCCAAATCAAGCAGTTCACAAGTGACACCACCCACAGTGGGCTGTCACATCAACTGGCAATCAAGACAATTCCCCACAGACATGGCCACAGGCTAATTTGACCTGAATAATTGCTCAATTTAGATTTCCCCTTCCCAGCAACTCTTGATAGTATCAAGTGGACAGTAAAGACTAGTAAGTGCATCTTCCCAGGTCCAGGGCACAGGGTTGACTTGGTCTTTTTTCTTCATACCTATAGTCTACTCTTCCACCAACTTGTCTATCATAGTCAAATGTTTCACACAAGAAATACAACAAAACTGTAGTAAGGAGGCTTGCTTGTTTGTTTCCCAGCCGCCTGGCACCCAGTCCTGAAATAACCACATAGAAACTATATAATTTAAATCACTTCCTGGCCCATTAGCTCTAGCTTCTTATTGGCTAACTCTTACATCTTAATTTAACCCATTTCTAGTTATCCGTGTATCGCCATGTGGCTGTGGTTTACCAGATAAAGTTCTGTGCTTCTTTGGTGGGGCTACATGGCTTCTCCTCTGACTCTGCCTTCCTTCTCCCAGCATTCAGTTTAGTTTTCCCCACCTAGCTCTGTTCTACCCCATCAGGCCAAGCCAGTTTTCTTTATTCATTAATGGCAACTACAACATATAGAGGGAAATCCTATATCACAAAAGGAACAAAAATGATTTTGCCATATTTATAAAGATACCACGTGGTCAGAATGAAGACCAAGGTAAGTAGAAATATAAGGCTAGAGGTGAATTTAATAACAATGTTGAATAATTTCTTAGCAGCAATGTTAAGAAAAGACAATTGGCAAGCCAGAAATCTAACAATTGCAACCAAAGAAGAATACTGAAATTTCATGCAGTGTGTTTCATAAGACAGCCTTTGTGAGCACATGTGGTGCAGTTTTCTGAAGGTCTGCCTTAATTTCTAAATAATTTTTCTAAGTGTTTAACTTCGAAAGTGGCTTTGCTATTTTACTTTATGTATAAGTCTCTGGGGTATGTATATGCAGACACCTCATAAATGAATGTAACATTGAAGATCAGAATGAATATTTACTCACTCTGGAGAAGTGGTTTTTCATCTCTGACTCAATGCTGTCATCTGAGGGGTCTGGTCTAACTGCTCCACCGAGAGACTTTGCACTGGAATTATGTCATGGGCACATGTGCATTGTGCCAGGATGCCCCTGCATATGAGTGTCTTGTAGAAACTTGTTTTCTGTCTTTAGGTTTGGCCATCATCATTTTTTAAATTATGCTCACCATTGTCCATGAAAATATTCTGAATACATGTAAATTGTAACCACTTTACAATTCATAATTGCTTTCACTCAGACCTTTATATCTTACAAATGGGATCTATGCAACCGGGACACTTTTCATCACACATGAATGCTGTGTCATGTCTTGGTTACTTGAAGTGACTCACAGTGACTGGACTTTAGGGAAGAGTTTGCGATCAAAGTTTACTATAGGAAAGAGAAAATCAGGGTACAAATCCCTTCATGCACTATCTAAAAGAGCTCAGACTTGCTTCTGCTCTGCACAGTAACTTCTGCTTCATTTGCTTCAATTGGGTGCAGTAGCAGTGTAGTGGAACTTAAGACAGCTTTTGCTCCTGTCTTCTATGATATAAATACTCTATAGGAAATCATAATTATAGGAAAAACTGCTTTTCTTCTTTATTAAAGCTAATTTAATATATACTTGCTGTTAAGAAAACCACATCCACAATGAGTTTGGCTAGTTTGATTTGTTTTTAAAGAAATATTGTCAATTTAGCAAAAGAGAGAAGGTATCAACATAGTCTTACATCCATTCTAAATCTAACATTCTCCTGTAAATTAGAGAATCAGGCTCCATAAGAACTCCAGGAAAACTAGGTCAGAGATAACAAGGTGGAAATTAAAATGACTGTATCAATTATTTCCTTAAGTTATTTTCTAATATTTCACACTGTAGGATCTTTTATATAAGACCTCAAATTTATGTTATTATGCAAAGAAAACTGTATTTTACCATAAAATCTATTTATAGAACCCTTTAAAAGATGATGAATGGAAAAGAAGTCATTTAGAAGAAGAAGTAGGGGAAATATTAGAAATCTTCCATTTAGAATTATCTAAAACCAAAATTGCCAAATGGTAGTTGATCTTGAAAAGAACATTAGTATGCTAAAGAATACCAATGGGACATTGATGTTTCTATCTCTCGGCTCTGGGCAACCTTACAATGGTTTGTTTCCGTGGTTGCATCACTGCTGTTTCCATTGTTATACCCTCCTTTCTTAATCATAGATTAACCTATTAATTTCAAAATCCATATCTAGCGCAATGTGCCAGGAAATCAATCCTAAGCAACCAGAGATTTGTATGAATGATATGACCCAGGTCACTCTGCATGCTTAGCTGCCCTTATGTGCTCCTTAGACCTGAAACTTTGTCCCCTTCGAAATGATAAAATCATGTCCTTTAAATGTTCTACTGCACCTTAAAATGGGTTATTCATTTTTTTCTAGGGTTCACGACTCTTTTCATGGCATTTGGATCTAGTTGGCCCAAGATTATGAGAATCTGCTTGACAAAATCAGTAGGAGGATGTTGGGGAACCTCCTTGAGTCAAGGCCTTTGAGAGGTTGGACCAGGTTAGGCATGGCCTTGGATACCAAAAAAGTGTGCACCTGGGTGATTGTTCTCTTTCTTCACTCTCACACCTGGATGTTGGATTCCGTTTCTGGTCCCCATTTGTGCTGAGGGCTGTGATCTGTGAGTTTCCCTAAATAAAGAACCCCTTCATTATACTCAATTCTGAGCTAGTGTGAGATTACTTTAATCGCATTTGACTTCAGGAAGAGGGTTCAAAATACAGTAGAGAACTAACTAAAATCCCAGACTCAAGTTCTGTACATGGTGTACCAAGGTTTGTTGGTGTGTAGGTTCTGATCAGTAAGTGTCAGGCAAGTATATTTTTTAAGATCTTGCATTGCACAGTGACCCTTCCCCTTGTCTGCACTATTAGGGTTCTCTAGTCATAGAAATCATGGAATGACTCTCTCTATGTATAAATTAAAAGGGAATTTATTGGAATGACTTTCAGGTTTTAGTTCTACTCATCCAACAATGGCTACCTGTGAACAGAAAGCCCAAGAGTGTGGTACCTGCTTCGTCCCACAAGGCTGGGTGTATCAGTATGTCTTCAGTATATGCTGGAATCCCAAAGAAGTAGGCTCCAGTGCCAGGAAAGGAAGAGATGTGCTAGCAAGGTGAGGGTTAGCAGGCAAATAACAAAATCCTCCTTCTTCCATATCCTTATATAGGCCTCCAATAGAAAGTTTAGGACAGAGGCGGTGGAAGCACCGGCGCGCAGGCAGTTCCGGGTGGCGGAGGCACCGGCAGGCAGGCCCTGGTGGTGGAGGCACCAGCAGGCACGCCTAGGCGGTGGAAGTACCGGCGCGCAGGCAGGCCCAGGCGGCGGAGGCACCGGCAGTCAGGCCCGGGTGGCGGAGGCACCGGCAGGCAGGCCTAGGCGGCGGAAGCACTGGCGCGCAGGCAGGCCCGGGTGGCGGAGGCACCGGCAGTCAGGCCCAGGTGGCGGAGGCATCGGCAGGCAGGCCTAGGCGGCGGAAGCACCGGCGCACAGACAGTTCCGGGTGGCGGAGGCACCGGCAGGCAGGCCCTGGTGGTGGAGGCACCAGCAGGTACGCCTAGGTGGTGGAAGTACCGGCGCGCAGGCAGGCCCGGGCGGCGGAGGCACCGGCACGCAGGCAAGTCCGGGCGGCGGAGGCACCGGCGTGCAGGCAGGCCCGGGTGGCGGAGGCACCGGCAGTCAGGCCCGGGTGGCGGAGGCACCGGCAGGCAGGCCTAGGCGGCGGAAGCACTGGCGCACAGGCAGGCCCGGGTGGCGGAGGCACCGGCAGTCAGGCCCGGGTGGCGGTGGCACCGGCAGGCAGGCCCGGGTGGCGGAGGCACCGGCAGGCAGGCCTAGGCGGCGGAAGCACTGGCGCACAGACAGTTCTGGGCGGCGGAGGTACCGGCAGGCAGGCCTGGGCGGCGGAGGCACTGGATGCAGGATAGTGCGGGCAAGAAACAGTGAAGCCCTCACTGAGAGCAAATTGCCCCGCTACAATTAAATCAAACCCAATAGATAGCATCGGTAAGAGGAGATGGGCAGACGCCAAGGCAAGAATTCACCCAAGAATCTGAAAAACAACATGAAAACACCAGAACCCAATGATCTTACAACACAAGGTCTTGAACACCCTAACACCGGAGAAGAAGAAAAAACTGACTTTTTGAAAGCAATAGAGTCCCTTAAACAACATGTAAAAAACGCCCTCATAGAAATGGATGAGAAGTATAACAAAAAGTTTGAAGAAATGAGTAAATACGTAAATGATACCCTGGGAAGCCAAGAAAAAACGATCAAACAGGTAATGGAAACAGTCCAAGAATTGAAAACTGAAATGGAAGCAAGGAAGAAAACACAAACTGAGGACCAGCTGGATATGGCAAATATAGGTCAACGAGCAGAGACTACAGAAACAAGCATAATCAATAGAATACAAGAGATAGAAGAAAGAATCTCAGATTCTGAAGACACCATAGAGAAAATAAACGGACTGATCAAAGAAAACACCAAAACCAACAAATTCTCATCACAAAACATTCAGGAAATATGGGACACAATAAAAAGACCAAACCTAAGAATAATAGGGATAGAAGAAGGAGAAGAGGCACAGCTCAAAGGTCCAGAAAACATTTTTAACAAAATTATGGAAGAAAACTTCCCCAACATAAAGAAAGATATTCCTTTGAATATTCAAGAAGCATACAGAACACCAAACAGACTGGATCAAAAAAAAAAAGTCCCCTCGCCATATAATAATCAAAACACAAAATATATGGATTAAAGAAAGAATATTAAGAGCTGCAAAGGAAAAAGGCCAAGTAACTTATAAAGGTAAACCGATCAGACTTACACCTGACTTCTCTATGGAAACCATGAAAGCCAGAAGGTCCTGGATAGAGGTACTACAGAAACTAAGAGACCATGGATGCAAACCCAAACTACTATACCCAGCCAAGCTATCGTTCACTATCAATGGAGAAAACAAGACATTCCAGGATAAGAACAAATTTAAACAATACGTTGCCACAAATCCAGCCCTACAGAAAGTAATAGAAGGAAAATCACAACCCAAGGAATCCAACATTGCCAACACTGCCTATAATAACCCAGGCATCTAGCGACCCTTCAACAGCACAACTCAAAGAAGGGAGACACACAAACTCTTCTACCAAAAGCAGTAAGAATAACCGGAGTTAACAACCACTGGTCATTAATATCACTTAATATTAATGGTCTCAATTCACCAATAAAAAGGCACAGGCTAAGAGATTGGATACGAAAACAGGATCCAACAGTCTGCTGTTTGCAAGAAACTCATCTCAACCACAAAGACAGGCATCTACTCAGAGTAAAGGGTTGGGAAAAGGTTTTTCAAGCAAATGGTCCTAAGAAAAAAGCAGGTGTGGCCATACTAATTTCTAACAAAACTGACTTCAAACTAAAATCAATCAGAAGAGATCGACAGGGACACTTTATACTCATAACAGGAACGATTCAGCAGGATGAAGTCTCAATCCTGAATATCTATGCCCCTAATATAAAAGCACCCACTTATGTAAAAGAATTATTGCTAAAACTCAAGGCAGACATCAAATCACACACACTAGTAGTAGGAGACTTCAACACACCTCTCTCACCAATGGACAGGTCAATCAGACAGAAAACTAATAGAGAATTAAGAGAATTGTTGGAGGTAATGAATCAAATGGACTTAACAGACATCTATAGAACACTCCACCCAAATAGGAAAGAATACACCTTCTTCTCTGCAGCTCATGGAACCTTCTCAAAAATTGACCACATACTTGGAAACAAAGGAAACCTCCACAGATACAAAAAAATATCAGTGTCCACCTGTGTCTTATCAGATCACCACGGATTAAAGTTAGAAGGCACCAACAATGCTACCCCCAGAAAGCTGACAAACTCATGGAAACTGAACAGTGAACTACTGAACCACACCTCGGTCAAGGAAGAAATTAAGAAAGAAATTAAAGTCTTCCTTGAATTTAATGAAAACAAAGAGACAACATACTCAAACCTATGGGACACGATGAAAGCAGTGCTAAGAGGAAAGTTCATGGCACTAAGTGCCCACTTAAAGAAAACGGAGAAAGCATACATTGGGGACTTAACAGCACACCTGAAAGCTCTAGAAAAAAAAGAAGCAGACGCGCCCAGGAGGAGTAGAAGACTGGAAATAATCAAACTGAGGGCAGAAATCAACAAAATAGAAACACAGAAAACAGTCCAAAGAATCAATGAAACAAAAAGTTGGTTCTTGGAGAAAATCAACAAGATTGACAAACCCTATCCAAACTAATTAAACGACAGGGAGAGAACACGCAAATAAATAAGATCAGAAATGAAAAGGGGGACATAACCACAGACACAGAGGAAATTCAGAGAATCATTAGATCTTACTACAAAAGCCTGTATGCCACAAAACTGGAAAATGCAAAAGAAATGGACACTTTTTTAGATAAGTACCATATACCAAACCTAAACCAAGACCAGGTGAACGATCTAAATAGACCTGTTAGTCGCGAAGAATTAGAAACAGTTATCAAAAATCTCCCTTCCAAAAAAAGCCCAGGACCAGATGGTTTCAATGCAGAATTCTACCAAAACTTCCAAGAAGAGCTAATACCTATACTTCTTAATGTATTTCACAATATAGAAACAGAAGAGTCATTGCCAAATTCCTTTTATGAAGCTACAGTTACCCTGATACCAAAACCACACAAAGACCCAACCAAGAAAGAGAATTACAGGCGTATCTCACTCATGAACATCGACACAAAAATTCTCAATAAAATACTGGCAAACCGAATCCAAGAACACATTAGAAAAGTTATCCATTATGATCAAGTAGGCTTCATTCCAGAGATGCAGGGCTGGTTCAACATACGCAAATCTATCAATGTCATCAACCATATAAATAAACTGAAAGAAAAAAACCATATGATCATTTCATTAGATGCTGAAAAAGCATTCGACAAAATTCAACACTCCTTTATGATAAAGGTCTTGGAGAGATTAGGGATACAAGGGTCATACCTAAATATAATAAAAGCTATTTACAGCAAGCCGACAGCTAACATTAAATTAAATGGATAAAAACTCAAAGCCATCCCACTAAAATCAGGAACACGACAAGGATGTCCACTCTCTCCATACCTCTTCAATATAGTGCTTGAAGTTCTAGCAATAGCAATAAGACAACATAAGGGGATCAAGGGGATCCATATTGGAAAGGACGAAGTTAAGCTTTCATTATTTGTAGATGATATGATAGTATACATAAGCGACCCCAAAAACTCTACCAAAGAACTCCTACAGCTGATAAACACCTTTGGTAATGTGGCAGGTTAGAAAATCAACTCCAAAAAATCAGTTGCCTTCCTATACACTAAGGATAAGGAAGCAGAGAGGGAAATCAGAGAAGCATCACCTTTCACGATAGCCACAAAAAGCATAAAATACCTTGGGGTAACTCTGACCAAGGAAGTGAAAGATCTATTTGGCAAGAACTTTAAGTCTTTGAAGAAAGAAATTGAAGAGGACACCAGAAAATGGAAGGACCTCCCTTGCTCTTGGATTGGGAGGATCAACATAGTAAAAATGGCAATTCTACCAAAAGCAATCTATAGATTCAACGCAATCCCCATCAAAATCCCATCAAAATTCTTCACAGATCTGGAGAAGACAATAATCAACTTTATATGGAAAAACAAAAAACCCAGGATAGCCAAAACAATCTTATACAATAAAGGATCGTCTGGAGGCATTACCATCCCTGACTTCAAACTCTATTACAGAGCTACAGTACTGAAAACGGCTTGGTACTGGCATAAAAACAGAGAAGTCGACCAATGGAATAGAATAGAAGACCCCGACTTTAGCCCACAAACCTATGAACACCTGATTTTCGATAAAGGAGCTAAAAGTATACAATGGAAAAAAGAGAGCATCTTCAACAAACTGTGCTGGCAAAACTGGAAGTCAATCTGTAGAAGAATGAAAATAGATCCATATCTATCACCATGCACAAAACTCAAGTCCAAATGGATTAAAGACCTCAATATCAGTCCAAACACACTGAACCTGATAGAAGAGAAAGTGGGAAGTACTCTACAACACATGGGCACAGGAGAACACTTCCTACGTATAACCCCAGCAGCACAAACACTAAGGACATCATTGAATAAATGGGACCTCCTGAGACTGAGAAGCTTCTGTAAAGCAAAGGACACTGTCACTAAGACAGAAAGGCAACCCACTGACTGGGAGAAGATCTTCACCAACCCCGCAACTGACAAAGGTCTGATATCCAAAATATACAAAGAACTCAAGAAATTAGACCGTAAAAGGTTAATCAATCCAATTATAAAATGGGGCACTGAGCTGAACAGAGACTTTTCAACAGAAGAAGTTCAAATGGCCAAAAGACACTTAAGATCGTGCTCAACTTCCTTAGCAATCAGGGAAATGCAAATCAAGACAACATTAAGATACCATCTTACACCGGTCAGAATGGCTAAAATCAAAAACACCAATGATAGCCTCTGCTGGAGAGGTTGTGGAGAAAGGGGCACTCTCATCCATTGCTGGTGGGAATGCAAACTTGTGCAACCACTTTGGAAAGCAGTGTGGCGGTTTCTCAGGAAAGTCGGGTTCAACCTACCTCTCGACCCAGCAATACCACTATTGGGAATGTACCCAAGAGATGCCCAAACATACAACAAAAGTATATGCTCAACTATGTTCATAGCAGCATTGTTTGTAATAGCCAGAACCTGGAAACAACCTAGATATCCTTCAATGGAAGAATGGATGAAGAAAGTATGGAATATATACATATTAGAGTACTACTCAGCAGTAAAAAACAATGACTTCTTGAATTTTGCATACAAATGGACGGAAATTGAAAACACTATCCTGAGTGAGTTAAGCCAGACCCAAAAAGAGGAACATGGGATGTACTCACTCATATTTGGTTTCTAGCCATAAATAAAGGACATTGAGACTATAATTCGTGATTCTAGAGAAGCTAAATAAGAAGGTGAACCCAAAGAAAAACATATAAGCATCCCCCTGAATATTAACCTTCATCAGGCGATGAAAGAAGACAGAGACAGAGACCAACATTGGAGCACTGGACTGAAGTCTCACGATCCAAAGGAGGAGCAGAAGGAGAGTGAGCACGAGCAAGGAACTCAGGACCGCGAGGGGTGCACCCACACACTGAGGCAATGGGGATGTTCTATCGGGAACTCACCAAGGCCAGCTGGCCGGGGTCTGAAAAAGCATGGGACAAAACCGGTCTTGCTGAACATAATGGACTATGAGGACTACTGAGAACTGAAGAACAATGGCAATGGGTTCTTGATCCTATTGCACGTAATGGCTTTGTGGGAGCCCAGGTAGTTTGGATGCTCACCTTAATAGACCTGGATGAAGGTGGGTGGTCCTTGGACCTCCCACAGGGCAGAGAAACCTGCTTGCTCTTTGGGCTGAGGAGGAAGGAAGACTTGATTGGGGGAGGGGGAGGGAATGGGAGGTGGTGGCGGGGAAGAGGCAGAAATCTTTAATAATTAAATAAATTAATTAATAAAAAAAAAGAAAGTTTAGCACAAATCGAAGGTGTGTCTTCCCACTTCAAAATCTGGATTAAAGGGATGTGTTATCCTTTCTCAAGATCCAGAACTTGTGTGTCTTTCTGCCTCAAAGTTCCAGACTAAAAGTGGATTCACTCTTCATTTCTGGATTGTAGTTCAATCTTGTTAGAGTCCCTTTGACAATCACAAACTGCCATCACATCTAGTTTAGGAGTGAGGGGCTGGTTCTTACAGTGTGGATACAGGGAAGGAGAGCAGGTCCTCACTGTGCCAAGGATGGGAGTGCTGAGAGCAAGGCCAAGTCAGGGCAGTTTTCTGGATGAGTCTGTAGCTGAGTCTTGGCTCATACCTCTCAGGTTTGGTAGGTTAAATGGGGAGAAGGAATGTATCCTAGACAAGGCAGTCTTGAGGTAACTATAAAGGGAGAAGCAAAGCAAATGCTACAAAGCCTGTTCTTCTCTTCTCTGTGAAGCTGTATAATTTAGGAAGGAATCCTGAACCCTCTTAACTCCTCCTGCCTTTTCTTTGTCAATCCTATTGTAACAGGAGATCCTGGGCTAGAGGATCATCAAGGTTTGCTTAGTGCTCGGTTTGCATATGATTTATATATTTAATTAACATGAAAACAAAATTTTATGGTGTTTGCTATTAAAATAGATGCTATCCTTAGAAAAATAAATTGTTTCTTTCAGACTTAACTTATAATCAGAATCGTGTAGTCCTACACCATTTCCACTTTGTGTAGTGACTGAAACTGATGTTACAAAGATTTTTTTTCAAACAGGAATTTCCAAAGCATGTACTTTTTACAAATCAAGCAAAAGCATTGGTTCTACGGTCACATCCAGAATTTGGAATCTTTTTGCAATCACGAGTCGACGATTCAAATTATGTTACAACTGGTGAATCAGAAATTCTCCTTTGCACATTGTTGTTCTACTTTTGAACTGTGGGAGAAATTAAATGAATCATTAGTTGTTTGCTTCAGTATCAAAGTATTTCAGGAAGGGTTGCAACTAGAATCCACCAAGCAAGGAAAGCATGATGTTCTAGGCTGATATGATATTTACTAAATGCCACTCCATGCCTCAGGGTCTTCTCTATTTCTGCTCACAGTAACGGGTGGAATTCTGAGTAAATCGTGTCTGAAGTAGGCAGAATGAATAAGGAGAAGGAAGTGGCCAATGTACATGCTAGATGCCCCTATGCCAACTGTGGCTGCTTACATTTCATTGGTAGACTACAGTCATTGGCTGATCACGATTTAAGGAGGCTGAGAAACACAGTTTTAAGTCCAACACATTGAAACTCTATACTAAATTGGTTTCTGCTGGCAAGGCAGAAAGACTAAACAAAAAATCATGGAGGCAAGGAACCATCTCTGCTACTAAACAAAAAATCATGGAGGCAAGGAACCATCTCTGCTACAAGTCTTATAGCAAACAAATCCTTCTCAGAGTTTCAAATAAAACAGCTAAAGCCCATGCCCAAAAGACAATGCCTAGCTTTACAATGCTGTGATGGCCCCTTTCCTATTTATTGGCTAACTACATTTGAACTAGTATGATGTAGCTAAATAAAACCCAGAACAGGTTAGGAGGAGGTTCTACTCTCAAACCTGCTGTTATGACCTGTAATAAATTTATCTGCATTTCAGATTGACTCTACTAGTAAGTTGTAATCAATCCCCCCCCCCCCCCAAGCTGTGAGGCAATCTGTTCAAGGAAATGGTACTATATGATACTCAACACTGATGGACTAAAAATTGTCACAAGTGAATGTGGCAATGGTTTCTCTGAAGGCTTGATGCATTCAAAGACATTCTGAGAGTCTCCCTGACTGTGATGGTTCATGCATCACCATTACAGCAAGAACCCTAATTGTTTTAAGAAACCATGTGGTGTCACTTATACTTCTAGTCTCTGCTGTAGCTATATATGAAGCAGACTTTCAAAACATTGTTCTTTTTTGATTTACTATTCCTTTATTATTGTTTATTTGCACAAGTCTTTGTTTTGTTTCTTACATTCTTTTCAAAATACAGAAATGGTGTGAGGCTCTTGCGAAATTCTCCGAAATTTATAATTTTAATTTTTGCATTTTTCTCCTAATGTTTTTGGCTTTATGATGTGGATGTATTGCTTTTTAAAAACATACCTAGTGCTTAAATCATTTTTGTACTACCACACATAGACCATATGAGTAGTAATAATGTTTGCTTCAAAGATCATAATAACAGGATGTCAGTGAAATATTAAACAAGACTTGAGCAACACCAGAGAGATGCCCATGACTAGGCAGGTGGAGTGGGCACCAGGTGGGTGGTTGACAGCAGCCAGACATCCAGCAGCAGGACAGCTGTGTGAAAGACCAGAAATCCCAACTTTACTAAGAAACCAGTTTTGTTTTATTTGATTCTAAAGAAAGAATTCCATTTCTTGCCTTGTCCTATCTTGACTTCTTCATAGGAAGGATTTTATGAGGACAGAAAGAACATTTGCATTTGGGGGTTTTGAACCTAAAGCAATACATGCAAACTCATCACTTTTATGGTTCACTAAGTAAAGTCACCAAAGATGATTTTTAATTTTAGTATAATGTATATAAAAATGGAGAAAACATTGAAAATAAAAGCTTGTTTTTCTTAGCTAATTCTTAATATTCTGAGAAGTTAGGTTTATAAAATTTTCTCACTTCAAATTTCCTTGATAAATCAAAGCTTAATGAAATATTTCCTTTTTCTGAAATCACAAGCTTTGGAGTTCATCATATTTTAAACATTTAAAGTTTTAAAATTTACTGCAATTTTATGCCCATTTAAATAAATAAGTATATTAAAGAAGTTTGGATTTTCATTATTGAATAAAAGCCCAGTATGCTTTCTTGGTTATTTAGTCCCTTATTTGGAATGTCTGGCACTCATATCAATTTGTGTATTTTAGCCATCTAAATTTTTGAGATTTTATTTATAATTACTTTATGCATGCGCGAGTGTCTGTCTCAATGTATGTCTGGGCACCATGTGCACGCATTGCCTGCAGATACTAGAAGAGAACACCAGATCTCTGTGCCTAGAATTGCAGGCAGTTTCAGCCACTATGCAGGTGCTAGGAATTGAACCATGGTCCTCTGGAAGAGCAGTCAGGGCTTTTAACCACTGAGACATCTTTCAAGCTTCTGGTCTTCATTTCTGAAATGGAGAAAGAAGGAGCTGGGAAGTTGGACAGTTGGAAAAATAGCTTGCAAATATTTGTCAAATATCCAGTACTCATAATAAAGCGAGGAGCGGCAATATCTGTCTGTAGTCACAGTGTTGCTGAAGAGTCAGAAGGATCCCAGGGCCCAGGGACTTGTTGTCTAGGTAGTCTAACTGAGTTAGTGAGCTCCAGATTCACTGGCAGACCTTGTTCCTCACCTCCCCCAAAAATGGGGAGAACACTTGACATTGATCTTTGGCCTCTACATAGTTATACATATATGGTCACACATATGTACATAGTACATACATATACAACATTTAAATGTGACATTTCTTTAATGTGTGAAGAGAAAAGATATTCATTACTTTGTTGTTTGAGTTATAGTAAAGCAATTCTGTTAATAGCTTGAATCTTCCTTTCAGTTTGCAGAAACATGAAGTATAATGCTGTGACATATTACTAACAGGATAAGTATACTGAAAATAGAAAAGTATTTTTTCTCTAAGAGAGAATGACAAAGGACTTCATAACATCATTTTCGAAACCCGGTAGTTATGTGTGAATTTTCCTAAGATTAGCAGACCAAAAAAACACCATGGACCATAGTGAGTCTCAGGGCACTCACCATAGCAGATCAGCTCCTGTTGCTCTTGTCCTACCTTGCTCTGAGGGATGCTGGCCAATGAACATACAGCCCTGGAGAAGGGCAGGCGTGGCTTTCTTAGTGTCTTCTGCGCCAAATTGCCCAGGAAGCAGACAATTGGAGTATTTGTTAAAACAGTTTTGTTTTCCTCTCAATTATTGCTTTGCTTTCTAAAATTTATTTTTATTAGTTGTTTGAGATTTTTAACTATGCATTTTGAACGTATTTCTCCTATTCCATCCTCTTCCCTACCCACCAAAGTATGTGTCCAATTTTAAAAATTCCATCATTGTAGTTTATGTTGCCTATTCTCTGGGATGCATGACCTTCACTGGAGAGTGGTCTACCCAACAGGAGCCACACTTTTAAAAGCTAGACTCTGTCTTTCCCAGCAGTAATCCTCTGCTCCTTAGCCAAGGGTGGACTTCATTCTCACACCCCTTCTGGAATTCAGGCTGGTCTTGTGCTTCCATCACAACCACTGTGAACACACCGTGCAACTGCCTAGCTGTGTCCAGAACCCAGTTTCCTTGCAGTCATCACCAGCTATGACTAGTACAGTCTTTCTGCCCCCTTGTTCACCATGATTCCTGAGCCATAGGTGGTGAGGTATGTATAGATGTCTCATACAGATGAGCTTTCTGAAGTGTCTTGGTTTCTGCATCCTTATCAATTGCATGTTTCTGTGTTAGTCAACATCTACTGAAATAAATGTCTTTTTCTGATGAAGGATGACACGTGTGTGTGTTTGTATGCATGTATATACATACATATGTGTATATTTTGTAAATATTCTACAGTAGTATATTTCCGTTTTTTGGCACTCAAGGCTAAATCAAAAGCAAATGAAATTTTAAAAGTAAATTTTACTCTGTGGATAGTTCATGCATAGAACCAGCACTATTAGGTAGGTTTATAATGAAAAGCTACACAGAATCTGGGGGTAGGAATAGCTTAGGTTACTGCTGGTTATTTATTATTTCTGTGACCATACGGTGAGAATATGCAACTTAAAGAAAAAAATGTAGTGGGTTTTCCAAGGCCTAGGAGGAAAAGATTTATAACCATTTAAGTAAGAAGTGTGTTTTTGTCAATTTTTCAGAGCGATTTCAACTTGGCCCAAACTGACCCCACCATTTCCTTTTCCAAGCAGATTCATTTCCACGGTTCTTTATCTCACCTTTAACTACAACGGCCCAGTACCTGATTCTCCCAACTCCTTTGAACTTTAGCCTAAATGATTTTCCTGAAACATCAATCTGATCAAGACTCTCAGTTCCTAAAATTTCTGAAGTTCTTCCTCATCACCTCCAGGGTGAAAATTTAAACAGTGCATGTGTGACTGTAGACCATCAAGGCCTCGTACGCACCCAGGCCCCAGCTACCTTACACCTGGTGTTTTAAAGCACTTTGTATTTCATGTTTCAGCGTTTGTGGTTCTTGTGGATGGTGTTGCAGAAAAAGTAACTTAAGTGTTTCCTATTTTATCTTATTCAGGGGAAATAAAAAATATGAGAAAATCTAAGTCTTCATTCTTTTAAAAATGATTGAATGAGAAATAAAAAGATACAGGTAATCTTTTTGGAGATTGACTGAAAATTCTTACTTAATAATTTTTTTTTACTTTTTAATATTATAATTACATCATTTTCCTTTCCATTTCCTTCATTCAGATACTCTTATATACCTCACTTTGCTCTTTTTCAACTTTATAACCTCTTTTTTCATTAATTGCTGCTACATACATATTTGTTATTTAAAATTTACATACACATATATGGTCTGAATTTTCTGTAAGTCAAAGCAGTCATTATTATTTGCACTTTCTATCTGCAAAAACAGTTATTTATTTTATCTGTAAAATATTTATTGTTCAAGTTTCTTTATGCTATTTGACATGTATTTTCATGTAAATAATATGTACATAGATGATGAAACACGAACGTTTACTCAAGGCTTTATCTTCAAGATAAATGACCCAGTGTTTCCCTCTGACTCAAGTGTGCAGGAAAAGTTTTTGTTTCCTCCACAGTAATAAAAATTTTATAAAATAAATGTGTATCCTCATCCCATTCTTGTTGTGTAAAATATCATACACAACTATTTTTTTGACAAACTAGAGCATAATAAACTCAGGCCCTCCTTGTGGATTAGATCTTTGTCTATCTTGAGTAGAAATTTTAAGTGAATTCTCCAGTATTCACTTTTTGGATGATATTCTAAGCACTTATATAATTCTATTTCAGTCATCAAATGTGACTAGTGCCCATGCAGTACCCAGTAGTCCTAATTTGTTACCAAGTTAGCATTTATCAGCCTCATGTTGGTCCTGATGCAGATGAAAAGAATGTCCTTGAACCTCTCAAACTACAGCTCTGTGTGTGTGTGTGGTGAAAATACACATTGATGTGAATATGCTTGAATGAACATGCATGTGGTGGTGCCAGGTTGACATTAGATGCATTAGATGTCTGTTTTGTTTGCTCTCTTAGTATTTATTTATTTATTTATTTATTTATTTATTTATTTTTACTTACTTTTGGCACAACATTTTTCACTGTGCCCAGAGATCTTTGATTCGCCTGGTCTGACTATTTAAGGAGACCCAGCAATCCTCCTTTCTCTGTTCTCTAGTGTTAGAGCTCCAGATGCATGCTTCCATAGCCAACTTTTACACATATTCTGAGAATATAAACTCAGGTCATGATGCTTGTGTTGCAGGCACTTTATCAACTGTTGTGGGATGTTTGTACACTGTGTGAAGATAATATTGCTGTGATTAGAATAATAAAAAGCCGAATGGCCAATAGCTAGGCAGGAGGTATAGGTGGGACTTCTGGGAGAGGGAGGAAGCAGGAGGCACAGGGAAGATTCGAGGATACAAGGAGAAGAAACATGAGGTGTAAGATGTAAGGGAGGTACTGCCACAAGATAGAGCATAATAAATGGGTTAATGCTGTGGGACAATGGTCTTGTACCCTGTAAAGTTTTGTTACTTGTACTGGTTTAATAAAATGCTAATTGGCCAGTAGCTAGGCAGGAAGTATAGGTGGGGTGGCTATAAGTATAGAAAGAATAGGAGAATTCTGGGAAGAGGAAAATCTCAGTCTGTAGTTGTCACCAAGATGCAAAGGAAGCAAAATGAGAATGCTTCACTGACAGAAGGTACCAAACTACATGGCTAACACAAACAAGAATTATGGATTATTTAAAGATGTAAGCGTTAGTTAATAAGAAGTCTAATAGGCCAAGCAGTGTTATAGTTAATATACTTTCTGTGTCATTATTTGGATCTGGGAGGCTGGGAAATGAACAAGCAGCCTCTGCCTACAGAGGCTATATTTCAAGTTATAAGAGCTAGTTAAAAACAAGCTAAAGCCAAAGGCCAAGCTTTCATTATTAGTAACAAGTCCTTGTGTCGGTTTTGTGAGCCGGTGGCCCACAGAAAAATTTGACTACAACAATCTGGCTGAGTCATCTCCCCAGAATGTTCCAGTAACCTTTGGTGAAGAAGGAGAGCAGAAAGAGGGGAAGGTGGGCTTGTGACATGTGCTGGCTTGTGTGCATAGATCAGACAAATGGGTCACTTCTGGACCTCCATTTGATATTCTCTCATCAGAGCCACCATTCTCCCTTCTGAGGGTTTGTTGTAGTGGGGTTCTTCAGCTTCTTCAGCACAGTCTTTATTGTCTTAGTGCTCGTGTAACCATCCCCTGAAGCAGATAAAAAAGTCATTTACGAAGAACCCTAGAGCCAGGCCCTTTGTAATAGGTTCCCATTAGGTCTATGAACACATAGGCTTCTGTTGGATTGTCAATGGGAGGAAAGCTCCCAAGAAGAAGACTTTGACAGATATGTTCGAGGATGGACGAAGTCCTTTGCTCATCTCTCTTCCATACATTATAGAATAATAATCAAACCTCATGAGAAATGCTTTTAAAGTCTCTCTTAAAGTTGAGGGAGATGACAACATCATCTAAATGTTCCATTTTTGAATACAGGATAATTTCACTCATTAAAAATCAAGGGTCAGTTAGGCATGGTGACATACACCTTTAATCCCAGTACTCGAGAGGCAAAGGTAGGCGGATCTCTGTGTGTTTGAGGCCAGTATGGTCTACAAAGAGAGTTCCAGGAGAGCCTGAGATAATAAACAAGTCAGAACTGCTTAGAGACATAAAGTTGTGGGTTGTGAAAGAAAAGACAGTTTTAGAAGAACAGCCCCCTTAGCATTAGTTCTAACTATTGCCCTGGAAAAGGAAACTGGTGTGGTTTGAAATGACATTTGAACTGTCCTTCAAATAATAATAATTTAGAGTATCTCCAATCACTATAAATTATAACACAATTAATAAAAACTCAGAGACAGATATTGGAGTTCAACCTGAAGGTCAGAAAAGCAAAACAGCCAGCCACTGTCTCTCACTTCTACCTCAGTCTGATATGGTGATCCTGCCTTCAGGAATCTTCAGAATGAGACTAAGAGCTGTCTCCTCCCATCTTACATTCATCTTTATGACTGGGATTCAAGTGCACACCACTACCGTCCCATTTCTATGACAAAATAGGTGGCTACTGGGGTTAAAGGTGTGTATCACCACTGCCTGGTCTGTAAGGCTGACCAGTGGGGCTGTTTTACTCTCTGATCTTCAGGTCAGCTTTATGTATTAAAATACAAATAAAATATTACGACAATAAATGTTTTGAAAAATTACCTCATCTACATGAAGATTTCTCAATTCTGTCTTTCTTTATATTTTGCTTTAAAGTGTCCCAATGTTAGTTCAATTCGTTTTGAAACACAAAATTGGCTAAGTCAGTTATAAGTTTAGTGTGGAGTTCTTGCCTACCTTGTCTTTTTCCAGAAGCATAATGATCTTCCCTTAGGTTTTTCAGTATAGGTTATGAGTACTCTAGTTTTTACTCATATTGCAACTAATGCAAATAATATCTTTTCCATTTGAGTAGTCTTAGTACAGTACAGTGTACATTTTCACAAATTTTCTGTATTTGTAAATGTCTTGTCAATATCTAAGTTGGGTGAATATTTCTTTGAAATACTCTTGGCTTTTTAAAAATTTTTCAACCTTTATGCAATGGTAAATTTTCTAAATTCTAAAATTTCAATAATTCTTTAAATTAATTGTAAAGTGAAATTTAACAAAAACCAAATATATCTTCCATTGTTAAAACTAACAGTAAATAAAATATATTTGGAACCTGCACACAACCTAGATGCCCCCCCTCACTGAAGAATAGATAAAGAAAACAGAATGGAATATTACACAGCTGCTAAAAACAATGACATCAGGAAATTTGAAGGCCAGTGGAAGGAGTTAGAAAATAATATTCCTGAGAGAGGTAACCCAGACCCAGGAAGACAAACAGGATATGTACTCACTCATAAATGGATATTAGCTGTAAAGAAAAGAATAATCAAGCTACAATCCACAGCCCCAGTGAGGATATGTAACAAGGAAGGTTCAAGGGTGATGCATGGGTTTTCCTGAGAAGAGGAAACAGACGAGAACTCCTGGGAGGCTGGGGGCAGGTGAGGGATCAGGTTGAGGGGAGGATGGAGAGGGGAGTAATGAAAGAGATTTCACGATGGGGGGACTTTCAGGGTCAGGTAGTAACCTGATGAAAGGGAAACGCCAAGGAATCTACAAGGGTGACCCCAGCTAAGACTCCTAGCAATAGTTAATAGGCAACCTGAACTGGCTATCTCTTGTACTCAGATTGATAACTAGTCCAATTGTCATTGGAGAGCGTTTGTCCAGTAACTGATGAAAACAGAAATAGAGATTCACAGCCTAGCACTGGGCTGAGCTGGGGGAATCCCATTGAGGAAAGGGAGGAAGGATTTTATGAGCCGGGGACTCCAAGTCATTACAAGGGAACCCACAGAAGCACTGGCCTGTTCATGCAAGGTCACAGACTTGGGCCAAAGGCTAGGGAGACTTCATGGGACCAACCTAGGCCCACAGTATATGCCTGGTGGCTGTCTGTCTTGGTCTACTTCTGAGACTCCTGGGAGTGGAAGCGGGACCTGTTCTAATGCTTTGACTAGCTTTTGCAAATTTGTTCCTAGTGCTGGATTGCCTTGCCCAAACTTAATACAAGGAGAGGAGCTTAGTCCTACCTCAACTTGTTATGCCATGATTTGTTGGCACCAATGGAAGACCTGCACTTTTCTAAACAGAGGTGGAGGAAGGGTGGATTGGGAAGAGGGCAGAAGGGAAGTGAAAGAAGAAAAGGGGAGGAGGGGGGAGGAAAGCTGTTATTGGGATGTAAAATAATTGAAATAATTTAATTAATAAATTAAAAAATGTAAAATAATTGAAATAATTTAATTAATAAATTAAAAATTGTACGAAAAGGCCTTTCCTCCCTCCTTCTTTCCTTCTTTCTTTCTCCCTTCCCCATCCCTCCCTCCCTTTCTTCATCCTTCCTTTACAAAAGAAGGTAAGATGCCTATCCAATGAGGTGTGAACTATGGACAAGCCAAAAAGAAAGCCTTCATCTAGAACCAAATCCAGGTAATAACCTGGTAGGTCAAATGCACTCTGTTTTTATTAGAGCTCACATATTTCAGAGTACAAGTTGGTGAGAAAAACTTGTATTTAAGGCAAAAAATTAGTTTGGTATGAAATAATAAAATTATAATCAATTTGAAAAGCAAATGAGAGAAGGTAAAATATGGGTCTCAAGTGGTAACTGAGTACATCTGCATGAAGTCTCTGTTTCTTACCATGTAAAAAACTACAACAGAGTGCAGAAAATACCCATTAGCGAATGAACATCCACAATTGTGTCAGCTCACATCTAAGCGGGATCCTTGGAAGGGAGGAAACAGGTGCAATCTGAAATGGCGTTTGAACAGTCCTTTAAATAATAATTAAGTTCATCTTAAATGAAACTTATGTTTTAAGAAGGAAATATGCTCTAATGAAACAAAAAGAACCTGGAAAAAATAATAATTCCAGGGTGGCCATATAAAATAACGGATTGCTGGAACTCTGAGCTGGATCTTTTTTTTTTTTCTTTTTTGTTTCCATGAAAACTGCAGGGTTTTTTTTTTTTTTATTATTTCCAAAAATAGAATACTTTTTTCATTTATTGTTGCGTGGTAGAGAGTCTGGTGATTTTTGGTTGACTTTGTACTTTAGAAAATCTTCATGAGACAGAAAGAAAAAAGGAAAGATGGAAGACAAAAGGAAGGAAGTGTGCTGTTTTAACACCGGAATGAATGATTTCAGACTGTGATCACATCATTAATTTCTTTCATTCAATTTATTAAGTAGCATGAGTTTTGCTGCATGTATTTGGGAAATATTTAGCCAACACAAAATGAACTTAATGCTATTTTGTAGACTTTTGATTTCTTCTTTTTTATTGTATTTGTCTTTTGCATATTTTTATTTCTATTTTTGTGAGGTATGTATGTGTATGTTCTTTGTTTTCTTTCTTTTTTTTGTTTTGTTTTGTTTTGTTTTTCGAGACAGGGTTTCTCTGTGGTTTTGGAGCCTGTCCTGGAACTAGCTCTGTAGACCAGGCTGGTCTCGAACTCACAGAGATGCGCCTGCCTCTGCCTCCCAAGTGCTGGGATTAAAGGCGTGCGCCACCACCGCCCGGCCTGTTTTCTTTCTTTTTAAAACTTCATTTGTTTGTCTTTCAAAAAGAGAGCGAAATGGCAGAGTGGCCACAGCACCTCTCTTTGCAACCTAGTAGAGCTGACCCTGTGTTGGCTTCTTTGAGCCTCCGATTGCCAAGCTTCTTGAGCCTCTGTATTCACCTAGTCAGTTGCTAGGCCTTCTTATTCCCCAGGGAAAGGTGAGTGCGCTATCCGCCCATTCCACAGCCCCATGAGGCAGGACAATCAGATGAGATAGGGAATCAAGTCATGCCGGAACTCAGTTTATTACTGTGAGCGTCAGCTTATATAGCTTAAGTGACATGGTGTGATGTGGGGGTCCCTCCGTCCAATGAGAGGCAGCCAAACCCTCTGGCTGGAGGGCGTCTACCTAGTTTCTGTGTTTTATTCTCAGTCAACCTCGAGCCAGGCTTTTTTCTGTCCTACAGGCCTCGAGGTACTCGAGCCAGGATAGTTCTGTCCTATAGGCCTCGAGGTACAGGCCCTGATTTTGGCCCAACAGTCCTGGTGGAGGTGTGGGTGATCAGGCCTTCTGAAAGCAGGAGAACTGGCCTGCCCTTTGCTTCTTGCTGTATATGGTGAACAATCCTGAGAATTGCTGGAGAGCTCACCTTGGTGTTGAGGATAAGGGAGAGCTATCAGGCTGACTAACCCAGCTACCACCCAGGCCCAGGTCCTGGGTATGCATTGGCCCACCCCAACATCCACCTCATCTATGAGCTGTTGGAACATGTGAAGGAGTTGATGCTATAGATTCAAAGTTTCAGGATCTTTATAACACAGGACACCAACTGAATATCCAAGAGGAGTCCCAGTGAGGGCCAAGTATTGATTGTGTAGCAGAAAGCAGATGCTTTAAACCAGACAAAACCTCATTTCAATGAACATTTACCAATAAAGATGTATAGGAAGCATGTACTGTGTGACTTGCATGGCATTCTATAACTTCCCCGATGAGAAATTTGTGTTTTTACTTTTCTTTTAATTCTTATTTCCTTTTGTCTTGGGCAATGGTTGAAAGGGCAGAGGGCAGATGGGAATGGACAGAAGGATGATTGAGATCAAGATGCATGATGTGAAATCCACAAAAAATCAAAAAATTAAGTTAGGAAAAAAAGAGACACAAGAGATAAAAAAAACATAAAGTTGGGTTGCTACAGAAATGGGGGAATCTGTGACAAGTTGGGGAAAGGAAAGCAATCAAAATGCATTTTATAAAAAAATTTCTTTTTTGTTGAAAAAGGAGAAGCTAGAGAAATGGAGATTAAGTTGGAGGAATCGATGGGATCAAGTTTTTTTTTAATATTGATAGATATTAAAGCACTATTGTATGGCAACAGGAATAATTTGAGGATATGACAAATGGTACAGGCATTAGAGGGGGAAAATAGTGCCTTCACTAGGCATGACTCTTATAATTCAGTTGAGAAAGAACAATATAGTATAAAAGTGGCTTCATCAACGGACTGAGCTCCCAAGGTTCAGTTGAAGAGCAGAAGGAAGGAGAAGATGAATAAGGAAGTCTGGATCGTGAGGGGTTGGTCCACCTAGTGAGACAGTATGCCTCTTCTAATGGGAGCTCACCAAATCTAGCTAGACAGGGACTGATGAAGGATGTGATCAAACTGGACTCTCTGAATGTGGCTGACAATGGGGGCTGACTGAGAAGCCATTGATAATGGCACTGGGACTTGTTTCTACTGCATGTACTGGCCTTTTGGGACCCTAGTCTATTTGGATGCAAAGCTTCCTAGGCCTTGATGTAGTGGGGAGGGCCTTGGACTTCCTACAGGGCAGGGTTCCCTGCCCTTTCTTAAGGAGGGGGGAGAGGGAGGAAGTGAGTGGGGGAGCGGGAGGGGAGTGGGAGGAGGAGAGGAAGTGTAAATTTTTGAATGGGAAAAAAAAACCTTCAAAAAAAAAAATAAAAGTGGCTTCATTGGCGTTAGATGGGAATTCATACTAATAGTCACTGTGTAGATGGAAGACAGGGTGTAAGAATACAGGAAAGTGAAGAGATGTAGTTTAGTCAAAGGAAGCATCCATTTATTCATATAACAAATATCTATTAAGTGTTAATATTCTTGGTGCTTTTTCTAAATATTAATGAGTAATTAGAACCACCACAGTACTTGACTGATTTCTGTATTTTGTTTCTATTGAGATGTGTGAGTGAAGAGAGAAACATAACTTATACACTGGCTTTTTGGGACCTTAGTCTATTTGGGACCTTATGACATATTATGATTGAAGTGAATACAATCGGCATTTAAAATTTTATAAATAATTCGTAGACATATATTTCACTGTAAGTTCTATAATTTTTAGATCATCAAATTATTTACAGAGAAAAATGTGGTAAGTATATGTCATTCACAACATTTCCTAGACTACATTAGAGGACCCAAGGGTTGTACTTACGGAGGGCATTCATCATCCTGTACTTACTCCAAGGTACTCCTGCAATCCTAGAGATGAACCGGAGGCACATCTCTTCAGCTCAGAAATAAAATGTAAGAAGAATTGGAGAAAAGTAGAAACAATTTGGGAGAACTAGGGACAAAGTTTCAAAATAACAAATGTCAGGTATATTTGACCTGATGAACTGTTTGACATATTTTTCCTCTTCACATGCCTGGATTAAATAAAGATATGTTTGGGTTAAAAATGAAAATAACTCTTTATATTAGTAAGGTTAGAATTCTCAACAAAAACAAAGCATGCTGACAATCCTGAATATTGGAATAGAAATAGCTAGCTGGCAGTCAGAAGCCAGAGGTCATGGAGTCTATGATTCTGTTATAGTTCTGTTTAAGATAGCACCAATATCCCAAGTTTATTGAGTGTTGATTTCCTTCCTTGCAGAATATGGCTAAAACATATGCATTCTCTAGTTCAAAAAGCTATCATCTTAAACCACAAAGATTAATATGCCATAGACACGGGAAAACTGATGAGCAGTTTTTGTCAGACAGTTTATCGAAGAGCTTATAAGACACAACGTTGAGGCCAGTTCTGAACCCAGGCCTCTCTTGTTCTAAAGCCCTAGCAATGAATACACTTTTCAAAGAACAGTAGGTAGGGGCGCTCAGCTATGACGAAGGAGAGGAAACCGCCTGGGAAGCAACTTTCTCTCAAGCCATCTTCAGCTTCAGCACATGCCATAACCCTGTTTTCAGAGGAGAGCTGGAAAAAAAAAATCTTCAAGCAATGTAAGCATAGGACGTACGCTTTAGTCTCTTCTGAAATTTGCCTTGCTTGAATTGCTTCAAATGCCTTCGTTACAGGTCACATACAGGGACAAACATCCTAGTGGCTGATCGCCAATTTCGGGTAAGGGAAATGGAGAAGCTGAGTAATGAGACCCCCTCTTCACTAATATTTAAAGATCTGCCTTCAGAAGGGTGTAAGCTGGAGCATGGCAGTGCACTTAAGCTTACAAATGTGCATTCACAAACGAACTTGCTGACAAAACTGCTTATATTTGTAAAATATCTAATGCTTCTCTGTTCAGCACCTATATTATGGATGAACTTGAAATACAGAACAAGTACTTTAGTGCTGATATGCCACATAATGTCTTTGCTAAACAAGCAGCCTTTCAGTAGTAAGGATGTTTGTAATGACATAATTTAGAAGCTTCCACAGTGATGGAAACCTTTTGAGCTGCATTAGATAAATGACAGAGCATCCACAATGTTGTATCTACAGCAATGCATTATAATGGGGAAAATGCCTGAGCAGCAGGGAGCCTTTAATAGAGAACTCCACAGGCCACTTAAATAGTGTAATCTGAGTTTCAAGCGGAGCATTCTACAGAAACTGTATGAACTTTGCTTTGGGGCTTCAGAGAATTGCCATGATACCGAGGACAGAGCTCTGCTCGGGGTCCACCGGCACTGAAACGCTCACACAGATCTTCTACAAAGCCAGGTGGGATCATTTTTCTAGGAAACATCAATTACCTCTGCTTTGGCTCAGAAATGCTACAGTTATTTTTAGATGTATTTTCCACCGGTCTACAAGGTATTACAATTGCCATAACATATTGGATAGTGTCATAATGGGACAAGAATCCCAGAGCAAAATAAACTCTCCGTATGATTCTGCCATATGCATGTTTGCAAACCAGGAGAGTTAAAGGCCATATAACTTTTAATACAGTTACCTGCATTAGCACCAATGGGGAATGAGTTACTTTGATTTCTGTAGATTTCAAATATAATTAAATTCAGGAGGTCTCAATCTCCCATGAGGTCAGCATTAGCTTTTGGTGTTTAAGTTTTGAAGCAGTCTTAACTGAATATAATGAGTCAGATTCTTCTAGGGACTAACCAACTCACTGATAGGAAGTCACCTTTGGAAGCTGCATTAATGCAGCAAAAGCTTAATAAATTATACTCTACTGATTTGATTTTAACTGGTACTTAATTTACATTTGAAAATGACACTGATGTATCAGGAATAGAGCTTGTCACGATCTGGATACTTGTTCTGATACATTACATATGTTTAGTCAGTACATTTGAAATAGGGTGCTTTTAGTATATATAAACAACTAAAATTTTGTGAAAATAAAGCTTTTTATTTTCATTCATAGTAGTGGAGATAGAACCTAAGGTCTTATGTATGTAAGGTAAGTGATCCACACCCCCAGTTTGCTTTAACCTTTTTATCTTTTGATTTTGTGACAGGCTACCATTATGTTCATTAAGTTGCCCGGGCTAGGTCTGTTTTCCTGCTGCGGTGATTATCATAGAAACTTTTCTTAAAGAATGTCACAATGTCTAGGACACTGGGATATGTGTGTGTGTGTGTGTGTGTGCGTGTGCGTGTGTGTGTGTGTGTATTCCGTATATGAGACAACATATGCTTAAGGGTAAAGGGAACACTCCTTCATTGCTGGTGGGAGTGCAAACTAGTAGAGCTCCTTTGGATGACAGTATGGTGATTTCTCAGATAATTAGAAAACAACTTTCCTTAAGACCCAGCCACACCACTTTTGGGTATATACCCAAAGGATGCTAAATCATACCAGAAGGACATGTGCTCAGCTATGTTCATAGCAGCATTGTTTGTCATAGCCAGACATAGAAACAACTAAATGCCCCCCCCGCGCCGAAAAATGGATTAAGAAAATGTAGTACATTTACACAATGGAGTACTACGCAGCAGAAAAAAATAATGACATCTTGAAATTTGTGGGCAAATGGATGGAATTAAAAAACATCATATTGAGTGAGGTAACCCAGATCAAGAAAGACAAATATCACATGTACTCTCTCATAAGTGGCTTTCAGACATAATGCAAAGAAAAATAAGCCTACAGTCACAATCCCAGAGAACCTAGACAACAACGAGGACACTAAGAAAGACTCACATGGATCTAATCTACATGGGAAGTAGAAAAAGACAAGATCTCTTGAGTAAATTGTGAGCATGGGGACCTTGGGAGAGGGTAGAAGGAGAGGGAGGAGGAAGAGAGGGGAGCAGAGAAAATACATAGCTCAATACAAACAATAAAATACTTAAAAAGTTTTTTTTAATATTTTGAGATTATAATATAATTGTATTATGTACCCTCCCTTTCTTTTCTCTGAACCCTCCCATATACCCTACTTCCTCTTTTTCAAATTCATGACTTCTTTTTTATTAACTGTTGTTATACACACACACATACACACACACACACATATATATGTTCATACATATGTATTTCTAAATCCATACGTACAACCTTCTCAGCCTGTATGTTACTTGTTTTCGGACTGATGTTTAGTGTTGGATACCCAGTTGGTGTGCTCTTCCCGGAGGAAAGCTGCTTCTCCCACTCTCAGCACTCCTTAGAGGCCCATAGTTCCTCGCGGACCGCCTCCCTTTCAGTTTGGAATGCCTGTTGATTTGTTCAGCTTATCTTTGGGAATAAGGACACATACTTAGAGTATCGTTGGGGATTATGTTGGTTTAGTAAAGAGCTGGTTGTGAGTTTTCCTCCAAGGACTTCACTAGTCCTGGGGATTTGACTACCAGATCCCCAAGTTTCTAGTACCAAGCTTGATTTTCTTGTTGAGTGGGTCTGAAGTTCTATGCTAACTTTATTTTTTAAAATCTTTTTCAATGCTAACTTTAAAAAATCTCTTTAAAGCCGGGCGATGGTGGCGCACGCCTTTAATCCCAGCACTCGGGAGGCAGAGGCAGGCGGATCTCTGTGAGTTCGAGACCAGCCTGGTCTACAAGAGCTAGTTCCAGGACAGGCTCCAAAGCTACAGAGAAACCCTGTCTCGAAAAACAAAAACAAAAACAAAAAAAATCTCTAAATCTTATGCTCATATCAATGTTAAAACAGAAAATGTATTTTTATGTAATAATCTTGAGGAAAATATCTGCAGTTGTTCTTTCTGGTATTGTCCTTCATCTACTGAGCCATCTTATCAGCCTAGAGTCTCCATTTTTAGGAGGAAAATCTACTGTAAGAGATGAAGATTTTAATTTCAATTCTCCAAGCAAGTTAAGATAATTAAATGTGTGTATATATCTATCTCAGGTAGGGCTTTTTTTTTTTTTTTTTTTTTTTTTTTTTTTTTTTTTTTTTTTTTTTTTTTTTTGGTTTCTCGAGACAGGGTTTCTCTGTGGCTTTGGAGCCTGTCCTGGAACTAGCTCTTGTAGACCAGGCTGGTCTCGAACTCACAGAGATCCGCCTACCTCTGCCTCCCGAGTGCTGGGATTAAAGGCGTGCGCCACCACCGCCCGGCTCACGTAGGGCTTTTAATTGCTGTGAAGAGACATCATGACCATGACAATTCTTATAAAATAAAGTTTTTAATTGAGGAGGCACTCAGAGTTTCAGAGGTTCAGTCCGTTTATCCTCATGGCGGGGAGCATGGCGGCAAGCAGGGAGATTCAGTGCTGGAGGAAGAGCTGAGTGCCCTACATCTTTCAGGCAACAGGAAGTTGACTGACTGTCAGAAGAGGCCTCAAAGCCCACCCCCACTGTGACACATTTCCTCCAAAAGAGCCACACCTAAAGCATCACTCCCTTTGGGGTCATTTTCTTTCAAACCACCACAATAACTTATCAAATAAGTGTGCTTCGCTTAATTCACATGGCAGTGGATTTTTAAATATTTTTAGTTTCTTTAAGTACATCAGGACACATCAGTTAAAGGTCTGAATCTGTGATTTTTAAGATGACACCAGGGAGAAGCAAGTGTTGGCAGCAATCTTTCTTTAATTCCTTGAGACTGTTTTTTTCTTAGTTGCTGCGGACAGCATATGTTTACAAGTGGGTCTGGCATAGACCCTTCAAGAAATGTTCATTACCATTGTAAGGATTTGAAATATTTCAGGTCTCAGGTTACAGAGTAACATTTGACTATTGTTATCTCATACAAAAGATAAAATGAAAAAAGTGATTGTATCTCTCCTACCCTTGAGATGTGATAATTTTAATGTATCATTAATAATTCTGTTCTCATACTCTCGTACCAAATTTTAGTATGTCAGAAACTCTTACATTCTTTCAACACAGCTTTTTACTTGGGGGTAGCAAACTTTGTAATTTGATTATCATTTAATCAGACATGGTAATATCTAATATATCATGTATTCTTGACAGGTCTAGAATCCAGCACACAAACCTTTGTGTATGTCTATGAGGAATGTCCCTGTGTGTGCCTGGGAGAGACCCGTGGACAATTTTAGTTGAGGTAGTGAGACTGTCTTCACTTTGGGTGGTATCAAAGACTTTGTATTCTGGACTGAAATCAAAGGAGAAAATAAGCTATGTATCAGAATGCACCACTTGCTTCCTGACTGTGGCAGCAATGTTCCCATTTGACTCAAGGTCCTGATACCACAGTTTTCTCACCATGAAAGGATGTTTCCTGGAACTGTCAGACAAAGCAAACCATTCCTCTCCTAAGCCATTCCTTGTCTGGTATTTTCTTTCACCAATTAGAAAAGCACTAATATGAATACTAAATGAGAGTCGTGGAAGTATCTGTATGTTTTGAAATAAACGCAATTACACAAAAGGGCAAAGGTGGCAAGGCAGCTGGTGGAGTGGGCAGTGGCACTCCCGTCTCATGTGTAGCCTTTGTGTCAGTGCGTGTAAGATTCTAGGACATCCTTCTGGTATCCAAATAGTTTTCCGGAGGATTAATACCTTAAACATTTTATGTCAACGATTGGAACTTAAGAATGCTGATCTTTTTCTTTTATCTGTTGACTTTCAAATCCTGCTATTTTTCACTTTGTTAACTCTTTAATAATAATGAAGACTTATATTTTTGGAAGGTTTATGAAATACTTATATATAATTTTTGAAAAATTAGGCAGTTAAGAAAGCATGCTTGTTTGCATGCTTTCCTGCTTGGAGGCTAGCCCCTAAACTGCTGTTCCTTCTGAGAGCAAGGACTTATGTTTTTTTCTTTTTCTTGAAATCTGGTACATACTTTTGTTTTAAGCAGAAAGCATTTAAAGAAATAGGGAGCACAAGTACATGAAAGTGAATTTGTGTCAGAGTCCTCAGGGACACAGATGTCATGCACACTGTATATCCCTCAGTCCTCTGACAGTCAGCATCATTGTTCCTTCCATCTGTTTCCCGAGTAGATGAAACAATGGGAAATATACACAATTCTTTCTATATTCATGTTTAAGAAACATTACCACTGGAGAAGTTCAGAGTTTGCATTTCCTAAATCAAGAGCTAAAGAGCTTAAAATTAGAGAAGTCAGATTTGAAAATATGTATATTCTCTTGCGTTATTCCATAATTCTATTTTCTCACTAACTTTCACAATCTATGATAAAAGTTCATCAATCCTTTCAGTGAGATTATTCATTTAATGCATTTAAGATAGTATACTTAATGCCAAAGATCAGAAATAATAAAATTCATATTGTTTTAGTATGAGCTATTATTTGCCATGATTTTGAGAAAGTGTCCCACTTACAGCTCATAGGGACTTGGAACTAACTGTGTAGACCAAGCTGGACTTGGATTGCAGATTTTTTTTCTGCCTCATGCTCCAAAGTGCTGGAATTATAGGCATAAACCACTGTATTGCTGATTTGTCATATTTTAAGACTTGATAGCATTAAATTTCTATCAATAAAAAGCCTAAATTGGAGAAAAATCATTGGTAGTGGATTAATAAAAAGTACATGACTGTAGTTGTATATTTGTGTATGTTCATGCATGGGATAAATAACACTGAGAGGTAGGTTTTGAGTTCTTTAGCTTTATCTCACATTAGTTATTGCAAACCTGTGCTTTGTAGGCACATGTCTGTGCAGGTTAAAGCCTGTAGGAACTAAAACTGGAAGAGAAATGTGAGACACCTCTACATCAGAACAGGGATTTAGCACTAGCGTTTTGCATCCTGAAACTGTTATGCACATGGACAGGTTCGTGTGTGAAGAAGCCGAACTGTAGCTGTCTCTCACTGTAGTGTGTTCTTTCCATCGCAAACCCCAGACCACTGCTGGTGGAGGCTCACCTCCAGTTCCTCTGCCAGTCCTGCCTGCTACTGAGCCTGGGCTCCCTCAAACAGCTCTGTCCCTCTTGCAAATAAACAGCAGCACAGAATGAAGCAGCTATCACAGCTCCCTCTTAAACATACCATTTGAATTCCATGGAGGATAAATCTACTGTTAGGCTAATTTTCTAGCCTTGTTTTACCTGATTCCAACAGACACTGTTTTTCATATTAGCCCACCTTTGAGATCTCAGCATGCCTGTGGTAGAGGTACCACAGGTATGACAAAACCCACAGTGAACAGAACACCTTACATACATTTCTCAGCAATGTGTAAACTAGGATAGTTTGGATCATTAGCCCTTATTTAAGCCATTGTTCTACCTGTCACAGTGCTGATGAGAAAGCCATCATTTTATTTCGCTATATGAACACCAATAGGATTAGAAAGGGATTTTTCCACAAATAGAAAGGAAAGGAAGCAAATAACAAGTATCTCAGGATACCACATCCCTAATTGAAACAGTGGCCATTTTTAACAAGTTTTTGCTTCATTCTTCTATCAAGATAAGTAAGGTGTTATCTGAAATACCTAGAACAGTGTATCTTTTATATTTCTCTTATCTGGACAAAGACCAATGAAATAGATATTTTCCAATATTGACTTGCTTATATTATAGCAGAAGTACCCATTTTAGGCTGGTAATAATACTTCATCCTTACAAATGTCCTAGTTCAGTATATATATGCAAGAATGAATCATCTGAGTGTTATAAAGTCGCTGCCTCTTCAGTTTGGGGGTAACCAACTCATTTATTTTAATGAAGACACACCTCTTTTACTGTAGGTGTTAGGATATTATATGCAAAAATGAAAAAATATGTTAAACAATGATAAAAACAGAAGATGATCCCATAATCTTCTTAGGGGGGTCTTTAAAAAATTAACATGGGAGGGTTGGTTGTTCAGCAGCAAGCACATGTCTAGCAGCCCTTGGCTTAGAGCATAACACTACAAAACAGAAAATAAAAATAAAAGCACACACTAAGTTGGTGCTTGTTTGAGGGATAACACTTTCACATCTGTGAAATTCAGATATCTTTTGGAAATAAAGCTGTAAGATAATCATTATTTTAATTTTGGTTCATGTGTTTGGCATCACTAATAAATACTGGATAATTCTGCAGTTATTTCAATGAGCATGGACAAAAACGTACAAGTTTGTACAAGTTTTTGCAAGATTTTAGAAATTTATCAATTGACCTGGGAGAATGGGAGTATGTGCCTATTAAAACAATTGCTTCACTAAATAGAAGAAGAAAATAGAATCAGGGCACATAGGTACCCAGAGACTAATTCTTTATAATTTGACCTTAGCTTAAAACATCCCATAATATTTACGCTTTCTTCATCTTTTTACCTTTCACCAGAGTTTAACATTGGAACTTTCTTATAACTTTGTATATGTGTTTTCCTGTGTTGGAGTCTGATTATTTATTGTGGAGAGATGCAGTTTATGGAGTCTCCTAGTATTTCAGTGGTTTTCAGTTCTTACTGATGATTCATGAGTTTCACATTTCATTATCCTGTATTTAAATTCTGCCACTCTTTATGGGGATGTTGCTAGAGAGTAGGGTACGGAATGTAATGTGTGACTCACTATCGTGTCTTTCCTCTCCTGGTATGACTGGTCTTCATGTATCACGAGGGATGAGAGAGGAAACATTAATTTAGTGAAAGTAGTGAACTGCTGGACTGCTTTCATTCTCCTGATTGCCCACATCCCAACTCCTATCCCCAACCACCAAAGAGGAACAGAGGTAAACAAAGCAGAGATGAATCTGGGAAATGTACCCTCATGTTGTCTAGTTACTCCCTTGGTTTGTATGAACCCTTAGTCTACTCCATTTTCTATACAACTTTACAGAGAAGTGATATTTAGTTTTACTTTTTTCATTGTCAACTTTACTTTTCTCGATTCTCCCCTGAAGGTCACCCTGGATATACAGGACAATGGAACTTCCCTAAGTTGTCTTTGTTGTCGCTGCATTTTCACATGGTGACCTTGAAGGATGGCCTAGTTTGCCCGAGGAGAGCTTGTTGAGAGGCACTTGTGTGGAGTGGGCACCGCATAGAGATGGGCGGGCAGTGGCTCAAAGCCTGCTCCCTGTGTGTATTGTTCTCTGTTGATGCTCAAATGCAATAACCTTTTCTGCCTGGGCCATATCTGTAGAACAGACAGACTCCTATTCCTATAGAAGAGGGTGGGGTAGGACTGTTTAAAGTGACAGGAGGCAAATAAAAGCATGACATTTTTACACATAAGTGCTTGGAATGCCACCACGCTGTCCTTATAGTCTTGATTCTATTCAGTCCTTCGGTTAAAAAGTGTAGTAAGGGGAGATGCTTTCCAATTTCAGCAGGAGTATATTTTGCCTTTGGCTTTAGGTTATGTAAGCTATACTGTATCTCAGAAGTAAGAAGATAAAGAGTTTCTCTTAAAAACTAGAACATTGCTTGTCTCTAAAGTTAGGGTGTGACTAAATACAGCCAGTGAATTCATGCATCATTTGATGGCTGTTGTCTATTACTTGTTATTTAAGAGAGCTTAAGACAATTACATGTCTGAGTATTATGAGTTTTTGTTAATGTAAAGGAGATACTACTATTTCAATTCATATTCCAATTTTTAAGCGTTTGTCACCCTCTAAATAAGGCAAAAGGTACAATATCAGTGAACACAGCAATACTCCTCCTATATGTACTCAGGTTTTAGTTGAGAGCTATTTAGTTGAGAGCAAGAACAAAATTAGATGACAAAGGACAGCAGACAGAATAAGATTTTGATGTGCTAGTATGACTGCAATGCTGGAAATCTTCAGTTTGAGTTTTGATTTGTTGTATGTATTGCCACTTTAACTTAATGTGCCAAACCCTTGCTATATTTTTATTAGTTTAGGTTTATTTTGTTATTGCTTAATAAATACATTTACTTTGAATTCTTATTCTCTACACAGAATTCTGTGTTTTTTATTAGTGTGGGTGTATACTTGGAAAAGGTTTTGTGGTTTGCTATTTAGGAGAGGTTTCTTTCCAGACTACTGGCTGAATACCCAAGAAATATTCACCAATGTTGATATCCAAGCAAAATACACACTGTTGGGTCTCATTGCTTAAATATTCCCACTTCTAAAATTACCACTACACCATTGGGGGTGAATGAATACACGATTACAATTTCAATTTGACAGTTTTAAAGGAAATGGCATGGGGATTTAATTAGACCCTCTCCACGTGCTTCATTGCTTCTCAGATGGGTTTTCATTCTAGCATAAGCAGATGTGGATTTTAACACGAGGCTTAGGTTCTTCTACCTCGGCTGGCATATTTAAAAGAGTACAACAACAGACAGTGCCTGGGTAGCCCACTCCTGAAGAAAACTGGTGTGGGGTTGCTATGAAGTACTTCCAATCTTAATCTGTCTGCTTTGTGAGGTTTGAAATAATTAAGAAAATAAGGATTTTTTTTTGGCTCATAGGTGTTATGATATAGAATGAAAGGGAAACTAAGTTGTAGTCAAATATTTTCATTTGGAGCTGCAGCAGAATCTTTCTAAATTTACTGAAAAAGAAATACTACAATTCTATTTTTTTGGATACTAAATAAATTTCCCATGTGACATTGATAGGAAGCTTTTACTAAAATAAGTTACTGAAACTGGGTATACTGTCACATGCCTTCAGTGCCAGCACTTGGGAAGGAGAAGCATGTAGATCGTGAGTTCAATGCCAGTTTGGTATATATAGAGAGGTATAGGTTAGTCAGAGCTGCACAGCAAGACTGTCTCAAACAACGAAACAAAACAACAAAAACAAATTACTGAAGATGTTAAAAGTGAAATGTATTATCAACTTTTGAAGATTTTCTTTTGAAATATATTTTCTCTCTAAGTGTAATATATTCCCACCTTAAAAGTCTTGAAGTACAACTCTTTCTCCTAATGAGTAAGTGCTTATGTTTTCTAAGAATGAAATTTTGATATAAATTAGTAACAATAACTGACTGAAACTGACCACAGATATCTGAGGGCAAGCACCACCAGCTGTTTCACTGGTCAAGCAGTTGAGACTGACACCACACACTGCAGGCATATACGGTGTATTCTGAAGAAATAGGATGTAACAATGGCTAACTTAAGTCATCAGGTCCTTCACAGTAGGGCCTGTGCAATGGCTCCCTTATAATTCCATTGTACTGGGATCACTCCATGATCTCACCTTCTACCTTCTTTCCACTTCTCTCCTCTTTGTCCCTATGTTGTCTGTCTGTCTATCTATCTATCTATCTATCTATCTATCTATCTATCTATCTATCTATCTATCTATCTATCATCTATCTATCCATCCATTTAGGATCTATCTATCTATCTATCTATCTATCTATCTATCTATCTATCTATCTCTATCTCTGCATCCATCCATCTATCTATTTACCTCTCTACCTATTTACTATTCTTTGCAATAATGGGTATTCAATCCAAGTCCTCACAGATGTTTGACTAAATTAATATGAGACTACATGCATGATGCAAATTCTATTTCCTGCATACCTCCACATATCCCTCAATTTGAAGTGTTTTAAGAAAAGTACTTCTCAGTGTGGCCTTGAGTCTTTGAACGATGCAGGTGTGACCATGTAATTCAATCCAGAAGCAGCCTTCACAGTTTCGCATCTAAACTGATGGAACTGATACTAATATAAGCAAATAGTATGCTACAGAAGATGATAATTAAGTAAAAATTGCAAAATTAGTCTTTCCTAATAGTATACTTTGATAGAGCCAAAATGGAGGACAATGAAAGGGGTGTAGATGAAGAAATTGATGCCTTTGACGACAGATCTCACTAATGCCATTATCTTATTTCAAGGGCCTCTCATAGGCACACTGTCCTAAGTAACTTCACTTTTCTATTGCCTAGATATAATTTACGATGATACTCCTAATGTCACGAAATAGCAGTAAACAGGAAATATCCGTGCTCCAGTCTTTACCACGTGATAATTGGCATTGAATGGGTCATTTTACCATCTTAGAGACTCTTTCTCCTCTCCAAAATTGGGGAATGAAATGAAATGATCTGGATATTTCTGATTATAAATCTGAGATTAAATTCTAATTTATAAAGACCACCTTCAAGTCTGAGCATGTGGTATATGCTTGTAATTACAATGGCAAGATGCCATAGCAGGAGGATTGTCTTGAATACCAGGCCAGCCTGGAAGACATAGGAAGACACTGTCTCAGAGCAAACACATAAAATCAAAACCATGTTCCTTGACTATTTAAAATTTGAATATTTAATGCACATACTCTCAGATTTGTTGTGGAAAGTTTGTAATATATATATATATATATATATATATATATATATATATATATATATATACTTGGTGATAAGAGAACCACCAAGAACAAGCAAAAATATTGTAATAGAATTGAGTCCTGATTTCTCAAAGATTCATTGTTTAGGTTCTAGTAAGCATTCTTAGAACTGCAGTATTTTATTTATATTTTAGGAAATGGCCAGTCTTCTGTCTTATGAAAGGAATGTTACACTGGACAAAAGAAGAACTGGGATGACTCAGAATTTTGTCACTAATTAATGTGTAACTTGGGCAAGGAATATGATTCCCTTTTTTGGATTTCATTCTCCCTGGCTATACAATGAGTCAGATGTTCTAGAAAATCTTGAAGTTTCCTGTCGTGCCAACATACTCAAATTCAGCCCTAGTTAGAACCATTTGACTTATTCATGTTGGGAAAGAAGTTGAGCTTGGAAGCTCCCTGATAATGAGGCAAAGAGGGTCACACCCAGCCTTCCAGTGGAAAAGGTTTCTTCTCCCATCACCATTTTATCACATGTAATAATTCATACTTAGTAAAAACATTGGTTGTCATATTGTAAATATGATCTTAAGGTTTCTAAAGCACTTTGAATTACTTGGAAACTGTATATATGTATGCACATGTACAAACACATGCAAGTGTTATTATAAATAACAAATAAAATCTCTCCCACTTAGAGATATCAAATTTAACCTAGAGAAGCATCCTGCATGCTCTCAGTCATAGGGCCTAATGTCCAATAGCTAAGCTCACTAACACAGTATGCAGTGATATTTTGTTTTTCTTTTAACAAATAAAGCTTGCCTAAAGATCAGAGTGCAGAGCTAAGCCATTAGAGGCCAGGGAGTGGTGGCACACACCTTTAATTCCAGGACTTAGGAGACAGAGGGATCTCTGTTAGTTCAAGGCCATCCTGGACTACACAATACTGAGTCTTTCTAGAAGAGAAACAGAGCTCACACAAAGGTGATCCTAGCACTTGGGTTCCCATGCCTTTAATCCAGCACTACTGAGGTGGAGACAGGAATAATATGGCTGGGAAGAGAGGGAACAACAAGACAGGAGACAGGAACTCAGTTCAGTCTGAGGTTTGGTGGAGACAGCTGCAGTCTGAGGATCACCACTGCAGTCAGAGGACAAAGTCTGAGGAGACAGTCTGAGGATAGGATCGACCCTTCTGAGCATTAATAGAGGCTTTCTAGTGGCTGGCTGCACTGTTTCTCTGATACTTCAGCTTTCATTCTGTAATATCCGACTCTGGGCTTGTATTATTAAGACCAATTAGAATTTATGCTACAACAGTACAATTTTTTCCTGTTTATTCTCATTCATCAAAGTGTTATAGTAAAGAAGACCTTGAAGGTATATGAACCAATATTAAGGATCAACTTCAAAATTAGTTTATTGTGCTATTGTAGGGTCTTATATTTGTCAGTGGGCCACATTATATATTTTATTACCGAAAGGTTTCTTGCCTGAGACTCACCACTGATTAAACAATACTCTAAAAAGAAAAAGGATAATACACATTAAAAATAGGCCTTGTTCAAGAGTTGTTGACTGATCTAGGATCCATAATTGTGAAAATGGGTATCATGAATATCAGGGAAATTTGGATAAATCACTCCAGATGGGAGCTGTTGTATTTAAACGATGATTTGGAAGTCCTGGATTTTTCAGGAAGCTTTTGTGGTAGCACTTACCTTTGCATTCTGGGACACTCTGAGAAGCAAATGGCAGGACTGTCTTACAGAAAGCTCCCAGCACTCCTTTGTTGACTTTATTATTTTCAGTCCCTCTGATTAAATGCAGTTGAATAATCCAGCCTTCTGAAAACTGATGGAGAAAATACTGAAAAACTGCCCCATTTCCAGGGTTACAAATTCTGGGCTCCTGGTGTTTTGTCTAAACACCTACCTTCTTTCTTTAGGGCCCAAGAAATGAAGCTTCTAGAAACAACTGTGTTGAAAACTATTGAGAAGCAGGTGAGACAAGAGGCAAAAATTAATTAGAGAAATTAATATTTCATAAATTATCTGGTGGGAACAAATGCTGGGAAGATTTGAATGTTCATATTGTAATTATAGAGTTGAACTGTGGCATCTACATGAGTTTGAATAAAGTGGAAAGTATGCAAAATTAAAGTACTGTTCTTCCCCAAGCACCTTACCCTAGCTTTGCTCTCATGCTCTGACATTTTGGAAGTGATAGCCAATGGGCAAAAGCGAATGAAGTAAAAGGTTGTTGAAGTTCCTAACTGACAACTTTGCTTCCCATCACAGGTTTGTTTTTCTGTGGATCGAAGATACTACTGGAAAAGTCTATTTATTCCCTTTAACCAAAAGATAAAGTTATTCATAAGACACTCAGATATTTGGGCATGTCTGTGGCACAACAAGCATGTAGAAGAAGGATTGGTTTCCTCATCAAGAATTCAGGTTAAATTATAATTTTTATAACCTTGTAGGCTCTCAGTGTTGCAAGTCATATCTACAAAAACATTTCTCTATAGGTTTCAAACAGCACACTGCGCAGAAAAGAAAGCAGGGTGAAATACTGTTATTTGATGTAATTGATTTAGTAAATCAATGTGATACAAAAGCATAAGCTAGTCAATTTTCAACTGACCAGTTACACAAACAATTTCTAAATTATAAACAAGAGGTTCATCAGTGATAGTTTTGGAAGTGTGAAAATTTTCTCTTAAAAATAAACTCATCATTTATCTGATTGAAGGTTTATTGAAGAGGAAGTGCTTGGAGAAATGGCTCCCGTGCATCAAGTGAGCTGATTGTTTTAACTGTTACTCTAAAGAGGAGAATAGTGCCCTAGCTACTGCTACTGTAAAGAGGAAAATAGTGTTGTTGTTCAGCGGTTCTTCTCTATATCACAAAATATTGTACTATAATTTGTAAGACATAAAGTAAGCAACTGCTCTCTAAATTGTCAGCACCTCACTCATCAGCATTCAAGCAGCCAATGAGACAGCAAAACTAGCTAGTTTTAGTTTTTATTCATTTTTAAAAAGGACCTAGGAAATCACTGATTTTATTGATTGGGATGTTTTTCTGAAGATAAAATTAAATTTGAATTCTTATGGGTGGTTTTCTTCTCCAGACCTAAATATTTGTTATATCCTTAGGAAGAGTATAAAAATGTCATATGAAATAAGTTCCATGGCAGAGAAGGAAACAAACTGAGAAGAAGCCCCAGACAACTCTTCAGAGCTTTTCTTTGCACTGTGAGAACTGAACCTTCCTTGCAACTGCGAGGGTAAAGGCTCAAAGATTTTCCTAAATCAACAGGCTTATGGGTGTCTTACTGAGAATAATAACACTTTCATTGCCTTTATTTTCTTTAGTCCTTTTACAGTTTGTGGGAAATTTTGACTTCTTGGTAAAAGGTATTTTCACTGGAATAAAAAGTAGGACTTTCAGATGCCCGTCATTTTTCTAAAATGCTTTGAAGTTTGAGTTTTCTATATATACCAAGAGTTAAGACCCTCTGAATAGCATGTACTAACAATAAATTTAAGATTTCAAAAATCAACTTACATTACTGCTACAAAAACTCTGCCTGTTATTGACATCACACAGTCGGCTTTTGTGCAAGTTTCATTTGTGACAAGTATTTATTATACTTATCAAGTGACAGGAAAATGGCCCCTACACCGACACTTTAAAACTCTGCCAGGCATTGCATGTAGATAACACCGGACCAATCAGATCATATGTAAGACAGCACCAAGAGGTCAAAGCATTTGTAGAAATTGAAAGTCAGTTAGGAAAGGGAGTCTATTCAGTCTCTTGTTTTCAGAGGAACCCAATATCTTAGTGGAAGCCTGAGGAAAGCAACTACGGTAGGCAGGATCCTGGGAGAGCTGCAAGATTCCCATCCTCTGTGTACCATCACCTCTCTATGATGTGGATAGGAACAGTGAGTATGATGATGGAAACTATTGTAATGTGTGTTGCACTTTGCAAGTCTCTAATTGCCTCACACTGATGTGATGGAGAGGGAGGTAAATGTGAATGAATCCACCCTAGTCGGGTGGGCTCCCAACAGATGTAGAGATATTGGAAGCAATAGGAATAATTCTCTTGATAGACCGATTGCCTGGAAAAAGCAAACTGCTGTGTGATGAGAATGTGTATGGTAAGGACCACAAGATAAGGCCTAGATGATAATTTTTGGAAGCTGAATATGCTTCTAAGGGTCTCCTTATGAAACCACAGGAATTAGACTCTCCTGTTAACTAGTGAGTTAAAAGGGACTCCTAGAATAGGGAATGTGCTTTGTAGCCCTTGTTAGAACTCAAGGTAAGAGCTGGGTACTGTGGAATAAGCTTTGTACACTGTAAATATGGATTGCTATCTGAAAAAGTGCTGAGTGACCTATAGCTGGACAGGAAGAGACTGGGTGGAAAACCTGGACTAGAAAAGTGTTGGGAAGAAAGGTAGAGTCTCAGGAGTTGCCAGCCACAGTCTGGACACAAAGGAAGCAGCACAGTTCAAAATGAGGTAACAAGCCAGGAGCCACATGGCAGCAAGTGAAGAAATAGAAACAGGTTAATTTAAAATGTAAGAGCTAGTTAATAAACGTAAGCTATTGACCAAACATTTATAATGAATAATAAATTTTTTGTGTGGTTATTTGGGAGCTGGCTGGTATGACAAAAATGTCTGCCTATATACCTGGGACAGACTAACTTGGGTTCGAACCCCAGAGAAAGGCAATTGTTAGATAGTAAATTGTTGCAAGATACTTAGCTCTTGGCATTAAAATCTGCAACGATCATTGTTTGCCTTTGGACAGAGAAGTTGTAAAGTCAAAGAAAAAAACAGTCTAGGGAGCCTCAGTTGGTAAAGTGATTGTGTTTTTCACAGCTAGTCTTTTAAAAAAGTGGGTCTGGAGCATGCTTGTGATCCCAGCACTGGGGGAGTGGAGATGGGACAATCCTTTTGTGGCGCACTGGCAGGCAACTTCTTTGGAGAGCTCCAGGTAAGGATTTTGAATAACAAGTACACAATAGAGAATCAGCAAAGTTAAAAGTAGCAGCTGAAAAGTTGTAAAAATAAGGCTTTATGTGAAGCTAATAGGGAAAATATTAGACAAAATGTTCTTATTCTGTTATGCATGCATGCATGTGTACACATATACACACAATTTCAAGTGTATGTGTGACACTGGACTATAGTGCTTCATCTGTTATTTATCCAGAAGGCAAGTGAATTCCTGTCTTTCCTCCAAGGTTTCCTTCATCTTATCCGATTTTTATGTGTATGAAATAACATAAGAATTTCTCAGTATGTACCACGGTTTTGATAATCAGTGTTATAAATTTCATCTAATGTTCTTTTTTTTGTTTGTATCCTTATTTTCATCACAGATAGAGATGGTGTAGTTGTCTTGGATCTTTCTATTAAATTACGACAGTCTTGAGAAGAGAAATCATTGCACAGAACATCTCTGTGAACCAAAACTTGCATTGGATTGTATGGGACTAACTCTCATGTATGGGACCAACTCTCATGCATGCCTTATCGCTCACAGACCATTTCCTCCAAAATAAGATCTATCACGTTCATAAAAAACTAATCAGGAATAAAAATCTAGTAAGTGAAGAATCAACTGAGTGGATATCAAGTTTTTACAATTAGCATTGAAAAGACTTTTGACTCTTTTCATATGATAATGTAAAAGCTACAAACGTGAACTTCATTGAAAGGATACATTAACACCTGGGGAGATTGATAGTCTACAGTGCCAATATGTAACATTTTCTTGACAAAAAGTGACTTGATATTTGATAGCCATGACTTGGATATGTGGATAAATAGCAGCACATTATATTTTTAAAGTCTATAGCTAAAATTTAACAGATAAAGTTTTTATGCAAAAAATGTGTTTTGTAACATTTAGATTTACTTTCAAGTACAAAACTTAAATCACATTGATTTAGTAAACTAGTACAAAATTTCAGTGACATGGCATATAGCCATTTAAACATATTTAACAGCAAGTCATATGTAGTGACTTATGGAGAATTGTGTCTATTGTATGATTTAAATATCACAAGATACAAATAAAACACTAAATCCTGGATGGAAATGTATAACTATTTATAGTGATTGTTCTTATTATGGTGTTATGGTGATTTATTTTACTTTTTTGGTCTCCATTTTCAATATTCTAAGAATATATATAACTTTAAGAATAATTTTTAGAAAGCAAAAAAAAAAACTGTGCTCAGAAACTTTTCCTAAAGGAAATCATGTTTAAGAACTTTCACCCTTTCAGATTAAATCCATGGTACTTTTAAAATAGATCTAACAGAAGTTGTTGCATGGTTGAAATGCGGTAAAATAGAACTATGTATTTTAGTTATGTTTATATTCGCTACAGAAATATCAGACTAATAGTACAGGTCATTTACAACTGTAGTTTTGCTTTGTACTGTTTTAAGAAAATTTAAAACAACCATTTAAAAAGAACAAAATTCACACAAACCCAACTTTTCCATCTTGTTTATTCATTTGAGATCTGTCTTATAAAGTTGATGTTCTTAGGTGGCAGCATGGTTGGGTGGGAAGGTCGTGTGGGTGTGGCACACATCTTTAACACAGACCTGGGACTGGCCTGACACTGTACGCATTGATGTTTGTTCTGCCCTGCTATTTTTGTATTGGGAAAGCCTTTTGTTGTTGTTGTTGTTATTTTCTCTGTCAATGGTAGAAAATCAAAGATGGAGCTCAGAGGGTTCTTCATCTCTCAAGCCCAGTGTGTTTTTTTTTCATCATCTTGACATCTTAAAATAGGGAGAAAAAATGATTAGAAACACATCATTTAACCTGGGCTAGATGCTTAACAGATGCTATTTTCTTTCAAATACACCATTTTCTGTAGCAGAACATTTAGAAACAGACAAAAAGTGCCTACAACATTCCCAGAGATTTTCAGTGGAACACAACAGCATATTGAAATCAAGCAGGAAAGGCTGAGTTGCTTGTCTAGTGAAACAGAGTGTAAAGAGAGAAGCTGCTGTTCTAGCCTTGTAGCTAACTCCAGTTTTCTCCTTCTGTCTCTGTTGAGATCAATGGAATATCTCTGCAGATCAGGAGGGAGAAAAGCTTCTCCTACCACAGTACTGGGTTTTGGTGGTCTTCATGTTCCTGGCCTCTGGGTGAGGTTAATTTTGAAAATGCCACAGTTTGTGAACTGAACTGAACGTCTCAATGCTTCCTTGCTAAATCACATTCAAGACACTAATTTCATTTCTTTCTGGGCTCTATATAGGTGAACTAGCAAACGCCACTTCTATATTGTTTTCCAGTTTTCAAGTGAAGCCTAATTAAAGAAATATATAGTTTTTATTGAGCTGCAAGGAAAAAGGACATGGGGCACAATTAAGTTTGCATCAATAATTAATGACATAAAATTATTAATGTAGCAAATATTACACATTAATAAGAAATATATTTTGTCACCAACTGCTGCATAAAATATTCCATAATCTATAATCCAAAAGGAAAAATGGGAAAGGAAAATTAAAAAACCATTATATTTCTGCTTGAGTTTATTGGTGTTAGAAATGATATGTTTTCACATTTCAGTACCGAAATATCTAAGGGGGAATTGTTCTGAACCAGGTTTTAGAAGGTGAGTGATACTAGTATATTAATGATAAAAATTTATTTTCTGTAACACGATTTTTACTAGAGGGCTATAACACTTATTAATCTGTTTAATAGTTTTCTCTGATAGATGACTGCAAATTTAAGAAAAAGACAGGCCGGAGGCTCCATTATGCCTTCTCAGGCAGAGCTTGAATTAGTTTGTTCTTGCTTTTAGGAGAGAGGGATTTGACACCAAAACCAGCTTTGTGTTTCATGGATACTTACTCAAAAAGTTTTCTTAGTCACTAAAAGTCCCTTACAAAATTTAAAAATGAGTATGTATGTCCCTGGCCCTCAGTCCCTAGTACTCTCTAGCCTGGATTTTTTTTTCTTCATCTTCTTTTTTTTTTTTTATCACAAACCCACAACTGACTAGTTCAATTGGCTAATTCATAGTGTACACTATGTGACAAATCTTAGGCACTGATAAACAAAGAATAAATAACGAAGATGTTTTTAACACAGTGGTACCAGTGCTCGTTTAAGGTGGGAAGTTGAGAAGAAATTCTGAGCCAGGGTTTCATAGTCAAACAGAAAGGAACCCTATTGAGGACTTCCATAAACCAGGAACCCCAGAGGGCTCACTATCTGAAGACCATGGCCTCCGTGAACACAAAGGGTGATCAGTTACTGTGGGTCTAGGGCTAACAGGGGGAGAGGGACATCAAATGAAAAAACTAAGGTGCAGGTATTGAAGCAGAGTTTAACATGTATCTACATGATTCCCAGAACATGTGACACATGTTCTCCCAGCAGTCGAGAGTTTATTATCACAGTTAGAAGGCACTGTCAGAAGTAGGCAATACTGTGACTAACAGCATTGACATGTTTCAATCTAGATTCCATGAGATCCGGGCTGTTGGCCACTTTTGCAGAACTGTACATACTTTACACGTGAGTTTGAACTCGATGAAGGAGAATGACCCATGTCTCCCATTTTAATGCTCTGTTGCTTATGTTTATTAGCTTTGCAAACAAAACCTACTACGAGAGATGAGTTAAACAGAAATATATGATTGCCATAATGCATGTAGGTTCATTGATCTCTGACTCTTGATGCTCCTCCTTTTCATTAAGAGTGTCTTGTCTGAATCAAGACAAAAATGTGCAGTGTGTAAACATTAGCAACCATGTCTCTATTGATGAAACCAGCCTTTAAATAACAAATATCCACTGTAGGAAAATGACTGAAGGCCATGTAAGGAAAAGAGCTGAAACCTCCTAGTTGATAACAAGCAGAAGAAACAAAACATCTAGGTAGATCTACAGTTGCTGGAGGAAAGGAATAATGAAATAAAATGGAAAACTAAATGTGGAAATTTAACAGTTTGAAGAGTTTGAAAAGGCTTCATGGAAAAATGTGTCATTTAAGATCGTCGTAATTGGTTGGGAGAAATGTGTAGCAGAAGGGTAGCAGCCTGTTTGGAGGTATGAACTGGAGACTGAACAGAGGAGGTCCGGCTTGAAAGGGAACGGCCTGGGTTCCAAATAGCTGAACCAATGCCAGCAGGCCTATGCAGCAAGGATGGGAAGGTTCCATAATTTTGAAGCTGCCTTGACATGACAAGCAGGAGAAGCTCATGGGCTGGCTCTCGGAGGGACTGCTGTGCATGGCAGAGCTGTCCTTGAGTGTCGTCTTATTCATTCATTTGTTAGGTTCTTGGTGCTGAAAACTGAATGCAGTGTTGACCTCTCGTCCACTGTGCTAGACGCAAAGCGCCCAGTGTGGTGGCTCAGTGAAGTGTGCTGCAGTCCCATAGAGCAGCGGCGCTTGAAGCTTTCTTCTCTCATATCAGTTTCTCTTCTGTCCCTGTCTTTCATGGCTATTTGTTTATAAGTGTTGAGAATCAAATCAGTGTTGATCAACTTTTTCTTTACTGACTTCCTTAGGTTGTCACAAAGAGAAAGTATCAGCAAGTCCAAGAATTTGGATTTGAAATGTTCTCCTAAAGTGCGTGCTGACTTGAAGTTGTGTTTCCCGACCTGTGGTAAAATTATGAGGCAGTTGGAGTTTGAGGAGTTTAGATCTAGTGAGCTGTGGTTATGTCACCAGAAGTTGATTCTAGAAGAAACTGAAATCCAGACCTTCTCCTTCATCTCTTTTTTTTAAAAATTAATTTTGTTTTATTTTTTAATTTAAAATTTTATTTAAATATTTCATACATGACTAATGTACATATTTGTATATAATACAAGTATATAATACATATGTATATATGTGTCTATGTATTATCTTAATCATGATTGCCCACTTGAAAACATCTGGTATCAACTAAAACCCAGGCATGTGGGCACACCTGTGTGGGATTTTTCTTGATTGAATCACTTTAGTTTAGAAGACTTACCCTAATCTGAGCAACACCTTCTGCTGGCAGCCTTCATAAAAGGACATGGAAGAAGGAAACTTGCTTTTTGGCTTGCTTGTCCTTTCTCTTGCTGGCAAGTTCATCTATCCTGATGCTGAGGCACTCTTTTGCTGGTTAGAATTTACTTTTTCAGGATTCCATGGTATATTGAAACCACCTGAGCCATTCAGCCCGGTGGACTGAATAACACCAGATTCTTGGCTTTTCTATTGGGAAACAGCCAATATTGTAGTAGGCGGACCACACCAGTCTGCAAAACACACACACACACACACACACACACACACACACACACACACTCATTCCTAGAGAAAACCGATTCTCCTTCTCATAGCAGTTTTTAATTGCCTGACAACTACTAGTCTATCTTCTGATTTTATGAATTTTACTTCTTAGGTTTCACATCTAATAAAGATTATGCAATAGTTATCTTTCTGTGCTCATCTTTAGAAGTCCAGTTATGGCTGCTGAGGCTTCAGGTTTTTCTTCTGCTTCTATTGGGGAACCCATGATTTAAATAAAACTCTAATCCTATACCTCTCAGCACGAAGATATTTTGGAAATCAGTTCCATTTATTGCTTATTTTCCAAGTATGTGTGTGCTTCAAACCCTAGCCTAATTACTAGGAGCTTACTAGGGGATAGCAGAAGATAGGCTGTTAAGTACTTTTTCTCAGGGGCCTAAAACTTCAGTCACATGAAATATAAAGCAATTAGAAAAATAGCATGTGTCTTTGATAGCAAAATTTCATACCCTACAAGGTTAGTGGAGTGGATAAAAGAGAAAGAATAAGACCTTGAAAATTAGATAGAATTGAGTTTAGAGAAATAAATGGGAGCTTGGTACCAGACAATGAGAAAGCCCTGGAGTGAAGACGCTCACTTGCAGGTATTTTGTTTACTGATGTGTACCTGACTCAAGTTTTAATTTAGTCTTTGTCCTTCCAAATACCGGTCACCATGTAGTTCAGTGCAAGACTTAGAACAGCCTGAACACATTTTATTGTCTGAAATTTAGTGCAGCACAGGTAGAAAGTTAAAGACATTAGTTATGGACAGTGCAAGTAAAAACTTGGGCAAGACAGTGATTCTAACCTCAGACACCCTCCTCCATCAGCTTTGCCTAATTTCATGTGGGGGTGGAGCTGTGCCATTTAATATCTCCTGAAGTCAGTAGGGTAGTATCTAACTCCAAGAGAGTGTGATTTCTACTGTATAACTTGAAAAAGAGAGGTCACCATGAACATTACAAACCTGCATATCACTTTCAATCTGCATCTGCTTGATATTAATACTGTAGAATTTCTAACTCCTGATACACATATCTTTTTGCTTAATTATTAAGAATCAATCATCTTTGAGTTTACCGTTTGCTTGTTTCTCTTCTTTGTCTTTGTTTATACAGGTCACTTTATATAAGAGAGGGGACCATCTAGAAACAATTGCTCTTTACAACTTAGGAACAGTCTCTGCCCTCTTGCCCTCTCTCTAGCTGGCCATGAATTGAGCCTGCAAGACTTTCCTCATAATTAACCTTTTCTCCACTTGTAGAACAATTCCTCAACGTTAACATTCAAATAACTTGAGGAAATGGCAATGCCCACTTTCTCCTCTCAACTCCAGAGTGAACTGAAATTATAGGGATATTTTCTGCAAGGAATTTTTGGTGACTTCTATGCAGAGAGCTGAAAGCCATTGATTTAGAGTCTTCATATTTAGAAAGGTGGATGTAGTAGGGTGTAGTCATGATATAAATATCATAATGGAAAAGGTTATCAAGTTGAGCCAGTGTGAACCTTTTAACAGATACTGAAAATGTCCCAATAGGTTACCAATTCCACCTTAAAAAGCAGAAGACTTTTGGGTACTTGCTTAAATATTAAAAAAGAAGGAGAAGAAAAGAACTGGGGTCTTTTCTCTAAATTGTGGATATTTTCTCTCAGGTTTATTACATATGATTTAATAAAATATAGCATCGGAAAAATTTTCATTGGCTGTTCAAGCCAAAAAGTCTGTTAATATCATTTTCTATTGCTTCATTTCATTATTTTCAAAATACACTCTCTAAAATCCTCATTCTTATTATTTGTTTATTATCTTTTTCTACTAGCAATTAATTCAGGAAGAGTGGAATCTTTGTCATCCTCTTCACTAGCATTCCCATATTCTAGAATAGTGATTTGTGCAAAGTCGTTGAATAAATGAATGAACCACTGAGACTTAACATTCTACACATATGTCAATTCCATCATTTTATCTGTGTCTATGTGACAGTGGAATGGGGCACTTCTAATAGGATAGAAATGTAGTTCAGAGTAGCAGCTGCATGTGAGACAGACAGAAAATCAATTTATACCTTGGATGGCATTTTCAAAAGAAGTGTATCCTGTAGCATGGAACCTTCTACTTGTCAGGGACTGTGTCAAAATACTAGGATGCCTGGTTGAGTGGCCCACTTTCTGTAGAGAGGGTGTGCCATTCAGATACACCCTGAACGGTACATAGAATTTAGGTCTTGCTTAAATAGATTCTCTGCCTACATAAATGAGAAAGAAGCGGTGGCCTTGTGAGTGTACTTACGTTCAGCAAAGAATTTTCATGTGAATGCACGTGTTCACATAGTTCATAACTTAGTGGGAAAAGTAGTGTGGAATGCATATTCTCCAAGTCAGCCCTTATTTATAATAATAGTTTGTGGTGCTTGGGTGGAGGAATCCTGTCTGGTATGTTCTCACATATTTGAAATACAACCAATTCACAATAAGATGAAGACAGTATTTTTAAAAAATAGTCCATCAGTCACAACGTATGAAAGAGAGGTTAAGTGAATGAACTTGCTACATAAACCTTTATACTATGGAATGCCTCTCTTCATACTGTTTGTTATCTGGGAAAATCATTGTCAAAGCAGTTTAGCTAATTCATTTCCATGTTTGGAATTAAGCTCTTTTAACAGTTATCTCCTTCCCGTTGTCTGCCTGAGACAACCCTTACACTGTCAGTAAAAGGCTGGCTGCTGTCAAAACTGAGATAGGGCCGTCAGCCTCCTGCTGTTAACTGCAAAGATAAAGACAGGGAAGCAAGACCCTGCCTAGACCCAGACTGGAGAGCCAAGGAGCCAAACAAGGTTGATTTTATTTCTGGGTGGAGCTAGTAACTATTTGTGTCAGTTTAATAACTTTAATTGCATATGCATGTCTACTTCCTCCTCTCCAAATGGCCATCTGAACACACATCCACATACATCACATATGATTTCTTTCATGTGGAGGTCAACCTATGCTTTATAACTGGAAAAGACAAAATACTCTATATGGTTAAATTTTGATCGATGTTTTCATAGATTTGAAAACAACTGATAATAGATTGTTTCCTGAGTTAGAAAAGGAAAGGGAGCCAATAGACTTTGAGTTTTGAGTATGTGTCTGTTTCCGATTATAATAAGCATACTTCAACTTGTCATTTAAATTTAAACTTAGATGAGAGTTTCATGAAAGATCTTAGATACCTGAAAGTAGGTTGTGGTAGGAAACTCTGAAGTGGAAGTACAGTTTTTTTTTTTTATTTAGTTCAATTTTTCAACTTTAATATTATCTGTAGGGCTAGATTTTTTTAATTGACACAAGCTTTAAGTACCTAGACTTTTATCCTTGAATCTTCACTGAGCATGCAACACAAAAAAATAATTAAATAGAAAAATCTGTACAAAATAAGTAAAGGTGATATTAAAATACCATTATTAAGTTATTGACTATTGCAATTATATGTTGCAATATAAGGTGGCCCCTTTTGAGCTATCCCAGGCATTATGTCAATTGATTAAATGCTCTGAGACAATCAAATGCAAAAAGACAACTTTATTATAACGCTTCAGGCAGGGAATATTTTTATTTTGCTATTAAGAGTACATGCACATGTCAGTGACCAATTCTATTTGGAAAAAAGGCACTCCGGGGGCTATGAATGATTAGCGAAAGCCTCCCAGGTGAAGCCTAGGTGTCAAATACCTACCTCTGCTATTTTTAGCTAAAATTAGGAGTCACAGGGACAGCATTCTCAAACTTTATCTCTGGTTCAGAGCTCAGCGTTGTTCATTCCATCTGCTTCTAGGGGTGAGGGGCCAGTACAACCCTGCTGGGCTGGCATCTTTGGTAGACTTTGCTGGAAGCATCCTCTGCTTGTACCCCTGTACTTTACGGCATTAAGATCAATAGAGAAAGTGTCCGAGAAATATCACATCCTCCTGTACATCTTCCTGCTAGTCATTCTGGGCATGCTGAGGATGCATTTGACAGTCAAGAGTGTGACTTCTGGTATTAGCTGTTGGGGACTTAGTCTTTCTGTCATCATAAGGACAATCTGAAGGGGGAAAGGAACAATTTTGTTTCTTACCTTTTCTTTTTCTTTCTTTCTTTTTTTAACCAGAAAAGTATCTTTCTATCAAAAAAAAAAAAAAAAAAAGACAGTGTATTTCAGGTAAGAAACTTTGGGTGAAAGAGAAATGTTGCGGGAGGTCCTTCCGCTCCTCCAACCAATAGCTGCCGAGATACTAGCCCATTGGGGCGTGGTCTCTTTCCCTTTAAAAAAAAGCGGCTACTTCCCTCCTCGCTCTCTTTACTTCCTGCTCCGGTTCCAGCACTAGACTTCTTCCTAATTGCGTGCGCAGAGGGCTGTTGTCTGGGACGGTGATCTGTAAGTTTATTCCCCTTTAAATAAATACCACCCTATTAATCACAATTCCAAACTGGTGTGGGATTGTTTATGACTTGCGCCTTCAGAGAAATGCATTTGTTATTTGAGAAAAGTTGATGATAAAATCAGCTTGACCACAATGCTATAATTTGATCATCTCTAAAAAGCTGGTTGCCTGGAAGGCAGAACTAAAGCCCTAATCTCTTGAAAAATGGTCTGCTTAGTGGACCTGTAGACAGACTCCCACATTTTGTGAATGCTAGGTAAGGAAGCTGTTACTTCCGGGGCCGTACAATTTGACAATGGCCCATGGGTCTGTATCTCCAAGGAATGAGCAGCAATTTGGCATGTCCTAAGAGATCACAATTCATGTAATAGTTTACATATCTGCTTTGGGCTAAATAGTCTTGTCTCTCTGAGCTTTTCATCTGAAATTTTATCTTAACTCTATTTATTTATCTGTATTTGGCTCCAAAATGTTCATTTTAACTTGTGAAAAACCTAAAATGAACATAATGTTTAAAAGTATTTATAAAGTTGGCGGTAAGATAGAAACTGAACAATTCTTGACTTGTGAATTAATTTTCTGTGGTTTAAAATAATACTAGTTCTCCATCCTTTCCCACAAGCAAATGTATTGCTGGGTCAAACTTCCCTCCAGGATGATTTTGTTATTCCATTAACAGCCTTGGAAAGTGGAACACCATCATATGCTGGACTCGGCTGGCAATAGGGAGGCCTTTTCTGTCGCAGAGTTCCCAGTCAATCTGGATATGAATGGTAACCATGCGATTTCAACCCAGTTGTGTGTGGATTTGAAGTAGGGAGAAGAATACAAGCATCACAGTCATTTGGGAAGGATGAAAGTGGTCAAGTGCAGCTTCTTAGAGAGGACAGTATTGAAGGCCTCACTTTCGCTGGAAAGGAATGGATGATAGAGTATAGTGCAGTGATAGCCACAGATGCTCAGCCCTAGATGCTGCCTTATCCAAGGTGTGTTCTAGTTTTTCCCAGCTTTAAGACAGGAAGAACAGTAGGATACCAACTGCTAAGACACAGTTGAAATTTTTCCCTTTAAAAGATTTCTTTGAGATATTTTCTGCTTTATCTCACGATTTAGAGATGTATTTACCCTCCCCATTCATAGCTGATTACACAGCTGCTGGTTCTTCGGGGGTAAGTCGGTTTCTTCTCAACAAATACTTAGGGTGGTTAATAAACAATGTTGCTATTGTTTTTATTTCCATTTGTAGTAGGAATGAAAAGTCCTAGGAAATCTTTGAAAATTATGTTTGTCTAGAGAAAACAATTTAGAAGAGCAAATTATTTGGCAAGTACTTTGAAGCAAATGGACACAGATATTAGTATTTATTGTGTTTATAAGTTTTGTTTTGACTGTAAAATATAAAGCATCACTAGTCAGTAAATCAAAGCTTGGAAAACTGGCAATTGTGAATAGAGTTGGCTGCAATGTTAAGAGAACAGGGATTAGAGTGTAAGTGAGATTCCTTTTATGATAAATTATCTAGCTCCTGGCTACCGTATATGAGCTCTATTAACTGCCTATAAATTCTTCATCATAAAATCTAGTTCATTCGTGTTAATTAGGCCAAGGCTTTTAGAAAGGCTTCCCCCCCCCCCCCCCCGTTCTCTGGGAAAGCCTAGGTTGACAGGAGAATAGCTGTATGAGAATATCAAGCAAAAAACCGATTCTCTGCTAGCTGTGAAGTTGTGTTCCTTAAAAACCAGGGATTAAAAAAAAAACCTTCCAAATTAAAAATTACTTTAACCTTTTAACCAACTAACATGTAAATCCACTCTACTATAGTCAAGAAAGTTCCAGAGAGCCAAAAGAATTGCATAATTCTGCTGTAAATTCTGCCAATCAATAATTTAGTAATAAAGAAACAGTGTGTATATAAAACGAGAAGATATGCCCATTAGAACAAGGAAAAATATGCAAATACCAAAAAGACAAATGGATATATCATCTTCTGCCAGCATGGCCTTCTGTGTCATTTTATTATGTATTTTGTCGGCAAAGCTGAATTTTTATGCAAAATTATCTTTGAAGACGTCTTGCATTTGTGGCAAATCACCTTTGTGGTGTTTTGAGCCCCTGTTTTGTTTTCTGTGGCGCTCACTCGAGTGAACAACTGGCAGGCAGTGAACGTTATGTTTATATTAGCTCATATTTTGCAATGCTAACAGGCTCCCCTGATACCATTTAAGGTGCATCCCTAATCAGCTCCCACACTTCCCACTTCCCTACAACCTCTGCATTTTATGAAGAGTAGACGCACGGTGTCCCAGTTCTGGGCGCCAAAGTGGTTGTGACTTCAGGAAGTCCCAATCGTCAGAGTCACAGGCTGAGTCAAGCTGCGTGATTGCTCCCCTGAGATGCAGTTAGCAAGCCTCCTTGACAGAGGCCAGAGGCAAGGAACAGTCAAAGGCTAGGAGACACATCAGCATGCTTAACACCCATTAAGGTGCAATTAAGAATGTCCAGAAACTTCACTGTATTTATGAACCCCAAATATTAGCACAAGTTGAGGGAGGAAAAACAATCAGTCCTAAGCCAAGGGAAGTTGTATTTGTTTAAAATAGTGAGATTTTATTTTATGTCACTGCTTATTTTCCACTGAAAGTGCTAATATTAGCAAACAGTTAAAGAAACTGTAAAACAATCAGGCAAATTGTGCCTAATTTTTAAGACCATTTGGGCACATTAAGTTTGACTCCCTATTTCCAATTCATATCTTGACTCTAGACTATTCTCCAGTCCAGCTCCTGGGTGAGCTTGCCACTTCTAGGAGACTACAGGACAGATAAGGATGCACATATATTCACTCTGAATTAGATCTTTAGGAAGACAATGCCGTTCATTGCCCCACACAATAGAACAGGCTCTGCAGCAGGCTGACTTGGATGGATTCTTCTTCAAGCCAGTAAGTTTAAACCAGACTACACTAATGCCCTGAAGCCCTTTACAATGAACACCTTGAGGGGAAAAATTGTAATAAGTTTTAAGAATCTTTATTTTCTGGCTGTAGAGAGATTTCCTGAATTCAGCTTAGGTCTGTATTGCTTAACTTTTTCTTCCCCTTGGAAAGACTAAAATGAGTAGCTATTAAAACATGATATTTCTTTAAAAATTTTAAATTAAATGTTTTTTCCCCAAAACAAACATCATCCTTTCTTATCATCAGTATCATCATCGCTGTTATTAAAATCAAATCTTGAAATATTTCTAATGGTTAGTGGTCCCAGTTCTCACCAGATAATTACCTTTGTTTTAAAAACTAGGCTTCCTGTTAAGACTTGAGTGGAAAAAAAGAAAGAAAGAAAAGTGAGATTTGGGAAAGAAATATTCTCTTTGAGTGAAATCTCTTCCAACATCAGTGATGTAGGCACACAGGAGCAGAGGGATTTTGGAAGTGAGCTTTCCTAGCCATTTTATCCCCAAATAATTCACACTACTTAAGCTTGTATGTATGTATGTATGTATGTATGTATGCATGCATGTATGTATGTATGCCTACATGTGTGCCAATGTCCAGTTTAAACTCAGATCTCTTTGGCAAGGACTACTCACCTTGCTTGTAAAACTGAACACACCTTCCAGAAGCATCCCTGCCCTGTGGAAGGGAGCAAACACCTTTGTTGGAGCTGGTGGTCACTCACAAGACTGTGTTACCTGAAACCTAGAGAATGGCTGTGGAGCTATGAACTCCTAACTGATGCCTCCTGGAAAGGGAAAACGTAGTTTTCCCCAAAGGCGTGCTCATATACTATTCTGCTCCAGGCCAGGTTCCATGCACAGGAGTAGTTTTCAACACAAAGAGAAGTCCAGTTTTCCTTGCTTTCATTTGCTTTTGTTTTTGACATTTTTTGTCTTATTGGGTTATGTCTGTTTGCTTTGATATCTTGATTCGTTTTTGAAAGAGAAATAGAGTGAGATCTTCTTTAAGATACATACAAAATTTCTGATACCCAAGCATGCATCAGGCCAATCAAGTACTCAACCAAGGAAGAAAAGTCCATGCAATGGGTCGGCTGACTGAATGGAGAAAGATGCCATGGCATAAGGAATTCCTGCAAGATTTCTATGTAGACATCACATTTCAGCGTGTACAAATTTGGGAATAGTTAATTATTTGTCTTTCTTTAGTGGTACATTATTTATATTTTAATAAATAAATCTTGCCTGAAGACCAAAGGCAAAGCTAAAACCACTAGAGTCCAGGTAATGGTGACACACACCTTTAATCCCAAGATTTGGGAGACAGAGGCAGACCTACGTGAGTTCAAAGGTACTCTGGGCTTCACAAGATCAACACAAAAACAAATCCAGGTGGTGGTGGCTCACACCTTTAATCCCAGTCCTAGGTAGACACATGCCTTTAATCCCAGCACTAGAGCAAATATAAAATGAAGGAGAGGCTTAGTTTCTTTGTTTATGGTCGCCCAGCCTTGGTAGAGGTAAGACTTCTCTAGTGGCTTGGTTGCTTTGGCTTTCTGGTTTTCAGGTTGAACCCCAATTTCTGTTTCTGGGTTTTTATTATTTGTACTATATTTTCCCATAATTTATTTCTTGGTTTGCTTTCTTTAATTCTTTCTAGAATACTCCATTGTCTCTATTACTCAAGAAAATGCTTCATTTGGATTTTAACTGGGAGCATATAAACCAGGCTTGATTTTAGTATTTTCCCACTGGGAAACAGTGGGCATGTTTTATTTTTGCTGTCAGTTCTGATGGGATCAATCCTATAGACCATTTTTTTTAAAAATAATAAAACAACTTGTATTTTAAGTTTTCATGTGGGCATGTGTATGTATATGCATGTTTGCCTGTATGTGGGCACATATGTGTGTGGGTGTGTGTTTGCATGTGTGAACATCCATCTTGAGGCCCAGGTGGTATGGCATAACATATGTAATATTAAAGTAGAAGGAAAAAATACTGGGCGTAGAAAGAACAGAGGTATCTGGGAGCAAGAGAATGCCAAAACTCTATTCCAATTCATTGTTCACTTCTCCCAACAAAGTAGCAGAATTAGCTTCTCAGCATCACCAGGAAAGTCTAGTTCTCAGTGCTTAGTGAATTCCCTTAGAGACTGTTGACTTTAATTATGAAATATGACCATTAGGAAAAATTACATTCCATCTAATGTTTAATGTAAAAACACCTAATTACTAGAACAACAGTTATGGTTCAGAAATGGCCATGAATGTACAAAGAATAGAAAGATAAGAAAAGCAGTCCAAGTTCACATTAAGTGTGAGTCAACAAAACTGAGCTAGGCATTGTTTAATCCTCTGTGAGCTTCCAAAAAGCCACTGGTCAGTAGAGCAGAAGTCCATACTCTCATCTGAAAAAGAGAAAGCACTGACATTGGCATTAAAGGACATGGTTCCTTTCTCTCAATTTCAGACCAGATTTAAGCTTAGGAGTTTGGAGCTTACTCATCACAGGAGAAATATCATGAGTTATTTGCTCGCTCTTCGGGAACAGCCCTGGCAAGCCTGGAAGTTATGTTGAGATCGTCAAATCTATGGTCCAGGATCATCTTTGTGAATCATGAAACCATATGCCACTGGTAGTCTGACTTGAAGGAGAAGAAAAAAAAATTCTCCCTCCCCAAACACCCTCAACTCTAAACCAGCAAAGCCCAAGATATGACCAAATAGTGCCAAGGGCCATTTGACCATATTATTCCTTTTCATTTATGTATTAAAAAACCCCATCTTTGCTACTGCTTGAACCATGTAAAATACCAGAACTCCTGTAGTGCTAACAAGGAATAAAGATCTTGCACCAGATGGTGCCTCTTGTCTCCATCTATCTCTAGCCCAAACAATCTGCCAGAGTTTTGAAGAAAAATGTGATGCGATCGTGTTGCAAAGTATACGAAGAAACAGTATGAAAAGTAAGCTGGCTGAAGCAATGGAACCCAGAAGGAAGGGGTTTATTATCAGCCTTTGGGGCTGTGGATGAGGGCAATGTGATCTACGTTCTCGTCTGTTAAACAAATGACATGCTGAGGTATCGGCATCTTGCTGAGATTTCTCTTTGTGTCTCTACAACATACTACCATCAGCAAATACAGTAAAATTTTAGGAATTCATCTGGGTATTTTGTTGATATAGCACAAAATATTTCAATGATATGAAAAAGTATCAGCAAAGAGGAAAGTACTCAAACTTTATCCCTACATTAAGTTTTGATACTAGTTGGTGGTCTTAGTGATAAAAATGTGGGTACAGCTAGGGCCCTTTTGCAGAACATTTTAAGTGTTTTCTGAAGCTTCCTGGATGAGGTGTGTATATGTATATGTGCACATATGTGGGTGTGGGAGTGTGTGTGTGTGTGTGCGCATTTGTTCTCTCTCTGTGTGATTTCTCCTTCTTTATAGGATTTTGCTACAGTGTTGTCAAATATCCTGCAGTCATATATTTTGATCAAGGTATCAATATTTTGTTATCAATTTTATCAAGTAACTACAAGATTTTGAAATGCTTTCAGGCAAAAAATAATAGAGAAAAGAGGTTTCTTCAAAAAACTAGTCGTTGAGAACATAGCAAATATGGGAGTGTCTCAATAGAAATGATGTAATTAAAAAGCCCCGAAAAGAACCCTGATCAGATAGGGGGCAGCTCATTGGTGCTCCTAGGGGTGTGGTGTGATCAGACAGGGAACAGCTCATTGGTGCTCCTAGGGGTGTGGTGTGATCAGACAGGCAGCAGCTCACTGGTGCTACTAGGGGTGTGGTGTGATCAGACAGGGAACAGCTCATTGGTGCTCCTAGGAGTTTGATCTGGAGACTGATGGTAATTAGAAAACCGGCAGAGTTTGGGGATGAGATAATAGAAATCTTGAGGAACAGAATTTGGAAACTTTCACAGCTGCTGTGACAGACAAGCATGTGCTCCTTTACCCAGCACTTCATTGTGTTTAGTTCACAAAATATCAACCGTGTGAACCGTGTGAAATAAAACCCTGTTCACTCTTGCAGAAGAATAGTTGAGGCGTAGAGTCTACGATTTCATCATTTCATTGAAGGTGGACTAAAACAGAGACAATGAACCCACCAAGAAGAAAAGGGTCTAGCCACCATCCACTTTTGCTTTAACTGTGATCAGGAGCTTTCGTGGTGGTTGTGGAGAGGAAAGTACGTCTTGGCAACCATGCGGTGATGAGGGAACAGAGTGAAGCCACACACTGAATGGGCTGCATGACAAGAAAGCACATATTGCCCTACACCCACCCCGGCCTGGGTGATGGGATCAGACACAGAAACTTAAACAGCAAGAAGACTTCAAAAGCATAGGGCCAAAAAAAGAAATCTGGCTTTTTAGCTTTGTGTTAGCAATGGAAAAACATCTATTTACAAATTCACAGTGAACCATGAAAGACTGTGGGCCTCAACTGAAGAGTTCAATATTAGAAATTTAGAACAGATGGGAAACTCTTCCTTATACTTTTACTGAGAAAGAGAAATTATCCTCCTCATATTTTCCAATTCTGGAGACAAAACTGCCTGCAACTTTCCCTTTCTCAGTGCAAGGCTGGAGATGTGTGGGAGTGGATGAAGGAAAATGCCTGGCTCCTCCTACCTTTGTGGATCATGTGGTCACTTCTCAAAGCTTTGAGGAACTGCCCTGGTTAGAGCTTGCGGAAAATAAACCTAGTAAATTCCTGATGATAATCAGAATGATATGGTATTACTAAGAGATATTACTAAATAAAATTAGAAGTAAAATTTAAATTTCTCCTCTATTACTAACATTAGAAACTCACCAGATTATTTCCGTAAAATCTTCTTTTCTTCATTAACCTTTTAGTAGAGCTATAATAACATGCTTAGTGCTAACTGAGTTATCATTACAGATTATAATTACACTGTTGATTAATTTTACATCAATCTTTTACATTTACAGTTTCATCAATGTGGGCTTGCTTGAATTTTATGGACTATGATGATGTCTATTATATATAGCTGCGTGGCTGGAGAGATGGCTCAGTGGTTAAGAGCACTGCCTATTCTTTCAAAGGTCCCGAGTTCAATTCCCAGCAACCACATGGTGGCTCACGAACATCTGTAATGATATCCACTTCCCCTTGAGGAAGACATCTGATCAGCAGCAGTCCTCATCAACTTAGACCATGAAACCCAATATGGACAAATTTAATAGAACTGCCACATACGAGCTGCCCATGCATGCTTCAGTATTGTCAGGACATGCATTTCATTTTTTGATTCCTTGTTGCTTTTCATGCATGTGAGTGTGCATGCATGCATGCACATGTGCACACACACACACACACACACACACACACCAAACAGCAAACCCCAAGAGATAACAAACAAACAAACAAAAAAACCAAAGTAAACATGCAAGTCTTCTGGTTGCTCTCTTTCAACCTTTTGATACAGGTAGGAAAAGAAATGCCTTTACTCTATTAATAATCTGTACTTTTAGATTCAGGAGACACTGAATATTATATCCAAAACATGGTAGGAAGTGTTTGCTTTAAAGGTAATATCATAGATATTTTGATTTCACAGCTGCAAAAAAGGCCTTATCGTTTAATCTTCTTCCACTAAGTACTTAACCCATTCCTGGTTGTACAGTGAAGAAGGCACATTCTATTTATTACTGGACTCAGAGAAGAGTAGGGCATAATGATGTATTTCCCGGAACTGTAGAAATCCTGCTGTCTACTGGATGTGAACCTGCCATTGAGTAAATAGCTGTGGCCAAACGAATGCTTGACAAATAAGCTCTTTTCTTTTCTTTCTTTCTTTCTTTCATTCTTTCTTTCTTTCTTTCTTTCTTTTTTTTTTTTTAGCTCATTAACTTGTGCAAAAAGTATAAACACAGTTTTAATTTCCATTGTTTGTCCCCTTCCTTTCTTGGCCATTCTTCTAAAGTTCCACTTTGCTTCTCTGTTTCACATCATTGTGTTCTTCTCCATGCATGGGCATCCTTTGGTGGGCAGAGTTCGTTCTTTCATGTTGCAAGTTATTTAGGCTGTCATATGTGTTCTGGGTGTTTCAGTGGGATTGCTTCCCTACCCATCTGCTCTCAAGCTATTTAGACTGTCATGTGCTGTTGTGGGTGTTTCAGTGGAATTGCTTCCCTACCCATCTACTGTCATAGGTGGCAATGCTGCAGACAGGGATGTTTGTTATTGAAACAAACAAAGCACGTGGTATTATAGATTTGTATGCAAAACCTTCACAACAAAACTAAGTAGCTATTTGCTTTAAATATGTCAATTAAGTGTTACTAATGTACAGTGCACTTCTGGGTTAAGGATGATTGATAGTTCCACGCAGCAAAGTGTTCTTAAACTATAGTCAGGAAATAAAAATGCACAAAGAGGAAAGAATCAGCAGCTGACAGTACTAGTTACAGGTTTCAAAACAACAGTTTTAAATCATTCCTTTATTGTTCTTTCATCCTTCTGCAGTCTGGTAGCCAACAATACACTAAAAAGTTTTGGAAACGAGAAAATGTTTCAGTATGAAGCAAATATCATGGGCCTAACCTTATTTGCTTTACTCAGGAGAACTTTTTAGGAGGCACAGTGAGAATTTTGCCGGCGTGAAGAGAATAGATTTCTCTCTTTTAAGTGTCTGTCACGGTATCTGTTGCATTTACAAAATTAATTAAAGGGAGAAATGACTTTTCCCGTAGTTTCAATGGTTTGTCTGGCAAATGGCTACTTTGTCATTTGCTCAAGATCCTGTCCAATGGAGAGACACAGATACAAGTGTTAAATACACAAGGATATATATATATATATATATATATATATATATATATATATATATATATTTGTGCACACACACTTATATGTAAGATTAATAATAATATAAAAACAGGCCATAAACTTGAGAGTGGGAGGACATGGGAGGATGGCTGGGAATGGGTGAATAGAGGAAAGGAAGAAGGAAAGAGATGTCATTTTATTTCAATAAAAATATATTAGTTTTTTCTAGGAGCTAAACATACAGGAAGTAAGAGGAAAGTAACATTTTATTTAATTATATATACACACAAATATTTATCATTTTAATGGGAAATCAATATAAAATATGAACAATGTGCCTTTAATTCCTGTCTTATAATTCATGCTCATAGCATTTGTCAATACAGATACACCATGCCTCAGGAATTTGGTCACTCTCCATGGCTAGCATGGTACAGCAACGATCCATACACCTCCATCTGAAACTTGGTACAGTGGCAGGCACAATACTCACTTTGGACACTCAGGGAAAGCAGGATATGCATCTTGAATCAACACAATGGTCTGATTGCTCTTCAATTTTGGCAATTACTGTTAAAACCTGCCTTCTTGTTGGGATTAGTTAAATCCATGGACTCAGCCAGCTGACATGATTTAACAAAGTTCCGGCTGCTAAATGTAAAAATGTTTGTGCCAGAGACACTATATAAACATTTGTTTAGTCAAATATCAAAAGGACGAAGAAATTTTTCTAAAAATTCAAATTTAATATCAAAGTCCATTTTATATGCACCATTTAAATGTGCACTTGAACATTTTTGTAATTCATTTTTTGTTCCTCTCAATCAAAGTTGAGCACACGTGGTTCAAAGACAGTCAGTAAATGATTCAAATTAACTCCCTACAAAGAAAGTAAGATTTTTAAACTCCAGCTAACTGTTAGCACCAACTGTAAGCTAACAATCATAATGAAAATATTACTAAGCAGAAACTAGACACTAAGCAAGGGAAGATTAATAATTCTTTTAGAATAAAGCAAATCATTGTAATTCAATCTCTTCTGTGTGACAGGCGGGTGAATTCACAACAGTAATATTAAATAGAGGTAAATAAGAGCAGCAATAAGTTGTGGTTCTATGCTTGCTCATATCTGGAGAAGAATTAGACATGGAGCCACCTCTGCAACATAAGCAAAAACTAATAAGGTATCCGAAGCACTCAATGTGTTCATAGACTTGATGACTTGTGGAGAATTGTGAGAATGCACACATAGCTCTCTTTCTTTCTCTCTCTCTCTGGTTCTGCTTTGTCTCTATAAGCTTCATTTGCAGGCTTCTGAGCCATATAGCTTCTAGTAGGCACAGCCAATAGAAAAGCAAGAGGATGAGGGAGAATAAAGAGTTAGAAAAAGAGGAAAGCTTTGTTACTTGTTAATCTCAGAATGCACAGATGCTTTCTTGCAGTGTCTCCATTGGTCGTCCCTCTAGCTAAGACTCTTATTTCACATACAAGTCAAAACTTCCAACTCTTTGAGGTGCCCTTGACTTCTGTTCTTCCTTGTCCCCTCCAGCCTCAGCAGTGCTACTGGTTTGCTACTGTTCCCTCTGGACCCTGTTCAAAGAAGTTCTGTCTCTGTGTAATGAGATCCTTGGGTTATGTGTCCCCCAAAGTTTAAATGCTGAAGTGGAATATTTTCTCCTTCTGCTTTAGCTGTGACTGATACAGAGAGAAAAATTGATTTTTGAAACAAAATGAGCACAGTTCCTATTGAATTATTAAACAGATTGTTATGTGCACACAGAAATAGGCAGTGAGTGCTAAGATCCAACAAGAGTTTCTTAGGAGCTATCATGGCCAGTTATCCTTTATTAAATTGGTAGTTGAAGAAATGCTGGCATTCATACACGAATGAGGCCTTTGAAGTGATCTCTCATGATGTCCTTGTGGTTAGTAGACACATGTGGGCTGGATGATACAGATTTAGTCAGGTTTATAGGCTGTAGGAAAATACCTAGAGGGAACCATGGCTGCCTTTCAATATTTGAAGAGGGATTAGATTAAATCTTTGAAACACTGGAGGTTGGAGCCAGGATCAATGTTTGAAGTTCAGGGAATCTGATTTTGGCTCAATAAATGGAAGTGCCTTCTACGAATTAGACATCCTATGAAATGGAAATAGCTTCCTGTGAGGAAGATGCTTGCCTCTGGTTGTGTCAGGGGCTCATTAGGAAGGAAGGAAAGGACTTCTTGCAGTGGGGGTAAATTGAAATAGATTATCTCCAAAGTCACTCCCAATCCTAGAATCCATGAGTTCACAGAAGGAACCATTCTTGTTTCATATCACATGACCTCAAACCTAATTCTCCACACAAAGGAGTTCAGAATTTACATGTGCAGCAAGATAGTTCACTGCCTCCACAGGGACAATCAAGGTTCCTCCTCTATTTGGACAAATAGCCCATATATTTTTCTCTACTCTCCTCCCTTCCTCCCCTTCCCCTTCTACCCTCTCTCATGATCCCCACACTCTCAAGTTACTCAGGAGATCTTGTATTTTTCTACTTTCCATGTAGATTAGATCCATTAAATCCTCTTTGTTGTCTAGGGCTTTGAAGTGTAGGTTCTTTGCTTTATGTTTAAAAGCCATTTATGAGTGAGTACATTTAACATTTGTCTTTCTGGGTCTGGGTAATCTCACTTAATACGATGTTTTCAAGATCCACCTATTTGCCCGCAAATTTCAAGTTGTTGTTATTTTATACCGTGGTGTAGTACTCCATTGTATAAATGTACCACATTCTTCTGTCGAGGACCATTTAGATTGTTTTCAGGTCCTGGCTATGGCAAATAATGCTGCTATGAACATAGTTGAGCACAAGCCTTTGTGACACGATTGAGCATCCTTTGGGTATATACTCAGAAGTGGTATTGCTTGGTCTTGAGGTAGGCTGTTTCCTAATTTTCTGAGAAATCACCATACTGTTTTCCAAAGGGACTTTACCAGTTTACACTTCCACCAACAATGGAGGGGTGTTCTCTTTGCCCCACAACCTCTCCAGCATAAGTTGTCATCAGTGTTTTTGATCTTGGCTGTTCTGATAGGTATAAGAGGGAATCTCAGAGTTGTTTTGATTTGCATTTCTATGGTTGAGGATGTCGAGCATTTCCTTAAGTATTTTTTTCAGCCATTTTATATTCATCTGTTGAGAGTTCTCTATTTAGGTCTGTATCCCATTTTTATTGGGTTATTTGTTTTTTGGATGATCAGTTTCTTGAGTTCTTTGTATATTTTGGAGATCAGACCTTTGTCAGATGTGGGGTTAGTGAAAATCTTTACTCATTCTGTAAGTGCTGTCTTGTCTTGTTGACCATATCCTTTGCTTTAGAGAGAGAAGCTTCAGGAGGTCTCGTTTATAATTGTTTCTCTCAGTGTCTGTGCTACTGGGGTTGTATTAGGAAATGGTCTCCTATATCAATGTATTGAAGTGTACTTCCTACTTTCTCTTCTATGAAGTGCAGTGTGGTTGGTTTTATGTTGGGGTTTTTGATTCATCTGGACTGGAGCAGTGTGCATGGAGATAGATATGAATCTTTCTTCTGCATTGTGATATTCAGTTATGCCATTTTGATGTGGGAGTCCCCTCTGTGTAGTGTGAGCTGCGGGCCTCTTCCCACAGCCCGGCTCCCGCATGGTTAGCTTTATACCCAAAATAACAACACACGCATTGTATTCTTTTAAACACTGCTTGGCCCATTTCTATTCATGTGTGTAGCACCCCAAGGTGTGCTTACCGGGAAGATTCTAGCCTACGTCCATCCTGGGTCGGAGCTTTATCGCATCTGCCAGGGAGAGGGGAGCATGGCGTCTGCTCCAGAGAGCAGAGCTGTCGAGTCTGAGCTCACTTCCTCTTCCTCCCAGCATTCTGTTCTGTTTACTCCACCCACCTATGTTTTAACCTATGAGGGCCAAGCAGTTTCTTTATTACTTAACCAATGAAATCAACAGATTGATATATGACACTCCCACATCACCTCTGTGTGCTGTGATTAGCATTAATGAATAAAGAAACTGCTTTGGACCAAAGATCAAACTTAGGTAGGCAGGGAAAACTGAACCGAATGCTGGGACAAAGAAGGGCTGAGTCAGAGAGACGCCATGGAGCTGCCGGAGACAGATGCTGCTGGTCAAAACTTTAGCTGGTAAGCCACAGCCATGTGGCAATATACAGATTGATAGAAATGGACTAAATTAATATGCAAGAGTTATCCAATAAGAAGCTTGAGCTAATAGGCCAAGCAGTGATTTAAGTACTACAGTATCTGTGTGGTTTTTCGAGGCTGAGCAGCTGGGAACCAACAAGTAGCCACCCTCCTACTATACCATTTGTTGAACATAATTTCTTTTTTCCATTAGGTATATTTTTGATTTATTGCCAAAAATCAGGTATTTGTAGGTGTGAGGATCGATATCTGGATCTTCAGTTTAATTTGATTGGTCCTCCTATCTGTTTTTATGCCAATACCAGGCTGTTTTCAGTACTGTACCTCTGTAGAGTTTAATGGCAGAGATTGTGATGCCTCTAGAAATTCCTTAATTGTACAGGATTGTTTTGGATATCCTGGGTTTTTGTTTTTCTATATGAAGTTGAGTATTGTTTTTTCGCAGTTTGTGAAGAATTTTGTTGGGATTATGATGGGCATTGCATTGAATCTGTAGATTGTTTTTGGTAAGATTGTCATTTTCTACTATGTGTAGTCTACCTACCAAAGAGGGGAGATCTTTCCATTTCCTGGTGTCTTCTTCAATTTCTTTCTTTAAAGAGTTCTTTATAGAGGAAATTAAAATGGTTAAGAAAAACTTAACAAAATGTTCAACACTCTTAGTCATCATTGAAATCAAAATTACTTTGAGATACCATTTTAAATCTGTCAGAATGGCTGAGATAAAAACATAAAGGATAATTCATGCCAAGGATGTGGAATAAAGGGATACTCATCCATTGCTGGTAGGAGTGCAAACTTGCACAGCCTGTATTGAAATCAAGATGGTGGTTATACAGAAAGTTGGGAATCAATGTACCTCAGGATTTAGCTATATCCTTCTGGGACATATACCCAAAGGATGCTCCATCCTGTTACAAGGGCAGTTTCTCAGCCTTGTTCATTGCTGCTTTATTCATAATATCCAGTAACTGGAAACAATCATCTGTTTGGAACATAAGAATGGGTAAGAAAATGTAGTATATTTTTACCACGGAGTTTACTCAATTGTTTTTTTAAAAAAATGACATCATGTAATTTCTAGGCAATTTGATGGAACTAGGAAAAAAATCATCCCGAGCAAGGTAATGCAGATTCAAAAAGATAAATATACTATGTACTTGCTTATATGTAGATTTTAGCCTAATATAAATTAGATAAATCACATCCATTCTAATTGAAACAGAGAGGTTATGTTTAGAGGAAGGGGTTAAGGGGGACACATGGATCTTTCTGGGAGGGGGAAATAGAAAAGATCTTATGGGTTGATGATAGGTGGGTAAGAATGGGAATGAGAGAATAAGGTGGGGAGGCAGAGAGGAGATATGGTAGAGGGCGAGAATGTAGGGAGCAACAGCTGGAATTGAGGGCATTTGAGGGATGATGTGGAAAACTAGCACAGTGGAAGCTTTCTAAAATATATGGAGGTGATGCTAATCAGCTCTCCCAACAATGAACAATATAGGGCCCCAATTGGCCATCTCTTGGCACCAAAAGAGGCTTCTCGTAGTAGAATTGGATTACATTCATTTGAGTTATTGACCTATGGAGTTACACAGAAATCCCCAAACAAACCAGGCTGTTGTTAAGACAGATTGCTCTCTGCAAACTGACAGTGGTGCAGTATTGCTGAGGACAATACCCACACAACTCACTGAACATGGAAAAGTTGAACTGGTGCCTATATGGAGACTTCATCCCTACTTTCTAGTGTCTTTGGTGCAGGAAGCTACTCTGCAGCTACTAAGAGAGAAATGTAAATATGAACCCGGGCACAAAACCTTTGACCTATATTCTGTCCTGCAAGATATGCTAGGGCAATGGTGGTACAGAATCCGTAGAAGTAGCCAGCCAATGCCTGATTTGACTTAAGGCCTACTTTAGGAGAACGAACCTATGCCTGACACTGCCTGGGTAATCAAGAGCCAGAGATTAAATATCCCAGAAACCCATGGTAAAACCAAACACTCCTGATCTTAAAAAAATTACCAGTAAATGACTCCCCATGACTTCATGCTGTACTTATAGAACAATGACTTCTTCAGTCATCATCCGAAACATTTCCTTTGGCAGATTTTGAAAACAGATCCAGAGACCCACAAACAAATATTGCATGGAGAGAGAGTCTAAATGGGATGTCTCCATCAATTCCCTTACCCCAGAGATCACAGGATCCCACAGAAAAGGAGGAAGAAAGAGTGAAAGAGTCAGAGGGGATGGAGGACATGAGGAGAACAAGTCCCCCTAAATCAACTAAGTATGGCATATATGAGCTCACAGAGACTGATGAAGCAAGCACAGGACTTATCTAGGTCTGCATAAGGTCCTCTGTGTATATATTATAGTTATTAAGTTTATAATTTTATGAGAATACTGAGTGGGAACAAGTGGTTCTCTTGATCTTATGCCTGCTCTTGGAACTGTTCCTCCTGTTGGGTTGCCATGTCCAACTTAGATATGATGGTTTTTGCTTTATTTTGTATTTTATTTTGTCATGTTTTGTTGTTATCCCTTAGAAGCTTGTTATTTTCTTATGAGAGACAGAAAGGGAGTGAAACCAGAGGGAAGGGGAGGAACTGGGAGGAAGAAAGAGAAGGGAAACTATAACCAGGATCTACTGTATGAGAAAACAATCTATTTTCAAATAAAAGAAAACTTTAAAAGAAAAGAAATTTGAAGGTTTATACCGAGGAACACTGAATTTCTGTGTGTTAGTTATTTGTTAGAATATACTTGTCTTTATAAGAAATTTGAAGATTTTTTTGTGTTTTTTTTTGAGTTTAATATAAGAACAATCTTTTCTCCTTCCCTTTCCTCCCTCCAATGCCTCCCATATATCTCTCTTTGCTCTTTTTTAAATTCATGGCCTCTTTTAAATTAATGGTTGTTGAATATATATGTATATTATTTATAACACACATTTATAAATATGTGTATATAAATATACAAGTACATGTAAATATATAAGTACACATACAAATATATGAAAATATAAGTATACGTATAAATAAGCATATAAGTACCACTTGTTCAAGGTTGAATAAGGTTACTTGTATATAAGAAACTTTTATTGAAGATTTTGGAATTTTTACTAGGTTTGTTAATTATCTGTTCTGAGGAAAACAGTTTAATTTCAACTCCAATCAATCAATCCAGCAATGATTATCAGTCGTTATGTGCTTTATCAACTACATGTTACATGTTTGGCATCAGAAACAGCTATTGAGAAAATTTTAAGCAGGAGAATTTTCTTTCTTTTTTACTACATAGAATCATGCATTTGAAACATTTCAAGTAACTTTTATGTTACCTTCTACCAATAAGAGCAGAATACATACTATGTATTACTACTTTTGAATTCAGATATGTATGAGTGAATGAATATGGCTTCGACAATGAATACACAGGCAAACTTTTAGTAAAAGAATTTTTCTCATTTATTTCAGATAAGTTAAGAAATATTTTGAGTTTCATATATAAACAAAACATTGAAGAAATTGCACGTTATGCTCACTTTAAAAGTTTCCAGGGGCACAGTTATAGATCCCTATGCCAAGACTTAATTATCTTAAGACTTGCTGAATATCGTGTTGGAGGCTTTCACACAATGCTATGGAAACACAGAGGAACACATGTGAATTTATTCTGGTCGTGGAGGCGAGGTGAATGGAAAGAGTTGATGAAGAAAAATTTCACAGGAGGGATGACATTTAAACTGAGACAAGAATAAAAAAATATTTTCCCTCAGAAAAATATGAAAGAGGAAGAAGCATAGGCAGAAGAAACAATTTGCGTAGTGGCTGAAGGTGTTGCTTTCCCACCACACTAACCAGCAGCTAAGTAATTTTTTGGAAACCCTGAAGACTTTATTTTTGGTAGATTTTGCATAGAAAATTGCTGATTCTTACTGTCCCACAGATTCATCATAATATATATATTAAGCTTTAGAAAATAATTCTATCAAGAAAATTATTCATTTCCTTTAGATTTTCCAATTTTGTGGAGTACAAGTTTTTGAAGTATGACCTAATGATTCTTTGGATTTCCTCAGTGTCTATTGTTATGTCCCTTTTCATTTTTATTAATTTGAATATTATCTGTCTGATTCTTTAGGTAATATGAGTCAAGATTTGTTTATCTTGTTGACTTTTTAAAGAACCAATTCTTTGTTTCATTGATTCTTTGTATTGTTCTCTCTGTTTCTATTTTATTGATTTTAGCCTCAGTTTGATTATGTCCTATTCACTATCACTATTCTTCTTGAAAGTGCAAGCTCTTTTTGTTGTTGTTCTAGACATTTGGGTGTGTTATTAAGTTGCTGTTATGAGATCTCTCCAAATTCTTTATGAAGGTACATAGTGCAGTGAACTTTCCTCTTGGCACAGCTTTCATAGTGTCCCGTAAGTTTGGGTGTGTTGTGCATTCATTTTCATTGAATTCTAGGAAGTCTTTAATTTCTTTATTTCTGCCTTGATTCATTAATCATTCAGTAGAGTTGTCCAGTTTCTATGAGTCTGTAGGCTTTCTCTAGTTTCCATTATTGAAATCCAGCTTTAATCTGTAGTGGTCTGATAGAATGCTGGGGATTACTTCCGTTTTCTTGCATTTGTTGAGACTTGTTTTTTGACCAAGTATGTGGTCAATTTTAGAGAAAGTTCTCTAAAACTTCTCAGAACCTCAGATAGTGAGGTTCCAAGAAAGTGTATTTTCTTGCATTTGGATGATACATTCTGTAGGTATCTGTTAAGCCCATGTTCAAACAGAGATACGTGGATCTCCCTGGGAAGGGGAAATAGAATAAATCTTGTGGGTAGACTACAGGTGAGTTGGAATGGGAATTGGAGGGATCAGGCACAAAGGCATGGATGGATTCAGAGAGAGAGAGTACTGGGAGTGACAACTACAATTAGGAGACACTGTAGGGGTGATGTGAAAACCCAATGCAGTGAAGACTCCCTGAAATCTATGAGGGTGACCCTAGTGAGGACTCCTAGTATAATGAGGGATACAGAGCCCTAACTGGCCTAATTCTATAACCAAGAAATGCTTCTCGTGGTGGGACTGGGACATTTACCTAGCCACAAAACTTTTGATCTACAAGTTGCCCTGCCTGTAAGATGTGCTGGAGTAATGGTGGCAGAGAACGTATGAAAATGGTCAACCAATGAGCCCGTATGTGGCCCTGCCTGAATGGCCAGGAACAAGAGGCTGAATAGAAGGAACTCAGAGTATAACCACACACAACTGAACAACAACAACAAAATAAATCAATGAAATGGTTTCTAATGATATTCTGCTGTACTCATAGATCAGTGCCTTGTCCAGTTGTCATTAGAGAGGTTTTATCCAGCAACTTCTGGGAGTAGATGCAGAGAACCATAGCCAAAAATTAGGTGGACCTTAAGGAATCCTGAAGAAGGGGAGGAAATATTTTAAGGGCCAGAGGAGTCAAGAATACCATAAGAAAATGGCCCACAGAATTAACTAATCTGGGCTCAAGGAGGCTCACAGAAACTGAACTGACAATCACAGAACCTGTATGGGTCTAAGTTAGGTCCTCTGCATATGTTATGGATGTGTAGCTTGGTGTCTTTGTGGGACTCCTAACAGTGGAAGTGAGGGATGTCTCAGACTCTTTTGCCTGCTTTTGGGACTTCCCATTCAGCTGTCTTGTCCAGTTTTGGATGCTTGCTCTTTTCTGATGGGAAATGAAGGAGCAGTGACTCTTAGATTCAAGGGGGACTGTGAGGTGTGGAGGGAGGGGATAACTGCCTCTTGATGTAATAATGTATGAGGAAGAATAAATATAGAAATAAATAAAAAATAAAATAATTTCTCCTTTCCAAAATGACCTATGCTGACACTTTTTTTTCCACCAAAGTCTTCATGTTGTATATGGAAAAGCATGTACAGTATGGAATATGATAACAGTAACATATCATTATTAGGATACTTTTTTTGTAAAATATGTCCAATAATTCCAACATTTGGGTCTTTTAAAATATGCCAGCTCTTACAACAACCAACAGAGTAATGGACTTTCCCCTTGTCTAGCTTTGTTGTTTCTGTCTTGGACAGTCTTAGAAACATTGAAAAGAATAATTTTCATGTATACAGAATAAAGAGGAAGGAACTACCTATTGATACCCAGGTGAATTTATTTAACAATTTCAACAGTGTTGGCCTGAAGAAGTTTTGTAATAATCTAGAAGTAATTAGTTAATAGAAAAGACTAGGAAAAGGTTGTGACTAGAACTATAGTCTAGTGGTATGAAATTTATGACAGACACAGCCCTGAGTATAATCCCTGGTACTAACATTAATAAAATGAAAGAAAAATGCCAATAAAAGGAATTTTTGTCTAAGAAAACATTATGTTCAGAATTTTCCCAGGGTTCTAATATTTGAACATAACATACACCAAATTTTAATGTTGCTTTCATTTTTTACTGTTGAAATGTTCATCTTTGGATCTACTGATTTTTCCATTACAGAGTCAGTGTCTCTTTTTCAGGGTAGTTTAAAACCAATAATTTAATCCACATTCTACTGAAAAAGTTTAATGTATGTGCTTTACCCAGATGTGTTTGTCCTGCTTTAAAGATCTGATTTTAATTGCTAGCGTCATTTTAAAAAGAATCAATTCAATGAAAAAAATGCTATGTTTTCCCTCCCCCTCCCTTGAAACTCAAGGGAGAATATGGATGAACAACAAAAAACATGCTCTGTGCAGTCTTCTTTAATGTTTCACTTTCGTGCTTTATGAAATCAAAGCCAAATTGTTTGAGGCAGCTCAAAGTTCTGTGTTTGAATTATCCAGAGTGCGTGTGTTTTGCGGTCATCTCTTGTGGTGATTTCATTTTGTTCTTCTGGTATGCAACATCATATTAACACATGCTAAGTAAGGGGCAGTTTTTAAATAGGCATGCTTTTGTTGCTAAATCTGCCTCTAGTTTTGACTGGGCCAAACATTATTCTGGAGTTAGTAGTAAGAATGACTAAGACAGATGATGTGGACAAAGCCCTCAGAGAGGGCTGCATGACACAAACTGGATTTTATTTTATAGACAAAGGTCACTTTTTGTTGCTCTGCCCCTTCGGGGAGATAAGCAATATTGTTCTCACTTAGCTATCTCTCCACTGCAAGCCATTTAAACAATTGCCAAACAAATCAAAGAACTTGTAGTCAACTGGCCTGCCTTTGACTTCTATAGTCAACCAGAATTGTTTGTCTTATGTTTATTTTTGGTAAGCAGTCACATAACATGAAATGATACAGGATTACTTTTGGAAATAGATTTTTAAGTAATATTTCTTTCCAACATTGCAACAGTATTATTATTTACTTAGCACCGTTGGCTTTAATAGCACAAATCTGTATCAGACTAGGTAAATTAAACAATGAAAACTTATTGTGAAGATACTATACAATGTACCAGGGAAGGAAGAACACGCCGCATCCCAGGTCTTGCCAGGGGATATAACTAAAACTTCAGAAAATTTGGGATGTTCCTGCACCCTTCTTACACATTCCTGAACACATGCACATGTCAGTGTGCCTACCTGTGTTTGTGTTGTTTTCTGTGGTTACGTATACGTGCACCTGTACTTCAATGTTTTTCTCTAATGATTCTATATACCTTCTTCTCTAAAGCAATGTCTCACAGGTTCTCTTTATAAAATGTCCCCAGTTCAGTTTCAGGCAAGACAATCTAACTGATCCTTGCCCTTCATTAGCCAGAATATATGTATGATACTAGGTTTTATTTCGAGGGAAAAGAGTCTTGGTTTTAGAGACAGGGAATATATGGGATGGGGGCATTAATCCCTCCAAAAGTAGCTCAGTTGAAAAGTTGTGCAGTTCAATTTACTTAAATACACACAGATACAACTTCTAACTTCTTTATAATTATCATATGCTCATTGAAACATTGTTATGTAGAGCATTTGACAGATTTGACAACATGGTTAGGACATCTTGTATGTTGTGAGGAGCGCGGGGCCTCTGTTTCATCCAGCCCAGCTAGCGTTCACCCAAAATAATCACACAGACATTGAATTAATTAAATTACTGCTTGGCCCATAAGGTCTAGCCTCTTATTGGCTAACTCTCACATCTTGATTCAACCCATTTCTAATAATCTATATGTCACCACGAGGTCGTGGCTTATTGGGAAAGATTCAGCATGTGTGACCTGGCAGCTTCATGGAGGCTCTTTCTCTGTCTTTCTTCCCAGCATTCAATTTTGTGTACTATACCTACCTAAGTGCTGCCATATCAAAAGGCCAAGGTAGCTTCTTAATTCAACCAATGAAAGTGACACATAGACAGAAGGACCTCCTATACCACTTCTATAAATATTTTTTATCTTCATCTTTTGTAAGTTTGGGGCTAAAAGTCATCATTTTGCCTTCACATTTCCCTGAAAAATGGAGATATTGATATTTACTCTTCTGGAACTGTGCTAGTTAACATAAGCACACGTGAAGATATTAAATTCAATAGTTTATCTTTCATGCTTATAGTAAAAGTAGCTATTATTAGTTTTTTTATATTTAGAATGATTTAGAGTCACATAATCAGCATTTCAAAACCAAATGAAGTCATATATATTGTTGGTTCAGGAGGAGCTACTTTGAAGCATTCCCTGAAGAACTTGAAAATATAGACATGAACATTACTTTCTCAAAATCTAACTATAAAGCCTCTTAATAAAGAAACAAAAGAAAATGCAAAGTCAGTCTCAAGCCATCTTTCCAAACTTTCTACCACTAGAGAAATATTTTCAGTTTTTAGTGATGCCTGTTTAATAACTAATTGTTATTTATTTATTTATTGCTTTTTGGAGACAAGATTTCTCTGTGTAACTATCCTTGCTGTTATGGAACTTGATCTGTAGATCAGACTGGCCTTCAACTGCCAGAGATCCACGTGCCTCTCTCTTCCAAGTGCTGGCATTAAAGGCATACACTACCACACCTGTTGACAGAGGTTTCTGTCCCACCAGGTTCTTCCATCATTCAGTCCCAAAGTATCACACAGAGGTCTCCATCAATTATATCAAGCTCTTCTTACTAACTAATTTTTATAATCTGTATTAGCCCATAATTCTTGTCTGTGTTGGCCACATGGCTTGGTACCTTTTTCTGTGAGGCAGTCACATTTTGCTTCCTCTGCAGCGGGGTCACAACTGGAGACTGAAACTTCCCTCTTCCCAGAATTCTCATTGCCCTGCCTCTACTTCTTGCTTAGCTATTGCCAATCAGTGCTTTATTAAAAATAATACAAGTGACAGGATAAAAGACCATTGTCCCATAGCACAAACCTAGCACTAATGTTATCTTAATGTCTTTCACATAATTCACTTCATATCTGATCACCACTTAAAATTATTTGACCGCATGTGTAGAATATTAGTTTTGAAAACATGTGTGTGTGTGTGTGTGTGTATGGGTGTGCGTGCTGCATATGTGTAGACATGTTCCTATGTGTCTGTATGTATGTATTATGTATTATGTATGTATGTATCTGTGCATGTGGACAGCAGATACTGATGGTGGCTACCTTCCTGAATCACTTTCTTACTTGAATATGGCCTCTACAGAAGTGTGTGCCCACAACATTAAACTTTTTATATGGCGCTAAACATACTAATTTAAATCCGCATGCTTAGATGACAAACACTTAGCCATCTCTCTAGGCCCTGAAATTATTATTTAACATGGCCTTTACATAGCTTTTCTAACAAACTTAAACCTAAGTGTGTAACATAGTGTTCATCATTTGACTACATAGAATAATCTGGTGGAAACCTTCTCCTTGAAAGACAAAATAACTCTACACACTGCAGATAAAAGTTTACAAAAAACTTCTTTCCCTTTACTTGTACCATCATTACCTCTCTTTTTATTTTAAAACAATCTCTGTTTTCACACACCAATACCAGTTCCCACTACTTACCTTCCTACCACTCCTCTCGCCTTCCCCCTACTCCCCCCATCCATTATTCAGAGAGGGTAAGGAACCAACACAGTTTGGCATATCACTTTGAGGCATGACCAAGACCCTCCCCCTAATCTAGGCCAAGCAAAATATCCCTCCTAAGAGAATGGGCTTCAAAAAGTCATGGTCCTACCGCCAGTGGTCCCACAGACTACCTCAGCTGCACAGCTGTCACCCACATTCAGAGGGTCCAGTTCCATCTGTTCCATCCTGTGCTGGTTCCCCCTGCTGTCAATGTGGAGTCAATAAGTTCCCATTAGCTCAGGTAAGCTGTTTCTGTGGGTATCCCCATCATGGTCTTGACTCCTTTGCTTGTATTCTTACTCTTTCAGCGCTTTCAACTGGACTTTGGGAGCTCAGCCTAGTGCTTCACTATGTTCACTATGGATCTCTGCCTCTGCTTCCATTAGTTGCAGGATGAAGGTTCTATGGTGACAATTAAGGTAGTCATCAATCTGACTACAGGGGAAAAACAGTTAAGGTACCCACTCTACTATTGTTTAGGGTCTTATCTGTCATCATCCTTGTGGATTCCTGGGAATTTCCCTAGTTCCAGGTTTCTTGATAGCCCCTTAATAGCTCCCTCAATCAAAATATCTTTTCTTGCTCTCCCTTTCTGTCTTTTCCCCATCTTGGCCATCCTATGTTCTCCTACCCCTCCCTCTTTTCTCTCCCTCACTTATGCCTTTCCTTCTCCCCTTCCCAATTTTCTCAGGATATTTTGTCTATTTTGCCTTCCCAGGGAGATTCATGTATGTTTCTCTTAGGGTTCTCCTTGTTACCTAGTTTCTCTGGAATTGTGGAATATTGGATGGTTATCCTTTGCATTATGTCTAATATCCACTTGAGTCAATATATACAATATTTGTCTTTCTGGGTCTGGGTTACCTTGCTCAGGCTATTTTTTTCTAGTTTCATTCATTTGCCTAAAACTTTCACATTTTCTTGAAGTACTCCATTGTGTAAATGTACCACATTTTCTTTATCCATTCTTTGGTTGAAGGGCATCTCTAGGATGTTTACAAGCTTTGGCTATTACAAATAATGCTGCTATGAACACAGTTGAGAAAATGTTCTTGTGGTATGAGTATGAATCCTTTGGTTAAATGCCTGAGTGATATTTCTGGTTCTTGAGAAATTGAGTCTCAGTTTTCTGAGAAACTGCCATACTGATTTTCAAAGGGGCTGAATAAGTTTGCAATCCCACTAGCAATGGAGGAGTGTTTCCCTTACTCCACATCCTATCCAGCATAAGCTATCATCAGTGTTTTTGATCTTAGCCATGTTCAACAAGTGATACTGACATAACTGGATGTTAACATGTGGAAGAATTCAAGTAGATCCATATCTATCCCCATGTACAAAACTCGAGTCCAAATGGATCAAAGACCTCAACATAAATCCTGCCTCACTGAACCCCATGGAAGAGAAAGTGTGAAGTAGTCTTGAATGCATGGGCACAGGAAACCACTTCCTAAATATAATACTGGTAGTACAGATGTTGAAACTGAGAAGCTTCTATAAGGCAAAGGATACAGTCAATAAGACAAAATGGCAACCAACTGAATGGGAAAAGATCTTCACTAACCCCACATCTGACAAAGAACTAATCTCTAAAACATGTAAAGAACTAAAGAAAAATGGGGTAATGATTTAAACAGAGAATTATCAACAGAAGAAACTCAAATGGCAAAAAGACATAATGTTCAACATCCTTAGCCATCAGGAAATGCAATCAAAATGATTCTGAGATACCATCTTATATCAGTTAGAATGTCTAAGAAATATACAAACGCAAGTAGATATTCCATTAGAAAAGGGGAATCAGTCTGTCAAGGAGCAGGTAGAAATGAATCTCTGTGGTGACTGTCTGTCCATTGGCAACCTCCACACTCTATGGGTGCTGGCAGCCCATGGGATCTTCTTGCTTATGGAGTGTGGTTTGAATAAGGATGTTCCCCAAAGGTTCATATATTTGAACACTTTGTTCTCAGTCAGTGCAACTGTTTTTGGAGGATTAGGAGGTGTGTTTTTGTTGGAGGAGGGGCATCATTGAGGGTTGACTTCGAGAATTCGTCAGGTCATTTTAGTGTCTCTCTGTCTGTCCCCTTCTTGTTGACCAAGATGTAAACTCTGAGAGACTGCTTCAGTGCCATGCCTGCCTGCCTGCTGCTATGCTCCCCCCCCATGAAGGTCATGGATGCACTACTGGAAACTGAGTTCTGGGTGATGGCAAAGTCATCAAGGTAAATGCTGTTCTGGACTCCTGGTGTCTAACTGAATTCTCTAGGAATTAACTATAAGTGCTTCTAACTCTTATACTATATAGAATAACTATAATTTACTTGTAGAACTTCAGCTATAAATATGATATTGCCTATTTGAAAATTAGTAAATTAGTGTGTTTGAGAGTTTATTATCTAGCTAGGGAACTCAAACGGGATATTCACTGTATTTGCTTTAATGCCTATGAGTACTTATCCACATATTCCCTCACAATAATCCAGTGTTATGACTGAAAGGGCTGGGATGCAGAAATTAAACAAAAAACTAAAAGTCTGGAACTAATATTCATTGCTGGAACTAAGAACAGACTTGAACATTCTGAATTCTTTATCCTATGAATCATGACCACAGGACTGTCTCTTTAAACATGGAGATACCCAGTCTTCTCCCACATATAACAGTCAATTTCAAGAAAGGACTCAAGAGTTTGAATTTTACATTAAAAATATTAAAAAATATTTATTATTATTATTTATGTGCATATGTGTGTGCCTACATGAGTTTATGTGCACCACGTATGCACAGATGTTCAGGGGAGGGGCAGACAAGTGTGTTTAGTTCCCTGTAACTGGAGCTACAGGAGGCTATGATCTGCTTGATGTGATTTCCAGGACTTGAACATGAATTCGATACTAGAACCTAGAACAGTATACACTTTCAACCGCAGAGTCATCTCCCCAGCTTCAGAATCTGTATTGGAATAGAAACCCCAGGAGAGTCAGGTGCAGATATTCCACTTTGCTACACATTGCTTTAGGTTATTCAGTGTACCAGTGGAGTAACCTTGCCAAGAAATAGGCCCAGTATGTTTAGGATGCTGAAGTATGGAATTGAGTTGGGAGGCAGGAGGTGAGGATGTGAGTCAGGGAAGGGATACAGTCTTTGTATAAACTGGTGCTGACCAGGCATAGAAAGGAAACATTTGCCATGTGTTCCTTCAGTGATTTGGACACTGAACAGTCATTACTGTGTTAAGCTTGCACAGAAAAATCCCAGGAGGATTTTATCCTGGAATTCTTTTTAGTCTTTTTTTTTTTCCAAAATAAAAACTGGACACAAAATGTCTTAAATTAGGGAAGAATTCAGAATCGAATGTTTCTCTTTGCCCTTATATGGATTTTTTTGAGGCACTGTCTAAAATATCACGTTTTTTCTGTGCTGTGTTCGTTGTGAATGCAGGCAGCAGTTTCAACCCTTGGATGTCTTTCAAGTGAAGACATAACACATAACAACAACACACTTTATATTTCTTTTCAGTGACACAGATTTTTATCATGTGAGGGTCAGGGCTGGGTTCAAAATGTTGCTCATTTAGGAGAGAAGAATTTCTGTATCTCAGATGATAAAAACCCACAGAGTAAATGAATTATAAGGAAACACTTATATCTATTTTGTAATGATTGTGAGCTGGAAACTTTAGAGATCGCATTATATCTGACTGGACATTTAAGCATGAATAGCTATCTTTAATTCATCTCTCAACATTCAAGTAAATGCCTATGACTCTGGCAGCCAGGCATCTATTCAGAGCCTGGCTTTCAACATAGCCACTACTGTGTGTTAGGAACCAGTATGAGATTTCCCCTCAAGCCATGGGAAGTTGCAGGAAGTGACCTCTCAATTGGTCCATTGTCTAAGAAAAATTTTTGACTATCTTTTCTTGCCCTGGTAAAAGAGGCAGAATCAACATATTTGTTCCATACAGGGATAGTCCCCATAAGCCTGAGCCAGTACTTCCCCCAAGCAGCCATCCTCACTTATTGTTCTTCTCTTTCAACCTTCAGTTTACCTTGGAAAAATCACTAAGTATGATCTTTTTACGTCATATAATTTGGGATTCTTTGTTATTTGTGACTGTTCACATCCTAGCAAACAGACAAGGTGATTTCTGCTCAATGCAACACAAGGGCATTTCAGTTCTCATATGCAACAACCTTTCCCCTAGGTGAAGCAGAAAATGTGGGAGGATGTACCTCAGTTATATAACTTTGATTTATTTTAGTTCAGAACTTAATAACTAGTGGGTTTAGGGTAAATAAATTATTTAACAGACATAGTTGATGGAGGAAGGTCATTTGTCAATAAACAAACTGCCTTGGCCCATTTGATAGGCCATCCCTTAGGTGGGTGGAGTAGACAGAATAGAATGCTGGGAGGAAGAGGAAGTGAGCTCAGATGCAGGGCAGCTCCTCTGAGAGACAGACGCCATGCTCTCCTCTCCAGAGCAGACACGATGAAGCTCTGACCCAGGATGGACGTAGGCTAGAATCTTCCCGGTAAGCGCACCTTGGGGTGCTATATACATGAACAGAAATGGGCCAAGCAGTGTTTAAAAGAATAGAGTTTGTGTGTCGTTATTTTGGGGCATAAGCTAGCCAGGCAACCATGAGCCGGGCTGTGGGAAGAGGCCTGCAGCTCCCTACTACACATAGTTACAGTTCTTTTCCTCCTCTGCCCTATACTCCAAGAGCTTACCTGTTCCTGAAGTAAAGCTAGCTAGATTGTTGTAGGGACCCTGTCTCTGCCTTCTGCACAATGGGCTTGTAGGGAGACCCCCTCCACTTGCCTGCCTGCTGTACTTGGGTACTGATATTTGAGTTCTGGACTCATGATTGTGTGGTGAGTTCCTGTGGGAGAATGTTCTTGTACACTGTAAAGATTTGTCACTCATATTGGTTTAATAGAATGCTGATTGCCCAGTAGCCAGGAAAGAAAAACAGGCAGGACAATCAGACTAGGAGAATTCTGTGACTAGAAAAGGCAGAGATACAGTCACAAGCCAGATACAAAGGAAGCAAGATGAGAATGCTTTACTGAGAAAAGGTACCAAGACATGTGACTAAATATAGACAAGATATATGGGTGAATTTAAGTCATAAGAGCTAGTTAGTAATGAACCCAAGCAATAGGCCAAAGATTTTATTATTATTACAAGCCTCTGTGTGTTTATTTGGTGCTGAATGGCTGCCAGACTGGGTGGGACCGAAGTTCTTTGTTCACTGAGCCAATGACCTCATTCTGTTTTTATATATTCAGCCATGGTGTCTAATTGTTGAAGTTATTCCAAACTGCTTCTTGACATTCATCTGTCATAGATTACCTGCATTCCATTTCAAATCCCTTTACACTGCATTTTCTGCTAAGAAGCATGAATGAAATAAACTAATAATTGATAAAGTACATGCTAGTCACCATAGTACTTTTAAGAGTCAAAGCACCTTAGCTCAGTTTAAAGATTTCCCAGAGCTATTTATGCTAAATACATTGATTCGTTCTTGCAGTCTTTTAAGTTTGTTTCTTCTTTCATGTTAGCTTTGTGAGTGTTCTGTTTCTGGCAAAAGCCTTCAAATCAGTTTTCTTGACTCTCTTTTAGAAGCTTATCTTGTGATCTGCTGCCAAATTAATCTTTAAAAAACATTTATTTTTATCATGTCATTCTTTACCAAACTTGACCTCCTTGATACCTATTGTTTATATCGCCTGGGTGGTAGATAGAAGACTTATAGGCCACCCCTTCCTCCTTGCTCATGGATGACACTAATAATCAATCGGGTTTGTTTCCCTAAAAGCCAAGCACCCCAGGACGCTCAGTATGACCCCATTCAATGAAACACTTTTTAATAGGCAGAGGTCATTTTCTAGGTGTTTTATTTAGGGTTTCTATTGCTGTGAAGAGACACCATTACTAAGGCAACTCTTATAAAGAAAACATTTAACTTGTTTACAGTTTCAGAGGTTCAGCCCATTATCATCATGGTGGAGATCTTGGCAGCATGCAGGCAGTCATAGTACACGAGAGATAGCTGTGAGTCCTACAACTTGCAGGCAACAGAAAGTAAACTGACACACTGGGTGGTATCCTGAGCAAAGGGTCCTCAAAGCACCTCTTCCCCCTACACACAGTGACATACTTCCTCCAACAAGGCCACACCCCCTCCAACAAAGCCACACCTCTTAATAGTGCCACTCCTAATGAGATTATAGGGTTGATTACATTCAAACTGCCACACTAGAGGAAGCATCTTACTCACATTCAGATCACATGGGACATTCTAAGTCCTGCAGCCAATGAGCACGGCATAAGTATAACCTTCCTGTTTGGTTTTAGCATGCTTGTGAATCAATGCACTGCGTGTGCTTTGTGCTCTCCTGGGTCTTAGCCACCTTTACTAGGCTTTTTCTTCAAGATGTTCTTACTCTGCTTTCCTATTGTGCTAGGCCTTCCCCATAGTGTCAAGTGGTTCTCCTGGTTCTCTGATACTTTCTTGTGCCATGCCAGGCAGGGATTGTTTCAACACTCTAAGGTGTTTGAGTCACCTATTTCTTTACTAAGTAATAGTTTTCCAGCAGGCTGTCAGGTAGCTGTAGTTTCTTTTGGAACTGACATCCTTCAGTTAGATTTTAGAAAGCAGGCATTTTATTTTTACTTATTTTTTATAGTGTTTACTGATGAAGCCTAGACCATTTTGTTTAAGCTCACAAATGGAGGTAAGTGAGCGCGCACACACACACACATGGTTCCTTGGATTCTAGCATAAAATGTACTTTTCTTTAGTGTTTCTGAGACAGGGTCTCACTGTGATCCAACCGGAACTCACACAGATTCACCTGCTTATGACCCCCCAGTGAAGTTGTACACTATCACAATCAGCAATATTTTTAAAATGTAGAATAGTAAATTAGTGGGTAATTCTTAAACTTCAGCTGGGACTAGGGAAGCACTTTGATGTTAAAATCATTAAGCTACAATTAGTATTCTACTAAATGAGCACAGCAATAAAATGACTCCTGATGATACATCGCTATACCCATAGATCAATGCATTAGTCTGCCATCATCAGAAAAGCTTCCTCTTGCAGTAGATGACAGTTAACACAGAGACCCACAACCGAACAATGTTCAGGCCTTATGTAATTAGGTAGAAACATTGGCACAGTCAACTTTTGATGGAGAAAGGTCATTGGTTAAAAATCAAGAAACTGCTTGGCCCTCATAGGTTAGAACATAGGTGGGTGGAGTAAACAGAACAAAATGCTGGGAGGAAGAGGAAGTGAGCTCAGATGCAGGGCAGCTCCTCTCAGAGCCAGACGCCATGCTCCCCTCTCCCAGGCAGACTCGATAGCTCTCCTCTCCAGAGCAGACAGGATGAAGCTCTGACTCAGGATGGACGTAGGCTAGAATCTTCCGGTAAGCACACCTTGGGGTGCTACACACATGAATAGAAATGGGCCAAGCAGTGTTTAAATGAATACAGTTTGTGTGTTGTTATTTCTGGTGTAAAGCTAGCCATGCAGGAGTCGGGCAGGATGAAAAGCAGGCCCGCAGCTCCACACTACAAACTTTCAATGAAATCTCTATCACATTGTTTCCTCACAGTTCAGGGATTTATACAGAAAGAGAGAAGGAGAAGGAAGAGAAGGAAGGACTTTAAGAGCCACGGGTAGTAGATGACTCTAAGTAAATGTAGTCTAAGAAAAAGAAAAAGAAAGCTCTCAGTGCCTTTAGAAAAGGCTTGGCAGAGGGGGAACGAAGAAAGAATACTGAAATTTAAGTGAAAACTTGTTCAATGCAGAACATTGGAAGAAAATGGATAGCATGGAATGGCTTTTGCAATGACCTTAACTGAGAACAGTTTACACCTTCTTTCTGCCATGCCAATAAAATTATGGTTGCTAAACTATTAATATGCTTGCTCAATGTCAATATCTAGGAAGCCAGAGCTGGGGAATGGTTTTAAACTGAAAACACCCACTTTGAGGACAGAGCTTCCAGTTTTAGCCGTTAGACATTTGTATTTCTGAGGTAAATGAGGTTATATGCCAGTGCCAAATGAGTGAGTTTGGGGTTAGGCGTCCATGGTCTGTCTTCTACTAGCCCGCAAGAGGACTCTAAGACTGATCTCGGAAGCAGCCCTTACTAGGGAGGAGAGAGGAGTCGTGCTTCCTGTTCCTGTGCCTGGTAGTTTTAATTGAGTCTCAAGAGATTTCCCTAGAAGTCAGTGGTTGCTCCAGTCTCAAAAGGGAAAGACACACGTGAAAGGAGCGGCTGGGACTGTATTCGCAGATTTCTTCTGAGTCCTTCCGCTATGGACAGAGTAGTTTGTTATAACATAATACTCAGTAGCAGGAAGTGGAAACGAGGGTGAACTGAAAGAAAACAATAACAACAAAAGGAAAAAGCTAAAATCTAATTTTAACCTATTCAAAATCCAAGTTTTTACTTTTTATTTTTATTTTTTTTTTGAGGGGGAAGTAGAGTTGCTCAATCTAAACATTTTATGACTAATGGGCTATGATTAATGAATAATTTTAACTCATTATGTAGTAACACTACAATGTAGTTGAAGTTATCCGAACTTACAGAGAATTCAAAGTGTGTCCTTGGGAATGCTTAGCTCCTTGCATTTGGTGTAATGATTATGGACTTTTCTACTAAAAGCACTCTGTAGACAGACAAGGAGTGGTTTCTAAAGTCCTGCCTAAGAGTTACCCATTTCACTTGGCATAGAGGTGCATCTTGTCAAAATATATTGAGTACTGAAGATTATAGTTATTATAGCTTAAAAGCTTTTGCAGATATTGATCTAGACATTGGAGTGTCCCTCCTTATATAGACAGAATACTCCTAGAGATTTAAAGGAAGTATACTAGGAAAAGACAGATAAGCATTGAGACTATTTTTTGTTTTTGTTTTATTATTTTCTTTTTAATTTCTCTTTGACTAATAGGGAGTTTTTTTTTTCTTCTTCCCAGGAAGAAGTTGACAGATATGTTGCAGTGTCTTGGTATGGCCAAAGACTGGTTGGGGTGTCTGTGTATAAAGGTCCTGCCTCCCACGGCTTCTCTGTGCAGGAGGTGGGCAGATGGCAGGCCAGCTTGGGGGGATAATTGGAGAACAGAACGAGAGGACAGAGCGTGTGTATAATGCTAAGCTGAGATAACACATGCAGAAATCTCCAGCTCAGTGTCTGGCACAAAATAAGAACTAAAATGTTCATTTGGTGTTTCTATTGTTGTCGTCATATATATTCATTTCAGTTCAGTTTTCAGAGCTCTTTGATTGCTGCACCAAGGAAGCTTCATGAACCTTCTAACTAGTAATTTATGTATCTGGAAAATGATACCGCTCACACAGCTATTATAACCAACATTGACCCTTCCTCTTGATTCCTCCCACATAAGGGGTAGACACGTGTCTTTGCATATCCCCTTCCATTTTCTGAGGTGTAAATCTGAGTTTCCTTGAGGCTGATCCCCATACCTTCCATCAGCACAAGAGTAGCAGTTGGTCTTCAAAGGGGCAGACAAGAGGACCCAGTCCCTTTGCAGAATCCTTTCAGATGGAATGCGCTGCAGGCTTCCTCTGGATTAACTCTATGTGAAGAGACTGTTTTCTCCAAAGCCACAAAACTAGTCAGAGAAGGAGTTCGAGGGTAGCTTTTTTGATTTTTGAGTGAACATTTGTTTCCCTCAACATAAAGAAATAGATGTTTTTCTCTTGTCTAAGTCTTCTGGACAGCTTTCTCCGGCCATGAAAACTGTGAGGTTCTCAAAACATGGACTGTCCTGAAAGGGAAGCTTCTTTTTCACGGTGGTTGGGAGAGGGCAGTATGGTTGAACGCATCTTTTTTTAAAAAAAAATATTTTTTTCTAGAGCTACTTGCTATTTGTCACAGTGCTGGCTCTAGGGGCTAGTCTCCAGTCTTTCCTGGGACCAGACAAAAATTCGTCATAGGCCTATGACTGCGGTTTGTCTCATACTGCGTATCAGCTCACAGCGGATACAGTATGCCCCTGAGAGGGCAAAGAAGATGAGGTGGCCGGGGCACCTTAGCGTCCTTAGAGGTCTCTAAGAATAAGTTTGAACATGTCCTTTCTTTCCTTATCTTCAGTCTGCTTTAGCTTCTGAGAATGCCAAATTCAGCTGCAAACGGCACAAGGTTGCCTCGCTCTGTGGATGTTTGCAGGTCTGTGGAGGAGAGAGAAAGTGATGAAATTCTTTTCCTTAATTTTAAGCAACAATTGGAAGGTTTTACTGGGAAGAAATTAAGAATACATAAATCGAGAAATAAAAGAGAAAACAAGAACCAGAGCTAAAAATACTTTCAGACTTTTTAATCATTTACAAAGCTGATTAATTCTTTGAAAGAACAAAGCAGCTGAGACCATGGATAGCTGCATCACCGTAGCTTCCCAGACCACAGTGTCTCGTCACTGGGTTTTACCGGTAGACTTAATTAGCCAAACTATAGCTACTGGTTGTTTAGCTGTCTTCAACTTGAGTGTTATTTATTTATTTAATTTTTTGTAAATACATTTAAAAGCTAATTATGATACACCTGGGGCAGAGGCCTAATGCCTATGCAGATTTCCTCCAGGGAGTTATTTTTGCATACACCAAAAATTTTCAAAGAAAGAATGTCAGAAGAAAATATTAATCCATAGACTCAGGAGTAGAGGATACATAAAAATGTCAACTCAGTAGACGAAAAGGTGAAACAAGCTTTGGCTGGAATTGAGTGCTTTGCGCTTCTGTTGAGAGGGTCGGGTGGAGCCCTTGCTTCCAGATGTGTTGGAGGATGCCCTGTACCATGCTCATCAGCAACTCTAACACAGGATGTGATGCTGGCTGGTAACCTGGAGATGGCCTGTTTGCTTTCGCAGATCTGCAGTAGAGATCAGCAGCTTCAAACGTTGGAAGGAGGTAAAGCATCTCCAACAAAGGAGTAAGGGGAAGGAAATGACATGGGATTTGCTCCTTGAGTCTGCTGGATGAGGTATTTTCTAAGTTCAAAACATAACAGTTTCCTGCTCCCCTTCTTCCAACCTATGTCGCTAAAAATTCCAGAGGCTTTGCAAATGTTTCATCTTCTCTTTAGTACTAGTCCTGGTTCCTTTGTTGATTTCATAAAGAGAATAGTTTCCCCAGGAGTTGTGCAGGCTGGTGGTCCCATGTCTACTGGCTTTTCTGGGTAACTTTTATTGGGTTAAAATTGCTGGGCAACTGGGTTAATGTTACTGGTCAGTTCCTTATTCTGCTGAAAAGTGGTTTTAAGTTTAATTTTCTTTTCTCTTTTCCGGAAAAGGTGTGGCCAGGGTAGTGTGAGCACTCACAGAGAATTGTTTGCTCTTGGGAAGAGGCCAAAGTTGATCCCACTTGTGTTCCGGTGAGGACAGAATCTTACTCGCTGCAGACTAATATTTTTTAGCAAAGTCACTGAATGAAGAGATTTGGAAGAAAGCCTTTGTGGTTGTCCCATCATCAAGAAATCAATAAATAAGCCCCGGTGCCCGATACTCAGAAAAATATGCAGCGAGGAATGATAATGGATGTGGAAGGTGAGGAGTGTGGTAGAGGTAAAATCTTCTTCTTTAGAGTTTCATGATCTTCCAACTACCCATGAGAGGCCCCATGGCCTCTCGCATCACTCTACTGGAGCTAGGAAGGAAAAACCCCAGGCAGAGTTGGACAATGTTGTACTGTTGAAAAGCTCTGCCTCACATAAGCACAGACTACTTGTGTATTGTTGACTTTCCCCAAGTGGGACTTTGGTAAGGCCAGGGTGTATTTATCAGCTCTATCTTTTTTTCCCCGTGCCTGCCTTACCCCATAAGAGGATATGCGGTTGATCTCAGTCTGGGAGAATGCTTGGCCATGGAAGACCACCCAGGCTGCTCTGTCTGTGACCACTGCAGAGTCACCACAGGAGCAGGAGGAGCAGCAGAGAGAATGGGGAACGCTTTGAAGTCCAGGGGTGAGAAGACCAAAGCTATTTTGGGGTTGACCTGAGTTAGTTTATACTTAGTACAACCTCTGCCTCAGTATGGTAATACTGGGGATATCAGACTACCTTGACTACATCAAAAAAGAAATAAAAAATTATTAATCAAAGAAGGGTTTGTAGCATGGATGTGCAACCGTTCTCATTTTTTTCCCTTGCTGCTCTTTGATGTGGTGATGGGAGAGTGTGAGGTTTGGTCACTGGCTCGTGCTTGTGAACACTGAACCTCTTGTGGCACCTAAAGGTGAGCAGGAAATCCCCACTGCTCTTCACATTTGCGGGGATCAGAAGCTTCCTAAATATCCCAATCTTCACTTGTCCATTTTCAAGGAACAGCCTTGAACCCTGTAGTTCTGTAGCTCTTGGATGGTGGCTGGCTGACTCCACAGCCTCCCCCCCCCCCCCCCTTACTACCGTCATCTTGCAAAATCTGTGCAATGGAACTGATGTTACTGCCCCAAGCAGATTTAGTGGCATATTGTGCACGGAGGTCTAAGCATGGGGAATGGCTCCTAGGGATGCTCAGCAGACGCTGACACTTAACCTTTGTTAGGTATGAGATGCTTAAGGTTCACTATTGTTTAGGGTGAGTTTCTAGACATCTAGGACACATACCTCCGGGTACAGTCATTTCCAGAGAGCTCCGAGGAAGGAAACCCACCCTGAAATGTCCAATGGGCTGTGTGTCCAGGGAAAATAGACGAGGGAGACATAGAAGTCTGATGAGCTCAGGCTTCGCGTTCTCTGCTTTCCGACTGTGGCCGCGCTCTGGGTAGCTGCTTGTTTCTGACTGTGGCCGAACTCTGGGCAGCTGCCTGCACTTTCGTCCCAGTGCGTTGCCTGCCATAATGGACTGCATCCTCTCAAACTGTTAGCCAAAATTAATCCTTCTTCTCTTCGCTTGTACTTTGTCAGATATTTGCTCCCAGCTAGGAAAAAAGGCAACTAGGACACTGGCTTTATTATTCTGTTTGGCCCTTATTGAGAATAGCTCTTAGTGTGTGGAAGTCACTGAAAGTCCAGCCAAACTCAAGTCCAACCAAAGGGATCTGGTTTGGCCCTGTTTTCTAAGCTCTGAGCCAGGCCATCAAAAAGGATTGAACACATATTAGGAGAAAAAATATATTAAGTAATGAGGTAGGTGTGGCTGAGACCATGAAAAATCAATGCCACAATATTATTTTTGGTTTGGCTCTTCCTCATTTATAAACATTAAGCAAGCTTGAGTAGTTCACTTTCAGCCCCATTGACAGGTTCTTCATTTTTCTTCAAAATTTTTGGTATGTTAGAAAAACTTTTGTATATTTTGGAGCAGTACTTACCATCATGGATGAATCAGACTCACACTATATACTTGCCTTGTATTGTTGGAACAAGTCTAGGTCTTTGATGAATTAGATAATAAAATGAATTAATTAATAAAATGAATTAGATAATAAAATTGCTTGACCCTTTGGTACCAAAGCTAAAAGTGCATAAGCTTTGCCCTCCACTGCTCAGTGTTGTGTACCTTGTCACTAGTGCCAGTGATCACTAGGTGCCCCCGGTTCCTCCAGGAAATCACAATATGTCACAGAAAGAAACTAGTGTGCTCTTAGATAAGAAGCTTTAGACTGGAATGTCTTCTGGGAGTGAGATCTTCCTTAGATGGATAGCTAAAGGAATAGTTACAGAAAAGAGGGACAACAATGACCCAGCCCTTGTAGGAAAATGAGACCACATCTCTGAGCAGTGAACTAACCAGAGGACAGGAAGGAGTGAGAAGAGAGCCTCTCACTGAGAAATGGGAAAAAGGTGATGTTTTTCTGTGAAATTAAGCTTTCTTTAAAAATTTTATCTCAAATTTCTGTAGTTTCTTTCCTTCCTCCCCCACCCCCCCCCCCCCCTCTCTCTCTCTCACCTTTACTCTGTTCGCTGGAGGATTAGCACCAAGAAAATGTGGCTAGATGTGTGTGTGTGTGTGTGTGTAAGAGAGAGAAAGAGAGAGAGCATTAGCTTGTCATTGTTGTTCTTAGTGCCCTGTTTGTTGTTTGCTGAATAGTAATAGTGAATAAAGAACATCCCTTCATTGATAACACACACTAGGAAGTTATTCTATGGGTTTATCCATTGTCACTGGTCTTTACTAAAAATTGAAGCATTTAAAATATACAACCTTAGTTTTTAGTTTTCTCTATTTACTGTTATCATGTTTTCAACTAATTCTTGACAAGGGAAGGAACCTTGCCATCATACCAAGCTTCCTTCTCTAAGATCACAGCATAGCTCAAATCTTTTGTTCTTATTTTTAGATACAACTTATATATTAAGTAATTTGCTAACAGCCCAAATTATTCATTTTGTTCCATTTTCAAAACAGTCTTCACCAAATTCTCTTGTAGTATGGATAGTATGGATGCCATGTTGTTCCCTACTCATATCTACTAAAAGGAAATCACTCACACAATTGCCAGAACTCCACTGAGCCTCCTGACATAGGACTTTTGATATAATTATGCTTAGTTCAAAATGCTTGTAGTGGAATTCTTGTCAGGATCAAGACGTAGCCACCAATTATCCTTGAGAACTGTTGTGTGCCCAGATAGGGAGGAGGAAAAAATTCTTTTTAAGATTGTTTCAGTCATAACCTCTTGAATTGGTGTGGGAGGAAAGGCAGATTCCCTGTGTCAAGGTAAGGTCATTTGTCTTTCATGCAGAGAAATTACTGTCACATGAAGCTGACTGGAAAATCAAGGACTTTGCCAAAGCTTTGGACACCCTCTTCACATTCCAGTTCACTTGTGCTAGAATGAGAGAATTACATTCCCACAATGTATACTCCAACTGCTAGCTAGTCAGAAGTTGATAGTCAAAGGTTTTTGGGTAATACATGATATTACATTGTACATGATTATACATTATAATCAAGTCTCCTGCAGGACCTCAACCTGTTGAGATGTTATTCAGCTATGGTATGTGTTTAAGGTGTCCAATCTAAGTTAGAAGTAAATAATTTATTTTAATTGATTCACTTCCTCTTGTAAATACAAAGTTATTTTAGTAAGAATCCTAACTAATACTATTAATTCAATGTATATTTAATGATCCTGAAAAGCTAGAAGGAACCTAAAGATGCTGATAATGTTCCTGGAGAGATGATAAAACTTCCTATTTGTGTTCCTTACGTGTGATGCAGACTGACAAACTCAAAGGTCTTTGAGTCTGTTTTCAATGAAGTAGCCATGGCAAATGTAGGCTTATTGGCTGAGAACAGACTAAAGACAGAAAGAATCATACATAAAATTATGAAATAAATTTATGGTATATAGAATTATAGCCTAATAAATTAGCAGCTTGAGTCATACCCATCCACATCAAGGGACAAAAAATAAATATACTACTGGCAGAACTTTTGGTTTGGAAATTTAAGACTTGTAAATAAGATGTAAAATATCTCCTTTGTAGGGACCAAGGCATTCTCATTGTCCTTAAGTCCAATGTCTTAATATTTTGGTGATTTGAATTTAGAAGGATAAGAAAATGATAATTATCAGTTAGAATGAACCACTCAGAGATGTCTTTTGCTATGAATACTATCCCCTATCTCTCCCTGATTATGATAAAGTTTATCACTATGACTTCTTGCATGTATTATATTTTATATGCTTAGATATCATGGTAGGGGTCTGTTTAATTTTGCAGAGTAACAGGAATATGTGAATCATTAATGGAAAAAGGACTCTCTGCAGAAGCAAATGATGGGCATAGATAACTGCCCTTACTGAATCTAAAATTTACCGAAATGTGAGGATTCTTTCCACAATGCCTTTGAGTGGACTTTTTACATAATTGCAGACTGTGCAGTAGGTGCCTATTGGTGCTTGAAGATATGATATGTATTTAACTGTAGAACACATGCTGTTTCAATAATAACATTCATCAGAGGAAAGTTAGCTTATTTATAGAAAAGTACCAAAGTGAGAATATGCCCAATTGGTGTGGTTTTGTCTGATATATGCTAAAACTTACTTCATGAATACAGGTTTAATATTTGCCAATAGGTCTAAGCTTATATGTATACAAACTCACCATTGATTGAGAAGAATCTTAAAGCCAGAAATGATGGCACTTGTAAGGCTGAAACTAATTCAGAGTTGTGAAGAGGATTCGAATTTTCTCTGTTTTTATTTAACTGCTGCTTTCAACTGTATTTCTTAAGATATGTGTATTTCTACCATAACTTCTATTATTGGCCCCGAATGACATATAGTTATTCAGTTCAGAATTAAAATCCAAGCACCATATCTACAGGATCAATTCAACTAGTACCAACTAAGATAACTTGATTACACTGAAGTATCATGACTTACTTGCAATCAACCCCACTCTTTGCTCTCCCCTTACTCCATGACTGTGGGTCTCAGATTTATCCAAAACTAGAATTCTAAGCTATTATCACAACTTGAGAAAATAACTCTGAGGTAAGAAAGCTCATATGTACTTACTGTTTTCAAGAAAATAGATACAAATTTTGAAAGGCAACTTTTGCAGGTGCTTTTCCCTTGGGTTAGCCCTGCTGTAGCCAAGTCTGAGTGAAGTTAGGATGTGGTGTTGCTGTTTTAATTAAACATGTAGAAAGCATTATATATCTTTAAGTGATGGCTACCGAGAGATAGATGGTAGTTTTTTCAGAGGTTAGGGATCTTGCTCTTATATAGGAGCTCTTTCAGTGCCCAGAATACAATTCACTGTAATGAGGAAGAATATGCTATATGTAGGTATGATCTGTCTAACTGACTTTGACTACTTGTATGTATGAATCTATTTTTATCTTAAATCACACTCAGAAGGTAGGGAATTTATCATGTATATCTTTTGAGAACATATTAGAGTAGTATCAGGACGGTAATGACTTTATTACAAGTCGTTTTTGAATTGGAAGATAAAAAAACAGATTTTGAGAGTATAAGTAGAGTCAATATACTGTACTTCAATTGTAAAACTTGTTTGATAAAGTAATTAGGTATTACTTAGGTGTTCATAATATCTGACTGAAAGTTTTTTAAAATATTCTCTGGGTCAGATTTGAATTAGTAACTCAGTTGCCAAACCTCCTGTTCCATGCTATGGAACACACCATTGCATTTAAATTTTGACTACTCCCAAGCACAAAAAAAAAAAATCACATTTCATATTTTAAGGAATTGTTTTAATCTTTTATAACAGTATGCATATTACAAGATCTCAAGAATAAATAGAAGAAAAAGATTTACATTTTGAATGTCAGATGTGAGAATTTTCAATCTTTTATATTTTTCTTTCTCACCCAACTGTACTTAAGGACAAGCTGGGAAAGTGTACATGTATTCAATTATATTAAAATTGTAACAATGATTTTCTATTTTATTGATTATTTTTATTGTTTAATAATTTCATACATGAGTATGATATATATTGGTTACTAATCCCTCCCCCAAAACATCATTTTTTAAAATCTCTGTCCCTTTCCTAGCAACAGCTCCAACCCTCTTCCTTCTTCAAGACTTTTGGTTTTGTCTTTTGGCCCACTTATTCATCTTAACCCAAACCATAAGTATGACCATGGAATTAGAACCAAGAGGTAAAATAATTGTGGCTATTAGAAAAATAATTGAGAAATTTCTGTCTTATGAGATTTTATTACTTAGACTTATTTTCTCCTCATAAATGAAGCATCATCACCACTTCATAAACACCCATATATGGAAAGATGGTGAAAAATAAAATGATTGAAACACACAGAAAACAAAGAGAAAGGAGAGGATGTAATAAATATCCTTGGAATTCACTTGGGGCTCTGTCTCTGTGTTCACTAATGGTAAAATATTCTTTAGTCATTACAGATACATCACTCTGGCAATCCTGCACACACACCCACCTTCTATAAGGTATTGAACTAATTACAAGAGTGATTCTTTTAGAGTTCTCCCCTTCATGAACTTTTGGAGAGTATGTCAATCATATCACATCAGCTCAAAAGTAAAGGCAGTATCTGGTTAAAGTTAAGTCACTTCTAACATGTAGCAGGAAGAACACAGACATGGTAGCCATGCTGATCCAACGGTGAGGACTGATAAATAACGGAAGAGTCCTTTGATTTCAAATTTCTGCTTATATACTTCGTATCTTTCACTTTTAAAGAAAAAGATAAATACAGCCTTTAAATGAAGTGTTTTCTCTATTAATATTCAATATTTTATCCTGAATACAAAGTTAACATTAACTCTTGAGCAGAACATATATTAACTTATAAATTGAGAAATAATGTCCAAATTACTTAAATTTATTAACATTAAAGAGTATGCAAGTTTTTTTCTGTCCTTAGTCCAGGGTGATTGGAAATAAGCTTTTCTTTATTGTTTTGGCAGCCATTTTTTATTATCTTTTCTACATTTTTTGTTTTTTATTGAGCTATACACTTTCCCCCTATCCCCTTCCTCCTTTCTCCTCCTCTGCCCTCTCCTGTGACCCTCATACTCCCAATTTACCTAGGAGATAATGTCTTTTTCTTCTTTCTATGTAGATCAATGTACGTCTCTCTTAGGGTCTTCTTTGCTGTCTAGATTCTCTGGGATTGTGGACTGTAGTAGGCTGATTTTCCTTGACTTTATGTCTAAAAACCACTTATGCATGAGCACAAATTATATTTGTCTTTGTGGATCTGGGTTATTTCACTCAATATGTTTTTTTCTAGATCCATTCATTTGCCCACGAATTTCAAGGTGTCATTTTTTTTACCACTGTGTAGTACTCCATTATGAAAATGTACCACATTTTCTTTATCCATTCTTTGGTTGTGGGGCATCTAGGTTGTTTCTGTGTTTTCCCTATTACAAATAATGTGACTATGAACCTAGTTGAGCACATGTTCTTGTGGTATGATTGAGCATCCTTTGGGAATATACCCCAAAGTAGTATTACTGGGTCTTGAGATAGGTTATTTCCTAATTTTCTGAGAAATCACCAAAGTGATTTCCAAAGCAACTGTATGAGTTTGCACTCCCATCAGCAATGGAGGAGTAATTCCATTACTGCACATCCTGTCCATCATAAGTTGTCATCAGTGTTTTCAATCTTGACCATTCTGACAGGTATAAGAATCCCAGAGTTGTTTTGATTCACATTTCTTTGATGGCTAAGGATGTTGATCATTTCCTTAAGTGTCTTTCAGCTATTTTAGATTCATCTTGTGAGAATTCTCTGTTTAGGTCTGTAGCCTACTTTTTATTGGTTTATTTGTTCTTTTGATGTCAAGTTTCTTAAGTTCTCTGTATATTTTGGAGATTAGTCCTTGGTCTGATATAGAGTTGGTGAAGATGTTTTCCTATTCTGTAGGCTGCCGTTTTGTCTTGCTGACCATATCCTTTGATTTACAGAAACTTTTCAGTTTCAGGCAGTCCCATTTATTAATTGTTTCTCTCAGTGTCTGTGCTGCTGGGGTTATATTTAGGAAGTGGTCTCCTGTGCCAATGTATTCAAGTATACTTCCCACTTTTTCTTCTATGAGGTTCAGTGTGGTTGGTTTTATGTTGAAGTCTTTGATCTATTTGTACTTGAGTTTTGTGCATGGATATAAACTTTTTTATGAGAATTTTACATCTTGGTTTTAAGTAATTTGCTAAGTTAGTTGAGAATGTTTTACCAATATCCACAATATAATATAAACTGCAAATATTCTAAAAGATTACAAGCAAACTATTTACATTATTAATATTTGGATTTTCCTAGAGATTCTGAATTTTTAACTTTAGTCTTGGGCTTTGAAATCTATCTAGTAGATTATTTTTATCTGTCCAGTCGTCAGTGATCACATCCATGTTTGTGTTTTCTGAAGTCTTCAACAAAATGATTCATAGATCCTCTGTACTCAAAGCTAATATCAGGGTTGCCTTTTTTAAAAACATTGCAAGTTTTACCTCAAGTGCTACACCATAAATTTACAAGGAAAATTCTTTATTAAATTATTACTGAGAAGAGTTGATGTTTTAACATAGCAAACAAAAAAATCCTTCATATAAGGCTATAAAACCCATATTATTTACCAAAGAGACCTTTCCTGTCTCCCAGGTAAACACTCACAGTGTGTAGACTTGTGTAAATACATATTTAGGAGTGGCTAAATATGGCAAGGTATTTTTAAAGGCATATTTACAAAGCTGAATACATATACTTGCATTCTGGTCTGTGGAAGCCGTACACACTGCTCTGCTGTCTGCTCAAAATCCCAGCAGGATTGTGGTAGCACCCACTGAATACAGGGACTGGATTTCAAACATTAATTTCTAAGCAAATTGCTAAGGACAGGTCCTTAATTGTTTGAAAAGTGTGAAAAGTTTCAACTAAGAAATATTAGGGTTTTTAATTTTTTTCCAGTGTGACTAGAAGATTGCTGAGAAACTCAGAAATCATCCGTGGAAGTCATGGTGCTTTCTGAGCATCTTTTGTATAAAACAGTATCATTTTAGTTCTGCTCAGATACAGCATTAAAAATGCTTAGTAAAACATCATTAAGACATTAGAGTAAGTGGTAACAACATGTGAGGATATAGGTTGTTACTGCAGCTGTGGCAGGATGCTGCCTATAACAATATGGTGAAGCTGTCTGCCAACCTCATGGACTCTTTGTTTATATTCTTTTCTTCAGAAGTTGTTTTTTCTTTCTTTCTTTCTTTCTTTCTTTCTTTCTTTCTTTCTTTCTTTCTTTCTTTCTTTCTTTCTTTCTTTTTTCTCTAGGAGAAAAAGAATGGGGTAAGTGGAAGGAGGTTGCTGATGCGTAAGAGAGTCCTTGTTGTGTTCCCTTTCATTCCTCTTGTCCCTCGGAATGAAGGAAGATCCAGTCCTGTAGGAGCACCTTTCAGATGGGGAAGATAAGAATCTATTCAAGTTCTAGATCTTTAGGTACACCAGGAGCCTTTGGCTAAGGAATCTAAATGGCCCTTTTATTTCCTTTCTTGTGTTGTATGCCACAATTTCTAAAGCTTCTCAATATTCTGCAATGGGATAATTTTAAAAAAATTATGTTAAGTTATATGGGGACAAAGAGTATTTATTCAGTAGAATGGTTTCTCCATTAAAGCCTCCACAGAGCTGAATCTTTTGAATTTACAAAATGTTCATCGTATGAATTCATATTTTTTCAACAATATGAGCACCACAAATTTTGTTTAAATATTTTAGGTTCTGAAAAATGGACCCATCTTATTAACTTAAAAATCCATTGTGTCAGAGTTATAATGACTCTGGACCGGAGGACTGTCACATGGAAGAGCTGACTCAGTGCTCCTTCATCTCGGCACAGAGCACTCGCGGCAGTGCTGGAGCACTCAAAAACACGCTTTCCCAGCAAAAGACAACCGTCCTCATTTTCTCCCACAGGACTGAGCAGGTAGAGCATTTTTATTGGTTTCTTCCACCCTTGACTTTATTCTGTGGGCTAAGTATCTCATTTCCATGTAAACTTCCACTGGGAACACAAATCGCTGACACCACATCTACTGACAGCAATGCCACAACATAAATTACGCTGAGAAAATGCTGCTTTGGCTGGGTGGGGGCATGACAGAGGGAACTAAGCTAGATAAAAAGCCACTGTGCAGCTGCCCAGCCTGCAACCCTGTCCCGCTGACCACTGATAAAATTTATCACTGGGCCACATATGGGAAGGCAGCTGAAAGAGGAGTCGCCTGTGGTAAAATGTGTAACAGCAAAGCAGCTAATAGAGCCTTGCTACTTCATTGGAAACAATATCTGATGCTTTACTAGGCTGGCCCTAGAGAGAGGAGGGCTCCTGTCCACGTAGCTGAATAGCAGCACTGTGCTTCTTCAGAGCTCCCCATGGCACCCCTTCTGTGAAGTGTCCCTAACCACGGGGGAGACGTGAATGAATCCTAGCACAGAGAGATCCAATCTGAGTCTTCATTCTTAGAACACAAGATCTGATGGTTTATAATGCCAAAGAAATGTTTTTTAATTTATTAGATTTTTTTAAAAATACCAAACCAATTTCCCACTCCCTTCCCTCCTCCCATTCCCTCCACACACCCTCCCACCCCACCCCCATCTAATCCTCAGAGATGGTAAGGCACATTGCCTTGTGGAAGGACCAAGGCCCTCCCTACTATATCTAGGTTGAGCAAGGTATACATTCAAAGAGAGCAGGATCCCAAAAAGCTAGTTCATGCAGTAGGGATAACCAAAGGAAGTTTTTAGAGAACAGTCTTCTACATTTTCAGGTTAATTCTTGTTTTGGCATGATTCTGGTCTGGTTTATCGAAAAATAAAAATGCTTAAGTTGTGCAAATGAAATCTCACTCTCATGACGTGCAAAGTCCTTGTTGTTGGATGAGAGTCATTTATTCTTTCCGGTTTGAAAGAAGTTGGGGAAGTTTACACTTGTGTTCTTTTAAGTCACTGTTTAGAAAGGCTTTTAAATAAAAGCGGTCATTATATTAGAGATTATTATTCATTTTGCTATTTCTGCTACCTGTAACTCATAACCCAAGGTACTTACAGGTGGTCAGTCAGGGTGCAATTGCACATGCTACTCTGAAATAAGCTGCACCTCAGTCCCTGTGTATTGTCCATTTCTATGTGTGCACCGAAGAGGTTACATCTTTTGGAGAGAACACCTTCAGTTGATGTTAGAGGAAGCGTATTATTGAAGGTCACTTCCATGTCCAATACAGAAGCTTGAAACAATATTAGGGAAGTCGAATTTTAACTTTCTGCCATCATCCTCAGTCTCTAGGGAGTTCATAACGGTCTCTTATGTGCCAGTCTATTCTGTATGACACATTGATATCACCCTGTCTCAAAGTTACTTCTATATGGTGCCATGTTTATCCCTTATGCTACAGTTTAGTGTTTTCTACTCATAACTTGATGAGTTATGAGTCATTTGACTTTCTAAATATACCTTGTTCATAAAGAAAATTATTAAAGTACCTAATTCATTAGAGCAGGTAAATCTTCTAAAATACCATTGTTTATTCAATGCCTAGAGTGTACTAGCTATTATTTAGGGAGTTGAATAAGTTAACTAATATGACCTTAAAATTTTTTTGAACTGGATCTTAGTTTACAAAGATGAAGTTTAAGGTTTACATTATCTTTTCTGTAATATAATATTATAAAAAGTATATATGAAGATGGCAATTATTTTCCAAGATTTCAAACTCATGGAAAGCACAAAAATACCTCTGATTTTGACCTTCAGAGACAATGAAACGAAATGAATGTGGTGTGGAGCTATGGAATGCATGTATCCTTTCATGATCAACAAAGGGGTGTTCAAAACTCATTTAACCCTTGGGATCCCAGTGGCTTCAGTTGTAAACACAGTGAAGGAAAAGTGGTAAATCAGCTTATCTTTATGGGCTCTTTAAACATTTTAAAATTCTTCTTATAAAAGGACAAAAAAAATCACATTTGTGTTAAGACACAGAGCCAAGTCACCAAAGTCCCCTTCAGCCTCTGGCATTGATTTTGCTACTGTAGTCAAGAGTACAATGCAATTGAAAAATAGTTTCTTTATATAAATTGACAAAGCAACCCAGGGAAGAAAAAGAAAAATAGGTAATGAATCTGCAGAGAATGCCCATTATGATCAAGTCAGCATCAGCTGACTCTGGAGCCATGATCAATGCGCTCACCCAGTGTCTTTGAGAGGCCCTGCTTTGAAAATGGAAGATGAAACTGATGATGGAACACTTAGCTGCTGTGAGCCAAAAAGGATTATTAATCGTCTATAAGGGGTGAATAATGTAGACTTTGGGGTACCTTCTTTTTGATTGCATGGGTCATTTTTAGAAAAACAGAGTCTTCATGCCAACTTTTATTATAAGAAGTAAAACCAATTTATGATCTTGAAAGAAAAGGTCTGATGGACAAGATTGATGGTTATTGCTGAAAAGGTTGCCAGGGGATTGCCCCTTCACTAACAGCAAAGGCAAATGCAGTTCAGGTGGCAGGGGAGCTGACTGCCCAGCCTGTGTGTCTGAAGCTTACATCCGAACACTTTCCTTCATCCCACATTCTCATGTTCATGCTCTTACATTCCTCAGTAGCTTGTCTACAAATTTAGGGTTCTAATCTTTACAGCCAGAAGAGAGCATGTCAGAGAACAGGATGGGCATGTGAGTTCAGGTGGTCACTCTCGCTGAACCCTTAAGAAATACATTAGCAGGGACTGGTAGTGCTATGTCGTACAAGGTAGCAGCCCACTGGGTCGCTACAGTGGGGTTGAGCCAAGGGATTTAAGTAAAGATATCATTTGATCACACAAAGATACTAACAAATCATTTTCATTTAATAGAAGGTAGTTTAAGGCAAATAGAAGGGAGGACAGAAATAATAAACAATGAGAAAATTACTAAAAAAGAAAAAACTCCCTAGCTTAGAAGTATTACTAGAAAAATACTCAGACACAATTTTTTTGCTCAGTTTATTATTATGAGCATTGTAGTAATATAATCTATTACTTTAATTCCCTCACTTAAGAATATTCTAGTAATAAAACATTTTGGAAATAAAAATGAGGAAAAACGTGTTCATCACCTACATCTCCCGCCCCCACATTTTTAATATACTCAGATTTTGACCCTTTATCACCCGGAGGTTTGTTCTTATTGAGAAACTTGAATCATCTGATGTAAGTACAGAGTGTCAGCCCACAGGAGCACTCACTTTAGCTGTCTGCTTCTCCTTTAATTTGGGAAAGATAACCTTTGAAAATCAGATATCCAATACTAAAATAACGCTTGCAGTCAAGGAGAAGTCTCTTGATGGTGGTGGAGAATGATCATCTCTTTCCGAGGGGGCAGGACAGACTTCCCACTCAGGAGAACAGGAAGGTTTGGAGAGATGCTCTTGAGCAGTCTCTGGGTGTCCCAGGGACAAACAATGTAATCTCCTTTCCGCATGGTCGACATAACATATCAGAGTACTGGAAACAAACAATCTGTTGCTATTCCTCCACAAAATGAAAATGATTTAAATGATGATAACTCCATGATTCCATTGTGATTAATTTTTATTTAGAACAAGGGTACCCACACAGCATGGATTTAAATAAGTAACATTTCTCTGGTTAGTTGACTTACCATTTCAATGGCTTTTATTTTGACCATTTTAGTTTTCAGCCGTTCATCTGAAAAGGTTCATTACTCTGGTTTTGTAAAAGAATATTTTCCCAATAAACCCTTTACCTTACTACTCACTTCCTTTCCTTTTCTGTTGAACTAAGTCACATAAGGAGACAGGTTTTAAACATTAAATATTTTGAAGAGAATTATTAAAGGAAACACAAGGCAGTTTTTTCTTAGTTTCACAAGTAGTCTCACACTTAAAGCTTTCCATCGCTTTTCATTTCCATTTGTCAAGGTTTTTTTTGTCTTGTCCCTCTAATAGGGAGTATGAAGCTTGGTTATTTTTGCATGCTCTATAATTTAAGCAAACCATATTACAACTGTAAAGATACAATGTAGATATCATCCTAGAGTGTGGTATATGTATGTGTGTGTGCATATACATGAAAATGTACATGTATAGAAATATTGTAATCATAAATTTGCATATGTGAGTATGTATTACATATAATGATGCTATACATTTTATGTTTATATATGTATATATATTTCATTAATGGGATATTAGGCCTTCACAATGCTATGGAATTTCTCAGTATAACACTATGTATCTTCAGCTATATATATGCATATTATATACTACACATATACATATATACACACACATATATAGTCCCAATCATTTATAAATTTTTATTTGTACATCAACTCTCTATATATGTACATATATATACACACAGAGAGATATTGATTTTTATTAATCTTTGGAAATCTGGTAAGAAAATAAAATCTGAAAAGATATAAACTATAGTTTATATTGTAAGTCAATGATAACCAGGCTACAATATGTAGAATCATAGAGGTTAGGTATAGACTAAAGGACTGTGGAAGCCGAGCAGATAGATTTCCCTAGGAAAGGGAAATAGAGTAGATTGCTATGAGTAGAGATGGAGGGGTCAGAATTGGAGGAATAATTGGGGTGAGGAAGGGAAGAGGAGGACAAAGGAGGAAATACGAGTAGAGACAGCTAAAATTAAAAGCCATTCAAAGCATAATAAGAAAACCTAATGCAGTAGAAACTTTCTAATATATGTGAAAGTGATCTAAATGAAATTTCCAAATAATTTGGGAGACAGAGCCCCATACTAGCCATCTCACATCATTAAGAGAAGCTTCTTGTATTGAAACTGGGTAACATCCAACTGAGCTGTTGGTCAAAGAAATCCCATCAGAACCTCAAACAACACAGACTCTTACCAGGAATCTCAGACTTGATATCCCAGGAACCTAGGACAAAACAAAAAGCTACTGTTCTAAAACAACAGCAACAAGAACAAAATTCCTCCAAAACATAGGAATAATGACATTCTCTAGACTCATATATTAGTATCTTGCTCAGCCATCATTGGAGAAGCTTCCTCCTGTATCAGATGGAACAAATACAGATACCCATAGCCAGACATTATGAAGAGAATGAGAGACCTTGGAACACTTAGGCCTAACTGGGATGTCTCCATCAAATTCTTCCCTTTGGGTTTGTGGAAACCCAGCAAAAGAGGGGATGGAGAGAATGTAAATGCCAGAGGGAATGGAGGCATCAATGAAACAAGACCCTCTAAAGCAACAAGACCAACCTTACATAGGAACCCATAAAGACTGAGGCATCTTCACAGGGTCTTACTGCACAGGGTCCTAGGGCTAAAAGGAAAAGTGGACACATGCATTTTCCCCAATCTGGAAACAATATACAATAGCTAACTACTTGTTAATGAAAGTTTAGTTTCTCCATGGAAGTCTGTCTAACTGGAGAAACAATCTATTCTTAAGGGAAGACAGCATGCCAAGTAGTAGATGGCAGACAGAAAATGAACTCCTCAGTGGCTTTGGAGGTTCCTTGTTTTATAATGCCATGTCTGAGCTTTTCCTTTTTTAAAAAAGATCATATTTTTTATTTTATTTTTATTAATATATATTCTCTTAATCTCTCCCTTTATCCTACAGGTCCTTTGCATGTGTATGTTATAGCTTTCAGCTTAGTGTTCTTATGGGACTTGTGAATGTGGAAACAATTGGATATTTGTGTCTATATCTGGTTCTTGGTCTATTTTCCTTCTGTTTGATTGTCTTGTTCTAGTCTGATGTGTTTGATTTTGACTTGTATGATTATAATTTATTTTATTGTTATTTCTTAGAAGCCTGTTTGTTTTCTAAAGAGAGACAGAGAGGGTGTGAATCTGGATGGAAGGAGGGGAGTCAAGGAAAGGAAAACTATAATCAAGTTATGGTGTGAGAGAAAAATATTTTCAGTAGAAGGAAAATAATACATATACATTTTATTTATTCATCTCTCATATATTGCATCCCAACTGTAACATCCACTCTTCCAAACTCCTCTCCACCCCACCTCCTCAGATCCACTCATCTTCTGTTTCCCTTCAGAAAAGAACAAGCTTCCCAGGGATATCCACCAACCATGGCTTTACAAGTTATAAGACTAGCCACAAACCCTCATATCAAGGCTGGAAAAGGCAACCAGGTGGAAATAAAAGAGTCCTAAGAGTAGGCAGAAGAGTTAGAGACACCCTTCACTCCCATTGTTAGGAGTCTCATAGGAACACCAAACCTCACAGTCAAAACATAGTTGTAGATGACCTAGCTCAGACCCATACAGGTTCCATGATTGTCACTTCAGTCTCGGTGAGCCCCTATGAACCCTGCTTCGTTGATTCTGTGGGCCATATTCTTGTGGCGTCCTCTATCTCTCTGGCTCCTGTAGTCCTTCCTCCCATTCTGTGGGGTTTCTTGAGCTCCACCTAATACTTGACTTTGGGTGTCAGCATTTGATCCCATCAGTTGCTGGATGATGCCTCTCTGGGAACAATTGGGCTAGGTTCCAGCCTATCACCACCCATGATTTCAACCTGTATTACAGAGTAATAGTAATAAAAACTACATGGTATTGATATAAAAACAGATTAGCTGATTAGTGGAATTGAATTGCAGACCCAGACATAAACCCTTTTAGACAAAGAAGCCATAAATGGAATAAGAAAATTATCTTCAATAAATGGTGCCATTCTAACAATGTCAACATGTAGAAGAATGAGATTATATCTGTATCTATTATCCTGCACAAAGCTCAAATCCAAGTGAATCCAGACCTCAACATAAAACCTGACACACTGAACCTGTTAGAAGAGAAAGTAGGGAATAGCCTTGAACCCATTGGCACAGGAGACAACTTCCTGAACAGAACACTGTTACTGTAGACACTAAAGTCGAAAATTAATAAATGGGATCTCATAAAACTGAAAGGCTTCTGTAAGGCAAAGGACACTGTCAATAGGACAAAGCAGCAGTCTACAGAATTAAAAAAGATTTTCAGCAGCTCCACATCTGACAGTGGTGAGTATACAAAATATATAAAGAACTCAAGAAACTAGACACCAACAAAGCAAATAATCCAATTAAAAATGGGATACAGATTTATGATATGTCAATGAAATCCAATATACTACATTCCATATAATTCAGAAAGTGAATTTTCAGCACAATGCAACTCAAGAGTTCTTTCAGTTAGTTACATCTAACATGAAAGGACATTGGCTTGTATCACATCTTTCTTGCTTTTTTTATGCTGCCCAAATAAGGATTCTTAGTCACAGAATTTGCTCACCATTTCTTGGCTATCCACACATTTTGATTCCTCAGTGACTTGTACTTGAGAATATTATTATGTAGAGAGCACCCATGTACAACACAGGTGATTATTTCCTACTATGTAGAGAGCACCCATGTACATCCCAGACAATTACTACTATGTAGAGAGTTACTCCAAGTTCTCATTGTTCTTACATCCTTTGAGTCGCAGATTGCTGGAGGGGGTTTCTCCACTTACCACTTCATATCACACACCTATTTTATTTTTGTAATTACATTTTATTATCATGTAGAATGAGAATGTACATATGGAGGGGTATGGTCAGAGGAAAGCTTTCAAGAGTTGGTCTCTCTTTCTACCTTTGGGTTCTGAGATTTGAACTGAGATCAGCAGGTTTGAATAGTAGAGCCATTGCCTTCTAAGCCACCTCACCATGCCCTATTTTAGAATTTTATATTTCTCACTAAAATCTAAATGTACTGTTAAGTGGAGAAGCAGAACAAAATCTCTGGATTGTGAAATATATGTACATGTGTAAATGCTATGAATCGTAAAACCTATATCAAAATTAATATTAACATTCCTATAACATAATTTAAGGGAAATGTCACTCAAACTGTATGTACATATATGAATTTTAAGTGTAGACGTGCAAGTTTATTCAAACATTTTACATTCCATTATGCAGTTTTGCAAAACTTTAAATGACTAGAGCCTTCACGGTCTTAATTTTCTATTATGATTCTATTACTCTTTAGAAGTTAGAAGTGTGTTTTGTATATTTTTGTAATTTAAAATTTTTACATACTGGCATATACCAAATGTGTGAATATTGATAACAAAATGTCTAGACTTTACAAACAATCAGTAAGTTCCATGGGGTTGAGTAAAAGCTTATACTATACTTGCAGCCTGGGAAGCAGTGCTTCAGTTGTTCAGAAATAAGCTTTAAGGCTCCGAGCCTGACCGTAAGTCATGGCTTCCTTGACAGGGGTGAACATCAGTGAGCTGTAGGTCTCTCAAAGCTGATAGCCCCAATTTGGGGGTAACAATAGCAAGGCTTTGCGAGGACGTTGAGAAGAGATACAGTACAGCAATCCCTGGGCCTGTTACATGACGTGAAGACTGTTTCAGTAAATACGGGCTGTGTCATTACCATTACTGAAAATTAGAGAAAAGAATTCCACCTAAAACATTAACTCCTTAAATAGACTCAGTCTTCCTAGCTAAATTTGAGAAGAGCTGAGATAAGAGGTCATGATGTACAACTCTCTGTGAATTCTCAATTCTTACCAGCAACAGATTGGGAAAAACATGTTGAAAAAGTCAGATTTTGAGGCTGTATGTAAATTTCTGAAAAAGCGATGGTGATAAAAGCTTCCTTCTTCCTAGGATAACATGCACAAAAACATTCTGCGACTCAGGATAGCAAGGCAGGCGTGTCTGTTAGCTAAGCAGCTCCGTGTGACACGCTGTCCTTGCTCTCTAAAGTAGGCCTCATCTCACTTCTAATGTGTGAAAGGGGAGATTATTCAACACCGTGGTAGACACAGTTTTGTTCTCAAGAACACTGCGATATCATTAATCTTCTGGCATGCCTGCACAGACGGGTTATGTGAATGCTAGTCTTTTGCAAGGCTATAAATAAAGTTTAGAGAGAGAAAGAGACAGAAAGAAAAGATGTTTTCCTGGAGTTTCTATTACCACAGTGCAGTCCACATTAAGGGAGCAATAACTTACCAGTAATAACATTTTAAAATCCTCTTTATGGGTTTTCAACATCTGACTAGGAAAAAAAAAAACCTGCCTAAAAATAGAATCTGATCTTAAAGCATGGTTTTCTCAAACTGTGTCATCCTAAGCAGGTCTTCATGCGATGACCAAACATGACTGTTCAGTTGCTTTCCAGAAGAGCCAAACTTTATCATCTATTTTTCATCTATTTCAGAGTTACCACCCCAAACACATGTGATCTCTGTGCATTCTTGTGTGGACTCATGGATGTGTATATGTGTGGGAAGTAATTTAGCATAGGTGGGAAAACTTCTGACCTGGATATCACAATTAATTTCTCCCTCTTGTAATATCAGGAATTTCTGTTCGATAGGTGAAGTGACCTAAGTTTCATAGTTATCCATGTTTGAAAATATTCTTATAAATAACATGTGCAGGCAAAATGCTGTTAGAACATGCTTATGGGATATTACTTTACAGAATAGATTTAATATTCTCATTTGGTTGGCATAGCAAACAGCTTTCTCTTTGGTTACAGTGAAGCCTTCTGTCCCAATGGTACAGCAGCAGGACAAATCCTACCAGCGTTGCAGAAAGATCCAACCCCTCAAAATTAGTGTTATTGTTGTCTAGGGTCATTTTGATTCAAACAAATAGAACTCCAAATGAAGATAAATGAAAATTTAAAATTCCAATTAGCATAGGCTCTAATTCTATGTTGCTATAGAACCTTGGCAAGTTCTTTTTTCCAGAATATTTAGAACTCAGAATTCGGATGAGTTTATGTTCTTGGAGTGGAAGGCACTGCAAGCCGAGACTCCCGCTGTCGTGTCTGAGGAGCAGGTCTTGCTAAATGAGAAGCACATTTCCAACAGGTTTTCTGGTTGAAAACATCTTTAGTTTGGGGCAATTTGCCGAAAGAATCACTTCACATTCTTTACCATACTCAGTGGGGCCTTGTGATGTTATTTCTTCACTGGCTTTTGAGTGTGGTTCCAGGCTCACACTGTCCACATGTGGGAACTTATTACATATAATAACAGATTAGGATAGAACAGCCAATTTGAATGTTCACCTAAGAAGCATACAAGTGGTGTTTCCTTGAAATTTGCCCAGAAATCTGAAGAGTAGGCTTGGTTCTTCTCATCAGTGCAGAAAGCAGACCCTCAAGAATCTATGGAGAACAACTCTTGACCTCCGTTAGTTACAAGAGAGCAATTAGATGCTGGAAAAGCTCATTGCAAGTGTCAGTTTAGGAAGCATAATGTGACATTAGTTTATGGATTAAAACACAAAGCAAAAGAAAACTTTAAAAAATATAGTAGCAAAAAATATAGTAGCTAACACAGATGAAACTTTGTAGACAGTTAGAATATTTATCTCTTTTAGTACTTAAAACATTTTCATGAAATATATAATACCTTCCCTGTGGCAAGGAAGGCAATATATTGTTTAGGCAAGGTAGGCACTTTTTTTGTTACCTAATGTTTACAAAATGTACAGCCTGATTCTAAGTGTGCTTAACCGGGACCAACAGGGTTGACTCCAAATCAGATGCTGTTTAAAGCAAACTTTGCTTGTTTGGTTCTTTTCTTCCTTGTGAGTGACTTCCTGCTCCCTTTGGTTCCCTGCTCTAATGATGGCCTCATTTTCCTGGGTCTTCTTGTGCCACATCCTTGTCCACACACAGTGAAAATGACCCTCCCTGTTTTTATTTATGTGGTTGGTCCTAATATTTTTGTAAGTGGATACACTAAAACGATTTTGTCACTGTAATCTTTAAAGCAACATGGAGTTAGAGATTGTTGTATAAGAAATTGTGTCTTTTCAGAAAAGAACTTCAGGCTTGGGGAAACAGTATCTTACCATTAAATATTTTTAAACATACTATTCTTTAAATGCTTAAATGAACCTCAGGAACATATTTAAGTCATAAGAGTTCCTAGTGTGATATGCTCATTTTCTCGGCCACTAAACATTCTTCACCAGTCAGACTGAGGCATAAGTTTGGAGAGTGGGGATAGCATATTCTATCAAATATGTAAACATATGGATTATCTGTAATGCCTCCTTGTATTCAATTCATAAAAGAAAATTGAGTCCAGCTACATATTTAAAAAAACTGCTCAGACTGTACAGAGACAGCACTGTGGCCTTCAGGATATTGTTACTTTAATCACTTTAAAAAGAAGTCACTATCTTGCCTATTGGTTAAATTAAACAATTCGTTTGTTAAAGATAATCTGAGAAAGAACAGAACAAATAAATTCAACATGGAAGTTGAATAAATGATCACTGGCTTTATTTTTTTAAATGGGTGCTTAGATCTCTATTGTATGTATTTCATAAGAATTTTTTCCACACTGAAGAATGTCTCTGGACTCTTTGCAGCTGTTGTAACATAGTCTTACCCTATTTGAGGCGATCTGTGGGAAGGGAAGGAGACGAATTGTGACACTGTCCCTTATCAAAGGACCACACAGTTGTTCGCCACTTTGACTCCATGATGGATTGTTATCTTGGGCTTTGACTGATGGATGGCTAAAAGTTTAGAGAAAAACAGTGCAGACACCCAGTAGCTCCGTGTTATTGACACTTACATGATAGTGTGGGGTCAATCAATCTTTCTCTATTGCTTTTACCTTCAGTTTTGTTTTCTGTTCATCATTTTCCCAACCTCTTCAGATTGACAGGCCAAAAAAAAAAAAAAAAAAAAAAGAAAAAGAAAAAGTTGAGAAGGGGAGAAAAGCAAGTCACTGGGCAGCACTGATACCAAAGGATTCAGTTGCTGTGAATGTGAATGCTAAAGACAGACACTCACACACAAATGCCCATTGTCTGGGGAACATATGAGCATGCATTTTTGTTTTCAATTTTAGCCCAGTAAATGGTAGCAGAAAAACACCTGAATTTTATTATCAAAAGTCAGATAACATTTATGTTAGGAAACATGTGGTTCTTAAAGTATTTTTTTCTCTGTTTGAGAAGCAGACCATTAGTAGATTACACATATGGGACCATCCCACATTAAACTTTTCCCTGTGTATTCGCTTTAGTGCCATTTATTATTTAGTTTGTAGGTTATTTACATTAACACACTCATTTTGGTGTCTAAATATGCTGAGGTCTTACCTGATTGTTAGAGATTGGCAAGTTAATAAAAAGTCTGGGAGGTGCTGATATCCACACAGGCTTCTGCCATGACTGAAACTCTCACTGTGGAAAGCACAGAGAGCCAGTCCCCGTGCTTCCTGTGCTGAGACACAAGAGTCCGAATCATAACAGTGAATTCATTTTAGCATTTGCAAATATTTTTGTCAGTTTTTCTCAGATGTAACTAATATAAAATTTGTTAGATTTAAACATGCAATTTGAGCAACTGATAGTAGTGTACACTTAAATTACTAATACTATTGCTAATATCAGGACACTACACATTACCATTACCACCTCACAATTTTCTTTTAGTCTGTTGTAATATTTATTTAATGCATACCACAGCCACTAACATCACTCAGAAGTGTGGGTAACCTCCCACACTTATATATTATCCCTGTGCAGAGGTTATGTGAATCTTCTCTGTACTGTTTCCATAGTAGCATGATAATTATTGAAGTGAACTATACAGTTTTCAGAAGTAAGGTATGACTGTGTGTTAGTTTATAAAATTTTTTAAAGAATTCTTTTTTAATGTCCTAAGATTGCATTGTTTGTTTTGTTTTTGTGGCAACACTTCACTTTATATTTCAGGTTGATCTGGAACTCAGCATGCAGCCCAGACTGGTCTCAAACTCCTGGCAGTTTTCTCGTCTCCACTTTCTGTGGGATCATAGGCATGATACTTATTTCCATGATGCCTGAAGACCCTTTAAGTGTTAATATTATTGTCATTGTAGACAATTACACACCCTTCTTGTTGTTGGATATCATCAGTATGTACACACTATGAATAATTCTAACTTTGATGCTATACTATTTCAACTCTAGATTGACTTTGGTTTTCAAACTATGAATAGGTACAAAAACAGAAAGATAAAATACATGTACATGTCCAAGTATATAGACGTGTTGTAAATGCTATGCCGTACTCATAACTTCACATGTGATTATGCCAGTTGATGTTAGTCACCTATAACTTATAATTTTAAAGATATTTGCTATTATAATAATAAAAAATTATTAAATCATCAATATTAAAGAATAAAGCACAGATATTTTGTTAATGTTTTTGGTCTCTTATCATTTGAAGCTATGATTTCCAGCATAGTTTCACAACAAAAATCCTCAAGTTCCTTTTTTAAAGAGTGGAGCAGAGTGGAAAGGATTTTGAATCTCAATGAGCCATTCTTGTTTTGCCTTTACCTACGTACCTTCTATATACCTAAGCCATATGTTCCAAAGAATTCCTAGAAACATCCATTCTCTCTGGCAAGTTTAAGTAAAAAATGTCACCTTCATTACCTTTCCTAGTTGTTTAGAAAGGAGTGAAATTTAATTTCAGTACTTTTATTTATATGTTCCAGAAATGCTTGCTTCTGAACTTCAAATTCTAAACTCAAGGTTTCCTAATGATTCGAGAGAAGTAAGAAGCTCAAAGTGCTTAAGAACACCAGAGAGGACGATCCCGCTGCTGTTGGATAGAGTTTTACGTTGACGATATTGGATAAATATCTGAACTTCTGAACATATTTGAACCCACACTATGAATCATGCACAGGTTTGTCAGCCCAGTTAGATCCTGACACCTTTTCTTTTATTCACATGCCTTCTCTAAATCTTTTTGTGTTTTAGGCAGATCTGAGCTCAGTGGCACGCACTGTAATGAGTTCAGCATTGCAGAGTGACAAAGGCCGACGCTGACAGTAACGACTAGTATTTATTTCATGCAGCTTGCACTTTGTGCCAGCATTCGGCCACCCAGCTCATGAGGATGGGTGTGGGCTGCATCTGTTGGGCTGTGCCTTGCCTGAACCGGGGGGCTCTGCCTAGGCTTTATTGCTGCCACATGGCTGCTATTGTTATTTCACAACCTAAAGCCCTTTCTTATTCCCCTCTTTGCCCCGAAACCTTCACTCCTGCATATTTCCTTTCTTCTTACCCTGACTCTCTAACAGCTGAACTACATAAATGCCAAGCAGCGACGTGAATTCCTAAACAGAAGCTGCCATAAAATAGCACTGCTCCAACCAAGAAGCACACATGTAGAAACCCATGACTGACAGGGCTCAAAAGGCAGGTTTTACTAAATGACAAGTGTGAAGTTCTTATTGTTGCCCTGGTTGATAGTAGCTCATATTTACACACATGCTCGTGCGCACGTGCACACACTTACACACACACACACACACACATTTCACATTTCAGAACAATTCAGTGTAACTGGCAGCTTGGGAGAAAAAAGACTTAAAATCCCTTAAAGGCGAGCAAGACAGGAGGAATACCGAATCCAAAGCATTCTCAGTTTTGAATATGTTGGCATCTTTTGATTGGGCTTAAAATTGGAATCTTGGAGAGGAAGCAGGAAAAGTCGGAATTATAATTGTTTTGTTAAGAAGAAGAGAAAGCAAAAAAGTAAGACGAAAGAGCTGCTCATCTTATTTGTCCTTGCATAATTCTATTCAGCATTAATTAATGCTATGATATTACGTTTTCGTGTACACCCACTGTCAATATTAAAGGAATATCTATGATATTAAATATACAAGTGAGAGACAATGTGATGCCAATTAATTGTATGTAATCTGTGTTATGTTAGTTGCTAAAACGTCATTTGAGTTTTGCTTTTCCTCAGTTACAATGATGTATGAATTTGTATTTAAGAAAAATGGTATCATTATTCTATGTTTACAATAGTCAATGCTAGTTATTTTTAAATTCTACTTACAATAGAATGGCAGTTCACTGAGCATTGGCAGAAGAATGGACTAGAGGCCAGAATAATGACAAAGTAAACGAAGGGTGAAAATCACCCCACCCATATTAGGCGCAGTGGCTGGAGAGAGACCTCAGGGGAGGTGTCACTCTGGAACCGGTGACAGTGTTCATTTTACAGCAACAGTGCTATTTACAAGAACCCAAGGAGAAGACAAAAACTTGTAGTGTTGTCCGCTCTGCCATACCCTCTTCAGGAGCCTGTTCTAAGTGTTTACTTGGCTCTCAGTAGCCAGGTGATGCTTCTGCTTTTGCGTAGTCAGCTATAAATTCTCATCTAAGGAATCTTTACTTCAGTATAAGTGCCTAAAATATTGCAGCTTTGACATAATTTCTAGAGTAATCCATGGGATTGATTTGGCTTTTAACCAAAGGAGGTCATAATATTTCATGAGGACTGTCTGCTGCCTTTGTAGCATTTTTTCAGGGTTTGTTAAATGCTAAATTAAATCTAGTTGCATTCAGAAGGCTATCTGAAGTGCTTTAAATAACATAGGTGCTATGATACTATGAAAAAAACCCATGAGGGCTGTAGAGATAGCTCAAGTCTGTAAAGTGCTTGGTGTACAATCATAAAGACCAGAGGTCCATCCCCAATCCACAGCACCTTTGTAAGACACTGGCCTGGTGTTGGCATCTATAATCTTAACCCCTGGACAGGTAATGACAGGCAGATCTCTAGCCTGCTGGATGAGTTCCAGACTGGTGAGAGACTGTGTCTCAAAAATCACAAAGTATAGAGCACTGGACTGAGCTCCCAAGGTCCAGTTGAAGAGCAGAGTGAGGGAGAAGATGAGCAAGGAAGTCAGGACCGTGAGGGGTTGGTCTACCCACTGAGACAGTGTGCCTGTTCTAATGGGAGCTCACCAAATTCAGCTGGACTGGGATTGGACTGGTTTGTGGTCAAACCGGACTCTCTGAATGTGGCTGACAATGGGGGCTGACTGAAAAGCCATTGATAATGGCACTGGGACTTGTTTCTACTGCATGTACTGACTTTTTCGGAACCCTAGTCTATTTGGATGCACACCTTCCTAGGCCTGGATGGAGGGGGGAGGGCCTTGGACTTCCCACAGGGCAGGGTACTCTGCCCTCTCTTATGACTGGAGGGGGAGGGAGGAGGGTAAGTGGGGGAACAGGAGGGGAATGGGAGGAGGGGAGGAAGTGAAAATATTTTAATGGAAAAATAAAAATATTAAAAAATCACAAAGTAGACAGTGCATGAGAAACAACACCCAGTGTTATCCTATAGCCTACACACACACACACACACATACTCACAAACATATGCAGACTCAAACACACACACACCTCCTATATACATGAACATACACACACACAAATGCATATACATACACAACAATCAATGAAAATGTTAAGTGAAAAATTCCTAAAAATGTAAAGCACTCCTTATATAACAACAATAATGATATATTTCTAGTGAATGTAGTAAAGCAATGAATCAATGTAGGCAGGAACTGCTTTTTAATTTTCCAGAAGCCCAGACTCGAATAATAACACAGAAACTATATTAATTACAACATTGTTTCTAGATGGTGTAGCATCTAGATAACTCTTACATCTTAAAATAACCTGTTTTTATTAATCTGTGTATTGCCTAGAGGTTGTGGCTTACTGGTAAGGTTCTGGCTGGCAGCTGGCATCTTTTTCCTTCAACAGCTACATGGCATCTCCCTGACTCTGCCCACTTTCTCTATATCTCTGTTCAGGTTTCCCACCTAGCTTTACTTTTCTAAGCCATTTACCTAAATACCTTCTTTAATATCCAATGGTAATAAAACATATTCATAGCATCATGATGAGAGGAATCACACATCAAATCAAGAGCTAGGCCAAATATCTAATGAAGAGAAAACATGGTCAGAACACAGTATCTACAAATTTCCTCCTGAAAATTCTAATAAAAAGTCTTTAAAATTATTAAGTCATTTTCTTGAATTGAGAGATTCAATATGAATGTGTCATATTTATCTATAGTTATTAATATAGAAAATAGTTGTTTTTAATGCTTTTGAATACTCATACTCTATGCATAAATCTAAATCTCCCATTTTGTAGTTAATGAAATGGCCCTAAAGACAATACTTATTTATATAGTGTGGTGAACTGATTAGTTGTTAGATAGATTTTCTATTTTGCACTATGGTTACAGTTAAGTATTGCCTTATGACTATTTTATACTCAAAGAATGTGGGCACATCTAATATATTCTGTATATTTCTGTACTAGGTACATACAAAACTCCCTGCTTGGACATTTAGGCTATTCCTATCTGCTAACTCAAAGTGAAGGACTCAGAAGCCCCAGGTTGTAGCTTAGTCTCAATAGAAGGAAACCCTAGTCCCTGGATCACTGTGAGGAAGATGTCTACCTTGCTCCTATTTCAATACAGCACTTTATATGATTAGTCATAATCCTGTTTATCAGGCCACTGATGTTGAAGTGTATCTATTCCATTAATGGCTGTTACCTTATTATCTTAATATCTACATGTCTATAGCTTTTCGTCTTTCAAGATCTGTCACTTTTAAGCAGCAGCAGAAGGAACACTTCCTCCACCAGCTTTGTTGTAGATATTGTCCTTCAGTGAGAGACATCATCCCTTGTCTCTGTTCCCACCACATCTTTCATGTTTTCTTCCTTTCTAGTCTTAATTTTGGTCTCTATTCTGGACTTCCACCATTTGAATTCAGTGAAGTAAAATATTCTTCACTGTTGGAGGAGGCTGCTAGTTAGTTCCTGGCTGCTTAGCCCTGAAATAATCACACAGAAACTGTATTATTTAAATCACTGCTTGGCCCATTAGCCCTAGCTTCTTATTGGTTAACTCTTACATCTTAATTTCACCCATCTCTATCTGTACATCACCAGGAGGTCATGGCCTACCAGCAAAGATTCAGCACATCTGTCTCTGGCAGTGGCTCCATGGCTTCTCCCTGACTCTGCCTCCTTTCTCCCAGCATTCAGTTTAGTTTTCCCCACCTAGCTCTTGTTCCCTATAACTATGCTATATGCCCAAAGCAGTTTCTTTATTAACCAATGATATTCACAGCATACATAGGGGAATCCCACATCTCTTCACTACCTTTTGAGCTCTTGGAATGTCTCTCTTCTAATCCTTGACATGGGATGATATAAAAGAATATCTTTGTTCAGAAAACCACTTGAACCTATAGTAAAGAATTAGTAGTTCAAGGCGTCCTGGTGACCTCTAAACAGCCCTTGCTTGGCTGACGATATATGTCTGTTTATTTATTTTGACAATATTTACAGCCTAAGAAAGAAGACTTCCAAGAATTCTGGTGTCTCTAGACAAATGTGTTGTTGTCTGGCAACTCTATCTCCCTGTTCCCTCTTGAAAGCAATCAGGAACAATGTAGGCACTCTACAATTTTCCCTCTTGCTCACCTGTGTTGTCAGGAATGCCTAAAGAGGCAAAGACTATTAAAAATAAAGATGTATACCACATCTATGTATGATAGAGATGTGTGGAGGGGTGTGTGTGTGTGTATGTGTGTGTGTGTGTTTGTGTGTGCATGAGAGAGAGAGAGAGAGAGACGGAGAGAGAGGGAGAGGGAGGGAGAGAGAGAGAGAGAGAGAGAGAGAGAGAGAGAGAGAGAGAGAGAGAGAGAAGCAAAAGCAGTTATAAAGATTGACAAACCCCAAGTCAAGGAACCGTCAAGACACTGGAGACACAGGGGACCTTGCAGTGTGAGGAGTGGCAAGCATATGTGGCACTGGTAAGAGATTAAATCCCTTGCTTTAATGTTAAAGATACAGAAACCAAAGGGAATGTGTTCAGGAAGAATGCAAAATGTTTACCACTGCTTCTAATATTTATTGATTGCTCCTATATGACTGGTACTGTGATAAATTCTTTCTAAGTATTATTTCATTTTATCTGCAAACAACTCTTTAAAGGAGTAACCATGATGAAAAAGCCTTTTACATGAGAAGTTAAAATCATTTAAAAGATAAGTAATTTGCCTGTGATCCTAAAACAAGGGCATGGCTGAGTTGTAATCCAGTTCCAGAGAGACTGACTCCAAAGCCAAATATATTAATTGGATATCATTCTAAACTATTGTTAGATATTTAGGTAAATTTTATAAATGTGTCCCAAAGTCAAAATTTTATTAAAATTTTAATAAAGTATAAAAACCAAGAGATTAGATTATTTTTGACTTGCCAATGTTGTTTAATAAGTAGGAGCAAGTAAATCACAGGAAATACACAATTTCAAATAGCACACATAATGAGATATTAAGGAACAGAGGAGAACCCAGCTGGGAAGTTGAAACATAGGGAAGAGAGAATAGATAAGGCTAGGGGAAGCTTTGAGTCTAACAAAGATATTATTTTCATCTCAGATAGTTGTGTATTAGTGATTCATTCACTATTGCATTGCTTATCAGAGATCCCATGATCACTTCTAAAAGTATAATGAAGCAAATCAATGGCATACAGCACCCTATTATAAAATACTACCATGTTGTGTGGCACAGTGTAGGGATACCACGCATATTACAGTACTGTTTGGTGCACTACAGGGCTATCATGCACATTACAGAACTACGTGTCATACTGTAGGGATACATGTATCTTACAGTGTTATGTGGCATACTATAGGAATGTCTTGGCATGAGGGAAGAAAAAAGGATGAAGAAATAAAAAAAGAATATAGGAAAGTAGGAAACAGGTCTAGATGGGAGTGAATTGGCATTTATATGCTATTGATATATAGCTTTGCATAACAGATCTTCCAATATCTCAAATGATGTCTTTTTATTATCTATGTATCATCTATTTCTCTTCATCTATCATCTATCTATCTATCTATCTATCTATCTATCTATCTATCTATCTATCATCTATCTATCATCTATCATGTATATATCTATATCTATCATCATTATCATCACTATCTATTGTTTATATTCTGTTGGTATGGAAGTGCGTTTTGTGAATCACTGGATGTTCTTTTAAACCTTTTGGATGACTGAAAATTCAAAGTTTCTTAAAATTTTGTGCTGCAAGTTGTACAACACCATAGATTAGGTAACTTATAGAGAAAAATGGTTTGGTTAGCTTAACGTTCTTTTCTAAAGTCAAGGATGCAGACCTGCTGGTACCCTCACTGGCAGAATCCTGGGTGGCTCAGGGTACCATGACACCATATACGTGTGCTCCTGGTGTCTCTCCATTTCTTACAAAGCTGCTAACATTCCATCATGTGGCTCCACTCGATGATCTTGTCTAATTATAATCAGCTCTCAAAGACTTCACTCTAAGCAAGACACTTAGGTTAGGTTTCTGCACACTCAGTGTCTCACAGTGGAGATTAAACTTCAGCCTTTACATGATTCTTAAGCAGCCATGTTTACATATTTCTCAGTGTTAACCTCTGCAACCTGCTGTAAAAATCATAAAGAGAAAAACTTCTGAAGCCTTAGCAGAAAGGCTGAACTCAAACGGCACACTAGGTACTACCACAGTTATATGGGGAAAATTCAGTGTTTCCTCAGCAGCACCCAGGAAACACTGGGAATGGCTGAATCTACTATTTCTCCACTCTTGAGTACACTCTTTAGTGTTTGGTATGACAAAAAAGAAAGTACACATAAGTCCTTCTACTTGAGCCAACAAACAGATCTGTGTCATTGTTTGGTTGACTAATAAAGAAAAGAGCATTTTACTGGGAAAAAAAATGACCAGCAAACCCACCACAGGTAGTAGATGTGGACATTTGGCACCTGCTTTATTTTAAGTGAATGAAATGAGGCAGCCACTTCAAACAAGAAGCAGCTCAAATTATTGGGTGACAGTGATAAAATTTGTGCTCTTAAGAGAAATTGAGAATTTTGGATTTGCCATCACCACTAGAACTTGACAGCTTCCCTACAAAGACTTTCTGATGTCCTAATCATAACAATGAACTGAGTTTCTCTTTTTATGAGATGGCCAATTCATTTTATTACAAAATCATTTATGGCCCAAAAGCTTAGTTGTTTTTAACATAAGCCAATGTATCCAAACAAAACAGAGCATAAAATATTCATTGATAAATATGTTTCCACACTGAGAACCAATTTTTAAACAGCCAGTACTTTTTGAGTTTGGGAATAGTATCAAAAGCATGTATCTCCAAATATCTGAAAATGATTGAAACACTCCTTCTATTTACAACTTAAACTGTTAGCTGCAGATAGGTTTGCCTAGATGAGTTTAGACTTTATTTGTAACTCATTTGATGGTATACACATCGTAGAACACTAATTCCAAATGCATCTAAGAATGACTGACTTCCCTTCAGGCTAGAGAACTAGGTAACAGGCTATTTTTGTTTCTCATTTCCTACTGAGATCTGATTTGACCTTTGCATAATGGATGTGTTGATAAAGTCACTCTATCATACAAATTGTCATATTTAAGGGCAATACTCTTTAACACTCAGCTTTTTTTTATCATTTCTTATAAAACAACCTGCTGATTTTTCCAAACAATATTCTTAAGTATTTGTCACATATGCAATTATGACTGCCAGAACAATTTGTATGCATTCCTCTAGTATTTCTTCAGATTTAAGGATTAAGAAATTGAATTTTAAAAACAAATAAAAAAGAATGATCTTAGAATATCAAAGTTGCAAAAATCCCTCAGCCTCACTCATCTTGACTGGCTTAACTCACAGTACCCTTTGCAACTGGTTGCTTCAGTCGTTTAAATTACCTCTAGGTTTGGAACAATGGTTAGCAAGTTCATGTTTGGGGGAATGAATGAAATAATAAAGTAAGTATTCTTGGGAATTACCAGTAAATCATTTTTATTACTGAATAATATTCCTTTACAAAAATGAACTGCCTATGTTGACCCATTAGCTGGACATTTGTATTGTTTGAGGTTTGGGTTATATTTGTTTAAATATTTAGAGCTGACGCATAAATGCTTAGAAAAACACCTACAAGTAGAATGGTTATGCTAAGTGGTAAATGTTTTTTTTTTTTCATATGAAACTGATTATCATGGATGCAAATCGCTTGTCTGATTTATATCATTCAAATACTTGCCCTCACCTTGATTTTCTGAATTGTGTCTTTTGAAGAGCAGGAGAAATTTAGTCTGACACAGGACATGAATGGTTGGTTCTGTTCCTTCCGTGATATCCTTTTATACACTCAGGCTACAGAAATATTACAAAAGGCTTATAAATTTATCTTTCCCAATTAAACTTAAAATCTGTCTCAAACGGTTTGATGTCTGGTGAGGGGTAGAATACTAACTCCTTGGCTTCGGTGCCATTTATTAGGGAGGCTCTCGCTGGTTGTGCAGCTTTTATCCCTCGGTTGATGAGTCAGATATCTGTATGACTGCATCTACGTTGAATACTGTTCAACTTCACCGGTTTGTTTGTACTTCTTTATGCCAGCACCACACTGTTGTCCTATTGGACTTTTGTGCGACATGTATTTCATTTTCTTCCATCTATTCTAAAATGATAGGTCTTCTCTTAATTTTTTAAATTTCCTTTTCAAGTCTCTATGGATGTTTGTAGTAACTTGCACTTACATTATACATAGTAAAACGCTTGCGAAAATAGAAAGGGCCAGTGGTTATGATCCTGTTAAGTTTATTTCAGTTTTAGGAGAATTGTTTCAAATCTAAATATTTTTCTACATGGGTATGTTTTGGTTATATCTTCTTTAACTTAAATCAAGAACATTTATATTTATCAGTGAAACTGATACTGAAATATTTTGTTATTGTAAATATCATGTGTGGATCAAATGTGCATATGTGAGTTTGGGGGTATATTATGTTCGGGTGTGTGTGCACATTAATCTGTGGATGTGAAAACCCAATATATATGTATTCAGACTGGAGTAGTGTGTCCTGGGTCCTTTTCTATAACTTCATGCCTTGATGGAGTCTCTTATTGAATTGGTCAGAATGCTCTTGTATTATTTTCCTCTGCTGCCCAGTTCTGAGATCACAGGCATACACATCCACACCTGGCTCTTTTACACACCTTCTCAGGATTCAAATTCATATTTTTATGTTTGCAGAGTAAGTGCTTCTATCCCACTGAAAACATACCCTCATCTCTGCCAAGTAGTACTTTTAACAGAATAAACTTTGAAGCATTTGTTGTGAATATGGAGAAACAAAATTGATATTTCTGCATCAACATTTTAACATGAGATTTACTAAGTTGATTTGATAGTTTCAGTAGATATTCTCCCAGGTCTTCCGCATTGGTTCTGTAAATATTTACATTATCTGTGACCAAGGAGAGTTATTTTCCTTTTCTGCCCTCCATTCCCCTCTTGCTTGCTGCATCACAGTGAGAACGCTCAGAAGACTGCTGTACAGTTATCAAAGTGACTGCCTTTGCTTGTTCTTCATGAGCAAAACACCACTTAATATACCTCACCATAAAAATCAGATGCCAGCCATTATACTTATTGTGCAATTTTAAAAAAATATTCTTTGTGAATTTTACATTATGCAACCTGATCCCATTCATATCCTTGTCCCATTGCTTCCACTGTTTCTCCTTGCAATCTACCTCCAAAACAACATTTAAGAGTATCCCCCCCCCAAAAAAGCCAACAAAACCAAAAACAAACAAGCAAAGAAACAAATATCTCGGTGTGAAAGCTGTAATGTGTCACAGTGAGTCACACACTTTAGTCCACACATCTTTACTTGTAAGTGTTCATTGCAGTGAGTCATTGGTCTGGCTTGAGGTCTCTGGCTTCTGCTATCCTTACTAGGCCCTCAGTGAGACTTTTCTTGACTATCTTGTTGTTGCCCTGTATCATGGAAATCCTGTAGCTTTAGATCTGCAGGTCCTATCCCTTTACATATTCCAGCAGTTCATATATGAGGTAGATGTTGGGCTGGGCTAACTCATTGCCCTGGTTCTGGCATTGGTGGTAGCTGGGTTTGTCAGTTTGCCAGTTTTCCCTCATTATAGCTAGTTGGGCAAGCTCTCCAGCATTGCCCCAGCTAGTTCACAGGAGGCAGTAGGCAGCAAAGAGTGGGGCCAGTTCTCTTTCTCTCACACCCTCGGGTCCAGCTCACCTGCACTCAGACTACCAGGGGCAGCTGTTTTGCCCAGGTGAGATGCAGGGTCTGCAGCCATTGGTGAGGGGCATAGATAGTTCTTCTGCTCTCATGCCCCCTGAGACTGGCTCTCCTAACTGGCACAGGTGGCAAGGGATGGGATGAAGGAGGGCATGTTTCCCTCACCCATGCCACCACACAGCATGTGAGGGAGGAGGTGGTCGCAGGTCTTCTCTCACATCCACAGGAGCAGTTTACCTGCACTCCCACGTACAGGATCAGCTCTAGTGTGCTCCCGAGGAGAGGTTCAGGTCCCTCTCTCCTATGTGTTTAAGTCAGTGAGGGGCAGGACCAGCTCTCTCATTTTCGGAATCCTGGGGCCAGTTCTCCCATCAGACATAGGTGGCAAGGGGTGAGGGGCATCTTTCTTTTACCCATGTAAACACATGGCAGAAAATGGGGGGTCAGTTCTCCTGCTCTGAAGTCCTCCCACCGTGTCAGTAGGGTCAACTCTACTGTGCTGTCTGGGTGAGGCGCAGGACCTGCTTGCCCAAGTGTTGCTGTGAATGAGGGAAAGTGCCAACACTCCCACTCTTACGACCTCAAGGCCAGCTGTCCCACCCACCCCAGGCAGTGAGGGGTAGGTGTTGACTGATGTTTTCATTCCCCCCCTATCCTGTAGCCATTAAGTCCCAAAGAATCACACAAAGGTCTACATTACTTATAAACTGATTGATGTATTAGCTCAGGCTTCTTATTAGCTAATTCTTATAACTTACATTAGCCCATAATTCTTGTCTGAGTTAGCCACGTAGCTTGGTACCTTTTTCGGTGAGGCAGTCACATCTTGCTTCCTCTACTGCTGGGTTATAACTGCAGACTAAGCTTTCCTCTTCCCTATTCTCATTGCCCACCTATACTTCCTGCCTGGCTACTGGCCAATCAGTGTTTTATTTAAAATAACACAGGTAACAGGATAAAACACCATTGTCCCACAATAGGTAGGGGAGGGAAGAGATCTCTTTTTCCTTCTCCACTCCACTATATGGCAGATGATGTGTGGGGCCGGATCTCCCACACAGGTTCACAGGGGGCAGATCACTTTCACACATTGCCCCAGCAACAGCAGCCTGACCCTCAAAGACCAGCTTGGCCTCAGGGGTTGGCCCAGACTGTGGTCCTCAGTAGGGCCCTTGGTGGCAATAGGAGCCACGTCAATTTAGAGTTCGATTGCAGTAGGTCCACATACATTGCTCCTAGCAGCAGTTTGAGCTTAGACATCACCATGTTCCCAGATGTCAGGCCGGGTCTCTTAAATCGGTATGACCCCTGTAGGAACACATCCCTTGGACACTGACTTAGTCACAGGTCATGGTCCAGACTCTGGGCATCTTCAGAACCCTTACGAGCCCTGGACCAATGCATAGATCCCACAGCTGCATCAGTGTCCTGAACCAAGTCATCTTCCATGGCAGCAGACCAGGCCCAGACATCACCATGACACTAGGTGTCAAGATGGCCATCTGTGTCAGCCAATTCTTCAGCACCCTTGACTCTTCAGATCAGCCTTTTTCCCAAGCATATAAATCATTTTTCTTCTATTTTCATATTTCTTCTATTTCTCCACCAGGTATTCATTTCCCATAATAATTTCTGACCTTTCAGTGTCTCGCACTGGGCAGACTCATGGTTGATTTTGGTCTCTCCAGGCCCCACTGTGCTTCTTTTTGCACACTAATTTTTGAAGAATATATATATTCTTCATATATATATATATATATATGGTTGCTAGTTTTAAAAATATTTTATTAATTCTTTCAAGATTCTGTGCAATGTGTTTCGAACATATTCACCTCTCCTCCCCAAACTCCAACCATTACTACTCTCTTCACAGACCCCTCCCCATTTCCAACCAGTTTTGAGATTCCTTCTTCTTTCTTTTCTCTTCTTATTCCTCTCTCATATAGTATATACATCCTGACTCCAGATTTCTTTCCCTCTCTTCCTCCCAGCCTTCCTATCTCCCCTCTCCCACAAATCCACTGCCCTTCTGTTTCCCTTTAGAAAAGAGCAGGGCCTCCCACTGAACCAAGCATAACAAGATGCAGGAAGATTAGGCACAAACTCTCATACCAAGGCTGAATGTGGCAATCCAGTGGGAGGAAAAGGGTCACAAAAGAAGACAAAAGAATTAGGGACACCTATACTCCCACAAAAACTCCAAGTTAAAGAATCACAGCATGCATGCAGAGGGCCTAGCACAGACTCATACAGGCTCTGTAACTACTGCTTCAGTCTCTGTGAGCCCCTATGATTCCCGCTTAGTTGATCTTTATTTTTCCATCATGTCCAGTTTGTGTCCAATTAGTCTTGGGAGGGAGACCTTCCCTCGAGCGTTATCTACTTATAGGGGTTGGGGCTGATCATACCTACAAAGAAACGTGACTTTTCCTCACCCATCAACTGTCAATTGCCAATAACACCTCTTGTCCATTATCTCACTCTGCCGAGGTTTGCCAGCTGAATGGTGGGTGGGTCCCGTGCCTGCTGTCGATTACTGTGATTTCCTATGTGCATCTGCCCTAGTGTATCTGAAAAAGAGGTTACTTGATTTTATCAACCACCTCCAGCTCTTACAAGCTCTCTGCTTCCTCTTTATTGAAAATCCATGAGCCATTGAGAGAGCGGTAAATAAAACACTCCATTCTGGGCTGAAGACTCCACAGTTTTTATTGGGGTTGGGGGCATCTATGAGTTAATTGCAATCCAATGCACCGAGAAGATTCCTTGATAAAGACTCAGAAATGTCCTAATCGATGCATATAGTAATGAGTCATTAGGAGTCATTTTAATACTATGTCCATTTAGCAAAGCAATAGTAGTGGGTTCTACTTTAGGGCCTATGACCTATCTAGTCACAGATTTTGACCTCTTTAGCAGTGACACATATGTGTTCCATCTCATGGAGTGAGCCTTAGACACAACCAAAAGGTGGCTGTTTACCCCAAAGCATTCATGCTACTGGAATGCCAGTGGGCATATATTGTCAAGCTGGTCACTGCTGTAGCTTACAAGGTGGACAGCTGGGTGGGACTGAGGATTACTGTTCACTTCTGTCAGTGCATAGTACCTCCCAGCTCTGTGGATGCTAGTCAGTGGTGATGAAGCTTCCAGGTGAGTACTAGCTAATTTGTTTCTATCCTGTGACTTGTGTGTGTGGTATCTTCAACAAGTTTTGGAGGTAAATCAAGAATATTTGCAACATCTTCTAATGCTTGGATATTATATGACATAATACAAGAAGTATCGCATTACTAATACAGGCATTTTTTATTTGGTAGTTTGTAATGTCTACTCAAGGTATTGTCCTCTTGTTGTAGGACAATGTCATTAAATCTCAACAACCTTCAACAAACTACTCTTTATAAAATCTTAAATAAATTAAAAATGTACTTACTTATTATTTATTACATTTGGATGTATGACTCTGTGGAACTCAATATATGGGTGTCTATGTTATTTCCATTTCTTGGCTATTATAAAAATATGAACAATGAATGGAGATGAGCAGTGTGTAAAACCCTACACAAGGATAACCTACCTGTCTTTAGAATGGAATGGCAGCTGTAATAATAAAGAATTCGTAGACTTTAGGACTCAGAATGAGTTTTGTTTGACTTACCCAAATCTAGCTATATGATGTTTTTTATTCACGCGTTCATTACAATAAAGTGAACACAGAGACCCACAACTGGCTAACCTACAGAGACTAAAAGATTTTAAAACACTCAGTCCCAAAGGGTATGATTTCTTCAAATCCCTTGCCTCAGGGATCATGGAACTATGCAGAAAAAAGGCAGGAAGATAGTAAAAGCCAGAGTGGATGGAAGACACAAGGGAACAGTTCCTTGAAGACACAATAGGACTGACGCAAATATGAGCTCACAGAGAATGTGGGAGCATGCACAGAACATGCACAGCTCCAAACCAGATGGGATTCCAGTGTTGGGATGGGATGTGGATACATTCTTCCACCCTTAAACAAGAAGTTATCTCCAATTGACATTTGCTTTCAGAGGAAAAATAAGTTTTCTTCAATGGAACCTTACTGGGTCTATTTATCACACTTGAAGGTAGGCTCCATGCCCAGTAGTAGATGGGCCAACACAGCACAGATATAATGGTATTTCTGTTTGTTTGGGCATTTTTCATTTTACTGCTCTTTCACTTGCATAATAAAATTTCTGGTTTTGTGTTTTTATATTTGTGTGAGTGTGCGCGCACGCGCGTGTGTGTGTGTGTGTGAGTATGTGTGTGTGTATTTCCTTTGGATTTCTTTCCCTTGCTTTTTAAAAAATTCTGTATTTTTGTTTGCTTGCTTGGTTTCTAAAGGGAGAGAGAAAGAGCAAAGATATAAGTGGAGGGGAGAGGTGGGGATGATTTGAGAGTAGTTGGGCAAGTGGAAACCAGCATCAGAATACTTTCTATATTTTTTCAATAAAAATATAAAAAGAAAAATATTTTTTCAAGTTTTATTTCTAATTAGAAAATTGAAATATATTTTTACACATTATCTATTCAAGTTTCCTTTTATTGTTACCTAGACACTATAAAAGCATAAAGTAATTAAAGTGTAGATAAAGAGTAGAAGCCAAAAAACCTATTTATTTATTCATTCATTTTACATCCTGACTGTAGATTCCCCTCCCTCTCTTCTTCCCTCCCTCTTCTCCTCCCATTTCCTTCCCCTTTTCCATCCCCTCCCCCAATCTACTCCTCCTTTGTTATTGTTCAAAAATGGGCAGGCTACCCATGAGTATCAACAAAGCATGGTTTATCAAGTTAGGTAAGACTAAGCATCTTCTCTTGGATTAAGGCAGCACAAGTCAATCTAGTATGAGAAATATATTCTCAAGAGCCATCCAAAGTGTTAGGGACAACCCCTGCTCCCATTAATTGTTGTCTTACAAGTAGACCAAGCTACACAACTGTCATAAATGTAGAAGGCTTAGGCTGGTACCAGGCAGGCTCTCTGGTTATTGCTTCAGACTCTGTGAGTTCCTGAGCCCGGTTAGTTGTTTCTGTGGGTTTTATTGTGATGAACTTGACCCCTCTGTCTCCAACAATTCTTGATTTTCTTCAGCAGGGTTCCCCAAGCTCAGCCTAATGTTTTTGGCTGTGGGTCATTGCATCTGTTTCCATCACTGTTTTAACTAAGTCATCAATATTGGAGCTCAAATACTTTCATAAGCCTACATAAGATATATAATATTTGTATCTTTATTGTACTCATTATATAAAACTAACAAATCATGTCCAGGATCTCAAAAATAGTGCTCTCACAATAGATGCACACATGTGCAAGCATATAAACACATTTGCACATACATATTTTTCTCATAGAAAAAACCTGTGAAATGCTTGTGAAATTTTTTCATATGACTTAAAGCTAGAAGAGATGCAGCTCATGTCTTCTGTGACAAACAAACAGCTAAAAGAATAATTTGAATAATGCTGAAAACACTAAAATTAAGTAGACTTAGACAGAAATGCTGAGGATCATTCAATATGACTGTGAAACTCTCACACTTAACTATAATTGAAACAAAATTAATTGTGTTTAGCTCAATCCACCTCCAAATCTCTGTATTTTTATTTCTGAGCCTTAAGTTTTCAGTAACTAGTAACTGCTAAATATTTAAAATAACATTTTTTTTTTTTTTTGTATTTCACTTTTTTAGTAGTGGAGACTGTATAAAATACAGATCTGTTTTAGGGCACAGTTTTCCTTGATTTAGGAACTCAGCCCACATAAGTTAACACAGTAGACAATGTTCCTGACCCCTTCTGTGTTGCCTGAACAAAGAAGCAGAAAGGTAAAGGGAGAGTGTCTCCACTGTGCTTCATGCAGTGGCTAAAACACAGGGAAGTAAAAAGGAAAGTAAAAACTGTAGGGCACAGGCAGGGCCCACAGCACCCTTGCATGCAGAGGAGGAAATCAGTGGGCTAGAATGACAGCCCAGGTCAGAATGAGACCTGCCATCATCCAGTCGTTTCCCATGGTGTTGTTCTGTGGAAGGCTGTGGACCTAGGCCTGAGCTCATACAAAATTTTGAACTTTGTTTTCATGATTGGATCAAAGCATTAAAATCCTGACAGATTAAAAAAATACTAATGTGCTTCTAAGTTTATCTTCTGTGTTAGCAGCTATCAAAAAACGTCTTCCTGAGCAGTTAGTGGGTTCTTTGGGACTTGTGAATGTGACTGAAATATCATGGCTTCTGAATATATAGATAATCCATATAATCATATCTAAGAGATGTATAGGCTGGGTGAAGAAAGTTTAATGGAGACAAATAGAATAGACTAATAGATCTCCTTTACTGAAGATTTTAATCTTGTTTAATAAATACTCTGATAAAATCTTTATTGCTTTTGAGTAACAGTCATCAGATTATTTGAACGTTTTATATATATATATATATATATATATATATATATATATATATATATATAAATTTTTAACTTTGGGAGAAGGGACTTTCAGGAAAGAGTGGTATAGGCACCCTACCCCATGCATGTTCATGTCTAATGGTATACTCCTGAGTCAAGAAGATATGCCTCACACACAAAAATAACTTTATACTCCTTTTTATAAGACAAATTTTAGTTATTCTGTGCATTATAAAAGAATACAAGAAAGCAATATAAGTTATAAAAATACACTGCCCTAGCAGTTTACATTTCAAATCTTAAAAAGTTCCTTTACTAAAGTGACTGTCAAATAAATCAGATACTATACATATTTTTCCACTTTCAATGTTAGAATATTCTTCAGTTTCGACTCTTACGCCACAGTGAGTCTGAACTAGGAAAGCATGTATGATGGAATTTCAGATTCACGTGATCAGTGTCCTCCACCTGCCTCGGGATCATTTTCTGCTGCACACCTAATTATATGGCTACTTCTGCTGGTGCAGGTCAATTCAGTTCTGTGGCTTTGCAGCCAAGTCGGTGTCTAATTTGTAACGTCCCTTTCCTTCTTGTATCACTGATTCCTGCACAAAGCCGAATTTCTCATTAAAGGTTTCCCTTCCCTTTGGCAGTCAGAATAAATCCTCTAATCAAGCTCCAGGAAAAAGTCAGAGTTCAAAGATGTTGATGGTCCCAAGGCCAGTCTTGTGTACCTTGCTAAAGTTCTCGGGCTAACTTCCTGTCTGTGAAGAGCACTGTCAGGGGCGAATACTCCGATCAGTAGTCAAACGAAAAACATTAAATGAGCACATGAGGAAATTAGTAGTTTTGTTCAAGAATGCAAAGCGTTGGTGTTTGTTCCAGAGTCTTACACCTTTAGCTTCTTTCCTCGTATTTGCATCTGCTTGTGCACGGCTCAGAATCACATAGATTTTCGAAGCAATCTTTACTTTACCTGACCTCTTTTTAATTTCCTCCAAAACTTGTTATTCTTCATTTAATTTCTTCTCCCTTCTATCTTGCTTCTGCTTTCTCTTTTTATAAGTAGTACAAATATAATATCTGTGTGTGTGGTAACATGATTATAATGGTTATATTCCTAGAGGATTAATGTTTTCAGACTGTCTTTCTGAAAATTACTATCAGTTTTGAGGCTGTAGAAAGACAAGCTCTTTCCTAGGATCTCAGGAGAACAAGACCAAACTGAATTGTATTTACTTCCAGGCCAACCTCAACAGGGATGTAGATTGCATATGTCAAATCCAATGTTTTGCTCCTGATAAATATGCGGGACTCCCAGGAGCTCGGCCTGTAGGAAGAAAGAATAAGAAGCTTAATTCCTGTGATGCAAATGTGAGAAAAGAGTATCCCCATGATTTTAGCTTAACATTTGAAGAAGAAAGTTTCAACTGAATCTTAGAACAGAGATTTTAGCCACTCTTCTCCCATAAAGCAATGGTGCCAGCATGAATTACATTTGATTTCATAATGCACACAATGAGATATCTTGTTTGTTTTCATATGTCCAAACAAACAAAAAAAAGAGATACTTTGCACTTTAACACACATGAGAGCCGGGCGGTGGTGGCGCACGCCTTTAATCCCAGCACTTGGGAGGCAGAGGCAGGCGGATCTCTGTGAGTTCGAGACCAGCCTGGTCTACAGAGCTAGTTCCAGGACAGGCTCCAAAACCACAGAGAAACCTTGTCTCGAAAAACCAAAAAAAAAAAAAAAAAAAAAAAAAAAAAAACACACATGAGTGTTTTGCTCTAGGCATAGAGTTAATGTCTTTTTAAAGACTAAATGTGGCCAGAGTTCATGGGTATATGATTCATTCTAATGTGCAGCATCAACACACACTTTGTTGTAATGATCTTGACTATATAATTGAACAGGTGAAATACCTTCTGAAAAGGTAAAACACAAGGGCTACATTTGTTGCTGTGTATCTTTAAAATGAATATCAAAATGCTTTAGGAAATAGCCTAGTACTTAGTCATCCAAGACTCAGTTAAGGAAGCATTTGACCCTTGCTATCAGGGTTTCTGATGCTAGGATCATCAATGAAAGTATTTCTTTGTAAATCAGCAGTCCATCTATTCTCCATAGTATTTGGATGAGTCAAGTGGCTTGTTTACAGCATAGTTAATGTTTTATGAATCCTGCCTCCTGATTCACTTCAAGTACTTTATAATTATATTCCTTGAAAACAGATGCTTTTAATATTCCGCTTGAGTGTTTTATAAGCTATACAAATATTTTGTTTGTGGTATTTTCTGATGCTCACAGCCAAAATATGCTAGTCAAATTTTTGAAGATCATTTCATAATCCAAGAACCCAGAGCAATTCAATTGCTAGAGGTTTTCTACCAAAGTGGGATCCTTAAACCTCATAATATGCTCTATTGCAAAGGACTAGATCCCACAAATTAAAAATTTTGAATATAACTTGATAAAACCTTGTCAAATAAAGATCAGAAAATATTAATGTGGCTCTAGTCCTGGCTCTCCCTTCCTTTTCTTGGGGTGAAGAGTTTTCCTCAGGCCTGGTAAGGTAGAAGGACCAATTAAAACCACTCATTCTTGTACCACTAAAACCCACACAATGATCTGAAAAAATACCCTTAATTTGAAGCTGCTAATACAGCTGTAATTTTATTTCTTGAACACTGCCTCTTGTAGGGTACTGCCAATCTATGAAAACAAACCAGTAATAGCACCATTTGAAAACCACCCAGGGCCAATTGTCCTCTTTTCTTTTTTCTAAATAACCTATTAAAAGACTCCTAGCAGCTATAACAATAACTAAAGGACCAGCAGTACCCATTATGCCTGGGTAGCCGTTGTGGTAGCACAGCTCCAGTCCCAGAAATACTCCAAACCAATAGTCTAGCAATTTTCCACATCTACAGTACTCAATCCAAGAAACAGATTGACTGTTCTTTGTGACTGAAGTGTATGGTGTTTATATCTATGAGTTTTGAAGGTATAAAAATTTAAAGGCAATTTCTACCTAATTCCAAAATGCTTATAGGTCTAATATTTTCCATCCAGAACATTTGTAGCACTAACACAGGACTGCGTCATTCACTGCATGAATGTATGCTGAAGGTCAACAGACAGGGAATACACAATGTTTAGAAACACATCCCCATAGCTTGAATACCTATTGTTGTTTACTTGTGAGTAGCTAATATTACTTTTTGAAAGTAATAATGATGTAAATGCTGAAATAATGCAACAATTTTTATCCTTTCTTTCTTGGGACACTGTCTCTTACTCTTTTGATATAGACTTCTAAGAGGCTTTCTTTTGGACCACCAACCTGCCTGGGTGGCTGGTCCTGGGCATCTCCCTTTCTTTCTCCCTCATTGTTTCTCTGTTCTCTCTTTTGGGCCTAGGTTTCTCCTCCTACTTATTCTCTCTGCCTACTAGCCCTGCCTGACCCACTACTGCCTAGCTTCTGGACTTTCAACTTTTTATTAGACCAGGTATTTTATGAAGGCAAGGCAAAAGAGTGCTGCAATTTAACAAATGCATCATAAACAAATGGAGCATGACTATGTCTATTTGAAGTAATCCATAGCATAGACTTTTATATTTTGGTGATATTCTCCAGTATGCATCCCTCTAGCCACTCAGTTGAAAAAGTGGTGTGTGTTATGTTTCTTGATATACTTGTTTCTTGAGTACTCTATAATAGCTGACAAAGACACATAGTAAGGACTAAATTAATAAAAATGAATCATGTAATCACTTTTACATATAAATGGCTTTGCTCATAATTTCACTATTCATTTAGTTTGGTAGATACTTCAGTATCACTACTTGAGTATTTGGGTATTGTCTGGAATGGGTCATGTGTTACTCAGTTAATCAAATACTATGACTAATAAAGACTTTCTGTCAATATTTTCATAATGATGCTACTTTGTACAATTCATACATGCTAATAAGAAAGGAGAAAAAATATTCAAAAGCTTAGATTTGGGCATTTTATTTTGTTAAAATAAAATGATCACAATTATTATTTCAATGGTTTATTCTCAATCTTGAATTAATATTTATTTAAAATTTTATACATGAGTGTTATATTTATGTAATTTTCATCCCTGGAAAAATATTTTTAAGAAATATGTCCACTGTAGCATATATCTTAATATTAAGTCGACTTTACTTGAGACTGCATCATAAGCATGTAAGAAGTACCTCTTACACATTCTGAACTATTAAAAATGAGGTGGCCTTGGCTGACTGAGATGTCCACTTTCCAATGACTGATTGGAAAGATGCTAGTTTTATGAACTTAAAAAAATTGGTAAGTTATAGAAAAAGTCAAGAAGAATGTGAGTGTTTACTCATCCTGACGGATGACTCCATCCTTCAAAGTATTCTCAAAGTCAAGATTTAAAAACAGAAAAGCATTTTAATATTTTCTGGACTATATTGCTGGAATTTAGGAGTTGCCTTGTTATCTATTAGAAACAATGGGTCTTTTTTCTTTTCTTTTCTTTTTCCGTTTCTTCTTTCTTCTTTAGTTCATTCTTATTGCTTTCTATTTTTCACATGATATCATCCATTTGTAATCTCTAATTCCTGCTTGAGACGAGAGGCACGGGGTGGGAGCATGTTCCTTACTAAGGTCAGTTCCTGAGCCAGGCAGTAGTTATTCCTCTGTCCAGCTGTGCAAAGACATTTGTGTGAATGGATGTTTTCCCACCAAGGCTGCTGCCCTCTAACATAGCTCCTACTTGGGAGAAAAGTGGCACCTGGATTCCCTGCAGAGAAGTTCTGTCTGTCATATTCACGCTCACACTGTCTTCAGCTTCCTGACTGACTAGGCAGGATCAAATTGACTTGAGAAGTTGTCCAGCAGGACTACAAATTACCTTCGATGTCTTTTCCTGACCCTTAACCTTACTCCTAAGGGAACACTTTGTGAATGAAATTATCCCAGGAGCTCTTTCCCTCAAAGTGGAAATAGCAGGAGGAGAACTACCACACAGACATACCCAGATATTATCTTTAACACTGACAGGCTTAAGTCACGGCTCTCTGTCTTCAAAGCATAGATGGTGGATGGGCAATCTCATTCTGTCAAAAATGCTGAAGATTTTCATACATCACTGTGTTTCAAAATAAATTATGTGCATGGTAGCACTACATAAAACCAGCACCCGGAATGGACATGGTAACACTACATGGAACCAATACCTGAAACGTGTATGGTAGTATTATATAAAAACAGCACCCAGAATGTGCATGATAGCGGAACATTAAACCAGCACCCGGAACGTGCATGGTAGTGCTACATTAAACAGGCACCCGGAACGGGAATGAAAGTGCTACATTAAACCAGCACCCAGAACTGAGATGGCTTTTACTGAGCTGCAGGGTGTTTTTATCTCCTGAAATAAAAAACACATTTAAGTTGGTTACTGTGATCATCCTGTAAACAATGCTCTCTTGCTTTGACATAAAGTAAAACCATACATTTTTAATCAAGAAGTTTGCCTTTTCTTGTGAGTGTGGGGGAGAATCCCTAGTGCTGAACCTGAAAGCCATTTCAAGCGCTGTGAAGGGCATCCGTGGCTCACTTCGACTGCATCTTCGTGGGTGATATCAGGCCTGGCTGCGGACAAATGTTTCAAGGGGACACAAGATTTACTCATTCCGTCCACGGTCTCCTCTCTACCTGAAACTGAAAAGAGAAGCGTCATTCCTTTTAAGTGTGGGTGCCATGTCCAAATGTATACCACAAACTTATTTTTGGCTTCATCTCCTGTACTGAAAATTAGAAATTGCCAGTAGTGTTGACTCTTTTTCTGAACCCCATTAAATTTTAACTTTAAGCTAGATATGTATAAAAAGTTTCATTGAGACATGCCAAGTCACAGCTCGCTGTTCACCAATACGACACAAAATAAGTTGCCATAAAAATAGGACTAAAAGTCTGAAATTACCAATTTCTGTGCTTCAGCTCCATGAAAGACATAAGGAAATTTACTGTATGTTTTAAAGGGGAGTACCCCCACCAGTCTAATAAATTTTGATAGCTTGGGGGTCACTTCCTAATAGGTGTAATTTCCTCCATTTTAATAAAGATATTTTAACACCTGAATTGTATGCCAGATAGCATTGTCATTTTTTCCACTGACTGGCTCAAATAAATGCTGGTGGGGGCCAGACACTCTTCAAATACTGCTGTTTAATGCCAAATACAACTAACAGGCATATGGAAGAAGCCAGGGAAAGCGGTAACCTCCCTAATTATAGCCGAAGGCTCAAAGTCCACAAAGCCGGCAGAACTTTTCGCTTCTGGGTTCCTGAAGTGAATGGGGTGTCAGGAAACTGCTCAACCATGGATTCCTCAATTGGCATCCCTCCTTGCCCACCCCACCAACACACAGCATTTTTTTTTTTTTGCCTGCCAAATTCTTGTCCAACCCCAATTCAAATCTATTTATACTAGCCTTTCCTATTCTGAGCTCAGATGTTAGCCCATACGGTGTGTTGACCAGCACTAAATGTTACTGAGAGACCAGCGTGTGCCAGCTTACTTGGTGGCTGACAGCAGGGAGACAAAAGTATCTGGAAAGATCTTAATCGTCTGAGCAAAATTCTGGCTTCAAAGAGGTGGTGGTGGCAAGGTTCAACTTAAAAGCTCCAGGCCTACTGAAATTGAATAATTCAGGAGGTTAAGATGTGATGCTGGCTGCAGTCCTTCAACAGAAATGATGCATGCCCAGCAGTGGATGCAGACAGCAGCAGGCATGAGAAAACACCCAAAGACTGTGTTCAGAGTGCAGGGGTTCAAGGCCCACCTGCAGAAAGTCTGGTTCGGGTGGACTGGGTCGAGCCCCAAATCGGCTTTAGTACTCCCCAGGTGTGACTGCAATGCAGGTGGTCTGAGACCCCACTTTGAGATGCAATCCCAGGTCTACACTGCTCTCCCTGAAACACTGGGCCATGGTTCAAAGTATGGGAATTAGGAAACTGATTTAAACACGTTAGTGGAGTACTGCTTTATTTCAGATTTATTTAAAGCTTTAGAACAGTGAACTTTGTTGTAGAGGCTTTATTTAAAATCCTGAAGTAGAGTAACCTTTTCTGAGTTCAATTTTAACAAGGAATGCTATTTGAAGACTGTGGTCCTTGGTTTGTGAGGTCTGAGCATGAAAAGAAAATAAAACCCTGCAAGTTGGACCTTCTTATGTAAAACTAGACCTCATTCTTTTTAAGAGGTGTGACCTCAGATCATTAAAATTTTCTGAAGAGAAGAACTCTGGAATAGATAACTTTGCTGATAAAATGAGACTGCTGGATACCTTGTGGGCAGTGTCTCTGCTTCTCTGGCCTTCATGATGTCTTAGGGGAGTACTGAAACAAAACAGAACATTTTAGAGTTAAGTAAGTGGAATTCTCTGTTAAACAGAGGGAGAAATTCCAATATTTTTATGCAGTTTTTTTCCTCAGGATTTGCTCTTAATTAAGGAAAAATATTTGATTTCCATTTGTGGGCAAGGGGAGGTAAATGAGTGACTCTGGTCACAGAACAATCGACAGGATTCATTTAGATAAAGATTTGAAAGCCAACTGTTAGGAAGTGATTGAGATGTCTACTCTAGTCATCAGGATTTGAGGGCTTGGGGTCTCTGAATAGCAAGGGGTACAAGTAAAACACCTAAAAAGGTTAATTTTTGGGTGAGGACAGGGAAGATGCCCAAGTGTGTGACCAAAACAAACAACAATGAGATGTGGAAAACCCCATGTTTGGCTTATTATTTAAACTTAACAATTGTTTTTCAGTATCTGTGATTTTTTTATTTATTTTATGAAAGACTGAAGAAGATTAAGTCAAATTGCTTTCTTCAGGGAAAATGAGAAGCAATATTACTAAAGGTGTAAATTCACATGGTGGGAATTATTTTTTGTGATATATGGAAAACCCCAAATATCTCTTAGGTAATAGGGTATCGCCGGAATGTTTAGGTAGAAACAATGCTCAAGGCCCTGTGCAGGTCTCTAGCTTTCGGGACAGTGTAACACTCCAGCCTCACCCTTTAAATACTCACCAGATTTCCAATATCGTGAGAGGGGTTCGTCTACCACTTAATATATTACTTTGATGCAATTTGTTCAGAGAACAGTTGTGCACCTCATTGATGACAGCTGCAAGGACAGTGGTTCTCAATCTTCCTAACGCTGAGACCCTTTAACACAGTTCCTCATGTGGTGGTGACCCTCAGTCATAAAATTATTTTGTCGCTACTTTTTGTCTGTAATTTTGCTACTGTTATGAATCATAAAAATCTGATATGTAGGATATCTGATATGCGACCCTCTGGGAAGGAATCACTGTGTTTGATGAAGCAATAGCACATCTATTAGAAGACTGGAGCTTTTCTTAGTATACCACTGACTAGGGACCCACGGAAAACAATGTCATGTGCATGGCTGTGTTCTTTTGCTTCACTCTTTGTGTACAACTTAAGAGAACAATGTTGTTTTACATTTTTATGAAACATAGGCTGATGATTCAATCTATACACCAACAAGGGGAAATGAAAATAAATGACCCCACTCACATTGCTTATTAGTTTTAAAGAAAAAAATTAAAGAAATCCTATTAAGATGAAAAGGTTTTTTATACTCGATTGTAATCCCCTAAAACCAAGCCCTTTTCATCTAATGTAAAGACATGCCATGATAATACAAACATTTGTTAATTTCCCACCAGTTTATAAATATCAATAAACTTTCCATTTTGCTTAAAAATGCTCGAAGCCAATAATTTCTAGTTACTGTTACGATGCAACTTCTGACACCCATATGACATGAAGTGTGCTCGGAGTAATGAGCCCAGTGTAATCTAACAGAGTTCTTCTGCGGCCATCACAGACATATAAAATATTTAAAGACCTCCTTCTTTCCCCCTCCATTTAGTATGTATTATAAGATAGTTGGATACACTACTAAAAGCATATCTTTGAGCCTTCATAAAGAGTTCTGGAAAGAAAGCAAAAGACATTTAAAGCATCAAAGAAGCTGATGAATAGGGATGCCAGGATATTCAAATACATTTAGAGACAGTATTGTCAAGCTTGTTTTCTGAGCCATGATACTAAAGATAGTAGGAGCCAGCAAAGAAAAGAACTCTGTAGAAATGCAAATCTCTTCAATGTTGAATCTATTAATCCACTGCACACTTTCTTCTGAATCATACTTACTCAGATGTACAGGCAACAAAAAGTATTTAGAATATTTGCATAATTTCAAACACCCAGTTCATAAATTATTTATTGGTCATGGTCAAATGAATGTTAGCTATTTCATAATTATCTTTTGTGTAAAAGGTTGCACGGCTTACAAAAAATATTTCAATGGCAATTGAATATCTGTAGCTTTCTTAAACAGTACAAAAATAAATGATACTTAATTATGTAGCACTTGCGTACATTTTCTCATGTTCAGAAATTCTGAGAAAAATTATACTTAATTTGGAGGCTTACTTTAAATGAATACCATATATTCACAGTAAGAGAAAGAATACGAACCACCTTTAAGATTGAACGGAAAGGCTATAGAATTAGAGGACAGTACACGATCTAAATCAAACAACCAGGCCATTACTTGCCCCAGGAGTTTGAGTTATAAAATCCAAAGTCCTAGAACAAGAAATGGTTGCAAACAACTACCAGTTCAGCATCTCATTTTCATAATTAGGAGAACCATGACAAAGAATTTCCATGCCTTTTCCAAGGCTGGCAGACAAACCATATTTATGATCATTGAGCTGCTGATTCAATACATCTTTTCCAACACAACAGTGGACATACCTTTTGAACAGTAACATTGCTTTTAATTATAATAACAAAATATTAGAAACATTTTGAAACCAGTGTGTCTATCTACAGTTGAATCTACTAGTGAAATTCTAAAGAAGAAAAATTTATAAAAAATAGATGATATAAATGTTCCTTAGAACATTCTTTAAAGAACATTAATGTGAATATGGGGTCTAACTCGAAAAGTTTTGTTCACAGAAAGTCTGTGGTTCAAAAAAAGTCCAAATGAGTTCCTTTGAAATTTTAATTATTTATTCTTGTGTTGCTACATATTGAACCATTAGGTTTGAGCAAGATTTTTACAGGTATAATTGGAAATATATGACTACCTTGCAGCTACAACCTTGTTGCATACAGGTTTTGGGATCTTTATAAAGATAATGTGAAGATGTGAAATTTAGTGTTTAGAGGAGAAATCATACACTCTCACTTGTCCAGTAAATGTCAAACCAAAGTTCTCTGCCATGACTGCTATGACTCTACAGCTAATGGCCTAAACAGTTCTTTCACAATTCTAGAGGTAAGACATCCAATATCAACACTGGAGAGATGGCTCAGTGGCTTAGAAGTGCCTCATACTCTTACAGAAAGACTTGGTTTGGTTCCCAAAATCCATATTAAGTGGTTCACAACCATCTGGAAGTCCCTCCTGGGAATCTTGCCTTTCCAGCCACTATAGACTCCTGCATGTACAAGGGCATGTAAACTAATGCAAGCATATACGTATACACATGGAAATCAATCCATCAATAAATCTTTTCAAAAGAGACTTCCAAGGTCAAGATGAGGCTTTGGTCTCTGGTGAAACCTGTTTTGTTCTTGCAGGTCTCAGACAGGTACCGTCTTTCAGTGTCCTTGTCATTTTTGTTAGAGGACAGAGAAAGCAGCCCTTGACATCTCCTTGTCTTCATGAGTTTTCAATTGTTATTTTCTTAATCATCTTTTTCCTGTACCTACTTCTAAATCTATAAAAGGAGTTTTAGCCTATTGTCTTTGGCATCATCTACCCTATAAGGAAAGAGAAATCATAAATTGGCTAGTTTTGCATTGTTTCCTTTCTTAGAAACAATGGTCACAGACATTTTAACAACAGTAAAATCACAAGCTTTCAATTGTTCTGCTATGAGTACTGGTCACCTTGGATGGACATGCTTCACCCATTGCCTCCAGGAATAGGACAGGGCAGGAGTGAGGTGACAGAGGTAACACTGGAACAAAGTTTAAAAGAAACTCCTCTCAAAGTTGCACAAGTACAGTGCCAAAAATTTGCATGATGCTAAGAGCAACAGCTTCCTTAAATTTTATTCCCTAAACTCTACCTTTGTGGCAACCTATTTAAGAGAACTAAACATGAATCTCTAGCTAAAGAGGTAATAGGTTCTTAAATATGTTCTAATTATTCAAAAAAATAGAACATGCTAAATAGATGAGTGGAAATACTGAGACTGGAAATATGAACCATAGACTTTCTCCACGTTTGAGTGCTATTGTGGAGGCAATCGGAAACTTGGGAGATAGCTTCTGGCTATGGAAATAAATACATATAGGATGGCCTTTGAAGACTGGGCCTGCTTTTGCATTTAGTTGTTGTTGTTAGATTCTTCATCCATACCATGTGAACCTCTATTCCATGGCCCTTTCTGCATGGAGAGAGTAACTAGTGTTGCTGCCATCCCTGTCAAGATAGATGAAAAATTTTTAAGACTATGAACCAAAACAGGCTCCTCTTCACTTGACTTTTCCTGCAAGTTATTTTGTGTCAATCACAGAAAAAAAAAATAACTAACACAATGCCCTTACATGTTAGACCCACATTAATACCATTTTAGTTAGGGTTTCTATTGCTGTGAAGAGACACCATGACCATGGAAACTCTTATAAAGAAAAATGTTTAATTTGGGATGACTTACAGCTCATAATATTAGTTAACCCGCTAATGTTATGGCGACAAGTATGGCGGCACTCAGGCAGACATGGTTGGAGAAACACTGGAGTGGCAGGCAGCAGAAAGAGCAAACCACCAGGCCTAGCTTGAGCTTCTGAAACCGCAAAACCCAACCCTAATGATACACGTCCTCAAAAAAGCCACAACTACTCCAACAAAGCCAAAGGACCTAGATTCTTTCAAATACAACCACTCCCTATGAGCCTATGGTGGCCATTTTTACTCAAACAACCACAAATTCTGTCACTTTCATCCACACCAAATTGTTCAACCTAAGATGAAGGTGGGCATAGGTATATAAAGATACTACTAGTCACAGCACCAGAACCAAGATTGTTGAGAAAAAATGTATGATTTTTCCATGCAATTCCTACATTCATCTTTCAGTAGTATAGAATAAAGTCATTCTGAAACACAGTGAATAAAAAAATAAAACCAGTTGAAACTTGTTATTTCTTAGATTTCTATCATTATTGAACTCATTTGGTTACTTCTTTTGTACTTTATGCTATAATTTAATGTATTTTTATGTCGGTATTCAATTAGGAGCACCCTGGGGCTAGAGGCCCTAAAATTGTCTCTAGTCTTACAGGGCTCCCAACACATCATTGTCATAATTTAGGTGTTAACTCTAATTTTTTGGTAGAATTACAAGAAGACACACCCAGAATGTTTGTACTGATAATATCTCATTCACCAACCAAGTCGCATGGCTGCTATCAGAGTCCAGGAACATAAATTAATGAACTAAATTAGAAAAATGTCAATGGGGCATACATTCCTTGGTCCTTAACAATCCATAGCTCTTCTATTTTAAAGCATAGAACCTAGCCAGATTTCTAAGGCATAATTATATTTTGGTTTCACATGTAATTTTATCATAAGGACAAAATGGTAAAGAGGACACAGCATAGTTTCCTTCAGTCCTTTTATGAATATTATTCCACTAATTATGTTTTCATCATTTAATTTGTTCCCTAATGGTTCACCTCTTAAAAACAGCATAATGGAGACTGAGTTACATCTTGAATATTAGAAGAAATACAAACACTGAAACCATAAAATATTTACAAAACCCATTTAAGTTAAATTTAAGTGCAAACAAGTTTTCTTGAATAAGTTGTCATTTTCTATCTTAATTGTTCCTTGGCCCTAGTTTTGTGGGTACCAAAGTTTATAAACTGAAAGTTTAAGATTTTTATACAAGGGTACAGAAAAATAACAACAGAAGTTCTCATTTATAAAGTTTGAAACATATAATATTGTTAGAGTAATTGCACAGTCATGCTGGGACATGAATTTAGCTCTTAGTGGTCTTGCTTCAGAGACTTGTACTAAAATTTAATTCTGTATCTCAGGCATGCTTCTCCCCTAGCTTCACATGGTTCAGGGTCTTGATTCTTAGCCCCATCTTCTCAGCTCTTGACTTTCCTCTCTGATTTGTTCTTCACTTCCTGTAAGAGAACAGATTTGCAGTAAAAGAAATGGTCCTCAGGAGAACCAGCAGCATCTTTTAAGTTTGAACGGTTTCTGTCTCTAGAGGACACAACTCCTTTAAACAGCTTATAAGATTTCTGTATATCAAACTATAGTTTACTTAGATAAATAAAAACCGGGATTGAAATCTGGTTAATGCTCAGCTTGTGTGTTCCTGAGACTGCCTGTCATTCTCTCTAGCTTAGAAAGTCTTCTGAAGCTTTAGGAACAAGAATATGTTAATATTTTTTAATTTAATACTGATTTCACTGACATATTTTATGGTGAAATTCATAGATTTTATTTCATTTATAGAGAACCTGAAATGTATGTTTTATTTTCTCCATCCTTAAAGTCCTAGGTTAGACATAGCCACTCTGAATTCTACTTAGAAATCAGCACATTATATCTTTAGTTCATCTCTTTTGGGCAATACCTTATCTGAAGAGGCTGAGAAGAATCAATTGATGTCCTCAATATTCTGCATTGGAATATCCACAAGTTTCTTAAGTATGTTCTCTAGCTTTCCATTATTAGGTGTTAGCATTTTTATAGCTTTCAACCAAATATCTTTTTATTGACTTTCTAAGTCTCTACTAACTGACTTCTTCAACATCCTTCAGACCTCTACTTACTTCCTGCTGTCCAGATCATTTTCCTTTATCTTATATTTTTTGCTACTTTATTTCTGACACCAGCTTTTGAATCAGTTCTATATTCAGGAGAAATAAACTACCAACTGATATGGGATGTCCTTTTATATATATGTTGCTTTTATTGGATGATGAATAAAGCTGCTTTGGACTCTCACAGGGTAGAATAAAACCAGGCTGGAAGGGATATATAAAGAGTAGGTAGAGTCAAAGGAGATGCCATGTAGCTGCCAAAGGAGAAAGATACTACCAGAACGTTACTGTGAGGCCACAGCCTAGTGGAGATACACAGATAAATAGAAATATTAATAAATATTAATAATATAAATAAGATGTAAGATCTAGGTAGGAATATGATTAACTATTGGTTAAACAGTGTTGTAATTAATAAAGTTTTTGTGTGTTTATTTGGGTTTGGACACAGGGAAATAAATAAGCAGCCTTTGACTACAAATGACACCAATGTGGTTGAAGTACATCCACATAAAACCTGAGAGAACTTAGAAAGGAATTCTAACACAAAAGAACAGAGTGAAGCATGGTTTCTTGGTAGCAGCATTTTCTCAGGTGGGCTCTGTTTGTTAGAGACAAGCAGAGGGGTAGCCCTTTTAAGAGAAGTCTTCCTGACTAACAGAAAAAAAAAACTGCATGACTTCCTGGTTTGTGCTGAGGGCAGGAACAGCTCTGACTCTTTTGAAATCCTGCACTTAAATGAGATTTGTGAGCACTTTGCTACTAGCTGCTTGGAGTTGGGGTAGTGAGCATGGCTTTCATAGGGGATGAGCATTCCTCTGCCATGTTGAACTGGACAGAGCAAACAGGCAGGGTCATGGAGTTGGTTCTATCCATGTCCACTTAGCATTTTTTAAAAAAGAGCATTCCTGGTCAGAAAATGATTAAAGATATACAATAAAGCCAGATTTAGACAGAAATAATCTTCTTAATGGGTCATAGTGTGCTTAAAAAATGTATGTAGGCTTGGGAGAGAGAAGAAAGAGTATAGACAGTTATAAAAATAAATAAATAGTTTTAAAAAATAAAACAAAGTCTTTAAAGAGATAGTGAAAGTAACAAAAAAGAGTACAGACAGTCATAGATTAAAGGAGTAAAGAAAAATAAGCCACATAAAGATGGAATATACACCAAGTCTGGTTTAGGTATATTATTTTGTTTTCTTTGACATTTTTGACTACAGAGAGACATTTGATTCTGGGGGATGCTAAGTTAAACCAATCTAAAGGTATCTTGTCTTCAGAATTTGGGTCTAAGGATATGTTGCTTTGGAGAAGAAGTTCTGCTTTTATTTTCACAGAAGATGAGAATGTGTAGATTCCTTCCAGGCTAATGTGATTTGTTAGAACAAGACCCCCTGAAAGTTCTCCATGAACTCTAAAAATACTTCACCCAACAAACAGCAGGAAGCAGTTTGGAGAAAAAAATGCCCAAATTCCCAAAATTATTGTTTATAAATGTTTATTTTCATTTAAAGGGTGTTGATTATAAATGGTTAAATGGTCACAATCAGTCTCTTTTTTTAAAAAAGAAAGAGGATATAATGTAGAAATGAATACTTTGCATTGGTATAGATCTTGTTCTACTGATTCAAATTTAAGGTCAATTTTGTTACTCCATATATATGTGTGTATGTATACACACACACACATTTCTCCTCTTGTGTAAGGTATTATGTTTATGCAACTCATTTAAAAATGTAATGTATAATTAAAAATTATGGATTAATAGACATCTATAAAAGTCAAACTTATAGTCATACAAGTTAGATTTTCTAGATGTACAAAGATATATTTCAGATGAATAGGTATTCTTCAAACTTTTTAAAAACCTATAGAACATGACATTTAAAATGTTTTAAGAAATTAGATTTTATCAACAGTAAGACATGTCTGCTTCTGGGAGCACCAATTACTTTAGAGAAATTGATGGACATTTGTAGACCCATATTTCTGTATGGCACAAGAGCCATTAGCCTGGTCTGAGCTGATCATGTAACTCTGCAGACAAGCTATCTCTGTTTAACAATAGCCAGGATGTACTGCTCCTACTTTCTTTTGTTATAAATGTAGATTACCTGAGAAGAGATGTTGGCTGAAGCTGAAGAGTTAAAAGGTTTGGTGCTTCCTCCCTTTGTAATTTGGAGGATGTCTTATAGAGATGCTAATTCATGGCCTACCTGACTGCTAGCATACAGGTAGACGCAGACATGACTTGAGCCCATGTACCTCATTGCCTAGGAGACAGCCTAATGTGTTTTCCCACTCAATTGATGTGACGATATATAAGGTGTTTGGAGAATAAAGGAAAAGTCTTGCCCTTCCATGATGACCGTGTAAGCTGCGTTGGTTTATTCCTCGAGACTCTGTTCCAGTCCAGTGAGGGAATCTGTGTTGGACCCAAATGGCCTCCAACAGACATTGAAGAAACTCATTACAGAATTTGCCTTCAGTGTGAAAAGGCTAGTCATTTAGGCAAGAAACTGCTCTTGCCTGAACTGCTTGATGTTATGCTTTATGAAATGGACAGTAAGGACCCACAGAAAAATGACTGCTGAATATTTCTAAAGAAGGTGAGATAATCCTTCAGGGTTCCTGCTTCTTGAAAGAGTGCTAGACATTGTGTAGGACACAGAAGAAAGTGGCTGACAAACTGCCAATATAGGATAAACAACCTTTCAAATTTCCTGCTTCATGGAAAAGTCTGCCAGATACTATGGACCTGTAGCCTGAAGATGAATGCCCCAACATTACAAAGGAACTTTGAATGACTGACCAGGTAGCAAGATGTCTCCATTGATTCTAGAGTTTTGGAACTTGTTTACAATTCACTTCCTGTTTACTTAGGTCATATTATATCCTTCTGGGGTCTTTGATGGAGTTGAAGAATAGTTACAGTTTATATAGAAAAAGTTTTCCTTAGTTATGATAAATGATGTAATAGGTATGAAACTTTAGACTTACAAAGAAATATTGTAACTGTAACTCTTGCTTAAGAAATGATTTGTATATGTAATTTTACTATGTTAAAGTTAAAATCTTCCTTTCTATTTAGACATAAAAGGGGATGATGTGGGATTTCCTTTTGTGTATGTGTTGATTTTATTGGTTGATGAATAAAGCTGCTTTGGCCTATGACAGGGCAGAATATAGCCTGGTTGTAAGAGATATAGGGAGAGTAGGCAGAATCAAGAGAGACACCATGTAGCTGCCAAAGGAGAAAATGCTGCCAGAATCTTACCAGTAGGCCACAGTCTCAAGGTGATACACAAACTAATAGAAATGGGTTAATTTAAGGTGTAAGAGCTAGCTAGAAATATGCCTAAGCTATTGGCTAAACAGTATTGTAATTAATATAGTCTTTGTGTGATTATTTGAGTCTGGGCAGCTGGGAAATGAACAAGCAGTCTCTGATTACAACCAATTTAGTAATTAATAATGTTGTATTAGAAGCCGTATTACTACAGACATCACTTTTGTTTCATTTGATGGAACTAAGGTAGCATTTGTGTCAGTCAAGAACTCAGATGGTGAGAGAGAAATCGAAGATAGTTTCTCTTCCTCTAGGACTTTTCTTTTAGTAATTTAGTGTAAGTTTTTGTGGGATGTTTTCTATGTGGCTGCCATTATAAGGGGGTGTGGGAAGGAAGGAGAGGTAAATTCTAATAGAATTTTAATTTGGAAATGTTTATCAAGCTTTTTATTCATGTCATGGTTCTTAATCTTCATCAACCAAATATTCTGAGGACCACTACACAAGAGTTTTCAATATGCAAGGGCAGTATTTGTTTGGCCTTTACACTGTTATGGTATATTATGGGGATGATGAGGGGAATGGATGAAATTTCCCAGTCAGTAATCTTATGGAACTGAAATTTATACATATTTTTTTTCTAAATTCTTTCTGCTTTTTTTTTATCAATTTAACTGGAACTGAGGTTGGGGCTCTTGCTTTTTACAATCACAAACCTTCAGCCTGTCCTAGTGATAAGAAGTCTCATCTAATCCTCTCTTTACCTTTCTTATAGAAATTTTGTCAAGACTATCATTGCTTAATTAATCTTTAATGCAAAGGAAAGCAAGCAAGAGATAATGCCTGTCATTAATGTGTACTCAGGGAAAAGATGAGCTTATTTTGAGTCATAAGAACAAAGTACAACAAAGCTTGTAAAAGAACATCTGTTTTATAATAATTTGATTTTGCTACATTGGATGTTTTTGGTACCATTCATCACAATCTGTCAACCACTGATGACTGGGGTCAGAGTTGCAATGTATGTTCCTACTGAGAAGGATGGTGAGCTCCTCTCAGAGAGGCTGTTTTCCATCTCTAGTGCCTCTTTCAGCTCTGCATCTTTCAACTTGAATCACTGTGGCTTTCATAGCCATGTTGGTGTTTCAACTGCAAACTATGGGGAATGTTTGCCCTTGGAGGAAGCCATAAAGCGATGGGATGTAAGAACATCTAGCTCCTTCTTGGTATAAGATAAACAAGAATAAGAACATTTAATGGTCACTTTTAGATGCGCTCATATAAGACATGGGAGCTTGCCAAAGTTTCCTCGTGCTTATGAGAAACCAGGAAATACAAGAGTGGCTTTGAGGGAAGAGATTTCATCTATTATCTGATTGACTGTGAGATAGGCAGAAAAGAAAGATATTGATTCCATTTTCCCTGTTAACTAATTTGCTTACTAGTAATACATTATTTTTCTGAAAACTCTAGAATTGTAGGTAATAAGGATATTAGATATAACCCATATTTGTCATAATAAATCTCCTTAAAAGATCAAATTGCTTCCAGGAGTATGATGGTAAAATATGTGTTACAGAATTTTCTCCATTTTTGTAGTAGCTAAATATTTTCCCTTATATCTCCCTATGATATTCTCAAATAAATATCAAGATTTAGTCTACTTTTAAGTGTTTTCTTTCCTGGTATGATATTAAGGCAAAAGGACCCACAATTAAAATATTCTCTCTTTGTGGCCTGATTATTATTTTAGGTAAAATGGATATATTGTTATCATACTTTAAACTACAAAGCTTTATTTTTATCTGCCTCCAACGTCAATCCATTTTAGAACCGGTGATGAAGGATATTTGTGGAACAAATGGTACTTTTAGTTCTTTTCATATGTATATGTGTATATGTCTGTAGTATGTATTCACACCTATGCATGGACTGGGCGTATGTACTGAGCTGTGGGTCGTGCTGTGAGCTACTCGACATGGGTGCTGGGGAACTGAGTCTTTGTCCTCTTGCTGTGAGAGCAACAACTTTTTCACTGCTAGAATATCTCCTTATTCCCAGAAAAAAGAATTAATTTTGATTTAATGAATGTATATCAAAATGAATAAAAAACATCTGGGTGTCCTAGAATACTTTGCTGATACCTTAAGAAGCACAATTTATTTTAACGAAGTATTTTCTCAGTGTAGACAGCTGTTGGAGAGTAGACATCATTTTCTTCCCCTTAAAGCATAGCCATCTAAAAATTTCATCAAGTAAACAAAAGGTAAACATGTCATCACACTTCTAAACTTTCCTGTCAGATGGGTAACATGGAAGATACAACCTTTCATTAATCACGTTTTGGATTACCAACAAGGCTCCACTAAAACCCATCCAGCCTATATTGGCAAGAAGTCCGACATCCAAATGCCTGGTTAAAATACCAAGTAGGTAGAGAAATGCTGTACTATTGGGCACAAATGTTATGACCACCTGTGCAGAGGAAAAGCCCTTTTCCTTTTTGTTTTATTTTAAATTTGAGATGTGGTCTTTCCTTAGTATAGAAGAATAATTGGTTACATTACTATGGTTTTTATCCCAATAAGTTCTAATAAATTCCTTAAGTCTAAAGAATAATAACTAAACTATGAGGGTATGGAAACTATATATGCATATATTCATTGCTTTTTCTACCAATGGTGCATATATAAGTACTGATACATATTTATCTACTATACTTACTGATGTTTCTGGCATTGTAGGAACAAAATGAGGTTATTCTATGAGGATATTTAGAGTCTATCAGTACTTAAATTTCTTGAGTCATGATAAATTCATTTGAAAAGCTGAACCCGTTATAGAAGTATGATGATATTCAAGGCAGTATGAAAAGTTAATTATCTTGACCAAAAACATTCTAAAAATATTTGAATGTTATCTGCACTTAGTGTCTTAACACAATCTACAAACTTTTCCTAAGGAAATCTGAAGACCCCAGTTTGTTTCATTAGGATAAAGCCAATTGGGAAACATTTGAGATTTTTAACAGAGAAGAAAACCGGTGTCATTTAATAATTGAAAAATGCAAGTGGTTGAGAATGTAGTGTGTCATTTTATGAATGAGTAAAGAGATTATTCTATAAATACAAAGTGAGATTGTGGTAGCCATTAAAGTTTTATGGGACTGGTTATTTTAAACAGCTTGCAACAATAAAGTCACACACATGAGGTTGTGAGTACCATGTAAGTCTGTTTGCAATAATATTTCACCAGAAGGGACTACAATTGTAAAAATTCTCATCAGCAGTTATATTTTACATTAATAATTCAATTAAAGGAAATCTAAAAGCATTTATTATGTTGAACAAAGGTATAGTAAGAGTTTTAGAGATTTGCCCATTATGTACAAAATACTCCAGTGACCAAACATTGTGCTAGAATATTTGAACATTATCAAGATAGATCACTAGAGAAACATAGCAAGATGCCATCTGAGCACATTTTATTTCCCAAGGGAAAAAGAATGCTCTAACAATGCATTTCATAAGAAATGGTATAAGCTGGAATTTTATTTTCCTTTTTTTTCTCTCTCTATTATTTTTTCCTTCCATTCCATTCATTTCCCCATCTTTATCAAAGTATCAGTAGAAGCAGCAATTATTACTAATATTCCTGTGACCCAACTTTAGAAAAGGAAGGGGGACAATTCATTGTTTTGTTGTTGTTATACTCTAAAAAATGTTGTTTAATTAAGGATTGGGGAAGCAGATCATCATAAAAATTAAATCCTGTGAGATACAAAGTAGCAATTTACTTTTTAATCCCCTATACTTTAGAATTCAAATATGCATTTGAGTTTGCTCATAGACTCATATAGACATTTACAACTGTGGGCCAGACTTATTCCTAAAAGACTTCTATTCTCTGTTGACAGAATCTATACGTATGTTTTTTAAACTCATTGTGTTAGCATGGAGCTTTTGGCTTGACTCTGTGTGTGTGTGTGTGTGTGTGTGTGTGTGTGTGTGTGTGTGCATGCACACATCTGTGCTTTCATGTAGCTTATATTTCACTATGTTTTTTTCCAGGGCACCAATAGAGATCTGTGGGTTGTTACTAGTTTGAATAGTGTTCAGAATGAATGTGGTCAATCATAAAAAGATGATTTCCTTAGTAATCTTTAAGAGGATCGTATATTTTTATGAACAAAATAAAATTTTACTGCTATATTGGGTCTGTCTGTATGAATCTATAATTTAAACACACTTTATTTCATTGAGTTTTCCTCTTTTTTAGTAAAGCATTGACTGACGTTTTGCTATGAGCCACATTCAGTTCTAAGTCTTGTCCCTTTAAATGGCATCATACCTATGCTATGGCTTCTGCACCAAAGAATTCTTTTTCTGCTAACCTCTTGAGGTCACAGTGGTGGTTTGAAGTCTAAGCAGCAATTCTCTTCAAAGAGTAACTCACAGCAGGATGTGTGCAATAAGGGCGTTCGGATTCCAGTATTCACATACATTTTACTTTGCTTTTTAGAAAATTTGGTTCTGATGCTACTACAAAGGCAACATTCTTAAAACACGTCATTCTCTGTCTCCCTGTAGCACAGCCTTAGATAATGACATTGGAGACGTACTGCTAGAATTTTCTTTACACAAATACCATTTAAAAACTACCCAGTGGAGGCCTTGATCCATCATGTGCTCTTTGCTTGGGAGTCCCTCCCATTCACCCCTGAGAAGGGCTCCAGGGTCATCTTCTGGGGGATGCTGGAAGATAACATGTCCAGCCAGGCATCCCATTCATTTAGGCATTTATTCTGATTGTTGGTAGAATGTGAAAGGAGTTCAGTTTCAAAGTACAGAGTTGAGAGTAGAGATACTGGAATCCTGTTTGTGCTTATCACCAGCTTCCTAAATTTGGGCCACTTCCATTAAGAGCTTTGACCCTCAGTTTGTGATTCTGCTATGGAGTTTCAAGACCGTCTGTGAGAAAGAAATGAGTTCACTCATAGAATGATTCATGTCTGGCTTTAATTGTCATCTGAAAAAAATATATAGTAGAGGATCATGCATACCTTTATTAGGGTTTCTTAGATAAATTTTTCAAAACCTATTAAATAGATTCCTAGAAAGCTATAATTATAATTTATACAATTTAAAAAGGATAAGTGGAATTAAATTATTTGTATTATCACATTTACTTTCTACAGCTGATCATGCATCATGAATTTTAAAACTTGAAAATTTAACTGAAATTAATTAATTTAACAAACTTATACTGCATTTAACATATGTAGGACAACTAATATTTTATAGAAGTCCTTCCTATTTGAGATAGAAATTATTGCTGTGGCAAAATATGTGCATGGGCACAATTTTATTGGATTTATGTACAGATCCACTAGAGGAAATAAATGCCTAGTACCATAATACTGGCAAAAATGTATAGTGAGAGACTTCATGGACCCAAGGCATGAACTAAACTATCATTATTCTGCTAACTCCCCTTTAAATTCATAGCTCTAGACCCACAGATGAATGCAAGCAAATCTCAGAATTCATCAAAGAAGTCTGTCATTTGTGCAGTGGATGGTAGTTAACCTAGAAACCTACAACTGATCAAGTGCAGGGAATTAGTGTCTGTGAAGTGGGAACGTTCAATACTTTTAACCGATATAAGAGATCTCTGGGTAAATAGCATTTTAGATAGCCAATGGAACTAAGCACAAATGATAGTGTAGAAAGATAGAGAAAGGACTGCTGGCCACATAAAGACATTTCAAATAGTGAGTAGAAATCTAGAATGTATAGTTAAAGCATCAGCTCCATTTGGTGGAGTTAAGAACTTTTAATAAGTAATAATGTTAAAGAAGTACTTTTTGTTTGATCTTTCAGTATTAAGATGATGACAAGAAGTGTGTGTGTGTGTGTGTGTGTGTGTGTGTGTGTTCATGTAGTGGCTGGAGACCAATCTTGGGCATAGTTCTTAAGAACGGCACCCCCTCCTTTGAGACAGAGTCTTCCACTTTTAGACTAGATGGATGGTGGATGATCTGCAGGCATTAGTCCTGTTTTCATGTCCCCAGTGTTACAATTATAAGTGAACAAGTTCCTTGTGACTTTTTATGTGGATATTAGGAAACAAATTCAAGTCCTCATGGTTACAATAAAGTGCTTTACTGACTGAACTCTGTCCCTAACCCAACCTTGATGTTATCTCTTTAAGAGAATCAAATATAGTGGATTAATGGGGGTATGTTATGGGAGGGGAAAATAAAGGACAGAGTATCAGCAGGGAAACTAACACTAAACACTTTTGAAAATACCATATGGAAGACTACTATTGTAGAAGCTTCCTAAAGTATTGACATAAACACTTATGAAAGGATTTCAAATGTGATTATTATATGACATGGAACAATGTTTTTCTCAGACATCAAAGCTAACAAATCAAAAAACCAAATGCAATGGAAAGTATAGCTATGAAAATAATTTGTTTTTTCCCCAAATATCTACAATGAGGATTGACGATCAAAGATATAGGATCAGAGGTCATTCTCAGATAATTTTCTCATCCAGTGATAGAGAGGAGCAACCAGAAGATATGAAGAGAACAGGCAAGATTGAAGGGAAATAATGGGATCTAGTAGCTATTTCTTGAAATAAGTTGTTTATTCCTAATAATCTGGTTGGCTGTACCTCCTGAAGCCTCTGTGGATTCCCTTCTCTTTGAACTCATGGTATTGTCTGGAATTTGCCATTTAACTCATCTCCACCCAGCATTCTTGAATCTTACCTTGTATTCCTTGTGTGTGGCTTCTCACACCTAGACACCATCAACAATACAGCTGCCTCAAAATTTGGGTTGAGTTGATGGTGACTAAATTTTCCAAATAAAAATGACAGTTTGGCCTGTTAATCTGGCAAAGAAATGTTTTTCAAAAATCCTTGGTCCTTCTTTTATCTGCTCTTGAACAGTTTTTTATGATTTTTCACAAATATAATATCAACATCACAGGGAAAATGCATGAAAGGAAAAAGCTGGAGAGAGATAAACAGAATAGGAGCTTCTTGAAGAATCCCAGCAGGTCCATGGTCTGGGGATTGGGTCAAGGCAGGTAAACAAATGACAAGTGTGGTGGAAAGGAGGAAGAGACAACAGAAATGCTGAAGATGAAAATGGAATTCACCGGTATTCAGAATCTAGCTCCATAGGGAAAAAAAGAAAATAAATTTTGAAATTGAGTAGCCAAGGGGAAAGGGTTTTATGTTAACTAAATATAGAAAATAGGACATGGTTTAGCTTTAAGAATAAAAATTTTATTCGGTCTTGAACATTATATCATACTATTGGTGTACCTGGCTAAAAACCAGAAGAATTCCACTATTGGTAACTTGGAGATAATGATCAGGATTTCAGAGGAAGGTTAGAATGAAAAACATATATTGAGTCATTGGAGTTACTACTTCCTATTGAAATACATTGAAGTTGACAAGAAAATGAGTTTGCTAAGTAAAGGTTCTTTAATGAATTCTGTGAATTTAGGAAGTAGCAAGAAGGGAGAGAGAAGAGGAAGTATAGTAGAGGGAGAAAGAGAACATGGAAGTTTGGAAAAGAACCCAAAGATCCCCTTAATCCAGTTATAAAAAATAATACACTGTGCTAGTCAATAATTTTCTGAGGAGCACAATCTATATGATCTCTGTGAAGCTTAGCTGGTCCGTGTGATTACAAAGGTTGTCATATCCAAAATCTGTACATGAATTGACAATTTAGAGATTTCTATGTCAGTGTCCTATATTTGGTTCAAGACCATCTTCTGAAGGAACAAGAAAGGGTCCATATTGTAGATATACACTGAAGGCCATTGCCTAGAGAATTCTCTCTCTCTCTCTCTCTCTCTCTCTCTCTCTCTCTCTCTCTCTCTCTCTCTCTCTCTCTCCCTCCCTCCTTCCTCCCTCCCTTCCTCCCCCCTCTCTGTGTGTCTGAGGAATTTTTTACTTTTTTTTTTATTCAGGCCTTCATCTGGTTTGATGACGTCTATCAATTTATTGAGGAGAAATGATTTTGCTGAGAGTTTAAAAATGCAGATGGCAGTGTCATCAAAAACACAACCACACAGGATTGCAGTGTCTGCCTACCATGCCTTTCCCCAGGATCACAAAAAGAAAAACACTCGCAGAAGCATACACAATAATATCTGGAAAGTTATCTACTATTTTATACCTCAGCCAATTTGACATATAAAAGTACCTATCAAGTGTTTGTCTTTTTATTTCTATGCATACCCACTTCATAAATCATTCCTAACCTTCAAATAAAGACTATCCTTCTGTATGGCATCATATGATTCTCTTTTGTAGAGCTCACAATGCATTTATCACTTCCCCCAGAAAAAGATAGGAAATACATCAATGATGTTAAACTCATTCCCTTGATATCATTTAACTAAAAGTGTTGGAAGCACTGTTTTCCATGTAGTCAGTTATCCCTATATTATATGGTACCCAGGCAAGTGGGTTCATAACAAATCAAGCAGAAAATGTCTGTGTCAGTTATGTCTGTTTCTGTAACTGGCCATGTAATCGAAGCTGATCTGTATATGTGCCTTCTGCACCATCTGTCTTTGACTCATTTGTCTCCAGAGAGCACCTCTAATGATTGACTCTGTTCTCTACTTTGTGAGAAGATGCAAACCTTTATGACTGATGAGTCTGGACCATGCATAGTTCTGTTTGGATTGTGTAGTTTTCCATGGTTATACTCCTTGATCAGAGAAACCTATAGTGTGTAAAATATGATGAATGAATAGACATTTAGTAAGTCAAAGGCAAAAGTATTGCAGAAGCATTTCTTGCATGGAATCACCCAAACCTGTGCCCACAGTAAAAAAAAATAAAAAGAGTTTGCCCTTCTATAATGGAAAGGCAGTGTACTCAGCCTGTTGTGGGGTATTAGCTGTTCACTAGATCCCTTGGGATGATCAGACATTTATAAAATGGGGATGTAGTACATTGTCTTGGATTTAATTTTAGAAGCCATGTTTTCAAACCATATTGTTTTTAGAGTAACTATCCACTCTGTAATTTTAATTTGCACACTGACAGAAACATCAATTCTTTTATTCTATTAGACTGCATAGTGTTCTCCATCGTCAGTGATTCTAAAAAAAAAAATGCATATAATTGCTGAGGAAAAAAAAACAAGCATCCAGGTTCTACTGATTTTCTTCATTATGCCCTACTTGACACAGAAGTAATATTTTGAATACTTATTTTGAGCTGAAATTTCACTGGATGCATTTTGAATAGTAGCGTTTATAGAACGTTTTAATACAAATTTACATAAAACATCCACATAATATGAAAATTCAGATGGGTTCCATGACAGTAGATCTTGCCAATGCTCTTAGATTCACAATCAGTTGCATATAGTTTTGTGTATCTGTCTAGGGGAGGTTTGTTTGTATAAAGTATGTAATACAAGCAACTCTGTAAACTCAAAATTTGACCGAGACCTGATGATGTCTGATGTTTTGATCACTCATAGCTTTTTAGCTAGATGGCTTGGAGAAGAGAGATATGAAAATAATATTCCTCCTTTCCTCATATTTGTGATTATAATTATATCATTGTTTCTTCTTTCCCTTTCCTCTTTCCAAACTCTCCCAAATACCCATTCTTAATCTTGTTCAAATTGATAGTTTCCTTTTTTATTAATTGTTGTTTCATACATATGTATGTGTTCTATACATCTTAAGATAAAATCTGCTCAGTCTAAACAATGTTATTCATATTCATGTTTTTATTTTTGAAAATCAGCCATTGTAATTAAAAGTCTCTTAAAAAGTCTTCTAACATTTTTCTTCTTTTTTGAGAGAACAATACAATTAATTTACAAATTATGTGGACCATAAAGGAGAATGTGTAAAATACTGTGTATTCTTATTTATTTATAAGAGAAAAAGGGTGAATAATGCACGAATCCTAACAAAGAATGCATATATGTGACTCACCTTTGCCTCCCCACTGCTGAACAGCAAGGAAGAAGCTTTCGGTCAAAGAATGTACCAGTTCTCTACCATACTCTCCATCAGTTCCGAAATTCCTCTGAGTTCTGATTAGAAATGGCTCAAATTATTTTATGTGTCTTACAAGAGAGAATAAAAGAAAATTAAAACTGTTCCTCACAGGAGAGTATTTTAGCCATATCCTGGAGGAGATAGCCAGGGGATTAGGAGAGTGATGGGGACAGCTCTCACCTGGGAGCTGTCACCAGGAGGCTTGTGCATCTCTATCTCCATCACAGCTGGCCTCAATCAGTTGTCTCGGAGACAGTATCTTCTAGAGTTACATCTTAAAGCAAATACCTGACGGCTACTTAGTACTGACCATGTGAACAAATGCCAAAGGCAGATTTCAAGGAACTCTCAGATCTAAGCTACCAAAAGCAAGTTGTGAATTTTACTGACACTTGTATTCACAATAAACAAAAACAACAAGAATCATGTATCTTTATCAGGATACCTTTTTAACTTAAATTATCTCTAATAACAGTTAGAAACTGTTTCCCTTTTTAAATTCCTGTTGTTTAAAAGGTTTTGAAAGTGCTTTCTCCAAAATGTTATTTACCCACTTCAAAGACACCATAAGAAAAATTGCCAGCATGATCATGATCTGAAGCTACAGAAAGGTGTCTAATACTGTTTAAATGTTGGTTAAATGATGCTTTAGTCTTTTAGATATATGCATATATATATATGCATATATATATATATATAAATATTTTGTGTTCCAGAACACAAAATATTTGAAATAGAAATGACTGCTTAAACCAATTTTATTATGTTTATATAATTAGCCTCTCTATATATGTATATTATTTAATTTGTCCCCTGAGAAAAATGATGATAATGGCTATAATATTGGTAGTAATCACATACATTGGGCCTGATATATGCCATTCTATGCTCTGAATGCTTTGTCTATATTGACTCATCCAAAATCACAGGTTTAGGACAATGTCTGCTTTATATGAAGGAATTGAAAATGATGTAATTCTCTCAGGAGTCTCTGGTGAAGTTTAGAGTCTAACCTGGAAGTGTAGAGGAGTCTGTGCTTCACCTACTGCATTTTAGGACCAGGTTTGAAGATCCTTTTGGGACTAGCTAGATGTCTCATGTGCAGAGGCACATTTTACCAAACCTGAAGTTCTATGTCTGCAATCCACATAACAGAAGGAGAGAAGTAACTCCTGTGAGCTGTCTTCTGACCTCTGCCCTGTGCTATGGCACAGACAACCCTCCCACATGCAGGTGTACCGAAGTAAAGAAGTAGAAAAATAGACAAAGTAGCAGGAAACAAAGAAAGACCCTTTCAGGTGTCTCTGGACCTCTAAGATCTTGATATATTGATTTTCAAGGACAGAAAAAAGAAGAAATTTGGTCAATAGAAAAGAAAAAAAAACCTGTTTAGAAGTTCTTGGCCTTTCATAAAATAGGTTGACAAGTCTTATATAAAGATTGCATTTCTCCTCCTCTTCTTTGAAAACAGGGTCCTTTGTGTCCTGGAAAGGCATCCAACTCCTTATATAGTTGAGAATGACCTGGAACTTCTGATCCTTCTGTCTTCATCTTTCAGCTCCTATGATTTCAGATATGCCCTCTCATGCCTGAACCAAAGCCAGGACTTCATGGATGCTATACAAGCACTCTACCACCTGTGACACATCTCTAGCCTCTACAGTTATTTTCTGAAAGTAGATATATTCTGGTGAATAATTCAGGCCACAGGGTCTGTCTCTGAACCCAATTTAACAGTCCTTAAGGAGATAATCCGCCAAGAACCCATTGAGACTCTCAATATTATTTAGAGCTTGTACTGAGTTCTCTTTTCTTGTTGCTTATATCAGAAAGACATAGAAATGACAAAGAGCTCCAAAACAGGCCCTCCTACTTGCCATTCTGGTTAGGCAACTCTTAAGCCTTCTGTACTTGAGGCAAAACTGAGATTGCAGTTAGGGCATTACCAATAAACCAAGGCATTGTTCTTTAACTAAACAAGCTCATGTTTTCAAGACAATCAATGTTTAAGCTCAGTCTTTGAAGTTAACCAGAAAGCTATATACAGTAAACGAATCTTGATCAGAAAGAACTAAATGAAAATGTTTTGGGGTTATATTTAGGAAGTGGTCTCCTGTGCCAATGTGTACTTTCCACTTTCTCTTCTATAAGGTACAGTGTGGCTGACTTTATGTTGAGGTCTTTGATCCATTTGGACTTTAGTTTTGTGCATGGTGATAGATAAGGATCTATTTTTATTCTCCTACATGTTGATATCCTTATGTCCCAGTAATACCACTTTGGGGTACATATCCAAAGGATGCTCAATCGTGCCACAAGGACATGTGCTTAACTATGTTCATAGGAGCATTATTTGTCATAGACAGAACCTGGAAACAACCTAGATGCCCCTTTAACTAAGAATGGATAAGGAAAATGTGGTACATTTACACAATGGAGTACTACACAGCAGAAAAAAAATAATGACATCTTGAATTTTTCAGGAAAATGGATGGAGCTAGAAAACATTTTGAGTGAGACCCAGAAAGACTCAGAAAGACAATTATCACATGTACTCCCTCATAGGTGTTGTTTTTTAAACATAAAGCAAAGAAAGCCAACCTCCAAATCACAATTCCAGAGAACCTAGACAACAATGAGGACCCTAAGAGAGACATACATAGAGCTAATCTAGATGGGAAGTAGAAAATGACAAGATCTCCTGAGTAAATTGGGACCATGGTGACCTTGGGAGATGGTTGAAGGGGAGAGGGGAGAGGTAGGGAGGGGAGCAGAGAAAAATGTAGAACTCAATAAAAAAGGGAAAAATGTTTTGGGGTATTCTGTATCACAATTCTTCACTTTTTTGAGCACACTTCAGAACAATTTTATAAAAGTCTGAAGGAAAGTAATCCTGCAATTTTGAATAAAGGAATCTACATTTATTCAAGGTATTTGTCTCCCAAAAACTTTCAAGTAAAGCCATCTAAAGAGGTTAGTCAATGTAGGAGCCAGCTATGATAAGCTAAATAGAAACAGACCACCCAAAGGAAGTTCTTTACTTCCAACTATTATCACCTGACACTGTAGGCCTCAGCCATAGATAAGTTTAATGGAGGCCTGAGTCTCAGTAGTTTACCCTAAAGCAATACCTGATTGCAGGAAGGACCACAAACTGAGATTACCCGTGCACCACCCAAGAACAGACCCGTGCACAGAAAATGTCTAGTGTTCCAATCTTGTAGATAGAATCACCTGCCAACACACTCACCAGGACACCCCTACACAAATGTCAGCCAATCAGGGGTCCTGAACCTCAGAACCCCTCACCCCCACCTTTACTACTATAAAAACCCAACTCTAACTGAGCTCGGGACTCTCCGTTTATTCCAAAACATTGGGCATGCAGAGAGACTGAGTTTGCAAACTTGCATAAAATAAAGGCTCTTTGCTTTTACATACAGGACTTGGTTTCCTTGTTGGTTTTGGGGGGGACTTCCTCGATCTTGGCATAACAGTCAGACTCAGTTGGCCACCTGTGATTCCTTTTTGGTTTGAACTGTGTATTTGGATTTTCAGAGAATAGTAGTAATTAATGGGTCAAATATCCTTTGGCCATATAGTTCAAAATTCTTATAGGAAAAGAAAAATTCAAAGTTAATTCATGTTTAAATTGTTTATGTACTAAGCAATTGAGTATAGTTTGTAATGAACAAGCAAGGATGTTCATTCATATTTTCCTTTTTAAAGCTCAATTTCTGCAAATAAACATCCTTTTTATGAAGCAGAAGTATTATACAAAAACAAGTAAAAGAAATCAAAATTTCTTAAACAAAACAGGTTCATTGATTAAGATTTTGTATTTTGATATGGATTTGTTTGCACTGGTCTATATAATTTTAAAGCATTGCCTTTTTAGGCTCTTAAGCTTCCATTCCTAAGACCTCAATGTCTCCCTACATTCCTTCCACAAAATCACAAACACCTTGTTAAAAAATATGTACCAAATATTAAAAGATAGCCTGGCTTGGAACAATTTCATATCACACCAGAGTGAAAAACAAATGAGTCCTTGTACCGAGGTATATTGGTAATCCCTGGGTATAAATGACATTAAAAGGAAAGCATTTATTGAAAAGGCAGGCCCATTGAATTCTCAAGGCTGGCTACATAGTTTCCTTCAGTGTTAATGGCACTTAACGCTGCCGAGGGAACAGACATCTGTTATTTGTTGTTTTCAGAATCAAATCCTTTATATCAATGTACTGTAAAATGTTCTGTATTATATTAGTTTAACATACATTTTAAGTGAATGCTCTTTTGTCATCTAAATCAGTTCATAACTATTTTCTAATAAAAGTGAATACAATTTACGCATTAAAAACTCTAATACTAATACTAAAACAAGAGGCACTGAAAACAATGGATTTTCTTCCTGATTGCAATAACTTTGGGCTTGCTTTTCAGTATTTGGTAGAGACCAAGGCAACCATGTAGATGCCATGAGAAAAATGCATGGGCCCAGTATGGGGCTGTTCTATTAGCTAACTTTGACCATGTTACTTAGATTTGGTATATCTAGGTAATTTACATTTAGATACTTTTAGCCCTTAATGTCCAAAAGAAAGTGTCCAACGGCCATTTCATAGCTTAGAATAGTCTGCTGTATTTCTTGGTTATAAGCACTTGAAATGGGAGTTATTAGGACCTTTTCAGTGGGAACAATGTTCATAGTTTATCATTTGCCTTGAATTTACAGCTGTAGGTTCTAACTATATATCCCTACCATCCTTTTCTACCATCCTTTCCTCCCTCCCTCTTCCATTCCTCCTTTCTAATACCCTGCCTAATTTGTTTCAAATATTTGATAGAAGAATATTTTCTAAACCAGGTATGCAGCATATTTATAACCTCAGCACTCTGAAAGTGGAGGTCAGAGGAACCCAATTTTGAGGTCACATGAGGCTAAACAAACAAAACGCAAAAACTTTAAAGTTCAGGACTATTCAAATTATTTCTTTTAACAGATCATATGGTGTAGATCATATGTTGCTTTTATTGGTTAATAAAGGAACTGCTTTGAACCTATAATAGGGCAGAACTTAGGTACGCAGGGAAGACAAAACTGAATTTTGGGAGAAGGCGGAGGGAGAGATGCTATGGAGCCACTGCCAGGGTCAGACATGCCAAATCTTTGCCGGTAAGCCACTGTCACATGGTGATATACAGATTAATAGATATGGGTTAAATTAAGATGTAAGAGTTAGCCAACAAGAAGCTAGTGCTAATGGGCAAAGTAATGTTTTAATTAATGCAATTTTTGCGTGATTACTTTGGTTCTGGATGGCTGCGACAAACAAGCAGCTCCTCCATGCAACAATCATATTTATTTTTTTCATAATTATATTACAATTAGGTTAATGTCTAAGTGGTGTGTGTTTCTGTGCCTGTGTGTGTGTGTGTGTGTGCATATGTATGGATGCTTTTAGATCTGTGTGTGGAGGCCAGTGTAGTTCTTTAGGAGACATCCAGGGTCTCTCTGTGACTTGGACCTCTTCAAGTAGGCTAGACTGGATGGCCAGAGAGTCCTGTGGATTCTCAACTGCCTCAATTTGCGAATACCATCACACCTAGCTTTCTGTGAATTTGGGTATGGAACTCAGGACCTCATGCCTTGCAATTTGAGAGTATTTTAGCAGCTGAGTGAATATCAGTACAGCTCATTAAAAAAAAAAAAAACAAAAACAGAAGATACAAGATGGTTAAAATGTTTTTTGCTACAAATAACTGTTAGCAGATAGTGTTGGAGGTAAGGAAACTTTCTAAGAATATCTTTGACCATGTAAAATTTGGAACATTGAGTGTGGGAAGAGAGTGTAGTAAGTGTCTTCACAAGACTGATCAAGCAGAGTGTTAAGATAGGCTTTACTGGAGTATCAGTTGTGAGGCCCTGCTTCTAGGGAGGTTCTGAGAAACCCTCCATAGATAGTGATATGTAAGTTCAGGAAATTACTTTGTGGATCTAAAATCAATGTGTGGAAGAATAGCAATTAAAAAATATCACTATTATATGTCCTATATAATTAAGCCTTAGGTGAGTCATATTTTAAGAAATATTTATTAACATCTTCTGTTTATATAGTCTTTAAGCATACTGTAAGACAATTAAATTTCAGTTTAATAAGTTTACCAATAATTTTGATATAATTATGTAGGTTTTAATATATCGATTTGATGTAAAAAGTATCATAAATTCTATAAGGTAAAAGTTATTAATGATTTGGTGATTTGAAAATTTATAGTTTTGAAACACAGCCTGCTACTACACACAGAGGACGAAGAGATAGGCTGCTTCAATACTCTCATCCCATCCATTGGACCCTGCAAGTTACAAGTCACACCCCACCCCCATACTCTTCTATTCCCCTGCAACCTCAGTGGAACTCTGAAACACAGTCTACTCTGCTACAACACAGAGAGGACCAAGAGGTGAGTGAGCAGTCACCTGTGGGACACCCCACTCTCTGGCTCCTCCATACCAGGGACAAAACCCAGGGCCCTCCCCTCACTTGCTTAGTCTTCTGTAGCCAGCCAGCAGGAGACTTTCCTGCAGGTATGCTACTCCAATACCTCCATCCCATCCATCGGACCCTGCAAGCTACAAGTCCCATCCTGCCCCCAAATTTGCCTATCTTTCCAGCCACAACCTCAGTGGAACTCTGAAACATAGCCTACGACTACACAGAGAGGACCAAGAGAAAGGACCAAGAGAGGAACTCTGAAGCATAAACTGTTACTAGACAGAGTGGACCAAGGGAGCAAACCAAGAGAGCAGACCAAAAGAACAGGCCAAGAGAGAAGACCAAGAGAGACCTCAGTGGTTCCCTGAGACACAGAGAGTAACAATACCGAATAGACCAAGAACAGTTCCCAATACACAGACAACCACTGCAAGGCATAAAGATACCGCTGACATCAATTGAAGGAAAAGGTGCTAACACAAGAATTCATCCAACAATCTAAAAGCAACATGCAAATGGATGAAACTAGAAAAGACAATCCTGAGTGAAGAAACCCAGACCCAGAAAGATGAATATGGCATTTATTAACTTATAAGTGGCTATTAGCTGTAAAGCAAAGAACATTGAGCCTTATAGTTCATGATCTTAGAGAAACTAAGTAACTGGGTGAACTCTAAGAAAAACATACATAGATCCACCTGGAAAGGGGAAATAGACAAGATTTCCTGACAAAATTGGGAGCATGGGAGTTGAAGGAGTAGGGAGTGCAGAAGGAGAAGACAAGGGGAAAAAGGGAGGGTGGAGGAGAACTTGAGAGAATGGAACAGTTGAGATGGAGAAAGAACAGAGATGAAAGAAAGGAAAGAGATATCTTGATTGAGGGAACCATTATGGGGCTAGCAAGAAACCTAGCACTAGAAATATTTCCAGGAAGCTATTAGGATGACCCCAGCTAAGACCCTAAGCTATAGAGGAGAGGGTGCCCAAACTGGTCTTGCCTTGTAGTCTGACTGATGAATATCACCATAGAACCTTCATCCAGCAACTGATGGAAACAGTGGCAGAGACCTGCATCAGAGCACTGGACTGAGCTCCCAAAGTCCAGTTGAAAAGTGGGAGGAGTGAGAATATGAACAAAGAGGTCCAGACCTTGATGAAGACACCCACACACTCATTGAAACAGTTTACTTGAGCTAATAGAAGCTCACAGACTGGACAGAGAAGGAAAGAGCAAGGTCCAAAATAGTTCCTCAGAATGTGGTTGACAGTTGTATGACTGGGGCAGACTACGGGGACCCTGGCAGTGGTATCAGGATGTATTTCTACTGTTTGTACTTACTTTTGTATGAATACCTTGCTCAGCCTAGATATAGTAGGGAAGGCTTTGGACCTTCACCAAAGCAATGTGCCTTATGCTCTCTGAAGAGTGGGTGGGGAGTGAGGTAGAGGGAGGGATGATTAGTTGGAGGGAATGGGAGGAGTGGAGGGAGTGTGAATTGGATTGGCATGTAAAATAGAAAATATAGTCTGTTTTCTTTTTTTAAAAAGTGAAAAAATAAAAAGATGACGAATATATTATATTTCTCAATCACTTTCCCATAATATTAGATTTATTTTTAAAGAAATATTGTACATTATGTAAAATAATGTGATATATATATATATATATACACATATTAGGCTCTTTAAAAATTCTGCAAAGTCTTATTCTTTCTATTTAATAATCTAGTTTGTAATAGATTATTAAATTATTTAATAGTAAGCATAAGTCTGTAAAACAGAAATTGAGTAGTTATTCAGACTTGTCAGTAACCCCCTAACCATGTATTTTATGTATCTACACGATGAGAAAAAAATTCTAAAACTTAGATGTTTTAATTTCTCACACATAACGTTTTACATTTTAAAAACTGGTTTCCAAATCTTATGTTTATCACACATCAAATATATAATGGTCTTCCATTAAGCCCTATAGTCTTGTCATATTTCCACAAACACCAATGGCATGTATATACATGCCTTAGGTCACTATTATGTCATTTCTCAGCAAGAAATGTATTTTGTTTATTTAACTGTCCTTTGTGTATAAACCTATTTTATCATAATCACATCAAAGAAAATTATCTTCGTAAGTAATCTCTCACATAAAAACAAATAGTGTTCATTCACCACAAGAGCCAAAAAGCAAAACCAACCTAGAAAATATACAAATTAATAATACTGAAGAAATAAGATAATCTATAGAAAACACATAGATATACATACATACATGCCTATATTTGTGTATTTGTTTACACATTGTTCTGTTCTATGATACAACTGTTTTATTTCGAGATTATTAATAGTTTTATTGTTTTTAAATATTTCCTCAACTTTCATTCCTTCCTTTATCCTATTATTTTTCCATTTCTTTCTTTCTTTTTCGAATATCTGTAAAATACAGTTGCAGAGCATGGTGTCAGAGCTTAGTCATACAGTCACCTTTTTATGTTGTATCTAAGTAATTTTCCCTTATGATACAATCAATAAAATTAAGGGAGACTTCAGATAATGATGATCTTTTTTATATTTACTGAAAAGATAGAATAAATGGTTTTGAAGGCTTTCATCTCAAATAAGTAATAAATGCTAAAGGAAATTGTCTTATATGTGTCAAATATCACATGGTACACAATAAATACATATAATTCTTGTTTGTTCATTAGAAAGTTAAAGATACGAATGTAGGGGGGAGGGCCTTGGACTTCCCACAGGTCAGGGTACCCTACCCTCTCTTAGGACTGGAGGGGGATGAGGGAGAGTGAGTGGGGGAGTGGGAGGGAAATGGGAGGAGGTGGAAATTTTGAATGATGTTATTTATAAAGCAAAATAAAATATAATGTTTGAATTTAAAAAAATAAAGTTAAAGATAAATAATATTTGAGATAAGTAAAAGTAGAAATGATTTAATTAATTAATTTATTTGTTATTTATTAAAAATTTCCACCTCCCCCCATCCTCCCATTCCCCTCTCCTCCCTCCCCCTCCCCCTTGCTCTCCAGTCCAAAGAGAAGTCAGGGTGCCCTGCCCTGTGGGAAGTCCAAGTCCCTCCCCCCTCCATCCAGGTCTAGGAAGGTGTGCATTCAAAGAGCCTAGGCTCCCAAAAAGCCAGTACATGCAGTAGAATCAAAACCCAGTGTCATTATCATTGGCTTCTCAGTCCTCCCTCATTGTCAGCCACATTCAGAGAGTCCAGTCTGATCACATGCTTGTTCAGTCCTAGTCAAGCTGGCCTTGGTGAGCTCCCATTAGATCAGTTTCACTATCTTTGTGGGTGGACACACCCCTCACGGTCCTGACTTCCTTGCTCATGTTCTCCCTCCTTTTGGTCTTCATCTGGGCCTTAGAAGCTCAGTCCAGTGCTCCAATGCGGGTCTCTGTCTCTATCTCCATTTATTGACAGATGAAGGTTCTATGGTGATATGCAAGATATTCATTAGTGCAGCTATGGGAGAAGGCCAGTTCAGGCACCCTCTCCTCTGCTGCCCAAGGACCTAGCGAAGGAAATCTCCTTGGACACCTGGGAACCCCTCTAGAGCCAAGTCTCTTACCAACCCTAAAATAGCTCCCTTAGTTAAGATATCTTCTTCCCTGCCTATACTGGAGAGGATGTGGAGTAAGGGGGATACTCATCCATTGTTGGTGGGAATGCAAACTTGTGAAACCACTTTGGAAATCAGTGTGACAGTTTCTTAGGAAACTGGGAATCAACCTACCTCAGGATCCCACAATTCTACTCTTGGGAATATACCCAAGAGATGCCCAATCATACAACAAAAGCATTTGTTCAACTATCTTCTTAGCATCACTATTTGTAATAGCCAGAACCTGGAAACAACTTAGGTGCCCTTCAATGGAAGAATGGATAAAGAAGGTGTGGCACATATACACTTTAGAGTTCTACTAAGCGGTAAAAATGAATGACATCTTGAATTTTGCATGCAAATGGATGGAAATAGAAAACATTTTACTGAGTGAGATAACCCAGACCCAAAAAGAGGAATATGGTATGTACTCACTCATAAGTGGATTCTAGCCATAAACAAAGGACATTGAGCCTATAGTTCGTGATCCTAGAGAAGCTAAATAAGAAGGTGAACCCAGAGAAAAACATATCTTCCTGGATATTGGAAGTAGACAAGATCACTGGGCAAGAGTTGGGAGCATGGGGGAGGGGGTTGGGGGGAAGGAGAGATGGGGAGAGAGAAGGAAGAAAGGGAGGATTGGGGAGAGCTTGGGGGAAATGGGATGGTTGAGATGGAGGAAGAGTGGATTTAATTTATTTTAATCTACACATGGATATGGTTATGCATGATTGTAGAGTCACCATTTTTATAAGTTACATTCATCTTGGCCAACCACTCAAAATTTTTATGGTGATATTCAATGTGTATTTAGATGAGTAGAAATATAATACATTATTTGAAAAATTCTATTCATTATAGCAATGTATTTTATGGCCATTATTCAACTATTATAAGAGATAATTGTGCTGCATAGATTTGATTCAATAACATATCTAAGTTATAAATCCCTATAAAATATTTATGTTGTTAATGAATAGATTACAGAAAGGTTTACTAAAAACATCTTCCATTGATTTTTATCTTAAGTTATTTCATATTTTATTTTGGATGTTATCCAATTACAAATTCATTTGCAAGTTTTATTTGTAAAATAATTTCATCATGACATTTACTTTATTCAAAGTCCAATTAAGCTCATTCTACAATATGTGAAAAAGAAAGCACATTGACATGACAAATGCCAATTCTGCAGAAGACACTTAGAATATTTCCTTAAAAGAAATTCTACTGGTAAGTGAGAACTAAGAAGAAATTTCTCTGGTTTAAAAATATAAACAAGCAAAAATTATGGTGTTTGTGACTGTTGTGTTTGGCCCCAACAGTTTAATATAACATCAAGAAAAATTACACACCAAAGGCACTTTTATTTATAATCCCATCACAATAGAAAAGAGAAGATTATGAAAACAAGTAGATGTATAATGACCAAACAAGGGGAAAGTTCATTTTTTATTCATATACAGATTTAACTAGTTTAATTTGGCTCAAATTTTTAAAAAATAGAGAGGGAGAAAGAAAGAAAAGCCTCATGATAATTTTAGTTTTCTGTTCATAGTCCTAACTGTAGACTGGTAGAGGGTGTGGTGCTTGAGTGTGGATAACATCTGTGGTTGCCTTACCGCAGTTTGTAGAGGGGGCAGGGACCTAGAAAGACAGGATGGTAAGGAGACCCTGGAAGCTAGCCAGCCAAGGCCATTAATTAAGTTGAATGACTACATTTCAGAATTTGTGAGGGACAAAGTGTTTTAAGCTTCTGAGAAAGTAAAGACTTCAAACTAAAACTTTCTCGAGCTTTTCAATCAACTCTTTAAATATTCACAATTATGGGTATTTCAATCCTATCTATGAAAGAGGAACATTTTCTAAAAATAGAAAAGTGGGCTTAGTGAAGCTGTAGTACAGAGCTACTTAAGGCCACAGAAAGTATCACTTAAAATGGTAAGAAACAAATGAAATGATAGAACTCAATGGCTAACCCTCACCAGACTGAGTAGATGTATGATGCATAATGTTATAAAAAGTGGGGCAAACTTGCAGTGACTTTGAAACACTGGATCAGCATGACTGACAAAAAAGAATCACTGACTGAAAACAAAATTGCATGGGCAACAGCTGTCAACCACTGGTAGAAGGCACAAGACTTCACATGGAATAAACTACAGGATAAGAATTGACTGTGTATGACAGCCTATGACTACAGATGTTTTCTCTATAGACACACTTACAGGATTATATAAAAAAGCAATTCACAGCATCTTTAACTACAAGGCTATCGACCATGGAGAGGACCCCAGATATTTGAAATTAGATAAACTATATAAGTCAAAGGTCTTTTATTTCACCAACTGTGTAAAGGATCAACATAAGTGGATCTCAAGATCGAATGGTTGTGCACAGTGAACTCTAATGGGATTTTAAAAGTTATTACATTATAATTAAAAGTTTACTAAATAGCCTTTTTTAATGGTATACTGGAATTTTTTTGAACTTCATTGATTTTATAACAGATGTTCTTTGTAAATACATACCTATTTACAGAGTGATCAAATTTTGGCTTTGGTTTTGCAGCAGACCCTCTTTGTATGTGTTATGGTTATTAGCTTGGTGATTTTGTGGGACTTGTAACAGATAAAGCAGGTGTACCTCTGACTCTTTGCCTGCTCTTGGGACTCTTTTCCTTTTATTGTGTTGCCTTGTCCAGTCTCCATATTAGGGCTTCTGCCATGATTTATTGTATTGCTTTGCTGTGTTTGGTTGTTGTCTCTTGGAGGCCTGTTCCTTTCTGAAAGGAAACAGAGGGCGAGTGGAACTGGGGAAGAGGAATTGAGTAGGTACCTGGAAGAAGTGGAGGGAGGGTAAACTGTGTTAGATGTATTGCATGAGAGGAGAATCTATGTTCAATTAAAAAAAAGAATATTACCAATGAAAATAGGTTCCAGTTCTTTTGCTGTTGTTGAGATGGAAAATTTAAATACCAACAAGAGAAGTCAAAAAGCATGATTAATTGGGTTGATTGGCCTTTTACGGTCTAGTTTCTTGAGTTCTTTATATATTTTGGAGATCAGACCTTTGTCAGTTGCAGGGTTGGTGAAGATCTTCTCCCATTCAGTGGGTTCCCTTTTTGTCTTAGTGACAGTGTCCTTTGCTTTACAGAAGCTTCTCAGTCTCAGGAGGTCCCATTTATTCAATGATGCCCTTAATGTCTGTGCTGTTGGGGTTATACGTAGGAAGTGGTCTCCTGTGCCCATGTGTTGTAGAGTACTTCCCACTTTCTCTTCTATCAGGTTCAGTGTGTTCGGACTGATATTGAGGTCTTTAATCCATTTGGACTTGAGTTTTGTGCATGGTGATAGATATGGATCTATTTTCATTCTTCTACAGACTTACATCCAGTTTTGCCAGCACAATTTGTTGAAGATGCTCTCTTTTGAGTGAGGTAAGCGAGACCCAAAAAGAGAAACATGCGATATACTCACTCATATTTGGTTTCTAGCCATAAATAAAGGACATTGAGCCTATAATTCGTGATTCTAGAGAAGCTAAATAAGAAGGTGAACCCAAAGAAAAACATATAGGCATCCTCCTGAATATTAACCTTCATCAGGCGATGAAAGGAGACAGAGACAGAGACCCACATTGGAGCACCGGACTGAAATCTCAAGGTCCAAATCAGGAGCAGAAGGAGAGAGAGCACGAGCAAGGAACTCAGGACCGGGAGGGGTGCACCCACACACTGAGACAATGGGGATGTTCTATCGGGAATTCACCAAGGCCAGCTGGCCTGGGTCTGAAAAAGCATGGGATGAAACCGGAGTTGCTGAACATAGCGGACATTGAGGACTACTGAGAACTCAAGAACAATGGCAATGGGTTTTTGATCCTACTGCATGTACTGACTTTGTGGGAGCCTAGGCAGTTTGGATGCTCACCTTACTAGACCTGGATGGAGGTGGGTGATCCTTGGACTTCCCACAGGGCAGGGAACCCTGATTGCTCTTCAGGCTGATGGGGGGGGGGGACTTGATTGGGGGAGGGAAATGGGAGGTGGTGGTGGAGAGGAGGCAGAAATCTTTAAGAAATAAATAAATTAAAAATAAAACAAAAAAACCCCAAAAAAACAAAAAGCATGATTAATATACAGTTCTACCATAGTAGTGAAAAGAACCATAATGTGAATTAAGAGAATGTATTTAGCTAATTTAGGCTAAAGAACATAAAGCTTGTGATGTTGAGTCATATTTCTGGAAATTGTGGTATAGGGAAACTGGGAAGATACATGGGTGAAGGAAATGAAGAAATGAAGACTTTTCAGACAGTCCTTTTACATACAAAAGCTTACCAGCTCTTTATCATGGATTTTATCTATGTATGGAATATTCTTTAATTAACCATCTGATGATTACTAAGGGATTTATAAGCAATATAATCCAAAAGTGATCAAACCAATTTCAGACTTTAAAGAATTCGTCCTCTTGAAGATAATAAACATATGTGAAATCCAGTAAATACGACTGCAGGATAGCAATTTATCATTGCTATAGCAATGCAGAATGGTAGAGTGTAGTGGCAATATTCTCTTAGGAGATCAAGGAAGTTTATGAGGGCCTTGAGTAGGGAAAATGGAGAATTAGAAAATAGTCAAAAGTTAAAGATGACAGTATGATGAAAGATTCAAAGATTTAACCACTGTTCATGAGGTAAAAGTGTAGAGATTAGAGAAATCCCAAAGTTTTCGGCAAGGAAACTAACTATGTAAAGGGTATTAAGGGAATTCAAATAACAAATGATTCTTAGGGATGTACATTCCCTTCAGTGTGCTCCTTTGAGCTAATGTCTTGAGGATGTTTTCAGATTTTCAGGTAGTTATTAAGACACTTCTTTTGACCCTTGTTTAGAAGTGAAATTGTCAAAAATAAAAGTCATCCCCTGTCTTATTTTCTTTAACTCTGTGCAATATACTACCAATATTTGGAGGTGTTGTCCCCTTTTCTGTCTTGGGAAAAGACATTTTTCTTTTTAAGAATCTTATATAATTTATTTTAAACACTAAAGGGAATGCATTTAAGGAATCATTACTCCAGGTTGCAGCTATAGAAACTGAGAAATTTATTGCAGTTTAATTTAAACATATATTTTTGAAAACTCTTAACTGTGTTCCTAGTATTTGATTTATTGAAATGAAGCAAGAATAGGCTTTTCTTGAGTCTTTCAAATGGTGATGTTTCAGACAGTATCAAGAAATATAATAAACTCCATTTTGTTATGGAGACATTACTAAATGCCACTCATTAGAGTGACATTTTCTCATTCTGGAAGGAAAGATTAGGACCATCCTTTCTAACTTTCAGTTTGTCACCAGAATTAGATTAACCTGCTGTCATTTAGAAATGCATGCCTCTTAAAATCCTAAGAACCAGGACTGAAGAGATGACTCAGCAGTTATGAGCACTAGTTCTAGAGGACCCAGGTTTAATTTCTGGCATATATATGAGAGCTGAAAACCTTTTGTAACTCCATTTTGAGGGGATCTGACACCCTCTTCTGGGCACCAAATATATAAATTGTTCATAGGCATACATCTGGGGAAAACAGCCATACGTATTTGGGGGAAAAAAAGGAAAAAAAAAAGCCTATGTATTGAAGACTTGGTTTTCTAGCTTGGTGCTGTTGGGATATAGTGGAAATTCCTAGGAGGTGGGGAAGATATCTTAATGGAAGATTCTAGGTTCGGGGTCATGATCTTGAATGAACATTTGGGGCTCATATCCCTTACGTTTTATTTTTTCTTTCATTGCTGGGAAAGAAGTTTGTCTCTACTGTGAGTTGGTATTCTGATGTTCTGACTTGCCACAAGTACTGAAACAATGGGGTTAACCATTCACTGGGACTTCCTAAATTGTGAAGCAAAATGAGCCATTGTTATCTATAAGGTGACTAACAGAGGCACTTTATTACAGCCTTGAAAAGTAGACTTCCATGCAGCCTATGAAGCTTTAGGTAGGTTCATGCAGAGCAAAGTAAGCACTGGTTTAAAAGTTAAATTATCCTTCTGTTTTGACTTGTTTTGTTCCTAAATCTTTAACACTGGGAAGCCTATGTTATACAGCCCTTCTGATTCACAGAGCTTCGAATGCACCACCATCTAGGTCCTTTTCTTCCCCTAGATTATACTATGACTTCCATCATACTCACTTTTCACCAAATTGATGCTATGTGCTTCTTCTCTCAATGTTGTCAGAGGCTTTTTACAGATTTTTCACTAGTTCATTTAGGTTTTTTTTTATTGGTTTTTTGAGAAGGTCGCACAATGTGTTTTGATTACATCCACTCTCTCAGCCCAGATCCACACCCTTTCCTTACCTCACCCACGTTTGCGTCTCTTTCATTTTATTTTATTTTTTTTTGCATCTCTTCTTTTGCTTTAACCAAGCCCAGTGTGCTGTGCCCTTATATTCTTGGATATAAAGAGTTCAACTGGATCACAGTTGAATTCTGAGGCCTATCAGCTTTCAAAATTTCTTCAGCTAAGGGTAAGACTTCATTTCACCTTCCTTGTCCATGCTGGAGTTTGATCTGTCTTGAGCTCATAGAGGTCATGGGTATGTTGTCACACTTATGTGAGTTCACACGTGCAGATTCCCTGCTGTGTCTAGAAGTCAACATTTCCTTGCAGTCATTCCTGTGGCTTTTACACTGTTTCTAAATCCTCTTCTGCAGACAGCCCTAAGTCTGCGGGGCAGAAGGTATGACAAAGACATGCCACTCAGGGTTGAGAATTTCACAGTCTCTTACTTTTTCATTTGGACCATATGTGGGTCTGTGTTAACTACTTTCTACTGCAAATTGAGCCTTCTCTGATGAGGGTTGAAAGATTCATTGATCAATGAATATTAGTTATTAGGAGTCTTTTAAACACTATGTTCATTTACTAGAATAATGGCAGGAGGTTCTCCTGAAGGTCTATGACAGGTCTAGTCACAGGTTCTTAGAGTAACAATGGTAACAGTACGTAAGTCTTTACAGTGAAACTCATTCCTGGCTTGTTTTGTTTTTTTAATCTTATCTTTCCCATATAGATTTCAGCTCTAATCCTCCCACTGATTTAGTTTGAAGCTCCCTACCCTGGCCACAAATCCTCAGAAAGCACCCATGGCTACTTAGAGAACCTCCAGGTTCCTCATCTTTTGTCCTACCAAGTAGAGGACTAGGAAACTGTATATTATTTGCTTCAATGTTATCAAGAAATTTCAGAGGTAGAAAATAGATGCTACAAATATTGATCATTTGTGGAAACCAATAATAATAATAATAAAGATCTAACTCACATTGATCCTCCCTGCCTCTACTTCCCCAGTGCTGGGATTCTGCCTGACTTAAGATCTAACAATCATCTTGAATATCTAAGAGCTCACTGTAAAGGCTTTGCTATCTTATTTCAGTATTGCTGGATAATGAGACCAGCAATGTGTAGGATGTACTCTATTGTGGATATTATTTTAACGATACTAATTTTTGAATCATAAAATGCAGCTACTTAATTTTTAAAACATTATAGTTAAGAAAATGTTAAAGATGTTTGGATTTACTAACTTTCAGATGAATGGTTTAGGAATGCAGGGTCTTTTGGTAGGAATAGAAGTGAAAACCTGCTTAAAGTGGTTGTTTATACTCAAAGGTTAGATGACTGATAACAGCATGCTGTCTAGAGGCTTTTGAAATTCAGGTCCATGCTATCAAATTCTCTAAATGACACCAATATGGAGCTGATAAGAAACGTTAATGGGCCTTTCATATCTATATTGCAACTAGGACATATACCAGGTATGGTTCTTAACTTCTTACCTGGAAGACTTCATTCTGATAGCGTAGCTTCCTGTTAAGTGACACATTGCAGAAACAGTTTTGCATTTCTCATCTCTTTAACTAAATATGTTTCAAGCAAAATGACATTTTTCAAAGTTATCAGTTTTTGACTCTGTGTGTGAGCTTCTGTATTACTATATCAATTATTATTTTAGTATATAAATAGTTGTTAATGAAGTTTTCATTTTCCTTTGAAATTATAATTTAGCTCTAGAAAAAATTTTCAGTTTTAAAAAAATATACAATTTTCCTACCATTTACTTACGTGTTTCCCTTCAAAGTTTTTCAAAATTATTTCCAAGTCTAACCTTTTGTCATCTTTTCACCAGAAGTCCTAGCTGCCTTTTGGGCACTTCCATCCCTTTGACAAGTCCAGAATGTGAAATTTCTGGGTAATCATCCCCCAGTCACTTATTTACATTTCTTCTGTCTCTAAACCTTCCTACATTCCTTTTGTTTCAGTCTCTTCATGATGTACTGCTCTCTTTGTCACATGTTCTCAAAAGGCCTTTGCTCCTTTCTTTTTCCCCATCTCCCCACTTCCGGGTAATCACTTCCTGTTTCCATGACCTGTCAGCTGTTTCACTGCTGTGTTAACATCAGCTTCTTTTCCTGACATTCCTACTCTTACAACACTCTTGCATCTTCATCAATCTATTAATAATTTCCCAAAAGGAACCACCTTCAATATTGTCCTGTAGCTTGTCATATAGTGCATTCATACTAACATATACCTGAATTCACAAAACCAAACCAAGCAAGAATAACATCTAACTAGCCCTGATTTTCTACTAAATAAGGTCAAATGGTCATAGCTTGGCATTCAAGACCATTTATGATCTGGTTTGTGCTCTATTCTAAACTGTACAACCCACATTTTCTTTGCAGATATCCTTCAACAAAGCAAATAACTGTTTCCACGGCTATATAGGATCAACGCATTTCCTAAAGAATGAATGGCTAGTATGTTTTGAATGCAACCACTAGAGCTGTTTGACTGATATGTCCATGAGCACTTCGGATTACAAAAACATACCAAGTGGTCAACTTTGATAATATATAAAAACAGGTAGCACTGCACAGATAAAGCAGGTCAAAAAAATAAATAAATAAAAGAAAGCAATGAATTTGTGAGAGTGTGTGCAGAGGGTCATCTTGGGAGAGGTTGGTGGGAGGAAAGGAAGGGGAAGTTGAAAATAATGTAATTATATTATAATTTCAAAAAGTAAGATGATTATTACAAAACAAACAAATTATGTTGAAGTTGTTACTGGATAAGCACTTTCTGATAATTGTGCTCTTCCCAGGCCTTCCTTGATCATAATATGACTCTCTCTCTCTCTCTCTCTCTCTCTCTCTCTATATATATATATATATATATATATATATATATATATATATGCCTATTACCATATGGGTAGAAATCCTGGAGAAGTCTACCTTTAAAACAGAGTCTTGGTTTTTACAGTATGTGGAAACAATTGTTTTACAGACCATGAATTCTAAAAGAAACACAATTTAGTAAATAAAAAATTTTGGTTATTTAAATGTTTGTTAGTTATGAAATACTTAATACAGATCAAATACATATATGAATTTGTTTTGTTTTTCTTTTCTGCTTAAGATATATCTATAATTAAGACATTTAGTTACATGATGGCCTATGTGTCCATGATCTCTGCCACTAACTGGAAATAATTTACCTCTGAAAACAAATAAACATGACAAAATAAGTAGACAAATAAGGGGAAAATAGAATACTCTCTTCTGTGTTACTTAGAAATAAATGTTGGCTACAGAATTGGCTTAGTATAAGAAGCTGCTGCTCTGCACATGCAAAGTAAATTATTATATTAAAATTACAGTTTTAAAAACATTTGTTTCTCATCTGGCATCAAATAAAGTTTAATTGCAAGTTGCTTTATGTCATTTTCTCTTGGGGATATGTTTTGAAAAAGATACACAGGCCGCTCATATGTACACACATCTCATTATTTCTCAGTAGGACTCACGTTTGTGCCACCTACTCACAATTGGAGATACATGCTTGAATGTCTCTGATTTAGGCTTGTACTGGGCTTTTATAACAATATATTCTTATTTTCCTACATGGCTTTGTAGACTGTTTCAAATGAGTTTCTAAATTGCCAAACAAACAAACAAACAAACAAAAAAACCAAACCACCCAACCAAAGCCCCTCAATGACTCTCAACAGTTTCTTTGACATATTTAAGTAAAATATTCCGTTCCCTTCAACAAAAAGTCACAAAATTTTGGGTTTGGGTTCGAATTACATTTGGCCAGCAGCTGCTTATAAAATTGAGCAGCAGACATTGCAAAAAAACCAGATTATATGTGGATTCTGTTTCTTTCTTGGACAGTCTGTCTTGTAAATATTTGCCTTTAGCATCAGCAAAAGAAAGGAAAGCCTTCGCCTGTCTCTGCAATTTAGAAAGGGCTGTAGAAAAAAATGTAAAGTAATTGTACAGGGACTCATACATGCATATTACTTAGTTTCTTTGATTAATATAGTCAAACTAATGAAAAATTGCTTTATACAGCTCTAAGAATTGTGTTTTGATATTCTCTGGTAGGGAGAAAAAAGCAGAAATTGCTGTTTTAGGTTCGTTAAACTGAAAGCCTGTACTAAACTTTGCAAAGAGTATCTGAAATTATGTATAATGCCATCATTTCTAGGAAATTGGGGGTTTGGAATTGTTGACAAGAGCAGAACATTGCAGAGCATTGCCTGGATTTTTCTGATTACAGTTAAAGGTGTCAGTGGCTTCCTGTTCTTGGGGTTTGGTCATTAACTGCTTCCAAGTCAGGGAGGAGCTGTTACTTCCCGGCTTGTCTTACGGGTCTTTGAGGTCACCGCCTGCACTTTAGCCTGGGCCCACACCACTGTCTTCCTTTCAGTTCCTCCTATCTGCTGGAACTCTCCGCCAGCATAGCCTTGTTTCCTATAAGGAGAGGGCTTTCTTTGCCTTCCTCCCCACTGCTCAGCTTCCTCCCATCATCTTATCTTAGAGTCTGAAACTTTACTTCACACCTCCCTCCCTTCCTCCTTCTCTTCTCCTCTCTCTTTCTCTCTCTCCCTTTATCAAAATTGCCCTTCTTAATTTCTATAGGCCATGAAGCTGTGACCTCTGTTTTGGTATTCATGGCAATTGCAATAGTGTCCCTGACTCATCATAGGTACCCAAATATTTGTTGAATTTCTACAAACAACTCCCCCCCATCTCTTACTGTTCCATTCTCTTTTCTAGATTCCAGTAAACTTAATGACATTTTCTGCTCATATTCCTTTTCCTTGCATGTCGGAGTGCAAGATACCACTAAAGGTACCTGGTGTTGTATTTGTCTTCCTACCCAAGGCACAGAGGAATAATACATCACTGACTTTTAATGTCCAGTGACATGCTTTGTCTATAAAAGGTAGTACATGAAAAATCAAATACTTTTCTAATTCAACATTCCATTTTGTATAAAATATTTGTAAGCCCCCCTGAAGGACATTTTTCCTCAGGGTAATTTGTCCGACTATGATTCTATAGCAACACAAGAAAACACTGCATTAGTTTATGAATCTTGCCTTCTACTCTCCAGGCAGCTATGTTGTGCTCTATCTTTGATGCCTCAAGGGGCCATTTGCCAGCTAGAAACCAGTGATTATAACCTGAAGTGGTGCAAATGTTATCAGAAAAATCCCGATAATCCACTTCTTCTAAGTATTTACCTTGGTTGGTTAGCAAAGGTCATCAGTTTAAAATAAATAAACACAAGGAAGCAAGGCCCCAAAGCAACAATCTAATCTAGTCCAGAAAGACAAACCTCCACTGCTTAGGAGGGCAAGCTCTGCTCTGGTGCAGGAGAACTCACACCTCCACACCACCTTGTCAGGCCTCCATATAATTGTCACTGCACCTATCAGCAGAACCCTTGCATTTCTATCTTATCTTCCACTCTTTGGCCCCCTCCTTATCCATTTGGAACCCCTACCTAGAAGCTCTGGCCCAGGGATGGAGGGCTAGGGAGTTGGGAATTGGGGACGGAATGGGAGTGTGTGGCTGCTTTTCTGAGGCCAGCTGGATGCAATCAGAACAAAACAGCAGCCTCTTGCCTTTCTCAATTTGGAGGAAGGTCTTGGGAACGAAGTTACTAAGTCTCAGGTTATTGTCAATTCCTGGTATTGTCAACAGTGCCAGTCAGAAACAATGAAACAAAATTGTCACAATATTGAAAAAATAATTATTGGTTGAAAGGTATTACTGTTAATAAACTTTAGAGTATTTTACTTCCCATTGTAGCTGATGGGACCTTTCTAAGTAAAGGAAATGGACTGGCATTATTTCACACTCCATGTAAATATGAGTAGGTTTTTTATTGTCTGATCTACTTTTTATATTTTCTTGTTTATAGAAAAGTGGAAACAGTGATGTTTGTAAGTTAGAATATTCTAAGATGGCCAGTGCCATCTAAATTGGAATTTTGGAACATTTCCAGTATGTGTACAATCCAAGCCCTTTCTCTAATAATAATAAGAAGAAATGCAAACCTAAAACAGTTTTGGTCTTAAGTTTGCATTCCATCCATCTTCTTTGAAATGTTACAACATCTGGTTTTAGGGGAAAAGTCAACTTCAACATGTTTGGAGAGAAAAAGGCTGCTTACAACATAAATCAGGGTCAAGTGTTGTTATTTCACGGGTAATTATAAAACAGTCCAATTTATTAGTAAAGCTTGCATCATGCTAACTTACAGTCACAACCGCTGCAATTGTTCTTAGGCTCTCCTTGGAAAAGGCCTAAATTATGGTGTTCAGAAAAATAAGGGGCCAAATTTTATAGCAAAGAATGCCATAAGACTTCTCACACCTCAGTTCGCAAAGTTTCCATCTTCCAAGTTAAAATTTTTGTCTTTGTTATTTATTTTCCCAATTAATTCATGATTTTTTTTTTACCAAGAGTTACTTGGAAACAAAAAGACGCCCACAATAAATTATTGAAAAGAGAATGCTTGCTAGTTTAATTACAGACCAGATGGTTGGCTCCAAGGGTCCTCTTACTGTGTTTCCATAGCGCAGCCAGGAAGAAGGGGACAGGTTGCAGTGGCCCTGGTAAACGAATACAAACAATGTGGAGGAGGATGAGTCTCAGCATTGTGATAAATTCAACTAGTTAAAATTTTTAATTAGAGTTCAAAATATACCCAGGTCTTTCTTTTTATGTAAAAGGGCTTATAGATATCTTTATGTAAGTTTTCCAGGGAGCATCAGGAACTTGGAACCTTTCAAACAAGACAATGTCAAGATGGAAAGCAAAGCCTTGTGTTATTTGTAGCATTCCTCTCTGGTAGGGATGTCCCTTGCTCACCAGCTGCTGATTATTTGACTCTTTTCTCAGTAACTATGTCTCAGACTTTAATACTCTAAGTCATTTTCTCTTTTTACCCTTCTTACCAGTCCACTTAGATTATGTACTACAACTGGCCTCCTATCAAATGGGAAAGATTTAGTCAAATTGTGAAATTTTACAATCAGATTAGGAAACTAGACTTACTATATTCTCTGTGGGAATTCTGCAGCTAAAAATAAGATTTATTCTTTCCTAAATAATGTAGAGACAGTATCATATACAATTTATTGTTGTTATAATTTAAAAAGCGTGTTTATGATGTACTAGGAGAATACTATGTAACTATAAAGTGCCAAAGCCAAAACAAAGTTAGGTGTGTTATCAAGATTTTTGTTTTGTTTATATTAGATTAGGCTATCTGGTAGCTGCTAAAAGTTCTTTTAAGCTGGGCGGTGGTGGCGCACGCCTTTAATCCCAGCACTCGGGAGGCAGAGGCAGGCGGATCTCTGTGAGTTCGAGACCAGCCTGGTCTACAAGAGCTAGTTCCAGGACAGGCTCCAAAACCACAGAGAAACCTTGTCTCGAAAAACCAAAAAAAAAAAAAAAAAAGTTCTTTTAAGTAAATAAAATATGGAGAGGCACAACAAATGTTGTTTACATGTTTTTTTTTTTTTGCTGTCTATTTATTTAGATAACCAATTAGGATGTTCATTCCTGGGGAAGACTTGATTCTTCCTCTCTCAAAAGTCATTGCCTATAGTTCTTCATCTAAGGGTGGGGCCTAGTGAGATTTCCTTCACCCATGTTAGCATGGCAACTGGTGTTGTTACTGCTTAGGTCTTGTTTAGGCAACCATATTGCTGAGGTTTATTTGCCTGTTTGGAAAGCACAGTCTCTTCACAGACACATTGTCCTCTGGTTCAATACAATCATCTTTCTAGTCTCTCTTCTGTGATGTTCTCTAAGTCTTTGATAAAGGGGTGGTGTTATAGATTTATCGGTTGGGGACCGGTCCGTCATAGTCTGTTGTCTGATGCATTTTGATTGTGTGTGTGTGTGTCTGTGCGTTTGTGTGTTGTGTGTATGTGTGTTTATGTAGAAAAAAGACCAAGAATTTGAAGAGCATTGAGGGACACTTAAGAGTTGAAAGAAGAGGGAGGAAGGAAATAACATAAATACAGTATCTATCTATTTCTCTATCTACAGTATCTATTTATCTAAATAAATAAAAGAATCTATGAATTTGAGAAGCAATAGTAAGGAAAACAGAAGATGTGGAGGAAGGAGAGGAGTATAGTACACACACACACAAATGTTAAGAAAATTAGGTAAGATGCTTATAATTTTACTTATGGATATAAAGCCCAATCACCAATTAGAGTATATTCTCATTTCACTTACAGTTCTAGCAAGCTTTGCTATCTTGTTCCTCATTGCAAGAATTTGCATACTTAGTTTTGAGAATCTGAGACAAGAATATTGACAGCAAAATAGTTGTAGTTGGCAGCAGCAGCATGGTAGTAAAGTTCTTAATTCAAGATCATTTGTAGCTCAGATCTGTATAATGTGGAATAATTTGGCTCTGTTTAATGTTGGATAAAGACTACATGTCCCAACGGTATTGCTTAAAGTCCCCTGTGAATAACTGTCTAGGAGTCTTATTAAGAACTTGACTTCTTAGCTGGGCGGTGGTGGCACAGGCCTTTAATCCCAACACTCGGGAGGCAGAGGCAGGCGGATCTCTGGGAGTTCGAGGCCAGCCTGGTCTACAAGAGCTAGTTCCGGGACATGTACCAAAGCTATAGAGAAACCCTGTCTCGAAAAACAAAACAAAACAACAACAAAAAAAGAACTTGACTTCTATAGATCTTCTTTTAGAGATTTTGATTGAATATATGCCACATAGGGCTAATGAACTGTACTACACAACAATTCGGGAATCTTAGCAATGTTTGGGAGTATAAGAACTTACAAAAATTCAATAATTGATAAACACATTATAGCCCTAACACATAAAGAAAAAGTTAAATCACCTGACTTGTTTTTTGTTAAATATAGAAACTTATGGTTTAGTGACACCATTTTATTTTTTTCTACCAAGAAAGCAGTGTCTAATGGGGTAGATTTGAAGAGGTGTAGGATTCACTTGATGATTCTGGCTATATTTTGACAAATTGACCATTAAGACTAAGTAGGGTCTATATACCAAGTCATCTTCAATTAACATAAGAGATTGAATTAGTGACTGATGTGATTTGGATTTAGAGTGTCAGCATTCTTCATTATAACCATTATCAAATAAGGAGCACATATTTGTAAAGAACAAGTTATAACTCGATAAATTCATGATCTGGAGGAATTTGCTATTACACTTTTCTATGCTGCTCTTGGTATCAAACCTGAGGCCTCTTGCACACCAAATAAACACTGCCCTATTAAACTGTGATCTTAGCTCTAGCATCAATTTTTCTGTCGTTGGTTTTAGGTAGGTTTTCTCTACAGAGCCTCAAATGTCCTGTAGCTCACTGCTTATACACTGCTGGAGTAGAATTCATGAAGATTTAACACTAACCTCTGATTCTTGAGCCCTGGAATTAAAGGTGTGCATCACCTCACTTTTTAACATAGTATTTAATGTTATTAGCGATATCAGTGCAGGTATGAGACCGCAATGCTGTTGTGTTCTCACATTTCCTCAAATCAAAAGTGCTTGAGCTATTTCTATCTTATTGTCCTAGAGGAAAAAGTAAAAAGATATTTCTATTTGTATGATTGAGGAATCATAGAAATATCTTTTGATTTTTCTTTTTTTCTTGAATATTTTTGCAACTGGTTACTGAATATTTCAACGCCCATTTCTGGTGGCATTCTGGAGACCTTTGATATCAACTTGGATGACTTCCTATCCCCAGATCCAGACTTTCAAGTCCTTCCTTTTGTTGTCAGTATGACCTTTATCTCTTCACCACTTCAGCCTTCTTACTTCATTGCTGCATGCTGGGTTTGTTATAACCACAAACTTCTTCCAAAGTACTGAATTCAACTATTCTACTCTGTAATGTCAGAGTTTTATTTTTCCTATTTTCCCATTCCACCACAACATTTCTGAGAGTTTTTAGTACTTCTTCTTTATTTCTCTCCCATTTATACTTATGAGCAAGAACATTTTTGTCTTTGCATGTCATTATTGATATCCTTTACTATATTGCCTTCAGATCTCCTAGTATGCTTTTTTTTTCTTTTTTTTTTTTTTTGAGACAGGGTTTCTCCATAGCTTTTTTGGTTCCTGTCCTGGAACTAGCTCTTGTAGACCAGGCTGGCCTCGAACTCACAGAGATTCGCCTGTCTCTGCCTCCCAAGTGCTGGGATTAAAGGCGTGCGCCACCACCGCCCGGCTAAGCAGTGTTTTAATGAATACAATTTCTGTGTTGTGTGGTTATTTCAGGGCTAAGCTAGCCAGGACACAGGGACAAAAAGCAGGCCCTCCTCCTAGGATCAATCCTAGTTCAACAAATTTTCATATTTTCTGAAAATTAAACAAACTAAAAAATCAGTGGCGCTAGATATTCTTGTACTCCAAAAGCAGCTTGTCTCTGACAAGCCCTGACAATACATTTAAGAATCAGGAACTGTCTTCATGGATTGTTTTCTTTTGCAGTGTTTCCAATACTTTCAAAGTCTCCATTAGATCCTCCTTTTTCCTCCTCTATCCAGAAAATCATGTCTCCAACATTACAGAAAGTAAGCCGTCATGAATATGTTGACTTCTGCTGTCTTTCAATTGTAGTAAAACTTCCTTATCTCTATTGGAGTTGCCTTCACCTGTAATTGGGATTATTTGTAATCTCGTCTCAGAGTTTCCATTTCTTTTCTCACTTACTCATGTGATTCTGCACATGCTCTTTTGGAAAAGGATCTCTCATTGAGTCTGTATTTGGCTGGGTTGGTTAGACATAAAGCCTCAAGGAACTGCCTGTATCTACCTTTCAGCATGGGATTAGAGGTGCAGTCCACTGCATCTGTTTTTTTGATGTACAAAAAGCAAACATGAATAAATGTGCTTTACCTTATATTTCAAGAATAATGCATATATACTACCATATGTTCTTTTGAGGTGTTCTGTATTCTTGGCATTTGAACTTGCCTCTTCCAGCTTCTTCTTTTTTAATTGCTTCATTTATTTTTTTTAAGTTTCTCTTAGATCAATCACACTCATAAAGAGGGCTTTGCTCTTATAACATTAGTTTCTCTCTGTGTACAAAACACTTGGTTATAGCTATTCACTACCACATCTTCCATCCTGACTAGAGTTATGCCTCAACCAATTACTAAAGAATGTTTCTAATGCCCTCTTATCTGCTAGAGTTGGCAACTTCTCATGTATGATACAATCAACATGTCTTAAAATGTAAAGCTGATTCGAACTCCTAAAAATCCTTCTAGAGTCTTACCACTGCACTTAAGATAACAGACTATGACTTCTGGGTGTTCTACCCACTCTGCTCAGTCCAGCGTTTACTCAGTTTTTCAATGAGTGCTCGGCGTTAGAAGCATGAAGCTTTTTCTTGAATGAAGTGGAGTACATATCACATCTGGGTTAGTACATGTTCTGTTTGTGGTGAGAGATAATGTTCCCTCTTTTCTTCCAAACTCACCTTTTTGTGTATTAGCCTAGAGGTATTCTGTCACCAGCATCTTCTTATCATTTACTTGGGCTAGGTGATTATGTCTTATTATTTCCTAAGCAACTAAAACTTCCTCTCTTTGTGTCTTAACTCTCATTTAGTAACCTCTGATTAAAGCAAAGACTTCTTAGTAAGAACTAATATGTTTGTTGCCCATTACCATTATCTAATGTTGCATAGTCACTGGGAAATGCATGTTGTGTACAGAACTTATAGAATCAGTATGTTTCCAGATATGGGAAATGCTATACTACACCAGAGGAAAGTGAGATGGTAGAAGGGAAATTGTTGTGATGGAAGTGTTGGAAGTACAGTGTGTATGGGAAGGAGATTAAATACTATTTGTCTCCTGAGTTGTTGACTGAGAAAGTTTTACAAGGGCTTATCATTGGAGAAAAAGTATCATATAAATACTTCTGGGAAGTATTTTAATGATGTTTAAAATTTGTATGCCTGGTATCCTTAACCAGGTGCACCATTTCTTAACATGTATATCTAAGAGAAGGGTGTCCTATGTGCCAAACCCCTTCCACGGCATTCCACCCATATCACCAGAACACAAGCCCCTAAGTCCAATGTGAGTCTTGCTGCCAGTGGAAGTAAGATTCAGGCAAGATGATTTGCAAGGATAGCACAGCAAATCATTCTGAGGTGTCATTTTAAATCATCCCAAAGATAGTTTATCAAACTATTTTTTTTGAGGACACAAGATTTTTTTTTTAAAATACATAAATATAACTAGGTTTACAAATAAAGAGTAATATGATGGTATTAGAAGACTCAAGTAAGATGAGTAGGTTTTTTTTTTTCCTTATTGGTCTTGGAGACAAGATTCTTTAGTTCCCTTTCCTCTAACTGCACTAAATTATAATATTCTTCCACTTCAAATACCTTGATCAAACCACTCTCCATACCTTCCAATTTCTTCCCCCCAAGGGGATGGTGGAACATATGTTTGAAAGAGTTTTATCCCTAACACAATCCATGTGACCTCCATGTCTTCTAAAACGATTTCTGGTGGGAATGCTAGTGATTTTAAGGATCACATGTAATTTCCTGCTGAGCTGTTTAGCATGTGCAAATTACCATTTGACCTCCATAGTGACATATTTGTCATAGCAATTTTCACTTCTAGTGAAACAAGTTAAGCTGCCACAGTAAAAGTGACTTGAAGCAGTAATTCTTCATACGGAGCCTTTCACATGGACCTGCCACTATGTGTTCCACAAATTGATACCTGGGCTTCAGATATTTCTTTTTATGTTGTTTTTAATAAGAAGCACAATATTTCCATAACTCATATTTGGAATGGTTCCTAGTTTTGGAAGCAGATTATTAAAGCTGAGCATATGGAGGTCTTAAAGTAGAACCTTCTGGGGGAAAACAGTTGATCAAGGCTATTTTGCAACACTGAAAATGTAAATGCATGCAGCATCATGGTGAAGCACAGTTACTGTTAATAGCCTTTCATAAGCTTGGATTAGTGGGCTTGTTTCTTGGGCAAGTTCATAGGCATATTGAAGCCTTTGTGTCTTGCAAACAATCAGACTGCTTCTACTGTTTCTTTAACTCTTTAGTTTGCTTAGGAGCTGTTGGTGGATTTTTAAAAGAGGAAGTTGAAATTCCAATGATTGACTCAGAGACAATGTTTTAGAAAAAAGAGTGGTTAATTCTAACTAAACAGAGCGGTGAAATAAAAATCTGCTTGAAAGAACTTGTTTTATGCATACATTAGGTCCAGCAAATCCAAAGGATTGCACTAGATTCAAATCCATTTACACACATTCACTTCTCTCCTCCATGGACTTGCCATTTTCTCAAAGGACTATAATCAGAAAATTGTATGATTTAAATGTGCGTAATGATTGCCTTTGTTTCCTCATCACAATTTTCTGAGTACCAGATGTCAGCACTGTGATTTGCATTTGATATCGAAAGGCAAATAAGATACTATTTCTTGAGTGTTTTCAACAGCAGAAGAAAATGCGAAAGTGTATGAGAGATACCCCTGGGAAGTGTATATAAGTGGTAATACTCAACTTAGGCATCCAATGACAGAGTCTATTAAATTTGTATGTAGGGGCATTATACTTTGCAGTGGTTATATCGTAGGATGTGTATAGGCAGTTCCAAGAGATGTCTGAAAAAAAAACAATGGAACCCACTCTCAAGACTAGGAGGAAATATTTTAAGAACTATCAGCCAAACCTGTTTTGGGAAAGGCGCTCTGAAGACGGGAGCATATAACACAGTAAAATGGTATAGTTAGTTTGATTTTTAACTTTAGGAAATCTGGAATCAACTAAGAGTCATACTTCTTGGTGCTTCTGTGAGAATATTTCTAGGAGGATTAACTGAAAGGAGAAAATCCTCCTCTATAGTGGAAACATTAGGGAATCACCTATCTAAGAACTATCCAGACCACCTCTACTTATCTTCTAAGATAAGGGTCATAGGTTTTAGACAGTAGGATATATATATATATATGTCCTAGAGGTACCCACGTTTGCCAAAGCAAGATAAAGCTGGATAGCAGGTTTCAAATAATTATCAAGTAGTGAGGCTTGTCAAGACTACCAAGGGTACTAAAAGATTAGTGACCTGAACATTTGATGCTTCCATCCTCATCTTTGTTTCTGGAATATTTAGAGCAAACCATTTTATTGCACTCATTTGGCAAACAGAAGGATCGTTGAAAGTAATATTCAGTGACCACCTTTTAAAAAATGTTAAAAAATATTCTTGACTTTAAAAGTAGAGGTAAACAAGCTATACATAAGAATAACTCTGAAATATTGATATCGGAATTCTTCCCTTCAGAGACTCAAACAAGTATCAGCTTCTGTGAGATTCCAATACGTGTTTAATAGGCAGGTAAATTAGAAGTAACAAAGAAGAAAAAAAATGGGATCATAAATAGAGATAGAGTCAAGACAAATTGTAATGATTACAGTAAAGATAAGGACTTGTGAGAAAGAATCACGTGACGTTTTTCTTTATTTGTAAGAGATAGGTTCAGGTCTCCTGGGAATACCTGAACTCCAGACAATACTTAACATTTTATGTAGATATTTTCCTTATTCATACATACCTGTGATGATATTTAATTTCTACATTAGGCGCAGTAAGAGATCAACCAGAGCAACTCTAACCTTTATTAATCCTGTTACCTGTTGTTCCTTTCCTTATTTAGCCTAAACTGTTTTCATGCTTACTTAAAGGGAGTACTCTACAGGCTATCTTTCATATCTAAACATTAATACTTCTGTACTCTGGGAACACAGATGAAGTCAGTTGAACACGAGCACTGTTATACTGTGTTAGATGATCTGGTGATGCAGATGATTTCCAAGTGATGGCCACTGCTCTACTTGGTTTCTTCTGCTGTGATGAACATCATGACCAAATCAACTTGGAGAAGAAGGGGTTTATTTCACATTGTAGTTCATCATGAAAAGAAGCAAGGGCACGAATTCAACGCAGGAATAGGGAGATAGAACTTTAATCATGTGCTATAAAGGAATGTTACTTACTGGATTGTTCCCCATGCCTAGATCAGTCTGGTTTTTTCCCTTTGTTCTTTTAAAACAACTCAGAATAAACTGCCAAGAGGTGGCATTGCCCACAGTTTGCTTGGCCATTACTCAATAAATATTAATGGCCAGTTACTGAAGTCAATTTCTCATTTTTCATTTCCCCTTTCCAGAAGACTCCAGTTTGTATCAAGTTGACAAAAACCTTACTAATAAAATTGACTGCTTGTCAACCTGAAGCAACCAAACTTTATTATTGAACAATACACTCTCCTTTTCTTGTTTATTGCCAAGGACTCAAATTAATATCAATACATCTCAATATAAAACATTCTAACTTTTAAAAATACAAATCTTTAAAAATTCAAATACTCTAAAATATTTTCATTGTCTTTAAAATATTCAGCATCTTTTTAAAAGTCCAAAGTCTTTTGACTGTAGGCTCCTGTAAAATAAGAAAAATAAATTTTATATTTTCTCATCCCAAGAGGGAGAAATCAGCGGTGCAAGTCACAATCAAATAAAAGAAAAACCAAACTGTAACAGTTTCAATAACTTAATGTATAGCTTCTGGAATTGAAAATCTTCTGGCTTACAAAAAGCCTGGGCCACCCCCCTTTTCCAGCTCTTCCATTGCAGCCTGGGCAGCTTGTCTTGAAGATTCAGACAGTCTTGTTCCACATACACTGCTCTCCCACATGGTTGTCTCATGGCATTGGTATCTCCAGTATGCTGTGGTCTCCACTACAACTGAGGCTACATACTTACCAATGACCTTCCTCAGTCTTTCTTCTGGGACTCCAAGCCAGCTACACAGTGCTAAGCAGTTATCTGTGACCCCTTCTTGCCTTCAAAACCATCATCACCTGTGCAACTCTCACACATAACTAAATTGGACTGCACACCTAAAATGACCTTTTACTTAACCACAGCTTCTGTTATGAAGCTGAACAAAAAAAAAAAAAAAAAAAAAAAAAAACTTCTCAGAAGATTTCACATCAACTCTTCTTAATTACAATTGATTCTTGGGCCCAAGCTAAACAGAACCACATAATCTTAAATAAAAATATCACTTGATTGGCTGAGTAAGTCTTTTTTCCTTCTGAAACGTCACAAGTCAGATCTCCATTGTTTGCACTGGTCTCAGCATGATCTTTCAAGTTTTTGCAACAGTTCATTAAGCTCTGAGCACTCAAAGGCTTTTCCAGACAAAAGTTACAAAATCCTTCTCAGTCTTCCCCAAAACAACATGGTCAGGTTTGTTACAACAGGATCCTGTGAACCTGGAATCAATTTCTGTCTTGATTAGGTTTCCATTGCTCTGATAAATATCATACCCAAAGGAAATTTGATGAATAAGGGTTTATATCAGCTTCCGTTTTAGTCTATCTTGAAGGGAAGTCAGAGCAGGAACTCCACCAAAGAAGGGATCAGAATTTGAAGCAAAAGCCATGAAAGAATACTATCCAGAGTGGTCACCATGGCTTGCTTAGCCTGCCTTATTATAGCTCAGGACCAACTGCCCAGATGTGGTGATAATACGTATATTGGGCGAGGCCCTCCCACATCAATCACTAATCAAAAAAAAAATGCCTGCACAGACTCGCCTACAGATCAATCTATGGAAACACTTTCCTAACTTAGGTTTCCTTTTTGTGGATGACTCTAGCTTCCATTAAGTTGACAAAACACTAACCAGGAGAACCATACGAATACTGCATAGAATGTGATACTACAGCAAAAGTAGTGATTCACATTCAATATAAGATGGACTCCTACTATGAGAAATCACTTCACACTTATGTAGGATGATATGCAATTTAAAATTGGTAAATGATTTATTAATATAATTTTTCTATTTAATAGGTATGGACCAAATTGTTCAGATGTAGTTGAAACCTTGAAAAGATAAACCTCAAATAAGAGAGAGCTATTGAATTGTTCATTTTGGCTATATCCAAAAGTACCAAGTTGTGATAAAAACTAAAAGAATGATAGATTGAATAAGTACAGGAAAATGATGTCCAAATATGGCTATAGAAATTTGTTATGTAACAATAAAAATATGACAATGGTTTGAAAACAAAAATTCATATGAAAAGTTCTTATGGTTATTTTTGTGAAATGATAATGATGGATGGGTTATCTTCAACTATTTGAGTGGGAAGGAAAGGAGACAGAGAAACCATTTCAGTATTCAGGAAAAAGATGATTCCCTTTCATTTTGGAAAGACATTCAACTTAAGGAGAAGAAACTTCATCTTTCTCTGAGGCTAAATATATTTGAAGAAGATGATAGACCAACACAGGCAGGGTTGTTTGAGAGTGTGCATATGGAATGACAGTGAGGACAAGCAATCATTTTAGATGATATTTTCCGTTGTCTCAATGAAACCCAAGCAACGGAATGATTGGACTGAGCAGTGGTGGGCAGAAGGCAGACATCATGGGTAAATATTTTAGAGAGTTGCTGTGAAAAATACAAATCACAGTTCATGAAAAGGAACCAAACCATGAAGTAGGCTGGGGCTCAGCTCAGCATTTCGTTATAAAGGACCTGAGGGAAGGAAGGAAGGAGAGTGCTGGTATAGATAAGTTCACACATGGAAGCTTGAGGAGACAAGGAACTTTTGAGGAGGCAGGAGATGCTGTGGGAAGGACTCTACTCTTGGTAGCCTATAGTCCTGTGTGCTACTGGAGACTGGAGATGTGAAGAGAGGCAGGGGGTGAGGAAGACGGCAAGGATGTGGAGTGACTGTTGGCCTTTCTGAAAGCTGGAAAAAGATTCAATTAACAGCATACAAAATGACTATAGAATGAGGACTCTAAAATGCTTCAGATTGGAAAGCACAAAAGTGTAATACCACCAATCTGTTTGTTCAAGTGTGTGTGCATTTTTCTGTGTGTGTAGATTTGTGAATGTGTGTGTATATTTCTCTCTCTCTCTCTCTCTCTCTCTCTCTCTCTCTCCTCTCTCTCTCTCTCTCTCTCTCTCTCTCTCTCTCTCTCTCTCTCTCTCTCTCTCTGTGTGTGTGTGTGTTTCTCTCTCTCTGTATTTTTCTCTGTGTGTGTATGTGTGTGCATGTGTGTGTATTTCTCTCTGTGTGCGTATGTGTATGCATTTCTCTGTGTATGTGGGAATGTGTGTTTCCTTGTGTGTGTTTCTCTCTGTGTATGTTTCTCTGTGTGAGTATGGGTGAGCATTTCTCTGTGTAGGTGTATATGTGTGTGTGTTTTCTTTGTGTGTGTGTGTTTGTGTTTCTCTCTGCATATGTTTCTCTCTGTGTGTATGTGTGAGCATTTCTCTGTGTAGATATGTATGTTTCCTTTGTGTGTGTACATTTCTCTTTGTATGTTTCTTTGTGTATGTATGTGTTTATCTCTCTGAGTGTGTGATTCTGTGTGTCTATATGTTTATGTATTTTAAAGACAGTAAGAAGATATAGGCAGAAGTTGAGAAGCGTTTGAAAGTTTTGAGACAGGCCAGAAAACAAGGGCATAAAAGATAAAAAAAAGCTTTGACAGGGAAAGGAAGTAGAGATTAAGGCTGTACTCGAATGCATTTAAGCATGAGAATTGAAGTGGTTACTTAATATCCTTTGAGTCCTAACAAAAGTCAAGACAGTTTCTTACTAAAACTTGTGAGGTATTTAAATACCTCTCAAGGTATTTAAAAATTCATGACTAATGCATAGCTCAGTTATCCTTGAGGACAGGCATTGTGCAAAATATCTAAAAGTCACAGGCAAAAAATAGATGATTAAAAATTGTGTTTTTAACAAACGCTATACCCAAATGATTATAGCTATTTAATTAGAGTCTAACAACAAACATTGAAGAGTTGTATATTGCAATCATTTTGCATTTTTATTTCTTTACTCTTTCTCATAGGCATAGTTGATAAGAATGAGTTATACCAGTAATCATATGGGAAGACGGTTCTGACAAGTGAACTCTTCTCGGGGTCTATAGTATAGATGATAAAAGCAGGGGAGGGAGAAGAAGAAACAAGGTGTAAGCACAACTGTGCATGAAGTCAAGTTGAATAAATTGCCTGTTAGTAAATGGAATCGTTTATGTTTAAATAAAAACAATAGGTTGAAATTCAAGGATGAGGATAAATGAATGATGGCTATCAAGTCAGAAGCTGATGAACTTGATGTACTTTGCATCATCTTTATTCATCAAACGAAACTTCAAATCTCCTGGTGCACCTGAACCAGAAACTCAGGTCTTCAGAATAAGATAAGGTTTGAAATTCCTGTGGCACTCAGCCTTAAACTTCTCTAAGAATTCTCTGTCTACATGCTTGACAAATCCTCTAAATAGTACATTATTACCACTTTCATTAAAAAGAAAAACAACCATTATTTTTGGCTTATGGTACCCACATAACAAGATGTCATTGAACCAAAATAAATCATAAGCAATGATTCTATTCCCTGTTTCTTTTCACATCATACTTTATAAGCTCCCTGTTCAGTAAATTAGAAAACCATATCTTATGAGTATTGATCCTATGAGCAAGAGCTAAGACAGTTTGTATCACTTCCTACATAGAATGGGAAACACATTGTGATGGTTCTCATTCACTGTTTAGCAGGACTCACACCAGACCATCCAGGCCTTCTTCCCAAAACATGATCTCTGTCCTCCACCAAGTATAGTGAACGGGGCAGAATACAGAAAACAGTAACGAAGAAGCCAAATAATAGAGCAAACCCAATTAAGGCTGCTCTTTTGCATGTGCGAAACACACACATGGTATGTTTTAAGAGAATATGTCTCTGAGTCAAGAGCAATCCTTTCTTTTAAAAAAATAAAAATTTAAATAAAACTAGAATTTGAATGGCAATAGTTATCATTATTTAGGTATGTATCATTAATGTAGTTTCTATAATAGAATCCTTATAACCTGTTTCATAATTATATGGTCAATTAAATGCTTAAGTATAGAAACGCTGGTCAAATTTTAATTGTAAATCTTTAACTCAGTGAGTTAACCACATGTATACTTCTCATTTTTTTCCTTTTTTGGACCTATGTGTAACTTAAACATTGTTGAATGTGAAATATTCTTAGCATTAATTGATAACTTAGTAATAAATTGCAGATTGCATTTCAAACATTATAATTGCTTTTTGGATTAAAAAAGAAGTTATTTGCAGTGTAATGAATTTGACAAACATGTGAGAACATATTTTTGTGTCAATCTGATTGTTTCAGTTGAACTTTGAAAATTGCCATTATGAGTGTTTTGAGAATAGTTAAAATGGTTATATTTGAAGTTTTTTTTAGTCTGAGAGAATGTAACTAGCCTGCTACACATGGTTGATGTGAAAGAGCACCTTACTGTAATACTTAAGAACATGTTCACTGACAACTATGGGCTAGAACTGAAAGGCAGAAAGATTTGGGGTCATTATAGAAAAATGAGACCTTAAATGGAATTTTGGTAGCTTTTAAAAAACTGATCTTGAAGCCGGGTGGTGGTGGCGCACGCCTTTAATCCCAGCACTTGGGAGGCAGAGGCAGGCGGATCTCTGTGAGTTCGAGACCAGCCTGGTCTACAGAGCAAGTTCCAGGACAGGCTCCAAAGCCACAGAGAAACCCTGTTTCGAAAAACCAAAAAAAAAAAAAAAACTGATCTTGAAGGCGAGGAAAAGATGTACTTAAAAATATGATGGAGGAGGGTCTATGTGTTACTCTCATTGGTTAATAAAGAAACTGATTTGGCTTTTTGATAGGGGAGGATTTAAATAGGTGGAGTAGACAGAACAGAATGCTGGGAGAAAGAAAAGCATAGTTGGTCAGATGTGATAGCTCTCCTCTCCAAGATGGACACAGGTTAGAATCGTCCCAGTAAGCCACCACCTCGTGGTGCTACATACATTAATAGAAATGGGTTAATCAAGATGTGAAAGTTAGCCAGTAAGAGGCTGAAACTAATGGGCCAGGCAGTGTTTCAAAGAATACAATTTGTGGTTGCACAAGTTTGCATTCCCACCAGCAATGGATGAGGGTACCCCTTCCTCCACAACCTCTCCAGCAAAGGCTATCATTGGTGTTTTTGATTTTAGCCATTCTGACAGGTGTAAGGTGATATCTCAAAGTTGTTTTGATTTGCATTTCCCTGATCGCTAAGTGGGTTTAGCATGACCTTAAGTGTCTTTTGGCCATTTGAACTTCTTCTGTTGAGAATTCTCTGTTCAGTTCAGAGCCCCATTTTTTAATTGGGTTAATTAGCATTTTAAAGTCTAGTTTCTTGAATTCTTTATATATTTTGGAGATCAGACCTTTGTTGCGGGGTTGGTGAAGATCTTCTCCCAGTCAGTAGGTTGCCTTTTTGTCTTAGTGACAGTGTCCTTTGGAAAAAAAAAAAAAAAGAATACAATTTGTGTGTTGTTATTTCGGGTGTAAAGCTAACCATGTGGGATCCAGGTGGGATGAAAAGCAGGCCTGTCCGTTCACCTCATTGCTACAAAAATAAAAAGCAGGGCTGGGAGGTGGTGGTGCATGCCTTTAATCCCAGCACTTGGGAGGCAGAGGCAGGCAGATCTCTGTGAGTTTGAGGTCAGTCTGGTCTATAGGAGTGAGTTCCAAGATAGCCAGAACTGTTACACAGAGAAACTTGGTCTCAGAAAATGCTAATAATGAAACAAAAACAAAAACAAAAAAAGCAGGAGTAACAACAGGTTTATGTGGATACAGGTAATTTGTCCACAAATGTAGAAACATCCACTTTGGTCTCTGTTTTCATTTCTTTTAGGTAGATGACAAGAAGTAGGATTGAAATATCAAGACATTGTGTTAGGTGTTTTGGAAATCAGTATGCTATACTGTCTTGTATTCTTGCTAGTAACACAAAGATTTCAATCTCTACATCCTGAAAAACTATTGACAACTTTTGAACTGTTTGCTAAGGTAATGCATTGAGCATACCTTCACGTGTACATCATCTATTTGCTTATCTTATTGGGAAAAATGTCCACTGCAGACTTTTATCACCATTTAAATAGAGTTATTTCTCTTATTCATTATGCAATTATCTCTCTTTTCATGTTTTTTCAATTACAATGACAATGTTGCTTGATGCACCAAATATTTTTTTATTTTAATGAAATTGAATTTATTGTGTTTTCTTTGCTGCTCACATTTTGCTGTCATTTCCAAGGAAACATTGTCAAGTTCAACATCCTGAAGGTTTTTCCTTATGTCTTCTGAGAGTTTTGTGGTTTTTATCTCTTGTATTTAGTCTTTTGGTCCAGGTTTGGCCTTTCTCTTATACAATTTAGAATCTGAAATTATACATCATTTATTGAGGTGACAAACTTTTCTATAAATAAATGAATGATCTTAATACTTTCTTGAAATTTATTTGATTATATAGAATGGTTTATTTTGGGGGTTGCTTCTCAGATTATTTTTTCATGCATATGTGTACATGATATGCATGCATATGTATGTGTTTTCTGTAGGTGTGTTAGTGAGTGTGCATGTGTGTGTGAAAGCCAAGTTGATGTTTGTGTCTTCCTTTATTATCCTCTACCGTATATGTTGAGGTTGCTGATAAAAACCCAGTTGTAAATGCATATTTGCCCAATTTCAGTAGTCATACAGCTTCAGGGATCACCTTTCTCTGCCTCCCTGAATGCCGGAATTACAAGAAAGCCACAACTTCCACCTGCCATTTTTGTGTGTACAGACATCTGAACTTCAGTTCTCATGCTTACATAACCACAATTCATTTCTTAAATCAAAAATAAACCACAATTTGTTTATTATTATTAACTGAATTCTTTATTAGTCACCTTTAACAAGCTTTTAAGCTAACATTTGATGGCCAGTTTACACGCATGTATCATGTTTCCCAGTTTCCTCTCAACTGTGGCAATTTACCTGTCTGTCCTTATTCTTCACTATCTAGATTGCTCTGGAAGTTCAGTTCATCCAGAACTGAAGTGCACTGGGTACATGGTACCCACCAGTGATGCCAGTTTTTATCCTTCATTAAGGAGGACTGTTCCTCGATTGTGTAACTCACTATTTTTCCCATCATACTCTGCTCCTCAGCAGTCACTAACTCTAATCTGTGCTTGGAGGAGCCATGTTGGTTTCAACTATTGGGGAAAGCAATCTATTATAGTAATGTGAAATCTTCTTGAAGCATTTGTTTCTTTCATTATTTAATTATGTACCTGCAACCTTGATGGACACAAAGAGATGTGACACAAAGAGATGGATTTTGAACTTCGAGTGTAATTTAGTACACTCGTGTTTTGTAGCCTCTATTCATCTTCTGTTCAAATTTTCCTGTTTTGATTTTGGAGGCTCTTTCTCTCCCCCCGCCCCGTTCTCTTTACAAACATTTAAAATTTAAATCATTTTTGTTCTTCCACACAAAGTTTTGGGATTGTCTTGAATTTTCCTTACTTTTGCTCTGAGTCAGCTAATTGTGCAAGAATACTTCATTCCTTTTTATTTTGGAGTTTAAAAAGCAAGGTCAAAATTATTTTTCAGATATAAAGAAGAACAAAGTCTGGATGTTTGTTAAAGAAATTAATGCAACTGGAGATAACCATACGAAGGGAATTTGGTCGTTGTCAGAAAATCAAATATATTTTTTCTCCCATACTCAGTTCTTACATTGTAGAAACACACACGCACACACACACACACTCACTCACTCACACACACACACACATAGGAAATAAAGGAAGAGATAAAACTTTTGAGGGTAGGGCAAAAAAGACAAAGGAGAATAGAAGGGAGGAAGAGATGGAGTCGTGGAAAGTATGAGAAGTATAAAGACCAAATTGATAAGAAACACGAGATACTTGCTTGAAAAAACGGAAAAGAAAGTAACTTTTTAAAAACAAAAGTTAGACCAAGTTTATTTTTTAATGCTTTTACCTTTTGAGATTATGTGTTAGACTTTTATCTGTATTACGCTGATGTATTTGGGACCAATAACTGCTAGAAAAACACTGATATGCATACGCATACATACAAAAATACACACATATACAGAAATATGTATATGTTTTTAAGCAAACTGATATTGCTTGCTAGTGTAGAATTTGCTTCCATCGCTTTTCCAATAGTGGTAGGGGTTGTTAAATGAGCCATCCACACTGAGAAACAGCAAAGGTAGCCCTGAGCTTATCAGGATGACTGCTCAACATTTAGGAATGTGACCAGCACACATATGCTCCATTTTTGTGAAGAACTTACCTTTCCGTTATAACCCACTGGAAAAGTATATTAATGTTGTTTATATGTCTTGAAAAATTTACCATCAAAAATTGCCAAATTATCAGGAAACTTTGCTCTGAGAATATATTCATAAATAATGGTTTCTTATCAGAGTTATTTACAACACTTTTGGGGAAGATTTAAATCAAGTATACCCTATTTTCCAAGCATAGAAATTTGCACTTCTATTACATAGTATTGCCATGTAATTACTAAAAGGTTTCTCTCCACTGTTTATATCTTTGAAACATAAATTGGTGAATGTTTACCACTATGATCTTTTTATTTTATTTTATTGTTTTTACTGAGTTATATATTTTTCTCTGTTTCCCTCCCCTTCTTCCCTCTCCCATGGTCCCCATGCTTCTAATTTACTTAGAAAATTTGTTTTTTTTTTCTACTTCTCAGGTACATTAGATCCATGTATATCTCCCTTAGGGTCCTCATTTTTGTCTAGGTTCTCTGGGATTGTGAATTGTAGACTGGTTTTTCTTCGCTTTATGTCTAAAAGCCACTTTTGAGTGAGTACATATAATATTTGTCTCTCTGGGTCTGGGTTACGTCACTCAATATGATGTTTTCTAGATCTATCCATTTGCCCTCAAATTTCAAGATGCCATTGTTTTGTTTTTTTTTTTTCTGCTGTGTAGTACTCCATTGTGTAAATATACCACAGTTTTTTTATTCATTCTTCAGTCCCAGGGCATTTAGGTTGTTTCAAGTTTCTGGCTATTACAAATAGCATTCCTTTTAAGAAAGGTGAAATCATGTCTTGTGGTATGATTGAGCATCTTTTGGGTATATACCCAAAAGTGGCATTGCTGGGTCTTGAGAAAGCTTGTTTCCTAATTTTTTTGAGAAATCACCAAACTGACATCCAAAGAGGCTGTACCAATTTACATTCCCATCAGCAATGCAGAAGTGTTCCCTTTCCCCCATTTCTCCAGCATAAGTTGTCATCAGTGATTTTGATCTTGGCTGTTCTTAGGTGTAAGATGGAATCTCAGTGTTGAAGGGAGCAGTATGCTGCTTTCTGCCACCCAGTTCCCAGCCACCTGGCTAGCTTATGCCCCAAAATAACAACACACAAATTGTATTCATTTAAACACTGCTTGGCCCATTACCTCTAGCCTCTTACTGGCTAACTCTCATATCTTGCTTTAGCCCATTTCTAATAATCTGTGTTGCACCACCAGGTGCGCTTACTGAGAAGATTCTAGCCTACATCCATCCTGCGTTGGAGCTTCATAGCAACTGGCTCTGAGAGGAGCTGCATGACGTCTGAGCTCACTTCCTCTTCCTCCCAGCGTTCTGTTCTATTTACTCAGCCTATCTAAATTCTGCCCTATCAGATGGGCGAAGGCAGTTTCTTTATTAACCAATGAAATCCCACATCATCTCAGAGTTGTTTTGATTTGCATTTCTCTGATGACTAAGAATGTTGAGCATTTCCTTATTTGTCTCTCAGCTATTTTAGATTCCTCTGTTGAGGGTTCTCTGTTTAGGTCTGTACCCCATTTTTTAATTGGATTATTTGTTCTTTTGATCAACAATTTCTTGAGTTCTTTGTATATTTTGGAGATTAGCCCCATGTCCGATGTGTGGTTAATAAAGATCTTTCCCACTCTGTAGGCTGTCGTTTTGTCTTGTTGATCATGTCCTTTGCTTTACAGAAACTTCTCAGTTTCAGGAGGCCCCATTTATTAATTGTTTCTCTTAGTGTCTGTGCTACTAGGGTTATATTTAGGAAGTGGTCTCCTGTGTCAATGCATTCAAGTGTACTTTCCACTTGCTCTTCTATGAGGTTCAGTGTGATTGGCTTTATTTTGAGGTTTTTGATCCATTTGGACTTGAGTTTTGTACATGACAAGATTTATTTTCATTCTTCTCCAAAACATGTTGATATCCAGTTATGTCAGCACCACTTGTTGAAGATGCTTTCTTTCATTTTATACTTTTTGTTTCTTTGTCAAAAGTCAGGTGTTTGTAGTTGTGTGGATTGATATCTGGGTCTTCAATTCGGTTCCATTGGTCCCCCTGTCTGACTTTATGCCAATGCCAGGATATTTTCAGTACTGTAGCTCTGTAGTAGAGCTTGAAGTCAGGGATTGTGATGGCTCCAGAGGTTCCTTTATTGTACAGGATTGTTTTGGTTATCCTGGGTTTTTTTGCCCTTCCATATGAAATTGAGATTGTTCTTTCTAGGTCTGTGAAGAATTTTGCTGGGTATGGCATTGAATCTGTAGATAACTTCTGGTAAGATTGCCATCTTTACTATGTTAATGCTACCTACCCAAGAGCATGTGAGATCTTTCCATTTCCTCGTGTCTTCTTCAATTTCTTTCTTCAAAGAGTTAAAGTTCTTGTCATACAGGTCTTCCATTTGTTTAGTTAGAGTTACTACAAGATATTATATGCTATTTGTTTCTATTATGAAGGGTGATGTTTCCCTGAAATCTTTCCCAGCTGATTTATCATCTTACCACCTTGATCATCATGTAAATTAACTAATGCTGTTTACTCAATTTTATTCCATACCTTTAAGATAATGCAATTATTTTCAAAACAAAGTGGTAATAATATGCTATTAAATTGTCAGTCATTGGTAAAATGGAAAAAAATGGTTCAAATTGAAGATAAAATCTTTTTATTGGAAACAAAACTCATCATATATGTGATTCAGTGTATATGCCTGGGAAACCCAGCTTTAAACATTCTCTGTTTTGTTATTGTTGTTGTTTTTATTGTTTTAGAATTTTGAAGAAATAAAGAAGCACACTTAATTTTGGGATCACTAGAAGTAATACTAAACAAGGAATACAAGAATTGATGAACTTTTCTATATACCATGAAAGATCTTATCTCTCTTTCTACATATTGAGAGTGAATAATTAGATGTTTATTTTGTACTGTTTTTCATTGATGTAAGTACATTGTGTATTCTATAGTTAAAATACATAGTAGGGTTTTGTTGAAGTTTTAGCCTTTGACCTAACATTTCTGATTAAAATATATAAAATTAAATACATATTATTGTTACTATGGGTTTATCGTGGCTCCTTTGGGTTCATTCAGTTCATAATACACAGGATTCTGATTGTTTTTACTCAATTTTGCAGACCTTTTGCTGCTTTAGACTCGATAGTAGGCAGAGTTGAATTCACTTTCAGAAACGAGATATACAGCAACAACTATTATAGCAATGATGCAAGTGTCTTGTTACTGTTACAGGTTTATTTATGTCTACTAATACCAATGCTGAGGTTTGTATAGTACCTGCTCGAGATCTGAAAATTTCCATGCACCTACTACAAGCTAATTGATACCTGGTTTATGCAAATTATTTATCCTATAGATACTTCATACTGTCATAGCAATATTAAAAGACATACTACATCTTGGTTGAAACTTATAAGCTACATACATCCAAATAATTTTTTTATAACAAAAAAAACAGAACTTTTTATTTGCTTATATTAATAAATAATATGACTATAAATTTTGTGACTAAAGCAGTCCTCCTAGTGCTATATATTTTTGCTATCAAAATAAGTAGATATGATCAATGGCCTTTTTAAATTTTTTTTAGAAATCAGAATATTTATGACTATTTTTTATTCCCAGACTAATTCCTAATCTAATACTGTCATGTCAGTGTTTTGATGAAAATCAAGTATTGGCAAGGAATTTAAATGAGCTTTATTTTTCTTAATTCCCTTTATGAATTCTTCATTTTATTACTCTGCATAACATTCAGCTATGCTATTCTGTTGAACTCTAGTTGTGGTGAAAAAGCTTAACCAATAAAGCCATAAAATCTTGGAAAAACTATCCAAGTAATTTTCCAGTTAAGAAGTTTATGATTCCTTTAGCCCATTTTAATTGAGAAACTTCCAGGATAAGCAAAATATTCCCGCACTCCATCAAAAACTCGGGATTCATGGGAAGATACTAATGAGCTGTTAGCAAGGAGAGTGAGAGTTTGTTGACAGCACAGTCGAGTGAAATAATCACACACACACACACACATACACACATTGCATACAATCAACATTAGTCTAAACCAACCATGTAAACATTGAATAGTAATATCAAAGTAAATAAAATGAGACTAACTATGAACTATGGTCTGTTCAGAAAGTAAATGATAGTGTTTTCTCAGTTTTGTTTCTTTCAATATATGTAGAACATGGTCCTACAAATGGAAATATTGTTACTAAATTTGTATAGAAAGTAACAGCAACAGATTTATCTTAGTATTAACACATAGTATTATAATCAGCAGGGTTTTAAAAATTGTCTCCAGGGTTAATATCAGTGATCACCACACTACTCGCTCTTATTCTTATTGGTTATATTGAGTGCCAGATTGCAAGATTTCCTTATTATCTTGTTAAATCAAGAGGTGAAATCTTTTCAAGGCTTCTCCTTTTAAACATCTTTTATTAATGCTAATGTGCCAGATGGGAGAAATTAAAATGGTTCTGTTCTTCATGCTGCCGTTACCCACAATTTTACCACATCATTTGCTGGTTAAGGAAGCATATGAAAATGTTAGGTAGAGTACACAGTTGTAAAAGTTCGAAAATTACGGAATATTTTACCTAAGAATACCCTTTCTTATTTCACCAGGGTGGGGGCTGGGTGGTTGTCATTCCCTAATCCTTCTTCAGAAAACTTGACAAAGCTAGAACTTATAAATGCATCACTTGTCCAAGTCTTTTAAATTTATCTCAGTCTTAGATTCTAAACAATAACTAGCAAGACGATTATGCAAAAATAATCTCCCTTGATTCATAAGGTTAATTGCCCAGAGTACCTAAATTCATTTAAATTCTACTTCTTTTCTTTTCAGTTCGCTTCTTTGTGAAATGGAACTTTACATGAATGAGCACTTATCCTTTTGTACATCTGGGGAAACATCAAGCCACTTTCCCACTTACCTGTCTAGGAGAATATTTACAAATCTTTGATCCTCTGAGAGACACAGCCACCTAGATTTTGACTCTGTGCCCGTTGGATTCTGAATGTCTAGTCTACCTTATCTCCAAGCCAGGAGAAGACATGCTAAGATGCATACAAGGGGAACCTTTATTATAATGATAAAGTTAAGTTCACTCTAGGTTTTACTTCAGTAAGGCAATGTATATCTTGGGTTCATATATAATAATTGAATTACATATAAAAAAAGTACTTTGCTCTGCTTCCTATCTGATTGCATCATTTTAGTTGATAACCATAGATTCAGAAAGGTTCAAATATATGATTTTATTTTTTTAAGGGAAAGAATGGGGTAGAGAACACTTTATTCATTTCAGTAGAATTTTATTTGAATTGAGCTCAAGTACAATATTTATCTTAGATTCTGTACTTAGATAAGAATGCATTCTATATCTTCTCTCATAAAAGGACTTGATTATACATTTTTCTTCATGTTTCTTTCCTAGTGTTTCTTCACATTTGGGAGACCAGATTTTACCAGTCTAATAAGCAAATAGTATGAGGCTATGCTTCCATATGGATTCTAAGCCTGGAAATTCTGGTAGGCAGTATCCTGCCTGACATAAATCCACAGCAGAGAAGAATGCATAAAAGCCACTATCGTTGTTAGAAACAGAATGATCAGGAAGTTGAAACATTCTAGAGTGAAAAGCAAGGCCTGGATTATAAAATTAATTATTGCACCATCTCTAAAGAAACCTTTATTTTGTCCTGGCTTCACTTTTTTTTCCTTTTACCGACATTCCAATAATCCTTAAAACCATTCACTTAAACACAAATATTTTTATGAAAAAAATGGTATGTATAAAAATTCACTTCTTTTCTCCATCTTTGATGTTAATGTAGGACCACATGAGATACGAAGTGTGCATAATACAGTCATCAGTTGACATATGTCTCAATATGCAGAGAAACACATAAATACACTTTTTAAAGATTTTATTACATCTTTTAATATTTGTCTCTGTGTATAAGCATGTGTGTGTGTGGTCCTATGGAAGACAAGCGGTCTATTTTGGCCCCCGGATGTGAATTTGCAGGAGGTTGTGAGCGCTGGGAACGGAGCTTAGATCTTCAGGGAAAGCAGCAAGCACAGTCAGGCCATCTTTTAGGCCCACAGCATAAACATTTTTAGAAGTTCCTGTGAGTACAGTTTGCCTTTTGAATTGACTTTACTACTTAACCCAATTTCTAGATTATTTAACTGTCAACAGAATATCCACTTAAGGTAGTATCTTTGAAGGTAAATGTAGATATGGTGGCTCGAATGAGATCCCCCCCCCCCCAGGCTAATATCTTTGAATGCTTGGTTAGAAGATTGTAAACTCTTTGGGAGGAGTAAGACATGTGGTCTTTTTAGAGGAGGTGTGTCACTGGGTTAGTGCCTTGAGGTTTCAAAAGCCCATTGTCATTCCCGGTTTCTCTCTCTCTCTCTCTCTCTCTCTCTCTCTCTCTCTCTCTCTCTCTCTCCTTCCAGCTTTCCAAAAAGCTCTTAGCTGTTGATCCAGTACCATGCTGTTTGTCTGCATCCATACTCCCTGCATGGTCAATGTTGGTGCATCCACTGTCTGAAACTGTAAGCAAGGCTTCCAATTAAATGTTTTCTTTTATAAGTTGCCTTGTTCATATTTCTTTGCAGCAATATGACAATAACTAAGATACTAACTATGATGTTTCTATTATCTATAAAGAAAGGATTAGGTTTGCAGTTCAGTTTTATACCAGTTTTTACTATGAATACATTTCTAGTAAAAAAAAAATAAGTGCAAACCCAAAGTATCAGCTTCAAGGATACACAAGAAGACACAACAAGAACACACACAAGAAAACACAATGAGGACTACACAAGAAGACACAATGAAGACACATACAAGAAGACACAATGAGGACATACACAAGAAGACACAATGGGGACATACACAAAAAGACACAACAAAGACACACACAAGAAGACACAGTGAGGACACACAGAAGAAGACACAACGAGGACACACCAAGAAAACACAATGAGGACACATACAAGAAGACACAATGAGGGCATACACAAAAAGATACAACTAGGGAACACACAAGAGGACACCAACACACTGTGAGTTCTTGTCAACATCTAGAACATTTTTCATATGCATAGGAGAGTCAGTTTATACTTGCCATCTAAAATTAGATCACTATTACGAAATAACCAGATGTTAAAAATCAGAGACATACATGGATCTAATCTACATGGGAAGCAGTAAAAGACAAAATCTCAAAGACAAGATTTCATGAGTACATTGGGAGAATGGCGACTATGGGAGAAGGGTGAAGGGGGGGGGGAGGAAGAGAGGGGAGTAAAGAAAAATGTATAGCTCAATAAAAAAAAAATGAATTATGAACAACTGCCCAGACCCAAGATTACAGTGTTAGAAGTGCTCAAAGATATATTAGCATTTTACACATTATTGCCAGCTACTTCTGTTCCCATAAAAACAATATATACTCTTACTTAACTTCAGTCTTTTTATTTTTCATCGTGTTTTATCATTGTAACAGTTTGTTTCCACTCTATTTCTCTCTAACAATTTATGAGAAACACATATAAAATATTGCCTAGTCATGATGGTTATCTTAGTTAAGGTGCTTATTGCTGTGAAGAGACACCATGACTACAGGAACTCTTATAAAGAAAACATTTAATTAGGGTGGCCTGCTTACAATTTGAGAAGTTCAGCTATCATCATGGTGAGGAACAAGGCAGTATGCAGGCAAACATGGTGCTGAGGTAGTTGAGAGTTCATCTTTCAGGGTACAGGAACTTGACTGGGAATCTGGCAGGTTTTTTGAGCACAAGAAACCTCAAAGCCCACCTCCACAATAACATACTTCCTCCAACAAGGCCATACCCACTCCAACAAGCACACTTCCTAATGGTGCCACTCCTATGAGATTATGAGGCTAATTACATTCAAACCACCACAGTGATTCAGACCTGTGGAAGGCAAAGACTACAAGTGACAGTACCACCACCATGGTTGGCTAATTGCTTTTGTGTGGAATTAAGAAAAATGACCATCATACACCAGATTAAATAAGAGGTACATAGTCAAGCAGACACAATTCCAAACTAGGAATGTATGCGGAAGGTGGGAGCATCTCAGATGCCAGCTCTGCCTTTTTGGCCCTCTTTTCTAAATTCGTTAGAGTTACAAAGATTGCCTAAAAAGGAAGTGCATTTCAGTTTCTGCAATTCATTTTCAAAAACAGAAAAGAATATATTTGCTCCGTAAAAACTTGTATTAGTTGGCATTCAATGGTGCCAACTTGGGTCTTCTAGCTATCCCAATCATCTCCCATGGTTTTGCATACATTTATTTTAGGAGAATTCCAAATCTTCTGGGAGAAAACACACTCCAAGATTTATCTGGGGAAAAAAAGGTTATTTTTTCTCCTATGTGGTAATAAGGGGATTAGAGACATATAAACTAGTTTTAAAAGTTTGAGTTAGTCATTCAAATCATTGAAGAAGTGTTCCTGCACTGTCAACACATGGAACACAACTGCGTGTGGAGAAAAGGGTGGTCTTTAAAGAAAATTTGCCTGATAATAGTACTTTGTGGCTGTCTTTCTGGCTTGGTATGAGATAGCCGGGACAGTGGTACCTATTCTTCACTATTTATTGTGAAAAGGTAAAGGAAATTGCATTAAGGTCTTTCTCTAAGACCTATCGTAGAGAAAACTGAACTGGTAAATTTTCTTTCCACAGAACTCTTGACTAAAAAGACTTTCGTTTTCTGCATAGATAGGGTCCTTCCAGCCAGTGTGTCTGGGACCTGGTAGGCACTCTCCATGGTGAGGCTGCTGTTACTCTTTTCTTATTTTTTCCAAATGCATTCATCTTCTGTACACTCTGGCAGCCAGAGATTTGTCAATGTCAAGCAACATACTGAGTGTACAGGGTCTGTGCGATGTGACTTTGTTTAGGTATGGGTGCATGTAATAACTTCATAGTGGGAAGCCTGTCAGAAACACTCACCTTGGTTCAGTCTGAAGATTTAACATGTCCTAAGTAAACAAGGGGTTTTTCTAAGTTATGGAAATAACAAAAAGTAATCATTCATGTGGCATTTTGCACAGAGTACCTTAAATTATATTTTCACAGAATACTGATAAAACTTGTCATACCAGTGTGACCATTATTATCTGTGTCATGACAAAAAGACTGAAGGTCAGAAAGAGAAATAGGATTCCCGACTTCTCAGGCAGTGAAAGAAGGACATAGGACTCAATATCAGGGGATCTGAAGACATATTCTGCGTCTACTCTGCCTATAAAGCCATGTTTCCTTCCAGTTCTGTAAAGGAGAAGAAACAGATTTCCTAAACACCTGTTCACCAAATCAATGCATTTCATCAAGAAGCAGTGACTCTAGTGTAGGTCCTGGAGGCTGGTTATATTTTCTTGACTGAACACAAGACAGTACACACACTCCATGTTGTGCACAGTTGTATTGTGAAAGCTCTTTAGAAGTGACATGTTTTATTTTCTTGACAGCGAGCCTCATTCAAAGTGGTTCACATAACTCTAAATTAAAAGTGAATATTACTTAAGGGTAAGTGTAGTAGCATCCTCAGTAGGTTATATTTATTTGTTTATATTATTTGTTATTTTTTCTTGAAAGACACATTCTTCTAAACTGAGACAATTTTCCTTAGTGTAATTGCTGATAATTTGGATAGACAGTCTGGGGTAGATACCTGTATTTATAAACACAGTTGCCCAAGTCTGTAATTTCCAAGAAACCACTGTGGAGGTGAACTTTGCTCCTCACAGTGAAACTCAGTGTCATGCTATTCTCTTTCACAATAAAGAAATAACAGTGTATTTTACTCACATTTATAGAGTAATTACTTACATTACAGCATATGTATACTTACATTTCAGTTTCTCTGGATGACATTCTCCCAAAGCAAATATATATAGTGTGTGTATGTATGTACACACATATACGACGGACTAAAATCTTGCCTCTTATACCACCTTCAGCTTATGATTTGACTATTGAATGGGTGCATCACTTCCATCAAGGCAAAATATATATTTGTGCCTTCACCAAAGAAATGCTTTTACAAATAGAACTCCTCCTCAAACAAATGGAGTTTCAATTTGAAATACTGACTGTGGCCACACATGTGATTCAGCCTGCTACAAGTTAAAAAGACTAGCCTTAATTAAGACAAAAATAGTAAGTTGCCTAAATATTGAACACATGTATTGGTGTATATTAAATCAATGTCTAATACATGCTTTTAAAATCTGGATAAATGTTTGAAATGCTTCTTCAATTAAAGCCTGCAAAAGATATAACCTATAAATACAACTGTTGAAACTGGCTTTCTTTTTGTTACTATAAATACGATACATTTGATGTGCTACTAATAGTGTATTCTGCCAAATACATTCACTTGATGAACCATATCCAGACTTTCAAGTGGTGGCCAGAAGAACAGAGGGTGCCCATCCTACTTCTTGGTAAGGGGGAACACAGTGATGCAGAATTGGTGGGAAATTGACTTAATTTTACCTTCCTCTTTTTGGGGGTCCTTTATATCCTTTCTTCTACTTTCTTCTCCCGTTTTTTTTCTTCCTTAGGCCCTGAGTATAAAATAGTGTAATCCCAATGGTATTACTAACTTAGAGTTTAAAAACAAGGGAGAAACGAAACTGTCAAAGTAGTCATTGTAGTTTATAAAAATATATTCACTAACAGAAAAGCAAAAGGTGTTATGGGATTCCTTAATAAATGCTTTAGAGATTTTTGGAGGAAATTTTATTTGTTAATGGGTAGTTCATTTTTTATTATTCCTTAATAATTTTCTTTGACTTAGAAATTAGAAATCACTCAAATCCGTTCTATCCAGTTGGAACTTTGTATTTTTCTATTATACATTTGAATACTTCTTGTTCTTTAGGTCATTTCCCTAATCGGTCTGCTTTCTAATCTTAGTTGCCACACTCTGGTTGCATTCATATTGCCCTATTTTGTGTTAGAGTTTACAGATTTGATACCTTCTCTTGCTGAAAGGGAAGAACTGATTCTATTATCTACTCCTTCAGGTCCTGCTTCTCATAAAAAACACGGACTGTGTCAGTGATAAAATCCTAATAGACTCAAATGATTTATGGATTTCTTTTCAAAATATTAATACTTTAACTATATAAAAGAAAAAGAGAACTGGAAATACAAAATGAAATGTATCTAATGGTAGAGAACTGCACATATTCCCAAACTGATATATCTATTGATCTATCAAACAATTATTTATTGAATGCTTTCTCTGTGGCAGTCTATATCACCATAGTGCTCACATTCCAATTAACAGATAATATCATGTACATGAATACTCTAATTTCAGGTTAAATAAAATATAGGTGCAAAGAAATTAGTATAGTGTGATGGGAGATGTATGAATTAGTTCCATTAAGTGAGGGCTGAATGGTACCAAGAAGCTACCCAGACAAAGCAAGTTCATTATAGTGGGAACAAGTGCAAGGAATAAAAATCTCGTGTTTGTCGGTTCTTTAGTAGGCAATTTATGAAACTTGTTTTCTTTCCCATCTTGTCACTTCTCACTGACTAGTATTTGGGAATGAAGAGCTGATGAAGCATTCCTTTTTCTTTTTGTGAAGCAGTTTTTTAAATCTAGCAGAGCTTTATTTGGTATGTATCCTACCTAATAACTACTTTCTATTTGTAAAATTTTAAGCACAGGTCTATGTCACTTACCTCAGATAATCCAATGAAAGATGGGAAGTTGAATTAACAGATGCCTTGGAGAAGTCAGAAATTTGTACTGGCCTTGGTCATAGAATTAAATTCAGAGTCAAACGCAGCCCATGGTTTCCTTCTTTTTAGATCCCATCAATTCTTAATACAAAATTCTTCTGAGTGAAATATCTACACCATGGAGGGATTTCTATTTTAAGACTAAACCTTGTCAATGTCAATACAAAACATAACCAGAACGTGCAATGATGCAATATTTTACTTTCAAAAAGCCATTCCAGCCATTTGCTATTTTGTTACTCAACATTTTTTCTGATCCTGAAGAAACACTTGTAGAGGCATAAGGGCATAGACAAGCTGGTGAGATCTTTCAGAACATAAGGGGAGCTTGCTTCTAAGTTTGAGGACCTGGGTTTGATCCCTAGAACCCACTCATACATACAAAAAATAAGCAGATACAATTTTAGAAGGAGGGACAGAGCCCACAATGGAGAACACAGCATAAATAATCCAAGACACAAAGGGAAATGATCAGTTCCATGCCACTACCTTTAAAATGTCTTCTTTGAGGCACTCAGTACTCTTCTGAAGTAATAGCAGAACTATTTATATGTACAAATAAAGTAAACTTTATTTGGGGGTAGTGCTTTCTCTGGGATTATATAGCTGCTTTCTTATAAGCCTGGGAGCCATCAATTCTCTTTATACTCTGCCTCCCCTAACCCAAGCCACAACTAAATGTCTTCAGCTGAGAAGAGTTGTCCTGCTGTGAGCTCTGGCTGTTGTAAATTCAGATCACATTTTAGAGGGCACATTTCAGGCAGTTCCTAAAATAGGCACCCATTTTTACATTTTCATTTAAAAGGGACCATGATTTTCATTACCGATATCTAATGAGATTTTATTCATATTTAAATATTTGAATAATTATATTTGTTTATATCGTAAGAGCAAGTTTCAGACAAGTGGCTTTTTGCCCAAAAAAAAAAAAAAAAAAAAAAAACAATAAAAAGCCTGGTTCGAATAAGCCTTAGTTGGATTTAGTAAAGGAACAAATCGCTGTGTATCAAGTTTCTAATTTTCTAGGACGGGAATACAGAAATATTTTAATCCGTTTCTAGCGCGTGTTAATAGTTCTTGTTGCCTTAGAAGAGTTCAGCATGTGAACATTCTCATTGAGCATTCTGAAGAGAGCCCTCTGGATTAGGTTTCCAGTAACTGAAACAGCAGAGCGGGCATGAATGAGCTGCAATCACACAGTGATAACTGCTGTGCTTTTTTTTTTGGGGGGGGGGTAGTGCTGTGCCGTATGGGCCGTATTGGACACCTCCTTGAGACAGGCAGCCCATTCTATCCGAGTTATCAAGAACAACAGTTTCCAAGTTTCTCCCTGACTAACATTGAGAGTGTGCAATGGACACTAATTGTTTCGGTCCTTTCTGTATTGATTATGTTGGAGGTGTAATTAAGTCAATCAGTTTGGTGGGCAGCCTGTGTTGTTGATCTCTGTATTTGGCCACTTGTGCCTTTCTGTAATGATCTTCATCTGCAGCAAAAGAAACATTTTTGATGATGAGTGAGAGCTACTCTTATCTGAGTATATGAGGGCAAATATTTAGAATACAGTTATAAATTAGGCTTGTTTACAAGAGTGCAGTGGTATCTATAAGGTGCCGAATCACTGGGATAATGTAGTTGAACTTGTCCCAGACAAGGATGTAATTAAGGATTTGTTAACACTTGTACAATAATTCTCTATTATCAAGTACTTTTAACTAAGTATTACAAATTCATTCTCAGCTTCAACTTGCCATTCATGGTCTCAGCTAGAAAGCAATTTTCTTTTACAAATTTTCTTAAAAAAAAAAAACAAAAGAAGAAAGAAAAGCCTGATTTGTAATGTTTGTAATGGATTTTTCCCTTTTTAAAAAGTTTCAGTCGTAATGGAAAAGAATATTTGTGACACGAAATCAGTAAAAGAAGAAATGTTTCATTCGTTTCCACATCTATCGTGTTTTTTTCTCCTGGGGTAGAGGGCACCTTTTATAGTTTCTTCACACGCTTGGTCAGTGGACATCCCCCGCAGCAGCGGTGCTACCATGGCTCACGCGGTTAAACAACAGCACCGAACTAACTAGCGCTCACGCAGCAGCTCTGTTTCCATAGCTCCTCAGCTGGGAGTCAGAAGTCACACCCACCCGCTTTCTCCAGGATGGGATTCTGTCCGGTGTAGGGAGTGTGCAGTAAAAGCACTAAATGGGAGTTTGGTGGGCAGCCTGTGCTGTTGATCTCTGTAGTTGGCTGCTTGTGCCTTTCTGTAATGATCTTCATCTGCAGCAAAAGAAACATTTTTGATGATGAATGAGAGCAACTCTTATCTGAGTATATGAGGACAAATATTTAGAACACAGTTGTAAACTAGGCTTGTTTAGAAGAGTGCAGTGGTAGGTTCTTTTCTAGTTTCCATGACCTAACCAGCTATGGGTAGTTGGCCATTTTACAATGCCAGGCATGAGTTCCCAGGTTTTATGTACAGCTTGGTGGATGTTGGTCACTTCCAGGACATAAGTGCCACTGTTATAGTTTTCCAAGTATCTTGTCCTAGTGCTCGTTATTGTGGTTTCTTGGTGTTCTAACTGGATATGACTATTGACCCTTGACCCCCTTGAGAAACTTCATGGCTCCATTGACTATTATGAGAGCTAGTTCTCAGCATGGAGGATCCCACTTCAGATATAGACCAATTCCTTCATATCACACATCCAAAGCATTTGGTGTCTTCAGCAATAGGATCTTACCCATATTCTGTTCTTACAGGAACCACAGATAATAGCAATAGCTTATATTTTATGGGGGGGGGTCTCTTGGATAACTCTGACTAACAATTCAAAATGAGATTTTCCATTCCTAAAACTGAAGCTTTTGCTAGATAGTCTATAGCTTTGGGAGGGGAGAGGCATTTGTGCCTCAACAGGCATAACTGCAATTAAACTATGCACACATACACACACTCACACGTGCACGCACACACACACATATGGATACACATATGCATATATATACATACAAATAAATATAAATATATATGTATGTATAATGTAATTTTAAGAAACAATTATATTTATTGGAGGGCTACTGATTTGGTTGAGTTGATCTTGTATCCTGCCACATTACTGAAGGTATTTATCAGTTATAGGAGTTCCCCAGTAGAGTTTTCAAGGTAACTTATATATACTATCATATCATTTGCAAATTGTGAAAGTTTGACTTCTTCCTTTCCAATTTGAATCCCCTTGACATCATTTTGTTGTCTTATTGTTCTAGCCAGAGCTTCAAGAACTATGACAAGATCTCCTGAGTAAATTGAAAGCATGAGGACCTTGGAGGAGGGTTAAAGTGCAGGGGAAAGGCAGGGAGGGGAGCAGAGAAAAATGTAGAACTCAATAAAAATCAATAAAAAAGAACTATGTTGAATAGATTCAGAGAGAGTGGACAGCCTAAGACTCTAAGCAATAGAGGAGAGGGTGCCCAAGCTGGCCTTGCCTTGTAATCACATTGATGAATACTGTAAAAGTCACCAAAGACCCTTCATTCAGCAACTCATGGAAACAGAGGCAGAGATCTACAGTGGAGCACTGGGCTGAGCTCCCAAACTGCAGTTGAAGAGAGGGAGGAGTGAGAATATGAGCAAAGGTGTCAGTACCATGATGGGAACACCTACTAAAAACAGTTTACCTGAGCTCATGGGAGCCCATCAATTCCAGTCATATAGGAAAGGAACCAGCAGAGGACCAAACTAGACCTTCTGAATCTGGGTGACAGATGTATGGCTGGGGCAGATTGTGAACCCATTGACAGTGGCACCAGGATTTATCCCTACTGCTTCTACTAGGTATTTTGGGATCCTATTCTCTTTGTATGGATACCTTGCTGAGCTTAGATATATTAAGTAGGGCTTTAGGCCTTTCCCAAAGCAATGTGCCTTACCTTCTCTGAGGAGTGGATGGGGGATGGGATGGAGTGGTAGGTTGAAGGAACCGTAGGAGGGAGTGAGTTAGAACTGGAATTGGTATGTAAAATGAAAACAGGTTTTTTTTTTTTAAAAAAAAGACAAAACATGTAAAAAAAAATTATAGCCAAAAAAGAAACAATAATTCAATTTCCTGTGGCTTATCAAGTGTTATTTATCCTACTTTTTGTCCCTCTCCCTTTGTTGCTCTCCTTCTGGACTCTCAGGTAATTCTACATACTGTGTGCTTCTATTCCTCCCTTTATAGCAACTGTATTATTCTATTCTCCTCTCTAGTGCCCATGTCCCTCCCTCATTCTACCACACTGTGCTCTTGTTTACTTTCCTGGTACCTACTGTCACATCAAGCTGTATGCGGTCATTTAAAGTTTCAGAGCTGGCATCCTTGAATAAAAGAAAAAATATTCCACTTGTCTTTCTAGTTCTGGGTTATTTCATATTGTATAATAATATCTACTTCCTTCTACTTAGCTGTAAAGTTAATTTTTTATAGATGAATAATATTCCATGGTGCATATGCACCACATTTTTATGATCCAGTCATCACTTGAAGGATATTCACAATGATCCCATTTCCAAACTCTCTTGAATATGACAGCAATAAACATTCCTGAGCAAGTATCTGTGGAGTAGGATGTAGAGTCCTTTGGACATATGCACAGGAGTGGTGCAACTAGATAGGGTCATATGGTAGATTTATTCTTAGCTTCTTGAAAATGCCCCATACTGATTTCTAAAGTTGCTGCCTCCAGTTTGCAATCCACCATAGTGAAAGAAGGTTCCCCCTTTCTATACGGTATTTTTTTTATCAGTTATTTTGTGGATATTAACAATTCACACTGCGGTAGAATGAAATCTCAAAGTTGTCTCAATTTTTGTTTCTCTCGTTGCTCAGGATGTCAAACACATTTTTGTTTTTCTACATTTTGAAAAGCAGAATTTGAATTAAAGTCTTATGCATTTCTTCTTGTTATTTCTTGTATTCTCCCCAGACCAATAGATGGGTCAAGGAAATTCATTTTGGCAGCTTATCTTTTCATAAACTGAATGTACATACATCATATATTTAAATTAAATATAAATAATGAAAGAAATTAATGAAAGTTTAGATATTTCCCTTAAAAGTTATACAATAATATTTACTCTTCAATCATCTTGCTCCCTGTCTTTGAGGGCAACATAGAGGATGCAGAGGAAACTCCCAAAGCAATAAATCCTGCATGCTCCCCTCTCCCACTGGCTCAGTTCTACCTCCTTCTAATTTGAGCTATTGGAGATGAATTTCATGGACACAGTAGCAGTTATTGAATGTTTTGATTGTTAATCATTGCAAGTATCTACTGGATTCTTCTAAGCACTTTTTTTCAAGAAAGAGGTTAATTAGCATTCATATGACAACAAATAAAAATTTTTGTTGAGGGCACATGTTTGATGAATTCATATTTAAAAATTATCAGAAATTATCTTCATAAAGATGAAATTAGTAGTGACAGAAATATTAAAATAGGTTTAAAATGAATGCTATTTATTCATAGTACCTTTAAGGGTGAATTGTTATGTTTTGTTTCCTACTACATTTATAACATATTTAACGCCTTAAATAATGCACAATTTGATGGTCTCTATGGATTAGAAGTGTGGGTATAACTTAGGACCTTTCATCCAAATCTCATGAGTGCACTCAACATAGCAGTCTACTTGTGATTTTCTTATATATAAGGATTAATCTCAGCATGCAAAAACAACAAATGCCCATTGCAAATATTAAAGAAAGCTTCCTAGTTGTTGCTCTCATTGTGTAAACAGTAGGTTCAGAAGGAAAGATGATGCTAACAAAATAAACAACAAAATGATAGTTAAAGATCTTTTCAGGAGCAGAGAAACTATACCCTGAAAGTAGAAATAGGAGAAACTGGCCCTATCAAAAACATTGTGGAAAGATTCCCCTAGAATTACTGATCCATCTCTGTTTAAAGATGAGTATAAGCTGTTTTCTTGAACATTAGGGACGGAACATCTTTGAAAATAAAAGTTTATTAAAGTTTATTGTTAAGATTAGACAGTATACACTGTCAAGTTGACAGGACCTAATAGCACTGAAGAGACATGTGCCTTTGGGTGAAACAATGAGGTACTGTCTAGTACATGTTTATAGAGTGAAGACCAGCCTTAACTGTGGTTGGTTCCATTCCATGGCCTGGATCCTGGTTTGAAGAAAAAGTGACATATTGCTGAGCATGGGCATGATCTTCCTTTCTGACTGTGGGAGCATGTGACCCGATATCTCCTTCTCTACCCACTACAGGCTCCTTCCTCATAATGAACTACATTGCCTCAAACAGTAAACTTTATATTTTGTCACAGAAACAAGTTGGATCTGACCTGAGAGTTTCCTCTGTGAGGACTAACCTTCATGGCACCAGAAGACACCATGCAAATTTCAAGGGAATGGAAGCAATCAGTGGTCTTACCTATGATGCTATGAAAAGACAAGTGGTAATTAACCCTAAGATGGCATAGCGGCAGATATATCTTGATGATAATCACGAATGGTAGTGACATTTCATTTGTATTTTAATAAATAAAGCTTGTCTGAGGATCAGAAACGCAAAGTAGCTACAGTGGCCAGCCTTACAGACCAGGCAGCAATGAAACATACCTTTAATACTAGCAGCCACAATGACACATACATCTAATCTCTGTAGCCACACTAGTTTGCTATAGAAGCCAGGTGGTAGTGGTTCATGCCCTTAGCCCCCCCAGAACAAGAGAAGAATATAAAATGGGAGGAGACAACTCTCACCCTCAGTCTCATTCTGAGATTCCCGGAGGCAGGATCGCCATTTCATACTGAGGTAGAGGCAAGAGCCAGTGGCTGGCTGTTTTGCTTTTCTGGCCTTCATGTTGAGCCCCAATTTCTGTCTCTGAGTTTTTAATAGTAATGCTTCATTTGGCACCCAACTTTTGTTGTATGAATTTATAAAACAGCCATTTGCCTGAGGTGTTTTAGGCACTGGAACAGGCCATAGCTGGACCCCCATAGCTGGGTTTGAGAGAAATACTAGCTCCCTCAGCTTCCATTTGCCCCAGCTTAGCTTCCATGTAAAGATAAATTTGAATATGGTATATTATTCTGTTGTCTTTGAATTGTTTGACTGCTGGAGAAGGAACAAGAACTGCTAAAAGACATTTGATTATAAATGTTGCTGGATTAATCCAATTTATATATTTTGAAAATTCCTTAAAAGACATTTGATTATAAATGTTGCTGATTAATCCAATTTATATATTTTGAAAATTCCTTGACTTCAGAATTTAAGTCAACAGGTATGTTACTTTAGAGAAGTTTCCACAGGAAGTGAGAATGAGGCTTGATCAAGGAAGGCCCCCTGAAAAATCTCCTATAGGACTGGATGGTGCAGGTAATTCAACATTTTAGAGCACCTCTGTTGCAGGCCTTCTGAGTTCTACATCCAGAACAGCTTCAAGACTGCTAGCTGAGTTGATCCAGGCTCACAGACTACTCTAGCCAGGACTTACGGCAAGCCCTGCACTTCCCCGTTATGCATAGACCTCTCCCAGTTCTTAATAATTAACACAATTTTTTCTTTCACGATCTCCCAAAGAAACTGTCACCCCCAGAGAACAGGAAGCAAATTTAAGAATATGACACCCACCTTCCCAAGAGGTGGGATGTGTGTTTTTGGTAGTTCAATCAATTATGGATATTTTAGATACAATAAAATAGAAGGGTAAATTATCAAATCTACTCTGAAAAGAAAAAGGGATGATACAAATAGGATAAAAGAAACTCTACTTCATAAGAAAAACTTTCCTGCTTTAACTAGATACTGATATGACAAATGGAGAGAAGGAAACATTAGAAAAGTACTAGGAAATTCAATAGGTAAGGACTCACTGAAAGAGTGGATAGACTATATGATCTATCTACACCTTTTGCTGAAGTGGTAAAAGAGGTTTTGTATAATAGAATTTTCACATTAAACTTGGAAAGTTGGAGGTACCTTTAGGAGTTTAAATTTGAGTTTCCAAGTGGTTATTTATATATTCTGATCTAGAGATCAGATAAAAAGTCTGGATTAAAGATTCAGAGTTACAGTTGATCTCTGATTAAAAGGCGGGTGGGTATAAATGAGATTGTTTTAAAGGAGAGAGTGGGTTTGTAAAAAAGGATGTTATAGGATTAATTTGTTAAGAGTTAATCATTAAACATTTACTACCCTCATTAAAGTTAATGGTGAAGAGAGGAATACCATATACTGTTCTCAAATTTATGAGAAAAATTAAAGAAACATAAAGTGTAATAGTACTTTTTGAAGAGTGTAGCAGTTCATATTTGTAAAATCTTTGGTGTAGAATGAACACTTTATGCATAAATACTGTCATAATTTCTGATAGTATTTTTTTAAATATTTTGGTCTGTTTTTCATAGTTTCCTCTGCATCTCCATTTAGCTGCTTTTAGGCTACCAGAATTCTGCTGATTGGAATCATAAAAGTCATCTTCACATCTTAAGTCCAATTACAAACCCATGAGTTATAGAGACTGAGGACAGCTACGGGCTTTAATGTAGTGTGAGAACATCTGTTACAGATGTTCAAAGTTCCTAGGGTGGAGTTATTCTAATGGTAATTACTTAAAATGCTTATTGCTGTTTGGCAATGTGTTTTAACATTCCTTTTTCACCATTTTCAAGCTGTATGACATATATACTATGTTCAGCCTCTGGAGTCTGCCTGGTTTTTACTCTGTTGGGGAAAAAGCACAACTCTAGATGAAAATAATAATCATTTTCTCTACAAAATTGCAATTTGATACTCAAAGAAAATTTAAAAATTTTTGCATTTTCTTTAATTTATTAATTTGACTTATATCCGCATTTGTTTTTCTCCAAACATTTAAAATTCTTTTGAGCACGAATTATTTATCTTACGAATGAGCATGTTTTATTTATCACAAACTAAAGAGTAGTAAGAGATTAGCAAAAAATACATAAGAGAATTCCTCAGTATCTGTATTCTGGAATAGTAAGAGGATATTCAACACTCTCTCCTACATCGACAGACACTTTTTTTTTAATTAAAAATTTCCATCTCCTTCCCTCCTCCCACTCCCCCCCTCCCACTCCCCCTCTCCCTCCTCTCCAGTCCAAAGTAGAATCAGGGTTCTTTACCCTATGGGAAGCCCAAGGTCCTCCCCACTCCCCCCAGGTCCAGGAAGGTGAGCATCCAAACAGACTAGGCTCCCAAAAAGTCCGTCCATGCAGTAGAATCAAAACCCAGTGCCATTGTCCTTGGCTTCTCAGTCAGCCCTCCACAGTCAGCCACCTAGAGAATCCGGTTTGATCATATGCTCCATCAGTCCCAGTTCAACTGGCCTTGGTGAGCTACCATTAGATCAGTCCCACCATCTCAGTGGGTGGAAGCACCCCTCGCAGTCCTGACTTCGTTGCTCATGTTCTCCCTCCTTCTGCTCCTCATTTGGACCTTGGGAGCTCAGTCCAGTGCTCCAGTGTGGGTCTCTGTCTCTATCTCCATCCATCGCCAAATCAGACACACTTTTTAATGGCAATAAAAGCCATAGATATAAGATCCCAATAAAAAGGTTTTAATGGAAAAATCTGAGATAACTAAGAATTGGATAATAGTTCGAATATAATATCAAAAGCCTTAAGTTCATAGCAATGTAAATAAATTATCAAATAAATGAAAGAGGCAAGTCAAATGTCTCATGCAGGAAAATGTAAAACAATTTATGCAGATAGTCTGTCTTCAAGAAGATGGATGACCATTTGACATCGGATTACCAATTAGTTCACTTTTTCCTAGAAAAGAATAATTTTCCCATTCTTACCATTCTTTAGTTCTTTGTTGTTCCTTTTGTAGGGTTGAGGTATTGTGGCCTTTCCCTTGTCCAATTTAGCATATCTATTTGTGTCATGGTTATTTAGTTCATGTTTAGGCAGTCATGTTAATAAGACTTTATGGGTGTGGTTTCTAACATTACTAGGAAATACAATCTCACAGTTCTGAAAGCAGACACATGAGTAACACTACAGAAAAAGAAGTTATATTTAAGAATATATATACATATATCTACACATATATGCATGGAATAACAATTAATGAAAATAGGTTATGGATATGAAAGAGATGAAGGAGTATAAAGGAGAATTTGGAGGGAGGAAAGTGAAAGGAGAAATGATATATTTATATTCTAATCTCAAAAAGAACCTCTGCATCAGTCACATGGAAAAGGCAAAGAAATAATGATTGTTGTTTGTGTTTTGAATATCCTCCATCTGTGGAAAAATGTCATGTATAGAAATTCCATAGATAACTGAAAAATTAATTAACCCAAATACTTTTTAAATTAAAATGTGCATTCACACACACACACACACACACACACACACACACACACACACATGCACACACTCTGGTACTAAGCATAAAGACACATGTCCATAATGTTAAGATTTGGGAAGTAGAGGCAGGAGAATGGATTATGAGGTCAATGTCATAGTGACAAGCATAAGGAGTTTCAGTCTAACACATTACATTGAATGAGTCTACCTCTGAACAAAGAAAGAGACAAACAAGAAATTGAGCATACAAAAGATGGATTGTAACTGCCGCAAAGTGAGTAAAGTTTGTACATATTGTCGTAGTTTGGATGAGAATGGCCCCATGGGCTCAACCCTCAGTTGGTGGCTTTGTTTTTGGAGGGATTAATGAAGTGTGGCCTTGTTGGAATAGGAGCAGTAGGAGTATTACTAGGGTTGGGCTTTGAGGTTTCAAAGTTTCACATCAAGTCTCTCTCCTCTCCTTTTCCCCCTCCCTCCCTCCCTCCCTCTCTCCCTCCCTCCCTCTCTCCCTCCCTCCCTCTGTCTCCCTCCCTCCCCCACTCCCCGCCCTCTCTCTGCTTCCTGACAGAGGATCAGATATGAGCTTTTATCACTGCTCCAGTGCCAGGCCTTCATGATGATCATGATGATCACAGATTTACCTTCTGAAACTGTAAGCAGGTCCCCTGTTAAATCATTCTTTTTGCCTTGGTCATTCATGGTATTTATTCACAGCAATAGAAAAGCAATTAAGGCATGTACTGTATTTTTTAATATTATGGCATGAATTGGAGAAAAATACTTTTATAGTGAAGAATGGTAGCAATCACCTCAGCTTGGAAGTCAAGTTTAGTGTCCAAAATGAAGCTGAGATATCAGGATAGGGCCTGGTTTTTCTGTAATGAGAATAGTGCTTAACTGTGTAGCCTTACAACCCTTTAACTTCAGTATAATACCAGAAAAAAAATTGGTCAAATTCCATGATGGGGGCATTTCACAAAAGATTTAACTAGCATTCCTCAAAACTTCTAAGGTCATCATCAATGTCAAGGAAAGGCCATCAGAACAAAGAAAAGTAACTGGCCTAAGTGTACAACAACAGAGGGATGGAAAAAGACAATGGGATTTTTCTTAGTCATAGAGAAAAACAAAGCTATGTCATTTCTTATTCTAGATCCTAGCTTTTCTATAGACACATAAAATTGTGTGTGTGTGTGTGTGTGTGTGTGTGTGTGTATATCTTCTGTCTCTCTCTCTCTCATATACATATGAGAGAGAGAGAGACAGAAGATATGAAGGTAGAATTAAAACTCTCCAGAGGAGCCAGACAGTGGTGGCATATGCCTTTAACTCCAGCACTCGGGAGGCAGAGGCAGGAAGATCTCTGTGAGTTTGAGGTTAGCCTGGTCTACACGAGATAGTTTTAGGACAGGCTCCAAACCTACAGAGAAACCCTGTCTTGAAAAACCAAAAACAAACAAACAAAAAAACCTTTCTAGTGGACAATGGAGGCAAACAAGATGAGGATATGTAGAAATATTGGGGTTAGAAGAGGTGTTAGAGAGAATATGGTCAACATTTAATAAATAGCATGAAAGCTGGAAAATTTAAGCAATTTTTTTTAAAAAAATGACTAAACAGACATGGTGACAGCATAGAATTTGCATATAACCTATGTGCACCCTTCCATATATTTCAGACCATCTTTAAATTGCTATGATAATGATATGTAAATTAATTGCAAAATTACTTCACTGAGCAAATAAAAATAATTTAAAATATGCAATATATATGTATATATAATGTATATGTATGTATTGAGATGAGGGTTCATTATGTTGTCCAGGTTGGCTTTGAACTTCTATGCTCATATAAACTCTCTCCTCTAACTTCCTGAATAGTTACTGCCTTGAATGTATGAACTTATATCCAATTTGAACACTTTTTTTCTATGTGTTTCTTCTTTTTTGTTTTATGAGAGAAGGGAAGAAGGTCTTGTGGTGACTTGGAACTCACATCCATGCTCCTGCCTTGACCTTTCAAGGGTTTTCAACCTTCATTAGTTGTATATAGAAAATTATTGTAATAAATTATACATTTAGTTAATTGTATCAATTCTAGTTTTTAAGTTTTATGTTATTTATTTAGTATTTAAGTTTTACATATTTCTCAGTTGTTGATCATATCCAACACCTACTTTATCTTTCAACTTCCCTCAACCTTCCTCACATTCCCCTCCCAATTTTATATCCTCCTCTCTCTGTCTCTTTTTATCACACAATTCAATACTGCCTGAATACTACATTTTTAGTTGTCCCAGATAAAACATGTTAACGTAAGGTATAAATTATAAGAGCAACTGGAAACACAGTAAAAAGAAACACACAATACTATGGTCCTAATTTTTCAAAGCCAGGAGTGTTTTAATAATAAAGCCTGTTGAAAAGACACTCAACAAAACAAGCAAACAAAAACTCAAGTGGTAAGATTGCATCCATTCACGAACCTTCACAGCAGTAGTTTAGGGCCAGGGGGTGGGGGATTCAGGAGGAGAGGGACTACATGCTGTGCAAACCTGGTCTCTAAGTTTGATCACTAACACCCAACACTTAAAACTCTGTATTGTGGTACAGATGTGCTACTAGCAATCTCGGGATGACATGTTAGGCAAGGGTAGAATAGACTGAAGGAACCATAGTTTGCTATCCAGAATTACGAGCACGGTAGCAGAAACAAGAGAGTCTGCCTCAAAGATGAAATGTGAGAACTCACTCCAGAAAGTTGTTCTCTGACATCCACAGGCATGTGGGTATGGCCACACATACAGACATACACACAAACCAAACACACTTAGAAGTAAATAATCAAATGATAAGTACGGAAATAAATAATGGAAGTGACATTTTAGTTTTTATTTCATGCCTGCCAAACCAAAGTGTGTTTTTATTTCCTATTATAGCCTTTTGTTGGAAGCTAGCCAATATAAAAGCTCCTTTAAACATGCCCGTGTCATTTTCAAAGTCTTTAAGTAACCTGAGTTTTTGAAAAAGGAAAAGTTTTTGAGTTCCCCTGATATATTTGTGAGCTTGGTGACAACTTGTAATTATATAACTTCCCTGGATTCATTTTTCCATCAATTAATAAAAATTATAGAACACATATCACATGGCTAATTTATAAAGTTCAGCATCTCTTACAGATAGATTAAGAACAATAAAAGCACTAGAAATTACTATTATTATCATTATAGATCTACATTTTAATCTATTTTTTCTTATTTCTGTACATGAAGATTAGAAGACAAGGAAGTAGTTTCACATACTCAAATGTTGACAAAGAAATATGTAAAAGTAGGGGATTGCATCAAAATTCTCAAATTTAGGGAGAAGAAATTTGAATTTAAAATATGGGATTGCACAGTAAAGCCCTGATGAACCCATTCCTCTACATTGTTTATAGTCATTTCACTTCCGCTTAACCTAGAATAGCAAAACCCAGAAAAAGAACTTGTGTCTGGACTGTCTGGCTCAGCCAGACACTAGGGTACTCACATTTTATTGGCATGGCTTATTTTGCTGGGGAAATCCTGTGGTCTTTCTCATCATCTTTGTTCTTCTTTTGCCTTTCCATGGAACTCAGGTATACTAAATAGGCAAAAGGTTCATTTTTATACTATTTTAATCTTAACAAGCATGGTTTTGCTTCATTAATAATTCTAAGAAGACTTCTGGGTTTCTAAACACCAAGACTGTGGTCAGACATATGCGCTATAAACATTTCTGTTGCAGACACCTGGGCAGTATATCTGCCGCCACAATCTGACTAGGCTGTGATTACCTTTTCAGTGAAAGCTTTCCCCAACATCATTGTCCACTTGAGTCAACTTAGAACATTTTCATCATACAGTATCTTGAGGAATACCTCAGATAATATGTGTTCTCTGTTGTTGGACATGAGTAGTCACAAGTGTAAATAGTTCATTGGTTAAGATAGTGATTCTGTTTTGGATTCTAATTTAATGTAGATATATAAAGATGTCAGTGTTATGTCCGTGAGCACTAAAGGAAAGGGTTTCACAGAGGCTCATTATGGCTTATTTTCTTCTTAGAAACATATGCTACAGAGACACCTCTTAGCAATAAATTGATCTGAAAGTGGATTAGCATTAATTGAAAGGTTTTAACAATAAATTGGTAATAATAAAATTATATGCATTTTCCGTTCTGTACCTTGTAGATGATGGAATATTGAAAAAATGTTATCAAGACATTGCTTTTCACGTACATTCATTAGTAATTCAAAGATTTAGTAGCTGATGGTGATGTTAGCGTAATTAGCAGGGAAAAATGGAAGAAACGCATGTTGCTATAGCAATATGTTCATCATGAATGATCTACAGCATAAACACCCAGATTAATTTGCAAGATGCCAGGTAGAAAACTGCATGGCTGACTAGGCTACTCAGATGCCATGGTATTTGCTTTTATTAAGTATAAGCATTTCAGTGGAGTTTTCAAGGTATGTGTGCTTGTCACTGTCAATTACACAAAGGTTGCATTTCAAAAGAATTTTCAATTCATTTAAAACATTTTCACAGATAAGAGAAACATGCATTTTCAGAGGAAAAAAATGTGTACAAGTACAGATGACATTTTGACACCAAAACAAGTTTACCAATCTCCTCATTCACAGGCACAGTAAGCGTCTGTTTCATCTTAGCTCACATCCAGCAGTATAGGAATGTTAATGTGCAAGCCTATTTAAAAGACCAAAACTGGAAGTCACAGTATCAGGAAGCAAAACCCCGAAAAAAGCACTTGAACACTTGTAGATATAACGATGAGCTGAATGACATTTTAACCGACCATACTTTATCACTAGAGACTTAAGGGACAAAAATGCATCCTTACCTCATTGGGCAGGGAAATGTGATATGTGGGTATATATAGGTGTGTATTCATAAGCACGTCTGAAAGATAGAGTTGCCAACTGGTTTCTGGTTGAAGATGATATTTTGAGGACTGGAGCCAGACACATGGGATGGTACTAAGGACTCACATTCCTCAGATTGGTTTTGGATGGTTCTGTAGCCTTAGCATAAACATAGACCGTGTTTATGATATGACCCCTTCATTCCATCGTCAAAATAGATGAACTAAAATATTGAACAAACATTAATGGGGCTGGCGGGGTGGAAAGGTTGAGAGAAAACCTCAAATATTTCCTGATATGTATAGCTCAGATAATCTCATCTTCATTCCACACTACTCATATTTATGATTCCCTGGTAATGTAAATGCCGAACACGAAATGTGTGGGTGATGTGCAATGGATAAGATTCTTGTCAATTTATTCACATGTTTTAAAAAGTGCAAATTCTGGAGTATGAATGAATTTTGCTCAAGGATTGTTTAAAAGGACTCAAAAAGTGTGGAGAGGTCATATTCTAATGGGACATCAAGGTATAATGTCCACATTCAGTCACCATATGCTTCTAGATCAGTGTAGCACAGAAAAACCATTGTGTCTATGTGGTATACGAAGTTATAATGATACCTAGTGCATAATTCTTAGTAGTATGCCAATAAAACTAGAGGGCAGAGCCTTCAAGGCACTGTCAGAGAGAGGAAGCTATTTTCTCTTGGTCTAGAGAACGATTTGGTTTCTGAGAATGACTCCCAACATCTGGTTAAACCATGTATGTTATGAGACTTGGCTAAGGGGAGTTTTAAACTTCAAACCAGGCCTGGCATTCACCAATACTAACATGAGATTTAGCCTGAAGGCAAGAGGTTGCCAAACCCATGTTTGGACCCTGCATTACTTACACTGTGTGGAGGAAATGAACAATAAACATCATGTCCTCTGGATTTCTACAAAGGAAAACAATAAACTTGCTTCAATCCTGCTTCCAAGAAAGGATGAGTTTCTTCAGGCTACTATCCAAATAAAGACTGTTGCAGACAGGCAGGGAGGCCGTCCCTGAAGAGACAAGCAACTTTCTTTGCTTGCTCCACCCTGTTAGGAAGCCAAAGCTGGCCACCAATGAAGCTGGTGCTAATCTAATCAGGATGTTTTGCTGTAACTTCTGGTGTGGCTTTGTGTCTGGATTGAGAAGGAAGAAAGGGTTTTCAAAAATGCTACAATTCCAGCTGAAATTGTTTCTGTGGGTGTCTCTGTTGTTGATCTAATATAAGTTACCCTAGTAACATTGGTTTATGATGGATTTAGACTTTTCTAACCTTATTTAAAGTATCAAACAATGGTTCTCACTTTGGGATAATTTTGCTCTTCACTGGAGACATTTGGCAAAGTGGAGAAACATTTTCAATTGTTATGACTGGGTTGGAAGTACATGTGTGCTACTGGCATCTAGTGGGAAAGGCTAGGGACACTGCTAATAGCCTACAGTGCACAGCACAGCTCCTTACAGCAAAACTTTATCTTGTGTCAAAAATGTTTGACAGAAACTCCAATCTAGTGATCTAGTACACTTATATAAATATACCTAATATTGACAATGGACCACATGCTAAGAAGAAACATCTGAAGGCATATTGAAAACCAGAAATAATGGTTTCATTTTCACCGTCGAGTGGCAGACACACACACACACACACACACACACACACACACACACACACACTTAGAAGTTATATAATCATATGTATAATTTACAGAGACCTGTCAAATATATTGAAAAATATATATTAAGTTAGAGTAAAGGCAACCAGTTACATAAAAACATTTCAGAGTCTTCTTAGGATTTTCCAATACAATCGAAGAATGAAGATTTACTGATAGTATAGTTTTTGAAGAATGATGTTTCACTTTCAACTTAGGATCAAAAATATTTCACATTGACTGTGTCTGTACTACTCTCAATACAACTTACCTTGTCTATAAGAGATTTCAACTTCCCCAAATATTTATAATGTTCTATATGCTCATTGCTGTGTTATTTGGGAAGAAAGCATTAAATTCTCTAGTTGGGAAAATAGCATCTTTAATTTCTGAAATATTTATATTTCAAGCTCTGATACGTATAGCATCTTCTCTCCCCACCTCTCTATATATGGATGTATACATAGATATGAGTTATATATAATTTGAGTTTCACAACAAATCTTTCAGAAAGGCATAATTATCCTATGACAGATTATGTGAGGTAACTATGCTAATATTTGAAACTATGTCTCTTTTGTCTTGAAGCCTTATTAGGTTTTGTTTGTTTAATTTGTTTGTGAGTGTGTGCATGCATGTGCCTGTGGGTGCATGCATGTGTGTGTGTGCTTGCATGCACATGTATGTGTGCATGCATGTGTGAATGCATGTACATGTGTGTGTGCGTAGTGAAGTTGTGTATGTGTGTGCATGTGTGGGTTTATGCATGTGTGTGTGTGTGTGTACCTGTCTGCCTGCCTCCATATAGATCCAGAAGCTGATGCTGAATTAAAATTCCTTAATTGTTCTCCACCTTATTATTTTTTTATTTTTTGTTAAAAATTTCTGCCTCCTCCCCGACTCCGCCTCTCATTTCCCTCCCCATCCCCCGTTCCCCTCCCCCTCCCTCTCCAGCCCTAAGAGCAGTCAGGGTTCCCTGCCCTGTGGGAAGTCCAAGGTCCTCCCCCTTCCATCGAGGTCTAGGAAGGTGAGCATCCAAACAGCCTAGGGTCCCACAAAGCCAGTACATGCAGTAGGATCAAAACCCAGTGCCATTGTTCCTGGCTTCTCAGCAGCCCTCATTGTCTGCCATGTTCAGAGAGTCCGGTTTTATCCCATGCTTTTTTAGACCCAGTCAAGCTGGCTTTGGTGAATTCCCAATAGATCAGCCCCATTGTCTCAGTGTGTGGGTGCAACCCTCGAGTTCCTGTGTCAGAATGGCTAAAATCAAAAACATCACTGATAGCCTTTGCTGGAGAGGATGTGGAGTAAGGGGTACACTCATCCATTGCTGATGGGAATGCAAACTTGTGTAACCACTTTGGAAAGCAGTGTGGTGGTTTCTCAGGAAATTTGGGATCAACCTACCCCAGGACCCCGCAATACCACTCTTGGGAATATACCCAAGAGATGCCCTATCATACTACAAAAGTATATGTTCAACTATGTTCATAGCAGCATTGTTAGTAATAGCCAGAACCTGGAAACAACCTAGATGCCCTTCAATGGAAGAATGGATGAAGAAAGTGTGGAATATATACATATTAGAGTACTACTCAGCAGTGAAAAACAATGACATCTTGAATTTTGCAAATGGATGGAAATAGAAAACACTATCCTGAGTGAGATAAGCCAGACCCAAAAAGATGAACATGGGATGTATTCACTCATAATTGGTTTATAGCCATAAATAAAGGACATTGAGTCTACCTTATTTTTTTCTTTATTTTATTCTTTTTTAATTAAAATTTCTGCCTCCTCCCTGTTTCCCATTTCCCTCCTTCTCCTCCCACACATCGCCCCTCCCCCCACTCCCCTCCCCCCTTCCCCCCACTCCATTCCCCCTCCTTCTAGGTACTGAAGAGCAGTTCAAATTCCCTGCCCTGCGGGAAGTCTAAGGTCCTCCCACTTCTATCTAGGTCCAGGAAGGTGAGCATCCAAACAGGCTAGGCTCCCACAAAGCCAGTTCATGTATTAGGATCGAAACCTAGTGCCATTGTCCTTGGCTTCTCATCAGCCTTCATTGTCCACCATGTTCAGAGAGTCCGGATTCATCCCATGCTTATTCAGTCCCAGTTCAGCTGGCCTTGGTGAGCTCCCAATAGATCAGTTCCACTGTCACAGTGGGTGGGTGCACCCCTCGTGGTCCTGACTTTCTTGCTCATGTTCTCCCTCCTTTTGCTCCTCATTTGGACCTTAAGAACTCAGTTCGTTGCTCCAAATTGGGTCTCTGTCTCTATCTCGGTCCATTGCCAGATGAAGGTTCTAAGGTGATATGCAAGATATTCATCAGTATGGCTATAGGATAGGGTCATTTCAGGTTCCCCTATCCAGGCGGATGATTCTACGTTTTTCTTTGGGTTCACCTTCTTATTTAGCTTCTCTAGGATCAAAAATTATAAGCTTAATGTCCTTTATTTATGGCTAGAAACCAATTATGAGTGAGTACATCCCATGTTCATCTTTTTGGGTCTGGGATACCTCACTCAGGGTAGTGTTTTCTATTTCCATCCATTTGCATGCAAAATTCACGATGTCATTGTTTTTTACCGCTGAGTAGTACTCTAATACGTATATATTCCACACTTTCTTCATCCATTCTTCCATTGAAAGGCATCTAGGTTACAAACAATGCTGCTATGAACATAGTTGACCAAATGCTTTTGTCATATGATAGGGCATCTCTTGGGTATATTCCCAAGAGTGGTATTACTGGATCTTGGGGTAAGTTGATCCCAAATTTCCTGAGAAATCGCCACACTGCTTTCCAAAGTGGTTGCACAAGTTTGCATTCCCACCAGCAATGGATGAGTGTGCCCCTTCCTCCACAACCTCTCCAGCAAAGGCGATCATTGGTGCTTTTGATTTTAGCCATTCTGACAGGTGTAAGATAGTATCTCAAAGTTGTTTTAATTTGCATTTCCCTTATAGCTAAGGAGGTTGAGCATGACCTTAAGTGTCTTTTGGCCATTTGAATTTCTTCTGTTGAGAATTCTCTGTTCAGTTCAGTGCCCCATTTTTTAATTGGGTTAATTAGCATTTTAAAGTCTAGTTTCTTGAGTTCTTTATATATTTTGGAGATCAGACCTTTGTCTGTTGCAGGGTTGGTGAAGATCTTCTCCCAGTCAGTGGGTGCCTTTTTGTCTTAGTGACAGTGTTCTTTGCTTTACAGAAGCTTAGGGATATAAGGTCGTACCTAACTATAATAAAAGCTATTTATAGCAAGCCGACAGCTAACATCAAATTCAATGGAAAGAAACTCAAAGCCATCCCACTAAAATCAGGAACACGACAAGGCTGTCCATTCTCTCCATACCTCTTCAATATAGTGCTTGAAGTTCTAGCAATAACAATAAGACAACATAAGGGGATCAAAGGGATTCGAATTGGAAAGGAAGAAGTTAAACTTTCATTATTTGCAGATGATATGATAATGTACATAAGCGACCCCAAAAACTCCAGCAAAGAACTCCTACAGCTGATAAACACTTTTAGTAGTGTTGCAGGATACAAGATCGATTCCGAAAAATCAGTTGCCCTCCTATACACAAAGGATAAGGAAGCAGAGAGGGAAATCAGAGAAGCATCACCCTTCACAATAGCCACAAATAGCATAAAATATCTTGGGGTAACTCTAACCAAGGAAGTGAAGGTTCTACCTTATTTTTTGAGACATGATCTTTCATCTGTCATCTACCCTGGAGCTTGCTGATTGACTAGAGTGATTGACTTGAAGGACTCAGGTATACTCATCTCTGCCTCTCTAGTCATGGGATTAGAGGTATTGCTACCACATTAGATTTTTTAAAGGTGCTGGGGATTTAACTAAAATCTTCATGTTTATGTAGCAAACTCTTCACCAGCAGATCTACCTACTTCAGACATGGGCCTTAGTGTTGTCTACTCCACTAAACTAGTTCTGATTAATTTCTAGAGCTTCTGTTTTATGATTTGTAGGATAAAAAGTTTGATGTTAGTATGAAGACAGATGGGCAAGACTAAGATGGAGAAAGTGAAGGAATATAAGATCGACAAAGACACAGAAGGTATCAGGATGAATGGAAATCATCAGGTATTAATGAAAGGAAAGGGTGGGAGGAGTGCTCATTTTCTTGGGCTATAAAAAGAATGTAGCAATTTGTCACATTTTTTTATCTCTGTTTCTAAACTGTGTGCAAATTTTTATAAGTACATGCTATTTGAAAATTTTAAGAGAAAAATTTAAGAGAAGTTCAGTGTTACTGGATTTATGTTGAGGTCTTTGATTCACTTGGACTTGAGTTTTGTGCAGGGTGATAGATAAGGGTCTATTTGCATTCTTCTACATGCAACATCATTGTTGAAGATGCTTTCTTTTTTCTATTGCATAATTTTATCAAAAAACCAGGTATTCTTAAGTGTGGAAATTTATGTCACGGTCTTCTACTCAATTCAGTTGATTCATGTATTTGCTTTTATGCCAATATCAAATTACTATAGCTCAATAGTAGAACATGAAGTCAGGGATGGTGATATCTCTATGTTAATCCTACCTATCCATGAACATGGGAGATCTTTCCATTTTCTGATATCTACTTCAACTTTTTTCAAGAGAAAGTGGGAAGTAGCCTTGAATGCATTGGCAGAGGATACTACTTCCTGAATATAATACCAGTAGCACAGAGAATGAGATTGGCAATTAATAAATGGGACCTCCTGAAACTGAAATGCTTTTATAAGGTAAAGGATACTGTCAACAAGACAAAACGTCAGCCTAAAGAGTGAGAAAAAATCCTCACCAACCTCATATCTGGGCAGAGAACTGATCTCCAAAATATATAAAGAAATCAAGAAGCTAAGCAGCAAAATACCATATAATTCAATTAAAAATGGGGCATAGATCTAAACAGAATTCTCAATAGGAGAATCGCAAATGGTTGAAATACACTTAAAGAATTGTTCAACATCTCTAGTCATCAGGGAAATGCAAATAAAAACAATTCTGAGATACTGTTATACCTGTCTGAGTGGCTAAGATCGAAAACATTGATGACAACTTATATTGGAGAGGATGTGGAGTAAGCACTCCATTTCTTGTTTGAGGGCAAACTTGCACAGTCACTTTAAAAGTCAGTATGGCAATTTCTTAGAAAATTGGGAAACAATCTACTTAAAGACCCAGCTATACCAATTTTAGGAATATGCCCCAAGGGAAGTGAAATCATTGTATAAGGACATGTGCTCAACTATGCTCATAAAAGCATTATTAGTAATAGCCAGAACCTGGAAACAATGTAAATGTCCCTCAATCAGAGAATGAATAGGGAAAATGTGTTACATTTACACAATGGAGTATGACTGAGCTGTAAAAAATGATGAGGTCATTAAAATTGCTGGCAAATGGATGAAACTAGAAAAACATTCTGAGTAGGGGAATCCTGACCCAGAAAGACAAATGTGATATGTACTGCACTCTAAGGTAGTTATTAGAAGTAAAATATAGAATAACCAATCTAAAATCCATAGCCCCAAAGAGGCTAGATAACAAGGATGGGTCAAAGAAGAATGCATTATTTTTTCCTGGGAAGGGGAAGTAGAAAATATCTCCTGTGGTATGGGAGATCCTTTCTGTCTATGTATTGTTTTTATTGGTTAATGAATAAAGAAACTGGCTTGGCCTGATAGGGCAGAACTTAGGTAGGTTGGGAAAAATAAACTAAATGCTGGGAGAAAGGAGGCAGAGTCAGGGAGAAGCCATGTAGCCCTTACCAGAGACAGATGCTGGGAACTTTACCCAATAAGCCACAGCTACATGGCGATACACAGATTACTAGAAATGGGTTAAATTAAGATGTAAGAGTTAGCCAATAAGAAGATAGAGCTAATGGGCCAAGCAGTGATTTAAATAATATAGTTTCTGTGGGATTATTTGGGGGCTGAGCAGCAGAAAACCAACAAGAAGACTCATTCAATACTCCTGGGTACACTGAGGTAGGGGTTGGGAAGGATGAAGGGATGAGAACTAGAGAGAGCAGGTTGGCCGGGTTGAGTTCAGGAGACAGGTTGGAGGCAGGATGGAGGAGGAGAGTAACAAAAGACATGTCTTGATGGGGTGGGGGCATTTTACAATCAAGTATTTAGAAACCTTAGAGAAGATGAAGCCAATTACTAACTGTACTTTCAATACTTCAATAAGATTCTCATTTCCCTGAAAATCCTCAATGTTGTATGAACAATATGGTCAGATTTATTCACACTTCATCAATAAAAGGGTAGCATTTATTAATTCTCTCTCTGTCTCTCTGTGTCTATCTCTGCCTCTCTCTCTTTCTCTGTGTGTGTGTGTGTTTGTGTGTGTGTGTGTGTGTGTATGTGTGGGTAAATCCAAACCAAGCTTTTCTCCCTGAAATGATCTTTTAGTTACATAATTTTAAAGATGATGTAGAAATTCACTTTTTTTCCTTCAGCAAGGGTTTGAAAATTCTTTAGATATAAGCATGCGTACAACTGGAACTGTGCATTAATCAGAAATACAATGAAATTTCACTGCATTTGTTCTTGAGAAGATTATAACACTGTGAAGTCCATTTCTCCACTATGATCACTTCACATTGCTTTTTCTGAATAAATACATGCAAAAGTTCTGACACACTAAGCCTGGGAGGGAAACTTTGGTTAACCATGTAACTAAATATCTCAGGAAGAGCTTATAGTTCTGGTTTTATAATTTTACTTCTCATTTTCTCTGGTGCCTTACTCCAAAAGGTCTTGATATATGTAATTGTTGGTAAATATGCTAATGAAGAGCATTGAGTGTTATACTGAGCTCTATGGAACACCAGCATTTAAGTTCGCCATTGAGAATGAGAAATAAGAGAACAAAAGCACAGATTACAAAAGAACACACAGTACTGTCAAGAAAACTAAGGGAAAGGAGCACATGGAGAAAGGTGTGGTCAAGAAAATCAAATGCCACAGAAGTCTTGGGTCACATATTTTGTAGACAGCTGTCCCAGCTGCCACTTCGTCATGACAAGTTGTTACTCAGATCATAGAATCATTAGGGAGCATTCTGAAATCAATCCTGGGATAGAAATCTCTGTAGTTTTGTGTGAATCTAGATGATTTTTAGACAATGTCAACAATATATATCTAGACCGGATGCCCATGATGTCTAGAAAACAATTATTTCTGTGATCTGAAATCAATCTGTAATGTTATGCCTGTACTTTGATGTATGGTGTGGTAAAACATAATTTTGGATAAAACATTATTGATATTGAGTCAGTTACAAAACTGTGTATTTATAGGAATTTGTACAATTTTAGGGAATGTGTAGTTTTATAAAAAAATAAAAAACATTTTAGTGAACCACCATCTAAACACAAATTGTGGGATTTATTTTGACAAATGATAAACATCTTTCATTTAGCCTTAGAAATTGTTATAATTTATCTTGATTGTTGATTATCTCCAAATGTATTTAGCAAGGATTGATAACATGTTTGATGAGTTTTATAATTAATACAATGCAATTGCACTGCATATTAAGGGAGTCTTTTCATTTTGATCATTATATCCATCTTAGTTTATATACATTCAACTCTTTGTAACAAAAATGTAGCATTATTGAGCAGGTAATTGAATGTATGGTAAAGGAAAAAAATCAGGTGTTCATAAAGGACAAAGCAAAATACATCACATTAAACTAACATTATATAATTCACATAACCCAGAATTGATATAATAGCTTAAATAGCATCATGGATATTAAACTTCATCACAAAAGACATTTAATAGCTAAAAAAAATTCTGAGAAATATAGTATGTTTAAAATTCTGAGTCAATAAACCTTATTTTGTAGGACTTTAGTTCACCAGTTGTACTGTTAAATTGATTCTGAAAATCATTCCAGAATATTCTTGTAATTTCCCTCATAAGGATAATGGTGAAGGGAGCTTATGTGCTCTTTCTGTCTAGGAGGTGTAAAAGTGGGAGGACATTTAGTTTGTGAATATGTGGGAGGCAATATTGCAGACTCTGCTGTCAAGGAGTCATCTCTGGTCAATCCTTCTAAAATATTACCTTGCCCCTAACTGTACACCATACCATAACAATCTCTATATTTTTCATCTGTCTGTCATAAAGTTAATTATCATCTTCAAACTCATGTTTTTTTTATTGCGTATTATTTGTTAAGGATTGTAATTTGATGGGGTTGAGTAATTTGTCATGTTTATTTTCATATCCCAGAATCTAGGGCTCCACCTGACATGTAGTAAGCACTCAATAAATCCTTTCTTAAGTAAACAAACTAATATTTCTACTTTTCCTCTTTACCTGATCACCTTAAGTATAGCAACAATTTATCCATTTTTAAAATTGTTTATACTTTTAGAAAATAAGATGCTTTAGAGCATTCTAATTGGTTGTAGAGTTCCAAATATTCAGTCCTAAAATATGCATACAAGTAACATACAGAATGAACATAATATTATATTTAGAAAAATACGTACACACACAAAATAACAGTTAGTGAACAAAGAGGTCATGAACAGTTACTGAATAAAGAGGTCATAAATTTGTAAAAGAGATGGGGAAGATACATGGGAGAATTTGGTGGGAGGAAAGGAAAAGGAGACATGCTGTAATTATATTATAATCTAAAATTTTAAAAATAATTTAAGAGGAAATATAAAATTCTTTAATTGATATTCTGATGCATCATATTTCCAAAAAAAGTTAATATTACAAATTTACAAATTTATCTTTGTCTCCAACAAACCTGGCAGTTACTGAATATTTTTCTTAAGGAATAGGTAGAGTACTCTTTAGCCTAGAGCTATTTTTATAGAAACCATTGTTGACCATGTGCTTACAAATCTATATGTTTAAACAATGACTATCATCTAGTATGTCACCAGAAAGCATGTATCCCAAAGCAGGGTTAGCAGCTATGGCCTTGCCATCATGATGGCCAATCAATAATAGGTGTACCAAGTGGAAGTGAAGAGTTCAAGAAACTGGAGAAAAGCAGAGATGTCCTGGTCAATTCACTATCAAGAGCCCTTGCATGTGGCTCTTCCAACCCAGACTCTTTACTTGGTTGATTATTTTTGTCAACTTTGAGTTGAGTTTCTATCACTTGCCATTGAAAACATTCTAGGGCTTAGTGCAGTTTTCAGTCTTGCCTTCACTCTCTGCCTCTAATAGTTGGCTAAGTCTCTGGTCCTCTCTCATAGACGGTTTCTGGTTTCTTCTTTCTCCTCACCCTACAGGGTCCTTTTTCTATGAACTATGGGTAACTTGCTAGTAGTGTTGTATAGCTCTTATTTAATGGCTTAAATTTTACAAAGGCTCATGATACTCAGATGACATCAGGAAAAAAATTTCAACTTTTAGAATAGAGTATCCAGATCTATCATTCATTGCCTTCTATTTTCTGGAACACGTTGATGAGACAACATAACTTAACCTTTGCCTCTTCTCAACAGAAATTAATTGCTTTTTTTCTTTTATTGAAAATTGATTTGTTTCTCACAATATATTCTGATTAGGTTTCCCTTTCTCTACTCTACCCCCCTTCAATCTGATGTGCCCCTTTTCTGAACTTCAGGAGATAATAACAAAATGTACTATCCTATTATACGCAATACCATATCAGACCATGCCATACCATCCTATACTGCTAGTACATCAGTTTAGCATCAGTTTGGATAAAACAAACAATCTGAAGGAAAAGAGACCTAGAGAAGACACAATAAACAGAGACTCACACACACACACACACACACACACACACACACTCACACACTCTGGAATCCCATAAAAACACCAAATTGGAAGTTGTGAGAACTATGCAAAAGACCTGTAGGTTAAAAAGAGAGAAAAATATAAAATAAAAATACAATAAAAATAAATAAATACAAAATTTAAAAAGGAAAAGCCCTAACACATTATGAGACAAGGAAACTCTAAAGATTCCTTTGTGTTCATTTTTTTATTGATCATCTACAGTTGGACATGTAGCCTACAATTAAGGGTGGTTTTTTTCCCCAGTAGTCTTCCTTGGAAGGAACTAAAGTTTTGGTCTCAAGTAGCTATCAATTGGAGATAGCTTCTAGGTTAGGGAGGGGAGCATGTGCCAGATCAGTCAGCTCAGAACCCCATCTGGCGCAGACCCATACGTGTCCTGTGTTCGCCTCTGTGAGTTCACATGTGCTTTGTTGCCTTGGTGATCTCCATCTCCTCTGGCTTTTATTCTCTTTCATCTCTTCTTCCTTGAGTGCTGAGAGAGAGGTTTGACAGAGACATCCCTTTAGGGCTGAGTACTTTCCACTCTCTGTGAGGTTAGTTGCTCATTCCCCTGTGTCTCTGTGGCACTTTCCACATTCATTCATTAGCACTGTGTAGTTAGATCTCACTTCTAGATTATGGGCCACTGAGATCCAAGTCTAAATGAAAACATTTTTCCCAACTTACCCAATGGCCTCATATGTCGTGAACTTTTAATATAATATTCGCTGGCTATGTGAATAACGCGTAGAATTAGTCTCCATGGCTACATTTCGAAGCTTGCACTCAGTGCATATTCACAAGTACTTCCTTGACAAAGGAAACAATTTAAAGCAGACAATACCCAATATCTAGCGCCTTATATAGATGGTTCCTCACAGAATTTACAGCTGCACTCATGAATATTGTTGGTTAACTTACCCAAGTTTAGACTCATTTTAAGACTTATAATTTTCTTTCTTTTTTTCTGAAAGACTTCTCTTACCTCAAAATGAAACAAAGTCAAAAAGCAAGAGGAAGCCTAAGGTCTACTTGCCTGTATTTACTTGGTCTAAAATAGCAGTGGACTTTTGTTACATGAGGTTTTCATATGATTTGGGAGGAAAAATTTTAACCTGCTGCTTTGTTTAAACAGTAATAGCAAAAACTAAAAATAACACAAGATTCCAAATGCGTATATGGAAATTAAAACACAATTTTGGGCAATTGCTGTAAAAACTTCCACACTCCTTACACACCTTTAAACTTAGCCCCAGCCACCTCTGCCCACAAAGGCGACGCTTAACTGATAGGTCTGCTCAGTCAAGGGGCCACAGCTTGGGGGGTTTGGGCAAGGGAAGTGTGTGGTTCTCTCTAAATTTCATCCAGAACTTCTCTCCCTATTTGACCCTAGAAATTGCTGTAATTTTGGCTTCCTGTGGTATGCAGTTAAAAAAACAAAAAACAAAACAAAACAAACAAAAAAAAAACCCTAAATCAGAAATGATAGAAATACACTTTGCCAAGTGAATGGAGCTTATAAACTTGCTGTGCTTCAGCTGGCTATGAATTGACAAACGACACAGCCTAATTCAGTCTTTACCAGACATTAACCATTCAGATTCCTTGAAAACGATTCAGTCACCAGGGCTACTGTCATGAGTACGTGTACATACATACATGTATACACAAATTATAAATTACCTTAAAGCAATTCTTTTAAAAATAAGAGATGAAAACTTTATGTATTGTAAGACCTTATTCAGGAAATGTCTGTCTTCAGATGACAGGGTAAGGCTGGAGAAGAGCGGTGTGAAGAGGAGGTCCCTGGCTAAGCGGGCAGTGTGAGTAGTTACCATAAAAAGAAAGGTCACAGTGAGGCAGCCAGCTAAGTCGTCTGAGCTAAGAATACCACAGAGCTGCCTGCTGCACTAAGATGTCTTTGATGAAAAATGACAAATGAGATTGACAGGGGCATGTGAACCATTGCAGCTGTCCCATTTCAGGCGTTCTTCTCCAGGGCGGCTACTGCTTGGACTTTAGAAGCTGCCGACAACAGCCATTTAAAGAAATGGACACTGTCGAAATCACCTGAGAATGCAATTTGGAGCAGAGTATCAGTTTGATCAGAATATGTGGACCCTAGCCACCTCACCATTTCAGCTGGCCTCTTATGATCTCAGTGAATTTCCCCTACTATCTTATATTGCTCTAGTCCATCCTTTACCCTAACCTAAAGAGAGTTTCCAAAGTTTAAGGTCTTTAAATATTTCACCTGCTTAAAACACTATGTTAATGTAAAATATTATAGTATTAATTTGGAAATCCTTGATGTAAATGCATTTTATTATTTAATTGATGAATTATTTATTTATTATTTGTAAAGCATTTTAAAATTTGATATGCATTGGTAACTCCTATGTGAACCTCATTAAGATATGCATTACTAGCAACATGAAGGGAGGTATAATTTGTGGGGCATTGGGGTTCTTTTAGGCAGTCGACGGTTCCTGGAGGCAGCACCATTCTGCCATGTGGAGTAAACTGCATTGAAACTATTTATAATTAAAAGACAGCATGTAGGAGAAACAGGTGGTTAGCTCTCCTTGTTTTTGAGGCCAGCCTAGTCTACCTGAGCAGTTGCAGAACAGCCAGAGCTCCACAATAATGACCATGTCTCAAAAAATCAGAAACAAAAACAAATAGTCCTGCCAACTACATATAATTATACATTAAAACTATGAATATTATGTATATTTGAAGTAAGCTGGTAAGTAATATATTTCCCCATGAATCTTTAAAACAGTCTTACTGTCAATTATTCCTCCTTCTTTGGTCTTCCTCTCTGTTTTAGGTTCTATTTCTCATTTCCAGGTAAGAGCTCATATATTTCATATGCTGATTTTATTACTAAGACTCTCTAATTAAACTTTAAATCTGTTATGGTAATCTCTCCAGCTCCTTTTTGGTTAGGATTATTATGTCTATCTGAAGACATCTGTGTTTCAGATGAAGTTTAAAATGTTTTTCTCTATTTCTGTGAAGAGTGTTGTGGGATTTATTTGTAATTGTATTGACACAATTTTATTCTTTGGGTAGGATGGACATTTTCACAATATTAAATCTTCTAATCATGAGCATGGGAGATCTTCCCATCTTCTAATGATTGCTTTAACTTAATTCTTCAGAAATTAAAATTCTTATTGTAGAGGTCTTTCATCTCTTTCTAAGTTTTTTCTTTTTGGTATTTTGTGAATGAAAGTATTCCCATGATTTTCTTTTTATTATATTTGTTATTAATATATTGAAAAGCTACTATTTTATAGTTAATTTGGTATTCTGATACTTTACTTGAAGTGATAATCTTTTCTAGAAGTCTTTTGTAGGAACTCTTAGGATTTCTTATGTGTAATATATCAAATGGGAACCATTTCTTCTTTTCTTGTTTGTGTTCCTTTGATTTATTTTTCTTGTCTTATTGCTTTAGTTAGAACTTTATACACTGTATTGAAAAAGAGTGAAGATAGTAGAGATACTGTCTTGCCTTGTTCCTGATTTTAATGGACTTAAATCTGGGCTTTCTCCACTTAAGACTATTTCAGGAATGGGTTTGTTATGCATAGGCTTTCTTATATTGAGCTATGCTCCCTTGGCCCCTATTGTTTCTACAACTTTTGTCATAAAGGCATACTAGATTTTTCGAAATTGTGATTTCTACATCCATCAATATGATAATACGGTTTTGCCTATAAGTCTTTATATGATCTATCTTATTATTGGCTTATATGTGTTAAGCACTCCTGCATCTATGGTAAAGACAACTTGGTTGTGGAACACAGATACGCATGTATGTATGTATATATGCTTGGATTCAGTTTGGAACTTCTTTGCTGAGAATGTTGCATCTATTTTTAAAGAAGCCCCCAAAGCAATGTAGGTTATTGTCATTGCCCTCAGTTTCCCACAAGAACAGGAAGGTAAGATGCTATTGTTGAAGATGCTACACACTTTGATTATAGGATATGAGTAAATCAAGCTACTACTGAACTAAAAGTCTCCCTGCTGAAGGCTAACTCTCCATGAGGGTTAGTCTGAATGTGCTATGTAAGCTGCCAAGAGAAAGAAGCTGTCAACTATCCTACTCAGCTGTAAATCCTGAGAACAAAAATAATGATGTGGCCTATAAGCTATCTCCAATGGTGTAATAGTGGCGTTTGTATTTTAGTGGCAACCAACAGCTGTCTAATTGTTATTAAAGCTTGCTAAATTGGATGGAAATAGTGCCCAGTGTTGCAAATTGAGCCAAGAATCTTTGGCTTGTTAAGTCATAGCTCTTAGAGAAGAACCTACTAACTGCTACCATAGTACTAAGGTAATAGAGTTTCCAACTGGCTTCTAAATATACATCTTTAAATTTACATAGATAAGTGGAGCTCTCATATATCATCAACAAGTCTTCTTTTCAAAGCAGATGGAAACTTTTAGAAAAAATACGCAACTAGTTAAAATCAGAGACTAAGTGGCTATGGGGTGCAAGCCCAAATAAGACCTAAATAACAAGCCTCCACCTAAGGCTCAAGGAAAATCATGAAATAGTGGATGAAGAGATTGTAAGAGCTTGAGGGCTGGGTCATCTATTGTAAGGCATCATCCTGTACACAGGAATGGGATATTGCTTCCAGGTATCCTCAACAATATAGTTTCTTGAAAAGACCTGCAGTGACCACACACATCAACATGACAGAACAGATGAAGGAAATTTTGAAAGAGATCTACCCCAGATGATGAACTTTCAAGCAGTCAATGGCTGATGAAGGAAAGATAACCTAGTTTTTGTTTTAGTTTTGTTCTGTTTTGTTTTGTTTCTCAGGGATGAGATCCCCAATCCTAAAAGCTAAACTGAACTTGATACATTTTATGCGGTGTGTGTGTGTGTGTTTGTATGTGTATGTGTGTGTGTAAAGGTTTATAAAACAAGGTTATTAATTTTAAAGGAGGTGATAGATGATATATGGGAGAGGTTGAGGGGTAAGGGAAGTGGAAAGAATGTGAATACGGTGCTATAGAATATAGAATCTTCAAATTAAAAATATATGCATTATTTCATGTACCATTCTGGTGGTGTAAACAGCTACAATTTCTTTTTATACAATATCATACTTTATCGTACACTTTGCGTGCTTTCATCACTCCGAATTCATGTGTTGGAAGCTGATTGTCAAACCAATAATGTTGGAAGTGCCTAATGAGAGATGTTTGGGTCATGAGGCCTATACCATCATGAAAGGATGAACACTGCTATACAAAGAATATTCAGGAATGCTTTAAATTGTTCTGATCTTCTGCCACATGAAAAATAATGTCTCTCACACACACTGGAAGATGCACTATCCAACTTGCCATTGAGTAATGGGAGCCTAAGACCTCATTTCCCAACAGATCTAATAGGGCGTTGATGCCAGACCTTGAAGTTTGTAGAAGCATTGATATGAATGTCTGTTCCTTGTGCATTGCTCTTCCTTTGGTTTTCATTTGCAACAGGACAGAACATACTACGCAGTCATGCAATGCTCTTTACCGTCTGTCACTCCTCACCCTTGCACTAAAGATTTCACTCTTTGTCCTCTGAAATTCATTCTGGTATTCTGCAGCTACCATCTTTCTCTCTGCCACAGCTTTTGCACCCACCGTGCTGCCTCATACAATAATGAGTTCAGCTTTTTCCTAAACATAAGAATGAGACTGCGTATTTTTGTCTTCCTGAACTTGGCTTTTGTCACTTTTAAAATGCCATACATGTTCATCCATATTGTGCCATAGTAGCTTAGATTTGATGACTAGTAAAGCTGTCTATTGTATATTTGTGTACCTTTCTTTGAAACCAAGATATATATTTGAGTCTTACAGTTAAGTTCTCGAATCAGTCTAAGCTGTTGCATCAGTATGTTGACTAAGGATATAATTGAGTATTTCTGTATGTGGAAGTCTACTTGCCCCAATACCTGTATTTAAACAGTTATCTTCTAATTTATATGCTTGATATTTATGTTGAAAATCATTTACTTGTAGGTGCATGGATTTGTTTTGATGTTCACTGTTATTTTTACTTTTACTTCATTTCTCCCTTATACTGCTCCTTGATCTCTTTTAAAATCATGGCCTCTTTTTAAATTAATTGTTACATATATATATATATATGTGTGTGTGTGTGTGTGTGTGTGTGTGTATGTATACACAAACATAACTGTAAATACACAAACACAGGCTGCTCAGCTGTGTATTATTTTATGTATCTTTCAAGCTGAGCATTTGGCACTATATAACCCCTTGCGGTACTCTTCTGTAGCATTCCTCTCAAACTGATGTCCTCTGTCCCACTCAGGCTTTGTATTGCTGTTATTAAACAACATGACCAAAACTCATGTTGTGGAGAAAAGGGTTTATGAGGTTTACACTTTACAAATGCTCTTCATTACTGAAGGGAGTCAGGACAGGAACTCAAACAGGACAGGATTCTGGAAGGCAGGAATTGATACAGAGGCCATGTATCAAGGGGAGCAGCTTACTGGCTTGCTTCCCATTGCTTGCTCAACTCACTTTCTACTAGAAGCCCAGGGACGTCACCACTCCCATGGACTAAATGAAAAAATACCTTACAGTTGGATCTCAAGGAGTCATTTCTCCTTCCTCTGATGACTCTATAACTGGTGTCATGTTGGCATACAAAACCAGCCAGTACAGCTTCTTTTTCTTGAGGTCACTGTTATGTATACACATAGTGTACATAGTGTACATATGTGTATACACAATCCGCTAGGTTCACTTTTGTTATTTATGTACATAAAAGGGCCGACCATTGATAACCAATTACAGGGCCCATCTTTGGGAGAAGGTGATTCTCTCTCTCTCAGAAAACACTAATTGCTTGTTCTTATTTGCCTTGGGGTGGAAGTCTTTGAGACTTTCCCTGTTCTGAATTAGCATGTTTATTAATATCGCCATTGCTTATGTCTTGTTTAGACAACCAGTTCTAGGAGACACAGCTCACAGCATACTTCCTGGTTCTTGTCATGCTCAGTCCTCTTCTGTGATTTTCCCTGAGCTTTGAATACAGAAGTTGTGCATCTGTTGGTCTTTGCATTGTGTTTAGTTGTGGTTTTCTGTAATGTTTTCCATTGGCTCCAAAGAGAAGCTCCTTTGATGAGTACTGAGAGAGCTGAGAGCTACACTTATCTGTGAGTCTAGCAATAATTTTTATCTAATACTTTTTGTGTTTGCTGTATGCTTTTGATTACTATAGCTTTACAGTCTATTTTGAAGCTACTACATCTTCCCTCGAGATAATGAGTAGAATAGTGCATTTTAAAGCCATGAATTAAAGTAAAATATATGAAGAATCTTTTATTAAATTTAATGTTTATACCTGTAGTCTATTTCATATAAAATATTTATTTTATTATGCTATAAATCTTTTTGCAAATTTGTAAATATTGTATTAAGGCAAGCTAAATTTTAAAAATACAGTGGGGACTCAAACCTTTTTACAATTTTCATAATTTTCTAAAATTTGAAACCTTTGTCTTCATACATTATTTTATTATATAATATCTTTATATACATTATTTTATAGTTGTAGGCCACTCCCTTTTGATAAAGTATATATATATATTATATACATATGTATCTTTTTTACAAGAAAACTATATATGGATAAATATGAATAAACATTTGAGAATATGCATTTGTACCAAGCAGATAGAAGAATTTTTCTGTTACATTATTCCATGAACAATGCAGAATAACTGCAACTCATATAGCAAATATATTCAATTGGATGTTATAAACTAGGTAAACGTTTATGTAATATTATAGCATTTAGTGTAAAGTATTGCTGGTACAATCATCCCAATGACTACTGAAGGACAATCAGCTCCTGCACATACATGAATACACATGATAAATGTGTGTAAGTGATGTTTAGGAGGACATCACATAGTTAATGTAAAAATAAAAAAAAAAACTCCTGCTATCTGTAGATTTAGAGCATTCTTAAAATACCTAATTTAGAATTAAAATGAAGTCTTAGCATTTGTATAAAGCAAAACAACCTAAGTATAAAACAATGATGTCTTTTCCATATTCAATTTTGTCATAGGTTCTTTGGAATATGTCAGTAAAACGGTTAGCAACATTTTAGTGTATGAATCAGATCAGATCAAGATACACTGGACTAAAAACATTCCATGTTAATGATTTTGAACTGTATATTTTACCTCTATAACAACAGTGAAAGTGTTTAATAATGTTCAGATCAAACAATGTTGATTATATCTGTGCGGTGAAGAACGTTTCTCTTGTCATAATTTAGTTTAAATAATTTTTACAGTAGCTGGATTCTTTTTTTGCACAAACATGATGTCTTTGACATGTTTCTTGCACAAAAACAATGTCTTTGTTTTTTATTCTGAGGAAGGGCCTTTTAAATTTAAACTTGATCTGTTGTATTGGCTTTAAATACCAATATATTGTTTATTACCCATCAAGAGACTCTTTTTTTCTGCTATTCAGAATTAAATAAACCAAGACACAACACATGTCTTAAAACCACAATAGTTTATTTATGAGAAGAAAGACAGCCTATCAAACTTTCCACAGGAATTTTAAAAATCCACTGGGACTCCAAGCCTTTCCTTTCTTTCCATTCATATAATTTTGGTTTTGGCTTAACACTTAGTACAATATTCACTTCAAAGGAATATCCCTTGCATTTAAAGTAAACAATCGCTGTTTTACACAGACACTTCATTTTTTCCCTCTGCCCTTTGCCTCTTTTCTTCCATTCTGAGACTTTGCTAGTATTACATTCAAAGCACATCAAATAGAAATTTTTTTATACTTTGATATGAAATACAAATTATGGGTAATCAAATTGTTACTTTTTTCATTTTCAATGACTTTTTACATATAGTTTCTTAACATTTTAAAATGATACTTGTATTATAGAGAAGGAGATCCATGAAGTAATTACAATTAGAATGAAATACATTCTATCTTAGGAAACTAAAGTCAGTTTGAGCATGATGTGGGCAAAGAACTTTCATTCTGAGACTCAAATTCTGTGGTACCAGATAAACCAAAACATATGCTGTTGGGTGGCTTTAGTTTCATCCAAAGTGGGTTTCAAAAAATAACTTAAAATCTCACTTCCAAGGAGCCTGGTTAACAATAATCAAGTGAAAGTCGACAATGAATATTTGCAAATTGCAAATCTTGTCTCTTGCTCCTCTGTCTTAAAAAAGTTAATAAACTGTAGAGACATCTGACAGCCAGTGCTCTCTAAAATACATAACGTTCCATCGTGTCTGATTCACTGAGATATGAAGACTTAGTTCAGTTCCATTTACACTGAAAATCCCGAAGGATTGCATTCTTCCAATGATTCTGGTTCACAAAACTCTTAATTCAAACAGTATACTTTTAGATAAAACACATTTGGACTTGCCAATAATACAAAGTGCTTTGATGATGATAGTGAAAAGAATCGTTGCCTTTCTTTATAGAAACATTGTGGAAAGCATTGTCTGAAAGAGTAGACAACGCTGTCTTTGGTCCTGAGGGTGTTCACGGACTCTCCTATTTTTCTCATAGGAAACAATCTAAGTCCTGGGGACAAACAAAGTTGTTCTCAGTCTTACTTCATATTCTTTTCCAAAGGCATTTGCAAATAGTCTTGAGGGGATTGAAATATGAATTTATAAATATGAATCCCACTCTAGAATATAAACATATTACAGAATCTCTTAAAATCTAGGATATTTTATTGTTTTTATCCATACATATGTTTACTGTAAAGATATCTTTGCCAATGTGGTACTTATTAATTCTGAATCAATACATGATTATGGCCTATTCTTGCTCTTGGTCTTACTTGACCTCTCTTTCAATTCATGGTTAGGAGGCAGTAAAATGGAGTATGAAAAGCCCAAATACAGTAGAAATACCTGAAACTTTTAAAAAAATAATTCAGTGGGCACAGAAAGAAAATCAGTTCTCTGTGGTAACTACTAATATCCTGTAACTTTGTTTCCTGCCATCTGGCCTCCAACCAACACCTTCATTTTTGCTGGGAAATTAAATTTAAAAAATGCTCTTCCAATTTTTAAACATTATATTTAGGAGAGCTCAGTTTTTTAGATTAAGTATTTTAAAGTTAGACATTTATTCTGCTAACTTCTAGTTTAGTAACTAGGATGAGAAGAGTCATCCATTTCCCCTCTAGGTGCCTCACCTGAAAAGTAAGCTTAAGAAACACAAACATTGAGGGGATGGGATGGTTGAGACGGGGAAAGGACACAGAGGGAGAGCATGGAAAGAGATATCTTGATAGAGCGAGCCATTATGGGGATCTGGCACCAAGGAAATCCCCAGGAATCCACAAGCAAAGATGACACAAGCAAAGACCCTAAGCAATAGTGGAGAGGGGGCCTAAACTGGCCTTGCCCTGTAGTCAGATTGATGACTATCTTAAATGTCACCAGAGAGCCTTCATCCAGCAATTGATGCATGCAGAGATGCACAGCAGCACACTGTCTTGAGCTTCCAAATTCCAGTCAAAGAGAGGAAGGAGCAATAATATGAGCAAAGGACCATGATGGAGATACCCACTGAAACAGATTACCTGAGCTAATGGGAGCTCTCCGACTCTGACCTGACAGTGGGGGAGCCAGCATAGGACCAAAATTGTCCCTCTGAATGTGGGTGACAGTTGTGTGACTGGGGGAAACTGGGACCACTGGCAGTGAGACCAGGATTTATCCCTACTGCTTGTTCTGACTTTTTGGAACCCATTCTCTTTGGAGGGATACCTTGTTCAGCCTAGATATAGTGGGGAGACCCTTGGTCCTGCCTCAAAGTAAGGTGCTAGACTTTGTTGGCTTTCCATGAGAAGCCTTAACCTCTCTGAGGTGGATGGAAGGTGAGATGGGGGGAAATGATGGAGTAGGAGGAGGGGAAGAAACAGGAACTGGAATTGGTATGTCAAATGAGAAAAGATAGTTTTTTAAATTAAGTAATTAAAAAAGAAACATATTTATAATTAACATTTCTGAAATCAGGGGAAATGTAATAGAATTAAATAACAACTTGCAATATTATTTGTTTGTTAACTGTGTAGAGCATGATTTCATGTCTAACACCATGTAATACCTTAATCAATTTTATTTTAATCTCTTGTAGGGTGTTGCAGAGTTTAAAAGAGTTAATGCAAATAGTACACCTAGCATAGTAGCTGGCAATAAGCATCTTTTACCACTGTATGTACATCATAGAATCTTTTGATTCTAGTTGAGACTGTCAGATGGGGAGTATCACATCCTGAAGAGGGAGTCAGACTAATCTATGTTACAAAACTCAACAAAATGAGACAGTTAATTGCCTTGACATTTCCATTATATTGTGAAGACTTAAAAACAGAAACCGAGTTTCCTCTTTTTACTAACTATTACACTTTCACAAACGTTAGGCTACCGTTAGCAAATGCTTATGAATCATGTGTCACCTATTTTGTTTATTTAATCTTTCTATCTACAAAACAATAAGAAATACTTCATATACACAGTGGAATTTGTAGACAGCTGTATGGAAAAGTGAAATAATAACATTAGAAGGAAAAGCAGATGGAAATGGACATTACTATGTTAAATTTAATAAGCCTGAGCTGGAAATACAAATACTTTATGTCTCCTCTTATATGCAGACTGTATATTTCAAATTTTATACACAGTGTGCCTATATGTGTGTAGATCATAACACTAGGTAGTGTATCATGAGAAGGGGTTTGAAGAAAGAATGAGAATAGGAAGAGAGAAAGAATGTATGTGTCACTGAAGCAAATCAGGACACTGTCTAGAAGGAAGCGGGCCAGCACAGCTTGATGCTTCAGGGAATGCAAATTGGGTTTGACTACAATGACACACAGATATGAAATACCACAATTAAATTCATTGCTTTATATTTTAAGGTAAAAAACACTTAAAAGAAAGGAAAATTAGAGAAAGCTTAAGAATTAGAGGACACAGTGGTACCTACCTGCAGTACCAGTACTCAGGAGGCTGAACTAGGTGGATCTTTAGTATGAAACTTGTCCAGGCTATATAGTTAGATCTTGAATCCAAAATATATAAAAATATTAAAGAATCATCAAATTAACAAGTAAAAAACAAATGAGCATTAATAATGCTTGATCAAGCCCCCTTTTAAAAAACAATGTTTTCTTTTTTTTTCAGAATTCCATGCAATGTATTTTGATCATATTCATCCCTGCTCCAGCCCCACCCAAATTCCCAGCCATCTCACTACTTACCCACCCTCCTGTTATCAAATATCCCTACTTACCAAATATACCCTGATATCTCATGGGTATCAACAAAGCATGGCATATCAAGTTGCAGTGAGAATAAGCACTTTCCCTTGTCCTAAAACTGGGCAAGGTTACCCAGTATGAGGAATAGATTCTCAAAAGTCAGCTAAGGCATTAGGGACAGTCCCTGTACTTATTAGTAGTCCCACTTCCAAGCTGCATGGCTGTCACATATATGTGAAGGTCCTCAGTAAGTCCCATGAAGGCGCCCTGATTGTCAGTTCAGTCTCTGTGAACTCCTATGAGCCCATGTTAGATGTTTCTGTGGGTTTATTATGCCCTTTACCCCTTTAGCTTCTATAATCCCTCCTCCCTCTCTTCAGCAGGATTCCCAGAGCTCAACCTAGTATTTGGCCATGGATCTCTGCATCTGTTTTCATAAGTTACTGGATGAAGGCTCTCTGATGACAATTGAGGTAGTCACCAATCTGGTCACAGTATTTGGTCAGTTGACTATGTATCCACTGTTGCTAAGAGTCTTAGCTGAGGTCATCCTTATAGATTCCTGGAAGATTCCCTTGCACCGGTTCCTATCTGATTCTGAAATGTCACCTCTTCCAGTCATCTCTGTCAGTACTCTGCCCCTCCAACCCCTCCCAATCTGATCTCTCATATCCCCATGCCCACCTGCCTCCAGTCCACCCACAAGGTCTCTTTTGTTTCCCGTTCCAAGGGAAATCCATGCCCCCCTCCATGAACTCTCCTTCCTACTTAGCCTCTCTAGGTCTGTGGATTGTAGCATGGTTATTCTTTACCTATCAGCTAATATCCACTTAAAAGTAAAAACATACCATGCTTGTCTTCTGGCTCTTGGTTACTTCACTCAGGATGATTTTTTTTAAAACTCCATCCATTTGTCTTCCAATTTCATGATGCCATTGTTTTTAACAGCCGAGTAATATTCCATTGTGAAAATGTACCACATTTTCTCTATTCCTCGGTTCATGGACAACTAGGTTGTTTCCAGTTTCTGGTTATTACAACTAAAACTGCTATGAACATAGTTGAGCAAATGTCCTTGTGGCATGATTGAGCATCCTTTGGGTATATGCCCAAGAGTGGTATAGCTGGATCTTGAGCTACATTGGTTTCCAACTTTGTGAGAAACTATGATATTGATTTCCAAAGTAGCTGTATAAGTTTGCACTCTACCAGCAAAGCAGGAGTGCTCTCTTGTTCCACATCCTCTCCAGCATAAATTTTCAACTGTGTGCTTGATCTTAGCCATTCTAACAAGTATAAGATGGTATCTCAGAGTCATTTGATTTGATTTTGTCTACGGGCTAAGGATGTTGAACATTTTTAACTATGTATCTGACTTTTGAGAATCTTCTGTTGAGAATTCTCTTTTTAAATCTGTCCCATTTTTTTAAAACTGGATTTTTGGTTTGTTGATGTCTAGTTTCTTGAGTTATTTATATATTTTGGAAATTAGCCCTCTGTCATATGTGGGGTTGATGGAGATCTTTTCCTATTATATGGAAATTATTATGTTTTTCTACTGATAATGTCCTTTGCCTTACAGAAGCTTTTCACTTTCTTGAGGTCCCATTTATTAAACATCTGTCTTAGTGTGTGCGCCACTGGTGTTCTATTTAGGAAGTTTTCTCTCATGCCAATTCAATCATGGTTACTTCTCATTTTCTTGTCTATCAGCTTCAGTGTATCTGGGTTTATGTTGAAATCTTTGATCCTCTTGGACTTGAGTTTTGTGCAGGGTGATAGATATGGATCTATTTGCATTATTCTACATGCTGGCATCCAGTTAGACCAGCACCATGCATTACAAATGCTTTATTTGTTCTATTTTTAATTTGCCTTCTTTGACAAAATTGGGTGTGTGGATTTACCTCTGGGTTTTTGGTTCAGTTAAGTTCTATTGATTCACCTGTCTGTTTTATGTCAATAACATGCTGTTTTTATTGCTATGGTTCTATAGTATAACTTGAAATCAGGCTGGTGATACCTCTAGACATTCTTTTATAATATAGGATTGTTTTAACTAGCAGGGTTTTTTTTTTGTTTGTTTGTTTGTTTTCCCCATATTAAGTCGAGTATTGTTCTTTCAAGGTCTTTAAAAAGTTTTGCAGGAATTTTGGATGGAATTGCTTTAAATGTATGGGTTGCATTTGGTAAGATGGTCATTTTTCCTGTGTTTATACTATCAATCCATGAGCATAGAAGAGCTCTCCATCTCCTGATATGTTCTCCAAATTCTTTCCTCAAAGACTTGAAGTTCTTATCATACAGGTCTTTCACTTGCTAGGTTCTGGTTACCCCAAGATATTTTATATTATTTGTGACTCGTGTGAAGGGTGTGGCTTCCATAATTTCTTTCTCAACCTATTTATTATTTGTATATTGGAGAGATACTAATTATTTTAAATTAATCTTATACCCAACCACTTCACTAAAGGTGTTTAACAGTTGATAAAATTTTTATATTCACAATGTTAATCCTACTAATCTATGAGCATGGGAGGCCTTTTCAACTTCTGATATATTTATTTATTTAATATCTTAAAATTTTATTATAAATTTTTTTCAGATCCTTAGTTACATTTATCTTTTTAAAACTTTAGGCTATTATGAATGGTATTATTTCCCTCATTTTTTCCCTTGGGATGTTTATTATTAGTATACAGAAAGGCTATTGATTTTTTCTACAAATTTTGTTTCCTGCTACTTTGCTGAATATGCTAATCTGCTTCAGAAGATTTCTGATACAGTTTTTTGGCTCTTTTATGTACAAAATCATATTAAATGCAAATAAGGATACCTTCATCAATTCCTTTCCTGTTTAAATGTATTTATCTACCAATCTATTCATATTATTAATACTTCAAGCATTATATACTGAACAGGAGTAGAGAGAGTGAACATTTTTGTCTTGTTCCTGATATTAGAGGAAATGCTTTGTGTTTTTTTTTAACCTTAATGTTGTACATGGGATTGTATATTTTCAATATTATGTAAAGTATGTCCTTTATAGTCTTATATTCTCCTGTACTTTTATCATGAAGTGCTGGTAGACTTTGTCAAAGGCATTTTCTGCATCTGAATAGGTTTTTGTGTGGTTTCTGGCCTTTAATCTATGTGATTGTATTTATAAATATTGAACCATCCTTGCATCTCTGGCATTAAGTATTATAAATAATATTTTTGGTGGGATTTTAAATTCAGTTTACAATTCTTTTAAGTTCAATACTATTAAGTTTATTAGAATTATATATTATTTCATAATTTTACAGACTCATTTTTTAAAAGCTTGTTTTAAAATGTATTAAGAAATTTTGGATATACTTTTAACAAAGAGATTGCTCTAATTTGTTGGCTTTTTGTATTATTTTAGTATTAGGTAATATTAGACTCATGTAAAGAATTTGAAAATGTTACTTTCTTTTGTAATTCTGAAATGCTTTGAAAAATATTGGTCTTAACTCTCATTAGAAGTACTGAAGAATTTTCCATTATATCTATCTGTCCCTAGATGCATTTTAGTTGGCAGATTTTTTAAAACAATTATTGCTTGTGTTTCATATATTATTATGGATATCTATAAATTATTTACTTTATCTTGGGGTTATGAAGAAACCTGATACTAAGGAAATTCCCAAGAATCTTAGCAGCAGTAGAAGGGGTGCCCAAACTAACCTTCTCCTGTAATCGGATAGGTGAATACCCCATCTATCACCACAGAGCCTTCATCTAGAAACTGATGGAACCAGATGCAGGCCAAGCTCTGGAAATCCAATCTAAGAGAGGAAGGAAATATATGAGCTCAGGAAGTGAAGATAATGACGGAGAATTCTACAGAGATAACAGAACCGAGATCATGGAAACTCAGGAACTCTAGCTGGACAGCTGTGTAGTCTCCATGGGACTGAACTAGGTCCTCCATATTGGGAGATAGTGGTGAAGCTTGGACTACCTGAAGCACTCTTGGCAGTAGAACCAGGATCTCTCCCTGGTGCTTGAACGAGTTTGCTAAATCCCTTTCTCTATGGTGAGATGGCAAGCTCAACCTTAATGCAATGGAGAGGGTCTTGGTCCTGACCCTACTTAATGTGCCAGACTTTATTGACTCCCCATGGGAGCCCTTACTCATTGGGAGGAGTTGGTGCAGTGTGATTCAGGAGAAAGGTGGGGGGGGGGGCAGAAGAAAGGGTAGAAGGAAAAACTGATTGGAATGTAAAATTATAAGAATAAAAAAAATTTAGGTAATATATGTTTAGACATTAATCTACTTCTTTTATATTTTCCAGTTTAGTATAGATTATTAAAGTATAACTTATTAAAGTTTGACCTTATGGTGTTTTGATTAGTCTTAATGTTTGTTGTATGCTTCTCCTTTCAATTTTGATTTTATTTATTTTTGTTCTTTCTCTCTTTCTTTTGGTTAATTTGACTCCAGGTTTATTAATCTTGTCATCCTTTTTGGGAACTAAGGGTTCAATTCACTTATTTTTTTATTTTTTATATTTCAATTTTATTAATTTCAGTCATTATTTTAAGTTTTTCTTTTTATGTACTGGTTGAGAGAACTGTTATTTTTCTATTTCTTAAGCCTTTAGAGGCATTAGTAAGTTAATATTAGATTTTTAAAGAAATTTGATAGATGTCTTTAGTCCTATGAACTTTCTTTCTATTTTTATTATGTCACATCAATTTTTGTATGTTGTATTAAAATTTTTACTTAATTCTGGGAATTTTTAAAGTTCCATTTTGAGTTTTCCCTTGACCCAATTTTCTTTCAATAGTGTCTTATTTTTTTTCCAGGATTTGTAAATTTTTTGCAGTTTCTATTGCTGTTGAGATTCCGATTTGCTAATTTGTTATCAGAATTTCAGGACGTTAATTCAATTTTCTTGCATTTGTTGAGATTTGCTTTGTTTCCTCATATGTGATTGATTTTGGAGAAAGCTCCTTTTCTTCTAAGAAGAAAATGTATTCTTAAGTGTTTAGATGAAATCTTCTGTAAGTATCTTTTGCATTTTTAAAAAAAATGTTGTCATTTAACTACAGAATTTCTCTATTTAGCATTTGTCTGGCTATCTGGCTATTGGTGAGAGTGGAATATTGGTGTCACCCACCCTCACTGTTTTGCGTTCCGTCTGGGGTTTTGTATGGAATAGCATCTCTTTGATGAAATTTGGCACTACTGTGTTTAAATAATCTTTTTTCTTTTTTTGATGAATATGAAAGATCTTCCCCAACCTCTTCTGATGTGTGTGTGTGTGTGTGTGTGTGTGTGTGTGTGTCTTTTAAGTCTATTTTGGAAGGTATAATAATAATCACATCTATTTTGTCTCCATATGTTATATCATTGGGGAGTTCAGACAATTAACAATGAATACTGCTATTGAAAATGCTTATTGATTTCTGTTATATTATTATGCTGGTGCTTTTTTAAGATCATTTTTGTTTAATTATTCTGGAACTGCTTATTTTTGTCTGTGTTCTTGTAGGTGTTTAATCTTCTCTTCACACTGATATGCTCCTTCTAGTGTGTATCCTCTGTAGAGCTGTCTCCTTAGTTATGAATCTCTCATATCTGTTTTCCTCATAGAAATAATTTCATTCTTCTATTATAAACTGACTTTTTTCTGTGTATAATTGTCTAGGATGACGTCTGTGGTTCTTCCAGAACATGTAGAACACCATCCCAGAATTTTCTGGTTTCTAACATCTCCATTGAAGTGAAATGATATTCTGAAGTGATTACTTTTATATATGACATGATCTTTCAGCTTTTCAGTTTTAAATGTCCATTATTTGTTCTGTACATTTAGTATTTGATTATTACATGATTTATGAGGTTTGTTTTAAGTCTTCTGTATTTTGTGTTCTTTTTTCTCTCTTAAAGCATAAGTAGGTGTTTCTTAGATTAGAAAATTTTCTTCCACATTTTTTTCCCATAATATTACCTGTGTCTTTCACTTCTACACCTGTAATTCATATTTTGTGCATTTTCAAAGGTGGTAATTTGTTCTTGTTTTTTTTTTGTTTTTTTTTTTTTTGCTTTTAGATTTAACATCTTTGACTGAGTAATCCAAATCTTTTATCTTGTCTCCAGTATTAGATATTCTCTATTTCACTTGATACAACTATTACTGATAAGGCTTTTCTTTGATTTCATAAGGTATCTGTTGTTGTTGTTGTTGTTTTGAGTTTTATTTTATTTTAATTTTTTAAAAATATTACAATCATTATTAATTCTAATTTCAAAATCTTCAATTGTTGTTCCTATTTCATTACCTTCATTTTAAGTTTTTTATCTTGACATTAGTTGTATCACTTTAAATTTCTTCAATATATTTATAATTACTAATTTGAAATCATTGGTTTATTACTAAGTTCTTTCCTCATGGGATATTACAGTGATGTTTCTAGTTTCTAGAACAAGCAAATTGTTTTTGTTTTACATGTTGTTTGTTTTTTTGCAATGAGACCTAGGCATCTAGACTTAGATTGATGTTTTACTTTCTTGATAAGGATACCTGGTTTTACCTTGGTAGCTTGGGCATTTGTATATAAATGTAGTTATTCTATTTTATTTATTCATGGATTGGTCAATAGTGCTTTGGATTCTGCTAGGGGAAACTGTGTTGTGTGAATGGGTATCAGAAAAGGGTTGAAGCATAGCTTGGGTTAGATGAAAATTCTGAGCTCAGGAGCAAAGTTCTGTAAAATTAGAATATTCTCCTAGATAGTCTTCAGAAGTGGAGGAAAGACTTGCTGGGTTCTAAATGTAATCTTTTGGTGGCAGAGGATAGAGTCATAGCAAAAATGGAAAATGTCTGTGGGTTCAAGTCACAGAATTCCTCATAGTCCTCAGGTGGCTTTTGTTGGGATGGAGGCTACTGTGAGTGACTACTTGGGGATGAGATCTCAGAATGCCACATGCTACTCGTGTATCTCATAGGTGGAGGGGCTGATGGCTAGGCAAGTGGACAGACTGTGCCCTCTGGGTCATAAGAAGTCCACTGTTCCTGAGCAGCCCAGTGGGAGGAGACTGGGGGGTGGGAAGGCAGACTGACTGACTCTGCTGATTCCTATGTGAGATTCCAGGCTGTAAGATGTTTAATGGTTTCCCTAGAGGCACAGTGTTGTGCAGTGACTGCCAGTTTAGTAGTCAAACTGGTTCATTCTGGGATCATGAGTTGCAGGACACCATGTGACCACTTGAAGTCTGACCGTACATGGTGCTGTGGGTCTTATCAAGCTTCCTAAACCATTGACAAATATTTTCTCTTTAAGTGGGAAGCACACTTGAATTCATTGGCACAAGAGACCATTTCCTAAATATAAACGCAGTAGCACAGACACTGAGAGAAACAATTAATAAATGGGACCTCCTGAAACTGAAAAGTTTCTGTAAAGCAAAGGTCAACAAGACAAAATGACAGACTATAGAATGGAAAAAGATCTTCACTAACCCCATATCAGACAGAGGTCTGATCCCCAAAATATACAAAGAACTCAAGAAATTAGTCATCAAAAGAAAAAAATAATCTAATAAAAAAATGGAGTGCAGACCTAAACAGAGAACTCTCAACAGAGGAATCTAAAATGGCTGAAAGACACTTAAAGAAATGATCAACATCCTTAGTCATCAGAGAAATGCAAACCAAAACAACTCTGAGATGGAAATCTTATACCTGTAAAGAATGACCAAGATCAAAAGCACTGATGACAACTTATGCTGGAGAGGTTGTGGGGAAAAGGGAACTCTCCTGCATTGCTGGTAGGAATGCAAGCTGGTACACCCCTTTGGATGTCAGTATGGTGATTTCTCAGAAAATTAGGAAACAACCTTCCTCAAATCCCAGTAATTCCACTTTTGGGTATATATTCAAAGGATGCTAAACCGTGCTACAAGGATATGTGCTCAACTATATTCATAGCAGCATTGTTTGTCATAACCAGAACCTGGAAACAACCTAAATGCCCCTCGAATAAAGAATGGATAAGAAAAATGTGGTACATTTACACAATGGAGTACTACACAGCAAAAACAAAAACAAAAAGAAAAAAAAACTAATAATGATGACATCTTGAAATTTGCAAAAAATGGATGGAGCTAGAAAACGTCATTTTGAGTGAGGTAACCCAGACCCAGAAAGACAATTATCATATGTACTCACTCATAAGTCGTTTTTAAACATAAATCAAAGAAAAACAGCCTACAAGTCACAATCCCAGGGAATTTAGACAACAATGAGGTCCCTAAGAGAGAGTTACATAGATCTAATCTACATGAGAAGTAGAAAAAGACAAGATCTCCTGAGTAAATTGGGGGCATGGGGACCTTGGGAGAAGGATGAAGGGGAGGGAAGAGGTAGGGAGGGGGGCATATAAAAATGTAGAGCTCAATAAAAATCAATAAAAAGGAATTATTTTCTCTTTAACAAAAACATTTTACTAGTATGTAGCCTGAGGAACCATAATTTAATGGGTAAATGGGACCTCAAGCATATTTATGTATAAGTATGCTGAATGTTTTCATTATGTCTCTAGTTTATTATTGGTCCCACCTTGAAGTTTAGTAGACATCTTATATTTTTAATATGTCTTCACTATGGATGTATCTAAATATTTCTTCTCTTTTGCTCTGCTCATTAAAGAATAGAGAATTCTGGGTAGTCTCATTCTCATGTTTTATTATTTGAGTGATGCTCTGTTGCAAAAATTGTTTCCACATGTTTATTCCAAAACTTACCATCTTCTTTAAGGGAAGTAAGTGGTTACAGTAAGTCAGCCAAGATAACCTAGAACATTGGCCTTTCTGTGGCCTCCTGAAACCTAGGAGTGATGGGCTTTGAAGAAACGGCCTGCGGAAGAAAGTAAGGAATACTTGAAAGTAATCCAACTTTTTACAGATTGAAGGAAAGTAGATGGAGGAGGAAAGAGACATCTGACTATGTTTGGCCCTGAAGTTTATAAAGTTCCTAATTCAATGTCAGGATGAATAACCTTTAAAAATAAATATCTAGTTAGAACTGTTTGAGACTTTGCTGATCATATGGTTTCTGTTGCCACAATTCAACTCTATTGTGGATCAAAGGCAGCTTTAGACTACATAAACCGAATGTACCTATGATTCAATAAGACTTTTACAAAATGTATGGGAAGCCAAGTGTGGGGAATATGTTTAAGGCCATAGATTGATAACTCCAGTTCTAGATAAAGACATTGAATTACTATCTTAATGTATTTATTAAAATAAAATCATCTATTATTTGCTCAGTATATACTTTGAAAAGTCACAAGCCACTTTTTTTCTCCCAGTTTCTGTATATCTTTACAATTGTCTCGTGGTTAATATCTCATTGTGAGGTTGGTCATTTATTTTTCCAATGATAAACATTTTAGGTTTATATTATTTTATGGATGACAGGTCTTATGTGTGCCTGAGAATGAAATGTATATTGGATGTGCATTTGGTAGAAATTAGTTTTAATAGAACAGCTTTGTCACATATTTTATTTAAAAATCATCCACACGTACATTGCAGTTATTTCCTTTTCACCTACATGGTCATTGCCATAAGATGAAGGAATTATGATCTTGAAAATACTTAGAGGTGGTATCCATAGTTCTCCCTGGGATATCAGTGACTCTCTTTTTCATGATGATGTATTATTTCTTTTTCTGTATGGATACTCTTACTAGCCTTCCAGTGACATAAGATTGACATTCCTTTATAAGCTTCTTGTTTAATATTCTTTAATTAACCTCACCATTCATAGTGTCCTACTTGTGGGAAATATGTGTTGAAGCAATTAACATAGTTGTGTCATGCATGACTGCAGAAATTGTGCTCATGCTTTTTGTTTGTTAACTAGCATGATACTGTGACAGTAAACATGAGTTTTGCTTTGATTCAACGTGTTTAATATGTTCACTATGTTCATCCTGCAACTGGAAAGGTAAAGGCAAATTCTAGGGCTTTGTTTTATTACACACGTGGAGAATGTGCAAATAGTTATGACTTTATTTTTTCCATAGATTTATAAGTCACAGTTTTCCTCTCAGAAGTAGCTATATTGGCACTACTACAAACTTCTTAAACAAGAGAATAATGCTTTGAAGTAAAAATATCTGTCTTTTTCATGTAATATACAGTTAAGCATTATGTATATTTTTGCTCTTTTTGCCTACTACTGTCTATGCATTAGGTACTAGAATTGTCTCCATGATTAGATGCTTTTCAGGCATTTGTCTTAAATTAAATTTCCATATGTTTAAGGCAATGAGTTACAAACACAGAATTTTGACATTCACATGCATTTTATTCTGTTGCAAACTTCTATTGCATCTGTAATTATTTAATGATCAAAACAGTACTTGATCTTGTCAATATTGTTATTTCCAACGACCATATGAAAGTGGAGATGTTCTCTTTCCCCTTTTCTCATATTAATTATCACATGAAATTGAAAAACAGAGGGAAATAAGTTTTCACTCTTATGCAATTATTGCTTGGCATCCCAATCTGAGAAGCCTTGAGCTAAATGAACAGTACTACATTTTTTTTGTTTGTTTTTGTTTTTGGTGTTTGTTTGTTCAAGACAGGGTTTCTCTGTGTAACAGCCTTAACTGTCCTGTTGTAGGTCAAGCTGGCTTCCAACCCAAAAAGTCCTCCTGCCGCTGCCTCCCAAGTGCTAGGATTAAAGGTGCATACCACTGTGTAAGTACCACTTTTATAAATACAAAAATCAAGTTTAAAGTTAGATTTTTGTGAGATCTCTGCAAAGCAGCTTACTATAAGTTAATAATAGTTATAATTTCTACATTTATCATAAAGGAACACTAAATACCTACTTTGCTAGACACCTGGCTTACACAATACTGAAAACATACTCAATGCTCATAAATAAAAATAACATCATATTTCAAAAAAAATAGATTCACAGACTCTTCTATACTTCAATATGACCTCTTTATTTATTTTCTTTCTTTTTTTTTTTTTCGGTTTTTCGAGACAGAGTTTCTCTGTGGCTTTGAAGCCTATCCCGGAACTAGCTCTTGGCTCTTGTAGACCAGGCTGGCCTCGAACTCACAGAGATCCGCCTGCCTCTGCCTCCCGAGTGCTGGGATTAAAGGTGTGTGCCACCACCGCCCAGCTATGACCTCTTTCTAAACTAATTTTATTTCATTTCATTTTAAAAATTAAAAAATTATAAAACATCCCAAATAATACTTTATCTATTACCCATTTATGCATCTGATTTTCAAATTCCAAGTTAAGAATAGTAGCTCTATTGTCTGTTTGTGCCCAGAATGACTGCATGGAGTAGAAAACATGAAGTTTGCAAGAATAATAAATAATATTCCACTAGGGGACTATAAAGGAAAGCTCTACCTAAGGTCCATGTTAAATGTTAAACTTTAATAAGCTCATAAAAATGACAAGATTTTTGAGAGAAAAATCTAGTTGGTTTAAGTGAGTTATTTAAGCTTCTAAAGGAGGAAGAAAAGCAATAAATAGCAACAGATAATAGTCTAAACTACTGGACTGAAGACAGATGTTAGTACGGCTCAGAGAGCAGAGGATTGGGCAACAGAAGAGAAAACTTCATATGATGGATGTCGAAATAAACCAAAAGTTCCATGAAGTAAAGAACTAAATGTTGGGAGGATGTAGAGGTTTTATTGAAATGTTAATATCTTTATAATAAGAAAGGTTGGAATTATATTATAGTGGTTCAAGGAAGAAATCCATAGTATTGGTTAAGAAGAGAGTACACAGTCAAATAGGCCTATGAAAGGCTCAATTTTGTAATATAATTTCTGTTCAGTCTGATTTTGAATGTATTAATATCTAAGGAGCCACTCTGTGACTTCAGGTGAGCACTCTCCTGGACTCCAGTCCCGCCTTCTTTTGTGGAGATAAATGCTCGGGCTCATGCTCCACCTTTTTCCCTTGAGATGATATCAGAATTTTCCTCAGTGTTCTCTAGGAAGAAGTCCATTTTGGAAATTTAGAGCTCATAATTGAACTAGTATTTTGTATTCCTGTATACTTTATATAATGTCATTTTTTTTCCCTTTTTAGGATTGTGGAAGGGAGACTGAGTGAATTATATTAGAATTTTTTCTCAGACTATGGCAATGAAAATTTGCTCTAATTCTGTGCTCCTTTCCTGCCCATCAAGCTATTTTCTTACCTCAATTTTCTCTCAATTGCAATCATTACTGTGCCATTGTCTTCCAATATTATGCTTTAGGGCCACTTGGTTTTTATGATTTCCACCACAATTATTTAATGATAACATTTACTGAGAATCTTTTCCTAGAAGACTCTTTATACATGCTATACTTCATGTAGTTCAGTAGATCAAAGGAAAGCAATTTAAAACTCTTCTGTCAGATTTTTAGTTTGTATTTTTGTCTCTCAGGGGTTTCTCTCTCCGGGACTTGGATGGAGTTATAGGCCTTGTGCCAGCTGGAAGCTGGACTGATTTCTATGAGTGGAGTCACAGCACTCATAAGTTAGTATAGAATTACGGTGGTTTTCTGTTTTCCATTAAGCATTTAAGAAGCACTCAAATGTGATCAGAATTTTGCAATGTAAGTTCTCTATAACACTGGAAGCCCTGGACTAGTGACACAAAAATGGGAAGCACAATGAACAGCCACATTCGGAGAGTCTCAGAGCTGTGTGAAATTTGGGCAAGAGTGATGGAAGGTCACACATCCAAGAGTAGATAGTAAAAACAAAAACCGACTTGTTGGGATTTTAAAAAGAGGACACAAAGTTGGATAGATGGAGAAGGAGATGGATCTTGGAGGAGGCCTGGTGGGTGATCTGATCAAAGCACATTGTGATAAATCCTCAGCAAATATCTCACAGTGATTATGTGGCATAGACGCCGCATAATAAAATCAGACTGGTACAATGGTCGTGAAAGGGAGCAATGTGCACAAGCAAGTCAACTGGGGCATGCTAAAGGAGGATTTGCCTTGTGTTATAGCTGCCCTATTTGTGGGAAGTTTGTACTATCTAAAAATAATATTCTTTCCCAAGATTATTCATGCCCTCTCCCAGTTATTTGCTTTCTTCTACCTGTGAGAGCCCCATCCCCATATATTTTTATCAGAATGTTATCTCCCTCTCTTTCTTCCTGTTCTCCCATACTCACCCCCCTTCACACACACACCATCTTTCTTATATATTTCTTTCCAGTGAATATATTAGTCACATTTTCTCACAATTTCTAGGACTCAATGTGATGTCTTAACTGTAATTGATTGAAAGAATCAGAAAATTCTTGAATGGGATAATATGGCATGATGATAGTTAAAACCCACCAACCACTGTTTTAGATTTTTCTTCTAGCCCGTCTTCATTCCTTTGTGTCAAATACCTATACTATCTAGCACAGACCCCCAGTAGCCACACTGCGCTGAGACTCAATGGATTTTACTATCCTTGCTGTCTTCCATTAAGATCATGTCAGACTTATTTTTATTCTGGTTAGCGGCTTGCTTACAAGAACTCTTTCTTTTAACCTACATTCATTCTCTGGGGATTTGATGTTCCTTATGGACCTCAATAGTCCTCGATTTTTATTGTAACTCTGCTTGAACTTCGCTCCCAGCCTAACTCCATTCTTTTCTATCATGTGCTGACTTGTGGAAATGCACTTTCTACCATGCACCTTGCAGCCACCATACTGTCCTAGGATCCAGAGAAGGCAACAGAGACAAAAGGACAGAATGCCCACCCGACAAAGACAAGGCTAGTTAGTGACACCAAGAGATCTCTCTAAGTCATAACTCCAGATCCCAGTACTAAAACATAACCATCACCTCCAAGAAAATATGCATCCAGAACATGTCAGTAATGCTATTGCAGTGGATGTTCAGAAGTGCAATGTATCTTCATCATAGGACAAAGACTTAAAACAGCAGCCATGATTATGTCCAAAGAGGACATGAGTAAATCCCATAATGAAGTCCATGAAAACAAAAACAGTTAGATAAAATAATGAAAACAATTCAAGACATGAAAGCAGAATTTAACAAAGAAATAGTATCTCTGCCCCTCACATACACACAGAAAGTTAAATAAAGTTGCAAATGAAAATTTTAGAATGTCAAACAAAAAACTCAGAGGTAAGCCTTACCAACAGATTACAGGAAATGGAAGGGAGAATCACAGGTGTTGAAGACAAGGTAAAAGAACAAATGGATAGCCCAGACAAAAAAAAAAATGTTAAACCTAAAATAATCCAGGCATAAAACATGCAGGAAAACCTGAGACACAATAAAAATACCAAATTTATGAATAATGGGGATAGAAGAAATAGAAAAAAAAAAACAGAACAAAGAGACAGAAAATATATTTTTAAAAAATTAAGGAAGTTCCCCTAAAGTAAAAGTCCTCTATCAAAGTAAAAAGAAGAGCAGAGATTATCAAATATGGCCAGAAAGGAAATTCCCCATGATAATAATCAAAACAGTAAATGTACAGAACAAAGAAAGTATATTACGAGTTATAAGAAAAAGATGTCATGTAATATATAAAGACAGGCCCATAAGATTAACACCTGACTTTTCAGGGGACATTCTGGAAGCCAGAACAGCCTGGATAGATTTTGTACAAACTTCTAGAACACCACAGATGCCAGCCCAGACTACTATACCCATCAAGACTATCAATCACAATTTTAAAAAAAAATATTCAAATATTTGACAATAAAACCAAATTTACAGAATTTTCCACACCAGTACAAATTTATACAAAGCAATAGAAGAAAGACTTCCGTCTGAAGAGGTTAAGCACACCCAGTAAGACATAAGGAGTGAAAAACACAAACATAAATAATACTCTTTTTTCTTAGAAGCTCATGTAACTTTCTCTAAAATTGACTGCATCCTTGATACCAAAGAAGGTCTTAAATGATATAATAAAACTGAAATAAAATCATGCATCTAATTGAGCACTATGATATCCACAACAACAGAAAGTGTGAAAACTCATGGAAGGAAAAAAAAACCTCACTACTTAATTCAAAATGGATCAAGATTTTAAGATTTTAGAATTGAATGGAAAGGAAAGCATAACATGCCCCAAACCTATGAGAAACAATATACGCAATTCTAAGAGAGAAGTTCAAAGTCCTAAGTGTCTGTATAAAGTAATTGGGAAAATATCATATTAAGAAATTAGTGACAACACCTGAAATGTCTAGAGCAAGAAGAAAAAACAATGACCAGTAGATGCCAAGAAATAATCAAACTCACAGATGGAATCAATGAAATAGAAACAAACAAACAAAATAATACAAATCAATCAAAGAGTTGTCTCTAAGAGAAAATTAATATATTGATTGATAAATGCTAAGTCAAATTAACAAAAAGATGGAGAGAAAAGACTAAAATTCATAAAATTATAGATGCAAAGGAGGGCATAACAATTACAACACTGAAGAAATTCAAAGAATAAGAAAGATATACTTTAAATATCTGTATTCCACCCAAACTGGAAACCTAAAAGAAATAAGTAATTTTCAAATTTATGTTACCTACCAAAATTAAATCAATATTAGATAGCAATTGTAAAAAATAACTCCTAGTGATATAAAAACATTAATTTAAAAGTTTCCAAATCTAAATAAGTAAATAAAATCCTAAGGCCAGATGGATTATGCATAGGATTCTAAAGATCTTCAATGAAGAATCAGTGACAATATTCCTCAAATTATTTTACTAATAGAAGGTGAAGGAACGTTTTTCTATTTCTTTATGTGAAATTACTGTTATCTTTATACTAAACCCACATAAGCCCCCCAAAAAAACAAAATTATAGACCAATATCTTTTGTGAACGTAGATTAAAAAATTCTCAATACAATACTTGTAAAGTGAGTCCAAAAACACATCAAAAGAATTATCTATTATAATCAAACTTATTCCATCCAAGAGATGAAAGGATAGTTTTGCTTATGAAAATCAATAAATATAATCCACCACATGAACAGGCTGAAAGAAAGATATAACACATGATCATGCCATTAGGTGAGAATAAGTCCTTTGACAAAATGCAACACCCCTTTATGATAATGTCCTGGAGAATGTAGGTATACAGGGGATATACCACAAAATAATAAAAGGAAATGCATAGCCAACACATAGCCACTATCCACCTAAATGGAGAAAAACCTCAAAGCATTTTCACTAAAATCAGGAACAATACAAAGATATTAATTCTCTCTATACATATTCAATACAGTACTTGAAACCTTAGCTAGAGCAATAAGACAACTGAAGGAGATACAAATAGGAAAGCAAGAAGTTAAAATATCTTTATTTGTAGATGATATGATTTTTATAAACAAAAGACCCTAAAAAAAATCTACCAGAAATCTGCTATAGTGGAAAAATACTTTCAACAAAGTGGCTTGATATAAATGTAATATATAAAAAATGGTAGCCATCCTATATACAAACAACAAACAGACTGATGAAAAAAATCAGTGAGACAGTACCCTTCATAATAGAAGCACACAGAAACACTCACACAAATAAAGTATTTTGGTATAACTCTAACCAAGCATGGTGTAGGAGGTCCTTCTGTATTTGTGTTGCTTTCATTGGGAAAACAAACAAACAAACAAAAACAAAAAAAAACAAAAAAAAAACTGCCTTGGCCTAGTTGATAGGGCAGAACTCAGGTAGGTGGGGAAGACAGAACAGAATTCTGGGAAAAAGAGCAGAGTCAGGCAAATACCATGAAGCTCTGACCCAAGATGGACATAGGTTAGAATCTTTCCTGGTAAGCCACAACCTAGTGGTGCTACACAGATTATTAGAAATGGGTTAGATCAAGATGTGAGAATTAGCCAATAAGAGGCTAGAGCTAATGGGGCAGGCAGTGTTTTAATTAATACAATTTCTGTGTGCTTATTTCAGGGGTTAAGCTAGCTGGGCAGTGGGACACAGCCCATCCCTCCTACTACACAAGCAAGTAAAAGACTTGTATAATTTTAAGACATTGAAGAAAGAAACTTAAGAAGACACTAGAAGATGGAAAGATCTCCCATGATCATGGACCAATGGGATTAATATTGTGAACATGAACATCCTCTCCAAAGCATTCCACACTTTCAAATACAGTCCATATCAAAATTCCAACACAACAAACATCCTCTCCAAAGCAGTCCACACACTCAGGTATACTTCACATCAAGATTTCAATACAATCTTCACTGAAATTAAAAAATATCCTTAACTGTATAAGAAAACAAAAAATTCAAGCATAGCTAAAACAAGCCTGAATAATAATGATAATTATTAATAATATCAAAATCAGTTGGAGGTATTATTATCCCAAATTTCAAGTTTTAAGACAGAGGTATAGTAATAAAAACAGCATGGTATCAGCATCAATACAGACACATTGATCAAAGAAACTGAATTGAAGACAGACAAGTTCACATGCCAATGCACACCTGATTTTTTTTTTTTTGATAAAAAAGCCAAAGATACACACTGGAAAAAAGATAGCAATTTCAACCAATGATGTCTGCCCAACTGCTTGACGGCACATAGAATAGTGCAAAGAGATCCACATTTATTATCCTGCACAAAACCACTTCCTGATGTTTTAAGATGTTAACAGAAAACCAGACACCTGAATCTAATTGGAAAAAAGCTGAGGAATAGTCTTAAACTCATAGACACAGAAGAGGGCATTTTTCCCCTTTTGGTTTTCTGATACAGGGTTGATCTGTGTAACAGCCCTAGTTGTCCTGGAACTAGGTCTTGTAGATCAGGCTGACCTCAAACTCACAGAGATCTACCTGTTTCTTCCTTCTGAGTGCTGGGAATAAAGGTATGCCACTACTGCCCAGCTAACAGAAAAGGGCATTCTGCACAGAACTCTAGCATAGGCACTAAAAACAAACAATGAATAAATACAGCCTTATGAAGCTGCGGAGGTTTTGTCACATCATTCAGGCAAAGCAACAAGTTACCAAATGAAAAAATAAATTTTCCAATACTACATATGATAGCTCATTTATATAAAATATATATAAATATTTTATAAAATATTTATAAATATATAAAGATTTAAACAAACTGAAGAAAAAAGACAAAAATAACCCAATTAAATCATTAGTTACAAAACTAAGCAGATAGTTCTCAAAAGATGAAATGCAAATGGCTGAGAAACACTTAAAGAAATGATTAACATCCTTATCCACCAGGAAAATGCAAACTAAAACTACCTTGAGATTTCATATTATATCTGTAAAAATGGCAAGATAAATATAATGAATGACAGTACGTGTCACAGATGCTGGGAAAGTGGAACACTTCTTCATTGCTGGTGGGAGTGCAACTTGTATAGCCACTCTGAAAATCAGTGTGGCAGTTCCTGAAGAAGCTAGGATTCCGGCTATCTTGAGATATAGCTATGCCATTCTTGGGTATATATGCAAAGGAGTCTGTCATTCTACTGAAATATTGCCCATTCATGTTTATTGCTGCTCTTTTCATAATAGCCAGAAATTGAAAACAGCATAGTTGCCCATCAATGGATAAGAAAAATATTCAATATTTACACAATGGAATAATATTTAGCTGTTTAAGAGAAAAAAATCCTGAAATGTATAAGTTAGTGTGCAAAATAAGACTGTTCATTCATTTCCTGAGCATCCAGACCCAAGTAATCACACAGAAATTATATTAATTGCAGCATTGTCTGCATATTTATATCTAGCTCTTACATCTTAAATTAACTCATTTCTATTAATCTATGTATCTCCTCAAGGCTGTGGTCTACCAGTAAATGTCCAGCATCTTTCTCCTTTGACAGTTACATGGTGTCACCATGACTCCGCCTTCTTTATCCCTGCATTCAGTTTAGTTTTCCCACATAGCTCTATTCTGCCCCGTCATAGGCCAAAGAAGCTTCTTTATTATCCAATGGTAATAAAACATATTCACAGCCTACAGAAGGGAATTCCACATCATTAGTAGGTGGAAGTAAGGAAAAAATATCATCCTGAGTAAGGAACCCCAGGGTCAAAAAAACAAATTTGCTTGTTTCTCTTTTTTCTTATGTGTGGATATTAGCTTTTATGACTTCAATAAGTGTGCTACAATCTGAATGACCACAGAGGCTAGGTACCTCCTAAGGGATCAGGGAAGAAGTTTAAGACCACTTTGGGACTGAATGGCCCTTTCACAGGGGTCATGTATCCAATGTCCTGAACCTCAGACATTTATAGTATGATTCACAAAAGTAGCAAAATTACAGTTATGACATAACAACAAAATAATTTTATGGTTGGGGGTCCTGAAGAACTGTATTAAAGGGTTGCAGCTTAGGAAAACTGAGAAGCACTAGACTGGGGGAAGAGAGAGGATCTAGCTAGTAAGGGAAAATAGGATATATTGCTATGGAGAGACAAACAAGAAGACAGACTAGGAAGATTAAATAAGGAGCAGCATGGAAGAGATGTGTAAAGGAAGGAATATGTGAAGGAAGAAATAACACTGAAGGTCATATAAAATATGGAAATTTAGTATTATAGAAGCTTTCTAGAATATATATGAATATGAAAGAAATCTAATTGGAGTCACCAAATAATAGGGAGGCAATGCCCCAACTAGACATCTTAAGCCACCAAATAAAACTTTTAGTGCCAGCAATATGCTATATCTTGTTGAGTTTTTGGTCAAAGGGGTCCTATGAAACTATTCACATATCTCAGACTATTTACAAGGCTATTTGTTACTCTCTATAAGGTGATGGTAAGGGTAAGGTCTTACTACTGAAGATAGCACTTAACACATGACATTTAATATAAAGAAGTTGAGCTGGTGTATAGCTAGAAGTTTTACCCCTACTGGGTAGCATTCAACGTACTAGAAGGTACTCTGAATGCTACTAGATGTCTTCAGTCTCTCCAGTCTCTCTCAGCTACAAATCCTATTACCTAAAACAGTGAAATGCCTGTACTGGTTCAAAAGTGGAACAGATATTATAGAAATAAACAACTACTTTTTGGTTTGATATAAGGCCCATTTCAAGAGATGGAACCCATATCTGACATGACTAATGTGACCAAGGACCTCCTAAAGGAACACAGCAATTTAGTAAATCCTAATGACATGCTGCTATGCCATCGATCCATGCTTTACTTATAAAAGAAGCTTATTTTGGTGATAAAGGTGAGCTAGCATGGAGACCCACAAATGAAGGATATGCAGAGAGTAGGAAACTTTGTAGCACTAAGTTATAAATATGATGTCCTTATAAAATTCCATCCTTCAAGTCTCAGGAACCTATGCAGAAAAAGAGGAAGCACGATTATAAGAGCTGGAGATTATGAAAGCCTCCAACAAAACAGCGCTTTTGTGATTGTGTGTGTGTTTCTTTTACTTTTGGCTTGAGTTGATTTTTGTTTATTTGCTTGTTTATCTTTAGAAAGAAAAAAAGAAAGAAGATAAAGTTGGGAGTATCAGAATTTAGGAGAATTTGGGAAAAACTGGGGAGACGAAATATCAAAATTTATTGTATGATTTTTTTCAATAAAAAGCAATCAACTGTTGCTGAACAATGGTGGCTCACTCTTTTAATCCCAGTACTCAGGAGGCAGAAGCAGGTGAATCTCTGTGAGTTGGAGACCAATTTGTCTAAAGAGGTAGCTCCAGGACAGCCAGGGCTACTCAGAGAAAACAAAAACAAGAGAAAGAGAGAGAGAGAGAGAGAGAGAGAGAGAGAGACAGAGAGAGAGAGAGAGAGAGAGAGAGAGAGAGAGAGAGGGAGGGAGGGAGGGAGGGAGGGAGGGAGGGAGGGAGAGAGAGAGAGAGAAAGAGAGAGAGAGATCTGTACAACTGTACATGCATGGGTTATTTCACTTTGTTGGGCCAATTCAACGACCATCAACCCCTTCCCACATAAAGAAACAATATATGAATGCCTCTGGAACCCTCTAGGGTCATCTTTGAGCCTCCCTTTGCCCAAAGTATGATTTCTTTGAATCTTCTGATTTGAGGTTGTTAGAAAAGTACTGCAGGAGGTTTGATACAACTCAAGTTTCTAAATCGATAAACGCTAGGAAATATATTCTAGGTTCATGAGTATGCTGAGAGTAGCCCTGTCTGTACTTATCATCACATGTTTTTAGTTACCTCAGCATGCAATGGCAAATCCTAACATGTTGTAGTGTGAAGAGATCTAATGGGGCTGCGGGAAGATGATTCCAGCTTGCACTGATAGATACAATCTTTGGCCCCTAAGGTATTTGCAGTCATGAATCACGATCCAAACCACAAGTATGACAATTCCTTGAGCCATACTCGTCAGCAAGTACTTTGTAGTGTGACCACATTAAGGCCCAGCCCACATTGCTCTGGAGTGTTCAGGACTTTCTTAACCCTTTTATGTCTGGCTAATATCACAATGTGCCCTCCATATGTGAAGCCAGTTAAATCAAAAGCTGTCTTTTTCCATTCTGGAAATTTTTATTTACTATATTGAGTTGTTAACTGTGATATATGAAGGTAAAACTACAATGTGATGCTCTGAATCACAATAAGAAACAAAACAAGCACATTGCTTTTGAAAACGACTCCTAACAGAGCACCCTTCATAGCAAATAAGTCATATTACTCATGTTATTGGAGAAGCCTTTCCAGTGTTGATCTAGCTGGGAATAATGTATTCACTTTTAGCTTTGAAGGACAAAAGTCCCACAGAATCCTGAGACCACCTTTAAGCAGGATGGTTGCTGGGATACTGGCCTTTGTGTTCCAAGTGTCACAGTTAAAGAGACACCACTATAAACACACTATCGGGCAATAGACTGACTTATTTATGATTTTTCTTTCTGAACAATCTTGGTAAGTCAAGTAATTCAATTAATTGAGCATTATTTTATTTCCCATACTTAGGGATTTGGACTCTAGTGTTATTAAAGAGCACCTTTGTGTTTCAAAAGAAAAATGTCCTTTGGCTAATTTTCACTCTTCTGGCAAGAGAAGGCTCAGACTCAAGAATATATTCTCAAGAAAATGGAGAAAGGCCTGGGAGAAATTATTAAAAACAATTTAGTTTTCCTTTGGATAATACAAATTTAGGGTGTATAATGAGTGTGGTTATTTCCAACTCTAAAAGTCAGAAATGAGGTCACTTGATAGTTCTGGTCTGTGAATCAACAAAAGGTTTTGTTCCTAGATACTTGTTTCAAAGATAAAGGAAGACCTGTGAGTTTTTTCTCTACCAGTACACCTTCACAGCCACCTCAGAGAAACACTGTTGTTTCTTGAGACTGTTGATGTCACTTCCTACTGCTCTCCTTCCTTTGCTTTTGCTCCCCATCAAATGCCATTTGCTGTCCTAATCTGACTCTGGAAACTGCACTTCCGGATAGACTAGCACAGGTTCTTCCCCCATTTCTTTGCCCGAGAGCACTTGTGTCTATTGACTGAATTGAGACCAGTCCCTTACTTTGTAGTTTATGTTGAACTTGAACCACAAGGAGATATTGATAAGAAACAATTGGTGATGAGAGGAAAATGATGCGACCCACACTAGTCAGGCTGCTTCGCAAGAACAGTAAGGCTCTGTGGAAAACCCAGTTCTCTTGTGTTGCCCTTCATTTCAGGGATATTTGCAGCTGTGCCCAAGTTTGGGGTCCTCTTCTTTTTCTCCCCCCCTTTACATTTGCTGTCATGCGGGAAGAGAAGTTCTTCCTTCCTGCTGCCAACAACTGCATCTGACTCCACCCCTAGGCTTGCTGCTGCCCTTGTCAACACTCTGTTAAAAACATGAACTTTAGTCATGGTTAGATCATTCACTAGCTATCAAAATGTTAAGAGAAGAGTAATTAATACTATAGAACTCACCATTTTAAGTATATCATTTCGTTGTTTTAGTATTCTCATAATGTTGTGAAACTACCACAGTCTGAATCTAGTATATTCTTGAGACTAGCATCAGTCAGCAGGCATTCTTGAGTTTTCCCTGCTCCAAGTATATCCAAAGACTAGTCTGGAATTATACACTGTCTCCATTTTTTTTTAATTTTTTTCTGACAATTTCAGTATTCCAAGAATTATCTACACTGTAGTGTGCATTTTATTCCTTTCTTTAAACTTGTGATATTTAGTTTTATGGATTTATTATATTTATGTCATTTCTACCTCTGAGCTATTGTTGATCCTGCTCCTGTGAAAGAATACTCATCAGTTCTTTAGAATGAGCCTGCGGTTTCAATTCTCTTATGGATATAACTAGGAGTATATTTGCTGAATCAGAAAACTGATGAGATATTTTCTGTAGTGATTTTACCACTTTACACTCTGTCAACAGCAAATGAGCATTATAACTTTTCCACATTTTTACTTCATTTGCTATTTTCTCTTATTTTTAACAATAGCTATTCTAGTGGACACTATTTGCAATATTTAACTTTCAGTTTCCTGATTGTCAATAATGTTGAGCTTTTTTTCTGTCTGCTTATTATCTACTTGAAGATGTTCTTGAAAAAAATGACTAATTAAATTCCTTTGTTTGTCCCTTTATTGTGTAACTGTAATAACTTGTTTCTGTAGTGCTAGGTGTTGAACACAGGCTAGAATATGCTATGCAAGCTCCCAGTCACTGAAATACATGCAGCCCTTAACTGGTTTCCTATTACTGAATTTCAAATATTTTCTCCTATGCTATTGATCAGTCTCCTTTCTTGATGACATCATTTAATAGATGAAAACTTTTAACTTTCATAAAATTTTGTCTGAAAAAACTTTTAATTGTTGTTTTGGTTTTGGTGTCATATGTAAGGAACCATTCTTTGAACTAGGGTTATGAAGATGTCTATATGGATTTTCATCTACAGAGTTTTCTTATTTTTATTATTATTTAAGTCTTTTGTTAATCCTGATATGATTTTTGAACACTATATGGAGTGGTGACAATCTGCTATTTTTCATATGGCACTCATTTTTTTTCAGAAAATATTTTTGAAGAGGCTGTTCCTCCCAGTGAATGACCTTCTCAATTGTTCTAAACATAAATAGGTCATAGATACATTGACACTGTTAATTCTACTCTGTTAATATACATATCTATTGCTTTCTTCTGATTGCCTCAACTTTATAAGAGGTTGTGAAACTCAGAATTATGTTTTCTCCAGCTTTGTTTTTTAAGAAATAATTTCTCTTAAATTCTGGGCTCCTTGTCACTTCATATGAAATTTAGGATCTCTTTGTCCATCTATAAAATAGAATTCTAATGAGATTTTGTTTTATCTGTTATCAACATAGAGAGTTTGACTTAATTATGTCCAACATTAAATTTCACAATCTAGATCATAGGATTTATTTTCACTTATCAATTTCTTCATTTTGATGAACACTGCTTATAACAATGTGATTTTAAATGTTGACATACAGAGGCTTCCTTGTCAAATATTAAATTTGTCCACTGTTCTGTATTGTCCATTGGAATGATATGGAAGCAAATCTGCAGAGGACTGTTCTTAGTGGCTGAAGCAAAGCTTGACATTTTTTAATACTTTCATCATCCTTGTCCAATTACAAAGGACTGAAGGTACCAGACTGCCTAAGTGTGATCAAATATGCAGGAAGGAGAGGGGGAACATCCTCTGAGCAAGATCAGCATGAGAGGTATGGCTTTGCACATTTAAGACATAGTCATTTTATCTTAGAGCAGTTTAGGAAAATTATGAAATAGTATTTTGAGACTCTGTGCATTTCCCCTTTCCTTTCATGGCTTCCCAATAAGTTGTTGTACTTATAAAAGTCACTCATCTAGTAATATAATATTTCTCTTTTAAGATTTCTGTTTGCCTCTGGTTTATGTAACTCCAATATGGTATGTGTAACTTTGTGTGCTTGTCTTGCTTAATAGTTGTGAGATCCTATGATCTTGGGCTTTAATGATTGTCATTAGTTTTTGAAATATTTTTAGCAGCTATTACATAAAACATTGTTCTACCTCATTCTCTCTTTTACTTGTAACACTAAAATTTTGCAAATATGACAATGGCCCAAGTCACACAGTTCTTGATAGTCCTGTTCTGTATGTTTTCATTATTCTTTTCCATTTGACTTTGGTTTAAAAAAAAAACTCTATTGATCTATTTCCAAATTCACTGACTGTTTCTTTTGGCATATGTGGCCAGCTCCTGTGTTTATCAAAGATAGCCTTCATCTCCTAGACTTGTCTTCTCCAAGCAGCTATCATCTTCCAGCCTTCTTAACCAGAAGTGGGACTTCATGAACACCTTCCTACTCAATCCTGAGATTGTATGTGGCTTTTGCTTACATCGATCTTACATATGCTGTCATTACTGCTGTGATTGCTATGAGTTCTTACGTATATCTATGAAGCTGTATCTGGAGAATGTTTCCAATGTCAATTTTGAGTCTTCAGTTATGTGTTTTGGAATATTGGAATATTGATAGTGGCCAGGAAATTAGAGGAGAAGAACTGGGGAGTTTGAAGAGAAGAAAGACAGAATGCAGTAGTACAAAAAGCTAAGAAAGAATAATGGAAAAGAAAGGATTAGAAAGGATAAGGAATGTGAGGGCAGGATTGAGGAGGGAATGCTTAGAGGGATAAGGGGTGAAAAAGATATTTTTGAAGAGTCATATAGAAAGCTACTGCAGTAGAGGTTTCCTAAAATATATACATATCCAAAAATAAGAGTTCAACTGGAGTTATACTAAAATAGGACAACAAAGCCCTTACTAGACACCATAAGATAAAAAATAAAATCCCAGAAGCAGAAATGGGAATCCCTGGGATTTGTTGGCCAGTATGTCCCATAATCCTCCAGACATTACAGATCCCTGCCCCCCTCCAAAAATAATAATGCTTGGTTGTAAGACCATGCTCCTAAGGACACCATGCACATAAATTGTAGAACATGAAGAAACCAAACTTCACTGACCCAAAAGTTTTATCCCTACTGGACTGTTTTCTACTCAAGGAGAAAAGCAAGCATAAATCTTACCCAGCTGTGAATTCTATGAACTACAGTAGTTACTGGCCTGACAAGACATATCCATAGTTGCAACAACAGCATAAATGTCATGGAAGTAACCAATCACTCTGATGAGATTAAGACTCACTCAACATGAGGGAGCTTATGACTGCACTCTTGTATGGGTCAGGAACCTGAAGGTAGTTAGGTCATATTCCCTTGGAAAGGACATCATATTAAATCAACTACTAAAGACTATGTAAATTAGCACATCTCTGAACCCTATTAAGAGAAGGTTCATTTTGTAATAGTGATTAATGTGGAGAACCAAAAACTGGTCAAAGTACAGCAAAGAAGAGGCTGAAATTCCCAGCTAAATAGGACATGTATATCACACCTCCTCTTCCTAAGGCTCAGAGATCATTCAAGAAGAGGAGACATAAATACTGTAAGAGTCAAAGGTAGTAGATGAAGCTATTTATTTTAAATATCTTTGTGTAGTATATTGCTCTGTGTTATCTTTGGGATCCACAGTGATACTTTGATTTTCTTTCCTTTGAGCTATCATGTTTCCATGCATATTCATGATCTTGTGGTTTGGCATGCATCTGTGCATTGGAAGACATAGGAAACTTTTTTATGTAGTTTCAGAATGGCTTTAACTTAAGAGTGTGTCTGTAAGTTAAAGACTCTGATTGGTTACGCTGGTGAGGAATGAATGCTTTGAGAGTCTTTGGTGAGCTTGTTTGTCCACTTGTTCAGTGGGATAGAGGGTTTTGTTCTATGGCAACAAGACCCCACTTGGTTTATGAATCTTAGAAGACAGATTTGGCACTTGATAGCACATGAATGAATTCAAAGTCTAGCTTAATCTGAGCCAGATTAAAGTCTTAATTTTTTGTATGTGTGATTTTTTTGGGGGGGGCATTGTTTGTTGGTTTGTTTGTTTGTTTCAAGACAGGGTTTTTCTATAGCTTTGGAGTCTGTCCTAGAACTAGATCTTGTAGACCAGGATGTTCTCGAACTCATAAAGGTTTTCCTGGCAAGTCTTAGTTTTTAATTACAGGCATGGTACTCTGATGGAGGAAGGTCATTGGTTAATTAATAAAGAAACTGCTTGGCCTGATAGGTTAGAACATAGGTGGGTGAAGTAAACAGAACAGAATCCTGGGCGGAAGAGGAAGTGATCTCAGATGCCTTGCCACTCCTCTCCAGGGCAGATGCGATGAAACAAGCCACCAGGTCAGACATGCTGAATCTTTCCCAGTAAGACTGGTAATACACAGATTACTAAATATGGGTTAGGCAAGATAAGTCACTACCTCATGGTTCTACACACATTAATAGAAATGGGCCAAGCAGTGTTTATATGAATACAGTTTGTGTGTTGTTATTTCGAGGCATAAGCTAGCCGGTGGCTGGGAGCCTGGTGGCAGAAAGCCAGCTCACAGCTCCTACTACAGTACTCTATGGTAAACCTGATGAATCCAGTTTCATAGGCTCAGGTATTTAGGTAAAGTAATATAGGTATGCGTGAATAGTCTTAAGACTTGAAGCAAAAAGCTGGGTGGTGGTGGCCACACCTTTAATCCCAGCACTCCTGAGGCAGAGGCAGGTAGAGCTCTGTGAGTTCAAGGCCAGCCTGGTCTACAGAGTAAATTCCAGCACCGGCACCAAAACTACACAGAGAAACCCTGATTCAAAAACAAAATGGAGCAAAAAAACACATAAAAAACAAAACAAAACAACAACAAAAGACTGAGGCCACATATGCTGCTAGGGCCTCTTTGATGGTGTCTAAAGCTAGAGTCAAACCTGCCAGGCTTTTTTTTTCTTAGTCTTGAGGGAAAGGGTTAAAATCCTGGGCCATGGTGGCTGTTGATAAATTGTCATTTCTTGGAGTCTTGAACTCTATGTTTTAGTCTAGAATCTAGGCACAATTAGTGCAACCAAGCTTGTGCTAAATTGGGCCTAGTGTCTGGGATTTTAGCATAAGACCACAAGATGGGCTTTGGGAGTGGTTTGATGTCAAATGGAGCTTGACTTCCTGGGAGAAGTTAGGTTTATAAGGAATTACCTATCACAGGAGGCTTTGTGGATCTTGGTAGCACTATAGTGTACCTGGACCATGTTCATATGAAGGTATTGAGCACATGGTGTGGCATGGACCAGTAACACTGATGTGAGTTGGGATATTGAAGACAGTTATAGGCCTAGATCTATGACGGTGGCTTAGAATTAGGATGACCTTGGATCATCAGTCCATGATGGAAAATCTAATGCCTGGATCTTCAAGTACTGGTCCAACATCTGAGGCCTCTTGAGTCAGCTTATTTCTGGAGCTGGCCTGAATCCTGAGGTCATAGTAATGAGTTTAGTAATAGAGCAGACCTAAACACTATATTTACAGGGTTGTTCTTGTTCTGGCAAGAGCTTCACATCTGCATCTTTATTTAACTCGACTAATGCTGGGAAATGCCCATAGCTGAGTTTGTGAAAATTAGCCTGGAGCCTTAGCCTATTGGAAGAGGACTAAAATCCAAGTCCAACAGAACTATCTGGCTCTTTAGTGTTAGCTGTAGCTTAGAGTTTGGGGACTAGTGCTGTGCATCTGCAGGTTTAAAGCCTGGAGATATGGGAATCAGCCAAGTTTATAACTTCCCTGAGTTGAGATTGTTGCTGGGATCCAGAGTAAATTCTAATAGTATGTTGCAGAGGGGGCCGACTTGTTTGTCCTGGCCACCCCCCGCATAGATTAGCCCAGAAATAACCACACAGAAACTGTATTAATTAAATTACTGTTTGGCCCATTAGCTCTAATCTCCTATTGACTAATTCCTACATCTTAATTTAACCCATTTTTATTAATCTGTGTATCGCCACATGGCAGTGGCTTACTGGGTAAAAATCCCAGTGTCTCTCTCTCTCTGGCGGCTCTCTGGCGGCTCTCTGGTGGCTCTCTGATTCAGCTTTCTCCTTCCCAGAATTCAGTTCTCTCTTCTCTGTCTACCCTATCAACAGACCAGGGCTGTTTCTTTACTCATTAACAAATGAAAGCTGCACATGGACAGAAAGACCTCCCACACCAATAGTAAATCTTTTTTTTGTATAATCTGAATTTCTTAACTTCTTGCTTGGGTTTTTGGGAAGAGACTTTTTTCTTTACACTTCACTTTTTGTTGTATTGTTTTGTTTTAAATAAGCCTGTAATCTGGGAAATTTTCTGAGGTTTATTTCCATGTCTTAGTTGAAATTGTTAGTCTCATGTGTATTGGAATCTTGAAACATGTGATCAAGTTAGAGACTGAAAAATTAACTAAGAATATAATGTTAAAAAAAGAGGGAGAAATGTTTCTGTTTTAACTATACAATGGTGGATCTGCTGATGAAACTGTATGCGGCAACAACAAACCAGAAGAAAACAAATTTTCCTCTGTAAACTAAATTGATCCAAACTTCTCATTTAAGTAATCAATACCATTTACAATTTATTATCATATGTATAAAGAATTCTGCTTTAATTTTTCTAAGACTTGGTGGGGTTTTATAAAAAATAGTACAAAATAGGGGTAATTCCAATAGTTTTTTCCTGTGATTTATTTTGTACAGACATAATACTTTGCATGTAAAATAGTCTTCAAGAGACCACAATAATGCTGGTTTCACTGACACATCACATGTCCTATGTTCCCACTATGGCTGCCTCTTAGTCCATCAATCCTTAGTGAATGAACATCATTAGATCAAATGGCTGTAAAAGGTCTTAAGTGGAGTGATTTTGATGTGTTTCGCACATTTCCCCCGGGCTTTTGTCCACATTATATAATCACTGTGCATTTGGCACAGTATGTTGCTTTTGAAAGAGCTTCAAGTTTAAAGAAGCATGAAGACAGGATTGCTCATAAAATAAGAAAGGATATATGTGTGGGCTTGTGTGTATATGTGAGTTGGTGTGTGTGTTGCACACTGAAACCGTCCACCTTTACTGTAGAGTAAAAGCTCATGCTTAGTTAAAACTTTATGATTAAGGACTCAACATAAACAGCATTAAAGGCTATTTTATATTATATGTCTTCTCATTTGGTGAAGTTAAGAAAATCTGTTTACTAAGAAATTGAAAACTTCTTAACTTTGTTCTTTTGTGCATCATACTACCTTTAATTATCAGAATCTTAGAAGTTTTATAAAAAGCACTTGTTAAAGACTTTTACTTAGTTTTTTACTGCTTTTATTTGAGCTATGCATTTTTCTCTGCTCCCCTCGTTTCCTTCCCCTTCCCCTTCTATCCTCTCCTGTGACTCCCATGCTCCCAATTTACTCATGAGATCTTGTCTTTTCCTCTTTCTTATGTTGGTCCATGTATGTCTGTTTTAGCGTCCTCTTTGTTGTCTATGTTTTACGGGGTTGTGGACTATAGGCTGGTTTTCCTTTGGTTTTAGAATTTCTAAGAATGCAAACTTAAAATGAAACAGCTATTTAAAACTGTTAAAAAATATTATTGCCTGATTAATTCACTGAATGACAAAGCATAGTATTACATATGCTTTTGAAGTTGCTCATGTCTCATGTGACATACAGTAGAAATAGCTGCCAATGTCATGTCATGTTCGTGTTTTCTTAACTAATTGACCATTTATTTTTCCACTAGAGGGATATTTAAACTTGAAAGTCACTAAATTCTAGTAATTGGGACTGAATTACTATTTTATTGACTTCATAATCTTGATTAAATGATGCATAAAATCTTAAACCTGCAGTTTAAATTCACCTTTTTTCATATCCTATATACCGTAAATAGCACAAAAATTAAAGACATATTCTTCCAATATTTGAAAATTTGTCTTTAATTTATTGAAGTTGGTCAAACACATCATGGACATATGAGTACATGTCGGATATATAACCTTTCAGTTACTACAGTCACGTATTTACTATTGAAAACTTACAATCTACCTCAAATGATTGTAACATACATAATAAACTTACATGCATGGATAGAATCAGTCAGTTTCCAAAATAAGCATTGCTACATACATAAGAAGGGTTCTAGGGTCCACGAGAACTTGTATAGATATGACTACTGCAAACTCTGTGATTTAGCATATATGTACTACTTATTTGGTACCAAGTTGAAGCTGTTTTCTTTGATTATTGTTACAAGATCTCAATCTTGCTAGTAAAAACATGAGTATTTAAAATTTACTCTTTGAATAAGTGAAATACAAAGATCAAAATGAAAACACAAATTTAAAGTTATAAATTATTTCGAATGTGAAAAAATTCAATCTCATGCTATTTTTCTCCATAGTCCATGTCTTTTCTTAGCACAGTTTAATAACTTGTACCAGTTTTTGTTTTGTACATTCTCAGATGTATCTATATGTAGATGTGTCTGAGCACATTGTAGTATGAATTTGATATGGATATGTGCTTTACATATGTAATTATAAGCTTACTGAGAAATTAGCTTTGGAAATCTGTCTTAAATATTTATTTGTGAGGCTGTTTACTACAGTAAAGTAGAGAAAAACAAAAACAAGATTTATCAATAAGCCACACGTTTAAATAAGTTATGGTGCATCTATAAATGTGGTTTGTTGCATCGTTAGAAAAAGTGGAGGCATATATGCATACTGAAATGCTTAAATGGAGATATAATAATCCCATATTGTTATGTGAAAAATGCTAGTGAAACAATCTATCTTAATGCTAATCTTCATAAGAAATCAGAAATAATAAGGATTTTTAGGATGCCCTCTTTTTCCTTTAACACACATAGACAATTATCCTCAAAGATAGAAAAAGTGAAAATCAAATAATTAAATTTGAGAATTGAATAAATACTTTTTAGTGAAATCCAAATTTAAATAATGGGACAGATAAAATTGAGAAAAATAACAGATAAATATGGTATGTCTTCATAATGTGATGAAACTTAGTAGTGTGAGACTCATGACTTGGTAAAAAAAGCTTTCTAAAACAAAACTTATGTAAAGAAAGGAAAAAGTGGTCAAGGCTGACAAGAGTCTTATATGGGCCTTATGCCTATGCTGCCACAATGAACACACAGGAGGACTAAGTGTACTCTTTAAAGCAGGGACTAGTGATGATTTTCTTTTATTTCTTGAATCATTTTTATTTTCTGAAATGTATCACTTATTCCATATTGCTGGAGTAGGCGATAAACTATTTTTAAAATGTGATTGAAATCTTTCTAGAAAAGAGTAATTGAAGAATGAGACTCCAATTTGGTGTCATTATTAGTTGGGAGGAGGGGCATAAGTCATTCTTGATATAGAGGCAATGCCTACCTCTCTCATCCCTCCCCTTTTCCATAGGTGAAACACTTTAGGTTCAATACTTATTGCAGTAGATTCAGTAGATCAGTAACTAGAATGTAGGTGGCATAAGAGAAAAATATTTACAGTTATTACTCCATGGTAATTATAGTTTTGTAAAACACATTACAAAATACACTAGAAGACTGGCCTTATACATTTAAGTTTTATTAATTTATGGATATGTTAAGTGTCCTAGTAAATAAAACATTTTGCATTTCTGTAAGCTTAAATATTGCTTGAATCAGGCAACAGCATGAGAGACTTGAGATCAGTTATCAAAAATTTTCAAGAAAAATATTCTATACAAAAATAGTTTAGTCCAGAAGGGAGAGGTGACTGTCAGCACTTACAGTTCATTGGTTTTTTTCAGTGTATGGAAGTCAACTGCTTGCAAGATGATCCAACAAACATTCTCTTTTTCTGTGTCTGTGTAGTTTGTGTCTTTATCTTGACAATGTTCAGTTTTTTATATTGAATAGAAACTGAGCTGAATTTCCATTCGTATCTCTACAAAGTGAATCCATAAGCAATGCTGTGAGGACCCAGCCCTGTCTTCTTCACAGGACATTCTTTACATCTCTTTCACTATATCCTAACTCTTTGACTATTATCTTCGCTTGAGAAACTGGTTATAAATCTATTCTTGTTAAAGCTACCAGAGAAAAACCTTCCATACCTAATATTTTGTTCCTACCAAGTTCATATGCTATAACTTAATTCCTTTGGAAAAGCTTAGCCTGTTTAGACGCTCACCTTCCTGGACATAGATAGAAGACCTTCGTCTTCCCGCAGGGCAGAGAATTTGGACTGCTCTTCAGTATCGAGAGGGAGGGGGAATGGTGTGGGGGGAGGAGAAGAGGAGTGGGGATAGGGGGAGAGGAGTGGGGGGAGGGGGCAATATTTGGGAGGAGGGGAGGGAAATGGGAAACGGGGAGCAGGTGGAAATTTTAATTAAAAAAGAATAAAAAAAAAGAAATTTTATAAGAAACTCTACAATCTGAAGCGACCACCGTTTCACAAAGATGAACACGAACAATGAAATATATTCCAGCTACACAAATATTTTCACAGAACTTTATTCTTTCATTAGAAAAACTCTCTTTCTGAGAGTAAGTCTTTAATGCTTGTCCTTCCAGTTAGACTGTGAAGCTGTCTTTGAACAGAAAAAATAATCATTTGATGGTATAGACTTATTCCTGGTTCAGAATACTCACTAAGTGAAGGTCTCAACCATTCTTCCTGTATTTCCTAGAATGTCATGTTTGAGACTTATTTAGTGTTCTAAATGAGTTTTTAGTCAATTTAGAGGTTTCCTTGACCGACTTTTCTGTAATTTCTTATCTGGATTCCAATGCCATTTTTACGTTACAGTGTTAGATCACATTCTATTGTACTTTTTATTTTTTTTTTAGTTTTAGCAACATTAGAGTTAATTTTTATTTAAGGTTAATATTAAAAAAGTTTTCATATTCATTTTTGTCTTTTTTAAAGAATATATCAATAATAGAACTACTGGTTTAATAAAATCATTTTAAGAAAGTTTCCTACATATGAGAGTTTTGCTTCTTTTATTGTTTTATCTAATATTTATATATCTGTATGTTTCTAATAGATAAAGCAAGGTAAGTACAAATATGGAGATGAGTGGAATGGGGAAGGATAGGGCAGGGGAAGGAGGAGAAGGACCCACCAACCATCATCATCATTTATGCCCTGGCAATGCTTCAGCATGCAAGGGCAGCCCATTCATGGAGGTTCTCCAGTTATTATGTGTATACTTTGGTTTGGATTTTTTTAACTTTGATTTGAGTTTTCTATCTCTGTCTTCTATTATGTAATACCAGTTTGTCTGGATTAAGAAATGCCCAGAAGATTCAAATGTGATAACATATGCTTAGGATCATACACACTCTCCACTGACATGGGAGGACCAGAGCTACAGACCATCCTGAACTACACAAAACATGTTTTTATGGAATTTTAAAATAAAGAAGAGTAATTGATGGCAGAAAACAAAATATTAACTACAGGGAGAATAAAAAGTATGTATTGGAGGCTAATATCAAGAAATACACATAGTCCAAAACTATGGGGATGTTTACTATTTAAATTTAATACAATTTGTTGATTTGACAGTGCATCAAAAACCCTCTATGAGAGCAGAAACACTGGCAGTTTTGGCTATTGGTATATCCCAAAACCATTTGCTTGTCACATAGAGTACACGCTTAGCCGTTTAATCCATACCTTAGTGAATGAATTCATATAAATATTTTTGTGAAATATGACTTATCTGGGGATGTTAATTAGAGCTTTTTGCTGACAGAAACTGTACTGTACAGCACTGAAGTGCGGGCAGTTAGGTGATGAACTTGTGATTGGCCATGAGAACAACTATGTAAAAGATCAGGGTTATATGGCAGAGTCCTCACTACCCTGCCCACAAAAGAAAAGCAGAATACAAGCAAAAGTCATGGCTAGCAAAAGCAGTGTACAGCAGGTTTTTATAAATTACCTAATGTGTGACACATGTGTCTAAAACAATTTATGTGTGCTAGCAAGAGGGCATGTTAAAGCATTTGTTGAAGGAGAGAAATACTTCTGAAAGTTGTTCTCTGACTTCCTCACATATCCTCTGGAATGTACATACACACATGTATGCACACAGCACAAGTAATAAGTAAGCAAAAGTAATTTTGTGCTGTAATTCTCCTTCTACAATAGTTTCAATGACTAATCTGTTGTTATTCTGTTTGCCAACACTATCATCACTACAGATTCAACATCATCATCACAGTCTCCATTCCAGACACCATTAATATCACACACACAACTTGACTTGCCACCGAAAAAAAATGTACATATACAAAATATGTATAAGACACGTATTTGTAAATATTTGCCTATGTTATTTATATGTTTGATAAGTAAAATCACATTGTTCGTATAATTTTAAGTTTTCTGTTTAAATCAGTCTATTTTTGAGATGAACCATGTTTTCTTATGCACTAATTTACTTGGTCCATTTTACCTGCTACATACCTTTCCATTGTATACTTCAATGTGTTTTATACTGCTCACATTTTTCTTTTCAATTCCATTTTTCTGATCCAGTGACCACTTGAAAATACCATATAAGAAATCACCAAATACAATAGATTTTTAATATATATTAAATAATGTATATATTATTTAATCCATCTTTACAGAAAGTGCTCTTAGTTAGCTATTTTGTTTGATGTTTCCTTTCGCCTTGTGTCAGTGAAGTATACCTGTCTTGATATCATTAATTCTCCCTTTCTTGCCTAAAGGTAGGTATACACAAAGCCTCATCATTGCACCCTTCCATCTCACATATCCTGAGAGATGCAAATCTGTATTCATTTTGTTTCCAGTTGTTCTCTGGACACAACCAGCTGAATGTACTTTACCTAAATCTGCTCTTCTTCCTCTCAAATTTGTTCAACCTTCTCAGCTTCCTATTTAACTGGCAACAGCACCATCTTAACAATCATTCAGGCTCAAAAGCTTGGAATGATTTATAAGTCCCTTGGGCCTCATCAGTTGCCAAGACCTGCAAATTACTGTTCCATTCATTCTGCCAAATTGGTTCCCACTGCTACTACCCTAGTTTAAACACCATGACTTCTCGGCTTTTTACAATAGCAGAGCTTGTTTTCCTGCTTCTAAGTGTCTTTCTGCTTCCTAGGCATCCTGTATCCTGCTTGATTAATTTTCCTAACGCACAATTCTGTTCATAATATTTCCCTGTTTGAAAGCTTTTAACAGCTTTCTGTTGCCTGTAAAATAAATCTTATCTGCTTTAAGATGGAATTCATGCTTCTCTGAAAACTGACTTGTTTATCCCTTCAAACATATTACTGCTTTATTTAATATGTCACCTATGCCTATCAAATGGAGTATCTCACTGTGTCTCTACCTGTTTGTATTCTCTAGGCTAAAATGTGACAATAAGCCATTATAAAATCTCTTTCTTGAAATAACTAAAATTTATTTTCTACAAAATATATGTAGTTCTTTCATCTAGGCAGCAATGTCTTTGTTTTTCTGGAGCCACTTGAATCCAGGTTCTGGGAGCATCCATGGTCTTCATTGTTGCTGTTTGGGAAGCATGTGGAGGATTATACACTGACAGTTAGATGTCATAGCATAGAAATGACACATCACTTCAACTGACAACTCCCTGACCCAAATTAATCATGTTCCTAATAGATTCTAAGGCTCACTTGAAAATGCACACAAGCCATGTAAAATAAAAAGAACTTTCGGTCCTGCTGAACAACACTAGTGATCATTCTAATCCTTGTATCCATTTCTAGCATTTTATCCTGAAAAGTATTGTTCATCAAGCTTAAAATGCTTTTCATTATCTGTTTTCCTTACATACATTGTCTATCCTAATTCCCAGAATGACTCAAATTTCTTCAATGAGTTCATTCTGGGTTTTCCAGACATAAAATCTCCCACAGTTCAAATTTACTTTAGTCCTTTACTTCTGAAATAATTATTTATGACTTGGCATTTCAATCTTTATAGACCAAACTTGTATGCTCTAGTTACAATTAAATATATGATCTTTAGCAATGAGTTCATAAATCCAATTAGTGTATTGTGATCACTTAGAGCTCTATTTTTGGCAGGGAGGAGGAAAGGCTGACTTCAATTACTTATTTATGAAGGGAACATTTATTATTCTCACTATGTACAAGGTTGGACTCTACACACATATATAAAATGTGTTTCTACACGTACGGTGTATGTGTATTTATATATCTTATGTATATACATATAGTTAGCAGATCTTAGCTAGTATGGCACAAATATAGAGTAAATTAATTATGAATCTGCCTTATTCTCACTCAGAGATTGCTGGCATTGCTACTATAACTCCTTTAACTCTTTTTTTTTCTTTTGACAAATGTTTTATTTTACCATTGCCCTTGTATAGTAATAAGAAATACAGTCTAGGGCTGTTCTATAAGGAGAGTATTTTATAGAATTTTTTTTAAACTGAGCATAAAGGATATACTAGTGGATTCTAGTTGTCTTACCTTTCCTATTTCTTTATCAAAGCATTATTGGACATGTTATCTGTGTATGCTACTGTGGTAGATAAAATGTTGAGTAGGAGTCTTGGAAGAAACTTAACATCCAGGAGATAATCCATTTATTCTACTAACTTAGTTTCTAATACCAAATCAGTTAGCATATATAATTGCTCCTTCAATAACTGAGGTTAGAATCAGCATTTCTCCAATTGGACACCTTGTCTAGCTGTACAATTGGATCAGGTATTCAGTCACAGCTTAAATACCACATTCTCTCAAAAGCCTGCTCCTTTCCCGGACATTTTAACAACATTTTGAAGAGAGAAAATAACTCAGTAAAATTTATACAGGGATTATTTTTCAAAACTGTCTGAAGGTTTTAATTCTCCAAGAAAAGCAAAAATAAATAAATTTATTTGTATTGAATGGTATGAAAAATAATATGGCAAGCACAGATGTCTATGAGTAAATGATTATTGTTGGAGCTTAGATTAATTGAGTAAGGTTACATAAAAGGAAATTAACAGTTGTGCAGAAACCCAGTTCTGAATATCTATATGATAACAGAGAACCACATTAAAGAATGTCAAAGACAGAAGCCAAAGGACCTGATTCAGTTAAGTTCCTGCTGGATTATGGAGAAAGAACTTGATGTTGGAGGCAGGAGAACTTCAAGGCATCCTCAACATCCAAGAAACATTCCAAAGTAGTAAGGTAAAAGGAGGTTTATGAAAAGAAAACATGCAGAATTAGAGAGAAAGAAAATATATTGTAATAGACTGTGTAAATGAGCAAGAAAATTTCTTGGAATGGGCAGTTAGTGAAAATGGGAGCTTATTTTTCCCCTAAAAAATTAGTCAAATATTTAGTATGGAAAAATAGAGAGTAGGAGTGGGTAGTAGTAGTTGCATCACCACTGAGGAAACAGGAATGGGAGCTGATTGAAGAGACATGCAGTGTTTGAGAACAGTCCCAAGAATCAAGGTGAATTTTAAGATATCATTGGCCTACAGATCTATATCACACAAATACAAAGCCAAAGGGTAAATAATGTGTATGACAAGTCCAAGGTTTATGAAATATAGTAAAATGATACATATGTAAAATATGGGGAATTAAATGAGGCAATTAAGGAGGAAATGGATTCATGGGATATCCCAAATTGGTCTTGAGAAAGGCTGCCAGAGTTAGAAGGCTGTGCTTGAAGAGAAGAGCTAAATGTATCATGTCTAGCGTGAAGTTTTATTCCTGGGAAGGTCATGAAGAAAGTTGAAAAGAGACATGAAGTAAGAAGAATGGAAATAAGGTCACTGGGGTTGACTGTTGATGGATATGGAAAAGTACCAGGGAATTCTTCCAAAGAATTATAGTATTTAGGACAATGATAAGCATTCAGACAGGAGGTATCTGCAATCCAGTGTCTACTCACTAGTTAAGTAGTATCACCTGGAGGCCAGATGATGCCATACACAAGTAGGGAAGTGCTGTGATAAACTGATTTATTTGCTGTTGATGTTTCTGGCTGGATATCATTATCTATATAATTGGCCTTAAACTTGTCATCCTTTGCCTCTCTCCTAAGTGATGGTATTACCACCATAAACCATAGTTCTATAGTTCTAAACTGGTCTTTGGTATATGTTTAGTCGGCTTCTATAGAAAATACTTGGGTAGATAGAAGGAAGAAAGATTTACCATCACTCATAATTTGAGTCCATAGTATCTCATATCTGTGTGTTGGATGCTGTGATTGACAGAACCGTATGATGAGTGTGTGGAAAGACAGAACTGTTTATTGAATGGGGTTAGGAAGCAGAGAGAAGGGACAAGAAGAGCTGGAGAAGCTGTGACACAAGTAGTGACAGTGGGAAAAGTGCAATTTCAATTAGAACAAGGTACTTTGGACTCCTTTGAGTTTTGTAATGATGATTGATGAATTAGTATTTTTACCTTGAGATTAATTTTAAAAGGAGACCAAAGAGCAAACAAACCAACAGCAAGTCATGTAAGTGGTCAAGTACAGTTTCTCATTTCCTTCTGTGGTGTTGTGAACACTTTGTCCTCAGCATATTGCACTTTTAGATGCACTTGGATCAATGGATTAGAGCATTATCGGTTACTTCTGTCTTGCCTGAGAATTAGGTGGGACAACTTTGTAAGAAACTGTTCCGTGGGGTCTTGTCTTTGAAAGGAATTTGTGTTGTAAAACTCTTTGATACTACTACAAGGTGTCTCTTCTATCCCACTCCCTATTCTCTCTCCAGACTCTCCCAACTGCCACTAGACTTTGAATTCTCACTTCTTGTTGTCTTTCAGTGAACACTCTAAAAAGGTTAGCTGAATTAAACCTTTCTTTCTCTTTTATGTAGCTTACCTCAGTTATTTCACCACAGTGAGTAAAAACCCTTCTCATGAACTGTGTTACTAGTCTCAGTTTCATGTGTTTAAACAATGAAAATAGTCCAAATAATGTGGTTCCTAGGTTTCATATAAATATAAATTCATATATGCATATATTAAGTGAAAAAAGAAGTAAAAATCCTCTAGGGGAGGAAATCTGAATGATGGGGGAGAGAAGAAAATGAGTAATGGGGCTGAGAATATGTTCAAAGTACAATGTAGATCTGCAAGAAAAAATGTTTAAAGTTAAAATAGCACATTAGCCCTTTAGAATCTAAACTATTTATATATGCATGCTGTAGTATTTAAAGTCTGCTAATAAGAGGTTAGAAAAACCTTAAACTCATAAAAGACCCCCAAACTACTGCTGTGCCTTATAGTTCTTTGACAATGAGACTGCAACTTCAGTGATGTCACCATGGCATTCAAGTTTTCATGCTGAACTCTGCCATTTCTCTAGGTCACATGCACATTCCACTGGTGGATGCCTGGGAGGAAGGTAACTTAGTGGGAAGAATTTTTTCCATCGTCTGAGCACCACAAATTAAGCCTGATATGTGTTACCCAATCTTGTGTTCCTACCTCTCCCTATATGCCCTTATACTTTCCACAGCACAAAGTTGATAAAGCAGAGAGCATGAGAAAGTATTGCCTGAGTGCTGGCAGTAATTCTAGAATTTGGAGAAATGGAGGTGTTTGACAGAATTCAAATTTCTAAACTTTATGGCCTGGTTATTTTGGTACTAGAATCAGCTAAATCCTTAAGATAGGAACCATGAGTAGAAATTGACCAAGAGTTTATTCTAATGCAATTATAAAACATGAGCAACAGAAACAATTTATCCAAAAAAAATTTAATGGTATCTGAGAAATAGTGATGTCTTTATTCTAGATCAATGTGAATAAAAATTAAGGTGAAAAGAATGTAATTAGCATTGTACCTTCATATATTTTAACTAAATCAGTGTTCTACCAATCTTCCTGTAAATTTATGCTTGGGTGTCACCATTTGAACAACTAATTTATGTTAACATCTGGAAAAACTATGCTACTTTGGGGAATGTATAGGGCTCTTAAAGATGGAAGTCTGTGTTTGTTTGTTTGTTTGTTTTTAAATGTAAGACTCAGAGGGAAGTTTTAAGACAATTCATGAAATTAATTCTATGCCAAAACTAAAAAAATATAAAAAGAAATTAATTCTATGCATACATAGGTTTAGATTTGATGTGGGAGTTCCTTTGTATGTTGTGATTACCATTAATGAATAAAGAAAACTGTCTTGGCCTGTTGATAGGACAGAACTTAGATAGGTGGGAAAAACTGAACAATGCTGGGAGAAAGGACGTGAAGTCAAAGAGAAGTAAGTCATGGAACTGCCAGAAACAGGCACACTGAAACTCACTAGTAGAGCATGACCTTGTGGTGGTGCAAAGATTAATGGAGATGGGATAAAAATAAGAGTTAGCCAATAAGAAGTGACAGCTCATGGGCCAAGTGGTGATTTAAATAATATAGTTTCTGTGTGAATATCTTTGGGTCTAAGATGCCAGGCGGCTGGGAAACAAGTAGTCTTCCCTTCAACAATTGGCACCATCAACATGGGCAACTACATCCACAAAAGAAAGCATAAAAAAATTCTAGACACAAAAGAACAGAGTTAAGCTTGGTTTTTGGTAGCCACAAATTCTTTTTGCAAATGAGCTTGCAGTAAGCAAGGGCGGGCTGCTTTAAGAGAAGTGCAATAAAAGCCAAGTGGCTTTGAAACAGTGGTTTCCTAGCCATGGGCCAGGCTGCTACCATGAACTCTAGCTCTTTCTGGAGACCGAGCATTTAAATGGGTTTGTAAGCAATGTACTGCAACTTGTTTATTGGCAACATAGACCTGCTATGTGCCTAAAACTGGAGCAGTATGCAAGGCTTGCAGAGGTGGTGAACGGACTTCCACCATGTTGGACTATGCAAAACAAGCAGGCAGTACCATATATTTACCACAGCTAAAGTTTTTTAAGAAGCACCTAGCATTTTAAGAGGCCATTCTAGTCAGTAAAGAATAACAGATATGCAATTAAAACAAATTCAGGTGAAAACGACCTCTAAATGGGTCACAGTGTTGGATAAATGTGTGTAGCCTGGGAGAAAGAAGAAAAAGAATATAGACAGTTATAAAACTACATAAATGGTATTATAAAGGGTAAAGTGTTTAATGAGACAGTACAGACAGTCATAGATTAAAAGGAGTAAAGAAAAATAAGCCATATGAAGATGGAATATGCAAGGAGAGCCTGGATTCTGTATACTAATGTGTTTTCTTTGAAATTTTTGACTGTGGATGAGTTAAGTACAGAGAGACATTTCATTGTACAGACTGTTAAAGTAAACCAGCATATACACTCTAAAAATATTTTGTCTTCAAAATATTGATCTAAGGATTTGTTGCATTGGAAAAGAGATTCTTCTTTTGTTTCCACAGAGGATGAGAACCTGTGGAATCCTCCTAGACTAATGTGGTTTAATGGACCAAGACTCCCAGAAAGGTCACTGTGAACACCACAAAAATTATTTCACCCAATAAGCAGCAGGAAGCAGTTTGGATAAAGAACTATGCCCATATTCCCAAATGTTGTTTATAAATGTTTGTTTATATTTAAAGGGGGATATGTTATAGAGATTTGCATGGGTATGGATCTTGGTTTATTGATATAAATTTAAGGTCAATTTTGTTATATGTATATTTCTGCTCTTGATTAAAGTATTGTGTAATAGATAGTCATCTATAATAAAGATTGTCATTATGTTAGTTAGGTTTTCTAGATGTACAGCGATTATTTCAGATAGTGACTGCTAAACTTGCATAAAGGTGAAACTGTTCTTTAGGGTTCCTGTTTCATGAAAGAGTCTGCCAGACAATCTTCAGGATACAGAGGAAAGTGACTGAAAAACTGCCAATATAGCTGGACCTCTCTTTGAAATTTATTGCTTCATGAAAAAGTCGGCTGGATGCTATGGGCCAGTAGGCTGAAGACAGACAGATTCCCCAACAGTAAAAAAGAATTCTGGGTGACTGTCTAGGTAATAAGATGTCTCTGTCATTTCTAGAGTTTTAGAAGTTGCTTACAATGCAATTCCGGTTTACTTTGCTAATATTATATACTTCTGGAGTTTTTGAGGGAGTTGAAGAATTTATAGTTATAGTTATAATTTTCCTTAGTTATGATAAAGCATAATATATATATAAATATTGTAATTGCAATTCTTGCTTTATAACTGTTTTGTTACACGTAATTTTTCTGTGTTAAATTTAAAAATCTATTTAAACAGAAAAGGGGAAGGGATGTGGGAGTGCTCTCTGTATTCTGTAATTACCATTAAAGAATAATGAAAACTTCCTTGGCCTGTTGATAGGGCAGAACTTAGATAGGTGGAGAAAACTAAACAGAATACTAAAAGAAAGGAGGTGGAGTCAAAGAGAAGTCATGGAGCCCCCAGTGACAGATCCGCTGAAACTTGCTGGTAGGTGATGCACAGATTAATGGAGATGGACTAAATTAAGATATAAGAGTTAGCCAATAAGAAGTTAGAGCTAATGGAGGTCAAGCAGTGATTTAAATAATACAGTTCTGTATGTTTTTTTTTTTTTTTTCAGGTTTAAGCTGTCAGGCGACCAAAAAACAAGTGGTCTTCCCTCCAACAATTAGATTAAATAAACAATTAAACTTTTTGTTCAAAATGTTCATCATTTTATATGGAAGAATACTTTTTAACTTTCAGTATGTATGGTTTGAGTATATTTGGGACTAAAGACTTCATTTAGTAATATAATCTATGAAATCATTCTATAGGTATATAGATTGATGTTTGTATACAGACTTTCATATATGTATTGTCAATATGATTGTGAATATTGTGATTATGTAAATGTCTGAGTGTGTACTCACAACATATAAATGTATATTAAAAGTGAACATGGTATTTCTTTATGTCTTTAAAATAAGAAGAAATGCAAATCCTGTATTCAGCATGAGTCTTAATTCCCTTCTGGGGCTGTGATGGTCATTTTCTTTAGATTTGAAACATGTATTGCTTCTGTAGAAAGCAAGGCAATTGACCATAAAGGATGGCTAAAGAAAGCCTGTAGTCATGTGTATTCTAACAATGGTCATCAAGTTATTCCGAGTTGACAGGCAAGGGTTAGCAAAACATAGGTTTCACAAGTGGAGGCAAATGTGATTGTGACAAGGTGAAAAGTCACTGTTCAGGGTACAACTCTGCATCATATTTTATTGGTGCACCTGATCTCAAGTTAAAGCACATATTTTCTGATATGGGCTTATACAACATATGCTGATTATTTTAACTAGAGTCGGTGCTATTGACAATTGCATACTTCTAACCAGCACGTTTGGATGTGTTTTGATAAAACAGCAGCAAAGTCATAAATCACGTTCTTTGTGTTGGTTTCAAATGGTCTAGAAAATATGTTTGTGCTTTGATGGTTAGACTGATATTTTTCTACGTTTAATTTAGATTTTAAATTAGGTTGAATTTGCAATAAAGAAAAATTATTGTTTCTTTTTTAAAAGAAAATATAGGAATAGGTCAACATGAAGGTTTCTGTCACATTTTTTCTGAAAGTTTTAATCATTTGTCAGTCATTCACTATTCTACCTAAGAATAGAATACTAATAATTTCTGCCTGCAGAGAATCATGAAGACTTGGTAGTAAATGAAAATGAACTATGAAAAAGAACTAAATCCAACACTTTCAGCTATCTAATTATCTCAGCATAATTAACTGTTTGCTAGATTTAGTGCCCAAATCCTTTTTTTTTTCAACTTAAATTTCATAGTCCTTTTGATTGCACAAATATGATAGCCTATCATGTATGTGAACTATAGAGAGCAGAGAAGGAATAATTAGATTCACCTGGATTTCTTTCTTTCTTTTTAACTTCATCTCCACCCCCTAAGCTTCAAATGCAAATTTAAAGCATTGCTTTCCCACATACAATCACACCATCATTATTTCTTCCTTCTTACTGAATCACAACCTAGAAGATGTGTCTAAATAAAAACAAAGAAATCTCACATTTGAAGATAATTAATGCTTTTGCTTGAGAAAGATGTATCTGTTCTCAAGACATGTTTCTGTGTCCACAGCAATCAGCGTTAGTCACTTAGGTACCTTCAAATTCTCCAACAAATTTCACAATTTTCTCAAAAATGGTATTACTATACAATTCATTAAATTTTATGGAAGTTTCACAAAAGAGGGGAACTAGTCACCCAGAAAGCTATGTTCTTGACCACTCTTGCAGGCATGTGTGAAGCCATAGAAAGGCAGTAAATGGGAAAAAAGCAAATATTCATCACCCCTATTGCTGTTTTGACACAGCAATTAGATTTGTACAGAACAGCAAGATTGTTCCAATTCTATTCTCCCAAACATGAGTCTTAAAAAAAAGAGGTTACATTTGTGACTGTAGCTCGTGGAGCATCCAATCTGGCATCCTGAAAATCCATATGTAAGCCACACTTATATCTTAAACCTGTCAAACAAATAAATGTACAGAAGCAGTAATTTATGTACTTTATAGACTGTTTTGCCCTTTTAGAGCAAAAGCCTAATTTTCAAGTGTTGCTATTTTAACTTCTGGCAGTGCCTGGGAGATAACTGAGGTTCAAAATGTGAATTTTACAAGTAAAATGTGATTCAAAAATTGATTTGCCCCGTTCTCACTACATGTGAGACAGAGAGGAGAAATGGTGGGAGCTTGCGAGCTTCAGGCAAAGGGAAACATATTGCTAAGTACAGAAGCCGCGCAAAACTTTGCGGGTTTTCAGTTTAGACGTGAACTTGAGCCTTTCTCAGTTCAAGTTCTGTTTAGGGCCGGCAAAACATGACTTTCTGATTCAAAGAAAAGGCTTAAAAAGGCTTATAAAACAGACTTGCAGGCTTCTTGTACATCAAATAGTTCTTACACAATGGCATTTAGATGATTTAAGTGTAAATGAATCAAAGACATATGGATTGCATTTCCCTTAAAATACGCATGGGCTTTAAAATGAGGGGGAAACACACTTGCCAAAATCTTTTTGGGTTGTACTGCATCAAAAACATTTGGAAATGACTTTAAATGTTTGGAAGAACCCCAGACATTGGGTTCAGCCACCCCTGGAGATTAAATCAGTGTCCTTCATCCAATGATAACTAGGCCCCCATTTTGCAAAGGCATTTCTTTTAAAAAATGTCAAGTTCCGAACCTGACACCCCTGAAAACCAAATTTCTCGATGCTTGAATTGCTAATTCTGTGCTAGGGTCTTATTATGGAGTCTTCTCTAGAGACCGGGAATCCATTTTGTGTTAGTCAAACTACCAGAAGCATATTTTAGTTTTTACCCCTTTTTTTAAAAGTGTGGTTAAAAATGTAAGTTCTCTATGTCCTAGAGGTAAAAATTAATGCTTCTAGGAAGCCAAAAGGAAATCGAGTTTTCAAGCTGAATGAAAGGACGAATGATCAGGAGATAAAAACGGAAAACTTATTTGTTATAAATGCATTCAGTCAGAAGTTCCGACATCGTCTGACTGTTAGCATGCTTTAATTAGAAAACAACCAAGGAAGAAAGGCGGGAAAGGACAAAGACTGAAAGGAGGAAAGCAGGGTGGTAATATGTTCTTGGAACTGGAAAAGGTTTTGAATGAAATGCAGAGACCAGTTGGACTTAACAGAAGCAGGTGGGGTTTTTTTTCTTTTTTTTTTTTTAAGTGACTAAACACTAGTACCAGACGAAACCCTAAACTACACAAAATGTAAGTAGGCTGATGTCCAGGAAGACAATATGCTGAAGAAATGAAAACTGCCTTGGCCAAAGTGATTGACAAGGTATTGAAAGGAACTAGAAAAAAGGAAATGTGCTGGTAAAGGAGACTATGTTAGTAGGCAGAACTAGGGAAAGACGAAAAAACACAAGGAATACCAAAAATTGAGAAAAAGCTACAAAGAGCAAGAAAAGCACACGAAGACAAATGTGTGAGGGCTGTTATTCGACTGTGTGCTGTCAACTGGCTTACATTAAAAAGATCTGATTCTGCATGCAGCTCTGATGTGAGAGGAAACAGCTTTCAAAATTGTTTAATGACCTCCTGATAGGAAGGTTAACAGGATTGTCATGCAGTTCACTGGAGGATGGACAGCACCTCTCAGCATGCCCTGAGCACAGCAATCCCAATATTCTCCGACACAGAGAAGAGAAAAGTCTTTGTGCCACTCAAAGGCATTGCTTAGAGAGTTGAGTTGCTTTTAATGAGGGAGGTAAAACATGAAAAGGAAATGAGCAAGGGGAGAAAATGGGCACTAAAACTCAGGCTGGTTTAGCTTCAATCTGCCCTTGTGATGGTGGCGTGTCTGGCTATGGGAGACTGCGTCCTCTGGAGGCTTGTTTTTGCTGTGGTCCCCTCTCACTTCCCACTGGGCTACCAACAGCAGGGGTGACTATGAAGCCTCTGTCTGCATGGCATGTTATTGCGCCTCTGTTGTGCTCTCCATGCGCTCAGTAAAGCAGAAAAATACTTGCCAAGTTCTCCTCTGTAATGCAGAACTCGGAGCAACACTGTTTTGTGTTGTCAGTACCTGTGGAGAGTTGAATGGAAAGGCTCTCTGTAATTTCCCTGCCTCAGGTATTAGTAGCATTCCCACTAGCTGGACATGGGAAAGTGACAATGGAGAGGGCATATAGTGGGCCAAGAATCCTCTGAGCAATGCTTATCAGTTATAATTGTACGAACAAAAATTTTAACTTTTCTGTTTGATGACCCATAGCATTTGTCCCTACATTCCCTATTCCTGAAATGCCTGACTAATAGGTAATTCATACCAGTTTCTGTGACAGAAAAAACTCTAAACCTTTGGTGACTTTACTCTCAAAAGACTTTTCTTCTGGTTAGATCACAGTTGGTGTGGTAGGCCACTTCCTATTCTGGAATCCCAAATCTAACATCTTGTAGTGGAATTTTCTAAGAACTCCTTTGAGTTCCTTTCTTGTAATGTTGCTTACACGGTTTTTAAGCAGAGTGAAAATGATCATGTGGTGCATTTTGTGTCCATGACTAGAAGTGATATGTAACACCTATAATATGGCTCAAATTGTAACTACAAAGCATGCTGGGAAATGTAGTCTTCATGGGTGGAAGAAAAAAAATATAGTTATATATTTAGTCATCTTCTGCCACATTCACTGAAGAATTTTTCATCTCTAATGCAGATTAACCCTTAGCTGATCTTCCTTTCCTGTCTTTTTCATATATTTGGATGTGACTAAATTGTGAACATTACTCAATGAGGAAACTGAGACTGAATTTTGAGTATGCACAGCTAATAAATGACAGTACCAGAACTTAAAGCAAATTTATCTGAATTTTGATACATTCTCTCTTCAAATCTATGCTTTGAGAGTGGCACCAGGAATACGATCAAATCAGAAAGTACCATCGGAATACGCAGAGATACCAGAGTTTCATTGGCATCAAAGTTTTGGTTCAGGAGATCCTGTACTTAAATTGAGGAGACACTTCTCCTGGGGTTATGAAGGAAAACCCAAGTTGACACTATTGTAATATTGAGTTAGAATGTCACCCCCAACCTGCCAGGTCTGAGCATGCCAAGCGCTTGAACTCCAACTCCCAGCCTGCCAAGCACTGATCCCTCCCCAGGGAGTGATGTTTGGTCAAAACTGAGATCCCAGCCCTCTGACACCCCTATATGCAAAGAGGCTGAAATGTAAGATTGAGTTGGACACGTCACCCCAGCCTGACAAGAGCTTGCACTCCAACTCCCAGCCTGCCAAGCTCTGATCTCTCCCTAGGAAGGTCAGGACCACTCCCACAGGGTGTTTAGGCTTGAGCCTGGAAAGGAACACGTGTTTTGGGGTTTGCGTGTGTGCTCCCTCTGTCTTTCCCCTGCCATGTTCCCAGCCCCCCCCCCCCACGAGTGTGCCATTTATTAAACACGGGCATTAATTTGGTCTAATCTGATTTAATTGGAGTTTTTTGTGTTGGCAGAGTGACTCTTATTAAGATTTGTCTTAACAGATGAAGGTCCCCCACTGAAAGGGTCTGTTTTTCCCACCAGGGTTCCAGGACCCAGGGCTGTGCTGGAAAACGCCCTTCCTGCGCATACCCTCTGCCAGGCAAGATCAACTTCAGGTGAGTTCCTCTTTTAAAGTGCATGCCCTGTATGGTTTGGGGTGACCCATTTGTTTTTCGTGACTTCCAATAAAGCTGCAGGCCTGCGCTGGAAGCCTGACCCATGCCGTGGAAGCCACAAATTTTCACTAAGGTGAATTTTGTTTGTACAGGGATGCCTGACATTCGATATTCACAGACCCTTTTTCGGGTCAAGGACTGTCTCAGTGGACATGCTTTGACAGACTTGAGTTACACGGGTATGTACTTCAGTGGGTTTCTTAATATTCCAAGCCCTTTGGCTGCCTTTTTACAAAAAATAAAAAATAAAATCCCTTTAATTGCTATCTAACATAAATTAAAAATGCTCCAAAAGCCCATGGTTTCTACATGGGTGATCCTGCCCTGATCCCTTCCCCGCTCCCTGTTTCTCTAAGCTGTTTGTTGTGTTTTTCTGGCTTTTGCCCCTACCTGCTCTTACAGCATTTGTTCTAAAAGTGCTTTATTTGTCTTTCTGTTAGAATGATGTAGCCACAATATATCTGTGTAAGTATGTTTATGTATGGATGTGTGCTTCCAGATTGAAGTAACTCTGGAAAATTACAAACACGTGGGTAGCAGCCATTTTAACCTCACTGCCATCTTTGATAAGGGTAACCATGTGTGTTAGTCCACCATCTTTGGTAAGGGTAACCACGCATGCTAGTATTCTTTGACTTATTAAAAATTTTTTTAATCTTCTTGCATCTACTAGCAATGATAAAACTAATGATAATCTATAACTAATTGGATAGAATCCATGCCCAAAGTTAGCTTAAATAACAGGTAATGGTACCTAGTTCTCAAGTGCCTTTACCAATCTAAGATTACGGCGTTTTAAAAAGAGAGCTTCTAAGACAGACACATGTCAGCTTTTGCAGCACCCATTAGCTCCTCCAAGAACACAGAAGACCTTCTGCCTCCAGGCTTTGCCTTTGGGTTTGACAAAACAAAACCCACACAGCAGCACAAAGAGGACTTCCACCTCTTCAGCTTCCTGGATGCCTTTTGGGGAATCAATCTCTTCATCCTGCCAAGCCAGGTAGATTAAATCTTTCCCCACAGAGAAAAATCTTTGGACCTCTTGTACTCAACAGTTAACCAAGCACTGCTTCTAAGACTGGTGTTCTCCAAGGACTAGGAGAGACTGTTGGATTGCCTGCGTACCTAAAAAAGCTGTCTCATTTTTGCTCATTTATCCCTCCAAGTTCTGTCTAATGGCATTTGACAACTTAAGGTACTGTTCTTTAACAGGCTTCATAGTCCAGGATTAATAGGTTTCAGGTATGTCTTCAGAGGTTCAGAGTTCCCAATTTCCTTTAATTGTCTTCTAAAATGTTCATACCTTTTAACCTAAAGCAATAACCTTTTACTATGATGTAAATCTGTTCCAGTTCTCTTACAGGTTCCTGGAAAAGTTCTACTGCTGTATCAAAATCAGGTCCACAGCCTTTTGCTAATTCCAGCCAGTTTCAAGCATATTTTCAGGTCACTCCTGCTTCCTGGGCCAAAACCAACTCACAAAGCACTCTCCAGATAGTGCCAAACACCTGTAACAGCTCCTGGGACTTCACCATTGACACCAACTCTCCTAAATCCAAGGATTCTTGGATGTTTGGTCAAAAGTGAGACCCCAGCCATTTGACACCTCTATATCCCAAAAGGCTGGAATGTAATATTGGAGTTGGACTTGTCACCCCAGCCTGCCAAATTCTTGAACTCCAACTCCCAGCCTGCCAAACTCTAACCCCTCCCCAAGAAGGGTCAGGACCACTCCCATAGGATATTTAGGCTTGTGCCAGAAAAAGGAACATGTGGGTTTGGGTTTGCATGTGTGCTCCCTCTTTCTTCCCCTTGTCATGCTCCTGGCCACCTGGGAGTGTGGCGTTTATTAAACATTGGTACTTAATTTGGTCTAATTTGGTTTAATTGGAGTTTGTTGTGTTGGGGTAATGGCTTGTATTAATATTTTTCTTTTTTAATTTTTTAAATTTTTTTAATTTTTTATTGAAAATTTCCACCTCCTCTCCTCCTCTCACTTCCCTCCCCTCTCCTCATTCCCCCTCCCCCTCCATCTCCAATCCAAGGAGCAGTTAGGGTTCCCTACCCTATAGGAAGTCCAAGGTCCTCCCAGCTCTCCCCAGGTTCAGGAAGGTGAGCATCCAAACAGATTAGGCTCCCACAAAGCCCGTCCATGCAGTAGAATCAAAACCTAGCACCATTGTCCTCGGCTTCTCTGACAGCCTCCACTGTCAGCCGCCTTCAGAGAGTGCGATTTGATCACATGCTCCATCAGTCCCAGTCCAACTGGCCTTGGTTATCTCCCATTAGATCAGTCCCACCGTCTCAGTGGGTGGATGCACCCCTCGCGGTCCTGACTTTCTTGCTCATGTTTTCCCTCCTTCTGCTCTTCATATGGACCTTGAAAGCTCAGTCCGGTGCTCCAATGTGGGTCTTTGTCTCTATCTCCATCCATCGCCAGATTAAGGTTCCCTCTCCTCTGCTGCCCAAGGAACAAGCTGGTGACATCTCCTTGGACACCTGGGAACCCTTGCAGAGTCAAGTCTCTTGCCAACCCTAAAATGGCTCCCTTAATTAAGATATCTACTTCCCTGCTCCCATATCCACACCTCCTCTACCCCAACCACCCCATTCCCTCAAGCTCTCCCCATCCTCCCCTCTCCCTTCTCTCTCCCCATCTCCCCTTATCCCCACCCCACCCCCACCCCCGTGCTCCCAACCCCTGTCCGGCAATCTTATCCACTTCCAATATCCAGGAGGATAACTATATGTTATTTTTTGGGTTCACCTTCTTATTTAGCTTAATATTTTTCTTAACAAGTACCTTATAGAAAGATGAAGACCATGGAAAACTGTTCCTCCAATTTGGATATAGGAGCATGGCTTGTCAAATGCCCTTTAAAATGTTTGTTGCTCTGTCGGCCAGAAGATTGAAGAGAAGACAAGGGAAAACCACTAAAGCAGAGTGAAACTTTCTCTTTTGCTAAAAGCAGCATTTGAGTTTTTATTAATTTTTAACTATACAGAACCTCTTATCAGTAAAAATTACGCAGTAAAATGTGAAGTGACAAGTAAATAAGAACATACATTGGAAGGTGGCAGAGATGTTTCATTTGAAGCCATGCTTGCTGTGCATGCACACCCGTTTTCACAGACTGTATTTACAAATTAATGAGATGAATTTAAAATATGCCAATCTTCACATATATAAAAATCTAAAAATTCTTATAAAATATCACTTTCTTTAATTTCCTAAGTATGTTTTTTTTTGTTGTTGTTGTTTTTTAATTCCAATTATGTTACTTGAAGGGCTATATCAGTCAGCATGGGCTTTCATAATGACTCCCACAGGCTGGGTAGGTTAAATACTAGTAACCTATTTTCTTACAGTTTTGGAGGCCAGAGGCCGGAGACCAGGCTGAGAAAATGCTGTGATTCTGCTGAGAATGCATTCCTGGTCCTCGTCACTACGTTCGCCTGTAGTGGAGGGAGAGGTCTGAGATCTCTTCCTTGCCTTCTGAGGGTCCTGGGTCCATGAGACTAGTGATCTAACCTAACAATCTTCTTTCATCTGATCACTTACTCAAAGCCCCTGGATCCAAATCCAGTCTTATGGAGGGAGGGAGAAGTGACAGGAGCAGCATGATCAACTGCACCCAGAAACTCTTCAGAGCTGCCCATTAAAATGATCAGATGGATAATTCTAGCTTGATTTCCATGCAGATAAGCCTAATCTGTTTAAAATGGTCTCCAATTTATTCTTCTCTCTAAATTCATGAAAATCCTCATAAAAGGAAATTCATAAATATAATTATCATTATTTTTTAGAATTCATGCAGGTTTTTAATTTTTAATCTTAACAAACATTTTTACAGCTGTATTGGATTTTATTTTTGCTTGACAGTAATAGGTATTTTTCAAACTATATGATTTAATCATGATTAATAGCATGTCTTAAAAAGACAACAAACAGGCCTTGTAACAATAAAATAGTCCTTGTTTACTAAGGACAGTGGTGGAACAATTTAAAGATTTTTGGTAAGCCGAGCACTACCTCTCCAAATAAGCCACAATGGCAAAAGTGTTGCCTATTACATATGAAAATTTTCTGGTCTTGACCTGAAATAATGAAAATTACTTCCAGTCATTGCATTAAATTCTCACTATGCTTTATACTTAACCCAGCTGCCTTGTACTATAAAAAGAGAACTTGGACAGGATATCTGTTGTTTTACATTGTTTGTTTCTATGTCCACTTAGAACTATCCCTGGGGGAATTCTAACCTTGGAGAAATCACATGGTGCTTTTACCCGTGTATTCTGGCATTGCCATGCAACAGAAAGGATGTTCAACTGAGCAGTGATGATTTGAGAAGGAACAAAGAAGTCACAAATGGGGCAAGTGCAACTTAGGAGGTATGCATTAAGGAACTTGTGTGGACAGCAAAACTGACAGCCCTTTCAGTGAACGGGTACTCTCGGTGGAGCATGCAGCTTGACAAAAAGTGGAGGTAGAGTTTCAGATTCCATTCCCTCCTGCAAATTGACATGCACCTAGCATGATTTGGGCAGGCCCATGTTAAGGATAAAAATCCAAAGCATTTCTTAATAGTCAATTTGTCAAAAGCTTCCCCTTGAATAAAACGATGATAATCTCAGAAACAGAAAATAAATCAATATTATTTAGCAAGTTTTTAAATCTAAGTAAATTTAAATCATGGAATTTCTATATTTTTGTATAAAATAGAATTATGTATTCCCTTTCTCAAGTGAGATCAACAAAGCTTTGTTCAATGCCTCCTAAGAAAAGGTTCTTATTATGTAGAGTACAAAGAGAAGTCCACGGACACTGCCCCCTTCTCACGGACAGTCTTCTTCCACCACTCTAGGGCTGTTGTAATTTATGCCCAAAGGAAAACACAATGATTTTTCTTTTCAAAGCCAAGAACAGCTACCTAATTTGCAGAGCAGTGTGCAGAATGGAACCTGGGGCCTGACATGGTAGGAAATTCAATTTACTTTCTTACTAGCTGCTGCCCAAGGGTGAAGTCACTCTTCTTGAAAGGGTCACTCTGGGGAATTCACAGCCTCTGTAGGTACAGTGTCACAATCTGGCACTCATGTGAGCAAGAGGCTCTGCAAGCTGAGCCACCCGACACACAAACTGTCTGTCCCTTTCTGACGTGCTCGAGTCACGGGCAATTGTAGCCATGTTAAAGCTAATTCTAGTGTAATTTGAAAATGTTTCATATTTGCTTTAGACAATCTCACTTCAACCATTCCAGAAGAGACAAGAGGGCTATGTTGACAAAGGGGAAAAGAGAAGCAATCTTGTATAGGGATTGCAAGACAGAAAAAGGCTCTTTAAGCTGATGCTAGGGATAGCTAGAGTTGTTTAGGATGCCATCTCTTCATTCTGTAAGCATTTTAAATGCTGACTAGGTTTCAGGACTTGTGTTAAAGTCATACTGACAAAATGTTGAATAAATTTATTTATACATTCTTGATTTTTCCATAGATTTATCTGCTAACAGGAAAATGAAGGTCAGATTAAAGAGGTCCTTGAAGGTCATTTATAGTCAGGAGTTCTCTGGCAGTGTGAGACTTTCAAGTTGGGAACACCTGTCTTTTGTCATTCTCAACTTCTACTGTTCTACTCCTATATGAAAATAATTTCTTTCCATGTAATTTCTTTACTATTTCTTGGCTTGATCTCTCTACTACTAAGGAATATAAATCTTTAAACTTATTTTATTCTTCACTCCATTCTTTATTACTATTAGCCATAGTGAAGACTAGAATGTGTTGAGTGACATCTTTGCCTAAAGGTCACTTTAAAAAATGTATATATCCTGCAACATAGATACAAACTGAAATACTTGGACAAAAGTATTTGTAGTTGATTGGATTCATTGGATTCAAAGTGTATTACTCACTGCTGAACATTGGTACCTAGTCCCCAGGCATACATTTAGTCCAGTGTACCTATGAAGTACTATCCAATATAACCACATGTGGAAGTGGTTCTTTGGAAGTACTCATTCAAGCAATTTTGGAAAAATGATAATTGTGACTTATTATCTTTGCTTTATAGTAATATAAAGAATTCCCTTTGGGTCATTTCCTATTATGTCCTGACCCATTCTATAAAGTGAAGAATAGGAGCTAAGATTAATTACAAGGTGGGAAGGATGAGTCCAAGTCTAATTTTGTTAGATTCCATAACTGTAACCAGGATGATGTTGTGCCATTTTTTTCTGTGAGTTCAAACAATTACAGCATGTTTCCTGGTATTCTTGGGAACCTGGGTCGGTCCATCCAAAGCCTTTCATGGCTAGCATATAGCATATACTCAGTGTTACAGTGGCAGAAGCAAGAGAACTGTATTTTTTAAGGGCAGTTCTCAGTTTTATGGGCAAGATTTAAGTCAGCCAGAGGCAAGAACACACAACCCTTGTGAGAGCTAAAGAAAGAAATAGGTTCTGTCTTTGAAAGGCTCCTTTAGCCATCTTGGAAGGGTGTGTGTGGCCCTGAGTCTGGCAGGGACAGAGCTGAGCAGAGCTGTTCGCAGCAAATCTGTGATGATGATCTTCTCATCTGTCTTCTAAGCTGTGGGCGGCTCCTTCTTTGGGAAGCAAGTTATAATCAGAACTTGGAACAAGCTACTCTCCAAACAATGCTCTCATTGCCTTTCCTGCCATTTAATTAATGCCAGCCTTATTTTATAGAAAGTATATAAATATGATTTATGCATATTTGCACCTATATTTTACCACAAGGCTTTCCATGAGGTAAATAGCCGTGCAAATTATATCCTTCTGATAAATACCATTGGCCTGAATACCTAACGTTACTTTGGTAGCCCCATTTCAGGCACATAGCAAACACGTGGAAAGACAGCACTTAACCTTAAAGGACAAGCAGGATTTGACCACCTGTCTAGTCCAGATAATATTTTGCTGGAGGACTTATATTTTAGCAGATAAGAAGCAAGGGCGTTTTTCTAGCGCTTTCTTTCAAGCTCTTGTCAACCTAACTAAAGAAATTCTGCATCTTTAGGCTGCCACTTGAAAGTTACAACAACATGAGCCGCAAATTCTGGTTTTGCTTTTGTGTCTTTAAAATGAAATCAGACTGTGATTCATTTTCACTCAAGTCCTGAGAGCATTGCCTTAAAGGACCAATGGGGTGCACCAGGGAGGATCTTCTGTTTTCATACAATGTCATTTTTGGTGTGTCTGTGAGCACCCGTGTCAACAAACAGATTTTATAAAAGAAGCTTTGAAGAACTGGTAGAAAAACCTACTCTTTTACTAATCACAGAATTTAAAAATCACAAAGGAAATAGCATTGCCATGCCACACTCCCAGAGTACCATCGCAAGCAAGAGCCTGGAAACTTGTGTCTACTTAAATCCTTTATCTGATTTAGCAATATGCAGTAAATTGTTTTACAAAGCATTTTTGATCCCTTTGCAACACTGTTGTTGCAAGACTCCATCCTCCAGAATGTTCCTATTTTTTCCATTTGGGTCACTGTTCCACAGCTTCCCAGGTCAGCCAGGGCTGTGTGTAAGTGCAGAGACAAAGAAAGGCTTGGCCTCTGGAGCCTGGTATGTGTCTACAGCACAAATCTCATAATTTTGTTTTGTTGATATCTTCTATGGAAATTACAGAATCTTAGACATTAAAATGCAAGTTTTCATCTTTAAAACATTTAACCCGAACACTCTCGTTTTCTTTCTGGAATTTTCAGATAGATTTCCTTTTCTTACCCTTGCTCTACCTCCTCCAAAATTTTAACCCTAAATGGTATCTAAAATTTGATACTCAGTAGGAATATAATGGTAATTGTCAGGCTGTGAGTTGATGGATACATCTTGGGCTAAAATTTCACTGTAAGAATAATTCTTGAATGACTGTAAATAGACTTTTTTCTCTTTTGTTTCTGATGTTACCGTGGTACAGAAGATGTAAGGCCTCATTGAGTCTTCTTTATTCTTTTGTCCAAGTATGTCAGTTTGTATCTATGTTGCAGGATATATACATTTTTTAAAGTAACATTTTTACCTTTAATTTTAAATTTCCTGAATTGTCAAGGTGAGTGTCTCTATGCTTCTGTGTGGTTAGCTGGAGACACAAACAGGTCAGATGGCGTGCCTATAGCCTGCTCGCTTAGGTGGTGCCATGGCCTCTGTAGAGATTCAGGTCTCCTGGTTTCTACGTACAAGACACTCTTTACTACCATGCACAAAAGTAAACTGTCGAATAAGACAAAGCTCTAAGTGGGTGGTTGGCCAATGTGATGAGACAACTACGGGGAGCAAAGGCTCCTCATTCTCTGCAGTTTATTATGGCATTCCTGGACATCTAGCTCCCTGGACACTCTCTGGAATTAGTCTTAAGTTATAATGGTGATTTCAAGCTTGCTGGAATATAGCATCGGAGACCTGGGGAGGTCCAAGTAGTGGACTGGAATAGCTCCAGCTATTAACTATCTAGGTCACTCTTTATATAGGGCTGTAATATATACTCTCACTTCTGATTTCTGTGCTGACAGAAGGAAAAAAAAATTCCATCCTGCTAAAATGTAGTCAGATAACAGTTTGTCTTTCCAAAACACTATTAGGTATTATTATAGAACGTGAGCACCTTTCATTCCTGACAAACAGGAAATGTATGCTGCACTACTGGTATGTCAATCAGAGTGATAGCATCAATTTTATGGTTTTTAATTCATCCCCACCTCCTGTGGAGCCTTTTGCTCATCCCAAATTATGAATCTTAAAAGGCACATGATTAAGAAGGAAAAAAAAAATCTCTGCCTGTGTGAACTCCTGTGTGACAAGCTGGGAGGTGGCTATCTAAGAGATTTGAAAACATTGGCTAGTTGCTCAGAGGTTGGACAGCCGAGAATACCTCTGCCTGGTTTCACGTGGTCTTTTGCTAGCAACTTCAGTGTTCATTTCTAATCCATTTCCTCCTTTGTATACTTAAGTAAGAAAAAGAAAATAAACAACCTAAGAAATGCTACCTTTGTCTTTCCATGTTGTTTCTGAGAGCTGTTTACATTAATGTTTTTCATGACAGTTTATTGTACTGGGATGTTTTGTTTCTATTTTATATATTAAATAATGAATATATAGCTTTCCATTAATTAGAGTGATAGTTCACATAAATCTTTTCTTTCATTCCATTTATCCTTTTCAACATATAATAAAAATTAAGATCATTGTCAGTTCAGCATGAAGTGAGGCTGTATAAAAATAAATAGTGTATGCAAACACACACACACACACACACGAGACACAACTTCACAACAGGGGATGCAGGAGCCTGGGGTGCCTGAATCTGTCCTCTCCTGTTCCCCTCTTGTTTCTGGTGAGAAGCCATTTTTCCTGTTTTTCCTATGTAGCTCCACCTGGTCTCCATTTGTTGCCACAAACTCTGCAAATACCACACACTTCTTTAAGTTTTGGAAGTGGCACCTGATAGTCGCTGATTGGAAGGTAAAGCAATAATTAGTTGGCAAAGGTCAGTTTCCCCTCCTGGTGCTGACTTCAGAGTGAATGTTTCATTGTTGGCAGACAATTTGCTGATAGTACATGATGAGCTATTCGGAGATCTTTTATAAGAGCTTTTGCTGTATAGTCGCCTTCATGTTCAAACCTCACTTGGCCATTTCTACCTGAGCTTTAACATTGTTGATGCTTCAGTGTCCCGGCATGAGTGGATGCAGCTTTCGAGTGACCTACGTGTGATTCTCTTGGACAGAATTTCTCTTTCTGCTTTTGCTGCAACTTCATTATGATTCAGATTTGAACTTTGCTGGTTCTGACGCAAGAAAGAAAAGAGAAAGTAACCAAGAACTCGTGTTTCGCTGGTGGTGTTCCAGCATACAACACCATCCTTGAGAGGGATGGTAAGGTGTGTGTAACTGCTTAGTGCAGTGGGCTTGACTGCTCAGAAGGAAAAGCTCCAGGAAGTGTTGTCTTTTCCAATAGGGACGAAGAAAGGGATGTGGGATTCTGTCAGAGCACTTCCTGGAAGAGCTCTTTCCCCAGATGTGCTCATGTTTGCGGTATCAGCATTTCCAAGGTGTGTGTTTCCACTCTGTCTTTTGAGTGCTAGGTTTGTTTCACTGCAGTACCCTAGACACAGGAGCAGAAAGCTTCGAAACCTGAACAACTTGTGTGTTCACACAGACGAGGCAGGGCAGATGTCAAATTTGAACCTGTTTTCTGACTCCAAACTCTTTGATAGATAACTCCATGTTTTAAAAACCTCTAATTGGCCTTCCTTTTTATTTTTTTGAGTTTCTATATAGCGTATTTATTATAAATTTATTAATGAAAAGCATATATTTTTATAATAGGGACTTGCACATGATGCATTTCACCTGGGTAGTTTTGGTAATGATATTAACCTTTATGTTCAATTTAAGAATATGAATGTTTGTAATTATTTCTAAGACTTATCTCAGACAATGGGAGCGTTAGTTCATCATTATGGATGAAGCGTTAATGTTTCCTCAAAATTCAAGCTTAGAAACTCCATCCTTTGTTGTGGCTGCATTTGTGGGTGGGAACTTATGGGAGTTACTAGGTTAATGAAGTTATAAAAAGCCTTGATTTGATAGGGTAATGTCTCTGTAGAATGTAACACCAGAGAGAGAGAAAAGGGAACTGGCTACTTTCACATACCCAGTAGGTAAAGCAATGTGAGCCCAAAGGGAGAACAGACTTTTTAAAACAGTTTTAGTTGGAACAATATATTTCTAGCCAAGAAAAATTAAATCAAAAAGATTCTTCAACTATATGGATTTTCATTTATAAAACAAAAGCTTTGTTGTTTCCTGAATTCTGTCTCTTAGTTCAGCAGGGCAGAGAGGTCACCCTCGCCTATCACTGAATCATCTGGTACCTTCAGCATGAATTTTTGAACCTCCACGTCTGTAAAAAAATAACTTTTTTCTTCCTTAGCTGCAAACGTTGAGGTGTAGGGTAGGAGAATGTGCCTCTTCTACAGATATGAGCAGTAGCACGAGAAGTGTGGCAGAATCTGGGTTCTGGATCCTCTTCCATACTGGTATAGCTGAAGTGAGGGCACACACGGAGGGGCTGGGAGGGCAAGGCTGGAAAACTAAGAGCCAGCTCATTAAAATTCTCTGTATGCTGAGCTTCTAAATCAGACTTAGTCTGTAAGTAATATGGGTGACATCAAAGACAAATGGGTCTAGGGAAATGGTGAGTAGTTAAGAGCACTTGCTTCTCTAGTACAGAATGTACTTTGGTTCCCAGCACCATCAGCAGACACATGGCAATCACCATAACTCCAGCTTTAGAGAATCCAGTGCTCTCCCCTGAACTCTAAAGACACTCAACTCAATATGTATAAATGTACATCTCTGTCTCTGTGTTTGTCTGTCTCTCTCACACACAATTACAAACAAAGAAACAAATGCACATATATCAAGGTAATTACAATATTTTTGGAAAGGAAATTTTATTTGCAGTTTCGAAATATACTCTAGGAGTATTGGAGATTACACTAGGATCAGTCAGAGAGCCAGGGCTTCAGATAGTACTTCAGTAATGCCAGACCATAAATACCTTGTAAATGGCCTGTGAACATTGCCTTTGCCGTTATTATCTTACTTAAAGGGTTCAGTTCAACATTCCAGCTACTTTACAGTTTAAATAAGCCTTTGTTTATTTTTATTACAGAATTTATTATCTTCTTAAAACCAAATAAATAAGTACCCCCCATATCCAAATTTTATTTTTGTGTGTGGATTTCATACCACATAAATGACACCCATTTTATTAAAATGGATTTTTATTAAAACTAGAATGACTCCCCATGGTAAGCCAGTGGTCTGGTGGAAAGCCTGGTGTTGTCTATTGTCTGTGAACTACCACATTTTGCCATGTTTCCCGCTACACCTACTAAAATGTCCTTAGTTGAGTGTTTCAGAAAGCAGTGAAAGGAACAAATGAACATATTCTCTGGGTAATGATGACCTCAGCATGATTGCTAGATATAAAAAGCCATCCTTTCCTGGCTAAAATGTTTGAGATTAGAAGTAATTGAGCTATGAGAGAAAGGATGTGTTTTTGGGATGTGCACTGGGTTTGGATTTTGTATGTGTGTGCCTAATGTACCTTAACACTACGAATGATTCTTACCCCTCAGTTCCCCTGATTACCACTTAGAAATGGTGGGGAGTTTGGTTTTATAATCAGTGTGTCTTTAACTCTCTCTCTCTCTCTCTCTTTCTCTGCCCTTTCTTTCATCTTCAAGCAAATGAAAATATTAGCTTGCTAGAAGACCCTTTTGCATAGCACATGGAACCCTGGAAGGGACTTTACGATGATGTGGATATCATGACACCAGCAAGGGCCCTGCCTCCTGTGCACATATTCTCAATCTGGGAATCTTGTTACCCTAGTTACCCCAGAATGTTTCCTTCTTACTGCATCCTTTCTATCTGTAAGTAACTCTTTTACTCAACGGGGAGCAAGAGGCCAGATGGCATGCAGACATGTGCTTAAAGCTGGGCAAGTCTCATTTGTTCTCTATTTCGTGTTACTTTCTGTCACTCCATAACTAACCACACATACGGGACGCACCCTGTGGGCTTCTTTTTGCTGTGTATATCTGACATATGATTATAAGCAATGTGTTATTGTTAGCATTATTGTTGTTATGGGATTCTTTTTGGTTGTACTTTTTAAAATCTGCTTGAATTTTCTGAAAGGGGAGATAAAAATAAATTCAACAATATAAACAGGTCAGCCAGAAGACAGACGTGTAAATACAATGAATGTTGTCCCTCCTAATTTATAACCTTGAGCTTCTTCCAAAAGCAGCATTACAGTTCAAAAATAATTTTATTTGGGAAATTCTTCCTGCAAAGTTTCCTTTGAGCCTCTGCCTATCAACCATAGCAGTCACCAGGATTTTTTTTTTTTTTTTTTTTTTTACAACTCAGTGACCAAATAAGTGTTAGGTGTTTTCTACATAGCAGGCAGTATACCATGAGCAAGGAGCAAAACAGACACGGTTTCTGCCTTTTAATACATTTGAAATCAAATATGAAATGAGAGCTTGGTAATGTCTTTTCTGAAAAGTACAAGATGTGACTATACAGTGACAACCTATACTACCTCAAATGACAACTTTAAATAAGAGATTAAAAACAGTTTGAGCAACACAAGCATCTCTGGAGCCACTCTCAAGCATTCTACCCAGGAAGAAAATACTGATTTTTTTTCACACACTGTGTGGTAGTATGCATTTGTCTAAACTAGCATCATTCAATCTCAGCATATAAGAATTGGACTGTTAGGTAGGTGTGATGGCTATTCTTGGTTGTCAGCTTGGCTATATCTGGAATTAAGTGAAATCCAGGTGGCTGAGTATACTTGCTAGTGAGGAATGTTTTTCTTAAGCCATTTAAAGCAGGAAGACCCATTTTTAATCCATATCCTTTGAGGTGGGAAAATGTGCCTTTAAACTAGATGTTTTGAGTTAAAAAGATCCACCATTTATCTGGATCATACTTTCTGCTGGCAGCCTATATAAAAGACATAGAAAAGGAAGTTTGCTCTCCCATTGCCTGCTTTCTGTCTCCTTGGTAGCAAGTTCATTAGTTCACGTACTTAGGGCCTACTTCTTTGGGGATCTGGCATAACCAGCTTCATAGAATGAACAACCACTGGATTCTTAGACCGTTTATTGGTAGACAGCCATTGCTGGATTAGCTGGACTGCAGCTGTAAGCCATTATAATAAACCTTATAAGACATTTGTTCCATCGTTATGTTCTTCTAAAAAGCTACTACTAATTACTAATTTTGGTACTAGAAATGGTTTTAGAGCAACAAAAGTATAACGATTTTTTTAAGGTATCTGGAATAGGCTTTCCAATTTCCCATCACCTACAGTTACTGATGCCTCCCCAGTTACTGAAGTCTCTCCTAGGAGCTTGAGAGTACTGAAAGCACATGGAACAAAATATTTTAAAATATGGTGAGGGCCAACAATGAACTCAGTGATAAAGCTGACTACCATGTGAATGTAAACAGTCTAAAGGTTTCTAAATGTGCCCAGAAGAGAATCTTCTTTCCAGTAGCCTTGGAGCTCAAGTTGCAGAAAATCAAACCAAAGCCCTGATAATAAGGTTGACTGAAAATTCAGGTCTAAGCCTCTGAGTATGTTGGAAGTTAAAGTAAAGACATTAATTGGTAAAGAATGGGATCCTGTAACCTGGTACTGTGATGTGTGGAAAGCTGAGAACTTTGAACCCTCAGGTCTTCAAGGGTTTATCTCCCCTGAAGAAATAATTCTCCACCCTCAGCAGAAGATGTTCCTCCACTCCACCCCGTGAAATATTGCTTTTTCTTCCTTTGACTGAGGAAATTAGTCTTTCATTGATTGCTAAACCAGGAATGACTTACTTTCTCTGAATAGGACACCAGGGAAGACAATACTGATGTCCTTCAGGGCTCACCAATAGTTGCTTCTAGACCTATAACTAGATCTAAAACAAATCAGGCTTCTTGAGAGGATGGTAGAAAGTACAGTCTATGAGGAAGTGTGCTATACTACTAAAGAGATTAACAAATTAACTCACTTATTTGATCAGAAATCTGCCTAATATGTGTAAGAATGTATTTTAAAAGTGTGGGTTAAATGTGGAAGGCACATAAGACTGGGTCATGCTCAGTTTAATGAAATAGGTCCTCTGAGTGGAGTGCACATTTATTATGGAAGGTTACACAGTTAACAAAGATGTCAAAAACGTCTTTGAATGGTTGGTTGAAACATCTGTAAATAGATGGACTATGGAAAAGGAGTTGTAGGCACCTGGTATCTTTTCCCTTGGTGTTGATGAAGGAATTTTTAAGACGAGGGAAATTGCAATGCTAGAATGGGTGTGCTATATAAAACCTAATTCTCTATAATTGGAAGGTCTAGAAGACATGCCTTCACTAATCCTGTAAGACACAGAATGGTAAGAGGTGCCCTAGCACATTTGGAAAGATTTGTTGCCTCAGTTCTGCTTGTGTCAGACATGAGGTTTGGAAATATTGCTGATCAGTTTGGCGAATTAAATATAATTAGTTTAATTGGGCCACAAAGTAGCAAGGACTAGGTAGCAGCACTGAATAATCAAAGACAAGGTGATCATAGTTATGTAAGGGCAGCATAGGCAAAGCAATGCTCACAATGGCTAAATCCACACTGATTAGTACAGGTAAAGTGAGGTAAAGTGATTTTTATTGCCTCATGACTCATATGGACCTTTGGTACAGGCTAATCAATCATGGCATTTCCAGGCATGAAATAGATAAGAGGCCTACTGCATTTTTGTTTGGTCTATTTAAGTGAGTAAATTCTCAAAAAAAGAAAAGAAAAGAAAAACTAAATTGAAATGTGGCCAAAGGGAATCTCAGACTGTGAACCAGTTTACAGAGTTGAGCCAGTTTAGTCCCCTTGAATGAAGGGAAAAAGAGATGCTCCTGAGAAACGACCTTGGAACCAATGAGTTTTACTGTTTGTCTTTGTGCAGTGATTCTCCAGAGGAACCTCCAGACTTTTACAAGTGTAACTCTACAACAGGGGAAAGGAAACCACTGGACTTCCTACAGTCTCTTGGATACTGGTTCTGAATGGATGCACATTTTAGGAGACCCCAAGAAACACTGTGCTTTTTCAATTGAAGTATTGGTTTATGGATTTCAAGTGATTAATAGAGCTTTGGCTGAAATCGGACTCATTGTAGGCCCAATAGATTCCCTGAACTCAACCTGTGGTTGTTTCCCCAGTGCCAGAATATATAATTGAGATAGATGTGCTTAGAAATTGACAGACAATTCTTACATTGACTCTCTCACTCACGGAGTTATGGTTGTAAAGGCTAACTCAGTGATTCTGAACCTTCAATCTTTCAATACAGTTTCCCATGTTGTAGTGACCCAAAACCAAAAATTATGCTTTTGCTGCTTAATATCTCTGATTATGTTACTGTTATGAATAGTAATGTAAATATTTTTGGGGATAAATGTTTGCCAAAGGGATCATGACCCACAAATTGAGAACCATCGGATTAAATGGAAGCCTTTAGTATTGCCTCTGCTAGGAAAGATAGTGAGTCAAAACCAGTATCACTTCCCTGGAAGAGCTTGAGGGATTAGTACATCCATAAAAGGCTTGAAAGATTTGCAGAGGTGGTGGTACCAACCACATCTCCGTTTAACCGTCCCTTCTTCTAGTGCAGAGAACAGACTGATCTTGGAAAATGTCAACTGACTATCAAACCTCAATCAAGAAATGACTCCAATTGCAGTACCAAATATGGTGTCCTCACTTGAGCAGATGAGCACATCCCCTGGTACATATACAGCTATTGATCTAGCAAATGCCTTTTTCTTGGTACCTGTCCATATGAACCACCAGGAGAAGTTTGCTTTCCATTAGCAAATCTAGCAGTATACCTATAGAATTTTGCCTCAAGGATATGGTAATTCTCCAACCCTGTGTCTTAATTTAATTATAAGGGATTTTTATCATCTTCCGTTTCCACAGAATATCACATTGGTTCACTATATTGATGGCATTATGCTGGTTGGGCAAAGTAAGTAGGAACTGGCAATCACTTTGGACTTGTTGGTAGCACAGATGCAGTTCAGAAGATGGGAAATAAATCTCACCAAAATTTGAGGGCCTTCTACCTCATTGTAGTTCTTAAAAGTTCAGTGGTATGGAACATGAAGGATAAGTTATTGTACTTGGACTTCCCACCACCAAAAAGGAAGAATGTTTAGAGGGCTCTTTAGAATATTGATATAGCACATTCCTCACCTGAGTGTGCTACTCTGGCCCACACACCGAGTGACTTGGAAAGCTGCTGGCTTTGAGTTGGGCCTGGAGCAGGAGAAGGCTCTTTAACAGATCCAGTCTGCTCTACCACTTAGACCATCTGATGGAGCAGGCCTAATAGTACTTCAAGTGTCAGTGGTAGATTGGGATGGTTTTAAGTCTTTTGGTAGGCCGCTATAAGTGAATCACTGAAGAGACCTTTGGGATTTTGGAGCATGACTGCACTATCATCTATAAACAACTAGTCTCTCTTTGAAAGGTTTCTCTATTGGGCCTTAGTGGAAACTGAACATTTGACAATGGACTACCAAGCTACCATGTAACATGGACTGTCTATCATGAGCTGGGTGTTATATGGTCCACCAAGCCATAAAGTAAGATGTGCATATCAGCAATCGATTATCAAATGGAAGTGGTATATATGTGATTGTGTCCAAGCAATTCCTGAAAGCACAAGCAACTTATTTGAAGACATCACCCAAATGCCTATAATTTTGACTCCTTTTACAATGCCATCTTCTGCCAAGCATGAACTTACAGCCTTATGGGGTATGCTTTGAGTTCAGTTGACTGAGGAAGAGAATACTAGGTCTTGGTTTGCTGATGGTTCTCCATGTTATGCAGGCACCACTAGAAGTGAACAGCTGCAGTATTACAGCCCCTTTATGGGACAATCCTGAAAGACACAGGAGAAAGGAAATGTTTACAGGGTAGAACTTTGGGCAGTACACATGGTCATACATCTTGTTTGAATGGAGAAATGGCCAGATATAAAATTTCCTTCACTAACGCATTATCTATAGCCTATGAATTGGCTGGAAGATCATGGATTTGGAAAAAGTAAAATTGGAAAATTGGTGAGAAAACCATTTGGAGAAGAATATATGTAACATGAAGGCCTGATTGTTGGGGTTGCTGCCTGCCTGATATCCCACAGCCAGCAAGCCCCAAAGAAATCACACAGAGATCTCCATAAGTTATAAAACTGATTGGCCCATTAGCTCAGGCTTATTGTTAACTCTTATAGTTTATATTAACCCATTGTTCTTATCTACATTAACCAAATGGCTTGGTACCTTTCTTAGCCAGGAAGATTACATCTTGCTTCTTCCGTGGTCTGGACAGGACTGGGAGGAATGGGCTTCCTCCTTCCTAGAATTCTCCTGTTCTCATCGCCCCACCTATACTTCCTGTCTGGTTGACCCGCCTATATTTCCTGCCTGGCCAATTAGCATTCATTCAAAATATGATTGACACAATACAGACAATTCTCCTGCACCACTTCCCCCTCTCTTTTTAAACAAAGGAAAATATTCATAGTCCATTTTTTTGGAATGTGGGCATAGTTTTCCAGGCTACTTCCTGCTGGTTGAGGGCGCTGATAATCTTATAAGGACCTAAAGAAACTTTAGATTTATATTCAAGTACTGACTGGAGTGTCCTCTGAGTCTTGATCATCTCAGCAACAGTCTTGAATCTGTTCTGTATGTAGAACTCAGATATCTGGGCCATCTGTTCCTACTGGAAATTTCTCATGTGGTCTTCCTTGATCAAACTGGATTTTTTTTTAACTCAGAATGAATCCACAGCCTCTCTTTTTCTGTGGAAACAAAAGCAAAATCTCTTCTCCAAAGTAACATATCTTCTGACTTCAATTTTGAAGTCAAGGTATTTTCAAAATACCTATCTTGGATTAATTCAGGAGCATTTATAAGCAAAGTTCTTTTAGCAGCTATTGCTCCTTCCTTAGCATTCAAACAATTCAAAGGGAGCATAATAACATACAGTATTAAGATTCTCTGTGTATTTTTCATCTTTATGTGACTTTATTTTAACCTCTATTTCTTTTATTTTTACTTTTTAAGACAGGTTCTCTGTATATCTTTGTCCTAGAATAACTGTGTAGACCAGGCTGTTCTTGAGCTCACAGAGATCTGTCTGCCTATGACCCCCAGACATTGAGATTAAAGGTGTGTACAACCACACCTTGAAGTCACAGAGGTCAATCTACCTCTGCCCCTTGAAGTCATAGAGGTCAATCTACCTCTGCCTCCCAGGTGTTGGGATTAAAGGTGTGGATCACCACACCCAACTACTCTCTTTCTTTTTTTTTTTTAACTTTTAAGAACTTTAACCTTTAGCCTGCATATATTTTTAACACACTGTAAACAATTTAGATGTTTTCTTTGTCTTTGAATCTCTCTTTTCTGTATATCTCTCTTTTTCTAACTACATGAGTCTAAGGAGAGGATTAAAGCCATGGCTTTGATGGCTAGATCCAGCCCATTCCTTAGCTTTCCAGCCTCATGGCAGAGATACCAGCTCTAGCCATTTTTATTGCCACAACTCTATAGCATTTTAGGTCCCTTCCAGCAAGCAAGCTGCAGCATTCTGCTCACAGACCACACTCAGTAGGACTACCTTACTGAATGAGTCAGAGTTTGCCTGGCAGGATGGCTGGCATTTGAAAATGATGCAGCTTTTTTCCTGCTACAGCTGAAAACTGAAAAGCATGTGGTCCACTTTTTATCAACACTATTTAAGTGTTTCTTGGCAGAACCTCTTAAAGAGCTGCAGGGTTTTGCAGCTAAAACTGAGTCAGGAAGCCTCTCTTAAATGAGAACACTTGCTTGCCTCTAGCAAGCAGAGCAGACTCAAGAAATTGCTGCTACCAAGAAAACATGCTTTATTCTATTCTTTCCCAAGCTTTCTCAGGCTTTCTGTGGATGCAGTTATTCACATGGGCACAATTCTGTAACATGAAGGCCTGCTTGTTGGGGTTTCTGTCCTGCCAATATCCCACAGCTGGCAAGCCTCAAAGAAAATCACACAGAGATCTCCATAATTTATAAAACTGATTGGCCCATTAGCTCAGGCTTATTGTTAACTCTTGTAGCTTATATTAACCCATTGTTCTTATCTACATTAGCCACATGGCTTGGTACCTTTCTTAGCCAGGCAGATTACATCTTGTTTCTTCCGTGATCTGGGTAGGACTGGGAGGAATGGGCTTCCTCCTTCCTAGAATTCTCCTGTTCTCATCGCCCCACCTTTACTTCCTGTCTGGTTGACCCACCTATACTTCCTGCCTAGCCAATCAGTGTTTATTAAAATTATGATTGACAGAATACAGACAATTCTCCCACACCAAATATATGGATATATCTCTCAAAATGGGGCAAGGGTGTAAAGATACTGTTTCCCATGTAAATGTTCATCAAAAAGTATTTTCAACTGAGGAGTACTTTAAAAATCAAATAGAATGATGCATATTGGGGACTGTCAGCCTCTTTCCCAAGTTATCCTAATGATTACCAAATGGGTCCATGAACAAAATGGCCCTCGTGATGCAAATGGAGATTATAGATGGACTCAACAACATTGACCACCACACAGCAAAACTGACCTAGCTACAGCTGTTGCTGAGTACCAGATCTGTCAACAATAAAGACAAACACTGAGTCCTGGATATGATACTATTCCATGGGGTGCCCATACAGCAACCTGTGGCAGGTTGGCTACATTTGTCCACTTCCTCCAAGGAAAGGACAATGCTTTGTCCTTACATAAGTAGATATTTATTCTGGTTATGGATCTACCTTTCCTACAAGTAATGCTTCTGCCAAAACTATTATCTGTGGCCATACAGAATGCCTATTCACCATCATGGCACTCCACAGAGTATTGCTTCTGACCAAGGAACTCATTTCATAGCCAGAGAAGTATGACTGTGGGCCCATAATCATTGAATTTACTGGTCTTACTGTGTTCCTCACCATCCAGAAGCAACTAGTCTGATGGAAAAATGAGAATAGCCCTTTAGAGACACAGTTACAACACCAACTAGTTGGCACTAGCCTTGAGGATTGGTGTAAGGTCTTATAAAAGGCAGTGTATGTTTTGAATCAGTATCTAATATGTGGTACAGTTTCACCGATATCCAGGAATTAAGGGATGGAAAAGGGAATAGTTCCATTAGTTCCATTATCAGTCTAAGTGATCCATTAGGAAAATTTTTGCTTCCTAGTCTCTCAACTGTAGGAAGAGTTTTCCTGTGTCTTGGTAGTTACTCTCAAATGGTCAACATTATAATTTAACGTTAACTATAAATTCTCAGCCAATAGCTCAGGCTTATTACTAACTAGCTCTAACAACTTATTTAAATTAACCCTTTTCTATTAATCTAATTTCTATTACATGCCATTACCCATCTTTAATCTCACACCTCCTATTTTCTCTCGGTGTCTGACTGGCAACTCTTCTAACATTGCAATTCTCCTTCCCAACATACTCTTTTTTTCTCAAGTCCTGCCTAACCTCTACTTGTCTAGTTATTGGTCAGTCATATTCTTTATTACATCAATCTAGTGACAAATATTTACACAGTAAAAGGAATATTCCACATTTCCCTCCTTTTGTCTAAATAAAAATGGTTTTAGCTTTAACATAGTACAAAAACAATTATATACAATATATACATGTATATATAATTCAAAAATAATATATATATATATTTCAAGTGGGAATTATAATATCTAGTCCATTTGTATTTGGCAAATTTAGAGAATATGCTCTATTACCTATCTTATCTTTGTAAGTCTAAAATTTCATACCTAATTTACCTTTCAATCATAACTAAGGAAAACTTTAAGTCTAATTATTGAGTCTTTAACTCCATCAAAGGTCCCAGAAGGGTTAAAGTTACCTAATGATGTTGACACCTGGGTTCTTGGGCAGTCACTCAAAGTTCTTCTATAACATTGGGCATCCATGTTTGATCTACAAGCCTAGTACATCTGACAGACATTTTTGAGTAGCAGGGAATTTTGAAGAACTATATTACTCTGTCTTTGCAATGTTTGTCAGCCATTTCCTTTTGTGTCCTGCTGGTAAAGTTTGGACAGTAGACTGACAACCATGGAGGCAAGGGCAGTTTCTTTGCCTAAACGACGAGCTTCTGCCCTAAAGAAAACCAACTCCATATTGAGTTTCTTTGATGCCCATTTTCTTTTTTGAAATAAATTAGTACTGTCAGAATCAGATTTGTCTTACTGTTATAAAAATCCTTAGGCTATTAAACACATTAAATGCCATATTCTGTAGGTCTTTGAAGTGTTTGAAGACCATTTTCCTACCAAAATATATCTCTATGTGACCTTGAAAATGTACCTAACATGATTATAAGTTTGACTATTATAGATGACTTTAGCCTGTATTTCATAATTTTATGTTACATTTTAATTGAGTTACATATGCACATTACCCCAAACAATAGAAGAAATATAATACAGTATATTAAACTTAAATTTAAACTTGTGTCATAAACCAAAATTTATACCAATGTAAAATATTTTGAGGTTAGCAACCGCTTTTTTTATTTAAAAGTAGATTAAGTAATTTACCCTTTAATCCTCTCATTTCTATATAATCTTCCCCCCTTTTTTAGAAAGAACTTTTTGGATTTAACTCTTTTGTTTATCTTGTTATTTTTACAAAGAACAATAACAATTTGTAACTAACTTTTCTAAATGATAATAGACATTTATAATCCATCTTTTGGAATGTGGACACAATTATTTTGACTACTTCCTGTTATTTTGGAGCTTTGAAATCTTTGGAGCAACATTTTAAAAATTAGAATATTTGTTAGGTCTTGATTGAAGAACTTGGTGAATCTGAACCATCTCATCCAGCAGCCTTAAAGCAATTCCAGATGCAGAACTCCAAGGAAACTGCAATGGAGGCTTTGAGCATCTGGGCCATCCATTTTCATTGGTGTTTATTTCCCTGTTCTGAAAATCTATAAACTTTTGAAGGTAACATACATGCATTATAAGTATGGAATATGTAGCATGAAAAAGTCAGTTAAAATGATTTTTTTTTGTTTTATATTTGAGCAAGAGTAACGTACATTACATGTTTTGTAACTTTTATAGGTTTATTTCTTTATTTCTACAGCCAGGATTTCAGAGGGTCTTCCCTGACCAAACATGGATCCATCTCAAGCTGGAATAAACTCACAGTCTCTCATTTCCTGTGAAAATAAAAGCATAACCTCTCTCCCAAAGTAGTATATTTATATCTTTCTATTTCCATTTTGAAATCAATGCATTTTAAAAACATATAAGTTTGTTTAATTCAGAAATTTTCATAATCCAATGTGTCTTAGAAGCTGTAATTCCTTTATTAGTAATCAGATAATCTAAAGACAATACAATAACATGCAGAATCCAGATTTTCTATATATTTTCTATTTTTATGTTGCCGTTTTTATATCTCTTTACTCACTTTTTAAGGACTTTACTATTACTTTAAAACTATATATATTTTTATGACTGTCTATAGCTGATGCAGGCTTCTTGAAGTATCTAGTACCAAGAACACTGAGATGAAGACACTGTGATTTAGTGGTGACAAAAAGACCTTCAAGCTGGGGGAGGGAAAGACTGAAACTCTGGTGTTGAACCTTGTCTCTAAATAAAAGTTTTCATACAGTTCTGATATCCAAGGCCATCTCATGATGTGGGAGGTGATGTATTCTGTGAATACCATTGATTAATAAAGAAGATGCTTTTGGCCAATGACTTAATAGAGTAAAGCCAGGTGGGAAAACCAAACAGAGATATAGAGAGATAAGGCAGAGTCAGGGAGACACCATGTAGTCACCAAAGGAGAAAGACACCTGGAGCTTTGCTAGTAAACCACGAGCCTTGTGTTAAAATATAAACTAATAGAAATGGGTAAATTTAAGATACAAGAACTAGCCATTAATAAGCATGAGCTAGTAGGCCAAGCAGTGTTTTAATATAGTTTCTGTGAAGCTATTTTGGCTCAAGGCAGCTGGGAATGAATGAATAGACTCTGTCTACATATATCCTTTTCCTAGTCTCTCCCAAGCCTTTATCCATTTTGAAACATACTGTAACCCATTTAGAAAGCTTTTTTCCATCTGGATTTGTCTTCACTGAGCATCTGTAACCTTTTCTGTCTATATGAACAAAAGCCCAGACCCACTATGAAGCATACTGGCAGAACTTGTATTGGTGGTTCAGAGGCTGGGAGACACTCTCTGTACCATGGCAATGAGAGAACCTGCAGGAAGGTGCCATGTGTCTTAGCTTATGACGCATTGGTAGCTGTCAAGATATATGTCTGTATGCTGTGACTGGCATTAGAGACGCAAGACTATAAAGTCACCTTTATCTCCATTTTGGTGTTTTGAATTTCCTTTAAGCTTTCTTGGCACTTATGAGGATGTAGGTATCCCACATTGTCCACCATATTTAGGTGGAATTTCTCTGTGTCTTGCAAGTTGCTCTCAAATAATCATATAGAAATGTCTTATTAATTATAAATGCTCAGTCAATAGCTCAGGCCTTTACTAGTTAACTCTTACAACCTAAATGAACCCATTTCCATTAATCTTCATTCTGCCAAATGGTGTCACCTCTCTTTCATCTTGCACCTCCTGTTTCCTCTCTGTGTCTAGATAGCAACTCCTCTGACTCCATCCTTCTTTTTCCCAACATCTCTTTTTTATCTCAAATCCTGCCTTACCTCTACCTGTCCAGTTTCTTCATTAAATCAATCTCAATTACATACATTACATAGTATAAAGGAATATTTCACACTCAACCTTAAGTTCTACTGGCCTAGATGTTTTGGTTATGGAGTGGGAGCTCTCCCAAGCATACATACATTTATCCAACACTGCGACCAATTTAGAGGATGTTTATGTCTGAGTCTGTCCTATTGTGTATCGGTAATTCTTTACTATCCAGGAACACTTCTTATAATGCTAAGCACTTCTTAAAATTTAAGCTGCATCATTGCTAGGGGTAATATGGCAGTGCCTGTTCGCCCCACCCAGTCCAGCATGGCGGAGCTGCTCATGCTTTTGGGCTGTGTGCACCACCCCTCTTCTAGGCACACAGCCCATCCATGTCACCATCAAGTAAGCTGTAGCAGTCTGCTCAAAAATCCCACTCAAATGCTCCATCTCCTGAAAGAGCCAGAGGTCATGTTGGCAGCAGAGAAAGCCTGCACTTTAAAATGGCACAGCTTTTTTTCCTGCTGCTGCTGAGTCAGGAAAATCTCTCCTAAAGGAGCTGCAACACACTGCCAGCAAACAGCAAAAAGCTGTGTCAAACTCTGTATTTTATTTTTGTCTAGAATTATTTTTAAACTCTCTCAGGTTTTAAGTGGATTTATCCCCACATTGGGTACCAATTGTAGCAGAAGGCTGCTTGTTTTCATCCTGACTGCCCAGAACCAAAATAACCACATAGAAACAGTATTAAATAAAAACAATGTTTGTCCCATTAGCTCTAACTTCTTATTGGCTAACTCTTATATTATTTTAATCCATTTTTATTCATCTGTATATCGCTACATATTAGTGCCTTATCGGGTCTCTGGCAGCCCCATGGCATCTCTTTGACTCTTTCCTTCTCCCAGCATTCAGTTCTGTCTTCCCCGCCTACTTAAGTTCTGCACTATCAACAGGCCAAGGCAGCTTTCTTTTATTCATAAACCAAGAAAAGCAACACACAAAGGGGACTTCCACATCATAATCCAAGCAGAATGATAAAGAGCACACAACTTTAAAAAATGAAGGTATTGGTCACTTCTCAAGGAAAAGAGTCAAGACTTGATGAGGTATTTGTTGAAAGTGGAAGAAATACAGAATGGATAGTAGAGAAAGGTAGTTGTAAGTACCAGCCAAAACATGTTACCAGTTACATAGACAAGGATATTATAATGTTATAATTGACAAGAACAATTCTGTCATATTTTGCTAAAAATGTGTTTATTCAGATATTTGTGTTTTCTTTTCTTGATTTCTTCATCATTAAATGTTACACCAATTAAGACCTTTCAGTGGTTATTATATTTAAGTTTGAGATACTAAAAGAATATCTTTAATGGACATTGCTACATATTCTAAAATTTATGATGCATTTTCAGTTGTACAAGGGATAGTTATATCATTCTAGGAATAATTATAGCTTAAGAACATAATACATTTTTGATTGTACATGGCATGGTTATATCATGTTAGGTTTAATTATGACCTGGTTGTTGTTTTCATTTGAAAATTAAGCATCACATAGGGATATATAACTGTATGTCAAATTGATAGTTGGAGTTTTGATGGCTATTCTTGGTTGTCAATTTGACTGAATCTGGAATTAAAAAACTAAAACTAAAAGTGACTGAGGACACCTGTGAGGGATTTTTCTTAATTAAATAGCTTGAAATTGCAAGACCCACTTTTAATTTGGATTTTTAGAAATGGGAAGATCCACTTTTAATCTGGGTTACATCTTCTGCTGGCAGCCTAGATGAAGGACACGGAAGAGGGAAGCTTCTTTTTTGACTGTTTGTTCTTGCTTGCAAATCCATTCCTTCACTTCTTTAGTATTCTGGTATATACTGAAGATCAGCTGAGAAATCCAGCCTTGTGGATTAAGCGACTACTGGATTCATGGACCTGGCACTGTTATTTTGAGAAACCATATTTATAAATCTTCTTTATCTATCTATCTATCTATCTATCTATCTATCTATCTATCTATCTATCTATCTATCTATCTATCTATCATCTATATCTATCTATCATCTATCCATCAATGATATAGATAGCGTCAATAAGTTTTGTTCCTCTACAAAACCCTGACTAATATACTAGGTCTGAAGGTAATTTTTCTCTCCTGAAAATGAATGCTGTCTAGAAGATTTGTGATTTTATGAGCCTTAATTCATGCATTCACACTGTAGCATAAGTTCATCACTTTGGAAATAATCCCTGTGGTCTGTTTTGGTAGCAGAGATGTGAGTTCAGTGTATTTTCCCCCAGAAACATAGGGCATATACAATTCTGAGAAAGGGCTCACAGGACTCCCTCCATCTCTGGTTGAGGAGCAAGAAGAAATATGGTGAAGTCCTACATGTGAAGAATGAGGGAGGTTCTGAAACATCAAGTTCAAAAACAAAATCAAAGGAGGAAAGAAGATACAAAGCAAAGCATTGGGTAGCAGAGGCGGAGGCTAAGTGACCAAACCTAAAAGGTTGCCTTTAAAAAAAAACCTGTGGTTTCTTTTCATGGGGGGATGAGTCAGAGACCAAAAACCACCCTTTGGGAAACTCAAAGGGAATCTTTTAAAATCTGGCGTTCCCCTAATCCCATCAGTTAAACAACTAAAATAAAAAGTCAGCTGAAATCTTAAGTTTTATGTCTTTACCTTGTTCACCATTGAGATTCCTCTAAAATGAAAATGCAGTATCCATCAAATGGAACATCTTGATTATCAGCCTACAAGAAAGTGTTCAGAGATTCAAGCTGCTCTCTCTCTCTCTCTCTCTCTCTCTCTCTCTCTCTCTCATCTTTCTTTGTCTATATCAAAAACAGAGAGATGCTTGTAAATCCAATTAATAAATAAATTTAGAAATGGTTTTTCTGTCAAAATGTATACTCAGTAAAGATTTATAGGAAATGTCTACAAGGCTTTCTCAGCCCATCTACATAACCACAATATTTTAACTTTCAGCCATCTCTCTAACATCTTGTCTGCCTGTATATCACAAAGCTTCCTGCCATGACTATAAGGAACTAAAACTCTAGAAATGTAAACCAGGCCCAGTTAAATGTATTCCTTTATGAGAGCTGCCACGGTCAGAGTGTTTTAATGGACTGTCCCAGTGAGAGTATGAAAAAGTGGTGTGGAGGGTGATGTGAACGGTGGGAGCCTGGTTACCGAAATTTCAGAGGAGAAGAATATTAGTATGTGATGTAGAGTCTGATCTTGTGATATTTTGGCCAAGAATGTGTCTGCTTTCTGGCATTGTTAAAAAATGTGACTGAGCATAAACTGAAGAATTTTGGATTAATGGCATTGGCAGAGGAGATTTTTAAACAGTCTAAAATTGACTGTGTTGCATGGCTATCAGCAGCCAGCCTTATACAAATCTATAATGAAAAGGATCAAACTGACCAAAACAAAACAAACAACAATAAAAGAAAAATACAAAATAAAAACAAAAATAAAACCCAAAATGGATGCTTGTGATAAAGAGGGAACCAGGAAGTGTAATATAATAGAACTAAATTCTGTGCTCAAAGAGATAAACAGATTAAAGAAAAACCTGATCCTTAATGAAATAAAGGTATGGTGACTTTAGGGCAAATCCCAACACATCTAAACTTCTAACTTGTGAAAAAGAACTCAGGAAACATTTAGGGTGGTGCTTGGAGGCTTATACCTTAAATCTCAGCATTTAGCCCGTGGGAAGCAGAGGCAAGCTGATCTCTGAGTTCATGGTCAGCCTGGTCTACAGATTGAGTTTCAGGATAGTCAAGCTTAGGAACTGAAGGAAACCACTGAAAACAAAATGCTGGTGAAAAAGTAGTTGATTAAGTTGAGGGGGACAATGTTCTAGTCCCAGCAAGCAGAACTTGGCATCTTTGGCCACAGGGTTCTGGCCAAAGGTAAGTCAAGGATACAAAAAAGGCATTGTAGAATTTCTCTCCACAACTAAGTAATGCTGCTGAAGCCAGGAATGTGTCAGGGATGACTCTGCATGGAAACCCAGAGAGGCCATTGCATAAAACTATGAAAGTGAAGCCTGAATTTCAGTAGGAACAGTGGGATACCTGCTGAGGAGAGCTGCTAAGAGATAGTAGAACAAGCCCAAGAGAAAAGGTTTTGCAGTCAAGAAAGCTGAAATGAAATGGATATCTGATTCCGTCCATTTGCATGCAAAATTCAAGAAGTCATTGTTTTTTACTGCTGAGTAGTACTCTAATATGTATTTATTCCATACTTTTTCATCCATTCTTCCATTGAAGGGCATCTAGGTTGTTTCCAAGTTCTGGCTATTACAAACAATGCTGCTATGAACATAGTTGAGCATATACTTTTGTTGTATGATAGGGCATCTTTTGGGTATATTCCCAAGAGTGGTATTGCTGGGTCCAGGGGTAGGTTGATCCTGAATTTCCTGAGAAACCGCCATACTGCTTTCCAAAGTGGTTGCACAAGTTTGCATTCCCACCAGCAATGGATGAGTGTACCCCTTTCTCCACAACCTCTCCAGCAAAGGCTATCATTGGTGTTTTTTATTTTAGCATTTCTGACAGGTGTAAGATGGTATCTTAAAGTTGTCTTGATCCTGAGTGAGGTAAGCCAGACCCAAAAAGAAGAACATGGGATGTACTCACTCATATTTGGTTTCTAACCATAAATAAAGGACATTGAGCCTATAATTCATGATCCTAGAGAAGCTAAATAAGAAGTTGAACCCAAAGAAAAACATATAGGCATCTTCCTGAATATTAACCTTCATCAGGCAAAGAAAGGAGACAGAGACAAAGACCCACATTGGAGTACTGGACTGAAATCTCAAGGTCCAAATCAGGAGTAGAAGGAGAGAGAGCATGAGCAAGGAACTCAGGACCGGGAGGGGTGCACCCACAGACTGAGACAATGGGGATGTTCTATCGGGAACTCACCAAGGCCAGCTGGCCTGGGTCTGAAAAAGCATGGTATAAAACTGGATTTGCTGAACATAGTGGACAATGAGGACTGCTGAGAAGTCAAGAACAATGGCACTGGGTTTTGATCCTACTACACGCACTGGCTTTTTGGGAGCCTAGGCAGTTTGGATGCTCACCTTACTAGACCTGGATTGAGGTGGGTGGTCCTTGGACTTCCCACAGTGCAGGGAACCCTGATTGCTCTTAGGGCTGACGAGGGAGGGGGAATTGATTGGGGGAGGAGGAGGGAAATGGGAGGCGGTGGCGGGGAGGAGGCAGAAATTTTAATAAAGAAATAAATTAATTAATTAAAAAAGAATATTGTTATAATACTAAAAAAAAGGAAAGAAAGAAAAGAAATGGAGATCTGAATAGCACTTTGACATCAGATATGGAGATGCGATGTTTGGAGTTTGCCCAGCTGGTTTCTGGTCTTGTTCTAGTCCAGTATTTCTTCACCATGCTTCCTTCTTTCCTTTTGGAATGGTAATGTTTATTCTGTGCAATTTTAATTTGGGAATATATGGTCTTATTTTTTTTTTCTATTTGACTTTACAGGGTATTAGAGTCAAGAGAGTTCCATGAGTCTCCAAAAAGACTTTGAACTTTAGACTTTAAACACTGCTGAGGCTGTGATAGACTTGAGGACTTTTAGGTTGAATTAAATGCATTTTTCATTATGGTGGCCATGTAGTAGAATGTGGTCATTTGAATAAAAATGGCCTCCAGATGTCCATAAGGAGGGGCACTATTAGGAGGTGTGGTCTCATTGGAGTAGGTATGGCCTTGGTGGAGAAAGTGTGTCACTGAGGTGTGGGCTTTGAGGTTATAATGCCCAATTCAGGCTCAGTATTTGTCTTTTCATGATGTCTGCCAACCTGGGTGTAAAACTCCCAGCTATCGCTCCAGCATCACATCTGCTCCCATATTGCCACCTTTCCAACCATAATAATGCATTAAACTTCTGAAACTGTAAGCTAGCCTGGTTTTTTTTTTTTTTTTTTTTTTTTTTTTTGCTTTATAATAGTTGTTGGGGTCATGGTTCCTCTTCACAGCAATAAAAGACTGATGAAGACAAAAAGTGTCCATTGATGACTTAACCACACACAAACACACACACACACACACACACGAGATAAGAACACATATATGAAAGAACTCATCCAATTGTTGAGGGTGTGGTAGACCCCTTGTAACATTTTGTTTCAGGCCAAGCATTTTCTCTGATTTTATCACCAGGCTCCAAACTTGTGGCCACATTCCCTCATAGACAATAACTTTTCCCAAGTGAGACGAAAATAGTGTAGGTGAATGCATACACTAATAATGGGAAGATATTCATAATCTATGTCTAGATTATTATGTTTTTAATTTTGAGTGTATTTTGCTCCTAGACACAATTAGGAGTGAATTCATCGAGAAACTGATGTTTTCTTTTTTTCCCCATTTTGAAACTCTGTATCTAGGTAATTTTCCTCTCCGCCAAGTTTTGGGAGTTTGACGCCAGTGAGCGCTCACAGGCCTTTCATACTTTGCTGTTGTTGTTGTTTATGCCACTTGACAAATTTATAACATGAGGTCACACTCTATCTGTGAAGCTTTATTTTCCATCTGCTCTCCATTTTTGCTCTATTATTAGGCTAGGCTTCTGGTATTTTGATCCTGCTTCATTTCCAGGACCCCGTTGACGTCAGTGGGAAACCTAGGCAGAGCACAGCATGATACCCAGCATGGCTCCACAGACTGTTTAAAGAAGAATACTAGGTCTTCTTGATATTGGACTTCGGCTGGATGAACCTCTGCCTATTTCCTGCAGACAGTGGAGCCTATGTAGAATATTTAATATAACCCCCGGTGCAGGGTGATATACTTGTTCCACCACCTACGTATATTGACTTTCTGCTAAAAGGCTTTTAACATAAATTTTAAGGGATTAACCAAATACATCATAAGCTATTGCTGAGAACACAGGTTTTTAACTGTGTTTCGCCTACATTGATTTCAGTTAATATATTTTAACCACCCTCTTATTTTACTGTGTCTTTTAATTTGTTATTCATTTATTTCAAACCAGAACTTTACAGAAGCGCTCCAGGCCCACAGGAACTGAAATAGTTTGCTTTCATTATCTGGTGGACCCTCTCGAGTCAGGAGCCCTGGCAGAAACCACAGAACTGTACAAACTGGCAGTGTGGGTTTGTCTGTTCTCTATTGATTCTATTTCTGGAAAGGCGTGTGTGTGCGCGCGCGCACACACACACACACACCACTGAACAAGATGTGTGATTATACCCTGAATTTATGCTACCATCAGAAGGGTGACAGGGACCTTTTGCAAGCATGTGATGACGAGATCTAAAGTTTTTCTATTTGCCTTTTATGCGTGACTTTTGATAGCTTTGACTTTGAAGTTTACGTGAGTATTCTGCAAGCAGAAATGCAGAAAACTATTATTTCTGAATATGACATTAAAATTTTGAAGCTCCATGAGTCACACAGTTTAAACATCTAATAAGCTGCATACTAGTATATAAAGACTTCGCTTTTTTCTTCTGAGAATTGAAAAGCACCTCCACATTTCTTTAAAGGAAGAAATGTATCTGTATTTTTCAAAGCCTAAAATGCTGAATTTGGATTGTTTTCTTTCTTCGGTGATCAAGACTACCACTCAGGAAATAAGATGTAGGATTTGTATTTACTTATCTATTTCATTAATTAATATCTTTATGTTGCATGGCTGAGTGAAAGGGTTCTGGTTTTAACCTTAACAATCTGTGTGCTCTTGGGCCTTAATTTTTCTTATTGTTAAAATTTAAACAACCAAAGACCTCTAGTGATTTTCTGATATTCAAAGTAAAATCCAGGCTTTGAGGGAAACAGGAGACCTCTGCGTGGAGAACATAGGTAGTGGAGAACATAGGTAGTGGAGAACGGAAGTCTATGGAGTACCCACATGCATTCACGCACATATACACCCTCAACAGAAAAACCAAAATAGCTCCTCTCTCCTCCTCCCCCAACAATGACAATGCAGCCATCTGTTGGATGTTCCACTTCACTTAGCAGCTGCTCTCAGATACAGAAATCTGCATTCCTGCAGCTTGTGTGGTATGCGGGCAGCATGTGTGGGTACAAGCCTTGGACACTCCCACCCAAAGGAATGGCTTTCATTGAATAAAAATGATCGCCGAGGTTTCTTGTTCTCCCATCTCAGAAATGCCTTTTTCCTGACCGTTGGTGTTTAGGCTTTCTTTCTCCTTTGCCTGTTAAAATGACTGTCTTAGACACTGCAGGTCAAACAGGGATCTGAACTTGAAGAGGACAACTAGGGAAGGGCTTTGGTGAATCCCGTGTCTTGCTAGAAGCATGCTCCTTGAAGAAGAAGGAGACAGCAGCTGGAACATAAACTTCCATTTGACTTTTATTTGCCCATACCCCCAGCGATGTACTTAAGTACTGATGAATACCCATTGTTTAAGTGGAAACTAGGAGGTTTTACAAGCAGCATTAATCTTAACATCAAACTAAATGAAAATATGTACAATGAGTCTCAAAAAATAGCATAAAAATGAAGTTTTCTGAACATTCCCCTTCTTGGGCCATCTTTCCCATGCTGAAATTTGTCTTCTGTGTGTATGTTATATAAAGTGGCTTTTTTTTTTTTTTTTTTTTTTTTTTTTTTTTTTTTTTGGCACTGGCAGTGTGGACTTTGGGGGTTGAAAGGAGCAGCAGCTACAAACACAAAACGAAGAAGGATTCTGTCCTGCAGGCTTCAGAAGAGAACCTTATGTAAAATTGGATCCTCTTTTGAGTACATAATTTAGGACATTTGTTACAAGATTACTGTGGTTTTCTATAAATGTTAGTTTGCTGTATTATTTTCCATGAACTAGTTTTCTAAAATGCAGAATATTTTGCCCCCCAAACATGGAAGCAGTAAAGCTCGATGAGGCACTGATTCATGGGGTGTCACCCAGAAACAGCTGGTCAGCCATCTGCAGCCCCAGAGTCCTCTTATTTCTATTATATTCAGCTAATTCTTTATGTAGAGGGGAGGAAGACACATAAATCCTGGGAGAGAAAGCATGGCTCGTGTGAGAAATGGTGACTAACTTCTGCCAGAGACGGCTGCTGGCCTGATGTGCTGCTGGGAAGTCCACTTCTTATGCACACGAGACTTTCAGCCCTTGCTACATGTGCATTAGTACATGGATCCTGTTCTTTTGGACAAGGAAAGAAATAATGATATACCATTGATTGTGTTGTGGGAATTGGTCCAGGTGAAAGCTCTCTCGAGAGCTATAACTGACCGTTTCAAAGCAGACCTAAAAGTCTACAAGACCAAGGATAAGCCTGGTAATCTGACCTATGTGTTTGCCCTCTCATCTCTCAAGCACACTAAACTAGACCTTTGAACAGTCATAGATCTTGTGGTCAAATATATTGGGCATGATAATATTAAAAGGATTTTTTTGTCAGAAGCAATAAATAAAAGAGTAAATTTTTAGGTATTGTCCATCTACTTTAAAATTTGATATTAGTGTATTAAGGTGATGCACACCTGGAATAACATTTTGTTTTGCTTTTCTTCCTGAATGAGCAAGGGGCCTTGCTGAGAGATGGAGGATGGCTGATGAGAATATTCCTTTCTTGTGCTACCTGAGGCAATTCATTGAGATAACAAAGCCTGTGTGGGAAGGCAAATTTTGGCAGGTGCCCAGGTGTGTGCTGTGTTCAAGTAGGAGTAATTGTAGTTTAACCTTAACCTTGTGTGTCCCTGGAGATCATTTTCTCTTCCTTTTTCCTTTTAAGCTTTCTTGAATCATCAAAGCCTTTTACCCCTTCTCCCCATAAGCATACACACACATGCACACACACACACAACTCTTGAATTGTCAAAGCCCTTTACCCATTCTCCCCATAAGCATGGATGTGCAGCACACTCACACACATACACACACACACACACCTTTCTCATCTTATTTCTTTATCTCTGTTTATGAGCATTAAGGTTTTTAAATTTCTTTTATTATGCACACTGCCACAAAGCAAGATGTGTCTTCATCTCTATAATACAAAAACAGGAGAGGTAAACTTTCATCACTGCTTATGACTTGGGTGGTATTATTCAGGTTTGAACATAGTTTACTGATCATCTGTAGTTTTTCTGGTATGTATCTATGTAAAGAATATATGTTGAAATAGCACAGTTGGGAGAGATTTAGGCTAAAGATTATGTGCTAATTTCCTAAAAGAAAAGATAAGTAGACCTTTAATTGATAAGGCAGAGAATTATATATTGTAAACCTGACTGCATTGTAAACTTTTGAATTTTTTATTCATTCTTGCTTACTTTGCTCCCCAATTCAAATAAAAATTGTTTCCACCTCAGCAGTACACAAGTCACGTAGACTATCCCCCAGGCTGTCAGTCAGAGAAAAGACGTACATATGCCCAGAGTATACATTTGTGCTGCTCTCTCTCAGTGGTATTTGGGGAAAATATGGTGCACATTCCCCTGGCTCTTCTACTTTTACATCCTGAATTAATGCAATTTATTCTAATTTATGACAACTGTTTGAAAGGCTCATTCTCCATTTCCCATGCATAAAGAGGTTATTTACATGGACGTAGAGACGTAGAACACAGTAGGAAAATGAATTGATTTGGAAAATCAGATTGATTCAGGTAGAGAAACTGAGTGGACCTCGTATTCTTTGGAGTCAACACTGTGCACTATGGCTGGTGGTGAGGACATCTCTTGTAACTTTTTTTTTTTCTGCCTCTTTAGAAATAAGAATAAATTTATGGAGAATTTTTTTCACTGCTTCTTAAAAAAGCCTTATACAATTGAGCTAATTGCCTCCCCCTCCTCTCTTATTCTCTATTCTTGAATTTATATAGCAGCTATCACAATAGTACCTACACACGCTGATAGGAGAGCTGGTTACAAAGTGGGGGAAAGCTGAAAGCGGGGGGAAATGTTGTTGCTATCCTAGAACAAGATTCAAAGGTCAAAAGTCAACAAGAGGAACTGTCCTTGTTGCACCCAAGCATTGTCTCGAGCACAGCAGGTTCTCAAGGAATCTTTGCTGGCCTCTATCACTAGTACCCATTCTTCTCAAATTCCTTGTTTTAAGTGAGGTCCTTTTCCACAGCGCTCCACTGTGATCCATTCTCCTCTTGGGGGCTCTCTTCTGAAATGGACAACTAGTGGAAAAGGAGTCTCCACAGGGACTCCAGGAGCAGGAGAGATTCCAGGTTCCATTGGAGTAATCACGAAATTCCATTTCCTGCTGACTGTGGCATTTGCCTTGTCGATTCTGTTCTGCGGATCTGTCTAAATAGAGCTACTAACTAGAAAGTCACAAGTCATACACCTGAGAACTTACTATGTTCCTGATACAGTTCTCCGCCATATGTGTATGTGTGTAAAAGTGAATTGCATATCCTCATGACATTGTAATGCAGCATATCCCATCACATTTGATACATTATAGAAATGATAATGTAAAGTGAGCTCTACAGAGGTGAAGTAATAAGTCTGTGACGATGGTTATTTGAAACCTAGGACATCTTATTCAAACATCCATGGTTTTAAGTACTCCTAATTTCTGGCTTGTTATCATTTAAGTCTGAAGTTCAATTTGAAGTGTTAAAAATGGAATGGGCGAATGGTAAGCTTTGTGATTGGATCATGAGGGCACCAGCCTCACAAGTAGATTCATAATTCGATAGCTTTGGAAGGTGGTAGAAAGTAGGAGGTTGGGCCTAGCATGAGGAAGTGGGTCATTGGAGGCCCCACCTTGAAGGTCATTGACTTTGTCTCTTTCTCTTTCTGTTTCTTCCACTTCCTAAGAGCTGCTTTGTTCCACAAATGATCCATGTTTCTGCTCAGATGAAAATAAATCAATATACAACAGCAGAGAAATGATGGAACTCAATGATCAGGGATGAAATCTTCTGAAAGTAGAAACCAGAATAATTCGTCCATCCCATAAACTGACTCCTCAAATCACAATGTTGAAAAGAAGTGAGTGACTAATGCACGCTTCTTTCTCAAAATAAGCATAAGTCTCGTAATGAATCAGAAATCAGACCTGGAATATTAAAGAATGGTGAGGAAATACAGAGAAAAGGCTTTGTTTCTGGTTGGTCTAACAAGATAATAAAAAGAGATTAAGGAGGGAGTGTTACTCTGGCCCACAGTGTGAAGGTTTAGTCTGCCATGACAGGAGTCACAGCAGCACGGGATTGAAGTAGCAGGTCATATTACATATCTGTGAGGGATCAGAAAGAGATGGATGGTCACACTCGTTTTGCTTCCTTCCTCATAAAACAAACCATCATTGTGCTTTGTCGATTTCACATCATGCATTCCGATCCCTCTTAATCTTCTCATACCCTCACATACGCCCTCTGCCCTTGCAACCTCCCCTACAAAACAAAACAAATTTAAAAGAAAAATTAAAACCAAACCAAAACAACAACAACAGAAGAATCTCGTGGAAGCTGTACTGCGGCCTATTGAGATACACAGTTACACGTCAGTCTGTCCATCTTAACTTGGACGTGTTCATTGCCACTAGTCATTGGTCTGACCCAAGGCCTCTGACTTCTGCTACACTCAAGGATAATGGGCTCTCACTGGGGCTTCTCTTCTATACCCTGTTGTCCCGTGTCATGGAGATCCTGCTGTTTTGGATCTGTATGTTTGTCTGCTTCACACACTTCAACACCTCATGGATTTGGTGGATGTTGGGGTGAAACAACTCATAACCCTGATTCTGGGCCTGGCTGGATGGTACATAGGTCAGCTCCCTGTCTCTCATCATCAGTTTCTGAATGAGCACTCCAGCACTGCCTCAGCTAGCTCACCCAGCACAGCCTGCAACCAGGTGCTAGGCCAGTTCTCCTGCTCTCTGACCCTCAGATGATGGTCCTCCTTACTCACATCGCTGGGGCCTACTGTATTATTTTACTCAGGCAACGGATTGGGCCCTCTTTTCTGATTGCTTTAGGGGGCATAGGAGGAGAGGGGGAGGGTCAGCTCTCCTGCTCCTATGCCCTTAGGGCTGGCTCACTGGCACCCTCAACAACAGGACTGTAGCTGGTACAGGGCAGCTTTGGTTCTCTCACTGTTGCGACCCCAGGGGTCAGCTCTCTCTTCTACCACAGGTGACAAAGGGAAGGAGGGGGGAATCTTTCACTCATTCATGCCACCACATGGCAAATAAGGAGGTGCAGGGACAGCTCTCCTGCTCTCATGCCCTTAGGGCTGAGTCACCTGCAGCCACACCACACCACAGTGTCAGTGCTAATGTGCTGTCCAGACAGGAAGCAGAGGCTGCTTTCTCAGGTGTGCTGCAATGAAATGGGACAGAAGGCACAAGCACCGTGATAAGCTCGCAAGTCTCCTCGTCATCTAGGGGGCTTCCTAGCTGAGGTACAATGAGAAGGGCATTCAATAATGACAGGAAGTTGTTGAGTATGCACTCAGGAGACATTTATTCAACGGATTCTGTGAAATCTGTCTCTCTGTTATATAAGCTATATGATGATGATATATACAGGAACCTTGGGGCTGAGGGAGCTCAGACTTAAAGAGGAAAATGCCATGTTCTGAGTCACACAGTTCTTGTAGGCAGATCAAAGACTACAAGTCTGTGTCCAAACCCTTCCACATCCTTGTGGCACACGACTCTGAAGTTTATGCAAGCATCTGGTGGTAACACAGCTCCCAACTCTAAGTGTGCCATGTGGTTTTGCTCCAAGCCTACTCCTCCTGCTTTGCCCTGACTCATCAGCATGAAAGTTATGGGACAGTCCTTTCACTTCTCTGGTCTGGGCCTGTCTCTATCCTTCAAGCTGGGGACCTGGAATCTGAGCAAATAATGTGTGGTCAGATGTAAGAGACCTGTGCCTTCCTGAAGCTGAGCGTCACCTGTGTGGCACACATGGGTAAGCACAATGCTAAGCAACTGGGTGAATCAGTCATTCTTGTGTTGCTATGGTAATAATACCTAATGGAGACAGCATACAAAGAGGAGGGCTTATTTTGGCTCACATTTGGAAGTGTCATTCACCATGAACAAGAAGGCATGTTATTCACAGCATTGGGGAATGTGGTGTTCTCACACCATGGCTGACCAGGAAGCTGAGAGTCTTGGGCTGCAGCCCATACTGAGCTGCCTGGCCTTAGTGAAGGCTTCTGTCAAATAGGCCTCACTTTCTAAAGGCTCCTCAATCTTCCAAGATATTGCCAAGAGCTAGTAAACAAAAAAGACTATGGAGACATTTCATACAAGGGATGGAGGCTAAAATAGATTGGCTTTTCCATGACTTAGTTTAGGTAGCTACATGGAGCTCTGAAGCTGCTAGGTAACATCAGGAAATCTCTGAAAAGGATGGCAGTCACTCATTAAAAAATGCCACAGATGGGCAAATGAGACCACTATAAATTTAAATATTAAAGCTTCTGAATGGGTTTGCAAAGATGACACAGTGGGTAAGGACTTGGATTTGAATCCAGAGAAGCCAAGTAAAGTCAGGTGCAAGAGTAATCTGTAACCCCAGTGTTTCTTCAGTGAGCTGGGAGGTCAAGGCAGACTCTGTAAATGGGGTGGGGTGGGGGCGTTTGCCCAGAATAAGTGTTGTCAAGCAACAAAGCGATCCTGTCATAAATGTGGTGAAAGGTGAGGACTGACACACTAGTTACCCTTTGATTTCCACTCATTTCTGCAGCACTCATGTTCCCACACTCATGCACACATTCAAGAACACACAAAATACGTGGCATGCACACACACACACACACACACATGAGTGTGTGCATGCACACACTTGCAGAACAAAGAAAAGAATCAGCAAAATGAAGAAGCCACCTATAGAATGGAAAAAAAGATATCACCAGGAAGCTATTATCTAAAATACATAAAGAACTAAACAAGAAGCAAGCAAACAATCAAAAAGTCTACAAATCAAGTTATCCAAAGAAAAATTAATGAAATGAATTGAACAGATATTTCTCAAAAGAAGAAAGTTCAATCTCCTTAGCTACTCGAGAAACATAAATTAAAACTACTATGAGATTCTTTCTCAGCTCAATAAGTAGAGTTCTGATCTATATCTATATCTATCTATCTATCTATCTATCTATCTATCTATCTATCTATCTATATATATATCTCAATACACATATGTGTATGTATTCATGTAACAATAATCAAAGAAATGGGCTACTTACTTGAGAGTGGAGGGGCGTGGGAGGGGGTTGAGGAAGGGTATCTAAGATAGCATGAGGGAGAAAAATGATATAATTCTATTTCCACTAAAAACATACGAAAATGAAATAACAAATGATGGGAAGGATGTATTTTAAAAGAACCCTTATATATTATTAGTGCGATGTAAATTGGTTATACCACTATAGAAATAAATCACCACTATGGTGGTTCCTCAAAAAAAAAAAAATAAAGAAAAAAGAAAGAACAAGAAAAGAAAGAAAGAAAGAAAAGCAAATAAAAGTACTGTATAACCCAGCAGCTATTGTCACTTCTGGGTATACACCTAAAGGAATTTAAGTCAGCATGTCAGAGAAATAATACTTGCACATATATGATTATAGCTTTATTATTCATAGTAGCCAAGAAATGGAAACAGCATAGATGCTCTTCAAAGATGAATGGATAACTTAAATAAGTTACATATGTACAATGGAATTTTAGTCGGGTATGAAGAGTTAAATTTTAACATTTGCATGAAAATTGATGTTTTATCTTGTATGTAGACTCTAGATTTATATACACACATACACCAACATATGGATATGTTCTGAAATTAATTGAGGCATCGTGAAGAAAGAGAAAAATTCTAAGGGAAATGGGGAACATAAAAGGGTACTATATTTTTAATTTTCTTATATTATTTACTTGATATAAATATGCATCATGAAGATAGACTGGTGATGATTCATGAATGGGCAGTTATGGACAAAGACATAGGTGGGAATGAATAGGAAAGAGGTACAATGACGAACACAAATGCTCTTAGGTATAAACTCAAAGGAAGGAAGACAAGGATTTTGCAGCTGTCGTGATGGGTGCCGAACACAGTAGCCTCCTGGAATCATACAAGCCCTCTGTACTGGGTACTTGCTTCATTGACATAAGCAAGACAAACAGCATCGCTGAACACATAGCCCCAAATCTTCAAACAAGTGACTGCTGGTTTATTTGCTGTCAGTTTGAGCCCAGTCCTAGCTACTCTCAGTTACGACACGGGGCCTACTTCAAGGTCTTTAAGGCATAACGTGAGAGGATACACTCAGTGTCTCACTTAGAAGTATTCTGCACTTCACTGCACTGCTCAGGCTATGCAGAACTGTCTGACCACCTCCTCCCATTTTCCTGCTGAGTCCCCCTTCCACTTGAGACAGCTTCTCAGCTTTCTCACCAGGTCTCAGTTTCTTCCCTTCTTGTCATGACCATCTCTTACTTAATAGACCCCATCTCAAGCAGGACAATCACTCTACACATCCAATTCAGGAACATGGGGTTTATTCTTTTAAATGCTTTGACTCTCAACATTTCAAGTTTCCCAATGTCTGTCCTTCCTAAAGTATTTTTCAGCAGGTCTTTTACTCTCATTTTGGCTCATGTTTTCATAGGTCTTCACTCCATTTCTTTCCCAGGCCTATGATGAGGCCCTGTGTCACAGGGGAAGTTATAGTGGAACCAAGCTGCTCACTTTATGCGGGGGAAGGAGAGGGGAGGGGAATGAAGGAGAGGAGGGAGAGACAAATGTCTTCAAAGGTGCAGACACAGTACACAGTGTCCTACTTCCACCAGTGAGGTCCTGTGGGAGGACCTTGGCAGGCATGTGCAGAGAGTACATAACATGATTTCCTCCTTCTGAGCACTTAGCTTTCCTGCTGTTGGTTAGGTAGCTGCTTTCTACCCATTTTCTACCCTCTCCCTTCCCATCTGTCTCCATTCTCCCCCTCCCTCTTCCTTTTCCTCTTCCCTTTTCCCTCCCTCCTCTCCTTTTCTGTTTCTTATGAGTGTTCATACCTTTCCCATTGCTTCTATTTTTCTCCTCTCTTTGAAAACCATTTCTCTTCCTTAGCTGAATAAAACTATAATCTGTTCCGCGTATTTAGCTTATTCATTAAGTAAATTCTCATACTTAAGAATCAAGTTAATATTGCTTTGGTTATTCATTTTCTCCAAAACAAAATTTGAAAATGTTTCCTATTACATGGAGGGGGAAGAACATAAAAACTTATTTTCTAAAGTGACAAGGACCTTTAATAACTGAACGAAAAACCCTACTGTGGTCTGAAAACTTAAATCTGTTTCTGAAAGGGCATACAAAAGGAAAGTCTGCTGTCAAAGAGGACAAAGAGTGTGGGAACTCAAGGACCAAAGCTGAAAAGGGGAGAAATACCACAATAGCAAGAAAAATATCTAGAAAAATCACCGAGTATCCAGACGTCTCTTTCTGGCCACGGCGTTTTCCACCTAGACTTAAACTCAGGTGTAACTACAATACAGTCCACACAGATCCTGAAGGGCACACTGTGCCGCTTTATAGCATCTTATTTTAGTCAGTTGAGAACGACATAAAAACTGATATTTGTGCTAGCCTGCCTGTGATTCTTTTCATGTACAAAGCTTCTTCTTTTGGGGGAACATTCTTATATTTTGTCAGCTTCCCTTTTCGTAGCTACTGTATGACACCCGAAGCCCAAAGCAAAAGGTAGCAGAAAAGTAAAAATCTGAACTCATGTGAACTCATGCTCAGAAAGCTTCAGAAAGCTTTGGATTCAGTTTAGCCCCAAAAGAAGACTTAGCCCGTCTCCTGTTGTATGTACACCTGCTTTTTCATCCCCAACAAGCACAGCAGAACAAGCCCCACCTTATGTGGTGGAAGTAATGCACAGCAGAAGCCTCCTTTGTGCTGCTGGATATTAATGCTAATGTTCAAGAGTTAAATATAGCACAAAGCAAGTGTGTCGGAAGGGAAACAAGTGCTGAAGCAACTAGCTCTACCTTGCGAGGGGTTGGGTACGGAAGGCAAGATGTCATCATTGCATACTAGAATAAACTGCCAAAGTGGTAGGCTGCTAAGAGAAGATAGGGTAGATATATGGAACTCAGTCACATTAACCTAGTGCATTTGATATCAAAGGAAACACAAGAACATCGCGTGGTAGGATATGGATGAAGTGTCTAGAATAACAATACAAACCATGTGCTGATTAATAAGTTGGGTCATTTGGAAAGGCATCCCCACCCCTTAAGTTTATAGTAGATGCAGTAAGACATATTATGTATGCATTCTGTTATTCTGCCTAGCTCTCATTGCCTAATTGTGAGACACCACTTTGAAGAATTCTAGAAGAAATGCTTTATGGGCATGCTAGCTATTTTTACAATTGCAATGACAAAACACATGACAAATGCATTCAGGAAGGAAGCTTTCTCAACAGATAATGAGAACTCTTTCAGGGTTTGCAACAGTGAGTGTTAACTAAAACCCAAAGGTTGCATACTGTCTCTCACTTACTACCTGGTAACCACACCCAAGTCATTTCATTCCTTAATCTCTCAAAATTCAGTGCTTTTGTATAAAAAGAAATTAGAGTTGCTACTCTACCTCTTTCATATGGGCATAGCTTTTGGCAAATAGTCTGACCGATATAACCCATCCTGGTGGGGAAGGCATAGTGGGTTGTGTGTGAGGTAGCTGATCATACTGTGCTTACAGTAGAGAAACAAGGAGACATAAATACTGGTACTCATGTGTGCTCACCTTTTAACTGAGTTTGAATCCTCAGCCATGAAAAAGAACCACTCACTTTAGGTTAATTTAGTATTCTATCCCATTCACAAAGATATTAATAGCCTGTACAATGTGTTCACCTATGCCATGGAGAATCCTCACTACATCTCCATAAACTAGAGTAGTTGACTGAGTCTGTGCCAGAGCACAGTTTGATCTCAGTAGCCTCCACCTCTTCAGCTAATAGACCTGTCTGCAGTGCTTAGGACAATCAGTGGCTCTCAATAGATGCTCGGAAAATCTTTGGTACATGAGCAAGATTGTGTCGAAGTAAATGTATATTTTAACAAGTCTTAAAATGCCACAACAGACAATAAGAATGCTTCCAGGGCTTGCCATATTGAACGTTAACTGAAACCAAAAGGCTACATACAACATATAGTTCATCACTTACTACTTGATAATCATACCCAAGTCAGCTAATCTCTTAATATCTTTGAGTTCAGTGCTCATGTAAAAAAAGAAAACAGACTTATCATTCTACCTCTTTCATACAGGTATCTTTTTTTGTTTGTTTGTTTTTTTGTTTTTTGTTTTTCGAGACAGGGTTTCTCTGTGGCTTTGGAGCCTGTCCTGGAACTAACTCTTGTAGACCAGGCTGGTCTCGAACTCACAGAGATCCGCCTGCCTCTGCCTCCCGAGTGCTGGGATTAAAGGCGTGCGCCACCATCGCCGGGCTCATACAGGTATCTTGAATCTAAAAGTTAGTGCTTGGATTGACATTGTAATACTTAACTGTAATCCAAACTTTCCAGATATGAGAGATGAATAAATTCAAAATTAACTTGGCTTGTATAGAAAGATCTCAATCAAGCTTAAAAGGAAAACAAGAAAAAACAAGTATGCAGTGCACTGTTGGCACAGTAATGGGAAAACAGTAAGTAGCCAACAAATATTACATGCATTGAAATTGGGTTTGAGTTTTGAGTTCACAGAATAAAAGGTACGAGCTTTCCCCTAAATTCAGGGCAGGTGCAAGGACATTTTTCTGACATGTAGCCTTCCAGTTATTATGCAAAAGAAATGAAGCAGTCTGATAAGTTCTCCCATCGACTAGATTGTGTTAGGTAACAAGGAGAACCAAGAAGGGTATAATCATTTCAAAAGAAACCAACAATTTGGGTTTACTATTGTTTAAATAAATAAAATTCAATGAAGAAAATACACAGCATCCAAGTTGAGGCTGTGTTTTGCCATGGGTTTTGGCTCAAGGCATCAAGACAAGATATCTAAGAAAATAAGCATGAATGTGTCCCCTTCACTGAGGATAGATTGCTCATATGTCTGGAAAGATGAAGGCCTATCTTCCAGAAACAAAAATTGTCAAAGCTCATGGTGGATCCCAGAAATATAGTAGTGGTGACTAGGTGTACGCACAGGATATGCTGTTTGGGGCTTAAAGATGTCTTCGCAATCTCAGGACACAAAAATTACTTAAGGGAATAACATGCAAGATTATATGATGAACAAATGAATTTGAAATGTAGGGATGGCACCATTCCTAGAAAAAAGACCAGTCAGAGCCCTAAAAAAAGCAGAAGTTATGCCTGCTTTAAATCAAATCCACTTTCTGGTAGAACTGAAATAGGGCAGAATAGAGCACTAGGAAATGAACGTTTCAATTCAGCAAGTCTGTCTGTAGGACCACAGAATCTATTCTACTCATAGGCTAACAAAATACTTGACCAATTCCAAGTCATATGATGTGAGATTGCATGTACCCCTTTGACTGCTGCTTTAATATTACTGGCCCAGAAAGTTAAACTAACTGTAGAGACAGAAGACAGCAAAACTTATCAGGGGCTGACAAGCACACTGTGTAGAAGAAGTAAAAGAAAAGAAGAAGAAAAGGAGGAAGAGGAGGAGCAACAACAGCAACAATGAATCACAGAAAAGAAAACTAAACTTAAATGAAAAATGAATGACTGGATAAATGAATGATATTCCTCTGACTCAGGAAAGGTTATCCAAGGCAAAAGCAGTTGACTCAGTGATGCTAATAAGGAGTAGACCTGGGAAACACACAGAAAAGCAAGTCCCCTCCTGGGTCTCTGAGTAGCGATCTAAGAACCTAGACAGTGTTCACATTAGAGTTTGGTTTCAGAAACTGCCCCTGTAAGCCCCTAAAGCAGTGGGTCTCAACCTAACTATTATTGTGGCCCTTTAATGCAATTCCTCATGTGGTGGCTACCCCAACAATAAAAATTCTTTCATTTTTACTTCATAACTGTAATCTGCTACTGTTATGAATCAAATCGTTAAGTATCTGATATTCATGATATCTGTGTATGACCCTCACAGGGGTCACAATTCACAAGTTGAGAACTGCTGTCTTTGAGGAATGTTAAAAATGAAACTGATTGGAGAATGAAAAAGAGTTACCTGATGCAAACTTCTGGAGGGTAGAACATAGGAGCAAATGTGAAGAGGATGAGATATGCCACTGCTCTGTAAACACAGGCGAAGGCACAGCGCATTCAGGCTAATGGTCTGCTCTTGCGCTGGAGAGATTCTGATCTTACCGTGGGAGCATAGGATAGCCTTGATGTGCCCCAGTAGAAATATGATAAAGGGAAAGATTTTGAGTCTAGAGTATAGGTTTTGTGATCAAAACTTGACAAAATGTTCTGAAACGATAAACGGCTGTGAGCACCCAGGTTTTGTATTTTCTAGTATTGGCACTGTTTTCGCACCAACTTTATACAACTGTTTTGTTGCTTGGTTTCAGTTCTTTAATTGAATTTTGCTTTCCCCCCATGTTGAAATTCTGCAGATATAGACGCTAATTAAAATTGCTTACAGTCCTAGGTACTCTTCCCATCGCATGGTCTTGCCTTCCTGCATGGCTGCAGGCATTCTCAGATGCCAGACAACTGCTCTGATGTGTAAGATGTCAAAAACACAGCTCACTTATGTCACTTCCATGTGGTGCCACTTGCGGGGAATTATCATTTTTGATCTCAGCTTTGCCAACTGTTTGAGATCCAGGAACCCAAGAATTTGTGGCCAGACTGTGGGCCTGTGTTTGAATGACAGGTAGGAAAAGCTTAGAAAATACATAGAGTAGTTCTAATAATGTCAGGGAAATGTTAGCAAAAATAAGATAAAAAATTTAATGCAAACATCCATAATCTGTTTTGAGTTTGTTAAATTTCACTAAAATAAAGATACATAATCAGCTTTAATTTAGTAAGTCTGACTACAATAAAGAACATACTAGTAAGATGCCACATTTAAAACCTGGGCTAGGGAAGAAATATAATTGGCTAACAATACCTTTAAAATGTTCATTGTTCCTAGCAATCAGAGAAATGCAAATCAAAACAACTTTGAGGTTTCATCTTACTCCAGTCAGTATCATGAAGATCAATAGAACAATGGACAACAAATGCTGAAGAGGTTGTAGGGTAAAGGGAACTCTTGTTTGCTATTGGAGGGATTACAATCTGGCCAGACGCTCTGGTAATCAAAATGGAGAATTCCCAAGAAACTCTAACTAACCCTCCCATATGACCCAGATACACCACTCCGTGGCACATGCCCAGAGGACTTGGCATCCTCCTTTGCTGATACTTGCTTAGCCATGCTCACTGTCACTCTATTCCTAATATGAAGAAATAGAGGCAACCTATATAGGCTTCACTGAACAAATAGACAATGAACATGTTACTGAGAAGTGCTGTAAAGAAAAATGACATTATAAAATTTGCTGACAAATGAGTAGAACTAGAAAAGCTTATATACAGCGAGGTAACCAAGATTCAGATAGACAAACATCACATGTTCTTTCTCATGTGTGACTCCTAACTCCAAAACCTCAGAGGTGAGTTTACAATCTAGAGTGGCCACATGAACCAGGGAAGTGGGAGCAATGCAGAGTGGAATCACCTAAATATTTTGAGAGGGGAGAGGAAAGTAGGAAGAGGGGTGCTTCATGTAGGAGCAGAGGAAGGAAGTTAACACAGGAGGAGAGGGAGGGAGGAGGGTAAATAAGAGTGAGGATTCTGAAAATGCCATAAGGAATCATATTGTTATCTATTTTACTGAAGCTACATACAATATGTGTAAGTCTGCATGTATACATTCATATAATTTGTTTTAATCTTTCTTTTATTCAAAGTAGACTATTTTGTGTTATCTATTTTGAATTAGAATTTCCCCTCCCTCTAGTCCTCCCAGTTCCTCCCCCAATCCCTTGCCTTCCAGATATACCCCCTTCTATCCCTTGTGTCTAAGATAATAATAAAACAAAATAAAATATAATAATATAAAACAAAACACATTGGAAAAGGACACAGCACACAAACAGAAGGAAAAGAGCCCAAGAAATGGTTGAAGAAACAGACATAGATGCATAGTGCCGCTCATTAGCATACCCAGGAATCCCACAGAACCCTAACTGGAAGCCAGACTCAAAGGATCTGTAGGGTAAAAAAGAGAAAATTAAGCCAAAATAAAAAATGATTAAAAACTTAATTTTTGTGTTATTTAAAATAATTTTACAAAGCAAATATATTTTGATCATATTCTTCAGCTCTCCCAAGTTTCAGATCCCTCTCCCTCTCCCCATCTACCCAACTAAGCTCTTTCCCAAAACACAAACAAAAACTCAATATAACAACAAGCTCCAAATAAGAAAGCATAATAAAATTCCATCCAAAAATAAGAACAAAAATCACCAAACTTTAACGAAATAAAAAACTGTGGGGTAAAATATCTGTTGGACACCTCTTCCTGAACATCAGTGCCAACCTGGAGTAGCTGATATACCTACTCCCACTCCATTGTAAAAAAAAAAAACAATATTCTATCTTCTGACAGGTATAGAAGACATTTCAGTTGTTAACATTTACCTTGTGCCTAGGTTTTTTTATTAATTCATTTATTCATTTTAAGAAAAATATAACAAAACAAACTATAATAACATAAAACAAAAACCATAATGCCAAATTTATACAAGACAAACCAAAGTAATGCAAAAAGCCCAGGAGAAAGCTCAGGAATCTGAAGTCCAGTAGTTTGTACACTCAGAATTCCGTAGAAACACTAAACTGGAAGCCATAAGATATGCTCAGAGGGCCTGGCACAGACACACGCCGGCCCTGTGCATGGTCCTTCAATCTCTAAGGTCATATGAGTCTTGCTCATGTTGATTTACAGGGCTGTGTTTCCTTGGTGTCTTCCATCCTCTTTGGCTGAACGTTCCAAGGTCTCGCACTCTCTGCATAATGTCTTACTGTAGGTCTCTACATTTGTTTCCATCCACTGCAGGATAAAGCATCTCTGATAACGGTTGAGCAATGCACTAATCTGTGAGTACAGCAGCATTTCGGTAGGAGTCATATTATTACTAACCCCCCCCCATTTTTTAGAACAGTATTAATTGTTGTTACCCTAGGTCCCTGGGCTATCAGTCTCAGATTCTTGGTCACCTGAGCAGTGTCAGTCACTCCCTTCTAGGTATGACTCAGAGACTTATCTTCTAGATCACTCCAGTTCTTTTTCAGAGTCAATATTTGCCATGACATCTGCTTATCATGTTAAAGAGAATGTCTGACATGCTTTGTTCCTTTATTGTCCCTTTATTCACACAAAAGCAGCACATTGGACATTCATTGACTGAATTTTAAAGACATCTTAAAGCAGATAAATTGTTTTCAAGATTCAAAAATATTTAAAAATCGGCTAAGGCATGGAATTTTTTTATTTCTACCATAATCCCTTATTTTGCACAGATTTACAATCTTACCTTTTATCTCTAAATAATGTAAACAGTTTTATATTGGTGATGTAGCTAAATTAAGACCGAAACATTTCAAGTACACTTGAGTGATTTTCTTAATGCTTCTTGTATGAAAGACTTACTCTAAAGCTCTCCTCCCTGGCATTTGTCTGCTTGTCCACCAAGTGACTGACCTCCTCAAGCAGCATGCTCTCTTTGCCCACCTCAAGCTCCCAACTATGAATCTACAATAAGACCTTTAAAACTCAAAAGAGAAAAGAAAGGTGAAAGAGCCTTCCTGAATGCCATGGAAAACTGACACAGTGCCATTTCAAAGTGTGTCTTGCCCAGTGAAAGGACTGCAGTGGTTGGAAGGGAAAGTGGTGAATTCATTTGGCTGAAATTGGTAATTGGGGAAATAGAACAATAAATATATCTCTAAATTACTTCTAACTTTTCAAAATAGTAATTTAAAATATTCATTGCAAAAAATGAATTTCATGTATTTTGATGTATGTGTGTGCTACATGTTGATCATATAAACCCCTGGTCTACTTTGCTTTTTATTACTGCACTAAACTCCACAGCCAAATGCAACCTGGGGAGGAAAGGATTTACTTGACTTAAAGTCTTGATCACAGCTGATCACTCAGGGAAGTCGGGGCAAGCCCTCCTGAAGCAAGCAAGGTAGGAAGAGAGGGTTAACACTGTTGAGTGACTTGCTTCTTTGTTGCTTAGACTGCTTTGTTATACGACCCAGAATTACTCAGCCAGGGTGGGACAGGGTCCATTCACATCAATCATTAATCATGTAAATGCCCCATCAACTTGTAAACAAGACTACCTGATGGGGCTATCTTCTCAGTTGAGGTTCTTCTTCCAAGGTTGTGTCAAGTTAAACACACACACACACGTGCACAAACACACACACACACACACACACACACATAAAGACACACATGCACATACACACATTCCAGCACCAGTACACCCCTATCAATTACTGTCTTCCTTTCGCCCACCTCTCCTTTCTATTGGGACTATTCTATAATAATCTCCTCCCACTTTCATGTCTTATTACTATTAGTTTTTAATCTAGATTTTACATATGAAAAACAGTATGTTGTATTTGTCTTTTGGAATCTAATTTATTTTGATTGGCATCATGATCTATAGTATCATCCATTTTTCTGAATGTCATATAACTGAGTTCTTATTTATGGATGAATAAAATTTTGTTTTGGTGTATCAGAACACTTCCTAGTTTGTACTTCTAACTTTGTAGTGCTAAGTAGACTTACAAAGCAAGCAACCTAACTCCTGCTGATTTCTATTGAGAACTGCAAATTCTAAGACTCTAATTCTCTTTCAAATAAAGCGAAGCCATCAAAAGTGAGTATCTTTAGAATAGGGAGACCTAACAGTATACTTTTGGCTTGTAGGTGATGTTTTGGTTATGTAGCCATCTTTGAATGGCCCACTAGTTGCCTACTTATGCAACAGAGACAATGATGGCAATATGATAGGTGTTTATATTCCAACTGGAAGCTTTTAACAGCATGTCTCTGGGGAATAAGCTATAAGAAGAAAGAGAGTGGTAGAGAATAATTAGACCAGAAGAAACAGTCTTACAAGGCAGAGATTAAGTTCAGTGGAAGAAGAGGTGAGTAGCTTTTGATTTCTGTTGGCACAGAGGTAGACTTCTACTCAGCCAGAAAGTTGGGCTGTGCCTAACTTCTTTCTAATCCCTTGAATTTACATAAGCATCCATCCTCCTCTACTCTGATTCCTAATTTTTTTTCTCCCCTCTCTAGTTCTAAAAGCATGGCCTTATTTTAACCTTTTTTTTTTTTGCAACATATTTGCTTTCTTGGTTTCTCTCTGTCTCTGTCTCTGTCTCTGTCTCTGTCTCTGTCTCTACACACACACACACACACACACACACACACACACTCCTTACTTGTACTGGTGCAAGTTTTCTGTAGTTTCTTTCAGATTTTGTTAACCATTGGATTTTAAAACAATAATAAAAATAACAATAACAGCAGAACCCCAAAAGGTAGCCTTATTAGCTTCCTGTTACTTAATAGGCAGTGCGCAATTTTGCAGAACTTTCAGGTCTGTTCACATTTTACTCTACTCTCCTCCCCAGAACCACTCCACAAACACAAGATTCTACAACAGTAGCCAGAAGCAAACAAACAAAAGCCATTTCAGTTCTCTGAACTTGCCATTTATCTATAGCTTTATGCAAAAATGTCCTCTCTTTTATACCTTTGCAAACTCATCCTTAGATTTCTCTTTGCTCAAATGTCACATTTCCATAAAGTCTTTTCTGCAAAATCTTTGCCTCTCAGACAAGTTTAAGTGATCTCTTCTCTGGGCGTTCAAGTCACATGGCACAGTCTCTTTTATAGAATGCTTCACACTGCACTGAACACAGCACCCTGTTCTCCAGCACCAGGGTTTAGAGGCCATAAGCCCTGACCTTAGTACACTTTTCAATGTCCACTGACATTCATACTTGCCTTTACCAAGTATTTTTAATGAATATATGGACATCTTCCCATTCTTGTTTCATTTTCCTATCAAAACTAATAAGCACATATTTTAGTACATAGTAAAATGAGTTTCAAGTGACCCAGTTCTCTACAAATGTAGCCCAGTATCTTTTTGGGACATAGGAAAGGCAGAAGCCTTTGTAAAAAGGACGTTTGGTTTCCAACTTCCCCTTCTTCTAGAGATCACCTGTCACTTGCCTCAAATATTAGGGATTGACCCAAAACTTTGTCAACAAGTTTCTATTGTTAAAAATGTTTGAAAGCTACCATGAATGAGATGACCTTGTCTTCATCAAGGTCTCCCTTCCTTTCTTTGCTAACCAGCAAAAATTAGCCATTTCTAATTGAATATGAAACTGTAATTAAAGAATGAGGAATTTAGTGCTCAACATCTATTTAAATTTCAAGTCAAGCTACAGAAGAAGGCTTATAATTTTCCACCAGCTCATCTTCTTTCCAAGAAGTGCCAGTGATATTGACCTTTTTACTCTTCTTCAACAACTGGATCTATTTGGTGGTTTTCATGTTTTGTTCACAACCTGTGAATTTCAATTCATCATCCATCCAATTAAAAAGGAGTTTTACATCTAGCTGGCACTTAGAAATAACATTTATAAAAGCAGGGTCTAAATCATGAGGAACTAAGATCACAAGTCCACCAATATTAATTTTTTCTCTATATACTATATTTCTTGTCTTCCACTCAATGTGTGGGCACATTGAGTAGTATTTACCAGGAGACTATGAGCTGGAGCTATACATCATTCCTAGGCTAAGACTTCCAGAAAGAAGAGAGTGTAGTGGGGAGCTGCGGGCTGTGTTCCTGTCGCCCCAGCTCCTGGTAGCCTGGCTAGCTTATGCCCCAAAATAACAACACACAAACTCTATTCATTTAAGCACTGCTTGGCCCATTTCTATTCATGTGTGTAGCACCCCAAGATGTGCTTACCGGGAAGATTCTAGCCTACGTCCATCCTGGTTCGGAGCTTCATCGCATCTGCCCCAGAGAGGAGAGCTATCGAGTCTGACCTCACTTCCTCTTCCTCCCAGCATTCTGTTCTGTTTACTCCACCCACCTATCTTCTAACCTATGAGGGCCAAGCAGTTTCTTTATTTTTTAACCATTGACCTTCCTCCATCAAAAGAGTCTCTATTTCTTTCTTATTTTGTCCATTTGGAATAAAATACAGAATAAATAAATAGAATAGAGCAGATAGAATAAAACCATAATGAAAATGAAAACACTGTAATGATGGATTAATTAGTTCATAGACTCTCAGGTTCCTGAATCATCATATTTTGAAAACAAAACTGTTGGCCAAGAATATCCTCTTTAAATTATCCTGTAAGCAAGAAAGAAAATTTATATTTTAGTAATTACATGGTTGTTTAAAGACTCCCAGTTACTAATTCATATCTTGGTCTAATTAATTAAGTCACTTATATCCACGAGATACAACTGTGTACATGTTATATCACATTTCTGTTAGTGACCTCTATGTCATCTGATCTTCACAGCAAAGGACACTGTGAGAAGCAAGTCTCAATCTGTAAGTTTTGAATTTTATAAAAGCAAGGTCTAAATCATGACAATAGTCTTGTTTGCATCTTTCAGTTATAAACTGATGGCAGTGTTAATTCTTTTCACTACATTTAAGACTTATTAGCACTGAAGATCATTCATTGCTAAGGAAAACTTGAACTTTTTGAGAGTTAGAAAATAATCATAGCTTTTGTACTAAATGATAAAGAAGGAGGCATTTTTCTTGATAGTCTCTGATTATATAGAAAGGACCCCCTTCTACAATAACATAGCCTGCTTTTGATAGACAAAGGACGTCATTGAAAGACTTTGATATTTTGAAAAGGAAGGGCATAAAATCATTTAAATGGAAACATGTGAACACAATATTAATATAAAATATGTAAAGCTTGTTAGCTCCTTTACATTGAATACAAGAATACAAGATGAGAACACAAAGATAGATGAAAGATTATAAAATTCTTGAAATTTCAAGTAGGTATCTTAATGTTTACACATGGAGAATCCAATATTGAGATGACTTGATATGGGTAATTAATTGTATGAGTTTGATAGGAAGAATCTAGGCATTAATACATATTAGGTTGTATGAGTTTGATAGGAAGACTCTAGACATTCATACAGATCAGGAATATTTTTGGAATTATTTGGAAAATTAATGAAGAGATATTGATTTAGGAAATAACAAAAGGAGAGAAGGAAGATTTTAGATGTGCAGAACAAAAAAGGGAGAAAGAATTAGGACTAACATTTCAAGTGTGTGTGCATAGACCATAGACAAAAGTGATTGCACAAAGACGGGAATGCTATGGAAAGTTTACTGTTGTTTGTTGAGACAGGACCTCACTATCAATCTGGCCTTAACTCACCTTCCTCTTATCTCAGTCTCTTAAGTGTTCTCTCATATGCTCTTAGACATTTGTTCTTAAAGATGAGTTTGTTTGAACCCCTTGAGCTTCGTTAGAGTTTCATTCTGACATGTTTTATGTCTTATATCTATTTTTAGGTTATAAATAGAATACACTTAAACAGTTCTGACTATACAATAGATATTACTTTAGGGCATTTAAAATACGTTAGTTCAATAAATGTTTAAGCACTCATGAAGTAATTGCTACATTATCTTTTCTTTAAAACAGGGTGTTAATTTGTCAGAAATTACACAACTATGAAAATGATTAGGTCAGAATTTTAATTTAGAAGTTCTGTCATAAAAATTCATATTCTTAATTGGTATGGAACTCTCCTTCTTCTAAACTCACATTGAGAAAGAAACTTTAAAAATGGCGAAGAACATTGCTTATGTATGTTTAGGGAGATTCATAACTATTATGAACCACTCCTCTATGGATTTGTTCTTCTCTCACTGAGCTGCCAGTACCTTTGGATTCTTCCTTACTAGTAAGGTAGTACTGAGTACGTAAATTGCCATCATTTAAATGACTTCTATGAGACTCGCTGAAATGGAGTTGCCACAATGTTGATATTGCAGGATGGTACCTTTAAACAGTGATTTAGTCACAAGACCGGATTTTATGAACGTGATTGTATCACAATTGAGTGGGTAAGGTGTTGCAAGAATAAGCTCTCCTGTATTCTGTCGCACTGATCCTCCACAATGGTATATATGCCAGAATGTCCTCACTATTAAGTTCCCTTGTATTGCACTGGACTTTCTAGCTTCCATGATGTGATGACTATATATTTTTCTTTCTAAATTACAGATTCGGTCACATTTTGTTAAACTGAAAATGGACAACATAATAATTGCTTCTATACAGGAATATATTTGAAAAATTAAAGCAACTTATATGGTGATAAAGAAAAGGTGGGATTGGTGTGAGGTTCCATCCCAGAATAGGAAATTTTAAAGCATAATTACAAGCTAGTGTCTCACAAATAAAGCCAAAATAGTTTGTCAGCTTGGGCTCTCACATCCGGCCTTTTTCTTTATAGCTGGCCTTCAGCCAGAGCAAATCCTCACAACTGACAGCTGTCAACTGTCACAGGTTACAGACTAGAGTGACAAAGTACTCAGAGAAGTAGATAAAAATACTATGAACCAGAGAGTCTATGCAGATTCTTCCTAGCTAGATTCCCAGCATTGGGAGTAGACATCCATCTCTCTTAACCATATTTCAGAACCGTTTTGATGCCATAGTAATGCAAATGGCTTGAAGCAACTCATTAGTGTTATTTTGTTCTAGTTTAACTGGACCATTTGACCTCAGCTCTCCCTTTCAATGCTAATTTACAGGCATAATGCTGCTATTGCTTGAATGTCTGTGTCATTCCTAAATTTTTATGTTAAAATCTAACTCCTAGTCTGTTGCTATTAAAAACTAAGATCTTTGCAGGTGACCAAGCCATTAAAGCCTTGTGAGTGGCATTTGCAGCCTTAGAATACAGGTCTGTTTGTTCCTGTGCTTTGTAATGTGTGAGACAGCATAGATGTTAACATACATAAACAATGGCGTGTCCCCACCTGAATCTGCTGGCGCCTTGATCTAGAATGTGCCTATCTCCAGAACTATGAGAAATAGGAATATGCTGGTTTTACTCATGCCCTAACACATTCACAGCGAGAAACAATCAGTAAATTAGTAAGCCTAACTGACATCCATATAATGCCTGTTTCAGATGTCAAAATCTTTTTTGACCAAATTCCTTATATAAATGGATTAATGTATAAATGTGATTGAAGCATATCCTCCAACTCTAATCATCATATCTAATATGATATAAATACTAGATAGATATTTTCCATATTTATCAGATATCAGATATATATATGCAGTTTTAAAAACATTTTGATCCAAGGTTGGTAGGATATATATATATATATATATATATATATATATATATATATATATTGAGAGTAAACTGAAAAGTTCAGAATGAAAAGCACTTGATGTTAGAAACTGTTGTGTGCTGGTCAAGAAGGAAGGGGAGTATTTTTTTACATTGCCTGTAGAGCTTTTACATGAACAATTTGCCATTGGTAAGAACTCTGTTCTTCAGAAAATCAGATGTAACTTATGTGGAACAGAGGTGATATTCCACATGTGAACAATGAAACACACAGATTATGTTCAAATTATCCTTAGCTTTCTGAGCAGACTCTAAGACAATATGTATTCAAGTGCCAACACTTCATCTTGGATTGTCTGGACAACTTATTTTAAAGCAAGGCTTATTATAAAGTATGGTATCATTTGTCTACAAAATGCTTTCACAACTTCCCAGAAGAATTTCAGCTCATTTCAGCACAATATGACTGGGTAAGACTACCCTTTATAATATCCTAGTACGTGAATTCATTATGTGCAGCGTCTAAGTCCATCAATGTTGATCTAAGCATTTAGATGACTGGGGCCTCATAGATCTATCTTAATTCAAAGTCTAAAGTTTGGCTTTCAGAAACACATTATGGACACTTTGTTGTTTTGCCTCTTGTAGAATCAGAGGGCTTACACTTGGGTATCTAAGGGCTTGCTAGGAGTGGGAGCAGATGGTAGGTTTTATATGTTCTTTTTATAAATGCATTTTGAGCAGGTTTTTTTGCATGAATATTTCATTTATGACAGGGTGCTGCTTAGTTATATAAAAAGTAAATACATAACGAGTGAGGTGTAAGTATAGCAGCAGTGTAGTGTTGAGGCTAATGGGTAGAGAGGGTTTTAAAAATATGAAGAATTCGCATTTTCAAAAGAGCTTTGCAAACTTTAGGAGCTTCCATTATCTGCATTTCTTCCCTTGTTCTAAGTGCTTACACAGGAAAAGAGAAGGTTTTGTTCTCAGGAAGTTAATCGTTTGATTTCCAATTTTTATTACAAACAATGTTTTTATTACCTGAGAAGAGAGAAAACAGCCCACATGATGCAAAACTCACAAGGGCAAGGACCACAAATAGTAGCGTGAGGCTGGAAGACCTGAGTCGTGGCAGGGCACACAACCACTATTAGGAAAAAAGAGGCATGGAAAACAACAGCTGCCATGAGCTAAAATGATGGTCCTTGATCTTCACAGAGGACAGGTGGCCAAGACATGCCACTCCTCACTGTGTGAAATGATATAGTCGCAATGTTCTAGGCTTAGGAAACTGTCGCTAAACTTATTCTACCTACAAAAAAATGTTTAAGTCAACTTGATAAAATACATTAAACCCACTTCCCTATGGGATTGTTTTGCCCTAGGTTAATACTATATACTGCCTAAGTAATTGAAATGAATGTTTTTATGATTCTTAACTTTATTTGAACACATAGTGCTTTAAGCAAATATACAAATAAACACATGGAAAAAAAAAGAACAGTCTGTAGCTTGAGCTAATATTTCCAACCTTGTATGGTAGAAGTACAGAGTTTGGGGATTTAGCAAAATATAATTAAATAAATGTCCTGATCTTAAAAGATGATTGAAATGACATTCACATTTGTCATGATCTGAAGACAATAAGGGTTATGAGAAGCTAATTATCTCAAAGTAACATTCATTTACAAATGTTCATAAAGATATTTTACCCTAAAATTCACAGACAATAACATAGGTGAAAGTTTGTGAATACCACTTTAGCATGGAATTGCTTCCATGAAGCTTCACCTTGATTGTGCCATTTTTTTTTCTTGAATGGCTTTATTGCTACTTCACTTTCATCACCAGAATTAGCAGGAGACTTTACTTGCAGCAGCAACAATATTTTTTGAAAAAACAATATTTACAGTTCCCCCTCTGTCTGCTTCTCATGTCCTATCCCAACCTCCTCCCATCCCACCTCCCATCCACTCCTCAGAGGAGGTAAGACCTTTCTTGGGGAGTCAACAAACTCTCCTATACTAAGTTGAGACAAAACCAAGCCTCTCTATCAAGGATGAGCAAGATATCCCACCCTAGGAAATAGGCTTCAAAAAACAAGTTTAAGCACCCAGGATAAGTCCTGATCCCATTGCTAGGGGTTCCCCCAAGAGATCAAGCCATGTAACTGTCACCCACATTCAGAGGGCTCAGTTCAGTTACAGGGACAGTTTTTTACAAAGAAAGTAGCTTTTATCATGTCATGAGAATAACTATGTAGTAACTTGACCATGAGCAGAAAATACATAAACCACTGTGAGAAGATATGTGGGCCAGTCACGTAGGCATACTCTAGCTAAGGGATTCTTGCTAAAGACCAGTTGTTTGATACATGTAATTGAATTTCATGCCTCAGCAAAATTACAAATTGCTACATGTCACGAACCCTTGACTATTGCTTGAGGGTAGTCAAAGCAGAAACGGTAAATCCTCCTTCAGTAACATATTTATTTGTATTTTCTAAAAGTGTCAACCGGAACTACTTGCATGTAGTAGATTGCATTTAGAGGTTGGTCGACGATCTGATTAAGTGTTTGACTTAACAAGTGTGGAAGGGATAGCTGTTGGGGAGACCAATGGAGCACCCCACGTTGACTTGCACTTTGGCCCCCTCTAGTGCTTCTCAAAGAGGCAACTCATGGGTTTTAGTTGTGAATAGCATTAGGCTAATGGGCACTAAGTAGTGTCCCAGCTGTTGTGAGGAGGGGGAGGATTACCCTGAAAACAAATGTGGTCTGCATAGAAGGAATGGATGAAAAAGTTAGAATTCCTTTTAAACTTTACTAACCTGTTAAAATGTTTTAGAGATTTCCAGTGAGTTGACATTAGCAATAAGTCAATAAATCAACTAGCCAATTTCTCTTGAAGTTAGAGATTCATGATTTTAAACCTTAGGGAACCCCATTTTTCCTTTTTTTAAATTTTGCCTTTGTAATAGCTTTTGGGTTATCCGTGGAATATTTTTATTACTCATTGAGTGATGGAAGATGTGAATACAATACTTAAGATAAAAGATGACAACCCCTTTGTCCAAAGAGAAGGCAAGTCTGGTGTTCTTGAATAAAACTTTAGTTTTAGTTAACCATCTTCGATAAAATGTTTAAATATTTTTAAAATTTTAAATGCTTTTAGCAAAAGTCTTGATTTTATTCATCTATTTCTAACATTTACAAAGAAAAAACTGAATTAGATTGATGTTATTCATGTGGCTGTTTAGCATTCTTGAGTTATACCTGTCCCTTCCCATGAAGTCTTTAGGAGTAAGAGCACAAACTTGGCACCTAGGGCATTGCTGACTTCTTTAACTTTTTAAAATACATTTTGCATCTTCACCTGGATCTCTAAAGTATTAAACTTAAAAATAATTTGTTAGTGTAGTAAATAAAAATGAAAAACCTAATTGTCTTATTGTCCACAAAAAGTTCTGAATATATGGAAATACTGATTGAATGCATAAAGAAGCAATTGTATCAAGGTTTATTTTCAGATGTGCTTGGCTCTAAATTTATTTTCCTGTAAAACTGGCCCTTATCACGTTTCATTTTCTTTTGAATAATCCACAAACTTGATTGATTCTTGTAACAAAAAAGATATAATATTGAAATTTTCACATACTCTCAAATTTATATAAAATCAAGGAAATACATGAGCCAGGTGTGGTGGCACACACCTTTAATCCCAGCATTTGGGAGGCAGAGGCAGGTGAATCTCTGTGAGTTGGAGGCCAACCAGGTCTACAGAGTGAGTTCTAGGATAGCCAGAGCTGTTATACAGAGAAAAACCTGTCTAGGAAAAAGGAATATAAAAACTTCATTTTAATTTATTTTTTCTAGTTCTTACTGGGTCATTGTTTGTTACTTTCAGGCTTAAAATCTTAAGGCTAATATCTATTTTCATTGCTGGTTTTTGTGTTATGTGAACTGTTCCATTTAAAGCCCCCCCAAAAAAGACTAGTTCTCTAAAATTATAAGGACTAATAGAAATAGTTAATATACTTCTATATTAATTACAGTGAAGTCCAATAGCTCACGAGTTCTGAATCAGAGGCAGTGGAAAGGTCTAGATGAGAGGTATAAGTGAGAATGGTGACTGGGAGTTAGAGACAGGATAGCCAGATCTGCAGACAGTGGCAGATGTGGTAGTGGAGGCAAAAAGGGAAGTAAAATCAGGGCTAGTCAGTGAAGGAACTTGAAACTGATAGCTAAAATGGTAGTTTCCACGTGATGGACAAACCAGAAGCTTCATTAAAGTACTATTCTATATAATCTGAAAACGCACCTTAATAAGTGTGTTTAAAGTATGTTTATGAAATAATTTCCCAGGTTAAGTTTCCCTACTGGTATTTGGACAGTGATTTCCACTGCTACAAAAAAACTGCTGAACTCCCCTCATAAGTTGTCACCATTTCAACATCAGCATGAATAATGCATATGCAAGATCGCATAGGAAGAAGAATTCAGATTTGCAAAAGAGGAACAGCAGGCGCTGGAAACCCTAATTGTGGTTATTGGGCAATGTTGTCTAGTCCATAGCTCAAGACTTTGACACTTACTGACTTTAACAGGGTTGTGCAATCCTTGGACATAGGAATTTAGCTTGGCTAAAAATGAATGCATTTTACCTGATAGTTTTCTCAAGAAGATGATGGCTCCCGATGTCTAAATTAATATTTTGACTGAATTCAACCCCAGATGCCTCATGTCTCATGCACAATGGAAGGCTGTGTTTGTGGTTCATTAACAGAGGGCACAGGATTAGCCCATAGTAGACCAAATTGTAAATGACTGAAAAGAAGCTCATTTGTGTCTATTTATTCATCCTTATTAATAGATTTGGGCACTTAGAAATGCCTCAAGGAAAGGCAGAAGTGCAAGTAAATATATCTGTGAAGGCTCCCATTAAACCCAGGGATATTCAAAATACACAAAACTGGGGGAAATAAAGGTTACTAAAAATCTCAAGAAATCAGATTTTCTAAATTATATTTATAACTCCAACTTAAATTATTGCCTCTTGAATAATAAATGTTTATTAGTCAGCAGGAAGGTCACATAAAAGTTCAACAAATTATTTGCTTCAATTTGATTTCAAAATCTGTGAAGAGAATTTTGTTTAGTTTTCAGTGACCTCCTACTTCATTTCAAGCCACAGAATTTTGAATATCATTACTGAGCCCTTCCTTTTCATTCAATAAGGTTTATGTTGGAATAACTCGGTAAAGAACACAGAAATCTGCTAAACAAACCATCCATTAGTGATGGTTGGGACTAGTCATGAAAAAGGACAAGTCCTTTTACATTACTTGGATGTGAAAATACCATGAAAGAAAGCAAGACATAGATAAAGAGCAAAAAGGATGACTAACAATGTTCTGATACCCTGGTTCTGTCACTATATTCTTATATAATCAGGACACTCCCTCAAATTATTTGAGCCTTGTTTTTTATATCTATAAAATCAAAGTCACACGAAAATCCTCCTCCATCTTTCACATGCTATGATATTAGTCTGTGGCATAATGTAGGTACTCGCAGGCACTTTTTCAAAAAAGTTTGTTTCTTGAGTCATATTAATTTGTTTCATGGCTAAATTTAAAATGACCACTATCGACTAGAAAAATTGGACACTTATTTTTATTAATTCAATGTTTTCTTCAATAGTTTCTCTTAAAATAATAATTGCTACTACCTATCTTCATAAGAATAAAACACAAATAATACTTGATATAGCATAAAGCATTTATGTTAGATATTCTTAGTTTAACACATTTTTATGGCTCTGTGACTTTCGTGTTAGAAGGTGATGTTCCAGTCTGCTGTGTAATTCTCTGTCTGAGCTCAGTAAATCTCGGAGCCTCTCAGAGACTTATGTCTTCATGATTTGTTTCCAAATAATAATAACCTAGCAGCCTTGCTACTATTACATACTCAGCTGATTGCTCGGGAATTAAAGTTCAGATGTCAAGAAAACAGAAAAGCCCCAAATGAGTTCCAAGTCTAAAAATCAGGAAAACAGGGAAAGGACTTGCACTACTTATCAAAGCATATAAATAAGTTTATAGATGACTATCGCTAAACTCAGTTAAGGAAATTTAGGGCAATATTTTGTATTCTAAGTGTAGAAAGTGTGAACTACTTGAACCAATAGCTAAGACTTCCTTTAAAGCACACAACCAAATCTTTGAAGATGTATCTGTGTGCTGAGAAAAAAAAGTATATTTATGGTAATTTGTTGTACTAAGTTAAATTTCTTCAGAAAAGCATAAGTCACTAATCTTACATGATTACTCAACATGATTAATCAGGTAAATTAATAACATGATTATTCAGGTAAAACACTGAAAAATTTAGAGTATAAATACTGTCCTTTTCATAACTGATTAAGTTCCCATGTTAATGCTTAACATATATTTTTATAAGGAATCTTTGTACCATAAAAGACAAAGCAAGAATATTATTAAAACATTTAATTTTTCCTTATTTAAAATACTTCAGAATCATCTAAGTGATAATTGAAAGATTTGTCTGATGACAAAAATTTCTGCATTTGTCATGTGGTAGATGAAGAGGAGGAAGCTTTTTAGAGGAAAGTATAGCTGGAAAGAAAAAACTAAGAGCACCCCACAGCAATAATCACAAAGAGGACACAATGGTAAACCGTGTCGAATGTCGCTAATAGAAGGTGAAAGTTTTCTGAATATTTTCAATTAATTTATAACAATTGGAATCAAACTATAAATACTTAGGGGACATGCAATCATTAGGAAAAATCATAAAGTAGTAGCCTTAATCATTTTATGATATTTATGTAGTAAATTGTTACTGTAAGATGAAGAGGAAGAAAGTTGGATCTAATAAAAAATGGCATCCTGGTTTTACTATCTCAAAAGCTTTATTTCTTTTTATAATATTCATACATTGTTTCATGAAGGACATTTACTTTTCTTATTCACACCTCTTTCTGAGTGTCTTAGACAGCCAATGTGACTTGAATTTGATGACAGCTGTCATAATGTCATACAGTCTTGGTTATGCTGGCATACAAAGGCAGAAAAGACAAGCTCACCCCTGACACCACAGTCTTCTCTTTAGTGTGGGTAGACTGTGCGCCAAAGCTGCCATTGGTCATAGGTTAACCAGAGTCATATTTTACCTCTACCTCTGGGGAAGCAATGGTTTCACACTGAGATCTCAATACTTTGATTTTTTACTTGACCAAGTCAAACTTGCCACAAGCAATCTACTGGGTTTATTTTGGTGTTTTAGTGCCAAATCTGTAAATGCAAGTCAGATTTGTGGCTGTCTTTGTAACTTGAGGGTATATTCTGCAAATTTGCTATTGTTGAACCTTTTTCTTATCAGAGATCGTAATGTTTTAATTATTTAACTCCATGAACACTGAAGGATAGCCTTTGCTTTCAATATTTGTTTGCTTTTGTGGATATTCCTTTAAGACATAAGGTACTACAGTGTATTATTGCACATTTCTGTCAAAATAAGACTTCTTTAGGAACTCAGTACAAGACATTTCTCTCCCTCCCTCCCCCTTCTCTCTTCTTCTTCTTCTTCTTCTTCTTCTTCTTCTTCTTCTTCTTCTTCTTCTTCTTCTTCTTCTTCTTCTTCTTCTTCTTCTTCTTCTTCTTCTTCTTCTTCTTTCTTCTTCTCTCTCTCTTATAAAGAAGCATACCATTTGCATTGACAAATTTGTAATGACATGGCAATTAATAATTGTAAGTAACTGGTCAATGTTTTCGAAGAAGACTGTATGGAAACTTTCTCTTTCTGATTTCCTCTCAAGAATATGTTCAAAACATACAATAATGCTCCTTATTTATTTTGTCTTGTTAAAAAATTTAGATTCATGTCATTTTCTTCCCTTCGGGGTTTCTCTAAACAACACTTTTTAGAGTAAATACTTGCTATGGTTATCAAGGTGCTTATCCTCACTTAAATACAGGTGGAAACTAACACAGAGCTGGGGGAAATGTTTTGCCCCTAGTCACTGACTCAGCTCGTAGGCCTCTGACAACAACATATGCCAGTTTCCTGTAGAACATGAACACAGGTGCACATGGATAAATGTTGCTCTTTGAACTTTTTTAGAGCTATTTTGAGGATTTTCTTTGGCTTGGTAAAATGAGTTATGTGATCTAGTCACCTAGTAGCTTTCAAACATGTTCAGAATGGGGAGTTCTGAGCCTTTTTCATAATAAGGAAGCTTTTCTCCACCTTCATTCTCAAGTCTTTAAATAAACTCTGTAGTTCTGATTTGTCCATCCTCTGTAACGACTGGGCACTTACTGTTTCTTGTTTGTTTGGTCTTTTTGTCTTTGTTGTTGTTGTTAAAATGCCTTGGTCTGATATTTGGAAACATGACAAACAAGGCAGAGTCACTCCTAAAATGTTTGGCCAGCTCTTCTACTTTCTATAGTTTAGGTCTTGCTCTTTTCCTACGTTAAATGTTGTACAGTAATGATACTTAGTTAAGGTAGAAAACATAATTCAAACTTAAAAAGACAGGGAATTAAGAGAGAAGTATGAGAGAGCAAAGTGGACAAATAGGCGACAGCTGGGGACAGAAGCTAGCAACAGGGGACTCCAGTAGTCCCTGAGCTGACGAAAAGTGTAGCTAGAACTAGTAAGAATTGAAATTTTATGGAAAGGATTAGTGGTGCAATCCAAAGAGGGACAGAACTGCTGTCAGGAATGAAGTATAAAATGGGTGGATGTGGAAAAAACAACCATGATGTCTTTGCTGCCTGATATTTCTACTCTGTTGAGAGCCTCCCATTGGTTAGTGCAAGAGCAAGAGAGTCAGTATGAGGGAGGAGATGAACCTGGGAAGTCAAAGAGCAAACACCTACATCGTAACGACAAAGCTGCTCTTTGATTGTAGTTTTAATTTGATTTTATTTTCCTCTAGATTTAGCAGCAGGACCACAGATTAAAGAGTAGGTGTTTTAAAATAAAAACAAAGTCATGTGATGTGGTAAGACTATTTTAAACGTAGGGTTTTACCCTGACAGTCAGCTCTGTTCAAGTTCTACACTAGAAGCAACCTCAAATTACTGAGTTTATAAAGTATTATTGCAATGATCCAAACTCTCCCCTTTATTTTTGAAAGGAAAAACTTTCAATGAAAAATACTTATATTAGAAGAAAAACCTGGAGATTGCTGATAATAGCCCACTGGAATTCCACTCAGACTTCTGACCTCTGCTCTTATCTAGAATTTACAGATCTAGTCTCAAATGAATGGCAGCTCTCTGGCCTGCTGTCTAAGTGTGTGCTAGGCTTACGGATGAGAGCCAGTGTGTGTGTATCTCTTTTAATACTTCCAGTCAATGTATTCTTACCTCAGCACAAATTTCATAGTTTCCCACTGTTTATCTTTTCTTTTCATCAACACTATTTAAGAAACACCTAATATGTGTCATATACTACACTAGACATTAGAATTATGGGGAGTAAGAAAGTTTCCTTTCCTCATGGAGATTACAATTTAGCATGGGTTGGGGTAATACTTATTAAGGAAATATGTAAACAAATGAACTATATATAAGTATGTTTATATAATATATATATAACAATTGAGTATATATTTGTAGTATCTACAGAAACATACCTTTATGCCTCTTTCATATAATGTGTATATACAATTTTAAAGCATAAAAGTGAATAAACACTCCAGGAGACCTGAGATGACTTTGCACAGAATATCTAACATGCTCAGAATGACGATCCATGCCTTTAAAATCTAATCCTAATGCATTTTCCCTGACAATTTCTCCTCTTACTCAGGAGGACTCATTCTCCTCTATACTACTTTTTGTACAATGTGGTCTTCTTTTTGTCCCTTCTGCCTGGTATATCCTCTCTTATTGCTGTCACCTCAAAAATGCATTTTGAGCTGTTGGCTAATTGAAATCCATCTAAGTTCATGTAACTCTGTGAGATCACCACTGGTCACTCAGCTAAGGGTTACTCCTTCCTCTGAAATTGTGCTATCTTTAGTCATAATTGTACTTATTTCATGTATTATGTTATGATTGTTTGATTTACATTCATTTAATATATATGTAAGAGCTGCCTATTGTTTTTTATTAATTTTTTAAAAATATTTTACCTACCAACCACAGTTTTCTCTTCTTTCTTTCCTTCCATTTCTTCCCCAACCTTTTTAGTCCTTCTCATCCACTTTGCAGGAAGGGTAAGGCCTCCCATGGAGAGTCAACAAAATCTGGCACATTAAGTTGACGCCAGGACCAAACACCTCTTGCCAAGCATCAAAGCTGAGCTAGGTCTCACAACATAGAGAATAGGTTCCCCCCAAAAAACATCTTATTCACCACAGACATATTCTGGTCCCACTACTAGGGGCCCCACAAACCGAGCTACGTAACTGACACCCACATGCAGAGGGCATTAGGTGGATCCCATGCAAGCTCCCCACTCCCTAGCTGTCTGTCTAGAGTGAGTGAGTGCCCAGAGCTTGGGTCAGCTTTTACTGTGGATTTCTCTGTCATGATCTTGTGCCCTCCCTTCTTGGTCTTATAATTTCTCCTCCCTCTCTCGGACTGGACTTCAGAGGAGCAAGGCTGTAGTTCTCCTCATCTGCTTCCATCAGTTGCTGGGTGAAGGTTCTTTGATGAAAACAAGGCTAGTCACCAATCTGATTACAGGGGAAGGTTAGTTCAGGCACCCTCTCCACTACTGCTGGGAATCTTAGCTGGGGTCATCTTTGTGGTTTTCTGGGAGTTTCCCTGGCACCAGCTTTCTCCCTAACCCCATAATAGCCTCCTCTATCAAGATAACCTGTTGTTGTCTAACAGTGATAAATATATCTGTTTTAGCAAAGCTTTCATTTTAGATTTTTTCTGAGACACAGCTCCTTAAGATGAGATTCTGTTTGTATACCTTTGTAATTTAAATTCCTTTTTGAACAAATAAGATGTCTTGGAGTTCTTAGATAGTTGCTGATTGAAACTTGGATAATGTTTAGAAGCTGTTATGTCCAGCTCTTGAATGTAGTCAAGATATTGAATTTCAGTGTGAAAGTTATACTGGCTGAGAAGGAAAGAGTGAGGGAAGGAGGGAGACAGCGAGAAATGTTAAATTAGGTGGGTGGATGGGTGGGGGAGGATCTGGACTGATTACAGTGGGGGATGGAGAACCCTATTAACAGAATACAGTGTATGAAATTTTCTAAAATCCAGTAAAACTAATTTTAAAAACTTTTATGCTGTTCATCTATTCAAATGCCTACACAACTTTCATTTTCTTTCTTTAATTTTTATTGAAAATAAGTTTTTTTTAATACAATATATTTTGATCCCAGTTTCTCCTCCCTCATTTTCTTCCATACTCTCCCTACTTCCCTACTCATCCAGTGCTGGGTCTTGCCTTTTTTTCCCCTCTCTTAAGTAAACAAACGAGCAAACTAAAAAGACAAAAAAAAAGTGAACAAACTGACAAACAAAACAAAAAGATGCAAAAAAAGAACATGAAGTGTTGAGATCCACTTACTTATTTAGCTTAAATTTAGATTAAAACTACGGAAGAATCTATCTTCTAAAATACATGCATAGAAGATCTACAAATACAGAGAATTGTGAGAACATGTTCAGGATATTGATTTACATAGGACTTGTAGTAAAAGAAGGCATTAGTATTGGTATTGATATTTTATTTCATATTTTATTAATTTAAAAAGAGAAGGATTTGTGGGAAATTTTGAATATTTGAATGATTTAATTTGTCATTTCACAGTATATATGTGTACTGAGGTTTAGTCCCCCTCCAATGCTGGTTCCCATGAGTGTTCTATAAAAACAGAAAGACCAGAAAGGAGAAGTAGGCACTGCATTTTGCTTAGGTCTGCTGGCAGATTTCCATGATGTCAGCCCTGTTTTCTTTATGTTCTGAAAGTAGGCGCTTATGGACTTGTTTCTGTGCTATCATTCATAATTCTGAGACTCCTCCAACACACAAACTATCAGATTATCTGTATCGACTTGTCATGGTGAAAATCCAAAAACAGGATTTTATTCCTTTCTTTTTCTTTGCAGTTGATGAGTGGCCCTGGTTGCATTCTGACTGAGCTCATGGAAACAGTACTGAGAAGCTATCTATAAATAAGTAGTTTTGTTTACAGGAACTCACTGTCGAACTGGACTTCTACCACCTGCCATTAGTTGAAGGTTGAGAAGTGAGAGGAAAGGTTTTCAGCCCGCTAACATAATTAAAAATACGGAAAAGCCCCCACCCCTCCTCCCTTAAACCAGATGCACCTCTGAGATTTCTTTAATGTTGTCTTATTTTTCCCATTTTACTCCGCCTTACTACAGTTTTTCTAAAAATCCACTGAATTTGACTAGTGTGTCAAATAAAACTAGGATGAAAGGAGTATGTGGTAGCGAAATATAAAGTATGAAAAGAAGTGTCTACAAAGTTTTATGCTTATCCCAAATTCTTAATTTAAGCCAGCTAAGAAACTTCAATCCTATGGGCTAGTGGGAAACCGGAGCCCATATGGAGCTTCTCAAATGGTCTTGCAAGTAGGTGGGATATAAATATCATGACAGCATTTCTGTCATGTCCTTCCCCTGGTCAGAGATTCCATCTTTTCTGTCTTTTTTGAATGGTGTGTCACAGCAGAAATAATTGGTGCTTTTATTTAATATGCTGATCATTCAGCTAATAAATAACAAGAGTCAGATATTTGTTTTCCTAAGTTATGTTTTGTAAACTTAAAATGTCATTAGAAAAGAAGATAATCCTTCTACTAACTTAAGGCTTACTGAAAATTTGCTATTAGGGAAACTAAGAAATGAGTAGGTACAGTTTTCTGTATAACCTATAAGCATAGAATAATCTGAAATAATAGTACAAAAGATAGTCTGGGGGAAAAACATCGTTTTTCTCTTCCCATTTACCCCACTAGGCCACACTTACCAGTGTCTTAGCCCACGCTGATCCTGATGGTTGGGAACACATCTTTAAGAAGAACTAGTACTGTATTCTGAGTCACATTTTCTATTTTTATGTAAGGTCCTATTTAGAGCTTGCCTGCTATTAGACTTGTCCTGATTTCCCTTAGTTACTGGGATTTAGTCAGCTGATTATTTGCAAAATGCACTTTAGAAGTTAGAGACAGTTTTTGATAGAAGCCCAAGGTTAGAGCAACGAGCAGGCAACATAATACAAAAGCTTAGATCACTTTAAAATGTCTTATTTCTTTAATTACTAAGCAGAGTTATATTTTCTTACTGAAAGTAGGAGAGAATTATTTAGAAACTATCACCAGAAACCATCTGTCAACGGATGTAAAGGAACTGAAGTAAAATTCACCTCTCTGCTTTCTGACTTGTTTTCATTAGTAATTAGAAGGAAGTGGATCCGGAAATAGACATGCTTGAGAGGAAGACAGCACGGTAGCCAGTACTTTCAGACATCAGCACAGAAACATGCTCTCGCTATTTCACAGCAGTCTAACCTTGGCAATGTCACAATATTGCCGCAGGCAAGGGTCTCCTGTCCTTCTTGGGTGAAATTTGCTCCTCCTCCTATAAATCACTTTTCTTGAAGGGCAAGCCAAACTTTCTTGGTTTCAAAGCCATGCTTGTCATGTTGTAGGAAATCATGTTTAGGCCATGGGAAAGCCACCTTAGTGTTTTTGGTTGGCTACGTAAATCTTTAATGGCACAATTTCTGGCAAGCTCCTGAGTTCATGCACAGAGCCTTAGAAACATAAATACAGGGGCTTTGCGGACAAGTTATTTTACATTATCTTGGTACATTGAGAAAGGATTAAAGTGTTATTGTTCTTTTGTTAATTTCTTGAACTTTTGATACAACTGAATTTACTGGGGATAGTAAACTTAGTCCCGCTTGTCCTTCCTAAGACCCTCTTGGCCCTTACTCTTCTAGGTTAGCAAACAGTAAGTGCAATGAAGAACTAGCCTGCTTGTCAGTTTAATTGATGTCAAATTTGAAAATAAATTCTAAGCTTTCAGTTTTCATGTTTAGTGGGGTTCAGTTTCACAATTCAATCGAATCAATAACAGCTTGAATGCAGCACCCATTAAGCAAATTTTAAAACTCCTGGCAGTATTCACTTCTGGTTACTACTATAATTTAAAGGAAATCACCACTATTCCACAAGCCTCTGAGATTAAGGCCAATGCATTCTACTCAAATGCCTAAAATCAGGCATCTGAACTAAATATTTAATTTATACAGTTATGAAGGTTGGCACACTTTAGTGAGGGAAGAACCTAGAGCTTCCTACCACCAGTTCAGCAAGTCTAGAAATTTAATGCTGTAGAATCACTGGGAGGAGAATTTGTGAACCCATGGGCACAAAAAGGAAACTATGCAAAAGGTTGGAGACTTTACATCTGAAGCTCACCAAAGGCAAACAGCATGTCTGAAAACTCACCCATTTCCTTATTTTTCTAAATTCACTTAAAATGCAAAGTATCATGACATTAACATTGCATATTTGGTAGTAGATATATATTTCAAAATCCACTAAAAATATTAGTGTCTCAAAAATAAAGGAGAGAGGATTAAAACATCCATGATAAGAAGCAGTTTTGAGAATTTTACTCTTGCCAAATTCCCTGTCTTGTAAGAAAATAAGTAAAATTATTGCTTCCTTTGATCATGCATTTAAAAATTGGATAATTGATTCTATTATTCCATCATTTTTAAGGTTTTATGGCACTACTCACGTAAGTGTGATAATTGAAAATATATTTCTAAAACTAATTAAGAAACAAAGTCTAGAGCTAATTTTCAGGGAAAGGTCCTGCTTTCTCAACTTTTAAACCTTAGATAAAATTATTGTCAATTCATTTGGGACAGAACACATAGAAGGAAAATGAAAAAATTCAGATAACTAAATTATTGGTGAGTTTCTTCAAGTGGAAAGGAACTCATTCTTCAGAACACAGTAGAAAATATTTTCTTTTCCAAGAACATTATTAGTTCTCTTGAATTAAAGATAAATATAAATACAGTTGCTACACTATAGTCATAAGTATCAGAGGAAACAGAATTAGGTGAAATATGTGGTTATGGCCTGTCTATACTGTAATCTACACAAAGACTCTTTTTCCTCATTCTTTCCCTTTCTCACTCCTCTTGAGTCAGAACAAAAGACAGAGACACAACAATTGCTTCTCCAGTTAACAGATGCTTTTATATATAGCAAGAAACAAGTGTCCTTTGCAGGTTAGACAATAGAATCTTTTTGTGTACTTTACCAATGCATCAACACTTTCCAAGGATCATGACTGGGTTGGGGACGATAGAATCTGTTCACTCCCTCTCTCATTCAGTAATTCTAAGGGGAAGTATTTATGAGCAGTGACTACTAAGTGCCATAGGGCTACAAACAACATCAACAAAATTTGTCACACCTATGTGATTTTATATATAAACATATAAACACTGATCCCTAATTTATTGAATATGGTATCCACAAAACTTCTGGACAAGTTTTTGCCAGCAGATAAGCTTAAGCTGAGTACTTTCACTTTAATTACAGGAAACATGTCTGAAAATTTTGGATTCGGTATAGTTTTCAAATTTCCTAACACGATGTACACAAGCAACATATGTACCTGCTTATTTAGTTCTATTCTTTGCAAGAACAATTACCATGTGATATGCACTTTTGTTCTAGTATATCCATTAAATATAATAGTCCATATTGTTGAGAAATGAAGTGAGAACATTATCTAGCACAGAACCTGGTGCAAACAGAATGAGCCCCCTTTCAGCAACTGGATGAACTAAAGCTTGTGTACATCTGTATAAAGGTTATACTGCAAAATGGTGCTTGTGAATCAAGAATGGAATGATTTGAAAGTAGTCATCTAGAAATATCATTGCTTGTTTCGGGGAACTCTATCTCAGGCACAAGCAAGCAGTCCGGTGTTGGCTGACAGTGAGTTTTGCAGTCAAAAGTGATGATTCTTTTAACAGGAGAACCAATGGCTCTTTCCCACTCATCCTCTGTCTTCTGCATTAACTCTAGTAAGTCATGAGAAGGAATGGAGAAGAAGACAAGTCATTGTTTAGGCTATCTCTCTGACTCTTTCCAATGTGTTGTAGAAACTGATTAGGCCAAATTATTGGGAGACTTCTCTAGCTATTGTGGGTCTTTCATAATTTGGAAAATGCTGTTCAAATGTAGGATAGAATTTACATACACCAGTAGGTTAAGGGTCCTGGCTAGGACTCTCCCCCCAAATTTAAACTCCATTTTCATCATTGGCAGTAAAGAAAAGATTATTAACTTGGGTATGAGATACTTTTTATTTAGTAGAGGCTGTAATTTTAAAGACCATTATTTTTGTATATATGCATCTTTTATTATCATCACCACAATATGAAGGTTGTATCTGAAAGTGATTGGAAATATAAAATAAATATGCCTATGCTGTGTTCATGGAGCACAGAATGCAGATCTGTCATAGTTTGTTAATAAGAAATGGTTGGAAAATATTAATTTTTGAATGAAATTTTCTTCTTGAAAATGGAATGCTTCTATACTAATACAGTCATAGAGTTTGTGACCATGTTATTAATTGGCTGCATACCCAATATTAATTACCTGCCTTAAGCACACGATAGGTGGATAGCTTTAACTCTTATGTGTATTGCAATGTTTCTGATTCATAGTCTTATGAGCAAATGGAAAAGTATCAGTTTTGTAGAAATTTCTAAGAGTAAATAAGTGAACCCCTAGAAGCTTAGCTAGGACAGGGAATGTAGATTTGAGGTAGAGATCCTCCCTAGCATGCAAATAGCTGTAGTTTGAGCCCCAACACTGAAAGAGAAAGGCTGACTAAAAAGTAAAAAAAAATAAATTCATAATATTTAGAAAAATAATTTGTGACCTTATGTGATAAACCCTAAATTGTCTCTGAGTTTTATTGATAGCCAATATATGAAATATCTTTTCATTGGTGTAAATTTTCAAAGTGGTATAGATTTCTTATTGTAGCCAATAAACCACATGAAGATAAAGCTGTCTTTGTATTACTAGTAAGTCCTCAGAGCCTAACACATTGCCTATTATGTGCCAAGTACTCAAGTATATTTTTGAAAAACATCAGCGAAATCACACCTCTATTATCAAAATAATATACTGGAAAATATTCATTAGTTCATACAGAAAGCAAGAGGGAAGAAAGAGGAGAAGAATGCAACATTGCATTTTGACAAATAGCTGTGTGAGTAGCCATTTTTGTTAGCTGTCAAGTATTCTGAGGCTGAGGAGATAGTTCTATAGATAAAATATTTCTCTCACAGATGGGAGAAAGTGAGTTCAAATCTTCAGTGCATATGTAGAAACTGACCAACCAAGTTTAGTGGCTGCCCAAAACACAGACAAGTGATCCCAGAGACAATCTGGCTAGCTAGAAACCCTGTCACAACGAATATAGTGGAGAGTGACTAATGAAGACACTTACCATAAATTTTTGACCTACACATGCGTGCATACACACTTTTACATATACATGCTTGTTCCCCCACACATGTAAATATATGGAGAAAAGTAGTACACACATGAAAAACAAAAATATTTTTGACATTTTTTTATAGTCTACTGGGTAGATAAGGTTAAGAAACATTCGTTCATGGCTTATTTCACTTAACATAATTTCTTCTAGGTTTATTCATGATTATAAAAATGACCGCCTTCAAAAAACAGTGAATAAGCCATTATCAGAGACTAGAAATGTTGAGGGTTGAGGACATTTTTGTTAGGGGCACAAAGCTTCAGCTGCACTTGAGAAATAAAGCTCAAGAGCTAATATTATGTGTCACTGTTGTGGTGATTGTAGTTGGTAATAGTATGTCTGTGAAAATTTTTCTGAGTTGAGTTTATGTACTTGTAGCAAGGTTTTTCAAATATAGTCGGACTTTCCTTGATGGGACTGTCAGCTCTTTAATAATGACATGGAAACTTAATATTAATTATGAGAGCTTGGACTTAGCTTTTTTAGTTTTTTCCAACTAGTTTTTATAACTTATATTAACCTGTTTTTATTAATCTAAGCTCTGCCACATGGCTTGGCTACCTCTACTCTGTACTGTATGTCTGACTTCTTCAGTGTCTCATTGGTATCTCCCTGACTCTCTTCTTCCCAGAGTTCTCTCTCCCCCCAGAAATCCCACCTATTCTCTCCTCCATAGCTATTGATCATTTGGCTTTAATTAAACCAATCACAATGACACATCATCACAGTGTGTAAAAGGATTATCCCACAACATGTGATTTTGTAGCATAAAATGTACATGAATTATTTCTAAGTTAAAGAGTCTGATTCAACCAGATTATGATGCATGCATGTGCAAAACATGATCCTGTGCCGGGCGGTGGTGGCGCACGCCTTTAATCCCAGCACTCGGGAGGCAGAGGCAGGTGGATCTCTGGGAGTTCGAGGCCAGCCTGGTCTACAAGAGCTAGTTCCAGGACAGGCTCCAAAGCTACAGAGAAACCCTGTCTCGAAAAACCAAAAAAAAAAAAAAAAAAAAAAACCATGATCCTGTGCATCGTAAACATAAGAGATTTTTTATGTCCATTGAAATTCTGAGTGGAAATGTAGCTCAGAGGTAGTACTTGTGTAGTGTGCACAAGGTCTATAATTCTGTGCAAACTAAAAACAAAAGTGAATGAACAAACAATCAGAGCATGATGCAAAGTTAAACCACTGTCTGTTGACTTAATGCATTCAAAGTTTCTAAAGTAAAAGTTATCTTACCTTAGACTGAATGAATCTGTGAATATTGTGATTAAAATGGAATTGTTCACCTCTGGAAAGTACCGCGCTAGTTTCTATGGGAATCAATTGGAATCAGAGTACAGGTCCAAGCAATGTAGCTGTCAATCACTCAGAAGTACCAGCACTTAAAAGTCATGGTAGTATTGGACTTTGCTGAGACTGTTGGAGAAAAGCACAGAAAGTGTTGCACTTTCTCTGACCTCGTCTTTCAGGACCATGAGTCTGGTTGGCTGTGACATTAAGTTTCTGTCCTCTAATCTGTGAGAGGGCCATCAGAACGTGCTAATGTTATCAGTGGGACACTCATGCCACAGGAAGTATCACTCTCCAATAGAAGAACACATCCAAGCAAGAATAGCAGCACCTACAACTTGAAAGCTCATATTTACCTGAGTCGCACTTTCATCTGTAAGCAAAGCTCTGGAAAATATTTTTAGTAACAGTTCTGTCGTACACCATGCATCTGCTCTCCTGATTTCAAGCCACACACGAACTTTGTGAAGATGCTGTATATTAGCAGGCCAGGGCAAAGAATGTTCCAGAGCTTTATTTATACAGAAATGAATTTCAAAATTAGGTTTAATATTAAGCTTTTCCTTGCTTTATTTTTCACTTTTTGTTTCTTCTTGGGAAGTTCCCTTAAGTCACTAAACTGAGAAGTTTTGAAAGGCAGATTTTCACCTAGATCTTACATCTAATGAGATGACAGCTTCATCCACAGTGTTCCCAAACCTATGCGTCCTACACTCCTTACCATATAACAAAGACGGCTCCAGCTCTCCCTTGAAGAAAGACTTGCACTCACCGACTAAGCTTTGCATTTTCTAGTGTTTCTTCAGCCTCACTTTGCAACCTGATGTACTTGTATAAATGTCAGTCTCTAATGGCAGAAACACCCTCTTGGAAAGGCTTTTTTTCCTTTTAATTTGATTAATGATAAATTGTTAGAGTCTCATTTTCATTTTTGACACCCTTTGCTCATTTCAGTTTTCAAGGCATGTTATGCTTCTTTGAGATTGCTCTCTACAATATTTTTCCATGGTGTTATGTGTTACTGTGACCTTTGCGTTTTCCTTTTCCCATGTGCATGCCCCGGCCTAGTTTTCTCCTCTCTGAGACTTACTTCTACGTCTCTAGTCTCCATCCAAAACCGAACGTCCATTGTAGATGTTTTCTGCTCACAAACAATTGGGCCTCAACAAAAAGAAAGAAAAAAATAATAGATAAGTAGTGATTCTATCTTTAGAACTCTTCAAAGACAGAGTTTGAATTAATGCTGCTTATTATCACTCACCTGTTATGTGAATTACTCTTTTGTGAATTGTATTTTCCTCCCTAAACTGGTAATTTTTTTTGAGAGCTTTAGTTATAGCTTTAATATGCAGTGGTTAGATTAGTACTTTGCGTATCATAGCTGCTCTCTACAGTACAAATTCTACAACTGTGTGTCAAGCAAATAAACATTTACTCATAGTACTTGAAATAATTAGAATTTACATTAAAAAAGCAAATGGACCATACCTTTCTTTATGATGGAGGTGGTGACTTAATTTTTCAGGTTTTTAGTTTTTTTTTTCTACTGACAAAGGCTTCGACCTATAATTCAATTTCATTTTTTAGAAAGCAAAAAGTAAGAAGATTTGAGAATATGATCACAAGCCCAGCTGAATAATTAAGTCATTCCTGCAGTGACATGTTTAAATGAAGTGCTTTTCTATCTGCTGCATCTATCCAGAGAAGAATACGAAAGATCTCTCCACCCACGACTTTGTCTCATAATAAATTGTATGGGAAACTTTTGTATGCTCCTTGTCTAAAATAGCACCCCAGCTCCAGCATTTCCTTAGACAGCTCGCTGGTTTCTTAAGAGCATTGCGTACACATTATTTGCAGTTATTTTTATATTCTGGAGTTTCTGCTGTGGGAAATTACTTCAGATGTTTGGCCAACTTGGGTCTCTAACAAATAGTGCTTGTCAATAAATATTAAACAATCATATGAATATGGAATTGGAAAGATGAATTCTAACTATACCATGGGATTTATAACCATCCTCTCAAGGTACCTGGGATACCGAGGCTAAAAGGTCTATAGCAAGTCCTGTATTATTCATTGAAAACACCCACAGAGGACCATGGCAGGAAACTTTTACAACCGTTGAGGGGCTTTATTGTGAAGAAACTTTTTTCAGTGTATCATTATATCAGAAAAAAGAAGATGCTTATAAAATGTTATCCCTGCCTTCGGAACTGTGTGTTACTCAAATGAAATGATCTGAAGTGTCAGCTGAGACATTTACATTATATGGCTTTATTTCTATTTTTACTGATTTGTTTAAGAGCAAACAATAAACTAGTTAACCTAAAAAAGAGCTATGTACAGAGGAATGCATTTTATCCAATGCAGCGTGAGTTGTCAGAGCTGGGAACATGGCAGTGTTTCACGGCCTTAATGAGCCTAGTCAGGGATTCAGACGTGGAGCCGTGTCTTCTGGGTTTGTCCTCAGTGGGTTTTGAGCCCAGTGTCCATGTAGTAACAGCATTTCCTTTTATGTTTACTGATCATGGAGGGTGTGATCACAAGTGGAGAGCAAAGACTTGAAGCCAGTCTGCCCGGTTTGAATCGCTAGTTTGTTCCCTACTGCTTCATAACTTGGACCTACTGCTCCATAACTTGGAGGGATTGTTCAACCTCTCTGACACAGTTCACCAACTTGTAAAATTGGTGTAACCATGCTGCTTCCCTCTAGGTTATTATAAAGACAAAATGAATCCCCCCCCCTTCTTTTTCTAAAACATGATCTCCTGTAGTACAGATTTGCTGCAAAGTTTCTTTATTATAGAATCTTGCTTTGAACTCTTGATCCTATATTTCCTAAGTACTGAGACTGGAGACATGTGCCACCACATTTTTTTAAAAGGCCTCAAAATATTTCCTGGCACAAATTAAATTGCATCTCATGTGTTAGCTATTACTTGTGATTCAACCTTCACACCCACAGTGGCGGTTAGTGCATGTTCAGTGCTCAAGAAATCCTGAATGGAATTAGTGTTGTTTAGATTCATCTAGAAATTATTTGGAAAGTAAGTCACTTGTGGTAGACCAAATGATATCCAGATAGCATCCTGAGTCTAGTTCACTCTGTCCAATTCTGTGGTCTGAGTAAATATCAGTGAAGCTTAGATTTACTCCAAACTAGGCTCCCTCTCGCTGTGTCTTTCTACTTGTGCTGAACCAAAAAGTTCTGAACATTAAAAGTTCAATGTTCTCTTCACATAGACTGTGACACACTTCAGAATATCTGAGTAACCGAAACCATAAAGATCACCTGGGCATCTGTGATTTTTCTCAAGAATGAGGATGAAGACAGCCTGGGCTTTATTCTGAGTCTCTGTTCTTACCTCAACCATAAGTAGAACCCAGGGGGACTTCCAGTTCTCTCTGACTAATCCCAGCTCATTAACACTGGATGTGGTCTTAACCAGCTGGGCTGGAGCATGAAGGTGGTCACATCCATGCACAGCTCACTGCTCAGCGCTTCCACGAAACACGGTACTGTCGGTCTTTTCATTTTGTTTTGTTGCTTCCTATTCTCCTCTCATAAAATAGAGCTTGAGCCACTGTGTTCGACGTTTGACTGTAGCTTATGTTTCCCTGAAAGGACCAATGATCCTACCTGAGGTTGGCTGTCTAAATAACAGAGTGTGATCTCCTATGCACATTACTGGGTAATAGTTTCTGAGAGACTGTAGAAAATACGCAATATTGGCATAATAGATCAGGACTTTCATCAGCATAAAAGGAAAGGAATGGCAAGGTACTTGCTGACAGGGAACTGCAGCTTGATAGGGCACTCAGGGGGCAGATACGCTAAAAGCATTTGGCACAGTGAAGTGTATTTCCTGGACAGATGTGTTCCATTCATGATAGACGCGCCTTGCCCTTCTCCCAGGGCTTTAAGGCACTGGTTACAAGTCAGCTGAGCCCATGTTGTGTCAGTTACTGCTATCACAGGAAGCCCAGCATTGTCACCCTCTTAAAGTGACACAACTTAGGAAAACCAGACCAGTGCTGCCCTATGAGGAAAACATGGGGATTCCATCTTTGTCTAGCGCTTTTGCCTCTCAGCATGGTAGTTAAGAGGCAAACATGAAAACTTTTTATGTAATATATGTACTTATAAAATCTTGGCTGTATTAGCACACAGCTCTCTTTTTCTTTGTATAATTTATCTTTGTAATTTCCAAATAGTACTAGTAGTATAGACATTTAAACTGAGCTTGCAAGGGTGTTGTTTAGGAGGATGGATATGCCTTCTCTTTCCTTGAATAGAAATATCATACTTAGCAAAATTCCTCTTTAATACATTAGGGGCATCACAAAGTATAAGCTCTCCATTCTTTATTAAAAGTAATTTCTTCCCCCTTCACACTCACTACAGTGTTTAAGCTCTTCCCAGTGTTGTCCTTATTTGATTTAGCTCTGGATTTGTTTATTAAGGTTTCTTTCATCCAGAAAGACACCTTTCATTATAAGATCTAGGGAAAGGCTCCAAATACAGCTGCATTGTCCCAGGCTGCCCTTCCGAGCGGACAAAAGGTAAAATGAGCCGCTCAAGAGACAAACTACAGATTGATGCAGGCGGGAAGAACACAGAACTGGTTTTCTGTCCTAAAACATCTGCACAAATGTGGAGAATATGGTTAAAAACATCAGCGACAGGCAGTTACTGGAATAGCTATCACTTCCAGGAACAAATGCATTCCTAATGAATTTGTGGACACTGCATTTACCGCAGCAAGAGCAGCTTCCCTCCCAGAGAAGAGCACTCCACAGCACCGCTGCACGGGGCTTATTGACCTTCTGCACACACGGATGGGAGAGTGGGCTGGCGGTGAGTAAGAGGCAAAGAGCCATCCAAAACATCTTGGAAAAACCTCTGAGAGAATCTTTAGTGTTTAGAAGACACACTGTTCTTCTCTGTGCCAAAATTCAGGGTTTTTTGATAAAAGATTCAAAGAATGAAAAATAAATATTTGGCTTTCTAATGACATAGTCATGCGATCCCTTCCAAGACCCACAATACCTGGGGAGATTTTATTACATTCTTAGGCAACACTAGTTTCTTGATTGTAGTATAAAAATACATTTGACTGACTAGTAAAGGATTTTTTTCTTCTCATTGTTCATTTACAAAATTCAATTATCTGCATGTGTATTATACAAGATGTAGAACAGCATCAAGCACCTCCCCAAGGCATACACAACCTTATCCGCCTGGGTATTGGAGCTAGTGGGACAGATCTGGATCAGTTTTCTTTTCTTTCTTTTTTTTTTTTTTTTTGAGACAGGGTTTCTCTGTGATTTTGGAGCCTGTCCTGGAACTAGCTCTTGTAGACCAGGCCGGTCTCGAACTCCCAGAGATCCGCCTGCCTCTGCATCCCAAGTGCTGGGATTAAAGGCGTGTGCCACCACCGCCCAGCTGGATCAGTTTTCTTCACATCTGGTTAAATGCAGAGGAACAAAAGTCATCAAAGAGAAATATTTAATCACTTTTAAGTCACATTCTGACTTATTCCTTGGAGGTAATCAGTTAGAAATTAGCATATGCTAAGTTTACAAAACTTCAAACTTCATGTTGGTGTGAACACTGAATGGAGCTGATGCTTCTGAGAAACATGCTGCACTGTTACCTGTGATCAACTCACCTAAATTTTAAAACTCCAGGATGAAATATTATAGCATCACTACCTTGTTTTCATCTATACAAGATATGACCTTTCTAGAAAACACATTTTAACAAGAATACTTTAGTTATGATAAAACATTGTAAAAGTCACATGTGATTTAGCTTTTCTTTCGAATTTTGAAATTAAGGATTTTCAGTCAAGATCTGTTCTGTTTCTTAATAATAAATCAAAGATGGAATTAGTGAGGGAGCCCTATGGATGTTATTCATAGTTGCTACACTGTCAGCCAAGCATAGATAGAGAAAATTGAGCCCAAACCAAAGGCAGTTAAACATTAAATCCCTGAGCAGTAATTGTAAATATAGTCCTAGAGTAAATAATCTGTACAATTTCTGCAGTTTGTGTGCACCAGTGTGGTGTGTCTGTATATGTGTGTGTGCGTGAATGAGGTGTGTGTGTACGTGCGTGCGTGTGTGTATGTGTGTGTTTGTGTGTACACCTGTGGAAGCCAAAAGACAGCATTGGATTTCCTGGAGCTTTAGTTTCAGGCAATTGTGAGCTGCCTTCCTTAGATACTATGGAACTAAACATGAAAGCATGAACAAATTATTGCACAAATCTAGATTTAAGGAGAAGGTGGATAGAAACTAATAACATCTGTAATACATTAAGCCTCCTTCCTGGCAGGAGTTATGATGACAGAAGGAAAGAGTACTGCCAGAAGCAAATGCACAGATCTTAAGCAAGGAAGGAATCAGGCAAAACCCACTGACCTCTGCTTACCCACCTGTCTGCTATCAGGGATTCTCCTTTGCTGAAAACCAGTGGAAATCAGAGGGCAAGGAAGTGCAGGAGGAGTACTCTGAAGAAGTCCTTCTTCAGTAGATCGAGATGGAGAGCTGGGAGAAGGAGACAAATGGAAAATGGCACCATAGCAGCTGAGCCAGAGGACCAGCAAGTCTGAGAATGATTGCTGTAGACATTGGATGACCTCAGAACTCTTTGTATAGAGCAGTCGAAGAAAGATACAGCAACATGGACCTCAAGGTTGTCTAGTCCAACACTGGCTTTTTCATACTGGAGACAGAGACTCGTGAGTCATAAGCACCCAGGGTCACACAGCGAGGCCTCCAAGACATAAAAGGGCCTAGTTACTATCATCTAGACAAAAGCATTTGTAAGTGAAGATGAATTTAGACGTTCTTTGGCTCTTTGGCAAAGAGGTTACCATGGAAAATATTCTTTCCTCACTTAGTTTCCCATTGTACTCTCTGTCCTTGTGGATCAATAAGTATATGTGATTCTTACACCAGGTACTCAGACTAAATGAAAGAAAATTGCTTCTCAAAGCTAGGAAGTCACTGTAAGGGAATAATCTGCATTGACTACCAACTTTCATGTTTTACTGTGTAACAGCTCTCTTGCAGTCTCATGTGTTGACTCTTTAATTAGGGTATCTATAGTAATAGTTTAAGACAGAGAATAGCCCCTTATATTTATACTATATCAAATCATCACACTAATATTGTAAGCATTATGAAAAAATTTAAACTTTCAGTATTAGTAAAAACATGAATTTTTCAGAAACTTACCTAATGGAAAATTTGTGTTGAAAACAGGCATTCATGTTGGAGTGATAATAAAACACAGACATGGAGCATGAATAATTCATTTCAGGTAAGTGTGTTGAAGTACTAAAGGAGTCTCTGTGAGGAGATGGATGGAGAAATGCTATCAGATGGAGAACATGACAGAGTGCAGCAGGAAGAAGAAAGATGCACACGTTTCTCTTAGAAGTTGAATATACTTGAAATAAAAGCAAAAAAAGAAAACACTGGGGTGAGGTTGGACTAAGAGGATGAGGGAGGATGAGCACTGAAGGGAAATTGAGAATAAGTGTTAGCAAAACATATGATATATGTGTGAAAATGTCTTAACGAAACACATTGTTTGTACAGTAACTAACAATATAAATAACCAAAACCAATGAGTTTGTTAGTATATATAATCTTAAAGTTACCAATTTTGTCCTATTACTAAGTCTTTTAAAGACTTATCAGTTGTTTATTTTTACTACAATGATAATTAAAAGTCATATTCTTTGTGTTTAATTGCAGAGAATCCAGTGATATATACCCAAGATAAACTTGCCTCCTTTTATACTTAGCTGTGTTAAGTTATACTCTAGAGTTTCTTTGTTAATGTCAACCTTGCCCTCTCAAGGTACACACTTCTGTTTAAGTTTGATAGAAAAGCTCAACATTCTAAATTCTACATTGTTGGAGACTCAATTCACTGCCTAGTGGCTGCATAGTTGGCAACTGGGCAACATAACCGTTGACAATTATAATCTAGATGCCACCTTGGAGTAATTAACCAGTAATCAATACTGGTTGCCATTAGTCAGAGATAAACTTTATTTTTAAAGGAAACTATAATAATTTTGAGCAGGGTATTTCTGAATTTGGTGAACAGGGGAACAAATAACCCAAATTGTACTAATTCACATTTTACTGTTAGCCACATCATTTTAAGAGTTGATTTTCAATTTTGCACCTTTTCCTGTTCCCAGATGAAGCTGACTTCTCAAGAAATGCACAAATTTTCTCGTCTGCCCACTCTTCAAGGAGCAGATCATGAATTGAATCAGGCAGTGTGATATTTCTTTTGCCCACTTCTAAAGGTTTCCACATATTCTTGGCATGAAATCCTCTGAGGCACAATGTTTATTCTTGCTTCTTGATATTTATGTTTGCATGGTACTATAAATATGAGTTCAAGCTCATTTTGAAATGAGCTGATGAATAGTACCACCCAAACATTTACATTTTAATTTTTAGAAGAAAGATGTCATTGTCTAAGGTGTAAACCCCCAAAATAGTCTGCTGTAGGCAAGAAGTAAAAGTTAAGATTCTCTCCTTTTCTTTTATATTCTTTTTTTCTGAACTTAAGATTCTTATGATCAGGACAGCAGTAGGTTGTCAGCTCACAGCGTGAGAAAGACATGTCATTTGAGTGTTTTTGACCATGGGTTACTCTATGATGGACTATGGTCTTTATCATTGCTTCTCTGAGTTTCAGGTTTGAGTTAATTTTTTTTCTTTTGATTATTTATTTTTGTATCAGTATTGATCAGTTGTGTAGAGTAACGGGTTTTATTACGATACTTCCTCATAAATATGTCCTGTGCCTTGGTCACATCCATCTTTCAATTATACTTTGTAATCCCCTTCTCTCTCCCTTTGTCCCTTCCGTATCCCCAGTCACCCTGCTGTTACTTTTATGCCACCTCTCCCCAACCTAGATTCCACATGTGAAGGAAACACGTAATTCCTGTTTTTATGTGACTCGATTATTTCATGGTTTTCTGCAAGACACCACTTCATTTGGGGGCCAAGGGAGACTTTAACTACTGCTCCCCCTGCCTCTGCTTCCAGAGTGCTTGAATTACAGGTATGTGCCAGCCCAGCAGTTGTGATATTAGGGTATATCTTTCACAGGCAAAATTCTTAATTATTGATCTTGGAAGTTAGGGATGTGAGCAGAAGAGAGAATGAGCTGCAGCTTGCTTGACTCCTCATCATTTTCCAGCCCTAATGGTAACTTTGTTATTTTTTTCTGTATGGTCTTTCAGCCCACTGTTTTCTAATGCTGTCCAACTACTTAATACATTTCCTCTAGTGCTGTGTGCTTGTAATAATTGCTTGTGTATGTGGATACCATCAATTCAGAGTGTGACTAAGCATCTTATTTTTATCATGAGTATTAGTTAAAATAAAGAATAAATTTCTGTAATAGAGAGGCCAGAAAGAAAAAAGAACCTTCAAGAAGGTAAATTTTTGCCTCTCCCACTTAAGTCTTCAGAAGAAAATTGTTTAGTATGGAAAGTTTTAGAAAGATCTATGATGGTGAGCTGTCTTTAACATGTGGCTTTTACTTCCCAGTTAAAAAAAAGAATTCTTGCTTGTGTCTTTTGTTGACCAATATTAAAAGGTAAAAAAGAAAAGAAAGCGACCAATACAAAATCATTTTTAGCTAAGACCATGATCAATAACTTAACTGCATGTTTCAAATATTTAGAAGGGATGCTGTGTAAAAGGAATAAAGCTGGATGACAATGTAACCACGTTACATGAAAATCTTGTGCTCCAGCCATAAATAATACAGGAAATGAACTTTTTCTCTCATAATAAGTGTCCTCTAAATATCCGAGCTAAGCCTTCATACTGTAGACAAAACAAATATAATTAAAATTACGTACTATAATATGTAATATATGAAACTGTAAGGCAAAAATAAATAAAAATAAACTGAAGTTACATGAGAGAATATTTCATATATATACTACTAGGTGTAGCAGTTTCTTTGGTAATTAGGGAACTAATCATTGTATGAAATGATCAACATTTAAACAAAACTTGTAAAACATTCAAAAAGAAATCCTATACCTATACAATGTTATAGAATCATAAAAGTTAGAGATTTAGATTAAATTCTTTTACAAATAAATTTTCTCCTTAGAAGAACTATTCCAGAGTCCTAATGCCCATTTAGAATAGCATTTAGCACACTGTACAATTAGTATGCAAAATTATCTATATACTAACCAGAAATTGACTATAATGAGATTACCAGGTCATCTAGATAAAACCACAGAATCAACTGTGATGACTGAAATTTCTGCTAAACTCATTGCTTTCTTTCTTCAATTCTAGGTTTTGTTGAGGATGACTACTTTGTGTTATTACAAGAATTTACTTGAATTGTCTTCTGTTTCTGCTTCTTAGACAAAAGGTCTTTTATCTTAAACTTTTCTCCATTAATTATGCTTGTTCCTTGCTAATTTTCTATATGAATAAAATGAATTTTGATGGTCTTTCTTCACAGCATTATTTTCTCAAACTTGATTTTAGGAGTCTAGCGAAACAGTCTGGCAGGTAAAATGTTGCATGCAGTCCAGGGTTTGGATGCCCAGAACTCACTTAAGGAATTTGATATTAGGTCAGACATGGTAGCATATGCTTAAATCCCAGAGGAAGGAGAAGTTCTGTAAAGTGAAGGCTAGCCTGTTCTCCACAGAAGCTGCAGGACAAAACTACACAGAGAGACCATTCCTCAAAGGGAGGCAGAGAAAGGAGGAGGAGAAGGAGGAGGAAATGGAGTCTGGGGTGGTGGTGTGCCTTTGTGACCCTACTCTAGGAGAGAAAGGCACAGAGGGCTTTAGCAAGGTGTCCAGACCAGTCAAGCTGAAGTGGCAAGATCTATGTCCGGTGACACACCCTATCTGAAAAACATAAAGTGGAGAGTAATATAAGAAGACACCCAACATACCTTATTTATACACACAGAAACACACACATGCCACATACATATACACTAATAAAATTCAAAACTTGATACTAGTTTTCCTTTGGTTGACATCATTGATCTTTTCCTTAAATAACAAACAACAAATAGATAATCATTATTTTACCCAAAATGAATTAATCATGGATTAAAAACTCAGTAACTTATAATTTCTGAACTATATTGATTTTATTTCATATTATTCAGTATATATATGTGTGTGTGTGTGTGTGTGTGTGTGTATGTGATTTATAATATATCAAGACAGAGTTTCTCAATAACTGTGGATCCAGTCCTGGAACTCACTCTGTAGACCAGGTAGACCTTGAACTCACAGAGATTCTCCTGCCTCTGCCTCCCAAGTTCTGGAATTAAAGGCATGCACCACCACCACCCAGTTATTTACTATATACTTTTTAAGAACTAAAATCCTAAAAATGCAGCTGCCATGTAGAAAAAGAAGAAAGAAAGAAAAAAAGGATGGAAGGAAAGTTAGACGACATTTTTATAGAAAAGGAAACTCAGGTCTAGTCAGTGTTTCCTCGTGAATTCTTTATAAACTTCCTCTCTATGCCACTTTAAATTTGAAATAAACTTTTACCATATATATTGAAATGGTTCTTTAATATTCTTAAAAACAACCTCCCACCTATCTTCCTCTTTCCATCTACTTCCTCCTTTATTGGGTTTTTTGTTTTCAAATATTCAAACAAAACTTAACACAACACTTCCCTAGGTGCTCATCCACAACAAGATGGGGTATACAAAATAGAATTAGCTGCAATAATACATATATTTGGAATAACTTTATTTATATTTTTTAAAACACAATTTTGACTCAGACTTAAGAGCCTTTCAAAGACTTTAAAAAATCTCTTTAAGTTTCCACAAGAAAACTTGTGTTGTATGCTTTGGAACTTTCCAGCACCATACTTGTGCCTGTACAAGTATACACACTAATTAATTTTTCTTTTTAAATATTAGCAGATGATAAAATATTTCCTTCTGAATCTTAACCCATAATGTAGTCTTTCAAGTAACACATTTCAATTTATTATACACTTAAATTATTATTATATAGTCCTACCCTATTCACCTTAAATTCATAAATGAGGCTTTGAACATGGTAAGAAATAAAAAAACTGAAAACATTAAGTTCCTGATATTAGATTATGATCCAAACACTGTTAGTTGAAATATTTAATAAATACTTTAAAACATTTTATAAATCAAAGTGCTGGGATTTATAAAACCACATACTCATGTCTGGGAGTTCAGCAGTAAATATGCGAAAGCAGCAAATAGTTCTGTCACACTTCCTGCCATCACTTTACCAAATCAGTTCTCAGAGAAGCACTGGAGAATGACATTCAGTCTCTGTTGAAAAATAATCTCAGTGATTTAATACTCGTGATATAAATTTCAGAAAATAAATAGAAATTCACTTATGTACATGCAGATAAATTTTCATTGATATATTGTTTAACAGTGTAGGATATATCTGTATTTTTATGTGTTTACACACTCATTTACATTTTTATCTCATATTTCTTTGTCTTTTTGCTGGAATAGTATTTAAAACCATGACTATTCCTTAACTGGTTTAGCCAATCTAAAATGGTGTTGTAGTTTGTTTTCTATTACTGTGTGTCTTAGGGTTTCTGTTACTGTAAAGAGACACCATGGCCACAACATGTCTTACAAAGGAAACATTTAATTGGAGCTGTCTTACAGTTCAGAAGTTTAGTCCATTCTTATCATGTCAGAAAGCATGGTAGTGTGTAGGCATATATGGTGCTGGATAGGAGCTGAGAGTTCTGCATCTACATTCAGGCAGCAGGAAGAGACAATGAACCACCAGGCCTGACTTGAACTTCTGAAATCTTAAAACCCACCCCGGTGACATAGTTCCTCCACTAAGGCCACACCCATTCCTATAAGGCGACCTTGTAATAGTGTCATTCTCCTTGACTTACGCGGGCCATTGTTATTCAAAGCACCACTATCCTGCCCTTCAAAGGCTCGTAGTCTTATCATAATGCAGAAATACATTTAGTTTCACTTCAAGAGTTCCCATTCCCTATGACAGTTAAAAAATCTTGCTTAAGAGTTCTAAGTCTCTTCCAAGACTAATGACAATCCCTTAACTGTTACCCCTATAAAATCAAAATGATAAAACAGATTACATAATTCTAACTCATAATGGCACCGGGCATGCATGGCCATTCCAAAAGGGAGGAAAGGGGACACAATGAGGAAGTACTTAACCAAAGCAAAGAGCCAGCTGAGCAACCTCCAAACTCTACGTTTCATGTCTTATGTCAAAATACTTTCCATATCTCTAACTCCCTTTACCTTTGTTGACTGCAATATACTTCTCTCTCTCAGGCTTGTTCCACTCCCTGTTAGCATCTTTTCTTGGTAGGTATCCCACAGATTTGGCATCTTTAACATTTTGAAGTCTTCAAGGCAATCCAGGCTTTACCTACACAGTTTCACACAATGGCCTCTGTAGGTCTCCATGTACCCCCAACACATGCCAGGCTTCATCAGTTTTCCTTAGCCATGGAGGGAAATTTCATAACCCTTTCTTGTATCCTTGACTCCAAATAAAAAATCACGTGGCTGAAGCTGCCAAGTTCTGTTGCTTGCTGGGACTGGAACACAGTCCTCTCTTTTAATTACATCTTCACCAGCATTTTGTTTCCTGTTTTCCTTCACTGCCTAAGCTTGGCTGTCCTGAAACTGGATCTGTAGACCAGGTTGGCCTTAAACTCAAAGGTAGGACATCTTCTGCATTCTGAGATCTTGGATTAAAGACAAGTGCCACCACACCTGGTCCTAAGCTTTTATTTACTTCCTTTTCACTTCTCTTGAATTACTTTCCACAAGTTGAAAGTTTAGTTAGGAGGGGTTTTGCTCTGAGGTTGTCTCTCCCTTTATTTCACTTAGGACCAGGCTTTTCTTTAACTTGTTTACACTTGTGGTGCTCCTTTATCCTCAAATGGTATATTTTATATTTTTTCCTTGCTCATTTTCCTTAGAAATTTGTACAAGCCTGGCCACTAGTAATGAAGCAATACAGTCACCACTACTGGTCTATCTTCAAAGTTCCCCTGCCAAAATTCTTAGTTCACACCTCTTCACCTTAGCCTTATACAGATTTTTTTGGACAAAGGCAGGAATCAGGCATATTATTTGCCAAAATATCACAAGAACATTAGGCCACATACTGGTATTCTTCACCTCCAAAACCTCTTGAGCCACATCCCACAAATAAAATCACCCCCAGCACCACTGTCTTCCATACTCCTACTAGTCGGGCCCATTAAGGCCGATAAATCATTAAAGACCCTTAAATCATTCCACTGCTTTTATTATCCAAAATTCCCCAAATTCACTTTTCTCCAAATGAAAGCATTGTCAAGCCTATCACAATAATGCTTTAGTCCTTGGTACCAATTTTTGTTGTAGTTAGGATCTCTATTTCTGGGAAGAGTTACAATGACCATGAAACATATTTTTAATGTATTTTTTTCATTGAATTTCACATCATGTACCCTAATCTCACTCATTTCCCTATCCTTCCGTATTCTCATTTATGATTATAATGCCCACTCCTTAAAGGAAAACTGAAAAAGAAATAGTAAAATTAAGATAAAAATGAAGCATACAAATAAAATATTAATTATACGACACAACGAACATTTGCGAGTAAAGCTTTTTGGACAAAAGGGCCTCCTGCATGATACATAGCAGCTCCTAATGCCAATAAAACAAATTCAGAGGCCATAGAGAGGTTTGAAAGATAGACGAGTGAAGTGTTTTTTGTTGTTTGTCTTTTTGTTTGTTAGTTTATTTTATTGATTTTTTATTGAGCTCTACATTTTTCTCTGTTCCCCTACCTGCCTCTCCCCTCCCCTTCATCCTCTACCAAAGTCTCCATGCTCCAAATTTACTCAGGAGATCTTGTCTTTTTCTATTTCCCATGTAGATTAGACCTATGTATGTCTCTCTTAGGGTCCTCATTGTTGTCTAGGTTCTCTGGGATTGTGATTTGTGGGCTGGTTTTCTTTGCTTTACGTTTAAAAACCACTTATGAGTGAGTACATGTGATAATTGTCTTTCTGTGTCTGGGTTACCTCACTCAGAATAATGTTTTCTAGCTCCATCCATTTTCCTGCAAAATTCAAGATGTCGTTGTTCTTTTCTGCTGTGTAGTACTCCATTGTGTAAACGTACCACATTTTTTCTTATCCATTCTTCGGGCAAAAGACATTTAGGTTGTTTCCAAGTTCTGGCTATGACAAACAATGCTGCTATGAACATAGTTGAGCACATGTCCTTGTGGCACATTTGAGCATCCTTTGAATATATACCCAAAAGTGGTTTTACTAGGTCTTTAGAGAGATTTCCTAATTTTCTGAGAAAATTCCACACTGACATCCAAATACTTGCTTGCATTCCCACGAGCAATGCAGGAGTATTCTCTTTACCCCACAACCTCTCCAGCATAAGTTGCCATCAGTGTTTTTGATCTTGGCCATTCTTACAGGTGTAAGATGGAATCTCAGAGTTGTTTTCATTTGCATTTTTCTGATGACTAAGGATGTTGAACTTTTCCTTAAGTGTCTTTCAGCCATTGTAGATTCCTCTGTTGAGAGTTCTCTGTTTAGAACTATTTTTTATTTGATTAATTGTTCTTTTGATGACCAATTTCTTGAGTTCTTTGTATATTTTGGAGATCAGACCTCTGTGTGATGTGGGGTTAGTGAAGATATTTTCCCATTCTGTAGGCTGTCCTTTTGTCTTGTTGACCTTCTCCTTTGCTTTACAGAAGCTTTTCAATTTCAGGAGGGCCAATTTATTAATTATTTCTCTCAGTGTCTGTGCTACTGGGGTTATATTTAGGAAGTGGTCTCCTGTGCCAATGAGTTCAAGTGTACTTCTCACTTTCTCTTCTATAAGGTTCAGTGTAGCTGTTCATTAGTCTTTTAATTAATATTTTTATTCGATCAAAAGAACTCTTATAAAGAAAAACATTTAATTGGAACTGGCTTATAGTTTAGAGCTTTAGTTTGCTTTCATCATGGAAGGAAGCATGGCTGTACGCAGATAGACTTTGTGCTGGAGAGGCACTGAGAATTCTAAATCTGGATCCTTAGGCAGCAGGAAGAGACAATGAACCACCAGGCTCAACTTGAGCTTCTGAATCCTGAAAGCCCACCCCCTAGAGACATACTTCCTCCAAAAATGTCACACCTACTCCAATAAGGCCACAGCTCTTAATAGTGCCACTTCCTATGGGCCTATGTGGATCATTATGATTCAAACTACCACACTGTGATAAACACCATGGCCAAAAGAATCTTGGGAAAGAAACAGTTTATTTCAATTTACTAGACTGAATTGTAGTTGGTCAAGAAGGAAGATGGGTAGAAACCTCAAGGTGAGAGTTCAACCACAAGTCACAGAAAAGTTGGGTCCACTGGCCTACTTTTCATGGTTTTCTCAACCTTCTTTCTTTATATAACCCAGACTGCCTGCTTAGTAATGGCATTGCTCACAGTTGGCTGAGACCTTCCATATCAAATAACTAACCAAGAATGCTCCACAGTTTACTTACTTACAGCCCAATCTGATAGGCATATATTATCAGTTTAGATTCTGTCTTCCCAAATAAATCTAGATTCTGTCAAATTGACAAGAAACTACCTAAAACACTCGACCCTTTATTGACTTGATAAACACCTAACTATTAAACCATAATGTTTCCTTCTTTGCTTGTCCTTAGGACCATGATAGCATTAATATTACAATATAAAATACAGTAGGGCTTTCAAGTCCCATAGTTACTAAAACAGCATTTTAAAAGCCCAAGTTTTCTTTTAAAATTAAATGTTCCTTTAAAAGTTCAACATCTCTCAAATGTGCACTCCTGTAAAATATAAAAAGAAGTTAAACACTTCTTATTCTAAGATGGAAGAACCAGGGAAGAGTTAAAATATAATAAAAGGAAATACAAATTTCAATTATATAAATAGCTCTGTGTCTGATATCTGGGATTCACTCATCTATCTTCTGGAGTCTAAAGAGTTTGGAAATTTCTGTTTCTCCAATTCTGCCATTCGTAGCATAAACAGCTTGTCTTACAGGCTTAGAACAGCTCCACCTTCTTTTCTCTTGGTGGCCATACTACAATCCTTGTGTTTCCAATATCTTGAAGTCTCCAGTAATGAGGGTGCACTTTCATTAATGGCCCCCTAAGCTCTGCAGAGACTCCTATCCTGCCACATGGTACTAAGTCTCAACTTTTCTCTATGGCCCCTTCACTACTTAGGTCTCTTTTATAAACAACACATTTACCAATGGTCTCTCCTGGCCTCTCACAAGGACAAACTTAACTGCATTCCATGACCATTTTATGCCTTCAAAACAGTATTATGTAGAAAAACGTATACATTGCTAGGACTAAGATCCCAGCTTGAATTGTAGCGTTTTTCCTCCAGGCAACCAGAGCTTCTGTGCACTGACCATAAAGAACTAATTTATAGAATATTTCATCTCATTGATCCTGGTCTCTTTCTAAACACAGCTGGTTTCTCAGCTCCAGCTAAGAAACATCAACTGTGTATGTAAAGCAAAGGTTTCACATCAGTGGTCTCTTTTAATAACAGAAGATTCCTCAGGTCCTCTGACCAGAAACTACAGATACTTAATTCAAATATATCATACAAACAGCTGTGAGAGACTTTTTGAGAGTGTTCCAAACTTCTTTTTGAAACTTACAAGCTGGGTCTCCCCCTTCTGCATTGTTGTCGACATTCTTATCTTCCAAGACCCTACAGAAGAGCCCATTAAGTTTGACTGTTAATGGCTTTTCAAGCCCAATATTCTGAAAACTACAATCTTCCCCCAAACAATATGTTCAGGTTTGTCAAAGCAATATCTAACTCCTAGTACCATTTTTTTTTCTTTATTTTGCTTTCTGTTGCTGTGATAAACACAATGACAAACAACAACAACAACAACAAACCTATTTTCAGGGACTGCTCATCTTCTTTTCTTGTACAACTCCAGGCCAGATTCTCAAGAGCAGCAGTGCACACAATGGTCTGGACCCTCTCACATTAGTCATTAATCAAAATAATGGCCCACTGGCTTTTCCTACAAGCCAATCAATTGGGTATGTTTCCTCAATTGAAATTTCCCTTCCCAAATGACCCTTGTTTGTTTTGAGTTGAGAAAAAGCTGCCCAGCACATATGAATCTCTATATTTTTAAGACTATAAACAATGATTTAATGGCTATTGCTGTTTCATATTTAATTGGGTACAAATAAAGAAATGTAATTTCTACATGCAAGACAATAAGAAGGTATTAGTGACTTAAATGCTGATATGTGTCACTAAGTTTCCCAAACAATGTCAACAGTAGCTTGTATTTCTATATCTCGGCCAACTAAAACTATTTTGATCTAACTACTATAACTATATCATCATTTTCATTATTCATACATCTACCTAATCTATATGTCTCTATGACTACTATTTAATTGATTCCCCTGACCACTGTTTAAAATGAACAAAACAATTACATTTGTCCCATCAAGGCTATTTTATTGCAGATACAAATATTGGATCATTGTTTCACAAAGGTTTAAGCAATTTACTGAAATCAAAATGTTCACTTCTGTGCTCTCCCAGACAGCAGAGAACAAAGGTAAGGACTATGTTTCACACTACTTTAAACAGTTTATCCTCCGGGGTAGAGGGGAATGTAGGTCAGGAGAAATTACCTTCATGCATATCTATTTATCTTTGGATGTAGAGAACTTGAATAACTGCGATTCTGAACTTAGGCCATTACAAATTTTTTTTAGTATGAAGGTTACAGTAACAATCAGGTAAAGAGGTTTGCAGTTCTTTCATCATTTAAAATGCTTCTTAAAACTTGCATAAATCCTTTTCAATTCTAAAAGATGAACACCCTAATTATATCGTGTCATGTGAACTGACCTAAGTTTCATGTTCCAAAAAAATATGGACACTTTAAAAGGAAACAGCCAGTAATAAAAAATAAAGTTTATACCGGAATCCTGTTGTTAGTAGGAAAAGAGGGCATCCTTACTTCTACTGCAGTGTATGCTTTTGTGTAATTTAATAATACTTAAGCTGACTCTCTTATAGATTTTACAGGGGCTGTAAGGAGTTTCTGCCCATCTTCTCAGGAAATTTATTAGCAATTGTTTTCTATTGTGCATTGACTTTATGGTATAGGGGATTATGGTGCACGCACAAAGACACATAAGTATCTCCATGAAAGTGCATGGGGTATGAAGACCCAAGTGTTCAGGTACAATTGGTAGCCTAGTTTCAATTCTCTTCTTTGGATGTTGACATAGAAGGAATTCATTCCAGTGCCTTACTTTAATCTCTGCCATATCACTTCCATTTCTCCTCTGCTGCACCTGACTCCAGACATTCTTTTACTAAACGTGTGATGTTCACCTTACAAAATAAACAAACAAAATAGCAATTACCCAGTTTTCTTTACATTGAGCTGTCTTATTTCATGTAAGCATTTTAATGTTTATGTGAACATGGATGTAACTATTTTAAGAAAAAACTATAATTGTTAAAATAAATAACAGGAATTTGTCTTTTCTAGATTCAAATTGTCAAAATTTTTTCTTTTCTGTGGAGGTTCTGTGAATTCAGCTTTTTGTGCATTGTAGTAGCCTGAACCATTTTTGCATTCTTTTGAATGTTATTCTTTTGAGGCAGCAATTGTGACAGTTGGGTTTGCTGTAACCCCACTGACCACAAGTATAGCAGGATCTGGCTGTGACTACTCCCTGAGTACTTTGTTTATTGACCCATTCGGAAAGAGATTCAAAATGACTGTTCTCAGAGGAGAGATTTTGTATTCTAAAAATCCCCTCCTTTTTATAAGACTATATAAGGGTTGAAGAGATGACTCAGACGTTCAGAGCATGAACTTCTCTTTCAGATACCTGAGTTTGGTTTGCCTCACCTATGTCCAAGGATGACAAATGCCCAAAACTCCAGCTTCATGAGATCTGATAAGCTCTTCAGGTGTCCTTAAATTTTGAATTCACATGAACACCCACATATACATATGCAAAATTAAGCATAAAAATTAACCCTATAATCTCTATCAAATATTCCTATCTCCATGTTAATTAATATGTAAACAATATTGCTAAACATTAAATGAACATGCTTTTTGTCAAAAAAGTAAAAATAAATATAAATTAGTATAATAAATAAATATAAACTAGTGGCTATTGTCTTTCACGTGTTCTGGGCCTCGATAAAAATGGAAAAAGATATAGAAAAGCAATTTTAGAAGGTTGGCACTTTAATAATATGATCTAATTATTTTATGCCCCTATACTACCAAGTATCACTCGGAACATTTGCGTGTGTGTGTGTGTGTGTGTGTGTGTGTGTGCATTAAAATAACCCTTCCACCCTAAATTAAGATATGTATTATTCCATTAGCTTTTGTACACAGTCATTGCAATTTGGGTTTTCTAGAAAGTATAATAGTAGAATTGTTGCTGTGAGACTTTATATTCTGATCATTTAAAAATTTCCATCAGTTTATCTTCTACAAGGAATTCCATAATTGGTCAGTGTAATTCTATTAGAAACATGTTTTTTTAAATGATGAGCACCAGGTAAACAATGAAGGCAATGGCAATGGCAGAATTTTTTTTCTAATTTTCTTTTAGAAAGTTTTTTATACGCAATTTTTTAGGTCATAACATCTACAAATACAGATTTGCTTAAGTAAAGGGAAGTCCTGGTATGCTGAGGGTCACATGGTCAGCACCAGGTCCTCTTCATATCTAGTATTGCTATTAGCTTAGCATTTTTATGGGACTCCTGACTGTGAGACCCAGTGGGTTTTTGACTCTTGTGTCTGCTCTCGAGACTCTTTTCTTACTGTTGGGTTGCTGTGTCTAACTTTAATATGAGATATTTTTGCTTCATCTTATTATGTTTTATTTTGTCATGTTTAGTTGTTATGTCTTAGAAACCTATTCTTTTCTATTGAGAATGAGAAAGGGAATATACCCAGAGAGAAGGGAAAGTGGGGAGGAACTGGGAGGAGTAGAGAGAGGAGAAACTATAATCAGGGTATGTTGTATGATTAAAATCATTTATTTTCAATAAAAAATAAATTATAGGTGCTGGGTAAAACATATAACTTGCAATAATGCTTTATATTGTCTGAAAAAAATGGAGGGAAAGCTGGTGTGAGAAAAATTTTCTTCTTCGTTCCCAAAGGTCTCCACTATTGGTGTTCGGAAAAGCAACAGCATGCACTGCTATTTAAAAGTCAAGCATTCAGCCAAGCAAAAATGGCACTCTGGGTTTTGCATTTGTCACTGGTTATCTATTACTGAAACACTGTTCATTCAGAAGCATGAACAAAAGAAAACCATTTTCTCTCTAAACCCAGTAGCAAGACAGAACAATATATAAGAAGAAGCTCAAAAAGAAAGTTATATATAATACTATAGGCTACGTCTTTGACCCACACTTCAATGGAATTGCTATTTCCAAAATGGAAAACTACAGAAATTTACATTTATGTTTCCATGGTTTTATACAACTGATCAACCTCTCTTCTTCTTAAACACCCACTCATTTTCGTAAGTGTGAAGCATTTGGTAAGGCTTGAGCTTCCTGGCAGGTGAAACTACAGAATAACTAAATCTGCATGCCAGTAAGCACAAACCACATCCATCAAACTGATTGACGAGGATGACAGATATCTTAACTGCTTTTAGGTATAGTTATACAAAAAAGCAAGATAACTGTCATGGTTATTCTTGATTGTCAGTTTGACAGAATTGGAAAATCAACATGGAAGCAAATCTATAGGTGTGCCTATGAGGGGCTTTCTGGGATAGACTATTGGAGATGGAAAGTTCCATTCTAAATGTGGGCAGTACCATCCCATGGGCTGGTGTCCAAAACAGAATTGAAAAGAATAAAAAGAAACAGAAAAGAAACTAAGAAACAACATTCATTTCCCTCTGCTTTCTGAGTGAGAATGAAAGATGGCCAACTTCTCAAACATCTGTCACCATGGTTTATTCACCTTGATGGCCTGTGTCCAACTGAACTGGAAGAAAAAAACAATCGCCTGTGTCTTAGGGTTTCTAGTGCTGTAAGGATAAACCATGATCATGGTGTCTATATAGTGAGGAAAATTTCTCCAAAACCAAGACTGAAACTCTGCACAGAAAACATCAGCACCTACTGTCTTGAAGATTCTGCATGAGAACACATTCTACCAGTTTTTAACTCAGATTCCTTGTATTCCCAGGACACTGGCAGCATGCCCCTAGATTTTAGCCAAAGAATCATAAGAACATACCCTTATATAGGTGTAGGCCCTAAACAACTTTGCTTCCTTTTAAAGCCCCACGAATGAATGGCTACTATCCACATTTCTCTCAGAATTGCTAACTTCTAAATTCACACCAGAATGATGTTTTAAGTTTTGTCTTCATCACTCTATAGTCTTTCCTATCTAGAGTAGCAAATTCTTCCACAAAATATTGCAAAGCCATAAAGTCCACACAGTCAGGTTTATCACAGAAACAAAAACACTCCTTGTACCAATTTGTGTTCTAGTTTCTTTTTCTGTTACTGCGGCGGAAAAAGAAGAAAGAAAATAAAAACATTCTGGTGGAAGACTACTCAGGAGAAGTGTCTTTACTTGGCTAACACTTCTAGGTCACAATCCATCCTTGACAGAAGTTATAGCAGAAGCTCACGCCATAAAACATGGAAGGATGCTGGTTGTTGGATTGTTCACTTGGCTTACTCACTGCATCATTCTGAGCTGACATTTTGATATACTCCAGGACCAATTGCCTAAGGAATGGTTCAACAGACAATGGAAGGAAACATCCTATATAAATTAATAGCCATGACAATTCCCCATAGATATGCCCGCAGACATTTCTGATATAATCAACATCTCAATTCTTCTAATCTCAGGCAACTTTAGTCTGCATCAATTTGACAAAGCTAAACATGACTTATGGAATGAAATTCACCAATATTGGGTTGGAACTGAAGCATAGACAAAGAAGAAATTACCTTAATAAGTATTCAAGAATAAATTAAATATTAAAGAGACTAACATGTTTTACTAAAGATATTGAAGTATCAGCGGTCCATTCTGAAAGTTACGTGTCAAATAGATATCCTCTTAAAAAATTTACTCCTGATAAAATTTAGAAAAGGGCTGTGTGAATAGTGACAAGAAGAGTATTACAACAGGACACACATATATAAACAAAAAGCAAATCAAGAGGAACTAAGGGGCTGCAAGAAAGGGAATGGTAACCAATTACATAGAGCCATAGTCTAACACCTTGCTGAATTGAACCAGGAAATTATCAGGGCAGATCTGGGGATGTAGACAAAAGAATTTTAAAATTTTGCTATAATTATGTTTTAAAGGTCAAATTCAGGAAATGGGATGGGAAAATGTAACAACACACACATCACTGCTGTTCCCCTGCTGTCACACTTCTTACCTTCCCCCCCTTTCCCTCAGAGACCAACACGCTTAAGCACTGGAAGCCATCTTCCCACCCAATGTTTTCATGTTTGTCACCACATCATGTTTCAGGTACTGCTTTCATATATTATACAAATTTTATTTATACCCTCATCATTGTTCTATAAGTCATCATTGTTTTGAAATCTATGAGTAGTTGTACATATAGATCTAACTCTTTCTATTTCTTTCTGTTAAGTGAATAAAGATTTCTGTATTTTGATACTCACTTTGAATGTTGGGAGCCTCATTTTTATTTTTGCACACATAGTTTACCATTAAGATGGTTAACATATGCAACCATGCACATGGATTTTGCTAACTTTTCTATAAAGCATAAAAAGATTTAGAGTATCTTTAACACGATTTCTCCCACCAGCTGCATCTGCATTATTGTTGAATATATTTGCTAACTAACTTTAACCAGAGCCTGTTTGTAAGCACACACAGTGTGCTCAACATTGTTTCTGACTTACTGCAATCTTCAGTATTGATTCCTTATTAAAGCATTTCTTCTTTGAAAAAGATCATTATGAATTTCAGCATTTTATAATTCTACTATCTGCAATTGGGATGAAAATCACAGTTGATGACATACTACAGTTTAATTGATAGTATTTGTTTCTTTCTTGGTGAGTCAAACAATTTACATCATCTATCTATCCAGTGACATGCGCTGGTTCGCTCAGGGTCTATAGCAGAAGTATGCTAAAATTCAGTAAGTACAGAAGTAGTCTCGTTTGATATGCACTCACTAATTCTTAGCAAGTTGAATTTGACAAGCATTTTCCCGTAGCACTTTGGAAACACTGTTCCGTTTGTTTCTGGTGTCTATTGATGCTGTCAGTTTAATTGTCATTTCTTTGGAAGTCATTTATCTGTTCTTTCTCATAGCTTTTAAGATTAAAACATACATAGTTTTGATTCCCCTGTAAGTTTTCTTTTTCTTTTCTCTTTTCTTTCTTTCTTTTTTAATCCTGGAGACTATCTTGGGGAAAGTAACAGATAAAATTGAAGGCTTCAACAATCCAACAGTTATCGAGATAGCTATGTCAAAATATGGCTCTGGTGATGGTAGCAGAATTTGTGGGTGATGAAGAGACTCGGTGATGAAGAAGTTAGTTAATAAGGAGAATGGGGTATTAGTTTCTTCTGTAATTAATTTCAGATTCATTCAGACGAATGGAACATGGTTTTCCAAGACAACACTTTATCTGCTTTACACATGGATTAGTGCTTTTATTCTCGTTTTGTAGTGAAGCTTACCTGGGTATCAACTAAACCTCTTACTCCAGGCTTTGCTTCTGCTTAGATTCCAAAGTTCTTCATAGTGGCATAAAAAGCATTATGGGTGGCACATACACCAGGAAGAATCTTTATATCCTTGAACCCAGTCCTTGTTATCTATGGGACTAATATTAACCTAAAAATGTTTTAGACAACTTATGTTCAGAAAAAGTTGTTTTCTAGATCATTCTTTCTCCTTTCTAATCAGTTATCTCCACCTTCCATGTACAGCTCAGTTTTGGAGTGTTTAATTAAATCTTCTTTTAGATAATAAGTCTCATGCAAAGTTATGATCCACTATCTATTATGAATTCCAAAATTTTGAATACTCTCTCCTGTTTCTTCAGTATTCTGTGTTGCCTGTTATTAACACATGCACTACCTTTCCAACACACTGTGCGTGTAATGTAAAGCACAAGTCAAAAGTAATCACAAACATAGTGAATAGCAGTGAGGTTCACTGAAACACATGTTGTAGACCACATGACCACAATGGAAACCTTGTCATTTGTTAGAACTAAGTAGAGTTAAGCATGTTGCCTCTGGGCCATGGTTTGTTAGGTTAAGAACAGTGATTGTTTTAGATGGAAGCTTCATCAAACAAAATTAGATATAAGACAGTTATTCCTGCCTGTTAACTTAGCCTATCTGTGCTTGTATTGGAGTGAGTTAAATTCCGCAGGAAAGTTCCTTTGTTCAATGCTGGTTTCTGCAGCAGGTGGGCTCTGGCCGCTGTCGCCTATGTGTCCTTGAGGATGTGTGTATGTGTATGGGAACTTGTTTGCAAGCGATTATCTTGAATTCTCAAAATCTGTAGCTATTTTATTGCTGTTTAGTACTGGAAGGTGAATTTATCATACAGGACACTTGCAAACACAAACCCCATTAAAATGGAGGAAATGTCTTAATACTCAGGAATAAGGCTGCTACAACATGGGTACATTGACAGAAGAGGAGGAGCTCTCAACTTTTGTTCTTTTATTCTCCTAAGTAATAGTCTTGAATATTTTGTAGTGTCACTTTTTTCTTATGAACATTTTAAAAAGCATAATATATATACCATATATGATAGATCATGCTTTCTTATGCTCACCACATCAAAATATATTGACAGCCAGCATATATCAGGAAAAATGCTTTAACTACATCCCTTTTGTTAGTATTAATAGTACCAGGCACAAATTATTCTATATTGTACCTTTTTCTCATAATAAAAATTTAAAGGTATTCTGTCTGAAAAAGAATAAAATAAAATCCTGAAATGAAATGATGCAAAACATTTTAAAATAGACAGTATCAATCTCCAATGATTAATACTCAGGACTTTGAAACATTTCATTTAATAATCAATATTATATAAAATACTTCAGTTAATTTTTTCAAACATTCATATCTTTTTTTTCTTTTCTAGGTGAAATTTTCATAGGAAGCACAGTACAGTGAAAGACCATCAGGTGACTCACCAAGGAACAAACACCTTGGCTAGGAACCCCAGCACAGAGTTCCTTAACCATCTCCAAATGCCTCTGCTTCAGCCACTACCACAGCATACCTGGGGGTGTGCTCTAGTTCAGTTTCTACCTGTCAAATATATCCCTGCAGGAAAGCTACTTACTGTCTCTCTTTTCTTAGCCAATTTGACCCTACTTTTCTTTGAAGATACCCATTAGCTCAGTTGAGACTTCATGACCACTGTGATGCAGCTGACAGCACTTTTCAATTCTACTTTCTTCTTCCTACATTTCTTTGGTTTATGGTGTCAAACTTGCACACTGTTGTGGAAGCCTTTCCTGTTTTCCTGCTTAATCTTCCTTTCCCTTCCACATTCATTTATTCGATAGGTTACTCAAATTTTCCATGTTGTCTTGGTATCTGCTTCTAGAGGATCAAATTCTCTATGGACTTATGAAGTTGAACCAATTATCATAACCTACTTGTCGAGGTCTAATGCTGTATATTCAAAACTACTTATATTTTTATGTTTCTGAATATTTAACGTGTGTGTGTGTGTATGTGTGTACCATGTGTGTGCCTGATGGGATAGTGCCTACAGGGGTCATAAGAGGGCATAAGATAACCTGGGACTGGAGTTTCACAAGGTTGTTAGCTGCCATGTGAGTGCTAAAAATCGAACCCAGGTCCCCTGCAAGAGAAACAAGTACTATTTACTGGAGGCAACTCTACAGCCCCATCAACACTACTTAACAGATTCTATTTATTATTTTCCAGTCATCACAACACAACTGTCTCTGAGGTTATAAAGCAAATATTAAGAAGTAAGAATGATATATAAAATGACAAAAATGAACTCCATCTCTTCAATGAAGCCCACTGCAAAGTTCAGTTAGAAATTACTTTCAAGCACTAAAGAAGTTCAAAACAGATGTTCCTTGTATTGTAACTTCAAAATGACTAAGTCAGGCTGCAGGATAATGAACAGGAAACATGTTCCAGACCAGAGGGCTCAGTACCAAGAATTTTCTGGTCAATACTTATTGCCAAACTCTTAGAAGAAATGTAAGGGGATCCCATTCACTATACTCCCAAACTACTACCAGTTCTAAGAGTTTTGTGGTCAAGGAACTTCTACTTTCTGTTGACAAAACAAGAAGGTTACAAAATTTTGGCAATACAAAATGAGTCTGCGTGCAGTCAAATTATAACCATTATAATTCTTTGGGAGAGTAAGAACATACTTCAAATGCCTACCCCCACCCACTTAAGATACATTCTGAATTACAAAGACCATCAGGAATAGTTTTATTCATAAATATGAAATATATTTCATTCACCAAATATAAAAGGACTAGCGGGGCTACATACAATAAACAAAGACACAGAATTAGAATCAGCAGAAACATATAAATTTTCAGAATAACTCTTAGTTCAAAGCAAAGAAGAAATGAAGAGATGTTGAACAGACGTGATGCTTTCCAAATCTGTTTTCAAATCCATGGTAAAGCAGCAGGAATACCTCTCTCTGGAAAACAAATTCAAGCTTGTTTACACTAAATTCTCCTTTCCCTTTATTCAAGTCCAAAGAGCCTTCAGCAATGCCCTGCTCTGTTGAGTCACCATGGCCCTGATACTCATCCTTGTTTCTCACAGTAATTAAAGAAAAGCTCATAACTAGCAATCTCATTCCCTACTTCTGAAGCTGTGATCTTGAGCTCTTACTGTCCGTGCCCTGCCTGACTGTGGAATCTCCTCAACAAAGTTTCATCATTTGTTTTCAGTCAATCTAGGGTAGGTACTCTAACTCCGCTGACTGGACATAATTTTTCTATAAATGTGTGATAAATAATTGTTATTCACTTATCATCAGACACGGATATCTGTATCCAGTGCTTTAAGCTCCTGGTTATCACAGGTAAATAATTGCAGCAGCTAGAGTGAGCAACGAACTACTTTTGAACAAGACTCTGCAGTCTTTCTAGAATGTTTATTTCCAAGAAACACAAATACTGTAACTATATAGATTTTATTATCATCATGTTTGAAGACTGGCTCTCCAAGGGTAAGTCTACATCTGTTCTATGATGTTAGCTCAAGTTAAGAGTGGGAGTCTTGCTGCACCGCCAGTGTGGGTGCTCTGTGCAAACCTCATCACAGTTCAGTCAGAAGAGCTGACTACACAGGAGCTCACAACCAAGTGAATGGCACACGCCTACACTGAGCCAATGCAGAGTCATTTATTTAAAAATTAGCTTTGAGAAATAGTTTTTCAATGTCTACTTTCATCATTCTTTTAACTTCAAGGTAAATTCACATTCTTTCTTCTTTTCTTTCATTCTGAAATTTCTTGAGGAAAAAATTTTCCTAATTAAACCTGGCATTATCTTCTAGAAGGAATTCTGTTTCTGTCCCTCTCTCCTCCCCTCTCTTTTCTGGTCAATCTCTGCGAGCCTTCTTGTTGACACAGAAGATTCAGATATTGAGAAATTAACTTTCTGTCAAAGTTTTGTCTTACAATGCTTTTAATGTTTCAAGTTGAAAATCATGAAGAAGCTCTTTCTTTGATGATTATATTAAAATCTTATAGCTGTCAGCATGGAACAAAGGAACCTTTAAATAATGTTTTTGAAGAAGTCAGTGCAAAAGTTTGATGCTCCCTTTCCTGTAAGAATAACACCTTTTTCTAAGTTACAAATCATTTTCAATAAAGAATATGGTGTTCCAGAAATTCAAATTTAGTGAATATTCTGTTATAATTTCTGTGCAAAATTATTACATGAAAAGAACTGTTGTTCTTTTGGAGACAAGGCCACACATGCGCAGAAAATACAGTCTCCAAGTGGACTACAAACCCCGGTGGTACAGTGGAAAACCACGCACGCGCAGGACATTTTCTCCCAGAATGCCCAGAGCCCTTTAAAAATGGGCGTTCCAACCCGCCCTCCCCCTCTTTTCCCTTCTGTCTCTTCACTCCCACTCCTTGTATGTTACCCTCCCCCATTAAAGTTTACCCACGTGGGACCCCACGTGTCTCGTCTCTCCTTCCCAACCCCGCGTGTCTCGTCTCTCCCTCCCGAACAACACCCCGCATAAAAAATAATAACATTGGTGCCGTCTGCTCGGGGACCTTCTCGCCCCGGGGCCCTCACCTGAGGCCTTGACTCTGGGTTTTGGCGCCTCCTGGAGCTCGGGGCCTCCCCCGGGACAAGGTCAGAACCAGACGACCTCCGACCACTCCACGTGTTCCACTCATCTCAACACGGCCCTCTCCGACCGTCAGCGGCTAATTCGTGAGTTTACCTGGGCTGGCTAACCATCCCCTCTCACCTAGAGGAGGCCGGCCGAGCTCCCGGCTTCCTCTGGCATGTCCTGAGTGCGGTTGCTAACCCCCCCTGCCCTGGCATTCCGCCCTAGGCTAGACATGTTTTTATCCGCGCCCAAAAGTTTGGTGCTTTTGGTTCTTCCTCCTCTCCTTTCCGTTCTTTCTCTGTCCTCTGTACGTACGGCTTCGGCTGCAACGGGCAGCCTTCGGGCTTAACTGTCCCCTCCTAGCTGAGACCCCCGTCTCCCGTCGAAAACTAGGACTCGGTCAGTTAGCCCATAACACGGTCCTCTGGGTACTCGGACGCCTGTGTCCAGAGCAACTGTGTTCGGAGCATCTTCGGGTGCCTTCTGCGGATATTTTCACGGTTCTAGCCATGGGCACTAAGCCTTCAAAACCAATTCCCTCTTCTTCTCCCCTGGGACAGCTGTTGGAAGCTCTGCAGCCTCACGCCTTAATCCAGATTCATTGGTGACGCAGCTGCTTCTTCTCCTGGCCCCACAATCTCCTGACACTAACGCGCCCTTTCCTCTTCCAGCCTCCCAAGTGGACCCTCTCGTGTGGGACACCCAAAATCCTGCCGTCGCTAAACACCACTCCCCCATCGTTATTCAGTTAGAAAATCCCACCAAGTATATTACTCAAGCTCAATACCCCTCTCTTCCCAAAGCCTCAGAGGACTAAAACCCATAATTTCTGACCTTCTAAGGAAAAAGCTGCTCCACCCCACCTCTTCTCCCTTTAATACTCCCATACTGGCGGTTAAGAAATCTAACGGAACTTATCGTTTGGTTCAGGACCTCCGACTCATTAATTCTGCTGTTGTCCCGCTACACCCAGTTGTCCCTAACCCCCTCACCCTTCTGTCTAACATTCCTTCAGGAACCTCCCACTTCTCAGTTTTAGACCTAAAAGATGCCTTTTTCTCTATCCCTCTCAGCCCTCAATCTCAAAACATCTTTGCCTTCACCTGGACAGATCCTGATACTAATTTCTCCACACAACTAACTTGGACCATCCTCCCTCAGGGATTCCGGGACAGCCCATACCTCTTTGGCCAGGCTCTGGCCTCTGATCTGCTCTCACTGTCCCTCCTCACCAAGCCAGGGGCTCCCTTCCGGGAACTGACTGGCAGCTGGATTTTACTCATATGCCCACAGTCAAAAAAAATTAAATATCTCCTGGTGTTGGTGGATACAATGTCTGGGTGGGTTGAAGCTTTCCCCACCTCTAACAAGAGAGCCCAGACAGTTTCTGATATCCTCCTCCGAGAAATTGTTCCGCGGTTTGGGCTTCCAACTTCTCTTCAGTCAGATAACGGCCCAGAGTTCACTTCCCAGATTTCTCAAAATCTGTCTAGGGCACTTGAAATTCCCTGGAATTTTCATATACCATACCACCCCCAGTCTTCAGGTAAGGTAGAACGGACTAACCGCTCTTTAAAGGATGCCCTCGTTAAGATGTCACAAGAACTTCACCTCGACTGGGTAAGGCTTATGCCTCTAGCCCTTCTCAGACTTCGGGCTCTCCCAAAGGGCCCTCTTTTCATTTCACCGTTTGAACTTATGTATGGGTGGCCAGTTTTAACCCCTGGCCTCCCATCGGGAACCTCTCCCCTTCCTGATCACTTGCTCACTCCCCTCCTTTTCCACCTACGTTCACTGCTGTGGGACTTCACAGATCACTCACTACCTCAACCATGTGTTAACACATGTCCACCGCCAGTTAAAATAGGAGATAAGGTTTTATTCTCACCTCCAGGCCAACGTCCCTCACCCCTTTCCCCTAAATGGCAGGGTCCCCTCAGGGTAATTCTTCTAACTCCCACAGCTGCCAAGCTCGAGGGAATTCCTCACTGGATTCACCTGTCACATCTGAAACCGTTCATCCCCACAGCTCAAAACAATCCTCCTTACACGGTAACTCAGACGGGACCGTGTTCCCTCAAGTTCCGAAAGACAACAGGTCCAACCCCCTCTACTCCAGCCTAAGTAAAACAATGGTCTCATTTTTCATTTTTTCCTCCTGTGCTAATACACCCTCCCTTTTCTAAATTCCTAAATAACCATCCAGTTGTCTCTACAGGAATCATCATCAAACACAGAGCCAAGAGGTTCAGATGATAAGCAAATTCTTAACCAAGTTCCTGACATAACAGGTTTGTCACTGACTGCAGCAGTGACTCCTAAAATGTTAAGGAATATATGATTAAAATCTATTTCTTTTAAGACATTTTCTTTAAGCTCCAAGACACCAGCCTGACCCACCTGGACAAAGCAGACACAAGCGGAATGGAATAAGTATCATTCAATTAACGGAATAAGTATCAATTACTTTTTTTTATTCTTATTCCTAACCCCTGGCCTCCTAAAGCCCCCCCCTCCAACCCAACCCCCTCCACCCCAAATTTCCCCTCTTTTTTCTCTCTACTAATGCGACTTTTGCTTTCCAGCATCCTAACGGTGACCCAGCTACTCAAGATCCAGACAGATGCAATCTCCAGACAGATGCGATTTCTTCAATCAGCCACTTGATGCCAGCGGACAAAACATCAATAGGACATCATCAGGACCATCGGACCATCGATAGAACATCATCAGGACAATCGGATGCTCCCCGGATCCCTCGACGCCCAAAGTCAGCAGGAAGCAGTCATGAGAGACCGGGCTATGCCCCTATTCCCTACCTGTTAAGACCCTCAACCCCCCCTCAATTTTTTTTAATAAAACCAAAAGGGTGGAATGCTGTTCTTTTAGAGACAAGGCCACGCATGCGCAGAAAATACAGTCTCCAAGTGGACTACAAACCCCGGTGGTACAGTGGAAAACCACGCATGCGCAGGACATTTTCTCCCAGAATGCCCAGAGCCCTTTAAAAATGGGCGTTCCAACCCGCCCTCCCCCTCTTTTCCCTTCCGTCTCTTCACTCCCGCTCCTTGTATGTTACCCTCCCCCATTAAAGTTTACCCACGTGGGACCTCGCATGTCTCGTCTCTCCTTCCCCAACTCCGCGTGTCTCGTCTCCCCTTCCCGAACAACAACCCCGCATAAAAAATAATAACAAGAACCACATCAATGATAACCTTAGGTGGAATTTTGTGCATGCTTTCTGTGCACAGCTTCTTTGTAGATTGGGTGTTTATACATTTATATTTCATAATCCTCATGAAAATCCTACCACATAAATATTGTTATCTTTTTTTATTGGGAGCAGAAAACTGAATGAGCCTCAGATACTTTAAATGATGTGAATGTATTTATAAGTAGTAATATTGGGCTGGACAAGTTGCTGTTCTAAATCACTCTGAAGTATCTTTTTTATTCTAAAAATAGACTGAATTAAAACACATATCACTATACCTTAGACAACACCTAGAGGCAACGGAGTCAAATTAAATGAGTTTATCCACAGCTACAGAAGACATGATTTACCAGCATAAAATGGGCCCTTAAGCACAGTGCCGAAGGTTGTAGATGGAAGGAAACCAATCTCCAGAACAATATATTTGTTTAAAAAGATACTTACATGTTTAATCTTTGAATCATTGCAAAAACACTAAAGAAAACTTCTGTGCAGAGTACAAGGTTTGAGAGCACAAAGGCAGATGGATCCTCCTTTTGACTGCACAGGAACAGGACCTGAGTGAGCATTCAGGTTCAGAGCAGAGTCCACATGTTTTGAAGCTCTGCACTTCCCATTTTATGATCCCAGTTTAAAGCACTTGGCAGTAACGTCTGGGGAAAGTACAGTTGACATGGTGATTATCCTCACTCTGAAATTCCATATTTACAGTTTGGTGCTACAAGATACTAGGCAGTATCTCCTTTTATCATATAAACCTGCTGATTATGAACCCATGAAAGCAGAAGGAGACACATGAGGCATTGGTACGGGATTCCTTTCTCACATGGAAAAACTTCTTTCTTGGTTTGTTTTACAAATTTTACCCCAGTGGTAAGAAATGGAGCTGAATGACTTCACAGGCTTAAGACACTATTTAAAGATTGAAAGAGGCAAACACGAAGCTGACATTTTCATAACAAAGCGGAAGATAAAAGAAAGCAGTTACCCATTGTTTAGTCTCTGTGAGAGAACAAATACTCATAACTAAACTGTAACTGGAATCAGAATGTAGTGTGGGACAAACAGACTAATGGCCTCCAAGATAAATTACAGTACTCGTTTGTCCATTGTTGATTTGTTTTGTGGGATTCATGAGGAGGCAGGATTGCGGGATTCCATGATTCTGTACATGTATGTCTCCAACAAAGAGGCTTGCTTTGGCTAGTGCACTTTAGCAGTTTGTTGAGTCTAGCCATTTTTTGGCTATCTGGAACTATCAGAAATACAAAAAGGGGAAAAGAAGGAAGCAAGGAAGGAAGGAAGGAGAGAGAAAGAAAGAGAGAGAGAGAAAGAGAGGAAGGAAGGAAGGAAGGAAGGAAGGAAGGAAGGAAGGAAGGAAGGGAGAGAGAGAGAGAAAGAACGAGAGAAAGAGAGGAAGGAAGGAAGGAAGGAAGGAAGGAAGGGAGAGAGAGAGAGAGAGAAAGAAGGAAGGAAGGAAGGAAGGAAAGAAAGAAAGAAAGAAAGAAAGAAAGAAAGAAAGAAAGAAAGAAAGAAAGAAAGAAAGGATAAAACAAGAACTATAAGCTCAGTTACTCCATTTTTCTAGGGTTTGTGTGTCCACCCAGCTCAGGTGTTTATCAAACTTGTAGTTTCCCTATTAACCTCAGTTTCCCCAGTACTGGGTTTCACCACAGAATTTATCCCTGGAAAAAAGGTAGGTTTCTGGTCCCATATCACTTGCATAGATTTTTGAGAGGAAAATATTTAATATTTAACTTCTCTTTTTCTACACATAATAATTTCCATTCTATATTCTTTCAGTTCGTTTTGATCCTTATGAAGATGTGGTTAAATCTGGGAGAAAATTTTGCCAACAAAATGCCTTTTAACAAAGGAAACAGATTTTATTGAATATGTTTGACCCACACCTTGCCGTTGGCTGGGATAGAAAGTGAGGGTTGCATGAGCTAGGGACAGAGCAAGCAGTGTGTCCACAGAGTGATTCCACTCCATTTCAACCAAGAATAATAGTATCACAAAAATGTTTGCTCATTCTCCAGTAGAAATGCTTGATAGTCATTTCTTAGGACAAAACAAAATGAAAAACAACAACAATAACAATACGAAAATAATCTTAAGCCTTATCTGTTGAAAATCTGTGGAAAAACATTCCCTCATGAATTTATAGTGTTCAATAGTTTTCATTCACACTCCACATTCTGATCTGTAACACTGAATAACTTACTATGAAAAGCAGACAATACAGATAACGCAGAGCTTATAACACAAAGGAGCCTCCAGGTGTTCTATCAGAAAAGAATAGACCTTAACTATTCCGGCAGATCTTGCAATTGTTTCTCTCCTGTGTAACTTCACAGAAAAGGAGAGAATTTTATTGTTGACCTCTCTAAACCAGGGGTCAGTAATTAAGGCGCTCACGTGCCAAACAGCCGGAGGACTTGCTTTCATTGGCATGTGTGCTTGTAGGCTTCTCTTGAGAGAAAGATCACCAGCTGCACTTTCTGACATGTGAGAATGTGTGGGCGGGATAACCACTTCCCCACTTATCTTCTGCTGTCTTGCTATCACTGTCCTCCACCTGGCTCACCCGAGAACAGGTGCCACCAGCGAGGCTTACTACCAGCGAGGCTTACCACTTGCTTAAAGACATCAACCCTAGCTATGACCACAGGGAAGTACTTAGTGCATCCTCAGAAAACAACAAAGGATGATCACATGCAAAAACAAACAACAAACAAAAGGAAAAACACTGTCGACTGAGAACTTTGCACCTGTTAGGCAATGTTTTTACAATCTTCACAGAACTTGTACAACTTTTCAGAAAGGCAAAATCACAAACGGCTTATGTGAGTCTAACCTATCGTTTCTGGCTGTGAAATCTGTATTGATTTTATACTTTCTGAGCCTAGATTTTTCCCAGAAGACAATGGCTATCCATTAGGAGAAATCCTTATTTTCCTCATAAAGCACTATTTAAATTTTCTAATTTGTCATCACAAAAATATTTTTTACAAACTCTTTGGAGAGCTGTGAGTTAGAAACTACCCATTACCCAGTAGAATTTCATGGACTCTGTAGTACACTGTGTATGGTGAACCCTGAAGAATAAAGTCAGGATGGCTGCTAACTCATTCTGTAAGTGTGCCTGGTGTTGATAGTTCTGCTATCAACTCTTTCAGTCAGGTTCTGTTGAGTAGCATGAACAGAGACTTTACTTGAATTTCCTCTTTTATATACTAACATAATAATTATGAATTGTGAAAAATAATGTCACGATATGAGAAATAAATATTTTTCTATGATATAGAAGCCTGCCTTGTTAATTGAATTTACATGGCTTACATGTTTGGATGTGACAACTATTGTCTTGTTCTCTTGACATCAAGACCCATTTTAATCACAAACTAAGAATGAATATTTAAGGTGTAAAGGAAGTTTTTGAATACTGCTCGATGTATTGAATTTACTATTTATAGTCAATTCTTATTTGCCTAAAAGGGGTGATCAATAAAAAGTAGTGTAGAAGAGAGTATAGCATAGCATTTAAGGGCCTCCTGCTTAAGAATAACTAGGGTTTTGTAAGCACAAAAGTTTTCTTTGTAGCAATAAGATTGAACTTACATTTCAAAACAATCTCATCCAAATGCTTGTAGTCAAATATATGATCCAATTTGTTGTGGCTTCAGTACAATATTTAGATGTGTTATGAGTTCTGTGCATGAAGGCAGAAATGCTCCTGACTTTCAGTGATATTTAGTGATGAACTATCCTTGTAATCAACTAACCATTCATTTATAGACATTAAACCTATCCATAGAATATAAACTTGTAACTTTATACGTTTCTGGTCTCTGAGTATGGAGCAAGCCTTCTGCTATACTTTGAGTTGGCTGTCAACTGTGCCTAATGCTCTTTACTGTTGAGCACTGAGTAACACTTTTGTTTACTTTTATTTAACTCTTCTGTCTGCTTCCGCATGATATAGATCTTTTAGACTGCCAGTGCCTTAGTGGGTAATAGTATCAGTGCTAAAATATTTCAACCACATCTGCCTTTATACATTTGCAGCATGTACTATTCAGTGATCTCCATCAACTCCTAATTTCAAACACAACTTTAAACAGAAGAAACACAGGAAGTATTAAAAAGTCTTTAGAAGAGCACTTTGCTCTATCTAGTGAGCGAAGAAGATACCTTGCAGATCTCATAAGCATTCTTGAATGATGGATAAGGGTCTTTCTCCAAGAATATAGTAAGAATAGAATTTAGGGGGAAGGAAAGCAATCCTTTCCAAGGGATTCACTTATGCAAGACAGGAAGATGAATAGCAAACATATTTATATAAGTAGAGCATATTAATGTGGAGTTGTTGCTGAATACAAAAAACTATTTATACATTTTATTGACATTAAATAAAAATAGTTTGATGGAAGTGGCAAATTTTATATTTAAGTTAGCACTTTACTCTGGAAATGGCTTGATGCGAAACATTTGGAAATAGGTATGATTTCATATGAGAAGTAATACAAACCTAAACTTGGTAGTTAAATCAAGATATTACCATAAACATTTTCAAATGTGAACACTAGAAAGCAGAATGATTTTTTTCTGAATTGTTTCTAACTGTATCTTTGGCATCTAAAGGAATACCCATAGCATAAATGATTAACTAGCTAACATAGTACTCCTTAGTTAGACCATCGATCCAGTCTACCCACCCATAGATCCCCTTATTGCTCTCTCTACCCACCTACTGAGCATTCAATCAGTGCAGAATACTGAAACTGGACTAATTATAATATAGCATCTGAAAGAGAAAATAAAGGACATGAACTGAATTATGCACATGTAGCAGTGTGGTAAATCCAAAAGTCTCTGGAAAGTAAACAGAGAGGATATGACTCTGTCATGGTGAACAAAGGCAGATAAGATTTCACTGGCGACAAGTATTGTGTGTGTGTGTGTGTGTGTGTGTGTGTGTGTGTGTATCTCAGGTGACAACACAAACTGGTCTTTATCCATTAGATTTTCTCTTTTTATGGAGATGCACAATCAATCAGAACCATTTCCTTGAGCATTGTAGTTCAAAGACAGTATGTGCATTTATGTGATCTGCACAAGTATTTTCCTGCTCTAACAGTGTTTTTCCATGTCTCTCCCTAGTCAATACATACACATAGGTGACCATGATACAGAATGTTCCTCTTCATTACTATTACTCAAATTAGCTTTTCTCTATTCCCCTTCTATACTACCAAGCACAAATTAGACATCTTGGTACCTTACCACAGATGATTTGCACTTCATTTTGGATAGTGTTTTCTAGGTCAGGAAATGTCTGTCTATTTGCTTAGGCTAGAAAGTTCCCACAATTGTTTGTTTTTAGAGTTCTCATTTCTTGGTTGATAATTCCATGTATTCATATTTTACATTTGCTAAAATCTTTGAACATATTTATAACTGTTTTATAGTCACTGTGCTTCCAGCATCTGCATCATTTCTGATTTTTTTTACTTATATTGTTCCATATTTTGTAATTCTTTGTATATGAGGTAAATTTTATTGAATTTTGCATTTTACAACCTATGTGTATTTCAAAGTTCCTCAGTAGCTGGTTTTCAGGCCTTGCTAAGATTTTCTGTGTGTATACAGATGGTTCTTTAACCGAATCCTAAGGGGAAACTCCTTCTTTGCTTGATATTCCTCTTACTCATGTTTTCTCATACTATATTTATTCCAACCACCTGAGAAGGTCAGAGTGCATCTCTTTTTCTTCTTCTTGGAGATGCCAGTACTTGGATAGTTTCCCATTTATACTACAATCTAAAAAGAGACCAAAGAACCAATGCAAAACTACTTGTTTTGTTTTTTTTTTTTTCAACAGCAAACATGCTGCATTTTCCATTGTGCACTTTCCAAAATCAGTTGATTTTTACTTTGCTTAGATTTTCAAGGGTTTAAGTTGGAAGATCCCAACATCTAGTAACATATCCTAGCCAGGAGTCCTGTTTTTTGAAATGTTTTTGGTGGCTAGACTCATTTCAGCATCACAGAATGGCACTTTTTATTCTAATCTCAGAGTGTGATTTTATTGCCTTTTCCTTGAGAATCCACAGATTCTCAGGACTTAATGAAATTTATTTTACTTAAATCCTCTGGGACACTACACTTGCTGTTAAAACTGCCTTTCATAATAGTTGATATTCTTTGCATTAATCATTGTATAGTAATTTGTATTTCTACACATTTCTCTGCACTCAGTGACATGTTCGGATCGCTGAGAGTGAATGGAGAAGAAACACAAATAGACAAATAGGCCAATACAGGAGAGTCAGACAAGGCTACATCTGAAATCTGGGTCATTTCCATGACTATGAAATCATTTATTCTACTGTTTCTCACTTGCAAATACTTTGGGGGCTTTCACATGGACAATCTGTATTCACAGTTGTTTTGGAGTCACAGCACATGCCTTAAGTTATGCATAACAGTGCATGCTACCAAATGACTGCACAGCTGGGGAGTTCACTGGGGGTAGCAGCTGGGTGAGGATCCTCAAAAGATGGGTGGGTACCGAAGGAGTTCCTTCTTGCTTTTGTACTCCAAGGCTCACTATTAGCATCTTGCAAAAACAAAAAAGAGATTAGAGTTTATTGTTCTGTTTCTCCCCAGTGGGGAAGCCTTGTATGTTTATGCCCTAAAGACCGCACATTTGAAAGGAACAGCCACTTCTGCTAGGAATTAACCAAATTGACTATCTTCCCAGTTTGAATTCACTGGATAACCATTAATCCTTTCTTTACATTGTGCTCCAAAGACTCAGCCAGAGTATTGTGGAGGCCTGAATTTCCAGGTTTTCCTTATCTGTAATACAAACATCAGTTAAAGACATAATATCTTTTTCTGCTACTCTCAAAGGGCATCGAGCAAGCTGGCTAGCATCACTGCAACATTTTAATTACTGGTGCTTACTACAATTTGCAATAATTACAGTTCATTTAGTGAGCTGGTTCTTAATTGCAGAGACTGCTAAAGTAACAATTGAATAAAAAAATAAAATGTAATTTTATATATGTGTGCATCCTTCTGTTTTAAGTGCGAGTGTGTGCGAGTGTGTATGTGTGTGTGTGTGTGTATACATACATATGATTGGGAGGGATGTGTGCAGATACAGAAATAAAAGAAGGTCTATTCTACTCATTTAATTTCTAAGCAGCGATATTAAAAACACTTTTCTCAACATAATGTCTAAAATTATATCTAATCATCATTCCTGAAATTTTCCATCATTCCTGAAATTTGTTAAAATGTAATTCTTGTTCTCATGTTTCTTTGTATTAAGGAAAGCACAATGATCGAGTTTTAGTATTACCAAGTAAATACTCCAATAAGTTCGATTCAGGAGGCAAACCTCAAGTCAGAAAGAATGCCTGTATAAAGAGAATTTCCATCTAGAAAAGGCAGTTTTCTATCACGTATCCATTCTTCCCTTCAGCGGCTAGAACTAATCATAGGATTCCATCTACACGAGTGAAGGTGCTGTGAGGAAAGAATGTCTAGAAGCCAGCAAAGCAAAGGAGATGCAACAACGGACTGAAGGGAGAGAATGGCCAATGAGAGTGAGCATCCTTGAAAAGAAAAAATACAGTTCTTTGATTGTACTATTTATCATATATTTCTGAGGAGTCTAGAGAAAATGTTCCAAACTGTTGTTAATGCTTTGGTTTGAAGAAATATATATATATATATATATATATATATATATATATATATATATATATATATATATTATCAAATAAGTCCATATAGAATATGAATATAAATCTTGTACTTATTTCAAAATAAGTAGAAAGCATAAAATACTTTCCGGCAGGTCCCTGCAGGTTAGTTCATGTAGCGGGTTGAGTCAATGGCCTTGCTAGTTCAGTCCTGGAGCTGGAAAGTACAGAGAGGATTCTGGAAACAGAAATGATGTTGTGAACCATTCTGGCCAGAAAATTAAGAAATTTCACTTGAAACCACGTCTTTCCACATAAAATGATTTAAAGAATGTAAACAGTCAAAAGCAAAAAAAACAAAAAAAAAAAAACAAAAAAAAAAAAAGAAAAAAAAGAAGAAGAAGACACAACCCCTTGTTCAGGAATCTTCCCTGGAAGGGAGAGAGGATCTTAAGACATGAATTAATGTCATTAATGTTCTATGTCAAGCTATTATCAATTCATTGGCCGTATTATAATTCTAGTGTTCTGATTTTTAAAGATCAACAAAACACACCAAATAAAAAAGTACATTGCCATTAAAATTCCTGTATTCTGAGCTGTCTTGCTTATTGCTGTTAGTAAATTGAAAATGGTCCATCTCTGAAAATAAAACACAAATCTGTCCAGAGTAAGACAATATTTGGTCCCTATAAAAATGGGTAGCATGCTGATCCTCAGAAATAAAAGAGCTGGGTATCCTAACAGTTCATGAAGTAGTATTAAGGAAATATAGTCTAGTTGTACACAATAAGTGTGTGAAAACTTAGTGGTTCTTCTATTTTTTATACCATAGCTAAGTCAACTTATTTGTCGTTTATTAAAATTTAAGTTTTATACATAGTCTTAGACAGCCAGGCTGACATCAAACTCACTAATAGCCAAGACTGACCTTCAACACCTTATACTACCACATTAGCCTCTAGGTCATTGAGATAACATGCATGAGCTGTCATACTTAGATGACCTCGAGATTTTTATTTATTAAAATTAGTTATTAATATTAGTGTCTTCCTCATGTTTGATTTTTTGTTTGATCATTTTACTGGATTTAAAGTGTGAAAATTGTGCATAGAAGTTAAGCATAGATATATCACAATTCATAGATATATTAAAAAATGTTGGTTTTGTCCTTCTTGTTGCTCTGGCTGCCACTGTGCAAAAGACAGAACACTTTGCTGGGATTTTGAAACATGGCTTGCATTCCAACTGCTCAACTGAATTCTCAGGCAAAACAACTGTATAAAATAAAAGAAAAAAAAAAGGAAGGAAGGAAGGAAGAAAGGAAGGAAGGAAGGAAGGAAGGAAAGAAGGAAAGAAGGAAAGAAGGAAAGAAGGAAAGAAGGAAGAAAGGAAGAGGAAAAGACATGACTCTTCCTAGGATTGGTAGAGAAAAAAATTATTGTAGATAAAAGAAAGAGCATAGCCAGAGACAGACCACTGGGAGAGTCCAGCATAGACATGACCCTGAGCTATGTGAGAAAGGGGGGAGGGGAGAGGAGCCGCAGACCAAGAGACTGACTGAAGACTGGTATGACCAATATGGCTGGATTATACAGGAAAGGGGAACAAGGGGAAGGGAGTCCTAGGCCCTGGGCAAGAGAACATCAGAGTAGGGATCAGAGTATGGCAAGCATACCTTGTAACAGATAAGGATACTGGGAGACACAGGTGGCCAGGTCTGCTTTGATATCTTAAATAGAAACTTCAGCATTTTGTCCCAGGGCTTTAAACCTAACAATGACCAACTTCCCTCAGTCTGTGTTCTCTGACTGATGTCCTTACCAAATTTCCTTTTAGTCCTAACTATTTTATTATAATGTGGATTATTGAGTTTTGTGCAGTTCAGGCTCCAAGCAAAAATGCAATAATTTAAATAATTTGTGTCTGTGGGGGGGGGTGTGAGATGACCTCATACATACTAGCCAAGCACTCTAACACTAGCTAAAACTCTAGGTCCACAAAACATCAAGATACGCTGTATGTTTTTAAAGTGCTTATTGTTTATTCCTTTCCTTACTTTTCTCATCACAAAAGTACTACATCAGGCGTTACATGTGCTACAGATGTTACAGATGCCAGCTGACACCGTAAGTTTTGCCATAGTATTATAGAACGCAATTTGCAAATATTTAGGGTGTCTTTCAAATTCATTCTGGTTATAAAAACACTTATATAGCAATAAATTTTATAAACTAGGGCTCACTTGGGGAGGGGAAAGAGGGAGTAAAAAGGAGAAGGAATAGAGAATACCAAGGACGACTAAGAACTACACAGAGAAACATAGTATATGGACATAAAATACATGTATGTAGCAGTTATTTTGCTATTGCTTTAATAAAATAAGAAAAACAAAGAAACTTAAAGAAGAAATAGTTAATGGGATTTACAGTTTCTGAGGATAAGAGTCTATAATGGCAGGGAGACATCAGCAAGCAGTAGTTATGGCCTTTGCAGCAGACAGTGCTCACAACCTGACCTACAAACACAAAACAAAAATAGCAAAGTGGAAATGCCTTGAATTTTTAACCTCTCAGAACCATATCCAGCAACATACTTCCTCCAACAAAGCCACACCTCCTCCACTCCCTTAACAGCACCACTAACTGCTGATCAAATGTTCAAATACATAAGCCGTTGGGGGACAGTGCCATCAAAACCACCACATTTACTCCTGGACACGTTAGAGAACAAGTTATATTATAATGAAAATACATTTATTCAGCTTCTAAAAGTCTCCATATTCTTTCAGAGTCTCAACACCATTTGAGACTCTTCCTAGACTCAATGCAATCTTTTAATTGTAACACCCTGTAAATTTTAAGAGCAAGTACATTTTCCAACATGTAATGGTACAAAATACATAGTTGCCATTTCAAAATAAATAAGGGCATAGTGAAAAAATACTGGACCAAAGCAAGACTGGGGCCCAAAAGGACAACCAACACATCCTTGTACAATATCAAAGGGCTTAGATGGCTCCAGCCTTCCAGCTTTGCTTACTGTAACACATACGTCTCTCTTGGAGTGGTTCCACTCCTTAGATGCAGCTCTCCATGGCAGATATCCCATAACTCTGACATCACCAACATCTTGGGGTCTCCATTGTAACCCAGTTTCACTTCATGTAATTGTTTCTCAGAACCTTCACACAGAGTCCGTCCTATCATATGCTACCTGGCTTTTGTAGCTCTCTGAAATCATGGAGGAAAAGCCTATACCTCCTTCACTCCTGTATTTGTAATGCCTGTAAAGCTTAAACCATGGGTATGACACTGTCAAGTTTGGCTGCCATCTTGGAATGACCCTAGCCTAATTGAATCACATTAGCTTGAGTATTGTTTTCCTAATTTTTTTTGTTTGTTTTTTAGTAGCAGAAAATTATTTAGGGTCAGTCCTACTAGTTGGAAGTGTAGCTGCCTTAGTTTGCCATAAGAGCACCTTTCTTTATTCTATTGCAGAGAAGGTAGCTCTCTCTAGTGGCACTATTGTCCTTATCTCTTTTAGCACAAGCTTGGGTTCATCATTAAATTTCTTGGCACTTGCGTGTGTGTGTGTTCTCTTTAAATTGTACATTTTGTATTTTTTTCTTACTACTTGCTATTTCTCATTGTGTTACAGTTTCAATATTATGCTTGCTGAAATGTCCTTTGTCTAAGAAATTAGTCCACTACTTTTAAATTTAGTTTCATACAAGTTTTAAGACAAGGGCAAAGGGCAACCACACACCTTGCCAAGGTATCACAGGAGATTCTAGCAGAGTTAATAATACTGTTTTTCTTTGAGACCTCTTGTGCTTGGTCTTCATAGAGCACAGTTCTTTCAGCATTGTAATCTAGGTTCCTACAAATATGGCCCATTAACCTCTGCTTACATTTAACCAATTATCTAGTTCAAAGTCCTAATGTCTTCCACATTCCTCCAATTCATGTATGGTTAGGTTCTTCACAGCAGCACCCCACTCTCTAGTATCTATCCAAGGGAATAAGAGTTTATCAAAGCAGTGAGGCATGACAACAAGTGTGTTGGATAAAATAAAATTTGAAAGCATATTGAACTACAAGCATGAAGCAAAAAGTAGAAAGGAAATAGTGTATTTAGACTGTCAAAATCTGTATTTATTGACATGCCTCCCCTAGCAAGGCCAAACCATCTAATCATCCCCAAACCTTGTTATCAACTGAGAACTGAGTGTCCAAATGCATGAGTTTAGGAGACATCCCCATTCAATTCAAACCACCACAGTATGTGTGTGTGTGTGTGTGTATGTATAAGTTAAATGGAGTTATTCAACTTGAGGTGTAATGTCCCCCTCAAGAGTCAAAAATTAACAAATTCCCAGTGCAGGCCATTCATGGGAGCTTCCCTGAGAGTTGTTGTCAGGACAGTCCAGTAGAGTCCAAATAACCTAGAATATTGATATTGCTCTTGGTTGCCTCCTATAACTTGAAGGTAAGACTGTATGGCCAAAACACTCTACACTTTATACAGAATATTTACAAGAAGCAAGCTGAAACTTACTTGGAAGGTATTGCAGAGAACTCTTTCATAGTATCAACAGTTTCTCTGTAAGTTGTCAATGGGAATGAACAATCAGTAGTCTTACCCTCCATGAACCGCAAGAAAGATTGACTGTATTGATTATACTACAATAATGCAGTTTTATCTATTTGTTCTGAAGGCCCACTCAAAAGAGGAGAATTTATGTCTGCTACTTTAAACCTAGATAATTACTGTTGGCTGGATGGGCTATAAGGCTCAGAGGGGAGCCTTTACTGCCATTTCCCTAAACCAATATAGTTTCTAATTCTGCTCTGAATACTTATATTTAAATCTATGGTAAGTTTAGCTCTAACCCCCTCGCCAGAGACGCTTCTTTTTTCAACAAATGGAGACAATTACAAAGATCTATAGCTGGTCAAAATGCAAAGAATAAGTTACTGTGGGATGTCCAACACCAACTGATATATCTGTAATGAAAAGTCTGCACACAAGTCCCAGAAACAACAATGAAGAGGGACAGGAAGCTTGTAAAGACCATAAAACAGGGAATCTTCTGTGAGATAGTACCTACTAGATATCACAGTGGTATTGCACTTACAAGCACTCAACAACATGTCTCACAATATGTGAAGAGACCACACCAATCTATAAAGCAACATGGATAGAGGAAGTTGAGAAGACCCCACTCTTATATAAAGCAGTATAAGCAATCAATAGCTGTTGTGAGAAAGAAACATCTGTTTTCTTTAAGAATGACCCCTAAATATGGAGTGGCAGCTCTAAGTACATGTACATACAAGCAACATTAATCAGATTCAGTAGATTATATATAGCAGCAACAATTACAAAAGAGATAAGGGAACCAAGGGGAGGAGGGGAAAAGTTAGAAGAGAAAGAGGGAAAGGTGGAAAATGATGTAAATACTACATTAGTATAGAAAATTCCAAAAAGAACATTTAAAAGCCAGTTCTATAAAACATTTCATGTACTGTTATACAACTGGCTTTACTCTGACAGTCATGTAGTATAATAGTGTATCATGCAGCACTTCAAAATTATTCTTCTGAACATAAGTATTCTACAGATACTTCCTGAATTGAATGATTTAATTAGAAGTAGGTAAATATAATTTTAATTTTTAAAAATGAGTATCTCATATCAAGAATCATAAAGATAGAAAACAAAGAGCCACAACTTAAATGAAATTTCATCATGGTATATTTTTATTACATATTTTTGTGTGAAATATGGCATAAAATTATCCAACAACTATCCATGATGTTTGTTGGTAAATAAAAATGAGCAAGCACACATCCTTTCTCTCTCCTGTTATAATGATATAAACACTGAGAGAATACATTGACAAGCCTTATGAGGACCACAACAGGGAGTTAGTGTAGACTCATTAGAATGGATAAGAATTTGTAATACCACTCAGGCAGTGAGTATGAGTAAGTATGGCATGTTTTCCAGGGTTTTGCCTTTCTTTGCTGTTTTTTTCCCCCTATTGGTCTGATAATCTAGCATCTGGACCAAATTCATCCTGAAACTTGGAGTTAGAGTTGGCTATTAATGCAAACAGAAGGTGTTCCAAAAAGAGGTTTAGGACCAGAAAACTTCTAAATCAGACTTGTAGCGAATCAAGTGGCCCCCCAGTAACAGTGTCATTGTGGACAACAAACACTTTTTATTAATCATCATTGGTTACTACAATAAAACTATGAGTATTTATGAAGAAATGGAAGTTTATTTTAACTCAGAATTATAAAGATCTTGAGTGAAATATCGAGGTAGTCTCTACAAGGCCAACCCTTGACTGCATCTTATCATGGAGAGTGATAAAGGGTAGGTTTTCAGGAGGGAATAGACATGTATCCTAAAAAAATAAGCAAGTGATTATAGTTAGAACTAGGAATGGAAGGAATAGGGAAAGGGGAGAGGGGGCTGAGAGAAATGCTTAGGCTTTTATGTAAGTCTGGGAATTACATTCCTAAGGTACAGTTCCTGTCACTTAAAGACCTCTCACTAGACACTATCTCCCAAAGTCTTTACCATCTTCCAGCAGGACTACTTTGAAATGAATTCTTTTATTATAGAGGACTACAAGTCACTAGAGTGCTCTCAGGAACTATAACTCAAGGGTATTTTTCAAGCATTCTCTGTCCCTCTGTTTCTCTCTGTCTCTGTCACTCTCTATCTCTCTGTCTCTGTCTCTTTCTATCTGTCTCTTTCTGTCTCTATCTATCTATCTATCTATCTATCTATCTATCTATCTATCTATCTATCTATCTATCTATCTATCCATCCATCTATCATCTCTATCTATCTATCTATCTATCTATCTATCTATCTATCTATCTATCATCTATCTATCTATCTATCTATCTGTCTATCATCTATCATCTATCTATATCTATCTATCTATCTATCTATCTATCTATCTATCTATCTATCTATCTATCTCTCTATCTATCTATAAAATTCCTGGTCTGGACTGAGGTGGTGATATAAAGTAAAACACAGAAAACTACAAACTAGCTTCTAGCTGGATACTCTTAGGAATTTCAGTAGAAAATATGGTTTGGGAATATCACTGTGCTGGGTAATATTTATGACCTTGACACAACCAGTTACTTGGGAAGAGGAAACCTCAATTAAGCAATTGCCTCTATCATATTTTCCTATGGACATATGTGGGGGACATTTCCTTAATTAATCATTGATGTAGGAAGGTCTATCCAAGACTGGATAGTGCCAGCCCTGGTTGAAAATGTGTGCACCTGTCCTAGGTTGCATAAGAAAGCAAGCTGAACAACCTGTGAAAAGCAAGCTTGTAAGAAGTATGCTTCTGACTTCTACTTACTCCAAGCTTCTGCCAGTGAGTTCCTGCCTTGGATTTCCTTTCTTGTGGACTGTGGTCAAGATATATAAGTCAATAACCCTTTCGTCCACAGATTGCTTTTCTTCAGAGTAGTCTATCACAGCAACAGAAAGAAAACTAAGATAGCAACTCACTTGCCTGTTTACTTTTGGCTTCACTTCTGAGCTTTGCACGCAAGGACCCGACCCTATAGACTATTCTAAGAACCCTGAAAACTAAAATAAGACTAAAATAAGAAGTAAGCTGCCACCAAAACCTAAGACAGGTTATTGGGTACTGCAAACATATGACATATAAAAAATAGTTTCTCAAATGCTTTGAAAATGGTAATGACACAAAACCCACAACCCTTGAAAGGCTCATCAGAACAGTGGCCTTAATCCAACTGAATAGATTGCATGCTAAACAAAATACCAACAGTCTTCTTAGATGTAGCCAAATCCATACAGTCATAATATAATATTTACAGCATGCAGAATCCAAATCAAATTCCTCAAAGTGGAAGAACCAGAAAATATCTGATGTATAGGAGAGAAATCCAGCATGTAATAACACAAAGATGACACACAAATAAAATTAAATGTCAAAGTTTCAAAGTCACTCTTATGAAAATGATACAATAAGTGAAGACAAATACTCATTTTAAACTGAATAAAAAAAAATTTCAATAAAGTGGTAATTTTATTGAACCAAATAAGTCTTAGAACTAAAATTTTAAACAATAATAATATGTATCTTGCTGCTACTGAACAGATTCAATAGTAGAATGTTGAAAGAAGCTGATTGTTGGTTCTGGATGCTCAGCCCCGAAATAATCACACAGAAACTGTATTATTGAAAACACTGCTTGATGCATTACTCTAGTTTCTTTTTGGCTAACTTTTACATATTAATTTAACCCATTTCTAGTAGTCTGTGTATTGCCACGTGGCTATGGCTTACTGGCTAAAGTTTCGTCTGTCCCCAGCAGTGCTACATGGTTTCGCTCTGGCTCTGCCTCCTTTGTCCCAATATTCAGTTAAGCTTTCCCTGCCTATCTAAATTCTGCCCTATTAACAGGCCAAGGCAGTTTCTTTATTCATCAATAGTATCCACAGCATACAGAGAGGAATCCCACATCAGTAGAATAAAAATATCAGTGAAAGGCATCACCAAACCTGAGGGATTATCAAATAGTTTCCATCCCACATAACAAATAATGTAAATCTGGAGATATTGGAAAAAAACAAGCAACTTTAGCACTCACAACACTAATATCCTAGAAGGAAAAAGTAAAAGAGAGAGGAAAGATAAACCTCTGGAAAACCTAGTAGCTGAAAAGTCCTTTGGCAAAAGCTAGAAACCCAATGCTTTAATAAATGAAACCTCAACCATTTCCTGTTGAGATACATCAAAATAAAACCACTGAAAAGCAAAGACTGACACAAAAAGAATCCCAAATTTTTTCTTTTTTTTCTTTTTTTTAACCATGTATGTATTTACCATATTGCAGTGTACTTTTTTTATTAGCCATTTAGCATTTTATTTTTATTTATTTTTTATCACTTTTTATTTATTTATTTATTAAAGATTTCTGCCTTCTCCCTGCCACCCCCTCCCATTTCCCTCCCCCTCCCCCAACAAGTTCCCCTCCCTCATCATCTCTAAGAGTAATCCGGGTTCCCTGCCCTGTGGGAAGTCCAAGGACCACCCACCTCCATCCAGGTCTAGTAAAGTGAGCATCCAAACTGCCTAGGCTCCCACAAAGCCAGTACGTGCAGTAGGATCAAAAACCCATTGCCATTGTTCTTGAGTTCTCAGTAGTCCTCATTGTCCATTATGTTCAGCAAGTCCAGTTTTATCCCATGCTTTTTCAGACCCTTTTAAGAAAAATTATATGCCATGTACAGAGACAAGAAATTTAAATAATTAGAGGAATCTCATTTAAAGCCATAGTAGATGCGTCTAAAGATGGAATTCATGGTAGAATATTTTCTATAGCCCAGAAGCTCTGAGTTTGTTCCCTGTACTGTAAGAAGGTCAGAGATACAGTGCGTGGAGGACTGGGGAAGGAAACGGGGAGGAAAGAAGAAAAGAACTAATAACAAAAGGGACACCAACCCAAAATTCTTTATCTAGAGAGACTATAGTCTCCAAGTGTTAGGTAAGTAAATATATCCTATATTGATGAAAACCAAAAAGAACTAATTATCTGAATACTTGCTCTAATATAATTTTGAAACAAAAAAGGGTGTTACAAAGAGAGGGACCCTTTGTTTGTCCTGGCCACCTGGCTAGCTTACACCCAAAATAACCACACAGAAACTGTATTAATTAAATTACTGATTGGCCCATTAGCTCTATCCTTTTATTGGCTAACTCTCACATCTTTATTTAACCTATCTCTATTAATCTGTATATCACCACGAGGTTGTGGCTTACCCAGAAAGATTCAGCAAGTCTGACCTGGCGGCTCCATGGTGTCTCTCTCTCTCTGCTTTATTCCTCCCAGAATTCAGTTCTGTCTTTTCCGCCTACCTAAGTTCTGCCCTATCAAGCCAAGCAGTTTCTTTATTGATTAACCAATGAAAGCAACACATAAACAGAAGCACCTCGAACACCAAAAGAATTTCTTTATTAGAAAGATGTCTTATGAGAAAAGAGAAAAAGCATAGAGATGTTAAATATCTTAGTAAATACTGTTCTTTATTTCTTTGAAATAGTTTTCGGGGGTGTGGAGTTATGGCTCAGAGGGTAAGAGCACTACCACTCTTCTAGTGACCCAAATTAAGTTCCAATCACTAATATTGGATGGCTCAAAAATGCCTGTAATTCTAATTCCCGGGACTCAATACTGTCTTCTGGGATCTGTAGGTATCCATGCACATGTATAACAACAAAGACACATACAAGCACATAAACAAGAAAAAAAATTTCTAGAAACAATTTTCAGAGTTAAAAAAAAATTTTTATATCTGAATAGAATTAACAATGAACATACACACACACAAGTATATAACAGCACCATTGGTAAGGTTTCTTTTGGTATTTTCAGAGTTGTAAAACTTCAGCTAAAATGGATTGTTAAAATTCACATATTCATATATGTGTGTAAAGTCAAATATAAAGAAAGCACATGCACACACATACACTTAGTCACTAACATGCCCATGAGTCTTTATGTAGTCCAAATAAAATAGATTTTACATATTTTTAATTGAAATGGAATTACACACTTTCTTATCTCCATTTCCCTTTCTCTACCTCTTCCTAGCTACACTCCTTCAAACTTCACATGTCCTTCCAAGTTCTCATATTATTTGCTTCTTTTTCTTTGTTATTTATCTTACACATACAGAGGGGGAGGAGAATGAAGAGGGGAAGGACAAGATGAGCTTTTGTTGTTTATATGCATAACACATATGTTTCTAAGACTGACTACACTAGGTTGGAGAACCAGTTTGAGGACTCATTACTGAGAGAGGCCAATTTCCCCCCTCTCAGCAGTCAGTAGTTATCTCTAGTTCTTTGCCTAGGAATAAGATCTGACCAAATATTTCCACTTCCACTTTAACGTGTCCATTGATATCTCTATTGTTCTAGTCTTTTCTGATCAGCCATTTCTATTTTTACATGATATTTTTGAGGGAAAACTGAGATTAAATAGATCAGAATTAATGGTTTAAGGGAAAATAATGACAAAACTAGAAAGGATACAGGTAAAAATCTGCCATAAACACTTTGAGTGCATGAACACTGTGGGGCTTTGAATGTTCCTAAGTGGTGGTGCAGCTTCAGTACATTTAGGAAATACGGTATTGCAGGAGAACATATATTATTGGGGGCAACTTACCATTCCTATATTGTTCTTTCTGTCTCCTCTTGTGGCTCCAGAATGTGAGTTGTCAACCCCTGTTCCTACGTCCATGCCTGCCACTTGCTACAATTGTGAACCCCAAACCCTTCTGGAGCCATAAGCCCAAATAAACCTTCCTTTTGTATGTTACTGTGGTTATAGTGTTTTATCACAGCAAGAAAAAAGTAAGAAATTCATCCTTGTTAGAAACAAATTGCCCTGAGTTTAATATGATATAACAGTGATGGTTAATTTTATGTATTACCCTTGGTGGATATAAAGTATAGAGATATGGGGTATTTTTTAGAGGAATTTTGGGTGGGATCAATGTTATAACTAGCAAAGGGAATAATGTATTTTTCCCCATCATGAGTGGTTTTCATTCTACCAAATGATATCTGAAATAGACCAATAGATTATCCTTCCCCCAGTAGCTGAGAACCTTCTTTTTTTTTTTTTTACCTACATTGAGTCGGAAGATCAGCTGTCCTCATTTGTCATTATGGTTTTCAAGCATCCTTACATAAATGGGCTATGTATCTGGTGACTAGTTTTGATTGACATACAAAACATTGTTCTGAGGTTGCAAAGTCCAACATCAAGTGCTACTTGGGTTTTCTCCCCATGAAATACTCTCTTCCCAACTTGTGGATGTATCCATCTTAGGCTAGCTAATATACAGAAGGAAACTGCTTGGTGGCAGTGGGCTGATGTAACTACAGAGTGGTATAATGAGAGAAAATCAAGAGACCACTCTAACAGTAAGGACACAAACCAGCTGAGACTAAGATCATAGTAAACTGAGTTAGCCGTCTATTCTTTGAACCATGGTACTGGTATCATTAGTGATACATGGTATCATTAGTCCTGCAGAATTGTCTATTCCAACATGTATGTGATGTCACAAAAAATCCTAATAAGGACAGAAAAGCAGTATCATCCTATTTCTAAAAAGTCAAGTGCCATTTTTTCATACTTTTAAAGACAGTGCATAAAGAAAGCACTGTGAGATATCTGACCATGGATTTCTGGGATGATTATGTAGCTACAAATCCTGGTACCTGTTGCAAAGAGCTGCTTCTTTGTTTTTGGACACCTAGCTAGCTTAGATCCAAAACAATCACACAGAAACTGCATTAATTAAATCACTGTTTGGCTCATTAGCTCTAGCTTCTTATTGACTAACTTTTACATATAATTTAACGCATTTCTATTAATCTGTGTATCATCACATAACTGTGGCTTACCAGTTAAAGTTCCCAGCATCTGTCTCCAGTGGTTCCATGTCTTCTCTCTGACTCTACCCTTCCTCCCAAAATTCAGCTTAGTTTTTCCTGCCTAGCTAAGTTCTTACCTCCTATAGGTCCAAAGTTGTTTCTTTGTGGTGTTCACAGCATACAGAGGGGCATCCCACATCACCTCCCCTTTACTGTTTAAATAAAAGGAAATTTTTAGCTTTAATATAGTAAAATTACATATAACAAAACAGTTATCAACCAATAATTATAATTACAATATTTATATCTACTTTATCTTGTAACATAAATAAGGAGAAGTATAATAATAACTATCTATTCTTCAACTCCATCAAAAACTCCAGAAGGATATAATATTACCTAAGTAAACAAGAAGTGCATTGTAAGCAACTTCTAAAACCCTAAAATTGACAGAGACATCTCTCTGCCTAGACAGTCACCTAAAGTTTTACTGTACTGTTGGGGCATCCATCTTTAGCCTACTGGCCCATATTATCTAGCAGACTTTTCCATAAAGCAGGAAATATCAAAGACTGTTCTGCCCATATTGGCAGTTTGCCAGTCACTTTCTTCTTTAGCCTGCAGAATGTCTTACAGACTCATTCATGAAACAGGAACTCCAAAGGATCGTCTAACCTTTGTGCAAGTTCTGCAGTCATTTCTCTGTGGGTCCTGCATGTCCAGTCAAGCAGTCTAGTTAAGAGCAGTTTCTTGCCCAAATGGATAACCAGATCCATAAGGAGCCTCTTCAGTGCCCATCTTCCTCTTGAAGTAGTTTGTGCTGTCAGGAGAAGATTGTGTCTCATTGTCATGAAAAGTCCTAAGTTATTAAAAAGTTTAAATGCCATATTTTGAAGGTCTCTGAAAGATTCAAAGAAGACATATATAACTGAAATTCATCTCTATATATCTAGAAAAATCTAACTAACATGACTACAAGCTTAACTATTATAAATGAGTATTTATTAACTTATATTTCTTAATTATACATTACATTTTTAAATGAGCTACACAAATACAATACCTTAATCAAGATCAGAAATACATATACATGTAACAAAATTGACCTTAAATTTGTATCAATAAATCAAGATTCATACCAATGCAAAGTATTCATCTCTATAGCATAATACCCTTTAAATTTAAAGAAGCATTTACAAACAATTTTTGGAAATATGGGCATACTTTTATCCATACTACTTCCTGCTGTTTGGAGAACTGTTAATCAGGTTTTTAATGGTATATCCTGTGTGCTAGGTTCATCTCAATCAACAGTTGGGCAAGATAATTTTTTGAGAGTGTTCACAGCGACCTTTCAGAGGGTCACGTTCTATCAAAATATATTAGCCTGGAATGAATCCATACGTTCTCATCCTCTGTAGAAACAAAAGAACCTCTTTCCAAAAGCAACATATTCTTAGACCCTTACACATCAATTGTCAAACAAAACAATACACCTTGGATTTTCTCATATCCACTTTTATGGAGATATTTTCTTAACTAGGATTTTCTCTTTCAAGATATATCTAGGTTTTTTTCAAATTGACAAAAACAAACCAGAACACCAACTGTAATTCCAGAAGAATTTTATTTTGAGAATAATGAGATTGCTAAATTGAATGCAAAATTTTTGAAAAGCTAAAGATGCAAGTGCCAACCAAAACGAAAGATAAAATAGCCACTTTAAGAGATAACATAAAAAACTGATACAAAAGAAAATAGAAGTGAATAAATACAAATATTATGATAAAATGAGTCAATTTGACAAATTTCTGATTCCAAATGAATAAGAAAATGATAAAGCTTCCCATTTATGAAACAAAGACTGACACATAAAAAATTTAAGAGTGCCTTTTTAACATTTAAGCATTCATTTTTCCACAATTGATAGAAATACTAGAGCAAACATCAGTTGCATTTGGGAGAAATATACAATATGATCAAGCAATCGATACTGATCAACATTTATGTGGCAGTATCAAGCAAAAGAAGAATGTTTATTACCTTCAAGTGCATATGGAAAAGACACAAAATGAGTCATACCCTACATTATAAAATATGGTGTAATGTATAAACTCATAGTTTGTTCTCTGACCTTAATGGAATTTAATTAGATGAAATTGGAAGAAAGAAAAAATATTTTCAAATATGTAGAAAAAGTGCTTAGAAGTTATATTTCCTTTTAAAGTTGGAAGGAGAAAAAGAGAAGACATCCTGAGTAAACTGAGAGTGTGAGGGTCATGGGAGAGGGTAGAAATGGAGAAGAGAGGAAGGGAGGAAAGAAGAGAAAAAATATATAGTTTAATAAAAACAATAAACAAGAAAAAAGTTATTTCTTTTATGTTTTGAAAAAATAAAGTAATTAATACCATTTCCTCCTCATCTTTCACCCCTCCAAGCTCTGTAATATATCTCTCCAGTTCTTTTCAAAATTCATCATGTCTTTCTCATTAATTGTTGTCTTACACACACACACACACACACACACACACATGCATGCATGCACCACTCTTAAAAATATAACATATCCAGCTCTTTCGGTATAATGCTAAATGTATGCATGTCGTCAGGTATGACTACTGGTTTAGTCCTTATAAGTAAACAATTAAAATAACAGATATAGAATTTGTATTATGAGAGTAAAGTGGTATTTAAAGACATGCTTATAACATTAAGTGGTTATATTAGAACCAAAGTACTGTCTTAAATCAACAAACCAATTTTCCACCTGAAGAAATTAGAAAATTAATTTTAAAAAGTAGTAAAGGGGTAATAATAAAATAGAATCAGGGTCAGTGAAATTAGAAACAAAATAGAAAATTAATTAAACATATTTACTTTAAAATGATTAGTTAAACATATTATTAACTAGACTGACACAAGAAACAAAGATATCCTATAAATCATGACTAGTAGGAATAAATGGTTTTCGATCACAAGGATTTATGTAAACGTTATCATTGTAGTAAAAAGAATTAGTAACTGCTACACCAGAATTCAATGTGCAGAAGTGAGTCAAAGCATATTAGAGAATAATTGCTTCAGAGTGCTTTTTCTTTCACTAGAAAGAGTTTAAATATAAAATTCATTGATGATGAAATGACCTCAGAAATCATGTAACTGCTTTTAAAATTCAACTTATAGCTAAGCCCCTCTGAAAGGGAACACTATGAGCCCAGCCAGCATTGCAAGCAGATTTTGGTACCATTTCAGCAAACAAATAGTCAGGTAGTGATGATGCACACCTTTAATTCCAGTACTCAGGAGGCAGAAGCAGGCATCTGTAGGTTCAAGGCCAGTCTGGTCTATAGAGAGAGTTGCAGTACAGCCAGGCTACATAGAGAAACTGTCTCAAAATAAGAAAAAGAAAAGAAATAACATCAATTAAGACATTCTTTTCTCAAAAACCAAAATGGAACAAATGCTCCTCCAGTAGGGACATCACTGCCTTGAAAATCAAACCAAACATGTAAAATACAGGGAGTAATAAATTAAAACAATTAATAAGTACGAAAAGCCCTCTTCAGTGAGGAAACCATAGGTGGACATGGGTTTACTGTGAGAATCCAAGGATTCAACAGAAAAATAGAAAAGAAAAGAAAAAAATCAATCAATCAACGTATTGAATAATTTAACACTTACAGGAGGAAAAAGCAATACAAATTAACAAAAAAACTCTATCTGACAAAATTTTGAAGCAGTTTGAAAAAAGAGATTTAGAAAACTATGGAGAGAAATTAATATATTTTCAGCACTTTGCTCTGAATATGTGGAAAAGAATCCACAGTCCAGTTTGGGGCCATTAAAACCATAGGACCAGAGATAGGCACCCACATGCTCCCTTGGAGCAGTTTCCTCTGAATAGGCAGAGAAGAAGCTGCTTAGTGGTCTGGTATCCTTATGGTGAACAAATATATGGTGGGGTATGGGAGGAAAGAGAAGCAGAGGGAGGTGTCCTATGAAGACAGAGAGATCATGGTGAAAGCCAAGAGCAGACTGATTTGAGAGGCCTGCTTGCCATCTAGGGCCACAGTGACTTCTGGACCCAGGCTACTTATGAGAGACATATCTAGGTCTATAGTCCTCTCATGGCAAAAGTCTGTGTTGATGTCTGTGGCCTATAGTGCCACCAAAGTCTACACAGGTGCACACAACTTGAGGCCAATATGTTAGTGCCTGAGGGCCAACACTGTGGTCATGCCACATGAGGCCAGGTGGTATCTGAGCCAGAACTGCTGCTGAGGGCCATGTCTAGGTCCCTGAACTTGCTGCACCTAGGGTCTGTGATTATGTCCATGGTCTGTGTTGACACAGGGGTCATAGGGATCATGCATGTTGAAATTCAAGAGATACAGGGGGAGAACCTTTTTCCTGCCTCCAGTGTTGTGACAGACTTTATTGACTCCACATGGGAGGCCTTGTCCTCTCTAAAGCGTGTATGGAGCACAAGATGTTGAAGTTGGGGAGAATGGGAAGACAGGAGGAAAAAGGAACTGGAACTGTTATGTAAAATAAATACTATTGTTTTAAAAATATCAAAATAAAAAATGAGTCAATATTTATTTTTCATATAAAATACATATGATAGACTGGGATGTATGTGGAATTTAAGGAAGAAATAAAAGAGGTTATTAAAATGTTACAGTTAAAAATAATCCCATGTTATACAATGATGAATTTTAAATTCAAAGGTTCCAGTAGGTCAAAAGGACATTCTTTATGCCTGGTGCTGCTCAGTTTTCTGTTAGATTGTTTGTGCTTTTGAGGGTAGCTTTGTCAACTCAAATGACATAACTTTATTTAATACATACACACACACACACACACAATTATGTATATAATTTTTAGGCAAATACAAAATAATATAATTTCTTAAAGTTTTTTTTCAAATAGTTCATTTTTACCCGCTGGATGTCAATGCCAGTTCTTTCAGAAGTGATACTACCAGACATTGTCCAATATACCCAAATGTGCAAAATCAACCTGGCTGAAAATCATTGGCTTTGCCTAATTAATTCTAACTATTAATAACTTACCTTACTACTAATTTTATTAACCAATATTCTTACTTAATATTATGATTTCTGTTTGCCATAATATTATTATGGTGATATGAATTTCTCAAATGTATTTACCTTTTATAGAATACATTTTATGGAATACATTAAAGTCATACAACAAAGATTTAAAAGTACTTACATCTTTTTAGTATAAATTTGCTTTATTCTTTATATATTTGCCTATTTGTTGATTAATTCCAATATTTTCTTAGTTTTCTATAATGAAGGTTAACAGCCAGAAGTTATTATGATCATTATGTTTTTATTGAAATAGTTTTTTTTCATACAATGAATGATGAGCTTATGGTAACCAATTGCATTTAAACTATCTTAGTGCTTACGCTTAAGAATAGTTTCTTTTCTTATTGAAGTTCCCTTGGAGAACATTTATTTTTCATTTGTAAGTGGTTAACAACTGGAAATAGCTAGTGGGTTAGGGATAGGTGTGTGTGTTCACTTCTTTTAGTTCTAGGACCTCACGTAGTGTGGAACTGCAGGCACTGTGTGTGCTGTATCACTCTCTGTGAGTTCATGTGAGCACCAGTCCTATCAATGTCTAGAAAATCTTGAGACCTCAGTGTCTTCTGTCTTCTCTTGCCTTCCACTCTTTTTATCCCCTTTTCTGCAGAGTTCCCTCAGCCCAGGGGTTCCAGCATGCTTTGATTGAAGCATCCTTTCAGGACTAAGTGTTATGATCATTATCTTTCAGTTTCTAATGTTTGTTAGCTGCATAGAAAATATTCTTACATCATTTTTTCTAAGAAAAATGATGATTTAGTAATAAATCTACTTTTTGTAAGGGGCTAGACTAGAGAAAATCTATGATCAATTTCCTGGTTTTGAGATCATTCAACACAACAGATAGCCCAGAAGAGGGAATTTTCATATATTGTGTCTTAAGCAATGGGTATTATAAAATTTGAAAGAGAAGAGATTGATAGAAAACTATTATATCTTTATTATTTTACAAAGTCAACTAATTAATGCTACAAAGTCTGTTGAATAACTAAGTCTTCTTGTCTGTCATCCCTTTGTTTTGGTCTCCCTTACAACGTTGTCACACTATTTCGATGTGTATCTATGTAGCGTTTGAGCAGATGTGATTTGTGTGAGTGCAGCTACACATTTGCTTACTTACTGCCCATTGATGATTTTGTGCTACACAGATACAATTGAAGAGTTACAGTAGAGATTGTCTGACCCAGAAAGCTGAAAATATTTGACTGTTTGAAGAAAAAGTTCATTAATGAGGATTCTAACTTTAAAATATTCAGATTAGAATATTAGATTAAAATTCTTTGGAATCAGAAGGAACCATATCATTAATGAGTCTGTTCTTATTTATTTGACCCATATTCAAAATTGTAAGTAAATTTGTTAAATGAAGGAAGAAAATATGGAAAGAAAAAACAAAGTAACATAAAAGAAAACACAGAGTCCAGGAATAAAGTATAGACTCGTGGAAGTAAAGCTATTAACTGATCTGAGTGAGAAACATCTATAATTACTAGGGGCTGAGAAAACCCAAGTGAGGCTGCTGAAATCTTTCACTACAAGTTTCAACTGTCCTAAGAAGCAGTTTAGTTTCCTTGCTCAGAAGCCTTCTTGCTGAGAGGAAGGTGACCATGACTCATAAGGAAAATCACAAATCATGTGTGCATTGAGCTGAGAGCAAATAAGGCCAGTTTTCTTATCTCTGCTCAACTGTCCAAAAGGGATACAAAAGCATAGCACCCTTAGCCCCTGAGTTCATAGGTCAAATCTCTAGTTTGTAGGTTAAATACACAAGATGATCTGAAGGCAGGAAGGACAGCTAGATTAAAAGACCTGCTGCATTTGTAATATCTTACCACCTCTGGAGCTCTTAGCTTTACTTCATGCTCATGGCTTTGCCGTGTTGATTTTGAAGCCTAATATTATACATCTATTTGTTTCTCCTTATACTGTCATCACTGAAGCATGCTAGCCTGATTCTATTCCAAGATTTTCTAGTTCTCGTTGGGTACCTGAGTTTCTGATTATAGTATCTCACCTGGGCTTGAAGCCTATTGCCTTCTCTCTAAGTTAAGCTGTCTTCAACCCTGGGATTGGGACCTGAATTGAATAAAGTATATTTTGATGTACTTATCAGGTAAGTTAGTTTCTTATATTTTTCTCTTCCATAGAACTTAAACATTTTATGAGAGACTCTGATGTTTTCAATGAATACTTCTTAAAGAAAATTATTATTTGACTTTATAGTTGAAGAATCCTGAAGTTTTAATATCTAGAATTATTGATTCTAATTCCATAAACTTACATGCACATGACAAAAAGTTCCTACCAAAAGTTTTACAGAAAAAGTGGATTTGTGGAAAGCCATCATTTATAAACTACCACTTAAGTCAGTGAAAAATTGAAGACTGCAAACTAAAGCTGGTAGAAACACCAACAAAGTTAAAGAGAAAGTTTAACAGGTTTGAAGTAAGCTACTGCAGTGAGCCCTTTAGTTGGGACTTTTTGAGCAGTCAGGAATACTGCTAGATCCTCAGCAAAGGCAGATGAAATTACAACTGGAGCACCATGGAGCACCATACTCACATAGGCAAGCGTGATTATTTGTGCTATCAAAAGTAGTTCCCCCTTACTTGAAAACTTTAAGATAATCCCAATATAAGTCTTTGCAAAGTAGAGTTGTTCATACATTGCATAAAGACATGATGTGGGATTCCCCTCCTATGCTCTGAATATATTTTATTAGCATTGGTTGAAAAAGAAGCTGCTTTGGTTTATGCCAGACTGAAAGAGAGAGAGAGAGAGAGAGAGAGAGAGAGAGAGAGAGAGAGAGAGAGAGAGAGAGAGAGAGAGTAGGTGAAGTCAAGGAAATGTCATGTAGCTGCCAAAGAAGACAGATGCCAGCTCTTTACCAGTTAGTCACAGCCTCATGCCAATCTGTAGATTAATAGAAGTGGGATAATTTAAGATGTAAGAGTTAATTAGTAAGAAGACTGAGATAATAGGCCAAGCAGTGTAGTAATTAATATAATTTCTGTGAGATTATTTGGGTTTGGGCATTTGGGAAACACTTGAGCAGTCTCATTCTCCAAAGTGGTGCTCATACATTTGGGGCTAACCGGTGTGGCCAGTCACACAATTTGGTAATTATATGCTCACTTGGGGTTACGAGTGAAGTAGCTGGGAACATGCTTGCTGTTCAGCACTACCACCTGGGCAAGCAGCTGGATTGGGTATGCTAGGCATGCACAGGTAGAAAAGCATAGTAGATTACCATCTCCACACACTGAGACATTTTCAGGACAATGGCAGATTTAGCTTTTACTCAGACCCAAAGGGTTTATGTGCTTTATGCTGCTTCTCAGAGTTGAGGCAGTAAGCACAGCTCCCACCTAGAAGTCCCAGAGCTGGCAGTAAATATACCTCTGCCATATTGAAAGGCCAAAAGTGGTGGAGCCAGCATCCATGGCTGCCACAACCACACTGCTAACCATTTAAAAATGCTCCTTACCAAGAAAGAATTTTATATAGACAATTAGACTGATGCAGTTATAAAAGACTTATAAATGAGACAGAGTGTGTTTAAAAATGTACATAGGATTTGGAGAGAGGGAAAGGAGTATAGACAGTTATAAAAAGAAGTAAAGTTATAAAAAGACAGTAAAAGTAATATAAAAGAGTACAGACAGTCGTAGATTAAAAGAGTAAAAGATAAATAAACCACATAAACATGAAAAATACACAGAGAGTCTGGATTATGTGTATTATTGTGTTTTCTTTAAATTTTTTGACTGTAGAGAAACATTTGATTTTGGGGGTAGCTAAATTAAACCAACATAAAGGAATCTTGACTTCAAAATTTGAGTCTAAGAATATGTTACTATGGGAAAGAGGTTCTGCTTTTGTTTCCACAGGAAATAAGAATCTGTGGATTCTATCTAGGCTAATGTGGCTTGACAGGCAAGAAACCCTGAAAGGTTTCTGTGAACCCTACAAATACTTGTCTAACAATCAGTAGTTACTAGTATCAAAAACTAAGCCCAAATTTCCAAGATTATTGTTTATAAATGTTTGTTTGTCATTTAAAGGGGGATATGATAAAGAAATACATATTTTACATTGGTATGGATTTTGGTTTATTGATACAAATTTAAAGTCAATTTTGTTATATGTGTATTTCTACTCTTGTTTGAGATATTAATGTTTAAGCAGCTTATTTAAAATTTAATATAGAATTAAAAATTGCAGATTAAAAGAGAGTCATTTATAATAGTCAAGCTTGTATTCATGTTAGTTAGATTTTCTAGATATCTAGATATATATTTAATATGCATATGTATTCTTCAAATCTTTCAATGACCTATAGAACATGGCATTTGAAGTGCTTAAAGAACTTAGACTTTTGTTGACAGTGAGGCATGTCTGCTTCTTGGCAGCACCAATTACTTCATAGAAATTGATGGCCACTGAAGAAACTCATTATGGTATTTGCCTTCAATGTGACAAGGTATTTGAGCAAGAAACTCCTCTTGCTTGTACTGTTTTATAGTATACTGTATGAACTGGCCATTAAAAGTAACTGCTGAAATTTCTCATAGACAGGATGGTTCTTCAGGGTTCCTTCTTCATTAAAGAGTCTGCCAGACATTCTATAGGACACAGAAGAAAGCAGCTGATGAATCTTGCCATTACAAGACAGAATAGATCTTCAAATTTCCTGCTTCATGGAAAGTCTGCCAGATAATATAGACCTGTAGGCTGAAGATGGATGTCCCAACATTACTGAAGATCTTTGGGTGACTCTCCAGGAAGCATGATGTCTCTGTCAATTTTCGAAATTTGAAAGTTGCTTACAATGCTCTTTCTGTTTATTTAGGTAATATTATATCCTTCTGAGGTCTTTGAAAAGTTGAAGACAGATAGTTATAGTTTTCCTTAGTTATGATAAAATATAAATTATATATGAAACTTTAGACTTACAAAGATAAAATAGGTGATAGTATATTTTCATTAATTTTGCCAGATACAAATAAACTAAATATTGTAACTTTAGTTCTTGCCTGATATCTATTTTGTTATATATAATTTTACTGTGTTAGTGTTAAAACCTTCCTTTCTAATTGGACAGAAAAAAGGGGGTGATGTGGGATTTCCTTCTGTATGCTGTGGATATGTTTTATTACTATTGGTTAACGAATAAAGCTGTTTCAGTCCTTGGCTTAGCAGAGCAAAGTCAAGTGGGAAATCAGAACAGAGATATATAGAGACAGTAGGTGGAGTCAAGGAGATGCCATGTAGCTGTTGAAGAAGAAAGACACCAGAACAGAACCTTACCTTTTAAGCCACAGCTTTGTGGTAATATGCAGATAATATAAAAGTATGTTAATTCAAGATGGAAGAGCTAGATAGAAATATTTCTGAGTCATTGGTCAAACAGTGTTATAATTAATGTAGTTTCTGTGTGATTATTTGTGTTTTTGCAGTCGGGAAACAAACAAGCATTCTTTGCCTACAAAGATGTATTTAAATGACGTGTGACACAGAAACTATGAAGTTAATAGGCTATTTATAGGGGAGCAATTTTGGTCAGCAGGAACATTGAGAATCTTATTAAAAATTTAACACAACATATTATGAAGCAATATACTAGCTGTGTTGAATAAATTCATCAAAATGATTTTTTTGCTCAACAAAAATCACTTTTGACAAAATTGACATGTTTTTCATGAGCCCCAAATAGTTATAGAATAGAATCACTATTATTATAGCTGAGGGACAACTGAATGGTTTCAGCATGTCTAGATTGTACTGTTGATTCCTTGTCCCAATGGCAAAATAAGCTAACTATAAATTCTATTACTCAAAACTAAAATATAAACTTCAAACTCTGAAAAATTTTTCTAGTATGTCTGACATAAAAATGAGGATTTACCTCAGATTTTCTGAATCCCTTTTTCTCTGTTTTTTTCAAGACAGGGTTTCTCTGTGGAGCTGTCATGGAACTTGCTTTGTAGAGCTGGCTACAACATAGAGATCTACCTGCTTCTGACTCCTGAGTGATGGTATTGAAGGATGTGCCACTACTCCCCAGAAGATTTTCTGAGTCTTATATTGATTATATTGTATTTTTAATTATATGTATATATACATATAATTATATATGTGTGTATAAGTGTAAATTACTAGTTAGTAAATTACAGCTTATTGATGTGGGATGCTCTTCTGTAGGCTGTGAATATGTTTTATTAACATTGTTTAATAAGAAGCTGATTTGGCCAATAGCCACATAGAATAGAGTAAAACAGAAAATCTAAGCAAAGATGAAGGGAAAAATAAGGAGGAATCTGGGAGATTCCAGTAGCCAGCCAAGAAGCAAGATGTGAGGTAACAAGCCATGACCCTTGTGGTAAAATATAAACTAATAGAAATAGGTTAATTTAATTGTAAGAGTTAGTTAACAATAAACCTGAGATAATAGACCAAACCATTTGTAATTAATATTAAGCCTCTGAGTAGTTATTTTAAAAGGAGCTGCGGAACCAGGCAGAATAAGAAACCTCCAGTTACAGTTTATGGTTTCTGCAATTTCAATTTCCCCTTGAGTTATAATGTTGATTTCCAAAATATGTCATTTACTTTTATCAATTATTTTGCAGACTTATATGTGTTGATATATTGTTTGTCTTAAAACAAATAAAGCTTGCCTGAGGTTCAGAGTGTGTAGTGAGCCACTAGCTAGCCATAGAGGCCAGGCAGTGGTGGCACACACCTTTAATCCCAACACTTGGGATGCAGAGGCAGACAGATCTCTGTTAGTTCAAGGTCAGCTTGGGCTACACCAGATTGATCCATCCTAAAAGAGAAACAGCCAGGCAATGGTAGCTCATACCTTTATTTCCAGCACTAGGGAAGTGGAGACAGGCAGGGATATGCCTGAGTGAAGAGCAAAATATCAGGTGGGAGGAAACAGGAGCTCAGCACATTCAGTCTGAGGATTCGCGGGGACAGGATCTTGCCCCCTTGATTTTCAGGATTCTGTAGAGGTAAGAACTAATAACTGGCTGCTCTGCTTCTCTGATCTTTCAGTTTTCACCGACTAAGATCTAACTCTGGATTTTTATTATTAAAACCAACTAGAACTTGCTCTATGTCTATACATTTACTGCTGGTGATTTCTGAATGTTTTTGAGCCCTGACGCGATCTTCAAAACCACTTACAAAAGAAGGTGAATTAAGATCGCATGATTCTTGCTCTCAGGGCAGGCATCTGATTGACAACCCAAAGGGTAGTCGCCAGGTGATGATCAGGCTGTCTTCACAAACAGCACAAAACAGCCTAAAAAGTCTCTCTCTTTGCCAGGAGTGGACTTTTAGAGTGACTAGCCCCTAATGCTTCTGGCTCCAGAAAACTGCTCAAAGTGTACTCTGTGTCTGAGGTTGGGTCATCCCAGAAGGAAACCCTGAGCCAAGGATTTTAATGGAAGTGATTTATTAAGGCAGTGATCCCAGGAGGAAAACATAATGGAATCCAGAATTGGGAGGAAGATGAGTTGACAAATGCAGCAATTTCAAGTGAAAACCCAGCATCAGCCAGAATCTATGAAAAACTATGGACGAGAAATTCCAGATCAGTTTGTCACATCTTAATGCAAAGCACCTTGCTTTTTACCTCTTTACCAATCTTTTTTAATAGACATATATTTCATATTTTCTCTACGTGAATTCTCAAGTAGTTGGGCAAATCTTTGTGTCACCCATGTGATTTTTTGCCTTGATGTTCTCCTGAAAATCATTCATTTTCCTTTGTAAGCATCAAGTAGGGAATTAGAAAAGAATTCATGAGTTCAATATACAAGCAAATGCTAGAAATTATCACTTTTAGTACAAGTATAAATAATTACAAAAGACAGATGACTTGTAATGACAAACTTGGTTGACATCAATAGTGAGATGCTTGTTGTTTTTTAGGTATTCTAGAGTGTATGCTTTCTATAGTTGTGTAATATAACAGACAAAAGATGTTAGCTTCAAAGTCATGAGGCATAATAGAGTAGGCAGAATTATAAAATGTCACACTATATCTATCTCCCAGTATCATTTCCTGATAGTCATGCTTCATATAGAGTAATAATAAATAAAATTATTCAAGATTAAAAAGGTGTGGGCAGAAAAATTTTAGAGCTAAACTAATATGTTCAGGTCGACTCATTTCAGAACTTTTTGCCAAGCTTTTAGTATGGCTGTATCTTAATTTATGCCTGAGAAAACCCCAAGCAATAAACCTAAGCCAAGTTCACCTGAAAGAGTAACCTATGATTATGAGAGCTCTTAAAAGACTGTGATTTTGCTGCTGTTTGTGAGTTGCTATGCAGCACTGGAACTTCTTCAGAAATGATGGAACATTTCTCCAAACAAAACCACTGTAACACATCATCTTAAACTCTTGGACTCAGTCAACAAAATCTTTCTGAAGGTATTTGCGGAACTATTCTTTAAAGCAAACTCGTGGGAAAATTAGTTCAATGCACTCTTATTCTGTTGGTTATAAAATTATAGATGGTGGCCCTTTCATTCCATTATCTCTTTGTCTCCACTGTGCATTTTTGCCTTCTCCTCTTTGTCCTCTTCCTTTATATCCTCTATCCTCTTCTTCCCTTTATAACCTCCTTTCTTTTTCTCCTCTCTATCTTTTTCTCTCACACAGAAGCATTAACCACATACACACATAAAATCTTATAACCATCTCATAAGTTTGCATGCCTTTGTACTCTGAGCCCATCTAAATGGATTCAGGTCCATCTACCTATATCATGATCCTTATTCACATCTATAAAGTCTGTAAAGAATCTCTTCTTTGGGGGAAGGGAGAACTTATAAAATGACATTCAAAAATTCCACATACTTGTGTATGAATAACCTTTGGAGCATGCCAGTTTTCTCCCTGCACTCTGAAGAGTCAACCAAAATCATTTGAGATTTTGGTGCCCTTATTGAAAATATGGGAATGAAATGCATTTTTCGGTGCATTAGTATCATCAGAAGTGAAATCATAGAAAATAATAAAGTGCCTAAGAAAGAGTTGACACTCAAGGAATGATGTTGATTATTAATATTAACAGAAGAAATAACCAATGGAGCCAAGGAGGTTAAATACACACATACTTAAATATTCAAGCTAAAAAATGTAAGAATCTTTTAACATAAAGATTTAAATTAATTTTTCTTTAACATAACCAAGAAATTCATAATTGTATAATACTTGGTAATAGAAATTGTCCAATTAAGTATGTCTATTTCAGAAAATTGTGAAATATCTCTTTGCTTCTTACCATTATAACGCAGCTGCATTTGACCTCAACTTTGGATGTTTTCTCATTCTGCTACATGTAATGAACTCTACTGTTCACCAGGACATGATTATACAAATCAGGCACACTATACGACTTAGCTACACAGCCCATACTAGAAGAACAAGGATTTGCAGGATATCTTGTTTCATGCACAAATAAATAGAGTAGTAATTGGATTACTTTAATTTTACAGGATATGTATCAAAAATTGAAAACCAATATCACCAACAAACAAGAAAAAAAGATAAAGTACTAAAGACAATTGTCCAATTCATGGACAATTAAATGAAAATAATATATACCATCAAATGTTTTGATGACAATATTCTCCACTGGTTTTTGCAATTTGACATCTTTAGGAAAATCAGCGTGTGAGAAGTCATTATCATTTGTTTTATTTGTTCACTGTCTAAGGAAAGCCTGTTTGCTCCTGTATCTTATAGCAATGCTGCATCAAGCTCCCTGACATTCATAGAATGGCTGTGAACTCCTGCAAAGTCTGCAGCTCCTCAGAAAGTCACTGCAAGAACTTAGGGGTCCTTAATAATGAATGGCTCTGATTTGATTGTTATCCTTTGCTTTAAGTTCTTTTATTAGCCAACCCTAGTAAATAAGGTACTGCTACTTGTATTGGCAGTGACCCTTGGGTTCACAAAACTTGTATATAACACAGCATAAAAAGTACATGGACTACAAGTGTGCTAAAAGTAGACAAAACATTAGAAAAGGACACAGAATGGCTCCAAGGAACTCCCCTACTTCTTACTGGTTTTTTTTTTGTTTGTTTGTTTTTTAAATAATACTTCTAAAGTTAAGTCTAGGCAGGCAGTTTTGTGATATTAGAGACAGCTGTTTCTATTAGCATTATTATAATAACATCAATGCACTTTCCAGCAAGTCCCAATATAAGGTTTCTTCTCTCATAGACTATTAGCATATGAGGACTGGCAAAAATATAGTAAAATTAAAATAAATTTAAATTATTTGCTTTTATAATAAGGCTTGTCTTTTATGTGGAGGCCAACTGTCAACAGAATCAAATGCAAAATAACATACGAGCTGGGAATATGTTGGATTTTAATATTTGAACTCTGACCCTTTGAGTCTGATGGAAACACTTTATCTTTCTCATTTCACACTTTATAAAGCAGTTCAGAATAGTTGGATATGCAGTGTTATAAGTATCTTTATATAACCATGGGGCATGTGACTTCTTGGTATAACATTCTAAAAGCCACATCGCTATACAAACAAGTAGATTGATGCAGTAGAATCCAAACCAAACCTTCTATTGGAGTGTGACTGCCACAACCATTTTCCAAGTGATAGAACAATCCATTACTAACTTTGACATCAACAAAACAAAGCTATTATCTCCTTTTTTTTTTAATGAAAGAAAAGACCAAAGTCAATGTCTTATTTTCTTGCTCTTCCTTTCTAGCTTAGGTCTACACAAATATGTAATATACTAAAAATCATGTAAGATATGAAAACAGTGGTGGCATACACCTATGAATCTAGCACTTGAGAGGTGGGGTAAGAAGAGTCAGGAACTTAAAATCGCTCTCGTAGATAATGAGTCAAAACTTAGCCTAAAATATGTGAGACCTTCTCTCAAGAAAGAAATGTAAGAGGAGAGAAAAGATAAGGCAGAATAGTAATTTGGTGGTCTTGAAATACATGTGGATACCTTTTCATTTTTAAGTGCCCTGCATAGTCTATTGATCTCTAATCCAATTTAGAGTTTAATGATCGTTAGAGAGGAGATTGCTCTGGGTGATGACAAGAACTATAAAAGCTCCAGAGCAGTTTCACAGGTTCAGCGCCTTCTGTTTTCTTTCCATTTGGAGCTAGCTTCACATGAGCTGAGGCCAGGGAAGAGCTGTCTGGAAAGAATGATTAGAAATATCAAAATTTGTTTCATGAAACAATTTTTTTGTCTCCTGTAAATGGAGTATTTTCTTTTAATAGAAAGGTAAAAACATTTTGAAATCCATTCATTTTGTATTTCATTTACGTGAACAAAGGGAACAATTTAATGCCATAGTTAAACATTGCATTTTGTCAGTCAATATCATATAAAATTTCATTCTTTTTTGAATAAACTATAATTTTGACACCCACACAAAGTACAAAATAATACAAGTGCTCATATCATATCAAATCATATATCCAAAAGACGTGAAGCTCATTGACTCAAACCAGAAGTTAAAACTTACTCTGTAGCAGAGAGCCCATGAGAGTCAGTGACATATGCCGCAGAGGCCAATTTCTAGAGCTTTCTGGATGGTTGAAAACGGCCCACATGTGTCTCAGAAAGAGGACTACCACTTCTATTCTGATCTGAGAACTATGTTTAGTTGTGAGTTTTGAGAATTTTAAATTTAAAACAAGGCATTAGACTCAGTCCCACCTCACTATGCTTTCCTGTCCGTTGGCTGTTAGATTTGGTGCCATGGTCGTGTGGCACATTCCTTCTTTTTGTTGTTTTTAAAACAGTGGGATGGACCTGCATGGAACTGACCTAGACACTCTGAATATATGTGGCATCTGTGTAGCTTGGGCCTCTTCTGGGACTCGACTCCTAAGAGTGGGAGCAGGGCCAGTCTCTTACTCTTTTACTGACGTTTGGGTCTCCTTAAAACATGGGGAGGTGCTTAGTATTACTGCAACTTTATATTCCATGTTTTGTTGATACTCAAACTGAGTGGAGTGAATGGTGAATGTGGAGATCAGAGACTGGGAGGAGACAAGGAAGGGGAAATTTCGGTTGGAAGGTAAAACAAACAAACAAAACCCTGTAAAACAATGGTGCTCAAAATCATGTTCAGTGATCAAGAACTTTCCATTTATTTTGCAAAGATAAAGTTAATATCCTATTCTCAACTTCAGAATTGGGTACTGGCTACACCAATGAATATTCAAAGGCAACAGGATAAGCTTCCAATTCTGATTGCATCCAGCACTAGAAGATTGCACTGTCTAGAAAAGAAAATGACTTCTCATTGACTTGGGCCAACAGCAGGCTGGGTTGCCTCTGCGTGGTGGCTGCACTGCAAGCTTCTTATTAGGAGTATTTACTCAGCTCCTGCAGCAGTCCATGCTGCTGCTTGCTCTCTTGTGTGCTCACCATCTATATTGATTTGCTTTGATAAGTAAGAGTACTTGAGCTTTGTTCTGTTTAGAAACTCTCCTTTTGTACACAGAATGATTGCTGAGTGTTCAATTAGAGCTGAACTTTTAAATGGTTGAGATCCAATTATAATCGACTTCAACATAAGTCAATAGAGTTTCCTATATGGCAAACATAGCAGCCCTGAAGTTCCATGCTGAAGGACTGGTTAAGCCTCCATCATTATAATTCATGCCTGAATCAATAAATAGTATTATATTTCAGTTGTGACTGGGTTCATGTTCTGTCTGGAATTGAGGCAGTTGGAGCAGCTTGTTGACAGACGGGTGTATGCTATTTTGTAAACCTGTGCCTAGCAGGCCAGAGAAAAACACTTGAAATGAAAAAATGATAAACAACATGCTTAGGAATATTTATTTTAATCTGAAGAATATTTTTAGGGGATGTGAAGAAAGGCAGCTATTGCTTGGCATTAGGTACTCATATTACCTTCAATGGTGGACAAAGTGTAATTTATTTTAATACACAATGTCATGATTACAAAGCATTACAGTAAAATGGTTAGACTTCAGGGAAAGATAACCAGAAAAACCAGTTCTTAAGAGGGTGGCTGATTAGCTGTTTAGCTAAAGATAAATGTTTCCTCTTCCAAATATTCTGAAAAAAAAAAGTAGACTAATAGCTAGAAGTGTAGTGATTTGCACATTATCCAAGCCATTGAGTTATTCCTGCCTGTCCCCATTCTGGTTCTTGATTTGCAGGCCAGCTATGCTCTGCAGCTGGAGCAAATTATATCAGCAGAAGTGCTGATGTGACCACAAGTTGACAAAAGGACATGATTTCTAGTAGCAAAAAAGCAACTAGATTTTATGAAATTGTATCTAATAATGTTGTTTAACTCATGGATCCTGCATCTGACGCCTGCTTTTTATCCAGTCCTTTCAGCGGCCCTTTGTTAACAGTCACTCAGAAGAGGAAATAAAATGTAGCCATTGAAATAAAAATTGCTCTACTCTTTTTAATAGCTCAGCTGCAGGCTCTATTGTTTTATTAAATGGATTGTATAACTGAAGTCTCCTCCTGATGATTCCCATTTGGCTTCTGAGTCCCCAATCTCTGTCAGAATCTTGAGGGTTCCAGAAGGTGTCTGGCATATTTCTTGTTTGGAATACAAGTGGGTAGTAAAAGCAATAATAGTCTTAAAAAGTAATTTCTAATACAGACTTCATAGTAATGTGTACAAAAAGTTAAGCTTTCTCAAAAAAAAAAAAGAAAAGAAAAGAAAAAAAGAAATGCACAATTAGTCTCCACCTTCAACTATTCCAGTCCAGGATATTGTGAATTTCCCTGCTTTAAACAGAGAGATTCAAGCAGACTTGCAAGTGGTGTAAAGGACAAAAGGTGAGGGAGAGCCCAGAAGAACTGAAAGAAAAAAACAAAGTAAAACAATTGCCTTTTTGGTTTGCCAAAGTCAATGTCTTTTCTTTGTCCTGAAGAACCTGGAATGATGCTCCTTCTGCTTGACTATCGTGGCAACTATGGCCAATGTGCCTGCGAATCATTCCAGAGTGACTTACTATCATTCTAAACAAAGATGTATGGATATTGTACTTTTAATCATTTAATGTTTATTTGCTCTTTAATACTGTTAAGATGTGTCTGAATTATATATGTGGCTTAAAATATATTTAGATTCCACTCTTCTATGATGACTTGTATCACATGTACATTTAGAGGATCACAGTTATAAAAAATGGCCCTTCTACAAAAGAGAAGGTGGCATAAAATACCGAGACAAGATTAATCCCCGCTTCATCTAATTAATATTTTAAATATGTGATCTGCAGAGTATTTACCTGACTCAAACTACTAACCTCTGAGTCTGTCTTGACAGATCCCACAAAAAGCTTTTGTGGTTTATTTTTGTATCATCTTGATAAGTTTCATCAAACAAGTTTATAGTTTTATGAAGAGGAGGAGAAAAATGTGTTAAATTGTGAATTACTAAAAACCTTTAAGCTAAGAAAATATACAATGTTTAAAGCACTTTAAACCAATTCTACAGTATAGCTGTTAAGAATGTAATTGAGATACATGCAATCATTAACCTTGGAACAGGCTGAGAATCTGTTAATGAATCAAATCAATACCCTCTCCACTGATCCATAATAATTTGAATGAAATGAAAAATGTAATAGTTACTGTATGTGAGGTTATCGTGGGCTGCAATTAGCTACCCTCCAGGAGATTATGTTACCTAGTTACCAGAAGGTGAGTATAATTTCTGTAGATCTTATAGACAGATTGCCATGAAGACAGATGCCAGACATGAAAACAGGTCAGGAAGAGATATTTGGTGTAGTCCAAACCTGGGCCATGTTTCTCTCTCTCATATTGGTTATCCTCATTCTGCCTCTTCAGGTTCAGAGTTTAAATAGATCTATTGCTTTGAAAATAGTATATAATTGAAGTTTTTAAGTTAAAAAGGTGATTATCCTTTTTAAAATACCTGATTTCATATTTAGATCCCACATGAGATGACAAAGAGGAAAAGAGAATATTCTGCATCTGGGAAGAGCATAACAAAAGTTTCTTGATGCAGGCAGAATCCTTGGACATGAAAGTAATTTATACTTGTACAATCAACTCATCTTAATTCCACCAAGGCTGTCCTTGCAGTAGAATTATACACATCAACAATGGGAAGAAATGAATTGTTTTCTGTTACTACTTCACCACATTTTTTAGCCCCCATCTGTAAGTAGCACGTGTATTTCCCATTGGTTTTTCATATATTGCTTTCATATAAATCTTGCTTAGAAGAAACAATTTTATATGTTAAGTTTCATAGAAAAACCTCAATTTAGGAGTGGTATATACATAAATATATAAAAGATTGCTATTCCCTGGAGATTCAGTAAATAAAGCGGGGATGAGAATTTAAAAAAAAATGCATGTGAAATATATGCGTATGGAAATGTTAAGAGCCTTATTTTATAATGCCAAGGAGGGCACAAGATAAAAACTGTTGTCATTTGTTTCCAGGGAAAGCAGTCGGTGAGACCAGGCACAGTAGGATAGTTAGTTAGCTACCACATGTAAAGCTGAGAGCAGATGGTTCCGTTGATATAGAGCGCAGGAATGTGCGTGTTTATGCGGGTGCGTTTCTGTGCGTGTGCGTGTGGAAACCAGCAAGGAGTTTGACACTGATGTACTCCATCAAGTCCAGTTATAAAGAACAGGGAGATAGAACAACATTCTGTGCATCTGGCAGCCTAACTAGCTCTGTCAATCTGTGGATACTGCTGACATTGTACTATAAGCTTCAGTTCCATCTGTGTTGTTTATTTTGAGCTGGATTTACTGCACACTATGTGAATTGATGATGGCTGGAAGGTCCAAAAGATTCCGAGTCTGTTTAAAGTTCCAAGGTGTCAAATTACACAGGATTGTGTCATGAACATTATGAAAGGGTAAGTAGAGAGGCAAACTGATTTCAGTATTTTGTTAGACATCCAAGAAAAGAATTCTGCAAATATAGATAAAAAGGTTTATGAAAACATCTAAAGACTAAAGACTACATATGAACTCCAGCAATCAAATGTTTCCTTTTCAAGTTATATTGTGTCATTTAAAAAATTCAAAATATGTACAAACAAATAGACACATCAAGTCAGTTCTCTCCTCTGAGACTGTGACATACACATTACTGAAACCTTCCTGATCAGTATCATATCAGATTGACGTTGTAAAGGAGTGGACATGATGATTGAGGGCCATGTCTGCCTTCTTTTGATGTGATTAGAACTGCAAAAAGAAATACATTTCTATACATTTCCTATTAAATATGTATTGACATTTCTTTATTACTTTATTTCTTTCTGCATAATAGGGTATTTGTCAAACTGCTAGGGTGTTTACATAATATATATTTTGATCTTTATCAAGAAATCATTAAGAATTCAGTCTTTAATGAAGCATATTTTACTAGAAAACAGTATTTAATGTGTATCATCTGTATCAAAATTTTTACCTATTTTACTTTTAAAAACATTATGCAGCTGAATAGTACATGTGGGAGACACTAGAAGCGTAGGAACAAGGAGCATATGTGGTGAGGAAGAAGTTTAATTTGTAGATGATCTCTAACTGATGTCAGGAATTCAAATGGACCCTCTTGTAAGCTTGTGTGATAAGTACACTGGATCAGAATTTTCCTGTGCCACACATGACACAAGCTAGACTGTAGTCATGAGGGAAAAAACATTTTACTTATGGTGCAGAAATTTTAGTTGCTACTTTTTATCAGATGTACTTCTTGCACCATTACGGTTCATCATGTCACTAAATACATATATGTAGTTATGTATAACTCTATACTGCTTTAAAATAGATCAGCTGGATTCAGTGAGAGTCTCTGTGTCAAAAATTAAAGTGCACATCAAACAATGACATCACATAGTGCCAATTTTAGTACTCTGTACACATGTGAAAATGAATACATATAAGTGTATAGCACATGCACACACATAAAGAATATAATCCTGTTTTATTTGTCAGAGTTGTAAAAAGAAAGCAACTTCTGTGAAATTAGTTTGACTTATCATATTTAATACACATTTGTTCAGTTTTTATTCATGTGTAAAATGACTGCTGGTAATGTGAGATACACAAACTAATATGCTACAAAATACTCATCATAAAGGACCTTTAATATCTGGTTGATTAGGTAAAACATTCTTAGAGAACTGTTGAATAGCAAAATATGAATATATATTAAATATCAAAAAGAGCAGAAGATCAGCACAAGTGAAAGAAACACATTTATTACTTTTGATTTTTTGTAGGAAATAATCCTAATAGCATGAGGCTTGAAGAAGGTAGTTTTAAATTGAATTACATATTCTGAACATGCTTTGCAAATGTAGATAAAGGAAAAATTGAATACTGCATAAAAGCTTCATTTGCCTTTACAAAATATTGAAAAAAAATCCCAAGGAACTAGAGAAAAAACATCCTGAGTGAGGTAACCCAGACTCAGAAAGATGAACATGGTGTATACTCACTCATAAGTAGATACTAATTATAAAGCAAAGAATAGGGAGCCTATAGTCCACAATGCTAGAGAAGCAAAGTAACAAGGGGAACCCTAAGAAAAACATATAAATTCCCCTGGGAAGGGAAACTAGACAAGATCTGACAAAAATGGGAGCATGGGGGTGAAAGGAGAAGGGAGGGAGGAAGGGGAGGAAAAGGGAAGGAGAGGAAGGTGAAGGAGAACTTGAGATGGAAGACAGAGACAGAGAGCAAGTAAAGAGATATCTTGATTGAGGGAGCCATTATGGGGCCAGCAAGAAACCTGGCACTAAGGAAATTCCCAGAAAATCACAAGGATGACTCCAGCTAAGATCTTAAGCAATAGTGGAGAGGGTGCCCTAACTGGCCTTGCGCTTTAGTCAGATTGATGACTATCTTAAATGTCACCACAGAACCTTCATCCAACAACAGATGGAAACAGAGACAGAGACCCACAATGGAGCACTGGGCTGAGCTCCCAAAGTCCAATCAAAGAGTGGGGGGAGTGAGAATATGAGCAAAGAGGTCAAGACCATAATGGGGACATCCACTGAAACAGCTTACCTGAGTTGATGGGTGATGCGGGATTCTGTATGCTGTGAATATGATTGGTTAATAAAGAAACTGTCTTTTGCCTGTGATAGGGTAGAGTAGAGCTAGGTGGAGAAAACTAAACTGAATGCTGGAAGAAAGGAGGCGGAGTCAGAGAGAACCATGGAGTCATGGTTGGAGACATGCAGGAACCTTGTTGGTAGACCACGACCTCAGTGGTAAAATATAAAATAATTAAAATGGGTTAAATTCAGATTTAAAAGCTGCCCAATGCAAAGTTAGTGCTAATAGGTCAAATGGTGATTTAATTAATACAGTTTCTGTGTCGTTATTTCAGGAGTCTGGGCGGTGGGGAAATGAAGAAGCTCATACAGCAGATGGGAACTCACCAACTCTGGCCTATCAGGGAAGAAACCAGCATTGAACCCAACTTGACCCTCTGAATGTGGGTGACATTGTATGGCCAGGGCAGACGGAGGGACAGTTGCAGTGGCACCAGGATTTATCGCTACTGCTTATACTGGCTTTTTGGAATCCATTCTCTTTGGATGAATACCTTGCTCAGCTTAGATATAGCAGGGAGATACTTGGTCTTTCCTCAAAGCAATGTGCCTTACTCTCTCTGAGGAGTGGATGGGGGTGGGATGGGAGAGGTGGAGGGAATGGGAGTAGGGAGGGAGTGGGAATTGGGATTGTTATGTAAAATTAAGAAAAGATTGTTTCTGACTGTCTCTGCCTCCCCAGCGCTGGGGTTAAAGGTATGCACCTCCACCACCCCGTCTAAAATCTTAAAGTTGACTGTTTTATAGCAATTTATTCGTGCTAAATGCTTTCTTCAATCATCTGTGTCATCCAAATGAACCAACACCATCAGTCTCTTTGTCCTCCACCCTGTCTCTATCAGCTTCAGTTAGTTTATTTTCAAGTTTACACAGGCTCCCTGGTCTAATGTTTCTGTTTTCTTCTTGCTGCACATTTCTTGTATAAATTTTCATAACATGTCTTTCTTGAAAAACCTCCAAGACTGGAGAGATGGCTTCGTGGTAAAGAGCTTGTACTGTTCTTGCAGAGGATCCAAGTTCAGTCAACTGCACTAGTGTCTGGCAGTTCCCAGTTGCTAGTTAACACCAGCTCCACAGACCTCACCTGGTTCCCATGAGAATCTGGACTGACATACATATTCACACACAGAGACATACAGACACTAAGACATTAAAAAGAATAAAGTAAGATAAATAAAAGTTAATAAAATAATAGAAATTTTCCCCATATTGAGCAAATATATTTTCATTTCTGTAATTTCAGCAAGTTTTTTTTGTCATTGAAAACCAAGGCTTCCACATTTATTACACTCTACAACAGTTCACTTCTCACTTGCATGCACATGATCTATTTGCATGCAAAATGAAGAACCATCATTCAAATATTACAGTTATCAGCAATCATTGCTTCCAACTCTTTCAATCAAGTTTGTTTTACAAATATATTGTTCCTTCAGCATGTAGTAAATCCTTTCAGCATTGATCTGGATTTCCTATCCTCTCATCATGGGAATAGTTTCTTAAAAATTGTCTTTATTATACCCTTTCCTCTTTTTCATTTCAGTTTTACATATTTTCATTGTCTCTTTATTAAAATTATTATATAAGTGACTTAATTTTCAAATAAGCCTTATCTTTATGACTAAGTTAATGTTTAGTTACTCTCCTACCCATTCCTTGAAAGGGCAAAGATTCTGAAAAAGTAGCCCACAGTCCTGTGTTCTAGCCTTTCTTTGACTTCTGTGCACTCCTCAACCCACTGTGGCATGAGAACTCTCACCAACAATTTCCTCAAAGTTTTCTTAACTTGTGTCACTAATGACTGTGCTTTTCCTAAATTCCCTAAATAAGATATGCTCTTACCTTAGGTATTTATACTGCTATTGAATCCCTCATCTTTAAACATATCTGTTGTAATTTCATGTTTCTGTACTCTTTCTTCCTAAACATTTCTCTTCCACAGTGATTTCCCTATATGTTTGTGTCTTTAGACTTATATCTTAGGCTCTTGGTTCTTATGATTTTATATTTTCTTCCAGAGGAATGCCATTGGTAAATTTTTTTATCATTTGATGTTTATAACCTCAATACATATTGTCTATATGTATAAGATTCCAATGCAAAGAACAAAATCTTCAACTAATGCCATTTTGATGAGTTTGAATAATACCTCAGTTCCCTCACTTGTATACATTTCCCCAGGCATCTATTTTAAAATGGGTACATTTTCTCCTTTCCTTTTCTTAACATAGTCTTTAAAATATTTTTTAAACTTACAAACTTTTTTACCCATTTGTAACAATATTCTAGTCCTAATTCAGGTTAAATGAAAGGGCTCAATGATTTCAGATGTCTTATAATCAAGTAGAACAAAAATCAAAAAGAATGTATAAACAATTAAAATGAAGCAAGTTGTCGGTATGCCTTTCAATTATACTGAATCAACTGAATGATCATAAATACCAAATTATAAAAGAATAACATGAGAAACAATTATGTAAAGTAGTTGAAAATTCATATGATCTCTATATTTCTATTTCTAACTCCCTACTTTGGGAATGAAAGAGTTTCCCTGTGATTAATATTTATTTAAAGACTGAAGGTGTTTAAACTTAAATATTGTGAAGATTAATTAACTGAGAGGATTTATACGTTTCTCAGATCACAAAGCATGTAGACTTGCACCTCTGCAAGTTTTTCTATGGCCGATTAATAAGAACATCAAACTGTCTCAATTTACATTTGATAAAATTAGAGATTTTTTATAATATGTTAATAAATAATATCAGGAACAAAAATGGCTAACTATATTTGTACTATATATGAAGAAAATTGAAATATACAGCCTCAATTTCCGTGGAAAACTGATAACTCTGCTTATAAGAAACAAATATTAACTGATGACCTACCATATTTCCATAAGTGGAAAACTCATATTTTATACACTTTTATAGTGAAGAAAAATGAGTTTCTCATATTCAAAATTCATTTTATCCCATTTTCATCAATGAGGTTATTTTTACTTGAACAGTATATGTGGACTTGCATGCTAACAAAAATTTATAAATTTAGTTCCTTATGCAGTAATATTCGGGACATAAAAAAGTATTGATTTTTAAAAGTAGATGTGTTTGTGTAATACAGGTGTTTGCTTGTGTATATTTGCATGGGTGCACATATAGACATGTTCATTGCAGGAGGAGACTAGAGTTTGATGTCAGGCATTTTTTGTCACTGTTGTGAGTAAATTTTGAGACAGTTCCTCATTGAAACAAGAGATTGGTGACTGGCCAGGCTGACTGGCCAGCAAGCTCTGAGGATGTGCTTATCCCTGCAGCACCTCACTCGAACACCTCCTGGCACCACATCAAGCTTTTGTATGGGTATTGGGGATCCAAACTCATGTCCTCCTGTTTTATTGGTAGACAATTGTATAAGTGTGCTTCAGTCCAAGTGAATTTTTTTGTATTCATATTCTTTTACAATAATATGCACAAATGTGAAAAATATATAGAAATTAAGTTCCTAGTTTACTGAATTGTAATAAGATAAACATCCAGAAAACTACTACCAGCTACAAGCAAAACTTTAATGCCAGCCTAACCAAACTTCAAAGCATTTTCATATTTGCCTATTTTCTTTATAGTAATACTACTTGGAATTTAATACTAAATAATATAACTCAGTTTCCTGGCTTGAACTTTTTATAAGTGGAATTAGAGACCTTGTAGTTTTTTTGTCTGACTTCTTTCACTTCTTATTGGGTTTAAGATTTGTCCACCTTGACAGCTGCAATTGTAGTTCATTTTAATGGATGATTACTAATGCATTATTATTTAATATGCTTTTCCATTTTATTACTATGAAACAATTTGGTTTTGTGGCTTTTTTATATATAAATAAGGAATCTTGACATTTGGTATATGTCTCCTACTATACCTAAGCATGATTTTTTTAAAAAAATTATTTTAGTTTATGGGGTTATAATTACATCATTTCTTCCTTCAAGCCTTCTATTATATTCCACCTTGCTGTCTCCCAAATGTCATCTCTTCCCATTAATGGATGGTCAACTCTGAAAACGTATACACACAAGTCACATTATATAGACTGAGATGTTTGTATTTACATATTAGGAATATACATAGGATGTCTTTTTGTAGAATAAATGAAAGAACTGCTAATTTGATAGTAGTACAATTAATGTTACTAGAAGAGAAAATGAAAATAAATAATAAATTTAGAATACTAGTTTCAGCTGTGAATTCAGTTGTAGTTCAGAAAAAGTTTTACAAATTCTGCAAGTAAATCCTAGCTAGTATTGCATATTTCACAAGTAATCAAAAATAGACTACAATTTCTAAATATTCAAATGAGAAATGGAGCAATATCTCATGCGTTAAGTGCCTCTGGAACAGGCATGAAGACCTATGCTTGGTTCCCTAATATTCATAGAAACTTTGGGAGCCATGGTGCGTGTCAATAACCAGAATTATGGAAGACAGAAACAGGGACATCTCAGGGGATTTTTGGCCAGATAATCTAGTTAAATCATTGGTAGATGTCAGGTTCAGTAAGAGGCCCTGTCTCACTAAATTAAGTGCAAAATAGTAGAGAGATGTACCAGATTTCAGTTTTTAGCCTCCACATAAGTATACCTACACAGACAAACACACACACACACACACCGGGTGAAGAATGACAGGAATACATTTAATATCAATTTTTAGTTTCCATTTGAACTGTGTATACAATCACACAGTTACCCCTACAACACATAAATATATGTAAGATATTAGTTTCTAAAGACAGTAGAAAATATTTGTACTTTCATTAATAAAAATATTTTCTCATAAATTTGGAGGTGTGTGACCATGGTTTTCATGTATACTCTCATGCAGATGAAAGTAAGTACATGTTGTGAACATTTAAAAGTGCAGTATAAACCTTAGAAATTTTATGGAATTCACATTTGTCTTATAACAAACAATGGAAATATTGTCGAACATACAATTAAACAAATGCTATTTATTTTAAAAATTAGTTTATTTAAGAAAAAGCTCTTAAAATATAACTTCCACTTTTCTCTCTAAAAGTTGAGCATGGGAAACTTGGCACTAAAAACAGTAAATCAAGTTGACTCTCTGACCTGGGAACTAGTGACTGGTTTTTCTGTAATGGAAAAATAAGTCCTCATACTTTGATTTACCATGAAGTAAAATCTCTTTCCCTAAATTACATCAACATTTTTTGGAACTAATGCATGAGAATTGTTTTAATGTTCACTGTGAGTTTGTAAGTATGAGATGTTCATAAATAAGGGTTTGCTTCTTAATAAAAAATAAAAATAAAAAACCAAAAAACAGAGAACTCTGTCTTCGGAGTCTATAAAGGCTTTGGAGTTTCAAATGTTTGTGCCATGATATACAAGAATACAGAATACACTTTTTAAGGTTAGTGTAATGTAGAATAAAATATGGTTTTCAAATTATTTGGCTAAATTGGTTAAAGACACTTTCCCTAATAACATTTCTCTTACATATTGAAAATAAGTAATACTTAAGAAGTATTTTTTGTAAAAATAAGCTAAAATAATGTTCACAAAGCATAAATATTCTTCTGCAAAGGAAAGTAGCAAGTATTTTTTTAGCTGAACTAAACATTTGGAGATAAAAAAGTTTATGAGAAGGAAATACATAAAAATAACACTTAAGTCATCAAGAGAATTTGAGCTTACTAGTTTAGTCTTTATTCTCCAAACAATATAAAGAAGTGGCACCAGATATGTTTCAGAAGGGATGCTAGACTGTTGATCAAAGAGCTGGAAAAGCAAACCTATAAGAAACCTGTGAGGACTTAAATGAGTTCAGTAGATTAAGATAAAAACACTTGCCAGGTTTTATATATTATATAACAAAATGTAATAAAAACTAAATTTGACAATCCCATTCAACACAGCCCCAAAATGTAGTAGTATATGACATATGTGTGGGTATGTGTACAGATATCTAGACTCACAACAGTATTTGAAAACAAACATTACTTTTTAAGTCAGAAAGTGTACGTGCTCTGGAATAAAAAAATCAATGAATCAATATAAGATGAATCCAGGAGAGAGAAAGCTTTTCTGTGATTCTATCTACTGAGGCTTAGTAATCGAGGAATTGAGTTTTATTGCCATCCACATGTGGTGGTCCAAAAACAATCCATGCTCTCCATTTCCTTCAGATTAACCGCTCTGATGTGGGATATCCTTCTGTGTATGTGTTGGTTTTATTGGTTGATGAATAAAGTGTTTCAGCCAATGACGTAGCATAATAAAGCCAGGTGGAAAATCTGAACAGAGATATATAGAAAGTGTAGGCAGAGTCAAGAGAAGCCATGTAGCTGTTGAAAGAAAAAGGATGCTGAAACCTTACTAGTAAGACACAGTCTCATGGTGATACATAAATGTATAGAAATGTATTAATTTAAGATGTAATAGTTATTTAATAAGAAGGTTGAGCTAATAGGTCAAACAGTGTTACAATTAATATAGTTTCTGTGTGACTATTCAGGTCTAGGAAGCTGAGAAATGAATGAACAATCTTCAATTGCATAATGACACCTAACATTTGGCATCATCCACATAAGAATTCTTTTAAAAATCACTTCTGGATTCCCAAAAATGGAAGTCAATTGGATTTTCTTGGTAACTGAATTTTTCATATAGGCTCTGTTTGCTGGCAGTGAGCCAAGGTGTGGTTCCTTTAAGGGAAGGCTTCCTGACTCAACATTAGCAGCAAAAACTGCATGGCTTCTTTGAGAAAAGACTTCTGGATAGCTCTGCCTCATTTGGCAGGTTCTGCACTTGAATGGGATTTGTGAGCAGTGAGCTACTAATTGCTTAATGATGACATAGTCCTGCTGCATCCCTGGAGCTGGGGCAGCGAGTATGGCTCACAGAGATGGTGAACATGCTTTGGCCATGTTGGATTGGACAGAGCAAAATGGCAGGACTGTGGAGTTGGTCCTGGCAATGCCACTTAGCATAAAAAAAAATGGCACTCTTGGTCAGATTCAAACATAAAAGACCTCTAAATGAGAAACTATATTTTTTTGAAAAATTGTATGTAGGCTTGCAAGAGAGAGGAAAAACAGTAAAGAGACAAGAAAAGTAATGTTAAAACTACAGACATTCATAGAGTAAAAGAGTAAAAATAATTAAACATTAAAAAGTAATAGAGTAAAGAAAGCCACATAAAGATGAAAAATACACAGAGGGCCTGGATTATGTATATTATTGTGTGTTCTTTGAATTTCTTGATTTCAGAGAGACATTTGCTTCTGGGGGTGCTAAGATAAAATAACATAAATAAAATATTTTAAAAATATCTTAACTTTAAAATTTGAGTCTAAGTCTGTGTTACTTTGGAAAAGAGGTTCTGCTTTTGTTTCCAAGCTAATGTGGTTTGATGGAACAAGACCCTGCAAAAAGTTTCTGTGAACCCTAAAATACTTCCAAACAGCAGAAAATAGTTTGGAGAAAACTATGGCCAAATCTCAAAATAATTGTTTATATTTGTTTTCATTTAAAGGGAGATATGATACAAAATTGAATACTTTACAGTGGTATGAATTTTGGATTATTGATGCAAATTCAAGGTCAATTTTGTTATATGTAGATTTCTTCATTTGCTTAAGGTATTAGTTCATACAGATCATTTAAAAATCTAATGTATAATTACAATTACAGATTAATTCATAGTTATTTATAATAGTCAAATGTATAGCCATGTTAGTTAGGTTTTCTAGATATATAGAGATATAGTTCAGTTAGATAGATAATGTTTAAAATATTCAAAGACAAACAGAATATGGCATTTAAAATGTTTTAAGGACTTAGCCTTTTTTCAACAGTGAGACATGTATGCTTCTGGAAGTACCACTTACTTCAGAGAGGCTTATTGGCATTGAAGAAACTTGTTATGAAATTTGCCTTCAGTGTGACAAAGTTAATCATTTGGACAAGAAACTGCTCTTGCCTGGACAGCTTCATTACCATTATGATGTATGAACAGGACATGCAGGACTCACAGAAAAGTGACTGTTGAACTTTCTGAAAGACAGGATGGTCCTTCAGGGCTCCTACTTCACAGAAGAAACTGCCACACATTTTGCAGGACACAGAAGAAAACAACTAATGAACTTTGCAATTAAAAGGCAGAAAAGATCTTAAAAATTCCTGCTCCATTGAAAAGTCTAACAGATTTTATGGGACATTAGTCTGAAGATAGAAGCCTCAATGTTACAAAAGAACTTTGGGTGAATGTCCAGTCAGTGAAAATGTGTCAATTCTAGAGTTTTGGAAGTTGATTACAATAAACTTCCTTTTTACTTAATTATATTATATCCTTCTGGGGCCTTTGATAGAGTTGAAGAATCATTATCCATTAGAGTTCCCTTAGTTATGATAAAAGATGAATTAGGTATAAATTTTAGACTCATTAAAATAAAATAGGTGACAGTATATTTTTAATTTTTCCAGATACAAATAGACCAAATATTTTAACTGCAATTCTTGCTTAATACCTGTTTTGCTGTATTTAATTTTTCTATATTAAAGTTAAAACCTTCCTTTTCAGATAGACAGAAAAGAGGATATGATGTGGGATGTCCTTCTGTATATGTGTTGCTTTTATTGGTTGATAAATAAAGTTGTTTTGGCAAATGGCTTACCAGATTAAAGGCAGGAAGTAAATCTAAACAGAGACAAAAAGAGAAATTAGGCAGAGTCAAAGAGATGCCCTGTAGCTGCTGAAAGTAAAAGGATTCCAGAACATTACTGGTAAACGACAGCCTTGTGGTGATATGTAGATTAATAAAGATGGATGAATTTAAAATGTAACACTTACTTAATATGAAGGATGAGCTAACAGGCCAAACAGTGTTGTAATTAGTATAGTTTCTACGAGATTATTTGAGTCTGGACAGCTTGAAAATGAACAAGTAGTCTCTGATTAAAACCTCTACATGTTTCTTGAGGCTGTAGTTAGTCTCGGAGACAGGATAATAAAGAAGAAACACTGTCTATACTAATATGAGACATGTAGAAAAATACAATTGCTAGAAATGAAAATGGTGACAATATGATTTGTTTAAATTCATCAGACAAATGAAATAATTCTAAATATGGGAACTCCATATAATATAACTTGAAAATATACAAAGTGGAAATTTGACATTAATTGAACCATCTTTAGGTAAATTTTATTTATTTTTTATCTTTATAACACGAAAATAAAATAATAGATTTGATTTAAAAACTGAATGGAATGGAGTTATCAAGTTGGTGCTTAACTAGAGCTTTCATCTCTACAGATTAGTGTTTATGGTACTGGAAAGTATTCTGCATACTACCAGAGACAAAATGTAACCATCAATCTGCTACAAAACCTGCGATCTACAAGAGTCCTCTGCCTTCATTATATGCTGGTGCCATAGTGGTACAAATGTTGTAGGAGTACCCATCTCTAACTAATTGGATTTAAGATTTATTTCACATGATGGTGTTCATGTGTTACATTGCTCAGGTGGTTAAGAACTTGAGACAAGATAGGTCATGGGCCTATCTGAAAACCAAAGGCTGACAGACAGTGATTGCACCTATTGGATCAAGAGGTGGGTGAGTGGCTCCCTGTTGGACAGACAAGCATCCAGTTAGGCTCAGGGCCATGGGGCAAACCCCAGCTCCCTTCCACATTTATCTCAGCTTCACCAGCTTGTCAGGAGGAAAGGCTCCTGTGGGCAGGTTCTTCTATCCCCCCACTGACCCTTTAAACTACAAGTCTCATTCCATTCCCAAATATACCCACTCCCCTGAAACTTCAACAGCTCCCTGAGGCACAGACACCAACTGTACCAGTCAGACCATGGTCACTTCCCTAAAACACACACACTCATACACACACTACAATTATCAAATCAAGGGGAGCAGATACTGCTTGCACTGATTGGAGGAACAGATGGGTAGATGCCACAGCAAAAATACATTCAACAACCCAAAGAGCAATATGGTACCATTTTGTGGTTCTACAATAGCAAGACATGAACATCCCAATGTAGAAGAAGCAGCAGAAAATGACCTTAAAGATAACTTAGGAAGATGATAGAGATCTTTAAAGAAGAAATGAAAAATTCCCTTAACAAAATTGAGGAAAAGACCAACAAAAATTAGAAGAAATCAATAAATCTCTTAAAGAAAACCAAAGAAAAGCAATCAAACAGGTGAAGAAAACATTTCAAGACTTGAAAATTAAAATAGAGGCAATAGAGAAAAGACAAACTGAGGGAATTCTGGAAAAGGAAAATCTGGGTAAACAAACAGAAAGTACAGATTCAAGCATAACCAACAGAACCCAAAATACGGAAGAGGAATTTCAGATGTTGAAAATACAATAAGGTAAATAGATTCATTGGTCAACTAAAGATTAGAGTTAACAAAGTCATAATATAAACATCCAGGAAATCTGGGACACCATGGAAAGATCAAACTTAAAAATAATAAGAATAGAAGGAGAAGTCCAGCTCAAATGCACAGAAAACATATTCAACAAAATCATAGAAGAAAACTTTCACAAACTAAAAAAGGAAATGCCTATGAAAATACAAGAAGCTTACAGAAAACCAAAAAGACTGGACAAAAAAGAATTCTCTCACCACATAATTATCAAAACACAAAGTATACAGAATAAAGAACGAATATTAAGAGTTGCAGAGCAACAAAGGAAAAAGGACAAGCGATATATAAAGGCAGACCCATTGGAATAACACCCTACTTCTCAATGGAGACTCTGAAAGCCAGAAGGTCCTGGACAGATTTTATGCAGACACTAAGAGACCATGAATGCCATCCCAAGCTACCTCTCAACCCTGATCAGATATGTTCATTTTTCTAGTGGTGTTCAGATAATGCCAAGTAGCATACTTGTTCACAGCACTGAGAAGAGATGAGACTGAATGCTCAGTCCTACATGGGATATCTTTGTTACTTTCCAAGGCTAAGAGTTCATTGCAGAAAGGAAGTCAACAAGAACGCAAAGGCTGGAGAACAGGAAGAAATGTGCTGAAATGCAGCTTCCTGGCCATGACATGACTATTGAATTGATGAACTCAAAACAGCTGTAGTTACCTGCATAAGGTCTGTCCAAGATCAAGCCAACTGAATTTCCAAATAGATGGAGGATATTATCTATATGCTCCACCCCTTACTGACTACCTATTGACAGATTAGTGATGACAAAGAAGGGTAAAAGTGAGGTATAGACAGAGGTAGGTTTCCCATGCCCTAGTGGATGACTCCATACCCATGGACATATGTACAGCAATAATTGGACATGGGCATTTTTTAAATTAAAATGAAGTTAATTTGAGGGGATACTGATGGAAGGCAAAAGAGAACTATTAAGAGTTGTATATGTTGGGGCAAGATAAAATAAAGAGAAAGCAATATAAATAAACTCACATATTGATGAAAATTTGCATTACTTTTCTTTCCTTTAGTGAGTATTAATACTGTCTAAGGTGGGAATTTGGGGAATGCTTATATGTTGAAGATGAACTGACACTAAACCCATAACCAGAAAACTGTGTAAATTCTAAAATTCAGCCAAAAAAAAGCAGGGGTTTTGTGATAAGTTACCTCAGAGCCAAGAAATCCTATTCTTGAGGCCCATGTAGCTAAAAGTTTAGGATACATAATAATCACCAGGAGAGATTGATAAAGCAGACATGGTCCTTTACTCCCAGACTCTTTAAGAGTCTCCGGGAATGCTGGTGTGCTAGATCAAAACCACATGCTGAAGAGCAGTTCTATAGACCAATAATTCACTTCAATAAGATTGGTGATAGGTTGAAAGAGTTATTTTTCTAGTAGCAAGTCTATGCCACAATCATTTCTACTTCTCACCAAATTGAACAGTCAACAATGATATTTCTGTAGGGTTCTTTCCAACTCAACCACCTCACTGAGCCTCTGCTACTTGCTTAATAATTCCCACACACAGGTGTGAACACTCAATAAAAGGAGGGGTGTGTATTATAAGTGCTCCACATCTTTTTCATGATCTGGAAGTTCTGGTCAGAACTTGAATTGTTTCTTCCTCAAGCAGGTTTGAGAATTTGTCCAATATACAAAGAGATAAAAAGAAGAAAAAAATTCACTATTTAAGTTAGAACTCAGAAGCATTTGTAGGCCATGGAAGAACAGGGTCTGGGAGAGAGGATGCAAATGCACTTCTCATTAAGGGAATGGATTTCTGTCCCCCTTAGTAATTTCTTTAGGTATTCAGTGTTTCTGATGGATTACCTTCTGGGCCAGGGATTGATAGACTCAATCGGACTAACCCTTAAGGGAAAAAAGCGAAAATTAGAATGTAATGTTCTGGGAAGCTTAGAAGGTCATTTCCCCAGCCAAGGACCAGAGTTAGAATTCAGATTCTATTATTTTGGACAGCAGGAAACAGCTTTCCCTGGATAGGCCTCAACAAACCCCTCCCTTTTTACACCATATTTTAGATCAGATGGATGGGAAATGACTGTATTTTTCTTTCCTTTTTGCCAGGGAAATAGGAAGCAATGACCAAAGCTGTGTAAGCAGAGACTGTTTCCCAGCAACCCAAACCTGAATAATAACACAGAAACTCTATTAACATTAACACTGTTTAACCAATAGCTTAGGCTTACTTTTTAGCTAACTTTACATCTTAAATTAACCCTTAATTCTTGTCTGTGTTAGCCATGTGGCTTGGTACTTTTACCAGTGAAGCATTCTCATTTTGCTTCCTATGTGCTTGGGTGACAACTACAGACTGAGCTTTTCCTCTTCTCAGAATTCTCCTATTCCGGTCACCTTGCCTATACTTCCTGCTTGGCTGGTCAATCAGTGTTTTATTAAACCAATGCAAGTCACAAATCTTTACAGAGTAGAAGACCATTGTCCTACAGTAACACTCGTTATGTTGAAAGAGACTAATGTCAAGGGGCTACAGGTCTGATAATGCAGCTCTAAACACTTTGCACTATAAGCAAATATAAACCAAGATTTCAGTCTCATTTTTTACAAGTTTATTGCATAACTTTTAGTTTCCTGATTGTTTTAAATCACAAATTGTTTTTTACTGCTGAGTAGTACTCTAATATGTATATATTCCATACTTTCTTCATCCATTCTTCCATTGAAGGACATCTAGGTTGTTTCCAGGTTCTGGCAATTACAAACAATGCTGCTATGAACATAGTTGAGCATATACTTTTGTTGTATGTTTGGGCATCTCTTGGGTATATTCCCAATAGTGGTATTGCTGGGTCAAGAGGTAGGTTGAACCCGACTTTCCTGAGAAACCGCCACACTGCTTTCCAAAGTGGTTGCACAAGTTTGCATTCCCACCAGCAATGGATGAGAGTGCCCCTTTCTCCACAACCTCTCCAGCAGAGGCTATCATTGGTGTTTTAGCAGTAAAAAACAATGACTTCTTGAATTTTGCATACAAATGGACGGAAATTGAAAACACTATCCTGAGTGAGGTAAGCCAGACCCAAAAAGAGGAACATGGGATGTACTCACTCATATTTGGTTTCTAGCCATAAATAAAGGACATTGAGACTATAATTCGTGACTCTAGAGAAGCTAAATAAGAAGGTGAACCCAAAGAAAAACATATAAGCATCCCCCTGAATATTAACCTTCATCAGGCGATGAAAGAAGACAGAGACAGAGACCAACATTGGAGCACTGGACTGAAGTCTCACGATCCAAAGGAGGAGCAGAAGGAGAGTGAGCACGAGCAAGGAACTCAGGACTGCGAGGGGTGCACCCACACACTGAGGCAATGGGGATGATCTATCGGGAACTCACCAAGGCCAGCTGGCCGGGGACTGAAAAAGCATGGGACAAAACCGGTCTCGCTGAACATATTGGACAATGAGGACTACTGAGAACTGAAGAACAATGGCAATGGGTTCTTGATCCTATTGCATGTAATGGCTTTGTGGGAGCCCAGGTAGTTTGGATGCTCACCTTAATAGACCTGGATGGAGGTGGGTGGTCCTTGGACCTCCCACAGGGCAGAGAAACCTGCTTGCTCTTTGGGCTGAGGAGGAAGAAAGACTTGATTGGGGGAGGGGGAGGGAATGGGAGGTGGTGGCGGGGAAGAGGCAGAAATCTTTAATAATTAAATTAATTAATTAATAAAAAAAATCAGCAAGAAAAAAAAATCACAAATTGTTCTAAGATTGGTTTGGTAATCCTCCAAACATTTTTCTGTACTGGGAAGGCAGGATTGTCAGATTTATATTAAGTATTTTATCCATTCCTAAACAAGCAGCAGAGAAAACCTAGTATTCTATTTTTTCTCTTAATGTGCAATTAGTCCACAAATATTAAAATTTAGATTAAAATGTTTGTTTTTTTAGAAGCATGGGATAAAATTTGTTTGTGTTAGACTTAGAAAGAGTTCCTTAATTCATTTAAAGCAGAAGAGAACATTTTACATCCATTTTTTACATTAACTTCCAAACTATTCTCTTTTAGGAAAAAAAGTCTTTTAAATGATTTATAAGAATTTGGCATTCCTTTATAGTGAAAAAATTAGTATAGTTTTTATTTAATTTTTATTCATAATCATAAACTTAACTCTGCAATCATCTGGACTTGGAGAACAACAAGGAAAATATCAAACTGAAAGGACTTAATAAGAGCAGAAATTACATGATCTTGTGGAAATATGGGGTAGGAGGGCTCTCATAAGCATTACACATCGATAGGCCTTCCCCCAAACATTAAATTTGAAATTTATGCCTAGGAAATGTGGAAGCAACATGGGCAGTTGTAAATGGTGGTTCTATTGAACTTATCAATTCTGGGTTTCATGGTCTAAGTTGATGAGGACGACTGACCAGGTCTTTTCCTCAAGTGGTCACCAGATGTCATTACAGATGGTTGTGAGCCACCATGTGGTTGCTGGAAATTGAACTCAAGACCTTTGGAAGAGCAGGCAGTGCTCTTAACCACTGAACCATCTCTCAACCCCTAAAAATGACTATACAGGTATTCAGTATTAGTATATATTGGTAAACAAAGTCAAACTGTTTTTTTCTCCACCTTTAAGAAATCTGAAGACATTACTGATCTTTTGAATTGCTCAAATTTATGAGCTAATTTTGGTAATAAGGAAACAATTCTATTAACCATTTTAATTTAAATATAAATGCTAATAGGACCAATGCATTGATCCATGACAGTAATGTCTTTTCAACATCTTAAATTTATACATGTTTGGTGGCAATTGACGATGAAACTTTGAGTAGAAGTGCTGGAGTAATAGCTCAGCTGTCAAGGTCAGTAGTTGCTTTTCCAGACAACCTGAGTTTGGTTCCCAGCTCTCACGTCAGGTGGTTCAGTTAACTTGCAACCAATAGTATTTTTGGCCTTCATGCACATGTGTACACACACATACACACACACCAAATATATCTCTCTTAAAAGAAACATTGTTTTCTTTATCTCTGGGCATAGTTTAAGGTTATTCACAGTAGTATATAATATCCAATAGTAATATTCAATTTAGTAATATTAAAGGGAAAGATATTGTTAAATGGTTTCTTAGTACAATTTCTTCTGTTCTATTGAATTATTCGAAAAATATTTACAAGTTAAAATAGACATAACCATATTACTTATCACTATTTTAAATTTAACTATTTTCTTTTTTTAAAATTTATTTATTTATTAAAAATTTCCACCTCCTCCCATTTCCTTCCCACTCCCCTCACTCCTCCTCCCCTCCCTCTCCAGTCCTAAGAGAAGTCAGGGTGCCCTGCCCCGTGGGAAGTCCAAGGCCTTCCCCCCCTCCATCCAGGTCTAGGAAGGTGTGCATCCAAACAGACTAGGCTCCGAGAAAAGCAGTACCAGCAGTAGAATTAAAACCCAGTGCCGTTATCATTGGCTTCTCAGTCAGCCCTCATTGTCAGTCACATTCAGAGAGTCCAGTCTGATCGCATGCTCATTCAGTCCTAGTCCACCTGGCCTTGGTGAGCTCCCATTAGATCAGTCCCAACAACCCCATGGATGGACGCACCCCTGGTGGTCCTGACTTCATAGCTTATGTTCTCCCTCCTTCTGCTCTTCATCTGAACCTTGGGAGTTCACGCCAGTGTTTCAATGTGGGATTCTGTTTCTATCTCCATCCATCGCTGGATGAAGGTTCTATGGTGATATGTAGGATACTCATCAGTGTGGGTATGGGTCAAAGCCAGTTCAGACACCTTCTCCTCTGCTGCCCAAGGACCTAGCTGGGGACATCTCCTTGGACACCTGGGAACCCCTCTAGAGCCAAGTCTCTTGCCAACTCTAAAATGGCTCCCTTAATTAAGATATCTTCTTCCCTACTCCCATATCAACCCTTCCTCCATCTCTACTATCCCACTCATCCAAGCTCTCCCCAATCCTCCCCTTCTCCCTTCTCTCTCCCCACATCCCCTTTCCCCCACCCTCCCCACTCCCCCGTGCTCCCAGCTTTTGCCTGGGAATCTTGTCTATTTCCAATATCCAGGAGGATAAATACATGTTTTTCCTTGGGTTCCTCTTCTTATTTTTCTTCTCTAGGATCATGAATTAAAGGCTCAACGTCCTTTGTTTATGGTTGGAATCCACTAATGAGTGAGTACATACCATATTCATCTGTTTGGGTCTGTGTTATCTCACTCAGGATAGTGTTTTCTATTTCCATTCATTTGCATGCAAAATTCAGGATGTCATTGTTTTTTACTGCTGAGTAGAACTCTAAAGTGTATATGTGTCACACCTTCTTTATCCATTCTTCTATTGAGGGGCACCTATGTTGCTTCCAGGTTCTGGCTATTACAAATAGTACTGTTATAAATATAGTTGAACAAATGCTTTTGTAGTGTAATTGGGCATCTCTTGGGTATATTTCCAAGAGTGGAATTGCAGGATCCTGAGGTAGGTTGACTCCCAGTTTCCTGAGAAACCACCACACTGATTTCCAAAGTAGTTGCACAAGTTTGCATTCCCACTAACAATGAATGAGTGTTCCTCTTACTCCACATCCTCTCCAGTATAGGAGATTTGGATTTTAGTCATTCTGACAGGTGTAAGATGGTATCTCAAAGTTGTATTGATTTGCATTTCCCTGATTGTTAAGGAGGTTGAAAAAGACCTTAAATGTCTTTTGGCCATTTGAACTTCTTCTGTTGAGAATTCTCTGTTCAGTTAAGTACCCCATTTTTTAATTAGGTTATTCAGAATTTTAATTGGTTAATTAGAGTTCTAATGTCTAGTTTCTTAAATACTTTATATATTTTGGAGATCAGACCTTTGTCTGATGCAGGGTTGGTGAAGATCATCTCCCATTCAGTAGGCTGCCTTTTTGTCTTAATGAGAGTGTCCTTTGCATTACAGAAGCTACTCAGTTTCAGGAGATCCCATTTATTCATTGTTGTTCTTATTATCTGTGCTACTGGGCTTATATGTAGGAAGTGGTCTCCTGTTCCCATGTGTTGCAGACTACTTCCCACTTTCTCTTCTCTCAGGTTCAGTGTGGTCAGATTTATATTGAGGTCTTTAATCCATTTATACTTGAGTTTTGTGCATGGTGATAGATATGAATCTATTTTCATTCTTCTACAAGTTGACATCCAGTTATGTCAGCACCATTTGTTAAAGATGCTTTCTTTATTCCATTGTATAATTTTAGCTCCTTTTGTCAAAAACCAAGTGTTAATATGTTTGTGGATTAATATCCAGGTCTTTGATTCAATTTCATTGGTCAACATCTCTGTTTTTATGCCAATACAAAGCTGTTTTCATTACTGTAGCTCTGTAATAGAGTTTGAAGTCAGGGATGGTAATGTCTCTGGAATTACTTTTATTGTATAAGATTGTTTTGGCTATCCTGGGTTATTTGTTTTTCCATATAAAGTTGATTATTGTTTTCTCAAGGTCTGTGAAGAATTTTGTTGGGATTTTGATGGGGATTGTATTGAATCTATAGATTGCTTTTAGTAGAATTGCCATTTTTACTATGTTGATCCTCCCAATCCAAGAGCATGGGAGATTCTTCCATTTTCTGGTATCCTCTTCAAGTTCTTCATTCAAAGACTTAAAGTTCTTTTCAAATAGATCTTTCACTTCCTTGGTTAGAGTTACCCCAAGATACTTTATGCTATTTGTGGCTATCATGGAAGGTGATGCTTCTCTGATTTCCCTCTATGTTTCTTTCTTTGTTCTTTGTGTGTAGGAGGGCAACTGATTTTTTTGGAATTGATCTTGTATCCTGCCACATTACTAAAGGTGTTTATCAGCTGTAGGAGTTCTTTGATAGAGTTTTTTGGGTCGCTTATGTATACTATCATATCATCTGCAAATAATGAAAGTTTGACTTCTTCCTTTCCAATTCGAATCCCCTTGATCTCCTCATGTTGACTTATTGCTATTGATAGAACTTCAAGCACTATGTTGAAGAGGTATGGAGAGAGTGGACAGCTTTGTCTTGTTCCTGATTTTAGTGGAATGGCTTTAAATTTCTCTCCATTTAATTTAATGTTAGCTGTTGGCTTGCTGTATATTGTTTTTATTATATTTCGGAATGTAACTTGTATCCCTAATGTCTCAAAGACATTTATCATAAAGGGGTGTTGAATTTTGTTAAACGCTTTTTAAGCATCGAATGAAATGATCATATGTTTTTTTTTCTTTCAGTTTATTTATATGATGGATTACACTGATAGACTTTTGTATGCTGAACCAGCTCTGCATCTCTGGGATGAAGCCTACTTGATCATAATGGATAATTTTTCTAATGTGTTCTTGAATCCGGTTTGCCAGTATTTTATTGAGAATTTTTGTGTCGATGTTCATGAGTGAGATTGGTCCATAATTCTCTTTCTTGGTTGAGTCTTTGTGTGGTTTTGGCATCAGGCTAACTGTAGCTTCATAAAAGGAATTTGGCAATGACTCTTCTATTTCTATTTCGTGAAACACATTAAGGAGTATAGGTATTAGCTCTTCTTGGATGTTCTGGTAGAGTTCTACATTGAAACCATCTGGTCCTGGGCTTTTTTGGTAGGGAGGTTTTTTATGACAGCTTCTAATTCCTCGTGACTTACAGGTCTATTTAAATTTTTCACCTGTGATGGAGGTGGGTCATCTTTCTATCTATTGTTTCATTGGTTAAGTAATAAAGAAACTGCCTTGGCCCCTTTAATAGGACAAAAAATTAGGTAGGTGGAGTAGACAGAACAAAATGCTGGGAGAAAGAAGCCGAGTCAGGAGTCGCCATGATTCTCCCACTCCAGACAGACACAGGTTAAGATCCTCCCTGGTAAGCCAGCTCATGGTACTACACAAAATATTAAAAATGGGTTAGATCAATATGTAAGAGCTAGCCAATAAGAGGCTGGAACTAATGGGCCAGGCAGTGATTAAAAAAATACAGTTTCCGTGTAATTATTTCGGGGCATAAGCTAGCCATGTGGGCGGCTGGGTGCCGGGGACGCAGCCCCGCTCCTCCTATTACAACACACCTGGTCTTGATTTAATTTTAGTATATGGTTCTTATCTAAAAAAATGTCCATTTCTTTCACATTTTCCACTTTTGTGGCATACAGGCTTTTGTAGTAAGATCTAATGATTCTCTGAATTTCCTCTGTGTCTGTTGTTATGTCCCCCTTTTCATTTCTGATCTTGTTAATTTGTGTGTTCTCTCTCTGCCATTTGATTAGTTTGGATAGGGGTTTGTCACTCTTGTTGATATTCTCCAAGAAGCAGCTTTTTGTTTCATTCATTCTTTGGATTGTTTTCTGTGTTTCTATTTTGTTGATTTCAGCCCTCAGTTTGATTATTTTCAGTCTTCTGCTCCTCCTGGGTGAGTATGCTTCTTTCTTTTTCTAGAGCTTTCAGGTGGGCTATTAAGTCTCTAATGTGTGCTTTCTTCATTTTCTTTATGTGCGCACTTAGTGCTATGAACTTTCCTCTTAGCACTGCTTTCATAGTGTCCCATAGGTTTATGTATGTTGAGTTTTTATTTTCATTGAATTCAAGGAAGACTTTAATTTCTTTCTTTATTTCTTCCTTGACCCATGGGTGGTTCAGTAGTTGACTCTTCAGTTTCCATGAGTTTGTAGGCTTTCTGTGGGTAGAATAGAATTGTTGTTGAATTCTAACTTTATTCCATGGTGATCCAATAGTACATAGGTGGTAACTACAATTTCTTTGTATCCGTGGATGTTTGCTTTGTTATTGATTATGTGGTCAATTTTTGAGAAGGTTCCATGAGATACTGAGAATAAGGCATATTCTTTTTTGTTTGGGTGGAATATTCTATAGATGTCTGTTAAGTCCATTTGGGTCATGACATCTGTTAGTTCTCCTATTTCTCTGTTAAATTTCTGTCTGCTTGACCTGTCCATTGGTGAGAGAGGAGTGTTGAAATCTCCTACTATTAAAGTGTGGGATTTGATGTATGCTTTGAGTTCTAGTAATGTTTCTTCTACTTTTGTGGATGCTTTTATATTAGGGGCATAGATATTCAGGATGGAGACTTCATCCTGATAGATTTTTCCTGTTATGAGTATAAAGTGTCCTTCTCCATCTCTTCTGAATGATTTTAGTTTGAAATAATTTTTTTTAGATATTAGTATAGCCACACCCGCTTATTTTTGTTGTTGTTGTTGTTTGTTTTGGTCCATTTGATTGGAAAACCTTTTCTCAACCCTTTACCCTAAGGCAATTTCTGTCCTTGAGGATGAGGTGTGTTTCTTGTAAACTGTAAAATATTGGATCCTGTTTTCATATCCATCCTCTTAACCTGTGCCTTTTTATTGGTGAATTGAGTTCATTGATATTAAGTGATATTGATAACCAGTGGTTGCTAACTTCGGTTATTTTTTCTGGTGGTAGTATTTGTGTGTTTCCCTTTGTTAAGTTGTGCTTAACAAATGAAGATTTGTCATATGCTTGTGTTATTATGAGTGTTGTTGGCTTCCTTGGTTTGTGGTTTTTCTTCTAGTATTTTCTGTAAGGCTGAGTTTGTGGCTACATATTGTTTAAATCTGTTTTGTCATTCAATATCTTGTTTTCTTCATCGATGGTGAATGCAAGCTTTGCTGGGTATAGTAGTCTGGGCTTGCATCCATGGTCTCTTAGTGTCTGCAGCATATCTGTCCAAGACCTTCTGGTTGTCATGGTTTCCATTGAGAAGTCAGGTGTAATTCTGATAGGTTTCTCTTTATATGTTACTTGACCTTTTTCCCTTGCAGCTCTTAATATTCATTCTTTATTCTGTATATTTTGTGTTTTGATAATTATATGGTGAGGGGATCATTGTTTTTTTGATCCAGCCTATTTGGTGTTCTCTATGCTTCTTGTACATTCATAGGAATATCCTTCTTCAGGCTGAGAAAGTTCTCTTCTATAATTTTGTTGAATATATATTCTGTGCCTTGGAGCAGTAATTTTCTCCTTCTTCTCCCCCTATAATTCTTAGGTTTGTTCTTTCTATGGTGTCCCAGATTTCCTGGATGTTTTGTGTTAAGAATTTGTTGGATTTGTTATTTTCTTTAATCAATGAGTTTATTTCCTCTGCGGTATCTTCAGTGTCTGAGATTCTTTCTTCTATCTCTTGTGTTCTGTTGGTTATCCTTGTCTCTGTAGTTCCTGTTCATTTACCCAGATTTTCCATATCCAGCCATTCCTCAGTTTGTGTTTTCTTCATTACCTTCATTTAATTTTTCAAATCTTGTTTATTACCTGTTTGATTTTTTTTATTTTTTTATTTTTGGTTTTCTTGGGTATCTTTGAGAGATTTATTCATTTCTGCTACCTTTTTGTTTGTCTTCTCTGTTTCCTTATAGTAGTTTTTCACATCCTGTTTAAGGTCCTCTATTATTTTCATAATGTCACATTTAAAGTCAATTTCTTCTACTTCTCCTGGAATAGGGTGTTCAAGTCTTTTTGTTTTTCATCCCTGGATTCTGGTGGTGTCATGTTGCCTTTCAGGTTGTTGGAGGAATTCTTGCATTGGTGCCTGCCCATCTCTTCCTTCAAATTCATCCAGAAGAGTCTTGGCAATTTGGTCCAGTCTTTGCTGTGACTGACTCTCTGGGTGGACCTCCTCAGTGCAGGAGCAGGAACTGTTCCTGAGCCAAGGACCTCACAGACAATAGAGCAGGCATGGGGGGGCAGGGTCATGAGGAACAAAGAAACTGTGCTCAGTTTCTGGACCATCTGCCCCGGGATGGAACACACTCACCCGTCTGGATGGATCTCAGCACAGGAACTCCTGGTAGTCTCAGGAACCCGGAGACAAAAGGGCAAATTTTGGGAGAGGGCAGGGTCATGTGGAACAAAGAATCCCTTGCAGCAGGAGCAGGAGGTGCCCTGTACTCCCTCCAGGGAGACACTCACCCCTCTGAATGGATAGCCTCAGTGCAGGAGCAGGAACTGTTCCTGGGTCAAGGACTTCACAGACAATAGGGCAGGCTTGGGGGAGGCAGGATCATGTGGAACAAAGAAGCCCCTGCAGCAAGAGTTGGAGGAGCCCTGTGATCTGTTTCCGGACTGTCCACCCCAGGATGGCACACACTCACCTGTCTGGATGGATCTCCTCAGCACAAGAACTCTTAATTGTTTTCTTAACCAAACTAGTTCATTGTTTTTCATCTTGGTTTCAAACAGCATTCTACTTTCCTTTCCAATATAACTTCATCTTTCACATCTGAAGAAAAATAATCAGAAAAAAAAACACATTGAAAAAGAAGTCTTCAATCTGGCAATCATCAGAGTAAAGACTCTGCAAGGATGTGTTTAAGATTATTCATGGTGACTTTCAGAGTGAACAATAAAAAAAAGCAAAGTGGTTAAAAGTAGAACATTCTACAAGGACATCAAATATTATATACATTAAAATATAAATTGATTATGCTAGTGATTTGTTAACATTAGTTATAGTAGACTAGATAAAAGTCATCCACTATTGCAAACCAGAACGTCTTAACAGAAATAAAGGAAAGAAAGAAATATTGAACTTGAGCATCTTAAGAGAATAGAATTGGATCTTTTACTCCCTATCATTTCATGAATTTTCTCATCTGACTTAATAAAGCAACCTTTACCAACTTGAAGGTGATTAAACTACTTACTGCCTGTGAACTTGGAAAACTGTTTACACTGCCCCAGTGTTTATAGGGGGGAGGAAATGATTACAATCAAACAGGAAAGAAATACCTTTAACTCTCCCAGATCACTCTCTGTTATGAAACAGCACATAGTATGCTTGATTCAGACTTGCAAGCATAATGCAAGCCCTCTTCTTCTTTGGATCCATGTTTAAGCCTGTAGATCAATCCATGTGCATGTTTAGGCATCTGTCCAAATCTGATTACTTTTGAAGACTAATAATTGATTTATCTAGTCATAGTTCAAAAGGTATCCACTGTAATAAATTTTGTGAAAAATATAAAGATCCTCTTCCAATGAATTACAAACTCAGAAAACTATAAACAGTGCTTACCATGGGGCTGGAGCAGCAGCTTAGTGGTTAAAAGCACACATTGTTCTTGCAGAGAACCTGAATTTAATCAACACCACATATGTCAGATGGTTCAAAACTGCTTTAATTTTAGTAGGAGGGGAAACCAACCACAAAGGCCACTAAGGTTTACATGCAAATACCCACATATAGATACAAACACATACATTTTAAAAAATAAAAACTTAAAAGTGAATATCAGTTATCGAGTTTTTATTATCTTTCTTTTATACATTTTTATTAGAAAGTATTAATATTATATATTCTGATCATGGTTTCCATTGTCCTGACTCCTCCCAGATCCTTGACACCTCCCCATTCATGCAACTCCAGACCCTATTTTTATCTTTCTCTCTTTAAAAAGTCAGGAGGAAAAAAACAAAACTTCAGCTCAAAAAATGAATAAAAAGCTAAAACATAAGAAACATGTATCACCGAGTGGTGGTGTGTAGGCAGAGACTGTTCTTGCATTTCCCAGCTGCCCAGACCCAAATAATCACACAGATACTATATTAATTACAATAGTGTATGGTCAATAGCTTAGGCATATTTCCAGCTAACTCTTACATCTTAACCCATTTCTATTCATCTGTATATCACCATGATTCTGTGGCCTATTGGGAAGCTTCTGGCTGGTTGCTGGAGTCTTTCTCCTTTGGCAGCTACATGACCTCTCTTTGATTCTGCCTATTTTTCTCTATATCTCTGTTCAGATTTGCAGCCTAGCTTTACTCTACTAAGCCATTGACAGAAACAACTTCATTAATAACCAATGATAATAAAACATATTTATAGGATACAAAGGGGAATTCTGTATAATCTCCCCTTGTCTGTCTAAATAAAAAGGAAGGTTTTAACTTTAACATAATAAAAGTACATATAACAAAACAGGTATTAAACAAGAACTGCAGTTATAATATTTATATCTACTTTATCATTTATTAAAACTAAAGAAAACTATAATTATACCTATTCTTCAACTCCATCAAAGATCCCAGAAGGATATAATATTATCTAAGTTAACAAGAAGTATATTCTAAGCAACTTCCAAATTTCTAGAATTGACAGAGAATTGACTGCCTGGACAGTTACCCAAAGTTCTGTAACATTGAGACATCCATCTTCATACTACAGGCTCAAAGAGTCTAGCAGTTGTTTCCATGAAGACTATTTCACCTATCTTGGCAGTTTGTCAGTCATTTTCTTCTGTCTTCTATGTAGTGTTTGGCATTTTGTTCTATGAAGCAGGAAACCCGAAGGACAATCCTGTCTTTTGGAATGTTCGATGGTCACTTTTTTGTGGATCTTGCATGGCCAGTTCATAAAGCATACCATCAAACAGTCAAGGCAAGATCAGTTTCTTGTCCAAATGGCTAGCAAACTCCATAATGAGCCTTTTCAATGCCCATCATCTCCTTGAAGTAGATTGGTGCTGCCAGGAGCAGATGTGTCTCATTGTCAGGAAAAGTCCTAAGTTCTTAAAATATTTTAAATGTCACATTCTTTTTAAGGTTGGAAGAATACCTATTCTTCTGAAATATATTTATGTACATCTAAAAAACCTAACTTTACTAGAAGCTTGAAATTATAGATGACTATTAGGCTGTATTTCTTAAATATACATTCGATTTTTAAATGAGCTGCACAAACTTATTACCTTAACCTAGCAGGAATATGCATATAACTAAATCTATCTTAAGTTTGTATAAATAAAACAAGATCCATACCAATGTAAAATATTCATCTCTATACCATAACCCCCTTTAAATGTAAACAAACATTTATAAACAATCATTTAGAGAATTTGGGCATTGCTTTCTAGCCTACTTCATGTTGGTTGGGGGTACAATTAATCTGGTCTTTCATGGGGTATCCTGTGTGGTAGGTTCATCTCAGCAAGCAGTCCTGAAGCTGTCATGGATGTTGGACCATCTGGGCCATTGCTTCAGGGGTTCTTTTTTGATCAAACCATATTAATCAGTAAGAAATCCATAGCATTCTATCCTCTGTGAAAACAAAAGCAGAACCTCTTTTCCAAAGCAACCTATCCTTAGACACAAATTTTGAAGTCAAGATGCCTTTATGTTGGTTTAACTTAGCAGTCTGTACAATGAAATGTCTCTCTGTATTTAGCTCATTTACAGTCAAAAATTCAAAGAAAACACAATAATGTATATAATCCAGACTATGTATTTTTCATCTTTACATTGCTTATTTTTCTTTACTCTTTTAATCGATTCCTATCTGTACTCTGTCTCTTTGAAGGCTTTTTTCATATTTTAAAACTTTATTTTTGTAACTATCTATACTAATTTTCTTCTTTCTCTCTTAAGCTTAGGAATATTTTTTTAAACACACTGCGACCCATTCAGAGGCTTATTTCTGTCTGAATCTATCTTTATTGCATCTCTGTAATCATTTCCTTACCAGGAGCACTTTGAAAATTGTAAGTACTGTGATAGAAGTGGCCCTAGATGCCATCTCTGCCTTTCTCAGCTTTTCAATATGGCGGAGGTACTTTTACCTCTGGCTCTGGGACCACTGGGTGGTCTTCACTACCTCAACTCTGGAAAGCAGTTGGCCCATGTTATACTAAGTAACTTGCAGAATGCTGCCCACAAACCCCATTCAAGTATGAGGCCCCCTGAAAGAGCCAGAGCTGTACTTGCAAGTAGCACAAACCAGGAAGCCTTCTCACAGGAGACACCCTGATTTTGCTGCTACTGCTGAGAAGGAAGCCTTCTCTTAATGGAACTTCGCCTCTGCTTGCTTCTAGAAAACAGAGCCCACCCAAAAAAATTCTGCTACCATGAAGCCGTGCTTAACTTGTGTGTGTGTGTGTGTGTGTGTGTGTGTGTGTGTGTGTGTGTCTAGAACTCCTTCCCAAGCTCTCTCTGCTTTTATGTGGACATAGTTGGCCTACATTGATGTGCCATTCTGTAGGCTGATTGCTCATTCATTTCCTTTGCAGCCTGGACAAGAATAGTTTATACAGAAACTATATTAGTTACAACACTGGCCAATAGCTTAGGCATATTTCTAGCTAAATCTTACAACTTAAATTAACCCATTTCTATTCATCTGTGTATCACCATGAGGCTGTAGCCTACCTGGTAAGGTTCTGGCTTTTCGGTGTCTGGTGTCTGTCTCCTTTGACAGCTACATGACGTCTCTCTGTCTCCACCTACATTCTCTCTATATCTCTGTTCAGATTTCCTGCTTGGCTTTACTCTACTAAGTCATTGACTGAAACAGCTTCTTTAATAACCAGTATTTGTTCAAAGCATACAGAGGGGAATCCCACATCAGTAGTGACACATGCCTTTAATCCCAGAACTTGGGAGGTAGAGGTAGGCGGATCTCTGTGAGTCCAAGGCCAGCCTGGACTATAAGAGCTAGCTCCTGGACAGGCTCCAAAGCTAGAGAGAAACTCTGTGTCAAAAAAGAAACACGGAAAAAGAAAAGTAAAAAGAAACAAGTACCAATATAAATCAAATCTGAAACTGTAACTAAATAAGCAAAAAACTTACAAGACATAAAAGACCCAAAAGAAGCAATTATGAGTAGTTAATTTTGTGTTGGCAGTCTGCTGTTGGTCATAAGGTTTGGCTTAAGTGTGGTTAATATACCCAGTATGACTCCACTGGATAAACATAACTTTTCTTTGCAAAAAGCAATCAGAGATAGCTTCTTGGTTATCTGTGAGAGTCCATTTTCAATTCACCTTCTTAGTGCTGGGTCTCCCATCTGGCTTGAATCTGTGCAAGCCAGGGCATGCTGCCTCAGTATTTGTGAGTTCACACATGTGATAATCAAGTTGTATCTGGAAGGTGGTTCCTTTTTTACCTCTTAATTTCTGGCATTAAGAAAGTCTATTGCTTTAAAAACTCTAAATAAATTTTGGATAACCTCAAGCATAAAATTCAATGCATAGTGTGAAATCAGAGAAATGACAGATGTATTGGAACTTCTTATTTGGTTCCACACATCCAAATAAAATTAGAAAAGGTGAATTTTGAGTTGGCAGAGCAATATGAACACTGTTGGCATAAGTATGTTTTAAGAGAGATTTTTTTCTTTGTTTTATTATGGCACTAATATAGGCCTTTTGACTTAATACAGTTTTCAAAGCAAAACTATTTAGATGTATTTTTAAGATCTCTACACAGAGTCTACAATGTCCTTTCTTGTAGTTCTTGCGGGATTGGAGGAAAAGGTGAGAGTTAAGTCACTTGCAACGTTGGATTTCAGTGTATGTCTCCCAAAGTAGAAATTTCTTTTTCTTTAAAATTCCCAAGGACAGGGCACCGGCAGGCAGGCCTAGGCAGCGGAAGCACCGGCGCGCAGGCAGGCCCTGGTGGCGGAGGCATCGGCAGGCAGGCCTAGGCGGCAGAAGCACCGGCGCACAGACAGTTCCGGGCGGCGGAGGCACCGGCAGGCAGGCCCTGGTGGCGGAGGCACCAGCAGGCATGCCTAGGCGGCGGAAGCACCGGCGCGCAGGCAGGCCCGGGCGGCGGAGGCATCGGCAGGCAGGCCTAGGTGGCGGAAGCACCGGCGCGCAGGCAGGCCCAGGCGGCAGAGGCACCGGCGTGCAGGCAGGCCCGGGCGGCGGAGGCACCGGCTGTCAGGCCCGGCAGGCAGGCCTAGGCGGCGGAAGCACAGGCGCGCAGGCAGGCCCAGGTGGCGGAGGCACCGGCAGGCAGGCCTAGGCGGCGGAAGCACCGGCGCACAGACAGTTCCGGGCGGCGGAGGCACCGGCAGGCAGGCCCTGGTGGCGGAGGCACCAGCAGGCATGCCTAGGCGGCGGAAGCACCGGCGCGCAGGCAGGCCCGGGCGGCGGAGGCATCGGCAGGCAGGCCTAGGCGGTGGAAGCACCGGCGTGCAGGCAGGCCCGGGCGGCGGAGGCACCGGCGTGCAGGCAGGCCCAGGTGGCGGAGGCACCGGCAGGCAGGCCTAGGCGGCGGAAGCACCGGTGCACAGACAGTTCAGGGCGGCGGAGGCACCGGCAGGCAGGCCCGGGCGGCGGAGGCACTGGATGCAGGATAGTGCGGGCAAGAAACAGTGAAGCCTGCACTGAGAGCAGATTGCCCCGCTACAATTAAATCAAACCCAATAGATAGCATCGGTAAGAGGAGATGGGCAGACGCCAAGGCAAGAATTCACCCAACAATCTGAAAAACAACATGAAAACACCAGAACCCAATGATCTTACAACACAAGGACTTGAACACCCTAACACAGGAGAAGAGGAAAAAACTGACTTTTTGAAAGCAATAGAGTCCCTTAAACAACATGTAAAAAACGCCCTCACAGAAATGGATGAGAAGTATAACAAAAAGTTTGAAGAAATGAGTAAATACGTAAATGATACCCTGGGAAGCCAAGAAAAAACGATCAAACAGGTAATGGAAACAGTCCAAGAATTGAAAACTGAAATGGAAGCAAGGAAGAAAACACAAACTGAGGACCAGCTGAATATGGCAAATATAGGTCAATGAGCAGAGACTACAGAAACAAGCATAATCAATAGAATACAAGAGATAGAAGAAAGAATCTCAGATTCTGAAGACAACATAGAGAAAATAAACGGACTGATCAAAGAAAACACCAAAACCAACAAATTCTCATCACAAAACATTCAGGAAATATGGGAAACAATAAAAAGACCAAACCTAAGAATAATAGGGATAGAAGAAGGAGAAGAGGCACAGCTCAAAGGTCCAGAAAACATTTTTAACAAAATTATGGAAGAAAACTTCCCCAACATAAAGAAAGATATTCCTTTGAATATTCAAGAAGCATACAGAACACCAAACAGACTGGATCAAAAAAAAACGTCCCCTTGCCATATAATAATCAAAACACAAAATATACAGATTAAAGAAAGAATATTAAGAGCTGCAAAGGAAAAAGGCCAAGTAACTTATAAAGGTAAACCGATCAGACTTACACCTGACTTCTCTATGGAAACCATGAAAGCCAGAAGGTCCTGGATAGAGGTACTACAGAAACTAAGAGACCATGGATGCAAACCCAAACTACTATACCCAGCCAAGCTATCGTTCACTATCAATGGAGAAAACAAGACATTCCAGGATAAGAACAAATTTAAACAATACGTTGCCACAAATCCAGCCCTACAGAAAGTAATAGAAGGAAAATCACAACCCAAGGAATCCAACATTGCCAACACTGCCTACAATAACCCAGGCATCTAGCGACCCTTCAACAGCACAACTCAAAGAAGGGAGACACACAAGCTCTTCTACCAAAAGCAGTAAGAATAACCGGAGTTAACAACCACTGGTCATTAATATCACTTAATATTAATGGTCTCAATTCACCAATAAAAAGGCACAGGCTAAGAGATTGGATACGAAAACAGGATCCAACAGTCTGCTGTTTGCAAGAAACTCATCTCAACCACAAAGACAGGCATCTACTCAGAGTAAAGGGTTGGGAAAAGGTTTTTCAAGCAAATGGTCCTAAGAAAAAAGCAGGTGTGGCCATACTAATTTCTAACAAAACTGACTTCAAACTAAAATCAATCAGAAGAGATCGAGAGGGACACTTTATACTCATAACAGGAACGATTCAGCAGGATGAAGTCTCAATCCTGAATATCTATGCCCCTAATATAAAAGCACCCACTTATGTAAAAGAAATATTGCTAAAACTCAAGGCAGACATCAAATCACACACACTAGTAGTAGGAGACTTCAACACACCTCTCTCACCAATGGACAGGTCAATCAGACAGAAAACTAATAGAGAATTAAGAGAATTGTTGGAGGTAATGAATCAAATGGACTTAACAGACATCTATAGAACACTCCACCCAAATAGGAAAGAATATACTTTCTTCTCTGCAGCTCATGGAACCTTCTCGAAAATTGACCACATACTTGGAAACAAAGGAAACCTCCACAGATACAAAAAAATATCAGTGTCCATATTGGAAAGGAAGAAGTTAAGCTTTCATTATTTGCAGATGATATGATAGTATACATAAGCGACCCCAAAAACTCTACCAAAGAACTCCTACAGCTGATAAACACCTTTGGTAATGTGGCAGGATACAAAATCAACTCCAAAAAATCAGTTGCCTTCCTATACACTAAGGATAAGGAAGCAGAGAGGGAAATCAGAGAAGCATCACCTTTCACGATAGCCACAAATAGCATAAAATACCTTGGGGTAACTCTGACAAAGGAAGTGAAAGATCTATTTGGCAAGAACTTTAAGTCTTTGAAGAAAGAAATTGAAGAGGACACCAGAAAATGGAAGGACCTCCCTTGCTCTTGGATTGGGAGGATCAACATAGTAAAAATGGCAATTCTACCAAAAGCAATCTATAGATTCAACGCAATCCCCATCAAAATCCCATCAAAATTCTTCACAGATCTGGAGAAGACAATAATCAACTTTATATGGAAAAACAAAAAACCCAGGATAGCCAAAACAATCTTATACAATAAAGGATCGTCTGGAGGCATTACCATCCCTGACTTCAAACTCTATTACAGAGCTACAGTACTGAAAACGGCTTGGTACTGGCATAAAAACAGAGAAGTCGACCAATGGAATAGAATAGAAGACCCTGACTTTAGCCCACAAACCTATGAACACCTGATTTTCGATAAAGGAGCTAAAAGTATACAATGGAAAAAAGAGAGCATCTTCAACAAATTGTGCTGGCAAAACTGGAAGTCAATCTGTAGAAGAATGAAAATAGATCCATATCTATCACCATGCACAAAACTCAAGTCCAAATGGATTAAAGACCTCAATATCAGTCCAAACACACTGAACCTGATAGAAGAGAAAGTGGGAAGTACTCTACAACACATGGGCACAGGAGAACACTTCCTACGTATAACCCCAGCAGCACAAACACTAAGGACATCATTGAATAAATGGGACCTCCTGAGACTGAGAAGCTTCTGTAAAGCAAAGGACACTGTCACTAAGACAGAAAGGCAACCCACTGACTGGGAGAAGATCTTCACCAACCCCGCAACTGACAAAGGTCTGATATCCAAAATATACAAAGAACTCAAGAAATTAGACCGTAAAAGGTTAATCAATCCAATTATAAAATGGGGCACTGAGCTGAACAGAGACTTTTCAACAGAAGAAGTTCAAATGGCCAAAAGACACTTAAGATCATGCTCAACTTTCTTAGCAATCAGGGAAATGCAAATCAAGACAACATTAAGATACCATCTTACACCTGTCAGAATGGCTAAAATCAAAAACACCAATGATAGCCTTTGCTGGAGAGGTTGTGGAGAAAGGGGCACTCTCATCCATTGCTGGTGGGAATGCAAACTTGTGCAACCACTTTGGAAAGCAGTGTGGCGGTTTCTCAGGAAAGTCGGGTTCAACCTACCTCTCGACCCAGCAATACCACTATTGGGAATATACCCAAGAGATGCCCAAACATACAACAAAAGCATATGCTCAACTATGTTCATAGCAGCATTGTTTGTAATAGCCAGAACCTGGAAACAACCTAGATGTCCTTCAATGGAAGAATGGATGAAGAAAGTATGGAATATATACATATTAGAGTACTACTCAGCAGTACAAAACAATGACTTCTTGAATTTTGCATACAAATGGATGGAAATTGAAAACACTATCCTGAGTGAGGTAAGCCAGACCCAAAAAGAGGAACATGGGATGTACTCACTCATATTTGGTTTCTAGCCATAAATAAAGGACATTGAGACTATAATTCATGATTCTAGAGAAGCTAAATAAGAAGGTGAACCCAAAGAAAAACATATAAGCATCCCCCTGAATATTAACCTTCATCAGGCGATGAAAGAAGACAGAGACAGAGACCAACATTGGAGCACTGGACTGAAGTCTCACGATCCAAAGGAGGAACAGAAGGAGAGTGAGCACGAGCAAGGAACTCAGGACTGCGAGGGGTGCACCCACACACTGAGGCAATGGGGATGTTCTATCGGGAACTCACCAAGGCCAGCTGGCCGGGGACTGAAAAAGCATGGGACAAAACCGGTCTCGCTGAACATAATGGACAATGAGGACTACTGAGAACTGAAGAACAATGGCAATGGGTTCTTGATCCTATTGCACGTAATGGCTTTGTGGGAGCCCAGGTAGTTTGGATGCTCACCTTAATAGACCTGGATGGAGGTGGGTGGTCCTTGGACCTCCCACAGGGCAGAGAAACCTGCTTGCTCTTTGGACTGAGGAGGAAGGAAGACTTGATTGGGGGAGGGGGAGGGAATGGGAGGTGGTGGCGGGGAAGAGGCAGAAATCTTTAATAATTAAATAAATTAATTAATAAAAAAAAGAAAAAAAAGATATTTTAATATAAATTAAAAAAAAATCAGAAAAAAAAAATTCCCAAGGATATTTTCCTTTTACAGTAAACACCCTTCATCTCCTCTCCACTTCTCTTGCTATTGTCTGGTTGGTTGTGTGCTCATTGCAGCCCTGTTATGGTTTTCTCTTTCCATTATGATTTTTCATTGAAATGTGCAACATGTTCATAGCTATATAACTTCATATAGTAAACAAACTGTGTAACTGTCCAGAGAAGTGCTTATAACTGATATAATGTGTAGAAGATAAAAGAAAATATTATTTAATACCAGGTTTTCTAACTTAAGAATAGATAATTTTATCATGAAAAATTAATCAAATTTTATAGAAAAACTAATCACTTCCTGAGGTATGTAACCATGTTTTGAGTTGATTATTCTAAAATAATTTTATTTTAGCATTTATTTGTTATTAAATATTTCATTCTGATCACCATAGTTTTACAATTTGCTTTATCTTTCAGCAATGTGCATTTATGCAAACTATGTGTAGCTTAATTGGTTATATAACCTAAAAAATATATCTGTGAACTGGGATTTGCAATTGATTTGAAAGTTACTATCTATGGAAAAGGTCTTTCCCAAGGTAAGCATATATTTTAACTTCTGTGTTAGCTGTGGATACCTTTAACTTTGTACTTTCTAGAGGCAGATCTGCCAGTCGAGTAATCAAGCCCATAAATACTTCCTGCTTCATCCTCAAAAAAGTGTTTCAATTAGTTTTTAGAATACTTTTACTTTAGTAGATCATGATGATCTTACTCAAAACCATAGGCAAAATGTACATCTTAAAAATAAGATGAGAAAATACTTTATGCATATACACTATAAATACATATATGCTATATACCAAAGGCACATCAGTTTTAATAATTATTTTTATTTCTGAGATTATAATGCAATTATAATGCTTCTGTCTTCCTCCTTTTCCTCTCTCCAAACTCTTCCATGTAATCCCTCTTGCTATTTCTCAAATCCATGGAATCTTTTCTTTAATTTCTATTATATTCTTAAATGTATAAGACACACACACACATATAGATATAGATATCCCTAAATATATAAATACAACTTGTTCAGTCTGTTTAATGCTGCTTGTATGATACATATTTCCAAGGCTGGTCTATTCATATTGGATAACCAATATTTATTCATACTTATTGTTTATAAGATATATCTATAGATATTTACATATGCACATTATAAATACAGAACTTTTGCTGCAGTCCCACTTTTAAATGCATAAACATTCAAGCACAGGGATACATTGTTCTTCTTTCTGTTGCAAGCTTCTTTGTGACCAATCACCTGTGAGAAGCTTCTTCTACTGAAGGCCAATCAGTGCATTAAGCATTTCTTTTTAAATGTGGTTTTAGGAACAAAGATAAAATTTAGTCTGTGGCTAGTTGATCAACTATAGACTAAAACTGCACACATTGTAAAATATATCTGATCCTGCTTTCTGTCTTTTTTGTCTTGGGTGGCCATGCCTCACCAACTATGTCCAATATGAGCTCTGACATGGACTTTCATACTGTACATCTTCTTGTCTGTCAAAAATCTCCCAAAGGCTTACATTTAAATTTCTAAACATGTCATGCCCCAAAGGCATTTGGTATCTCCTCTCTTCCACATATCTCTGTATATCAATAGAAGCCTCTTTAGCAAAAATCTTGTCATTATCCTTATTGCCATATGAAAAGCTAGATGTTGCCCTTTGAACTTCATGGATGAAATCATTCATATGTTCCTAGTCAGGCTGTTTGCAGTTTTGTTCTGACAATTTCAAGATCTTTTGTCTAATTAGTATGTCATATAAATGTAACACTACCACTACGCAGCACACTTGCACTGTGTGTCTTTCCTTCACCGGTAAACTGGCAGTCATTTAGCTTCACATATCTTAAACAATTCAACATAATTACTGGTATAAAAAGGCTTAAGATTTTTTTTCTATTTCTTCAAAGTGATCAGCAGGTGAAAGCATAGAAGGCTAGTCCTCCACCATGAAGCTGTTATCAAAACATTTGTAGAACACACCAACATCCCAGCATCTACCAGGTCTATATGACTTCAAAAACAAATTCTGTCAGATGGAAAGGATATATCCCATGTCCTATTTTGTCTTGGTATACTAGAATATTCTTCAATAGTAAAATGTATCCATATTTCATCCTAGCAACCCTACAAAGTGTAAGTGGAATATTCTCTATAATTAACTCATGCCTAATCTTTCTGACATATTTCAGCCTTGACTGTTCACCACTCTAATCCTTTGCCCCATCCTATGGAATCATTCTTCTATCATTACACACTTTTCCAGTAATCTATCTTCATAGGACGTAGTATCTGTGCATCGATTAACTCTTTTTTTCACTGCTTTCTTTTTCAATTATAAAATTAGTAGGAAATTATCAATAGGATATGCTATTTTATTTTAAAAATGATTTTAATTGAAAAATTACATCACTTCTCTATTTTTTCTCTTCAACTCCTACCAATTACTATTCTTCAAACCTCTATTCCCTTTATCACAAGTCTCAAATTGATAGATTTTTCTTTGATTCTCTCTGTCTCCCTCTGTCTCTGTCTCCCTCTGTCTCTGTCTCTTTATCTCATACACACCCAGAGGTATATGTATGCATGTGAACAAAAGTAGATAAACAGAACCAGCTGAGATCATTTGTGTTGTTTGTGTGCATATGATTTTAAGACTGAGAACTCTGCATTTGACAACCAACATAGAAACTCATCCATGGAAAACACTAATTATTCTTTTCTCAGATGTCATGAGTTGCTTGTAATTCTTTGTCAGGGGTGTGGGAGCCCACAAAAGTCTTCTCTTTCCACAATAAAGAGTTTATTCATATAGCTCTCATTCCACGTTTGTTTATGCACTCATGTCTGAGAGACACTGATTCACAACAAACTTCTGTTATGCTGGCCTTACACTCTTTTTGGCCCTTTTTCTGTGGTGTTCTCTGAGCTATCTCCTCATTGGAGATTCCCAGCTCCAAATATTCAGCTGTTAGTACACAATGCAAAGTAATGACAGAAACCAGGCATGTGTGAAGGTACCATAGGTGGAGAATGAAACTCAGAGAATAGCAGGGAGCAAGTGATATGAAGTGGGAAATGAAAAAGAGAGAGGGCTCCAGCTGCTAAGTAGGGAGGGAACTCAATACTGAAGGAAGAAGAGAGACAGATAACGCCAATGTTGTCTAATAAAGGAATCCTATTATCAAATATTACCTCAAATTATGCAATATATGCATATATATATACATGTGTGTGTTCAATTTTTCTAAAACTTAATTTAAAATACATGGCAGTGCTTTTCAAAAGCTAATACAACAGGTTACTCTCATCACCTTTGTTTATTCTTTAAACTGATTGCTAAGTATCATCTTTTTAGTTACACTGATTTTACCCATGAGTCTGTAGTTGCTGTTTCTAACAGTCTCCTTCTCCTCATACAGTAAGTCTTAAGGGCATACTTTTTTCAGGCATGAGATTAGGTAGGTCCAATGATTAAGAATTAAATATTAAAGACAGGTTGATATTTCAATGCCAAGTACCCATCAGAGTTAGATGGGCACTTGGGGATTTGTAGGAGATCCAAGTCAGAGTGCATCTTTGTGAAGAACTGAGGCTCTGTGTATTAATGAGAGCTCTCTGCTGGAACAGAACCAACAATATGAATGTACATTACAAATGGGATTTGTTCACTTGGTGTACATCGCATGGACCAGATGGCCCAAGAATGGCTGTTTACTGACTGGTGAAGTGACAAATCCAGGAACTTCTCAGTCCGCAAGGCTGGATGCTTCATCATATCCGTGCCTTACAGAACTGCAGGACTCCTAGAGAGCTGCTTGTCTCCAGATTATGCAGGAAAGTTTATGTTTTATTTTATTTTATTCTTCTCTTATACAAGACATTCCAAGCACAGCCTCCCCTCCTTCCCCTCCTCTCAGTACTTCTTTTCCCCAGATCCACTTCTCCTCTATTTGCCTTCAGAAAAGACCCAGCCTCCCAGGGATAGCAACTGAATATGGCCTAAAAAGTTACAGTAAGACTAGGCACACACCCTCAAATCGAGGCTGCATGAGGCAACCCAGTAGGAGAGAAATGGTCCCAAGAGCAGGCAAAAGAGTCAGAGGAACCTCCACTACCACTGTTAGGAGTCCCACAAGAACACCAAGCTAGACAATTATAACGTATATGCAAAGACGTATCACAGACTTATGCAGGCCTTGTGATTGCTACTTCAGTCTCTTGGATTCCTATGAGACCTGTGTTCTGCTGGTGTCCTTAACCCCTCAGGGATAAGGATAATAGTGTGAAAGATAAAAAGTCAAAATGAATTTAGAGCCAATTACTCAACACAAGAAAAATAGCATTGAAGCACTTAATGGCTGACTCTGGCAATCTAACAGATCTGGCTTTTTGTTTTATTTTGTTTTTTCCTGGGGTCATTTCTATATTCAGGATATCTCAGGAGAACTCTGCCTACTTGAGAAGGTCTTTCTTTTCCCTTCAGTTGATCTTTCTGGAAATGCTTTCTTAGATTTGCACAGGGGTATATGTCTCAATTAACTCAATATTCACTCAAGTTTAAAACCAGGATTGGCTGTCATATTTACTGGTGAGGTAAATATTTGAAAAGACATTGAGTTTAACACCTGGAAAAACAAACATTCTAAGTTCATTTTTAAACATTTTTCTGGTTTGAAATATTCATGTATTAAAATTATCTCTAGTTACTTTTTTCTCTGTGTGTTTATGTGTTTGGTATGAGTATATATGTGTATATGATGTACGTGCATTTATGTGCATAAATATGAGTGCACAGATACCATGATAGACTTTTTTATTGATTTTTATTGAGCTCTACATTTTTATGTTGATTAGATCTATGTATGTCTCTCTTAGGGTCCTCATTGTTGTCTAGGTTCTCTGGGATTGTGATTTGTAGGCTTTTTTTTTTATGCTTTAAACTACTTATGAGCGAATACATGTGATAATTGTCTTTTTGGGTCTGTGTTTCCTCACTCAAATGATGTTTTCTAGCTCCATCCATTTTCCTGCAAAATTCAAGACGTTGTTTTTTTATTTGCTGTGTAGGAAATACTCCATTGTGTAATGTACCACAATTTCCTTATCCATTCTTTGGTCGAGGGGCATTTAGGTTTTTTTCAAGGCTCTAGCTATGACAAACAATGCTGCTATGAACATAGTTGAGCATGTGTCTTTGTGGCACAATTGAGAATTTTTTGGATATATACTCAAAAGTGGTATTGCTGGGTCTTGAGAAATGTTGTTTTCTAATTTTTTGAGAAATTGCCATATTGATACATGATGGACATTTTTAAGTCATTGAACAACATTTGTGATTCTAAATCCAGTCAAATTTTCAATGAATTTGGATCACTTGCCACATAGTATTTTATGCCCTACTTATCTATCTATCTATCTATCTATCTATCTATCTATCTATCTATCTATCTATCTATCATCTATCTATCTATCATCTATCTATCTATCTATCATAGATAGATATCATAGATATCATAGATATCTATCTATCTATCTACACATTCTCCCATCTTATTTGAGATATACTCTTATTATATAGCCAAAACAGAGACTGAACAGTTTAAGATTCTTTTTTTTTTGACTTCCAATACTGACATTTCAGAGTGTGCTTCCACACATAGCCTTTTTTTATTTTTTATTATTTTTTTGCTGTTGTTTTGGTATAATCTCTATACTTGGTCCTCAGTAAGTGTATCATTTCATATGCCCACCAATAGTATACAAATCTGATTTCTCCTCATGCTCCAAAATGCATGTTATGTTTATATATTTGATAATTGAAATCCTAACATATATAAAATGATTTCAAATTCTGTTTATTTATTTATTTATTTTTATTTGCATTTTCACAAATATTGATAACACTGAGTACCTTTTCATGTACCTTGGGACATGGCTTCTTTGGAGGAAAGTCCATTTAAGTCTTTCATTCTCTTTTTCCTTATCAAAAGTCGAACATTACTGTCAAAGGTTGTAAGTATAATGAACTAGACAGGAAGGAAAGCAGGGATTCTGGTACCTCCAACAGTGATTTTCTGTTTAGGACTATTTTCGTTCACTTTGGTCATTTGTGTTTCCACATGAAGTTTAAGAATATTTTTTCAATGTCTGTGAAAAATTGCATTGTAATTCAGATAATATTGCACTGAATCTGTATGTTCCTTTTTGTATACAATTATAGTCCTATTAATCAGTGAGTATGGGTCTCACTCCTGGCATCTTCTTAAATTTCTCCAGCATCTTAAAAATTCCATTGTAAAAGCCCTTGACCTCATTGGTTAGTTTTATTCCAAGACGTTTTATTTTATTTTAGATTTTTGTGAATAAGATTATCTTTTTAAATATTTTGTTTCTAATTTTTTATTCATTTTGTATACAAACCACTGTTCTCACATCCCACTCACTCTTGTTCCCTCCTCCTCCAACCTACCCCTATCCACTCCTCCTTAAGTGTAAGGCCTCCCATAGGGAGTCAATAGTGTTTGGCACATTAAGTTGAGGTATGACCAAACCCCTCCTCTCTGCCTCAAGGCTGAGCAAAGCATCCCACCTAGGCAATGAGCTCTGAAAAGCCAGTTCATGTACCAGGAATAGATCCTGGTCCCACTGTCAGGGGCTGCTCAAACAGACCAAGCTGTACGACTGTTTCCCACAGGCAGAGGTCCTAGTTAGGTTCCATGCAGGCTACCCAACTGTCTGTCTAGACTCCGTGAGTGCCAATAAGCTCAGGTCAGCTGTCTCTGTGTATTTCCCCATCGTAGTCTTTACCCCGTTCCTCATATAATCCCTCCTCCCTCTTTTCAACTGAGCTCCCAGAGCTCAGCCTAGTCCTTGGCTGTGAATCTCTACATCTGCTTCCACCAGTTATTGGATGAAGGCTCTATGATGACAGTTAGGACGTTCACCAATCTGATTACAGGGGAAGGCAAGTTAAGGCACCCTCTCTACTATTGCTAGGAGTCTTAGTTGCGGTCATCCTTGTGGATTCCTGGGAATGTCCCAAGCACCAGGTTTTCCCCTAACCCTATAATGGCTCCCTCAATCAAGAAGTCTCATTCATTTCTTTTCCACTCATTCCCATACCATCATCCCATTCCATCATGGTCAAGTTCTCATTCATCATCCTCCCCCTCTATCATCCCCTTCCCCCAGTTTACCTAGGAGATCTCATCTATTTCCCCTTCCAGGATATCCATGTGTCCCATATAGGGTCCCCCTTGTTACCTGGTTTCACTGGAGCTATGGATTTTAGCCTGATTATCCTTTGCTTTACGTCTAGTGTTCACTTATGAGTGAATACATATTGTGTTTGCTTCTCAGTCTGGGTTATGTGATTCAGGATGATTTTTTTTTGTTCAATCAATTTGCCTGCAAATACATGATGTCATCGTTTTTTACTGCTGTTTAATACTCCATTGTGTAAATGTTCTTTCTCTGTTCTTCAGTTGAGGGGCATCTAGGTTGTTTCCAGGTCCTGGCTGTTATGAGTAATGTTTCTATGAACATATTTAGGCAGGTGTCCTTGTGGTATATTTGAGCATCTTTGGGTATATGCCCAAGAGTGATAATGCTGAATCTTGAGATAGATTGACTATTGGTAACTTGTACAATAGTAGTAGCATGAATATTATGGGAGTAATTAATCACTTTCTGATTGGATTTAAAGTCAGTGACACAAGATAGAACACATATTTAACATCATTAATTTGGACAAAACTCCAGGCTAACTAGGTAAAAAAGAAGTCCTAGGGGAGACCCTAATGCTATTATGCTGATAAATGGACATGCCAAAAAAACTTTCCTTTATTTCTCATATCCATACCTCAGATTAGTGAATCTTCCAACACATATCATCAAAGCTTCTTTTTTACAGTAGATATCAACTAATAGAGACCCACAACTGGTCAACATGCAGAGAATGAAGTCTGCTGAATTTCCTGCTCTAAATGGGACATCTACGTGACACTCCCTACCCCATAGTCAGGTATCATTGCAGAAGAGGAGCCAGATTATTGTAAGAGTGAGAAGTAGTGCTTGTCTGCAGTTATCCAATATTTGACAGACATGACAGGGAGATTCACACACTTGGCTACCATTTCGCAGTGAACCAGTGAGCAGAATAGATCTGACTATTTTTAGATAGACCTTTGCTAGAGTTTCCTATACTATTGTAGCAACTGTGTAACATGGGCAGCAGTCAGCCCTCTGATTCTAGGTTTTTACCCCTCCATGTTCATGTTTCTCAACTAAACAATGTAGTCAAGCAATGAATTATAGTCAGAAAGGGCAGATCTGGAAGGCAAGTTGGCTTTCTACTCCAGAAATTTGAGTTATAAAGCTTTCTGAGTTGTGAGTATTCACACAAGTCTTCTTCAATTTGTTTTCTATGTTTTAAAAAATATTTATTTTTTTCTTTTCTTCTCTATTACTGCTAAACCTGATTGCAAGTGCTCCTTCCCCTTCCGTCTGCCTCTCCCTTCTCCCTGAGTTCCACCCCAGCCTCTGTCTTCCATTAGAAAAGAGCAGATTTCAGAGGTACATCAACCAAACATGGCATAACATAACATGCTATAATAAGACTAGACACATACCATAATATCACGGCTAGTTGAGACAACCTGGTAGGAGGAAAAGGATCCCATAAGCAGGCAGAAGTGCCAGTGACTGCCACTCCCGACTCTCACTGTTAGGGTCTTGCAAAATCCCCAAGCTGAATGACCACAACATATCTGCAGAGGATCTAGGTCAGCTCTCTACAATCTCCCTGATCTCTGGGAACCCCCATGAATCCCAGTAAATTTATTCCGTGTGTTTTCTTGTGGTGTCCCTTACTCCTAGGTTCCTCTTATCCTTCCTCCTCCTCTTCTACAGGACTCCTCAAGCTCTGCTAATGTTTGGCTATGGAAATCTGCAACTATTCCCATCAGTTTCTGGATGAAGTTCTCTGGTCTCTTAGATGATGATTCTGCTTTACTATGTTTTATCCTCATTCTTTTTGAAACAAAAAAATAAGAATCTAAGGTTGGGTGTAGTAAATTTATATTTATTTATTTAACCCATGTGTTAAAACTGCATTAGTTGAACCTTATCTCTAAGATGTGTTAAAAATATCACAATTTTTAGTAGTTTTGTTTTACTAGAAACAAAAATAGGTTTGCATAAAAAATATCTTAATAAAATCAAGAGAGTCAAAAGTATGGGGGATAGTTATATATGTACAGCATCTCTTTTACAATTTATATCTCAGAAAAGTAGGGATTGTGCTTTACATGTATCTAATTTGAACCAGCATAAATGTGATGTTTATATTGTAATGCCAAGAGCAAATAAGATTATTTTTCTTCTTTCACAAAGACCAAAGGGTTTCAGAATCAATTGTGTCTTCAAGCAGCAGTAAAGGCTTGATGACAAGATATTTTGGAACATCTTTCAATTAGGAAGGAAGTATGAGTGGGAGGATGAGAAACAGCTCATGCTCATATGACACATGTAAGTTGTGAGCGTGTTAGAAGTTCATGATATCGAATATAAAATGGTATAACAATTTATCTCAGTGACATAAAGGACCCTTTTCTAATCTATATTTTTATGGCTCTATTATGAATTAGATTTTCTTTCACTCTCTACTTTGCTCTCTCTTACCTCAATCAGGTCATATGCTGCTAGTCATAAACATCATAGTTTATAACTGTAAAAATATACAAGCTACCAAACTATCTTAAATAAACTGTGTGATCTTTTGTGATGAAGTCTTGCCATTGATATTCCAGTAAACTATGGCAAAATCATTGTTACATGAGAACTACTAGAGAATGTTATCCACTTTAGAAATCTAATAATATTCTATGCATTTAGAGTTACTTTGTGAAAAATTGCCACAATGGTTTATATGTAAGCATCTTTGCATCCCTCAGGCATTGTTAATAAAAAAGACACTGTCAGATTATTGCCCCAGAACAAAAGAAAATCAGGTGATTCTTCTGTAACAATACAGTACACATAAATTGGAAAGCCATCCAATAAGTTATTCAATAAGCAATTATTGCACTTCCTCAACTTTTAAAACTCATTGACAAGTGCTTTAGTATTTTAGATATGAAGATATAAAGTTCCTGCTCGTGAGAAGTTCACAGTCCACTTCATTGCTATATAAGTCTCTATACTCCCAACTGTATCTGTCTTTCCTCTACTATACACAGCAACAAATGGGTTTCTCTCTCTCTCTCTTTTTTTTTTTTTTTTAGTTTTTCGAGACAGGGTTTCTCTGTAGCTTTGGAGCCTGTCCTGGCACTAGCTCTTGTAGACCAGGCTGGCCTCGAACTCACAGAGATCTGCCTGCCTCTGCCTCCCAAGTGCTGGACCATTGTCATGCTATGGATTTCACTTATCAAACTTTGCCAATAATATATATTAGCCATTTATACATAACAGTAATCTCAAGAGCTTGCAAGCCTAAGTTTTTTGAGGAGCTCCAGTAGCACCACATGGAGCTCTCTGTCTTTTGCAATATAGTGCACTAAATGTGGTAATATATGGAGCATAACATGAAATCATTGGCATCTTTATCATCAGTCAGTTCATAAAGCATGAATGTCCAAGTTAACATTCTTGACCTGATTTTTACTCAAAGAAATCTGGAGCAATCCTGATATTTTTCTTTCACACTGGTCCACTTTTCTTAGGATGATTGGTCAGTGTTTTACTAAATAGTGTCTTTTAGCATTGTGAATTTCTTAATATATTGCTGATGGTTACATTAGTAGACATTTTCTTAAAACCGGTACTCTACTGTGAACCAAGTCAAGACAGGTACTGTAATCCAATAAACTTAACATCCATAGATACTTTCTAAAACAGATGTCAGAAGATGAAAATTCTTTCTCCCTACCTATCCCATCTTTCTTGTTTAGTGGAATTTATCTGGGAAACATACCACTTAACCTATCTATGGTCTCAAAAAAGTATTAAATTTGCATTCTTGACTCCATCTGTAGGTTAGAAGAGGCAGAAAGAATTTAAGAGCCAGAAGGAATGGAGGACACAAAGGAATAAAGGTCTTCTACACACAAGGCTGGCACATACATTAACTCACAGAGATTTTGCAACATCCAATGATCTTCATTGGTCTGTACCAAATGGGGTCCTGGAGCCGACAGGAAAAGTAGACACATGCCCCCATCCCTAGCCCAGAACATATATCCAATGAATAACCACTTGCAATAGAAAAACATAGTTTTCTCCAAGGGGGTCTCACTGAGGAAATAAACAACTCTTAAGGGTAGGTGCTATGCCCAGCAGTGAATTGCTTGCTAACTGAAACCAAACTCAAAAGCATCTATGGATTGTGTTTTGTCTCATAATGTTGAATAGCAGCATTCTTCACTTAAAAAAACAATTTATATGTCCTTTGTGCATATATTATGTTTATGGTTTTCACTTTTATGGGATTCTTGTGGGTGAAATGTGTGTGCTTCTGTATCTGTATATTATTTGTGCTTTTTCCTTGTCTCTTTTTCTTGTTATTTTGTCCTATTCTGATTTTTGGTTTATCTCGTATTTTATTTTATTACTTAGATGTGCGTTTGTTTTTTCTTTTTTATATTTATTCTTCTCTCACATATTATATCCAGATTTCAATTTTCTCTCCCTCCACTCTTCCCAGTTCCTCCCCGACCTTCCCTTTCCCCCACGAACTCCTCCTCTGTCTCCCACCCCCACCCCAAAAAGAAAAAAAAGAGCAGGTTACTATTGCAGGAAAATTGTCAATCTACTGTGCCAATAAAGCAACCATGAATATAGGATGGAGTCAGTGACTGACTGATGAGGATTAGCCATAAGTTTTTGAAGGACTTTGCAGGGTGGCTAGAGACAACAGAAATTGGCCCGGGAGGAGTTTGGGGGATTTTCCTGAGCTGGAGGTTCTGGAGACTGTGGAGAGCAGGTTAGTCATTAGCCGATCACTCTGCATTCCTTGGATGTTTTTTAGGTCTTTCTCTCAATTTCTGACCCTGGAATTTTATTTTACTAGAACAAATTAGATAATCTATTCATCTGACAGCTACATGCCTCTGAGGAATACCCAATAAACACAGCCTAACAAGATACAATAAGACTGGGTGCAAATCCTCATAGCCAATAGGAGATAAAGTGTCCTAAGTGCAGGCAAAAGAGTCAAAGACACCCTGTCTACTCCCATTGTTGGGAGTTCCACAAGAAAACCAAGCTATACAACCATAAGGTATATGCAGAGGACCTATCTCAGAACCATAAATGGTCCATGTTTATTGCTTTAGTTTCGGTAAGACCCTATGAGGCCTGCTTAGTTGATACTGTGGGCCTTGTTGTTGTGGTATCCTTAACCTTTCCGGTTCTAAACTTCCACTATTTTGTGGGGTTCTCCTGGCTCCTCATAGCTTTTGACTGTGGGTCTCTGCATTTGCTCCATCAGTTTCAGCATGATGCTACTCTGAGGATAACAGAGCTAGGCATTAATTTATGAGTATAGCAGAATATCATTTCATTGACTTGCCAACCACATTTGGTTGATCGTGGGTCTCTAGGCTGTCCTCCCCCTGGCTTCTGGCCTTCAAGTGTGGGTTCCCTCTCATGGCCTGAGCCTTAGGTTAGACCAGTGAGGGGTTGGCCACACCCAAAACGTTCTATGCCACCATTGCCCCGGCATGACTTGCAGACAGGACAGATTTAGGTCATAGATTTTGTGACTGGATTGATGCTTAGCCACACTGCCACTCCTAGGAGCCCTGCCTGGTTATAGAAGATGGCCAGTCCCCCATTAGTAGGAGGCTTCACCAGGGTCACTCTCATAGATTGTAGGGAGTTTCCACTGTACTGTTTTTACATTGCTCCCCCCAAATACCTCCCAATTCCAGTCATCTCACCCAGTACTCTTTCTCCCAGTCTCTTCTACACCAGCCGTATCCATATTGTTCCTTTCATACTTTCCCAGAGTTCACCTGCCAAAGTTAGTTTACTTCCTCTTCCCATTTTAACCCATGTGTCACTGCTTGAGGCCTTTTTATTATATAGTCTGTCTGTGTCTGTGGATTTCAGAACACCATTGACTTAACAGCTAATATCTAGTTATAAGTGAGTACATACCATGTCTGGATTACCTCACTCAGGATGGCTTTTTTTTAGGTGAATCCAGTTATCTAAAATTTCATAATGTCATTGTTTTAACAGCTGAGTAATACTTCATTGTGCAAATGTACCACATTTTCTTTATCCATCTTTTGTTGAGTGATAGCTAGGTTGTTTCCAGTTTCTTGCTTGTTGGATGGCCCTGCTGATTTGTCAGAGGCTGCTGTCTATCATGGCCTGACAGCTTTTAGCAAAAGACCAACAACGTGGAGACTTCATTCCTTTCCAGTAAAACTTCCTGCCCATATGTGGACAATGTCTATAGGCCCAGAGGTCTGAACTTATCTGAAACTGTCTCTAAACCATATGGCTGATTTATCTTTAGCTTGTCTCTTGGCACAATTTCCTGCTAGAACACTTACTTATTCTAGAAGCACTGCTATCGGACCCTGCAGCCACGTAAGAAGACTTGGGATAGGAGTGTGCCACTTAATGCAAATTAGGGTTTGACCCATACCCTTCAATCCTATATATTTTCTATATTCTGCAATAATGTTTGGCTGGTTCACTGAAGTCTGTCTCCTAGAGGACAGTCTCCATCGTACCCACAGGCATCTGAACCCTTTTCACCACTTCTTATCCCTCCACAATTATGGACAAATGTAGTCAATAATCCCAAGGAAGAAGCAATGCCACACTGGCTATTGTGAATCAAGCGGCAATGAACATTGTTGAGCAAGAATCCTCATGATAGGATAGAGAATTTTTTTGGTATATGCTAGGAATGTTATCTTGAAGTTGATTAATTTACAATTTTCTACGAAACCATCATGTTGACTTCCATAATGACTGAGTCCCGGAGCTGTACTCTTACTAACAATGGAGTGTTGGCCAAGTTTTTGTCGGGACTGCTGGCTCTAAAACAAATACACAGAGACTTAATATTAGTTATAAATGCTCAGTCAATAACTCATACTTACTTAAAACTAACTCTTATAAATTAAATTAACCCATTTCTATTTATCTATGTTTTGTTACATCGCTCCTGGCTTTATCTGTCTTGCTCCCTCTATGTTTCCTGATGCTTCCTTTGACTCTGCTCTTGTTCTTCCCAGTGCCCTTAGTCTGATTCTCCTACCTACTTTTATTCTGTCCAACTATTGGCCAGTGCGCTGCTTTATTAAACCAATCACAGTGACAAATCTTTATACTATACAAAGGGATTATTCCACAGTATTTTCCTCTTTCTGTCTAATTAAAAATGAAGGTTTTAACTTTAATAGTTAACAGATAAGAATTACAGTTATAATACCTAGTCCATTAGTATTTTGCAAAATTAGAGAAACCATTCTATTATTTACCTTATCTTTGTGAGTATAATGTTTTATACCTAATTGACCGAATCATAGCTAAGGAAAACATTAAGTCTAATTATTTAGTCTTTTACACCCCAGAAAGGTGTAATGTTATCTAACAACAGATACATTTGGCTGCTTGTACAAACACCCAAAGTTCTTCTGTAACATTGGGGCACCCAACTTTGATCTATAGTCCTGGTATAGAGGTTTCTGAGAAGCAGGAAATTTTGAAAGACTGTCCTACCTTTTCTTGGAAAAGTTTAGCAGTTAAATTTTGCATCCTGTTGGTCCAGTTTTGACAGTATACTGTCAGCAATTGAGGTAAGGACAGTTTTTTTCAAATGGCTAGCTTATACTATAAATAAACCAAACTCCATATTGGGTTCCATCACTGTTCAACATCTTCTCTTCCGTAGATTGGTGTTTTAAGGAGGAGACATTTTTTTTGTTTGTTTGGTTTTTTGTTTGTTTGTTTGTTTTTGTTTTTCGAGACAGGGTTTCTCTGTGGTTTTGGAGCCTGTCCTGGAACTAGCTCTTGTAGACCAGGCTGTTCTCAAACTCTCAGAGATCCACCTGCCTCTGCCTCCTGAGTACTGGGATTAAAGGCATGAGCCACCACCACCAGGCAGGAGGAGACATTTTTAATTGTCATGAAAAGCGTTCGGTTTCCCCATAATCAATTCATGTCTTTGCAAGTACTTTATTTTTGCTATCATCTCCTCCTCTCACAATGTCAAACTGAACACTGAATATGACAGTATAAGTCCAGTCTATCTCAAGTTGTTATACCCATCAGGAATCAAGCAAACAAAAAAATTGAATTTTTTCTAGTGAATTTATATTAGAAATTAGAACTTGAATGATCATGAAACAAATTATAAATTAAAAAAGAGGTATATCAATTCCAGAGATAGCATCCAGTCTGCTCTTATCAACAGGGGTTGGAACTTGACTAGAAATCTAAAGGCTAAGTAAAAAATATGAGTTAAGAATCAATATAAATATATAAGTGCAAGTGGAGTTGGCTGATGTCTTCTCTGAGAGTCTGTAACAGGAAATTTGATGATATTAATGGATCATCTATTGAGCAGTGGAGTTACCTGTAAGATTGTATCTATATTTAAATATGAGGACAAATCAGGTGTTACCTGTAATGCTATTATTCCTCATTGCTTCTATCTGGTAGTGACCATGAATAAAGTACCAATGTTTTGCTTCCACCTTCCAAAATATTTATAACAAGCTAGTACCTAGAAGCTTGGAGAAGGTGCATTTATTAAGAAAAATAGTGCTCTGGTAAAGCAAGATGAGAGGAGAACAATTCAGCCTGATATTCTGATGGAGGAAGGTCATTTGTCAATAAGCAAACTGCATTGGCCCATTTGATAGGCCACCCCTTAGGTGGGTAGAGTAGACAGAATAGAATGCTGGGAGGAGGAGGAAGTGAGCTCAGACGCGATGCTGCTCTTCCCTAGGGCAGACGCGATGAAGCTCTGACCCAGGATGGATGTAGGCTAGAATCTTCCTGGTAAGCACACCTCAAGGTGCTACACACATTAATAAAAATGGGCCAGGCAGTGTTTAAAAGAATACAGTTTGTGTGTTGTTATTTAGGGGCATAAGCTAGCCAGGCGGCCAGGAGCTGGGTGGTGGGAATGCTGCCCACAGCTCCTTCAACAATATTCATTGAAGAAAATGTGGGAATTAGAAAACTGTCAAAAGCAGAATAAAAAAATCCATAAACTCATCATAAATGTTGTGAGGATTTTCATAATTCTCATTTTTTTAGATTTGACAGTCTATATTTTTGTTAACCAGAATTTTATAACAGTGATACACTTACAAATTGTAACATAATTTAGGTCTGAAATTTTAGTTGCTGAGCTTAGACTGAATACCAGATTTGTGATTTGTTACCAAGTAACTATTTGGCCTTTGGGAAAAGCAACCAAAAAATTTCACCTATTGCTTGTAGAATATAACCTTTAAAACTTGAAAAAATGTCCACACACTAATCTCTACAACATAGATATATTACAATTCATCAAAAAGGAAGAGTGAAGATTGAAGCTGGAACTGAGTGTACTAACAGGTTTGGATTGAGGTGGAGATTTGTATAAATATTTAGGTAGGTCAAGAATAAGTACAGTGGCTAAGGCATTGCATTAGAAACTACAAAAAATGGGTAGTATGAGGAGGACTCAGCTAGATATTATGGACGGTGAAGATAAATAAACTAAGAAATACCACCCGAAGCTATTCTGTGTGTTCAAGCACACAGAAGGAATTCCTTGAGTTTTGAATGTCGAACCTTCAAAATTATGATGAGAAACTTGTGTTCAATTGAACCACTAAGACTATAATATTTTTGCAATGGAATAGGAAGATAAGATACAACTTCAAGTGTTTAAATAGGATAATATAAATAAACCATACTAAAAGTCTTCCAAAAATAACACATTTATTTGTTTAATATGTGGAGTTCCCTGTGAGCTCTGTGGAACCCTGCCATATACCCTGTGCCCAAACTTAGGGGACATAGGAGCTGCCAGCATGGAGCTTCCCTGCTAGCCCTCAATCCACCCTGCCCCCATTTCCTGTGAGCTCAGTGGAACCCTGCTAAACACAGCCTATGGCAATACTGAGTGGACCTAAGAGACAGCCAGAGCAAGGATTGGACCAAGAAGCCAAGACACTGCTGGCCTCATTTGAAGGAAGAAATGAGTAGGTAGCAATGCAAGAATTCTTCCAGCATCCTAAGAAACTACATGGTAACACCAGGACCCAGCGGACACACAACAGGAATACTTGATCATCCTAACCCAGAAGATGTAGAAGAAAATGGCTTTAAATGTAACTTTATGAAAATGATGAAGACTTTAAAGAGGAAGTGAAAAATTCCACTAAAGAACTAGAGGAGAAGACAAACAGAAAGTTGGAAGAAACTAATAAATCTCTCACAGAAACCCAAGAAAACCAAGAAAAAGCAATCAAATAGGTGAAGGTAATAGTTCAAGACTTTAAGATTGAAATAGAGGTAATAAAGAAAACATAAACCAAGGGAACTCAGGAAACGGAAAATCTGGGTAAACAAACAGGAGCTACAGAGACAAGTATAACCAACAGAATACAAAAGATAGAAGACAGAATCTCAGGTGTTGAAGATGCTATAGAGGAAATAGACTCATTGGTCAAAGAAAACACTAAATCCAACAAATTCTTAACACAAAACATTCGGGAAATCTGGGACACCATTAAAAGACCAAACCTAAGAATAATAGGAGTAGAAGAAGATAACCTCCAACTCAATGGCACAGAAAATATATTCAACAAAATTATAGAAGAGAACTTTCCCAACCTACAGAAGGATATCCCTATGAAGGTACAAGAAGCCTACAGAACACCAAATAGACTGGATCAAAAAAATCCCCTCACCATATAATAATCAAAACACAAAATATGCACAACAAAGAAAGAATATTAAGAGCTGCAAAGGAAAAAGGTCAAGTAACATAAAAATGTAAACCTAACTTCTCAATGCAAACCATGAAAGCCAGAAGGTCCTGGATAGATGTGCTGCAGACACTAGGAGATCATGGATGCAAGCCCAAACTACTATATCCAGCAAAGCTTTTATTTACCATTGATGGAGAAAACAAGATATTCAATGACAAAAACAGATTTAAACAATACGGATACACAAACCTCAACCTGGGGAAGCTAACTATACTGACAATAACGCAGACATATGATAACCCTTCACCAGCATAACCCAAAGAAGGTAAACACACAAACACTACTACTAAAAGATAACTGGAGTTAACAACCACTGGTCATTAATATTGCTTAATATCAATGGACTCGATTCACCTATAAAAAGACACAGGCTAAAAGAATGGATATGAAAACAGGATCCAGCATTCTGCTGTTTACAATAAACATACCTCAACCTCAAAGGCAGACACTATCTCAGAGTAAAGGGTTGGGAAAAGGTTTTCCAATCAAATGGACCTAAGAAATAAGTGGGGGTAGCTATCCTAATATCTAACAAAATTGATTTCGAACTGAAATCAATCCGAAGAGATAGCGAAGCATATACTCATAACAGGAAAAACTCATCAAAATGAAGTCTCAATTCTGAATATCTATGCCCCTAATACAAGAACACCCACATATGTAAAAAAATTAATAAATGTGATTTTTTTAGTATTATCACTGTGTACATATATGAAAACCTATCATATACTTACATTTGTATAATAGTGGTTATAAATATCATATTCTTTGGTATATATTCCTGTCATCTCTCTTTCTTCATATATATATATGTGTGTGTGTGTGTGTGTGTGTGTGTGTGTATGTGTGTGTGTTGTATCTGTGATATAGATCACAGATATATATCATACATATATTCTGCATATATATCACAAATAGATATTTTAGGCAGAGACTGCTTGTTTGTTTCCTGGCCACCCAGAAGCTCAAAATAATCACACAGAAATCTGTATTGATTGTAATACTGTTTGTCCAATAGCTTAAGCATATTTCTAACTAATTCTGATATCTTAAATTAACATATTATTATTAATCTGTGCATTGTGGCTGTCTGTGGCTTACCCGCAAAGTTCTGGAGCATCTGTTTCCTGCAGATGACTACATGGTTTCTCACTGACAACACCTTCTTTCTCTCTACATCTCTGTTCAGATTTCCCACCTGGCTTTACTCTGTTAAGGCATTGTCTGAAAGCGGCTTCTTAATTGACAATAGCAATAAAACATATTTGTAGCATAGAGAGGAGAATCCCATATTACCTCCACTTTTCTGTCTAAATAAAAAAAGGATTTAGCTTTAACAGTAAAATTGCATATAACAAAACAGGTATCAAACAAGAATTACAGTTACAATATTTATATCTACTTTATCTTTTATCATAACTAAGGAAAACTATAACTATCTATTCTTCAACTTCATCAAAGACTCCAGAAGGATATAATATTATCTAAGTTAACAGGAAGTGCATTGTAAGCAACTTCCAAAAGTCTAGAATTGACAGAGACATCTCACTGCCTGGTCACAGAAAGTTCTTCTGTATTATTGGAGCATTCATCTTCGGCCTACCAGCCCATGGTATCTGGCAGACTTTCCCATGAAGCAGGAATTTTCAAAGACAGTCCTGCCTATATTGACAGTTTGTCAGTCATTTTCTTTTATGTCCTGCAGAATGTCTAGCACATTCTTTTTGTTCCTTTATGAAGCAGGAACCCCGAGGGACTGTCATTTTTATGCAAGTTCAACAGTCATTTTTCTGTAGGTCCAGCATGTCCAGTTCATATAGCATAACATCAAGCAGTCCAGGCAAAAGCTGTTTCTTTCCCAAATCACCAGCAAACTCCATAAGGAGCTTCTTCGATGACCATCATCCTGTTGAAGCTAGATTGGTGCTGCCAGGAGCAAATGTATCTCACTGTCATGAAAAGTTCTAAGTTCTTAAAACATATTAAGGTCTTTGAAAGACTTGAAGATTATCTATATAACTGTAATATCTCTCTGTATATCTATAAAACCTAACATGACTACAAGTTTGACTATTATAGGTGACTATCTATTAACCTGTATTTCTCAATTACACATTACATTTTTAAAGGAGCTTCACAAACACAATTCCTTAATCAAAAACAGAAATATGCACATAACAAAATTGGCCTTAAATTTCAATAAACCAAGATCTATACCAATGCAAATCTCTAAATAATATTCCCCTTTAAATGTAAACAAACATTTATAAACAGTATTTGGGAATTTGGGCGCAGTTCTTTCCAAACTGTTTCCTGCTTTTTATTGGAAGAAGTAATTTTTAGGGTGTTTACAGTGACCTTTTGGGGGGCCTTGGTCCATCAAAACTACATTAGTCTGAAAGGAATCCACAGGATCCTCATCTTCTGTTGAAACAGAAGCAGAACCTCTTTTCCAAAGCAACAAATCCTTAGACCCAAATTTTGAAGTCAAAATAACTTCAAAATATATATTTTGGTTTAGCTTAGCAGCCTATACAGTGAAATGTCTTTCTGTACTTAGCTCCTTCACAGTCAAATAATTTAAAGAAAAGACAATAGTATACATAATCCAGACTCTCTGTTTACATTCCGTCTTTATGTGGTTTACTTTTCTTCATGCCTTTTATCTATGACTGTATTACTCTTTCTCTTTAAAAACTTTGTTTTTATAACCATTTACTTCCTTGTATAAGTATTTATATTCTTTTTTTTCTCTCTCTCAAGCTTACATACATTTATCCAAAACTGTGACCCATTTAGAGGTCTTTTCCATCTGGATTTGTATACATTGCAATGTATATTTGCAGTTATCTTTTTGACCAGGAGCACTTTTAAGAATGTAAGCAGCTTGGTTGCAGGGGCCCTGGATGATGGCTCCACCAATGTCAGTCTTTCAGTGTGGTGGAGGTAGTTCACCACTGGCTCTGGGACTGCCTGGTGGGAGCCATTATCACCACCTCAACTCTGGATAACATTGTGCAGCATATAAACCCTTTTGAACTGAGTAAAATCTGACATACAGTGCACTGTAGAGCCTGGACATATCTCTATGTATGGCAGCGGCTATCAGCCATGCTGTTCTGCTTGGAAACTAGAAGACCTGATCCTGCCACCTGCCCAGGCAGGAAGTGCTGAGCCGGGGGCGTGGTCTCAGGTACTTTCCTCTGGACCCTGAGTGGGCACATAAGCATCCAGACATGAAGTGGAGGGCATCAACCCCCACAAAGAGCCAGAACTGTCCTGTAACTAGCACAAACCAGGAAGCATTTCTTTAAGAAACCTCACAGTTATAGCCACTGAAGCTGAGTCAGGAAGCCTCTTAAAAGAGTCACGTCTCTGCTTTCGAACAGCAAACAGAGCAAGAAGTTGCATTAAGCTCTGTTTTTTCATGTGTCCAGAATTCCTTTTCAAGTGCTCTCAGGTTTTTAAGTGGATTTAGTTTATCATGTTGGCACCAATTTGTAGGCTGAGACTGCCTGTTCATTTTTTGGCCATCCAGATTCCAGAAATAATCACACAGTAATCTGTATTAATTGCAATACTGTTTGGCCAATAGCTTAAGCACATTTCTAGCTAACTCTTATATCTTAAATTAACCTATTTTTATTAATCTTTGTATTGCCATGTGGCTGTGACTTTCTGGCAAGATTCTGGTGCATCTGTCTCTTCTGGGTGACTACATGACTTCTCATTGACTCCACCTTTCTCTCTACATCTCTGTTTGGATTACCTGCCTAACTTTACTCTGCTAAGCCATTGGCTGAAATCATTTTCTTTATTGACCAATGGCAATGAAACGTATTTGCAGCATAAGAGGGAAGCATTAATCCCACATTAATATATCAAAAATACAAGCATATAATCAGGATATACTGCAGATATACCCACATTCACACCTACATTTTTACCTGTTACATACTTAATGGCTACTATGAACATAGTAAAGACTGTTAATACTTGTTGCACAGATAAATGTGTAAGTGGTTATATTTCATCAAATTTCTTTTGTCTTTAGGCTATATTTACAACAGTGGAATTGCTTGATTAAAATGAGTTGAACACTTTGTGTTCTTTACTTCTACTGCCAAATGGCTTTTCAGAAAGTTTAACCAGTTTCAATTCCATCACTGGACAGGTGCAGCACTGTCATCCTACCCTGGCAGCACTGAGTGCACTTCATTTAAAATTCTCCACTGTGAATGTCTAATTTAATTCTGCTTTTAATTGCATTATTTGATTACTTGCAATGTTGATAAATTCTGCAGTGTCATTATATTTATTATTGGCTATTTTAATGCTTCATTTGTAAAATTTGTGATTACTATTTTAAAAATGAGGATTATAAAAAAGATCTGAAAATAGCAAGGGTGAAATATCTTGAGCTTGCCAGCAGAAGTTGAGAATCATTAGTAATTTTGTATTAGCTTCAATTATTAATATATTTAATTTCATAGCAGAATGTTGGGATACACTTAAAGTATCTTCCATTCTTTTCCTGACTCTCCAGTTAGTACTTTTACTTCACATATTCTCTTTATTTATGTTTTTAGTGTGTTAACAAAATCATGTATTTACATGCAATTCGCATGTGTGTTGATTTTTTTCGTTAACCTCTTGATTTCTTTATTTTTTGTGGTGTTGCTGTCTTGACACTGATTTATGAATTTCTAATGTCATAGGGCTTCAACTATTTGCTTATCACATTGGCTTATTTTCCATTATAGTAACTTTAATTACATTTGCTATTGAATGTAATTTCAAACGAGTACAGTCATTTAAATTCCAACTAGTTCCATTTATGTTTTTCTCTGTTGTATACGATTAGTATTAAAATTACAAACTGCCATTCCTACATTTCAATTTATAGTAAAGCACCACGTAGTACTTAGTTCCATGTTACATATAGAACTTTTAATCCTTCCTTTGAATGAGTTTCAAAATATAGAATGCGAGCAGCTATTAAAATCTACTCCTTTCATCTGATTATCATCAAGTAGAATTCACAAAGCTTAAGATATCTAAAGGTCTTATATCTTAATTAATTCTCATCTTTCACACTATTAGCTTATTGTGGAGGATGAAATGTTAATGATTTAATTAATTTAAATTTATCTAAAGATACATTTCTAGAGGTAATATAATATTCCTCTAATTTTAAATATCACTGGAAGAAAACATTTCACTGAGCTGTTAGAAATGATGCCGCGCTACATGATTCTCCGTGCTTCGCTTTTTTTGTGCTTGCTTAAAGGTTTTAAGAACTTATCAAATATGTTAAGTGAATGAGATGATTTTATGAAACAATTCAATTTAATCAAGTGGATGTAAGTTATAATGCAGTATCTTTCTAGTCTACACAGACAAGAGAGTGTATAAAAAACTTGTAACTCAAAAGTAAAATGCTTTACTTTTACGAATAAGATGAATCATTATAGAATCTGAAAGCACTTTCACTTAATCTATAATCTGTATCAATCAATGAAACTCTAAGAACTGCCGAGGATAACTTGAGATGCATCTTTCAGATGTAAATGACCATTTTCAAAAAGAAGCACAAATGAACGAGGATATATTGAGGATGTATATATAGACCTAAATGATTTTTAATCTCAAAAGAAGAATTAAAATGTGATCATTGTTGGCCTAACATAGCAAGTTGCAATTTTAAATTCTCCAGAGTAAAATATGTTCAGTATGTAGTAGTTATGTTTACATGTATTTCGAAATCAGCAGACAGCTATGAGAGATGCATTTTTGTATTTGAAAATAGCAATCAACTAATATAAAAGCGTTAAGAACTTAGAACACATGCACACAAACAAAACAAAAAATCCTGGCAATCTACTGTTATCTGTTTGGCCAGAGGTTGGACAAAGGGAAATAAAATTTAAGGGATTAACCACCAATATCCAGGTTTAGTTGATGTTGCTAAAGGAGAATTTTTGTAAAAATGTATTTGAGCCTTAAATAAATTTTAAAACAAAAAACAATTAACCTCAATTAAATTTGTGCCTTTAAAGTGATAAGTGTCAAAAATCAAATGGGTTGCTGATAAACTCCATTGACACAGTGTAACTGCTAGCTGCATGCACTGTGGCTTTATTATTTTTTGGAATGATATATTTTTTAATTAAAAACATATCCTTCTCTCATAAAATATGTCCCAACAACAGCTCCCCCCTCCCTCCACTCTTCCTGTCCCCTTTTGCCATCTCTCCTCGCCTTTAGATCCACTTCCTTTCTATTTCAGAAAAGAGCAGGTTTCCCAGAGAGTACAGGCAGATAGGACAAACACAATACAATACTTTAAATCAGCACCCTTCCACTTTCCTTCAGGCTGTTCTGCAGGAAACTAACAAGAGTCCAGACAGGGAGTATATACAGATTCTATTGCCTTTCTCCCCGAAATGGCAGCAAAACTGACAAGCTGTATCCTCCATTAGAAATGGCTAGTAGCTCTCAAAGTAAAATGTGCTTTTTATTCCTCTTTCCATATAAATAAGGTTTCAACTTCAAAAGACGTAGGGCATTGTTTTGAGACACAGTTTTAGAATTGAAAATGTTAGAAATCAACAGTTGACTAGCTTTAGTTTTCTATAATCCCGTGTAGATATGCGCTGGTGTTAGATTAGCCAGACTTCAATTTGGAAACCTCTTCCAGCACTTCGGAAAGCGCTGGCATTTCATCAGACTGTTTTTGTTTCTTGTTTTTCCCTTGTCAAAATTGAAGTTTAGAGTGGCAAGCTATCTTTAGTAACCTGACCTACAGCAGCCTTTCACCCACTCTTTCCTCAAAGCCCACCCAATGGAAGGAACCTTTCCCAAGTGCCCTGGGAAGAAATCTCCTTGGGAAATTCTTCAGAAGGCTATTTAGAGAGCCTGCACAGTGACTGAAATAGTTTCAGAGATGCTTTGGCTTTTCTTGAAGGGAGGCTGGCTCGGCTTGCCGGCCAGATCCTCCAGTGCACAGATCTTAGCTAGTCAGTGTTGAGCCTGGTGGAACTTTTTTCCATTAGTTGTTTTTCTTTTTCTTTCTCCCTTGTAGAAAGAAATTTCACATGAAACACCTATTCACAGTATGAAGAATTTGGAGAAAGTAACAGGCCAAAATTGAAAGAAAAATATGGGAGACCATGACTGGATTTCAAAAGTTGCAGTTATTGTAAAGTGAAGGATACCATCTCCACTTGTTTGTGCCTCTTTAGTGTTAGAAGGATGAAGCTGCAATTTAATTTTAGTAAACATATATTCTTATATCTAGCCTCTCTCTGACAGAGGTTTATATTAAGTTTGAATTTTTAATACCATATTTGCCCTTCGTTCCTTCGTTTGTATTTTTTTTTTCTTTTTGGTCTCTAAGGGAAACAGATATATGTTTCTATAACCAGAGCAGTTTCAAATGATAATATCCTAAGAACAAGGCGCTTTCATTTCCCTCTTTTTTCCAAGTTGTATTTCTAACTGCATCCAATCACGTTATTTAAAATAAACTTACTTCATTTTAGGAAGAAAGAAACTTTAAAATTGAGCCATTTTTGCAACTTGTGATAAACTTCCAGTTTTGTAGGTCTCCCAACTAATCATGAGCATGACATTTTAAAAGGAGGAAAATGGACAGCCGGTTTTGGACACTTTTACTCGCAATCCCAAACTAGCCTCACTTCAGAACCGATAATGGAAAATGGCTTGTTGATTCAGACTGATAATTGGCATTTCAATATCTCCACCAGAAAGACAAAGACGTCTGGAGTCAAATATTATCCAAAGGCAATAGGAAGCCGCTCAAACACCAGGCTCAACGGCCGACTAATTGCTGCACTAAGACAATGTGCAGCTTTGCGGCTGGAGAGCGAGGCTGGCACACTGTACCTTCTTGTTGGAATTAAATGATGGCTGGGGGGAAATACAAGCATACACTTACAATGAAAAGTTATGAGGTAATCTCGTTATAAGTTTTCCAAACTTCCTACTGAATGTTTGTTCCAAACTTCATTTAAATAGCATGTTATAGTGATACCTCATTTACACATGGTGTGTCAAAGTGTTACAGTTTCCACATTTCTAGACGCCCAGGTCCAAGACTGCATTGCATAATGAAGAGGAGGGATGCAAGATTTTTAGGAATGAATTTCAATGTAAATAGCAATCAGTGATTTTTCTCCAGCTTCCAAGAAGAGGGAGGAACCCCTGATGCATTGTATAACCTGTCCAGCATGTTTCCACTCTCTATGGGTTCAGGCACTTTCAGTAAACATTGAAAGGAGATTCATGACACTGTCAAGGTTTTTTTTTTTTTTTTCAAAAATTCTGTTTTCTTTTTTTTTTTCCTACTTGCGTTCTATCACAAAATCCATCTAAGCATGGAAATAGTTGTTTCTCATTGGGGAGTTTATCTGCCAAAATTTTATTGCTATAGGAAATGTATGTCACATTGGATTATCATTTGGCGCTGTTAAAGCCAAAACACTATGAGCTTTAAGCTTCGCTTTTTTTTTAAAAAAAAATCTAATTAGTATCAAATGAAAAACAAGATCCCCAAAGACATTTCTTTCTTACTTTTTCTACTACAAAAGATGATTTGTGACGAAATTACTAATTCCTTATTACTTTTTTTTTGGTTAGACAAAACTAAATTTGATACCTTTATAGCACATTATATTTTAGTAATAGGCACATTTTCTTAAAGTTTAAAAGTGGGGGAAATTAAATTATAGAAAAATTTATACTGGTTAATTGCAGTCATATGTCCTTGAATGGGTAAAAATATAAGGATGGAAGGCATTAAGTCATATAAACCTGGAGATGATTTGTCAGTAAGCAAAATTTGTTAACTACTATTTGTCAGTTATGCAATTAAATGAAGAAATTCAAGGACTCTATGGAAAATCTACAGTGTATGAATAAAATCCTTCCATTTCCTTTAATCACTTTACAAACCAATGTCCAAGGAGATGTGAAAATTACAGCTGTAATTTTAGATAAAATCAGTTGGAGCATGGTATCTCCATATATATATGTGTGTGTGTGTGTGTATGTGTGTGTATTCAAATGCGTACACATAGTCGTGAAGACACAAATAATACCCAGTGGTTTATATGCATGTGGAAAAGAAAGAGATAAAAGTGCGTGGAAATGTGCTTTGTGGGAACTGACTCATGCTGTGCACTAATACCTATGCTAGACCTCACTTTGCTCATCTGCAGATATAGTTGATGGTGCTTCTTTTGCAGAGTTCCTGAAAGGCGGGAAGGCCACAGATGGAAAGTGCTTAGGCCAGGGCCTGTGGTAAATACACAAGAGACCTGTAGTTATGATCACTGTTTTCCTCGAAGAGACTTCTAGGAGGAAGGAAGACAGAAGGAAACAGAGAGGAGAATGAGAAGAAATGTCACTACTAGAGAAAGAAACTTCACAAGTGATTCAAGAAAAGATGTGAAAGTATCACCATTAAGTAGCATCTTACTATTAGGACATTTGAGATAAGAGAGAATTGTAGGAGTAAAAAAGCATCCTAAAAATGTAAAATGTTTACATAGAAATAAGGATGTGGTTTTGGATATATTTTAAAGACCCTAGAGAAATAAAAATATTACTAGTGAGAAAAGTATTTAGGAAAATGTATAATGGTTCAAGAAACAATGGTACTTTAAAGCATGTTTTACTTTGATTTCAAAATTTAAAAATATATTTGTATTATAAAATATTGAAAATATTTAAATAGATCATAGATGCAATCTAGCTAATTAAATATTATCTTTCCTCTCTATTTACCAATATCTCAAATTTCTGTTTATTTATGTTTTTATCTTTAACTTTATTTTTCCATATCACAACTCTTATACTTTGATCAATTTGAAATCTCTAAGTTGGAGGTTATGTGTCATAAAATTTCACCAGTGAACTATCTTGAAGAGACATTCTGAAGAGTTTCTATGAATTCCTGCCACAAAATGAGCTTTGAAAGTTTAGAAATTTCTTGACACCCTGAAGTGGACATACAACAGCAGGCACATAAATATACCTGTGGGATGCCTCCTTTTTGAAATTTACCAATTTAACTACTTCATAGTCATAGAATTCAAAAGCAAGGATAGATTAAAAGAATGTGTTTGCTTACTGATTAGGATAGAATTAAAAATCCTGTTCTGCCTTCTCTAAGCAGAGTGAAGCTGTTGGTCCTCCTACTCTTTCGAGTGCTGACACAGCTAAGTCACTGCTCTCTGCTGCACACAATCTTGCCCATCTGCTTACTGGGTCAATGAGGGCTCACATTGCTACTGGATTCTATATGAATGATTTAATAAGAGTAGACTCTGACACTCACTTAACCTTTCCCAATAGTGCCATTACAAAAGCCATCCCTACCACTATTCCTTAATGCTGTTTCAGACGTTAAGGTTCTTGCAAGTTCTCACAGCATTTTGCTTTTTGAATAACGTGATATATCTTTTTAAAAAATCTTTTTAAGACATGCTTCTTTTATTCTTCTTTTCTCTACAACGTCTTTGAGGCAAAATAAATACGCCCAACATGCTTTTATGAAAACATGTTTTGAGTTGCATTATTTTGAACGGAATTTGTAGATAATTTAAAAGTGGACTGGTTTAACTGAACCTTACTATTGAATATAGTACTGGTAGCCATAATGCTTTTTAGGATGATTCCTAATGCTAACTACATGTTTACAGATACAAACAAACTCATTCCTTCATATATGAAAATTACTGTTTTATAAATGCTACATATACATGCACATATGTGCATGTATATTTCTTTACTGAAAATAAAATGTTAAAAATTCATATTAGCAAGTGTCTAGCAGTATTCAGTTGCACTGTACACAGGTATCACACTGAAAATAGTTTAAAGATATGAAAGTGTAAATATTCCAAATATTTCTGATAGTCTTTTGTTTATCAGCATTCTTATTTGCACTGATAAAAATATTTAATAGTATATAAATCAATGCAAATGTAACCATCATCATTGGGAGCAAACTGTGCAATAATTTACATGTTAGCATACTGAAGAGTTAAAGCAATTTAACTCTAACTCTTAATGTACCACTGGTTGTCTTTGTTTAATGAGTAAAGTTTTTTTCTCCTTCTGCTTATTCAGGTGAAATAGTATTTTCCTTTCTCTGTAACTATCACTAATATTTCAAATGCATATTTCTATGCTTTTGCATAACAGCAATAGACTGTCAAAAGTAAATGCCCATAAACTACCATTTGTGGGGAACAGTCTTATATTTTTTGCTTTCCAAAAACCATTTTTGGTCCTAGGCTCTGACCGAGAGCCCATGTTTCACTCAAGCAAAAGCCTACCCTGATATTCTAGTCCATTACATAATTCTCAGAGCTGGGAGAGAGGCATTTGCATCATTTCTGTTCCCAGATCTGTTCAATATATACTTCCAGTCTGTCATGCCTGAAATTAATTTTTTTACAATCTGGATCTTTACTATATGCTAAAAATTCAGTACAAAAAAGGACTTCCTTCTGCAGAGAATATGTAAGCCAGAACATCGTGTTCCATCTCTATAATGAAACATACAGTTCCAATCAAAAGGCAAATTTTTGTTTAAAATGTTTGAAGAGAATGATGCTTTTAAGACTTTTAGATAGTAATTTTATAAACATGAAGAGATTTCTATCTTAGAACATATTCTGACCTAGATCATATGATTGTTGTAAACTGTAAAACGTTTTTATTTAGTGCTATTTTCCTCTGTTTTCCTGTTTCCAAGTAAGGAAAACAAAGGTGAGTTCCCTTAGAGACAGTTCATCTCCTCACACTAACCCAACTGTAGGACTGTTAAAAGGTGAACTGCTGTCAGTGGCCATCAGTGGCTTGAAAGCAAAGGTACAGAACATTTTGACATTTTAGTCAAGACATTTCGACTCTCCTAGTTGAAATTCCCTCCTGTGTGTTTTTTTCAAAACTTGCAAAGTAGTCTATTAAAGCAAACTCCAGTACCAGAAAAATAAACTATGATACCATCAAAGACAAAACAAAATACTTTGAATGACCTTGTAAACCCTGTCACTGAAAAACATCGATACTGTTCCAAAAAACAGGCACAGTTACACAGAAGCATAAGTGACATGATTATAATGGCCACGGAACGGGACCTTTTGAGAGTTTTCCTCTCCAACAATGACTGTTACCCATTTTGTCCCTTCTCTTCCTTTCCCCTCCTCTCCATCACCCTTTGTAGCTTTCTTTTAAATCTTATTATAGAATAATTTTAATTTTTGAATATTAATATGAATACTCCCATTATGGTTTCATGCAAAACATATTTAAAATTTTTGTCATCATTTTTCTTCTAGGTTCCCATTTTACTTTTCAACTAGCATTTTTTCTTTCTTTTTCTTTCTGAGAATGCTTTTTTGCTCTAAGTCAATGCAGTACTCTTTTCATCTCTGTGTAAGATTTTTTCCTTTCCTTTCTTCTTTTTTTTTCTTTTAAATGTTTAGCCCAAGCTGAAGTTAAACTTGTCATCCTCCTGCCTCTGCTTCCCTCAGCAAATACTACTGGCATGTGCCACCACAACCAGCTAAGCTAGATTTTCCCTTTTGTATCAGCTACATAATTTTTCTAAGTTAGTTTCAAATGAGTTCCCTTAATATTGTGCTTTTATGGTCAGAAATTGTTAACTAAATTTAGGTACTGTACAAATATCTTGGTTTCACAATTATTTATATTGGTTTGAATGTTTCTTTTTCTGTTTTTCTCCCATTTCCCTCTTTCCCTATTTCATTCCTTTACCCTAGTCCTGATCTTCTTCCTCCTCCTTCATCTCCTCCCATACCCTATCTCATGTCTTTCTTTACTTCCTTGAGAATTTCACTCTATGCAGGCAGGTCTGTTCTTGAACTCATGATCCACTTGCCTCAGTAAGTTGAGGCTGGGATTATAGGTATGTGCCACTATCCATTGTGCCCACTTCTCGTTTTTCTAGATTTCTGTGGAGAGTAAGGAGTCCTATATTCTTCATGTAGAACTTCTTCATTCTCCTTTCTAACTTCAACAGATGCATTGGCATTTTTATGTTTTATATTAATGATTTGTTTGTGTTTTATAATTTTAATACTGTCCTTAGTTGATACAGATAAATATGGCATTTTTACTGTCTCAAATATAGTCTGATGTGGTTGGGCATCAAATACTATCATAAGTAAAACTTTATCCTGATTAAGTTGGAAGAAAAGTAATTTTTGTCTTAGCACAAAAAAATCTAGTAGTTAAACATGCTGTGGTCACTTTTCCATGAATTTAAAAACTTGATTTCACTCAGACTTTTCACTCAGCATACACTTCTGCTTGTGACCATGCAGCTCTATTCCTTTAAAAGGGCTATCTGCTGCTATCATTGTATTCCAGTTCTGATAAAGGTACATTAATAAATGACAAAGTTGCAGAAATCTGTCTTCTATAATTTTTGTTTAGGAAGCCTTCTCCAAAGGCTCATCTTGAAAATAATTAAGTTTCAATGACAAAAAAAGAAGCCACATAAAAATTAAAGGAAGCATACAGAATATTACATTTTGATTAAAACCAAATTGGTGTTCATCACGATCATAAAATGGAGAGGGCGGATATTCAGAGAAGTCTTGGTGTTTCCCTCCATGGTTGATTCCCATTCCTGTCACCAATTCCCACTTTCCTGATACTGGTTATGTAGTAAATTCCAGAACACTGAATCACACAAGTTTTCTTAAATATTAGTTGGAAATTCTAAAGCATACTACATATTGGGTTCTGGAATTTATAGGCAAGGCTTCAGAATTAGTGTGGTTATTGTCTACCATATCTGCAAAACTTCGGTACAATCAATAGAGAAAAGAAAATAATTGAATGTCTGTTCAGAAAGCTATTGATTTGAAATGATGGCAGTATTAGACATCTCCAACTACTCTTTTGTCTGTCCTTTAGGACATCATTCTGGTTTGTTAGTTTGATAGAGATTCGGTTTCTGAATCCTTTCCTGCTGTTTTGTCGTTTCTGTTGTTGTCATTGAACTGAGGATTAAAGCAAAAGTTTCGTGCCTGAGGAGCACACACTTTGTGACAGTTTTACCCCTAACTTCTCTCTTGGTCTTGGGTTACTTTTTTTCAGCTTCATGAACCAGTTATCCATCTATTCAACAGCATGAATGAAGAAGAGTATCCACATATCTATCCAATAACATGAATGAGGAAGGTATCCATATGTTCCCTCAATAGCATGAATAAAGAAGGTATCCACACATCTTTTCAGAAGCATAAATAAAGAAGGTATCCTTATGTCTCCTCTAAAGCATGAATGCGGGAAGTATTCACACATCTACTCAATAGCATGAATGAAGAAGGTATCCATATATCTATCCAACAGCATAAATGGAAAAGGTATCTATACATCTACTCAACAGCATGAATTAGAAAGGTATTCTTATATTTATCCAACAGTATAAATGAGGAAGGTATCCATATGTCTAATCATCAGCATAATCCAACTTCCTTGATTGGTATATAATCACTAAATATTTTTAATGCTGCAGATTATATAAACTAAACATCCCTTTTTCTTCTTTGTTATTTCTTATCTTTGATTTTCTTGTCATGGTTTTACTCATTACAATTTCCTGCAACAGCATTTGTTTTATATTCTTTATTTATTGAGTGACTTATGCTCATTTCCTCTAATGATCCTGCCAGAATATTTGACTTTCCTGTGGTAAATTTCTACAAGTGTACTTAACTGAGAAAAAAAGTCTTACTTTTACATTCACATAGACTAATTTTAGCGATTAAGAATTAGTATCCTGGCTACATTTGTATGTAAATTGATAAATGAAACAAGGAGGAGGATAAAATGTCATCTTGATGGGAATTTTTTGTTGAAGAATTTTCTTTTGTCTGCATTCTCGAGCGTTTTCCAAGCTAAGCTGCCAAATCAGGCATTTAACCTACACAGTAGTTCTAGCATGGAAAATACTTATGATTAGTTCTATTACCTTAGTTAATTACAGTTCATATAAGTAAAGGTTACACAAACTTGGCTGAGTTGGAATGACTCAGTAAAGTTCATTTCAGCAGGATGTATTTGATATAAGTTGAACGGTTTGATTTATACATAAGGCTTCTTCTCTTAAAGAATTTCATCTGAGCCATCATGAGATTTCTTACCTCTAGTGAGAACCTTATTAGAGTTCTTTCCAGCATAAACAATTTCTAAATATCTGAATTGTCTTTGTTTTCTTGTTTCTGATTCTATATACAAAATTGAGTTTAATGACTAAGTCACAAAACACAGTCTATGAGTGGACATTTCTAAATCTGTTGTAATAACAATTTAGTGAGTCTTGTTACAGATTTGTTTGTGTCCAGGAAGTATATCTAGGATATAAGTTTTTCCTCTTCATACTTAATTAGACAATCCATAACCAACATGCAAGATAATTCTTAAGCTTTATGCAAGGCTATGTGAATTTTAGATAGTTCTTCTATCTTTTCTTTCCTATTATACAATAGATTTTTAGATCACTCAGCAACATGCTACATTTACAGATGGAGTTCATAATTTAAATAAAAATTAACAGAGTCAATGAAACTCATCTGATTCTAGTTCAGAAAACAGTGATATTATTCTTAGTCATTGCCATAAAGACTGCCCATCCTCAACATCACTCTACCTCCTAGTTAAATCTTAAGTGAACCTTGCTTGATGTAAGTTAGAGAATGGAAAATAGGAAGAATATTATAGAAACAGAACTTGTTCCAAAGAAAATAACTCTCTCCAGCATTCACTCCAGAAATACATAAATTATAGAAATTATCTTTGTATGACATTTAGGTATTACACTCATGTTTTAAGGAAGGTGAAGGTAGCTCTCCATTATAGTATGGAATTGATTTACTCCAAATTAGATTTTACTTTGATTTAGATTTGGTTTTGTCTTCTATAATTTACCTACTACAGCATGATTTTCTCCAACTGATCTCTTACAGAAACTACAATGCTCTATTGCAGAAGTTCCCACAATCAGATTTTTCTTTATATAACCTGCTGGTATATTAGTCCTCAGCATTCAATGTATGGAGAATTACATCACACTGGCCTCAATTAGATTCAACGCTGAATTTTTGGCAAGAATTTTCAATAGCTGGTATTGTGTCCTCACTTCATAAGTCGAGTAATGTCTAGATATCTCATTTTGTCATGTTAATTAGACAGTTATAGAAATTCATTAGGCATTTTCAAGTGTGTGATAGTCTTCCGTGATCTTCCATTCCTGCCACTTTATCTCCTTTTATGTTAAGAAGTGGTGATTTCACCTTTGCTTCTTTTTCAGCTTTATTTTTGTTTGATTGACTGAGATATCACACTACTTAAATTTTTCTTTGTTATTTGAGTTGGTTGAATTCATTTTAATTTTGTTTCATGCTTGCTGTGCTTTCTTTCCTTCATAACAAAAGTATGGCAGCTATTTGTAGACTTTGCCTTCTTGTGGGGTTTCTGCATGAGGAATAATACAGGTATTATTTTTCCTTCTACTTGGTTTCTTAATGTTTCACTAAGTAAAGTTATTATTGTTGTATTTTTCATTTTATTGTATTTATTTGGCTAAAAGTAAGAGATCAATAGTAAGTCAAGTTGAATTCTTGTGGTATGTGCTCTGTTTATAGTTTTATTTGGTATTACAAAAATATATTGTTTTTTGATTAAGAAAAATATTTATAATTCTAGCTATGATATTTCGCAATACTGAGTGTGGAGAACAATGTACATACTTTTCTATTTCTGTGATACTCAAATTTTCATTTGGTACGGCAAGCTTATAACCAGAGAAGAATTATAGGTATGAGCTACTACATAGACTTGGATTAGAAGACAAACTACCACCCACAGATACTTCTCCTTCCTACTCTGCAGTGTAAGGCATAGTCTAATGAATGTCATCCCATGGAAAGTGTTTCACTTCCACACTCTTCCTTAGAATTTTTTTTTCTTTCTTTTTTTTTTTTTTTTTTTTGGTATTTGTGTGTTTCCCCTTTCAGCTCTGATATTGTTGGTCATACTGTGGGTTGAAATGTTGGGGTTTGTCTCAAAATATCTCCTTCATTGATTACATGTATTCCGCTGATTCAGATGAATTAATTTCTGTGAATCCAAGGTGTAGTTGTAGTGTTTAGGAATCATTGCAAAGCCTCTAACTAGAGTCATGCCTCTTTAGAAGGACAACCTGCCCAGGTCTGACACACAAAAACGCCATTTCATGGTTCTTAACCTATTGGTAAGAAGGTCTCAAAATCTTGTAATATTTGAGAATTTACTTGGTATCTGTCATACTTTTACACATAAATTAGAACTACATTTTTCTTTCGAACATCCTTTCATTGATGTACTAGATAAAAATATGAAGTGATTGGTTCAGTTATATTTGTTCATTCTTTAATACACATCCATTACATTTATCTCACATTTACAGAAGTATGCAAATTATCTATCTACACTATACATTTTTGCCTTCCTCAACCTATTCTGGTGAATTTGTCCCCTCTCAAGTTAATATACATGGAAATAAACTTAACTGGCATCATTCCAGGGCATTATTTTGAGAAATAAAAGAGTATCAGGTGCTTTATAGCATAGACAGTTTTTCCTTTTTAAATTGCATCTCCTTTCATCAGGATGTGCATCAATTATTGACAAAGTTAATTGGAAAAAACTAACTAGAATACATTTCTAAATACTATCCCTATTTTGTACAAAGTTCAGTTTTCTTATTTTCTACTCATTGAAGTTTAAAACTTTGTTTTGGTCACTTTTGGTGTAAATTTTCCCCATTTTTTCCTTTTATTGAAAATAGATTTTATCCTCAAACAATATATCCTGACTACAGGTTCCCCTCCCTCTACTTGTCCCTGTTTTTTCCCTCTTACCCTCCGCTATCCTCCCGTCTGGAACCACTTCATCATTTTGAGAAAAGAAAAACAGACATCTGAGAGATAACAATAAAGCATAGCAAACTAAAATATAAAAAGATACAGCAAGAAACATCACATTGAGGCTGGACAAGATACCCCAACAGAAGGAAAAAAGCCCCAAGTGCAGACAAAGGATCAGACACACATCAGTTCACACACTCAGGTGTCTCATAACAGTAGTAAGGGGAAAGATATAATCTATGCACAGAGGACCTGGTGCAGACCCATGAAGGCCCTGTGCTTGCTGCTTCAGTCTCTGTGAGTTCATATGGGACTTGCTCAGTTGATTGAGAAAGCCTTATTCTCTTGGTGTGCTCTATCTCCTCTGGCTCTTATACACTTTTTACCTCTTCTTCTGAGGTATTCCCTGAGCTCTGAGGGGAGGACTTGTGTTGTGAAGAGCGGAGGGCTGTGTTCCCACCCAGCTCCCACACTGCTAGCTTTATACCAGGAAATAATTACACGGACACTGTATTCTTTTAAACACTGCCTGACCCATTAATTTTAGCCTCTTATTGGCTAATTCTCACATCTTGCTTTTACCCATTTCTAATAATCTGTGTAGCACCACAGGATGGTGGCTTACCAGAAAGGATCTTAACCTGTGTCCATCTTGGAGAAGAGAGGCATGGTGACTGCCTGACTTGGCTTCTTTCTCCCAGCATCCTGTTCTGTCCTATAAGGCCAAGCAGTTTTCTTTATTAATTAACCAATGAAAGCAACAGATAGATATAAGACCCACCTACATCAGACTTGGATGTAGACATGGAGACTTCCCATTTAGAATTGTGGGCTGCAAGGACTTTCTATATAATGTTTTGCTCTGTGTCTCTATATCTGTTTACATCTGTTGCAGGAGGAAACTCCTCTGATAATAACTGAATAAGTTACTGATCTATGAGTATAGCAGAATATCATTAGCTGTCTTTTTTATTTTTTATTTACTTATTTTAAATTAGTAGTATTTGGTTTAAATCTAAATCTGTGGACTATTTAGTTTCTGGGTCTTGATTACTCAAACATTATTATGATTTCTATCTCATAAAGTGGGCCTATGTCAGATCAGACATTGGTTGGCTAGTCTTCCAAGTTTTGTGCCACCATTGTTCTGGCATATCTTGTACAGAGAACAGACTTTAGGTTAAAGGTTTTGGGACTGGGTTGGTGTTTGTGGTTTTCTCTTGATAGCCTGCACATTCCCTTTCTTTACCAAAGATACTCGGATGTAGGGTGAAGGCTCCCTGAACATACCAGCTCAAACTTCTCCATTTTTAGAGAGTTGTGTGGATGTTGTGGACAACAGAGTCCTGCTGTTAGTTTTTAGAAAGCAGCCCATTGTTTTAGCAACAAGCTGGGTTGTTTGGGGATTTGCATGAGACCTCCTTGGCCAACAACTCAATTTAATACAACCTAGGATCACCAGTGGAAACCTCATTTGATCACAAGAGGGGAACCAGTTGGAACTTTGTCTCCTCCATTATTAGGAGACCTCATTAGATTCACTCTCATATATTTTAAGAACTTTTTACTACACTAAGTTTCTATATCATCTCTCAAAATCCCTCAATTCCAACTGCCCATCCTCACATTCCCTCCATCAACCCTATTTCAACTCTCCCTCTAATGCCCCCATTCCTGTCCCCACCAGCCCTCAGTCTACCTGAAAATCTATTCTATTTTTTTTCTCACAGGAAGATCCATGTGTTGGTCCTAGTTCCTTCCTCTATTCCTAACCTTTGTATCTATGGATGATAGGGTGGTTATCATTTATTTGATGATTAATATGCCCTTTAAGTGAACACAGACTATATTTATCTTTCTGTGTCTGGGTTATGCCGCTTGGAATGTTATTTTCCTTCTAGTTCTGTTTATTTGACTGTGAATTTCATGATGGCTTGGGGATTACAAGTACTGAATACTTTTGACAAAACCCTGCTTTCAATTTCCAGCACTCAGAATCATTTCTAACTCTAGGCCCAGGGTGTCCAATACCTTTCTAGACAATCTTAATAATAAGATTATTAATATATCAGTATATCTATAAACTAATTTAAAATGTAGAACTTTTCCATCTTACCCTGACTTCCCCTCTTTTCTTTCTTTTTGCTTAGCTTCAAGAAATGGGCTTTGACTCAACATTTATTTCCTCTTGTCATATATGTGGAAAATAGCTTAGAATAAAACAATGTGTGAAAAATGAATTCAGAACTGTTCTGTATAATTAGAGTCATTGGTTTCCTAAAGCAAAGATTCAGGATGTTAACCTTGGTTGACTGTGACTACTAATCTTTAAAACCTCAACATCTTAAGCTGGTATTTTGTCAACATTAAGAACTTAATCTTCAGTTCATACCTCAGCTAAGGAACCCAAAGGACTCACTCTAACCTGAAAGATATCAAGACCCTTTTCTTCAAGACCTTCAGCCTCTGGAAAGAAAAACATCCTTTTCCCAGTGCTATATATCTCTCCTGACTGAGCTACTGGAGTGACTTACTACTTACTGTTTAACCACTCAGTCATAAAATATTGGTCATAAATTTTATTTAGTTAGAATATCACATTGCCATTTATAAGGATGAACTCATCTTAGCACTATCAATAGTGAATACATCAAATTAAGTAAATTACTCATGAGTGCAGATAATATAGCACAGGATCCTGAATACTTAGAATTGTCATTGTCTCTTTGAGAACTGCATTTTATCCGGCCCCTTTAAAAGCACTTTTAGTTTTTCAGTTGCTTTTTCTTTCCCCATTTTCATACATTCCCTTCACCACTGTTTAGTTATTTTTTCCTTCACTTATATGCTTAATACAGAGCATAAGATGAATAAATAATAGTATCATCATATCTATAAAATTTTTAAATCACTTGACATTTGTTTTACTATTGTGTACGATACATTTAATTAAACCAGAAACATCACTCAATTAACTTTTTCTGTTCATTGAGAGTTCCTTACAGATCGCCTGAATCTTCATTTGTTTTGCTGTATCTACTCTTATCCTTTTTGTACTTTTGGTAATATGGAAATATAAGACCAAACAGAATTCTGGTTCTGCATTTGGCAAGGGAAGAAGTTTAACACATTTAAACTTACTCATTGAGCTATTCCCCTGGAACAGTTGAGACATAAAATTCAGTAGGGGATCCAAATCTATGTACTTCAGATGAGAAGCATCACATGTCACCATATTTAGAAGATTGCCTACATGCAATATAAAACCACAAATGGTTGAGTAAACCCAGGAAAGTATGGGAATGGAGTCCAATAAATAAATCACTGGGTAAAATATGGAGATAATATCATCTCAAGCTGATGAAAGACCTTCATTCAAATAGAATTTCCAGAGAAGAATTTTAAGTTGACAGAAGATATGTATAATTAAACAACTATCAACTTTTGTTTTGGGTAAGTCACATTGCTTTGGTTTAGCAAGCAATCCTGAGATCTTAATGACTGATAATAGGACATTCACTTCCTGATTATTTATGGGTCTGTATGGTTATTCTGCTTTACTCTACACTGCTCATCATTCTAGAATCTGGTCTGAAAGAGCAGTCCCTAATCAGAAAATGATCCCAAGCTTAGAGATCATTGCAGAAGATGTATAAGAAATAGTGTAATTGTCAGAAGCTGTGGATGACTGCAAGATAATGTTTTGCAAATACAGCAGGGCATCTACAAACAGGAACTCATATCCCCTATATGTAGTTGCATATTAAATCACATTCCAGCTTGGAGAAGGGAGCTAGATATACAATCTCAACCTTAGTCATGATTAGGAATTGTTAGCTGTAGGAAAAAGTCAATTTTCTCTAAGAAAATAGGCATTAATAAGGCAATCATGCTTCAGTGGAAAACTATGGAACCAAAAAGATTTAGGGTGACACAAAATGATTTTCAAGGATAAAAAGAAATGACACAGTTGGGTGGATAGAGAAAAATGGTTGGACCTGGGGAGAGCCTTGGAGAGAATAGGTTCAAAACCTTTTATAAAACTGAAAACATTAAAGAATGTAAAGAAATGTTTAAAGAAAATCACAGAACTACAGTGACTTAAATGATATTTCACTGGCATCTATTAAATATTTGCTTTCATTTTCAAGTTTAGGAATTCTTACAGAAGAAACTAAATACAAATTAGACTATTAGAGAGTATAGGATATACAATAAAGTCCTCTGAGTAGGTTAGAGTAGTGTTCTGCAATGAGTCCATTTGAACAAAACAAACAAATCAACACAGAGAATTGTTGAGTGGAGGAGCTGCATCAAGGCATATAAGTAAAACTGTCACTCCTAATTGCAATTTATTCCATGTGACAGTTTTCTCCATTTTTTAAAAGTCTTTTATCATTGTCCTAATCCCTAAGAATAACAGAAATGATGTTGACACATTCATGAGTTTATGAGTAAGGTAGTCTAATAACATTTAGTTTCTGTGTCAGGAAGGCAAAATTTAGAGAATTATTTATTTTCCATTTATCAAGAAGTATCTGAAGATAGAGAGGGTTTTTTTTTCCAGTCACTCTATGTAATTATCTACTGTGTGGATTATTCCCCTAATGCTTAATTTGCTAATTTCCCACAAACTGAAAGAAAGCCATCTATTGTGTTGTAATTGAGCAGCAATGTGAAGGAAGTAAATATTTGATCTTTTTATTTTATTGTAGGATAATTATGCTAGTTAAACTTCAGAATAAATTGATGATTGGAGTTATTGCAAAAGATGACATTCCTTTAGAGTAGAAAGATTTTATTTTGAATGATTTCTACTTGGTCACTTTTTATGTGTCTCATAGCAATTTTGGTAAATATTTTGATGTTCTCAGGATATGATAATTTTTTAAAGATTTTTTTGTTTATTCTTGGTAATGTAATTTCATTATCTTTATTTCTTCCATTTTCACCTTCCAAACCCTCTAATATACCCTCTCCATGCACTCTCCTCCTAATTCATGTATAATCATTATTAAACCTGTTTAGCATCTAAATTTTGTTAGTATTTATGCCATTTTTACAAGTTGGGATGGTAGGAGTTAAGATGGAGTATCAAAAAGCTAAGTATATATTGACTAAATATTAAGTAATCAGAATGATAACCAGGTACAGGCAAAGGTATTGATTATGCAACAGTTGTAGAAAAACAACACTAGGAGACATGACACCGATGTCATCTTACTCCCCATTCTTCATCCCTTTTCTGTAAGGAGAGAAATTGATTACTTAAGAAAGTCCATGTAAGAAAGGAAAGTAATTTTAGAAGATATAAGTTAAGTCTTTAGCTACCTAAAGAAAATAAAATATTGGAAGAAAATTATATGAGGGTAAAGGAGAAAGACAGAGGGACAGAGCAAAGAACTCAAGAAGGAAGAGGAAAAAAGTTAGTTTCCGAGAAGGGAAGAGAAAAAGAAGAAATTACAAAATATTGGCAGGAGTAGGGAAAGTGGAAAAAAGAAAACTGAGTAGTAATTCAACATTTGATAGCAGCATGCCAGAAGGGCAAGAAGTCAACCTGAAAGTTCTCCTAATAGATCAAACCTAGAAAACTTGAAACAGCTAAATAAATACTGTGATTGAACTAGATTTCCTAGATAATATAATATCCTAAATTTTGTGAATGAAATAAAGAAAATGTGCAATTAGCAAGTTTTAGGGGGTTAGGGGTCTAAAGTCAAGATATGGGTCATTGTCACGGTCATGAGAGATACAGCAGATGATAACCAGTGTTCAATGGGCCGACATACCAGATGAGCACCCCACCTGGAAAGGCTGTGGAGTTACTGGCTGTGCAAACCAATTGCTCCTGTCTGGAATTTTTCCCATGAGTAACTTCATTTTTTCCCTAAGAATAGTTTTGTATGTTTTCTCACTGCTCGTCTATCTTATGAAAATATTCCATTTACTGGGCAAATATATATGTGGGTGGTCAGGAAGATGACATTTCACTTAGCTATATAGCTTTGATATATAGAATATATAGTGGTGCATGCTTCATAACTGCATCTATTTGTCCCATGATGACTGCAGACACTTAAAAGACAACTTTGTTCCTTTTTGCTCAGACTAATATAAAAAAAAAATAACAATTTCTTCTTAGTCTAACAAAACTGTACACAAAAAGCTCACTTTTTACCTCAGAACTAGTTCAAACTACACTAAAGATTTTTGTAAATAAATCATAAATTTAAAATCTTACAGCTATGTACAAGGTCAGAGCTGCAGATGTCCAACCAAGGTTACTAAGGAAAGCATGCCAATTCTTTGCTTGCCAGTATGTTAATAATAACATCCTATATCTCAATGCTGATCTCACTGTACCCCCCCCCCCCACCCTCTGGTCATTGTCTCACTTCTGAAACCTTGAGCATTTGTGTTGCCATGGCAGTGGTTCAATTTCCTATCATGTTCCCTAGGAATCTGCTCTTGATAATGAGAAAAAAACTCTTGCATATTTTTTATTGCTTCAAGGCTTATGGAAGAGAAGAGCTTTTAGGATAGAAGAAGAAGCTAGAAGAAGAAGTTAGGAGAAGTTTAGAAGTAGGACAGGAGATTTAGAACTGTGGCAAAACAATAAAGAACTGACGTAGAAAAGTACATAGTGGAGAATGTATTCACTCTCACTTTTTGAATCATCCTGTCTTAATCCTGAGGGGGCACTGAGGTTAGCACTCAATGACCCTTCTTAGGCAATCTTCTTGCAAGGCTTAGGGAGGACCCTGTATGACTTCTTGCTGACTTTTGGGTGTTGCTAGCAATCCTTGATATTCACTGATCCATAGATGCATCATTCTTACCACAGTTTTTGTCTTTGCATGGCATCTCCCTTGTGAATGTTTCCATTGGTTTCCACATCTCCTTTTATTTTAATTTTTAAAACAACTTTATTTTACATACCAATCCCAGTTCCTTCTCCCTATTTTCCTTCCACTTTCCCCATCAACTCCCACACCACCCCTGATCCATTCCTCAGAGAGGGGGAGGCCTCCTAATGGGAGTCAACAAAGTCTGTCATATCACTTGAGGCGGGAACAAGGCCCTCCCCCTGTATCTAGACTGAGCAAGATATCCCTCCACAGGGAATGGACTTTAGAAAGCTAGTTTATGCACTTGGGATAAATACTGATTCCACTGCTAGTGACCCCCAAAACTGCCCAAGCCACACAGTTATCATCCTCACTCAGAGTTCCTAGTTCAGTCCTATGCAGGTTCCCCAGCTGTCAGTCTGGAGTCAGTGTGCTCCCACATGCTCAGGTCAACTGTTTCTTTTGATTTCCACATCGTGGTCTTGATTGCTTTGCTCAAAATATCACTCTGCACTCTATATAACTGGACTCCAGGAGTTCGGCCAAGTGCTTACCTGTGGATCTCTGCATCTGTTTCCATCAATTACTGGATGAAGGGTCTATGATCACAATTAAAATGATCATCAACCTGATTACAGGGGAAGGACAGTAAAAGTACCCTCTCCACTATTGTTTAGATTCTTAGTTGGGGTCATCCTTGTGGATTCCTGGGGATTTCCCTTTTATATTGTTGTTATGTCTGCGTCTGTAGTTCCTGATCATTTACCCAAATTTTCCATTTCCAAAATTCCCTCAGTTTGTGTTTCTTTATTGCCTCTATTTCAGTTTTCAAGTCCTGAACCATTTCCTTCATCTGTTTGTTTTTTTCTTGCCTTTTTTGTTTTCTATAAGGAATTTGAGGATTCCTTCCAATTTTCTGTTTGTCCTTTTCTCCACTTCTTGTATTTGATTTCATCTACAGGTCATATTTATAGGTTACCTGTGTCCTTGTATAATTTGAGACACTATTCAACCCAAGTCAATATTAGATCACAGTGTAATAAATCAAATAGTTGTATGTTCATATCTATGAGTTAATTTTTTAAAAATCAATATACTGGAGCATGCTACAGCTACTTCTTATGAAAATTTTCAGATATTAATATAGATACAACTTTTATGAAGTAGTGCTTAAATCTTGTCTTTGATCTTATTCTATACATACCTTGAGTGTGTAATGAATATATTCATTCATATTCAATTAGTAGAATTCGGGAAAGAGTAATTTCAGATTGATGGCACTAGGCAAACATTGCATTAATGAAGGAATAAAGTTGACATCATCAATAAGTATGATAATATGGGTATACAACATTTTTACATAAGCAGAAAGCTCAGCTGTGATTCCATAAAAATACTGGACAACTTCACATCGAAGGAAATTGTTCAAAATACCTGGTGTGTGTTCCTCAAAGTAAATACAATCCTGTCTCAAATAAAAGTTTGTTTCTTAGGAGTAGCTGGTATTCATAAATGAAAGAAGAATATGAGCAACTGTTTGATGTGTGAAAGTGTAAGCAAAAATCTAGATGAAAAGAAGTTTATAAAAAGAAGTTCAAAAGTGTTGATATGGCACTTCATGGCTTTCTTAATATATTGTGACCATTAATTAAAATTTTAAGTCAATTTTCTCAGATTTTTGTTAGGCTTGTTTATTTTTCCATATGAATCTAGAGTAAGATTTGGTCTAATATGATATTCAAAAGACTCAGTTTTAACATAGATTTTCCTTTCCTTTTCTTTCTTTCCTTTTTAATTTCTTTTCCTTTCTTCCTTCCTCTCTCTCCCTTTCTTTTCTTGTTTGGTACAGGGTTTCACTGTGTATAGCAGGTTACCTTGGAACTATTGTCACACAATGGCTCTGAAATTACTGAAGTCCATGTGCTTCAGCTGCTACGTTCTGGGTTTAAAGGCACACAACACTACACCTGGATATTGATGTGGCATTCCCCTCTGTATGCTGTGAATATGTTTTGTTGCCATTAGTTAATAAAGAAGCTGTTTTCAACCAATGGCTTAACGGAGTAAAGCCAGGCAGAAAATCCAAACAGAAGTATATATAGAGAGTAGACAGAGTCAGAGAGATGCCATTTAGCCACCTAAGGAGAAAAGTGCCAGAAACCTTAATGGCAAACCACGAGCCGCGTGGTAAAATATAAAATAATAGAAATGTGTTGATTTAAGATAAAAGAACTTGGAGAAGTCCCATCTGGATGGGTGAGTGTGTGCTATCCTGGGGCGCACTGTCCCGGTAGAGAGCACAAACGCCCCCGCCCCCCCAGCTCCTGCTGCAAGGCTTTCTTTCCTACACACCCGCCCCCCACCCCCACCCCCAAGCCTGCCTTGTCTGCAAGGTCCTTTACTGTGGAACAGTTTCCTGCCCTTTCACTAAGGCTACCAACCCAGAGCAGTGAGGGCCTGACTAGAGGGCAGGCCTCAAGGTCCCCGCCAGGGAAAGCGGGCCCCCCGCTGCTGGGGCTGCAGTCTCTGCTGTGATCTCCTGGACCTGCTCTGCCTGCGCCCTACTTCCCTTTGTCCCTGGCTCATTGGGGCATCCAGGAGTTCCTGTGTAGGTGCCGAGAAGTTTCATCGGGACGGGTGAGTGTGTGCTATCCTGGGGCGGACGGTCCCGGTAGAGAGCACAAACGCCCCTCCCCCAGCTCCTGCTGCAGGGCTTTCTCTCCTACACACCCGCCCCCACCCCCACCCCCAAGCCTGCCTTGTCTGCATGGTCCTTAGCTGTGGAACAATTTCCTGCCCTTTCACTAAGGCTACCAGCCCAGAGCAGTGAGTGCCTGACTAGAGGGCAGGCCTCAAGGTCCCCGCCAGGGAAAGCGGGCCCCTGCTGCTGGGGCTGCAGTCTCTGCTGTGATCTCCTGGACCTGCTCTGCCTGCGCCCTACTTCCCTTAGTCCCTGGCTCATTGGGGCATCCAGGAGTTCCTGTGTAGGTGCCGAGAAGTTTCATCGGGACGGGTGAGTGTGTACTATCCTGGGGCTGACGGTCCCGGTAGAGAGCACAAACGCCCCTACACTAAGGCTACCCAACCAGAGCAGTGAGTGCCTGCCTAGCGGGCAGGCCTCAGCAACCCCCGAAAGGGAGTGCAGGCACCTCCAGCTTGTACTGCAGTGTCGCCTGTGTTCTACTCGACCTTGCCCGACCCCTTGCATTCGGCCTTCTTTACGCGGGTCATTGGAATACCACGCATCCATGTTTTGGTGTTGAGGAGTTCACCTGGAAGGGAACGGTTCCTGCCCCTACACTGAGGAGATACACCTAGAGAGTTAGTCACAGCAAAGACTGGTCCAAGACATCAGGCCTCTCCTGGCTCCATTTGAAGGAAAAGATGGGCAGGCGCCAATGCAAGAATTCCCCCAACAACTTGAAAGGCAACGTGACATCACCAGGATCCAGGAATCCCGAAATGAGAAGTGTACACCCTAATCCAGAAGAATTAGAAGAATTCGACTCAAAAGTGAATTTTATGAAAATAATAGAGGACCTTAAACAGGAGGTGAAAAACTGCCACAACCAATTAGAGATTACAAACAAAAAGGTAGAGGAAATGAATAAATCTCTCAAAGATACCCAAGAAAACCAAGAGAAACAAGAAAAAGTAATCAAACAGGTAAGGGAAACGGTTCAAGACTTGAAGAATGAAGTGGAAGTAATAAAGAAAACACAAACCGAGGGAAGGATGGAGATGGAAAATTTGAATAAACGAACAGGAACTACAGAGACAAGTACCACCAACAGATTACAAGAGATAGAAGAAAGAATCTCAGACACTGAAGATACCATAGAGAAAATAAACACTCTCATCAAAGAAAACAGCATAACCAACAAATTCTCATCACAAAACATTCAGGAAATCTGGGACACAATAAAAAGACCAAACCTAAGAATAATAGGGATAGAAGAAGGAGAAGATCTACAGCTCAATGGTCCAGAAAATATATTTAATAAAATTATAGAAGAAAACTTTCCCAACCTTAAGAAAGATATTCCTTTGAAGGTCCAAGAAGCATACAGAACACCAAATCGACTGGATCAAAAAAAAACATCTCCTCGTCATATAATAATCAAAACACAAAACATACAGAATAAAGAAAGAATATTAAGAGCTGCAAAGGAAAAAGGTCAAGTTACCTATAAAGGTAAACCTATCAGACTTACACCTGATTTCTCTATGGAAACCATGAAAGCCAGAAAGTCCTGGAGAGATATACTGCAGAAACTACGAGACCATGGATGCAAGCCCAGACTACTATACCCAGCCAAGCTTTCATTCACTATAAATGGAGAAAACAAAATTTTCCAGGATAAAAACAAATTTAAACAATACGTAGCCACAAATCCAGCCCTTCAGAAAGTAATTGAAGGAAAATCACAAACCAAGGAGTCCAACAATGCCCACAATAACTCAGACATCTAATGACCCTTCACCAGCACAACTTGAAGAAGGGAAACACACAAACTCTACTACCAAAAGAAGGAAAGAAAGAAAGAAAGGAAAAATGACCGGAGTTAACAACCACTGGTCATTAATATCACTTAATATCAATGGACTCAACTCACCTATAAAGAGGCACAGGCTAAGAGATTGGATACGAAAACAGGATCCAACATTCTGTTGCTTACAAGAAACACACCTCAACCACAAAGACAGACATCTACTCAAAGTAAAGGGCTGGGAAAAGGTTTATCAAGCAAACGGACCTAAGAAACAAGCAGGTGTGGCCATACTAATTTCTAAGAAAGTTGACTTCAAACTAAAATCAATCAAAAGAGATGGAGATGGACATTTTTTACTCATAACAGGAACAATTCACCAGGATGAAGTCTCAATCCTGAATATCTATGCCCCTAATATAAAAGCACCCACTTATGTAAAAGAAACGTTACTAAAACTCAAGGCAGTCATCAAACCACAAACACTAATAGTAGGAGATTTCAACACTCCTCTCTCACCAATGGACAGGTCAATCAGACAGAAACCTAACAGAGAAATAAGAGGATTAAGGGAGGTAATGAATCAAATGGACTTAACAGACATCTATAGAACATTCCACTCAAATAAGAAAGAATATACCTTCTTCTCTGCAGCTCATGGAACCTTCTCGAAAATAGACCACATACTCGGTAACAAAGCAAACTTACACAGTTACAAAAAAATATCGGTAACCACCTGTGTCTTATCAGATCACCATGGATTAAAGTTAGAATTCAACAACAATGCTATCCCCAGAAAGCCTATGAACTCATGGAAATTGGACAGTCAACTGCTGAACCACACCTGGATCAAGGAAGAAATAAAGAAAGAAATTAAAGTCTTTCTTGAATTCAATGAAAACGAAGACTCAACATACTCAAACCTATGGGACACTATGAAAGCAGTGCTAAGAGGAAAGTTCATAGCATTAAGTGCCCACATAAAGAAAACGGAGAAAGCACACATTGGAGACCTAATAGCCCACCTTAAAGCTTTAGAAAGAAAAGAAGCAGACTCACCTAGGAGAAGTAGAAGACTGGAAATAATCAAATTGAGGGCTGAAATCAACAAAATAGAAACACAGAAAACAATCCAAAGAATCAATGAAACAAAAAGCTGGTTCTTGGAGAAAATCAATAAGATTGATAAACCCCTATCCAAACTAATCAAACGGCGGAGAGAGAATACGCAAATTAACAAAATCAGAAACGAAAAGGGAGACATAACCACAGACACAGACGAAATTCAGAGAATCATTAGATCTTACTACAAAAACCTGTATGCCACAAAATTGGAAAATGTAAAAGAAATGGACGCTTTTTTAGATAAGTACCATATACCAAAGTTAAACCAGGACCAGGTGAACAATCTAAATAGACCTGTTAGTCGCGAAGAATTAGAAGTTGTTATAAAAAACCTTCCCACCAAAAAAAGCCCAGGTCCAGACGGCTTTAATGCAGAATTCTACCAGAACTTCCAAGAAGACCTAATACCTATACTCCTTAATGTATTTCACAATATTGAAACAGAGAAGTCATTGCCAAATTCCTTTTATGAAGCTGAAGTTACTCTGATACCAAAACCACACAAAGACACAACCAAGAAAGAGAACTACAGGCCAATCTCACTCATGAACATCGACGCAAAAATACTCAATAAAATACTGGCAAACCGAATCCAAGAACACATTAGAAAAATTATCCATTATGATCAAGTAGGCTTCATCCCAGAGATGCAGGGCTGGTTCAACATACGAAAATCTATCAATGTAATCCATCATATAAATAAACTGAAAGAAAAAAACCATATGATCATTTCATTAGATGCGGAAAAAGCATTTGACAAAATTCAACATCCCTTTATGATAAAGGTCTTAGAGAGATTAGGAATACAAGGGTCGTTCCTAAATATAATAAAAGCTATTTATAGCAAGCCGTCAGCTAACATCAAATTAAATGGAGAGAAACTCAAAGCTATTCCACTAAAATCAGGAACACGACAAGGTTGTCCACTCTCTCCATACCTCTTTAATATAGTGCTTGAAATTCTAGCAATAGCAATAAGACAACATAAGGGGATCAAAGGGATTCAAATCGGAAAGGAAGAAGTTAAACTTTCATTATTTGCAGACGATATGATAGTGTACATAAGCGACCCCAAAAACTCCAGCAAAGAACTCCTTCAGCTGATAAACACCTTTAGTAGCGTTGCAGGATACAAGATCAATTCCAAAAAATCAGTTGCCCTCCTATACACAAAGGATAAGGAAGCAGAGATGGAAATCAGAGAAGCATCACCCTTCACGATAGCCACAAATAACATAAAATATCTTGGGGTAACCCTAACCAAGGAAGTAAAGGATCTATTTGACAAGAACTTTAAGTCAATGAAGAAAGAAATTGAGGAGGATACCAGAAAATGGAAGGATCTCCCTTGCTCTTGGATAGGGAGGATCAACATAGTAAAAATGGCAATTCTACCAAGGGCAATTTATAGATTCAATGCAATCCCCATTAAAATCCCATCAAAATTCTTCACAGATCTTGAGAGGACAATAATCAACTTTATATGGAGAAACAAAAAACCCAGGATAGCCAAAACAATCTTATATAATAAAGGATCGTCTGGAGGCATTACCATCCCTGACCTCAAACTCTATTACAGAGCCTCAGTATTGAAAACAGCTTGGTATTGGCATAAAAACAGAGAAGTTGATCAATGGAACCGAGTAGAAGACCCTGATTTCAACCCACAAACTTATGAACACCTAATTTTTGATAAAGGAGCTAAAAGTATTCAATGGAAAAAAGAGAGCATCTTCAACAAATGGTGCTGGCAGAACTGGTTGTCAACGTGTAGAAGAATGAAAATAGATCCATATCTATCACCATGCACAAAACTCAAGTCCAAATGGATTAAAGACCTCAATATTAGTCTGAACACACTGAACCTGATAGAAGAAAAAGTTGGAAGTACTCTACAACATATGGGTACAGGAGATCACTTCCTACGTTTATCCCCAGCAGCACAGACATTAAGGGAAACATTGAATAAATGGGACCTCCTGAAACTGAGTAGCTTCTGTAAAGCAAAGGACACTGTCACTAAGACAAAAAGGCAACCCACTGACTGGGAGAAGATCTTCTCCAACCCTGCAACAGACAAAGGTCTGATCACCAAAATATATAAAGAACTCAAGAAACTAAACTTTAAAATGCTAATGAACCCAATAAAAAAATGGGGCACTGATCTGAACAGAGAATTCTCAACAGAAGAAATTCAAATGGCCAAAAGACACCTAAGGTCATGCTCAACCTCCTTAGCGATAAGGGAAATGCAAATTAAAACAACTTTGAGATACCATCTTACACCTGTCAGAATGGCTAAAATCAAAAACACCAATGATAGCCTTTGCTGGAGAGGTTGTGGAGAAAGAGGCACACTCATTCATTGCTGGTGGGAATGCAAACTTGTGCAACCACTTTGGAAATCAGTGTGGCGATTTCTCAGGAAATTTGGGATCAACCTACCCCAAGATCCAGTAATACCACTATTGGGAATATACCCAAGAGATGCCACATCAAATGACAAAAGTATCTGTTCAACTATGTTCATAGCAGCATTGTTTGTAATAGCCAAAACCTGGAAACAACCTAGATGCCCTTCAATGGAGGAATGGATGAAGAAAGTGTGGAATATATACATATTAGAGTACTACTCAGCAGTAAAAAACAATGACTTCTCGAATTTTGCGTGCAAATGGATGGAAATAGAAAACACTATCCTGAGTGAGGTATCCCAGACCCAAAAAGAGGAACATGGGATGTACTCACTCATAATCGGTTTCTAGCCATAAATAAAAGACATTAAGCATATAATGTGTGATCCTATAGAAGTTAAATAAGAAAGTGAACCCAAAGAAAATCATATAGTCATCCGCATGGAGAGGGGGAAGTAGACAAGATTGCAGGGCAAAAACTGGGAACTTGCGGGTGAGGTGGCATGGGGCAAAGGGGAAATGGGATGAGAAATATGAGAAGGGGAGGATGGGAGGAGCTCGGGGGATGGGGATGGTTGGGATATAGGAAGGATGGATACGGGAGCAGCGAAGTATATATCCTATCTAAGGGAGCCATCTTAGGGTTGGCAAGAGACTTGACTCTAGAGGGGTTCGCAGGTGTCCAGGAATATGTCCCCAGCTGGTATCTTGGGCAACTAAGGAGAGGGAACCTGAAATGACCCTATCCTATACTGATGAATATCTTGCATATCACCTTAGAACCTTCATCTGGCGATGGATCGAGGTAGAGACAGATTCTTAATTTGGAGCAATGGTCTGAGCTCTTAAGGTCCAAATGAGGAGCAGAAGGAGGGAGAACAAGAGCAAAAAATCAGGACCACGAGGGATGCACCCACCCACTGTGACAGTGGAACTGATTTATTGGGAGCCCACCAAGGCCAGCTGGTCTGGGACTGAATAAGCATGGGTTGATTCCGGACTCTCTGAGCATGGCGGTCAATGAAGACTGATGAGAAGCCAAGGACAATGGCACTAGGTTTCAATCCTAATACATGAACTGGCTTTGTGGGAGCTTAGCCTGTTTAGAAGCTCACCTTCCTGGACGTAGATAGAAGACCTTCGTCTTCCCGCAGGGCAGAGAATTTGGACTGCTCTTCAGTATCGAGAGGGAGGGGGAATGGTGTGGGGGGAGGAGAAGAGGAGTGGGGATAGGGGGAGGGGAGTTGGGGGAGGGGGCAATATTTGGGAGGAGGGGAGGGAAATGGGAAACGGGGAGCAGGTGGAAATTTTAATTAAAAAAGAATAAAAAATAAATAAAAGAAAAAAAAAAGATGATGCTAGCCATAAAAAAAAAAAAAAAAAAAAAAAAAAAAAAAAAAGATAAAAGAACTTGCCGGGCGGTGGTGGCGCACGCCTTTAATCCCAGCACTTGGGAGGCAGAGGCAGGTGAATCTCTGTGAGTTCGAGACCAGCCTGGTCTACAAGAGCTAGTTCCAGGACAGGCTCCAAAGCCACAGAGAAACCCTGTCTCGAAAAACCAAAAAAAAAAAAAAAAAAAAAAAAAAAAGATAAAAGAACTTGCTAGAAATATGCTTAAGCTATTGGCCAAACAGTATTGTAATTAATGCAGTTTCTATGTGATTATTTTGGGTCTGGGCAGCCAGGATCGAATGAGCAGCCTCCGGCTACAGGATATAATACTTATTGTTAAAGGAACATAAGTATTCCTGTAGAAGCATTTGGACAAAACTTGAATGCCTTAAAAAAATACTAACACTATCCAAGTTCCCATGTTTTGATACATAATAAAATAGAATTCTGTCTTTTCGTTTAAGTTATAAACTTTCAAAATGATGGATTCTATGTGAGCCCTGGTATTTTTCTTCAGAAGTACTTGATGCAGTGATTTGTTTGATAGAAGTCCAGTATTTAAATATCAGTGATATAATTTGTTTTTCTGATTTTCAAAACTTCTTTCAAATGGTATGTTCTTGGTAAGTTCTTCATTTTAATAATAGCTATTTTTTTATTGCCTGATCATCTGATGCCTTCAAATTATCTTTAATTTTTCTAGTTACCAGGTATCCTAAACTTGAGGCTCATAGACTCTCTTAAGTGAAAGTTTCAAGAAATACAGTCAGTATTCAGACCTAATCTAATGACAAAATCTAAAGTAGAAGTAGAATCTTTCCATAAAATGTGTTATTTTTTCACCAAACTCCATTTTTAGCAATGAAAGAAAGAACATCTTTCTTCTTTTATATGATTGCCTTACTCTATTTAAATAAAACCACAAACACTTTAAAATTAAGCGCATTAGAAGCACCATCTAAGATAACTTTCTAAACTACACAGCGGTCATAAATTACCAAGCAGTGCAACTTTCAGGAAACAAAGAACACAAATGTGATAGCCTCAAATTTTTTAGCACATATAACTTACAAAATAATAGGTTTCATTGTGACATAGAATTGATGGATCTATGTTACATCGGATGTAGTTTGAGTGGCTTCACCTCCCATTACATTGCTCCCTTCCTCACCTGCTTTCCTTTATAAAAATACTTTCTTTTCTATGCTGTATTTCTAAATCTAGATACTAGAAGACTGAAAGCATGAAATAAATCTGTCTGAGTTTAGTTTAGTTCACTTAACATTGTTTCCATTTCTGTACATCTTCCTACACACAACGTGACTTAATCACCTTTCTTATCCATTCGTCTACTGATGGACATGTAGACAGAGTTAATGATTGGATGAATTTGAATAATGCTGCAAGAATCATGGCTATAATAGTTTCTCTAATGCATGCTATCATTGGAACTACTTTTACATTATTATGGAACTTATGTGATAAAATTCTTATTAGTTTTTATACTAGTTAATATTAATAATATATTACAAATTTCCACAATACTTAGATTATAACTCCTTGCAAGTATACTACACAGGCTTAAATTAAATGTACTTTTGCATGGACTGATTAAAACAGAATATTAAATTGCACTTTTTTACCATTTATTAGATTGTTGAGAAAAGAATAATTCTAAAACAAATACATATAAGTGACTATATTTATAAATGTTTGGATGTTTATAAAGTTGTCTAACTATTAATCAGAATATTTTTTATAATTAAACACTAATTTTATATTCTACTACTTAAAGCATTACTCACACGATGTGAAACATAACTAAATCTGTTTGTGTTTCCAAAAGTATTAGTACAAACCAAGTGGTCAGTGGCAATTTATTCTTAGTTCTTTAATTAATCAGTCATCAAATATAGTAACAGATTAGATACATAAGTGACAGTAGAAGGAAAGATAATGACCTAGATGGAGAGGTCAAATAAAAAGACATACTAATACTTTTTTCAGGATAAATAGTTCCCGGAAAACATATTTGGTTTTGAAGATAATAGGTGAAAGACAGATGAAAATATGAGCATAAAAAATCAAAGGTAATGCAGAAACAAATGGCAAAAAGGTACAGAGTGAAAAGTGAAATGAGGCTCATTCCAAAAAAAAAAAAAAAAAAAAATCGTGAGTAATTGCTTTAAAATAACATCAGTGTAATTTTGCCTCACCTTACTTGTAAGTAATTTCCTACCACACAACCTTGTTTCTTCTCGTCCCTTGAGATATTTCTGCAGACAGATTAATGGCTTTAGATGAAATGTATATGCCACCTGGAGACTACTTTCTAAGGCTAGACTCTGAGAAATACTAAATGCTTGATTTCTGTCAATAATATTTGTAACCAGCTGAGAACAGCCCGTATTTGTTTCTCTTTTCTACTATCATGATCTTGCTATAATACCCAAGTTCTGGGAGGAAAGTAGAATAGCTTTCAATTCTTCATAGAAACACTTATCAGCAATTGGTTAGATGTTAAAAAAGTTCACAGTGGTCTGTAATTTAGTTAATTTTCATTACTTACCGTATCTTTAGCAGATTTCTTAATATAGATATGATTGAATATTTTGTTTAGATGGGAAAAATCATCAGAAGTTTGACTAGAGACTGTCATAACAATTTAGATTTTATTTAAATGACTGAAATTACAAAACATCATCTATTGATTTTTTAAATTCAAATATGCTGATATATGTCATTTGACTGGTTTCCATTTTTCTGAATTTTGATAATTTGTAATTACTCAATTTGATGCCTGATAGTAGCTGAGTTTGAAAACAGAAGTATCATAACAATTATTTGAGATGGTCAGTAATCAGTTCTGCAAATAAAGACTCCAGTGGCTTTTAAAAAGAATGAATAAAAGCATTTTCATGTTCATAGAAATATTTTTATATATTTCAAGTCCAAAATAAAAGGACTGTGTCTCTTAAAATTTGGTGACAAATACATTCAAGCTGTTTACACAAAACATTGAAAATAAATTAAAGTAATTCAGATTGACCTGTTAGGTATGTGCTTTTTCTCTAGATTTTCCTTCAGTTGATAGAAATGGTAAAGAAAAATGACTACCATCATGAAAGACCAATAGCAAAGTAACCAGTCTGCTGTCGGTGAATAAAATTGTAAGGAAATTCTGAGAAGCAAATGAAATGTACGAGGTAAAGAAATGAAACTGGATATTTTTTCCTTTTATTGAAAATAGATTTTTCTCTCCTACAATACTTCCCAATCACAATTTTCCCTCCTTTTTTCCCTCCCAGCTTCCCTACCTCCCCTCCTCTCCAGATATACACCCTTGTTTCCTCTTCATAAAAGGGCAGTACTCCAAGACACAACAAACAGCCAAATAGGACAAAACCAGATCCAATAAGACAAAGGGAAACCCCTCATACAAAGGCTAGACAAGGTTTCCAAATAGGAGGAAAATTCTCAAGAGCAGGCAAAAGAGTCGGAGATACACTGGATCCCACCTTTATTAGTCCCACAAAAACATAAAGCTACCAGCCGTGACACATGCCGTGGACCTGGTGCAGACCCATGCGTGCCCTTTCCTGCTGCTTCAGTTTCTGGGAGCCTATATTAGTCCCTCTGAGATTCCGTAGGCCATGTTCTCCTGGTGTCCTTATAAGGATGTTTTTAAGAAGTCCTTCAAAAGAGTGATATGAGGGGAAAAAAAAAAACACAAAGAAAGCAAGGGAATTGTCTTAGGATTCTTTATAAATACCAGGGCTGAAAACAGCTTCTTGAGAGATGGTTTTATTTGGCTTACAAGTCCTGATCACAGTTGATCAGCATAGTCAAGCAAGAACCATAAAGGAATAGTGCCTTATTCTTCATGATGCACTCACCTTGCTTGTTTTCTTAGTCAACCAAAAACCTCTTGCCAAGGTATGCTGCACCACAGTGAACTAGACCTTCCTACATGATTTGAATGAAGAAAACGCCTTGCAGTCATGCCCCCAGTCTCATTTTATGAAGGGAGTTTCTCGGTTGAGGTTTCCTCTTCCGTGATGATTTTAGTTTGTGTCAAGTTAATAAAACCTAACAAGCACAGTGGTGTTCTCTCTTTAGCAAAATATTTCTGAAGGAGTTGAGGCAGTGAAAATCTTCATTCATCTCTATGTAGAGTCATGGTAGATAGCAAAAGCTTTTTCTCTGAGGCCTTACCTCCAAACTGTTTTCAAAGCCCAGTGGGTGAGTGATTGATCTTCATAATAAATACATCTCCAGAAGATAGTATGGCCTGAAAAAGAAGTCAAACAGGCTTTTGCATGCTCTAGATTGACACAGACACATTTTAAATGAAAGATAGCAGAACATTTTCTTTTAGCAGTAGAATACAAGGTAACAATCTGTGGGAGGCTCTTGTTCAGTAACTTGCTTTTTTCCCAAGGGTACTTCAAAGCAACTAGCTGTCAAAACATTTCCCTGACTTCAACCATTTACACAGAACCTCCAGTCAACCTTCTAGTCAGATGACAGTCCTTACGAGAAAATGGAACTGAACTAAAGCAAAAAGAATATGTCAGTGATTCTTTTGCCCTTCACCATTGACCGTGATTTGTGTGTCTAGGACATTTAAGAATCCTTAGAAAGTTAAGAAAACAAATCATGTTAAAGACTATCTAAAAAGAAGAGATAAAAATGAACACCCCCATCACTTTGCTGTTGGGCCTAAGAGAAACAGGTAAAAGATTTTTCACTATGACAGGTTTGATACTATGACATTTTTGTCATAGTATTGGAAGGCTACATGAATGCAATAGGAAAAACTAATTTCAGAGAACTAGACTGTGAGAAAGCATTAGGAGCCAATGTCACCGATTCAGAGAGAGTATATAAAATTAAATCATTGAATCTAAGAAAATGTTAGTGGCAAACTTAAATAGAATTGTAAGTGAAAATAGAAGACAATTGATACTCAGGTGACATCTCAATTTTTAACTTATCCTTTTATTTTAGAGAACAGAGGGCTATTTCCTGATTCCCCAGACCAAATTATTTAGCAAGAGACATAATGGCAACTACCTTGTCTAATTTACTTTTCTACTAAGAGTGTGAAGGGTGCAGTCAACCAAAGATAGCCTTAGAACCTTTAAATTTACAGATTTTTAATTTTTTTAAATATTTCAATTTTTTTAAAAGCTTTGTTAAAGTTTTGTCTACTCACATTGTTTGACACATGCCATTTTAATGAACACTATTTTATTATATAATACATTTCATTATATGGATTAAGTACCTGGATTTTTCTAGCTACTATGGTGCTAAGTAAAGAAAATGAGAATAGGTTTTATAAATAGGAAAAACAAATCAATTATAAAATAGAGTTCTGAGGGGATAACACTGAAAAAAAGATAAGGCTGTTCACTGTATACATATGCCCATGCATGTGATTACAAGAATATATAACAACATATATGTAATAAATATATGATATATATATATATACTTAAATATGTTCCTAATAATATAAAAATACGATTTCTATTTTAGAAATAATTAGATCAGTTATAAACTATTTTGCAATATTAATATTGTTATTAATTCATTATTACTTCCTAATTTGCTTTTTATTGCGATAATAAGCTAAATTCAGCTTGGATAAGAAAGAATTAATAGTTCATCATAGGTGGAAGCCAAGGCAAGAACCTGGAGACAGGAACTAAAGCAGAGGACACTGAGGAATGTGGCTTACAAGGTTGTTACACGTGGATGCTAAGTTTGTATTCCTACACAGCCCAGGACCACCATCTTAGGGGAAGTATCACCCACAGTGGTCTGGGCTCTTACACGTACATCGTTAATCAAGAAAATGTTGCACAGAAATGTTCACAGGCTGATATGATGAGACAAATTTTCAATAGAAGGTCCCTCTTCTCCAATGACTCTAATTTGTATCATTGACAAATCAAACCAGCACAGCGTACAAACAAGACATACTATAATCCAAAATTAATAGAAAAACAACTTTTTAAAATTTTACCTTTCGTCTGTTTCTTTTTTTTATTTTAATTTTTTTTAATTTTTATTTTTATTCTTTTTTAATTAAAATTTCCACCTGCTCCCCGTTTCCCATTTCCCTCCCCTCCTCCCAAATATTGCCCCCTCCCCCCACTCCCCTCCCCCATCCCCACTCCTCTTCTCCTCCCCCCCACCATTCCCCCTCCCTCTCGATACTGAAGAGCAGTCCAAATTCCCTGCCCTGCTGGAAGACGAAGGTCTTCTATCTACGTCCAGGAAGGTGAGCGTCTAAACAGGCTAAGCTCCCACAAAGCCAGTTCATGTATTAGGATCAAAACCTAGTGCCATTGTCCTTGGCTTCTCATCAGCCTTCATTGTCCGCCATGCTCAGAGAGTCCAGTTTCAACCCATGCTTATTCAGTCCCAGTCCAGCTGGCCTTGGTGGGCTCCCAATAGATCAGTTTCACTGTCACAGTGGGTGGGTGCACCCCTCGTGGTCCTGATTTCCTTGCTCATGTTCTCCCTCCTTCTGTTCCTCATTTGGACCTTAAGAGCTCAGACCGTTGCTCCAAATTGAGTCTCTGTCTCTACCTCGATCCATCGCCAGATGAAGGTTCTAAGGTGATATGTAAGATATTCATCAGTATAGGATAGGGTCATTTCAGGTTCCCTCTCCTCAGTTGCCCAAGGTACCAGCTGGGGACATCTCCCTGGACACCTGCGAACCCCTCTAGAGTCGAGTCTCCTGCCAACCCTAAGATGGCTCCCTTAGGATATATACTTCGCTGCGCCCGTATCCATCCTTCCTATATCCCAACCATCCCAATCCCCCAAGCTCCTCCCATCCTCCCCTTCTCACGTTTCTCATCCCATTTCCCCTTAGCCCCATGCCACCTCACCCGCAAGTTCCCAGTTTTTGCCCTGCAATCTTGTCTACTTCCCCTATCCAGGCGGCTGACTATACGATTTTCTTTGGGTTCACTTTTTTATTTAGCTTCTCTTGGATCACAAATTATATGCTCAATGTCCTTTATTTATGGCTAGAAACCAATTATGAGTGAGTACATCCCATGTTCCTCTTTTTGGGTCTGGGATACCTCACTCAGGATAGTGTTTTCTATTTCCATCCATTTGCACGCAAAATTCGAGAGGTCATTGTTTTTTACTGCTGAGTAGTACTCTAATATGTATATATTCCACACTTTCTTCATCCATTCCTCCATTGAAGGGCATCTAGGTTGTTTCCAGGTTCTGGCTATTACAAACAATGCTGCTATGAACATAGTTGAACAGATACTTTTGTCATATGATAGGGCATCTCTTGGGTATATTCCCAAGAGTGGTATTACTGGATCTTGGGGTAGGTTGATCCCAAATTTCCTGAGAAATCGCCACACTGATTTCCAAAGTGGTTGCACAAGTTTGCATTCCCACCAGCAATGGATGAGTAGTTAAATTCATGCTTGTGAACTTTTAATCATATGGGCGAAAGCAAGTGTCCACCCCTAGAGGCCAGAAGAAAGCTTTGGATTCCTGGAGAAGTTAGAGGTGGGTGTGAGAGTCCAATAAAGGTGCTGGGACTTGAACTCAAGTGCTCCGTGAGGTCAGTAAGTACTGTAAACTACACACACATGTCTCCATGCTATGTCTTGTTTTTCCAAACAGTATTTTTCCAAGTGAAGTACAAATGCCTGACTCTCTCCTCTGTTTGCCAGTACTTCATGAAATGTTGATAAAAAGACTCCATTTATGATTATAAATGACCTTTTATCTTAAATTTATTTCTATCCTATTTAACATAGAAGGTAATACCTTCAAATATTTTTTCTATCTACATATTAAAGTTTCAAAAGGCATCTTATCTAAGTCTTCAAAACTTAGACATGTACCCAAAGAAATGCTTCATATTGCCAACTTCTAAATCTTCCCTTGTGTCTCAGTTTTCCACTAAGTCAGATAAAATTTTTCTTTCAATTGTGCTTTAAAATGATGATGGTGGAGACAGACTGATATATTTTTTGAGTTTTTGTTGTTTAAATTAATTTTAGTTTACCGCGTATTTTAAAATATTGTTTGATCTATATTTGGGATAGCACTAAAATTGGTTCATTAAGTGCTTCTTGGCCATTTGAGATTCTTCTGTTGAGAATTCTCTGTTTCAATCTGTGCCCCATTCTTAAATTGGATTATTTGGGTTTTGGATGTCTACCTTCTTGAGTGTTTTATATGTTTTGGAAATCAGCACTCTGTTAGATGTTGGGTTGGTGAAGATCTTTTCCCATTGTGTAGGCTGCCATTTTGTCTTATTAACATTGTCCTTTGCCTTACAGAAGATTTTCAGTGTAATGAGATTCCATGTATTAATTGTAGATCACTGTCTGAGCCACTGGTATTTTATTCAAGAAGTTGTCTCCTGTGCCAATGCATTCAAAACTATTTCCACTTCCTCTTTGTAGCAGAGTCCCAGTTGGTGTTCTTTGAGGGAGAGGGAAAAGTAGGTGCTGAACCAACAGCATAGGCACCTGGTCCAGATCGCAACAACAAGATCGGTTTATTTTAAGAAAGTGTTAGCCTTATATATCCCCACCCTGCCCGGGATGGGACATCTGCTGACTGGACATCTGCTGAGGCGATGTGGTCACTGTACATAGACTCTTGTCCTCTCTCATTAGACTCAGCTGCTGTTCTCAAGGCTCTCTGGCAGACCCAGGCTAGCTTTCAAAAAAATTTCTACTATGCATGCTTTTACTATCACTCTAGGTGGGTTGGCTCTCAGGCCCATTAATGTTTAGTCATCACACATCTCTTTTATCAGGTTCAGTGTATCTGGATTCACTTTGAGGTATTTGATCCACTTGAAGTTGAGTTTTAAACAGGGTGATAGAGAGAGATCTATTTGAATTCTTCCACATGCAGACATTCAGTAAGACCAGCACCATTTGTTAAGGATGCTTTCTTTTTCAATTGCATAATTTCCGCTTCTTTGTCAAAATCAGGTGTTCAGATTTACATCTGAGTCTTCAGATTAATTCCATTGATCTATATGTATGATGTGATACAAATACCATGAAGTTTTTTATTATAATAATTTTGTAACAGAGCTTGAGATTTGGGAAGGTGATACCTCTGGAAGTTCTTTTACTGTACAGAAATGTTTTAGTTGTTTTGCTTTGTTGTTGTTGTTATTTTTCCATATGAAGCTAAGTATTGTTTCTTCAAGGTCTATAAAGAACTGTGTTGTTGGATGATTCTGATCCTTTTAGGTTCATTAACATTTCACATGCATGAAATAATTCCATGGCTTCAGATTGCACTTTCCCTTCGGCATCCATCTAATAAATTTAGTGTGTGATCGCACAAAAAAAAAAGAACTGTGTTGGATTTTAATGGGGATTGAGTTGAATCTACAGATTGCATTTGGTAAATTAGCCATTTTTATTGTGTTAATCCTACTTATCCATAAGCATTATGTTCTTTTATCTTCTGATATCTTCTCCAATTTCTTTCTTCAAAGACTTGAAGCTCTTGTCATATAGATCTTTCACTTGCTTGATTAGAATTACTCAAGGATATTTTATATCATTTGTGGCTATTGTGAATGGTGTGGTTCCCCGGATTTCTTTCTCAATCTATTTATTATTTGTATATAAGATGGCTACTGTTTGTTTTTGTTTTTGAGTTAATTTTGTATTTAGACACTTCACTAATGGTATTTATCAACTGTAGAAGACTCCTCGTAGAATTTTTGATGTTACTTATATATGCTATCAAATCATCTGTAAATAATGATACTTTAACTTCTCCTTTTTAATTCTTTCCCTTTGATCTCCTTTAGTTGTTGTATTGCTGTAGCTAGAACTATTATATTGAATGATTGTGAAGAAAATGGACAGTCTTCTCTCATTCTTGATTTTAGTGGAAGTGCTTTGAGTTTCTATTTAATTTGATATTGGCTTAGTGTATAATGCTTTTATTGGAGTTATGTCCCTTATATCCATGATCTTTCCAAAACTTTTTAATCACAAAATAGGTGTTGGAATTTGTCAACCACTTTTTCTGCATCTAATGAGATGATCATGAGTCTTTTTTCTTTCAGTTTGTTTATATGTTGTATTACTTTGACAGATTTTCATATTTTGAAACATTATGCATCTTTAGGATGAAACCTGCTTGATCACGGTGTATAATCTTTTTAATGTGCTCTTGCATTCAGTTTGTGAGTTTTTTATAGAGTACTTTTGCATCAATGCTCATGAGAGAAATTGGTGTGTAATTCTTTGTCTTTGTTGAGTCTTTATGTGGGTTGGGTATCAGGGTGACTGCATCAACATACAAAGAGTTTGGCAATGTTCCCTCTGTTTCTATTTTGTGGAACAACTTGAGGAATATTGATATTAGCTCTTCTTTGAAATTCTGATAGTATTCTGGGCTGAAACCATCTGGTCCTGAATTTTTTTTGGTTGAGAGACTTTTTATGACTGTTTCCTTAGAGGTTATAGGCCTATTTATATTGTTTATCTGGTCCTGATTTAATTTTGGTTATGGTACCTATCAAAAAACTTGTCCATTTATTTTAGATTTTCCAATTTTATGAAGTACAGGTTTTCAAAATATGGCTCAATAATTCTGAAAACATCAGTCCCAGCCTTTCTGTCTTTTCGATTCTCCATTGAGAAGTTGGGTGTGATTCTAATAGATGTGTCCTTATATATTACTTGGCCTTTTTCCTCTGTGGGTTTTAATAGTCTTTCTTTGTTCTGTACATTTAGTGCTTTGATTACTATGTGGTGCAGGGATTTTCTTTTCTGATCTAATCTATTTAATATTCTGTAAGCTTCTTGTATCTTTATAGGCATGCCCTGCTTTAGGTTAGAAAAATTTTCTTCTATGATTTTGTTAAATAAATTCTCTGGGTTTTTGAGTTGAGATTCTTCTCCTAAAATTCTTATTATTCTTAAGTTTGGTCTTTTTTATAGTGTTCCATAATTCCTGGATATTTTGTATTAGAAGGTTTTTAGATTTAACATTTCTTTGTTCAATGCATGGTTTATTACTTCTTTCTTATCTTTTTTTTGTTGTTGTTTTTTTTTTTTTTTTTTTTTTGTTTTTTGAGACAGGGTTTCTCTGTGGTTTTGGAGCCTGTCCTGGAACTAGCTCTTGTAGACCAGGCTAGCCTCGAACTCACGGAGATCCGCCTGCCTCTGCCTCCCAAGTGCTGGGATTAAAGGCGTGCGCCACCGCCCGGCTCTTCTTTCTTATCTTAAATGCCTGAGATTGTCTTTTCCATCTCTTGTATTCTGTTGGTAATTCTTGCATCTGTATATCCTGTTTTCATTTCCAGAATTGCTTCATTTTGTGCTTTCTTTATTATGTTTATTTCTACTTTCAAGTCTTGAATAGTTTCTATTACCTGTTTGTTTGTTTGTTTTAATTTCTTGGCATTCTTTAAGGGCTTTTTGAATTCATTCAAATGTTTGGTTGTCTTTTTCTCAATTTCTCTAAGGGAGTTTTTCATTTCCTGTAGGCTGAGGTTTCTGTCCCACCCTGTCCTGCAGTCATTTAGTCTTAAATAAAAATACACAGAGGTCTGCATTAATTAAAAACTGATTGCCTTATTAGCTCAGGCTTCTTATTAACTTTTATAACTTATATTAGCCCATAATTCTTGTCTGTGTTAGCCACATGACTTGGTACCTCTTTCGGCAAGGCAGTTAGATCTTGTTCTCTTGCTTCTTCTGCAGCTGGGACATGACTGCAGTCTGAATCTTTCCTCTTTCCAGAATTCTTGTCACCTGCCTCTACTTCCTGCATGGTTGCCCTGCCTATAATTCCTGCCTGGCTACTGGCCAATCAGCGTTTATTTAAAATACAAGTGACAGGATGCAGACCACTGTCCCACAGCAATTTCCTCTTTAAGGGTCTTTATCATCTTTATTATGTTGTTTTTAAGGTCATTTTTCTTGTGCTTCAGGCACCTTGGAATATTCAGTTCTTGCTCTTGTAGGATAGCTGGAGTCTAGTGATGCCATATTGGCCTGGGTATTGACAACTGTGTCCTTACAGATGTATTTAGGCATGTAGTTTTGGGATGATTATAGGTCTACATCCTAATTTCTGAGTTTGTCTTTGTTATGTTGGTGTTTTCTCCCTTGGTTTTTGCTTCTCGTTTAGTCTTCTAGTCTTTTTGGCCTGAATTGCTAGAGTCTGGTGTGACCTCTGATCTAGTAGGGAGTGTCATTCTAATTGGGTGCTGCTGCAGGTGAGCTTGGTCTTTGTGCAGTTGGGAAAAGGTGGTGGGGGTTGTCTCTGTTCTTCTGACTGGCATGGTCTGTTTTTGCTAAATGTTGTGCTCTGCACCTCTTTTCCTGACTGGTTAGTCTGTACCTGAGTCCCTGAATTCTGCTTCTCAGACTGCTGAGTAACTCTTACATATTAGTTTAACCCATCTCCATTAATTTGTGTATCACTACATGGCAGTGGTTTGCCAGCAAGATTCTAACTGGTGTCCATCTGAGGCAGAGGATTCATGGCTTCTCCCTGACTCTGCTTTCTTTCTCCCAGCATTCAGTTCTGTCTTCTTCGCCTACCTAAGTTCTGCCCTATCAGGCCCAAAGCAATTTATTTATTCATTAACTAATAAAAGCAACACATGAACAGAGGAACCTTCTACACCATACATTTACACACTTGATATTACTCACTGTTAAAACAATGACATCATGAAAATTTCAGGCACATGGATAGAAGTAGAAAATAATCATCCTGAATGAGGTAAACCAGACTAAGAAAGAGAAGCATGGAATGTACTCACTTATAAGTGGATATTAGCTATAAAGAAAAAGATAATCTTGCTATGGTCCCCACAGATCCGAAAAGGCTAAGTAACAGGGGGGCCTTAAGGAGGGCCACAAGGATCTTCCTAAAAAGAGGAAATAGAATATATTTTGAGGATGAATTGGGAACAGGCATTGTTGGTAACACTAACGATCAGGGGCGGGTAAGGGAAAGAGAAAATAGTGGAAGAAATAGCTAGAATTGGGGGAATTTGGGGAGGGAGCGAGGGTGGAAAGTGAGTGAAACGGAAACTCCATGTAATCTACAAGAGTTCCTTAGCACAGATTCCTAGTAAAGAGGGGCATGGAACCTGAACCAGGAAAGGCCTCAAGTGGAAGGATTGGTGAAAGCATTGTGGCTCAGATGGACTAGAGATTAGCAATAAGGTCCCAGTGTGGCTCAGACCGTGATGGGGAGCACAGGCACTAGGAGAGCTTATCCAAGTTATGGCATCAAATATTGTTGTTAGGCTGAAGCTGCGGAGGTGAGGAATGAACCAGAGAGCAAACCCATGTGGGAGTTTATTAGGAAAGGGCAAGGGTAAGGGGGAGGAAGTGTGGTCAACCTAGAGGGGAGTGGGCAAAGGACAAACAGGCAGGCAAAGTTTATTTAAAAGGGAAAGCTTGTGCACGCATACAGAGCCATACAGATCCATGCAACATATGACATAGCAATGTAAGGTCGCAGGGAACCTGAGCAGGTTAGGTATTTGTTTGAATTCTGGTGTGCTGCAAGAGTACGGGGGGGGGGGGGGCAGTATAATGCTGGAATCCTAACAATTGGGACACCAACCCAGCCATAAAATCTTCAGCCCAGAGATTGTCCTGCCTAAAAAATATTCTGTGACCTGTGCCTAGCAGAGAGTTATCAAGAAAACCAGAGAGACTTCATTTAGCAACTGACTGGAGAAGATAGAGAGTCCCATAGCCAAACATTAGGCAGAACTCAGGGAGAGGGAGGAAGGATCAGAGGCAGCAGAAAGATAAGGGACACCAGGAGAACTCAGGACATGAGCCACAGAAACAACTGACCCAGACTCATGGGGCTTGCAGAGTTCAGGAAGCCTTCATGGGTCTGAACCAGGTTATTTGCATATGTAATGGCTGAGTAGCTTGGTGTTCTTGTGGGACTCTTAACAGTGGGAGCGGGGGCTATCTCTGACTCTTGCCTGCTTGTGAGACCCTTCTCCTCCTGCTGGGTTGTCTCATCCAACCTTGTTATGCTACCTTAGGTTAATATCCCTGGGAGGTCTGCTATTTTCTGAAGGAAGGTAGGGGCAGCTGTGGGGGAATGAGAGAAAGGGAGGTTTGGGAGAGAGACAGGAAGGATGGAAAGGAAGAGAAACTGCAGTCATATTTATTGTGTGATAGAAGACTAAATAAAAAGAAAAAAGAAAAACGACAATCAATCATTTGTATAAAGATATTCCAAGAAATACTGTATAGATATGAAATTTCATGTTGGTATCAGTCTGAAGAAAACAGCTTAAGTTTTGACTTCCCTAAATCTTGAGCCTCATATCTATGAGAGATTTGCACTAATTTAAAGTTCAGGAAAGTGTTTTGAAGACATGCTTTGTTACATCTCACAGTTTGATAATTAAAATAGTTGAAATGTGCATAATGTTGTCAGATTGTCCAAGCTGGATGCTAAGCCGTCTCTCGCAGCATCTTTTGAAGGTGAATCTAGAAGTGAAATCTCATTTGAGAGAACATTCAGGAAGAAAGGTGCGAGACCTGAACATAGGGCTAATCAATGCCAGAACCATTGCCAGAAAGCAAGGATTGGGATTAATATTCTTCACCTGGAAGTCCCTAGTTGAATGCAAATACAGTGTTCTGAATTGCCCAGTCTAATTGTACCCAACCCCTTCTTTGCTGGAACACGTCCTCACATACCAGTGCCTTACAGCTCCCAAAATGAGAACTGCAGTGAGGACACAGAACTTTTAGAGAATCTGTGTGCAAACATTAAGAATGAAAATCTGCTCAAATAAAGAACTACCTAATCAAAAAGACAGACGTAAAATAAAGATCAAAATGTACCTATAACTGAAAGAGTGTTGCCTTGGCTTGTTATGTCAAACTAAAATTCAAAAATTACTTGGCTTACTTACAGATTCTGCAATTCCTTTTTAATGTCCTCAAGTTTAAGAAGTCATACTTTCCAGAATTAGTGTAAGTTTATGTTTTTAGATGGTTTCTGAATAACAAAGCTGAAAGCAGCTGTTCTAGGCCAAGGAGTCTCATGAAAGCGGTTGACAGAAGTGTTGCAGAGCCTTGAGGCACCAAACGGCTGCATCAAGAGACTTCAGACTCCTTGTTTGTTTGTTATCTGTTGCTTAATCCAGGCTTAATTCACTCTTAACTGTCTTCTGCAAACTCATAAATGTACTGACCATTTATGGCTATATTTCCACAGAGAGTTGGTTCTTAGAACAACATCAGGTGGATGTTCGCTGTCTTGTGATGTAAAAGGCATAATGTGTTGATTTCCTTCTATAACCATAAGACTCACACCAAAAAAAAAAAAAAAAAACTTGTTATAGCAGATGTTAATGTAGATATACATATAAATTGGATGCCTTCTATAAAACCTTACCCTTTCAGGGACTCTGAACTGAAGGCTCATGGGGAAGGCAGAGTAGAAGGCAGACCTTGTGAGTATCGGCAGACAAAGCCACTTCGGAGCCTTTCTCAGGATTCTAGATTGCCATTTCCTGTGGCAAGGCACATCCACATCCTTCAGTGAGAGCCGCTATTAGCAGAGCCATGGACGCTTACTATTTATTTATTACAGCAGCCCTATGACTGCTTACCCAGGCGAGCACTAGAAATATCTAGCTCATTACGACTACATAAAATAGCATGGGGTATTTTCAGAATGAAAGCGATCAGAGGATGACAAATTCTAAAACTGTTCATGTCTCTGTTTCTGAAAGAAAGGATTGCTCTTAAATGCTGGCATTTTGAACAATCAATGGGGATATGCTTGATTCTGAGTAGAATATGACCCAGCTCAAATCTTGATTATTTTTTTTTAATTTGAGAACCCATGAATGTTCTTAAACCAGCTGATCAAAGAACACTGAGCTGAATAGAGTCAGAAACTGAAAATGCCTGGTGACTTACTCAGCTGGAAGTTGATCTGGTCGCTATTTAAATCTACTGCTTAAGTGTCCTCAGAATACATGTTGCATTCTTTAACTTGGTTCAGAGGGCAGACATTTGGATCAAAACATCCTTAACCGTTCAGTTGGTATTGTGGCCTTTTAGTATTTACGTACAGCTGTTACAATTACCCCAATATCTGAAGCAAACTTTGAATGTTTAAGGATCTGACAGTTGCTAAGAAGAATTTGTTCCAACAGTACCTAGTAACTGGAGGTAATGAGACCCCCGAAGATAACGGTATTTGTCACATGCAAACAGCTGTACTTCTGAGTGAAAGTTACTAAGCCTCTTATAAGTCCAGTTATTGAAACCAGTTCTGTATTTTGATTGCTTGGAAACCACGCTGCAAAAACAATGGTGTCATCAATCTAAGGACAGTTTCTAGATAAAGCAGACACCCTAAGTTTCTAATGGAAAGGCAGGAAAAACACAGAAAGTTAACTGAAAATATTTTGCTAAGCATTGCTTACAAGTTAGGACTCTAGACTATTCACGGTAAATAACACACACAAGTATTGTAATGTTTACGAGCAAAACTACCTCTGGTGGCTGTGCTTGAGAAGTACCACCTCTGGATGTGAGTCTCTGTGAGAAGAGGATTGTGTGTTTTGATTTTGTTTGTTTGTTTGCTTGCTTGAAGTTGTCTAAAATAAGATTTGAACAGTAAGATATTTATAAGTTTTGACAATGTTGATTTCATTCAAAATTGATGTTTATGAGATCAGTAAGATGAAAAGGCAGCTGCAAGTAAGGAAAGAGACAAAAGCCTTTCGTCTTGGTTGTTTCACCAGTTGTGATTGGCCATTCACACCTAATCATTTGGTCATGTTGTCAAATTTCATTTCCCTGTTCCTTATTATATTAATCACATTTCAAGACCTCATGACTTTCTTTGCTCATGAAATATAAGGACAGTTGTAACTTCCGTTTTCACTTCCATTGTCAAAGCATTCAGTACAAAATTCCTGCTGGTGGCAACTTCATCAGCTTCAAGTGTGCAGATGCACAGTAGAGTTTCCAGCTGTTTCCAGACAGTGTGAAATAGAGCAAGAACTATGCCGTTGCTAGACTCATCTTCCGTTATATTTTGAGGAAAATCTCAGTATAACCAGCCTAACCCAATTACAATGGCAACATGATTTGTAGAGAAGCAAAGATTCTTCTTTTAACGGAGCTATTGCTTCAACACTTTGAAAATCTTTTTTAAAATTTGTATTTATATATTAATTTTATAGGTGCCTTCTGATTTAGATTCACTGCATATGGTGTTACTTTAAATACGTTCAAGTTCTTTCAAGTATGAACTTGACCATTTGCACCACATTCATCCCTCCCTTTAGTCCCTTCCCACATCCAATGAATTTCCTCCTCTCCCTGCCTCCTTGCCACACCCATGCCATGTAAACATATAAATAGGTTTGGATGTCTATAAAGAATTTCAAGACTCACAAATAAGTGCTTAGCATTTGTCTTTTTGCATCTGACTTACTTCTCTTGACACAGTGGTTTACACTTGTCTCTTATTTTCCAATAAAAAGCAAAATTTCATTGTGTATATATACTACATATTATCATAATTCATTTACATTTCTTTAAATTAAAAAGGTTGACTATGGACAGGTTAGTAGTAAAGAATAAGACTATAAATTTAATCAAATTGCTTTTTTAAATGAAAACCTGAAATTTACAGCTGACAAATTGGTATTAATGTTTTTATTTACTTTGCCTATCCAGAAAAATGCCATAGCTTATTTTTTCAAAAATTAAACCAAGTCTTGTGGGTTTATGTTCATCAAGTCAGACTTAAACAACTTTCTTTCTTTTAGCTTTTTTCTCACAGATATCCTCACATACCATCTTTGTTCCATACATTACTTCCCTGTTGTTTTACTTATTTAGTGTTTTCCTACTTGACAAGAGAAAGTTCTCGTTACTACTTGATATGATAGATCCTGGCCAAGGACTTTTGCCTGTTGCCACAGCAATTCAAACTGCTTCTACTATAAATGAAAATCCAACTTAGATAGATGTTAGCTTTATGGAATCTTTGATAAATAATATAAGTTTCATTAGGAGTATACAGTAGGTGTCAAGGTATACCTAGACTGCTTGTGATATTGGCAAAATAGGTCTTATGCGAACTTAAAGCCAGTCCTACTGTGTTTCCCTGTTTATTTCTGTATCAGGCCAGATCTGCTACCTTAATAATTTTTTAACAGAGTAATTAAGTGTGTATAAATCGCAGCCTTTGTGTGTGGGGACACACACACATGCACACATATGTTTTAAAATTGATGTGTTATCACATGCTTAAAAATGACTCTAATCTCTGAGAGATGCACATTTATCTATTTTAAATTTTTCACAAATGATATAACTATATCTCTTCATATTTTCTTATTCAGAATTAACCACAATGTAATACCACTTTCACAGACTTGTTTAGGAGAAGAACATGTTGCCTACCAGAATGATCCAAAGAGAGGCAAAGTACATTTCTAATACCACCCATCAGTCGTTAATTTTTTTCTTTTAACCAGAAAGAAAATGTTAAAGTTTCATGCAGCATTTTGGTATGGAGTAGTTCAATAAAGCAGTTTTCTTGTTTTGCGAATGTAATTTTTATGTAAAAACTGGTTTTGTGTTAGAGTTACTAATCAATTCTGTCTCCATTATGTGAACCAATGCAGAGTATCTCTATAAGAAATTAAAGGATACATTTTGTACTAATTCTGCAGGATTAAAGTAATTGCTTGAATGATAATAATATCTCTGCACATTTGAAAACATAATTTGGAACTTACTTTCAGGGTCTGTGTTCTTTATTTCTTACCACAGTAAACAAAGTCTTGATTTGAAATAGTTTAAAACAATAAAACTTTACTTATTTCCCAACTTTGCACATGTACAAAATTTGTTTCATTGTAAAATACGATTTTATTGAGTGAGTCCCCTTCCCCATTTACGGTTCTCTCCGTGAATCTGGAGACAGTTAAAGGAATCAGCTGAGAAGCAGTAGGTGCGGCACTGCTTCAGAGTGTCTGGTGTTCCGTGTCTGAACAGGGGGATTTTCAACAGAAAACTCCCTCACCAGACCTACCCACATGTGTCTTCTCAACATGAAAATTCTCTTTCTGTTATTCGGAGGTTTTATCAAGAAAACTGTTTACTTCAGTACTAAAAATATCTCATATGAGTTCTGATTGTTTGATGAATTTTATGAGGTTTCTTTTTTTTTTTTCTTTTTCTTTTTCTTTTTTGTGATTAAATTGGTCATGTGCTTCTAATGAATCCCAGTGGAGATAAGGGCAGGAGACTTTATATTCTCTGTATATGCGCTATGAACTAGACCTCTTTGGCTTTTTGAATATATTACCATGTTTAGCATTAGTAACCTTAGACAATGAAACAATTATTATCCTCTGATTGAAAAGGAGGAAACTTTGGTTCAGGAAAGTGGGTAATGTCACCTTGGAGTAAGAATTTGCAGTTCAGGTCTCTTTAGAACCGATGTTCCCTGCCATTCCATTATCCCATGCTGTGTCTCAGTAGGGTGATTGCTCCTTCACTCCTTAGGATTTACTGTAAACTGAGTTATCTAGAAGTGATTGGTATAATATTGTGGACAATGACATAAGACTATTTTTAAATCCTTTATAGTTTTTGAATAAAGTAATTACTTAATAATATTTTTAAAAAGTGATTGGTCAGTTACTTTCTTCCTACAAAATTAATTTGAACTATGCAAAAATATGTATGAATTGCATTTTTTATACATTTTAAATGATAGTGAATTTCATATGGCCAACTGAAAAAGATTATTTAGGAAAAAAAACTCACAGAAAACATCCATGAAATAGTCCATAATCCGGACAGTCGTATGGTCCTCAGAACGAACTGTGTGCATTTCCTGCCCTGTCTACCCATTCATTGTTTTCCCCTGTGAATTTATCTTACAGATAAAGAGGGACTTATCTATGCTTTGGAAAAATCAGAGTTAGAGCCGCAATTTATTCTCTTGGTCACTGAATGAAACCTTGGCCATTAATTTTTTTTTTCAATACCTGAAGTCCTGTGTTCATATCAAACCATGAACTGGACATAGTCTTACTGAGGGAGTATTTTGCCCTTTTTATTGAAATAAAAATCTTTTGATTATATTCTATTTTGTTTATAATTCTCATTCTTTTTTTCTAAATCGTTTTCTAGATTTTAAGCTATGTATTCTACCATACTTTATTTCTCTTTTAAGATTAGTTGCAAAGTTCTAATTGACAGAATGAAAAGCAAAAGAACCCACTGAACACCCACTAGATGCTTTTTTAGAAAGGGGAAACATTCTATAAAAAAACCCTTAACAATGCAAGACACACACGGATGAGCACGTGTTTCTTAATGACATTCTCTGTGCAGTCCTTCCCATCACGTTGGCCTCAGCCCTCTACCCACAAGACACAGGAAATAAGAATCCTACCAAGGTCCATTTTAATAGCATATACAATAATGTACATTTTCAAAAATATTTGTCAATTCAAAATCCTAATTTGTATTTCAAATAGATAGTCTGGTTATGTCTCTGAAGCCATCTTGTAGTAGCTACACCATTTGCTGTCTGTATGACTTCAATTGAGGGCCCATTTTTATATCACCCTTTCCTTTTTGAAAAAAAATTAACTTACTAGAACTATTTATGAGACAATGGTCTTTTTTTAAAGCAAATTGATAATAAAATATATAAAGCACACTAAAAGCAATGTATAATGGCCTCTGTGCAATTAAAAAAAAAGGTTTCCGTGCTTTGAAGTTGTGGTATATGCCAGGGATTCTCAGACCTCCAGTGCCTGGGGCACAGGAAAGCAGGACACTGGTCTATTCAGGTGTGAGCATACACAGCAAGACTGTGAAAATGAGGCGACATTTGCTTATAAATAATGTCTTGAGGAGAAAAATGCCTAACAATTTTTCCATATGCAGCATTCAGCTCATAAAGAGAATAGAAGTATCTTATCTTCTATTCAGCTAACAGGTTTCAGCAGTTTTCTGAATACTTATGAGTAGCTCAGAAATTCATATAAGTTCATGTAATTCACACAGCATCTGCTGTAAAAAAATAAAGTGATAATTTACATCCAATTAAAATATCTCTCATTAGATAAAATGATTTAATAAACCAACAAATTTATATAAGAGAATAGCATTCACTGGGAATAAAATGAGTCAATTTGCTATGCAAACAAAAAAAATCAAAGAGCAGAAGACTGGAAAAGGAACGCTTCCAATGTCTTTTATATAAAATTTTAATTTGTTGACTTAAAAAGAAAAACGGTGTCCTTACTGTCTTAGAATTTATGTGAGTTATTTAAAAAGCATGTCTATTCATTGGATGAAATTCTTATTAAATTGCTAAAAATATACTTCTGAAGCCCTTGTATCTAGCACAGGAGTAGAAATTTCAGTAATGTTTCTTACACATTATCACCTTTCTGTCTTTTAAATGTTTTCCAGTTGTACTGCATGGGACTATATGCAATCTTGACTTAAAAGGGAAATTAAAAGTTTGTTTGTAATTTCTTTTTATGCTATAAGTATGCATTACCTTAAAATAAGCTTATATCTATCTGGCAGGCAATTATGCAAATGCATTCTGTAAGGGCATATACTAATGATAAAACATGAAATAATCTCACGGAAAAAAGAGGTGTCGAGTGAAGAAAAAGTAAGTCTTGCTATTTTTCCCTTTAAATATTTTTAGGTCTCTTCACCACTGCTGTTGGGTCATCTCTCATAGCTGTACTACTGAGCCTTTGTCAGTCTGGAGGAGGCCGCCATGTGTCCACGGATGCTTATTTAGTACGGTGAGGACAGATGGCCTGGAATTGCTGAAGAAGACCTTAAAATATATCTAAAATAGGAAAGGAAAAGAAACAATGAGGAAGGACTTCAAGAAGAGAGAAATGTGTGGCAAAGAAAATAGCACACATGCACATTCACACGTGTACACAGAGACACACACACACACGCACACACACTCAGGCCTCTGTGCACAAGTAAAGAAAGGCTACAACGTAGTAGGATCAGATTTAATGCAAATTTTTCTTTTCTTCTCTTTTTTACAGAAGTTCAAATTTCGTTCTTCTGGGTTTGGCTTCTGTTTAACAGAGTTTATTTCCCCAGGCCCTCCTGTTCTGACCTTACAGCAACCTGGGTAATGGGTGATATACATTTGCTTTTTATGACTCCCCAACTTGGGCTCTGAAATTTGAATTGCACAAGTTCTTGGGCTTTTCTTCTTTAAATCAAACTGAACCAATCTGAAAACCCTGACACCTCAATCAATGTTTCAATACAATTTGTTTAAAAATTAATTTTTCTGACTTATCACTTTCTTTTCTTTTTTCCTATAATTTTTAAGGAAGTGTACAAAATAGCTCAGTAAAAAAATCATTGAGAGATGTTGTATGTATCTTAGTTATGGGAGAGGAAGAGAAATAGTTATTTGTGAGCATGGGAGTGTCAGTACATAACAGTGTGCTTTCACATCAAAAGGCTCTGAGAGATATTTTAATATAAATGACATTAGTCGATATCCTACTAGGTATTTTTCCTTCCAAGTTTTCATATTAGCATCTTCCCATTTTCTTCAGCTTTTTTCATTTTCAGGGGGCTCCGAGTGTGCCAGGTAACAGAGGGTTAGTGCCCCAATTACCGATTTCTATCTTGCTCCTAAAACAAATACTAGATTCCAGATTTCTTCTTTTTCCCTCTGAGTTGTCATGGTTATCAGATGACACCTTCTCTGAATTCTCTCTTATTTTAACTCTTTCTCCTGCTTTGTATAAACAGGCTGAACAGAGACGAGACAAGAAGGAAAAAAATAACCATCAAGTTGGGGATTTTATAAGTAACAAAGGAAGCATAAACAATGAGATGAAAGAAGAAAAGAAATATTTTCTTGATTACAAATAGAGATTTTGTATCAGAGCACTACATGGCATTAAATCAAAAAACAACGATAACAACAAAAATCTTATTTCTATAATGGTCTCTGAACGTCCCTAGAAGTTTCTAAGCCTGTTGAACTACACTGTGGTTAGGCTTCTACAACAATCCTCCCCTCACACTACCAATGAAACAGCAGCAAGGATACTGAATTTCTAAAGTAAATCAAAGGACTCTTGAGAAACCAGCACCTTTAAAAATAGAATGTTAATAAGATTCATAAACACAGCATTTGAAAACATGCAATTCTTTTGTTTTACAAAAACATCTGTTGCTCATATGAATATTGTGAGCACTAAATGCTTCAGATTTTGCTGAGGAGGTGTGCTGGGTGGTGGCTCTCTACAGACTTGGCTCCAAGAAACTCAGACTAACTCCCTGGCCAGTTGGCTCAGCAATTTCCCAGTGGTCAGCACGTCTTGCCATAATCACATAGTGGTGCCCGAGCCTGATTCTTAACTGTACTTTGTACCTTCTAATGAAAGCATCCCAAAATATCCTTAACCACTCAGATTCTGGAACAGCCGTGACCTCAGACTGGACCCAAGTTTGTACAGCCAGAATGGCTGGTGAAAAGGTCCTTGTGTGACACTTCTGTCTTTATTAGTGTTGCCATTGCAGTATTTATGATAATAAAAATGAGCTGAAGACCTTGTAACATGGTGCCGGCTAGAAAACTAACACAGAACATCACCAATATCATGTAGTGTTGAAATACTGTCAATAAAGGAAAAGCTTTAAGAAATAATTATAAGGAACACTTCTGCTTAAATCAACAATAAAAACCTAAAAAAATGAAATAGTTAACTCATTTGAGTTGTTAGAAAAATTCAGTTCGCTCTGCTGTTAACAAAAGAGAGCATCATTGTGCTTTTAAAAGTAAGGTCTTCACCATTACTTTTTTGACAAACCACAGCCAAGTGGCTGTGGAACACATGATATTGGATGTCACTAGAACTGCCTAGCTATGACCTCGGAAACTCTCAAGATAAAAGGACAAAAGAAATAGAGCCACTTTCCACAGAAATTGCAACCAGAATAGCAACCCCCCAAAAGGAAAACATCTAAACAAAATGGGTATCCCTGGGTCCTTTATGTTGTAAAAACAGTGTATAGAGTACAATCACCTGGTCCAGTGTAGCTTCACACAAGCTCACAGACACACATTCGCATCCATGTGCACACACACACTCACACACTTATTGGAATATGACTATTTTATGGTATATCACTAACAAGAAGGGAACAAAGGCTTATTTCATGCTTTTAAATATATCTTGGGAATACTATTCTGCTATTATTTATGTAAAATATATATAAGAAAACAATTCAAAGTTCTAATCTAATGTTTTTATAACTAGCTTATATTTTACAAGAAGAGTTCCAATCTGTGTATCACTTTGCTGAGGAGATACAATGTTTTCTACAATATTTAAATATAAGAAAATACATTTACACATACCTGCATACACGTGCTTGCTCAAAAACACATACACACACACACACACACACACACACACAATTTTAGTCCATTTCTTATGCAAAGAACAAGTGGAAGAAGGAGAAAAAAAAGAAGAGAAGGAATAGGAAGAATGAAATAAAACTAACTTCTCCTAGGAACTCTGTGGGTTTTGGTTGCTATCTTCCTATTTTTCAGTCCGTATTGGAGAAGAAAAAAGATCTACTAAAAACCACAGTTATGTTGAAAACAAGTGAAAGTCAATTTACCTTGCTAATTTTGACATGCTGCTTTCTTTAACTGCAGAGCTGTCTTTTTCTAACTAGAATTAGTTAATTTTTTTGCAATCTATTTTTCCACAGAAAGTAACCCCTTGTGTCCTACCATAGGCTCCTCACTGAATGATCTCTTTTTCTTCTAATTATATTTCTTCACCTTGGGAGGGACTAACACCGCTCCAGGATAAGCAACCCAGCAGAGCCTAAGGTCAGATGTGCCCTAGAATCTAAGTCTAGAAATTACAATCACTGAACAAGAGCACGAGAGGGGAGAAGAGGCAGAGTGGGGAATTTGTAATGATACTCAGGCTTATTCTAAGTAATAATTAACCGAAGAGTATCCTATGTAACAGCATTTGCTAGAGGCCTCTAAGGGCAGAATGAAAACTTTTGGGGGCTGCTCTAATCTGAATCCTTTTTGAAAGCCATTGGGTTAACAAATCAGTAGCCCCAACAGTGAAGACTTTGCGTTTTACTTCTTAAGTACTTCTTGCTCTATGGTCCAGAAATTAGAGTTCTACCGATGAGCCAGCAAAACTCAGTGTTTCTACTGTATATTACGCACACAGACGCTGCAGTTTAAAATATCTGAAAAAATACAAAACATACTCAAAATAAAAAATAACTTTAAAAGGAGCACTAAATAAAGCTAATGGGGGAAGGTTGCAGAAAGAATTTTCTACGATAACTTTAACTGTTGCAGACCAAAGGAAGTTCTGTTTCTTGGAGAGTTCTGGAGCCTTGTGTGTCAGGGATATTCCAGGTAGAGCACTATAGGTGGAAGACAGAGAAGCACAAGCAGAGCTTTAAACAAAATTTTCAGCTGGGCTTCTGTTTAACTCGTATGCAAATTAGCACAGTGCTTCATTTGAATATTTATTTACTGCATTTGTGAAGGAAATTGAGGGATTATAGCCTCTTCCCAGCTGTGTTTTAGTTAATGACTGGTCAGCCTATTAGCCTGTTCTCCTAAGTGGATCCTCTGCATGAGTAACACCTTTCTGCACTCTGACTAGAAATTCTTTACATAAACAGTGGAGAAAACAGGAAGACAGGCCCAGGAGGATTTAACTCTCTAAAGGATTCTATCTCTTCCACATATTTAGAAGTAATAATAATTACTTAGTAAAGATAACTTTTGTATTTTGTAATAAGCAAAACAAGCATCTGCCTAGATAATGATGGGGGAGATGAAGGAACCAAAATTTCTTCTGTCCAAAAGGATCCAAGATTCGGCTGTAAGTGACCTTCCTCTTCTGCCCCCCAAACATGCTCATTTCCCCCTGAATATAAGCTGATCACATAAAATTTCCAAAATCACCGTATTATTAACTGACAAGCTCACAGGATGTTTATATCTGAATTTCTTCCTATTTTCTCATTGAAGCGGAGAAAAGAACAACATATTTCTCTGGCAGCCAAATCTGCCGAGGTGTCACAGTTAGCCAGTTTTTGACTTTGAAATTGGAGATTTGTAACTTGACCAGCTCATTTCTAAGGATCCATAGAGAATAAATCCTTAGAAGCAAAGGCTCTAATTACTACATTAGTGAATACAATAATCTGTGTCTAGCCATCTATTATTTATGGAGAAATAAGAAAAACAATGTCTTTTTGTTGGTATGCTTATATGTCTCAAACTCTAAGGGAAAATTGACTTGTTACCTAAGTTTCTGTCTTCTTTATCTGCTTCCTTTTGTTAAAACTGATCTTGTGGGTGAGAACATGAACTAATCCTAAAACAGTCCATGGGATGAATGAGTCAAATTCTTCCTGCAAAGCTCTCAATTTTCTAGTGGAATTGAAGACAATCTTGTACTTTGATTTACTTTTGTTGTTAATCTTTACAAGGTAATCTTAATAACTTATTAACTTACTTAATAAAATTCCTAATATTTAGGATGATTTACACAAGCAAGTTATGTATACAGTTTTGCTAAAAAGCAGAAGCCAAGAACTTAAAAGCAAGCTAGACTTGAAACTTATGCCCAAATCCACAATCTGAATGTATCATTGTATCAAAAATGTTAATTCTTTAGATGAAAATGTCAATTATTATCTATGGAATAGACAAGTCAATCATACATAAATCAAATAATAAAAGGAACATGCTGTCAGACCACAAGATAGAGAAATATATATTATGTCAATATCAATTATGTCAATGAAAGAATATTAAAAATATATATATTCTACCTATGAAACCTACTTTGTTGCTAAGTGTTTACTAGTTTTTTCCATGACACTGTAACTGTTCAGTAGAGCAGAAGGTTCCCAAGTACAGCTCATGCTATACTCCTCTGCATCAAACGAATGGCACACATATTTCAATGCATCATTTCCCTCCTAACACCAGCCTCCCAACCATCCCACAAGCCCATCAGGCACATTTCTTGTTCTTTCCTTCTGTGGGGCAGAGGCAGACAGATTGCTGGATCAGATAGTGCAGCACGCTGTATACTGCATCTGAAATGTGCCTTTTTTAAAAGCAGCAGATTTATTGATTTTCTTAAGTAGAAAATATGCACCCGGACATTAGACAAACACAGACTAAACACAGACTGAGGAAAAGCTGATAATTTGATTAAACTGACTGAGCTTTTGTTGTCTGTGTTTGGGGACATTCCAGTGATGGACAAGTGCCAAGCACCCCTCCCCTTTCGAATTTAACAAATCTCATCTCTAAGCACAATGAATTTTACAATTGCACCGGATTTAGATAATTGTTTTTCCTTAGAAAAATATTTTGATGGGCCCATATTTTTCATAGTTTGAAAAGATGGGATGTAAGGAAATCCTGTCTTGTTCAATTTGGAAGCTTTTGCTCAGAAAAGGCTTAATATTGGCCATGGACAAAGCATTTGGTATTGATGCTATGGGAACTGATACATAATTATCATGCACAGACATAACATGGGCTTCAGTTAGTGGATATAAAAATGCTAGTTCACTTAGCCCTCTAAGATTTTAAAAAACAACAATATTTCTCATACCAAAAATATTTTTATTCATTTGTATATCCATGCATCATTTGCATAAATAAAAGCAAATCTCCATTTTACAAATGTTGTGTAACCATAAAAAAATTTGAATATATAGTTAAGGGATGGTTTATTAAATATAGTTCACAAAATGTTCTGACTAAATTGAGTTAAATACTTTAATCATATAATTATTCTTATAGTAGTATTTCATATAGGTTAAAAGTTAGATTTCCCTACAATTTCAAAGAAGTCTGGTGGCTTTGTTTCCCTCTGTGATTTCTAGAGATGGAATTAGAGGCAGCAGGTGAGTGTGTTCTTGTGGATGTGTGTGTATGTGTAGTTACAAAGATGAAGGCATAGTATCTTTAAAATGTGAAGATTGCTGAATTTTATATATTAGGTAATGAGACTTTAAAAAACTGTGTTAATATCTCTAAACTACCTTTGTTTCTTTTTCTCATTCATATGATAGTATGTAAAAAATATAACTCTTCAATGTTATCCAAAGGCTATCCAGTAGTATTCATTTCCACATTTGACTCTCAGCCCAGGGAGCTCCTCTTTGTCAGTCCCTGCCTTCCACTTCATAAGGTTTCAATATCCACTTTCCACATTATTTTCTACCTTATCATAAAGGTCATTTTGTTCTTTCTTCTCACACTGATTGAACTCTCTAGGTTCTTGAGTTTTATTATACATGTATTTCTTTGCCTTCCAATCTCTGCATGCTTCATATTGAATATCTCTTCTAGAACATTCTGCTTCAGGCCATTTGGTTTCCAAGACATTTAACCACAATGTTTCCCAAATCCCAGTGCCTCCATTTCAGACTATGGATTCTCTTTTCCAGTCATATTTTTTTTTCTAAATAGACTTCTATGGATTAATATGAAAATTTAATGATTTATATCATCTGGTCTGGAGTTGTTTATACAAAGTCACTTGGAAGAGATATGCAAAGATAATTTAAATCTTACTCCTTTTGTTTTGCCTCTCTGCCTTTTTAAGTATATGGTGAAGATGATTTGCACTAACTCTTCGCATTACATGAACTCACTGAAGAAAAGAACATACAAAAACAACAATAACAAAAACCAAGCTGCTAAATTTTAGACAAATTAGTACATGATTCTTATCCCAATGACCTTCAATGAAAATATAAGTATAATTTAATTTTTTTCCTTAATTTATAACTTAACACTTAGAAATCACACATGCATATCCAAAGATACACAGATCCTTCATAGAGCTGAAAGGATCCAATAATGTGTAACCAAAGCGCCTTTTTAATTGGAAGTGCAATTTTGAAATTTGAATATGTTCTTTTGAAAATTACGTAGGCAATAACAGTCTTTTAAGATCTGTATCAAGTGCAACACCCAGGTGTTTAATACTGAGGTGACAGTCTTTAGAAAAGTCTGTCTGTGGATAAATGAAGTCAGGAAACCTATATGCACTTTGGGGCTCTAGCTCGGACAACTAGGTACTTTCCTTCGGCAGCTCTTGCTTGATCTGCATATAGTAGTTAGAAAAAGAAAGCATACTTGGTACGTTAAGTTTCTAAAAGAATGAAGTTTATTTCTATGGGTTTTTATTTCCTTTTTAATTAGCAAGGTATCTTTTAACAATGCTGAGACTCTCGGCTCAGTAAGAAGTATTGAGAGTACACACTCAAATAACTGGGTGCTGAGTCGAAGGCCAACTGAACACAGTCCATGAACCTTAATTCGAATCAAGGAAAAATGCTGTGGCTTGCGTAGGAGAGAACTCTGGCAGTACTCAGGAAGCCTTACCCGAAACTGTCAACAGAAAGGAAACACACGTGCAAATAGTCTGTAACCCATTTGAAACCTCCATCAGTGGACCGAGGCCTTTCATGGGATCTCCCAAGCATGGCCACCCACAGCTGCCTGCACAGCAGCGAGCTTCTCTTTCCTCTTTCAAAAGGCAAAATCACTTCACTGAATACAAGGCTTTAGGGGCATGCTTTTCTGATAGTATATCTTTGGAATTCCTGAAGGGAAGTAGCTATTCTCACAATGAATGAATGCATTTTTAACCCTCAAATACGTTTTATCTCTACGCCATTTTTTTCTGGCACTTAAAATGTCTTAGGTTGGTAGAAATAACAATGAAAGATTTTACAATTTCTGTTAAGAAATTAAGTGTCAGATAGTATCAGAGCTAGTTTTTGACAATAGGAACAACTATTGATATGGTGTTATGTATAATATGTAAATTACTAATAGGAAGCAACTTTGATTAACTGGCACCTCTTTAAAAATTAATTTTATTTATATCTAAAATTCATTAATCAGTACATAGTTGTTAATATGGAAAGTTTTCATGAATAAAATTATTTTCACAGATACAATATTTATTAATTGGAATAATACCACTGCAAATTAGATATGATCAATATTTTATCCATATTCTCTTATTCAAACTTTGTCCTTAATAATATCATGTCCTCTTAATAATATCATGTATGATTATATGAACGAAATTATGGTTTCCCATTTTACATGAATACTTGGGGACTTATAGAAAACAGGAGGGTGCACAGGTCTTGATTCTACAAGCAAATCTATTCATAAATCACTGTTTGATCTACTCTGTGGTGATACTATGACTATTTTAAATATCTGATCTAAGAAAAGAATATCTAGTATTAAAATAATGTAACCTTTTTGAGAATTAAATTGTTTTTTTTATTATAGATTATCCCAAAGATATTTGTTGACATATATTCCACATTATTTGAACAGATACTCAGGCAACCAGAGTAGCATGCTTAGCATGGTGGAACAAAGGAAAAATCAAATTAAATGTGGTTCTGGACACATTGTTATTTATTTCTTACCTGTTAGAGGAGACAGAAAGAGGTACAAATCACTATAATAGAATGTAATAAAGTGTTTAGCATTGAGTGCGTGTGTATCTATACATGTGTATATTTTTACACTTCTATCTGTATGTTTATATGTGTGTTTGTGTATCTCTCACTGTGTTTGAGTGTGTGTGTGTGAGAGAGAGAGACAGAGAGACAGAGAGAGGAAGAGAGAGAGAACTTAAATGGGAGAAATAAAAAAGACTTAATGTAATGTTGACTCTCCACAAGTGGAAATACTGAGGAAGACACTTGTTTCTTTGAAGGCAATGTCTATACCAGGTTGACTAAATTACTTGAAGAATGGCAAGCAAAGTTGAATTGCAGTAAGGAAGTGATTAATAAAACACTGGCACAGAAGGACTTATAGTTGACATTAAAAGCTTAAGGAAAACCTCAGGTTTTATTTGAAAACTGTAGGACCCTCTAGAGAACTGACCTCGACAAAATTATGTTTTACCATGAGAGGGGCATGGGAAGAAATAAAAGGAATATGAATATGCATAAAATAATAAGACAGAAAACATAAGACGGTATCTGGAGGGTATTTCAGGAACCACTCAGGATCTGAAATCACTGGCATTTATTTTTCCAAAGCTTTTACTGCACAGTTACAAAAGGAGGAAGCTGGGCGGTGGTGGTGCATGCCTTTAATCCCAGCACTTGGGAGGCAGAGGCAGGAGGATCTCTGTGACTTCGAGACCAGCCTGGTCTACAAGAGCTAATTTGGACAGGCTCCAAAACCACAGAGAAACCCTGTCTCGAAAAACCAAAAAAAAAAAAAAAAAAAAAAAGGAGGAGAAGCTTATTTGCATATCTTGACCACCTGTCAGGGTAGCCTTGAGTTATCTTAATTTCAAAAGAACCAAGCAATCACCTCCTGAGTTCAGCCTGGTAACTATGTTTATCAAATCTCCAGACTCTCTGAGGATTAGACAAGTTGAAAATGGGCCTGAATTTTTCTGCCTCCACAGGAACCCATCAAAAAATATGAGATAAATGATGTAATGATTAGCCCTTGAGAAAACCAAAGGCTCACAATGATGACTCTGGAGACCACACAAAATAATTTAGCAGAAAAAAGAATACAATAGTTCACAGAAAATAAAACAGACATATGAACAAAATAGGAAGAATGAAATAGAACCAGTAAGTAAAGGAGAGATTCCACCAGTAGGATCAGAGGTAACATTATGTCAAATACACGTAGACAGAGGAGACAAGATATTTGAACCTGGGTTCCTAGAAATGTGGTAAAATTGTTTAACATAGTAGATATGGAGATCATGAGAAAAGAAAAAATACTGATGGAATCATCTGTAAACATTTGTTATTCAGCAGATGTCCAAACGGCCTTGGTAGAATGAGTTGGCGATAGCAATTGGAGTATGGCATAAGTACAAGGAGGAAGCCTGAGTGTTTTCCGTCCTGAAAACAGTATGAATACACGGTGTTCACTGAAATAAAAGAGTAGGTCCTGAGTCCTCAATAAAAACCTGTCAAAAAACAATCTTTATTCTTGAAATGTTCATTCTACCAGTCATTAAAACCTTCTTGCCTCTGACTCGCAGGCCTGACACCCTTTTTCTAACTTGGACTTCCGTTAAAACCTAAGCTATGTAGTAGTTAGAAAATTGGCTATTGTCTTCTAAGGGTAGAATTAAGCCTCAAGAAGTTATAGTGTCGTGACATCCAGAGTGGCAGGGGAACAAGAAAGAGGGCCTCCTGAGAGCATAAGCATACCTGGTTGATCCCTATTCAAAGAAACAAGTGAAACTAGATAGTATGATAAAGTGGAACTTGGGAAGAACTGTTAGAAAAGCTGACTTTTTTTGGGAAGTGGCAGGCAAAATCAAGAAATTTGCAAATGCTTCTGTGACTTCCTTGGATAAAACTCATCAGAAAAATGCTATGATACGAATCTATGTCCTGTAGAAGGAAGGGTTAGAGATTATGCTAATGAAGGTTGAGTTGAACAACATGAACTCTAGTCAGGGAATGAAGGTGGACAGGGTAAAGCTGGATGAAGTAGGATGTGGTGGAGAGTCACTTTAAGTGAAAGGATAAGAATTTTGTCAAACCTGTAGTTGTGCATAGGACTCAGAGTGGTTATTGGTAGGGGTGACTCAAGAACAAAGGGAAATTTGGTTAAAATAATAGAAAGGCCTTGTCTTCCCACAGTTGTAGTTATAATGCAGAAGTATATTGATTATTAAAAAGTATTTATTCTATTCAAAACTTTCCCACTAAGCTGATAAAATCAGGTCTCACATTTTACAAAAGCTCTTTGCTCCAGACTAAAAGTTGTCCTTATATGATGGCATTGGGATAAAGGGTCTTTGGAAGGTCACTAGATCCAAATGGGTCCTGGGAGTGGGATTCTCCTGTAGTAGTAAGGTTTGTGCTCTCATAATCAGGGGATCCAGAGAACTGTTTTTTTCTCCTCCGTGGGAATGTAGTCCTGTGTAACCCAGGAAGTGGGTCCTATAACTCAAAACAGTTGAAGTGATTTTGGGTTCACAGCATACAAATCCATAAGAATGCACATGTCTATTGTTATGTTACTATACTGTTTTATGGAAGACATAAATTTAGTACAATTTAGTAATTTCTTAGCTTCCCTAATTTGCATCCCTAATTTGGGATCTTTTGCTGTGGTACTTTCTTATAAATCCTTATTTGAGATTATGGAATAGTGTAAGATAAATGAAGCAGAATTTTATTCTTGGTATAACTTGACTAGAAACATAGTAAAACAAAGTCATAAAGAGAAGAAAAAGAAGGAAAAAAGTGAAACCAAATTGAGTTCATTGGTACAAAAATTATAAATATCTCATAAATTTTATGAGGTAAAATAAATTAAGAACAATTATCAATGGAAAATAATGATATCCCATCATGTTTAGACACTTCTCAAAACTTTGCCATTTATTCAGATTAACCTTATTTAGAAAATAAATAATGACTACAACCCCCTTTTATAAATTCAAAATAAAAATCAACCAAATAGCAGAGGTAAAGTAAAACTCATCCAATTTTACAATGGTCACTAACCAGCAAGCAAACCCTGAGAGGGTTTCACTTTGCCTCCCGAGATTCATCTCAATGAAAACATGCTTTTACCAATTTCCTTGTGTATGTTTAAAGCGGTATCTACATAATGTTCCATACTAGTAGTCTTGCCTACTTCTCAGTCTCAAACAAGCTTTTGAGTTTCAGGAGGTCCCATTTATTGTTTCTCTCAGTGTCTGTGCTACTGGGGTAATATTTAGGAAGTGGTCTCCTGTGCCAATGTGTTCAACTGTACTTTCCACTTTCTCTTCTGTGAGGTCAAGAACACAACAAGACAAAACAACAGCCTACAGAATGGCAGAATGGGAAAAGATCTCCACCAAGCCCACAGCATACAGAGGTCTGATCTCCAAAATACACAAGGAACTCAAGAAATTAGTCATCAAAAGAACAAATAATCCAATAAAAAATGAAGAGCTAAACAGAGAACTCCCAACAGAGGAATCTAAAAATGGCTGAAAGACACTTAAGGAAATGCTCAACATCCTTAGCTAATCAAAGAAATGCAAATCAAAACAACTCTGAGATTCCATGTTACACCTGTAAGAATGGCTAAGATCAAAAACACTAATGACAACTTATGCTAGAGAGGTTGTGGGGAAAAGAGAACACTCCTGGATTGCTGGTAGGAGTGCAAACTGGTACATCCCCTTTGGTGTCAGTGTGCAGATTTCTCAGAAAATTAGGAAACAACCTTCTTCAAGACCCAGCAATACCACTTTTGGGTATATATCCAAAGGATGCTCAACCGTGCCACAAGGACATGTGCTCAACTATGTTCAAAGCAGTATTATTTGTCAGAGCCAGAACCTGGAAACAACCTAAATGCCCCTCGACCGAAGAATGGCTAAGGAAAATATGGTACATTTAGACAATGGAGTACTACACAGTAGAAAAAAATCGAAATCTTGAAATTTGTAGGCAAATGGATGGTTCTAGAAAACATATTTGAGTGCGGTAACCCAGACCCAGAAAGACAATTATCATATGTACTCATGCATAAGTGATTTTTAAACATAAAGCAAAGAAAACCAGCCTACAATTCAGAATCCTAAGGAACCTAGACAACAAAGAAGACCCTAAGAAAGGCATACATGGATTAATCTACATGGGAAGTAGAAAAAGACAAGAGCTCCTGAGTAAATTGGGAGCATGGGGACCTTGGGAGAGGATTGAATGGGGGGAGAGAGGGAAGGGAGCAGAGAAAAATGTAGGGTTCAATAAAAATCAACATATATATGAAAAGGAAAGGCGAATGCAGAAGTGCATTGTGACAGTTCAGGTCGGTTGTCACTAGCACAGCAAGCAGCCATCTCCAGATGTAGCTGATTCTGGTGGTTTGCCCTTTGCTGGCTTCATCAATGAGGTTATATATTCAGTCCCTTCAGCACCTTCAGGAAAGAAGTGACTGGATTTGGTGGCCTTCCCTTGACGGTTAAACTCTGTGGCTTTGTTGACACATTTCCTTGGTAATCTTCATGATGGAAGCAAGTAGAATCTTATTAGGTGGTCTTTGGGGGAAGTCAGTGGTTTTCTACTTTCTCCAGAAGGTAAAAAGTGACAGGGACAATTTTGATGCTATTGGAAACATTGTTCAGTGGTCTGTCCCCAGGAGATTATGTTCAGGTAGAGTTGGCTAATTCTGCTTCAAGAAAGCCACACTCTTGAATTCCTTCAAGATATTCCTATGAATGTTAAGGAGGAGGCAACATTTAACTTCTAAAACATCTACAGAATGAAAAAGAAATTGTACTTGGCATGCCAGAACCAGAGAAGTGTTCAAGTGGCCAAACAGGGTATGTAAAATAAAGTGCCTCCCCATCTCTACTCTTACCCTTGATTATGTTCCTTTAATTATTTTAATGTATCATAAAAATTTAGGATGGATGTATAGTGTCAGAGAAATTCTGAATCTTCCTGTTTCGTAAAATGTGTAATCCAGTGTGCCTCAGATTTTCCTTTGGCAGTTCGTATGATGATGCACGCAAAAGGAACAGGTTGGTGGCTTGAAGGGCTGAGAAAGAGAGGCAGGACAACTTCCAATTGCTTACACTTTACAGTTGGCCATGGAGTAAACACAACTTCCAGACTTGCCAGGCTTCTCAAACTGGCCATTTTTATCTTCCTTTCACCACTAGCTGTTCAAAGTTATACCTAAAAGTACCTTGACACAAAACCACTGATGGGTGTGGTCACCACTTGGACTAGGCGAGGAACAGGGAGGCTATTTATTTCTAGGACATCTCTGTTCAGTGACTCATGTTTCGACTGGAAAATTGGCCACAGCTTTTTAGCAGTTCTTTCCTGCCAGCTCTCCTGGCATTCTACCGAGAACTTCTACTGCCCCTCCCCCTCTCCTTGCCCAGTGTGCTTTCATACTCCTAAAGCCCGACTTAATAATAGTCATTGTTTCGCGTTAACCTTGAGGATGCGGAAGGAGGGCAGTGAAGGGCGTAGCTGTGTGCTGTAATGAGCATTTGGCGCTAGAGCAGGTGGGGAAGGCTTTGGGGATCTGGGCAGATTAGGAGGAGAGGGGCTCTAACAGATGTTGAAGAAGATGATGTATTGCTGCTCACTCTGGGATTCAGACAATACCAATGCTATAACAGAAAGGGAGAAATTCATCTCTTCAGATACAACCTGGACTAGAAACCGGACCACTTGAAAGTGAGCATTTAAGATGAAAAAATGTGTTTCCAGGCCTTGAATTTCCTCCTGTCTTTTTTCTCGGTTGAAAGTTCAATTGCCAGATTGGCATTTTAATTTTAATGTTAACTATATCCAGGGATTGACTTACTTCCATTAGGGTTCTTTATTAATCTGACTTCTTTGTGTCTGGGGAACAGAAATGAAACAAAACCCAAGAATGCCATTTTACCTGCTGTTAGAATCAAGAAGCCATATACATAAAGCAAGGTGAATACAGTTTAATTAATGATTGCTTTGGTTTTACCAACAGAAGAAATGCATATTTAAAGTTGTCCTTTAGCCTTGTGCTAGGAAATTAGTAAAATATTGTAATAATTAAATATACTGTTAAATTTGAAATGATGAATAAAAATGAAATTAAATTTTAATAAGTCACATTGAACCCCAGTGCTGAATCTTAATATTTATTCCGGTGTGTTTTATAAAATTCTGAAATTTAGTGGAAGATAAATCTATTTTGGCTGTATGGGTTGCATAACTTGTGTATATTTGCATGCGCACACATATGAACACATGCATATTTGCATAAAACATGTTCCGAGTGTGGAAACAATTGTGGGTAGAATCCAAAGGTTAAATAAATATACAGAAAAAGTCTCAATACTAAGTATTGATTACAATGATGAAGGGAATTATGGTCAGGTGTAGTTCAAAAAATATTGCACATGAACATTTCCCTACAGTATTAAACACTCGGCAACTTGTCAGCTCTTTCTTTAGAAAAATAATGGACTAAAATCTTTGAGCTCCCAGAGTATACTTGACTTCTTAAAATTCAACAGTAGCTAGATATAGTAGTGCATCTGACCACTCTGTAAGCAAAGGCGGATTCATTAGCAGTTCAAATAAGTCTCATTTCTTTTTACTTTGACTCCCAGTAAACAGTGATTAACGCTAAGATCCGTTATTGAATGGGGTGTTGAGAACAAGTGAATGTTGAGTACTCCTCTCTAAGTAGGACAATGACATCACCTCCTCCAAGGCTCATTGTAGAACACAGGGGAGGGTGGGAAGAATGCAAGAACTGATGGATGGAGAGGAAGACTGCGCAGCGCTGCCTTCTGGTCATGACAGAGAAGTTGCAATTGTGAACTGTTAGTGGCTAACACTTCTTGCATAAGACTTGGTCGGTCAACATTCAGTCCTAGATGGCGAGGAACCCACAGGCCCTGTCATGTGTTGGACAACTATTGTCTGTTGATGATTTCTGGGGGAAGAGTGTCATCAGCAATATATCTCCTGTTGAGTCCCCAGTGCTCCAGTCATTAATTTCACTTTTACACACCCATGCCTGTATGGGTGACCCTGTAAACTCAGTGAGTTACAAAACAAAAGCACATAAATTTGGATGGGGGGGTGAAGGAGCGTGAGAAGTGAGTATGACCAGAACGCATTATATACATGTATGAAACTGTCAAACAATGAATTTAATTTTAAAGCATTGAAAAACATTTAAGTAAATTTAAAGAATAACAATGAAGTCAAGTTTACTTTATCATAAGTATTGTTTGAATCAATTTAATGGAGTATATAACTGAGATGCCATATGTATTTTGATGGGTAATTTGATGGTCCAATGATTGTGTTTAAAAATAAGAAGGAAATAAACCATACCCTTGGTTATATCTAGGATGGCATATCTAGAAACACTTAGAATATTAGAACATAGACATAATCAGCAGATTAATCCTTTGATAGAGTCATTGCATGAGCACATTAGGTCTTGGCACTGTAACCCAGACCCTTCCCTGTGTTCCATTGCCTGCCTTCTGTCTACAGGGAAAGGAAGAATAGTCTCTACCATTTCTGATGTCGTGGTGCTCATCCTGGGACAAAGGGATTATAGGCTGACCCTCCTGAAACTATGAGCCCAAAACCATCTTTTCTTCCATAAATTGTTTTCAACTGGCATTTAGCAACAGAAATGAGAAAACAGTAAATCAATAAAAGAAAATAAAAGTTTGTGTCTGGACAAGGTGTTATCAAGAAAAATAATGATTTTATCCTAAAGTAGTCAAATCTCTCTTTTAGAGGAATTAGAAAAAAAACAGAAATCAATCTTTAAAATTACTTGATTTTGTTTTCTTTTCTTTTTTCCTTTTTCTTTTTCTTAAAGACACACAGCTTTTTAATAGCAGTAAGTTGGGCACAGTTATTCCTAGTGGCCTTGGGGTCATCGACACCTGTGTGGTTGAGGGTACATGAAGATGGCAAAAAGCACCAGTGTGAGGGTATTTTGTGTCCAGAGATGAGCATAAGGCAGGAATGGGAAGCCATCCACTACAGGTGCTGGATGTGAGACCTTCCAGCACGGCAAACATGAAAACATGAGAGGTGTATCCCTTGGTACCACAATCAGAGGAGAAAGAGGCAAGATCGATGGTGGGACCACAGGGCAGTTTGGCCACTCGTCATATTTTCATATTTCTTAGTTCTTCTAGGCAAAAGAATAGGTGACATGCTTGATATTTCATTCAAGGCTAAGCTCACAATCAACTGTCATTTTTGGTGAAGTAAAGAGTGGCTTCTTAGACGAGGGCAGGCAGCCACACTTATCTGTGGTATAAGGATGTTTTAGAACACTAGTCTAGCAACATGACCATGCTGAAGTCTTTTCTACGGTTTGTTTCATAACCTCAGAAGCCCTGGGTATCTGGCTAGGGTTCTGGTATCAGGCAAGACTTCCCTCCTTCTGAGTGCATCTTAAATCCAATTAGACAGCTATTTATTATCACAGACATATTAGTGACATGGATGTGGAAAAATTTTATTGTATCCAATCACTAAACCCCAAAACTACAGGCAGGTAATGACTGCTGGGAGAATGAGAATTACCCTCTCCCAGGGATGACACTCCTTATTCGTTATACAATACAGAATGCTCAACTCTGAAAACATATAAATCAAACAACAAAAATGGACTTAGCCCATTGTGTATGTACATACATATATGTATGTAACAATAATAATCAAATAAGAAGATTTTTATCAACTTTGGAGTGGGGTTTATGGGATGGGTTCAACAGAAAGTAGCCAGGAGGGACTGAACTGAGGAAAAGAAAGAAGAAAGGGAAGGAAACTGATATAATTTTACTTCAATTAAAATATATTGAAAATAAATAAGTATATATAATTATATTGCTATTAAAATGAAGACCCTGTGGAAGATATTAAAGATACAAAGATGATTAAGACTGTCCTTTTAAAGGAGTTTCTCATGTGAAAGAAACTGAAAGCATTAAAAAGAGAGAAAGAGAACGTTATTTGAAAGTAGGAATACGTACAGGTCTGTCTAGAAACTAAAAGTTCCCTGAAGAAGGTTGCACAGGTTTGATCTCAGAGACCATTACAATGTCATGTAGGAGAGATACAGAAAGAATAATGTGCAAAGAACTTTCCTTACAACTTTGCTCGGAAATTTCACTACTTGTTAAGATGAACTTTAGAGAGAATACAGAGGCATCTGGGCCAGATCAAGCAGCTTTGCCCAGTTCTACCCTCAAGAAAGGACTTAGCAACTCTTGGCTCTCTCAGAAACTGCCTCAGTTAGACAGAGCCAACTCTTCTGAGACCACACCCATGAGTAATGGGGCTGTGAATATAAAGACATGGCTATTTTGGGTTACAGCACTGTGGAACACAAAAGGTCTATTTTAGATCCAGGACTCCCTTTGAGTTCAGCCAAGGTTGACATTGAACCTAAGAAGAACTTCAGACTTTTCCTTTGCTTCTTTTATTTCCGAAGAGTCCAGCTCAATAAATATCCTTCACCTCTATCTTTGAGTTTACTTCCTGGGAAACTAAATTTGAGCTAGCATATTAAATTGAAGAAATTTTGGAAAATTAACTTATCCATTGGCTCTACAAAATATGAACATTTTCTTCATTTTTTGATGTTTCTCCAAATTGCTTGGATATGACTTACATCAGTCACTATTGTAAAAATAATTACTCAAATTTGGTTGAAAAAATTACTTAGAAAGCACAGCAGAAAGCTGGGCTTTAGTCATGAATTTCTCATCTATTTATCACTTGATCATATTTTTGGATAACTGCTTGCCAAAGCTAAAAATTTTAATCAGAGTCCTTTTTTGAGTAGGAAAAGCAGAAAAGATGCTTTTGAAAGCAATAATTACTCTTTTGTTCCATTTACTCTTATATGATTTAAAATTAGTCAATCAGATTTTTAAATTTTAAATTGATAATAAAATTGCATCTGATCCTTGCCAAGTTGAGTCATATATTTTATGGATGAAATTAGATTAATTAAGATACTACAAATTCCATGAAATTATTTATTTTTAATCTTTAGCTGAACAGTAAATATTAGATTTGGTTAAACAAGGAGCATGAGAAATAATAATCACTAGAAACAGTTTTATAATATTTATTATGTTAATTTGTTATTTTGCATTTACATAATACTTTAAAATATCATGTAGTCTTAGAGCCATCTTTCCATGCCTATTCACAGTTAAGGCTTGCTTCTTTGTGCCTGTATGAAATATATTCTCCTTTTCTACATAACAATACAAAGAAAATACAGGCCTTGTTGTGGTTGATATTGTCAACTTTGCAGGATCTAGCACCACCTAAAAGAATAGCTTCTGGATGTGTCTGTGAGGAAGCGACTAGATTAATTTCGTGTTCTGGCATACTTGTGCGGGATTATCGAGATTTGGTTAATTGGGATGAGAAAACCAGTCTTAACTGTTATTGTACCATTCCGTGTCCTGGACTACCTGAAAAAATAAATAAAAGCTATGATGTGAGCAGCAGCCTTCGTCATTCTTGCTTTCTAATTGCAGGTGAAATGGGACATGCTACTCCAAAGCCCTGCCAACCAGGACTTTCCTGCTCTGATGGACTGCAATCCTGAATTGTGAGCATAAACCAAGTCTTTCTTCCTTAACATGTTTTCATTTGGTAGTTTGTAGCATCAATAAGTTAAATAGCAAGTAAACATATGAAAAAAATGACTTACCACACTTCTATTTATTCATATTTATATGGCCATATTCTGTGGTCATTTTCTTTTGGTATATGAAACTGATATAACCTCTTATTCTAGCTAAAATCTTCTACTATGCATTTTGGAGTAGTTGTAGCTACTCTGGGTTTATCATCTTAGTTTCTAAAACTTAACTTTAGGGGTTCTCAAGATGGCTCAGCAAGTAAAGATGTTTGCTTCCTTTCCTGACAACCCGAGTTCAATACCCATGTGCTGGCTAATTTTGGATCAGCTTGGCACAAGCCAAAGTCAATTGGATAACCTTAATTGGTAACCTTAAATGAGAAAATGCCTTCATTAGACTGACCTGTGTTGCATTATTATTATTATTATTATTATTATTATTACTATTATTGTTGTTACTAATGATAGTAATAATTTATATGGGAGGACTCAGCCCATTGTAAGTGGTGCCATCCCTGGGCTGGTGATTCTGGGTGCTGTAAGAAAGCAGGCTGAGTAAGCCATGAGGAACAAACAAGTAAGCAGCCCTCCTCCGTGGCCTCTGCTTCTGTTCCTGCTTCTAGGTTTCTGCCCTGACTTCCTTTGATGATGTACTTATAGGCTGTAAGGTGAAATGAGTTGCTGTTGGTTGTAGTGTTTTGTCACAGCATAGAGAACCAAGCTAAGACCCATACAATAGAAGAACCAACTACACCAAGCTGTCCTCTGACCTCAACCTCCTGCCCCACATGTACACAATAACTCTAAAAAATTAAAATCAGCATTAAAGACCAAACGAGACTATTAAAATTATATTCTGCAAGAAAAAAAATAAGTTAAATAGCTACAGCAGTACCATTACTTTGCTGTGTTCTATATGCCCAATACTTTGATTTTTTTTTAAAGAAAAGAAACACAAGTAAAAGGAAGCCTTTTAAAGATGAAAATAATGATAATAATCAAAGCAGCTAGTATTGAACTTATGCTATAATCTCGTCACTGTTCTAGTTCTTTAAAATATATTCATATATTTAATTATTCTCTTCAAAATTTCAGGTACTGATATTATTTTTCCTATTTTGATGACAGTCAATGGCCCTTAAACTGAATGGTTGTAGAATTACTGAAAAATTCATTCATTGTGATCACTTTCATTTTGTGAGTCAAATATCAGTTCAGGTTGGGAATGGAATAAGATGTTAAATGTGTGGGTATATTAAGAGCATTGGAAGCAGAATTAAATGCAGAGGGCTAGTCATGTGTTTCAAAGTTTTCAGAAGATGAGATGAATAATTCACAAATGTTCCCATCCTCACCATCCTGCCAGTTCATCCATGAAAATGTACTCTGTCTCCCCTTCTCAGGGAGATCCATGCATCCCCACTTAGCCTTCCTGTTACTTAGCCTCCCAGGGTCTGTGGATTGTAGTATGATTATTCTTTACTTTAGGCTTGATAGTCTAGAGACCTAAGATAGAACCAAAAACATCTTGAAAACAAAACAAAATATATTAATAAAAGGATTCCTAATGATCTTCTGCTGTGTAACAAGACCCTCGCATAATTGTCATCAGAGAGGTTTCATGCAGCAACTGATGGGAACAGATGATGCAGAGAACCACACCCAAATATTAGGAGGACTTGGAGAATTCTGCAGAAGAGTGGAGAAGAAGGAAGCAGAGGGGCCAAGGACACCGCAAGAATACAGCTCAGAATCAACTAACCAGTGTTCACAGGAACTCACAGAGTCTGAAACAACAATCAGGGAGCCTCTCTGAGTCTGACCTGTGTCCTCTGCATATGTTCTGGTTGTGCAGCGTGATAATGTGAGAAGCCTAGCAGTGGGAGTGGGTCTGTCTCTGACTCTTTTGTCTGCTTTTGGGGCTCTTTTTCCTCTTACTGGGTTTTCTAGTCCAGTCTTGATCGAGGGGATGTGGTTAGTCTTACTGTGATTTGTTTTACCATGTTTGGTTGATATCCCTGGGAGGCCTGCCTTTATCTGAAGGTAAATAGAAGAGTGGACCCTGGGTGTGATGGAGACACTGCCAGGAGAGGAAGAAGGGAAAACTACCTGTGGGAGGGATGTACTGCATGAGAGAAGAATTAAAAAAAAGAATTCAAAAACAAAGAAACTGAATCACAGGAAGAAGATACTGTATTTACATCTTTGTAATCCATATAAAGGCACAGTTGCATGCAAATGGGGGAGGGGAACTGCGTCTGGTGAGGTGCATGTGGTAAGGATCCTTTTCTTTAATTTCTGTATTTCCATTTTCATAACAAACATGCATGAGTTATGTATTTGATGTACTGGATTTGAAAAAAGCATAAACGGTAAAACCTTAAACTCATAAATATTTATTCTCTAGTGGTGGGACAACTACGTCCTAATTCTGACCTTTCCCAGATAGGCTAGCAGAATGCTGCATGTCCAACTCTGCATAAGGGGAAGAGACCCAGTTAAGTGAAATCTCCTAAATCTTTTCTTTAATTCAGGTCCTGATTGTAACGGGGATGCTCTATCACATACGTTTCCACATACTTTCATGGTCGTTCATATTTTAGTTAGCAAGTTCATGCTATGAGAGTTTCAGCAGTTTGTGAGTCCAATTCACAAACCTACCTCCCAAAGTTTAGGTCAGAGGCCACAGCCTAGCAAAGGGAATTTAGAAAATTTCTTATTTGTGCGATACAGAATGAACTCTCACACATGCTGCTCAAGTCATGTTCTTTATTCTTTGCCTCTGTAATTCTCTTGTCCTAATTGTCTATAATTTCTTTGCTTCAATTCTTTAGTTCCAATTCTATAGTTCTAAATCTTTAGTTTCAATTCTCTCTTTTAATTCTTTGTTTCAATTCTCCCTGTTTCTCTGTTCACCTATCTTAAATTCATTTTTTTAAACAGGAGGTTTGAAGCAATAATAATAATTTACAAGAGTCACATTTCAATAGTCAAAAGCACATGCTTTGGATGAGCTATAGAGGCAGAGCCCTTTACCATGCAGCACAGTTTCAAGGATTCTGGAGTAAGGCTGTGACCAGAGAGTGGGGCACAGTGCCCAGAGAGATAAGCTATGAGACATAGTTGCTTTATCAGCTAGACTTGGCAAACAAAGAATTGGCATGGTTTTTAAGGCTGTTTTGTAAATAACCTTGGTTAAACACCTGTGACTCTGACTTTGAGCATAGCTGTAAAGTTTTTAACCTACAATCAAAAACTGTTAGTTTATTTTGAACTTGCTCTGAGGCAAAAAAAAAAAAAAATGAGTTAACTGTGTGCAGTTTTCCTTAGACTGCAGAGAAATTGTTCTTTTCTCGTGTTAGTCTGAGTAAAAGAACAAAGTCAGTTTTAAGTATCTTACAGCCTTGTGGAACAATAGGTCTAGTTACAAAGCATGTCCAAGTATATTTTATATATATCAAAATCATAAAGCTTAATGAGAAGTCATATTCCTGACCATCCACACATATATGTGTGCTCAGTAGATGAAAAGTTTTCACAAGATAAATACACAAGCAGTGGGAAAACACCCAAAGCTATTCTTAGGGAAGCAATGAAATGACTCCTAAGAGAAATTATATACCGACAAATAGTTATATACAGCCACTGACCCCATGACCTTGCCAACAGGGGCTCCTCATTAAAGAATCACTCATTTATCATGTTGGCCTGTTGAACACTATTGTCACCTGCTGTATACTCCCATGGCCTCCAATACTAGAGAAACTCTTAGCTTCTGGTTATCTATTATCTATAAATGGTTTATTTCAGGAATTTTGAAGTTCAGTGCATTATGCGACACACACAGAACATAGAACACAGAATACCATCACCCTTCCACCTTCCTCAAGACTGTTAGATGTTGCAGAACTTTTTATTGCAAACTATTATTAAGATCTTTCACATCGCTTGGCATTTTCATTTTTATCTTTTAGGACAGTAAATTTTTGTGCTATATTACTTGCCATGCTATAATTTATTTTCTGGCCCAATTTGGGCAATAGCTAATAAAACTTATGCAATCAACTGATTAAGTCTTACAGTTTATAGTCCTCACTATCTTCACAAGGAAAGCTGGGGTTTAGAGTAGGGTGTAAAATAACACAGGTAGTCATGAACCACTAAACATCAGCTGAACAAGTACAACAATAGATCTGGTAAAGGGGACAGAGGAAAATCATGTGGTCTCAACTTTACAGAAAGAGCTATAAAGCAACTAAGAAATGCTGAGAGCAGGAGAAACAGTCTTCCTTGGGGATGAGCACAATTGGTTATTTAATACCAAGTGGCCAGCCCTGAAAACATACATGCAAGTAACATTATATGAGTTGAGCAGGTTATGCTTATGTATTTAGTGTGTGTGTATGTATTTATGATGTATATACATATGTATATATTTTATATATGCATACACATGTATGTAATGGCTAATTATAGTGTAATATACACAGAACATTTTGGCTTGAAAAGAGGCTGAATAAATAGCTATTTTACTTAAAAAATATGTAACAGCAATTAATGCAAAAAGAGACTATGAGTTTGAAAGAGCAAGGGGGTAAATATCAGAGAGTTGGCAAGAAAGGGAAGGGGGATTGATGTAATTAATTGATGTAATTACAATCTTAAAAAGTAGAAGAAAACAGAAACAGTACGTGAAGAAATGGAGAGTCTACTCATTTCTTAGAAATACTAATTGTGTATTGTGTTCATGCCGAGAACAATCAGGGCTCTTGCTCTACCCAGTATGTGCACTTCCAAATCTCAGAACAAAACTTTAGCTTAACTACAACATTTGGCTTTTTTATTTGTTTTTATTTTAGTTTTCTTTTGGTTTTGCTTTTATATTTTTAAAGAAAATTTTAGTTTCTATTTGGCTACCATTTTTAAACAGAATCCATCTATGGAGACTAGTGGGTATAACCATTTTCTCTGTAAAATTGAAGGTCATTTTGAATTTATTCATGGGTCACTGTACACAAGTGTATATTTCTTATGCTTTAGAAATGCTAATAATGAAAAGATCCCTTGTGTGTCAAACACCTAAAGGGTACGAACTGATTCAAGCTCGCCTCTAGCAACTGCTAAGTTTCTGGGAACCCATGATAAATATTTGATGATGGGAAGATTTTAGACTAGAGGAGAAAATAGATTCTTACCCAAATAAATTATGTTCTTGTTATATTCCTATGCATATATCATTTGACCTCTATAGAAATAATTTGCTCGTAGGCTCACAGATTTTCTTAATACAAGTACTTGTATCTGTAAATATATCACACATGTACTATATCAAGCTTAGAAATTCCAGAATAGGTCTTGAAATGGGACTCTCTGGTAGAGAATTGGTCTAATATATACTGGTATAGGAGTTCCTTCTGTTTATGTGTTGCTTTCATTGGTTAATCAATAAAGAAACTGCTTGGCCTGATAGGGCAGAACTTAGGTAGTCAGAGAAGACAGAATGGACTGCTGGGAACAAGGGCAGAGTGGCAGACACCATGGATCTCCTGCCTGAGATAGACATTGGTTAGAATCTTGCTGGTAAGCCACAGTCATGTGGCGATACACAGATTAATAGAAATGGGTTAAATTAAGATGTAAGAATTAGCGAATATGAAACTAGAGATAATGGTTCAAGCAGTAATTTAATGAATACAGTTTCTGTGTGGTTATTTTGGGTGTAAGCTAGCTGGGTGGCTGGGACAGAAAAAGGGCCACCCTCTTCGTGTAACAATGTACAAGGCCTTATGCCTGAGTCCTAAAATTACAAGGAAACAGTCTCTAATAAGCAGATAAGTAAGGTTTCTCCTGTAAAAGGCAAAATGTAGCTCAAGGTCATGAATAGTCACACCAGCTGTCTTCCCACGCTTGATTGTGGTACTTTTAGTCATCGGCATGTTCCTCACCTCCTGGTTCTTTGTTTACAAGGTCACTTCCTGCAATTACACACATTATATTTACAAGGAACACTTCATCTCCTTTGTGGCCTCAATCTTCATGGCCTTTGAAGTCCTCTTCCTCCTGCGCTGGGGTGGCATCTGCATATGAGTCTCCAAGGGTACCCACCAGACAGTTTCACCAAGTCCCCAGGATTGTTAATTAATTTTTTTTACCATTGCTACAAGTGTCCCACCTGCTGTTTGCAATAAAGGCAGATGTGTGACAAAAAAGGCAAGAAAGTAAAATAGAATAATATAACAAATCATAGAAATATTTATTTACAGATATAAGAATAAATGATAAAAGCTTAGTGCATAAGAAATAACTACATTTGATGTTATTTGCCTTCTAGATATATATGTTTCATTAAAGTTATACAGTAGATGTTTATTCAAAATTCAATTTACCTGATATTAGAGATATAGGATATGCCTAGCATGTGCAAAACACTGGGCTTAAATCCCAGCACCAAAAATCAGTCACTTTGATTAAGTAGCATATTTACTAGAATGCACATGACAGTCTTTGTATATACCTTTAACTATTTGATATAACATATATATTAATTTGCAACTATAATATTATTTAAAATATCTAATTTGGTCTATTTTTTAACTGAGTGATTTAAATTATTACTGAGAATATGTTCTATATAAAAATTGTGTAATCTATCTAAGAAATCTATATAAAACATTGTGTAACATTAGATATTAGCTTTGATTTTAGTCAAAAGACTTGACTTGATAGAAACTAAAACTGTGTTTCAGACTTTCCACACATTTTAGATTGTTTCTTGTGGTTTATTCACAGATATAGAAATATATTCAAAGGGTAATTCTTTTTTATAGTTCACAATATGTATGCCCAAATTGTTTTTCAAATGAGCCAATCAAATACTAGCCCGCCTGAGGGAATTGTAGTATTGGTTTGTAATATTTATTACATAAATCAAAATTTATTTAATAAACTTACTTTCAGATATAAAAAAGATATATACATATTCAATAGTTTTTAAATTTGTATGTTATGTATTTTTATTTTTTATTGTGTAAATTTTATGTTACAAGGTTTAATTTATTTACTGGTTAAATATTGATTTTATTGATATATATACTCTTAACATAATAGGAAGCTACTTTTTCTTGATATATTTACTGACAAATTATATATGTGGTTTCTAAGTATCTGATATAGTTCGTGGTATTTTTGCTTATTCCCAGTAACTACTCTCATATATTTGCAGGTATAATCACATTTAGAAAGGAGAAAATTGAAACACAGAGATTGTCTTGTTACTTTTCTATTGCTATACTAAAAACCAAGCCTAAAGCCATTTATTTATTCATTTGTTTCTTTCTGAGAAAGGGTTTCTCTGTATAACAGTTCTGATTGTTTAAGGCCTTCTCTGTAGATTAGGTTGGCCTTGACCTCACAGAGATCTGCCTGCCTCTACCTTAAGAATGTCAGAATTAAAGGAGTACGCCACCACTCTGCCCTCTAAAGCTATTTAAAACATAAAACTTTAATTTGGTTTAGGGTTTCATAGGGTTAGAATTCATGATGGTAGAGTGAACAAATGTCTGAGAATTTACATCTTGATACAGAACCACAGGGCAGAGAGAGAGAATGAGAACAAGGAATTACACAAGTCTTTTGAAACCTTGATGTGGGATTTGCCTCTGTATACCATAAATATGTTTTATTACTATTGGTTAATAAAGAAGCTGATTCAGTCAATGGCTTAGCAGAGTAAAGCCAGGTGGGAAATCAGAACATGTGTGTGTGTGTGTGTGTGTGTATATATATATATATATATATATATATATATATATATATATATATATATATATGAGAGAGAGAGAGAGATTAGGTGGAGTCAAGGAGATGCCATGTAGCTGCCAAAGGAGAAAGCCACCAGCCAGAAGCTTACAGGTAGGCCACAGACTTGTGGGAATTTACAGATTATTAGAAATGGGTTAACTTAAGATGTAAGAGTTAGCTAGAAATATGCATAAGTTATTGGTCAAACAGTGTTGCTATTAATATAGTTTCAGGCCTGAGCAATTGGGAAATGAACAGGCCGTCTCTGTTTACAAAATGGCACACCAACTTGGGTCAACTATATCCACATAAAACCAGAGAGAGCTTGGAGAGAAATTAAATACAGCTTCTTGGTAACTGCGTTTTCTTTCTTTCTTTCTTTCTTTTTTTTTTTTTTTTTTTTTTTGATGAGCTATGTTTGCTGTTGGTGAGCTGGGGCACTGCCACTCAGTTCCCTGACTCAGAATTGGCAGCAAAGGATGTATGGCTTGTTAAGGGGAGGTCATCCTGGTTTGTGCTGGCAGGAAAGGCTATTGCTCTTTCGGGAGGTCTGACTAGAGAGCATTTGAATGGGGTTTGTGAACAGAGTGCTACAGATTAATTGATGGCAAAGTAGACCCACTGCATCCCTGGAGCAGGGGCAGAGAACATGGCTTGTAGAGATGACAGTAAATATACCTGCACCATGTTGAACTGAGCAAAGCTAAAAGGCAAAGCAGCCTTAGTCCTAGTCACACCCAAATAGCATATTTTTACAAAGGGTCCTCATGTTCAGAAAATGATTACAGATACTCGATAAAGACAAATTCAGATAAAAAAACCTCAACCTCACATTGTGTTTAAGAAATGTATGGAGGGTTGAGAGAGAAAGATGGAAGAGTATAGACAGTTATAAAAAGAAATAAATAGTTTCAAAATAAAACAGAGTCTCTATAGAGACAGAGTGCAGATAGTCATAGATTAAAGGAGTAGAGAAAAATAAGACACATAAAGATGGAAAATACACAGAGCATATGGATTATGCATATTATTGTGTTTTCTTTAAATTTGTTGACTGTGAATGAGCTAAGCACAGAGAGACATTTCACTGTATTGTCTGCTAAGCTAAACCAACATATATATTTTACAGGTATCTTGACTTCAAAATTTGGGTATAAGGATATGTTACTTTGAAAAAGAGGTCCTGCTTTTGTTTCTATCCCCATAGGATAGAAAGCTGTGAATTCCTTACTGACTAAAATGGTTTGATCAATAAAGACCCCTTGAAGCAATGGCCCAGATTGTCCAATATCCATGACAGCTTTAGGACTGCTGGCTGAGATGGACCTACCACACAGGATACCCATGAAAGGTCTGATTAACAGCACCCCCAAACAGCAGGAAATAGTCTAGAGAACAACACCCAAATCCCCAAAATGATTTTTGGTGCTTGTTTGCATTTAAATGGGGATGTGTTATAGAGATGAATACTTTGCATTTGTATGGATCTTGGTTTATTGATACAAATTTAAGGTTGATTTTGTTATTGTTGCTTACTCCTAGCCTGCCAAGCACTTGGACTTCAACTCCGAGTCTCAAGTTCTGACCCCTCCCACAGGGTATTTAGGGTCATGCTGGAACAAGGAGCACATGGTTTTGGGATTACATGTGCATTCTCTCTGCCTTCCCCCTGCCATGCTCCCAACCACCCAGGAGTGTGCAATCTGTTAAATATTGGCATTTGATTTGGCTTAATCTGCTTTGATTGTTGTTCTTTGCGCTGTGGAGTGTTTTTTCTTAACAGATGGAAGTTCCACTGAAAAGGGCCTGTTATTCCTCACAAGCCCGCGGCCCAGGGCTGCCTGCCCTTCCTGTTTGCCACCTCCACCAGGCAAGATCAGCTTCATTTGTTGAGTTCCCCTTTTAAATTGCATGTGTGTAGGGTTTGGGGATAACCCATTCACTTTTCAGGCTTTTCTTGCAGTATCAGTCTTGCCAAAAGCCTGATTCATGTGGCAAAAGACAAGCCTTCCACTGAGATGGGTCTTGGGTGTAAGGAGACGTCCCTTACCCATTTCTCATGCACCCTCCCTTTTTTTTTTTTTTTTTTTTTTTTTTTTGCATCAGGGGCTCTGGTTGATGCATGACATCATGCTTGAGTCACACAGACATGTGCTTAAAATGGGTTTCTTGCAGGCCCGCGTTTTTTAGATGTATGTTCTTGCCCCCTCCCCTCCACCTCTCTCTCTTTGCTCATTTGTGGCCAGGGGTTTGTCTCGCCCCAACTTCCATTTCCTGTGCAGCCACTCTGCTTCCTCCATCCGTGCCACTTGCCACTTCCCTGCCAGGCCTAGCTACACCGGAATTCTCCATCAACTGTTTCCCTGACCTCTTCTGCTACACTAGGACTTCTCTGGCCCCACTCTGCTTCCCCCCTTCCTTGCTACTTGCCACTTTCATGCCAGGCCTACCTGTGCCGGGATTTCTAAGTTGGTCAGCTGACACAGATTTCCAAAATGTCCTATTTGTCTGTCTCTTAGAATGATGTGACCACAATATGTTTATGTAACCTGTTTCTGTGATGGGCTTAATTTAAGTTTCTGTATGCATGTGTGCTTATGTTAAAATCAGTAAAAGTTATATCTCCAGATTACAACTGCTCTGGAAAAATACAAATACGTGGGTAGCTGCCATTCTAACCTCACCGCCATCTTTGTTAAGGGTACTCACATGTCCAAGTCTGCCATCTTTGGTAAAGACAATCACATGTGCTAGCTTGCCATCTTCAGTAAAGGTAACCATATGTGCTAGTATTCTACTAGCATTGGTAAACTGTATATTTAAATAGATAAAATACACATTTAAATTTAGCTTGTATGCCCAGTTTAAAACAACAAGTAATGGTACCTGGTCTTAAGTGTCTTTACAGATCTGAGGGCATGACATTTTAACAAGAGCTTCTAACACAGACAGGCAGCTTCTACTGCATCCTTTAACTCCTCCAAGAAGACAGAAGATCTTCTGCATCCATGCCTTGCCTCTGGGTTTGGCAAAGCAACCAATAATGGAAAAAGCGGCTTTTCACCTCCATAGCTTCCTGGCTGCCTTCTGGGAAATCAGTCATCTCTTTCTGAGAAGACAGGTAGACTAAAATCTTCTTCCACAGGAAAAAAATCTTTGGGTCTCTTGTATTCAACAGCTAATGGCAAGCATTGCTTCTAAGACTGCTGTGCTCCAAGGGCAAGGAGAGGATATGAGATTGCCTGTGTAGCTAAAAAGCTATCTCATTTTTGTTCATTTATCCCTCCCAGATCTGTCGTAGGGCATTTGAAAACTTAAGGTACTCTTCTTTAACAGGCTTCATAGTCCAGGATTAACAGGTTTCAGGTATATCTTCAGAGGTTCAGAGTTCCCAATTTACTTTAATTGTATCCTAAAATGTCCATACCTTTTAACCTAAAGCAATAGCCTTTTGCTATGATGTAAATCTGTTCCAATTCTCTTACAGGTTCCTGAAAAATTTTACTGCTGTATCAAAACCAGGTCTAGTAAAAAAAAACTAACAGTCTCCAGAGCTTTTTGTTAATCCCAGACAGTTTCAAGCATATTTTACAGGTCACTCCTGCTGCTTGGGCCAAGACCAACTCACAAAGTATTCTCCAGATAATGCCAACCACTTGCACCAGGTCCTGGGACTTCACCATTGGTACCAACTTTCCTAGATGAAGGAAACCTACAGACTAAAATCTGGTTGTGTCTGATACACCCAATCCTCACCTAACCAGCCAGGGCACCTTTCCTGTTCCATTCTTTCTGGCAGTTAATGCATAGGACCAATAGTAACAATATATTTTCCTAGCACCTGCCTTCTCTTCTCCCTCAAAAAGCAGCTGCTTAAGGACTTCAAGATGACAGCAAACTGGATGCCATCCCAGCCACTCCTCTTGCTGAGCATGAGAGTGCCAACTCTCAGCTCTCTCCTCTCCCACTTTGCCCATGCCCGTAGGAAGTAGTCAGACTTGAGCCAATGGCCATTTATCCAAAGACAGTTTAAAATGTTGGTCATAAATATCAACTCTGCTCCTTGTCACACGCCTTTATCCAAAGAGTCTGGAACGTTGGTCCAGACTCCAACTCCCAGCCTATCAAGCACTTGAACTCCAACTGTCATCCAGTCAGCAGTGACCCCTCCCACAGAGTACTTAGGCTTGTGCTGGAACAACGAACACATGGTTTTGGGTTTCCACGTGTGCTCCCTCTGTCTTCCCCCTGCCATGCTCCCTGCTACCCAGGAGTTTGCGATCTACTAAACACAGGCATTTGATTTGGCTTAATCTGGTTTGATTGGAGTTCTTTGTGCTGGTGTACAGATTTTTCTTAACAGTTATATTTATATTTCTGCTCTTGATTAAGGTATTGTGTTTGTGCAGTTCATTTAAAAATGTAATGTATGATTAAGAAATACAGGTTAATAGATATTATATATAGATATTATATTCAGCTATAATAGTCAAGCTTGTAGTCATGTTAGTTAGATTTTCTAGATGTATAGAGATATATTTCAGATGGATAGGTATTCTTCAAGCCTTTCAAAGATTAACAGAATATAGCATTTAAAATGTTTAAAGAACTTAGAACTTTTCATGACAATGAGACACATCTCCTCCTGGGAGCATCAATCTACTTTAAGAGGATGATATGCATCAAAGAGTCTCCTTATGGAGTTTGTTAGCCATCTGGATAAAAAACTGCTCTTGCCTCGACTGCTTGATGTTATGCTGTGTGAACTGAATGTGCAAGACCCACAGAAAAGTGACTGCTGAACTTTCCTAAAGGTGAGGTGGTCATTCGGGGTTCCTTATTCATTAAATAGTCTGCCAGACATTCTGAAGGATATGGAAGAAAGTTACTGACAAACTGCCAATAAAGACAAAACAGTCTTTCAAATATCCTGCTTCATGGAAAAGTGTGTCAGATAATCTGAATGCTCCAATATTACAGAAGAACTTTCAGTGACTGTCCAGTCAGTGGAATGGCTCTGTCAATTCTAGAAATTTGGAAGTTGCTTACAATGCACTTCCTATTAGCATTGGTAATATTATATCCTTCTGGGGTCTTTGAAGAGCTTAAGCCAGATAGTTCTACTTTCTGTTAATTATGATACAGGATAAGTTAGATATAAAACTTTAGAATTACAGAGATAGGAGAGCTGACTAAATATTGTAACTATAATTCTTTCTTAGTAACTATTTTGCATATGCAATTTTACTGTTAAAATTAAAACCTTCCTTTTTATATAGACACAATAGAGGACATGGTGTGGAATTCCCATCTGTATGCTGTGAATATGTTTTATTAACATTGGTTAATACAAAAGCTGTTTCAGCCAGTGTCTTAGCAGAGTAAATCCAGGCAGAAAATCATAACAGAGATAGAGTAGGTAGAGTAAAGGACACACCATGTAGTTGCCAAAGGAGAAAGCCACCAGCTGCTAGCTAGAAACATACAGGTAGGCCATAGCCTCATGGAGGTTCACAGAGTAATAGAAATGGGTTAATTTAAGATGTAAGAATAAGCTATAAATATGTACAAGTTATTGGCCAAACAGTGTTGTAATTAATGTAGTTTCTGTGTGATTATTCGGGTCTGAGCTGCTGGGAAATGAATGAGCAGTCACTGCTTACAGAATCTTGAGACTGTTCCCAGTGACAAACTTTCTCCAACAGACTTCTTCTAAAAAGTCCACACCTCCAAATGCTCCCCAAACAGTTCTATCAACAGAGGATAAAGTAGTCAAATACATGATTCTCTTGTGATCATTCTCACTCAAATTAGCACATTGCACTCCCTAATTCTATAGCCTTGTGTCAATATTATAATGTAAATTTCATTTAGTCCAATTTCAGAAGTCCTCATAGTTTTTCAATTTCAATACCGTTTCTAGGTCCAAAACCTCTTCTGAAACTCAAGGCTATCCCCTAACTGCAATTTATTTGTAAAATAATGAGCAGACTTACAAACATACAATTTAAAATGTACAATACCACAAAATACACATTACCATTCCAATGAGGAGGAAAGGGGGTATAGCGTGGAAATACTGGACCAAAATGAGACTAAAAACTCCCAGGAGGGCAAACTCCAAGTTGTACATGTTCATGTCTGTGATCCGAAAGCTTATATCACTCTACCCTTAATGCTTTGCTTCCTGTCCCATACTTCTCTCTCCAGGACTGGTTCTCCTCCCTGTATGCAGCTCTTCTTGGTAGCTATCCCAAAACTCTGGTACCTCTAACATCTTGGGATTGTTAATGCCATCAAGACTTCACTTCTACAGCTTCAAACAACAGCCTCTCAGGGTCTCCATGCAGACATTCTTTTGCCACACACCTGGCTTCAGTAACTGTATTTAAGGATGCTTTTACTCATGTATCCTTCAGGACCAAAGTCAGAATCATCTGGATGGCATGGCAAGTGGGACTTTGAATGCTGGAACCCTTGAGTCGCTTTCATAGCAGTTTGATTTGTTGTTGATTTGTAGGAGCAGAAAATTCTTTTTTTTTTCTTTTCCTTTTTTTATTAATTAATTAATTTAATTATTAAAGATTTCTGCCTCTTCCCCGCCACCACCTCCCATTCCCTCCCCCTCCCCCAATCAAGTCTTCCTCCCTCCTCAGCCCAAAGAGCAAGCAGGTTTCTCTGCCCTGTGGGAGGTCCAAGGACCACCCACCTCCATCCAGGTCTATTATGGTGAGCATCCAAACTACCTGGGCTCCCACAAAGCCATTACGTGCAATAGGATCAAGAACCCATTGCCATTGTTCTTCAGTTCTCAGTAGTCCTCGTTGTCCGTTATGTTCAGCGAGACCGGTTTTGTCCCATGCTTTTTCAGACCCCGGCCAGCTGGCCTTGGTGAGTTCCCGATAGAACATCCCCATTGCCTCAGTGTGTGGGTGCACCCCTCGCGGTCCTGAATCTTTTCACCTATTGAAAGCAGAGCTTGGTGGTGTCTTGCCTAGAAGGAATCACTTCCTTTTATTCTTTTTGGGATCAGGTCATGATATAATCAGTTCACCTATTTTAGCACAAGTATTGTATCTGACACTAAATTGAGGGCTCCTTTATTCTTCAAACTATTTGGTTTGTATTTCATTGGGGCTCAGTTGCTACTTTACATTTAGATCTGCATATAAGTGATTACATGACAGACTCAACATTTGGCTGTTGGAAATTTCCATCACCAAGGAGATTAACCTATTATACTTTTAATTTATTCTCAAGCAAATTCTTAGGACAAGAGCAGAAAGCAGCAACATTTTTAGCCAAAATATCACAAGAATAATCTCTGTTCTCATTTCTTATATGGTTTCCATCTGAAACCTCTTGAGTTGGGCTTAGTATTCACATGCTCTCAGAACTTTCTTGCTCTAATATTTACCACTGAGCCCCATTTAAAATATTCAACCACTTTCCTATCCCAATGTTGTCTATCTTTGTCTAAGAGATGGCATGACCAGGCCTTTCACAGCAATAGTCCACATTCTGGTATCAACTTCTGTCTCTTCATTGCTGTGATAAAACACCATAAAGAAGGTAACTTATCAAAGAGAGCATTTAATTTGGCTTAAGGTTTCAGAGGAGAGCTGAATGGTGGAGCTGAGAACCCACATCTCAATCCTCAATTGTGTGTCAAATATATATAAGCTATTCTTTAGAAATATGAAATAAATTCTTATGAAATATATTCATTTGTATAGAATACATGTATGTGAATGCACATTTATTTCAATTATTCATACATAGCTTTATTTGTGTTTGTGTATGTATTAATTATTTTATTAAAAATACTCTTTTCATGTAGTATATTCTGATCACTGTTTTTGATCTCCCATTCTCGCATATCCTCCGTATATCCCTATAGATCCAACTTAATGCCCTTTATTTCTTTCTCTTAAGAAAAAGAAACAGGCAAACAAACCAAAACCAACCAAACAAGAATTAGAAATAAAAAAATAAAGCACAAGAAACACATATACACACACACATGCAAACTATTAAAGTACAAAATTGGAAAACACAATGCAGTATAAAAAGACCAATAAGATGGAAAATGTTTAAACAAATTATATGAGAGAAAAATATTATTATGTTTATTTGTGCTGGTCATCTATTGCTGAACATGGGGCTTACCCTTATATGTGGTTATTAGACCCAGTGAGACTCTATTGGAGAAATTTGTTTTCTATTTTTCTGTGCCCTCGTCCCTAATCCCTGAGGAAGAACTTGGTGAAAACATTCTATCTAGGACTGAATGTTCCAGGTACACCATCCTATGAATAAAGTCTGTTTGTGTTTCTGTGTTAGTTCTTATGTACTGTATTATGTAAGCTTATGAAAGCTTGGCTAATGATAGCAGAATGAGACACTGATCAATGGTATTAGAGAATTTCAATAGGAGTTATTTTATCACTGTCTCTTTAGCATAAAAAAATGTATTTGTTTTATCCCCTAAATTTATGGCCTATCCTGTATCAGGTTCTTTCACTACCTACAGAGTGTCAAACATGGATTTGATTTCACAGAATGTACCTTAAAACCAATCAGAGAGTTGCTGGTTTCTTCCATAGATTTGTGCCATTGTTGAACTATATGTCATGTGGGCAGGTCACTGCTATAGATCATAGGGTTTGTAGTATTTTACAGAGTTCTTTCTAATACCGTGAACACTAGTCAGTAGGGTGAAGGCTCTAGATGTGAGCTGGACTTCTCCAAATTTAATGAGCTTGTGTTTTCTTCATTGATATGCCCTTACCATCAGTTGTAGAGAGGAATCATTAACTTTGGTATAAGTTTGAAATGTTGGGGGTTCTCAAGGGGCCACTTTGGCTAATAACTAAACTATATATAATCTATTCTGCTACTGGAGGGTTCACTTTGGGATAAGGTGAGAGACATCTAATTGGGTCATTGTCTTCCATATCATTCCATGACTCCATTTAGATTTATTTCATATATGTATATATTAGAAACTCATCTACAGTAGTAGATTTCAACATGATGCCTCAAATAACCCTCAGTATTATTTGTCACTTCCTGTATTTCTCCCTTTCCTCATCTCGCCAACTTTATTTGATTTTCCTGCTCCAGTTTACCTTCTGCATCTCCATAACTATATATTCTATTTCCCCTTTCTTGGGAGAGCCTTCCCTTTGCTCCAATTCATTACTTGATACCTATGCTTTGTGGCTAGACTGATTGTGCCATGCCTATGAACTGTTTCAGAGTTACACCCACATTTAAGGTAAAAGGTACAATATATGTTGTTTTGGAGTATGGGTTACTTCACTTATGGTCCTCTTTTCCTGGATCCATCCGTTTATCTAAGGATTTTGCAATTTTGTTTTTAACAACTGAATAATATTACAACATTTTCATGAACTAGTCATTAGATAATGAACATCTATGCTGAAGAAACTGAAAGACTTTTATATGGTAAAGGCATCATCGATCAGAAAATGTGACAGGCTAGAGAATGAGAAAAAAATTAGCATTTACACAGTCAGTATAGGTGTATTGTTTAAGATACATACACAACTTTAAAAAGTGAACAAGAAAGCAAACCATCCAATTAAAATGGAGTACATAACTAAGCAAGAAGGTCAAAAATTAAAAAAAATGTCTAAGAAACAGTTAGATAAATGTTCCCTTAGTCATCAGGACACTACAAATCAAAGCTACTTTGATATTTTATCTTACATCAGTCAGAATGGTCAAGATAAATAAAACAAATGACAGCACATATTGGCTATGATGTGTGGAATGGGGAATACTTATTACAGCTGGTGGGAGTAAAAACTAGTATAGCCACTATGTTAATCAGTTGGGGATCTCCTCAGGAAGTTGGGAATTGTTCTACCTCAAGATCTAGCTATACCACTCTTGTACATTATTCAAAGAACACTACAGCTTAGAACAGAAACACTTGTAAATCCATGTTTATCACTGTTCTATTAATAATAGCCAGAAATTTTTTTTAAACATGTTAATAGGCTGGGAAGTAGTTCCCTGGGTAGAGTTCTTGTTTTGTACGTGAACTGACTCATCTTATCCCAAACAATGTAGCAAGAAAGCAATAATTTTTAAATAAGAACAGTATAGTAGTAAAGAGTTTTCTCTTTCAAGAGTGGTGAGGTCCTCATTCTAACCCCAACTTCATGAATGTGCATAGTTTACCACTTGGAATTGATAAATACTCTTTATTTCTAGATAATATTTGTCTTCTTCACTGAGAGAAAAATGTTTATTTTTAAAATGGTTTGCACCCTAAATCCTACCTCTGGTGGAAGTTTCCTACCCCACCGGAACAGATCCCCAACCCACGGTAAGTTTGTCCCCACTGCTGCCTGCAATTATCCAAATATCCCCAACTGCCCCCCCATCACAATATTATGACCCATACCTCTGGGAGAAGCCACCTATTCCACCTAAGACCACGCCAGCTCCCCAAAAATCAGGCAAGCAATCATCCCAAACTTGTTTATACCTGCCCAGCATAACTGAAATTGCCGATCTCTCCTCATCACTATATCCCAACCTACACTTTTGGTGGAAGCCTTCTAAGCCACCAGAGGTCAGACGAGGAGCCTAAACCCAGAGCCCAGGTCAGCTCCTTAAAAATCAGGCAGAAGCCTCTTACTAAATCAGAAACCAGGTCAGTATCCTGAACTTTAGAGGATCACTGGAAGATCAGGGTCATCCACATAGCCAGAACTTTATCCCCTAATTTGGGCAGCAACCCATTGCTGGACCAGAGGTCATCCAGGCCATCAGAAGTTTAATTCCCAACTTGGGCAGTGAACCTCTACCAAGCACAGGCCACCAATTAGAAGATCAGAGAGGAAACAGAAACCAAGAAAGAAAATGCCTATCCAACAAAGACAAACCCAGAAATTGGCAACTAGACCTATAGTCTCTCCAAACCCAGATGCCTAAATGTAGGTGTAAGAACACAAGCAACAACAATGATGGCAATATGTCCCTACCGAGCCTAGCCATCCCACTAGAGCAAGCCTTGAAAATGACAACACAGTTGAAGCACAACAAAAAGATATAAAACCAATCTTGTGAAGATGATAGAGGCCCTTAAAGAGGAAATGAATAAATCCCTTAAGGAATGTCAAAAAAAAAAAAAAACACAAATAGTTAAAGGAAATGAATAGAAGTGTCCAAGACTGGAAAAGGCAAATAAGAGCAACAGGAGAAACACAACCTAAGGGAATTCTGGAAATGGAATATCTAGGTAACTACAGATGAAAGACTCATCATCAAAATATAAGAGATGGAAGAGAAATCTCAGACATTGAAAACACAATAGAAGAAAGAGATACATTTGTCCAAAAAAATGTTAAATATAAAAAAATTTGTTTACTGATAGACTTCCTGAATTACACATGATCAATATTAAATAAATAATTTTATTTATTTATTTGGGGTATTCATTTTTTATTTTTTATTGTTTGAGAATTTCACACATTTCTATAATGAATATTTGAATTAGAATATAAATCAATATTACATTGTGATAATTTAATTTTTATACATGAACATCACTATTCTTGTTTATCTCCCATCATACTTTTCCTCTTGTGTATCTATCTCTTTGTTGGTAGAGGCTGCTCATCCACTCCCAGCTGACCAGACCTGAAATAATCACTCAGAAACTATATTGCTTGGAATACTGTTTGGCCAATAGCTTATGCATATTTCTAGCTAGCTCTTACATCTTAAATTAATCCATTTCTATTATTTTTATATTTTACCACAAGGCTCGTGGTTTACTGGGTAAGGCTCTGGTGTGACTGTCTCTTGTGGTGGCTAAATGGCATCTCTCTGACCCTGCCTTTTTTCTCCCAGCGTTGTCTAGTTTTTCTACCTAGCACCATTCTGCCCTGTCATAGGCCCAAGCAGCTTCTTTAATTCATTATCCAATGAAAACAACACATATAGAGCAGGACTTCCCACATCATCTCTTGAGATAAATATGTATGAATTGTGGTTCAGTTATAAGGATACCACTTAGAGTTGAGGCTGCTATACCTTTATATAGGTAGACCTTCTTCAGAATGCTCCTCTCATGTCATTATTAACTGCCAGCCATGCTGTGGTCTAAAATATATACTTTATAGACACTGGATAAAGAACTTATTGGAGAAATAGAAAGCATTTGTTTGTACACCAACCAGAATTTAGATTGAAGTCTCATACAAGTTAAATTAATAAACCTGTTATACTTATATCAATTATGAAGCATGTACTTTCACCAAAATCTATTTAGAGAATGTTGGGAGAGACCTCTTGTTCATTCCTGGCTGCCCAGAACCAAAATAATCACTCAGAAAGTATATTATTTGTAAAACTATTTGGCCAATAGTTTGAGCATATTCCTGGCTTACTCTTATATCCTAAACTAACCCATCTCCATTAATCTATATATCTGCACATGGCTGTGGCTTACCAGCAAGTTTTCGGCATGTCTGTCTCCTCTGGATGGCTACAAGGCATCTAACTGACTCCACCTTCTTTCTCCCTGCATTCAGTTTAGTTTTCCCCACCTAGTTCTATTCTGCTAAGCCACTGGCCAAAATGGCCTTATTCATTAACCAATTAAAACAACACATAGACAGAAAAACTTTCCACACCATTTCCCCATTTCTGTTTAAATAAAAAGGAAGGTTTTAATTTTAACATAGTAAAATTACATATAACAAAACAGGTATCAAGCAAGAATTATGGTTACAATATTTATATCTACTTTATCTCTTATCATAACTAAGAAAAACTGTAACTATTCTTCAACTCTATCACAGATGCTAGAAGGATATAATATCACCTAAGTTAACAGAAAGTGCATTGTAAGCAACTTCCAAAACTCTAGAAATGAAAGAGACATATCACTACCCAGAGAGTTGCCCAGAGTTCTTTAGTATTGTTGGAGCATCCATCTTCAGCCTACAGTCCCATAATATCCAGCAGACTTTTCCACAAAGCAGGAAACTTCAAAGACAGTTCTTCCTATATTGGCGGTTTGTCAGTCACTTTCTTCTGTGTCCTGCAAAATGTTGGCACACTCTTTCACAAAGCAGTGTTGTAATAAGAGCGGCAGGGCTGCGTCTCCGGCACCCGGCCGCCCACATGGCTAGCTTATGCCCCGAAATAATTACATGAAAACTGTATTATTTTGAACACTGCCTGGCCCATTAGTTCCAGCCTCTTATTGGCTAGCTCTTACCTATTGATCTAACCCATTTTTAATATTTTGTGTAGCACCATGAGCTGGCTTACCAGGGAAGATCTTAACCTGTGTCTGTCTGGAATGGGAGAATCATGGCGACTCCTCACTCAGCTTCTTTCTCCCAGCATTCTGTTCTGTCTACTCCGCCTACCTAATTTTCTGTCCTCTTAAAGGGCTAAGGCAGTTTCTTTATTTAACCAATGAAATTAACTCCTCCATCAAAGCAGGAACTCCAAAGTGCTTTCTCACCTTCTTTAGGCAATGTCAGCAATCATATTTCAGTTCAGGCAAAAGCAGTTTATTGCCCAAATGGCTAACAGACTCCATAAGGAGTCTCTTCGATGCCCATCATCCTCTTGAAGTAGACTGGTGCTGCCAGGAGCAGACATGTCTCATTGTCATAAAAAGTTGTAAGTTATTTAAACATTTTAAATGCCATATTCTTTAGTCTTTGAAAGATAAATGATATCTATCCATCTGAAATATATCTCTGTACATCTAGAAAACTTAACTAAAATGACTACAAGTTTTGACTATTATAGATGATTATCTATCAACCTGTATTTCTTAATTATCCAGTACATTTTTAAATGATCCGCACAAACACAATACCTTAATTGAGAGCAGAAATATACATATAACAAAATTGACCTAAATTTGTATCAATAAACCAAGATCCATAACAATACAAATCTCGATAGCATATCCCCATTTGAATGTAAACAAACATTTATAAATAATATTTGGGAATTTGGGCATAGTTATATCCAAACTGCTTCCTATTTTTTGTTGGGAAAAGTAATTTGTGGGGGATGTTAACAGCTACCCTTTGGGGAATCTTGGTCCATCAAACCACATTAGTCTGGGAGATTTTCACAGGTTCACATCTTCTGTGGAAACAAATGCAGAACCTCTTTTCCAAAGTAGCATACCCACAGACCCAAAGTTTGAAGTCAAGACACTTTTAAAGTATGGTTTAGCTTAGCAGCCTGTACAATGAAATGCCTCTCTGTACTTAGCTCATTTATAGTGAAAAATTCAAAGAAAATACAAGAATATATAAAATCCAGACTCTCTGTGTATATTCCATCTTTATGTGGCTTATTTGTTTTTACTCTATTATCATCTAGTATTTTTATTGTCTTTACTTCTTTAATCTATGACTGTCTATACTCTTTTATATTATAATTGTCTATATTCCTTTTCCTCTTTCTCAAGCCTACTTATATCTATCCAACACTGTGACCCAGTTAGAGGTCTTTTCCTTCTTGTTTGCCTTTAGTGCATATCTGTAATTATCTTTTGACCAAGAGCACTTTTTAATAATAAGTGGGCATGGCTAGGGCCCACACTAACCTTCATGCTTAATCTGCCCAGTCCAACATGGTGGAGGCATGTTTGCTGCCTCTGAGAACCATGTGCATTGCCTCATTTTAGCCACAAAGTGGGTCTATGTTGCCATTAAGCATGTTGTAAAACTCTACTCACAGAAATGTTCTGTTGCTGTACCTCTCAAAAGACTCAAAGCAATTCATGCTAGCAAACCAGGAAGCCTTTGTAAAGGCTTCCTGCTAGTTTTTGCTGCTATTGCTGACTTAGGAAGTCTCCTCTTAAAAGAATTGTACCTCTCCTTTCCTTCAGCAAACAGAACCCACCTGAGAAAACGCTACCAAAAAAACATTCTTTACTCTGTTCTTTTGTGTATAGAATTGCTTTTTAAGCTTTCTCAGGTTTTACATGGATACAGTCAGCCCCACATTGACATGCCAATTTGTTAGGAGACTGCTTGTTCATTTCCAGCTGCCCAGAACCAAAATAATCACTCAGAAAGTATATGATTTGTAATACTATTTGGCCAATAGCTTAAGAGTATTCCTGGCTTGATCTTATATCCTAAACTAACTCATCTCCATTAATCTGTATATTGCCAAGTGGCTATGGCTTACTGGCAAGGTTCCAGCATGTCTGTCTCTAGGTGGCTATATGACATCTCATTGACTCTACCTTCTTTCTCCCAGCATTCAGTTTAGTTTTCCATGCCCAGCTCTCTTCTGCTAAGCCACTAGATAAAACAGCTTCATTCATTATCCAATAAAAGCAAAACCTAGACTGAAGGACTTCCCACAACAAGAGACTTACATTGATTGGTCACTACTATGTCCTTATCATCTATATTAACATTTGGTTCATACTAGATGATGAATCAGTACTACTAAAAAATAATATTTCTTGATACATAAAAAGTCCTTTAGCCAAAAATACTCTCCCCTACTTCTGGTAACTAAAAAGTTTTATTATAAACAACTTACACATCATAAATTTAACATAGAGAATTAAAACAGCCCACGTTTCTAGAGCTTGGTAAAGCTAGGTCTCAGATTAAAAACCTCAGTCAGGGTTACAGTTCTTACAGGTAAAGTATATCCCATCACGCCACTCCAAGGGCTCTTTGAGGAAGAAGAGGAAGTAGTAGACATTTTACATTGCTGTACTGACATCAAATGTATATTCATATTTTCAACAAAGATTCATTGCATGATTAAAAGGTGTACATTTTAGGTGAAGGGGTTCAGATCACAATGTTGAAAAGGGTTAGACAAAGTCCCCAACACCTGCCACATTCTCAGGAGAAAAGAAAAAGACAATAATCTACAGGAAGACCAGAGTGGCCAGGATACCTGGGACATGGGGAACCAAGAGGAAATGGATGATAAAGAAAGTTTATCAGTTATCCTTACTTCTTTTGAATTCATAAAGCTTCCAGAGAACTGATGTTTTATTTAGACATTTTAAGATGAATAACCAATGCACCATTATATGAGATAATAATTAAAATTATTGAAGCTTGTAAAGCACACTTATATTGTTTCAGTATTAAACAATACTTTGAAGAATGAAGAGGTTAAACAAACAAGCAAACAGACAGGCACACACTGTATAAACTGTTATTACAAACCCTGTAGAAGATGAATTTAAACCAAGTCACTCGGGATGTTAGCTTGACAGTGGCTTAACATTGTCATTGGCTTTCATGAGAAATCATGGAGGCTCCCTTTCTAGAGACTCTTTCAAACAGAATTAGACATATTCACTTAGTGTAGCCTTGCTGAATGCTACACTGACCTCCCAAGGTCTTGACAGTCCTGTGATTCTGTGATAAAATTAGACTCTTTCATTGGGTAAAAACAACCCAGGGTTCACCATGCCAGCTGCAACCTGGAATAATTGGAAGGGACTGATTTTGAAGTAGTATGCCTCCTACAGCTGAGACAAGAAGCAATTAACAGATCTCCAAGCCTCTCTTATTTCATGCTGTACTGAGTACTTTGTTGGTTCTCAGCCAATAATGGTTTGTATCAGTGATACAAGCAAAGTCAAGTGGTCTGCTCCATGATTAAACAGAAGATGCCTTTATTAACTGTTGACCTTGCTTTGAACAGCATGGCTTCAAGAATTGTGTACTTATTCGCTGTTTCTTTGATCCTTGAAGATACAAAGCAGATGAATCAAAGCACATTTTTACTGGGTCTCCTTTCTACTATTCTGAAGATGAAATAATATGAGCTTCTATGCCATGAGCCTTAACCTTATTAAGCATCTCAGTTCAACAGTTCAGATAATCACCAGCCTTTACCAGTTGCATTTTTCCATTTTACTATTCCATCTTTAAAGAAAAATTCTAGCACTTATATAATGATATTTTAGTTAGAGGTCGTTGGTTGTAGGAGAAAGGGGGCCACTGGTTCGTCCTGACTGTCTGGCTAGCTTAGTCCCGAAATAACTACACAGAAACTGTATTAATTAAATCACTATTTGGCCCATTAGTTCTAACTTCTTATTGGCTAATTCTTACATCTTAATTTAACCCATCTCCATTAATCTGTGCATCACCATCAGGTTGTGGCCTGCCAGCAAAGTTTCACCATGTCTACCCCTGGCAGAGGTGGCTCCATGGCATCTCCTGACTTCGTCCTTCTTCCTCCCAGCATTCAGCTCTGTCTTCACCACCTACCTACGTTCTGCCATATCAACAGGCCAAGGCAGTTTCCTTATTCATTAATGCTAATCACAGCACACAGTCCCACATCAACTGGTCATGAGAATATAGAACAGCAAAAGAGTAAAGCAGAAAAGGTCTTAGTACCCATTCTTTCTCAATCAAGTTTCATAAACTTAAGGAAGTGACTGATGATTAACTTATCAGAACTTTGATTTTATTATCTGTGGCCTAAGGGTAACAAGTCCTGTTTTTTAGGATTAAAAACTATCAAAATGAAAGTTGTTCTTTCCTCTAATTTCACATTCTTTGATATCTCCTCTCTGACATTGATTTGATGTATAATGCTATCAGATGCAGTTATATGGCAAGTGTGCACCTATGTATGTGAGGTAGTGTGCAAGTATATTGCCTTCTTTCAGTTCTTACCTCTGCTGTTTGCAAACACACATGTGGATGTACATTAGGATATGGGCTCTCTTTGATTGATTTACACTCGAGTGAGACATGAATGTCTCTCGTTGTATGTTTGTAGAGTAAATTAAAACAATACACAAAGTGGTATCTGGTATGCTATCAACCTTTCATGAAAAGTGAATGGAGCCAGGCCTGGAGGCACAAGCTTTTAATCCTACGTATTTGGGAAGCTGAAACAGAAGGACCAAAAGCTCAAGGCCAGCATGGGCCATGGAGTAAGTTCAAGAAAAATCTAACTGATTCAGTGAGAACATGTGTCAAAGTAAAACAATACAAAAGAAGGCTGGATATATATTGTTGTGTTTGCCTGGTATAAAACAGAAATTACAAACAGTGTAGTTTCAAGGACTTCAAAAAACAAAAAGAATAGTTTTATTTTTCTTTGTAAAAAGTTTATTACCTACAGCCATGATTTCCTCATCTATAGCAGAATGTGTCTAAGACACACCAGAGCATGGTAGGAGGGGATTGCAGAGCTGACCACATCACACAAAGAAACAGGAAGTATTCAAAGAACTCATACCCCCAAAGGGCCAATTTCAGGCACCAATCTGAGTACTGTGATTAAACCTCATCTTGCTCTCCTAAGATGGGAATAAGTTCCATCATATCCACACATACACAATATCTATCTTTTCTGTTGCTTGGTAGCTGTGCTACCTGATCGGTTGTGAAGAAACATGGTCTATAAGCTCTGATAACACTTGTTCTAGTTGTCATTGGTTGTGAAGTACAAGACCTTTGCTGCTGGCAGTTCATACCTGCCAAAGATGCTGTAAATAAAGGATAAAATAAAAGTTTGCATCTTAATAAAAAAAGGAAAAATATATACAATGAGTTTAGTTCCGGTGACTGATTGCTCCAGGATGATGGGCTCCTGTGAGGCAGATGATGAAGAACACATTTTCTGTAAATTTAAATGTGTGTGTGTGTGTGTTTAGTTTAATTCACATTAATCTCTTTTAATTTATAAACTATTTATAATGCTTAATTTATAAATCGAATGTTTATGATAGCATGCATTTAGCTCAATATTGTTCTTGTATTCAGACACCCACTGGCTTTCAGACTGGATCCCAGTGAATAAGTCAGAGTCATCTGCAAATCTTAAGAAAGGAGAATGGAAAATTGGGGAAGAAGTGGAAAAAAAAGAGGACAGAAAAATATACAAAACTCAGAAGTAACAAGAATAGTTCTCAAATTCAGGATGCTCAAAAAAGTTACTACCGTGTCATAACTCAAGAGAAAGAGGAGGTTAAAGGCAAAGTTTTTAATAATTTGTAAATGTTTTTTCCAGAATTTAGAAATTAGAGAGTGTTTTGATTGGGGAGACATTTTGAAAGGAGAAAAAATGAATAGTATAAAATATCTAAAGTGCTGATTAAGAGAAACAACAAAGCCAGATGGCATAAATGGCATCTTCAGGGATTTTGTGGTGTAAGGAACTATGCTGAGAAGTGCTTGCTCTGCCCTGCACACAGTGCAGCCTCAGACTGAGCGTGCTCTGTGTCCTTAGCTAGCTCATGAACCCACTTAAGGTGCTCAATCTCCCCAAACTCTGCATTTCACATTACCAAGTAGAAGCTCCTATTTCCTCACAGTTCCCGGTCCTCCATACACACGATTTTGTTGTTTTGTCATCATTTTCTTCCATGCAAACTGTCTTCTTTGTGAATGTCATGATAGATCTATACTCTATGATTTTAAATAGCTATTAAAAAGCCTGAGATGATGTAAACGTATTGAATTTGAAGTAGATTAACAAATAAAGCACTGGAACATCTTTTGTGGCACAATTCATTTTGACTACTGACAAAGATCTATTTGTATAGTACTAGAGAAAGGTATTAAAATATGCCTTAACAAATAGCTTTAGTTTTCAGAAGACTGCAAGTGAGCAGAATAACAAAGAGGAATCCTTAAACAAGCTCTGTATATTTCCATATAATTTATTTCTTGTAGCAATAGTGCATACTTTTTGTTTGAATAACAATGCATGAAAGTATGTCTGTTTTATGTGTATTGTGTATGTTTATACATTTATGGTTACAAATAATTTTTAAAAAATCATTCATAGACAGTCCCTAAATAATTCCAGTTTTTCGTGTTTAATGTATGTTTGATGTTCATTTGTGTAGTTGAGACAGGATCTGGCTATCCAGGATGGGCAGGTATAAAACTCTCAATTCCAATGCCTCTTAAGTGTTCGAATGACATGTATGTGTCCTGCTCCACACATGATTTATTATTAAGCATCTATAAACTCCCACCCAAAGGAGACAAGTATGTGTCCTACTCCACACATGATTTATTATTAAGCATCTCTAAACTCCCCACCCAAAGGACATTCTCTTTTCTTTCTTACTGTATAAAAACATTTTGATAATTGCAGAGATTAAATGGCCAAATGAAAAGTAAAAATGAGCAGAACAGAATGCAAATTTTAAAAAAAAAATCAAACAAACCACATGCTGCAACCTCCAAATAACTAAGTAGAAAAGCAGAAATGGCAATAAAATTGAGCCCAAAAATGAATAAGAATTGGTCTGGGACTGGTAGGTTGACTCTGTCAAATGACCATTGGCATTTTGCATACCCTCCGGCCTTCCCAACTTAGATTTCTCTGCCTATCAGAATGACATGAGAACAGTTACTCAAGCAGTAGTAGAGTATTAAGGTGACAATGAGGATCAGAGTCGAGTATCAAGGATGACAGATCATAAAAAGCAGAAGTAAAGCTTTGTTGACTTGGTGGTATCAGTTAACACATACAAAGCCTATATCTGACTTTCATTTGAATGAATGAGTTTCATTTCATGTTTAATCACTGTTCTTTTCTTTCTTTCTTTCTTTTTTACTTTTTACAATAGATATCTAAATTTAGTACTAATTTATATAAGTAAACAGGATGCATATAAAGAATAAAAGTTCACCTAAGAGAATACAGAATTACAGAATCAAGCCTTAGTACACCAATTAGCTGTGCAGGGACGGTCTTGCCATGCTCAGGCCCCGAGTGGCATACTTACTTAAATCATGACTGTTCTAGCATGTCTACCTGGATTTTGTAAAAGACTTCCTCTTCCAATGAAGGAGTCTTTGGAACAGTCATGAGAGTCCTTTGCCTCTGCCTTTGCGTCTAACAATAGAAGATCATGATGAATTGACAAAACAAACATCCAAGGGCACTGAAGCAAGAGTACACAATCACTTAACCCTGCTCGTAGAGGCCAGAGTGCTAATCTGCCAAATTCTAGACAGCAAATATCAACCGTAAATACGGAATGCAAGATGAAATGGAGCACACGCCTTGCTCAATGACATGAGAACAGACCTGGAAGTAAAGCCACCTAATGGGTTCTAATTCCAGCCCTGCCATCTAATTGTCATTTGTGCCTGAGTGACATCACTTAGTTTATCCATGCCTCATTAGTGAAATGGGATAACTGACCCATAGGGAGAGGAAATATTTGATGGTAGAATGAAGCGTGGTTGAGGGAATTTTATGGAGCTCTCCTTCTATTATTTTTAAAGTGTATTTCTCAGCAGAGGTAACCAGCCACCCAAATACTGTGTTTACATTGAAGCGTGACTTGATTCCTGGCAAGAAATAAGATTGTTTTGACCAAATGATGATTGGCAAAGAATAGAGATGATAGCTGTTCTTTTGTAGTGTATAAATGTTTGTAAACACCATTCCTTCTTTGACTTACAGTTGCTAATGTCCATGATAATGAGATCCAATTATAGTACTAGCTCCTTTAATAAATGCAAAGTCCCAGTTATGTGTAACTAAAATAGTTATCACAGAGCTCAATTTTCTTTAAAAATTTTTAGCATGATATAGAAACTATTGTTCTTTTCTACTAATACAGTTATTCATGTTCAGAATCATGAAGTGTACCAGGCAAGGTAGATAATGAATGTGAAAGCTGAACTTCCAGCTCAGGCTTTCTACAGTAAAAGTTACTGTTATGAACACATCTTTGGAAAAGATGTTGGGGGCTGACTTGGCAGAGCACATTTAATATGGAGATTTTTTTCTCATCCTATGTCCTGCACTCCTAAACAACTAAGTTGTCTCACGTAAACACACACACACACACATACACACTGAACATATATGTATTCATGCACACACAATCACATATAAATGCATATTTAAACATAGGCACACACATACACACAGATACACATACCATACACACAGCACACACATACACACAAATGCACATACACACAGGCATATATTCACAGATAAACATACCACATGCACACACACACACATGAATGCACAGACACAAACAGACATGCACACACATACACACATTCCCTGCTTATAACCCAGAAGAAAAGTGATCACCATGTCTTGCATTTCCTTGGAAGAAGATTCTTATGAACAGGAACATTTTTATGAATATCAAAATGATTGCCAATAACTTCCTGGTCACCCAGGTCTTAAGCTATTGAGCATAGAATTGCCTGGACAGAGACTGAGGTAGCAGTGAGTTAGACATTCTACTCTTTTTCTTGTTTACTTGTTTTCTAAAGAAGGAAAAAAAAAAGAAAGAAAGAAAAGGCTCGGAGTTTGCTGAATGGGGATATGGGGAAGACCCGGAAAGAGTTGGGGAGGGGAAACCATAATCTGAATTTATTGTATGAATAAAGTTTTTATCAATAATAATAAAGGAAAAAGAAAAGGATTATTACTGGGCAGCAGACACATCTATTTGTTTACTTCTTCCCATTCCATTTGTAGTAAATGAAACAAAAAATTCATGAAAAAAGAGAGGGAAGCGTGCCAGCAAGTCTTTTCCCTTTCATTCAAGCATATTTGAAATCTGTGAATTCTTTGTTAGGCTTCCTAGTTCAGATCCCTATCTGTTTCATATCTGATAATTGCACCCAGTTCTACACCCACAATAACACCGAAAGATGAATTTTGTTTTTAATATTGTGTTATTTGTGTCTGACCTAGATGTTAATGTCTGCTAAATTTATGAATCAATGGTACCATGATGAATACATTTTAAAAAGATAAAAGCTTTAATGTACTATTAATCCTGTTCATATTAGCATGGAGGATATTTAGTGCACATTACGGTTACTTCTTGAGAAGTATGATTCAATTACTTGCAAAGTAACCCCAAAATTTAACATTGGAAATTAAAAGCTTTTTAAATTATAGTTTCCCCTAAAACCTGATTGAGAAGATAATCAGCCTATACACTGAACAAAATCAAAAGTTCTAGTCTTTCTGTGAATCCAGACACCCTGAACACACCCCCTCTACTCTACAATACGTTGAAGAGATGCTTCATTTTAAATCATAGCAGTTTCAGTATACTAACTAGAGCTTTATTGGCTTTAAAGAGTTGGTGTAGATTTTTGCAACAGTCTAATTTTACACTTGGTAGCAATTTGAGAACCAAGAATTGCAATCTGCAATGGAATTGTTTATGTTTGTAGAAGTGAAAGCATCTTAACACGAAAAGGTATGACTTAGGCCTTCATTCACAATCATTTTGGATTGAAGAAACCAAACCAAAGTATGGAAACTTTTATAATTCTCATTTTTAAAAAGGGCAAGACCGAAGACCCTAACATTACTTTGAGCACACTGCTACATAGCTTTGAACTGTACTAGTTACATATATCAAGAAAGTATTTTTCTTATAGTAAGTATACTATGTGTGCCAATACTTGAGGGCTCCAGGGTTTCCCTAAAGCCATTCATGTTGGTGAGGGCTTCCTCCTTTTTGAGACTTAGATCTGACAGGAGGGCTGTGTCAGCACAAAGGAGAGAAAGCTGGTGGCCCTGGAGAAAAGTCCCTACGCTAAGAAGACTGAGTGATGTTGTGGAATCTCAGAGGACAATATCATAGAAAAATAGGAGTAATTCAGATTATTAGACCTTCTACATTCTCCCAAAGAAAAGAATTAAAAATTAAAATTAATGCAAACAAACTAAAAATCTGAATAAAAACCTGATTCAGAATAAAAGTAAATTTTGTTTTGTTCACATGTGGACAGAAGGAGATATCTTTCTTCATCAGAAATTAGTTTTTCCTAGGTACTAGAACATATTAAAGCATAGAGACACCACTGGGCCACAGTGGAACTGTTCATTTGCAAACAAGGAAATCAAGTGTCGGAGAAGAATGCTGAATTGTCTAAACCCACCCTTTTGGTTTCAGGTGGAGCTTGAAATGAAAAGGTTTTTTTTTTCCCCCTCCCAACAATAAGATCTGTGGAATTAAAATGATGGTTTCTTTGTAGATAATTGAATTTTATTTCTCATAAAGTCACATAAATGAACACTAAATGTACATAAAAATATAAGCCACTATATACTATCATTTTGAAGGGCAAGATAGATAGGATAACTAGATTTGAAGAGGATTTGAAAATATTGGAAAATTTCTATACTGATGATAATATGATTTACAAAACTATTTGCCAATATCTACTAAAGCAAAATATGCAATTGTGTAGTATCCAGTAATTCATAATTCAATTCAGAGGTGTAGGTTTAAGAGCAATGAAAACATATCTCCATATGGAAATTTCAAAATGAATCATACCAGCTTAAACATTTATAGCCAATTGGATCAATATATTGTACTATATTCAATCAACAAACTTAGACAGGCATGAAAAGGATGGTTTACTGATGAATGTATCAATTTAGATGATTCTCAGATAAGATGATAGAGGTGTATTCTATCTCCAGTATGTGGCATGTGCTTGTTTTATACTCAGGTCATTAACGGCACTGTGGCTCTCAGATGAACACCTTGTCCATCCCTAGCTGTATACATTATCCATGAATCAAAAGTAAAGGTATAAAGAAATGAATAGGGCTCAAGTCAATTAAATTCTTGCAACTCTGGTAGAAACAAAAATACTAGAGATAGAAACTCCTGTTTGGCTTTCCAGAGCTGGGGAGGAAGATAAATGGAATCTCTGGGGGCTCACTGGTGAGCAAGCTAGCTTATTTGGTAGGTTCCAGAGCGTTAACCAAATCTTTCTTCCAAAAAAAAAAAAAAAAAATGGACAGCAAAAATGCCTTAAATGAGTTGTTAAGAAAAACATTCAAAGACTATAAAAGACATTCCTTAAAATATCTCAAATTCCTTCTGTTCAGAAAGTACAAATTTAAATCATAATACTTGAGATTATAACAGATTAACAGATTAAAGGAAGGATTAAATGACTAACACTGGATTGAGAAATCTAGGTAGGTGATGAATTCATGGCCAATATAGTTTTGTTGTTAGTCACAGTGTAAGCTTGTGCAGGGGAGACTGCTGAGGGTTAAAGAGAAAAAGGGCAACACTTCAGGCAAAAGAGCAGCGTTAGGGGCGTTAGCGTGTGGGGCTGACAGAACTGACACTGTGAGCCCATTCAGTCCTTTTTCCATTATTCCCTAAGTGTAGAAAAGTATGAAGACATGTTCACAGACGTCCAAAGACCTTTAAAAGGATTTATTTTTAATTATAAGAACCAGGTGTGTGTGTGTGTGCTCGCGGGCGCGTCTGTATTTATGTGTTGGTAGGTACAAACAAGTACAAGTGTCCTTGGGGACTAAAAGTATTGAAACACCCTGCAGGTCGTCATAAGCCACTTGGTATGGGTGCCAGGAACTGAAATCGGAGTCTCCGGAAGAGTACCACGTGTTTTTGAACATTGAGCCATCTCTCAAGGCCTTAAATATTTTTCTTTATGTCAAATTGATGAATTTCGTTTTGTTCTGTAGCGAACCCTTGCATAAGCAATCTCAGGAAAACACAATGACAAACTAACATATTTTTCACTCAGTTAAAAAATAATTCTGGCATCCACAGCTTGTGAATGCTGGTATCACTGAGCGTGTTTTCCTATAGAGAATTGTGTGGATAATAATACAGGGGAGGGAAGTGGGGGGAGGGGCATTATTTGGGAGGAGGGGAGGGAAATGGGAAACGGGGAGCAGGTGGAAATTTTAATTAAAAAAGAATAAAAATTAAAAAAAAAATAATACTGTCTTCCTGGGTCTGACAGAGGTTAAGTCAGGAACTTGTTCCACAAGTGGGCAACGAGTGCCAATGATTCTTGCATTTAGCCACCAGACTTCTCATCTTTGACTGTGTCTAGGAAGTCACACAGCAGCTTTCCAACAAGGGGACTGCACAACTCAGTCATAATCCCATATCATTTCTCACAATAGTTCTGCTTCCTTAACACAAACAGTTTTGAGTTAATCTGTGTTTTGGGAAAATATTGCTATGGAATTTTTTTTTTTTCTGGCCAGCAGTCATGTACAAGAAACCTAAAAATTCAGAAGGGATTAGAAATCATCTAATTTGACTCTCACCTTTGGGAGATGTGGCATTTAAGATTCATGTAAGTCAGGTGGAGCATCATTCAAGGATACAAGTAGTAAAAACTGTGCGAAAGTCAATGACCTCTGGCTGCTTTCTGGTTCTCTATAAAGGCTGTAGTTGAATTGTCTCATTTAAATCCTCAAATCAAATATCTGGAGCCTGATGCTGAAGTTGAATTTACCTTCTAACAATGTATAAAACCTCTTGTGAAAGTTGAGAAATGGTGGTATTATTAGAACAAATGCTAATTTTTTTTCCCACGGAAGTGAAACAATGGAATACTACAAACAATACTTTTTTTTTTAACATTTTAAATGTCAGTTAAAATGGCAACATACTATTTTTTTGGACACACTTTAACACTTGATGACAGTTGATACTATCTTCTGATCATTGTAATTTGCTTTTATATTTTATTCATAACTCTATGAGCCAAGCTTGAGAATAAATGCTACATAGTTTCCTTTTTTAAATCTATTTATTTATTTACTTATTTATTTATTAAAGATTTCTGTCTCCTCCCCACCACCACCTCCCATTTCCCTCCCCCTCCCCCAATCAAGTCCCCCTCCCTCGTCAGCCCTAAGAGCAATCAGGGTTCCCTGCCCTGCGGGAAGTCCAAGGACCACCCACCTCCATCCAGGTCTAGTAAGGTGAGCATCCAAACTGCCTAGGCTCCCACAAAGCCAGTACGTGCAGTAGGATCAAAAACCCATTGCCATTGTTCTTGAGTTCTCAGTAGTCCTCATTGTCTGCTATGTTCAGCGAGTCCGGTTTTATCCCATGCTTTTTCTGACCCAGGCCAGCTGGCCTTGGTGAGTTCCTGATAGAACATCCCCATTGTCTCAGTGTGTGGGTGCCCCCCTGGCGGTTCTGAGTTCCTTGCTCGTGCTCTCTCTCCTTCTGCTCCTGATTTGGACCTTGAGATTTCAGTCTGGTGCTCCAATGTGGGTCTCAGTCTCTGTCTCCTTTCATCGCCTGATGAAGGTTAATATTCAGGAGGATGCCTATATGCTTTTCTTTGGGTTCTCCTTCTTATTTAGCTTCTCTAGAATCACGAATTATAGTCTCAATGTCCTTTATTTATGGCTAGAAACCAAATATGATTGAGTACATCCCATGTTCCTCTTTTAAGAATATACCTTCTTCTCTGCAGCTCATGGAACCTTCTCGAAAATTGACCACATACTCGGAAACAAAGGGAACCTCCACAGATACAAAAAAGTATCAGTGTCCACCTGTGTCTTATCAGATCATTACGGATTAAAGTTAGAAGGCAACAACAATGCTACACCCAGAAAGCCAACAAACTCATGGAAACTGAACAGTCAACTACTGAACCACACCTGGGTCAAGGAAGAAATTAAGAAAGAAATTAAGGTCTTCCTTGAATTTAATGAAAATAAAGAGACAACGTACTCAAACCTATGGAACACGATGAAAGCAGTGCTAAGAGGAAAGTTCATAGCACTAAGTGCCCACTTAAAGAAAATGGAAAAAGCATACATTGGGGACTTAACAGCACACCTGAAAGCTCTAGAAAAAAAAGAAGCAGACGCGCCCACGAGGAGTAGAAGACTGGAAATAATCAAACTGAGGGCAGAAATGAACAAAATAGAAACACAGAAAACAATCCAAAGAATCAATGAAACAAAAAGTTGGTTCTTGGAGAAAATCAACAAGATCTACAAACCCCCATCCAAACTAATTAAACGACAGAGAGAGAATACATAGTTTCATTAATCAAGTTTTTGTTGTGGTTGTTGTTCTAGGGTGGATCCTAGGACTTGTGGATGCCAGGTAAGTATTCCACCACTGAGCAACATTCCCAGCCTTCACGAAACTCTGAGGTCATCCTTGGCTGCATTTTTATCTTCTGAAATCTAGCTGGTATATGCTAATCTTGGGGTATTTGTATAATAATCAAAATGGCCAATTTCATGAGCCTGTTGTATAAATGAGGTCATTTCTATTATTAGCATTAAAATTAATCTCTAGAGACCTTATATGCCCATTAGCAAGAACTCAAGTTCTCTCTTTGGATTCTTCCAACTCTTTGAATATTCCAAGAACTTTAGGACTTTTTCATTGTAAGGGACAAGTTTTGTATCATACTTTGGGGAAAGAAAATCTGATAATGTAATGAAGGGAGGCTCTCAGTGTCTGTTTGCTTCACTCACCATTGTCAGGACTATTTACTTTAAAAACAAACACATGGAACCATACTAGGGCATGCTAACCTCATCTGCTCTTGTGATGATGCTTCGGTTGTCCTTATGTTCTTAAGGCATAAAGACTACTTTATACCACTGTAATCTGTTTCTCAAGTTGCACATCACTACACTGGGAGTAAGAAAGTATGGTGATTGTGCATATTGACAGGGCGCTCCAAGACGAAACAACCAATATGCAGTGTAAAAGTAGATAGGTACCAAAGTAAACAGCCACAGCCCATTTAATGTCTGTTATTTACTACCATTGTGACCGGGATCAACTCATTTACTTCTTTTGAGTTTTTCCATGTCTAAGTTAGTATCATAAAATATTTTCCTAATAGTTGCTCTAAGATGAGCTATGAGAAACACACAAGCAGGTGGTATTTTTTCTTTATTACTGGGAATGGCTGTTAATATGAAACAAACTCCTCATTTGTCCACCAGCCCAGGTGAATAATATCTCTATCTGCCGGTGTGTCTGTAAGTGTGTATGTGTGTGTATGTGTGTCTGCCTGTCTGTCTGTCTATCTGCCTGTCTACCTACCTACCTACCTACCTACCTACCTACCTACCTACCTACCATCTAGCTATCACCATCATCTATCTAGTTATTTACCTGTGCAGTGAAATCAGGCAAAATACCAGATTTTAGGTGTGCTAAATCTTTCCTAACTGTGGCTCTCGACTGTGTAATCAGTTCAATCTGTTAATGGCAATATTCCAACAAGAAACATGGTGACATTCTCAGAAGCTCCTTGAACCTTCTTCCCACCTGGTAATTGGGAATTTGGAGAGACATTTTTACTTCACAAAGATATTTTGCTATCTTATTTTCCTACAGTAGTTCATATACACACTTTATAATATACATACATACATACATATATATATATATATATATATATAATATGAAGGCTAAAATTCAGAAAGCATTATAATTAAATATGGAAGACCACCAAGGCCATTTTCTCAATATATTGTGACAAAAATACGGCCAATGAATTGAATAAAATAATAACTTGATTTTTTTATCTTAAAATGAAAGTTCTCTAAAATATAAGCTTTGTCCTTTCCGATCACTTGTCTAAATTCATAGATTTGATTTCAGATGTGATAGTTTATGGGTATGACTAAAGAAATCATACAGAGGGCCCAGGGTACATTAACAACAACAGAAGTCAAACTTGTAACAATATAACAAGACTAGCAAACTGTTTGAAGTGTATGGGTTCCATAAGCCTGTCTGTAAAGTTACATTATTGCTAACCTAGCCATACCCCAAGCAATACAAAACTCCCTGAATATCCCACCTTCCCTTCTGTCTACATTTCCTGATTATACACCTAATCCGGAGTTCACATCAGCAAGGAATATTCAATCTACTCTATCATATGTTCCTAATCCATTTTTCACACTATTTTCATGAATTCTCAGTTAGTCCTTTGCCTGCCTCTTTTAATAAAAAGGATTGATGTGAAAAACTCAATTTAAAATATCATGAGCTTTGGTAGGGTACTTTTAAGGGTTCATTGTCCTGATTTTTATTATGCATTAATTTTATTAAATTATCATAAACACATAGTGTAAAAGAAATATTGTAAAAACAACATTGCTACTTTTCTTGAAAAGATAAAGAAATCTTTTCCACACTTTTTAAAGAGGAAAAAATAGTCAAACTAATAAAAGCACTAGAATGTATAAAAAGATATATGAAATGAGATCCTCTGCCCCCAGAATGAAGAGTTCTCTCTTCCTGCTCTTTAAGAACTGATTGCTGTTGGTTTATAAAGTATGCTGTGGTCAGGATGATACTTTTAAAGGAAATACCACATGATACTTAAGTGTGAAAAGTAGATGTACATTACTTACAGTCTTTGCTTATAACACACCAGAGCATCAACATTTCTTTAACTGTCTCTGTAACAGCGGTGCTCTGATGCCGTCAAGAGAACCAAACTTTGGTAGCCCAAGTTCATGGATACCCTATTATAATGCCATTATGCTAGGAAAATGATTTTAATGCAAGCTAATGGAAACCACATTACACTGGTAAGTGATTTTATTGTAAGTCTATGAAGACCACAATAGAATGGTCAAACAATTTCCCTGTAAGTCTATGGAGGCTGCATTAATAATTCCATTATAAGAGCAAAACAATTTCAAATAAACTCTATGGGGACTCATTTCGCTGTCATGATGGTGGCAAAATGATTTTAGTATATGTTTATGGAGAACCCCTTACAATGCCATTATTACAGCACTACAGTAGTAAAAAGAAATGATGGGAAGCCCATTAGAATACAATTATAATTCCATTACATTGGTTAAAAGATCTAAGTTTCATCTTACACCAACACCATTGCAATGGTAACAATTACATAATAGAAAATGTCAAGAAGATAATACTCAATAAGGAAAAAAGAACAGGTCTATATTTGGACCAGCCAGCTAATACCCAGTACAGAATGCTATCTAAAAGGGAAGTCTGGATTTACTGAGACAGCACAATCCCATGGAAACCTCTTGCCTTCAGATTATTCACTTCTCTATCAGGGCTAAAGGTACTTAAGTTAAACCAAACAATCTCTCCAATGAAAGGTAAGATATTTTCATTTTTTTCTGATGTGTCCACACTTAGACTATGTCATTCTGAAGAATGTATCCTACCCATGGATGGCTGTCATCTCATGTGACCACCTCAGTAAAAGTAACTACTTAGATTCAATAGGGGGTTATCAGAGAACTTTATGCTTGTGTTCCCGAAATGCTTCTCCTAAACAAATTGGTGGACTCCTCTCAAGTGAACAATGTTACTTATATCTTTACATACAGCTGACAACTGTCACTTCACATACCTTATGGTTCAGATTGGCATTAATAAAAATACAACATATGTAAGACAAATGATGCACGGTGAGTCATAAAAGGAAATTTTTGTCCTGGACCATCTAGAAAAGATCAGCATTGCTAACATTTTGTATTTAACTTTATATGATGCACTTCAAAAATCCTACCTCTGCTACTGTTAAAATAGGTACCTATTCTACTTACAGACAATAATTTTGGCAATATTTTCAGAGCATAAATAGGACAATAATACATTCAGGAAAAAAGATTCTAATATATTATGCAATAAATAAATTTATTAGACATTTTACTGGTGACAAGATTTGAATTATTTTGAAATCTTACCACAAAAAAATTTTTAGACAACACATGTATTTGCACACATCTAGATGCCAACACGTTTTAAGAACTTGCCATGTCCATTACACCATTATTGCACTGTTTCATTGGTATCAATTATGTAATTTTTCAAATAAAAAAATTGGAAGGAGAAATATCCCAAACTTTGAAAGCAAATGGAATGACAGCAACATCATAAAAGTTAATTGAATACTTTATATCACATTCTCACTGCAAAAGTTTATTGTTTCATTGTTGGAGAGGGAAAAGATTTCAGCAGAGACAAACCACAAGGGTCAGTCTCCCTAGACTGGGATGAGGAGACAGAAAGTGAAAATGCAAGCACACACCATACCCCCTTCTTCTGCTCATTGGCATTTGTTACCTCTATTTAGGTAGGTGGGAACTGGAAGTGACATCCAAAATATGAGAATGTGAATGAAAACTAAATATCCTCAGGCATTTTAGAAGCTGGAATTCTACTACTTTTCTAATATCAACAATTTGAATATGTGAGCTGAAAAGGGGTCCCTGGGAAATGAGAAAAGATGGAATTCCTTGAGCTCCCAGGTAAAGAAAAGTTTTTTTCTGGTTTGCTGAATAACTTTCACTGTTCTTATCTACTGGGGATTTGTTTATTGTGGCAGCTAGTACTGGCTTGAATTGATAATACATGGGGAAGGGATGACAATTCTTATACAAAATTACTATGTTGAGTTAATTGTACTTTTCCTAAATTTATAATATTACTTCTACTCTCTTGCTCTATCCCCTATTTTATTTGTCTCTTAATATTCAGGATAACAAAGAAGAAAAAGTAAATGAAGACATGACATACAGAGATGGCTCCTCAAAAATTGATAAAATTTGGTGTAACAGTTATGAAATCTCAGGAGAGCCTCATTTTAGAGGGGTGTGACAAAGAAATATATTTTGTAACTGTCATTTATTTCATTTTCTTAACAAAGACTTGGAGATACTTTTGAGAGATAGAAGAACATCTTCAATCAAGATAATTTAAAATGCTTAACATCAAAATCATTTTCCCAGATTAGGGACCTGAATCTAGTTTAATGCACCTTTTGGAATTGAATGAGGTCAAGGCAACAGGTACTGCAAAAAGATTCATCTTCTTACACTTTAGCAGAACATGTGCCACAATTCTAAGACTAATTTTTTTTGCCACTATTCATGGAAATGCTGGAATGAGAGTATGTCATCAAGTGTTTCTTCCTTCGGAACCTGTTGTGGGATTGGCTATCCAACAATTTATAGCTGTAGATTAGCTCTGCTGCACCTACCCAGTGCCTGAGAATGATGCTGGCTCCCAAACTAGGTCATTTCTGCCAGTGCGACTCTCCACTGAACAGCCTTTGCTCCAAAATCCTCACAGCTGACCAAGACCTCAGAACTGCAATGAGTGTCATTTCCCTTTTTGGTTCAGCATCCTTTTATAATTATCAGGCTTGTATTTTGTTAGAAAAGTCCTGTCTGTTACACATATTTTTGCACATACCCCTCCCTTTCTCCCTCCCTCCTTCCCTTTCCTCTCTCCTTCTCTTGTATGCACACACACACACACATACACACACACACACTTTACCCATATTTCATAAAAAACTGAAATGACATACAAGTGATACCTGAGAGATTTCTCCATACCTCTTGGAGTACATGGAGGACACCTGTCCTGAGTGAACGTGAAGCATGACAAGCCTCTTGGATAACGTGTTGTCAAATTCTGACAGCTGCAACAGTGGTTAATTGAAAAATATATTACCAACATTAGCTTTATTTCCTAGTAGAATTCTTCATGAAATGCTTGGAGAAAGAACTCCTATCAGGGAAGAAGAAATGGACTTCTATAGCTAATTCACTGCATAAAAATAATGGTCAGGTATTTTAATTGTGAGACTCAAAGGTACTTTTTACTTAGGCATGATGATGAATCCCTGTAATCTCACAATTCAGGTGGCCGGCGGAGAGGATAACCATAAGTTACCATCAGGCCATCCTGAGATACATAGTGATTTCCAGACCAGTAGGAACCTATCCTTGACAAACATAAACAAAACCCAAAACAAACAGCAGATGTCCTTTTTTGCATTTTAATAGAATTCCAGAGCTCCATATAAATGGGAATGTAAACACACAAGAAAGGCAGTGAGGCAAACTATGCTAAACTGAGGACATTTATTAGGAGGACTTAAAATATAGTTTTGGAACTTCTATACAGACATTCTGTAGTTTTACCCCTCCCTAGTTCAATCTCAACTATTTCCCATCAGCGAACACATTTGAAAGCTTCTTCCTTATAGAAGTAACACCCATCTATCCTTAGCACCATGGTGATGAACTAACAAGTTGCAGAGGCTGAGGAGCTAGCTCAGTTGGTTAAATGCTTTTGTTGTAAGCACAAGAACCTGATTTTGATACCTAGAAGCCACAGAAAAAGTTTGGCATGTTGGCATACAACAATAACACCAGTACCAGGAAGAAAAAAGAGGATGACCCCTGGGGTTTGTTGAAAAACTGGTCTAGGCTAATTGATAAGATTGAGGTAAATGAGAAACTGCATCTTAAAGGGGATGGATGACTTTCTTGAGGATGAAATCTGAGGTTGTCTTCTGACCTTCATGTGGACACCCCACATGTGGACACCCCACATACACATAAGTGTACAAACAGTGCAAATGCATGCATTGCGACAAAGCATATATATATATATATTTTACATCATATTTAATATGCAGATTTAAGTCAGTATACAAAATGATCTAAAATATTTTATACATACACGATTGTATTTAGCTTATATTCAATGTTCCATTACCCTCATTTATCCTCCTTCTCCCTTCTGTTTGCTTGCCTTCCTCTTCCTAATTAGCTCTTCTGCTTTCTTGTCATCTAGATTCCTAAACAGAAGTGAGACATGAGATATTAGCTGCTTTTCTCTCTCTCTCTCTCTCTCTCTCTCTCTCTCTCTCTCTCTCTCTCTCTCTCTCTCTTTTTCTCTCCATCTCCCCCCTTCACCCTTCCTCCTAGACACTGACCGAAGGTATTTTTTGCTAAATTAATCAGGATTCATTTAAAATGAAACAGATGAGGATATTTTACAAGGAGAACACTGTAATAGTAGACGTGTGTTGGAAAACTGTTGCATGCACATTAGCACTGGCCACTGCTGTGCTCCATCAGAGAATAAAATTTCAACAACTAGGAAACAAAATGAAGCAGCCAGTCGAAGTAACAAGTATTACTGGTTATATTGCCACAAAGGTTAAATGAATTAAATAGATATTAAAGAAAAAAGCAAAGAACACATGAGCCCTGAATTGTGAAATTTATTTGTTAAAGCTGATCTAGCTACTGTTGCTCATGAAGTACAGCCCATTGGGAACAGAGTACAATGTTGAATCCCTAATACAGCATCAATGCATTCAGTAACAGAGAAGGTGCCTACAGAAACTGTTGCCTAGGGTTTCAGCGAACTACAGCTTGGGAACTAATGGAGCACTCACCCTGAACATTTGTTATGCGACAATGAAAATTGAAAATACATAGAAGTACAGTGAGAATTAGGCAAAGATGCCTCTACAGTTAACCTGCTTATTTATTACAGCCCAAGGGATCAGGCTTCTTCACACCCCGTTACAGAGGTCACCTATCAAATCACCAAATACAAAAATGGGCACACACAGATATTTGCAGACTTTTCCTTATTGAACTTTTGTGTATTTCAGATGGGAGACATTTAGAAGTTTGTTCTCACAGTTCTCTCATGCACAGACTGGTATATGGATCAGAAAGACATCCAAGTGTCTCTAAAAGCCCTGTACTTTCAAGCAATTAAAGTACAGAACCAAGCCTCCTGGAAAGGGGCAGCATCACCAAGGGAGTCATGTCCTCCTGGCCTGCCATATCGTTGCAGAGCTCCATAAGTCATTAATAAAAGACTCAGGGAATTTTGTGGAAGATTGTAGGCAGTGGGCTAAGAGGTAAAGAGACAGAAAAAGTATTGGAAGCTGCAGAACGTTTGCTTTTGGATCTAATTTAAATTCTGTATGGAAAATCTTAGGATGCAACTGTGTAACAGAAGTTAAGTGTTTGCATATTCAGTAACTGTTATTATTGAGAGAAGAAATAAAGCAGAGTACAGATATAAGAGTTCACTAAAGCTGTTCCTTTGGAAATAACTCATAAAAGAACCCCCAGGAGAAAAAGAAATGCCAAAATAAATGCATTTAAATGAAATTTGAATCTTACTAAAATACCTGATTAAACTGGTAATTAGCAGGCCCCAAACCAAAACGTAAATAGGTTCAATATCACAAATATTGTACTATTATAAAAGTGTGCGTGATGGCTCCAAATATCTTAGACTTTTTAATTAATCCTACTCTAGAATTTTTCAGAATCTATACTATCCGTGCATGCAAAAAAAATCCATCTCCAGAAGCTAGAGAGATAACTCACCTGTTAAGATTCAGCTTTTGGTCACAGTGCCAACACAGAGGCTCACAGTTGTTTGAAACTCCAGTTTCAGGGGATCAAATTCTTTTTCTGGCCTCCAGGCACAAGGAGCATCAGGCACGTTCATGGTGCAGGCAAAAGATTCATATTTAAAAAATACAAACTACGAATATTTTAAAAATTATCTCCAACATTATATAAAACCAGCTCTCTGTTTCCTATCACTATTTAACAGTTCTCTTAGTAATACATCTGTTAAAAAGAATAAAAATATGTTAGTATTAATCAGAACTGAAAAAAATCCCTCCAGAAATTGAATATATCAGATTTCAGATTGTCACAATGTTCAAGACAAATATTCATGATATTTTTCTCTTCAATTATTTTCATACATAAAAAGACTCCCTACCATTGAATTTTCCAAAAGCATAATTTGGACATATATGGTTTGATGAAGTCTAGAATAGTTTTAATCTTTGTCCTTTTAGTATTAGTAACTATGTACAATTTCAGAGATATTTCATTCATCTGTTTCTAATCCATTTGCAATTAAAATGATTCTATAAAGTAACTTTTGATTCTTTTAGAATTTTCCCCGTGAAGAAAAGAGGTCATGCTTTGCCAGGAAGGTATGAACTTTAATGTTCAAAAATTTAAGTTTAAAATTACAACCAGAAAATTATTTCCTGGCCTTTCAACTCCAAGGATTATGTTTTCTGATTTTCTTGTTTTACCTCCTAATCTTTCGCGAGTGATGGAAAAGGTTGCAGCCAATAAACTTAAAGCTCTTTAAAGACAACAAGGGATTGGAGCATCAGAATTGAAGAACCATGCTTCAGAAAAGAAAGCTGTATGCAAGCACAAAGCCCCTGGGAAGCCATTGGCCTTTCTCCGTTTCCTTCTGAGCTCCGACTGGTGGCATGCACGATGTGCTTGCATCTATACACACTGTCTCACCCACCAGTGCAACTGAGATATCAGCCTTCCTTAGACAGTCCCAACCGACAGAAAGGTATTAGGAGCCAAGTTCATGTACTTTTACACAATATCTGTGCCTGAATCTATCGAAGCCAGCATGTAACTCATCTTAGACTATTTACATAAAAGAAGGCCAAGTTCATTTCTAGGGATTTTTCTGGCTCTTTCATGGGAAAACCTATTAACTCATTCTGTAGGAAATGGTCCAATGGACTTCTGGCTTGCGAACGCACGGAGGTTCAGAACTGACAGACGTAAGGAGTCTTCAGATCCAGCTATACCTGTCTGTTTTACATGGCATTTCTTTTCCTGTCTTGTCCAGGGCAGCAGAAGGTACAGTCGTGGCCTGTTGCCCTGGAAACTCTGCAAGTGGCCTGACTCAGGACGCTTTGGCTGGGCTTGGGAGGGGGATAAATCCTGCTTGACTGCTGTCATTATAAAATGCAGGAGGAGAAAATAGTAACCATTAAGTGCTTCACAAAATGACCTACTGTTTATAGCTGCTTCTGTCCTGCTAGTCGCCTTTAAATCAGCCTAGGATTGGGACAAAGTCTGTCTTTATTTCATAAGTGGCAACGAGAGTTACTGACAGTAAAGTGAGGGCAAGGAGTGTGGTGGGAAAGACACTGAATTCAAAGCCCTAAGATGTGATTTTTCCCCCCAGAAATGGTTGTATAACTTAAGGCATGTTATATGCACTGAGTTCACAATGTTCTCATTTGAAGAACAGCAACAGGTAAGGTCAGAGAGGTCTCTGATTTCCTTATGTCTCTATAAAAATCCATTTCTGTGCTTCTAAGTGATACAGCAAAAGGGACAGTGGAGTTACAGAATATTCCCAGAACACAAGGATTCGACTTTGATTGTGGTATGCTGAGGTTTATATTTTTTCAAATTTCTGGGTGTTTTAATTTCGTGAAGAATGAAATTCATACCTCCTTACAGAGATAGATGAGCTGTGTTAGGGCAGCCTGGAGAAGAATTTGCATTGCATTTGACAGTGGTCATGAATAGTGCGGAATCTGTCCACTCGGTTCATTTCATGTCATCCTTGGAAGACCGTTGGTTGCGGCATTTGTACTTAAAAGGGCTGGCTCAGGAATGCTGCGGCAGCCTTTAACTCAGAATTCTCTTATTTTTCTGGGTTTCTGTCTCCATCTTAATGGTACTTTAATGCCGTTTTTGTGTTCAATTATAATAGTGTTGCTAAATACAGTAGGTCTGATTCCACAGAAGAAGAATAGTTTTTTCAAAATCAGCATTTTCCTGCTGATTTGCCAGCTGCTTCAATAAATACTCATCTTCCAACTTCAAATGAGTACACTGCAGTCTTACTAAATATAAATGTGATCTGCAGCTACTGTATTCTGGCATCTGAGTTTGCTTTAAAATCAAACATAAAGTGTGCATTACGTGGGACTCCTCTCTCTGCTCTGCAGGTGACATGGCTGAATCAGGTGTCCTGAAGCACAATCATTTTGGGTTGCAGCCATTCTACCCCATGTGAATGCCTAGGAATGGGTCAGGGAAGAACCTTGTCCTATGATTTGGGCATCTCTATCATTTTTATTTCTAAACCAAAGAGCTTGATCGATGAGAACATCTTAAATTCATGACAATGATACCATACTTCCTTCATATCTTCTTGTTTTTTAACCTATTCGGTGGAGAAGTAGCAAATATGCAGTTAAAATCAAGCATAAAATTGACTTTCAGAACATAGCACAATAAGACAGTTGGATTCAGTGTAAAGAACAGAAAAACAGTTGCAATGGTAAAGTGGAATATTCCTGATATGAAATTTATACTATTATATGTCAATAGTATAATAACCTTGGCTATGGACCAGAGGGAATATAAGAGTATAGTTCTCAGCTGTAGCTTGTTTTTTATCATGGTCCTCACTGAATGGCATGAGTGCATTTTATTTTATTTTTAATCATCTTTACAAGAAATACAAGCAACTGAATCTTTCAATATGTTGTAACAATAGTGAAAGGGCAACTATACAATTCCAGTGAGCATATTTGTTAGAGTTTGTATTTAGAAAACTACTGGCTATTTTTTTTTCATGGATGGAAACGAAAACTGAGGTATTTTTACAAAAGTAAATGGAGTTCAAAATCAAAGTTACTTCACCTTATTTTTTTCCTTTTTGTGAGTGTGTAGTCTGCACTTTTGAATAAGCACTTCTATTTAATGAGTATGTTATGTCAAATAGAGGCAAGTATGAATTGCTGGACGCATATGTAACAATCTCCACTGTTTGCTCTTTGAATTGATAAAGACCTTCGTGGTAGCTATGTCTCCATGGCCACCAGCTTGATTACTTTCCCATCCAACTGTTTTCTCCCGAGAAAATGAGAGAAATGTGAGTCCAGCAGATACTCAGGCATGGACTGCACTCTCAGACACATGGGTGGTCAATAGTGACTGGCCGGACACACTCTGTCCAGGTAGAATGCTGTTTTCACAAAATGATATTGGTGGCCCACCCTGAACTCTGGGTACACAGACTATCTACTCATAAGAACCTACCTGGGTGGGGGACAAGCAGGCTGAGTGTGGACAACCAGGTATTGACTGTATTTGGCCACTTTGGGTTGTTGGTTTTGTCAGAATAACTGGGCATTTAAGTGAATTCAATCATTTCTAAAATCAGTTTGTGGACTTAGAAACAGCCACAGTCTAGCATAGTTGGCATTCTTCTCCTTGCAGCTGGAATTAGAAATTAGACACTTTTAGACTCTCATCCATTCATAGCCCATTTTTCTTTGCATACTTTATGGTTTGAGATTTCTAAAATCTTATATGCAAAGTTTGATTTAAGATGTTTTAAGTGGAATGTAATTGGGATTGTTTACAGAATTTTCTGTGGCTTTTATCAGATGATCATACTTAACTTTAAATCATACACATTTGGAGACATTCTGGGGTTTAACATGAGGCTTATAGAAAAAAATCTAGTTTAGTACATTTTTTTATACTTCATGTATAAACTTTGGTACTACAAATGAAATCTGCAATTTGAAGAAGAAATGTTTTTCTGATTGTTAATAACTACCTTACTGGATTTTTCAAATGACTTACCACTTTATTTGCCTAGGACGAGAGTGTATTTATTTTTTCCATAATAGAATGAAAGCTTTTTGATGATGTCGGGACTTCATCTAACATTTTTAGTGTATTTGTATTACCTAGAGAATATGTGCAGCACACCCTCAGAAGAATGTATTTTAAAATTTGTTATGTAATACTACATTTTTATTACCATAGCAAATTCTATCAAGCAAAACGTAGTTTTTCTGTAATAAAGGAATATCAACTCAGTGAAAAGAGATACCTAAAAATATTTTATGCAATAATTTGTTAACTGCTATTAGTTTTTAAATACAAACATCAAAAGCTTTACACAAAAACATCAAAATGAAACAAAGAAGGGATTTCATACATTAAAAATATGTAAATCAGGGAAGAGTCACAAAAGAAATGATAATATCACTAAGGTACCACCAACAAACAGGGATCAGATGAGGAGCAGAAAACTGTGAGGTCACTCAAATCTTGTTGATGGTGCATTTGGATTTTAAAATGATAAAGCCAACACAAGGTTGTGAAGTGTAACATGCATCAAGAGTTAAGCATGGGATAACAATTAATGAAAGCACAGGCCATGGCTTTGAGAGCAGGACAAGTTATACAGGAGAGTCTGGAGAGAGGAAATGAAAAAGAGAAATATAATTAAGTTATATTCTCAAAAAATGTGCCTTAAAAAAAGGTTTTTAATACATTATTGGTTGTTGCATGATGAATACATTGGAATGTAACTAAAGTAACCCACTTGGGTACTAATACAGATTTCAAACAAGACACTTACTGTGGAGCTGGATATCTATAAACGGGATTGAGAAATATTTAAGTGAGAAGGAAGGTACTGAAAGTTATGGAATATAGGATATGGATAAAAATGGGTAGAGATAAACAATTTGTTAGAACATTTCTTGGTAATTCAGTCAGATAATTTTACTACAGAACACAGAATAACAGATATCCAGAATGTTGTAGATAGGTGAATGGTTGGGGAAAATGTAAAACTATCTCTTGGAGTGTATTGTTCTTAAGAAGCCAGTGTTATATGGAAATAATGCCATCACGGTACTAAGACTATGTTGGACGAGAAAGGAACCATGGGAGCGATCAAAGATAGATGAGAGGGGTCTATTGAAGAGGATAAGAGCATGAGAAAGAAGTTGAGAACAGGTCAAGAAGAGCATCAAGGAGTAAAATACTACATTGAAAGAAAAGCTTGTTATGTAAGAAGATCAAATATATGAACAATTAGATTAGCAGTGAAAGACATGCTTTAATGAGAATGTAGACACTCTCATAAGTGTGGAAAGAGAAATTTGGGAAATAAGAAAAGCTTTGTGATTAGTCACTGACCACACAGAATTAGAATTGGTAGTCTGCTACCTGAAAAACAAGAGGGCACAATGGCCTGTCAGGCTCCTTTCCAAAACAGATGCGGCAAAAGGATGAAAGATATTCTAAAGTGGGAAAGATGTAAGCACTTGACAAAGCATCATTTAACTTTTATCCATGATTATTCATTTAGTCATCAATTTACTGCAGTAATGAATACATTTATAAGCATATATGGAAAAAGTATGTTCTCTGAGTCATGTGAAGTTGATGGAATCCAGGAAACAAAGTATGCTATTAACAGTGGCAGGAGACATTTTTGTAGATGTTGTTTGCAAGTGAAGAGAAGGATTGTGACTTCTACTTTGTGTTTGAAGTTGAGCTACTGAAATGAAGACTTCAGTAATGTAGTAACTTTGTGAAATTTGTCTTGTGGAGAGCATGGAAAGATATTCTGATGCATTTAACAATGTAGTAGCATAAACTTAATCCTATGTTACTTCAAAGGTATTACATGTTAAATGTAGAGTGATCAATTGTTAATATCTGCAAATGATGTTCAGCTTTGTCCACATATATTATCTCCATTTCATTTCCTCATTACTGAATACTTATGAATAATACTGAGAGGAGAGATAATTGGTCAGTGGACAGGGAACTCTAGTGGTCAACTGCCAATGGCTTTGCAGTTTCTGTTGTGTTATTTGTTGTTTGCTGGCTGAATCTGTTCCTCTCTGTCTAAGCCAAAATACTTTGTCTATAGTTCGGAGATAGACCTTAACTTTATAACCACGTGGATTTGTTAGAGGATTCAAAGAGACTGGGAATTTTAAAGCTCTGCACAAACATAATATTTCTTTTATCATGTGGAATGAGTGTTATTCAACTTTGCCTCATGACATTGATCTTTGAGAGTCTAACAGTTCCAAGGCAATAATACTCAGTCTGGTTAGATAAACCTATAAGATATATTAATTAAGGTTTATCTTTATTATAATGAATTTTGACAAAGCTGCCTAAACATGTAAATAGTTATAAATATCTAAACTTTACATCGGAACCAATTCAGAATAATAGACAATTATCTCACAACTTTCAATCTTATCACCTTTAGTTAGTATGCTACTAAATGTGAGACAGTCCTTATGTTTGCCATTGTAAAGATAAACTTATGTTCAGTGATACCTAATTAATCAGTCAGTTCTGTCCGAATACTGCATTTACCACAGTGATACTCTTAACAACCTGTGAGACTAGGCAGTTACATTTTATAGATGAGAAGCTACTTCTTACACAGAGGGATTAACTTATTCCAAGCTGATAGCCAAGGGACAGCACAGATCTCTCTCATTCTGAGTTGATTCTCTTAGTTATGGTGTTATTTCCTAAAGTCAAACTCTATACTGGGCCTAATTCCCTAATCTCCTTTCTCTCTCTCTCTCTCTCTCTCTCTCTCTCTCTCTCTCTGTGTGTGTGTGTGTGTGTGTGTATGTATGTGTGTATGTCTGTATGTGGCTAGAATATGTTAGAAGAAAGAAAGAGAAGAACTGGGATAAAATACACATTGCAGAAGATACAGTATTTATTATTCACCCCTTGGAAATGCGAAAATACAGTCAGGCATTTAAGTATTCAAAAATGTTTCCATAACTGTAGTAAGCAGAAAAGAGTAATACATATTGTAAATTGTTACAACTATTACTATCACTTTATGCCCACATTTTTGATTTTGGGGAGTTCATATTCCTGGCCATATCTATCTCCCCTACATGTTATGACTTTAAAAACAATATGTCAAAATTCCAACTCCTTTATATCTTTCCAACTTTTCCTCTGTCACTTTTCAGCAATTATATATTATTTAACTTAAGCCCAAGTACTTGCTGAAAGTCTCTGTTTTGTTTATCATATACTCAATCATCTATGATTTTGAGCTCTGATATATCATTTTTAATAAGACTTTCACTTATATTCTTTTCAGATTTGCTTCTCACTTTCATTTTGAATTTCCTTACTTTTCTTTTTTAAAAAAAATTTTTGAGCATTCATGCATGAGGACACTGTATTTGCACCAATTTTATCCCTTCCATTTCCTTCTCCAACTTCTTCCACGTAACCTCAAACACCACCCCTTGAGCTTATGACCTCTTTTTACATACTGTACTGCTGAGTTCAATTAGTGCCTTTATGTACATTTGTTCATGACTAACCAAATATGATTGGAATACTGTATCTGAAACTAAAACTGATTCCCTCTCCTTTAACAGCTGCCAACCGCCTGTTCCATGTATCCCAGGAGTGTGTCATTGTGGAACTTTTTTCCATTTACTTTGGCATGTTATGGAGGAAGGACATTGGTTAATTAATAAAGAAACTGCTTGGCCCTGGTAGGTTAGAACATAGGTGGGTGGAGTAAACAGAACAGAATGCTGGGAAGAAGGGAAGTGAGCTGAGACGCCATAGCTCTGATCCCCAGGGCAGACGCGATGAAGCTGCGACCCAGGATGGACGTAGGCTAGAATCTTCCTAGTAAGCTCACCTCAAGGTGCCACACACATTAATAGAAATGGGCCAGGCAGTGTTTAAAAGAATACAGTTTGTGTGTTGCTATTTTGGGGCATGAGCTAGCCAGGCAGCTGGGAGCTGGGTGGCAGGAACACCAGCCCACAGCTCCCACTACAGGCATGTCCACTGATGTGCTCATGTGCAGAGAGCTGTATTATGGACAGTTAACAGATCCTTGTCCTTTCCAAAGGATACAGTTACAGATCAGGCATCCGAGGCCTGTGGCTCTTACAGTCTTTCTGCCATTCTTCACAGTGTTGCCTGGATGTAAAGTGTAGGGTTTATGTTATAGATGTCCCATTTGGTAGTGGCATCCCAATGTCACTTATTCTCTGCATTTTAACCAGTCTCCATCTTCACCCATGTGTTCTGGACTCAGCAGGTTGTGTTATATGTATGTATGTATGTTCATCCCTTCTTCCCCCCTCTGTGTGTATGTATAAAATAATTTTAAAAAAAGAGGTCATGAATTTGAGAGGGTGGTGGTTAATGAGAGGGATGATAGAGAAAAAGGAAGGGAGAAAATGCATTTACACTTTAATTAAAATTAAAATAGTAGAATTGAGCTAACACAGATGGGTCAGTCAATCACTTGGCCAGGAGAACCTTCCCTGTTTTCAAAAAAGCTGAGTCACATGGTAAAAGTAATGGTTCTCGGTATATGATAATGCAATCTCAATGCAATGTTTTCAGCGTAGTCACATATGGGGTCTCCACCATAAAACCTCCCACATTTTAATTTCCAGCTTAGAAAAGCCAAGTTCTTCCTGTGACTTCTTTCTATATCTCTTCTTCTGGGTATGTCTTACGAGGCCGGGCATGCTTTTCTGGACAGTCTCCATTCTCTCAGCCTTCTCTGCAGCTTCCTTCTGCCTTTGCCATGTAGCTCCTTGTTGTTCTACCTGTAAATCTTGTTGGCTTTCTTTTTTTTTTTCTGTCTACTTCCTCATGGAAGTTGCCTAGATGTAGAGCTTCCCTGACCTTTCCTTTCTTTCTCAAACCCTGGGACAGCACTCCATAAGCTTTCTTCACATTTCGTTTATAAAGTCACTAATAAGAAGAAGTCAAAGTGCCCAACAGGAAAGCCGGCTTCATCAGTAGCTCATTATCCATTGGATTTATTCATGGATGTTTCCTCAAATTTAGAGAAAATCAGATATATTTTTTAAAAAAATAACCAATTCATTCAATTGATAGACAATATCATTTTAGTTGCTGATTATTCAAATTCTCATTGGCACCTTGTTACTAATTTACTTGAACAGTTGAAACTGCTTTTGATTGCATTGACTTAAACTTTTATGTTTGTTTATATTTGTGTATGATACGTCTAAAGCTATTTTTAAATTATTGAAAGTATTTTGATATAGAATAATTTTATGTAACCCTATATTTTTAGTGTATTTTCTACTGTACAGAGAACTCATTTTAACCATTTAAAATTGTCACTGAGTAATGCTATATTCACGTGTTTGACTAAGAATTTCACTGTATCACATCAAATTTATAGGACCTTCTTTAATTGATCTTAATGATTACTTATAAATAATACTGCAGATATCTATCTGTCTATCTATCTACCTAACTATCAATCATCTATCTACTATCTATCTATCTATCTATCTATCTATCTATCTATCTATCTATCTATCTACTCATTGCAGATGCTGGAAAAACTCCTAATATCCTTTTGAAAAATGAAAACAACGTACTTTAAAAAATTCATCTTTAACTTCTATTATCCTTTGCATAAGCTTTAGTTGGGTATAATCCCAGATATAAGAAGAGTATAAAATTTGCTCTGCATTCTATTTTTCTTTGTCTTATATAAAGTACCTAAAGAAATTTCAAAACAAATCATGGAATAGTTTTTGTTATCATTCAATTTTTCAATCTATTCTAATCTTAGAATAGGATGTTTTATGGATTGAAACTGAAATGTTCTCTAAAAACTCAAATATTAAGTGCTTAGTTACTTTCTTAAGAGATGATTGGCTCATAAAGGCACTGATGTCATAAAAGGAAAATATCCACTGATAAACTAATGACTGAATAGATTATTATGTGGTCTGGACTCATTGGAAGAAGGAGGTTTTATAAAACAACCCTCGAAATGTTTACTTACTACTATTTATAGTACTATCACTAAGACTTTTATTTGTTTCTGCTTCCTGTCCCACTATGAACCAAGCAGTGCTCCCCACTATTCCCTTAATAATGTTCCATCTTACCATACCTTAAAAGCAATGGGTTCTTCACCCCTTGAACTGAAACCACTGACAATGTAAGCTAAAATGAATCTTTCTTTCTTAATTTTTTGCATCAAGAATTTGTAGCTGAAAAAAAAAGGTTAAAAAGACTAAAGCAATAAGATCATAGCATGAGAAGTTTAGTAATTGGTAAACTGTTAATAGAATTACCGGTGAAGATGTAAGGTCCTGTGGTCTGTATGTGAAATATGACCCATAAGCTCATGTGTTTGAAGAAGGTTCCCAGCAGGTGATGCTGTTGGGGAAATTTGTGCAACCTTTAAGAGATGGAGCTTTGGTGGAGGAATTGGTCCATGGGGTCCTCCTTGTTTCATATCCCAGTGCCACTTTGTATTCAGTTGCCTCTCTTTTCTACCTGCAAATATGATCTGAAGATCCAAGTCCTGTTCCGGCTTCCATGCTTTTCTGCCACAGTGGGATATGCAGATCAAGATAATCTGCTTAAAAATAAACATGGATGGATGGAAAGGAGAATAGGAAACACACGATACACTGAATAGAAACTGATGCCAAGAAGCAGAACATTCTGTGTTTATTCCATAATACGGGTCCTGTGTGAGTCCTAATTTCCCTAACATAAGTAAAATATAAATCTCTCTCTCTCTCTCTCTCTCTCTCTCTCTCTCTCTCTCTCTGATTGTCTGCCTGTCTGTCTTTGGTGCGTGTGTATGTACATGTACATTTGGAAGTCAGATATAAACTTTGGATTTCTTTCCTCAGGTTTCAGACACTAGTTTCCTGAGCTGAAGATTCCTACTGGCCTGGAATTTGCTGATTTGATGAGGCTGACTGGCCATCAGGTACTGATTTATGCGCCTGTCTCTCACCCTCCAGAGCTCAGATAACAAATACATCCCACCATATCTGGCTTCCCTATAGAACACTTTATTGCCTGAGCCATTTCTTCACTCTGAGAACTTTAATCCATTGCTTAGTATCTTTAAATATCCTTAGTACTACAAAGTTACTATAATTATTTTGGTACATACTTAGAACATCACATTTAAAGTTCCAAACTTGCAACTTGCTAATATTTATGAACACATTTTCTAACATACTGTCAAAATCATGATAATGAGTACATAAATTAATGAAAACAAACAAATGTGTGTTCAGCAGTGAGGTCAGTGACTTTGCCATACTTAAGTCTGTAGAGTTTAGCAGTTGATAGCCTGACCATGGCAGTTTTTAATATTGACTCTAACCACATTGCCTGGTGTCCATACAAGCTTCCACGTGACTTATCACTTATGTAAGGGTGGAAAGTTTTTCTCCATTGTTTATGTCATACCTCCTGAATTTGAAAACTGATCATAGAACATTGATGTGGCTACAGATACTCACTTGATTTGAGTGATCCAGTAAATCAATACTCCTAGACTTTTCGAGAAATCTTAAAGTCAAAAGACATTGGAGGAAATTGTCAATAAAACTATAAGCTAAGATGGAGCATCCTTCAGAGTAACTTTCTTCTCCATCTAGCCATAGTACTCAGCTATTTTCTTTAATTTCAGAAGCTAATTTTCTGCTTGTCAGATAAGGTTTGTCTTATCCTAGACAGGATGTTTTTTGTGCCTCATGGATAGAAAAAATTGTGGCTGTTAAATACATGAATGGAGCATGGCTTCCACCCTTTTTCCTCCATTGTTCATTGTAGGAAGCTGGCTGTGATGCTTTGTATTCCCATTCTGCCTTTTCACAGAGTTTCCATTTTTAGATTGGGCTTCCTTTTGTAGCCAAATTTCTAGTTCATGAATGACTCAGGTGTACTCTTTCTAGACATTCTAAAATATTAGCAAAGGCAGTAAGGTCAAAGATCTAAAAGAAATGCAGAGGTTAGCATTCACTGAGTGAATTCCAGGAAGCCCACATTCTTGTATCTATGGTTGCTGTTTTCATATGAGAATTTTCTGAGAAGAGTGACAGAAAGAAGGAACCGTTCTTTTGCAAAAGAGCCTCCCACCCCCACCCCGGGAGAGCAATCTGTTCCCCTTAATTCCAATTGCTCTGTTCTTTACCCTTCACTTATAGTGCTCTTGAAGTCATTTTATTCTTACATAAAGCTGTATAAATGTAGGCAATATTGACATAGATCTCGAGCTTCAAATATCAGCACAAAAGTGGAATGCAAACATGTCAGTTGACAGCCTAAATTTTTTAGATATTACAATTAAATAAAGGATGATGCCACAGATCTTAAAAAATGAAGTGGTTAGAAAGACAGCCCTGAGATAAATAAAAATCATATACTATTAACAGAGCATTTATAAACTCATAAAAATTATAAACTTCTTTTCCATTTTATAATATAGTTGAATAATAATGTATCCAGAATCAAAAGACTAAATATATTGAATTATATGAAATAAAATTTAAATTTTCTGTGCATTACTCATTGAATTTTAAGAGGGTGATGACTTTTTAAAATGAGGGGAAATAACATTGAGTGTTTGTATTGTACTGGTAACACAACTAATTGCCTGCCACCCCACCACCACATTTTGTCAATCCGTTACCCTTAAATTACTATCAACCCAACTGACATCCACTTGCAAAAGAAAAATTAGTTTCTCCAGTAGAATCTCACTGGGTATATAAATCACACTTAAGGATAGATCTCGTGACCAGCAGTAAACGGTCAACACAAAAACTAACTCAATGGTATTGTTGTAGATATTTTGTCTTATATTGCTTTGTTTGACTGTTTTTTTAAACTGTCTTTTGATTATATATTAGGATTTCTTATTTTTGTGTTTATATAGATTGTATTGTGTTAGGATGTGTGTGTGTTTGTGTGCAAGTATACACCTCTATGTGTACATATTTACTATGTTTTTTATTTTTAAAAAGTTATTCTGTTTTGCTTATTGTTGTTTTATTTGCCTGTTATTTTTTCTAGACATAAAGAAAGAAGGTGTGCACTTGGTGGGTGGGGTGGTAAGGAGGACCTGAGAGAAGATGTAGGAGGGAAACCATAATAAGAATACTTTGTATATGAAAATAAATAAATTTATTTCTAATAAAAAGGGAAATTTTCAGTAAAAAATTACTATTAACTCTTAGGTATTAAAAAGAATAACAGGTAACTTATGCTTTTGAAATTAAAATCATATATTCTAGGCTATAATTAGTACAATAAAGTCTGTACTGTATAATTCAAATGCTGAAGAGCTAAATAATGTCTTTTATAATTCAGAATACAAAGATTGTAGCTAATTCTTTATGCTTGTTAAAATCAGGCATTGGCTTAAAAAATGCACTCATTTCCCTTTTAAATCCTATATTTATTTTGCAATATTTGAAGCATATAAAATCAGGAGACTTCAACAATATACATTAAGTAATTAATCAAAGCTATATATATACTTACATATATATAATAAAATAACCTTATGCAAATGTGTTTAAGCAGTTAAAATATTAAAAACATACAGAATCTAAACCTTGTATCTGCTTCTGTACATCCTACATCTAATAATGTAGAGGATGCTTACCTATTTGGTGTTAGTTGATAAACTCAAAATTAGTGCTGACTAGACAGGTAAATGTTTCCTGTATCCTGTACAGTTATTCTTTAAAAAAAAAAAAAAAGCTGTAAAGAAGCAGGAAGTCATCTAAAGTATAACAAGTAGTTTGAGCACTATGTTAAATAAAAGAGATGAGTAAACACTCTTGTGTTGTTCTTAAGTTTAGAAGAAATGTTTTCGTCATGTAGTATAATATTAGCTATAGGTTTGTTAGACAAAGCCTTCATTGTTGAGTTATGCCCTTTGCTTCTTAGTTATGCTTAAATCATGAAGTATTTTTTTAAGTCTCTCAAAAACTTTTCCTGCATTTATTGAGATGATTATGTGTTTTTGTCCTTAAATCTATGTGTGTTGTATTACATTAATTGATTCATATGTGTTGAACCAACCTTGCATCATTGAGATCAACTTAATCATGGTGCATGAACATTTTAATGTGCTCTTGAATTCTATTTTGAAGAATCTTTTTTGTTTTTTTGTTTGTTTGTTTGTTTTTTAACTACAAATGTTTTACAGAATGTACTTTCATCATAGGCTTTCCCCTTTCTCGATTTTCCCAGATCCTTCCCTACCTTTCATCCAATTCAACTTTATGTTCTCTAGTTCTCTCTGTCTCAAATGAAACAACAACACAAAGAAAATCAAATCAAACAAAAAACAATCTGAAAAAAATTATAAAAACAGAATGCAAAGAACAAAGGTCCTTAGAGTCACTTTTGTAATGGAATAACTACTTCTGGCCATGGCGCCTGCTATGGAGTGTAGTTGATATGTCCAATAATGCTGTATTGGAGAAAAGTGATTTTCAAGCAAGTATCAATTGGGTCTAGTCCCCTATCTCCATGCTGAGACTTTTATGTTTCAAACTTGCACATGTTTTGAACATACTGTCCCAGTCTTTGTGAGTTCATATGCATATGAACACTGGTGTGTTTGGAAGATGGTTTCCTTGGAGTTACGCAGCCCCTCTGGCTCTTATGTTCTCTCTGTTTCCTCTTCCATATAGACAAGCCCTATGAGGAGGTCTTTGCTAAAGATATTATCCCATTTAGGGTTTGGTACTCCAAAATCTTTTACGTTTTATACATTGTCCACTTGTGGGTATGTGTTGATTACCATCTAATTAAAGAAGACAATTTCTGATGAGAGTTGAACAAAGTACTGGTCTATGTTTTCTTAGTTTTCATTAAGGGATTTATTCATTTTCTTTTTAAGAACCTTAGTCATCTTCATATAGTTGACTTTAAGGACTTTTTCTTCTTGTGCTTCAGCTATGTTGGACTATTTGGAGCCTGATATCATAGGATTGCTAAATTCTAGTGGAGACATATTGCCCTTGCTGTTATTGATTATGTTTTTATGCTGGAGCTAGGCCTTTGTGTTTGGGTGATTATAAGTCTAGGTGCTGATTTCTTAATTTGCCTTTTTTGGATGGGTGTTTTATTCTGTGGATTCTGTTTCCTCTCTGCATTTTCAGATAATGTAATGACTGTGTGTTGTCTATTTTCCTGGCCTGCTCAGCTGGTGTTAGAGGCTGGGATAATGGGATGAGTTGGGAGAAGAAAAACTAGGAGAGAAGGTATTTGTGATCTGTTGGCAATGCAGTCAAAGAGAAAAAAGGAGACCTCAGCGAGATTCTTGCTACAGGGCTGGGAGTGAGATGTCGGAGCCCGTGTGGGTCCAACACAGATTCCCTAACCCAGCTGGAATGGAGTCGGGAGGAATAAACTGACACAGCTTACACGGTCATCATGGAAAAAGCCAGATCACCCTTTATTCTCCAAACATCTTTTATACCCCCACCAATTGAGTGGGAACACATAAAGGCTGTTACCTAGGGTACCAGGTGCCTGGGCTCAAGTCACATCCGCATCTAGCAGTCAGGTAGGCCATGAATTAGCATCTCCATAAGACATCCTCCAAATTACAAAGGAAGGGAAGCACCGAACCTCTAAACTCTTAAGTCATCAGCTTGGGTCAACACATCTTCTCAGGTAATCTACATTCTAACAAAAGAAAGCTAGGAGCAGCACATCCTGGCTTTTGTTAAGGCAGAGACAGTTTGTCTGCAGAGCTTTGTGACCAGCTCAGACAGGGCTAATGGCTTTTGTGCCAAATTGAAATATGGGCCCACAGTGAGACTGGACAGATGTTTAGACTCCAGAAACAATAGGAGGGGTGTGAGTCCATCTTAAAACACTGATCTATGAGTAAAGTAGTATGTCATTATGAGTCATTTTATTTCTTTGTTCCTTTATCAGTTTAATAGTATCGTATTTTCCAGGAAGGCCCATGACTTTTCTAGCCTCAGGTACTTAGTCTCTTTAGCTATGTGTGATATGGCTCCATCTCATGGATTATGCTTTAAGAACAATCAAAAAGTGATTGCATTCATCCATAAGTATTTAAAAAGACTTCTGTATTGTTCCTAGTTATACATCATCTTAATTAAATTATTGTAGTTTACATGTGTCTAAAAATTTGTCAGTTTTTTCTAACTATTTAAAAACACATTTTTGAAGCATACCCTAATTATTTTCAGCATTTGATTGACATTTATTATAATATCACCCTATTATTTATAATTCTATTAATTTGTGATTTTCTTTTGCTTACATTGGTGAAAGGTTATCAATTTTGTTCATAGTTTCAAAGAATTGGTCATTTGTTTAAGTGATTCTATACATTGTTCTTTTTGTCCTATTCATCTATACATTGTAATTTGATTCTCAATTTAATTACTTTCTGTCTCTATTACTTCTTGTTGCTTACTGCTTTTGAGTGTGACTTGTATTTATTTTTCCTGGGACACTGAGATGTATCATTTCATTGTTTATATGTGTCCCACTTGACTTTTCAAAAAAACGTATTCAAACTGTTATTAGAACTATTTTGAACCACAAAATGCATCTGGTTATCTGTGCTTCCACTTAAGTTGGAGTAATCTGATTCTTTATTTCTAATTTCTGCTATAACAACTGCAGAGTTTAGTGTTCACTCTTCAAGTATTTGCTTAATTTCAAACTTTCTGGTGTTATTGACTTCCAGTTTTACTTCTGGTTTCACAAATAGTCATACAAACCAGTTTAATAAACATAATGACTTGGGGATTAACCCATACAGAATGCAGGCTACTGTATTCACTATTGTGGAACAATACTTTAATACACTATGCATATACATTATCCTCATTTGCTAATAAAAAGCTGATTGGCTGATAGTTGGCCAGGAAGAGACTGAGCATGAGGGGAAGACTAGGAGAATTCTAGGAATAAGAAGGGCAGAGTCAGAGAGTCTCTGGCAAAAGCAGAGATGAAAATTAAGAATACCATACTAAGAAAAGGAACTGAGCCGCAAGGTCAAATATGGGATAGAAATATGGGTTAATATTAAGTGTAAGAGTTAGCTAGTAACAAGCCTGAGCTATTGGTTGAAAACTTAAAGTAATGTTAGGACTCTGAGTCAATTATTAGTGAATTAGTGTAGCCGCCTCGATGGGTTACTCTGTCTAGGGTTTGTAACCCGCCTGGCTGGTCAGTTATTCCAGGGTCACGGAGAGGCACCACCTAAAAGACATAGGCTGATAAGGGGAAGGAGGCTAAGCATATTTGTCAAAGCCTCCCTTTATTAGAGTCATGGTTACAGCTTATATAGCCCCTGGATGAGGAGCTTGGGGGACTGGGGCACGGGATCTTGCCACGTGGTCCACGCCCGTCACATAAACCAAGAGGTTACAATGGGTCAGGTCACGATTCCTTGGTCAGGAAGTCACAAGTTGACCCACCTAGTTGTCTAGATAGTCTGGAATGTGAGGCAGGTTCCGCCAACAGATAACTCTCTATCAACAGTCAATTTGGGTGTGAGATGGGCTTGGTCAACAAGACTATTCTCAATACAATTGGGAAGTAGAGCTCTCTGCAAAAACTCCTCACGGCGGTGCTCCCTGTAAATTTTGGGGGGACACGGCTCCTGACAAATTAGGAGCCTGGGTATTTGGGAACAGGCAGGCAGGCAAGAAATGTCTGGTTATAAGACTCCTATTTTTTATTAGAAAAAATAGACTCATCTACAAATAGCATAGGAAAATCTGGATATTTATATATAGAAAAAATTATTTACCTATCTCACCACACAAAGCAAATCTAAAAAATTAATCAAAGATCTTAATATAAGACCTGAAATGTAAACATATTTCAAGATATAAGCATAAACATTGATGCTCTGAAAAAGGCCTCCAAAGCACAAGTAATAATCTTAAGAATTGATGAATGGGAAACAGATAACAGTACCAAGCAGACCAAAAGGGGAGTGACTGGCTAAATCCAAGAACACATCAAAAAACATCTACAATGATCAACTATGCTTCATCCCAGAGATGCAGGGTTGGTTCAACATATGAAAATCTGCCAATGTAATCCACCATATAAACCAACTAAAAAAAAAATCACATTTTTATTTTACCACATCTTATTAGATGCAGAAGTCTTTGACAAAATACAATACCCCTTCATGATAATGGACTTGGAGAGATCAAGGATACAAGTAATGTATCTAAACATGAGAAAGGGAATTTACAGCAAGATGACAGCCAACATCAAATTAATTGGAGAGAAACTCAAAGCAATTCTTTTAAAATCAGCAATAAGACAATGCTGTATATATCCTCTCCATATCTATTCAATATAGTACTCGAAGTTCTAGCTAGATTATTATGGCAACAGCAGGAGATAAAAGTGATAAAAATTGAAAAGAAAAAATCCAAACTTTCACTATTTGTATGTATCCGCCTCGACGGGTTACTCTGTCTAGGGTTTGTAACCCGCCTGGCTGGCCAGTTATTCCAGGGTCACGGAGAGGCACCACCTAAAAGACATAGGCTGATAAGGGGAAGGAGGCTAAGCTTATTTGTCAAAGCCTCCGTTTATTAGGGTCATGGTTACAGCTTATATAGCCCCTGGATGGGGAGCTTGGGGGGCTGGGGCACGGGGTCTTGCCACGTGGTCTAGAGGTTACGATGGGTCAGGTCACGATTCCTTGGTCGGGAAGTCACAAGGTGACACACCTAGTTGTCTAGATAGTCTGGAATGTGAGGCAGGTTCCGCTAACAGATAACTCTCTATTAACAGTTAATTTGGGTGTGAGATAGGCTTGGTCAATAAGACTATTCTCAATACAATTGAGAAGTGAAGCCCTCTGCAAAAACTCCTCACGGCGGTGCTTCCTGTAAATTTTGGGGGGACACAGCTCCTGACATATCCCCCTTCCTTTTATAAAAGCAGGCATCTATCAAGTGGAGGGCAACAGGTCAGAGTCTAACCCCGGTGTCAGATCTAAATGAGAAGGGACTGGGACAAGGAGGGACCCTCCTCTCGAATGGTGGAGCAATTTTTCTCTCCTGGGAACAGAGGGGTGCCTTATAGTAGCATTAGTTCCTTGGAGGTCCTCAAATAAAAGGTATCTAGCAAGACCTAAAGTAAGCAGGTCTTTGACCACAGGGCACCCTGTCTTAGGCCATGTGGAGGGCGATCCTCGTGCCTGGCACCATGCCTTGTTGAGCCGGTTTCTACAACCTCTGTATGGTGTGCTGTTCAGGCGAGGGTCCACACTAACTCCCGTCATTGGGCCCCTGCATTTGTCATTAATGAAAAGTCTACGAGGAGCTCCTCAAATAAAAGATATAATGATATAATTTTGGCACCAATAGCTCCATCTTCCAGACAAGAAGAAAGGGCGTTTTCCAAACCCAGTATTCACCTTTTAGTCTGGCCTAAGGTATATCCTCCTTCCTAAATGCCTACTCCACAATAAGATTACGAGTGTTGCCTGCCAACAATTAGGGCAGTGTAAAGGGGATCAAAATCTAAAATTTTTTAACATATGCATTAAACCCAAACACTTTACAGCATGTGTCAAACTTTTCCCAACATCTATAAGCAGTTACAAATATCATTAGGTCAATTCCAGTAAGAGTACATACATACAATGACAGACATTTTGTTATCAAATACCACCAGTTCCAGTCTCTGAACAATAGTCAGAACCCCAATCTTCCCCCTTCTTAAGTAAAGAGGGGTTAATATTTTAATTAAAATGAGTTTTTTGTGTCCCAAAGTTTAAAACAGTCAGATGTTTAGTCTACACCTCAGCTCCAAAGCAAACAGAATGCAGACTGCAGAGGTAGCTCGACGTTTGTGCTTCAGGGCAGGTGGGCTTCCTGGGTGAGGTGAGCTGTAGTCAGCTATCTGAAGCGCATCCTGGCAATTAGCTCAGGTCTCCCTGGACCCTCTAAAGGCAGCATGATGTCCTGCAGAGTGGCGTAGCAGGTTCTGTTATCTGGCACTCCTCTCCTTGGGGGCAGAGAAGACCGGACCAAGCATTCCTCTCCAATCTCCTCCGGGAAGTCCTCTGTGGGGTGTCTGCAGCCACGACATCAGGTTTAGCTTTTATATTTTCTTTCTGTGAAAAAAGCATAAACATCTCCTCGACCCCAAATATATATAGGTTGGGTTTTTTCATAATGCATTGCAAGGGCCTTTTTACCTTGCCTTAGTAAAGGTTAGCTTGGTGTCATCATGCTAGATCCGTTTTCATCAGGATCTGTGTGCAACTGTTATAAGTTGCTGTGTGCAACCGTTATAAGTTGCTTTCAAGGAGCCTTGGTACGCTCCATATTTTCTTTTTATTAATTATTAGCCATATGTGCAGTTCTTCCTTGGAAGAGCCATTTGTAAAATTTAGCATAAAATCCTTTAAGGGATTTTTAGCTATAACATTAGCAAAATACAGGTGTGTGAATTGTAGCAATGATCATCTGGGAAAAGATTTTTGTTTTGGCCTTTGAATTGAGCAAAGGCAATTGTCCAGGAATCAATCTTAAAATTATCAATGAATCTATTGTTTAGTATAAGAAACATTGATCATAGTCAATATTCTGTTAAACCATCTCCCAGATTTTATCCTGCCCTTTTGTATCAGACAGGCTACTGTTCTAAATTAAGAGTTTAATATCTTAACTGACAAAACTGAGAAGGTTTAGCCATAAACAGCATTTTTTATAAAACTGTTGTAGAACAAGTTTTACATTTAATATACACACTTGCCATAGCTGTATTATAATTAATATATTGTACCTATTGATTTATATTTTACCTGTTTGAGTACCTGCTTGGCAGCTTTCTAAGCTCTCTATTGGAAACTATTTTTTGTAAGAATTTTACCTAGCAGCTCAAGGTCTCCTATAAGAATATTATAACTAGAGCTTTAACCATTGAATATCTAATAAAAAGCTTATAAGCTATTCTCTTAAGTTGCAAGTCTGTCCCACAGATAGGAGAATGAAAAAAGGAAGTATTTTAACTAATGATGTTGGCCTCATTAGACACCACCATGTAGAAGAATAAAAATAGATCCATATCCATTTCCATGTACAAACTTAAGTTTAAATGAGCCAAAGGCCTCAGCATATAAAAATTATGTTGAACCTCACAGAGAAAAAATTTTTGAAGTATACTTTGCCACATCTCAAACACAGCCTCAGTGGCACAAACATTGGGAGAAACCATAAATTATATCTCCTGAATTGAGAAACTTTTGTATAACAAGACTATAGAGTGAGAAAAGATCCTTACTTATCATAAACCCATTTTAAAAATATATGAAGAACTCAGGAAATTAGTTATTAAAAAATTTAATCCAGTAAAAATATTTGTTACAGACCTAAATTGAAAACTCTCAACAGACAAACCTAAAAATGACTGAGAGACAGTTTTAAAAAAAATGCTCAAACATAATATCCTTTAGCCATCAGAGAAATGCAAATTAAAACTCTGAGATTTTATTTTATCCTTGTAAAAATGACCAAGATTAAAAATTATTATTAACAATTTATGCTGAAGAAAATGTGGGTAAAGAAAAAACTTCTTGCTGGAAGTGCATACTGGCGTTGGAAGTGTAAACTGACAGTCACTTTTGGATCATACACAGTATTGAAAAACCTGGATAAATCCAGACTTCTCCAGCAGGAAGAGAAGAATCAAAAATCTAGGGCCAGCCTGTTCAGCGACCCTGCCCTAGGAACCAGCTGAAAACAAAGACAGACTGCAATCCTGATAACAATCCCGAAAAACAAGGAATTTTCCTCCTGTGATTATCATCACACTGCTCTAGGAACCTGGGGGTGGTCCCGAGAGGCAGGGAGCTGTCCCCCTGCGACCATCACTGGATTTTTGGAATTTTTATGACCCTCCTGGACCACAGGGCTGTGGTCTCTTTTCCAAAAATTTCCTCTACAGGTCACTAGAGGCCGAACTCTTCCCCCACGTGGGTCATGAGCTTCATCCCCAGTGTATCGGGCCCCCATACCATCTCCTTAACCAAAGCCTCGTGCGATTGCAGCAAGGACGGTCTCCTGCAAGTCATTGGGGGGGCCGTGCCCTCCCGAGACCTGAGTGAGAGTCTCCCCAGCATTGGGAGTCCCTCATTACGGCCATTTTTTTAAAATTAGGCAAATATTTACCTTAAAACTTATCAATACCCCTGTTGGGCCTAAATACAAAAGTTTTTTTTTGACCATAAAAACATGTGCTCAGCTATGTTTATAGTAGAATTACTTTATCATAGCCAGAATTTTGAAAATAACCCAAGTGTATCTCTTTTACACCTAGGATAAATGAGACATCATCCTTTTAAATATCCATGAATACCAGAAAATATCTTGGAGTAACTCCAAGCAAGCAGGACAGAAGTTTTAGGTCCTGTTACCTCTGCTTGTGAAGGCGAAAATGTTTTTTATTTTTAACCATTATCATTTGTTAGAGTATAACTCTGGCCCTCGATAAATTTAGTGAGAGGCCTGAGTCTCAGCAGTTTACCCTCAAGCTACACCTGGCAGCAGTAAAGGACCACAAGCTGAGACAATACGACTCCCACCCAAGAGTGGGCGTACAAATGAAAAAACTTGTATGGTAAGAACTTTAACTCTTTTAAGAAAAAAATTAAGACATTAGAAAATAAAGATCTCTTATTTTCTTGGCAAAGTAGAAGAAAACATAGCAAAAATGACAATTTCACTGAAAGCAGTCTACAGATTCAGTGTAAATGTCCATTAAAAATTATAGCAACATTCCTCACAAAACTCACATACAGATTTAATATAAATGCACATTAAAATTATAGCAAAACTTCTCACAGAACTCGAAAGAACAATCCTCAACTTTATAAGAAAGAAATAAAAATTCAAGATATCCTAAACAATTTTTAAAAATCCTCTGAATGTATCACAGTCTTTGATTTTAAAACTTTTCTACAGAACCACAGTACTGAAATTAATCTACCTTAGATATAAATTTATATGCCTACAAACTAAAGATTTTTGACCAAGAAGCAAAATTTTAGAATGGAAAAGAAGCACATTTATCTCCTTTTATTATCCTGAAGCTGTAACTTTTTGAGTCCAGACCTCCTTATAGCAAACTGTCTGGCTGCCTCAGTTCCACATGGCAGGCGGCTAAGACACAGGCTCTCTAGCCCTAGGGTGTCTTTTGCTTGTCTAGCTCCGTTTGCCCGTTTGTCTAAAATCATGCCTTTTTCCATAGTGAATTGTAAGTCCCGAATCTGAGAGGAGAAGTCTGAGAGTTCATGCTACAATGCAAGAACTTGTTTGAGACCTTATATTTGCGCCTTAAGGGCGGCTTTGTGTCAAATAATTTCTGAATCAAAGGCATGCTATCGGGAGCAGTCAGAGCATAGGGCTGTGGCTGCGGAGTCCTTTTTGGAAACTAAGGAAGACGCGGAGAATAGGGTGTATTTCTGGGCCTGTTAAAACTAACCAGAGGCATATTTTATCTATAAAACAAAAAAATGCAACTAAATCTCTTTTTTTTACTCTTACTCCTCTTACCCTGAGTGATTGCTGAAATTCCTTTATGAATTTCTCTTTCCTTGAGAGCGACTGGCCTATGTCTTATGGGACGACAGCGAACCTGCGCCTACCTTATCCTGCAGATCTGTCCGAGTTCTACAGCTGCAGAATCTTCTTTTTCTTCTTGTTGTCCCGGGACTGCGCATCGTCGTCCGGAAAGTTAACCGTGCTCCGAGTCACTGGTTCGGGCGCCACTGTATCCGCCTCGACGGGTTACTCTGTCTAGGGTTTGTAACCCGCCTGGCTGGCCAGTTATTCCAGGGTCACGGAGAGGCACCACCTAAAAGACATAGGCTGATAAGGGGAAGGAGGCTAAGCTTATTTGTCAAAGCCTCCGTTTATTAGGGTCATGGTTACAGCTTATATAGCCCCTGGATGGGGAGCTTGGGGGGCTGGGGCACGGGGTCTTGCCACGTGGTCCAGAGGTTACGATGGGTCAGGTCACGATTCCTTGGTCGGGAAGTCACAAGGTGACACACCTAGTTGTCTAGATAGTCTGGAATGTGAGGCAGGTTCCGCTAACAGATAACTCTCTATTAACAGTTAATTTGGGTGTGAGATAGGCTTGGTCAATAAGACTATTCTCAATACAATTGAGAAGTGAAGCCCTCTGCAAAAACTCCTCACGGCGGTGCTTCCTGTAAATTTTGGGGGGACACGGCTCCTGACATTTGTAGATGTGATAGTATACATATGTGACCAAGAAAAGTTCTAGTAGGAAACTCCTACAGCTGAAAAACACTTTCAGTAATATGGCAGGATATAAGAGCAACACACACACACACACAAAAAATCAGGAGTCTTCCCATATACAGATGATGAATGGGATAAAAAAGTAATCACCCTGTATAATTGCCACAACTATAAAATATCTTGTAGTGAAAGACCCTACAGACCCCCTCCTCAGAACCCGCAGCTAGCAGGCTCCCCGGGAGAACGTCCTGTTTGCTTGAAAGATTCTCAAGATCAGCAGCTAGCCTGCTCTCGTGAGAGGAAAACAGGATATCTATAAGATAGGACATCTACAAAGCAAGATGGCTGCAAAGTAGGGGAGCAGGATGTCTGCTGCCAGACATCCATGCTGGGAGAGGAAAACCATTCATGCCCCCCGCCTCATTCCGATAACCAAGCTTCTGCTTCTGTAAATTGCTTTTTGCTGCCCTCTTTCCTATAAAAAGTCCTCTTCCCAGTCTGCAGGTGCGCAAGTCCTCCGAAAGACTTTGCCGCCCGCAGGTACCTGTGTCTACCTAATAAACCTCTTGCAGTTTGCATCCGACTCGTGGTCTCGGCCTGGTCTGTGGGTCCGGGGTCTCCACCTGAGGGAAGGTCCCTACCGGGGGTCTTTCAGTAGAAACTCTAACCAAACAAGTGAAAGACCTGTATGACAGGAACTTTAAGTTTCTGAAGAAAGAAATTGAAGAAAATATCAGAAAATAGAAAGATCTTCCATGCTCTTGGGTAGAAAGGATCAGCATAATAAAATTTGTAATCTTATCAAAAGCTATCTGCAGATTCAATGTGATAACCATCAAAATTTCAACACAATTCTTCACAGACCTTGAAAGAAAAATACTCTACTTCATACAGAAAATGAAAAAACCTGGAATATCTTTAGATATTTCTGTACAATCCTATATAAGAAAAGATCTTCTGGAGGCATCACAATCCCTGACTTCAAATTCTACTACAGAGCTACAGTAATAAAAACAGCTTGGTAAGGTCATAAAAACAGACACATGGACCAATGAAATTGGATTGAAGAACCTGACACCTATGAACATCTGATTTTTGTCAAAGAAGCCAAAATAGTACAATGGAAAAATAAAATATCTCTTGTAAATTTCAACATGTAAAAGATTGAAAATAGATCCACATCTATCATCATGTACAAAACTCAAGTCCAAATGGATCAAAGACATAAACATAAATCCAGTTGCCTTGAACCTGATTGAAGAGAAAGTGGGAAGTAGCCTTGAATGCATGGACACAGGAGACCACTTCCTAAATATAACATGAGTAGCACAGCCACTGAAAGCAACAATCGTTAAATGGGACCTCCTGAAACTGAAAACTTTCTGTAAGGCAAAGGACATGGTAAATAAGACAAAATGACAGCCAACTGAATAGAAAAATATCTTCACCAACCCCATATCTGACAGAGGGCTGATCTCCCAAATACATCAAGAACTCAAGAAACTAGACACAAAAATACCAAATAATCCAATTAACAAATGGAGTGTAGATCTAAACAGAGAATTCTCAACAGAAGAATCTCAAATTGTCAAAAGACATTTAAGGAATTGATCAATATTCTTAGCAATTAGAGAAATGAAAATCAAAACAGCTCTGAGATAACGTCTGACAAGATGGCTAAGATAAAAAATACTGAGGACAGCTAATGTTGGAGAGGATGTGGAGTTAGGAGAGCACTCCTCCACTCTGATTGGAGTGCAAGCTTGTATAGTCACTTTGGAAATCAGTTTGATGATTTCTCAGAAAACTGGGGATCAACCTTCCTCAAGTCCCAGTGATAGCACTCTTGGTCCATATATCCAAAGGGTGCTCAATCATACCACAAGGACACTTGCTCAACTATGTTTGTAACAGCATTACTTGAAATAGCCAGATCCAGGAAACAACCTAGATGCCCCTAATCCAAGAATGGATCAAGAAAATGTGGTACATTTACACAATAGAGTATTACTCAGCTGAAAAAAAAAAAAAAAAAGACATCATGAAATTTGCAGGCAAATAGATGGAACTAGAAAAAAAATATCCTTGAGTGAAGTAACCAGACTCAGAAAAACAAACATGGTATGTACTCACTCATAAGTGGATATTAGATGTAAAGGAAATGATAACTAGGCTGCAATCTGCAGCTCCAGAGATGCTAGGTAACAAAGAAGACCCTAAGGAGGCACATGGATTGCCCAATGAAGGGAAAATAGATGAGATATCCTAGGTAAAATGGAGGTAGGAGAGGGGAGAGGGGTTTAGGGGATGTGATGTGGGATGTTTTTCTGTATATATGTTGCTTTTATTGGATAATGAATAAGCTTTTCCAACTAATTACTTAGCAGAGTACAGCCAAGCAGGAAATCCCAACAAAGATATATAGAGAAAGAGTAGGTGAAGTCAGAGAGATGCCATGTAGCTCCTGAAACAGAAAGATTTCTGGAACCTTACCGGTATGCTGCAGCCTCGTGGTGATACACTGATTAATAAAATGCATTAATCTAAGATATAAGAGCTGTCTAGAAATATTCCTAAGCTATTTGCCAAACAGTCATGTAATTAATATAATTTTTGCATGATTATGTGGGTGTGGGTGACCAGGAAATGAACGAGCAGTCTCCTTCTATAGGGATAAGAACATGAGGGAACAGAATGGTCAAGTTGAGGGAGGGGTGGGGTGGGAGAACAATGAAAGAGACATCTTAATAGAGGGAGTCATTATGGGCTTTAGTGCTAGGATATAATTCCCAAGAAATCACAAGGATGATTCCAGATAAGAGTCCTAGGAGGAGTGGAGAGGCATTGTCTTCCCCTGTAATCAGATTAATGATTACCCTAATTGTCATCATAGAACCTTCATCCAACAACTAATCGAAGGAGATGCTGAGATACACAGCCAAGCACCAGGCTGAACTCTGGGAATCCAGTCAAAGACAGGGAGGAGGGATTACATACGCAAGAAGGTCAAGATCATGATGGGGAAATCCACAGAGACAGACGACCTGAGGGACTCTAGCAAGGTAGCTAGGAAGTCTTCCTTGAACCAAACTAGACCCTCTGCATGTGGGACATATTTGTGTAGCTTGCTCTGTCAGAGGGTCTCCTGGCAGTGGGACCAGGATCTATCCCTGGTGCATAATCTGGCTTTTTGGAGCCCATTCCCTATAGTGGGATGCCTTGCTCAGTCTTGATACAGCAGGGAAGGGCTTGATCCTGCCTCAACTTAATGTGCTAGGCTTTGTTAAATCCCCATGGGAGACCTTAACCTTAAGGAGAAGTGGAGAGGGGGTGGTTGGGGGATAGATGGCAGAAAGCAGGAGGAGGGGAAGGGGTGGGAACAGTGGTTAGAATGTAAATTGAAATTTTAAAAAATTTAAAAAAAGAATTGATGAGTGAGATGTTATGAACTGAAGCACTCTGCTTAGGAGAGGAGGCAGTCTCCAGAGTGGCACAACAGCCTGCATGATGGGCGAACTTTTTGACAACTATATATGGCTGGATTAAATACATTGAGCACATAAAGAGATACAAAAATATTAAATCCCCAAATCTCCAAGTCATTCATTCACTAGATTAAATAGACAGTCCTCAATAAAAGAATTATAAAGTTCCACAAAGTATTTTTAAAATGTTCAATATCCTTAGTCATTAAGGAAATATATATTTTAAGCTAGTTTGGAATTCTATCACATTTTAATCAGAATGTATATCAAGTAAACAAACACTGGTGAAATGTGAAAAGAGGAATTCTTGTACAAGATTGGTGGGTAAGCAAATTGGTACAGACACTATAAAAATTAACACATTGTTGTGGTGGTTTCTAAATTCAAAAAGAGGAACTACCACCTGACTTGTCTATACCATTCCTAAGACCACACCCAAAGAACTTACTACAAATGTACATAGAAGACCATATTTATTGATGAAGTATTCACCTAACTAAGAAATGAAATCAGTCTCCATGTCATCAGCTGATAAATTAAAAAGTAAAATATGATATATATACCCAATGGATTTTTAAGAAATGCAAAAATAGATCAAGCAAGACATATGGCAGAAAACAGGTACAACGATACATCATTACTAAGCAAAACAAAGTCAGATTCAGATACATTTTCTCTCATATGTCTCCTCCTCCCTTCTTTCTTTTTCTGTGGTGTTGGTAATAAAAGTAGAAAAGAGTATGTAAGGAGATTTTAATGGAGAAGGGAAGAAAAGAAGGTGTACTGGAGTAGATGTAACCTGAAGAGGGGGACTGTTTGGTGTAAAATGGGAAACATGATTTACAACAAGAGCGGGATTTAGAAAGGCAGGTGGACTAATAATGAGAGCAGTGAACTAGGAAGACAAATAAGAAGGATGCTCAAGCCTAGTGTGGTAGTGTGTGCTTTTAGTCCAAGTACTCTGCAGGCAGAGGCAGGCACACTCCGGCAGTTTGGGGAAAGCTTTGTCTACATAGTGAGTTTCAGAAAATCAATAGTATGTAGAGAGACTGTATCAAAAATCAAACAACAGCCGGGCGGTGGTGGCGCACGCCTTTAATCCCAGCACTCGGGAGGCAGAGGCAGGTGGATCTCTGTGAGTTCGAGACCAGCCTGGTCTACAAGAGCTAGTTCCAGGACAGGCTCCAAAGGCACAGAGAAACCCTGTCTCTAAAAACCAAAAAAAAAAAAAAAAAAATCAAACAACAGCAGCAACAAAAAGACATTCAATACACCATGTATGGAGAGAACATCATAAAATTCAACCTCTTTAATGTTATCTTAAAAAATAATTTTTAAAAACACAGTTACCTTCCTATTACTGTGATAGAACACTGACGTGGGGTATGAAAGAATTTATTTTAGCTTACATGTTTCAGTCCATTATCAAGAAATGCTGGGCAGGAGCTAATGCAGAAACCTGGGGGCAGGAACTGAAGCCGAGGCAAGAGAGGATGTCTACTTACTGATTTGACATCCATGATTGGCTCAGTCTACTTTCTTATACCAGCTCAAGTGTGGTACCACCCTCACAAATCAATCATTAATAAAAAATATGCCCCTGATAACAACAAAAACAACTATGACTTATTTTTAACATTTTCTGGTAAAATGATGAGTTTATTTCACTTACATTTAAAATTTGCACAACATTTTTCAAAGGACAAAAAAAAATAAGAAAAATACTACATTGCTGATATGTTTTCATTAACAAAACTAAAGCAATCCATATGAGTGATACAACTGTATTCCAGCAGCTCTGTAACATGAAGGGTCTGCTTGTTGGGGTTTCTGTCCCACTCAGTACCCCATAGCCGGCAAGCCCCAAAGAAAATCACATAGAGATTCCCATAAGTTATAAAACTGATTGGCCCATTAGCTCAAGCTACTTATTAGCTCTTGTAGCTTATATTAACCCATTATTCTTATCTATGTTAGTCACATGGCTCAGTACCTTTTCCAGCAGGGCAAGTCATATCCTGCTTCTTCGGTATATGGACAGGAGTGGGAGGAATGGGTTTCCTCCTTCCTAGAATTCTCCTGTTCTCTTTGCTCCACCTCTACTTCCTATCTGGTTTTCCCGCCTATACTTCCTGCTTGGCCAATCAGTATTTATTTAAAACATGATTGACAGAATGCAGAGAATTCTCCTGCACCACAGCTCAACTCTCCTAAGCTCTCTCTTTTTGTTGCCTATATCTGCTTCTTCTCAAATACCATGACTTCATGCCTAGTCTTCCATCTCAGGGTTCAAGTCCTTTCTCACCTCTGCCCATCAGTTCCAATGCTGAAGCTGATGCTCTGTGTGACTTTATTCTAGATGGCCATCTGAATGTCCTCTGATAAGCATCCAGAGTAACATTGATATAAGATTATTATTTTTGATATTGTTTAATTTCAAAGCAATATATTATTCTAGTAAGTTTTCCTACTTACAAGGTATGCTAAAGAAATCTTTCCAAAACATAACCAAATATTTTTCATATTAAAACAATTAATTGAAAAAGAGTTCTTTTGGAAAGATAATGGGGAATCTTTTGGTCTTAGAACAGTTTGTTTAATATAATAGTACAGCTGATCTATATATTAAGTGGTCTTATTCTGTTTTGGAATACTAGATATTCAACTGAAATGTCCATCCTTTGAGCTTGAAGACAAACTCTAACATGCATTCTCTATTATCTCTACCTTCTTTGGAATATCAAAATATTATGGACTAGAGCAGCTCAAATAGGTTTTCTCATGTACTTTTTTATCTTGTAATACTCTGATACAGATTTTTTAAAATAATATGCCCAAAAGGTCAAGGGCAGCAGTAACTGCAAAACACAGTAGGTATCAACAAACCATTGAGTGACCTTTGCCTCTCCTTGGTATCAGAAGATCTACAAACCTCAGATATGTGTCATTTTAGTCTCTTTGTCTAATAATGAATCTGTACTGACTTCAAAGTTTTTCTTTTTATAAAATAGAATATTTTAGCATTGAAAGCTAAAAACATAACCTAAACTAAGCTTTCTCACATAGTACAGAAGTTGGGTGAGAACACCATTCCTGAAATTCCTGAAGATTTTATTTGCAGTGTGCTTGGGAACTACGAGCTGATTCACATGGATAAGCTTTAGTCAATATAAAGTTTAAACAAAAGTAACTTCATGTCATGTGCTTGGTTTGTCTTAACAAATGCCTAAAAAATTAGGTTTTCTTCTATAATTGCTTAGCAAACATAACCACATTAGTTCAGTAGGAAACTTAGCAATCTAACTTGTTTTTTTGCTACTTTAATCTTCATTTTACCTACTTCACTTGGTGAAAAATTTATTAAATTTGAATCAAAAGAAAAGCGTAAAATAAGAGAAAATTTGATACATAACCATTCTCAGCAATCCCGATTCATCTTTATCCATAATGTAGTGTAGCGGTCTGAATAGGACCTTGCTCTTTGACTCCTGTGAGATCCCTTCTTTACATCTAAATAGAAAAACTGCTTTTGAGGATAAATTAATTTCCATCGAAAATTAAGTAATGTGAAAAACCTATCCCAAGAATGGAGAGAGTTCTAATTGATAAGATGATTTCTTACCTAACTCTTGTCTAATTCAAAGGTTTCTGGAGCAAACTGAGAGTACTGTACAGACAAGGGGACAAACTAGTCAGCATGAGGAGTGTGTGAAAAGACCATTTGGAAAACTATCGTGAAACTAAAATAAAAAATATAAAAAATATAAAAGTAAAATTGATCGGAACTCTTCTGTGTATTAGCTTGCTTTCCATCATGTGGCAAAACAGCATGACCAAAAGTAGCTTGGAAATAAAAGTATTTATTTGGGTTACATTTCCCTATCATGGTTCATCATTGAGAGAAGTCAGGGCTGGATTCTAGGCAGGAAACTAGAAGCAAGAACTGATGCAGAGGCCACGGAGAAGTGTTGCTTACTGGCTTGCTCCCCATGGATTAGTCAGCCTGCTTTCTTATACCACCCAGTACCACCTGCTCAGAGGTGGTACTATGTGCTGGACTTTCTCATATCAATCATTAATTAATAAAATGCCTTACATACTTGCATATAGGAAATCTGACAGAGGCACTTCCTTAATTGTGGTCCCTCTTCCTATGAAACTCTAGCTTGTGTCAAGTTGACAAAAACTAACCAGGACATCCTATAGCTAGATAATACTGGTCTGAAAACCAGTTGATTACTAAACATAGTGTCATTGTAGCAGTTGCCAGCAAGGCTGCAGAGGTCCCCAGAACAGTGAAAACCATCATCAATTCTGTTGGTTTACCACCAGAATTAGAAGATAAGGTCAGCTGGCTGTAAGACAGGGAGAATTAGCTTCCTCTCACCCTATTCACTCAGAGTCCTAAAAGTGCTGTACAATTGGTTTGGGAGAACAATCATCAATATTCTTAAGAATTGGTAGACTTTCTATGTCACAAAACCAATAAGCAAGACCTGAAGTAGCTGAATAGTGGCACAGTTCTTATGGCATAAGCAGCCACATTCTGACTGAATTGGAGACCTGCTTAGAGTCTGTGAACCTGTTGTATGGCAAGAGTTTTCTGTAGGACCCAATACCTGTTTCTACTGACCTGAGATAAAAAAAAAAAAAAAGGTCAAAACAGACCAAAGTATGAATAACATCATCAATGTTCAAGTTGGTGAAGCAATGAGTTATGTGGGGTTATTAACAGGAGTATAGGTGGGGGTACTTACAGGAGCATAAGTGACTCCAAGACAGCTACATCACTGAAGCCCACAACAACATGGGTTACAATTCATAAAAACTGGGAACCTAAAACACTCTGCACAGCCTACAGGCAGCCCTTCAGCGTACCTCCAAAGTGACCCAGTTAGTCTAAATCTCTTCCAGGCCTCTCAGCTGGTTTCTGCTTCTTCCAGGGAGCTGGTCTCGTCTCGGTGTCTTCTCTGCAGTTTGGCTTCTCTGAGACTGACTTTCAGTCTTACTTGTTTACTCTGGAAGGGACAGGGCTAGTGAATCTTGTCAGTATCAGGGGCTTTCTGAAGTTGTGCATTAGTTTCCCTTCCTTCTGAGAGGCTTCTTTTCAGGATCCAAATGCTTCAATCTCTGAAGAAACTATTGCATAATAAGGTCCAAGAAGTAACTTACTATTGCTTTTTAATTAAATTGATACAATATAAAAGTGATTTCTAAATATCTATGTATCAATTGACAAAGCTATTCACGGATTTACTTAACCAGGTAAGCACCTTGTTCCAGAAAACAATGATAAATGCAGACATGTGTGACTTTGCAGATAATGAGAATAAGTAAAGACCGAGGTCTTAATCTTAAATTATATTCACATAACTCCTGTTGGTTTTTTCCAGGAATACCATAGAAGATATGAGGGTAGTATTTATGAACCACACTACAGAATGAACGGCTATGAAATTCTACTCACTAGACTTGATATATCATTAGAGCCACAAATTTTACAAGCACTGAGCTGAACAAGAGTGGTTCCATGAACAACCAGTTGTGAAGGGGATCCGGCCCTTTGCTGCTGATATTGGTTACTGATAATGTGGGAGAGAGAGAATCACCTTCAGTTCGGTATCCACTACTGAGAACACCAGGACTCAAGAGGTAGCTCCAAGTTAATAATAGCACAGAGGACACTGATCAAACTCAATGAATTATAAAAACAAATAACCAAATAAGAATATGAGAAAGAGATTTGTAGGGAAGGTGAAAATTTAGGCACAGATACTAAGATGACAGGAGTGATGTGGGAGTGATTTCTTTCTAATCTGTTGCTTTCATTGGTTAATTAATAAAGAAACTGCCTAGGCCCATTTGATAGGCCAACCCTTAGGTGGGTGGAGTAAACAGAACAGAAGGCTGGGAGAAAGAAGACGAGTCAGGGAGTCGCCATGATTCTCCCACTCCAGACAGACGCAGGTTAAGATCTTTCCTGGTAAGCCAGCTCGTGGTGCTACACAGAATATTAGAAATGGGTTAGATCAATATGTAAGAGCTAGCCAATAAGAGGCTGGAACTAATGGGCCAAGCAGTGTTTAAAAGAATACAGTTTTCTGTGTAATTATTTCTGGTAAAGCCATGCGGGCGGCTGGGTGCCGGGGACACAGCCCCGCCGCTCCTATTACTACACAGGAGAGTGTGAGGGTGAGAGTGGTAAATATGCATTATGTGAAAACACAAATTTTCAAAGCATAAATTTAATTTTATACATTGTAGTTTCACTACAAATTTATTTATAATCACAATGATTTCAAATTTTTGTGTATTATCTCCTGGACACTAGTGTAAATGTCCCTGGAAACTGTCAATATATATCTTAAAGAAAACATTTTGCATGAAATTTCATTTGCTCACACTGAGTCTTTGGTGGCTTCTACACTTCTCTGACTTATTTGGTGGGGAAATATGATTCTCTGTTCTTTAATTATGATCTTGCTGAGTCCATTTTCAGCAAGTTAAAAAACACGACATTGAAATGATTTTTAGTTCCCAGATATTGATTTATCTGTTTTGCCTTAATTATTCTTTTGTAATGCCCCACAAGAAGTGTGTTCTTCTTAAGTCTATTCTTAGACGACTATTTATCAGGTGCTATAAATAAATATGTAAGACTAGATTTTGATATTTGCATTTTTATGATATATATGTAATTACCTGAGTTGAGAACTAACTGAACATCTCTAGGATCATAGCTTTCATCCTTAGAAATTACTCCATCTTCTTTGTAACTGACTTTGTGTCATGTTTCCTGGAAACAAAGTTCACAGAATATTTTTAATGCATCTCACACAAGCCAATACTATCACAAATTTTATTAAAACTTACCGTGTTTTACCACAAAACTGTTGGTATCTTGTTGATATACATGCATACATAGTCAAATATTTACCTATTAGGAGATTATTTTTTTTAATTTACAAGATTCATTTGTATATTCACCAGTCACATCTTTACTTAGTAATAGATTCAGAGATGTGTTATTCAGAAATATGCTGAATACTGACATTAAAGATTAAGTATAATTCTTAAAACAAAGGAATTGAATTTTTTTTTTGTTGCTTTATCTTTTGGGGAGGGAAATTGATGGGGCATGGTCATTTTATTTTTCCAAGCTGGCATTAAACATTTAGTGTAGAGCAGGTATCCCAGGAACTCCAATCCTTCTCACTTTGGCCTATTTAGTGTTGGAATAATAGTATTGCATCTTCATTCCCAGTGATGATTCATCTTTAAATCTCATTTACCCCAGTGATATATAATTAGGAATGCATATGTATAAAAAGAATACATATCAGTATATATATATTAGATTTATTTAATTAATTTTAAGTATATGTTTGGTTGAGTGTGTGTATGGGGATCATGGAGGTCAGAAAAAAGTATTGGATACCCTACAATATCAGATTTTATTGGTTCTTAGCTGTCATACGGATGCTGGGATACAATTCCAGGTTTTCTGCAATAACTACAATTGCTTCTTACCATTGGGACATTTCTCAATTCCCCCCAATTTTTTTTTTATTTAAGATTCTACACCTCATCTAAGAACTCAAGAAATAGACATTGGTCTGTTTGTAGCACGAGGGATTTTTATCTATTTGTCCTTTCTGATTCTTATTTTCCTGATTAAATTAGGAATACTGGAAGGAAAACGTTAGTGTAGAAAACTCTGTGAGAAGATGTAAGCTTGTTTGTGTTTTGAAGATCTCAGAGTGCTACACTCTATTGGCCTCTATTTTTTTGATATATTAAAATTATATATATATATATGTCATATTTGGTTCATGCCTAGTTTGCCATTGCTGAGTAATATTTAAAATAAAAATCTCACAATTTCAGTTTTTCATTGTCATGTAGACAATGGTGGTACATTTAACAGCTACCTATAATAAATACAAACCACATGGGCATGGGACTTTTTTATTTATAGATCTCAAGTAATGATGTTGCTATAGCCAATAATTATTAAAAATATTCCTAATGAATTAGTTAATACCTGAATTCTTGGAATATGGACAACAGAAAAGAGTATTATTCACACAACTATAAGAAGAACATAATTAATTTATAAAATTAAAATTATTTTTGAAGCTATAAGGCTTCTAAGATTGCAGAGTAAAAAATTATTGCAAGATCCAAACAACGACAGCAGTTTACAAGAAGATATAGATGGGCGAATATAAATGTTAATACATATAACACATGAAAATAGAGGCAAGATGTTCTGAATGAATGAAAAGAACAAGTTGGTCAAGGGCGAAAATAAGGTAGATTCATTAAATGTAGATGATGTCTCTATCTGAAAATGTCTTTATGAAATCTATCACTATGTACAACAAATATAGTCCAGTAAAAATAATTTCCAAACAATGAGTCTCAAACATGGACTTACTAGAAGAAGGAGAGAGTAGCTATAGGAAGAATAGCAGGAGACTTTAAAGAGTAAGGTCTTTATCACTTCTGAACCCTACCCCAGGAGCTAATATATATACCATGCAAGAAAACTTCAGCTAAAATTTTTAATATAGCATAAAATAGAGGCCAATAAGAGTGGAGAACACTGAGATGTTCAAAACACAAACAACCTTACATCTTCTCACCGAGTTTTCTACAGTAACAGTTTTTTTCCAGTGTCCCTTATTTAATAAGGAAAATAAAAATCAGAAAGGAAAAATAGATAAAATTCCCTCGTGGTGCACACCTAGAGCAGAAGGGGCATTTTAAGGGCAAAGTGGGAAATGAACTCCTTGATGAAGTTGGCGTTCTAAGAGGAGAGAGAGAGACACAATATCTCTCTTGTATGGAGGTGTTAATCTTCTTCCCTGAGTAGACTCAGGATGCAGTGGAAGTTCCAATTATCAGAGGTCTGTTTCCTCTGAAGTGTGGAAGGGATTCCTGAGAAAATGCTTTGCAGGATACTGGAGGTATAGAGGAGCATCCAGGAACTCCCACAGCCCTTAATCACTAGGCTACTAAGCATAAAGTCCCAAGCAGTAAGAGAGAAAGGCAAAGGCATGGTCAAGACCTTTTGCGGTATAGACAGAAAAGCTTAGTAGTAATAATTAGCTAGAACCATAAAAATATTATCTGACTACCTGGTCTTGTTGAGAACAGCATAGCTGAGGAGAAAATAGAAATCAGTGGTGCTCTGAAAATAATGAACACAAACAACCTTACATCTTCTCACAGAGTTTTCTACACTAGCGTTTTTCTTCCAATGGCCAGAAATAAATCCATATAATCCTTTGACCATATTGAATTGTGCTAACCCCTGTTAGCAAAGGAGAAGAAAGCACACATCAGCTCATGGATTTAAACACTATTACAAATTTCAATAATTGTGTTCTCTGACTAGATCAAAATGAAACCAGAAATTCATTTCAAAATCTAAACCCAGAAAATATTCAAATATACATTCCTTAATAACTTGTGCAACGAAAAAAATTACCAAAGGATCTCTGAAACTATTCTAAATTTAATAAAAACAGAAATATCAATAATTGTAAATAGTATCCCATCGTACATGCAGAAAAACTAAAAACATTAAACACTTGTTTTAGAAAAGATGTAAGTCTGAGGAATGGTTCCTTGTTAGCTAGATAAAGAAAGACCAAACAAAAGTAACATAGAGAGAGGTGGGGGGAGAGGGAGGAAGGGATAGAGGAAAAGAGGAACAAAGAAAGAAGACAGAAAGGGAGGAAGGGAGGGAGGAAGGAAGGAAGCAGGAGAGAGAGAGAGAGAGAGAGAGAGAGAGGAGAGAGAGAGAGAGAGATTTTCACTCAGAGATAAAATACCCAAGGAAGTCAATGTGAAGGTGTAGTGGGGAAATTTATTTGGCTCACGGTTTTTTGGTCACTGGAATCAGTTTTGGAACAAAGGAGCTGACTTCAAGGCAGCCAGAATTTTTAAAAAGTGAGAGAAAAGGACCAGGTGCAAAATATAACCTTTGAAATTATGTCCTAAGTGACCTGCTTTCTCTAGTGAAGACTACTAGATTTCTTTTACTACTCTTTAATATTCCATTAATCTCTGAGTAAATCAGTGATTATTCCCCTGATGTGGTCAGAGAACCTGTGATCCAGTAAATCCCAAAGACCTCAACCTTGAATACCTTTTTACTGTGGTACAAAAACTGCAAACAGGAGCTTTGGGACTGATTTAGAACCACATTAAATAAGCAATAGACACTAATACTTGGGGAAAAGAGTAGCAGAGATAAGTGTTTAAAAATTTAAAATAAAATTGGTTTCTTCTTTATGAAAGATAATAAAATGATAATAAAACCTGATTCTAGTCAGGTTTTTCTGGAAAAATACAAAATTACAGATTTTAAATTTTTCCATTATACATTTTAATATATGATGCTTTTTCAAGTTATACAAAATAAAAACAATATAAATAACATCATGACTATAAATTTTAGCAATAAAGAAAATGATCAGATTTCTTAAAAGATAAAATAACCAAATCTACGAAAATCTACTTAAGATAAATAGATAACATGATTAGTCTTATTTCTAGTATGGTAGACAAATACTTGGTTAAATATCTATTGATAAGAAAAACATGCCTAGACTTCTTATAACTTAGTTTCCTTGAAACATTTATCAAATATGTAAAGAAAAATAATAAAAATTTGCATAAAAATTTCCAGAAAACATAAAAGATGAGACTAATAACTCCCAATGCTTATTAACTATGGTGTTACTGTAAAACCCCAAATTAGGTTAAAGTAGTACAAAAAACCTGAATACAGTAACATAACTCATAAATATAAATAAAAAATAATTAAAGCTAGCTTTACATCTAAAATGAATATATCATAATAAAAAGTATAATTTCACTGTAAACTGGAATAAGGAAAAGAAAAATCACAGGATTATTTCAACCAATGTTAAAAAATACTTTGATAAAATACCTTTCTATGTTAAATTCTCAGCATTAGGGGCAGATTTAGGTAGAGCTGTGATTTTTGACCTATTTATTTCTGTTTTATGTGTGTGGATTTTTTTTTCCTGCATGTATGTCTGTGCACCACATGCATGCCTTCTGCTCCCAGAGTTTAAGGAACTGGAATTATAGTTGTGACCTGCCATGTAGGTGCTGGCAATTGAACATGGACTCTCTGGAAGAGCAACAAGTGCTCTTAACTACACAGCCATCTTTCTGGGAAACTTAGCCAATTACTTGGGGCTAGTGAAGTCATGGCTCTTTCAGGAGACCCTCCAACCAGCACTTAACTATATCAGCATGACCATTAACTATCTCCTAATGATTTGTCTTTATTCCCACAGATAAGTGTAGTCCTCATCTCTCACCAAAGAAATTTATCAATACAGCAGGCAGGAACTGTAAATGGTCTGTCCTGTCTCTTTAAGAGACAAGACACACCCATTCCCTCACCCATCCACCAAGGCAAGATGATCTTCAGCTTCCAGCCTTAGTCTCTCCCTTTCCATCTCTCTCCCAAAGAGGTAGCTGCTGCTGTGACTCCTCTCCTTCCCCACCTCCCACCCCCATTCTACCCCTCCCCTCTCTCTTCTCTTTCCCCTTCTTCCTTTTCCCTTCCATAACTCACTAAATAAATACCCACTTTCTCTACATGGTATGTGTCTCTCTCTCTCACCTGCCACGTAGCTCCCTCCCTACCTGGATCCTGCTGCCTTCATGGCCTGCCATGGTCTTGTGCCTGGTGCTGCCACTCAGGGACCTGAGGCATTTTATGGAAACCATTACAGGGACTATTACAGAAAAAGCTTGACCAATCCAAATGCAGAGTGTGGAGCTAATTTCTAATGGATACATCTACAAAATATTCTCATACCTAAGGCTCATGGTACATGGGGCCAGAAGGAATGTAAGAGCCAGAGGATCGTGGAATTGCTATGAGATTATAAACTTTAGTAATGCCAGAAGCTACACTCACAAAGTTGGGCAGTAATGATAAAGCAGACAATGAACAGCCCACAGGCCCCATCCTTACACAAATAACTAGCAGCAATTATAGAAGGCTGGCAGTGGGAGTAATAGTTTTACCCAGGAAAGAACAAAACAATTGGTTATCCTATACCAAATGTGTATGCATGCTTATAAGTAACATGATACAGATTGATAAAGTTGTTTTGATGTATTTAGAAATATATATATATATATATACATATAATATATACATATACAATGTAGTCTCCAATGGAAAAAAAGATGTCATAAATTTGAAAAAGAGCAAGGTGGAGTATGTGGAAAGGTTTGGGAGGAGAAAAGGGAAGTGGTAATTATATAATTATTTCAAAATTGACAAAAGAGGTTTAGGTTTACTTATTTTATAATAGTTTTTTAAACCCTCAGCAAAATAAGATTGAGAGACTTTTTAATCTTCTAAAATAAAGCTGCAGAAAAAAATTGAATATAAAAGATAATATCAAAAAATAACAAATTATGAAAAAGAAGAAAAAGTTGAGCAGTTTACAGTAACTGATTTTAGGAGCTTCCTCAAAACTATAGTAATCAACACAGTGACATATTAGAAAAGAATTGAAACACAAATCTACTGTGGCAAACACAGTCCAGAAATAGACCTATATCCACAGGCTGAATTGATTTTTCAGAAAGTTGTAAAGGTTATAGAGAATATTTGGTATTTTCTGACAAGAGACATCAGAACTATTGGATATTGAGAAGCAAAATAATTAACCTTGTTTTACCTTTCATTTTATACAAAGTTGACCACAAATGGAATCATAAAAGTACAATCTAAAAGTCTACAAACTAGATAAAACATAGCATTTTGTTGAACTTGAGTCAGACTACTGTTTCTTATATACAAGAAAGTCAGGAATCAAAAAGAGCAAAATATAGTAAGATGAACTTTAAAATTTTTGAAACCAAGATAATTGTAAGAAAATATTAAGGCAAATGATATATTTATGTAATGTTCATCTAAAAGAAGATTTGTAGGTAGAATGTATCAAAACCCCTTACAGCTCAATTATAAGAAACAGAAAAATGGCTAAAGATGTTGTATCGACCCCTGAAATCTAACTTGAAATAAATCCTCTTGTATCCTTGCTTATTCTTGTTTGCTTGAGTGTCAGTAGAGTCTACAGCTGTTATGGGATAATTTCCTCATGGTGAGTTTACCTCAGAAGGAATAGGTGGAATAATTTGAAGACGTAATTAATAATCTTCCTAAGTTTCAAGAGATCCAAACTGATTATCTAGGTAAGCCTGATTTAATCACTTAAGTTTTGTGCAATGCTCAGTGATTGGACCAGGGAAATTTTAAGTGATACTCCTGTAAACTGACCTCAGTCGAGGAAGAGAGCAAGGACACCAATAACAAAAACACAGAAAGAAAGATTCTTCCTACAACAGGAAGAGGCGAGAAGGAGCCTGGCCCTTTACTCTTCTACTCTTTTCTCTCTGACCCACGGTGAATTTCAAGTAGCAAGAGGAAGTGACTTTTAGGTGTGAATATTCTGATAATTTGTTATGCATCAACAGAATCCATCACAAAATACTACAACACATTTGTGAGAATGGTCAGATAATAATTTATAGCACCAAAGGCTGTTATCCATAAAGTAGAGTGACAGGAACTGACACATGGCTGATGAAATACAAAACAGAACAAAGACTTCGCAGAATATTTGGCAGCTTCTAATAACGATGTACTTAAACCGACCATATGATTGTCATCCTGTGCCTGAGAATATTTTTAAGAAATATGGAAATGCTTGTTCACACACAAGCTTCTATGTAAATGCTTATAGTGGTTTTGTACACAAAAGACCCAAACTGCAAAGAATCTAAATGTCATCCAACTGATGAAAAGTAAAACTGCAGAGCTTCTGCATGAAGAGTGAATGCCCCATTAGAAGGAAGCAAATGCTTAGGGCTGTCAGTGCTGATGAGCTTCCAGTACATACCCCTACTACACAAAACTACAAAACCATGGAATGTTGTTACCAGAGATATGGCGATCAGGCATGTTTACTAGTAGGTGACATTTTTGGATGTTACAATGCTTCTGTATCCTGACATATCATTCATATTCCCAGAGCTATAAGCTATATAGATGAAGTGTTGACTTCATGTATACAGAAATAGTAATACAATTTTGTTTAAATTATCATTGTGTCATCAAAATGATTAATAACATAATAGAAATTACATAGGAAGCTAACCATCTATTTTTCTATCTGTAATTTTTCTATTGAGGTTAGTGAGTGAATAATTACTCCATACTTCATAATCTCAAAGGAATTTTCTTGAGATTCATAGAATTTTTCACACTTTATAAATAATAGTGTTTTACTTGTCCCAAGCACAACCATAAATCAATGATGATGAATGAGTAAGGAACCTTTGATAGCAAGTCAGACTTAAATAAGATTTGTTTTTGCATCCATTAAATATTGTCTAATTAATGTTTTAATGAATTTGTGGAAGGAAATATATATGTGCATATGTATATATACATATATATCATATTGAGAAATAAAATTGCATAATTTTCTGATTACTGATAAGGGCAGTGAGTCAAACATGGTATTGCACACCAATCATTGTTGTGTTAGTGCAGATATGGTTCTGTTGTATATATGAATTTCATTACTCAAATTATTTCCTTATCCACAAGCTGATTTTGTTTTAAGATTGCAATCTTATTAACCTCCTCTATCAGTCATCATCTGTGGTTATTAATGCAAGGGATGTGGCATGTTTCTGTTAAATTGGCACAGCATGAAGTGTGAAATTTATGATATATTTTAAACTCCATGTTCATGAATTGTTTTCTTATGAGTGGGTGGATCACAGCTATATAAAGCGACATTATGTTTCAAGGTCTGTCTCAATTTGAAATATATATATTTATTTACAGAGTATAAATAAGAAACAAAATGAGGAAAATTAAATTTGATGAACTCAATATTTCAAGTGCTTTGAGCATTATCTTTCAAATGAGTTTTAAAAAGAGACTAATCAATGGAGCACAGCTTAAAGAAAAGCATCTTTCTGCTTCTAATGAAAGCGAACAGTGTCGGAGGAAATGTGACTGGAGAAGAAGAAAAGCAAACTGCAAGGCGATGCTGTGCCTTTTCTGTTTGTTTCTAAAGAGGTCAATGATTTGTCAGTCTTAGGCTGCGTGTAACCTTACTTTGCTATCTCTCTGCTTCCTCCAGTAAACCGTAAATTCCCAAGAGGAGAGATGTTGTATTCTCAGTTATGCTTAGAGCCTCAATATATTGCATAGTTCAGATTATTAATAATTCTTACAAAAGACATAAAGACTTTTTACAATCATTTTAACAATAACAAAAAATGCTTAAACAGCTTAATTACTGTTCACCTAAGGAGATCTTCCAGTAGATTTTATTGGTTTCATTTATTTTATTCCCTATGATTTATAGTGATTTAGGTGAAATGGCTATTTTAGAAATAAGTAAAGTAATATTTTCTACCAGTCAAATGACACGGAATTACAATTTAGACACATAGAGGAGCAGAGAGGAGCAGAATGGGCATAATTCTTAATGGCCATCTTCTCTGTGTATAATCAGCATACAATAGTAGTATTCGGTAGACAGTCTTGACATATAGTGGAAACTATGATTGAACATTTAATGGCAGTTTATAGATACTATTGAAAATTTGTAATAAGCCTCAAATAAAGTATAGCAACTAGAATCAACATATTGATAACCGAGCTAGAATTCAAAAGATGGAATTTTGAAAACAAGAAAGGGATGGAAATTGTAAATAAACAAAGGCGTGAGAATGTTTAGGGTACAGTGGAAGAGAATTACACTGTCTCACAACTGCCGGACATCTCTTTGCCTATGTTATGATGACGGGGTTTTGTTGTCAATCTATAAAATTTAAGAAGTCAGCATGCCTTGAAAAGGGTTTGTTTCTTACTGTTCATTTCAAGTACCTCCCTGTAGCTTACACCCCTTATTTATAAGAATAGGTTCATAATAATGCAATACCATGGGATTTGTGTGAGGATGGGGACTATCTAGATTCTGGACAGGTTATCATTTGACTTGCTCACTCAGTGGTCATTCCTTATCCTTTTCCCACTTCAGTCACTTCTTCCACTCCAGGTAGAGTTTGAAAATTTCCACTGTCCTAAATAATTTTCCATGAGAAGAATTCATGCAGAACCCAAGACTTCAGATAATCATGTAGGAAAGGTTTCCTTTTTCAGAATTAAAAAAAAATGTTTAGGATCACAAATTATAGACTCAGTGGCCCCTATCCATGGCTAGAAACCAATTATGAGTGAGTACATCCCATGTTCTTCTTTTTGGGTCTGGGTTACCTCACTCAGGATCGTATTTTCTATTTCCATCCATTTGCATGCAAAATTCGAGAAGTCATTGTTTTTTACCGCAGAGTAGTACTCTAATGTGTATATATTCCACACTTTCTTCATCCATTCTTCCATTGAAGGGCATCTAGGTTGCTTCCAGGTTCTGGCTATTACAAATAATGCTGCTATGAACATAGTTGGACAAATGCTTTTGTCATATGATAGGGCATCTCTTGGGTATATTCCCAAGAGTGGTATTGCTCGGTCCAGGGGTAGGTTGATCCCAATTTTTCTGAGAAACCGCCACACTGATTTCCAAAGTGGTTGCACAAGTTTGCAGTCCCACCAGCTGTGACAGTGGAACTGATCTATTGGGAGCTCTCCAAGGCCAGCTGGACTGGGACTGAATAAGCATGGGTTGAAACTGGACTCTCTGAACATGGCGGACAATGAAGGCTGATGAGAAGCCAAGGACAATGGCACTAGGTTTCGATCCTAATACATGAACTGGCTTTGTGGGAGCTTAGCCTGTTTGGATGCTCACCTTCCTGGGCCTGGATGGAAGTGGGAGGACCTTGGTCTTCCTGTAGGGCAGGGAATTTGGACTGCTCTTCAGTATCGAGAGGGAGGGGGAATGGACTGGGGGGAGGAGAAGAGGAGTGGGGATGGAGGAGGGGAGTGGGGGGAGGGGGCAATGTGTGGGAGGAGGGGGAGGGGAATGGGAAACGGGGAGCAGTTGGAAATTTTAATTAAAAAAGAATAAATAAATAAATAAATAAAAATGTTTAGCATCACTCAGAATTTCAGCATTCCAGCAAAGTAGAGACATACAATAAGATCATAGGTAGGAGTTGTGTAAATGTAGTAGGAAATAGGTGATCCCAGAAAAGGAATAGCCTGAAACGATCACTAAAGTAGAGTTATGTGGCAGAAGTACAGATCCAGATAAGGCAGGCCCCCTGGGACTCACAAAGCCTCTGGAATTACATTGGGCTTAGTGTCTAGGTTGACTGAAGAATGACAGCTTCTGGGGACAGTGGATACATTAGTGAGATTCGCCTTGCTGAGGAAAATTCCTGAGATGACTAAAAATGATGAAATGATAGTTTTGATTAGTATTTAATTTGAAAACTGTTTTTTAGTTCATATTTGTTTGGATCTTTTGTCTTGGAACCTAGGGATAACATAGTACCTCATGTATGTACTGATGAAGAATGAATAGTGTCTGGGTATAAAATGGGTCAAGGTCCCCTAAAAAAAAATCCTATTCAAAAATGTGTCTGAATGATTTAATTTCATATGATGATGTCACACTTCTTCCAAATTCCAAGCCCTCTAAAAGTAGTAAAGGCTGGTTGTAGACTGTTTATTCATTCCCGGACACCCAGAAATGAATAATCACACAGAAACTACATTAATTATAACACTCCTTAATCAATACCTTAGGCATCTTTCCAGCTAGCTCTTATAGCTTAACTTAACCCATTTTTATTAATCTGTGTATGGATACAAGGTTTGTAACTTACAGGAAAGATACCAGCAGTGGCATCTTTCTCCTTCAGCAGCTCCATGGTGTCTTCTTGACTCTACCAAGTTTCTTTCTGTATCTCTGTTCAGACTTCCCACCTGGCTTTACTCTGCTAAGCCATTGTCTATAACAGCTTTATTCTTTAACAAATAAAAGCAATACATATACAGAAGGACATCCTACATCAACTAGTAGTAGGAGGCTGCTTGTTTGTTTCCCAGGCACCCAGACTCCTGAAATAACCACATAGAAACTACACTAATTAAATAACTGCTTGGCCTATTAGCTCTAACTTCTTATTGGCTAGTTAATACATCTTAATTTAACACATTTCCATTATTTTATATTTTAGCACAAGTCTCATAGCCTACCAGCAAGGTTCTGGTATTTCTGTCTCTGGTGGCAGCTCCATGGCTTCTCTCTTACTCTGCCCTCTTTCTCCCAACATATAGTCGAACTTTCTCCACCTAATTCTGTTCTGCCCTGCTATAGGCTTAAAGAAGTTCTTTATTAATCAATGATCAATGAACTGCACAAACACAATAACTTAATCAAGAGTAGAAATATATATACAGTATAACAAAATTGACCTTAAATTTGTATCAATAAACCAAGATCTATACCAAAGAAAATTTCTATAGCATATTTCCTTTTAAATGTAAACAAACATTTATGAACATTCATTTAGTTAATTTAGGCATAGTTATCTCCAAACTGCTTTTTGTTGGGCAAAGTAATTTTGGGGGGTGTTTATGGTAACCTTTATCAAACCACATTAGTCTGGAAGGATTTCACAGGTTCTCATCCTCTGTGGAAACAAAAGAAGAACATCTTTTCCAAAACAACATATCCTTAGACTCAAATTCTGAAGTCAAGATGCCTTTAAAGTATATATGTGGTTACTTAGCTCTTCAAAGTCAAAAAATTAAAAGAAAACACAATTAAAGATATAAGCCAGACTCTCTGTATATTTCATTTTTACAAGGCTTATTTGTTTTTACTCTATTACTTTTTAATATTTATTTTATTATCTTTACTCCTTTAATCTATGACTGTTTGTACTATGTCTCTTTAAAGACTGTTTTATTTTTTATAAACCATTTACCTCTTTTTATAATTCTCTATACTTATTTTTTCCAAATCTATGTACATTTTTAAATACATTGTGTCTTGTTTAGAGATCATTTATGTATGAATATGTCCTATTGTCTATCTATAATCCTTTTTGTCCTAGAAATCTTTTAAAATGGTAAGCAGCTGGGTTACAGTGGCCCTGGGTGCTGGCTCTGCCTCTCTCTGCTTTTCAAAATGGCAGACATACCATTAGCACGAGCTCTAGGACTGCCAGATAGAAGCCTTTCTCAACACTTCAACTCTGAGAAGGAGTGTGCAGCTCATAAACCCTTTTTATCTGAGCAATAGCTAAATCTGCCATGCAGTGCAATGTACACTCTGGAAATATCTCTGTCTATGGTGGCAGGAATCTACCCCACGTTGGGTGCCAATTTGTAGTAAGAGGCCGTTTCTTCATTTTCTGGCCACCCAGACTCCCATAATAATCCCACAGAAACCATATTGTTTAAATCACCACTTGGTCCATTAGCTCTAGTTTCTTATTTGCTAACTCTTACATTTTAATTTAACCCATCTCCATTTATCTGTGTATCACCACAAGGTTGTGGCCCACCAACAAAATTTCAGCATGTCTGTCTCCAACAGCAGCTCCCTGGCTTCTCCCTGACTCTGCCTTTTTTCTCCCAGCATTTAGTTTAGTTTTCCCCACCTAGGTCTACTCTGCCCTATCAACAGGTCAAGACAGTTTCTTTATTCACGAATGGTATTTGCAGCATACAGAGGGGAATCCCGCATCAGCTAGTGACCCACTATTTAATAAATGAGTTACTGAAAGACTTTTAAGTTAGAAACTACAGAGTCAAAATTATTGTCCCAATAAAAGGAGTTGTATAGAAACAGCTATAATACAAAATTCTTTAATGACCATATGAATTTTATATTTAATTCAGCACATTATTCAACAATAAAAACATAATTATAAATCTTTAGTAGTATCTCCCAATTTCTTATGTAAAATTTATAACTGTCTTGGTATGGGACAATAGTCTGTATTCTGTCAAATATATTTTAAACAACGCTGATTGGCCAGTAGCCAGGCAGGAAGTATAGATGGGACAATCAGACAGGAAGTAGAGGTGGGTCAATAAAAATAGAACTGAATTCTGGGAGAAAGGAAGCAGATTCTATAGTCCTTTACCCAGCCTCAGAGGAAACAAGATGTGACTGCCTAGCTTAAAAAGGTACCAAGACACATAGACAAAAATAATGGGCTAATATAAGTTATAAGAGTTAATAAGAAACCTGAGCCAATGGGCCAATCAGTTTATAGTTAATGTAGACCTGTATGTGATTTCTTTGGGTTCTAATGATTGTGGGAACTGGGAAGGACAGAAAACTCAGACAACACTGTCTTAATTAGAGGTACTGGGTACATTAAGAAAAGATTAGGAAGTTGAGGTTGTTGCACACATTTAAAAACAGAACTTTGTGGGAAAGCATAGAAGGGGCAAGTCGATGTTTCAGACGCTTCAGGTCCAGGGGCTTGTAAAGTTCTCCTAGGATGCTCATACCTTACCAGATTAAGAAGCAATCACTTTATGAGGTACTTCATTCTGTTGGTCATTATTTTTGTTTGCTTGTTTGTTTGTTTCTGTGTAGCACTGGCTATCTTGTAGCACACTATTTAGACTGGCTTCAAACTCAGAGTTCTAACTGATGGGCCTCCTAAATAGTAGAATTGAAGTCATGAAAAACCATACATGACAGGACAGCGCCTTTGCCTGCTATGAATATTTGTAGCTCTACACATTTCCTTTTTTTCAGTTCCCTGTGTAGATTCATCATCATCTCTGAAATTTTTGTTAAGTAGTGAGACCCAAATAATTACTGTCTTTTCTTTCTTTCTATTTAGTTTCTCTTTCCCTGTTCTTTACTATTTCTAATATGTACTGTACTCTTGAGTTTACTCCAGAATATCTCAGGTATTTGTTCATCAACTACACTACAAACCCCTTATTAACATTCTTTCCATATTTAGTTTCTCTTCAAGTTCTCAAGATGAATGATAGAATCAAACCCAATCTATCTACATAAATGATTCTTTCCTTATAAATGGACATTTGCTATACTGCACTCTATCTACACAGGCACTTATCTTTAGACCATTATCATTGTTTACCTAAAGTCATGTTCTGGTCAGTTTCACTGATTCACGTCTTCTGACACAACATCAGCATTACATTGCTAAATGCAACTCTAAAACACAGGACTATTGATTATTTTGGAATTTTAGTGACTTTCTAACACCTGTACTTCAAAGTAAATTAAATACATTTTGAGGTGTTCAATAAATCTGTTCATCCAGACTATTCCCATCCTCTGGCTTTATCCATATTTAAGGATTTGCCTAATATATAACATTTTCAGTTTGTGCCTAAGATCAGATAGAAATTCTACAAAAATTCTTTCTATTTGATACAAATCTACATGATGACTTTTTTTTATTCCTTATAAGCACAACACAATCTCTGTCTCTGTCTCTCTCTCACACATACACACACATACACACACCATGCATATATAAATACTGTAGACAAATACAACCTTCTGAGCAAATTCCACAATTTTAGTCAAATTGGTATTAAACCTAAGCTTTCAAAAATGGTATTTAAGCACCCCATCAACAAGCTACATCTCAGATTTATTTCTTTTTATTTTGATACAGGGTCTCACTTAGGAGTAACCTAAGCAGTTTGTAAACTTGAAATCCTCCTGATACAGCTTCTTGAATGGCTGGAATTAATGCATAAATAATAATATCATTATACAGAAATAAGTGGATCTTCATGACTGTGATGATTTCCAGACAGAAAACTACTCACTGTTCTTCACCTGCTCAGTACTGCTGACAGTACACTAGCCACTATTCAAGTCATACCAGCCTTGAAAACCAAGGAATTATTCTTTTTGATATTAAAATTTTCATCTTTTGGTCCCTTATCACATTCCTTTCATGCAAATGTCCAAGACATTCAGAGCTTGGGATCAATGATAGTTAAACTTATATGCATATGAACTCCATGTTTTAAACATTTATTTGTTTTAAACCTTTTAGTTGTTATAACAAATCTGTTATATAAGCCATATTAATATCTATCTTTTATAGATGTTGATTCCTTTTTCCAACCTGACTCTTCATTAATTCTTTGAGGATTTTACCCAAGGCACTTCAATCCTACTTACCTCTCTGTCATTCTATATTCATCCCTCACCTCTCCAGCATGTCCCCAAAAGACCTCCCTTTAAAATTAGTTTAAAACTAAAACATACCAAACAAAACAACAAAAGAAAAAAAAACTTGTTACTCTGTCTTTTCAACACCTCTTTATTTACCCTAGTGGCACTGGGAGATAAAGTTTGTCAAATAGTATATATAACCTTTTGTCCAATCAATTCCCACTAGCAAAATGTTCATTACAATGAGCCATTGGTCTGTTTCAAGGACTTGGGTCACTGGACCTTCACCAAAACTTCTCTTGGATGTCCTGCTGTTTCTTCAAGTCATGGAGATCCTCTGACTATTGTTCCACAGAACCAGTCCCTTCATGCACTCCAGCAGGTCATGGATGGGGTAGATATTTGTGTGGGCCAACTCAAGGTTCAGAATGTGTGTCTGAGTGAGAGGTAGAGCCAGCTCTCTTAGGGCCATCTCTCCTACACCCAGGATGAGGGGTGGGGCTACTTTTCTGGAGGGTGGGGGCCAGCTCGCCCGCTGCAATGTGCAATAGATATAGGGGCAGAGCTATCTATCTCAGGGTCATGAGGGGGCAGGGCCAGCTCAACACTGACCTCATATTTCAGGAATGATTCCTATGACCTCCTGAGGTAACACAGGATATGGACATCGTCACCGACCCCAGCATCAGGAGGAACATGGGCACAGACATGGCCCTAATCAGCACCCATGTAGTGCACAACATTATGGCCCTTTGTGGCAGCACAGGCCACCCAGATCAGCATGGCATTGGTGGAATTATGGCTCTTGGATACCAACATGGCTACAAGTTGTGGCCCAGATCCCAGGCATTCGTGTGGCTTTTGATGGCACTGTAGGCCATGGACATCAACACAGAGATCACTTATGGTAGGACTACAGACCCCGACATGGTCCTCATCAGCAGCATGGGCTAGGATGATACCTTGGTCCCAGGTAGTATTGCAGGACACTCAAATTGGCATGACTACAGTGTCAGCATGGCCCTTGGACACCAACTTGGCTGCAGGTGTTTGTCCAGAACCCTGGCATTGGTGTGGCCTTCAATGATATCAGGATCCCGAAACATGAACACACTACTGGATATCATAGTGCCACTTACCAAACATGACCCTCAGCTCTAGTCTAGGCAAAGAAGTCACCATGACACCTTGTGGCAGTGTAGACTACTCAGATCTGTACGGCTCCAGTTGCAGCATGACCCTCAGATCTCCACCCAGCCTCAGGTGGCAGCCCAGACCCTGGGTATTTGCAAGGCCTTCAGTTGTATTAGGAACCATGGATGTCACCCCATACCCTAACTGTGTAGGGTCTCAGACTCATCTTGGCCCTATACCTCAACTGGGGTTCCAATGTCACTATTACCCCAGGTGGCAACACAGGCCATACAGATTAACATGCCTCCAGTGGCAGCCCAGGTCCAACGATCACCTTGCTTCCCTGTGGCAAGCAGGCCACCAATGTCAGCCCATTCCTTACTTCCCTTGCATCCTCAGAACTACCTCTTACCACAGCACTAACACCATTCCACCTCTTTCTCTCTCATTTCTCCACCATATACTTGCTCATCATAATGTCATTCCTACCTGGTGCCATGTAGCACCTATGGACCCAAATTGCTCAGTAGGTGTCCTTCACCTACCTGAGCCATGCTGATTCTACATGACAGATATATTAAATAACTTGACTAAGGTCACAAAAAGGTAGTACACAGTAGAGCTTCAGTTTGAACTAAAAACTGGATTACAAAGCCTGTGTGCTTCTTAACTACTTTTCCATTAGAAACAAATTGTCAAACTACTGTTACGTTTCATTGTAATACACTCTAGGGTTCCTGGATTTAAATGATGCTGTTTTGCTTTTTCACAAAACTGAATGGCTAACTGCTTTGAAACTATAAAAATATTTGTTTGTCCTTCATGAATTCTTGTCTGTTTGTTGCACTATGATCACTTATTTTCATCTTGACTCTGGAAATACCTCATGGGTGATCAGTATTTCAGAGCCAACAGCACTCTAAAACTTTCCCTGCTTACAGGGGAAATGATGAAAAGCCATCCCAGGAGAAGAGCCTCAAAATGTGATACGCTCTAAATAAGATAGGATAGCCTTAGCTCCAAATTTCATTTGTTGGAACTTAATCCCACCGTGAGAGTATTGGAAGGTAGTAGGCTTTTGAGGGATCAGTTAAGAGTTAAAAACTCCATGATCACAAACGGGGTAGAGCTCTTATAAACCAGGCTTAAACCAGACTCAGACTCATCTGATATGGAAGAATGCAGTAAGAAAGAAGACTTTAGCTTAACTCAAAGGCCAGGAGCTTAAATGTATTTCTTTGATGAAAGTTGCAAAAATAATGTTTATTCTTTATATATATTGACCCTAAATCATGGTGTAACAATATAAAGACAGGATGCTTGTTGGTCCTCCTAGAAGTATATTGGAAGGTAAATTTACCTTTGGCTCTTTTTTTCTATATGCAATAAATTAACAATAGAGAGCAATGAACTGCAAAATACCAAATGCAGTCATTTAAACTGACTTCTGACTTCTGGGTCTGTTGCCATGTGACTATAGACAGAGATTCTGTCCTGCCTGGTCCTGCAGTTATTCAATCCCAAAGTAACACACAGAAGATTATATTAATTATAAACTGTTTGGCCTACTAGCTCAGGTTTATCATTAACTACCTCTTACAAAGTAAATTAATCCATCATTCTTTTCTATGTTTAGCCACATGGCTTGGTACCTTTTATCTTTTATCAGTGAGGCACTCTCATCTTGCTTCTTCTGCTTCTGGGTGACAACTACAGACTGAGCCTTTCCTCTTCCCAGAATTTGTCTATACTAGTCACCCTATCTTTTCTTCCTGCCTGACTACTGGCCAATCAGTGTTTTATTAAGCCAGTACAAGTGACAAATATTTACAGGGTACAAGAGCATTATCCAACAGTATGTGACTTTAGCATGGTATACAAAGTAAGGTGTCCTCATGCAGTGATGGCCCAGGAAAGAGCCTGCCAGAGAACAAAGTCAGTACTGTAGCTAGATAGGAGACACAAGTCTTGATGTAAACATTTGAGTTCCCAAACCCGATGGGCATAACATTCATTAGATATTCTGGAATTTTATATTACATAGCTTGACACATCAATAAGTAAGCATAAAATAATATTTTCTAAACAAATTAGCAAACTAATAACTGAGAAGACATGGATTCTGGTAAATAATTCTCACTCAACCTGATCAATAACCTTTCAATAGAAAACTTAGTCAGAACATTTTTGTAAGTTCTTGCCAAGCATGTTTCAAGCCTCATGTACTCGTGCAACATGGACTCTCTGGTCTTCCAGTTTTCAGAGGAACATTATAAAGTAGTATTTTCTCATTCACTCATTCATTTTAAGTCTTAAGAGCATAGTAAGACAGGAGATAGCAATGAAATAGCAAAACTCATTTTTGCAATTATTGAGGTCTGTATATGAGGCAAAGTTCACAATAATAGTATAACCAAGAAACAGCTTTAAATTTAAAGCTGTTCAAAGATTTCTACATAATAATCTCCAATACCCTCTCATGTTGGTATCAGTACTCTGTCTCTGGCTGCCAGTGCTCACTGTGCAGGCTTTATTCCCATGGAGGCTCTTTTGCTAGCCATTGCCTCAGGCCTTTTTCTCACATACCATGTCTGGGCTCTGGGACTTATAGATTCTATAAGTAATGTTGGTCTAAACATCTGTATTTAATGCTTTGCAGTTGATTACTGCCATGTTACTAATTGGTCACATAGAATGTCAGCATCTATCACAAGGGCAACAATCTCACTTTCAGTTTATATAACTTCTAGCTCCTTCTTCCCTGGTGAAATATCACATGGTAATGACTGAAGAATGGCATCAGAATGGTCACTCAGCACAGCATCATGGTAGTCTCTGAAAAACGATATTGGAATGGTCACTCAGTATAGGTTCTGACAGACAGTAGGCTCAGGCAGATGAGGGCAGGAACCTCTGGAGTTCAAAGCATCAGGGCTATGACCTCACTGGAGGGTAATCAGCTCCAGATAATGTCCTGAGTTGACACAACAGTCTCTACACCCCAGGGAGGTGCACAGTGCAGGGAGGGCTGTGAGAGGTTTATAAGCATAAAGGTCCCAAATCAGCAGTCACATGTGACCTGGTCAAAGGACAGAGCAATGTGATGTTGCAGTGCGCCCTGAACTAAAACTGTAGTAAAGAAGTACATGGAGGTGGATATGCGGGACACAAGGAAAGAATTTTACTTAGCAGCAACTTTTTTTATTAGGCAGCTAAGAAGCATTTGAAGCTATTGGGTTGTTTTATAAGTCTGAAATATAATACCAACAATGTTCAAAGAAGTGCCCTGGAATGAAGCGGGACTAAAACTGGAATATTTAAAAAAAAAAAATCACACTAAGCTATTGTTTAAAAATAACTAAATTACATGATTACAGAGAGAGAGAGAGAGAGAGAGAGAGAGAGAGAGAGAGAGAGAGAAGAGAGAGAGAGAGTTAGAGGAGAGAGAGAGAAAAAACACACAAATTAAACATCTCTTGGAAGTCTAAGAAAGTCTATTTTGTTTTGAAGTGAATGATATACTCTGTATTCATCCAGCAATCTAATGACTTTGGGATAGGTTAGGCTGAGTGACAGTCACTGATCATGTTCATACACTTGAAATTGACAAGTATAATTTGCCTGCACTTTTCTTGTTTCATTAAATAGTAATAGTAATAAGTGGGTGGTAATTTAGACCTCTGCATAGATGAGTACACAGAAAAAATGACAGCATGATATACTAAAGTCTATTAGTCATATTCAATGCAATATCAGATTTCTTGTTTCAGGATGCTTAGTTTAGTACTGGACGTGGATCTTGAAGCTCTCCCTCTGAGGCATACACAGGTATCTGTTAAGGGATATAACAAACCCATTCACTCATAGGTGACACAGTGTGTAAAGATGTTTATAAAGTAAATACTTGGAGATAATTTTTCTATATTGTCTTGGACTTTGTCCCCAAATACTATAATAGTGGTCATTTGCCTAATAAATGTTTTATCACAGTCTGCATGGCAGAGCAAGCTTGTAATATCACCATCAGGAGTCTGAAATAAGGGGATCCCTAGCCCAAGGCCACCCTGGGCTACCTTTGTAGTTATTTTGTCCAAACAAACTAGCAATCAACCAAAAAAAAAGGACTAAATATTTTTGTCTACTTGAATATGAAATATCATTAACAATCAACAATTTCTTTTGAAAATAATAATTTTTTTTTTTTTTTTTTTTTGGATTTTTTGAGACAGGGTTTCTCCGTGGCTTTTGGTTCCTGTCCTGGAACTAGCTCTTCTAGACCAGGCTGGCCTCGAACTCACAAAGATCCTCCTGCCTCTGCCTCCCGAGTGCTGGGATTAAAGGCATGCGCCACCACCGCCCGGCTGAAAATAATAATTGTTAAACAGGACACAAGACCCCATGCAAAACTTTACTGATAAGGTCATTTCCATCATAAACTAGATTTATTTGGGGGCTTTCTGATTTTATTTAGAAAATGTGAGCATTCCCTAAACATTATCATAGAAATCCATTTAGCAACGCTTTTCATTTAAAATTCATTATAATTAAATAAGTCCAGTTTTCCCCTCTTTTGTAAATAGCATCAGAAATACTGGAACAGAAGTTCTCCAAATAAGATCTCAGCTTACAGGTGATTTTTTTTTAAGGAAGATTTTTTTTTTCTTTCTTAGTGATATTAGTTCTCGAATGTTAAAAAATGTTAAAGAGTGGATCTGAGAAATACTTTCATTTTGTTAAATCTACAATGTTGGAACTTTCAAGTTTAAAATTTTCCCTAGGGCACTGTAGGAAAACTGTCAAGAAACAAGTTTGAAAAGAATGTTATAACATTTTGAAGTTATAAATAAATTAAACAACAGAGGTCATTGCATAAATGAGCATTAACTATTTCTATCAGGCTTGAAATTTTCATGGCCTCCATCTCCCTGTCTGGTATTATGGAGTCTACACCTTTTTACAGGGAATTTTTGGTTTTTATTTTTTCATAGCTACTCAGGCTGCAGGAATGTAGTGATGCACAGGAGAGTTAATGGGGAAGAGATTGGGAGGTGTCCCTTTGCTACATGTGCATGCCAACAATCAGAATTTGATGTCAGGACCCTCCAGGAGAAGGAAAGAACTGACTCTTGATTGCTGTCCTCAAACTTCCACATGACTCCTGCAGCACCAACACACTGCCTGCCAACCACTAATAATAAAATAAAATAAGTCTTTCTCCTTTCCTGGTAATTATAACAAGCACAAAGCTATTTCCATCTACCAACCTACCTAAAACTGTGATGTTTCCCATGTCTTTTCTTGCTACCTACTTCAGTGTGCTTTTGATTTGCAAAACACTAAATACTGAATTGATTTTCACAAAAACTTACCAATTAAGAAGCAAGTAACATCCAAATAGCCCACATTACTATGTGCCCCATGCTTAGTTAAAACATTCCAGGGCAAGAGTGCCTGTGAGCCAGGGAAGCTGTAAAAATAATGACCATATTTATTTTAATCTCCATGTCCTTCTTTGAGGTGAAAAGGAGCTGGAACACTTTGAGTACCTATTTGTTAAATGGTTGATGAGATGATTGTTGGATATTTTCTAGGGCAGCAACTAATAAATCCCATGGAAAAGAACAAAGCAGAAGCCAAAATGTGCAAAATATAAATATTCAAAAGTTTCAGAATGTCAAGTTGCTCAGACGTCTTGAGTGAGTCGTCCTCTGCTGACTCCTGAGCATTTCTTCTGCTTTGTTCCCAGCAACTCCCAGTTTCATATGATTTGCAAATTCAATTACCTGCTTTTACTCCAGCCATGTAACCCATCTGACCTCTTCTGTCTTTCTGCTCCATTTCACCCTTCTGTCTCCACAGAGTCTCCTCGTAACAAAGGGATAAGTTGTGTAAACCTTATCCATGTCTACTCTCTGTTTTATCTGCTGAACTCAGAGGAGAAATATTATGAGAGCAAATAGACACTGCAATTTAGAACTTGAGTATAATGTCCCCAGAATGATTTCTTCCCACTCGTTGTTATGTAATCTATGCAGAAATTTTAAAATGTATGCATTATTAATAATTTTATATGCAACACTTTCTACATGCATTTATTGCATATTATTATTATTTACAAATGCCATGAGGGAACTTGATGTAATATGCTTGTGACATCAAATTCATATCATGTATCTCAGCAAATGCAGCAAAATCAATTTCTCTTGGAGCCTAATCTACATGTGTGGTTGTAGGAACAAATATTATTATTAAATAAAGGATATTTATATATTGGTGTTGAACTTTTAATTAAATGAAAATGTCCAGAGTCAGCCATCTATCAATGGGTATTTACACAGCAAATAATTATAGGGTAAAGAGATTATTTCAGGTATAAAATCAGAGAGCAAATTGGAGAAACTTTGAAACAGAGTCACCAAGTAATCTGTGAGGACAAGTAATTGCCATGTTTTTAACTGCCTTTTACCAAGAAAAACTAAACTCTTTCAGTAAGATTTTGAAGTGACTTGTAATTAAAGGCATTAGTATGAATTTTATTTTCTCATTGATTAGAGTTATGAAATCTCTAATAATATTTACATTTCTGCTAAGCATATGAAATACCTTCAGAGTATCTCAATATAAAAATCATTTTATAGCCCCTACTCAGCTCTATTGCGGGAAAGTGGACTATTTCAAAGCTGTCTGGGACATCATTTTAACTCATTTTGGTTTTGGATCCAAAGACAATATCACTTATCTTCCAGTGCCATATATATAAAATGAATCAGTGGACTTATAAAGAATTGTCACAATATAACTAGGAATTTGATTATTTGATGCATAGATTTTTAAAGTGTCAACCTTCAAATTAAGTGTTTGAGTCTTGGCTACAGACACGAAACAATTCTCAAAAGAGAATGGCTTTTTCTTGTTTCGTTCCCATATCTAGACTCACTAACATAGTTACAGATCACTGTTTAGTCTTCCCTTTCTCTAATTTCTCAACTTCTTATGCCAAAAAAGGTGCAACTTATGAGTGACTGCTATGGGTGTGATGATTATAAATAACACATGAGCAGCACATTTGGTGGAGTTATTTGCTCAAGTTACCTCTCGGTTATTTATGTAATGATAGTTCCCATAGAGGTCGAATCCAGACTGAGCCATTAATACTAAAGCTTCAAGAATCTCAGATGAAGACAAACACTCCAGAGTAATTTATTCTGTCAACAGGGGTTTTTGTATTTGTTTGGCTGAGACGTTATTGAAATTGTATGTGGAATGTTAGCAAACCTGGGCATCAAATTAAGACTCATGAATCAAGTTGCTAACAGAGGTTTCTGTCCCATCCAGACCCACAGCCGTTCAGTCCAAAGAAACACACAGAGACCTACATTAATTATAAACTGGTTGGCCTATTAGCTCAGGCTTCTTTTAACTAATTCATACATCTTACATTAACTCAAAATTCTTGTCTGTGTTAGCCATGTGGCTTGGTACCTTTTATCAGTGAGACATTCTCATCTTGCTTCCCCTTGTCTGAGTGGCAACTGAAGATTGAGCCTTTTCTCTTCCCAGAATTCTGGTCAGCCTGCCTATACTTCCTGTCTACTGGTCAATCAGCAGTTTATTAAACTAATACAAGTGACAAATCTTTGCAGAGTACAAGACCATTGTCCCTCAGCATCAAGTAACCCAGGAGACAGAGATGGGAATTGTACAACTAGTAATTTAAAGTCCTTCAATTCTACTCATATCTACTGAAACTATCATTAAGTGATGACTAGATGTATGTGTGTATATAAATATACCACCAAAGAAATTAGAATTATGTTACTAAAACTCCTGTTATTAGGGTTTCTAAGGTCACTGGCACTCCTAATGGTTAAGACAAAATAAGATTGAACATCAAAATGATAATTACAATCAAATATATTTTCCTACTATAAAAATAATAATATTAAGCTGGGCGGTAGTGGCACATGCCTTTAATCCCAGTACTTAGGAAGCAGAGGCAGGTGGATCTCTGTGTGTTGGAGCCCAGCCTGGTCTACAAAAGCTAGGACTGTTGCACAGAGAAACCCTATCTCAAAAATCATAATAATGATAATAACACTGAATATGTTCTATGTATCAGAAATTTCAAAGTGTTCCATGTCTTTTTCTCACATTACTTCCTTGCAGAAAATGGGAAACTAAAATATAGAGCTCGAAACTTCAATTCCGGGCACTCTGATTCTGATGATACATAACCACCAATATGATGTTAGGTTCACCAGGATCAAGTGCTTCAGAGGCTATAGCTATGTTTTTCCTCTTTCACTATTTTTCCCTTGTGAAAGCAGTGTATCAATTTGCTTTCTTATACTAATGAGATTAAGAGAAAAATGCATTTTATTATTAAAATATATACACAATACATTGTAAAATATAAGTGACCTCCCCCATTTTTTCTCATAAAATTGTTATTTCTTGACAAGAGTATCAACTTTTTTCCTTTATGTCCAAGTCACCATGTAGTTCTCATTTGTGTTTGCAAGCTCTGTTTCCAACTTTCCATTCCAGTATTAATCCCCACAGCAAGGAAAAGAAATAACAGAATTTGCATATTGTGCTTATGTAGTAGAGTAGCTGTCTAAGAAGTTTCGAGGAGTAAGAAATCATGAAAATGCACACACACACACATATATACACACACATTGTCTCAGAATACTAATCCAACGTATTTATACTCTACTTTTATGTTTTTCTCTGCTTTCAATTAAGACGCCTTATTAAATAGCATTCAAATATCTGAAAGCAAAGACAGAGCCTGACAGAACTTCAACAGGTTCTGTACATTCATGCTGCATGTCACCTCCTAATTAGCAACCAAAATGCAGTGAACAGATTGTACAGTTTGCCATCCTCACTGAGCTCCTACACTTGCTATTTGTGCGTACACAGCATATTTAAAGAGACCCCCATCCAGCAGGATTTTCATGCTTCCTTCATCCCTGCAACAGGACCACCATCAACTAAATGCCACTACATGGATGCCTTAGCCTGCAGCAGCAGCTGGCATCACCAAGCAGTTGAAAGGACATTTTAATCTCCTGTTTAATGCATTTTTCTCCACCTGGGATAAGAAGCCAAAATTGCTGTTAGCAAAAAAATGCCTTAGTCATTAACTGAAAGTGCCTCTTTTAAAAGTGTTCCATTACTCCCCTACTGGGAAATTTCAGACTTTATTAGCATTTTTTGAATTTGTGTTAGTTGTACCTGAGTGGTAAAATGCAACGAATGAACACTTAGCTATCTTCTGTGATTTTGCTGTTGGACTTTTCTTTTATAGGAGCAGGGGGAAAAAAAGAGGAAAAGGAAATGGGTCAATATATTTCATTCCCAACCCATCTTTCTAGTCTTAAAGTTTTTAGTGAAATAAATCTTCTAATTTTCTATTATTCTATACTTTCTTGCAAAAAAAAATAGATTCAAGAATTGAAGGGCTGTCTTTTGCCTAAGGACAGTGGAGAGGGTATAAAAAGTGGGGGAAATGTAAGTCCTGTGTGTTTAAACCACTTACATGCTATATTGTTCATTGCTTTCATGATCAGATTGCAGGAAAATAGGAGTTCTACCACTGATGATCATGCTGTTAGTGAACAGTCGTTATACCACTAATGCCCACATGCTGCTACTGAGCAGAAGACATTCCACCACTGGTGCCTGCAATGCTAGTGAACAGTGACTTTGCCACTGACACTCACAACTGCTAGTTAACAGTAGTTCTAACACTGATGCCCACACAACTAGTGATTAGTAGTTCTACCACTGATGTACATGCTGCTAGTGAAGAGGTTGAGAGGCTGTTGTATTATTTCTGAAGAAGAGACCTAATACTGAGAGACTTATAGCATCTTAACAGAGATTTGAATCAAACATAATCTAAGCAGTAATTTGTTTACATTTTTTTATGTTTACTAAGCAATTGCACAAACCTTCAAAGTCCTTGGAAATAGCAGGTAATTCTGATAGAGCTGCATTTGGTTTTATTTAGTTCTATATGTATTGAAATGGTTAGTCATAGGTTAAAATAAATAAGTATATAAGTATATTTTATTCACTTTTTCTATATTGAAAACATATTAAAATTGTCTACTAAAACACTTGACTGTGAGCAAAGACTCAAAGGATAAAACCAGAAATTCAACATGTATTAGAAAATATCTGAGCAAATATTTTTTTCCTTTAAGATCATCCCACACGCTCATATTCCATTAAAGCTAAAGAGATCTTTCTTTCTGCAAATTTGGGTTTCCAATATTTCCTGATTTGGTAACAGAACAAGAAAACTTCCTTTGATAAGAAAAAAAGTTGATTTTTCAAGGTATGAATAAAAGTGAACTCCATTACCAAATATTAGAGGTAACAGAGATAAAGAACAGATACTGAATTTAATAAGGATTAAAGCTGACAGTGAGATACAGTTTCCAAGTACATGTTGGACTGCATTACAGTGCTGTGGGATAATGCACACTGTAAAGATTTGTCACTTGTATTGGCTTAATAAACTGCTGGTTGGCTATTAGCCAGGCAGGAAGTATAGGTGGGGTAATCAGAACAGGAGAATTCTGGAAAGAGGAAAGGCAGAGAGTGAGTCACCAGTCAGATAAAGGTAGCAGGATAAGAAAGCCGTACTGAGAAAAGTTATTAAGCCACATGGCTAAATATAGAAAAGAATTATGAGTTAATTTAAGTTGTACAAGCTAGTTAGTAATAAGTCTAAACTAAGAGTCCAAACAGTTTATAATTAATATAAGCCTCGATGTGTTTCTTTGGGACTGAATGACTCTACACCGAGTGGGACAAAACTTACATCTACATAATGATGCCCAATGTTCAGCAATGTATTTCCACATAAAGCTTTCTTGGGCTTCTTGGTAACTGCATTTTTTTTTTTTTCATATAGGCTCTGTTTCTTGGTGGTAAGCAGAGGTGAGGTTTCTTTAAGAGATGGCTTCCTGCTTTGTTCTGGTGGCAGGAATGGCTCTGCATATTTCGGGAGGTCCTGCTGTGAAGCACTTAAATGGGGTTTGTGAGCAGCATGCTACTAGTTCCTTAATGGTGACAGAGCCCCGCTGTGTCCCTGGATCTGGGTGGTGAGCATGGCTCACAGAAGCAGTTTACATCCTTTGCCATGTAGAACAGGGCAGATGCAACAGGCAAAGCCTCAGCATTAGTCCTAGTCATGCCCACTTAGTATTTAAAAAGCACTCCTGGTCAGAAAAGGACTACAGATACACAGTAAAGACAGAGTCAGACAAAATGGGCCTCTAAATGGGACACTGTTAGTTTAATAAATGTGCATGGGTTAAGACAGAGATGGTAACAGATAAACAGAGCCATGGATTAAAAAAAAATTAAGAATATTAAACTGAGGTATGTAAAGGAGAAATAGAACAAAAAATCATAATGGGTAATGAAAAATGAAAAATACACGTCTTGATTATGTATATTATTGTGTTTTCTTTGAACTTTTTTGACTGCAGAGAGACATTTGATTCTGGGTCTGCTAAGCTAAACCAATATATGTATTTAAAAGTATCTTGACTTTAAAATTTGAATCTGAGGATATGTTACTTTGGAAAAGAAGTTATGCTTTTATTTCCACCAAGGCTGGGAACTTGTGACTTCCTTTCAGGTTAATATGATCTGATGAAACAAGACCACCTGAAAAGTCTCCAGGAACCCTAAAAATACTTCACCCATCAAAGAACAGGAAGCAGTTCAGAGAAAATTATGCTCAAATTCCCCAAATGATTGTTTATAAATGTTTGTTTTCATTTAAAGGGGGTTAAGTATAAATGGTTAACAGTCAGAGTCAATCTTTTTCTTAAAACAGTAGAGGGGGAAATGGTACATTAAATGTATACTTTACATTGTTATGGATTTGGGTCTATTAATACAAATTTAAGAACAATATTATGTGTGTGTGTGTATTTCTACTATTGTTTAAGGTATATGTTTATACAGCTTATTTGAAAAGGTAATGTATAGCTAAGAAATACAGATTAATAGATAGTCATCTATAACATCCAAATGTTTAATTACTGTGTTAGTGTTCTGTATATACAAAGATATATTTTAGTTAGATTAAATATCTTCAACACTTCAAAGACCTATGGAATATGGCGTTTAAAATGTTTTAAGAAATTAGACTTTTCTCATCCATAAGACATGTCTGCTTCTGGAGAACCAATCTACTTCAAGAGGATGATGGTCATTGAAGAGGCTCCTTGTGGAGTCTGATAGCAATTTGGGGAAAAAACTGCTCTTTCCTGGATTGCTTGATGGTATGCTATATGAAATGGACAGACAGGACACACAGAAAAAATAATGACTATTCAACTTTTCAAAAGAAGGCAAGACAGTCCTTCAGGGTTCCTGTATCATGAAAGAATCTGCAAGAAATTCTTCAGGATACAGAATAAAGTGACTTCAAACTGCCAATATAGGCAAAACAGTCTTTCAAATTACCTGCTTCATGGAAAAGTCTGCCAGATATTATGTACCTATAGGCTTAAGATAGATTCTCCAATAGTACAAAAGAACTTTGGGTGACTGTCCAGGCAGCAATATGTCTCTGTTATTTCTATAACATTGGAAGTTGCTTATAATGCACTTCCTGATTATTTAGGTAATATTATGTCTTTCTGGGTTTTTTTATGGAGTTGCAGACAGTTGCAGTTTTCCTTAGTTATAGTAAAAGATAAAATAAATATAAAATTTTAGATTCATAAAGATAAGATACATGATAGAATATTTTCTTTAATTTTTGCCTAATACGAATAGACTAACTAGTGTAATTATATCTTGTTTGGTAACCATTTTGTTATATGTAATTTTACTATATTAAAATTAAAATCCTCCTTTTTATTTAGACAGAAGAGGAGAGATGATGTGGCATGTTCTCTGCATATGCATTGCAGGTTAATGAATGTAGTTGTTTTGGCCAATGGCTTAGCAGAGTAAAGCCAGGCAGGAAATCTGAACAGAGAATGAGAAAGAGAATAGGTGGAGTTGAAAGAGATACCATGTAGCCACTGAAGGAGAAAAATGGCAGAACATTACTGGTAAGTCACAGCCTCACGGCAATACATAGATTAATAGAAATGGTTTAATTTAAGATGTAAGAGTAAGCTAGAAATACACATAAGCTACTGGACAAACAGTGCTGTAATTACTACAATTTCTACATGATTATTTGGGTCTGGTTGGCCAGGAAATAAAAGTGCAGTCTCTGTTTCCATAAAACATGAAAGATAAAATGGCAAGAGAAATGACTGAGTACTTCCTAAAAATTTCTTTGTGTTATTTAAATACAAAGACATCACAAATGAAATTATATGGAATGTTGAGAAATAATAGTAGCTTGACATAATTGTTCTCCACAATTAGCTATAACTTTTTTTTTTTTTTAAATAAAACTCTGTCTGCTTCTATGACTGAACAAGAACCTCTTATATGACAGGTCAATTCAAATGGCTAGTTCTGCCTAGCTATTAGAATATGCAAGAAGGGGCAGGGAGAGAAGGAGAGAGATGGAGGGGGAAGAAGAGAGAGAAGAAAGGAAAATGTAATATGAATCAGATTCTACTGGTGTGTCAATCTCCCCAGAACAGTTCTCTAAGTGACTCATCAGCAACTTGACTACATCTGTTATGCAATATGGATTCATTGTACATTATTCAAAATTGTAATAGAGATTTTTAGAGTATCCAATTATAACTTTTCTCTTATAATTTAATTGAAAAGTTTCCATAGTTAGAAGACCACAAACACATTGTGGCCTTTGAAGTGGAAGTCAATCGAATACTTTTCCTACCATCAAAATGAACTCTCAAATTCTACTTTCAACCACATGGGTGCTTCTAACATTTTAAATCTATTTTTTTTTGACAGAATCAGATCATTTTGAGAACTCATCATGTTTTTAAAATGTCCTTTGTCAATTTCTCAGTATTTGTAGTGTGGCAAAATAATATTTTAAAAACTTTAATATTTATATTGGCAACATAGAGAATATTCTATTTAAAATATTTAATTTCATATTTTGATAAGATGCGGGGAATATAAAGATCCCTATAGCACACAACTTTAAAAGATTAATGGTATTTATAGCCTTTGTTGATAATAAAAAAATATTTATTTTAAACATACTTATGAAAAATAACATGTCATATTTGACTTGAGTTAAAATCTGTCAGCATATAAATTGAAATGTAACTTTTCAAAAACAGAAGTATAGAAAGTTTTAGCTAAGGCAATCTTTTTGAATTTTCATTAAAAATCTGACTCTTTGTAAGCTAGTATCCACAAATGCCATGCCATGGATAAACAGAGTCTTTGTTCCAAAAGAAAAGACACAAATCAAATATCACATTTTTGTATCACATTTTTTCTAACATCAGGTTTTTCAGTACTGGAAATAATTATTATGCAAATTCATTCTGTGATCAGATGACAGTGACTAAAGACCATGGCAGTTTTTAGAATTATAATGAGTGAATTTTTCATCAGTGTATCATGCTTGCTACATGAGGTGGTTTGAAGAAGAGTGTTCCCATAGGGAAATGTGTTTGAATCCTTGGTCTGCAGTTAGTGGAACTGTTTGGAAAGGATCAAGAGTTGTGGCCTTATCAGGGAGGGTGCATCACAACAGTTTAGTTGGGAATGGTCCAAATTCTATGCCTTCCCCAGTTAACTGCCTCATTATCCTGTTTCTGGATTGAGCTGCTAGCCCTCAGCTACTGCTCCAGTGCTGCTCTGCCACATTTTCTGTCATGATTATAATGGATTCTAGAATAACAAGTCCTAAAAAAATTTTGCTTTATTTGACAAAGTTGCATTGGTTATGGTGTTTTATCATAGCAATAGAAAAGTAAGTAAGGCATTGCTTTTCCAGTCTTTTATCAGCATTGCATTATATATTAAAGGGACAAAAGGAAATAGCATATGATTACAAACACTCATTTGGAATTATATAGTGGTCAATCATCCAGTAGATGTATTTTTCATTGCTAAACATTAAATGAATAAATCATAGAAATAGCATACCGCATTGTTGTTACTTCTGAGGACTGACTCAGGCCACATCATTTTGAAAATATAAATGTTAGATAATACTTATAAATTTAAAGCTTTACATAGTGGCCAGTGACAAGGATCAGCAGCTATATTGCTGCTGGTTACCTGAGTATAATCCAAAGGAAAAACACACACACATAAACCCAAATACAAACACACAATATATTTTTATAAGAATTATATTTTTCAAACGTAATCAAGAAATTGTTAAATCATTCAAAATATAATGCCGACTGGAATGTTTTGAAGGGATATATGCATATATTCATAATGTATATGCATATTCCTCTTTAAAACACTCACAATTTGACTAATTCAAGTAAACAAACCATTAAATTTTTGGTCATGGAAGATATAGCAGATGAATTCTTAATTTGCAGGGTATTTGATCACACTGTGATAACCAAGACTCTGTTAATAAAGTTACCCTTGAATCAGAGTGAATAGACAATGGCTACTAGTTAACTAGAATTAACTATAGTGGGGCTGGAGGAGCCAGGAGTATGGATAGAGGGGTGCATAGGAAGAAGAGACTGACTTTGAGCACCGAAGGTCAACAGGTCCTGTCTCCACTGCTTCTTTGGTCTATGAGGTTTTCAACCAAATATATGACTCCCTAGACTTTATTGGTAAATAGGATGATTAGATAGCTAAATTCTACATATCACTACCATAGAAGAATAGGGGCTGAGGCACTGCAAGACCCTCCAGACAATAGCCTGAGCAGCCATCAGGCTAATGGCTGCAGGGTTATTGGGCTACAGGCAATAAAAATATCAGTAGATTCATGTGCAGCTACTAAGCTGAAAGGAAACCAGCAGACTTAGGTTAGACAATTTTGGGTAAAACATTTCGGTGTTTGACGAACTCTGTTTTGAAGAAAATCCTAATGATAGATCTAAAAATCCTTATAAAGTACTGAAAATCTTTGTGTGTTCTTGCTTTCAAGTGCTATTTGTTGGGTTATGGATATATGCCAGGGAATGTGTACTGTGTGGTGTATTCCTCACAACTCACAGAAAACAATCATCTGTATATTTGAGAGTGAGAAAACTATGGGCATCAAATTCATGTGACTTTTGTAAGGGCTCTATGCTTCTTCCTTTAGATTCAGATGATTCTCTCATCCACAGTAACTTTCCTGGCAAGCTGGAGAGACACTTCCATGGGTAAAATATTTATCTCAGTTGTGATGGCAATAACTGATTTTCCAGGTGTAGCTAGCAACCAAAATATCAATCTACAGGTCTTGCATATCATCATCAGAACTTAGTTGAAAAATGTATCTAATCTTTGAGCATACAGCTTTTTTTCCTGTTCTAGGTCTTGACTTCAAGTATTACTTCAATAGTGGTGTAGGATCTTCACTGATCACGACTAGGATAATTTGACCCCAAGTGGAATCTTCTCAGTCATAGCAATTGCTTTACCTAAAGTCACCAGTATAAAATTAGCTAAGAGTATTGTCATTTTCAAAGAAAGCTCACTGTTGTCTCTGTTCTCTGGGATTGTGTTTTGTAGGCTGCTTTTCTTTGCTTTGTCTAAAAACCACTTATGAGTGACTACGTATGATATTTGTCTTTCTGGGTCTGGGTTACCTCACTCAATATGATGTTTTCTAGATCCATTCATTTGTCTGAAAATTTCAAGAGAGACATACATGGATCTAATCTACAAAGGATGTATAAAAAGACATAATCTCCCAAGTAAATTGGGAGGACAGGGGCCATGGGAGAAGGTTAAAGGGGAGGGTAGAGGAAGGGAGGGAAGTAGAGAAAAATATATAGCTCCATAAAATCAATTTCAAAAAGAAGAAAAAAGTTCAAAGAGAAGAAAAACCAAAGAGACCAGCTTGTTTGTTTGTTTGTTTTATGATAGGATTTTATTCAGCCCAATCTGATCTCAAACTTACTGTGTAGCTGAGGTTGACTTTGAACCACTGACTCTTCTAGATCTACCACCCAATCCTGGATGGCATAAAAAAATTTCATCTACACCCAGCTTCAAATTTATTTATCAAAGTAAGTATAGTAAGAAATATAAAGAATCTCTAGTCTGTATTTTAAAAGAGTGTATGATTCTGGTGTAACACAAGACTTGCTTGAGTTTTCTTCTTCTATTTCCCAGAAGACATTTTCTTTAAAACAAGATTAGTAATACCTCATATGTGCCTGTTAGGAGAATTAGAAAAGATAGTGGGTGAAAATCCTCATCCAAATAAGAGATCAATGAAAATGTAGACAGACAAACTAGGGTCTGAAGAGTAAAAATGTGTTTCTTTTCTTTTGGTCACAAATATACTTGCATTATGTGCATGCTACAATATATATTTTATCTACAAATGTTTTTATTATTTGAGATGTGGTTGTGTGAATGTCCAGGCCTAATATGACTTAGGAATCTCCCTCACTTCCTCTATACCTTAGACTTTTTAAGGCAGATTTTTCTCGGTCAAGAATTAAACTTGCTGATGTGACTTGTTTCCTTAGCCACCTTGACATCTCCAATTTCTGCTTTCCAGAACTGGATTAGTTTTGCGATCATATCCAGTCAATACTAAGGTTCATTACAGGATCCTAACTATGGGCCTCTTCTTGTTCAACAAGTGCTTTAACTGTTGAACCATCTCTCCAAGCCAGAATCTTGAATGTGAATAAGCAAACTACAAATTCAGCAAGTTAGAGACTCTTCTTTCTAGGTAGTTTAGTTGAAATGAGTTTCTTCCAGGCAGTTTAACTGATGTCTGCATCTTCCCCAAAGGTGAGCTTTGTTTCAGAGTGTCTCTCAAAAGGCGAGTTTTCACTGGTTACATATGTTTGGTGGCAGTGGGACCTAGAGAATCTGGTCAGTCTCAGGGACTTCCTAAAACCTTTGAGCTGTTTACTTCCTGAATTTAAGGAGCTTCCCTGAAAAATGGAAGGCTTTGCTTCCTTTCAGAAAATCTTGTGACTTAAGGAACTGCCTTCTAAATCTTAGAGTTCTATCTCAAACTACTGTACAACAGCAGCACATGTTTATAATTTGACACTCAGGAGGTAGATACAGAAGAGTCATAAATTAAAGGTTTTCCTCAGCTTCATAGTGGTTTTAAAGATAGTCAGGGGAAAATGAGACAATATCTCACAAAATTTTCTCTTGGAAGTGCAGTGACTTTTAATAACCAGGAGATTATTGTTCTTATTTTATAAAGATCTCAACCAACAAGCAAGTTGTATAAATAAACAGCAAGTAAATGCACATTCCTTCAATGCAACAAAGTCTGGGTCTAAACACATGCCTCGTCAGCATCTTCATTATAGCACTACTTGAAGACGTTTGGTAAAACAACTGCCACACTTCCAAAACATAGAATCAATGAAAATACTTATTTCCAATGGCAAGTAATGATGACTTTCTAAATAATTTTGTGAGGAAACACTTAGAGAAATGTTTATATTTAATATCAAATATCTTGGAGTCAGGATTAACTTATATCAGTGTTAACAACAGACTTCCTTTTTGATGTTATTTTCTTGCTACTTCCAATCTCTTGAAAAATATGTTTTATAATTTACTGATTATTGAAATTTAAGATCTTAAATTTAAGATAAATTATGTAGTTAAAATGCTAGTTCAATCTAATCAGTTTTATTAAATAGAAATAATTCTGTAGGCTTTAGAGAAAAATTGTAGTTAAGAACGTTCATACATTAGAAAAGAAAACAAATTAAAGGTCAAGATAAAAAAATCTAATAAAAATAGCCAAGGAAAATTATATAGTTAGTAGGAATATTTTAAAACTAGAAATAATGGTTAATGTCAATGTAAAAGGAGTCCAATAATTTTAAGAGGTTTATAAGATTCTGCATTCTTCTTATCCCCACTACAAAGAACATTGCTAAATTATATGCCAAGCTTTTTCTTCTTGCTTTCTCTATTCCTTTACCAAAGCACCTTTTTAGAAATTCATTATAAATATTACTTTCAAGGCAATAGCACAATAGCAGTCCTACTCACTAAAGATGGCTTTTTTTTTTATGAAATTCCCTTCAGTTCTTCAGCCACATAAATAAAAGGTGTGGGAAACAGACGAGCTAAACGAAGGGTTCAAAACAATACTCAGCAAGGTACATGCGGAGCCCATTACAATCTCCTAAAATGACAGAATGTTTTTGCAGGTAGAACAGAAAGAGCCAAATCCTGACTGTCCTGCCTCTTGACAGAGGAAATAAATCACCCTACACACTGGAGGATACCTCTCCAGACTGCATGCTGGGAACTTCATTACACAAGCTGTGCCACACATTACTATGCATATTGTTGCTGATTGGACACAGAAACACATCCACAACCCAATTCTATGATTGTCTTATGGGGGAGACAGCCATTTTTTCCATAGACAAATCCAAGGCTGAAAAGGACAAAGGAAATGGAGCTGTATGCCCCAAATACCTCGATCATTAGCAAAGCATGCTCTCCATTTGTTATTTTTAACTCCACTTAACTGTTTCTCTTGATGCAGAAAGTATGATCACCGCTCAATCTCATTTGATTTAAATATGATTGTGAAACAACAGACCCCTTCAGCTACTGATCTCCACTTTGTTAAGAGGAGGGTATTTTCTCATAGAAGAATTTTCAGTTTCTTCTTTCTTTTAATTAGTAATCTTTTAGTTCATCATAAAAGACAAATTTTATTTACGTGTCTTTGGTGTTATTCTACAAATATCTGATAAAGTTTAATCTAGTTTGGACCTAGTGAAATAATGAAATGAAAATGGCAAAGCAACACTTAGAATCTTCTGTCTGGAAGCATAGTGTCAATTTTTAAGTGAACAGCATAAAATTAATGAGCCAAAGGAGATGAAATTAATGAACATAACTATCAGCAAGCTTCCTGTCATTTGAGAACACTAATGTAGTTTTACATGTAGAGCCTCCATGTTTAGTCTTTTCAAGGGAAATATCATATAGTAAATGTTTTTACAACTCTTGTTTGATTCAATAACACTGTCCATTAAAACGCTTGATAAACTCCCTGTGACACACTCAAATAATACAAAATTGGGAAAAGCAGGGATTTCTTTCAATGCCAAATGAAATAAAATTTAAAAAGAAAATAAAACACCTGTAGCTTCTATGATCAAAGCTGCCAATACTCAGAGACACGGGTACATTCTTATACCATTTGACGGTTTGTAAACATTGCTGGTGGGAAAATACTTTAAAGTCAATGTACGGTTGCTTTTTGTACTAGCTTTATTTGTCATTATATTATATAAATATTTTTAGATTAATTTTGTGTGGGTTTATGTGTGTGTGTGTGTGTGTGTGTATGTAATGAATGAAGGGCACATGGCTTGTTTATGGCAGACCAATCTGTAGGAGTTGATTCTAGCCTTCCACCATGTGTGTTTTAAGCATTAAGTTCAGTTCTACAAACATAGTAACAATAGTCATTCATTACCATTACCTGCTGACACATCTCACTGGCACAGAAAATGTTATTTTGAAGTAGGTTTTTGAATTTTCAGAGGGGTGGTCCCATTTCAAATATATTTCAACTTTGATTTCTGCCCTGCAATCTCTCGTCAAATAGTGCAACCCCAGATATCATGAGTGGTAGTTGCCAAGTGATACATATATGCAGTCAAAATTTTCAAATATTGTGTCAAAAAGTAGATTGGTACTTTACTGTATATGATCACTAGATAAATTCTGTTGATGGCAGTTGAAGTCTGAATTTATTGATTTTGGCTTTCACTTTTATTTTGTGAGTGTATATGTAGAAAAAACACGATTTAATATGTCCTTTTCCCTCATAATATTAAAGTTTCTTGTGTCTCATTCTGTGATGTTAAAAGGCTAGGAAAGAAGCCTCTAACAAATTTAGAAATATAGAAAAATGGAGTAGACAATGAATACTTAAAATTTGCCAACTTTAGTAAATTCCAATTACTTTGTTCTGTACTTTGCAAAAAGTACTGTTTATTTCAAAAATAAATAAATTCTAGTATAGAAATCAGTGTTATGAATCACAGTTTCACAACCTCAATATGTGTTAAGTGCTTAAAATATTATATAATATTTGAACAGGTTGTGGTGCATGCCTATATTTCCAGAACTTAGGAGGTGAAGGTAGGACGATCAGTTCAAGTTGTCCTTAGGTATATGGCCAATAACCTCACAGCATGTAAAAATCTGTTTGAATAAATAGTTTTTAGAAAAAACACGTAAACTCAAGTTCAAATGCTTTTTCCATAGTTGGCCTTCTCTACATGGCTGTATCTGCTGATATCTATCAGCATACTGCTGTTACTAATTGGCTAATATGTCAACTTTTCTTTGAAAATAGAATATGTAATCACATTGATCTTTGTTTACTCATTGCTTTTTTGTATTGTTAAAATAGAGACTTAAATATTTTTAGGGAATTTAGCAATATTATTCTTTGTCCATTGTCACCTGGCCCCTAGTCAACTTCAAAAACAGCTAGCACAATTCATAAAGGTACACAGATGGGACTAGTAGCGGTAGGGAAGCCAAAGAAAGTGCACTTTTCACTGGACCTCCGAAACATCAGCAGTTCCTAGACTCCTCTCTGAGTGCTCCCTGATTCCATCTTCATAGCTGGACCAAATCACATTGTTTAAGGTTTTAGGTTATAAAAACAGAAGATGCTGAACTGGGAAGCTTAAGCAAAATAAATGTATTTGTTTGTCATATAGAGTAAGGTGCCTGTATGTATCATCATACTGGTTTTCAGATGGTCACCTCTTAGGCAGCCTGATGTGCTGGAGAAAGAGTAGTCTCTCTTATGTTTCATATACAGGTACCAATACCATCATGTAGGCCCAATACCTATGAATTTGCCTAAGTCTAAGACCCTTCTGAAGACTAAATATGTTCACAGAAGGAGTCATTAGAGGTTAATCTGTGAAGACTATAGGAGAAAACAACTCTTAGTTGTAGCAATGTTCTGTTTGGAATTAGATTTACATCAATTGATTCTTTGCAAACATTTATTTTTTTAAAAAAAAAGATTTATTTAATATTGCTCAGTGGAAACTGTGCAGAAAATAGCCTAGGTATTTTCAACCAAATTTCTAACTCTAAAAAGGTAAAGTGTTCAAAAGAGACTAAATTTAAAAAAAAAAAAAAGTATCTTTAATTTTATCCTTGAAGACCAGTCTTGAAATCGCCTAGTGAAAATTTTGCTGGTAAAAACTACCAAGTCATATTCAATGGTGGCAGAAATGAGCACAGTGCACACACATATAGTGCACACACATACAGTAACCCTGCTTTGAGAGGGGTGGTATAGGAAAACACTGATCACTACCATTAGTGCCTGTAAGACAACATTTGACTCTCACCAGACCCATTTAAAGCTACTTCTGACACACATTCCTCCCATCTATACTGTTATTCATTCAACAGTGTTGACTAAAAATATATATTCAATGGTAACAAATGAACTAAAGCATTGTTCTCAGGGAACTGCCTTCTGAAAGTTCTGACTAGGTAGATTCATTTTAACAAATAAATGTTGTTAAGGAGGCTATAATACTAATACCCACTGAGGCAGTTAGATTTTCACAGAAGAGCAATAAGAAAAAATCCTATAAAGGGCCTCTTATGACTTGGGACCCAAGAAGAGTTAATAAAATGTGTACTGTTTGGTAAAACACTCAGATAATTAGCATGTGTTATCAGTTACCAACCAACAAATGCAATCTATCAGAAACCATTTTATAAACAAAATCAGGAAGGTATCAGTATTTTCATAAAATTGGTTATGCTTTTGATAACATCACATCGGTATGACAGTACATAAGACTTGAGTAGTAATAACCTAGAGAAGTTGTTACAGAATAGAGGATACAGTGTACCAAGACCAGCATTTGGCACTGGGAACCGATACATAGCACGAAGCTACAAGGTGAATCTGGCAATTACACAGGATATTTAGGGATGGGAGAGACTGAAGCTATAATTCAGGAAAGATGAAACAAGGACATACGTAAACTAGTGCCCATTGTATCAATACCGGTAATACCAAGAAAAACAATATTCACATGTACAGATCTTTAACAGAACACTGTCAAGCTCTTTGCATGCTCTTCTGCAATAACATTTATAACAACTCTTTGAAATGTGTGATATCTTTATCCTCATTTTACAAACATGGAAGTAGCTAAATACTATATGACAAAATTGAAGTTTATACACAGTCACTTCCTTCTAATGCTTAGCTTTTAAATATCATCCATTATCACCCTATAAAAAGACACAGGAATAGCTCATGTAAACAACTATAGTGGCACAGATAAATAACTTGATGGGTATAAGAACTATCAGTAGACTCTAGGATTGTACTCAGCATGTGAGCATAAGCATGTTAACTTGTAGTTTTGTTTGTTTGCTTTGATTTGGCTGTTTCCTTTTGTTTTTAGTGGGATAAGTGGGGGAATGAGTAATTCAGAGAACACCCAGGAAGTAGCATGAAAAAGATGGTGATAGCAGAATCTAGATGTAAAATATAAATACATCACTCACCACTTATCCTTTTTTCCTTCCAAGTCTTCGCATGCCCCCTTCTTCCAATTTCTCTCATGTCCCCTACCTATGAGGAGAGGGCTACAATGTGGAAGGTTATTACAGAAGGAAAGGGAAGAATAATGTGGGGATTTGAAGAAAATTGTCCCCAAAGGGAATGGCACTACTAAAAGGTATGGTCTTTTGGTGTAAGTGTGGCTCCCCAGTGGGGAGGAGCATAGGAGTTCTTCTATGCTCAAGCTACATCCAGTGAGAGAGATTATTCCCTGTTGCCTGCGAGTCAGGATGTAAGAACTCTCAGCTCCTTCTCTAACACCACATTTGCCTGCATGCTGCCTTGCCTCTGGTCATGCTAATAATGGAGCAAACCTCTAAGCTGCAAGCAAGTCACCACAATTAAATGTTTTCCTTTATAAGAGTTGCCATGGTCATGTGTCTGTTGACAGCAATAGATACCCTAACTAGGACAGATATGTAACACTGATATTTAATAAATCCTCAAGAAATCATATGATTTTGCATTTACCTGTAATAATACACATATAAACACATTGTGTTTTTGTATGTATTAATATATATTATACAATACACACACACACACACACACACATATATATATATACACATATAATGATTAAATGAAGTTTTGCCACTTAAACTGACAATACTCCCCACAAGATCCATTATAATAGTATCAGGCATGAGAAAGCTGCACTTGAATTCTTGGTAAGTTCTAATATTTTCTTTTTAGACCACAGATAAGTGTGGGCCACAGTCCTCATCAACAAGTTTCTTATTACAGCATATTACAGAAATATTGCAGGAAGTCACAGATCATTCAAGAAAAACAAATCTGGACACAGTACAGGTATTAATATTTTGTGGGAAGTCTGTACCCAACAGATTTATCTACAACATAACCCCTACATCCAAGGCTTGGAGAACATTACAGAAGAGTGGGTGGAAATAGTTTGACAACCAGAGAAACAAGAAGTCTGCCTGTGAGGCTGTATCTCCTAGAAATGACAAGGAAACTCCTTTTCTGATCTTTTAACAATACGTCTGCTTTAACAAAACCTGAAAAATAAAGAAATGAATAGACTTGATAACTTGGAAGGACAAATTTCATTGTATGTTCTCTGAGACAAAGAACTATAGACAGATAATGACTGTTAAGAAAAAGAATTAGCTTCTCCCATTGATGAGCCAACAATTGATTATCCAAAAGAAAGTGGTCAGCCTGGAAGTCACAAACACACAAGCCACACTATAGGGACTATGCACATTGTATGTGCATATTTATGTATATATATATGTAATAATAATAATAAAGAGAAAGAAATACTCCATTTAAGAGTGAGAGAGGTAGGGGACATGAGAGAGATTGGAAGAAGGGGGCATGGGAGGACTTGGAAGGAAAAAAGGATAAGTGGTGAGTGATGTATTTATATTTTACTTTAATTAAAAATAAATAAAATACCTGTATTAAAAGTAAAAAAATACCAACAATCCTGTTTAATTGAGCAAATCGAGGTAGCAGCTACACTGCATATGAGAACTATCCAGCCTGACTTTTGATAATAGAGTCAAAGTTTGCCCCACATTTTAATGTTGTATATATCAACTGTCTACCTAGGTAGGAAATTTAGTTTCTATAATTTGCCATGATAAGAAATGTTCTTCTATTTTATTCTATGGAAAGAAGAATAGTTTTCTCTTTTATGTTCTCACCGAATTCACAGCATTCTTTAAAATGGCAATTATGCTCTAGCCCTTTGCTTACTTTAATTAATGTCTACTTTAAGAAAGAATGCCTGAAGCTTTACTCATCGGTAAGGAGCAAACGAGTCACAAACTACCAATGATGGATCAGCCAGGGGACTAATCATTTTGTGGATCTTGGTAATGTATAAGATAGATTTGTCCTCATATTATTTAATGATGATCATGTTCATTCCTTTAACTTGATTAAAGTTAAGTTCCTTCAGATGCCATCTGAAAACTATCTAGCTGAGAACAGAAATGAAAGACAGATACAGGAGCTGAGTTCAGTTCCAGGCTATTTGGGTGCTAATAAAATCTGACATTTCCAGTATGTCAGGTGATGTTTTAGATGCTTTGCTTACAATAATACCTCCATTTAGCTTATAATTTTTAGCAAATACTGTTATTGTTTGCTACTTTAAACTACGGAAAAGGCAAAGCACGGTCAGTGGTAGAGCCAAGTTTCAAATGAGCTGCCGTGAGCACTAAATTCAACCATCATACTGCATCTCAGACCTAGTTCCACTGAATACCAGCAACACACTTATAAATATAAGACTCATCTACACAAACCAATAAAATTCATCATAAAATATAAAAGTAAATTCTTGTTTGTTTTTTAAAGTTAAATTTTAGATAACCTATTTTGACCTTGTTCACCTCCCATCCCCAATTCTTTTCTAATTCAATCTCTTCCCCAAGAAATATGAGATTTTGACAGCTGAGTATATGATCATTGTTAATAGGACGTGACACATAAATTTAAGAATTATAATACTTTGCAATTTCTATAATACAGATTTAGGAGTTTACTATCAAATATTTTCCATTAAGAAGAAGTTTTAAATAAGTATTTTTTCTTAATTTTTGATGCAGAAATTTAGAAAGTTAGACTGTCACTTGTTAGAATTCCTAAATCAATGGCTTTTATGGTAAAGTAAATGCATATTCTTTTTTACAGCTTTGGAAAATAATGATTTCTGGATAAGTCAGTTGTTTACATTCTTCCTCCTAGACCTTTTTGTTTTGTGACAGCTTGACCTAACAGTAGATACCAGGACAATGCTCTTTAGAGGTGCAGGTATCCATTACATAATAAAATGCATCTGGAGAGATGGCTCAGTGGTTAAGAGCATTGCCTGCTCTTCCAAAGGTCCTGAGTTCAATTCCCGGCAACCACATGGTGGCTCACAACCATCTGTAATGAGGTCTGGTGCCCTCTTCTGACCTGCACACATACACACAGACAGAATATTGTATACATAATAAATAAATATTAAAAAAAAATGCATCTGTTCTGCTGGTGACCAACGCCTGCTGGGCACCCTAAGCATCGGCCCAACATGCCTCCTTTGCCCAGGGAAGCATGGAGAGTAGCAGCTGATATAACTCAAAGATGGGCTCTCCTTTTTTCTTCCTGAAAAAGGTGTTTTCTAGGTAGTTTTTCTCCAGCAAAACACATTTCTTTCTTATTATTTCTGTCATTTTCTTGGACTTTCATCTATCTGGTATCTTCTTAACTCTGAGTATGTAAACATCAAAGAATTTCTCTCAAGATAAGAAAGAACAAAGTTGGTTCAAAAAACATATTTTCCATGAATCTCAATCTCTAATGTTTAGATGTTAATCACAAAGCAATTTGCCCTTATTTCCAGTGCCTATGTGTCATACAGCAAGCAATACCCGACATGCTTTCCAGTGAGTCAACAAATGTGCATCTCCCATAAGAGCTAGTAGAAAGTTATCCACATCACTAATATGATCATGGTGGCGATGGTGATGATGATGGGAGAGTGTTTCTCAGGACTTAATCTAGTATCTCCTTCATAAAGCACTCCACCACCTATATGTATACCTAGATCATCTAATTTCTGCTATTAATCCTACAGTGAATGATATTCTATACTCTTTATGTGGTTAAATCGTCACTTTTGTGGGATAGTAACCATTGAAATGGGAGTCTGCTTTAATAGAGATATGAACATACATCTTTTTCAAGAAGTAAAATTTTTTATGGATAAATTTGTAAACATTCATTTTTCTCCAAGTGTTTTGCCTGGAGTTATAGCTTGTTTTGTGTTTCAACAGCACACTCTGGATTGAGTAGCAATTTGTTTCAGGTGTATGGCACTGTAGGCTAGATGAAGTTTATGTGACACTGTATATGTGTTTATACTATGCCACTGTCATTTTCTAACTGTGGTAGGCATGTCAAGTTGTTATTTGTCACTAAATAAATGTCAGATTTTACATTGCCTGGTTGTGTCTCACGAGCAGATACACTTTTGAGAAGATGGTGAATGCTTTGGAAGTCATGAAAAATGTACAATCTTACTGAGGTCCATGTTAGCATTTCACAGAAGAAGAAACTACTTGTTTCATTTTAGAAATCTGGTAAATAGAATGGATTGGTATATTCAACAAAATAAAGCATCCTACAAACAATAACTGTAATATCCACTTTGCTCCCAAAAACTGAACTGAAAGTTTAATTTTCATTCAAACTATAATTCAATGCTTATCAAATAATTATTCCTGATTCTTTTTCAATTTTTTGAACAAGTGAAAAAACTGAATTGTTCTAGTTGTTATTGTTGTAATAAAACAATGAGCAAAGTCAAGTTGAAAAGTCTTTATTTCAGTTTATTCCTTACAGTTCACCATAGAGGGAACCATGAAGGAATTCAAGACAGGAACCTGGAAGCAGGAACTGAAGCAATAGCATGAAGGAGTCCTTCTGACTGGATTGCATACTCTGACTTTCTCAACCAGCTTCCTGATATATCTTAAATCCAACCATGTCTAGGGATGCCAACACTCACAGTGAGCTGTGCCCTCTAACATAAATTAGCATTTTAAATATTGCCTCATGACCACATCAACTCTGACGGAGGCCATTCCTCAGCTGAGGTTCTATCTTTCCAGATATGTCTAAATTAGTGTCAAATCGATAAAAACTAACCAGTACTAAAACTTGTTAATCCATTCATTTATTGTTGTTAAATATAGAAAAAAAATCTCAAAAGAAAAGATGTCAGCTTTAGTCTTTTGTTATTTTTTTCTAGTCAAAGGATTTATCTGACTGTGCTAATTCTAAGAAATTGCATGAAGAATTTCATAACACTTCCAAAATCTCACTCATTTTCTTACCAAATAAACGTTATCTATCTCTTTCCATTATTTTTCATATTTATATTGTAATTAACAAATGTATATCAGAGTGAAGTCTATATTTCAAAAAACTGAAAGTACTTATAATGATGTCTTACTCAGGCTGTCATAGACTTGATAGCATATATAACATACCCATTTCCAAGCTAGCTAGTGGAGGCACAGGCCTTTAATTCCAGCACTCAGGAGGCAGAGGCAGGCAGATCTCTATGAGGCCAGACTGATCCACAAAGTGAGTTTCAGGACAGCGAATACTGTTACACAGAGAAACCCTGTCTCAAGAAACAAAAAAAAAAAAAGAAAAAAAAAAACCCAAAAAACAAAACAACAACAATAAAAACAATTTCCAACTTTTCTGAAGGCTTGAAGGCTGCAATCAATGAAATCAGAGTACCATTATGATCTATACTTAATGAACACCACCTCCTCATTTACACAAGACAGTTACATGGACCACAGACAACAGAAGGCATGCAGAACAAACACTCTCTCTTTTGTTGTCCTATATGGGTTTGATTTTCATTCTGAAGAATTCCATTCTTCGTACTACTTTAACTTCTCTAAGTCCCACCTTCCAGCCCTGTCACATTGGCTGATAGGATATCAGTGTGGATGGTAGAGGAGCAAGCACTCATTCTGTAATAGGCAGCAAGAGGAAATCACATTCCATGGTTAAAAGCAGAGATGAACTCCCTTTACCCCAGCACCTCAGAATGTGACTGTCATTGGAAATGTTCCTTTAAATAGTTACTAAAATGAGGCCATTAGGGTAACCTTCCTTGACTACAGCTGGTATTGTTGCAAGAAAAGGGGAACAGAACCCAGAGATTATATGAAACTGTAAGGAATAAATGGTCACGTGGAAGGCAAGGGATGAAGGATCAAAAAAAAACTTACTGGCAATCTGATATTAGACAAAACGAGAAAATGCAACTCTGTTTTTTAAACCATCAGTATGTGCTGTGGTGCCCAGAAAGCCCAGACTCCTATTACCAAATCCTTCTTATCTAGAGCAAACTTGAAATGACTCTTGTAGTCACAGTGTGAGTGCACTACCTGGCTGTGCCTCAGCAGCTATTCATGTAGCCCTTTGGTGCTTCAATCCCTGGAAAATGAAAACATTTTCTGCGCTCCTTCCACTGGTGTCCACAAAAATGTCAGTGCATCAGAACAGTTCTGAATTTGCACCATTGTTAGTAAAGCACTATTCAGTCAAAACACCTCGTGTTTTAAATCCATTATTTTAAAATAAATGCAGATGGATCCTTATTGTATACAGGCAATCATCCTGTAAGTTAATGCAACAATCGTCAAAATCCTTTTAATATTGTTGTGGGAATACAGCAAAGGCAAACAAAATTGCGTGGAAATGCTCTTTTCTCCCCTTTGTTAATAACTATCTTCTTTGTTCCAAAGTGTTTGCTCAGATTATTCATCCGAAAAGAAGAGAAACTGTTGGGGTGGGGGAGACTGTTTTTGTTACTGTTTGAAAGGCAGATAGAAATGTAGGGAGTATCAATGCCAGCAAATTTCACATTTGTTACATCGACTAACTTGAAAAGTAGCAGTTAGGTGGTTCACAATAGTCTAAAGCATCCTATTTGCGTCACCAACATATCACGAATTCTTTTACATTGAAATTGTTCTTGATTCAGCAACCTACACAAGTGAAAGTCGGAGAGGCAGCAGAGAGATCTGCAAGCTTATCATTGGTAATTGCTCCTTCTATGGCTGTTAACAATCTGTGTAAAAACTTGTTTAAAAATTGGCGATTAGTTATTTGATTTGTCTCACTTTAAGGGGTATTTATTACGCATATTTACTGTATTATTATTATTTCCCCACCATAATTTCAGGGATATTTCCTACGAAAGTTCATGTTCATTGTTGCTGAGGGTATCATGACTCATGCTGCAGTCCTGTGTGAGGTGGTTCAACCTTTCATGTGAGACAATAATTAGAGGCTGTTGTTCCCAGAAACGTAGGCACATAAATAGACAAGCCAAACCTCTGACTCTCTAAAGTAGAAAATTCCCTTCATTTTATTCAGAGAAAGAAGCATGAGATTACTATGAATTGTGATATTCTATCCAGTTTGTGTTGTGGATGCCACACTATCACAGAAATGAATCACTGCTTATCATCTCTACTCCTGAAAAGGTAATTTTCTCTCATTCTCCTCTTACAATGTACAATTCAATCATGATAGAACAGCAGAATCACACTTATTCACGTTGCACTGAAATGTAAGTAAGGCATATATTATTTCAACAATAAACTATACACGAAGAAAAACCAATGTATTTACTTCTTGGTGAATAACACCTGAGCAACATGAGGCTACCAGGGCACTAGTTTCAATGGATCATCATACTGCATAAAACTATTTTCCCTGTTAAACAGTTATGTAGGCATGCTTTACCTTTACATATCTACAGAAAACTACCTTTGAAAAGAAAAGGAAATGTTGAGAATATTTAGGTATTAATTGTACCAACATAGATGACATACTTTATCATGGTGCATGTCACAATATCATATAAGGTCATTTGCAACATCTTCTGAAGTAATAATACTCATAGATAAGAAAAGTAGCAAATCCCTATGTTCAAAGAAAGAAAATATTAGATAATAAAATCCACTTGAGTGAAGCAAACTTTAACTAAAAGCATGCCATAATTAAGTTGCTAATGTCTTCAAACACACTTCCTGGGAAGAGGGGCCCCTTTAGATCATAGTATGAGTTTACTTCATTTGGTCTCCATTCTACTTAAATATTCAGACAAATTTGAGTATGACTTAGTAAAAACTCCCATAAAATTCTAAGTGAATACAGCTTGGGGGAAACCAGATTGACTGTGCTCTAACACTATTCAGCTATTTCTGGTAGTTTTCTTGCATTGCGAGACTTATATTATTTCTCTGTCTCTCTCTCTCCCTCTCTCTCTCTCTTTCGGTGTGTGCATATGCGTGTGTGTGCATGCGTGCATGCGTGTGTGTGCATGTGTGCATGTGTGCGTGTGTGTGTGTGTGTGTGTGTGAGAGAGAGAGAGAGAGCACGCTTTTGGAAGCCTGCAGTAAAGAAAGACAGACCAACGGGGAAAGATAACTTCATTCCTGGTGTGCCCGGTATCAAGCATAGGGATTTGTGAAAATAAAACAATACTGTTTGATGCTTAGAATGGGCTTTGTCCACAGACAAGTACCATTTTCTTGATCCTTAGTTTTGAGGCTTATGATCTAGATCACATGTTTGGCTTTGGATACAGGAAAAACAAAAGGAGGCGAGAGAAAGCCTCTTCCTTCCTTTGTGTCTACCTGAGGTTCTTCACACCCATACTTTATACTGAATGAAGCTATCTCCTGAACTTTAAATGACTGATTTGGCAGAATGACTTTGGATAATCAAAGGTAAAATGCAGATTTTAGAGGGTTGAAGAATTTAGGAAAATGCATCATTCAACTATGGTTTTATCTTTTTCTTTTTTCAGCTACTTTCCTTCTATGAGTGTTTTAGATAAGAATAGGATATCAAAATTGTACTAGGATGTTTAAATGAAACAATTTTAAAATTTAATCTACAGAAACTTCTCATCTGCAAAAAGACTAAAGTGTTCCCATAAGACAATATAGATTGAAGATAACTTACCTTGATTAAATTAAACTCAAACCAAAAGACTGCAAAAAGTCTCTGACTGCCTATAGATAAGATGTGGTGAATATATCTTTGCCATTATTGTTATTGATGGGGTCACGATCATCTTGTGAGACAGAAGTTTCTAAACATGATGGTGGAGGTAGAGAGGAATGAATGGGTCAAGCCAGGTTGCTTACATAGCTTGGAATAAGTTTTGAGTAGCCCTGTAAAAGACATGACTTTTTGAAACCTATAAACAGTGTTAGAGACTTTTCTCTGAGTCTTTTGGAAGATATAACACTTCTGACCGTTTTCTGTATTTGGTTTGGTTTTCAAGATAACAAGGATTGTATGGACAGGAAGATCTCTGCCTCTTGTTACCCTTTGAGTGCATCTTAATGCACCTAGATGTGAATTTCCCAAGACAGCACCAGGGAAGAATCTAAGAACCTATCAAATAGAATCTAAGGAAACTATCAAAGTTTTTAATTATCCACTTCCCTCGTTTATTCTTAAAAGATTATTCACAAACCATATCTCTTAATCATTGACTTGATTTCTTAATTTGAATTTTTTCAACTTTTCCTATCTAATTTAAAAGAACTACTAGTCACTATCATCCTTTTAGCATTTATTTTAGTTTATGGAGCTTTCAACACACATGCACCCCTGCACGCACGCACATACATGCACGCATACTATAAGAATCCAATCTGGGTAATTTTTATGCTATCATTTCATATAAAGTTAAAATTAGATCTTTGGAATCTTCCTACATCCATAACTTTTATACTTTTCAGCCGTGAATGTGTCTAGATTGACTAAATAAAATCTTCATGACTTTATCCCAACCATCCCATTCCCCCAAGCTCCCCCCATTCTCCCCTTCTCACTTTTCTCTCCCCATCTCCCCTTATCCCCATCCCACCCCACCCCCAAGTTCCCAGTTTTTGCCCGGCAATCTTGTATACTTCCCATATCCAGGCGGATGACTATATGTTTTTCTTTGGGTTCACCTTCTTATTTAGCTTCTCTAGGATCACAAATTATAGGCTCAATGTCCTTTATTTATGGCAAGAAACCAATTATGAGTGAGTACATCCCATGTTCATCTTTTTGGGTCTGGGTTACCTCACCCAGGATAGTATTTTCTCTTTCCTTCCATTTGCATGCAAAATTAATGTGGATATGGGAGCAGGGAAGTATATATTCTAATTAAGGGAGCCATCTTAGGGTTGGCAAGAGACTTGACTCTAGAGGGGCTCGCAGGTGTCCAGGGAGATGTCCCCAGCTAGTACCTTGGGCAACTGAGGAGAGGGAACCTGAAATGACAATATCGTGTAGCCATACTGATGAATATCTAGCATATCACTATAGAACCTTCATCTGGCGATGGATCGAGATAGAGACAGAGACCCACAATGGAGCACCACTGAGCTCCCAAGGTCCAAATGAGGAGCAGAAGGAGGGAGGGAGAACATGAGCAAGGAAGTCAGGACCGCAAGGGGTGCACCCACCCACTGTGACAGTGGGGTTGATCTATTGGGAACTCACCAAGGCCAGCTGGACTGAGACTGAATAAGCATGGGATAAAACCGGACTCTCTGAACATGGCGGACAATGAGGGCTGATGAGAAGCCAAGGACAAAGGCACTGGGTTTCGATCCTAATACATGAACTGGCTTTGTGGGAGCCTAGCCTGTTTGGATGCTCACCTTCCTGGACCTGGATGGAGGGGGGAGGACCTTGGACTTCCTGTAGGGCAGGGAATCCGGACTGCTCTTCAGAGCAGAGGGAGGGGGAGAGGAGTGGGGGGAGGGGGAGAGGAGTGGGGGGAGGGGGAGAGGAGTGGGAGGAGGAGAGGAGTGGGGGGAGGAGGAGAGGAATGGGAGGACGGGGAGGAGGCAGGGAGGAGGCGGGGAGGAGGCGGAAATTTTTTCAACAAAAAAAAAATTAAAAAATATCTTCATGACTATAGGCATGTGACTTCCTTAATAACTTTGTAATTCTAATGCAAAATTTCCTCTTCTCTTCCCAGTTCTACAAACCAAGAATTTGTTTTCTAAGAACATTGTCTGATGGCCTTGTCTTTGAATGCTAATCAGTTTAGACTGCACTGACGCTTAGGCTGTAGAGTGCATTTATTACAACATTCTACAAGAAGGTTTGGGGATAAAATCTTTTTAGTTATTCCAGAATAGAAAATAGAAAGCTCCTTTGGAGCTCAACAAGTGGGAGAGTTTGGCAAAAGCTCTCCTGGACCCCACAGTACCTCTGTGGATAACTTCTTTGCACTCAACAGAGGTAGATACATTGCTTACTCTTTGCAGGCATGATAGATGTACCCTGTGAACATCTTGCATTCACAGGAGAATTCTTGGTATACATGACATTGTTAATAATAATAATGGATTTAAGAAACAAATGAATCCCCTGCCTCTTCCACATGAGAACAAAGCAGCCCTAATTATCTAGTGCTAGGAAGTCCTTGCCAGTGTGGATTTATGTTCCTTTCCAAACTAGATTATAGCGTCACAATTGATTTTCTTTTTCCAATTCTAATTTTCCTGGCTTATTAAAATGACTCTAAACCAAACTGCTTTCAAAGAAATAATATTGGCTTTCTCCCATTATTCCTCCTTTTTCCCCCTTGTCCCTTTTCTACTAAATCAAATTAATCTACTTTAAAAATAGAAAAGATAAGTGATTATATAATCTTCTAAGGGAGGCAGGAAGCCATGGGACATAGGCACGGAGAAATGTTCAGGCATCGGCATATTTCTACACTCTGCATGTAGATTCGAGTCTTCTGTGGCCCAGTTCTGTGGGGATGCAGACAATGGCAAGTCAGAAGGCTCTTCCCAGTTCGTAGGTCCCAGTTGTATAAAGCACCTTCTGAAGACAAAGAATGCCTCTAGAAGCCTGGGGAATATACCACCACTCTGCTCTGAGCTCACGATATTCACTGCCTGGAGGAGACTTAATCTTGACACAGGAAAGAGAGAACTTGCAGGAGTCAGTTAGGTATTGTCATCATTGTCTTTTTTAAACTTTATTTATGCCACCCCTTCATACATAAACTCTATCTCATAACACATACCCACAGGAGGAGAGAAAGAATGAGAGAGGAGGGAGGGAGGGAGGGAGGGAGGGAGGGAGAAGAGAGAGAGAGAGAGAGAGAGAGAGAGAGAGAGAGAGAGAGAGAGAGAGAGAGAACACAGACAGATCTCAAGGCTCCAGCCATGAAGTCATTTCAGTTAAACAATGGTGTTTCACTAGGGCAAAGAGAGCATCTCCTCTGACTGTATTCCTAAGGACAGTATTCATGACTACCTCCAGCCTAATAAATCAGAACTCAGATTTTATCAAAGTAGTGTAAGCTGAGGATGCTATTCTGAGTGAACAGAGTTATTTTAAGAAGCAACCAGAATTTGCATTTCCAAACTATTAGGAGACAAAACGAAGGGAAAAAATTTAAGTGCATGTACATTTATACATGTTTTAAAATCTAATTTGGGGTCACAGCTGTAATTGCCAAAGCTTTGGATTGTGTGTCATGCTGGAATAATGTCATGTTAGGGGATGTAAAGCATTCAGCATTGCTTTCTGCTTCGCTGCTCCCTAAGTGGGATGCTATTTCAATACAACACCTACCACTTTTAGGTTTTCATGCTTAAGTATGTCTTGCTGGATGAAATCAAGCTACAAATTGGATGAAATTGGGTCTTCCCAGTTGATTCTTCTGCTGCAAGCTTCAAACCCAACTGTTTTCAAAGTCCAGTTCTATGAATTCAGAATTTAAATTACCATGATTGCTTGCACTGAAAAACAAATAAAAAAGTCAACTTGAATCAGGGATAAAAAGCCAATTTTTAACCACAAAATGAAATTAACTCTTTTTTCTCACAAGCTTTTGAAATGCTTGCAAACAAAGATGGAACACGTGATCCTATAGAAAGCATAAACTACATCGTGTGTTGTTGCTTAGGCAAAGTCATGTCCCTCAAGTGACTCCATACTTACTGAGAACATGTCATGCCTCTCCTTTCATCCTTGAAGTTGAGTTCATAATAATGGCATATCAGTCTGTGGTTGCAACAAACATCCCTTTCTTAATATTTCGGTCCTTCCACTTGGCAGCTAAATGTGCGTTTGGAAAAATGACTATGTTCATAAAATGTGACCATTCTGACCTTAGAGGGTTTATGTTTCCCTGAGTTGTACAAAGGTGGTGGTTAGGTTACAGATTTACTGTGCTACGGAGAGAGTTAAAGCTGAACCTAACCAGAAACAAATCAAGGCTTCAAAGGCAATTATTACCACTGTTTCTGAAGATGGTTAAATTAATTTTCAAAAATATATTCATTGTGAAGACAAAAATCTCAAGACAGTGGTATTTTGCCTAGCAATATAATTGGTGAGGCAACTCTAATAAAATGAACTGTGCAAAACAGAAGTCCTTGTTCCGCAAACCTAATTCAATTCAGCTAACTGGATGTTGTATTTTTGGAAAAAGAAAGAAGTAACTCAGGAAATATATGGTACTCACCATGCATAGTTACTGTAACGACTTATACAAATTTCTATTGACCAGTGCCATCCTAAGTCATTACATTTTCTAATAGCTCTATCAGAAAAAAAATACTAAAAATAAACTTTCAGTGAGATGTGTTTGATTTTGTTTTAAATGAAAGAGAAAATATTTTAATAACAAAATTGGTTAAAATCATTTTTGTTAAATGAGCACAACACTGTGCAGAGATTGCTCAGTCCATGTCAGAGAGTGTGATTCTCTGATCTAGGTACCCTGCAGAAGTAAACATTGGAGGAATCATCCAGGCACAGATGTTTCATGGAGCTAGGTATGAGCAATACAAGATGCGATCCTCACTGAGCCCTGTCCAGAAACAGCAATCCATGTTAATGCTTGCCATTATGCTACAGTCCATAGCAGGTCTTCGTGTGTGGTTCTGAACCTACTTACACACTGTACCTATCTTACCTTTCCTTTTTTCCTTCCTCTCTGTCTGTTTTCTTCCTGTTATCAGGAACTATCATGAGCATTTATTCCCAGTCATCTAGTACCTTCTTTATCTTGCACAAATCTATCACAGGTACAGCTGCTGAACCTTTAGAACACACTGAGAAACCTCTACAGTTGAGTGGAACAATGAAAGTGGTTTGTTCACTCTGCTTCCCAAATGAAAAACTTTGCACAAAGAACTTGAGAAAAAAATTTAAACGTCAGAGTAAGTTTATTCCAGTGTGTATGTATGTATATATGTATGTGTGTGTGTATGTGTGTGTGTGTATTTGAGAGAGAGAGAGAAAGAGAGAGAGAGAGAGAGAGAGAGAGAGAGAGAGAGAGAGAGAGAGAGAGCAACAGAAAGAGACAAACAGAGACATATACAGGGACACAGAGATTTATATGACAAAACTATCCCTGTCTGTCTATAGGATCCTCCTTCCTTATGGATCTTATATTCATTAACTTGTTTACTCACTAAAAATTATTGTTAGCACTCTAGTCATACTCAAAACAGGTTCAAGATCATCTATAAATAAGTTCAGATAAGTAAAAAGGTGAGTCTCCTGCTGTCCATGATTCCCATAGAAATCGAACAAGGCTCTACTTTTCCTCCTATGTCAGCTATAATATTACAAACAAGTGTCCTTTTTGTCCACATCCTCATCCTTGTTTTTGATAAGGATTTACTATGTATCCCTGTCAGGCTTGTAACTCACTATGTAGATGGGGCTAGTCCTGAACCCCCAGAGGTCTACTGCTCTGTGATCCCCAGTGCTGACACTGAAGTTGTGTAACACTGTGCCTGACTCCTTTTTGTAGCCTTTAACATTCCATTTTCCTATGCCTGCACTTCTTGTTCCTTTCTCTGTATAAAATTGTCTCAAGTGTAGTCTGTTGTTCATCAGGACAGCAAGAAAGCGGGGAAGCCCTTCAACTAGACAAACTCTATTCAAGTGGGAAACAGTGCCATTGGTCTGAGTGCAATGCTAATAAACATCAATGTACACAACAGGATTTTTTTAAACTGAAACACATATAAAAGAAGATTCTGTATTGATCAGTTGATGAAAATGTGACCAGAGGCTTTTAGGAACTCAGTTTTATATTTCTTTTTGGAGAAATGGCCCACATTCTCATAATGAATGTTTGGTGACTGTTTAAAGAATAGCAAGATATTATGTGTCTGTGTATCTGTTTTATGTCTTCTTGTTCTTGATGTGACACATATTGAAGAAAGAAGAAATAGCCACTAATAAACCTATAACTGACTATGTTAAAATATAATGTAAATATCAATAAATGACAAAATCCTACACTGCTATCAACTGTGATTTCTAAACCTAATGTGAAAAGTATAAAAATCAAATGATGATTATTCAAAATTCCTGGAAACTGATAGTTATATTATTTTATAATATGCTTATGTAACTATTTTGGATATAAAGGAAATCATGCAAGTAATAAAAATATAGTTAACACACATATATAAACTATATATAGTTAACAATAACAAGGACATGACTAATTGTGTGGCATATAACCCAAGTAAAAGGAATATAGGTTCAAAATTATGGCTTCAAAAATTATACACTAAAATTTAAGACTTATAATAGTAATTAATAAATAAATAAAGAAAAATTTGAACCTCAATATATAAAGAAGAATTTAATTGCTGAAATAAGACAAGTTGATACTGTAAAATATCAATTATCCCAAATAAATGTATAGATTCAACACAGTTAAACTTTTATTCTTAATGTATGTTTTAATAAATATGCTTTAAGCCTACATAGATAACAAAACATGCAAATGCCATTAAGTCATTTAAAAAGAATAATGAATGAAGGCTCCTCCAACAAGATAAGAAGATAAACTGCCTGGTCATTCCGACAAAAGTTATATATTAGCATAAGCTACAGAGAAACCCTGTCTCGAAAATCAAAAAAAAAAAAAAAAAAAAAACCAACAAATGAATCAATGTATCAAATAGAGCACAAACAGACAAACTAATACACACTTGATTTAATTCAACACAAAGATAATTTGATATCAAAGTGTGTTGGAGGGGTGGTAGTTAATTTTGCAGAGCATAGTACAGCCTACTATGAACCCTGCATACAAGGTAGCTCTCAAAGTTAGTAGAAATGTATAGGGAAAAAAAATAGGACTAGAGAGATAGTTGAGCAATTAAAGCATATACTGTTCTTTAGGGCCCAGGTTTCATTCTCAGTCCCCATAACAGATAGTTCACTCTCCTGTAACTCTAGCAACAAAAGCTCTGATACTCTCTTCTTGACGTGAACACACACACATGTGTATATAACTCCCCACATATGCATATACACACAAACACATAATTAAAGATAAAATTAACATATTTTTAAACATTTGTAGAAAAATAAAATACTTTAATGGATGATGAAAATCATTTTATAAGTTTGGAAATAAAAATTCTATCAAAAGAATTATGAATGAATAAGTAAATATATAACAAAATATTAAGGAAGGGTATTTGTAATGTGTGAAAGCAGTGACTACATGTAGAAAAGTATAGGAACTCATATGTGTGTTATGTGTGTGTGTGTGTGTGTGTGTGTGTGTGTGTGTGTGGTTATCGATCTTGGATACACAACTAATTTTATTTGTCAACTTTAGCTTAATAAAATATAAAAGTTCAAACAATGCAAAAACAATGAACATAAACTTTATAAAAGAGAAAATTAAGGAAAGCACTAAAAAGCAGTAACTTGCTCAAAAATAATTAAAATGTTAAAATTAAAGCAACAAATTGACAACTTACTTTTTAAAGGGAGAAACAATAGAAATTGTGAAGTGACAAATTGTTGGTTAAAAAGACATTACAAATTTCTTACAAGGGAAACAACAGAGACCTCCAAAACAGGTATAAAATGTTTACTTCAGAGAAATGGTCACAATCCACATTGCTGCAGAATATTTGAGAGGATAATATAGACCTCTTATAATATTAATAGAAGTTTCTATTAAGATTGACCAATGTAGGAAAACATCCATTTTCTAAGATAATGGCCCATTAATGTTCCGTCCCATCTAAATATGGCAAATCTAATGTCTTTAAACAGAAAAAAATATATCTGTTAGGCATTTTGTTTTCTTTTTCTCAATTTTGGGTCAAGCAATGACTCTATTGACTAAGTAAGTTAATTGGATTAAAAGGAAAAATACAAACACCCAGAAAATGATTCAAATGTTCTCACTGTCTGAGGAGCACTGAGAATACTAGTGTGTCTTCTTCATTCATCCATCTTGACTGAATTTGTAGAAGGCACTTTGATGACTTGGGGTATTTACTTGTACATGAGTCTATTTTCATACCTATGATTAGCAGGTTTCCACAGCCATGATTATGTACCACAGGCATCTGTTTTTCTCCACTTAGTTGAGGCAAACAAGCCAAAGTGTAAAATATGCAGAGGTGGAAACTCCCTATATCAACCTTATGATTCAAAATTCTCTAACAAAGTTGTTAATGATCCTCATAGCACAAGATTCCTGGAAATCAACATTAATGGTGCCATTAGTGTCTGACCTGCCTCGATGAAATGTCAGGACACAGGCTCTGAAATACTAACTTAAATTGATGGAAATAACAGAATATTCTGGTTTTCCTTCTTGTCTTTCCATGTTTTCTCTTTCCTTGATTAAACTTAATGTATCTTATCATATTAATATATTTGTAGGAATAGTTTTAACAAAAACTGCAATGTCAATTGTTTTAATCTTAAATGAAAATTTGTGAAATATATTTTGATTACTGTTTCTCTCCCCCATTTCTTCCCAAAACCTCCATATCTCTCCCTGCACTCAGCTCTACACTTTCTTTTTCTCTCTTTAAAAAACAAGCAGGAAAATAAATTAAAAACAATAATAAAAACAACAAAATACAAGAAACATACAGACACAGACACAGACACACAAACACACAATAAAATCATTAAAAATTGAAAACAATAACAGAAAAGCAAAAAAAAAAACGGTAAGATTAAAAATAATTTTCCCAACAGAACAAAATGAATCAAAAAAATCTACAAAAAACACTATTGAGTTCCTTTTTATTGGTCATCTACTGCTGGATATGGGGCTGAAACACGATTAATAAAAACTCAGGGTCAGAAATTGGAGATCAACCTGAAGATCCAAAAAGTAAAACAGTTGGCCACTGGCTCTTACCTCAATCTCAGTCTGAAATGGCAATCCTGCCTCCTGGAATCTCAAAAATGAGACAGTCTGAGAGCTTTCTCTCCGTTTTATATTCCTTTTGAGGGCTGGGGTTAAAGGTGTGCACCACTGGGATTAAAGGTGCCTGTCATTGTGGCTGCTGGGATTAAAGGTGTTATCATAACCTTGCCTATAAGACTGACCAGTTTTATTCTCAGATATTCAGGCAGTCTTTATTAAAATACGGTTGAAATGCCACTACTTGGGGTCTACTCTTAGGTGTGGTTTAAATACTCAGTAATACTCTATTGGACAGAACTAATTTTTCCATTGCAAACAGTTGATAATTGAAGGTAGCTTATCAGTTAGGGATGGAGTTCATGTCTACTTTACCCTCTGTCCACACTGGGAGCATGCTTGTTCCTGCACAGAAGCCCTGTATGCTGCAAAGGTCGCTGTGAGTTCATATGTGCCTAAGTTCTGTTATGTCTAGAAGACACTGTTTCCTAAGAGTCATCCATGTCTCTGACTCTTAAAATCTGTTTTCGTTTCCTCATAGTTCCTTAAACTCTGAGAGGAAGGATTTGATTAGGACATCCCATTAGGACTGAGTGTCCAAAGTCTCTCACCCACTGCACACTGCCTAGCTGTGGTTCTCTATATTTATTCTCATCTACAGCAAAAGGAGGCTTCTCTGATGATGGCTGAGCCCATCATCCTCTTGAAGTAGATTGGTGCCGCCTGAAACATATGTGTCTCACTTTTATGAAAAGTCCTAAGTTTTTAAAATATTTAAATGCCATATTCTGTAGTCTTTGAAAGATCTTAAGAATACCTATCCATCTGAAATGCATCTCTTAAACCTAGGAAACATAACTAATATGACTATAAGCTTGACTATCATAGATGACTATCCATAACCTATATTTCTTAAATATACAATACATTTTTATTGAGCTGCACAAACACAATACTTTAATCAAGAGCAGAAATAAACATATAACAAAATTGAGCTTAAATTTGTATCAATAAACCAAGATCCATACCAATGCAAAGTATTCATATCTATAGCATGTCCCCTTTAAATGTAAATGAACATTTATAAACAGTATCTGGGATTTTTGGGCGTAGGTATCTCTAAACTGCTTCCTGCTTTTTTGTTGGGCCAAGAAATTTTTGGGGTGTTCACAGCAACCTTTCAGGGGTCTTGGTACATCAAACCATGTTATCCTGGAAGGAATCCACAGATTCTCATCTTCTGTTCCAAAACAACAAATCCTTAGACCCAAATTTTAAAGTCAAGATACCTTTAAATATATATATATATGTTGATTCAGCTTAGCAGCCCATACAATGAAATGTCTCTCTGCACTGAGCTCCTTCACAGTCAAATATTGAAAGAAAACACAATAATATACACATTCCATACTTTCTGTGTATATTCCATCTTTACATGGTTTATTTTTCTTTATTCCTTTAATCTGTGACTCTCTGTACTCTGTCTCTTTAAAAACTTTGTTTTATTTTTAAAACCATTTACTTTTTAAAATAAGTGTCTATATTTTTCCAAGCCTACGTACATTTATCCAACACTGTGACTCATTTAGTGGTCTTTTTTTTAATCTGAATCTGTTTTTATTGTGTATTTGTAATTATTTTCTGGCCAGGTACACTTTTTTTTTTAATGCTAAGCACGCATGGCTAGGACCAACTCCGCAGTCCTGCCTACTTGCTCTGCCCAATCCAACATGGTGAACCATGTTCTCTGCCTCTGAGAGTCATTCACTCTGCCCCAGATCCAGGGTCACATTGGTTTTTTTCACCATTAGGCAATTTGTAGCACACCTCTCACAGACCCCATTTAAATGGTTGGCCTCCTGAAATAGCCAGAGTTGTTCCTGCCACTAGCTCAAAGCAGCAAAGCACCATTTCAAAACTGTGTGGCTTTTTTGTTGCTACAACTGAATCAGGAAGACCTCTATTAAAGGAGTCATGTTTGCTGCCAGCAAACAAAGCCCATCCAGAAAAAAAAAATGCAGCTAAACTTTGTTTTTAGTGTCTAGAATTTCTTTTTATTATTGATATTATTGAGCTTTACATTTTTCTCTACTATCCTCCCATCCTCTCCCCTCCCCTTCAACCCTCTCCCATGGTGCCAATGCTCTCAATTTACTCAAGAGATCTTGTCTTTTTCTACTTCCCATGTAAATTAGATCTATGTATATCTCTCTTAGGGTCCTCGGTGTTGTCTAGGGTCTCTGGGACTGTGAATTGTAGGCTGATTTTCTTTGCCTTATGTCTAAAAGTCACTTACAAGTGAGTATACATGATATTTGTCTTTCTGGGTCTGGGTTACCTCAGTCAATGTGACATTTTCCAGATCCATCCATTTGCCTGCAAATTTCAAGATGTCATTATTTTTTTGTTCTGTGTAGTACTCCATTTTGTAAATGTACCACATTTTCCTTATCCATTCTTTGGTTGAAAGAATGGCCAAGTTCAAAACACTAATGATAACTTATGCTAAATAGTTTTTGAGGTAAAGGGAACACTCCTGCATTGCTGGTGGGAGTGTAAACTTGTACAGCCCCTTTGGAGATCAGTGTGATGATTTCTCAGAAAATTAGAAAACAACCTTCCCCGAGACCCAACAATACCACTTTTGGGTATATACTTAAAAGATAATTGTACCACAAGGACATGTGCTCAGTTATGTTCATAGCATCATTATTTGTCATAGCCAGAACCTTGAAACAACCTAAATATCTAGAATTTCTTTCCAAGTTCTCTCAAGTTTTATGTGGATTTAGCTGACACACATGGGTGCCAATCTGTTAACAAAGGTTGTTCATTCATTCTCAGTCTTTTAGACCTGAAATAATCACGCAGAAACTATATTGTTTGGCCAATATCTTAAGGCTATTTCTGGCTAACTCTTATACCTTAAATTAACCCATTTCAATTATTTTATTTTTTTACCATGATTGTCATGATTTATTGGCAAGGTTCTAGGGCAGACAACTATCTCCTCTAGTGGCTACATGCCATCTCTGTTTGACTCTGCCTACTCTCTCTGTACATCTCTTCCAGTCTAGCTATATTCTGCACTGCTATAGGCCAAAGCAGTTTCTTTATTAATCAATGGAAATAAAACATATTCACAGCATACAGAGGGAACTCCACATCATGTGTTTTCATTTAAAGTAATACTGGGGGACTGTGATAAGGCTCTGTGAGTAAAGACACTTGCTACTGAGAATGATAACATGAGGTCAATCCCTAGTTAGAGAACCTATAACCTCTACAGCATGCATGTTCATGTGTACACAGGTGTGTGTTTATAAATAACAAATACATACAAATAAAAATAATATTTAGGTGATACGTCCTTGAGAATACATTTTATCCTGCCTTCAAAAATTAATTTTTACTTAAAACAAAATGCAAGAAAGAAATCAAAGTAGTTGTGAACAAGAGTTGGGAAATATGACTCAAAAACAAAATGCATAAAGAAAGATTAAGTGTTCATAGTTTTTGGGTCATTTTGACTTTATGTCATCTACACAAATGTTTTATGTGTTTAAAAACAAGATGAAATAACTGGAGCTATGTTTTTTTTTTTTTACAAGAAAATGACTAATCTGTTCTCTCAAGAACTCCTAAATAATTCTCTAATTTTTAATCCAGTCAATCCAACTTCTACATCTCATTGTTTCAGTTAATCTCAATGAAGGACTGATCCTAAATTCAACCATCAATCTATTATGGATTTTAGCTTCCTTCATATCTTCACACCATTATCTATGTGCTTCTTTTGGAAACACTCCTGGAATTTTGAGATAACTGAATGTTCATTGGTGTCCAACTCTTCCTCAGCCTATCTTCCTTTGGCAACTTCTCCTGTGTGTACCCACTTGTCACTAAATTCCTAGTTATAGTCCAGATCCTCTTACATCCTCCTACACAGATCAGGATGCACAACCACTCTCAAGCATTATTACCAGTATAGCTAAAGATTCAAAGTCAGTATCTTTATTTCTGTGTATTCTTGTGAATTCCATAAATATTTTCTACATTTGTTTATGGCTGGTCCAAAGTCAACCCCAAATTTAACATATATCTCAAGGGATTGTATATATTTCTTCGGAGGTATAGCCCCCTCTACTACCTACAACATGTCTAGCTAAGTACAATGGCTGTAATGGTTATCTGGATGTTGTAGTAAGAGCGGCGGTGGGGCTGCGTCCCCGGTACCTGGCAGCCCACATGGCTAGCTTATGCCCCGAAATAATTACATGGAAACTGTATTCTTTTAAACACTGCCTGGCCCATTAGTTCCAGCCTCTTATTGGCTAACTCTTACATATTGATCTAACCCATTTCTAATATTTTATGTAGCACCACGAGTTGGCTTACCAGGGAAGATCTTAACCTGCGTCTGTCTGGAGTGGGAGAATCATGGTGACTCACTGACTCGGCTTCTTTCTCCCAGCATTCTGTTCTGTTTACTCCACCTATCTTAATTCTACCCTATCAGAGGCCAAGCAGTTTCTTTATTAATTAACCAATGAAAGCAACAGATAGAAAGATGACCCTCCTCCATCATCTGGAAGTCATTCTCTTTCTTCTCTATCCTTCATTTTCAGAATTCAATATGTTATAAACCCTAGGCATTTATAACAATGTCCTCCAATGTATATTCCCTTACCAATAGTTGCCATATTACCTGCAAATCTGCTAGAAATACAAATTTTCAGAATAGGCGTGTACCACATTGCTAGAATCAAAGCACTTGGAAGACTGAGTCTAGAGGATGGTATGTGTTAGTTCAAAACCAGACAATGCTATATAGCAAACTCTGTCTCCAAAAACAAAACAAATACCCAAAACAAACAAAACAAAACAAAACAAAACAAAAAACAAGCAAACAACACTGAAATAATGACTGATGTTTAGAGTAGCAGGGAGAGCATACATTTTCATTGATTCTTTTATTCAGTATCTATTTAGAACTGTGTCCATGGTGTATATGATATTCGGTCCTGGGAATTCAGAATTAGTATGGGCCTGGAATTTTCCTGTACAAAGTTTTCTACCTAATCTGAAGATCTGGTTCATGGCCACTAATTTGGAAGAAGAGAACAAAGAAAGAAGTCTTCTGAAGGGAACAAGCAAATTACTGTGGAAAAAAAAGTAAGGAGGAAAAGAATCTTTTCTTGAGCAACTGAGACAGCCTGGAGAAAGAAGAGCTGGATACTCAGAGAGTGAAGTAACGAATGAAATGTGGAAACTGGCAACTGTGTCCTCTTCAGGTAGAAAGAACCACAGCTGACAAACCATTCTCCGGCTGGTGATGGAGGCTACAAGGAGAGAGAGAGACAGAGACAGAGAGAGAGACAGAGAGAGGGGCTTGAAATGAGGCTGGGGAGACAAAAGAGGCCAAATCAAAGGGAATCAATCAACTAACTTAGAATCAATTTGGATTCTACTCTAAAGACAACAGTTAGTTAAGATAATTGTAGGTACTCTTTGAAAGAATAGAGACAAAGTGATATGTGTGGCTCTATTTTCATTTTAAAATATTTTATTAAGGATCGATTTATTTGATTTTTTGTGTATGAACGTTTTGCTTGCATATATGTGTATGTGCACTGTTGCTTGCAAAAATCCTGATGAGAGTGGTAGATCCTTGATTTTATAGTTAAGGATGGATTTAAACATCCATGTTGCCTCTGAGAACTCAGCCTGATCTCTCAAATGTTCTTAACTGATAAACCATCTCTCTAGTCACCAGTGAATAGCTTTGTTGATTGACCTACAAGGTCAGAACATACAAGCAGCACTTGTTTTGTTTTTACATTGATTGTTCTGCTTTGTTAGAGGTTGGGGTCAGATCAGGGTGTCCATGTAGATATGGTGAAAAGAAGCTCAGGGCTTTTGTATTAACACTTTTAGCAGTGAAGTTAAATGTTTCTTCAAATGTATCTTCTTGTGTTGCTGTTGTTTGTTTATTTTTAAACCTGTGATCTCTATCATCCAGAGAATCAATTTGCAATGGTTTTCAGTTCTCTTGGCTTGGACATCTCATTCACATATTGCTTTAATTTATACAATATTTTAAGCTTGATTTAGCTCCTCTGTTGTTCTCTTTCACTTATTTAAATGTAAGTGTGCTCAGTAGGTGGGTGACTATATTTGTCAAGTCACCCCCTGGTCTTCCTAAAAATGAATAAATAAATAGTTTTATATGACAGAAAGATGCTGTATAAATTAAGTGGATAAACTGTTTCTCTCTTACAAAATATCCTTTTTTGGATCTCTGTCTAATTTTGGGCTACTTTTGTTGATGTGTGGAATGGAAACAGAGTTGTGGATAATACTCAGACCTTGTAGTTGGTGTAATTATCAGAGCTCTAGATTACTGGACAGTGCAAGAATTTTTTATGCATTATATGGCCTGAAGGAAGCAGATTAGAATCATAATGATCTGTCCCACAGAGAAGAGCTCCAGCTTAGGTTTCCTGTGAACCCCTGACAAAGCTTCCTAAATCTCATCCTTTACAAAGGGGCTCCCCTAATAAACATATTCTAACTTGGATGCAGCTATTTCAGCTGCAGCATTATTTCCAACTCAGGAAATATTTTCCAATGTAAGGAAAAATAAAGATATTTTAGCTACTCAAAAAAGAGAAAAGATGAGAAAACAAGTAAACAGAAAACAAAACAACAATTTTGCTTTGTTTTGTTCTTCTCCAGATATAAAAGCAGATTGCCCAACTAATTGGGGGCCCCTCCAGCTCTTGTTTTCCCAAAACCTTGGCCTTGACCTTATTTACAAACAAACCAATCTATGAATTCATCCAATTATCAGCGAGGTTAATTCCTAGTCCAAGAAAATTATGCATTAACACAATTGCTCCTGAAACCTTACCCTATTTGAGTTTTATCTTACTATTGATTGATGTGAGCTTTTCTCTGTCCACAAGAGTTTACAGCCTTTAAGAATTCACTGGGCAGTGGTTTCCACAAACCTTTAATACCGGCACTCAGGAGGCAGAGGCAGGTGGATCTCTGTGAGTTCAGGGCCAGTCACTTACTCTTGTCTACAGAGTGAGTTCAAAGACAATGAAATCCTGTTATACTATACATATATATATATATATATATAGACAGAGAGAGAGAGAGAGAGAGAGAGAGAGAGAATAAAGAAATAAAGTGCAGTAATGTTCAGTCCAAAGTGCAAAGTGCCAACTTTTCTAGTCTCTGGTGTTATTCATATTGTTAGCTTCTTTTTGAGAGTGCTTAAGCATCTGACTGTTGCTATTTTTAGTGGTTCAAGAAATATGTGATATATGACAAAAGAAATATTTACAATGACAATTAACATAAATGTGTAGTAACAATTACAATTGCTAATACAATATTTATATATTTGGTTTCTGTTCCACTGTAACATCAATATTATATCTTTGTTGACAAAGAAAGGAAGAGTTTTCAAAGAAATACAGCGAATGAAATAACTTATTCCTGTCAGGAAATATCTGGAGTTCAAAATCTGTACACCCATGTTTTAGAAAGAAACAGTCATAAAATAAGCAATGTGTTTCTACTTGAAACTTTAAAGTGTAGATGTGATCACTCCCTATAGGTCAAGCTAACTCCCATTTGTACCTACAAGGTGTTAAAGAATAGCTAAATTCTTGTGCTGAATGACTCAATGGGTGATACCAAGGCCACTGCATAGTCTTGGAAGCAGGTGGACTATGAAGCAGTCTGATTTGTAGGCATTTAGTAACAGCAGGGACCCAGAAAGACAAACTATTGCAGTAGCATCTGGAGAAAATCTGCAGGAAATTTGGAAAAAGACAAATCTTTCAACACTTAGTGAACGTAGGTAGAAGGAGTTTAATATGGACATCACTATAAATGATTTGAGCTTCAATATTGGTTTTTAAAAACACAGTCTGTACAGTGGTATTTTTATAGTCAGTGTCAAGCACAGTTGTTTTTAGTTACAGCTTGCATAACAGTTCAAGATAAATCAAAGTGAACTGTTCTCAACGAAAAAAAAAATGCAGCACAGATTTTCTAATACTGTGATCATTGCTTTGGCCAAAGGCTACTTTACACTACGTCTACATAACACCCCTTTAACAAATATTTATTAAGTGTTGATTATTTGCCAAATACCGTACAAGGTTCTGAGAATATATCAAAGACTAAAAGAGTCTCAGCCTGCACTATGTCTTTAGCATCTCTCAGGCAAAGCACTAACAATACAGGAAGTCAGAGCTAGAAGGCATAACAAGTGCTTTCTTTGGATTCCAGAGAAGGGAAGCAGCAGTGCCTGTTTTGCCTGAAGAAAATTAAGGTAGGTGTTTATGCAAGATGATAGCTGAGCTCAAATCAAACACCAAAACCCAGGTCATTCCTTGAGCTGGCAGGAAGAACTTCTGAGATTCAGGCTATGTTCTGTGCACCAAAGTGTCAAGAGCACCCAGGATATAAAGCTGCTTAGCATGACTGGAAAACAGAAAGAGAAATGAGGCTGGTCGAGTTATTTAAAGAATACATGCAATGAAGGTGAATTTGAGTTTCATTATGAAGCAAATAATTGGCTTTCAATACTTTTAGGGATGAAGTGATATGTTGTTCTCTCTCTCTCCCTTTCTCTCTCTCTCTCTCTCTCTCTCTCTCTCTCTCTCTCTGTGTGTGTGTGTGTGTGTGTGTGTGTTATATTTTGAAAATCCACCCTGTGTCTTCAGACTAGGTGAAATGTGTGTAAAACTGGATATGTCAGGAAGATGAGCTAATGCTATTATTCTAACGTAAACATCAGATCCTGTTAACCTGAATAAAAGCATAAAAGAATCTAACTGGTGGCCCTTAGAGGAGGAAATATTGAGACAGTGGTAACTGGTTGATATGAAGAGGGTGAAGTAGTGAAAAGATTGAATATCTTCCTCAGTATTTTGAATTTGGCAAGTTGTGAGTCATGGTGCTACTAAGAATAAGGAACAAGTTGGGGGAAATAAGGTCAGTGGTTATTTATAATATTTCAATGAAGTTTTAGGTCAAATTCCCTGATGACAGTTGAGATCGATGACTATAATAAAATATGATAATCTTGGTAACTCAAACTACAGAAGTGTGTTTCTTACAGTGCTGGAGGTGGAAAGTCCAGACTCAAGGCATGAACAAATTATTTTTCTGATGAGTGTTCATTTCTTGTTCCTCAGTTACCATTCTTTTGTATATTCCTAAGAATGGGAGAAATGGGGGAATTCTCTAGGACTCGCATGACAAGGCAGTCTGGGAATGAGCACAATGGGCCTTCAGGTTAGAGTGGTCTCTCCATTGGAGAATCACTGTTCTTGCAGTGCTTAGACCATAGGGCTATGATTTAAATGGCTAATAAAATTATCTGAATCACTTTACTAAAGAAGCAGGAGCATACCTCGGATCTCCAAGTATTTGTAATAATGACTGTATAATATTGCTAATGTCTTGATTAATAATTGAAATATCAAGGAGAAAATGCTTTAAAACCACATTAATTAATTAGAGTTCTGTAAGAAAAAAAGGTACAAGACATAGGAAAATTTAGCATCTAAAAGAATTTCTAGGTTATAGATGGCTATCCTTTTATAATATATGTATATGGAGATAAGTAAACATTTGAGAAATTCTCTTATAAGCACACTAACCTTATTCATGAGGTGTCTGTAGCAATAATCTTGTCATTCCACAAAGCCAGCCCCTCGAATTTCATCACTCTTTAGTTTAGCTTTCTTAATGTGAATTTTAAAGGAACTTAAGCAGTCATCTGTGTTACTGTAAACAGTACACATATTGGGAAGGCAGTGTAGATAGATTCCTTTGCTCACAAGTGTGGTAGTTTGGATGTTATTGTAACTAGAAGCTCATAGGGAGTGGCATTATTAGGAGGTATGGCTTTGTTGGAGTAGTTATGGCCCCCTTGGAGTAAGTGGGTCACCATGAGGGCAGGTTTTGAGGTTTCCTATATCAAGATACTGTCCAGTATCTCAGTCAAATTTCTGTTGCCTTCTGATCAAGATGTAGCTAGCACCATGTCTGCCTGTACACTAACATGCTTCCCATCATGATGTTAATGGACTGAACTTCTGAAACTGAAAGTGAACCAGCGCACTGAAATATTTCCTAATAAAAGCTGCCGTGGTTATGGTGTCTCTTCACAGCAATAGACACCCTAACTAAGACAGAAGATGGGATTTTTCTGTGATATGCCAGACCATGTTGTTCTTTAGGGAAATATGAACTTTGGGAGATGGGGTTAAGAAAGTAGTGGAATGCTTTAAGCACTGCTTGATTGGTCATACTATTAAAAGCATTGAAGACAGTTATACAAAGTGTTATTTGAACTGTGGGGTGATGGTTCAAAGATTACAGAGGAGAAGAACATTAATATGTTGGCTAGAGACTGTTCTTGTAATATATTGGTGAAGGATGGCTGGATTTTGCTCTTGTCTGAAGAATCTGCCTGAGGCTAACATGAGGAGCTTTCGAACAAGACCCTTTTCAGAGGCGATCTCAAAATAGCTTAGTAGACTCTGTTGTGTGGCTTTTAGTGTTAACTCTGATGAAGGCTTATAATAAAAAGGAGTAAACTGAGAAGATAAAAATATAAATTGTAAAAATTGAGAAAAGGCATCAGGAAGTGGAATAGAGCTTAATTTTATGTTCAAGGACATAAATGGGTGAAGAAATCAAATAAAGGGAGTGGTGACCTCAGGCAAGATCCCACACAGCTAAACTTCCAACTTGTGGAAAGGAATTAAAGAACAGCTTAGAGCACAGTGTGCTGTTGCACACCTTTAATCCCAGCATTTGGAAGGCAGAGGGTGGCGGACATCTGAGATAGAAACCAGCTTGGTTTACAGAGGATGCTTCAGGACAGTTAAGCTTCAGCAGTGAAAGACAGCTGGTGATGATGTAACTGAATAAGGAGTCACATGGTTCTGAGTGAAGGGTTGAAGAAGAGACAATGGAATTTGCCCCTGAGACTAAGGAAAGCTGCTGAGGTCAGGCATGAGTAATGCGAGTCCAGAAAGGGAGGCCTAGAGGCCATTGTGTGAAGCCGGGAAGTTGAGACCTGGATTGCCTTGGAGACCCTAAGATGCTAGATATGCCAGAGCAGTGAAATATCTGTCAAGGAGAGCTGATAACAGGGAGTGGAAGCAGCCCAAGAGAAAGAAGTATATTGCAGTCAACAAGGCTGATCGGGGTTGGAACTGCAGAGTTTGAAGTTTGCCCAGCTGGTTTTGGTCTTGCTTTGATCCAATCCTTCCTCACTATGCTCCTTTCTTTACATTTTGGAGTGGTAATATGTATCCTGTGCCATGAAATGTTAAAGGTTTATGATCTGCTTTTTAATTTCTATTTTATAGAGGATTACAGTTAAGAGATTACATGAATCTCAGAATAGACTTTGAACTTTGGACTTTAAAACACTGTTTAAATTATGATAGACTATGTGTACTTTTGAAGTTGGACTAAATGCAGTTTGCATTACGACATTGCTAAAATGTTATGAGGGCCAGAGTGAAATGTGGCAGTTTGAATGTAGTTGGTTCCATAATCGCCTAGGGAGTGGCACTATAAAGAGGTGTGACTCTTTTGGCATTGGTATTGTGTAGGCAGAGGAAGTGTGTAACTGTTGCACCCTGCTTTGAGGATACTAGCAACTGCCCAATGTCTCAGTCCACTTCCTGTTGCCTTCTGGTCAAGATGTAGCCAGTACCTGCATGTCTGCATGCTACCATGGTCCCTGCCATGAAGATAACGGACTGAATCTCTGAAATTGTAAGGGAGCCAGCCCAATTAAATGTTTCCTAAAAAGAGTTGTCATGGTCATTGTGTCTCTTCACAGCACTAGAACTCTTAAGACATCAGTCTTCCAACTTCCCTAATTGGAGGGAATGATCTAAGGGGCAAAGGTATTCATTGAGTTAAGTGTGATGGTTGTCAGTACATGTAAGTTATTTGACAATATATAGTAAAGGATGAATATATATATATATATGCACATATATACATATATGTATGTTGTGCAAAAGAAGAAAAGATAATTTTAAAAGTTTTACACATGAAGAGTAACAGAAAGAGAAACAGAAGTGGAAAGAGAGAGAACAGCCATTGACCGTCAGAAAAGCCTTGCCTGGTTCTGAAGATTATAGGCAAAGCCGCCTTCAGCTACTGTGATGAATGACCTAGAAGCTGCCTGCTTTACGAACCCATCTGAATCTCTTCACCATTGTGTTTCAATAACAGAGAGAAGTTTCCAGAAAATCATGAAAAAGAAGCCTTGTGGTAAATAGAATGGTCTTCTATCTTCAAAAGGAGACTGAATTCTAGTCAAACATTAAATTACATAACTAAATAAATAATGGTATTTACAAAATATTTCTTAAAATTGATAAAATCTTTAAGATTTGTGTTTGTATCTTTGCTTTTAAGATAGGCTTTCACTCTGTGACCTACTTAGCCTGGTCTAGAAAGACTTAACTCACCTGCCTTAAGTTCTCAGAATTGAGGATTACAGGTATAAGCTGCCATGCCCACATAATGTCTCTAATAACTCATAATATTTTAGGCTTTTATGTTTCTACCTCTATTTCTAACTTGGATGCTTTTGAACAAAAAATTCTTACAGCCATCATAATAATGTTCATGAAAGTAATTATTGAACTCTAAGGGCCAGACAAAATGGCTTGTATGGATTTACTAAATTCAATTATCACAAAAATCTTTTAAGATTATATAATGTTTGGTAACTGATATTCAGAAGATTTTAGTGACTTAGAAGCAGTCATGTGGCTGTTATCCCCATGGAGATTGCTTTGGACAGAAAATCTGCCTGACTCTAAACATGAGTTCTGCTTATTAGTTCTGTGACTGTACCTCGACTGAGTTAGAGACCTTTGGTTTTGCATTTCACCTGGAACATCTGTGTTGTGTTCAGGATCAATTTTAATCTCGTGAAATCAAGGAATATATTGTTACATTTCATTCATCAAAATTACATAATGCCTTCATCTTGTTAAACAGATAATTTCCATTAGAGTAAAAACAAATTCACACAGTATTTTTCTCCTGTGAATTTTTTAAAAGAGTTAATTGATTCATAAACAAAATTAAATAAAACCACCCATCACCAGTCAGGTCTTGTCGTTTATGTCAATCAATTCTGGCCTGAGAAAGCTGGATACTATCCATTGGGATGATTTTTTTCATTCACCTACTAGAGGCAATCATAGATGGAAAGTGTTTCACTATCTGGGTCCTATTCGCAGACAATAGCAGTATCACTATGCTTTTCTTCAGTTTTAGATTTCTCCCTGACGTCCTTGCTCGCCTGCTTGCAGTGATCTCTGTACTCATGCTCCTTTCACCCTGCAAAGCAAGACGTTCCATGAGGCTTCTTCCCAGAAGGCGATAGCTGTTATCATCATTTGCCATGAATTATTTTTTCCTTTGTCCACAAAGACAATAATATGATGATTTCCTAACCTTGAGTACCACACAATATAACTTGTCTTAATTCTGAAATAGATCAATTGCATTTGGATATACTTAATTAAAGTAAAACAATGTTGAAGTAGGTGGAGTCAGAATTCAGTGTAACTCAAACCTTCGTAAGATGATATTATGAACATACAGGGGTAAAGAGACATCAATGGTTTATGTAAAACCATCCCAAGTGTTTTAGTCCATTAGGGCATTTATAGAACAAGTACTTCATAATAAACAATTTTTACAAATATAAATTTATCTCTCATCATTCTTCAGGCTAAGAAATGCAAAAGCAATGTCCTGGCACATTAGATATTTGTAGTGGACACCATTTTTATCTGGAAACAGCCACTTTCAGCACCCAGGTTCTACCTTCCAACATTAGCACACTGGAAATTAGGGTAAAGAATAGCTTTCAAATGGGCATAAATATAAAAACCATGCAAGAAGTCATGAGCAAGGAATAAGGCAATTTCTTCCTTAGATACTTCAAAAGAGACAGTTCTCATGATACCTTGGTTTTGAAATGATACCCTCTATAACTGAGAGATAGTAAACATTCATTATTTTAACTCACACGATTCATGTATTTTGTTGTTATTGGGGCAGCCTTAGAAAATCAATTTGTACATGATATTTGGCCTCACAGTGAGTTTTCCTCGTGTACTCTGAAAGGCTGCTGCATTTTTATTTTTATTTCTTAAGATATAATAGTGCTCTATAGATCGGGTGTTCCAGAATTTGCCATTTCTGAAATTGTAACTATCCTGAGTTCTGGGATTACAGTATATATCCTGTGTTTGACATAGAGCTAGGTCACTCTCCTGATTGCTTTATATGCATAATATCACTCCATGCCTGATATGTCACTCCATGCTCTAATTATTTAAATTTGGCTGAAAGAGAAGAGGGGCATCAGGTTCCTCTCTTAAATGTTGGGATTGTTGTATGTACGGCTTTATCTGGCATGGAGCTGGGTCACTATCCTGAGTACTGGGGTTACAGCATGTGCACCTGTGCCTGACACAGTACTTTAGTCTTTTAAAATGATCCATGAGAGAAGAGGGTCTTCAGGCCATGTCATTTAATTTCTTTCACAGGAATATTTATTTTTAGTATTCCTGACCAATTTTATTGCCTTTGCTTAAATTAATGATAACATAATATACCTGTATAAACATAATTGGAATGGGGGAGGTATATACCACCTGCTGTCCTCTTGGAATTTAAATATTTTACTAAAGAAGAAATTTATTAGTGAGATATCCAAGTATCCAGTAATAGAATTCTTTATAAAAACTATCTCAAAACACTAGGTTCTAAATTTCTTAAAATAAAAGTGATTAATTCTGATATTAGAGTATCTCATGGGTGGGTCAAATTGTAGAAGCACCTTGACTGAAAACTCAAATTATCTGTTTAAAATTAGCATCCTATAGCCAGACGTGGTACATACATGCCATTCTCATACATATGAGAATAGGGTAAAAGGGTTATTGTGACTTCCAAACAGTCTGAACTATTAAGTGAAACTTTGTCTTAAAAACAAAATCTAGCGATGGATGGAGATAGAGACAGAGACCCACACTGGAGCACCGGACTGAGCTCCCAAGGTACTAATGAGGAGCAGAAGGAGGGAGAACGTGTACAACGAAGTCAGGACCACGAGGGGTGCACCCACCCACTGAGACAGTCCGACGATCTATGGGGAGCTCACCAAGGCCATCTGGACTGTGACTGAAAAAGCATGGGATAAAACAGGACTCTCTGAACATGGCGGACAATGAGAGCTGACAAGAGGCCAAGGACAATGGCACCGGGTGTTGATCCTACTTCAGGTTCTGGCTTTGTGGGAGCCTAGACAGTTTGGATGTTCAACTTCCTAGATCTGGATGGAGGGGGGAGGACCTTGGACTTTCCACAGGGCAGGGAACCCTGACTGCTCCTGGGACTGGAGAGGGAGGAGAAGAGGAGTGGGGGGAAGAGGAAGAGGGGCGGGAGGAGGGGGAGGGAAATGGGAGGCCGGGAGGAGGCGGAAAATTTTTTTTCAATAAACAAAACAAAACAAAACAAACAAACAAACAAAAAAACGCCGGGCGGTGGTGGTGCACACCTTTAATCCCAGCACTCGGGAGGCAGAGGCCGGCGGATCTCTGTGAGTTCGAGGCCAGCCTGGTCTACCAAGGGAGTTCCAGGACAGGCTCCAAAGGTACAGAGAAACCCTGTCTCGAAAACAAACAAACAAACAAAAAAAAAAAACAATGTGAGACAAAAAGAAAAAAAAAAGTCTTGTTCTGTCTTTTTTTTTTTTTTTCAAGGTTGCCTCTGACCTGGAGCTCAATCCTCTCCTGGGCAAGAAAGAAAAAAAGGCATTTCCAGGTGTTAGTATGAGGACTCTGGCCAAGGACTAGAGAAACCTAATTCTTTGGTAACAAATCTCAAGTTAAAGAATAATAGGTTTCAGGGTTCCCTGCCCTGTGGGAAGTCCAAAGACCATCCACCTCCATCCCGGTCTATTAAGAGGAGTATCCAAACTGCTTAGGCTCCCACAACGCCAGTACGTGCAGTAGGATCAAAAACCCATTGCCATTGTTCTTCAGTTCTCAGTAGTCCTCATTGTCCGCTATGTTCAGCGAGTCCGGTTTTATCCCATGCTTTTTCTGACCCAGGCCAGATGGCCTTGGTGAGTTCCCAATAGAACATCCCTATTGTCTCAGTGTGTGGGTGCACCCCTCGCGGTCCTGAGTTCCTTGCTCGTGCTCTCTCTCCTTCTGCTCCTGATTTGGACCTTGAGGTTTCAGTCCGGTGCTCCAATGTGGGTCACTATCTCTGTCTCCTTTCATCGCCTGATGAAGGTTACTGTTCAGGAGAGGGGGAGGGAAATGGGAGGTGGTGGTGGGGAGGAGGCAGAAATCTTTAATAAATAAATAAAAAGGAAAAGAAAAAGAAAAAAGTTTCAAATATTTTTATAAAGCTGTGGCTTAGAACAAAAATGTTTTCTCTATTTACCATAAAACATGAATTTTAATGGATTTTGTTAAATCTTAGTCTTATTATGCCCTAAAGAATTATGGCAACGGATGGAGATAGAGACAGAGACCCTCATCAGAGCAACGGACTGAGCTCCCAAGGTCCAGGTGAAGAGCAGAAGGAGGGAGAACATGAGCAAGGAAGTCAGGACTGTGAGGAATTAGTCCATTCACTGAGACAGTGTGCCTGATCTAATGGGAGCTCACCAAATCCAGCTGGGCCGGTACTGAATGAGCATGCAATCAAAGGGGACTCTCTGAATGTGGCTGACAATGGGGGCTGACTGAGAAGCCATCGACAATGGCACTGGAACCTGTTTCTACTTCATGTACTGGCTTTTGGGACTGTAGTCTATTTGGATGCACAGCTTCCTAGGCCTGGATGGAGGGGAGAGGTCCTTGGACTTCCCACAGGACAGGGTGCCCTGCCCTCTCTTGAGGGAGGGGGAGGGAGGAGGGGGAGTGGGTAAGCGGGAGGGAAATAGGAGGAGGGGAGGAAGTGTAAATTTTTGAATGGAAAAATAAATTTAAAAAAAGAAAAAATAGAATTACTAAGACAAAAAAAAAAGAATAATAGGTTTGTTTGGGTTACCTGATCATTTTTTCAATAACGTCTTATCTACAGGAACAGAAACCTTGCCTCTGGAGCATAGGAATAGGCCATGCCTTAAGTTGAGGAAGAAAATGCTTTTCTTAGGAACATAAAGATCATGCTCTGGTTGGTGTAAGGGGATAATTGTTGCTGAGAAGACAGCCAGATACTATCCACAAGACAAGACAAATCTAATTGAATGTTTGTATGTGTATCAGACAAATTTCATTTCTCCAGAGTGTTGGGAATGTTTCTTATATATTTCTTGTCTAGGTCTAAAATAATAAAGAAGATAGAGAGAAAATAAACGGATGTAGCCACTGATTGAAATATTATAAGCTAACACAAAGTTACTGCTGTGAGAAATTAAAATGTGAACAGATTGGAAACAGCAGTAATCCTTTCATGGAAATCATGAAGAACAAATGAAAATGAAGTCTTTGCTATTGCCTTGTTAATTTCCAGGACTGGGTGTTTGATAAGGGAGGACAAGGAGCATAAAAAGTAAATCTCTCAAATGACTTCAGTGGTCATTAAAAGAAAGTACTGCATATATGTAGGGCAAGAGCTGATTGTAAAAATGTGTACAAGATAAAGGGGTAAAGAACTCAGCTTTTGATACATTGATTTCATAATAATAAAAATGTAAGAAAATCATGATATTTTAAATACACTAATATATATTTGAATATCACACACACAATTCATATAAGTTGGGAGAATAAAATGGTGAGTGACCTCTTGATCTCTTGGACATGATCACCTTGTAGCTCGAAGAATCTGAAAGTAAGTTTTATGTGGATCATTACTTTATCCTTTGCTTCAAACTGTAAAAATATCCCAATGAAACCATTTCTCTGAAAATTTTCCCTGAACTCCGTATTTTCTGCATATTTGTATTTTGTGCCATTCTTTGGTTTTAGACCCCAAGCTCCTTGGGGTAAGGACTTTGTCATTAATTTAGTACAGCTGAATATATTACATGGTGCCATGTGTATTTATAGAGCTTTGCTAAGTAATGATTCAGATTTGGTAATCAGCACTTGCAACCATCATGTGGTTATGCAGATCAACACTTACTATGCAAAAATCATTTCTATAGGGCAGATGTGCTGGTCTCCCTCTTAGTAAATTTTTAGATCAGTAAATTTCTTGCAATGTAAAGTCAATTTAGGATGATGCCTTTGATTGTCTTCTTGTTACCCATAGCAACTGAGAAAGCAGTACCTTTCTACCGCTCTAGCTGATGAAGGTTAAAAATGCCAGTGACTTTAGCAGTGATGTGATCCATTAATTCAAATAAAACAAAATGCCTTTGCTTGATCAAATAGCTTGCACACATCAGATCACTAAGTCAGAAATTTATACTTAAAATACTTTAAATATTTATAATATGGTCATTCATTATTGTTTCTGCATTGAATTATACTGACATTCTCCCAGAAATTGGAAGGGATTATTTTACTACATTTTTGGAACATAAAAGCTGCTTCTCAACTTCAGAATTTTTCTTAAACAATTGATTTGTTTTAAAACACAAGAAATACCAGGATTTTTTTGAGTCTTAAAATATTATGACTATTTGTAAAATTTCTTAGAAATGTATTACATGCTAGATTTTAACAACCTAATTTAGGCAGACACATACCCATGTCAGGAGGAATAGAAGAGAATAGAAGTTCTTAGTAGTGGAAAGAAGAAAAGGAAACAAGGGTAGATGAGGGTGGCTAGGGAATGATCTGATTTCTGGGATATAGAACATGGCTGTGACAATATAAATTCCTTTAGAAGGAAGCACATTTTCTCTAGTGAAATTCAATTTCACATTTTCATTTTCCACATACTTTCAAGTGAAAGTTTTCGGTGTCTCTGTCCATGACTTCTTAGATCATCCTCTCTATCCGCCCTGATTCATCGTAATTACCACCACTACATTGAAATCATTGTGCCAGCAACTGATTTGCAGATGATAGACAAGCATAACCCAGTTTTTTTGAATCTTGTAATTAACATTGTGTTATCATCCCCCTCTCCTCCTAAGTTCCTCTTAGTAACAACATGAATATGTCACGTTTCTGTTTGCATTCTAGGACACGCATATTTAAATGCCAGAGCAACATGAAGTATTAGCAGAATGACGGCAGTTCTGCTGTACTGGGTATTCTGCTGCCAAGCGCACTAAACCTGTTCTTTCTGTTTTCCTTTCCTGTGCGCTGTGGGAGGTAGTGGTTTGGAAAGGGGCTATAAAGAAACAGTTGCTTGTGTGTATGTATTTGTGTGTTTAAATTTCCTTCAATATTCTTCTTTGGAAGCAACAAAAAAAAAAAAATACTAAAACATCCTTCACCATTACAATGGTTTTCCTCTTTCGTTTGTTTGTACTGAAATTTAAAAGAAGGACATGAAGGAACATGTGATGTTCCAGTATGTTTGGAGTTTGTTTTGAAATGTTAGACTTTCTGAACTTGATGGGTGTAAAGTGACTAAAACGAATATGGAAACCGAGTACATCATGGGTCTAGATCACAGACATACAGAATTATAAGAATCACTGGTGTGCAATACATTTCTCCTGGTTGAACATCATTTAATTTGAAGATTATTGCAGCTATATTGCAGCTACAATGCATTAGAGATATAAGCAAAAACTGTGTGAAGTGAAAGTGTAAAACTAGACTACAAACCCACAAACAGGTAGACTAAAATGGCAAGAAAAGGGGAGAGAAACCTGGCTGGGTTCTGACTCCTGTCCCTTCAGAGAACCCCTTCATGTTTTAGAGGCTCTTGCAATATTGTTTCTTATTTATGAGAAGTTTTCTAAAGAAAATCATGTAAGCAGTACCACTGTGTCTTTGCATATTTAAATGTGTTAAGGCATTAAGCAGTCCTATATTTCATAAAGTTATAAAATCATGGCATAAAGTTCCAATTTGTTATGTTTACTGGAGAGAATGCTAACATGGGATTAGGCAGAAAATACTCTGTATTACTTCAGAAATGACAAATTTGAAAGGCATGAAGTTTCAAATCTTTGTTAAAGCTGATAGTTGAATAGGTTTTAAGAAATTTAAACAATCTATAAACACAGTTGTAAATTTATACATTAGGGCCATTGCCTACTTTCAGCACTTCAAAATTTATGTCATTTGTAAAACTGACCAGAATTTTTTTGGAATAACCGAAAAGCAGTAGGATAATAAATATAATTTTGGTAACATTCTCAAAAACATAAGCCTGCAATAGTCTTTTTACCAGTTACTCTGTGGAGATGGAATAAGCTTGGATTTTACTTTATCATGTGAGAGGAGGTGCTGCCACTCTAATTGAAAAAAATGGCTTCCCCTCAGATGAAAAAATTTAAAAATTTTTCCAAAATGTTTTTGCATTTATTTCCCCTCTCTCTCACACACTCTCATTTATAGCATCATTATAAGGTAAACGTTCTGGGTCTTGAACTCTTAAACACAGCAAGACAAGATCTGGTTGTGCAATCATCAACCCCATCCACATTTACATGTCTCAGTGGGTGGACCAACCCCTCGTGGTCCTGATTTCCTTGCTCATGTTCTCCATCCTTCTGCTCTTCAATTGGACCTTGGGAGCTCAGTCCCGTGCTCTGATGTGGTCTCTGTCTCTATCTCCATCCATCGCTGGACGAAGGTTTTAATAGCCAGAACCTGGAAACAACCTAGATGCCCCTCAATGGAAGAATGGATAAAGAAAGTGTGGAACATATACACATTAGAGTACTACTCAGTGGGAAAAACAAACAAACAAACAAACACTGACATCTTGAATTTTGTATTCAAATGGTAAAAATAGAAAACATTATCCTGACTGAGATAACCCAGACCCCAAAAGATGAATATGGTATGTACTCACTCATTAGTGAACTCTAGCCATAAACAAAGGACATTGAGCCTATAGTTCACAAGCCTAGAGAAACCACATAATAAGGTGATCCCAAAGAAAAACATATATAGATCCTCCTGGATTGGAAGAACACAAGATCACTGGGCAAAAGTTGAGAGCATGGGGGTGGGGGTGGAGTGGGGGAAGGGAAGAGGGGGAGAGAGAAGGGAGAAGGAAAGGATTGGGGAGAGCTTGGGGGAGTGGGAGGGTTGAGATGGAGGAAGGGTGGATATAGGAGCAGGGAAGAAGATATCTTCATTAAGGGAACCATTTTAGGGTTGGCAAGACTTGCCTCTAGAGGGGATCCCAGGTGTCCATGAAGATGTCCCCTGCTAGATCCTTGAACAGCAAAGGAGAGGGTGCCTGAACTGGCCTTGTCCCATAGTCACACTGATAAATATCTCGAATATCACCGAAAACTACATTTTAAAAGGCTAGGCAGTAAAGACTTCAGGTTTTACAAGCCCTGAGGAATCTGCTACATTTATTAGATTATGATGCTATATGATGCAACAACTGCAATGTATAGATGAAGGGACATGGATTTGTTTTAGCAGTGTGCCTCCCAGAACAGACATCAGACAAACTGAATCCACAAATCAGTCAGCATCCAACTAGCAAACTAAAGAAAATGGGAGGAAGCAAAGTGCTTCATTAAATATTCAGACATTAGTTATACCTATAAACATGCTCTTTTATATTCAACATCTTGTTAGATTCCCTAAAATACATAGCATACAAATTCTGTTATTTTTAATGTAAGCCCTGTGTAAGTGGTTGCTGTACTTCATTGTTCAGAGAATAAGTAAGAATATGAATCTTTACATACTCAGTACAGACACAACCCATTACAATTAATTTTCCTATGAAGTTAGTTGAATGCACACTTGTAGAATCTCTGGGAGTAGAACCCGTATTACTGAAGGCTGAAATGCAGTTTGAAAGCCTTTATTTCTATAATTCTGCCAATTTTCCACTTTTAAGTGTACTAGGTTATTATTAGACTTAATAATGTGTACAACTGGGTGACTTGTAAGACAGACCATGCCATTTCAGCATTCTGGAGACTAGAGGTCTGAAATCAATGTGTTAGCAAGACTTCATTCCCTCTTAATCTATGAAATAATACCTGGAAAGCATCTGAAGTACCTGGCATTGTGAAAATACCTGACATTTCATTTGTGTCCCTGGATACTCTCTCCATCTTCTTGTCACAGTGTTTGTATGAAGACAACACTTACATTGCATTAGGGACTGCATACACCAATGATCTTATTTTAACTAATTACAATTTCAGTAATTATAGTTCTTTGAGACTATCACATTCTAAGATACTGCTAGCAGTTAGGATTTAAATCTATTTATTTTATTTTTCTTGTTATATTTGTTTTTAAGGGTTTTTTAAATTAATTTTTATTGAGCCCTACATTTTTCTCTGCTCCCCTACCTGCCTCTCAACAGTGTCTAGAGTAACCCAGCAGAATCTAGAACTCACTGGTAGTCAAAGGTAACCCTGAACATACTGGCTTCCTGTCTTTACCTTCTAGGTGCTGAAATTACAGACCTGTGCTGCCATGACCTTTAGTTGTAACTGCTTTTGTTTTTAAACATGGTGATAAGGCTAAAGACAGAGTTTCCTGAGTACTAAACAGGCACTCCACCATCTTAGCTCTGTCTCCAACTCCAGCATGTCTGTTTCAAAGCAAACAGGTAAGCAGATAACACAGTGGGCCAGGTGTTCTCTTCTTTGCTAGATCATAATCATGATATTTGATTAGTTTTATTTTTAAATATTAAAATCATTTATTATTTAAATACACCATTCAAAGACCACAAAGCCTTTTCTTAAAAGTACGGCAAAAGTAAGCTGGGCGGTAGTGGTGCACACCTTTAATCCCAACACTTGGGAGGCAGAGACAAAAAGATCTCTGTGAGTTTGAGGTCAGCCCTGTCTAAAGAGCTAGTTCCAGGGCAACCAAGACTGTTATACACTGAAACATTGTCTAAACAAAAGGATACAATACTTTGAATTTGAAGCTAACTTCTCTTTGTCAAAGGGTTTGATTTTCTACCTTTCAGGTTTCTCTCTATTAAAGAAAATAATTGTATGTTCTAGTATTAAAAGAAGTCTTAGACAATAACATAGCAACCACATATTCCTGTGTAATGTAATGTATGGAACATGTAATACCTGACATAAAGTTTCACTAAAAATTGGCTCTTGGTTTATAATCCTAATCACACTATTCAACTGACATGTGCCTTTGCTGGTCCCTCTAGCCCCTCAATAGTCATCTTCTTTATGATATTTTAAAGGCAAATAGTTCAATATGTATAAACCCTGCAAAAATAGCACTGCTCTGAATAAGAAAAGAAACGTTTAGAAAACTAGGAGAGAGCTACAATAAATATTTGTGGGCAGGTTGAGTTCAGTAGTAGTCTTTTTTATCTCTGAGTCATTTCAATAAAATTTAGTTCATATTGGGAATATGTACAGTATTTTGAAGTTGACTACCGTCGCTAACAAAAAAAATCTGTTGTGTATTTTGAAATTCTTTTTAAAAATACCCTTGTTTTGAGGTTTTACTTGTTTGCAATTTTAACAGCAACCTTACACAGTACAATTCTTGTGCATTGTTTTCTCAGGAAGACTGCACAGAGACTAATCACTGACAATCCTATACCATCTCTCGTCTAGTGTATGAAAATGTCCACTTTGGTTTCAAAACTAAATGGAGACTAAGTAATCATTTTATTTCCTTTTACAAGTAAGAATAGAAAGCCTGGGTCACTGTTGTGGTTTGGCATTGTGCTGCTAAATAGTGAAATGACTGTAAATATAAACCAGGAAGAAGCCATCATCTTCTTGTCAAAAAGAAGATAAGGAAGTCAAAAATGACCCAGGACTGAGATGGCTGAGTGGAAATCCCCTTACCCTTGCAGAAAAGTCATCCTGAACCCAAACGTCAATAATCTCTACAAAGTAAATAAAATATCTGCATATGTGAAAGCTAACACTGAACATTTGGAGACTTGGGATTGATTGACACCCTTATTTTAACATTTATTTTATTATGTTTTGAAAAGTTTATGTATGAGTATTGTTATTACGTTGTTCCATACTCTTTCTATTTCTCCTAAGTCCTCCATGTTCTCCCCACTCTCTTTCAGCTTCATGGTCTCTTCTTATTTAATTATTGATAAATATAGTAATACGTAAGCTCAAACTCCTGTATCCACTTGGTATTGCTTACATGCGTATATGCTGATGAATTAAGTGTTGTGTTGGGTGACTTATCAGGAGGCATATGTCTGGAAAAGATTGATTGTCTCTCTCAGTTATTAATTGATGTAGTTTTTCTATTAGAAGTGGGTGATATCTCTACTACATGTGTTGGGATATCAACTAATGTTTACATTGTGTAGGATTTGTTTAGGTGACCACATTGTTAAGATTTCATGAGTGTAGCTCTATGTTGTATATAAAAGACACTCCATTGCAGCAGAAATCCTGGGCCTCTGGCTCTTAGAGTTTTTTCTCCCTTCTTCCACAATGCTCTCTGAGCCTTTGGTATAGGGTTTGTTTTTTGGATATGTCACTGGGTCTGGGCACCCTTGTGTCAGTTATTCTTTGCATTTTGATCAGTTGAGTATTTCTGTAATCATCAACATCTGTTACAAAAAAAGATGCTTCTCTGATGAGAAGGGAGAACTACACTTATCTGTGGCAACAGGAGAGACATTTAAAATAAAATTGAGAAAAACACGAGTTTAGGAATGTGGCAGTAGTAGGTTCTCCTCAAGGATCCATAACCTCACATGACACAAACAATCATTGGATAGGTTTGCAGTTCAGGTATGAACTCCCTTCTTTGCCTGAACCTTAAGTCCAATTAGGTAGTTGGCTGCACACAAGATCTAAATACCACACTATTGTATTGGTGGGTTTATCTTGCCATGTTGGTCATTGTGGCTCATGGGTTTGGCAGCTGAGTAGGTTTTGTATGTTCTTTGTTTGCTTGGCAGATTGTGTATCTTGTATTATTTCTTTGAGAGGCAGACCTCAGGGAGAAGGCTTTCATGTTAGTTCCAAAATGATTCCTCTGAGACCTGTGTCCAAAGTGTGTGCTATCTTCAGGAAAAGGGTCTTTTCTTCAAATTTTGGGAAGCAACCAAGGACAAGATCAATAACTCACTCTTTTCTTGAAGTCTCTAGAAATCCTCTGACCAACAAATCAAAGGGAAAGTTGCTGACAATAAACCAGAAAAGAACTAGCACCTAAGTGATGCAACATCACTAAAATAACTTACACATGTACACTTATATGTATGTATATTATATGTATACATTTCAGTAAACATAATAAATTTCCCTGTATTTTTGTCATACTTAGTTTTTATTTTCCCTCTTCTTTTCTTTTCCCTCAATATTTCTTTCCTTCTTTCTTTACAGACAAAGGCTGCACGCAACCATTTTATCCATTTTGCTGTACATAATTATTTACTGAGATCTAATTTTTGTACCTGAGATACACAAGTACGAGAAAGCAAGTGGTGTTTTTTTGTCCAAATCAGAGTTATCTCACTCTGAGATAATACATTTTCATGCCTTCCACTTACTCATATACTTCATGACTTCATTCTGTTTTCAGATTAATGGAATTCCACTGTGTGTATGCACCACCTTTTCATTTTTGCCCCCAATGGGTGGGGCTATGTCCCTACATTCATTCAACAGTTGAAGGCCCATTACATTGATTCTTTTTGCTAACTCTCATTAATAGAGCAGTCATGAATTGAAGTGGATTACACCCTCTGACTTCTCCAGGAGTTTCAAAATTTGGGGATTCACATTAAGGGCTTTGTTTCATTTGGACTTGATTTCTGTGCAGGCTGATAAATGTTGCTCTAGTTTCAGTTTCTGAAAGTAAATCTTTCCTTCTTAATTTTGTACTACATTCTGACATCCAAGGGGAAAGTAACAATAAAAAATATAATTAATGAGAAACAGGTGCCAAATTAATAGTAGGGAGCAATGACTAATTTTACTAGTAATTATTCTAATACTACATTTTTTGATGAAATTTTATTCCATTTTATTATTCTTAAAATTGAAGAAAGGCAGGAATAAACACTTATATGAGAAGACTATCGATACAGTCTTTTGCTGAACATAGTAAGAACATGTAAACTGTTGCAGTTTTCTTCTACATTTGAGTCATAGAAGTGAGAAAAAGAGCCTAATTTTTTTCTTGCACAAAGACAAAATGAATTGGACGCACTCTTTGTGATATTTTCACATCTGGCCAACACCAGGGAATCCAAAGTCACTGGAAGAAACTGTCTGATTTTTTTTTCTGGCACAGGAAATGATAGTCTAATGAAATTGTGTGATAGCATTTTATTCAGCTTGTATAACCATATAATGTCAATTTGATTTGGTTTACATCCCCATTTTAAAACTTCTGAGTTTGGATGCAGCATTTTTGATTGCAGGCAAAATAAGTAGCAATCTAATAATCTTTCTGACACCTTGCATTAAAAGGGCTATGACATAATAGACAAAGAAATAATGGACAATGTTACTGGAGAAACAATTGTTTAATGAACATGAAGGACTGAACTCTGTAAAAGAGGATTACCCTCAAGTAAGATGCATTGCTTTTCAAGGGTGACAATCTGGAAAATGAATGTCAGAGATGCCAAGCAGAGAGCAAGAACAGCAGCTATCAGCAGCAGCATCTTTGTCCTTGATTACAAATTAAGAAGCGCTGTGTAGCATACAAGATTCTGGCCCCTGACAACTAACTTTACATGTAATTAATGCAAAAGTAAGAGAAAGGCCAAAATGTTAGATCAAAAGAAAAGACTCTCTACAGAGAGGCGACTGCAGCAACAGAATAAAAGATCTTTGAAAAAAAATCCCCTAACATGTCTAGTAATATCTCTCCTCTCACTTTATTTTGTGGGGTTTTTTTTTTTTTATTAATTTTATCATTCCTTTTGAACAGCACACAAGGATGTGTGATCTGAAGGAAGAAGTTGATAGTATGGTAGTAACAAGTCAGTAAGAATGCTGACCAAATGCCAAGTAGACTGTCAAGCTTGGGTAAAGATGGCTCTGCCTTGGGTATATACAATGATACTTGCAGAGTGAAAATGCCCCCTTGAGTCAGAGAAAAGGCTCAGTAGGTAATGCAATTCTTATGCAAGACTGCCTACTGCATTCTATTTTTATGATCCACAGAAAGTTGGAAAAAGAGAACTGTCTCCACAAAGTTGTCCTCTGACCCCCCACATACGTGCTCTGGCAAAACCAAAGAGATATGTGCACACACACACACACACATACACACACACGAGGGGGAGAGAGAGAGACAGACTCAATTTTTTTTAAAGAAAGAAAATATCCCTGTTTTCTGTAAATTTGTTTCTTCTCTCTCTGATATTATTCACAGGGAATAAGCAAGATGACCAGCTAGCATTCTTTCTTTAGGGAATTTTTTTTTCTAGGTATCTGTACATTAGCCACCATCTGTATGACCAATGAAATAGAAAACAGTTTTAAAGAACATGTCTAGAAATCTGTTTTTTTTTTCTAGATCTTTGGTTCTAGTTAGTTTTCTCACCACATATGATTACAGTTCTGCTAAAGCTTTCATTCTACATTAAAACTATTTAATACATGCCTGTATTAACAGCCTTTGCATGTGTTCTGTACTTTACCAGACTACATTGAACTTGCTTTATATTATTTACCCTTTAAATAATCACATCCAACACTTCATGACAAGGGTATTAATTCTATCTAACAGATAAGAAAAATATTACATAGATAGATTAACAAACATAAGTCACATAATACTTAATGGATGAATCAGTATACACAAGAATATCTCAAAAAAAAAAAAAACCAGAAGCCTCCATGCCACACAACCAAAGAGCATTTGTATATAATAATCAGTAGTGAAGTATTTCTTATTTTTATGATTTTTAGTTATATTTTTTCCCTTTAGAAATGAGAATTCCACGAAGACCATGGAATATACAGAAGGCCATTTATTCTATTTTTCATTTTGTTCTTTGCATTATTTCAAAAACAGGGCAACTCAAAGCTCAGTGTCTTTGCAGTTTCAGAGAAATAATGGATAATATGTTGTATAATTATCCATTTCAATTTAAGAATTTTTTCATTGGCCATGAATCTGCATTGATTTCTTATTTTACTTTTATGTCTAACACACTGGGAAATGCAATACAACCAGGATCCAAGGAGAAGGGATTTCTGGTATCTTAATCTTACATATCATTTGGGTTAAAACCTGCCAGACTGTAACAGTGCTTCTAAAATTAAAGACAGATATGTTTGTAAACTGATAGAAATAATTTTTATTCGGGTTATTTAAAACTAAATAAGAAAGTAAAGGAGTGTTCCTCTCAAAAGCAAAGTGGCTGTTGTTCTAAACAGCTCTCCAAAGATATGATGCACATTCTCTCAGAACTTTGGAGAATGAATCATTTCTCTGAAATCTGATCTCTTGATTCTCTGTAAAATATTTCTAAGAAAAACTATTATTCAAGGAAAAATAAATAACATTTTTCCTAGTGGGCCAAAGAAGCCACAATCAATGCTAGGGTTTATGATGACATCAAGTTTTCCGAGACACTAAAGCAAGGCATTGCTCCTCGCTCTACCATCTGCTGCAGATATTTTAAATTTCTAAAGCACTAACAATGATGCAATTTGCTACATTTTGAGCTGCATTTTACAACTCTCTCTTTGCTGAATTACTATTGATGACATTAAAACCCTTTACAAATCAAGACAACACATTTGCTTGCTGTTCCCACCCAAGAGCCGCTGACAACTATTTCTGTGCTGGCGTGTACCTGCGCTTCAGTTTTGGTCAGTGATGTTCAGATGCTTTGAGGAAATAAGGATTAGAAGACAATATCACTGTTCATGTTATTCATTGTTTAAACAAAAAATGTCCAGGGAGAAACTGACCATTGACTATAGAGAAAGAAATCAGGGGCACAGTGAGCAATGATTACAATTATTTTTTATGATAAAACCATACTTTTCAGATTGTTGGAAACAAAATATTAAGACTAATTAGTGTGATTTATGCAAAAGACCAGGGTTGGGAACTTAAAACTGTGTACTATTAAGTACAAATGCAAAAATCTAGATAATTGTCTAGAATTTCACCTCTCTGAAGGAATTGCAATAATTAAGATAAACTAATAATAACAATTAAAAATTTTACTATTCCTTAAACTTGAGGAAGTAGTACTTTTACTAATGGATAATTTCAAGTGGCTTTGGATGCATTTTTAGTGAGTGGCAGTGAGGTTCTGAAATAGTTCTTTTTTTACAGGAGAGAGCATGAATAGCACCAACAATTACAATGTTTTAGCTTGACTAGACACCTGAGGGATTGCGGTCACTAGTTTCAAATTCCAGAAGCTCTTAGTATCTGGTACTTTCTAAACTTGATGACTTCTGGAAACGTTTGCCATTGAAATTGCTACCTGTCCAAAAAAAAATTAACAGGATAAAATAAATCTTCATTCTTTTTACTGTGTGTGTAATAAAATTTTTTTTCTGCAAAGGAAAGCTAATCATTTAAGACCTTTTAGCTCTTTCTTTCTTTAAATAGCTCTTTTAAAATAGATTTTTTTCTTATGCTCATATTCTCATATTAACTTATACTATGCTTATTCATTGCTGAAATACATCTTTTGTTGTATGTGCTGGGAAATGCATACCTAAAATTGTCTTTGATTCAAAGACTTTTTCCTTATTCACTGGACACAAAATATATTTGAATTTTTATATTAAAATAATTTGCATATACATAGACATGCTTGCTTCTTTTGAGTTTTAATACTAGGACAAAAGAAACGGGGTGTTACATAATGCTTTTATTCCCCAATCTGCTGTATAAAACTAGAGAAGACTAAGTGACTTCATAAACAGTTCTGGGGCTGAGTCACCATGCCTGGAAGGGGCACTGTTTGCCATATTATTTTTATTACTGCACAGTTAGCTAAAATGAAAGGGTAGCAAGGTTAGAAGCAGGTGGCCAGACAAGACGGGAATGAATCACTGGGAGGAAAATCACTGACATTGCTTGTCATAAAAGAAGATAATTGAAAAAGGCCATCCACAACATGATCCCCACTGTTATCACCAAGGAGAGTATCCACCTTCGGAGACCTTTTGTCCCATATCATAACAATAGAAATAGTACTTGCAATGCCAAACCCTTTGTATCTACTCTATCTTCATCTGTGAGGTGGGAACAAAAGATAAGATGATTTCTTCCTGCTGACTCACTCGGAAAAAAAATGGGTATCCAAAATTTTACTTGTAACTAAAGGGGATAAAGTTGACAGACGATTTGCATAGATCTCAGTTATTTGTCTTACCTGTGCTTGCCAAGACCAGCACCAAGCCCACATAATGACACTTCATTGCAACATGTCATTGTGATTGCATACAAAGTTATTACTGGGGAGAATCTGAAATGCCAGCCTAAGAATTGAGACTTAAATGAATTTATTTCATTATCTTGGCTGAAGCATAGTTTAGTCTGTCAAGTGCTTGCAAACAAGCATGAAGACCAGATTTCAATCTCCAGAACCCAGGTAGCAAAACCAGATGCAGTGGCTGAACTGTCAGTCACAGTGCTGCGGAAGTAGAGACAAGATCTGTCGGACTTGGTGGCAAGCTAACCTAACTGACTCTATGAGGTCTTGGTAAATGACAGACTCTATCTCAAAACTAAGATGGGTTGTTTCTGAAGATTTATATCCAAGGTTGTATATAAAGTCTGTGCAAACATGTGCAATGCACCTCTCTCTCTCTCTCTCTCTCTCTCTCTCTATATATATATATATATATATATATATATATCAAGAAAATAAAAAGCAAGTATTATTTTTTCATCTCAGAAAAATTAAGGACAAGCATAAGGATGCATAAAATCTCCAAAAAGGTTTTTGAAATTAAAATATAATTACATAATTTTCACTTTTGTGTTTCCTCACTTAACTCCTTTTTCCATAGATAGCAATCTTTTTCTACTTCTCAAATTACAGACTTCTGGACTTGCAAAAAATCTTGATGCACATATTTATACATATATACACATATACATACATATGCGTATACACCCATAATACATATATGGACAAACCCATATCATACACATATATAGAAATATGCACATATATGTACACACATATACATACATGCATGCAGGCATACATGTGTGTGCATATATATGCACAAATATTCGCACATATATGGATTATTACTATGGCACATAAGTATATAGTTATATGTTTATATATACATGCAAACATCTCAGTTCATATATGTAAAAAATCTCTATGAGACTGGATTATACAATATGTTGACAAGCATGAAGAAAAATGGGAATTCTTACAGAGTGGTAAGACTATAAAATAAGGCCACCTTTGGAAACTATTTGTCATGCGAGGTAAGCATTCTGCTACTTTGCTATATCTACAACCTGGAAATCAGCAATGTTTATTTAAATGATAACCTGGATTCCTCTCAGCAATTCTGACACTTAAGATATTAGATGGTCTCTATGAACCAGACGGACACTGGTCTTCCCCATCATATGCTTTCCTTCTTCACTTTGTAATGTTCAATCATACATGGGTTTCCTATTCTAGTTGTTTGATTAGCGCTGTGTTTAGGTTTGAAACGCAGACTCAAGAGGTTGAAAGCCAAGTCTGTTAACAGGATGGTGTAACACAGAGCAGATCTTTCCATCTTTTGAAAAACCTGTTACTCAGATTTACCATCCTTGCCATTTCCTGGCCGAAGAGAAGAAAGCTATTGCAGACACCTGAGGCCCTACTTCTTTAATTCAGTTACTCAAAAGAAAATATTTTAATTTCTCTATCTCGTGTATGTGGGATGCATTAATAATAACACTCCCAGCTGGGTGGTGGTGCACAACTTTAATCCCAGCACTGGAAAGGCAAAGGCAGGCATAATATTTGTGAGTACAAAACCAGCCTGGTCTATAGATCAAGTTCCAGCACAGCCAGGGATACAAAGAAACCATGTCTCGAAGAAACAAAACTAAAGAACAAATAAAAACTATAAAAACAAAAATAACACTCACGCAATTACTATTCATTTAAAATGTGATCACAGAAATTTTTATCACTATGCAATCATCAATTTAACTGCTTCTGAATTTTTTTTTAAAATATAGTTTCTAGTTTATAATCAAACATGAATTTGGTCTTCAAAGATATTCCAATTGCATGAAAATTCATGAGCTCCCTATAGAAACATTTCCATAGGGTGACAATCTGAGGGAATACCCTAAGGCTTAATACACTAAAGAGTCCATAATTATAAACAGAAAGACCCCCTGTAAGTCATACATGCTGAATTAGAGAAAGACCACTTTCTCTAAAAATTAATGTTGAAAATTCAAGAAAGGAATTCTTTAAGTAGGACAATGTTTCGCTTTTTGTTTTTCTTTACTTGACTTTATTTTTTTTGTAATTGTGCTGTAAATAGTTCATCAAGAAAATTTGTTAATGTGATGCAGATGGTGCAAAGTTTGTATAGTGTCTTATTGTTCAACTTCTTGTTCGCTCAACTCACGCTAAAGTGGGTCTCAACATTATGTATAGAAAAAGGTACTTTTTTCTATCTAATTATTGTTCACAAAAGTAAATGAAATGTTTCAAAGTAAAACCAGATACCAGTCGTAGCTTGACATTGTGTTTACCTACATTAATGCTAGGTGCATTTTTGATATTTAAAAGGATGAAAAGACACGGGGACCTCTTAATTTGCAAAATATTCTAAAATTCTTAAAGTCTATAGCACTTCTTATTACCATTTCTTCAAGATCTAATTTTTAATTAGATATAGTGAAAATTAATGTCCCCCGGCCCATAAGTAAAAAGATGTGAAGAGGAAAAATTGAGAAAAAAAACTGAGTTACTAAGTAACAGAATTTAGCTTTGTGAGTAAAGTAGTTTTCTTTGCTTTGCCAATATCTTTGTAGGTCTCCTTGTTAATCATTTTACTTTATTATTTATTCCATATATATTTCCATGAAGAGTTCTTAACTTGATGAAAATCTGATTTCTTGATCCACAATCAAATCTCACTATGGCCAGCTGCTATGTCTTCATAACTGTGAAAATATTACATTTCTTTGCAAGTTGGCTTTAATACAAGAAAGGTTACTAAACTAACCCAATTAAATTGAGCATATCTGCAAGTTTAGATGATTATTGCTGTTGTCTGTGAGGGCTGAGATCTAACGTGATGGATTGCTGGCTACCCTAGTGAATTCTAAAGGGGAAAAATATCTCATTGCAGATTAGCTTGAATTGGCTTACAAAAAGTTTTTATGATGCAAATTGGAGATATTGAACTCAGGAACAACCTACACTATCTGTTATGTCCTCCTGTCTCACAGACACAGGATGCTTCCTGGAGTATGACGCTCCATCCTCATTAATAAGCTCTGTGTTGTACATGTTTGTCTAATATGAAGCTGCCATACCTTGTCACCAATTACAGAGTCTGAGAAGACCCATCTCATTATAATACTTAAATTGCTTATTCTTAAAGGCAGTGCTTGGTGTGTCTCTTCTGCCTCTTGCCAACAGGAAAATCACCCTTGAAGTGAATAGATGTCAGTCAAAAGCTACAAAGGAAAAGCAAAAAAATTAATAAAAATCCCTAGGTATAATATTTATCAGATTATTGCCCAAAAAAGAATACAAATCAGAAAAATAAATTGCAAGAATAAAGGGGCCCTTTTGGACATTTTAATCACACTAAATATATCTGTTCATGATATTGTGACCCCCATTCTCAACATGGGTCACATGCAGGAGCCAAAGTGAGTTGGTTACCATCCTGTCATGATAACACTAAGTGAGGAGTGCAGCATGTGAAAACACATGTGTCTCTCTTCCCATCACTTCTCTTAGTGTAAGAAACTAAACATCATGGGTGTTATAACTCTGTATTATAAATCTAGATCATGTATGTGTTTTGATGAATTATAATTTATCAGTAAAATATAGATAATAGTAAATTACTATATTAAAAAGACACATAACCTCAAGGGGAATGAAAGGCATGCCAAAAGGCACCTCAGTGGCATTCAAGGGAAGCTTTAAAGTATGTACAATATTTGAAATTTATTCAAAGACAAGTGACTCAAGGCTGATGAAGAAGCGCTATTTATTCTCTTTCATTACAAAAGAGAAAATTTCTTCATATGTCACCTAACAATAAGTCAGAATAAACACACATAAGGGGAATATTTGCCTTTTCCTTACTGCCACTTTGCTTCTGAGATGTATGGTTTTAATCACAGGCTAAATAAAAAGAGGCAATTTTAATGATGAAAACTCTTCAAATCGTGGTCAAGTATCTCCCCATCTACACATTTGAGTCAGTCAAGGGCATGAAGAGGGTGGATAAAATACCTCAGAAATTAACACAAGTGTAGCCTAGCCCTTTATATCAGGCTAATCCATAATAAAAAGCTTAATACAAAGCTTTCTCTTTTAAGAGCTCATATCATCCAGTTAGCTAAATCTTTACATTCCATGAAAAACCTTAATACTAGTCATCAGTTTGTATAAGCAAGTAATCCAAAACATAATATGAATAACTGTTAGTCAAAAACTGTATATGGTAGGAAATATATCTATAAAATATTTGCACAAGTTGCAGTACACAATTATAGCGTAAATGTTGTTACTACTGTCACCATGACATCCATGGCTATTTGTTGACTGTAGTGACATGCTCTGATTCTGGCGAAGAGAGAAAAAAGTTCATACTTCTATTGTGACCCAAGCATTAGGGACATTGTGGTATTCCCATTTGATTGAAAGAGAAATCCATTGATTGAGTGTTTTGGAATCTTTCAACCTATTTAATCAGAGTCAGGGACTGAGAACAATATTATTATTATCACTATTTTGATGCTGTCATTATAATACTACACAGGTTGATGGAAGTGATAAAGAACCAAACACATACTCATAAATAACCTTGATCTTCAGTTGAGGGGTATTTACGTTGTTTTCACATTCTGGCTATGACAAAAAATGCTGCTATGAACATAGTTGAGCACATATCCTTGTTGTATGATAGAACATCCTTTGGAGATATACCCAAATGTGGTATTGCTGGGTTTTAGGTTGTATCCTAATTTTCTGAGAAATCACCATACTGGTATCTAAAGAGGCTGTTCCAGATTGCACTCCCACAAGCAATGTAGGCATGTTCCCTTTACCCCACAACCTATCTAGAATAAGTTGTCATCAGTGTTTATGATTTTGGCCATTCTTGCAGGTATAATATGGAATCTCAGAGTTGTTTTGATTTGCATTTCTCTGATGACTAAGGATGTTGAGCATTTCCTTAAATGTCTAAACAGAGAACTCTCAACAGAGGAATCTAAAATGGCTAAAATTCTTTAAATTTAATGGACAAATAATTATGTATATCCACGGTTTTCATTGTGCTGTATGACACACATATTGTAGGATGATTAAATCAGGCACATTAACTTATGTCTTGTTTTGAACTTATCTTTTATTTCTAATGAGAGCATTTAAAAATCTACTCTTTTTTTTGAAAAAATTTCCGCCTCCTCCCCGCCTCCCATTTCCCTCCGTCTCCCCCACTCATTTTCCCCTCTCCCCACTTCTCTCCCCCTCCCTCTCCAGTCCAAAGAGCAGTCAGGGTTCTATTCTTTCAGCAATTTAAAAGTATACAATGTATTATTAACTATTCCCACCACATTGTATAATCAAGTACTGTTTCCACTACCCTAACTGAACTTGCTTATTTTTAAAGTAAAGTTTAGGAAAGCATTTCTTTTGGAATAATTTTATATCTGTAATGCAAATTATAGCATATTATCATGAAAATAACATTTAAAAAGTTTATACTGTTATCATCTGATTTTTTAAATTAAATAATATGTTTTTGCTATTTTTTTGGCATTTCCATAGTCAACAATTATATTAAATTTCTCAGGGCCATAACCAGTTAAAGAAATTTCAATCAAATTTATAATGAGATATCACACCATTACAGTAATAATGTCAATTGTTTACAAAGAAAAAATATTGGTAGAAATCAAACAAAAATGAGCTCTCATAGTTGAAATGTATTTATCATGTCCATTATGGAAATTAGTATGGAGACTACTAAAAAGTCAAAAGTACATTGAACATATGGTCAGATCAATTGTACTGCTTCTATGTGTATATGAAAAGACATGAAATCAGCAAAGAGATACTGGCATGCCATTACATAGTGCTGCTACCCGCAGCAACCAAGATGTGAAATAAGCCTAGGAGCCAATCAACAGTGAATGGAAAATAAAACTCAGATGTATTCATCAATAAAGATGAAGGTTATTTGCAGCAAAAAGGATAGAGATGGTTGATAAATTTTGTTCATGAAAATTATATAGCTACAGAAATACAAACTTTGCAATAGTGATCCCTTGGTGCCAAGAAAGATAGCAAATATGGAGATTGGCAAAGGGCAATTGGATTTGACCTTGGATATGTGTATGAAAATACCAAACTGAACAATTTGTTCTTGTTTTAAGGCCATTCAGTTACTTATTTTTTCAAAACTTTTAAAAATTATATTTGTAAGTATATCACCTATGTTTAATAATCCCTGACATGACATAATCATGTCATTGGGGACAGTTACAAAACAGCTAGCTGGACAGAATTGATCAGCAGTCTCAAAAATTCCACCAATGGTACCTAACATGAGGCATCTTTATCCACATAAGACCTGAGAAAGCATTAAAAATTTCTAAATGCATAAAAATGAAGTCAAGTGTGTTTTCCTATCCATGTGTCTCTTATGGTGGCTGCAGTACATTGAGGCATCTCTCAGCATCTGCCTGCAGGATGGAGCAAGCCACCAGTTGCCATACCCTAACACCATTCCTTAAGATGAACAGTGCCAGAAACTGACATAACAACTTAAAATTCATCTCCTATGATCAAAAATCAATACAGATGTTTAGTAAAGACAGATCCAGATGGAAAAAAACTCTAAATGGGTTACAGTGTATTTAAAAATATACATAGACTTTGGAGAGAAAAGAAAAAGATATATACAGTCATAGATTAAAAAATAGTTTAAAATAATAGTCAAGCCTTAAAAATGAAGTGAAATTTAAAAAAAAAAATCAACCACATAAACAATGGAAATACACAGAAAGTCTGGATTCCTCTGCTGTTATTTTGTCTTTGAATTTTTTGACTAATGATGAAAGAGTAATTATTCTAAGGAATAATTACTAGTGGGATTAGGAAAGCTGCTAGATTAAACTGACCTATATATTTTAAAATTTAAAAATATCTTGACTTCAAAATAATAGTTAAAATGTATGTTGCTATGGGGGAAAGGTGATGCTTTTGTTTCCACAGGAAATGAGAGGCTATGGATTTGTTCTGGGTTTATATGAATCAGGTTTGATCAGGGTCAACCAGTATAAAACCCTGTATAAAAACATAAAGAAGTCTAGAAAAACTACAAAAATATGTATTGTATTTTTTACCTGCTCAAACGTAAAGCAAAAAATCATCTTTGCCTAATTTATGTACAACTCATAGTCTATATTTGCATTAGTATAGATATGTATGTCACCTTTAATAGTTTATGTAATTTCAGAGCAATGGAACCTGAGACCAATGAAAATGGATGGCCCAGGGAATCCAGCATCTCAAAACGCCTCTGTTACAGTTTCCTCAGTGTTCTGCATCCAAACAAAGCTCCAAGGCTGGGACTAAGACAATCCAGCCTCACAAAATATTTCAGCCAACACTTAACCATTACCCTAAATTTTTGAGGCGTCCTCAAAAATGACAGTATCCACAGACAATAGGAAGCAGTCTAGAAAAAAATGACACCCACATTCTTGAAAGATTGTTATTATTTTTGTCATTATATAAAGGGGATAGTTACAGGTCAATATTAGTAATTTAACTCCTTTATTTAGCATTTTCCTGCTAAATAAAGGAATTAAATTCAAAGATCTCTTTCTAAAGGAAAAATGGTGATATGACCTAGAAATGATGCAAATAAAGATTTAAAAATCTACTTTATTACAAAGAACAGATATTAATCTCAAAACATTTTACATAGCTATGGATTTTGGCTTATTTATACACAATTAAAGTTAATTTTGTTATATTGTATGAATATTTCTACTATTGTAGAATAGTAGAACAACAACAAAAAGTTATTATAAAACTCATGATGAGCTGATCGGCGGTGGTGCATGCTTTTAATCCCAGCACTTGGGAGGCAGAGGCAGGTGGATCTCCGTGAGTTTGAGGCCAGCCTGATCTATAAGAGCTAGTTCCAGGACAGGCTCCAAGGCTACAAAGAAACCCTGATCATTTTTGTAAAGAAAAACCTATGGTGGTAAGAAACTTGACTACATAGTTTCTCTCAACACCTCAATTTCATGTCCAGTGATAGAGCCATTTGATCAGATGGACCGGAAAAGGGATCATAGTTGAGTTGCTATAGGATGACCATTATTATGGAAATCAGCATACTTGTAGGCATTGCATTTAAAAGCCAGTGGGGCTCCAGTTCCAGGAATGGCTTACATTTGACTGAGCTATTGACAAAAGGTGCCCCATGGGAACCCTCAAATAACCCAGGCTGTTGTCAATGCTATCAGTAACTCTCAATAAACTGATAAGTCCCTGCTGCTGAAGACAACACCCAAACAACTAGTGCTCAAGGTTCTGGAAGCTATTCTGCACACAGCAGAGAAGAAAGGTGAACACCAACCCAGCAACAAATCCTTGCATGATAATGGTGAGCTGACAGTAAGATAGGTTATTGCAATAGTACCACAAAGCTTGTGGGAACAGCCAATCACTGTCTGATTATGGTTAAAGTTCACTCCCTGTGTTGGAAGCCATCACTAACAGTGCTCCTAGTGGCCAAGAACCTGAGAGTAGATAGGTCAAGAACCTAGGATAAAACCAAACACTACTGTTCTGATCCTGGAATGTAGCAATAAAATGTCTCCTATAACATTCTGCTATATTTAAAGATCAGTGCCTTGCTCAGTATGAGAAATATCTATTTTCAATTAAAAATAAAAATGTTAATGTGGCCCTTAGAGCCTTCACAGTATGGGTGTACTGGACTTAGGTAAAACCAATGAGTAATTGAATTGAATCTAACATGTCAATAAATTAATCATCATTTGTAATCTACTTGATAAGGCAAAGGTCATTTATATCTAGGAGAAAAACAAAGAATTTGAAAAATTAAGCATAAAATTTAACCATAAATTTCTAACCCCTATTTTAGGGGTTAGAAAAGTTATTTTATTAATCTATACTCTCCTTCAGATCCTAGATACAGTTTATTGTGAACAAAAGAATTGAATGAAGCTAATTACACCACAGTGAAGTCATCCAATTCTTAGTTTTTCACTCTATAGCTTCACTGATTATCTATTGTTTATACTTCTGTTGTCTTTAACTCTTGTGAAACATCTGGCCTGAGGTACAAGGAACTTTATGGCTTTGATAAAATGAGAAATGTCTTCTGTATGAGTCTTTAGAGACCTATGCTATGCGACTGAGAAGGAAGCTCTAGTTTGACCCAAATGACTAAGATGGATCAATTCAGAAGTAGAACAAAACAAAACCAATGTTTGGCTGTAAAATGCAGGTAGCCCCACCTCCTGATAGCCAGTAGATCTCTCCACTTGTGTACACCTACATTCTCCTTGTAAAATACAATGCAGCAGCTTTGAGCCATGTGTGACTATGAAACATTTGAAACATGGCTAATGAGGCTTAAAAATTGACTTTAAATATTAACCGGCTTAAATTATGCAAATTTAAATAACCTTATGTGTATATCAACTCCCAAGTTGCACGGGATACTTATTCTATTGTTAGAAGAGATGGTTAATTTAATGTGACTTCAGGATCTTTAAAATTCATTATAGAATAAGTTAAATAAAAGGAGAATCTTGTACGTACACATGAAATGAATATACATATTTATAGCATAATTGAAAGTATTTAAATTGTTTTATAGCCAGTCTTTTATTTATAAATTATGGCTTATCTCCAAATTAATTTTAAATATTAGTGCCAGATTTTCTCTATAAGCTAACTTTTATATTTCATTGTGGTAAAACACTCAATTTAAGTAAAATATAATTGAATCAATTTATTCATTTTCAACTAGAAGTTTTGTTTTTAAATTTGGTTGTTGTTGATTAATAGAATCTCATGAAGCCTAAGCAGGTCTCAAAATAGTTGTGGCTGACCCAAACTCTTCTTGAACTGCTGATATTCTTGTCTCCACATATAAAAATTGGTATAACTAGTTTGCATTCGCACCAGCAATGGATGAGAGTGCCCCTTTCTCCACAACCTCTCCAGCAGAGGCTATCATTGGTGTTTTTGATTTTAGCCATTCTGACAGGTGTAAGATGGTATCTTAATGTTGTCTTGATTTGCATTTCCCTGATTGCTAAGGAAGTTGAGCACGATCTTAAGTGTCTTTTGGCCATTTGAACTTCTTCTGTTGAAAAGTCTCTGTTCAGCTCAGTGCCCCATTTTATAATTGGATTGATTAGCCTTTTACGGTCTAATTTCTTGAGTTCTTTGTATATTTTGGATATCAGACCTTTGTCAGTTGCGGGGTTGGTGAAGATCTTCTCCCAGTCAGTGGGTTGCCTTTTAACCTTCATCAGGCGATGAAAGAAGACAGAGACAGAGAACAACATTGGAGCACTGGACTGAAGTCTCACGATCCAAAGGAGGAACAGAAGGAGAGTGAGCACGAGCAAGGAACTCAGGACTGCGAGGGGTGCACCCACACACTGAGGCAATGGGGATGTTCTATCGGGAACTCACCAAGGCCAGCTGGCCGGGGACTGAAAAAGCATGGGACAAAACCGGTCTCGCTGAACATAATGGACAATGAGGACTACTGAGAACTGAAGAACAATGGCAATGGGTTCTTGATCTTATTGCACATAATGGCTTTGTGGGAGCCCAGGTAGTTTGGATGCTCACCTTAATAGACCTGGATGGAGGTGGGTGGTCCTTGGACCTCCCACAGGGCAGAGAAACCTGCTTGCTCTTTGGGCTGAGGAGGAAGGAAGACTTGATTGGGGGAGGGGGAGGGAATGGGAGGTGGTGGCGGGGAAGAGGCAGAAATCTTTAATAATTAAATAAATTAATTAATAAAAAAATAAAAATATATATATATAAAAAAAATTGGTATAACTTTGTCAGACTTATCACCACACACCATTACATCAAGCTTTACAAAGGAAGTTTCTCCATCACATATCAAATTATTTTGAAGTACATCCCTGGATACTTACTTTTATAAACAAAAATTTTACCCTTTACACATTGCTGAAAGAAAAAAAAAGGAATTATTAAGTATTTTACAGGCAAATAGACACAAACTTAGCTTTTTAAAAATATGGTTTTTCAAGGGTGACAAAAAACTGGAATAAAAGCTAAGAGTTTTCATTGTCTCAGAGTAAACAAATACATAGTTTCTGAATCAGAGGTAGATTACATAGTTTTGTGCCATATAAGTAAATAAGTTTTTTATAGACAAGAAATTATTCTCTTATATGAGTGAGTACATACCATGTTCCTCTTTTTGGGTCTGGCTTACCTCACTCAGGATAGTGTTTTCTATTTCTGTCTATTTGCATGCAAAATTCAAGAAGTCATTGTTTTTTACTGCTGAGTAGTACTCTAATATGTATATATTCCATACTTTCTTCATCCATTCTTCCACTGATGGGCATCTAGGTTGTTTCCAGGTTCTGGCTATTACAAACAATACTGCTATGAACATAGTTGAGCATATACTTTTGCTGTATGATAAGGCATTTCTTGGGTATATTCCCAAGAGTGGTATTGCTGGGTCCAGAGGTAGGTTGATCCTGAATTTCCTGAGAAACCGCCACACTGCTTTCCAAAGTGGTTGCACAAGTTTGCATTCCCACCAGCAATGGATGAGTGTACCCCTTTCTCCACAACCTCTCCAGCAGAGGCTATCATTGATGTTTTTGATTTTAGCCATTCTGACAGGTGTAAGATGGTATCTTAATGTTGTCTTGATTTGCATTTCCCTGATCGCTAAGGAAGTTGAGCATGATCTTAATTGTCTTTTGGCCATTTGAACTTCTTCTGTTGAGAATTCTCTGTTCAGCTCAGTGCTCCATTTTATAATTGGGTTGATTAGCCTTTTACGATCAAGGACATTGAGCCTATAATTCGTGATCCTAGAGAAGCTAAATAAGAAGGTGAACCCAAAGAAAAACATATAGCCATCCTCCTGAATATCAAAATTCATCAGGCGATGAAAGAAGATAGAGACAGCGACCCACATATGAGCACCGGACTGAAATCTCAAGGTCCAAATCAGGAGCAGAAGGAGAGAGAGCACGAGCAAGGAACTCAGGACCGCCAGGGGTGCACCCACACACTGAGACAATGGGGATGTTCTATCAGGAACTCACCAAGGCCAGTTGGCCTGGGTCTGAAAAAGCTTGGGATAAAACCTGACTTGCTGAACATAGCGGACAATGAGGACTACTGAGAACTCAAGAACAATGGCAATGGGTTTTTGATCCTACTGCACGTACTGGCTTTGTGGGAGTCTAGGCAGTTTGGATGATCACCTTACTAGACCGGGATGGAGGTGGGTGGTCCTTGGACTTCCCACAGGGCAGGGAACCCTGATTGCTCTTAGGGCTGACGAGGGAGGGGGACTTAATTGGGGGAGGGGGAGGGAAACGGGAGGTGGTGGTGGGGAGGAGACAGAAATCTTTAATGAATAAATAAATAAATAAATTTAAAAAAATTTAAAAAAGAAATTATTCTCTTGACAAACCTAACAAAATTTCACAAATATTGGAGATTGCATTGTGAAAACATGAAGACAATCACATCGAAGTCTGTTTCTGAGCTCACGATCCCTTTGACATTTGTCAACTGAAGCCTCTCCAGAATCAGGGCTGTTTCCCTGAATAGAATGTATGCTTCCCTTTTGAATGTTCGCAGGGACTCTCTGACATTGAATGCAGGCTGGAGGAGGATGTCTGGGAAGGAGGCTGTCAAGGTCTTTGACACCTTGCTGTCTTGAGCATCCTTCCTCAATGTCCTCAACAACCTTATTTTTTTTCTTTTTTTTATTAATTAATTTATTTAATTATTAAAGATTTCTGCCTCTTCCCCACCACCACCTCCCATTCCCTCCCCCTCCCCCAATCAAGTCTTCCTTCCTACTCAGACAACCTTATTTTCAAAGATTTACTTCATAGCACATTTTTTCTCTCAACCCTTAACTATCTATTTGTGTATTAATTTAACTTTGTAAATTTTCTTAGGTGACATTTAAATTCATGTACTTCTCTTTCTTTGTTTTTCTCTGTCTCACCAGTTAAATTTCTTAACAAAGTAAAATAAGGTAAGACAAAACCCACCACATTAGAGTTGGACAAGGCAAACTAACAGAAGGGAAGGAACCCAAGAGAAGGCACAAGAAACAGACTCACTTGCTCATAAATTTGAGAGCCCCCACCAAAAACCCAATAACCTGAAAGCCCATCGTCCTCATTTTATTAATCTATTATGAATTCAGAAGCACATTTGATCAATAAATTTATTTATTATGACTCTACCTCAAACTTTAGAATAAAACAAAAAGTATACAAAATAAAATATGTCTTTAAAGTTACTGAAGACATTTTTGGATTTCTGTTATTGCTACACAATAGTGTTTTATGTCCTGTAGGTTTGGAATGATGTTTGCCTGAAAATATTTAACAACAAACTTTCTAACAACTGCTATGAATGAAAGAGTAGCCAGTGTATCCAAAGAGATCTATTTTTCTCTTAAATCCATTTAACTGGATGTCATAATACATAAAGAGAAAGACATAATGGTTGAATCATGACTTATTCATGTAATCATCATTTGCAATGAATCAAATGGAGGACTGGATGGGGTTTTGTTCAGATCTGTCAGTATACAGAACATCCAAATACCCAAGGAAAATAATATTATGCCACATATGCATATATATAAATAAAGTAATAATTCAAAAAATACTGTATGTATTTTATAGACATAATGACAATATAATACAAGTATATATATTACATACAAAACCATGAATCAATTAATAACAAAAGTATGTTCAGAGACTTAATAATTGTGAAAACCGCATAGTGAACTTTCTTAAGTAATTGGGGTATAGCAATGTATAGAGGAGATGCAGGGCAGCTCCTCTCAGAGGCAGACACGATGAAGCAAGCCACCAGGTCAGACATATTGAATCTTTCCCGGTAAGACTGGTATTTTCCTATATAGTATGTGACTGTATAAATAATATGTGTGTGTGTTCATAATATGTGCATATATGACATGTGTACTTCATACATACCTATAATGTTTTAAGATATACAGAATAAATGGGACAAATACTTTCAAATTTTGTATCTGAAATATGACTGATATTTAGAAATCATAAGGCATATTTATAATTCCGTATTGAAGAATAGCATCTTTAAAGTAGAGGCAATAGATTTGAATAAACATGTATACTAATGTGAAAAAGCCATGAAAGTTTTCTCAGCAGCATTAGTCACTAGAAAAATGCAAATGAGAGTACAATGAAGTAGCTCTTCATACACAAAAGGATGCTGAGAAATTTAAAGACTCAGACCTTCTTGATCTGAGTGAAAAATGACACAGTATTTCATTCCCATTTTAATATCACCTGTTGCCTGCTATTCCCCTACCAATGCCACCCCACCTATGATCCCTTTATACTTTTGTAGTGGGAGCTGCGGGCTGTGTTCCTGCCACCCCAGCTCCTGGTCGCCTGGCTAGCTTATGCCCTGAAATAACAACACACAAATTGTATTCTTTTAAACACTGCTTGGCCCATTAGCTCTAGCCCTTACTGGCTAATTCTCATATCCCGATCAACCCATCTCTAATAATCTGTGTAGTACCAGTCTTACCGGGAAAGATTCAATATGTCTGACCTGGTGGCTTGCTTCATCGTGTCTGCCTCTGAGAGGAGCTGCCCTGCATCTGAGCTCACTTCCTCTTCCTCCCAGCATTCTGTTCTGTTTACTCCACCCACCTATGTTCTAACCTATGAGGGCCAAGCAGTTTCTTTACTAGTCAATGACCTTTCTCCATCATTTCCCCTTTTTCTGTTTAAACAAAAAAAAAAAGAAAGAAAGGCTTTAACTTTAACATAGCAAAATTACATATTACAAAAGTTATCAAGCAAGAGTTACAATATTTACATCTATTTTATCTTTTATCATAACAAAGGAAAACAGCTATAACTGTCTATCTATTCTTCAACTCCATCAAAGACTCCAGAAAGATACAATATTACCTAAGCAAACAAGAAATAAGCAACTTCCAAACTCTAGAAATGACAGAGACATCTCGCTGCCTGGACAGTCACCCAAAGTTTCTCTGTAATGTTGGGGCATCCATCTTCGGCCTACAGGCCCATGGTATCCAGCAGACATTTCCATAAAGCAGGAAAATTCAAAGGCAGTTCAGTCACTATCTGCTGTGTCCTGCAGAATGTCTCGCAGACTCTTTCATGAATCAGGAACCCCGAAAGATCATCTCACCTTAAGGCAAGTTCAGTAGTCCTCTCTCTCTGTGGGTTCTCTGTGTTCAGTTTATACAATAGTCCAGGCAAGAGCAGTTTCTTGCCCAAATGGCTATCAAACTCCTTAAGTAGCCTCTTCGATGCTCATCTTCTTTCTTCTTGAAGTAGATTGGTGCTGCTAGGAGCAGACATGTCTCATTGTCATGAAAAGTCCTAAGTTATTAAAACATTTAAAATGCCATAGTCTGTAGTCTTTGAAAGATATGAGGAATGTCTATCTGAAATATATCTATGTACATCTAGAAAATCTAACATGACTACAAACTTGACTATTATAGATAACTATTCATTAACAACTTATATACATAACATTTTTACATGAGCTACACAATCACAGTACCTTAATCAATATCAGAAATACATATACATATAACAAAATTGACCTAAAATTTAAATCACTAAAACAAAATCCATATCAATGCAAATTATTCATACCTATATCATATCCCCCTTTAAATGTAAAAGAACATTTATAAACAATATTTGGGAATATGGGCACAGTTATTTCTCTCCAAACTGCTTCCTGCTGTATGGGGGCGCTGTTAATCAGGTCTTTCATGGTATAACCTGTTTGCTAGATTCATCTCAGTCAGCAGTCGAGTGAAGTAATTTTTTGAAGGTGTTCACAGCAACCCTTCAGGAGGGCGTGGTCCATCATACCATTTTGGGATAGAAGCAATACACAGGGTGTCATCGTCTCTGAAAACAAAAGAAGAATCTCTTTTCCTAAGTATCATATCCTTAGATCCAAATTCTGTTGTTTTGTTTGTTTGTTTTGCTTTTTTTGTTTTTCGAGACAGGGTTTCTCTGTAGCTTTGGTGCCTGTCCTGGAACTAGCTCTTGTAGACCAGGCTGGCCTCGAACTCCCAGAGATTCGCCTGCCTCTGCCTCCTGAGTGTTGGGATTAAAGGCGCCACCACCGCCCGGCTAGATCCAAATTCTGAAGTCAAGGTATTTTCAAAATATCTATGTTGGATTAGTTCAGTAGCATTTATAAACAAATATCTTTTAGCAGCTGTTGCTCCTTCCTCAGCATTCAAACAATTCAAACAGAGCATAATAGCATACAGTATCAAAATTCTCTGTGTATTTTCCATCTTTGTGGGCTTTATTTTAACCTCTATTTTGTTTATTTTTACTTTTCTTTTTTGCTTTTTGAGACAGGTTCTCTGTATCTTTCACCTGGAATAACTCTGTAGACCAGGCTGTCCTTGACCTCTCAGAGATCCACCTGTCTCTGCCTCCCAGGCATTGGGATTAAAGGTGTATGTTACTACACCTTGAACTCACAGAGATCTGTTTGTCTCTGCCTTTTAGGCATTGGGATTAAAGGCGTGTGCTACCACACCTTGAAGTCACAGAGGTCAATCTCCCTCTGCCTCCCAAGTGTTGGGATTAAAGGTGTGTACTACCACACCCAACTACTTTCTTTCTTCCTTTTTTACTTTTAAGAACTTTAACTTTTAGCTTGCATATATTTTTTAAACACACTGTAAATCATTTAGAAATTTTCTTTGTCTTTCAATCTCTCTTTACTGTATATCTCTCTCTTTTTTGACCACACGAGCCTTTAAATTACTCAGCAATATGGGTAGGATTAAAGCTGTGGCTTTTCTGGCTAGATCCAGTCCATTCCTTAGCTTTCAGCCTCGGCAGAGGTACCGGCTCTAGCCATGTTTATTGCCACAAGTCTATGGCATTTCAAGGTCCCTGCCAGTAAGTAAGCTGCAGCATTATGTCCACAGACAACACTCAAGTCCTCTCTCTGTAGTCTGCTCTCCTGCCTCAAACAGTCAGAGTTTGCCCTGGCAGGACAGCCCAGAAAGCCAACATTTTAAAACAGCACAACTTTTTCCTGCTACAGCTGAAAACAAACAAGCATGCAGCCAGCTTTTATCAATACCATTTAAGTGTTTCATGGCAGGACCTCTTAATGAGCTGCAAGGTTTTGCAGCTAAAGCTGAGTCAGGAAGCCTCTCTTAGATGAGAGTGTTTGCTTGCCTCTAGCAAGTAGAGCAGACCCAAGAAATTGCTGCTACCATGTTGGGTGCCATTCTGTAGTGGGAGCTGCGGGCTGTGTTCCTGTCGCCCCAGCTCCTGGTCGCCTGGCTAGCTTATGCCCTGAAATAACAACACACAAATTGTATTCTTTTAAACACTGCTTGGCCCATTAGCTCTAGCCCTTACTGGCTAATTCTCATATCCTGATCAACCCATCTCTAATAATCTGTGTAGCACCAGTCTTACAGGGAAAGATTCAGCATGTCTGACCTGGCGGCTTGCTTCATCGCGTGTGCCTCTGAGAGAAGCTGCCCTGCATCTGAGCTCACTTCCTCTTCCTCCCAGCATTCTGTTCTGTTTACTCCACCCACCTATGTTCTAACCTATGAGGGCCAAGCAGTTTCTTTATTAGCCAATGGCCTTCCTCCATCATACTTTCCTGGTTTCTATGGTTGCCTCACGTTATACACTTAAATTTGATGATTTTGGAGCTAGAAACCATATATGAGAAAAAATACAGAGTGCTTGTCTTTCTGCGTTACCTCACACAGATAACCTTTATAGGCCATTCATTTATCTGAAAATTTTATGATCCCATTATTCATTATAGCTGAGAAATATTCTTTTTTTCACAGTTTATTTTTTTATTTTTTTAATTTTTTATTTATTTCTTTATTAAAGATTTCTGCCTAGCTGAATAATATTCTGTTTTGTATTCATACCACAATTTCGTTCTCCATGTCTGGTACTGATAACATAGCCAACTTCCTGGTGCTAGTGAGATCTGGATCTTAGAAAATAATCTACTACCATTACTCTACTACCTTTACTTTTCTAGTCAGGCATAATTACTTACTACATTCTAAAATGTATGCTTATACACAGAGATAAGCACACCCACAAGCCCTCATTACAGAGGCCTCTCTTTCTGGCTCTGTGAATTGGGAGTTAATCTGTAAGGCTTTGTTACACCCAATTTTTCTTTTTGGGAAGCGACTGAGACACCTTCCGTATTCACCTGAAGCAGCATAGTATTCCACTACTATTCTGTGTGTGTGTCTGTGTGTACTATGTCTGTTTTTATCATATATGTATATATATATAAACACACATATATATGTATGTATGCTAGTTCATTTAGTGTTGCTCCTGTGTACATATGTTTATGGTTTACCACTTGGGATAGGGTAATTTTTCAGGGACTTGTCATTGTAGAAGACTCATTCTTTCTTCTCAGAAGACACTGAATATTATTTTTGTAGCTATTTGACTGGTATTAGGACCCTAAGAAATTTTACTCGTCCATGCTGGCATGCCAATTGATATTGCCACTGCTCAGGTCTTGTTTAGGCACCATATTGTTGAGATTTAATGGCATAGCTCCTTGTCACATATAGAAGAGACAGTATCTCAGCAGATGTCCCAGTCTAGCTCTGTAGATGTTTCCATCACTCTGCCTCTCTTCCACCATGCTCTTTGAGTCTTACATGAAAGAGTAGTGCTGTACATTCATCAAATGAATATGCCTCACCCCCAGCCTGTTTTTCTCTGCATTTTAAGCATTTCTTTAATGTTCTCTATCTACTGTAAAGAGAAGCTTCGTCAAAGAAAGTGAGAGCTATGCTTACATAAGATAAAGGGATTTAGAATGCAATTAATGCTGTAGAGGATGCAGAGTAAGGGGAACACTCCTCCATTTTTTATGGAAATGCAAATTTGTACAACCACTTTGGAAATCAGTATGGCAGTTTCTCAAAAAACTGGAAATCAACCTATCACGACATCCAGTAATGGGGTTGGGAGGGAGAAGAGGGCTGGGGGAGGGAGGAAAACAAGTGGGAACAGGATGGTCGTGATGAGGGAAGGACAAAAATGGAGAACAAGGAAAGAGATATCTTGATTGATACAGCTATTATGGGGATAGCAAGAATCTAGCACAAGAGAAATTCCCAGAAATCCACAGGGATGACCCGAGCTAAGACCCTACGCCATAATGGAGAGGGTGCCTGAATAGGCCTTGCCCTGTAGTCATATTGATGACTATCTTAAATGTCACCATAGAACCCACATCCAGGAACTGATGGAAGCAATTGCAGAGAATCATAGTAGAGCACTGAGTTTAGCTCTCAAAGTCCAGTTGAAGAGAGCAAAGAGTGAGAATACAAGCAAAAAGGTCAAGACGATGATGGAGATGCCCACCGAAACAGCTTACCTGAGCTAATGGAAGCTGTCCAACTTAGACCTAACAGTGAGGGAAACAGCATAGAACCAGACTAGACAGTTGTGGCTGACAGTTGTATGACTGGAGCAGACTGTGGGGTCCCTGGCCGTGAGACCAAGGTTTATCCCTACTGTTTGTTCTGGCTTCTTAGAACCCATTCTCTCTCGAGGGACACCTTGTTCAGCCTAGATATATAGATTTGGTCCTGCCTCAAAGCAATATACTAGACTTTGTTGAATCCCCATGGAAACCTTCCCCTCTCTGAGCAGTGGATGAGGCTGGTATGGGGGGTGGTAGTGAAGGAAGCAGTAGGAAGCGGGGGAGTGGAAAATGGATTTGGCATGTGAAATGAAAAAAGATAGTTTTTAAAAAGTAAATTAGAAAAATAAATAAATAAAAATAGAATGCAATTAAAACTATACTAGTTTAGAAAACCAGCAGCAGCAGAGTTTCATCTAGGTTCCATGACTGTACATACCATGGTTATTACCAGTACTGAATTCCCTTCTACTGAGTAGGCCTTTAATCCAATTACGTGGCTACTGTTTATTCACAGGCTATAAATTCCACTACCAAATCTTTGAGGGTTTCTTTCTGGGATGGCACTCATGTATCAGTTTTGGAGCCAGGGAGAAAGATGTGGTGCTTTCTTCCTTGGCATCTTGCACAGAAACCTTCAGATACTGTGAAAGCCTGATGTCATGGGTGAGGCTTCTGACTCAGTAGCATCTTGTTTCATCCAAGTCCTATATCACAAGTATGTATTGTCTTAGAAATAAGGTCTTAATTTAAAGTTGTGAGACAAGCAGGGGCTAAAGTAATAGTGTACAGAGAAATCTGTGATTTCTCTCTTCCAACACACTAAATTGTTTATAACTGATACAACCCATTTAAACTTCCCGTAGTTTTGAATTTCTTGATGATATGCTGGTTTTATAGTTCACTCTTTCCCTCTTTCTCTTTCTTGAGAATTGAAAATTAAATTAAAGGCTCATTTACACTCATTTGTTCTCTTTAGGAAGCCCCTAAGGTGCCTTTGGAGTTCACTCAAAACAAAATGAAGTCCCACTCTCTTTCTGTGAGTGATCATCCATGGCTACTGAATAACTCTTCTCCAAGATAGGAGGCAGAGGACAGAGGATGTTCTCTGAATAAATTTTCCATCTGTCTTCCGAACAGAGTCTCATGTAGTTCAGACTGGTCTTGAAACCACTGTATAGCCAGAACACGTTTCAAATCTTGATCCTTCTGCCTCTAATGTTCAAAGCACTATCATTTCAGTCCAGTCTACATAGTACAAAACATCACAATGTCAAGGAAAATAGAACATTTTCTCTTAATTTAAGAAATTCAAAAATAAAATGTATCATAATTTCTACTTCAGGAAAATATTTTTAAATTTTATTTTTCTGTTTTGTGATACCTATGTATTCATTTTCTCATTCAAGATCTTGGTTAACATACATTGGACCATGTTATTCTATCATCAATCTCACCTGCTTTCTAGTCCTTTTTATTTTGTTCATTACTTCTTTTCAAATTTTTAAAATATAGAATTACATTTAAAATTAAATAGAATTACATCACTTTCCCCATTTATTTCCTTTTCCTAGCCTCTCCAAGGTACTCTTACTTCAATTGTTCCCATGTCTCTTCTCTAGGACATAGCTACTATTCCTGGTTTTATATATGTATGTGTGCGTGTGCATATACACAAATATATGAATACCACCTGTGAGAGCATTTTTGTTTTTAGTATGTATATGATTTCCAGGTTGAAAACTCTGTATTGTACAATTATAGGGGCTTCAGCCCTGGGAGACTAATTCCCATTCTCCCAGTGGTTACTAATTTTGTACAGGTTTTGCCTGGTGATTGAACCTCACAAAAATTTCTCCCTTCCTTGTTAACTTGTCCATTGATGTTGCTATTGCTCAGGTCTTACAGCAGCCATTTGTAGGACTGTTTTACAACAGGCATCCTGGTATTTTGACTCTTTAAATTCTTTCCACCCTCCCTTGTACATTGTGTTCTGAGCTACAATGTAAATGTATCCAATGAGGCTTGGCTCTCTGAAACCCCAAACTCTCTGTGTTTCATCCAGTTGTGGATTTCTGTGTTGGACTCTACTGTTGTAAAAAGCGGTTTATTTGATGATGGATGGCAGCTATGCTTATTAGTGTGTATAAAGATAAGGTTTAAAAAAATAATATGGAATTAGATTAGCTCTTAATGTCCATGACCTCTCTGGGAAGCTGTCTACGTTTCCAGTACTAGGCATAGTTCCCTTCCTGTCAAGTGGTCCAGAAGTCCAATTAGACAGTTGTTGATTACCATCAACTTGTAACTACTGTTTATTTGGTAATTTTATAAAATAGCTATATAAATAAAATAGGAATTAAAATATACTTGACAATAGATGAGAACATTTATGGGTGTCTTGTCATGCTGGTCTTTGCTATGCTTCATGGGCTCTGTAGCTGAGTAGGAGTGGGGAACTGCCTCCTTCCTTCCTCACCTTGCATAGCTATTTTCTGGTATGACGGAAGCCAGAGTTGGAAAGCAGGCTTTCTGATGGAGGAAGGTCATTGGCTAATAAAGAAACTGCTTTGGCCCATTTGATTGGCCAGCCTTTAGGTGGGTGGAGTAAACAGAATAGAATGCTGGGAGGAAGAGGAAGTGAGCTCAGATGCAGGGCAGCTCCTCTCAGAGACAGACGCCATGCTCCCCTCTCCCGGGCAGAATCGATGAAGCAAGCCGCCAGGTCAGACATGCTGAATCTTTCCTGGTAAGACTGATGCTACACAGATTATTAGAGATGGGTTGATCGGGATATGAGAATTAGCCAGTAAGGGCTAGAGCTAATGGGCCAAACAGTGTTTAAATGAATACAGTTTGTGTGTTGTTATTTCTGGTGTAAAGCTAGCAGTGCAGGAGCCGGACAGGACGAAAAGCAGGCCTGCAGCTCCTACTACAGCTTCCCTGTCAGATCCAACTAAAATCTTATGCGTCTTGTATTCTAAGTGTGAAGTACCTTCAATAAGGGCCCACTCTAGACCCCTGAGAGGCCAAGAGGGACCACACAGTCTACTTTGTTTGAGAAGCCACTTGTATGTCACATTCCTTTAGTGTAGCATCTCATTTTAAGTGATTTCCTCTCTCAGGCAAGTAATTGGAATTGTGACTGTATTTCTCCCAGCATCTACTTTCCTCTAAATGTTACAGAAAAAGAAAAACTTCCATGCTGTGTTCATCTTCTCTAGGACTTTCTCATCTATTATTTCTATAATTTCTCATCTAAGTAGATGCTATTCTCCTTCTGACAGCTCAGAGAAATCAGCATCCCTCTGCCACCACCATGAACCCTGACACCTGGTCTGGTTATTTGGTAATTTAGGTGGACACTGATATTTTTCTGACCATTTGTTACTGTCACTCTCTGTTTGCAGACTGCCATGGCTAGCGGTTTCCACGGTGTATAAGCAACATGCAGTGTATACTCTTTTGCTCACAATCATATCGTTTTTTAATTTACTTCTGTACTGTGAAAGTAAAGTCACTGCTTCAAAGTTGCGTATGATTGTTATTGCTTCAGATCAGAAGTGTCTTTGCTCTTATGAAGCGTGATGGCCAGAGAGGAAGCTGGAGGAAGGGCAGCTGTGCTTTCCAGGGAAGCTGCTGTATGGACTGCCCTCTGTATCTCCACAGTCTGTTAAACCCTGCTTCCGCACAGCTCATATGTTACCGATAAACCTTCATCTGCAAATGTGCACAACAAACACAGTCGCCTCCTCTTCATAGAAATATTTTATTTCATAAATAAATAAATAAATAATAAAAATGGTTTTTGATTTACAGCTTGTCCGTGAACTTTCTTGTAAGAGGCGTTTTCTTTTAGGCCACCAACCAGTTCCCAAATCTTGAAAAGAGACTTATTATTAGTTTTGAATGCTCAACCTAGCTTACACACGTAAGCTATCTCTTTTAACTTAAATGTACCTGCTTCGCTTTATCCACCTTTTGCCTCAGTGCTTACTACCTTTCTTATTTCTGTATATCCCATTTCCACTGCTTCTCTATATTTGGTTGGCTGGCCAACATCTGCCTGTGTTCTTACCCTGGTGTATCTCTCATTTTTTCATGCTTCTCTCATTCTTTCTTGTTTTCTTTTTGAACCTATATTTCTGCTCCTCCTATTTATTTTCTCTTGCGGTTAGCCCCACCTATCCTTTCTCTGCTTAGCTACTGGATGTTCAGCTTTTTATTAGACCAGACAGGTACCTTAGGCAGGGAAGGTAAAACAGATGCAACATGTCTTTACATAATTAAACACACATGTGTACATCATTAAACAAATGCAGCATAAACAAACGTAACACAACTTTGCCTAGTTAAAATAATATTGCTCAATACTGTCTGCCTAAAAGTCCATAGCTTTTCACAAAGATTGTGTGTCATTAAATACAGGTTCCCTATACCTCTATGGAGGTATAGGTGTCCCATACCAATGCTTATAGAGCTAAACACAGGTGAGTTTTCTCAGGTTTTATAAAACAAGGCAGAAAATCCTTTTAATTTTATAAATCCTTTTTAATAGGAGTACTATCATTTTCATGGTGACTGATCTAGGTCAGATATCAAGCTGAATAGGGCATGGCTCAAATCAAGCCGGGTATGGCATCTGTAGCCCTCACTACATGACTAAATTCATAATAGACAGATCATGTATGGCTAAAATAAATTTACTGAACATACCTTTTCTCTTTCATAATCACAAAGATCCAGATTCTCCACACTCCACCTAGTTTTACGATACACCCTGCTCTGACCTTGCCAGAGCCTACCCAAGAACAGACTGTACCCTATTAGTGCACATGGACCTCATTGTTGGCACTGAGTTCAACCCACTCGAATTCTAATAAAGACTCACAGGCAGTTGTTAGGAAACGAATTCCATAATGACACAAAGAAAGGCTGTGGATCTATTTTTAGACAGATGATGTGTGGCCCATGCCTCAGGCCCACCAAATGATAATAATAATAACATTTTTCAGTAAGCAAAGAGAATATTTTCACATAAAAACTGCATAAATTATAAAATGTTTCCTGGCATCCTTCCTTATCTTACCCACCTTTTTCTTCTAGTCCTCCTGCCTATGAACACCAGCAGCAGTTGCAGGATCAGTATTGATTATCTTGCTGAACCCCAGGAACATCCAAGGGAACAATGAAGCCTTTGTGTCAAGTATTCTTCAGAGAATAATGAGACGTGACAGTACACGTGTACAGCTAAGGCAGCGGAGCTTTACATGGCTGATAACTCACACACACATTTGAATGTCTTTTAAAAATAAAACTATGGATGAATATTATAGTATTTGTGTCTTACATATGCATAGATACATGTGTGGTATGGTGTGTGTGTGTGTATGTGTGTGTGTGTGTGTGTGTGTATTAGTAGTAGCAACAGCACAGAAAACTACATTAATGCATTATGGAAAAACCTGTGAGTCAAGAGAAAAGTCTTAGATAGGACATTTCTCAGAAAATTAAGAAATATGACTCTCATCAATAGAAGAAACCTTTTTGGCAGGATATCATCTTAGGCTATTGACAAATTTAGATTGCTAACATTGCATTCAGATCTTAGAAGTCAAATAACCCATATTCCAGTTTCTTCTAGAAGTTTAAAAAGTTATTTTTTCATAATTTCCGATTTGCTCCTGCGTGGACTGTTAACAACTGCCAAGTTTGGCTAAATATGGAAACCATTTAAAGGAATCTTATTAAAAATCCAGCTTCCTAAAATTGGACCTTATGTGAACTCCAACATCAGAGGAATCCAGAAAAAAAATGAAATGAATATTTAGTGCAAAGCAAATTAAAGAAGTTATAGTACAACTACTTGAGATTAAAACATTTTAAGGCTTATGTGTAATTTTCTGCATTTCCTCAAAATTTAGAAAAATGCATAAATCTCAGAGACCACAATTGCAGGGCCAACTAGGGTACACTATCACCAAAGCTCTTCATCAGATGATCGTCATGGATAACTTTTGTGTCTCTCTCCACAAAAAAAAAAAAAAAAAAACCCAGGTATGATGAAGACAGACACTTAAAAGAAATCTCATGCTATCTCAGAATTGAGTATAATAACGGGTTATTTATTTAGGGGTAGACTCAAAGATTACAGTTCTCTGCATGAACTGGGAACAGGAACCGAATCACGCCGCCAGAAGAGAACCCTGACACATGCTTTACCTTAGCATATAGAGTATAAGAGGCCATTCCCAAGTGGGCAGGTAACCTAAAAGCTACTGGCAGTAGGAATTCCTACAGCACCTTCTCCTTTTGTTTAAATAAGAAAGTTCTAAGCCTAATACAATGTTATATACAATAAGAACAAATATCAGCTATAAAAATTAGAATTACAACCAACATGAACAATATCAAGCAAGAAACATGTAATAAATGTTTAAATAATTATCCTATTCTAATGAGTTTAAGTCTTGTATAATACATAACTTTAGCCACGTCCTGAAAAAAGAGTAACTACAACTATCTCATCTTCAACCCCAATGAAGACCCAAGAAGGGAAATAATATTACTTGAGTATGCAGGAAGTGCAATCAAGCAACTTTTAAAATGTGCAAAAAATGACAGAGACAACAGGCTACCTGGGCAATCACCCAAAGTCTCATTTGCAAGGTTGGAGCAGCCAACTTTAGCTAAGGCCCAGAGTAACTGACAAGACATTTTCAGAGTCAGGGAATTTTTCAAAACCGTCTTATTTTGTCTTGACAAGATTTGACAGTCTTTTTCCTTGTATACTTCTTGTCTTGTCTGGACATCATGCATTTTGTCAGTGGTTGAGGCATGGGCTGTTCCTTGCCCATAGGCCAGTTTTGCCAAGAAGAAACCAAGCTCCAAGTGGAGTGTCTTCAGTGTTCAACATTTTCTAGGGAATAGATCAATGCTGCCAGGAGCAATCATGGCTCACTTCAACAGAACCCTAACTTTTTTAAATGCCATATACTACAGCTTTTTGAAGTGGCTGAAAATTATCTATCTATGCAGAATACAATCTCTATGTTTCTAAAGAAACTGATTAGTCTAACTCTAAGTATTACGAACAAGGTTGACTATTGACCTATGAATCTTAATACCTACAAAACTAAAGACTAAAACTTCATATAAGAATATTAAACAATCTTTAAACAACTGTGCAACAAAGGAGGATAATTATCTTAAAATGTTTAAGCATCTTAATCAGAGGTAGAAATATATATTGCGATATGATAAATATATCCTAAAATTGTATAAATAAAATATACAAAGTATCTTAAGCAGAGGTAGAAGCATGCATGCATACAATATGACAAAATAACTTTGCCTAGGTATACAAATATTGTGAACAAAAATAGGAACATATTCAATATAATTTAAGTCTGTATCAATATTCAAGAATCTATACCAATGTAAATTGCCTATAAATAATAGCTCACAAGTATTCACTCCATTACTCACTATTATTATTAGTGTGAGTAAGCTCACACTTATCTACTATCTCATCTAATTTCCTCTGTTTTTCAAAGAGATCCCTGATCCTACATAATTTCCCACAACCCCCTACCCTATACCAATTACAATCCACCTTTAAATAATGTCCCTAACCATGAGGACAACCTTTGCCGGGAGAGGGGGTGTCATCTTCTAGAATTACTTTCATCTGTCATGGGGGCGATGTTCTTTCTATGGGATCCTGTGAAAGTAAATTGATGGTTAAGATCAAAAATTACTGTCTGACGTAATTGCAAATAGTCTCTGAGTATTCAGTAGATTTTTTTCTGATGTTCTTATTTGAAGTTCTGGCCAGAATGTTGTAAAAAAAAGTACACCATTTCAGCTAACCAAGTTGGAATCATCTTGTGCAGCTGGTACAAAAAACACATCTTATAGTAGCGCTAGCAGCATCATGATGTCATATTAACCAGGTTAAGTTGCTGTTATTGGGTCCCATCTTCTTTGAAACTTCAAAGATTATTGCAGGAAAATTGTTCATTGTGGAAAACTTGACATTATTTATATATATTTATATAGACAAAAATAAATTTTTATTTATAAATAAATAAAAATTTATATATATAAAGAAGGTGTATATATATATATACACACACAAAAATAGGTATGAAACAAAGTAAATTATTTTTCTAAATTCTTTCTTCTTTCTGTCCCATACCAGGAGGCTCTTGACAAGAGATAGAAACTCTGAATGTTTTTAAACAACATGCTTGGATTTAGAGAAGGACAGAGCCATTGTTCAACTCCAAAGCCAGCTCTATATTTCATATATACTATATTTTATATATGTATAAGTTTTGATAACCTGTACTTACAAGTCATATTTCTTTTTCTTGATGATCCCTATTGGATACTTATTTTTCCTCTGTCAGCATCCAAACATCCAAACATCCAGGGTCTCTTGAATTTTTGAAGATGTGTATTTTCCTGTAAAGACAAGAACAGAAACCTGCTGCAACCCTATATGCTTTCCTTACTACCTGTTTGGTTGTCATCATTGTGGATGAGCTGTCATTTCTCCTTCTCAAGAGATTTCTCTTTTACAAAGCAAATTTTTATTGATTCTGATGGTATTCATACTTTTCTTCTCCTGTGGGAACAAGAGAAAAACCCCTTCCCCAATGTAGCACATATCCTGGTTTCCATTCTGAGGTCAACACAACCTAGAAATACACTGGCTGATTTAATTCAGAAGACTTTTCTATTATCCAATGTCTCGCTGCTGCTCTTGTCCCTTTCTCATTAATGTAAAGGAAATTAAAGGGTAATAAAGCATTATGTATTCTATACATTATGTATTCTGGAAGTATTTTCTACCCTTTTTGCTTATTTGACATATTCTTTATAGTTCAATTTGATCTTTCTACAACTGCCCGACTTGTAGGGTTCTGTGGTATACCTATAATATGCTTTATATTATAATAAGAAAAAGAACTGTTTCATTTTCTTAGAAACATGCCGGACCACTATCTGTTTTTAATTTGTGCAAGTGTACCCATAATGTCCATAACTTCTAATAAATGTATGATTACTAAATCAACCTTTTCTGAGCTTAAAGCAGTTGCCCACTGAAAACCTGAATAAGTGTCAATGGTGAGGTGTACATATTTTATTTTTCCAAATTTTGTAAAGTTGAACACATTCATCTGCCAGATTTCAGTCCTTTGAGTACCCTTTGGGTTAGTCCTTGGAGGCAAAGGTGTTTGGTTATATAGAAAGAACAAGTAGGACATCTCTTTATAATCTCCTTAGCTTGTTGCCATGTAATAGAATACTCTTTCTTTACACTTTTGCTATTGACATGATGATTCTTATGGAATTCTGAGGCTTTTAACACACTTCCAATCAGTAATCGATCAATTTCTGCATTACCTTTTGCTAGAGGAACTGGCAGACCTGTATGCGATTGGATTTGTGTTATGTATATAGGACAAAGCCAATTCCTGATTATGTCTTGCACCTGGATAAATAATGAAGTCAATTATGTATCATCTAGTATAAATTCTGTGGTTTCAATATGCAAAACAACACTTTCTGCATATTGTGACTATATTAAGAGGTTCTTTAAAAATACCTTAGCACCATGAGAATAGCATATAATTCTGCCTTTTGGACAGAATTATAAGGGCTTGTTCCACCTTACTTAATTCTTCTGATTTGTAACCTGTCTTCCCTAATTTATTTGCACCATTAAAAAATGTATGGGCTCCAGTTATTAGAACATCATGTAAATTTGGAGAAGAATCCAAGAAGTTTTCTTTATAAGATTAAGTCTATCATTTTTGGAATAATTGCTATTAATTTCTCCAAAAAATTAGCACAAGCTCTTTCCCATGGTTCATTATTTTCCCATAACTTTTAAAAATTTCAACAGTAGTAAAAGGCACTATAATCTATGTTGGATCTACTACTAGTTGCTAGTTGACGAATACCTGCTAGTTGATGAAATCTCAATTTTCCTTTTATAATTAATTAGACTTTTATAATTAATTAAAGAGACTTTTTCCACATAAATTTTTAATTTTCTTACTTGGTTTATATGGTAAAAAGATCCATTATAAGATAATATCATCTCACTGCATAAAAGTTCCTATAGGAGGAATGCTGGAGGGCAATATGACTAGAATACAATTAAGATCTGGATTCACCCTATCCATATGTGCCTCCTGTAATTTCTCCTCAACAATTGTCAATTCCTTTTCTGCTTCAGCTGTTAACTCTCTGTGAATATTATCACCATCTAAGGTTTTGTTTAAATGAATTATTAGATCAAATGTTATTCCAACAGACAGTCATAGGCTGGAAATGTCTCCTAATAATCTTTGAAAGTCATTAAGAGTACTCTCCTGGGTAGCAAATTTTGTGTATACTATCTTATAATATCCTTCCCAGAATTATGAGTTTCGGGAACTGCAGGAATGTTAATCTGGGCATTCCATTGCTGTAGCAGGTCACAACCCCATAAATTCACTTCAATATTAGCCATATATGGCCTCAGTCTTCTTCTCTATCCTGGTCCTATGCATTCAACCCATCTTGTACATTGTTTCACTTGAGATAGCGTTCCAATTCCTAGTAATTGAACATCTGCCTCTTGAAGAGGCCAATATGGATGCCAAGATTCTGGGATAATGATACTTATATCCTCACCCATGTCTATTAAACCCACAATTGCAATGCCATTTTATACACACTTTTAGCTTTGGTCTTTGATCATTTATAGAAGTCTGCAAGAATATATCTTTCCTATTTCCTATTGGAATTTTTTATTTATCCCCCATGTTTATTCCATCATTTAGAACAGTATGTTTCTTACAGAAGGCTTTAGATATTTTAATTTTCCTGGTGAGAAATGTCTTCCACAGTGACTGGGAATTACTGGACCACTTTCGACCTGGGGCCTGCGACAGGCCCCTCAAGGAGTTTTCCAATGATATCGGGTTGCCTTGCCTGTCTTATGTTGATCTGCATTCATTAATCCAATATCGGCCTTTGCAACACCTTATACATATAACTGAAGCCTGAGTCCTCCTATTCTTGCCATTCCCAGAGGAGATATTATTCCTAGGAATTCTTTGTCTACAATCTCTTCTCATATGTCCTATTCTACCACAATTAAAACATTTGGCATTTTGATGTCTCCTCATTTTTTTTGGAAATTGCTTCTCCTACCCAAAATTCAATATTATAGTCAAAAGTCTCAATGTTCATTGTATGCAGGATCCATTCATCCATACGTGCTGAACTAACCTTTAAAGGCCCAAGTATCTTTTTTGCATTCTGTGTTAGCATTTTCAAAGCCAGAGATTCAATAAGTACTCATTTATTATTTGGGTCTGTTACTCCTATTTGTAAAGCCTTAGTTAATCTTTGCAAAAAGTAACTAAAGGGTTCTCTCTGGCCCTATTTAACACGGTAAATGATTCAATTCATTTTTCTAGTTCTTGAATCCTGTCCCAAGCATTTAAGGCTGCTTTGTGGCATAAGAACAAGATTTGTTCATCATAAAAGATCTTGAACCTGTGGGTCAGCATAAGAATTTGATCTTGGGAAGTCTCAAGTCATTTTGCTTTTCCCTGTTGTTCTAAAGCTTTAGCCTCTTCTCTGAAATAACATTTAAATATCAGTTGAGGCCCATCATCGAGGACTGCTGAAACTAACTGAAGGAAGTCATGTGGCGTCACTTTAATGCTGGAAGCCCATGTCTTTACCATCTCCCTAACAAATGCAGAATGCAAGCCGTAAATTATGACAGCTTGCTTAATTGCTTTTAGATCATTCATTCCTATAGGTATCCATCTACCTTCTTTTAATCCTTTTGGGCCATTAGAACTTGATGCTTTGTCAGAGTAAATTATAGGGCAGGAAACTAAAACCCTGGGTAAGTCATCTCTGACAGCTACTGGTGATATTGAATCCTGTTCTTGTGCCTTCTTTCCCTGCTCACAAGCTCCAGTAATTTCCTCAATCATGTCAAGTCTTTTTACCACTGCTTTTTGTAAAGTCTGAATCTCCTGGCCTGTATACATTTCTAGTGATATCATTGAGGTACCTAGCCACTGGTCCTTATTCTGCACATGTGATTCCAAGGTCTGCACATGTTAAGGATAACAACTCATCCTTGGACATTATATGGATAACATGCAGATTGCCTCCTGGAGAGATACTCTATCTACTAACCTATCATAAATTTTTAACAAATTTTGATTGTCAAATTCTACAGTATGAATTCTTTCAGATCATTTCTCAGTACCCTTTGACATGTATTCAATTTTGCCTGTCAAATTAATGTTACCCTGTTCAATAGTATTATTTTTTTTCAGGTAATTTTTGATTTTTGAAAATCAGCTAGCTGTTCATTATTAGTCTGTAAGACTGTATAATTTCTAGAAGTGCCTCATTAATGACTCTATTATCAAACTATTTTCTTACAGATGTAATATGAAGAAAAAACCTGAGTCCCAATATCCAATGAATGTATGTATTACCATAACCATATAAGCCTTGCAGAATACAATCCATAGTTTTATCAAAATGTTACTAAAAGTTTCAATGTTAATGTTGTCTGCAATTATATAACTTTCAAGTTTATTGATTTATTAATTACCTATTATGAAATCCGGGAACTTGTTTTAGGTGTGATAATCTTTATTTTCCAACATGTGTTATGGTTGCAGAGTCATGACAAGAGGTGCAATGTGGTGCCAGGAACACTCCTGAGCGGCTTTGGTTTCCCTGCCTTGGTGCTGCTTAAATATTGAAAAATATGCTTTCCTGGACAAAATAAAAGCAATTAAAGCACAATTGAGAGTTCAACCGTAAGCCTAAGAGTTGTTGCTGAAGTCGAAATGTGGTTCTGGAAAAGGGGGGAAAGGAGGTGCAGCCTTTGGGAGTGGCAGTGCTGACAAGGCTAAGAAAGGTGGTGCAGTGAAAGTCAGACACATTTTATGTAAAAAACATGGCAAAATCATGGAAGCCATGGAAAAGTTAAAGTCTGTAATGAGACTCAAGGAAGTGGCCACACAATACAGTGAAGATAAAGCCAGGCAAGGTGATAACCTGGGTTGGATGACCCAACCTGGGTTGGATGGTCCATGGTAGGACAATTTCAAGAAGGCAGCATTTGCCTTGCCTGTAAGTGGGATGGATAAGCCTGTATTTACAGACCCACCAGTTAGGACAAGATTTGGATATTATATTATTATGGTTGAAGGATGAAAATAAAAGCACATGAAGGACTGAAAAAATATAAAATAAAAGCAATTAAATCAATTCCGTACATGAAGCAAGAAGCCAAGAACTAAGGAGCTGGGAGTACAAACCAGAAGCTGCACAGTTGTCAGGTGACAGAGAATGAGGCAGGAAATGCCAGCAGTGGTGTGTGTGTATGTGTGTGTGTGTGTGTGTGTGTGTGTGTGCAGCTTGGGAAAGTTCCAAGTCTCTGCATGCAGTTAGTACCACTGTGATGGAGGTTCTACAAAAAACAAACAAACAAAAATGCTTAACAGGCAGGGGTAGGAGACTTTCTGGGTTGTGAACCCATCAGGCCTTTAAGCCAATCCACCCTGTAGGTGTGGAGCCTGGATCCATGTGGGTACCAGATGAAGATGGACACTTAAAAGAAATCCCACACTAGCTCAGAATTGAGTATAATAGAGGGTTATTTATTCAGGGGTAGACTCACAGTCCTCTTCATGAACGGGGAACATCAACCCAATTACAATGCCGGAAGTGAGCCTGGAGGGACACTTTACATTGGCATATGTAGTATAAGAGGCCACGCCCAAGTGGGCTGATAACTTAAAGGCTACCGACAGTAGGACTTCCTACAGCACTCTGAAAGAAAGAAAGGGAAGCAAGGAGAAATGTGATATACCTTTATATCAAATATTTGAGAAAAATATCAGGCGATGCATAAGAAAAATATTTTCAGCTAAGATTTGATTTTAAAACTCTTTTAATGTTAGATTTTTTTTAACTTTTCTACTTCGTTTTCCTTCATTTTTCTAATTTGTTAAATTTCTAACTGTCCATATTTCTTAGCCATATTTGATATTTCTATATTTTTGCTTTGATTCCTAATTATATTGCTTATGTCCATCTATAATTATGCAAAACAACTTAATATCTACAATATCAAATTTGCCTTCTCTATATCAGCTAGAAGCTTATAATATATTCTAATTCTCTCTTTTTAAAGCATAGAAAAAGGATACACTGAAGAACTTATTAATTTTAATTTTTTGTCTCTATCATTACCATAAATATGACAAAAATAAAAACTGTATCTATTTCCTAACTCCAGCTGCTGATGCCAACTTCTGGCAACATCAAGGCTTCTTACACTGTATTTTGACCCAAACATATTTACTCTTCACTTATAAACTGAATTCTTTGCAAAATTTCTCCAATGTGTTTCATGAACTTTACTTAAACACCAAATGAGTAAATGTATTAAACTTTGAATTTGTGGGAATGTGCTTTACGATTAGAGGGTTGATCTCTAAACGTCTAAATTCGCTTATAAAAAAGCTACACTAAAGAGAAGAGAGGTTTCTTTGATGGTAGTTTCACTTACCTGTGAGTAAAACGTAAACATTCAAATATAGGAAGAATTATACTGGTCTCACAAAGTGGTGGTAACAGATTCTTTTCTGATATCCATGGCCTTAGGAGACTTGGGAAGCTTGGCTAGACTGTGAGGACCACAAAATTCTAGTCTGTTGAGTGGTCCTTAAGTCCTATTAGACAACAGTTGACTGCCATCACCACGCTGGTGTCACTTACTGTACCTTCGTGCATGTCTTTTCCTTCAAGTAATTGCCCTGGTGCACAGGTGTTGCAGCTGGTTGAGACTGTTTAATTGTTTCCCTCCGCTGGCAGGTTGCACAGTTCCTTCTGGTTCATGGAGGCTAGATCACAAGTCAGATCCAACTCAAATCATTTGCATCCTGTCTTAGGTGTGAGCTGTCTTCACCAACAAGGGCCCTCCCTCAACCCTTGAGAGGCAACCAAGGCCTATATAGTCTATGTTTGGTAGAGTCACTTGGACTACCTAGACCTATTGTCCTAAATGAGTTTTGTCATGTCTGGTACTGGAGTTTTCTTTAGTCTATTGTTTTTGTGGGGAATATACCAGTGGCTTAACTTCCATTGATATCTAACTTGTGTTCATGCTGTGTATTATGTTTTTGTTACATATACTATTAAAACATATCTTTATGTGTATATATAGACATATCTATATACATATACACACATATAGTCACATGTATATTGTCTATAATTTTTGGCAAAAATAAAATAAGGTTCTTTGAAGCTTTATCAAACAAGCTGAGTGTTATTTGTTAACCCATTTCTTCTTCACCATCTGTATTGAATTTCCTTTCTCATCCCCAGCTGGAGCCCCCCTCCCCATTTTTCCATTTCTAATATCATATCACTTTTATCCTGCTTTTCTCCTCTCAAGTTCACGTAGACTCACCCATCCCTACTGTCCCTTTACTCTCCTGTTTCTGTGGATATACCTCATTGGAGATTTGGAGATAGGAAATGCCCATGAGCAAGAGCATGTGGTGAATCTGGGTTACATCACTCAAAATAGCTTTTTCTAGGTCCATTTATTATACTTGCAAATTTCATTTTATTTTCCTTTAAATCTGAATAGTAATACATTGTGGGTGTAAACCATATTTTCATTATTCATTTGTTGAAGTACTTGGAGGTTGTTTCTATTTCTTGCCTATTATAAATAGAGTGGCAATAAACATTGCTAAAATTGCTGAAGAAAGAGATTGTGAAAGACAATGGAAATATTATGTGTTTCCATTGTTTGGTAGAATTAATATTGTGAAGATGATCATCCTATACACACACACACACACAAACACACACACACATATGTAATGTTCTTTTTAGCACTCTTAGATTGACTTTGAGGGTCTTGGGAGTTATGTTTTGTTTAACTATGTATCTCTAAAATATGTTTCTATTGATGCAAGGGGAATTGGGATAGTGGAGCAATAATTATTAATAACTGCTATCATGGACTGGCCCTTGCAACACTCCATGAGTTTTTTCTCATATTTTATAAATTATATCAATGAGTCCTTGTTACAAGCCTATTTTAGTATTTTAATTCTATAAAAAAAACATAATTTCACCAGGTAATCTGAACTGCATATGTCCTCATAGCTTATGTGGAAGTATTTATAGCAGTTTTGTTTCCAGCGTTCAATTCTGTCATTACCTGAGCTTTAAGTTCTTTAATTAAGTGAATAAGAAATATAAAAAAGACAAATACATTAACATGATATGCATGTAAATAAACTGTCATATGTATAGCCACACAAATTACAAAGTAATTATTCATCCTTTAAGCATGTTTTTGCATTTTATGTACACACTCACACACACACACACACACATATATATATATACATGTATATATCAATATTTTATTTTGGAGGTCTAGAACTTTCTACAGTTTGTTATAATGTGAAAACCACAGGATTATGATAATCATGGTTTTTTGCAAAAGAATAAAAAGCCTATTGGTGAGTCATAATCTATCAGTAAAGTGAAAGACAAGATAATCTGGAGTGATCCACCATTAATTCAGGTGTTCAAATTCCTGGGTGGAGAGGACATTGATTGGCATGTGAAATGAATCAGAAGACACGCCTTTTCTTGCTACATTAAAACCTGAGCATGAGTTTTGCAGAGGCTCCAACTCCTAGGAAACAGAGCAAGTTGTATTGACATATCATACTTCAGTTTCTCTTTTGAGCACAAGTGACAATATTGCAAGAGCCAATTGAAATATGTCCCCTCCCATCCTGGTCACTTTTATCCAAGAAAACATTTGTTGAGTCACTATTCCATATCTTATGTTTTTACAGAGAAAAAAATACATATTAGTTTGGGAAATGCTCCATGCTTTGTGCCTGTGCTCTTCCTTGTTAGACAAATACCAAAGCTACAGATCCAAATTGGAAAAATAAACAATTGCAAAGAATAACAAGTGTACTCCTCACTGAACTCACTGAAGTGCCAGCTTCAAAGAAAAAGTACTCTCCCTTTTCTCATTGTGTCAGCATCCTAAGCAGTTTCAATATTCTCAGTTTAAAACTAAAAATCCAAGAAAGCTGACTAAAGTTGAATAGGAACTTCTAATTGACAACTTCAAACTTAAAAGCCAGTTGAGCTTTTGAACTTGCTGGTGCATTCTATAACAGCAGGTACTTGGGAAATTTGAGAAGGAAGATTATTAATTCATGTAAAACCTGGGCAGCATACTGAGGCACCTTCTCAAAACACAAAACAAAATGAAAATAATAATGAGTTGAACAAAATAATTTGACTGATGGGAATAAGCAAAAGCACATTCAATCATGAGCTAACATGCAGACTTCAGACAGTCCTCTACCTTAATCTGTGTGTAATTGACTGTGAAAACTCACTTTAAATTCTTTTTATATTAAATTATCATTATTTCATTCTTCCTTTTATCTTACCTAACTCCATTCTCCATCCACTCCCCCTCCAACCTCTCCCAAATTCATGGCTTCTGTGTTTAAAATTGTTGATGTGTGTGTGTGTATGTGTGTGTGTGTATTCATAATATATAAGTTTTCAGGACTGATCACTTTGTATTAACTCAGGAAAGATTGCACAAGGGGAGATATAATTGTGAGCGCCAGAAGATCAGGACATCTTTTGATCATTTGGAAAGTTGCATCTTTAAAAATATAACACATTTTTCCTCGTTTTTCCTAGAAAAAAATGTCCATTTAGCTCTTCCAGTTAATCAAGCTCAATGATTCTGTATGCCTACATCTTTCTTCATTCACCCAATGTGTTGAATAATGAACTATTCTATAACATAAATTCAACAGAAAGCAAAGTTCAGAAAGTAAATATTCTTAACCAGTAGGTGAATGGAAAAGAAAAGAAAATTGTGACATACAAAAGAAACAACAAATTGAAACGAATGTCTTGTTTGTTTCTTTTTCATAAACTATTTTTTAGAACCACCATAAACATAATAGTTTGTAAAAGCAAAAAATAAAAAAATAAAAACTTTGTAAAGCTGCCATTGTTTCTGGGATAGTTCTACAGGGACATAATTTAATCATTCCGCTTGAAGTATCAGGCATGTAAAAGTATTAGATAAAAGCGAATAACATTTCAATATGAGATATGAGACAAGTTTTTCATTAGCAATAAAGCAGATAAAAATTAAAATTAATAATTTTAGAGTTTTAAATATCCACATCTTTTTGTGTTTTAACTTTAGTTAAAATGACACTTCCAAATGTGTGACAATGTTTATGTCTAGGCTAAAGCATTAAACTTAAGTTTTAGAACAAGATAAGCCAAAGACCATAACAAAGATTTCAAAATTAGTATTGCAAATAAATTTTAGAAAGAAGATTAAAAATATCAACCAATTAATGATAATAAATTATCCAAAATCATTAAATATGAACAGTAAATAAATTCCTAAGTTCTAATTCTTTCTCCCCAGGATCTATGGATTTATATATTTGAGTTATTTATGTAAATTTATTATGCAAAACTGCTAAATACATGCTCACTTTTTGTGAGTACTAATTTTTGAGAAATATACATGTGAAATTTACTGAAGTAGTTAAACTTTCAGAAGGACATAAAGGTGATCTTTTATCTAAGAGAAAGATTTTTTTGCTGTAAACAAATAATAGAGATTATTCCTATACTTCAAACATGCTTATAGATTTTAAAGTTTGAAACAGGATAATAATTAAAAGTTCATATTTAAAAATTATTCCAGGAACATGAAGAGAAAGAAGAACCCAAAAATAAATGTAAATTACTCGAGGAAACCATTTACTCATATTCACTGGAATGTTGTCTTGAAATCTTTCTGGCTAATGTGTGTTCATAAAAGATGCTGAGATCTCAGTTGGAAAGATAGGAAAATTATCAGAAAGAGAGAATAAGGGAAGAGGGAGATGTAGAAAGGAATGGAGAATACCCAAAATCAACGGTTATTTGAAAAATCCAGTGTAACAGGAGGAACAGGCTGGTTGTTTGTCCTAGCCGCCTGGCTAGCTTAGCCCCTGAAATAATCATACAGAAACTGTATTCAGTAAACTACTGGTTGGCTCATTATCTCTATCCACTTATTGGCTAACTCTCACATCTTGATTTAACCCATTTCTATTAATCTGTATCACCATGTGAGTTCGTGGCTTACGGGGAAAGAGTCAGCATGTCTGACTTGGCAGCTTCATGGCAGCTCTCTGTCTGCCCTTCTCCCCAGCATCCAGTTCTGTCTTCTGTATGCTGCCCTATCAAAAGGCCAAAGCAGTTTCTTTATTCAACCAATGAAAGCAATACATAAACAGAAGGACCTCTTACACCAATCCAATATAGTAGAAGCTTCCTAAAATGGACACATACAGGAGATCTAAATGAAATTGACAAATAACATGGAACATAGAGCCCTAACTGGAAAGCTCTCATCACTAATGAAACCTCTAGTTACAGGAATGGTTCATCTAATCTGGTTGTCAACTGAAGGGGCCCCATGAGAACCCAAAGAAAAGGGGCTTTTGCCAAGGCTTTTTGTTTCTCACCACAAACTGATGGTAAGACACTATTGCAGAAAACAACTCTTAAACGTTTCATTGAGGAATCAAGCTGCTGCTTAACTTTTGCAATTTTACCCATTGTCTTAGTTCTGGTTTCTGTTGTTGTAAAGAGACATTATGATAACAACTCTTAAAAGGAAAACTTTTCCTTGAATCTGGCTGACATGTTAGAGGTTTACTCCATTGTCATCATGGTGGTAAGCATGGCAGGATGCAGGAAAACATTGTGCTTAAGAGGCAGCTAAAGAGTTCTATATCGAGATTAAAAGACAACAGGAGAGAGAATGTCACATTGGGCGTGGCTTGAGTATCTAAGACCTCAAAGCATGCCCCCAGTTATACACTTCCTCTAAGAGTGCTACTCCCTGTGAACCTATGGGAGTGATTTTTTTCAAACCACAATGTCCCTAATGACTAATGTTCATGGTACTGGAAGGTATTCTATGCATTACAAAAGAAGAAAGATAAACACCAATCCAGCAACAAACCATTCCATCTAAATGGTAAACTGCCTTCAAGAGATGCAGGTGCAATAATGGCACCAAGTTTGTGAGACTATCCAGCCAGCATCTTATTGGATTTAAGGTCCACTTCATGAGATGAAACTCATCCTTGACAGTGCTTTGGTGGTCAAGAATCAGAGAGTAGATAGACCAGGGACATAGTACAAAGAAAATACTAAGATTATGCTAAAGGAATGTAGTGTAATGAAATGATTCCTAATGAAATTCTGCTATACCTATAACTCAGTTCCTTAGTTATTATCAGTGATGCTTACCCTTGCTGTAGATGGGAGCAGATCTACAGACACATGCCTGAGCACTGTGCATACAAATAGAGACCTTGGAAAAAAATGTGATAATTGTAACATCTCCATCAAATGCCTCAACCCAGAGCTCAAAGAACACAGCAGAAGAGACAGAAAAATTGTGAGATCCAAAAGGGATGAAGGACATAGAGAAAAATGTGAACAAATGTCCCTGTAGTATGGCTGAGCATCCTTTGGGTAGATGCCTTAGAGTGGTATTGCTGGGTCTTGTGGTTGGTTGATTCCCAATTTTCTGAAACCACCACACTGATTTTGACTGGTTGTACAAGTTTGTAGACCCATCAGGAATGGAGGAGCATTCCCCTTACTCCACATCCTCTCCAGCATAAGCTATTATAGGTGTTTTTGATCTTAGCCATTCTGACAAGTTAATATGGTATCTCAGAGTCATTTTGTTTGCATTTCCCTGATGGCTTAGGATGTTGAATATTTCTTTAAGTGTCTTTCAGCCATTTGAAATTTGTCTGTTGAAAATTCTCTCTGTGTCTGTATCTCATTTTTTTTTAAATTGGATCATTTGATATTTTAATGTCTAATTTCTTGAGTTCTTTTATATTTTGGAGATCAGTCCTTCATCTGATATGAGGTTGGGGAAGATCCTTACCCATTCAATAGGCTACCTTTTTTTGTCTTATTGACTGTGTCCTTCGCTTTACAGAAGCTTTTCAATTTCAGGAAGTCCCATTTATTTATTGTTGCTTTCAATGTCTTGTGCTACTGGGTTTATATTTAGTAAGTGGTCTCCTGTGCCTGTGAATTGAAAGTTATTTTCCACTTTCTCTTCTATCAGGTTCAGTGTGGTAAGATTTATATTGTGGTCTTTAATCCATGTGAACTTGAGTTGTGCATGGGAATAGGTATGGATCTGTTTGCATTTTTCTACAAACTGCCATACAGTTATGCCAGCACTAATTTTCTGAAGATGCTTTTTTATTGCAAAATTTTAACTTCTTTTTCAAAAATAAGATGTTAATAGGTATGTGGATTAATATATGGGTCTTTGATCATTTGATCAACCTGACTGTTTTTATACCAATACCAAGTTGTTTTCATTAATGTAGTTCTATAAGCAAGCTTGATGTTAGGGATGGTGATTCTACAGAAGTTTCTTTATTGTACAGGATTGTTTGGAGTATACTGGGTTTTCATTGTTTTTCCATAAGAAGTTGAATATTATTATTTCAAGTTCTGTGAAGAATTACGTTGGGATTTTGATAGGGATTGCATTGAATCTGTAGATTGCTTTTGGTAGAATTGATATTTTTGTTATGTTGATCCTACCTATCCTAGAGCATGGGGTATATTTCCATTTTCTGATATCTTCTTCAATTTCTTTCTTCAAAGACTTAGAGTTCATGTTATATAGGTCTTTCAGTTCTTTGGTTAGTGTTACACCAAGATATTTTAAGTTATTTGTGGCTATTATGAATGCTGATGTTTCTCTGATATCTATTTGTAATTATTTTCAAACCTGGAAACAATCTAGATACCCTGCAACTCAATAATAGATAAAGAAAATGTGGTACATTTAAAAATAGAATACTACTCAGTAGTAAAAAAAAAATGGCATCTTGAAATTTGCATGCAAATAGATGGAACTAGAAGAAACCATCCTAAGTGAACTAACCTAGAGCATAAAGATGAGCACAGTTTATACCCACTCATAGGTGAATACTAGCTGTAAAGCAAAGGATAAGGAGCCTACATTCCACAACCCCAGAGAAGTTGAGTAACAAGGAGAACCCTAAGAGAAACATACATAGATTTCCCCTTGGTCAGGAGAGGAATAGACAAAAATCTCCTAAGAAAATTCGGAGCATGGGATTGAGAAAGAAGAAAGGAAGGAAGGAAAGAAGGAAGGAAAGAAGGAAGAAAGAAACAGAGGGAATATGAATTTGGATGGGGATGGGATGGATCTGAGAGGAGTTGGAGAGGGAAAACCATAATCAGAATATATTTTGTGAAAAAAATCTATTTTCAATAAAGAAAAAATGAGCATATTCCAATGGTGCTTAAAGTTCTACTTAACTTTGCTGTCATAGATAATGGTCTTAAATGATTATTTAAGATAGATTTTATTCTCTAATAGATTTGGAATTACAGGTACTTTGAAACTTCTGCTATAATTCACATCTGTCTTATTTAGATTCTTATATGGGTACTTATTTTTTTTCTTACCAAAGTTCCTAATATATAAAGGCAGATGTTCTCTGTATGTAAATAAAATTTAATACTATATTTCTTGCTTTTTGCATATGCAATAGTACATAATGACAAAAATGTTGAGCAATGAAAGGAAGATAAAAACAAATAGAATCCCTAATAACGAATTTGAATTTGTATCTAGACTATACAAATTTGTGGAGGTTGTGTGAGAGTTGGCTCAGGGGTTGAGTACTCAGTGTTCTTGTTGGGTATCCAGGTTCATTTCCCAGCACCCACATCAAGTGGTTCACCACCACCCATAACTCAAGTTCTAGGAAATCTATAGCTCCTTGGTCTTTGCAGGCACTTGCACAGACAACATGCACTTAAGTTCATTCAGACACATACATACTCACATAAATAAAAATAAGTAGATAAATTGTTTAAAAGTAAAGTATCAATAGTATGTAAAATAAATGATCAAAATAGTAAATCTGTAATGTGTACATTTTAAAATCAAATGGACTAGTTAAAGAGGGTTTTCAATTGGAAATTGATTATTTTATAAAAAGTGTGAATTTAAAATGCTTGGACACTGAACTTAGTCACAAACTGAACACAGAAGTAGAATAATAGTGACTATTCAAATAAATCAAAATTATAAAAATTTAAATGCATTTTTAAAAATCTGAACAAAAATCTAAGGACACCTTGTAAGGGACAGTAAGGAAGATATATTTGTAACAAGAGTCTCAAAAGAAAGGAGAAATAAATTTTAAAAGCTAGATTGTACAATTATTTTAAATGTTTAGAGAACTTAAAGGATAAGACAACTATATTTAGACAAATAACAGTAGAATTACTGAATAAGGTTTAGAAGAAAATTCATCCTTAAGACAGACTTGAAGAACATTTTACATACAGGAGAACAACAACAACACAAAGATGGTTGACATCTCATCAGAAACAATACAGCCCAGGGATAATGAAATGCCATTGTCACAGTGATGAGTGAAGATAAAAGAATAGCTGTCAGCTAGATTTCTATACCTAGTGAAAGTATCATTCAGAAGTAAAGACAAAAGGGAGACATTTTCAAACAAAAGATGAGAGAATTTGTTGTCAGCAAACTCAAAATGCAATAAATGCCAAAAGAAATTCTAAAGAAAAAATTTTTATGAAAGGATATTATCAAAGATGGAAGTGCAAATCCTCAAGAAATAATGATGGGCACCCACAAGATAAATATGCCATGAAAATCATATGTAAAACTACTAATGATTATTAAAAGCTGCGACAATGAGTGTAGTTTATGATTCATATGATATGTAGAAATGAAATAAATGACATTAATAGAAGAGAGCAGAAAAAAAAAACCAATGATATTACTGATTGAAGGGTCTTATATTCAGGATAGTCCTTTATGAACCAAGAAGGAAAATTATAAGGAGTGTAGACTAAAATTAATCAAAAGCACAGCTTAAAGCAATAGCAAGAATATTGTAAAAATCAAAACAAAAAATGGCAAATAAAAGAATAACAACGATCAAGAAAGCCATAACAAATAAAATGAGATTCATGAATAGATATCTTTCACTGAAACCTAACCCTAGAAGCTAAATAATGTAATTAAATGATAGATTCAGTGAAGACAAATATATGCATATTAAATGAACACCTGCAAGGCACACAGGCCCCCACACACATACATACACATATATACACAACATATATATGTAGACTATATATAGATATGTGTATACCACACATATAGTCTAGTGTTGACAATGTTTAGTTAAAGTATGTGTGTTTGGAAAACAAAAGATTTGAAAAACACCATTTAAGTGTTGGTTAAAACAAAAAGCTAGCATTCATTATTAATGCAAGGAAATATAAACTTCAATACAAACTGTTACTAGAACTAAAAAGATTCCATAATAATAAAAGGTCACTCAATCAACTTTTAATTAACCCAATTTATTTATAGCAAGATGGAATCTGTCATGGTAAATCTAAAACAGTTTATATTTCTCTATCATACCATTAACCAATTAACAAAATTCATAAATTTCTGTCTATAATAGTAGTAGATCAAAGAATTGCAAACACTAGAAATAAATTTAATATAGACTGTAGAAAATCAAATAAAAATTTTTAAGAATAAAATCAACAGATATATTCATTTTGTATTTTGTCTATTTCCTAAAATAATATTATTATTAATTATTTAAGAATTTCATACAGTACACCTTGATCACACTTATGCCCCATTTCTCTCGTACCTTTGTCCTACCGTCTTCCCCCAAACTCCACGAAGTCCAATTTGTGTTGCCTGTTCTCGTTAGAGCATGGTCAAACTCCCAGCGACCTGCCTCTTCAGAGTAGTATCTCTCTGTGTCATTTTCTCATCTGTCCCTTTCCTCCATTCCCACCCACCAGAAGCTATCATTTGTGAAGAGCTACACTTCAACATCTTTACCACAATTTTTAAGGACTCTCTTCAATAGCTTCCTGTCTGGACTGTTTCTATTTTTTTCCTTACATTTTCTTTTTGAGTGGGGGAGTCAAGTGGGGGTGGGAGTTTCACACAGAAGCCCTGGTTGTCTCTTATTCTCACAAGTGAGTCTATAACCATCTATATTACTGGGCAAAGGGGTACTTTCATTACCCACAGTACTGGACAGAAAACAGACAACCTTGATGCCTCCAGCAATGGGATGGAATATGGGCCTCAACATGGCCTCCACCAGCAGCGCAGACCACAGACATCAACATGGCCTCAGCCCACAGCCAGACTATAGAGATCTTTCACGAAAGCTCAACCCAAAAATAGATCCTGTTCATCTTGGATATCTTTTTGTTGCCCTGAGTCAGAGTGGTCAGGAAGTAGAGCAGAGAGTTGCTGTAAACCTCTCTGTCCCTAGCCCCTGCCATCGCGCTTGCTCCTCTTGGGTAAGCAGCTGAGCAGAAGCAAAGGGGTCTCTGGGCAAGGCGCCTCCATGGTGGCCCGAGGACCTACGTGGCAGCTCCATGTACCCTAGACCCAATAGCAATGAGGACCCTAAGAGAGACATAGGTGAATCCAATCTACATGGGAAGTAGAAAAGGACAATATTTCCTGAGTAAATTGGGAGCATTTGGACCATGGGAGAAAGTTGAAGGGGAGGGGAGAAAAAGGGAGGGGAGCCAAGAAAAATGTATAGCTCAGTAAAATCAATTTTTAAAGTCTGCATGTTTTTCCTCTTATTGCTTTCATATTAATCCTAAAATTTTATCAATGATTGTAAAAAATGAGGGAAGTTGATGTTTAATTATTAGCATATTCTATCTTTTTGGTAAACTTCAAATCTTTAAGCAGTATGTGAGTCTGTGTTTTTATTAGTATTTAAGTAAGACAGGGTGTTGTGGTTGTAATAGGTATGTCCCTCATAGACTCGTGAGTTTGAATGCACTTAGGGAGTGGCACTATTAGATAGTGTGGCCTTGTTGGAGTAAATATGGTCTTGGAGGATGTATGTAATTATGAGGTGGGCTTTGTGGTCTCATATATGCTGAAGACACAAACAGTGTCACAGGCCACTTCCTGTTGCCTGTGGATTAAGATGTAGAACTCTCAGCTTCTACCTGTACGTCATCATATCCTACCATAATAATAGATTAGATGAATGAAACTGTAAGCCAGTCCCAGTTAAATGGTTTCCTCTATAAGAGTTGCCACGGTCATGGTGTCTCTTCACAGCACTAGAAACCTTAAAACACGGATACTATATTGTTTTCATCGTTCTGCATACATTGTACTTAAAGCAAAACAGACAACTTCTTTTCAATTTAAACATCTTTAATTTGCATTCAATTTAATTGTTCTATTTGTTAGTAAGTTTCTTCCTGTTATAGGTTTGAAACAGCTTCATTCTTAGCTTTCTCTTTTGTTTTACTGTAGACATAAGCAATGATTAGACCCTTGAAAACCCAGATCTTTTGTCACTTCAAAGGTGGTATTTTGTTCTTTAATTAGAATATAAACTTCCTGATCACTGAGCAATGAAATGTATTGTACTTCAATTTCTTTATGTTTTACAAGGATGGACATAAAAGTCAGACATTCAGGTAATAATCAGAAAATATCATTTTCAGATGGAATTATTCTCAAATTTAAAAGTATAAATTTAGCCTTCATTCTTTCTTTTAGGCATGGTGTGTTGCAAGATGTGTTATAACAGGTTTTCATTTGTATAGTAAATTATTTGGTAATATATTCCATTTCTTTTGTAATACCATGATTGGAGGTCAGTAAACAGTTTTTGCTGTTCTCTAGGTTTTTCAATCCTGATCTCTCAGAGCACAAAGTAATCAGTCAATAATGAATACCCAACAAATATATCAATACATAATTGTAACATTGGTTGAACCACCTACTAACTTTGGTAGACATTCCTTTGGGGCACTAACTCTAAGTTTCTCATTTGTAGAATTAAAATAGTATTATTTCCTCTACAACCATATTGTATAATAAAGGGAAGCAGAGCATTGTGTTATTGACAAAATGACCACTTTTTAGATGTAAGATTAATCTAAAGCAATGATCATAATATAGACATTACTGTGGAAGCTCAAACTTTTACATGTAAAGATTCTGTCTACAAAGTTTTAGGCAGCTTGCATTCTCTCTCTCTCTCTCTCTCTCTCTCTCTCTCTCTCTCTCTCTCTCTCTCTCTCTCTCTCATAGCTTCCTCCAACCCTACTAATATGCTATAATTTTAAATCTTCAAAACAAAACCAGAGGCTCACCTCTAACAGTCACCTATAATAGTAAGTAACAATTGATCCTTTACCACACTGTGATATTCTCCAGTATGCACATTATCTAGTTCATATTTACAGTGTCTTCATTCAGTACAATCTGAAAAGCTGAGCCTAATATGGTGGTAAACTTATCGTGGTTGAGTAATAAGATTTTTGAGTGAAAAATTTAAATCAAAGAATCAGGATAGGGACTTACAATTTTTTAATGTTTTCTTTCAAAATATGAAATACATCTTGACATATGACTTAGAATTAAAAACAGTATGAAAATTAGTCAACATATGTTAGAATATTAAATCTAGCTCCACCAGCTTTCTGGGTTCTGTTTTTCTAGTCTTTGTCCTGAAACTGAACCTTGGCAGGTAGAAAGTATGCTTTCCTTATTCGCTTCTATCTTTTAAAAGAAAGGCTGTGGATTTCAAAATTAATTTCGACAGATATGACAAATGGGGGTTGCCACTTCACACCTAGAGCGTGAATATTTCAATGGCAAAGAGTCAGCAACTGTTAATTAGAAATGAGTATTGTTAATTGGGCCCAGTGTTGTGGCTTTGTCAGCAGCTTGAGACCCTTTCAGATCTACTTCATTGAGTCCTCTTGGCCTGATTGAATATATGCCTTTTCTTTTTAACACATTGATAGCAATTTGATACCCTCCCCCTTTTCTCTTGCCTCCATCATATGGATTTATAGGTGTATAGTGCATATTGATGATACATTTGTAAAGCAGGTCTCCTTTTACTTCAATTTAAAACATCCTCCTAACACAGCAGTAATACAACTTATTTACTCTTCTATCTGTACAACCAAGGTTAGGTTGTGAACTAATCATGATGCAACTTAGAAGTTTCTTCTCAGACTAAAAATATGCTTATATTATAGAACTATTTGAGATATAAATAATTTTCCTTTATGCTACTATCATCTATAACTACTCAGCCATCCAACATATGATGTTAACAAAAGTGATATCTGACAAAGAGTGATACTATAATGTGTAAGTAGTAATTCTTGAGATGAAGGAATAGTAGCAGAACTTCTTTACTGAAATACAATATTGAATAGGCCAATATAAATCCAATTTTTCCATTAACATTGATTTTACAAAAACAAAATAAAGGGCTGAAGTATCCATTTAAGCATAATTTTTTTTAAAAAAATTATTCCCCAGTATAAGTATTGCGCTGTAGAAATATATTACAGTACCTCCACCTGCCTAGTGAGTATAGGAAATTAATCCGATTGTGTTGATATATAAATGCCTAAGGACTGGGGTAATGTGGGATGCAAGGCAATATATTGGACTAGTTACTGTGGATCACTTCTCTAGCCTTCAAATATTTTCTTTGCTATATTCAGAACAAAATAGTTTAAAACAATTCTAAAAGGAATCTAGTTTGCTCCCCAGCATCTAAGTTTGTTGGCTCACAATAGCTTGCATCTAACATCAAGGGAATCTGACATTCTATTCTGAATTTGGCAGATGTCCACATGCACATAGACGTTAACATCCCAACAAAGACACATAAGTAAAGACAGATTATTTCAAACTGCAATGTGAAAACTACTCTGAATTTAAGCATCCTCAAACAAAATTCCTTCCTATTATTTTGTTCTGGTATTTGTAGGACGAATTCTAATTGGTCTTAATAATAAAAACCCAGAATCAGATATTAGAGAGTGAAAACTGGAAGAAGAGAAGCAGAGCAGCCAGTTGCCAGTTATCTCTACGAAATCCTCAGAACCAAGGGGGCAAGATCCTGCCTCTATGACTCTTCAGACTGAATGCCATGAACTCCTGTCTCCTCCTGCCATACATTCCTCTCTTTGCCCAACTATTTCCCTTCCTTTCTCCACTCCCCTAGTGCTGGAATTAAAGGCATATGACTCTCAAGTACTGGGATTTAAGGTGTATGCCACCACTCCTTGGCCTCTATGACTAACTAGTGGCTAGTTCTGCACTCTGATCATCAGGCAGACTTTATTTATTAAAGCCCAATGAAAATATTGCCACAGGTATTCATTAGACCAAGCAAATTACATCAACAGAGTGAAGTAACCAACTTCAGTAGCAGAAATGCTCAAATAGATTTTACCTAGTTTTTAATAAAAATAATATTTTTATATAAAATTTTAAATAAAAGCTTTATTTATTCTAATAATCACTTTTAATTTTACCATAATGTTTTTCCATAATTTTAAATTATACACAATTCATAGTTATGGAAAACATATTATTTGTGCTAACTGTATATACCAAATGATATCTGGTATGAAGTCAGTGTACAGAATGATTTTGTCAAATGAATGAATAAGTAAACTTATGTAACAATAAAGAGAATTATATGATTCTCCTGCTGGGCTGGGAAATTTTAAAAGATTAAATTGATGCTGCTATAGATATTGGTTGCCTGTAATTATTACTTCAGCAATTATAAACATCATATAGGATGATGGAAACTATGAAAGAGACTATTTTCTTGAGGTATTTCATAGGTTTCATCAAAGTGAATTAGATATTTTTAAGATTTGTAAACTTTCTTATTTGCATACCTATTATAAAATGAATCAGTAGCATAATGAGGCAAAATATTGATAATTCAACTATTTTTGGAACAAATAGATTTATACTAATAATAAATATTAAATATTTATTATTAATAAATAATAAAAATAAACAATAAGTATTAAATTAAATACATGCCAAATATACTAATAATTAAGATCCCATTACATCCTCCCCCCTTCTTTCTCTCTGTCTCCCTTGTGCTACCTTTCAGACATACCCAACACACTTATATAATACTTTTATTCATTTTCATTTTACTCTTCAAATTCTAATTAATAAGCATCAAACACAAACTAGGCCAATCGCATAGGAATCCCGGGAAGCCACTAAGATAATGTTACAAATATCTTGAAATGTTGACTTCTAAATCACTCCTAAATGTTGCTAGCTGAAAGCTTAACTTAGATACTTCTGGACTGGTTGGCAATGCTGTCATTTTAAATGATGCAAGAAACATGTATTTTGAATATTAATATATATTTTCTAGAAAATCACCAATTCATTTTATATTCAATTCTGATACCTATCTGGCAATAATAACCATAACTGAAGGTCTACCCCAAACTGTTGCATATTCAACCTTTTAATATACAAGAGAAAGAATCTATTATTAAGTCCTTCAGAAGATACCTCATAATAGACTTATTTGTAACTGAGCCTTGGTGACCAGAAATAGGTCAATAAATGTTGAACTGAAAAGCTAAGATTTCATGATGCTTTTGTCTTTAATCTTCCAAATAGGGTAGTTAGTTCTTCTGCAGAGTTAATTAGCATACACGTGGAAATATTTTATTGATGCAGTTTAATCCCAAACAAATGTGAAAATAAGCTCACATTGTTTTGTATAATGATTTACATTCATTATCATCTACTTAAAAAAAAAACATGCTTTGGAAAAAAATCATTATTCTTTGCAGAAAATCCTCAAAAATTTATTTCCATATTTGTACTTTTGAAAATTATGAATTTTCATACAAGGTCATATTTCTTCAAATTAAAATAAAGTGTAAGCTTTTGTTTAAAACTACAGTTTCCAAACTTTGTCCAGATACATTGCTAAAATGGTTTAAGATTCATCCAATGAGACTGCATACTTAATTGATTATGCAGCATTAAGAATCCAAAGTTGGTACATACTCTTTCTCCACATCCCTCATCCTTGGTGATGAGGAAAAAACTCAGGGACTCTTTCATGGTGTGTAAGCACTCTGGCAGTGAGCTATATCCCATCCTTCTTTTATAATACCAATAAAAGTTGTTTTATATCATTCTTCATTGAGACAACTAAAAGGTTAATGTTAAAAATAACTCTATTCTCACATCTCTCAAATAATTCAATAATAAGTCTAATATTTAATTTAGATCTTTATACATTCAAATTATCTGTTTGTGTTTTTCATTTTCAGTAGATACATATTGCCCAGAGGAATAGCTATAACTCATACTTGTAATCATAAAAAATTATAATGAAGTTTGAATATTATATGAAATAAAACAAAAAAAATCCTATGCAAACTGAGTGGCTACTTTCTGATGTTCTGAAATGTATTTAGGTGATTCTTAGGAAAGAAAATAGAATGTCTTCCTTTGTAGTCTTCTTTGTAAATCTATGATTTCTGAAGATTTCACACATGAGTATATCATATTTATATCATTTACAGTTCTCCCTCTACCACTAACAACTCCTCCCATGTCTGTCTCGAATTCATACCAACTTCTTCAATATTAATTGTTATCATTGTGTACTTAAAGGATTAGGAAAGCTTTCAGGGACTTTTCTCTGAAGAAAATTGATTTTCCCTCCAACACCAGTGATAGCTGGTATTGACTACTGGAGTTTTTCATCTAGAGATGGAGATTCATGACATTGTCCCCATCCATGTGCTGACTGCTGGCCCCATTCATCTCCTGTGTGAGAAACCACAAGACTGAGATTTACTGTGTTTAGTATTCCTGTCATGTGTAGAAGATGCTATTTTGCAACAGTTGACCTTGTCCTGTGTCTCTCAGAATTTTTCTGTGGTGTTGCCTGAGTTGTGTTATAGAAACCAATTGACGCTGGGTCCCTAACAGTATGCATTTTAACCAAATGTGGACTTCTGTTATAAATTCTATATTTTTCAAAAAGAAGCTTTTGTTATGAAGGGAGAGAGGTGTATTGAATTGCTGATATAAGTATTTAGAATACAGTTAGAAAGTTCACTAATTTAGCAAAATGGCAGTAGTTTGCTGTCCTCTAGAGTCTATGATATCTCCAACTATAGGTATATGGCTTGGTTTACAATACCTGGAATGAGTTCTCTTCTACTGATGGGACCTAAAGTTGAATTTACAAAAACAGTTTGTTACCCCAAAGATAAAAGTACCACAATTTGGAATATGCTACCAGACTGATCACTACATGATTAATAGGCTTTCCGTGCTGGCAAAGATAGTTGTGAAGAAGTATTCTTTCTTGGTAACTTTCATAGCAATTTATGGTACTATGAGAGCTACCCTCGGGAAGTAGGCTTCTGAGTCAGTACAATTTATTTCCATCAAGTCCTATGATTAAGTATATGGTGTCTTCAGTGATAATAACTTGCCTTATAATTCTAGGAGTCAATCAAGCCCCCGCCCCTTACAAAAAGTCCAAATGGAGGTGTCTTTTCTCTGGCACTACTTATTTTTTAAGACAGTCTGTGGATCCTGGGGAGTATTACCATTTTTAGTCTTCTTGAAATTTTAGTTCAAATTCAAGAAACAAGCAAAAGTGTATTGTATGTTCAGCAATTGTTGAAGAGATTATTTTACTTGGGAAGCATTAGATCAGCTTACAGGTACTTCAACATCTATCTTTATTCATTTAACAAATATTTAGGCTCATTCTCATGTTCCAGGAGCAGGAACGAGCCTTAAACTTAATTGTAAATAAATGTTGTTTTTGTAATTCTTTAGAAAATTAGAGACTCTAGGGAGAAACATCTGTGTTATATGGAAATTATTAACAGAGGGGTAAATTTATAATAGGCAAAATATCTGGAAGTTATATCCTGCTTGAGAACCATCTAATTGTTAGAGACAATGATGTAAGTCCAGCAAGGTTATGTGTTAATGTAAACTGAGAATGATAGAATGAATGAGAAAACAGCACATGGTAAAAGAGAAAGGATGGTATAAAGAAGTGTTCTCTAAGTGGAGAGGGCTAGTTGGAATGTCAATGTAAAATTTGAAGGTAGATTAGTGTTATAAGAAGCAAGAGAGATTATAAGTAGGGACATATTCTGGAGGCTCACTGAGAACTTTATCTTATTCAACAATTACTTGTCTAGGTAATGTCACTCTCATGCGATGTGTATTAAATGGTAAATTACATGCTGAATAGCGAAAGTAGCCATATCTGAATATTGAGATCACACAGCTTCTCAATTTGAGTTCTAGAAATAATGGAGCTCTTGTGTATTTTCCACACAGGTATGAATTGTGGCAGATTCACATCTGTCTCCTCTTATGTTCACCTCTGTAGATGGAGACTGCTCGTTTGTTCCCAGCTGTCCAGACCCAAAAAAATTACACAGAAACTATATTAATTGTAATACTGTCTGGCCAATAGCTTAAATATATTTCTAGCTAGCTCTTTCTTCTTAAATTAACCCATTTCCATTATTTTGTATTTTACCACGAAGCTCATGGCTTACCAGTAATGTTCTGGCAATCTGTCTTCTTTGGTGTCTACATGGCATCTCTTTGACTCCACCTACTGTCTCTATATATCTTTTCCAGTCTGGCTATATTCTGTTAAGCCATTGGCCAAAAGTAACTTCTTTATTATCCAATGGCAATAAAACATATTTTCAGCATATAGAGGGGAATTCCATATCACCCTTCTTTTTTCTCTAAATAAAAAGAAAGGTTTTAACTTTAACATAGTAAAATTACATATTACACAACAGTTATCAACCAAGTGTTACATTACAATATTTAGTTCATTTACATTTTGCCTAATTAAGGGAAATATTTTATCATCTATCCTATCATTCTGAGTCTAAAGTTTCATAACTAATCTATCTTTTATCATAACTAAGAAAAACTATAATCTGTTTTTCAAATCCATCAAAGACCCCAGAAGAATATTATATAATATTACCTAAGTTAAAAAGAAGTGCATTATAAGCAACTTCCAAAACTCTAGAATTGACAGAGACATCTCGCTGCCTGGACAGTCACCCAAAGTTCTTCTGTAGTGTTTCGGTATCCATCTTTAGCCTACAGGTCCATAGTATCTGGCAAACTTTTCCGTGAAGCAGAAAATTTCAAAGACAACTCCGCCTATATTGGCAGTTTGTCAGCCACTTTCTTCTGTGTCCTGCAGAGTGTCTGGCAGATTCTTTCATGAAGCATGAAACCCGAAAGACTCTCTCACCTTTAGGCAAGTTCATCAGTTATTTCTCTGTGGGTCCTGAATGTCCAGTTCATGCAGCATGACATCAAGCACTTCAGGAAAGAGCAGTTTCTTGCCCAAATGGCTAACCAACTCCAAAAGGAGCCTTTTCAATGCCCATCTTTCTCTTAAAGCAAATTGGTGCTGCCAGGAGGAGATGTGTCTCATTGTCATGAAAAGTTCTAAATTCTTAAAATATTTTATATGCCAAATTCCATAGTCTTTGAAAGGTCTAAAGAATAACTATTCATCTGAAATATATTTCTGTACATTTAGAAAACCTAACTAACATGACTACAAACTTGACTAATATAGATGACTATCTAATAACCTGAATTTCTTAATTATACCTTACATTTTTAAATGAGCTGCACAAACACAATACCTTAATCAAGAGCAGAAATATACATATAACAAAATTGAGCTTAAATTTTGTATCAATAAACCAAGATCCATAACAATGCAAATTATTCATTTCTATAGCATATCCCCCTTTAAATGTAAACAAAGATTTGAAACCAATATTTGGAAATTTGGGCATAGTTCCCATCAAACCACTTTCTGCTTCTTGTTGTACACTGTCTGTATTCTTTTTCTTTTTTCTCTCAAGCTTATGTACATTTATGCAATACTGTGACCCATTTAGAGGTCATTTTCATCTGAATCTGTTTTTATTTCATATCTATAATTATTTTCTGTACAGAAGACCTTTAAAATGGTAAGCATCTTGGTTGCAGTGGCCCTGGAGGCTGACTCTGCCTCTCATGACCTTTTAATATAGGGGAAGAACTGCTGGGTAGGAGTTACGCTCACCAATTTAACTCTGGGAAGGAGCGTGCAGCATGTAACCCTTTCTATCTGAGTAAAATCTAAGTCTGCAAGGCAGGGCACTGGAAGTATGAGTATTGCTGTGGGAATCTGCTATGGTCTCCTGCCTGTACACGCCTAGTAGACCCCATCCAACTGCTTTCTGTGCTGATCAACAGGTATGCTATCAGCTATGTTCCTCCTAAACCCTGAGCAAGCATACAATGACCTGGGTCTGAAGAGTGTGTCTGGCTATGTGGGTAAGCCCCAGTCATTCAGGGCCATTATGTAGATGGAGACTGCTCAATTGTTTCTGGCTGCCCAAGCCAGAAATAATTACACAGAAACTATATTAGTTGTGATACTGTCTGACAAATAACTTAAGCATATTTCTAGATAGCTCTTACATCTTAAATTAACCTATTTCTATTATTTTGTATTTTACCACAAGGCTTGTGGTATACCAGTAAGGTTCTGGACATCAGTCCCCTCTGCTGTCTACATGGGGTCTCTCTGACTACACCCACTGTCTCTTTGTATCTTTTTTTCCAATCTGACTATATTCTGTTAAGCCACTGGAAAAAAAAGTAGCTTTTTTTATTAACCAATGGAAATAAAACATATTTAAAGCATACAGAAGGGAATCCCACATCGCATCTCTTTTCCTTATGATATAGATACATGGTATTCTACTAGTATGTTGCCAGAATATAGAGGTTATATTTGTTTTCAATTTTAAAAAGTGCCCAATTAATAGTACATTATTTCCATTTGCATTTCATTCTCTTTGGGAAGAAAAGGCTTAGTTGTGGTGGCTTTCTGTTAGGAAAGACACAAGGAGCTCTTAAAATGAGAAACACTGAGTCACAGATTTTCAACTGACTTGATTTGAAAACTAGCGTCTCTGGGTACAAGGCAGTGTGGTGATCAGACATGGATCATAACCCCATTGAACTTCTATACAACACTTCCTTCCTTTCACACTGTTCTTCTCCTTGTCTTCTTGAGATCATGGGAGTCACCACATAATATCCTGCTGCAAAGGCAGAACATTGCAGTGTGGTAAAAAGTCCCATTCTAGTTATCTAGTAACCTTTTTGTAAGGAAGTACATTTCCAAATGTAAGAGAATAGGGTGAGATTATTGAGAATCTTTGAATCTCTTCTGAGTAAGGTCAGTGTAAAAGAGGAATGCCTGCTTTTATGCAGAACTCATGGTGTTTTAGTGGAGAAAAACAACTGAGCTTTACGAAAACTGATTTCTAACAACAGATTAATATGCAAATTTTTTTCTTTCTGTTCTCTTCCTTGCTTTCCATCTCTACCACACTTAGCAATGGTACTCAACATTTTCAAGGCTGGATAGATTCTTTACCCTATTGGTGGAGGACTGGAGCCAAGGCAACTTTCTTTTTAATGAGTATCTCCTCAATGCTTTAATTATTTAACCAAGCATTTTGATTGTTCAGATATTATAAATAGTAATTTGTTTCTTAATTCCTTTTCGTTTGGAAGTCTTGTAAATTCTCTTTACTAAATATGTTTTTAGATAAAGCTTTGAAATATAACATTGAAAATTAACTTTCCTGACTTTAAACAGTTACAACCACGTGGCATTTTTTCTAGCTTCTCAGTTCTTACTTTGCTAAGTAAGAAGAGAACACCTGTCTCAAATTCAACAATAATTTGTATAATGAATTTTCATTTAATTTCGAATAGCGTTAGTTGATTTCCCTTTTGCCCCTGAATGTCAAAATCCCTTGGAACTTCCATAGTTAGTTTTATTGGTAAAAATGGATGGGAGCGGGTGTTTGCTACAAAGTTATATATAGTAATTTTTATAGCTTTTCTTTTTCTTCATTTTTAATAACTGTGATTCAATAAAACTCATCTGAGTTCAACTATCTTACCACACATAAACTCAGAGAAGTAAAATACAGTTTTATATATACATTTATCACATTAATCCCCAAGTTGCTTTTTATTTTTAATTTTAATTTATTTTTAATGTATGCAGTATACATGTTTATATGTATTTGCATGTTTGTGCACATGTATGTATGCATATGCCTGTAAAGGTTAGAAGCTGTCTTAATCAATCACTTTATACCACACACAGCAAGAGAAGATGTATCATAGAAGACAGAGCTTGCCAATTCTAGTCAATGTAGCTAGGTTGTTTCAAGGATCTCTTGCCTCTGTCTCCTCAGTGCTGGAATTATAGCCAGGCTGCTGCATACAACTGGAATTTTATTTATGTGATGGTCCTCAAGTCTATGTTCCTAGTGCTTAACCCACTAAGTGATCTTTCAAGTTTCCACTCTGTCTTTTCTGATGACCTATGTAGGTGGGTTTTTGACTGATAAATTTTCTTTTGTAGATAATCTCCATTTTCTTCATGGAAAAAATGATTTCTCCTTATTATTATATTGGAAAAGTAAGACTCACTCCAGCCTAATAATATATCGGTGGAATGTAGGCAGTTGTAAACATTTATGAAAGCTTTACTCCAGGTACATAGGGTGAATCAAGAACACACTTTCCTAGATTTTTGATAATATGACAAGTACCATTAGAACTAATTTTAAGCTGACTTCAATCAATTAAACAGTGAGAACCCTTTAACCATTCTTCTGAAAGTCAGCAAGTCAATGATCAGCGCTCACACTACGCTTGCAACCAAGAAGAAATCATCAAAGGTACCATAGCAATCATTCACTCAGAGTCCACAAGTCTTCCTTAAAACTATGGTTTCTGAAATTTTGCTAATTTCTAAATCCATATTTCTAATATGTTTTCTTTGGGGAAACTGATGTCTTTCCTTACTAACAATGACTTCAGCACTTTAGTTTTAATTACTATTTGGGGTCTCTTCTTTTATAGTTCCTAGGTATTTAATCTTTATTATAATGTTTAGTCATTCATGAGTCTTACCATTTTCTGCATTGCTAATTTATATTAGTTTTCTGAATTATTTCATTAGTGGTACTAATAGAAGGAAAATTTCTATCAATATGCTACTTTGTGATAGCTGTTATAGCTTCTATTGCTCTTGTGTATTTAACCTAACAACGCTTTGGAATTCAGCATTAGCAAAATAAAACAATAACGTGTTTGTTACATGAGCTGTATGTGAGGAGAAATATGATATCTCAGGCAATAGTCTTTAAATATGAAATAAACCAACCTCATCTCAGTTTATTCTATGATTCTTCAAATTATTCTTTCGAGAGTGAAATTTGGGTTGCTTGGTTTCCTCATGAACTTTGAGAGATTATTCAGTTTGCAAAATATGTGATTCAAGTTCATCACCTGAGCATTTGTCCCTTGGCCAATCATCTTCTTGTTCTGGTCTATTTTTCCCATCAATGGGTTATTATCACAAACTGATGTATTTATTCACTTTTCCTCATAGATGTGCCCCTCTGTCTATTTGCTTTCCTACTCCAGGATACTTTGACAATCATTAAAAATCATTAAAGCTATTTCTGTTGCTGTCTATAACCAAAATGTATCAGTCAGTGTTTAGCATAGCTATAAGAAACCTAATTAGAACTCAAAATAATGTTTTCACTACTGTTATATGCTCTTAAATTACCTCTTATTTCCTGCCAAATAGTATAGCAGCTTAAATATGTGATTTATACAAATTGGACTATAAATTAGTTGTCTTAGAAATATATGTCTTTTCTATACTCCATCAACTCAATGCTGAGTATTTCAAGCACTACTGATGCTAGGTAATTTTTGTCTGATTAACTTGTGCTTTGCAATTGAAAATTAAACTAGTAGTCCAGTGATTATCTCAACAATCATTTTATTATTGTGGTTATTTTGAGATACACTGAAATATTTTTAAATGTATGACCTTAGCATTAACTAAACATGTAAATAAGCACTATGAATATAAACATTCATTAACATATATGTTTACATTTTTAAAACTGATATCATAATTAAAATAATAAAATTTCATTACACATTTTTTCTTTTTTATTGATTATAATAAAATAGTAAAAACGTGGCTTAATTTTGACAATTATGTTTAGGAATCAAAATCAAATTAATGAGTACCTGTAAAGAATCCTTAACACCATTTGGTTCATAGTAAGTTCTCAGTAAATATTTTTAAGTTAGTTAACTAAATGGGCTTGATAATATTCAAAGTAATACTTTGAAAATATTCATCATTTCAAAATTGTCTTTTATTACAAATTCTATGTTTCTGATTTGCTTTTTCAGTCTATTTTTAATTGTATGACTAATTATATTTTGAAATTTTTTCTTATTAAAACAGTCTGAAGTGTCCCATAGAAAGCAAGCACTGACATTAAAATCTTTCCCCTAAACTAACTGTAAGATCTAATTGATATTATTAGATTTTTATGGGCATAAATTTTGTCACCATCCATAGGATTACAAATTGCATTGTACTTTAATGGAATCTGAAAATCAGAAAGTGTAACAAAAATATATGACTCTCAAGGAATAACTACTTTTTGTAAAATTGGAGATCCTAGAAACAAATTTAATGTGATGAAGTGAGCTTCTAATTATTTTCTAAGTCTAGCATATATTTATCATCGATCTATCCATCTCTCTAATGTGTTTCCATATATATTTATGTACATCATCAGTCTTTCTGTCTGAGCATATGTACAATTTCCCCTGAGTGTATATGTTTTTAGGATTAATTATAAGACTATTATGAATAGCAAAATCTAAGATATTCTATTCCTTATTTGTAATGCTATTTTATTTATCCATTTTGCATGCCTTTTCTATATATTTAAAGATTACATCTAGATTATTAAATTTGTTAATACACAATGGCAAGTAGTAATTATTTCACATGTTCAGGACATCTGTAAATTTTCCCAAATGTATTGGGTTGAATTCATAGATGCATAATCTATGGATTTAAAAAAATCTAGCAGTACACAGTTTATGGTATATTTTTTCTTTTTCTCTCTTCCTTTCATTCTGAAGTAAAATAATTCTATCATTGTTTTTCAAGACAAAAACACTGATAATCTGGGCCAAGATTTAATTAATAAAGCTTAATCATATGCCCTTTCTGAACATAACCCAATTTACTAGATACACAACCAGAAAATATACCCCATTAGACATCCTTCACTGAATGCAGAATACCATTTATACCTGTTTCATTCTTAAAAACAGTTCTCCCCTTGGTCCTTGTATAGAAAGTGATAATAGAACGATATTAGAAGATCCAGTATGTGATAACTTTGTGCTCACTGTGAATGCGAGCAGAAGATGCAGACACAGCTCAGGGTGATGAAGATGTCCTAACTGGGTCCATTGCCTTCACTACTAGTCAAGCCATATATCACTCGCTAAATTCCTGGATTCCCCTCTAGACCTAATTCTCACTGCAGTTCCCTCTAGAGCATATCGTTATGTAGCTTTATTCCATGCCTTATGGAATTTTTCTGCCTCTGTGTTTCATGTTGTTTCAATCAATGAACATTTTGATTTTTCCTTTACCACAAAATATCTTTCAATAAAACATTTTCTGTACATATAGCAGTTTTTATTGACTGTTGTATAGAGAAGTAACCTTTATAGTATATCTACCCAAAGATACTTAGCCATTATTTTAAGAATCTATCAGTATTAGTTGTCAAGAGTATTCCTGGATAGGAGTTCTTTTTCAATTAATTTGTTGACTCTTACTTCTATGTGACTAAGTCAAGACAGTTATTTCATTTTATTCTAATGTTTGTATTCCTTTTCTACTTCCCAATTTAGTTGCTTTTGAGAGAGTTGAATCCTATGAGAGGAGAAAACATGACATGTTCTATTTTCACACTCTTTCCTATCTCCTCCATGACCCACTCCTGATGGAGGAGTTACTTTCATTTAATAAAGAAACTGCCTTGGCCCATTTATAGGCCAGCCCTTAGGTGGGTGGAGTAAACAGACAGAATGCTGGGAGAAAGAAGCCGAGTCAGGGAGTCGCCATGATTCTCTCTCTCCAGACAGACGCACGTTAAGATCTTCCCTGGTAAGCCAGCTCGTGGTACTACACAGAATATTAGAAATGGGTTAGATCAATATGTAAGAGCTAGCCAATAAGAGGCTGGAACTAATGGGCCAGGCAGTGATCAAAAGAAAACAGTTTCCGTGTAATTATTTGGGGGCATAAGCCATGCGGGCGGCCGGGTGCCGGGGACGCAGCCCCGCTACTCTTATTACAACACACTCCCTTCATTTTTTCAGTCCTTACTACATATATAGAGTTGCTTAACCCTCTGGTTTTTGTTTAGTTTAATTGTGAACTTCATGATATTTCTTTAAGATTAGACTTAAAATTCCAAGACAGTATCATTTTTGGTATTTGTCAATGAATGACCCCAGACCTATACAACCAAACCAAGATAAAACAACATAATGTGTCTTTATAAAATAAATTTTGTGGTAGTTGCAAGTATTTCATTAAATTTGGCTAAAGGTGAAATCTCTGAAGTCACCTCAGGCCACTCTGGACATGTGTTACATGGAGATATTTTCTGCAATCTATAAATTGAGTTGTAGCCTGACATGCCCACTGGATGTCAAGCAGCTGGTTGTGTCTTTACTTTAGCATCCTTCTCTCACTGAAAAAAAAATGTCTTCTATTCACTGAATTCTTATCTTGACATTTTAAGATCAAAATACTTGTAGATGCCCATTTTTAATTTCTACTGAGGCCCCTATCACCTGTACTCTTAGCTTTTGAACAGATCCCCAGCTTGAGCCTTTTCAATGACAGGAGAGATTTACTCAATTGAGAGAGCATTGCTCAATTGGGATGAGACAAACAGATTACTTCACGAAAACAAAAGGCTGTTTCCTTTGCTTGCTTTGTCTATCATCACTGGGAGATTATTATTTTTAAAAAGCAGCAAGTGCTTGTTCTCGGTACATGCTATTTCTGAGTCCGAAAGCTCTCAGCAGCCTTCCATGGTGTCAAACCATTATATACCTTTAAAAAAAAAACCTCTTGCTTCCATTAAACTTTAAGCTGTCAAGGATTACAACGAAAAGATGCAATTTTTTTCACTGCAGGAAAGGTCTGATTTAGTAACAAGCTATAAGCTAACCGAGCAGCAGAATCCACATATAATGTTTCATTGACATGGAAAAAATGCTGCTTTTTGTATGTTTCAACCTTATTTGTCTGTAAAAAAAATATGAAGTCCACTTTGCTTTCAAACACAGTAGAGTCTAAGAATCGTATTATTCTTATATTTGCAGATACAATTCTCAGCATTCAAGCACACATGAAAATGCAATTGGTGCATATATCTTCTGCACTGGAAACCTTTGGGAAAAAATTTAGTTCACATTGCCGTCTAGCTTACATGTTTAATATTGATTTAATTAGTCATTTAATTCCAAACACCCTTATTATCTACTTGTTTGAAAAGGCTATTTACTTTCACCACAATGCATATATTAAAACCAGTGACTGAATAGGAAGCCAGGCTTGTGGCCTGGAGCTTTCTTGGTGTGGAGATGATATCCTCCTCCCCCACTCGAGCTTGAGCATCACAATGTCAAACATTCTGCACACATTCCCAAGGGAATCTGCAAGGCTAATTAGGGTGAGCGGCGCCGTAAAGAATACAGTTGTTAAAACAGCTCCTGTACACACGAGAGTAATGAGCATTCTTTCCACACGCTGTGATTTGTTACCGCAATTTGCAGTCATATATCTCTTAGGAAATAACTCACGTGTTGTTATTTATTGCATGTATGATTATTAATGATATATTAACAACTGCTGAAAGCAACTTATTTCACCTCAATAGCTCATATACTTAGCTCAAAATTTAAAGAGCCAGGGAGGAGTCAATACTTCTAGAAGTCAGTACTTCTTTTGTTTTACATTTGTTCTCCAGGATAATTTTTTAAAATGTTCAAAATAGAATAAGATTTAATTTTATTTAATTTTATTAGGAACAATTTTATTGTCGTGATGATAAGATAGTGTCTTTGAAATTTGGAGCAATTACCATTTTTGCGTCTTTTACAAATCCAATGCCTAATTAAAAAAAAATCAGATTTTACATGTTACATATTATTAATGACTTAAACAGGGCAGTATTACATTCAGTGCTAATTTTCAATTAATATTACTAGCAGAAATATGTTGCTGCTCATCAGACTCAATCCAAATGCAGAGTAATATAAATACTTCAGCTGCTGTGATGGTAATTTATCTTGCATTAAATATACTGGGGAGGTTAAGCTACTGACTAAAACATTATGTGAGAGGCACAGCACTGCTCGGTGCTGATGAAAACTGAGCCCTGTGCTGCTTCCCTTCAGCACTGACAGATTGTTACCAATTAACCACTACCCAAATGTCCTCTGAAATCCGAACAGAGAAACAAGAGAGCTTTTGTCTCAGGAATTAGAAATACGGTGTCAATTTTTAAAGTTTCATGAACCTTTGAGGCACTAACAGGATTGAATTTATTTTAGGGTTTACAAACTTGTTTTGGTTACCTAAAATTGTGGGTGCTATGTTGCTTGCATAGCAGCAGGAATATTTTCTGAATATATAAATTGCATTGTATGCTGTGTCATATTCCCAGAGAAACAAAAGATTGTCCCTTTCAAAAAATTCCGAGATCTGATGAAAGTACAGATCTGTGTCAGGAGTTCACACAGATAATGTATAATAGTGGAAAATAAACAATTAATGCCACTTTGGTCATCAGGAGCAATGATGGTTGAAATAAAAGTGAAACAATATGATGAGTCAGAATGCGGCTGTTAATTACTTGGGTTTATAAAATCATTTCTGGCAGATATTCATCTCATGGTACATTTTGAACTCTTGTGAAACAGTTTTGCAATGAATGTAGAGAAAGGTGATTTTAAGCACTGCCTTCTTTGAAATACAGGACATTACTCAGTTTTGTTGTTGTGTTTATTTTTAAGTGCGTTGAACCTGAAACAGTTAACAGAAGGCATTCAGTCTAACACAGGAGTGGTGTGATATCTTTATAAATGCTAAGGTCTAAGACAATTTCTGTGTGTGTGTGCTTGTGTGTGCGTGTGCACATGCACGTGTGTGCCTGTATATGTATGTTTGTAAATTCAATAAAAGAAACAAACAAATAAGCAAGCAATGTGGTTATGTCTTCCGAACAGATTTTCTAGAAGACTGTAGGGACAGGACTCAAGGGAAGCAACATATCTGCATATCTAAGGAGAATGATAACAACATCAGATAAAACAAGTGCATATCAGGATTGAAAAGGCTGCAGGAGTTTGCAAGCAGATGTCAGAAAGCATACAGGGAAATGTCAAGAAAAGTATAACAAGCAGCTAAACTGGTTGCAGAGATTAGGGTGCTAAATATATGCATGATGAGCACACTATCACTCTGCTTCACAAGCAAGAATGGGAAAAAGAGCTTTGTAAATAAGTTTTGCAAATATGGGGTTAAACATTAGCAGGCGCAAGAGCAAATGCATTTCTACTTCTTGCCTCCCAAGTACCTGGGTACTACTAAGCACAACCTTATAATAAATAGAAATAGTAAAATATGCTAATTTTAGAAAGAAAAATAGGTAGATGTCTAGAAAGAATTATGAAAATCTTTAATTTTCAGAACATTGCTTCATAAATTAATATAAATAGAAAATTAATTCTCAAATTATAGAAATAGATAAATCTGTATTACATAAGCCTTTTCATAGAATTAATATTTCTGGACGCAGCCTAAAGAATCCTTCAGACAATTTTTGAGATAACAAAATTATTATTCCAATAAAATTTATCAACATGATAGGTCACATGATGTAACAGGTAATAATCAATAAAATTTTGAGGCAAGCATTATTGGGACAGTTACTGTTAGTTTAAATCTTACCTTAAGTTTATCTTGTTGGAAATAAAAGGATCCCAACATCCACCTTATTTTTAGAATGTACATAGAATTGTTCATTAGAACAACTGGTCATTTGCTATCCTCCTAATATTTATATTTGTCTACTAAAATACAAGTTTTCCTTCCAAATTAATAGAAGTTGATTTTATTTCAAAATGACGTGTAACCAAGCATAGATGGAATTCTTTTTCTGAACGTACCACATAGATAGTAGTGACCACCTAAGTTTCACTGAGTTCAATAGAGAGACTTAACCAGATGCTGTATTTGACTGTTTTTAGTTTGTCTTTCTTTCTTATTTAGAACATGGACACTACTGTAAGAAATTCAGTAGCCATCCACTTCACATAATGACTTAATAAAAATCATGTACTAAACGTGACCTGAATCTGTTACTATGAAACCTTTACAGCAATACCTGAGGAATATCTATGCGCTTCATTTACATGAAGAGAAATAAAACAGCCATTAGTATAATCCACTGGGCTTTCCTAGGAGGGGAAAAGAATTTCTTTTCCCTTATCAAAGTATAATTCCTAGATGAATAATTTTTACTTAACTATAAATATGACCGTTAACAAACAGTTCTGATTCACAGGGCATTTATTATGTGACAGCCATTTCTGCTGTATTGGTGATGATGCAAAGATAAATGAAAAAAGGTCTCTTCCTTCTGAGATGCAGTGGTTAAAAACAAAGAAGCAAAAGGCAATTAGTTCGGTGCATCGAACTTAGAACTGTCATAGTGATAGTCCGTATATGCTATATGACAACATCTGAACTGAACACCGTGGTAGCAGCATTCTCTGGATGCTATATGACAACATCTGAACCTAGCACTGTGGTAGTGGTATTCTGTGGATGCTATATGACATCTTGGAAGGCTATTAGTTCAAATACCTCAGATGAAGTGACTTCTGTGCTAAGACATCCAAGTGTCCAGAGATAGCTCATAGAATGTTTAAAATAGACATGTGGCTCAGGAGTCAAGAACTCTCACTGGCCTTGCAAATGATTGTAGTTAGTGCCCAGTGCCATGTTTGGCATTTCATAGCCACTGGCAATACCTATAACTCCAGTTTTGTAGTATCTCATGCCATCTTCTGGCACTTGAACACATTTGCACATACAGTAATGTACACACACACACGAACAAATAAAAATAAAGTTCACTTTTAAAGTTAAATGTAAATATAACTACAGGATGCAATAGATATATAGGAATACATAAAACGGTATGCTCTTTATAATGCAATGTCCTGGAATTTGGGCTTTAAAAGATACTGAATAATTTTAAGACAAATGCTAAAATACTGTTCAATTTAAGACCACACCAATCCTGAGTTACATAGAATTTTGAAAAGAATATTACATAGAAAATTCTTTGAAAACCAATGGCAAAATAACAAATCCAGATCAAGAAAACATCCAACAGAAGTTACTTAGAAATTGCAGTTCAAATTATCTATTGGAGATTCACTGTGGGGTGCTCTTAGGGTAGAAGGTAGAATCAGACACAACTTCTGAAAGAATGAGAACATCAAGTAAGGGAATACAGAAAGAAGAAGTTTATTGAAGGTTTTAAGAAAGGAAAATAAAACATTTGCTTAGTAGGATTTTGAAGTGATATTGGAGAGCAAGTTGATATTAGTTAATAGGTCGTTATACATAACCACTTAAGTTTAGAATAGAAGTCTATAGAGAAATTTCAAAGACATTGGTATGGCTGTAATAGTAAAACCAAGGAAAGGCAAAACCTTGTGATAATCAGTTCATAGGTAGGCATATACTTTTCCCCCAAATAATAAAAATGCATAACTAGAAAGCATAATATATATGCAAGGGAACTGTGGGATAAAAACAAAAGAAGACCTGACGATGCCTTATGAAACAAAAACATTCAAGAGTGCCATTGGGTTCGTTTTGTCAAAACCATCAATTTTAATAGACTACAAAAGGACAGAAACATTACAAGCAGTATGAAGGAAACTAAGAAGGCCCAGAGAGATAAAGGAAATCAGGGAAAACAGTGAAATGAATATGAAGAATTCACAATGTGGAGAGAAGTGAGTGTTAAATGCCGAAGAACTGTGCAACATAATAATATTTAAGGATAATGAGAATTTTAAGATATATTCGGGGTTATAAATCCAAATAGAACTCTTTTAGTGACTGTAGAAAATCACTCAAATTGGTGTGAGTAAAATAGCAAATGGAAGATTAATGTTATATGTTTCAGTTACTCCCTTGTACATCACTTCTTACATATTCAATTCAACTACAAATTTGGACATGTTATTTTTATGTTTTATATTTTATGTTCTATCTCACTTAGGAAAGGTATGTATATAAATTTGTATATATGTTGAACATATTTGGATTGTGTATAACCCTCATTAGATGTTATATATTGCTGATGTACATTATAAATCTTACAAACATAATAGTAGCTTTCAAAATAAGCATGATTAATGTTGGCTGTATGAATATACAATGTAGTCAGTTTCCTGAGCCTTTAGGTCTATGTTGGCAGGAGGTGGGGTGACACTTCCATCATTGATGTTCCTTTCCCCTGCCTTCTGTGAAAGAGTCTTCTTATTTTGACATCGTCCATTATGCAAACCAAATGTGCATACTGATATTTTTTTTTTTTTACTTCTGAACATCTTATCCTTTTTACATCTACATTTTTTTCTCATGAGAAGCTTGCCTCCAAAAACAGCTGGCATTTGTAGAGCTGTAAGTTCCCATAACTTCTGCAGGAGCAGTGTGCATGAGTATGCCAAATTAAGCCCTCAAGCTATTCTGAAAATAATTTCTTCAGTAAATTTCATTTGTAATGACCTCAGGTTGCATTGGATTCTGTTAGCAAGAGCTATATCTTCTCCTAGAGCTCACAAGTTCTCTCTTTGCAATACTAAATGCAAATTTCCTTCATGTAATTATTATACATATGGAATCTATGGCACAAAGAGTGTAACTGATTAAAACAAACCGAATCACATTAAGTAGCACAAAAGCATAAGCATATTTCTGTTTAAAATCCCTAATTTTTCCTGTGTCTTTGAGCTTAGGGTTCTCTCTAACCACTATATGATGTGTTTGTGGTTTCTATTATCTGTTTTGGCATTTCACATACAGAACACCTGCATGAGGTAGGTTACTTGACTTCACAAACAGTTTGCAGGATTAAAATTTATCACTGAGTGAGTCTTACTCATGCTGTTTAAATGAAAGAAGAAGTGCAGCTAATGGTTTCTTCAGTTTAGTAACTAGAATATTTTATGGCTTAATCCTACTTCTGTTTTTTCCCATCTGTTTAAGTGGCTTTATTCCTCTCTAGTTAGGCTTTTCAAGTCTATTTACAAATACTGTATTTAAAAAATCTAGGAATAATTTTTCTGTCTTTTTTTGCGCTAATATTTGATCTCGTTTTATTACGCACCTTCAGTAAACACTACTTTTCCTCTGATAGCTTTCCATCTACTACAGTTAAAAAGAGTAATAAGCTAAGTGAAACCGAAGCATGAGGACAAGAGTGAAAAGTAAAGAAACAATATTCTAAGGGAGTAGAAACAAGTCAAGTGTGCTCAACTCACACCTAGCTCAGGTACTCTCATTTGAACAGGATGCTGAATCAATAATACTCCTCATAGCTTTAAACTTCTAGACCTTTCTTTATGAGGGACCCATGTCAATATTATTTCTTCTTCTACATAATACATTTTAAAATATGTGCATCAAGTTTCCATAATATCATATATTAAACTGGGCCATTTGTCTTTTAAATGGACTTCAAGGAATATTGAGATAATGATGTGTTTTATACTTCTACCTTCTACAGCAAAGACGCTCCTTCGTGCAAAGGCCATGATGTGCTAGCTGAACCTTGTATTCAAAGCCTTTTCTCCTTTAGCATCGCATCTGTGGTGCTGGTGGTGGTATGTAAATGTGTTTGAGAGACATAAAAATGGGATGTGTAACATTTACCAATTTCCATGGTGTACGTACTTTAATCATAAAAAACATTAAATGATAATGAGTTTCTTAAGAGGTTCTGAAAGCTAAGCAATTGACATTCAGTAACTGTCAGGTAGTCCCTGTGTACATTGCGGCTTTCTCTTTTTCAATACAAACTGCACAAAATTGACAGGCTTTTCCCACTGCCTTTCAATTCCTTACCCTTTCATCACTGTTCTTCCTGTTCACAATTAGTCACTAACTTTATCCAAGAATTGTGAAAATACACTCTCATTTCGGTTAACATAGTTTTTCTACTTTACTTTACAAAAGAGACCTATAATTTTTGAGAATCCATAAATCCATGAATAGTTAATAAGGAACAGTATCAATAAAAATAGCAGCTTCAGTCTGCATTCTTCTTACTGAGCTGAAAAGAGTGCCCTAATTCTGGAAGATCAGATACAGAGCATGTGCATCTTCCACATCATCATCCAAGTGTTAACTGAATGTTTATCCATATATCTCCACAACAATCTAGTAAAACCATATTAGGTGGATACATTGTCCTTGTCTTCCTGGACATTCTTTCTAAGGCCTCGCATGCAGGACTCAGCTGATGTCTCTTCAATGACCATACACAAGCTCCTTTACTGTGTTCCCACTGTTGAACTTCTCTTCATATCAAAGTCATCTTCTTGTTCCTTTGCTCTTCTGTATAAAATGTAGCTCTTTCAAGTATATTCTAATAACTGCTGTGTCACTGACGTCATTATGATTACCTATACAGTTTGCTCTAGTAGACAAATGAGAAGCATCAGTTTCTTCTGTTAGTCTATGCCTTCATTTCTTTATCTTTAAAATGGGAATGACAGCAACATGTACTAGTAGAATATTCTCAAAATTAGGCAAATCAGCATGTGAAATATTTGTAAGTAGGTGTATTTATAATTACTTTTAAATAAATACCAGTTTTTATTAACAAAAACCACATATGTTACGAAACTTTTAGTTCACCAACAAGCAATTAATAGTATATAGACTGGGCCACTTGTGCTTATTTCTTTAGTAATGTGTGTGTGTGTGTGTGTGTGTGTGTGTGTGTGTGTGTGTGTAAGGAGGCCAGAAATTTGAAAAAGAACATGGGGTATATGGGAGGGTGTGGAATGAGGAAAAGGAGGGGGAATATAATGTAATTCCATTATAATCTCAAAAAATAGTTTCAAAAATTGAAAGGACTGTGTCTTAATGATCTCTATGCCCTATGCTTCCCTTTGTGTACCAACATTTAGAAGTGGTTCAATATGGATTTGTTGTTTAAAAGCATAATATTAGATCTCTATATATTTATCTATGTATTTTATTCAAATATTTTTTCTTCCAATGTAAATTTAAAGTTTTTCCAGGATAGTAATTTACTCTTTGGAAAGTTAGTTTTTCTCACTATGTTTTATCCTTTCTATAAAATAAGTGTTTATTATGACATAAGTGTTTATTATGTCATCTTTACACTGACCACTAAGCTAAATGAATTTGTCACAAATACCTTACGACATATGCTCAGCTGCTATGTAGTAATTGAGAGTCATCAAGATTAAAACTATTTTATATATGTCCAATTCTGATGTAGCTGTTGAGCATTTACTGTATACTAGATACTGTGCTCAGCTCCCTCCCAAACTTTATGGCATGCATGTGACTGAGATCCTCTTTGGCATTAGAATTAACTGACGATCAGATAAGTTAGATATTTGCACAGTTTTCACTCAGTTACTAAGCAGAACAATTTGAGCTTCAGCACAGCACACCCAGAGCCTAGGATCCTCATCGCTGAAGTACACTGTGTTACATGGAGCTCCTGGGGTGATCTGAATAAAAGTCTGTTCATCCAAGACAGGTGCCAATGACAAAGCAAAAATCAGATCCTGCCCAAATCAAGCATGGTGAGCCAATGAGTTTTCTTGGGTTACTTAGAGAAACACAGGTAAGGAGTTACATACAAACACATAGGCGACTCAGGTAGTCCCGTAATCAAGAAGCCACCATGGGTGACAAGTTACAAAAGTTATGTTGCTAGGTTTCCAGAACAACTTGACAGGAGTGTTAAAAAAAGAACTGTTCACAGCATGATCTTGGGGTCCTAAAACTCTGTGACCTTACTGGTTTTTCTGAGCCTTCCTACAGGAGTAATGTTTCAAATCAGAGGAAATAGCTAACCAATTACAACCTCTTAGTCTTAGATAAATCTAATTATTAAAAATTTATCATATACAGAGTGTTCTAAGCCTCTAATTATTGCCTACTAAAAAGGTAGAAACTAAAAAAAAAATGTAATTTCTTTAACCACATTCTCCAGGCAAAGTTTAGCTTTAATGCTTGATCCTGTGACCATCACACTACACTGCCTGCACAAAAATCATATCCATTCTTAAAGGAATAGGCACATCAAATATAAATATTCTGTGCCTCTTCTGACTAGGATGAATGTTCACATGTGATCCAACACAGAGAAGAAAAAGACTGGATTTTCTCTGAGTATATTTAAGTAGCACTCAAGTTTTAACAGCAAACATGAGAAACATATTCAAATTAAAGTCACATTGACCTGGTTTACTAAATATTTGTTGTATTTACACATAATGCACAGTTAAAATACTGAACAGAATAATTCCATTTAACAGAAAACAAAATACTATTTGGAGGTCCATGCAGCTTAGGTCTTAAAATGCGCTCATATAAATGGTTGGGAGGCAGTGTTGAACAAGCCCGTCTCCATAACTGCCTAAAGAAACATGCTTTTATGTACTGTGTAAAAATTTGAGAGAAGAAAATGTGAGCACATCTGTAATCCAAGCACAATTTAGAATTGGTATAAAGTATCTTCTAATTATATATAAATCATCAGTTACTTTTGGAAAATCTAAAAGACAAAAGAAATTAAAAAGACACTAACACATTAAAGAAATATATATATATATACACACACACACACATACACACACACACACTTATATATATGATTGCTAAGGTAGTGATAGGTGTTGGTAGGGGCACATCTGACTCCAATTGCATCTTCTCTAATAAATTATATTTTATTAACATAGTTATCAATAGAACATTTATTAAATTCCAAACTACTTCACTTTGGAGTGTTAACTATAATATCCAAACAGATAAGAGATGAATCCAAATAAAACTGAGCCTTAAAAGTAGGATAGAATATAATGGCAGTAAGCAGCATGTCAATGTACTTCAATAATCAATAACCAATAAAGTGAGATTTATTATTACTTGTCTGTTATATTGTTGCTTAAAACAGAGACAGAGAGTAAAAGAAAAAAAGCTTGACTAAATAAATTTATAATCATAGTCTTGGTAATGAAGAACCAACCTGTCTTCACCTTAGGCTTAAAAGCCATCTAACAGTGAAAACGATCTATATTCATTCCTATTTATGATTAAACCTCTGCTTCTCAAGTACTTGGCTGTGTCCAACCTGTAACCTTAACTGCAAATGTTTCTGTATTGCCTTTTCCAGGAATGGTAATTCTGTCTTAGTTTCTAAAAGTTGTTCATAACCATCCTGTAACTCTACCTTTGTTTCAATAGGTCATATGACAACCTTGTTATGACTACCTGTTGATATGACTACCTTGTTATGTTCATCTTGCAACCATGTCTTTGTTTCAAAGATCATTAAGACTAACATTATATTTATGCTTTTATTTCTTGAATTCTACCTATTTTGTCCACCAAATTCCCCAGTTGGAAACCCTGAGTTATAAGAGCCTTATCATCCTCACATCCAGTGCTGACCTCTCAAACCCCACCTGAGAGGCAGCCCACGCACACAAATTTAATAAAACAACAACAACAAAATATAATTGCTTTAACTAATTGTTTGCTTCTGCTAATTTGGTCAGGATAATTAGGGTCAGTGATTGTTCTCCTCCCATGTTTAGGAATAACACTAAAAATTCATCAGATCCTGTCTAATGTCTCCAAATCAATCTTAGAAAAAATTAAACATAACATAAGCTAACACAAATACTAGTAAAGTATATATTGAGAAATCGAGACAAAAATCCTAATAACTAATTAAGTTTATGCTTAATATGCTAAAGTTCAATTTTAATATTTAAATTTAATATATATAAAGTAAAGGGTTATGCATACAAAAATTTCAAACAGAATTGAGTATTACGTATATTATCTTGGAAAATCATAAAGAGCCAACTCATAGACACCAAAGAGGACATCAAAACCTAAACTGCCCCCCCCACACACACAAACAGGGATGCATCTGAACTTAAACAGTTTCAAAACTGAAAACAAGAAACTAAAAATCAAGGGGTGTTGAAATCAAGAAGGAATTTAGTATTAAAGGATCTAAAATCTTCACTTTCATTTTTTCTAATAATGAAAATTCTAACAGCAAGATATGCCAAATCAAATTGTATCCACTGATAACAACAACAGTGGATATGTAACAGTTGTAAGAATGAAAATAATAGGGAGGCTAGCTAAAGAGAAAAAGATATGTTATTTGTGATATGATTGAAAGTTGCAAGATAATATTAGAGTTCTTAATACACGTCTTAGTTTTGTGGGTCAAATAGACCAAAAACTGTCAATGAATGTAACAAAAATATACCAAACTCCACACACAAATCTTCGTAAGTATGAAGTTATGAGACAGTTCAAAGTATATTTTAAACATACCATAATTAGGAGTTTTTGTTTTTAATGCTGTATAGTTTGAGTACTGTGAAAGAAAAACCCAAGTGCTTATTACTTAAAATTTAAGCATTCTATGCTCATAACTCCTGATCTTAAAAATTAAAAAAAGGGCAGACTGTATGGACAGAGGATCTAGATGTCATCAAAGGCCACTGCATATTAGAACCTGCAGAGACAAGGACTGTGCTAAACAGAGACTCTATCAGCATTTGATTCTTGCTTCCTTTCTAAAGACAGAATGAACTGAACATTTCCACTATTTAGAAAATCAGGAAAGTGATCATACAGTCAAGCAAAAGAAACTGAAGGAAAGAATTTCCTGAAGTAATTTTAAAAAATTGAAAAATGAAAACAATACAAACACAAATTCACTAAAGCTGATTGATGTGCTAAAAATGGTGTTGATAATACAATTTGCTGAATTCTAATAAACATAATGAATACATACAGAAAGACATGCAAATATTTGTAACTAGTATTAAAAAATATAATGGAGGAAATATAAAAGGAAAAATTAGCTACAAAATTATATAAAGAAATTATAGTACATATGCATTTACATTATTTGTAACTATATATATAAAGCTAAATGTGTATGTGCATTTGTGTAAAATTATGTAAAAATTGATCTTGAAAAGAAAAAAGAAGGAAGCACATATAAGGAACATAAAAGGAAAAAATAGAACCTGTTAGTACGCAAGGAAGCAGCGAAAATGAGAAAAGTCTTACACTTTGGAAAGAAATTTGAAAGTCTAAATAAAATGCTTTCTTATTATAAAGAGAGAAAAATCAGTCACAGAGAACAGCAGCTAAGTGCATTAAGATGAGAATGTTCCATTTTCATGGGCTAAAAGTTAAGAAAAATGTTGATACCCATTGCCAAATGAGGCAAACACAATCCAAAACAAAAGGGTTTAGCAGTGAATTCTGACCGACACCTCAGGCGCATATGATTCTAGATTTAGGTGTAATACTACCTATTTCAAGAAGGCATAGAAGCATATATCTTCCGTACACATTATCTATAGAGCAAATATGTAGTTAATATTAGGAACCTGGAAATTTATTGTTTTTAAAAGAATGGGAAAATTTCAGTTAGTTTTCATTTTCATATTTAACAGAGAACAAAAAGAAGAAATCCTAAGAACTGTAAAAAATTCAGCATGTGGTTAAGTAGGTTTCATCACAGAAAGTGAAGCAAGGCCCTTAGAAAAATAGATAGATAGATAGATAGATAGATAGATAGATAGATAGATAGATAGATAGATAGATAGATAGACAGACAGATATAAAGACGAAAGATAGATAAATCATAAATATATAGACAGATATAGATGATAGTAGATAGATCATAGAAAGGTAGACAGAATATGTATACACAAAGTATAAAACAATAGTATATAACCTACAAAGAAAATAAAATACTGTTTTAAGTTTATTATAATAAACGACATTTTCAAACCTGATTAAAATGATAATTTGGGTTTAGTTTATTATGGAAATAAAAACCAATAATAATGATAAAACAGCAAGAACACAATTAAATTTAGTAATATTAAAAATGAATACTTACTATTATCACTACTCCTCATTTATTAAATGATGAGTTTTAATATTATTCTGTAAACACCATTAAAATATATTTAATAAAATTTTAAAAGGAGAATAAAAAGACCTGAACTTTAGAAAGTACATAATATTATTTTATGTGATTATGTAACAGGAAAGTCCTAAATAAGTAAGAAATTAGGAATCACTAAATGTTCAAATCAAAATAAATGGGTTCATGAAAACTGATAATTTTCCAGGACATAGTAAAACTCACTTTTATAATGCTGAGGGACAAAAATCTCATGTTAAATTAAAAGAATAAATTAATAAACATAAAGGTAATAATCAAATTTGAAAAATCACAATAATAAAATATAAAAGGCTAAGCATCTACCTACATATTTTAATGACTTCAAAAGTAAAATTCACAGAGATGTCGTATTGTAAGAATGTAAGTTCAAACTAAATCTACAGATTTTTGTGCTCCAAATAAAATACCAACAGACTTATTTTTGGAACTTGAACAAGCAGATTCTAAATTTCTTATGTAAAAATAAACATGAAAAATTTGGCAGTTAAGTTCTGAAGAAATTGAAAGTAGTAACTGGGATTATGTTGATAAGATAGATATGTTAATATTACTGTAATTGTATGATACAGTTGTCCTATAAAGTAGTCAATAAAATGAAAAAGTTAAAACAAAAAGAAAACACAAGAATTTATTATATCATAAGAATCACACTTTAAAACATATCAAGAATAATTTTTTCTAAAAAATCATGCTGGGGAAAAATTAAATTTATTAACAAAAATGTATATTATTGCCACAAGAATGTACCACAAAAACTCTAGGTGCCTCATGACATAAAATATAAAATTAAACTTTAACATCAGTAAAATATAAAAAATAGTTAAAATTATTTTGCTATCTTGATACACTTTCTAAATAAAAGGAATCATTCAGAATTTTTAAAGATGAATGACAATGACCACAAACAATAGTCTGTGTCTTATCCATTCAGAAATAACATACTTACTAAACAGCATGGCTTCTATTGAATATAACGAATCTATACATGAAATATTAAATTATTCTGAAATTGGAATATTGGCAGATACGGAGGCAAACAGCTTTACATGTTTAATTGTGGAATTAAGATATGCTTTAACTTGAATTGCATTTAGAGACCCTGTCAAACATTTACATACATTTCCACAAACAATGAAACTGGAGTGACTGTATTCACTGTAGCCTTCCTTGAGACAACAAAAGCCTCAAAAATCTCTACATGTTACATGGTGATGAATGAGTGGAAGAAACTTCAGGGCACCTGCAAAGCAAACACTTTGAAGACTGGGAAGTAAGGAACACCACCGCTGATGAATGCATCCATAAAACACAGGTTCAGAAAAGGGAGAAAAATTATCTATCAATATATTTATATGAAATGTTTCAAAATACACGCTAAATACTGTAACTCACAAACAAATTTAGAAACCAAAGATATGAGGATTGTTTTTCTATAGCTATATTTTTATACACATTTAGTTCTTTTTTTTCATTTATTTATTTATTTTTATTCTTTTTTAATTAAAATTTCCACCTGCTCCCCGTTTCCCATTTCCCTCCCCCTCCTCCCACATATTGCCCCTCCCCCCACTCCCCTCTCCCTATCCCCACTCCTCTTCTCCTCCCTCCCACTCCATTCCCCCTCCCTCTAGGTACTGAAGAGCAGTCCAAATTCCCTGCCCTGCGGGAAGACCAAGGTTCTCCCACTTCTATCTAGGTCCAGGAAAGTGAGCATCCAAACAGGCTAAGCTCCCACAAAGCCATTTCATGTATTAGGATCGAAACCTAGTGCCATTGTCCTTGGCTTCTCATCAGCCTTCATTGTCCGCCATGTTCAGAGAGTCCGGTTTCATCCCATGCTTATTCAGTCCCAGTCCAGCTGGCCTTGGTGAGCTCCCAATAGATCAGTTCCACTGTCACAGTGGGTGGGTGCACCCCTCGTGGTCCTGACTTCCTTGCTCATGTTCTCCCTCCTTCTGCTCCTCATTTGGACCTTAAGAGCTCAGACCGTTGCTCCAAATTGGGTCTCTGTCTCTATCTCGATCCATCGCCAGATGAAGGTTCTAAGGTGATGTGCAAGATATTCATCAGTATAGGATATTGTCATTTCAGGTTCCCTCTCCTCAGTTGTCCAAGGTACTAGCTGGGGACATCTCCCTGGACACCTGCGAGCCCCTCTAGAGTCAAGTCTCTTGCCAACCCTAAGATGGCTCCCTTAGTTAGGATATATACTTTGCTGCTCCCGTATCCAACCTTCCTATATCCCAACCATCCCATTCCTCCAAGCTCCTCCCATCCTTCCCTTTTCACGTTTAGGTCTTAAAGAACAAAAGAACAACAGTTAAATCTAATAAAATAAACATCCCGTAGTCTTCTTATAAACTTCATTTGTATAATTATACAATAACCATTAAAATTCTTTTAAAAGCTTGATAATTCTGTCCTAATGCCTCATCTTCATGCTAATTCTCTCAAGAAAAAAAAATCAATATTAAGGCCCAGAAGGAGACAAAAAGATATTCTACAAAACTGAGTTGTTTTGATTCCCAATGATATATATGAAAATATTCATGTACTTTAATAGAAACTGTAAGGACAACACCTATGGATATGCCAAAACAGACAGGAAAAAGTCCGGGGAGCCCTGACCCTACAAAAAGAACTGTAGACAACTAAGGACACCTGGAAGCAAGAAAGATGCTCTCTCCAGGCAAGAGCACATCAATTTGTTGTCCAGTACCAAATTGTCTGTCCTAAAAATCAAACAAACAACAAATTCTGACTGAGCAGGCTATATTAAGGAATACACACACACACACACACACACACACACACACATAATATATATATATATATAGATATATAGATATAGATATTATGCATGCAATAACAATAAATGAAAAAGAGATCATCAATTTGAAATAGAGTGGGGAGTGGTATAGGGGACAGCACGTAGGGAAAAGGGGAAGGAATAGATGTTGTAATCATATTATAATCTCCCTTTTTTTATTTAGCTCTGTGTCTTTCTCTGCTCCCCTCCCTGCCTCTCCCCTACCCTACAACCCTACCCAAAATCCCCATGCTCCAATTTACTCAAGAGATCTTGTCTTTTTTTACTTCCCATGTAGATTAGATCTATGTATGTCTCTCCTAGTGTCCTCATTGTTGTCTAAGTTCTCTGGAATTGTGATTTCTGGGCTGGTTTTCTTTGCTTTATGTTTAAAAACAACTTATGAGTGACTATATGTGATACTTGTTTTTCTGTATCTGGGTTACCTCACTCAAAATGATGTTTTCTAGCTCCATTCATTTGCCTGCAAAATTCAAAATGTTATTTTTTTCTGAAGTGAAAATGTACCACATTTTCCTTATCCATTCTTTGGTCGAGAGGCATTTAGGTTGTTCTGGCTATGACAAACAATGCTGCTATGAACATAGTTGAGCACATGTCCTTGTGGCACGATTGAGCATCCTTTGGATATATACCCAAAAGTGGTATTACTGGATCCTGAGGAAGGTTGTTTCCTAATTTTCTAAGAAATCACCACACTTACATCCAAAGGGGCTGTATCAGCCTGTATTCCCACCACCAATGCAAAAGTGTTCCCTTTACCCACAACCTCTCCAGCATAAGTTGTCACCAGTGTTTTTGATCTTGGCCATTCTTATAGGTATAATATGGAATCTCAGAGTTGTTTTGATTTGCATTTCTCTGATCACCAATGATGTTGATCATTTCTTTTTTTTTTTTTTTTTTTTTTTTTTTGGTTTTTCGAGACAGGGTTTCTCTGTGGCTTTGGAGCCTGTCCTGGAACTAGCTCTGTAGACCAGGCTGGTCTCGAACTCACAGAGATCCACCTGCCTCTGCCTCCCGAGTGCTGGGATTAAAGGCGTGCGCCACCATCGCCCGGCTGTTGATCATTTCTTTAAGTGTCTTTAAGCCATTTTACATTCCTCAGTTGAACGTTTTCTGTTTAACTCGTACTCCATTTTCTATTGGATTATTGGTTCTTTTGATGACCAATTTCTTGAGTTCTTTGTATATTTTGGAGACCAGACCTCTGTTTGATGTGGGGTTAGTGAAAATCTTTTGTCATTCTGTAGGCTGTTGTTTTGTCTTATTGACCATGTCCTTTGCTTTACAGAAGCTTTTCATTTTCAGGTCCCATTTATTAATTGTTTCTTTCATTGTCTTGCTGCTGGGGTTATATTTAGGAAGTGGTCTCCTGTGCCAGTGCATTCAAGTGTACTTCCCATTTTCTCTTCTATAATGTTCAGTGTGGCTGGTTTTATGTTGAGGTCTCTGAACCGTTTGGACTTGAATTTTGTGCATGGTGATAGAAATGGCTCTATTTTCATTCTTCTACATGTTGATATCCAGTTTTGCCAGCACCATTTGTTAAATATGCTTTCTTTTTTCCATTTGATATTTTTTACTTCTTTGTCAAAAATCAGGTGTTCAAAGGTCTGTTATTAATATCCAGGTCTTTGATTAAATTCCATTGGTCCTCCTGTTTGTTCTTATGCCAATACCAGGCTGTTTTCAGTACTGTAGCTCTGTAGTAAAGTTTGAAGTCAGGGATTATGATGCCTCCAGAAGTTCTTTTATTTTACAGTATTGTTTTGGCTATCCTGGGCTTTTTGCTTTTCCATATGAAGTTGAGTAACATTCTTTTGATATCTGTGATGAATTATGCTGGAATTTTGATAGGCATTGCATTGAATCTGTAGACTGTATTTGGTAAGATTACCATTTTTGCTATCAAGAATTAAGGGGAACAACCCTTAGGAGTATGCACATAATTCGGAGGAAAGAACGCTAAGAGTAGAACCAAATCACATACTTTGTAGCTGGATATGCCACCTTCTTAGGCAAGTTATTCAGTCTGTTAAAGACCCAGTTTCTTGATTACAACATACAGTTATGAGCAGCAATTTTTCCAGTGCAGTTGTAAAGAATACACCCTGACGTAATAATGGTAAGTACAAGTTCCAAGACATTTGTAGTTTTGGTGGGAATGTCCAGAAGAGACTATTTTTGCAGCATTGTCTACAACAGCATTATTGGGCCAGAGAATGGTTAGGGCTCCCAACAGATCCAAAGTAAATTCCAAAAGCTATAAAACCAAAAGAACAGAAACCACATGCAACTTAATAGAGTCTTGACTCACTGAGCAGCTCCTGACCAGCACAGGAAGCTCAGAGAAGCATGTGGGTTATATTCAGCTGGATGCATCTTGAATGGTTTTTAAATACTCTTTAATTTGCTTCTGTTGTTAATGACTTGACTGAGAATTTGTAGGGTCTCCTAAAGAACCATTAGATTTGTTGCTTGGCACTATATCTTTTCTTACAATTTTCTTCTATCTCTGTATTCTGCCTCTTATTCCATTACATAAATAGAGAGCCTTGCCATATGTGTAATTTGCTTCAATTTCTCTCTTTATCCCCTTATAGAAAGCTGTTTTAAGTGGACTATACCAACAGAATTAGAGGGGCTAACTAGATCAAACAGTTAGTTTTTAAAAACCTAAAGCCATGACATTTGTTTACGGTTGGCTTTTAAAATTTAGTTTCTAGGAACACTCTATCACTGTGACAGTTAATTCAAACACTAGCAAGATGTGGTAAGAAAATAACTTTTCAAGTTTTACCTAGTACTACTCCTTACTCTTTACCCCAGGAATGACCAGTCTGAGGTGTATTTCTATAATGGATGAGCCTTCTGTCTGAGTATTCCATTACCTCATTTATTTTAAAGTCAATTTAGAACTTGTGGACAGTGCCAGATTTACAGCCCTGAGTCCAGACTCCTTTTTTAGTCTAGAGAAGAGTCATTGCATAAGTTGTCAAGTTGCAAGCCTTCTGAGCCAACTCCACTCCATCACATTCTTTTCTCCTGATGGGCATAAAGGTTTCAGACATGTAGGCTAGTCAATAATGTTAGTGCCATTAAAAACCAGCAAATGCATCTGAAACCTTGACTTTCCATCACACTGCTTATATCACTGACAGAATCATATAATTTGGTAAAGGAAATCAAGTTCTATGGTTACCAAGATTTAAGTCACTTAAATTTCTGTTCACTCCATGATAAAAACAAATAGTAATCAGAAAATTTATAGAACATGTTTTTAAGGGCAATCACATGGAGTATAGATAATAAAGGTCCTGGGAATAACATTAGATCATAGTCTATAAGAAGAAAGTATATCATTGTTATTTGGGGTTTCAGCCTATTTGTGTGCCTACTCCATCTATAAATAGTGTTCTCTGAGAGGTTGACTAAAGTCTGGTATGGCCAAATTATGGTTGCTGTTTCACAGTATCACTGCTTTATGAGCCTGGTTACACCATTCTGGAAAATGCCCAGTGCATGAAGAAGCTGAGAGCTTAGGCTCAACCTGAGAGAGCTCAGGTTTAGTCATGCCTACCTGATAGCCAGTGTTCTTTTTCCCTTTGGCATTCTCAGCTTAAAATATACAAGAGTCCTCTGTGTGGCCAATGTAAGCTTTTCAGAAACATCAAATGGAGTATTGTTGGACCTGGAGCCATGATAAATGGGCTAAAAGCAAATTATAGCCTAAAGGAGCTTCTTGGTAAGAAAGGTACATACCCACTGTAGAAACAAGGTCAAGGGTACCTGGATTTGAGAGAGGAGTGAAATAAACATGTTTAAGAAGTTTCTTTTTGAAGTATGAGGGATGTCTAGGCTTATTGTTTGTATTTGAGGACAAATATCTTAAGTAAGTGTCTATGTGCTTCAAAGTGTAGGGTTAGGATAACAGAATGATGCCTCTATCCTCTTCTCTTATAAAGCAGCTTTAACTTTCTCAGAGTGACTTGAATATCATCATTCTCTTAGACACTTCTTCCTACTTCTTCTTTGAGCTTTCAAGACTTGCTCAAATTGCCTAATAAGGAACTTATCACTTTAATATATTTAGGTATAGATTTATCTTCTTGAGATGAAGTCAGGTGTGATATTTGATTTATCCTTATAACCCTAAAACCTAGGCAATTCATAAGGTGGATACATAATTTAGATGAGATGAATTGAGTTCAAATATGACTTGCATCTTCTGTAAGATGAAATTATGCATGTAAGATATCCCAGAGATTAAATAAATCACTTCATTAACTCCATAGCCACCATAAAGATGTTGTAGTGTACTTTTTTAAGATAGGAAATTTATGTACAAACTAAATAAAAGAAAAGCAAAAAAGTGCTATAATTCTCAGGGACATATGAAAGGAATGAGGTAAACTTCAGATATAAGACAGGTTTTCCCTTGGTACTGACTCATGGACAATATAGAAGTATGTTGGAGGAAAATATATAATTTTGCTGAGCTGCCTAGTGTGGAAGCATATTAAATATCTGTTATCATTGTGGTACCAGTACTATTTATACAGCAATGAATGATTATTTATTTAACAGTAGTGATGTCTTTGGGACAGTTGAGTAATTTTAGTTCAAGGTTTAAGTCCTTCCGATTTTGGGGGCTTTCATGGGAGTAATGGCCTATTATGTTAGGAAGTAAGTGCTTATTCATAAGTTGTATCTTCATGCCTTAGTTATTAGGGAAAATGGGTCATAGATCATGTCATGTTCTCTGTAACCTAGTTATAACCCTGGCAGAATGGTAGTTTCAAATCAAGAATTCTTATAGAAATCTTTAAAATCTCATTCGCTTCTGATAATTGGACTAATATCTAAAGCTTTAAAATACAGAGCTAATTTCAGGAGAAGATCAGCTGTGAAAGTGTTCTGGGAAGGTTTTATCTCTCAACTTCCTGGAAACAAAAGAGAAGGCAGCATAGGGCTCTACTGTGGTACCCGATTTCAGAGGCAGAAGTTCGGGGAATCATCATGTCATGAGTGAGAGGATTCAGAAGTAGAAAACAGGGATATTAGAACCACATCTCTAAATGTAACTCAGACTGGAGAAGCCTTTCCACTTGTGATCGATTTGCATCTCTGCCTGTGTCTGAATTCATATTCCACAAGCACAGATGGAGGTGTGATAGATTTTTTTTGAGCACATCTATTTATTCAGATACCGGATTCAGTCTCTGAGTAGGGAGATGGTAAAGACTGCTGTGAGCAGATGGCACATAGGCACTATGACTTTAGAAACAACATTCTTTAAAGATAAGTGGCACAGTAATAATAATAATACTTAGCACATATATTGCACCTTTGGTCTGCCAACATTAACTAATTAATCTTCAGTAGACCCCTGTGAGATAAGTAAGTGCTTATAATTATCTCTATTATGCAGTCAAGTCAACTAAGAATGTGTCGGCACATACTGTAGAAGAATTGGCCCAAGTTAAAGACCGGGTGGATCCAATTTACATGGCTCTTTAAGATTTCTGCTCTTGTAGCAGAGACTAGTATTTCTAGACACCCTGCTGTTTGAAGCACCAAGTAGATTGGAAGCAAGATATCATCCACCAGACATATTTCATTCAGAAGGTTTCTGCTACAAAATTTTAAATTAGGCAACAGGACAGTTGAGTCATTTTTCTAGAGCCCAAGAGGCCATGGTTGGGCAGAGGCAGGGCTGGTATTTTAAAGCCTTGTCTACACTTTTGTTTGAAGAAAACAATTTGCTGTCATCCATATATTGTTAAGAATATTCTTTAAATTCGTGTACAAAATAAGGAACTGATCCTGATGTTTAAGGATTCTGTTATCATTTGGCATGCTGGAGATCTTTTCTTTGTAGGTTATTTGAATCTGAACAATGCCCTTGGCCAGACAGATTAGTATCCCCCTGGAACAACAGAAGGCTGCCGGCTTAATTAAGTATGACAAAGAATTGCTTAGATTCTAAAGTTTTTTGTGTTGACATGCAAAGATGTCCACCTTACACTTCTGAAGCTTGGTATTCTTGAACTGTGTCATGATATCAAGCGACTTTAACCTGAGCTTGAAAAGACATAACAAAAATAAAACCCAAGAAGAAAATACAGTGAAATGTCTCTTGATATTTGATATGTGATAAGCAAGCAATATTTTAACATTTGTCCTATCTCTTAGCAGTGTGATTTGGGGACAAGACACGAGTTTTCAGGCTGAGTTTGCTCAGCTATAGGATGGATTTAATTTCATGAATCATATAGAACTCAAAAGACCCAAGACTACCCATTTCATATCAATAGTGTAAATTGATTTAAAATAAAATATTTTAAATATTTTAATTTTTAATTACCATATACTTTACTTTTAATTCTTGGGATATAATCATCATTTGCCTCTGACTTTTTTCTTTTCCTCATTAAACTACATTTTTATTCAAAGGATCTCAAAATTAAATCTCTCTGAGAATAAGGGGATTAATGTAGGTGATTTGAAATTACATAACCCAAACTATAGACTACATGTAGTGACTATGAGCACATGGATTCAAAGTCTTCTGAACATAAGTCACATCTCAAACACTGTTCATTTTCAAAAAAGTTTGCATTCCCTAGGAAATGCCTTACATTTCAATGCATCCTCTATCTTCTTCTTGACTAACTTTTATCTTTATTTTTTTATATTAAGGTTTAGATTATATATAAGCACAACCATGAATTTACTTTTTTATTTTCAGAGTTCATACTACTCTTGTGCTTAGAATTTAGAAGCTTCTTCTCTGTCCATCTCATTTAGGTCAATGAATGAACAACTTGTGGAATCTAATTTCTTAAACTACTGTATTTCCATTATTATCTTTTATAGGCCACATACACAGCTCAAAGATACCATGATAATTAAATTTACAAACATACACTATAATGACAACTATATCTGGAATATAAAAACATCCAAATAAATATGATATGTGTGATTATCATAATAATCATAAAGATTTTTTTACCATGCCTATAACAAAGAAATACTCATAAAGATGTCTTGCATGTTTATAAAGTTTACTAAGCAATGAGTTAACTATCAAATCTTCATAAACTATTTTTAGGTAGATAATATATACATTGTCTGATACAGGAAGAAATTAAGGTTGAATTACATCAAAAAATTATATGTGTTTAAATCATTAGATAATCGAGGGGTCCTAGTTCTAAGTTTATCCATGGGAAAGATTCATTAGCAACACACAGCTACCTAGACAGCAGGACTCCATGCTCATGATCCAAAAGGCCTCTTTCCTTAACTGAAACATATGAAGAACACTCTATCTGAATTGATCTGTAAACTATCTGTAGGTCATATGTAATTGATTGAAGAAGAATCTTACACCTGGTATTTTTAACTCTTAGGGCAACATTTGAACTCTTTTTTTTTTTTTTTTTTTTTTTTTTGATTTTCGAGACAAGGTTTCTCCGTAGTTTTTTTGGTTCCTGTCCTGGAACTAGTTTTTGTAGACCAGGCTGGCCTCTAACTCACAGAGATCCGCCTGCCTCTGCCTTCCGATTGCTGGGATTAAAGGCGTGCGCCACCACCGCCCAGCTGGAACTCTTTCAATGTTTACTGTGTACTTAATAATACATATTATAATAGATAAAGGAAGGAAAGAGCATTGGCCAATAACCAAAACTGATGATCCTAGGGCTTTCCCTAAACATTTTACATTTCATTATTCTCCATAGGTTGAAAATCCTTAAAATTCAAAGTATTCAGTCTTCCTCTCACAGAATAACTCTCAAAAACCATGGTAGTCTTCAAGAAAGGCCAAAAGATCTTAATAGCTTAATTTCATCCACAACAATCCATCATTCATCACTGTTTATGTGTAGTGTTTGAAATTTTGCTTTCATTATTAATGTCACTTTATTATATATATTTTTTATTGAAAAAATTTCTGCCTCCTCCCTGCCTCCCATTTCCCTCCTCCTCCCCTCACTCCTTTCCCCCTCCCTCCACTACTCTCCCCTTCCCCCCACTCCTCTCCCCCTCCCTTTCCAGTCCAATGAGCAGTCAGGGTTCCCTGCCCTGTGAAAAGTCCAAGGTCCTCCCCCTTCCATCCCTGTCTAGGAAGGTGAGCATCTGAACTGGCTAGGCTCCCACAAAGCCAGTACATGCAGTAGGATCAAAACCCAGTGCCATTGTCCTTGGCTTCTCAAATTTAGAGTACATTAACCATAATATAAAGTAATAACCAGAAGTAGTGTTGTCAAGAACTAGTATTGATGGCAGACACTGATGTGCTTTTACTGTAATATTCTGATTCATTTAATACTAGGAATCATCTCTTAAAAAATAAGGAGAGTATTAAAAATGAGAAAAACTATACACATCAGTTTACATCAGATGGTTTCCTGAAACCATCATAATATAGCGACTATTGACATTGATAACGATCCAAGTGTATGTCAGTCTCAGTGTCCAACACTGGAAACACTGCAGTAATGAAAGCAGATCTCAAATGTTCTTAAGATTGTTCTGGTTCAAAAATAATCAGCAAATCACCTTACCTATTTTTATATTTTCCCATATTATTTTATCTAAAATTTGAAATCACATACACACACACACACACACAGGGAGTAATTATTTGAGATACTTTTTTTTCCTAGTTAAAAATCCTGCCATAGAGTCTGTAATGACATTGGAAACCATGTCAGCTGTATGACAGCCAGAGTTCATCAAGTTTGCTGTTCAAGTTGCTATGGTTGAATATAAAGCTTCCTTGTTTGCTGGGTATTGAAAATAGATATCAGTAAAAGACAAATAATAAAAACAAAGCATTATACGATGTGAGCATACATTTTCACTCCAATTCCTACTTCACAGAGGAAGCCTGGGAAAGATCATAGTTGTGAAGCAAAAGGGAAGGAGGAGGGGTCAAAAGAACATTTTTCTTGTCAGCATTAGTGAAATTGTGAACACATCATCTCTATTCTGATGGTGCTGGAAAGAGGACTGGAGAATGTGCAATCATGATACAAGTAGAGAAGAAAATTCATTTTTTCCCTTGTGTTTTTCCCCATCCATTGTCTCCATTAGTTCTGGGAGATCTCTTTTCGGAGTATTTGTTCTCAGATCCACGGAGTGGTACAGGTGGTGCTGCCTCAGCAGGAATCCGTCTTCTTCCTGAGTAAGCGCCAATTATTCGTAGTGGAACTAAAAAAGAGGAATAAATATTACATGTTGATGGATGCTTGTCAGGAAAGAGACTAGGGTACTTTCAATGGGGCTTGTCAGACACAAAACCCTTCAGCAAATCTGCATTTTCAATGGCAAAGTGGCTAGAGCTCTCCAGCTGCTTCGCTGGTGAACCTCAAGATTCATCTCATAAATTTAAATTATAGATGACATAGCACTGGGAGGGAAATAGATGACACCTTTAAAAATAAATCTAGTGCAACATTTGGGGAAAGGAATCACACATTTAGAAGGGAAAAGAGAACGTTCCAGTGTGCCAAAACAGGGTCTTTATTTGTTGTCCTATCTACTATTCTGTCTAAAATTAGCATCTCTCTTACTTTTTTCTCTTTAGTCTCCTGTATCAGACACGCTGTGGAGGAGCTATGGAAGTTTTGTGAAACTCAAGGAGTAAGCTGGGTTGCAACTATAACAAAAAGCTTGCCAAGGTTGGGAGCCAAACTGGCGAGGTTTTCTGTTGTGTCAGCGTTTGAGTATTATCTCAGTGTTATCACATCACTGAAGAAAGAGCCTAGAAACAGCAGACAGAAACACATTCAACGTTTGAAGGAAAGTGCACCTAGTTTCAGTAGAAATGTTGGCTATATTGGGCAAGGCTAACTTTAGTACTTTAAACTTTAATCCAATCATGTAATGTTTTTCTTTTTTAACTTACTCCGAGAGATCTTGATTCCAGCAATTTTCCTAATCCGATATTGGCCAAAAAATAATAAGGAATTTAAGTTTTAAAAACTGATACTTGCTATATCAATTAGAGACTTACTCAAGTTATAAGGAAATTTCTAGTGGGCAGAACATAGAGAAGTTTGGAGAAGAAATTGAAAACAATGAATCTAAGATTATCTTGCAACTTTATATGTTTATTTAAAAGCCTATGAAAATTTGGAATATGTATTTTAAGAAGGTATGGTAGAAGGCATCATGTGAGCAAATCACCGTACCTAAATCCATTCTGTAAATTTAGATAAGCAAGCAAATGAAAGCAACAGCCAGAAATAAAACACATTTAAGCATCATATCTTACCACTGACATAAAATTGGTAAAAGGATGAAATACCAATATATTGATCACTCTGCGTAAGGTTCTGGAGTGCTGTGTCACACTAGTTCAGAAGTAGCTAAAACCAATCAACAACAGTAAAGACTAAGAAGATACAAGGCACAGAGACAAAACCAAGACCCTCCAGAAGAAACATGGTGGACTTGATCTCTCCAGTTCATGCTGACAGAGGGCACAGTGACTCAAATGTCAATAGAATGATGTGGTGAGGGTTAGAGTTTTGTCAGTTTCTTTACTTGCTCTCCAATGTCCTGTTATTAGAAAGAATCAAATAGATCCTCACCCAAGCATCAGGTTTGCTTTCAAGTGACACTCCACACAAAGATTTCGGAAAAGTCAAACACCTAAAGAATGTGTTGAGAAAGCCCAGTATCAAGGCTTCCAAATGACTCACTCTGTTTCCACTCCTCTGAGTTTATAAACTCTGTTGATAGGGCATATGTGCTGAGAATTGTATAACGTTAAACAGGAGGAATATTTCTCAGAAAATATTTTTCTTTATTTCTCAAAGTCAATACATAAATGCCTAGTGCCTTGATAAAACATTCCCCTCTACGGTACATCTCTTTATAATATTATCGAGACCCTAACAAATGAGGTTTATCTGTGTCTTTCATAAGGCAGCAAATGTAAACTCCAAATAGAGAAATGATATACAGGGTCACAATATCTGTCTATTTTTCACCCCAAATTGCACAGACTGTTGAATGAAAGAATACACCACTGACTTGAAATACAACATAGTTCAATAATTTCACAGTAATGGATTATCTAGTATAGGATAAATGCACTTGAGTTATACTACCAGAGTGTCAACAACATAAACTTAGCATACCAGTAATTCTATGACAAAATGTAAAATATAACTTCTTTGGAAACATAACATAAAGTACTGGACTCAGTGACATTCAACTAACTAGCAAAGTACAAAAATGGTGTCAACAGAAGCATTAAATTCTTTCTAAAGAATCCTCGAAAACAGTTCTAAGCAAAATACGAACTCTCATAGCCTTCGTTTCTTTTCTGCATAAGGAAAAAGCCTGTGTGCCTCAGGGTGGCGAGACCCTGTGCTTTGTCTGTGCAGCCTGAGCCCTATGATTCAAAGCGGTGTGTGAAGCACTGCTACATCGTGATCTCTGCCTTGGACATTGTTGGAAAGGGCTGTGAACCCATTTTGACATTACCCTTTCTTACCTAGAGTTCAGTGTTGGATGAAATGTGCAACCCCTTTCCATATATTTCAAATTTATAAAGAAATCTTATTTTCCTTAGCCACTTCTGGCCTAAACTGCTACATGTGGAAATTTGGAGAACCTTTGAAGAGTAAAATTTCTGCACACAGGACACAGAATTTGTCAGATTCATGCATCTTCCCAGATAATAGCCTCACAACAGCACATTGAGTTCCTTCCATTATCTTCCCATGAAATCAAAGAATGCCTCAGAAATCGATGCACATCTGGGCAATCTTTCAGCAAGTTGTTTAGACTTTTGCTACAAGCAAATATTTTCTTATATTCTCACAACTGTGATATAATTGACTCTAACCATTTTTTGGAAGCACTTGGAATTTAATTTAAGAACCATACACATTTGCATGTAAACATTCAACCAAGTTTTTGTGTATATTGGGTAAGTGGTTCAGGTAAGAAATATCCCCTCCTGAGAATGAGAGAATTGACCTCTCCCTCCTCCCCCCTTATGTTACTGATAGAAACTGGGAGAGACAGCCCTGCACCTTGCCTGGGCAAAAACTAGAGCTGTCCCTGGTGATAGAAGTGAGGGGGACCAGAATCTGAGGGCTGGAGAGCAGCAGAACTGACCCAGCTCCTTGCTATTGGCTGTACTGAGTGAGCTAGCTAGACCAGGCAGTGCTGGAGAGCTCACCCAGGTAGTAAACAATGAGGGAAAGCTAGCAAGCTGACTAACCCAGCTACCACACAGGATCAGAACAAGGACAATGAGTTGGTCCACCACAACATCCACAAAATAAAACTTAAAAAATACAACAGAAACCAACTCCTCTTTATACTGCTAAACAGACTGTTTCAAAGAAAATTACTTGTAAACACCATATCAAAGGATGGACAGCCTTTGGTCACATCTCCTTAATTCACTTCATCATCCATAGGAATAACATCTGACCAGCACTCTAGTTTATGTTGTGGAAGACAATGTATTTGTACCATCACATCAATGAGCTAAAACTAGCTATCAAGAATGGAAAATGTAGGGGCAAGAGCACTATCCAAGTAAATATGGCTAAAGAATATTATAAATGTATAAACATACCATAAATAAGCCTGTTATTCAGAACAATTAATATGTTACTAAAACTAGAAAAAAGTAGGTAATATTTAATAAGTATAGTAGGAGAACATGTCTACACTATGAAGGCATCCTCTTTCCGTGTATTTCCAACAGCATATCACTTAGAAAGCACATGCACAATCCAATAATTGTCCACCACCACATATACACAGTGAAAGGGGTAAGGAAGGCACATTTGAACTGCAGTGAACATAGCGATCTACCACAGGAAAACTGTATTATTTAGTTAATCCAACAATATGGTTTGACAGGTTCCTTAAAAATAAACAAACCGGCACATTCAGAAATTTATCAAGTGATTTTTTTCAAATAAATATCCATGCTGTGTTTCAATGTTCTGTTCGCCTTGACATTTATGCTGAATTTGAAGCTTGCTATGAAAATGGGAACTTGGATTTCTCCAAATGAAAGCCTTTTGGAGTTGATAAACAATTCTCGCTGTAGCTTAATAGATTCTCTCTAAATTTCAAGTCCAAATGTCATAGCTAGAGACTATGAAGACTGAAAAAGTAGACGCTTTGTTGATGTTTTCTCTCCTATTACTGTTTTATAAAGGTTTTTGTTCCAACTAAACACAACACATCATATGGTCTCTAGTTAGCACTGGCAGAAAAAAATTAAATTTGCAGAGTTCAAAGAGACTAAACAGATAGAGATAACAGGGCCTGAGGATATCAGCTTTTGTATATCTGTCTTATATTTAGTAGTGTGCATAAGACTAAGTGGGCTCTAAGTAGAGAGCATTATATTAAAAGAGTGTAAATATTCCCTGAAACAGATTTCATATTTTGAGAACTCTGACAAAAACAAGGAACTGAGGCCAAACTGACATTTACTTAGCAATCAACGAAAGTTGTCTGTGAACTCATCTCTAGTACAGGGCACACTCAGCACAATAGATCAGGCTAACTTTGAGAAGGATCACAAGCAAATAAAGACTCCTTCAAAGCAGTAGGATAATGAATAGCTGAAATGAGAAAATTGTACCACACATCTCCCTGTCCTAACGCCAGCAGTCACAATCAGGACTTTATTGTATAGGGCAATCTTGTTGATTAGAAACTGGATTCAAGTTCATCATAATGGAATGAAAAAACTCACCCCTACTACTCCTACAGAAATAGCTTATGCATCCTTATAAACATTTTTATTTGAAGAACTATATTATGTCACAAAGTTGGCTCTGGAAATATACACAATATCAATATCTTGTGGAAGGCTTCTTGTATTCATTTCTTAAAGAAATCAGGGAAAATGGGAAAAGTAGTCTCATGTTTTGAGGCAATAAAAACAATTTCATGTTGATTTTATTAAGAAAGCTCAAGATATTTGGCTTGAGGTGCACTTGCTTTGTCATATTATTTAGACTATGTTTATTTCAGGGGTAAGCCTTTTGCTAAAGGCCCTTATATGTAATTGTTAATTTAATGATCTAAAAGAAACAACCCTAAAGTAACAGAATAAAATACTCAGAATTAGCAAGGAGGTCACTAAATGGGGAAAAAAAAACAACATAAAACCACAAAGCTCAGTGTTACAGTGAACTACTGACTCTGTTCAATGACATGCAACATCAACTCGTTACCCCATTTCTGACCCAAAAGAGAAGAAACAGTTAGTTGCTAGGCAACTGCAGATAAAAGAGGTAAAATTTGGCTTTAATGTAAGTTTTTTTTTTTTTCAGATCATACAACCTCTAAAAACAAGCAACTTTTTATGAATTCTGCCTTGGGCTACAACAGCATTGGCTTTCAAATATTAAATAGAATGCCATTTAAGTAGCATGCTGTTTAACATTTATTAAAGTCTATCTTTGTTTATTTTTCCTTTTTTCTTCCTCCTCTTTTTTCTTCTTCTTTCTTCACCTTCTCTTGCTTCATTTGTGTGTGTATGTGATATGAGCTTGTATATTTTCATGAATGTGGTGGAGGTCCAAGACCATGTGTGTATGCACGATTGTGGAGACCTAAGATTGATGTCAGCATCTGCCTCCACCACTCTCCATGATATATATGGAGGTAGAGTCTCTTTCTTCCTGACAGCTCTGGTTAGCCAGCTCCTCCTGATATTTTCTGTCTCTGCCCACCTGGAGCTGGGATTACAGACAGTCTGCTACGATCCTAAATTCTGGGGATTCCAACTCCAGTGTCCAGGCTTGCACAGCAGCTCTTCCCTTACAAAGCCTTCTCTCCAGGCCCGCTTTAGATAATTTTAGAAAATCTTATTCATGCCAACTTGTATAAAGCAAAGAATATGTGAACATTACATATTGAACATCTGTGGGCTATATATTCAAGAAAACTTATATCATACATCTCTACAAAGATTGGTATATGTTTTAAAATCAAATATTTATCATTTAAAAATGATTCTGAGGTATATATGTGAAATTTCAGCATCATGTCTCAAATAATACACAAGAAAATACAACTTCCTGGGCAAGTTACACAGTAGGAAAACTGTTGACAAGTATACTTGCTAGTGAAGGCCTGCATATGCCGTTAGTTTCTTAAACCTTGCAGGGAAGACATTGGTTACTGTGTCTCAGAAGAAAAGGAGAAAGAATGGAGCTTCTCAAAGAAGCACAACTTAGGAACTGAGTACTGAAGAAATCCCAAGAAAAGTAACTGATTCCAGAGAAACAAATCTATGACCTTTATGGTATTGATTTAATATAAGTGTACTTGTTTTGAAAGTGAAATTTACTGCAGAGTGGATAGAAGGGACATTGCCCCTAATCTATCATTTATAACTTGATTAAATCAACTTAAGCAATGTACTAAAGGAGGTGGCCTTTTCAATTCTGATTACACTGGAGAAAAAGAAAGAAGTTCACAGTAAGAACAATAGCTCCAGACACCACAGATGGGAATTGAAATGTGGTGTGATACTGCACCTCAGGAGCCAGCTAAGGTAACTGTGCCTCAATCTGTGAGCCACTCTTGTGAAAAGATCCCGTGGCATTTTCTTAACAAAAGCAGAGTGTGACTGCCAGTGTTTTGACTTGCTCCCATCTTCCAGTGTGTGAGCTCCAACCACCAACTCAACATTCCACATCTTAAATGATTTTAAGGTTAAGGAATTCATGCTAATAATTTTTCACAAACATGCACATCAGTGAATACAACACCAAACTCTAATGCTTTCCTTAAGATCCCCAAAAAAGATACAGAGTACTCCTGAGCCACAGGGGCAGCAATCTGGTCTGCTCTTACTTTGGAAAAAACAAAAAAGAAAAAAAAAAAAACAGTTTTGACTGTATTTTCTCACATTATCCAAAGCTAAAACTAGCTAAGTGCTTTTATGAGGGTGAACCAACTTCAGCATATGAATGTACACGAAATAGAGATTTAAACTTACAGTTACTACATAACCTATGTCCTCTGGAAGCATGTCAGAGATTTCTCTCATAAATACACTTATATATGAGAAAATGAAATGCATTTATAAAATGCAGATATAAAATTTAAATTATAACTAATTTTGACATTTATCAACATTTGTAATGGTTTTAACCTAATGATAGCTAAGCAACTGATAATAATTTATTTAAGCAGTCATTGACTAATAGTTAATATGTTCTAGGATTAAATGTTCCTAACATCATATTTTAAAATTTATTTGAACATTTATAATGAAATGTCAGAATCATTTATATAAATTTGGTTTCAAACTTGCTTTTCAACTTTAAATTTTTGTTCAATTACTATCATGATTATATTGTTTAATCTCTTCAAACCATGTAAGTCACTAAAATGTCTGTCCATTTTCTTGCTACAATTTAATTACTGACTATTCTCTTGTTACTAGTACTTACAGCACATAATTCATTCAACATTCACATTCAGACTAAGAACTAAAAATTACCACTGTTGTTTCAGTGAGTGAAACAATCTTAAGTTTAAAAATTTTAGTTAACTTGTAAAGTCACATACTTAAGGTGTGACAAATTCGGGGCTGGAATTCAAAATTAATGAACTATATTCAGAGTTGTTAGCATTGATGAACTATATTATAGCAAATGTTCTTACTATCTTAACCCATTTAACAGAGTTGTCTATTAAATTTTCTATTTTTTTGAGAAAAATATAAAGTTAAGAGCACAAAAAGTGGGAAGGATTATGGAGTAATTGAAGGGAAATATGATCAAAATATAATGTATGAAGAAAATTTTTAAATAAAATATACGAGAAATAAACTGTCTTCTCTAGAACTTCTGAATAAAATTTTAAATATACTCTTAGACCTCAGTAGTGAAAAAGACAAGTAAAAAGCTAGGTACTAATTTAAAACAGCTCCTCTCTCTTTTTAGAAATGATGTATTTAATCTGAGTGAACATGTTTTATCTGATGTCTGTATGTACATGCACACATATGTCCGGCACCCACAGAGGCAAGAAGAGGGTTTTGATGCCCATGGAACTGAAGCTACTTATTGATGGTGTGAGCCAACATGTGGGTATTAGGAACCTAACCTGGCTCCTCTATGAGATCACCAACTGCTTAGAAATGCTGAGCCATGTTTTCAAAAGGCTTCCATATTTTATTTACCGTGCCGTCACTTAACGCTTTGCCAAAGTTTTGGAATAAATAAGAGATACTCTTCAGTATTAAAGATAGGCAAACAGCTGGTAACAGAAAGTAAATGCTTCTGAACAAAATAATTGGTTTTAAATTATAGTAAGGGACGGTGGATTTACCAAATTGGTACAATATCACATTCAGTAGATGGAGTACAGTTAAAGAAAGTAAATTAAACCAGCTGTTCAGATCGCTCAGCACGTAAGGGCACTTGCTATCAAGCTTGGCAACCTAAGCTCAATACCCAGGACCTGCACGATAAGAGGAGAACCAACTCCTGCAAGTTCTTCTCTGATCTTCATACACATACTGGGAAGTGTGCTCTTCCTCTTGTGAACGGACACATATGCATATTTGTACATATATGCATGCCTGGATGTGCACAAATAAACAAATACAAAAGTATATGCTAATAAAGAAAATAATCGATAAATATGGAGGACTGCAAACAAACATACAAAAACACACAATTTTATCCATAAAATGCTATATTTGTTAAATGTATTGTAATTTTTGAAAAGCATTTCAACATTAAAAAACTGAAGATTCTGAGTCCAAACACACAGACCAAGACCCTTAACTCTGACAAGTATAATTTACAAGAGCATAAGAAAACAGATGTAGAGCAGAAAAGAAAGAAACATGTTTTATAAAGGAGAGAAGAGAGAGCACGATGCAAATTTGGGGCTATAACACGCCCAGATACACACTGGCCTCAACTTCTGGAGTGTTTTCAATTTTTCAGACACAGCCAAGTGTGCTGAAAACCGAAAGACTTGCAGAAGCATGCTTGACACCAGCACACACAGCATAGAAGTGGGGCTACATTCAAGAAGAGGGAAAAGAGACTCATTTCAAGTCACATGCACCTTGAGCTTAGACTTATTAACGGGCTCAAACTTCCTCTGGGGAATAGAAAAGGGTTGAGGAAGAGTCAAGAAATCCAAAATAGACGTTTTCAGAATATTGCTATGAAGAGAGAGGTTGCTGCAATTCAACCCCTGAGCTGAAATCTGAAATCTTTAAAGTATGTTTTTAGACTGCTGATTCTGACCTCCTACAGACCAATTAGAGCTAAATAATTGTTGTTGGTATGACAACCTCAGGGAGAAACAAAAGACTTCACTTTCTTTAAGTGAAGCCACGGAATATTCTAGAGAACAGAAAATAAGGAGTGGCGGCAATAAAGCATGGCAGTTCATGATATCGCTATGAATAATAACATTTCGCTTCAGACGTTGTTAAGATCACAATAGGTCATGGAGGGATGGCACAGGAACATCACTGATTTGTTCATTTTCATTGTCTTAAATCAAAGCAAGATTGATCACTGAGTTCATGTGAAAAGTAAGGGACCCTAGTGCCATTTCCAAGCAGTGAGTCTTTGCTCCAAATTAGTGTTACATTTCAATCGCAGATTTATTACTGGCTCTTATGGTAAAAGACTTTGAGGATATGTTTAAGGATATAAATGATTGTTTTCCAAATATGTAAAAGCATACTTAAACGAAATCATTAGTCTTTGTTGCTTAGTATTAATATGTTCTTCTGAATTTTTAGTATTATTGAGGTATATTGGTGTATGTGAAGCTACCCACACTGGGATAAAATTTGATGTTCTTGTATCTCAGTATCATCTGATTTTTCATTCTCTTCCACCTGACAGTCCTGGATATCACTTTATTTTCTACCACTATAGATTAGTTTGCATGTTCTAAAAGTTTTTGTAAATAAAATTATGAAACATTTCTATTTAATTTTTTCCAATTAATTTAGCCTTTTTCATATGCCCATTTAATCGTGTATCTTTTATTATTTAATATGAATATAATTCTACTACATTGTTTTGAGTTACTTGTTAATTAGTGATTATAGAAATCATTTTATTTTCCACTATTATAAATATATTTGGTACCAAATTTTGTACAAATATATGTACTATAAGAACGTGTCTTTGAATAAATTTAAGTGGAATGGCTACATTTTATGGTTACTCCATATTCTACTTTTCAGTAGCCAAGATGTTTTCCAAAGTAGTTATAAATTCTCATTCCCATTACCAGTACATAAATCTAAGCATTATATGCTTTCATTATTAATAAGTTTACAAAGTTACCTTAATTTTTACCATCTTAGTCTGCTGGAATTGAAGAAAACCATTCTGAGTGAGGTAACCCAGACCTAAAAAGACAATTTTGATATGTATTCTCTAATATGTAGATGTTAGCTTTAAAGCCTTCATAGGTGTTCCACAATACATACAACTACAGAGGTTAAGTAGTGAGTAAGTGACTGGGGGGAAAGAGAAGATCACCCATGTGAACAGAAATATGAAGTTATGGTGGGGCAAGAGTCAGAACAGACTGGAACAAAGATTAAGGTAGAGGCAGGCAAGAGGGGGTAAAGAAGAGGACAATGGGAGGGACACATAACACTAAGGGACATTTGAGTTGTCTTATGGAAAACCATTCCTAGACTATTCTTAAATTGTACACACATATGAAATAGATCTAAATAGAGTCACCAAACAATATGGCATATTATGCCCCAATTAGACATTTTTCTCTACCAAGTGAAAGGTACAGTGCCAGTAATAGTTTATATCTCATTTGTTGGCTAAAGCCCCCCCCCCAACCCTCCAAAGAACACAGACTATTGCCAAGGCTATCTTGTTCTCTCCATAAATGAACAACAGTACGACCCTACTTCTCAATACAATACCTAAGTAACTCATTGAATACAAAGAAGTCAAACTGGTGCTAACCTGGCATCTTCACCCTTACTGGTTAGTGTTCGTGGGACCGAAAGGTATGCTGCATGCAACCAGCAGAGAAAGGCTACAAATCCTGCAATCTACAGGGGTGAACTACTTGCATGGCACACTGGTGCAATGGTGGCACAAACGTTTTTGAGAGTAACTAAGCACTATCTGATTGGATTACTGCCTCACTTCACGAGATGGAACCTATGTCTAGTACTCTTTTGGTGACCAAGAATCTGAGAATAGCTTAACATTGGCTGACAGAAAACCCAGATACTATTGTTCTACCAAAGAGAAAGGGTAATAAAACGATTCCTAAAGACATTTTTCTTCAGCCATAGATCAATATTCTGCTCAGCAATTATCTGATAACCTGTGCTTACAGTAGAAGAGAACTAATATAAAGACCCATAGCTGGATAATATTCAGAGAGTGAAAGATTTTGGAATGTGGTCCTAATTGAGAGGTCTCCATTAAACCCCACCCTCAAGGCTCAGGGAGCTATGCAGACAAGGAGGTAGAAAAATTGTAAGAGCCAGAGGAATGGACGGCACCAAGGAAACATCTTCCAGACACAAAGGTACTGACACACATGTGAACTCACAGAAACTGTGGCAGCATATATAGGGCTTGCACAGGTTCAAGCTGGATGAGGTCCCAGCACTGAGGGGAGGAAAGTGAACATGAGCTCCCATCCTTAACAAAGAAACTATTTGCAATTGACATCTTCTTCCAATGGTTTCACAGTGAAAACATAAACCACACTTAATGCCCAGCAGTAAATGGCCATTGCAAAACAAACTCATTGGTGTTTGTTTGTTTGTTTGTTAGGGTGGATAGTATTTGTTTTGTTTTGTTTTTCCCCTATATTGCTTTGTTTGGGAATTTTTAATGCCAAATAATAATAATTTTAATGAGTTGGTGGTCTTTTGCTTGTTTCTTATATGGTTTCTGACTTTGTGTTGAAATGTCTGTGTGTGTGTGTGTTTGTGTGTATGTTCCTTGAACATTTTCATATTTTAAAAAAATCTGTTTTGCATGTTTGTTTTATTTGCCTGTTTGTTTTCTAAAGAATAAGTTGGATGGGTAAGGATAAAAAGAAATCTGAGTGTAGTTGGGGAAGGGAAACCCTGATATGAATACATTGTATGAATCTTCAATCAAAAAGAAGAAGGAGGAAGAGGAAGAAGAAGGAAGAGGAGGAGGAGGAGGAGGAAGAAGAAGAGGAAGAGGAAGAGGAGAAAACATACTGTTTAGTTTATTTCCTGCTTACTCATAATTACCATTAATTTTTCATATTTTTATTTACTGTGTACTTACAGCCTTTAATGAAGCATCTAGTCATCTATTGTCCATTTGTCAATTAGATTTTTTTTTACATACTATTGAGTTTGGTGGATACACTATATCTAAATACAAGTCACTTATCAAAGGTTTGTCAATATTTCCAGGAATAAATATATATATATATTATTTTGACAAATTGAATAATTAATTGCTTTTACTTTCTTAGGCATATGTTTTGAACTATGGAAGATTTAAATTCTGATGATACTGACTTGTAAATTTTTACTTTTTAGATTGTGTTTTATCACAATAAATTGGAAATATTCTCTTTATTTAAACAAAAAAGATTTTGTACTGTTTCCTTCCAACATTTTTATGGGATGGCTCTTTCATTTTATTTCATTTCAATTTTATGTATGACATGAAGTGTTAATTGATTTTTCCTCCCTTTTTATTCTGACCTTCTTTTGTTTTTTCCCTTCTTTCTTTCTTTTATGATTTTTAATAGTTCTTTGAGAATTCCAAACAATTTATTTTGATCACAACCCCTCCCTCACCACAGTCCTCTCCCTCACCACAGCACCCTCCCTCACCACAGTCCCCTCCCTCACCACAGTCCCCTCCCTCACCACAGTCCCCTCCCTCACCACAGTCCCCTCCCTCACCACAGCCCCCTCCCTCACCACAGTCCCCTCCCTCACCACAGCCCCCTCCCTCACCACAGCCCCCTCCCTCACCACAGTCCCCTCCCTCACCACAGTCCCCTCCCTCACCACAGTCCCCTCCCTCACCACAGTCCCCTCCCTCACCACAGTCCCCTCCTTCTCCACAGTCCCCTCCCTCACCACAGTCCCCTCCCTCACCACAGTCCCCTCCCTCACCACAGTCCCCTCCCTCACCACAGCCCCCTCCCTCACCACAGTCCCCTCCTTCTCCACAGTCCCCTCCCTCACCACAGTTCCCTCCCTCACCACAGTCCTCTCCCTCACCACAGCCCTCCCAGATCCCTTTCCCCTTTTCAACCAACCCAATTGTGTTCTTTCTTTCTTTTTTAAATCTGCCAGGTCCAATTTTTATTACCCCTATTCTCTTGAGTATTTGAAATTCTCTGGAGGTGGTTAGCCCACCAGGAATTTATCTTTAAATAATATTGATTCTCCCTTTCCCAGCAGGTACCAATTGCCAATTGCTCTTTGGCTAGGATTGGACATTCATGCATGCCTCCTCTATTCATGCTAGAATTCTGTCTAGTTTCAGCTTGCACCAGTCTTGTACAAGCTGTCTTAACTGCTGTGAATTTGCAATGTTCAGTTTCCCTACTATGCCCATAAGAAAATTTTTTTGCTACCTAACATATCTCATGTTTCCCAACCATTCTGACCCCTCTTTCACAGAGTCTCTGAGCCTTTAAAGAAGTGGGTATGGTATAGATGTCTCAAATAGGCCTGATCATTCAGCAGTCTATAATTCTCTGAATATTATCAAGTTAATAGTCTTCACATTAGTCACTGTCTTCTGCAAAAGGAGGCTTATCTGATGAGGCTTGTCAGGTGGGCTAATCTAAGGGATCAAGTTAAGCCAATGGGAGTTAGTATTATACTATGTCCATTTAGCAGTGTAATAGTGGTAAGGCCAAAAGATTTTTGGGCCCCCAAATGGTGCCAGATAGGGTTCTCAACTTGTATTCAATAACAACAACAACAACAACAACAATAATAATAATAATGTTGATGATGTTTGGTTACTTTTACAACCAATGGGCATGTTTGCTAGGCTGGTTCTTATAGCTTGCAGGGTTCCCAGCTAGGTAGAACTGATAATTGCTTTTTTACTCTATTAGGGTACAAAGCAGCTTCCAGCACCATGAAAGCTATCAACAAAGGATGAAGCTTCCATGTAAGTAACATCTTGATCTCTCCATTTGCTATGTCAGGGATATGGTATCCTCAGCAACAAGATCTTACGTTCAACTTCTTGAGAATAACTAAGCACTTAAAAATAGTCTGTAATGTTTGGGGGTCTATGAAACATCACTAGCCATAAACTTCAAAAGGTATTACCTGTTTCTGACACAGAGCTTTTAATGTGCTATGGTATGGTGTCTAGTAGGGCATTAATCCTGCAACATAGGGTAATTCCACTTGAACTATTTTTATATATGTGCATGGGTATAATTTAGAAAGCTATTAGAAGTAATAAGTTTATATATGACTTTTTTCAAAACTGCCATATTATTTATTCAAACTCATATTCTCTCTTCTATCGTACTTCTATTCCTAGAAATTCTCAGAAGATAAAATACAAATAACTAAGAAAAATGTAAAAAACATACTTAACACCACTTGCTATCAAATAGATACAAATTAAAACTACTTTGATATTTTCTCTTACTACAATCAGAATGGCTAAGATTTTTTAAAAATGATAGCAAATGCTACCATAAATTTGAGAAAAGAGAAGTTCTTATTCATTGCTGGTGGGAGTGCAAACTAGAGCAGCCATTATGGAAATCAGTATGTCTGTCCTACTTCGAACTCCCACCAGAAATGCAACTATAGATGGAACTTGCAGTAGAGCTTTTTCCAGCTGTACCGCTTCTTGAGTATATATGCCAAGGACTATATATCTCACTATAGATTTATATGCTCACCCATTTTCATTGCTCCCCTATTCACAATACTGAAAATAGCCTTGATGTTCATAAACTGGTGAATGGATGGTGAAAATGTGCTACATTTGTACAATGAAATAATATTCATTATTATTATTAAGAAAAAATAAAGTATGGAATTAACAGATAGGTGGATAGAGCTGTAAACAGTCGTTCTTAGTGAAGTAACCTGGAACCAGAAAACCAAATAGCATAATGCATTTCTCATTGCTGCATACTAGCTTTGAATTTCAAGATATTTGTGCTCCATTCGAAATACCTACACAAGTCAGGAAACAAGCAAAGGGCTATGAGGAAAGGAAAAGAACCTCAAAAGAGAGGAGAGCACCCTTGGTATGAAAGCTAAAGGGAACTGATGAAATGGGAAGGATGCCATTTCTTCTAACATCTATTGCTAAAGACTGATTATATTGGAACATTTATGAATCAACGGTATGTATGTAAATTTATTTCTGTAATGATTAGCATGTCTCGTGGATGCTTTAGTCAGTGTCACATTCTCTTTAGAACTGGAGATTTATATAAGATTTTGAAATTAGGTGGAACTAATACTTTAGTTTTTGATATTGAAGAAATGGAAAAGTTACAAACTAATCTGTTTTCCTATCATGGTGTATATTCTTTGCAAGCTGGATAATGTTTTTGAAGACAGATAATGTTGTCTTATAGCTTTTTTTCCTTAAGCTCTTAAACTTCGGCTTATGATACAAGTAACTTTGTAATAATTTTGTTCTTTTAAAGTTTGCAATGAATTTTTGTCAGTTCTAGGCACACTGAGTCTGAGGGGTGATTTTGCCTTCGTACTTATACAATATTCATTAGGAACATTCTACAGAATGCCATAATATCTAAGGATGGTTTCCCTAGTGTAGACTATGTTAATGCAAACCCTCCTTTCTACTTTTTGATCATTCTCCCAACCTTGCAATTCTTTCCCTGGCCTTGAACATATTTCTCATGCATATTTACATGTACTCACATGCAAAGTTCCAAAGAACGCTGCTCATATTGCCAGAGTCTTTCCGCCTTTGTCATTCAGAGTGCTGTTCTGTACTGGCTGCTTCCTAATGCTCAGTGCTTTACATATGCACCCGTTCCTTTGTTCTTTAAAGAGAGGAGGGATTTTATCTTACAACACCATCAACATCTATATGCATCCATCACTATCTACCTATCTCTCTATCAATCTATTATCTATCATATCTATCTATCACTATCTATCTTCTATCATCTATCTACCATCTATGTTACTTTTAATAAGATAATTAACTACACTACCAATATTTTCTTTATAACTATCATATGTCTATCTAAGGTATTTAAATACACTAAAAGATAATTATCCTTAAAGGTACAATTTTGTGTATGCTTTATTTGGCTTGTGCTATCATCTTATGAGTAAGGAGGTAAAAAGGAAGTTATTATCTTTTGTTGGAAAATAAGAGGCATTGAGATCCATTATATTGCTACTCTACTTCCCAATCTCATGATACTAAGCAAAGACTTCATTGACAGTCATGTATTCTGATTATAGATTAGCTGATTTAATCTGTTTGTTAATAAAGATTTTTCAATTAGAAACTTTAAATACAATGCTTCAGCATGATAATTATAATTACTCAGTATAATTCACAATGTTTTCATGTATATTATTTGATTTAAATGTCACAACAGTTCCATTAGACAGGAGACAGAGGATTTTGATTTCTTTTACACATCAAGTATGGAATAAAAATCAACAAGGTATCAACAAATACTCTCAGTAAAGACCAGCACAATGCAGAGAAAAGAGTTGCATAGTTTTCTCACCTTATATCTTGAGCTCTGTTCACTTGCCTACATATAATGATGTTTGTGTGTAAGTAAATTTACTCAATCAGAATTTGAAGTTTAACAGTACCAGATTGTAGGTCACACAGTGTTTCTGGAATACAGGCAGATAGATCATAGAGCCATTTATCAACTAAATTCCTGAAATAAAAAAGTTCATAGTAGAATTTAGCTGCTTAAAAATACTGTTGAAAGGATGGATTCCATTTTCATATACCCATTCTTGTTTTGTATTTACACATAATACAACTCTTCTAGTTTTTCATTACTCGTGTTTAAAATCATTGGCTACTCTTCCAGAGGACACAGATTCGATTCTCAGTACCCACTGGGACACCTAAGCTTCACAGACATACACACAGGCAAAACACCACACACATAAAGTCATATTCCAAGTCTAAAAAAAGTGCATAACCATTTCAAGTAACGACTGTGTAGTTATTAATGGGAACACAATTTCAACATGGTTCTGGTTTGGTATATGGGGGTTGATATCCCCATAGATAGAAACAGTCAGTAAATTGTATCTATATACTACATGTTTGTTGGAAGGCTTCTGCTCATTCACAGTGGTACACACGCTCCGTTTGATATGGAATGATTGAAAGAAGAGAATTCTGTTTACTCCATAAATGTTATAGAGTATATACTGTTTTTTTAAAGTAGCCTGTGGTAATAATTTGAAAGCTTATACTTTAAATCGCGTGACCACACAAGTGAAATTTTCGCTGTGGGGTCTTTTCTAAGATCTTTTAGCCTCTCAGCATGGCAAAGATAAATAATTAGTATAATAACAAAGCATCTATAGTTTTCTCAGTAATGTAAACATAAATTCTATGTAATTTCTAGAATAGCTCAATAATCTTCTTAGATCAAATGTAAAAGTCACGTTCTGTAAGGATAGAGCTAGCTGGCCAGAAACTCATCCACAGACTACTTTTGTACCCTCGTAAATGTGAACTAAACTTGTCCAGGATAATTGTGTTTCAAATATTGTTCTTATAATGACTTCTGTTGGATAAAATTAATAGCCTTTCACTATTGAAGACGAATCTTTTGCTGGTGAGTGAAAGTGATCTACCGCGCAGATCACTTAGAGAAAAGTGGAGATAAAAATGACAGTGCCAATAAAAGCCAAGGAATCTGTAACTGCCTGCTTTCATTTTCCATCTTTCTCATGTTCTCTGCTCCCACTCTTCTGATTTCTTCTGTTGCTCAATGTCTCTGACACTGTGCTATTCATTTTATTTGAACATGCTCTTATGAACGATGTCTCAGATTTTTCTCCCATTCCATTGCACTAAAGTAATATACAAAAAATTAGCAGAATATATATCAAAGTGTGTAAAATTGACTGTTCATATAAGTCTGCATTACTCTCTGAGAAATTATTTGGGTCATTTCTTGACTATCTGGTATCTGTAGTGTTTAGAAGAAAGATAAAATGTAAAGTTCAAAACAATCACTATTGCCACCGAAATGTGTAGTATTCAATGTGATGCCATTAAATTCCTTAATGGGATATTTTATAAGAGTTGATTTAATTTTTATTTATGCATAAAATGTATTTATTCTTGAAAATGAAATTGCTAGTGAGATGTAGTTATTTTAGCACAATGATTGTGATTATACAACATAATTTTCTAGCATAGTGAGTATTCCAAATACATGAACATGTTTTCTATATTAATGTGATTTTAAAATGTAAAAATGGTGTACTTCTCACCAAGAAGGGTTGTTGTTATCCCTGGGAATTTAAGAGAAAAGATTATTCTTACTTTCCAAATATTTTATCCATTGAAATTGTCCTTTTGTACAAATAAAACTTGTAGTCTAGCCAGCTTCGTCTACTCAAGTTTATTTATTAAAGTTTACAAACAAAAACAAATGTTCTCCCGTCAACATTCTGAACTAGAAAGAAGAAGCACTATAATAGCCTCCAAGTGCAATTATCAAGTCATAGTTATGACATTAAGAATAAAATAAGTCTTAAGTGGAAGTAAGGATTATTGATACTCATGGTCATGAATGGTACTCAATTACTAAGTTATGCTGGGAATGAAAATAAAGCTTGATCATATGCCTTCTATTTTAAATTTGTTTACTTAAAAAGTGACTATTCTTAATAGTTAGTAACATTATACTTCATATTGGTTGAATCATAACGTCCATTTTCAAATTTTCAATTTTCAGATTCTTCCTCAAGACACAAGGCATAACAATTTATTTCTTCAACATTCTATGAGTAAAGTGATATTATCTGCCTTGACTTTAGCTAAAGAAATTGATGTATGCTTCCCCTACATAAGACTCTTTGTTACCATGAAACCATTCTTCATTTCAGTGCCTTAATCAAAAAAAACATATGTTGAGATTAAATCATTAAAAACCATGTCAGCCAGCTACAATAACTATATCACCAGTTAACTTGAAATAATCACTAATCTCTCTCTCTCTCTCTCTCTCTCTCTCTCTCTCTCTCTAAATGTAGCGTGTGTGTGTGTGTGTGTTTGTATCTGTGTCTGTGTCTGTATGTGTGTGTGACTGGGTGTGTGTGTGTGTGTGTGTTTGTATCTGTGTCTGTGTCTGTATGTATGTGACTGTGTGTGTGTGTGTTTGTATCTGTGTCTGTGTCTGTATGTGTGTGTGACTGTGTGTGTGACTGTGTGTGTGTGTGTTTGTATCTGTGTCTGTGTCTGTATGTGTGTGTGACTGGGTGTGTGTCTGTGTGTGTTTGGTATATGCATGAAGGCACACGTATAAGACTAGAGAAAGACATATAGTGTTCTGCTCTATCTCTCTTCACCTAATTTCCTTGGGACGGGGTCTCTCACACTGAAAGGAAGCCTCTGATTTTGGATACACTGGTTGACAAGTATGCTCCTGGCACCTGCCTGTCTCCACTCCTCAGCACTGGGATGACATGCATTGATAGTCAAGACTTCCTTTTTGGTTGTACTTCTTACACGGGTACTGGGGATTTGAACTTGGTTCTCATGCTTACACAACAAGCGCTCTTAATCACTGAGCTGTCTTTCCAGTGCCTACATGTTATTCCTAAATTTTCAAAAATAGGCTGTGTTTTTCTTCCCCGTGTTTCATCATTTATGAGCTTCTGCTTCTTTCTTAGACATTTAAGTTTTTATACTGAACGTTGGAATACTTCCTGCCTCTAACACTTAGATATTATTACATTTAATTTGAATCAAGAATCAGACTTTAAAACAAATTAGTAATTCAATAAACAGAAAGATTATAAACTACCATTCAGGGACTTCTCACCTCTGATTATTAGCACCTTGAATTCTCATGTACTCTCATCCTACTTTGAAGTATCCTGCCAACATAAAGACACTCTGGAGGACACTTACACAATATGTAAGAGTCCATATTCAGCTAACCAAAAAAGTTGTGTGTCTGTGTTGCAAGACCTTAGCCTCCCACTTCTTTATTCCTTAAGAATGTTGACTATTCCTTAGATGCCATAACTAGTGATGTTGCATGTTTTCATAAATGAATACAGGTTTCAAAGAACTGTAGCCAATTTTGTAAGAAAATTAGCCACTCGGGTTAAATTAGAATTCTTGAACATAAAATTAGAGTAGATTAAAAGAATAAGTTAGGAGTAGTGGATTTATAGTGAAAAAATAATAAATTCTTCTGATTATATCATCTTCTGAATAGATAGGAATTAAACCATCTCCTTTGATTCATATCAAGGAAAAATAAAATATTTTATGTACCTGTATGTGGATGCGATTGTCTGATCTTTGCCAGTGAAGCACAATAGATTGAGTGCTTACATCTCTCAGAATGTATACACTGGAGCTTAGCACCAAAATGATAACCGTGGATGCTGTGGTGTTAGGATAAGCCTAAGTGAATAGAACAGACTCATAAATAAGGTAGTTTTCCTATCAAAAAGGATCCAAACATTTGTCCATCCCTTCAGAAAGTAGGTGGAGGCTCACCAGAAACTGATTCTCTTGATATTTTGGTCTTAGATTTTGCAGTCTTCAGAAGAACAAATCTAAGTGACTTATAAGACATTCAAATTTTAAAAACTTTGATAGACCAAAGGCATACTGGCTATAAGTCCTAATCATCGCAGACACATGGATTCAAACTGGATGCCCATCTACTCCCCTTCATTGTTTCATTTGAGCATCAGAAGGTCACCGAATGCATTGCATTCGTTAGGCTTTCTTGACTCACTAAATAGGGAAATAATGATATTTATTTTTGAGTTACTTGAAGTAATTTTCCTTCTAAAGTTGGTAGCTATAAACAAGTTTTTCTTCCTTATTATTAAAGCTAAAACTAGATCAAGAATATTTTCTACTATAGTCTTGTTATTTGCCATGTAATCAGTAAATTTAATTAGTAGCAGCATGAAATCACTGAAGAAGTCTATTACTAAGAATTTTGAACTCTTCAGATTGAGTTAATTTCTTATGTCAAAAGAAACAATAAAACCTCGATTTTGTAAGTAATTTTTATATGTACTATACTTAACTCTAAAGAGGTTGTTACTTTTAATGAAATGCAAAGAAATCATGGTATAGAATATAGTTATAAAACTCTGAGAACTCAAAGTCTTATTTGTAAATCAAGAGTTGAATTTGATTATTACATCTTTGCCAAATATCCTAGATTTGGTAAAAAGCCCCATCTTATTATAATTTCCTTTAATGTGATTTCTAATAATTTAAACAGTGTAACATCATACATAATACATGTCAATGCACTGTGCCAATATAGGATGTGCTGTAGCTATACTCCTCTTTTATATTTAAGATGTATGAACTCAATACATCCTGTTATCTAAGGCAGCCAGGAAGATATTTGTGAAGAAAGTTAGTTTCCTACTCCCTCTCTAAATTAACTGTTTTCCTTGGATTCTGAGAATATTTCTAAACTCTAATTAAGTTACTTTAATATATATATATATTATATATAATATATATAATGAGCAGAATCTCATTAATTAACAGATATCAGAGTTTTATAATAACAAATGTATTAAATGAAAAACTGCAAATAAAAAAGAGTAAGATGTGACAAAAGAACCAAGCAGAAAATATAAATGACCTACATAAAGGAAAATTACATCTTTGCCCACTCTGAAGTCAAACAACAATAAGTATATATTAATGATACTGATTGAAGGATGTATGTGATCTAACAGACAGTGTCATTGTGCCTTTGGGAGAGAACCTCAAAATATAATCAAAATTTTAAAGATACTTCAAAGTTCAATATGCTTTCAGAGGTTATCCTTTTCTTCCATTATTTAAAAAGCATTGGAGGAATTTGAAAGCTCTGGAGAAAGAAAATACAGGCTGGCAGGAAGAAATCCCATCTTGTTGGGGCTCTGAAAGAGCGGAGGACTGAACACTTGTAAACACAGTACCTTGAGCAATAGTTGCCTTATGGCTCATAGTTTGAGGCCAAGAATAGCATGATAAACTTAGAACGTGTTTATCTCTTGGCAGCTTCATTTTACTTGCAAGCTGGAAGGGACAAAGACCAACAATTTTCCACCTACAAAGTGCATCTAAGTTGGCAGCAAGCTCAGCCACTAAGTCAACTTGAGTCTTCAGATCACAGGCACTCTCAAAGACAGATGGACAACTTTAGAATGTAGTGATTCAGCCAATATCTCAAGGCACTTGTGGTTGTAATGTCCTGGATTGGGAAGGGGGGAGGGAGGAAGCTTTAGTTTGGATGCTTCACATACGTCTAGTGCTATTTTAAGAGACAGGCAGTATCTGTGCGAATTTCTATAATGTCTTGTTCCTTGCGAGTTGAGAACAGGTATGAAGGCTTGTATCGTTCTGGAAAATTTGTACTTTTACTCAAGGCTCAAGGATAGGTATAACTGAGCATTTTTTTTTCAATACTGTTTGTTGTGCTTGGGGGGGGGTTTCATCATCTTTCATAATAGTAGAAGCATTGTATCTGTTTCATTCAGTGACATAAAAGTCAGTTATTTAACGATGAAAAGCCAAGGTAGACTTCTGAGTTTTATTTTAAAAGTACTTAATTTAGGAGCAGAATTAATTATATGAGGTGTAGTTGAGAAAATAGAAGCTTGGATGTTGTAATTTTCAAGACTGAGCAAAGGAACTTCTTGTTACAAGGTTTGAGACATCTGCCAGAGTTGGGTTATTTGTGTTTTAGGGGTGCTATGTTTCAAATTACAGAGATATTTTGAGTTCATAAAACAAAATTCTTATTTTAAGCCATTTGTTACATTTTTTTCCTTTTGATACAACTCTCTTCTTCTTCAAAACAAAACTAATTACCCAAAGTTATTCCAGAATAGTGATATTTGGAAAGTGAACATAAAGCCTTTTGGTGTAGTGACAGGAAATTTTATGGATACAGTGGGATACTTTTGTGAAAATAAATTGAAAAGTGATTATTAATATTACCATAAGGAAAGAATTTTGTATCCTTCAATAAGATAATGAAAGAGAATAGATATAATAATTTTAAATTGAAAATTAAAATTGATGTTTATACAACACAAAAACCTCTGTTTATTTTATTGCCTTGTGGAACAAGACAAATTGTCCATCATAGTCTAAAAATGAACCTTACAAATTTTACAAATTGTGAAAACTTAATTTGTGAAAAGAAAAATAAATTCTCATAGCAATACATACGTAGAAATAGATTTTAAATAACCCTGTAAGTGACTCATCTTGATTTTTTGCACTCACTGGCAATTTAGCATATAAAACATATTTTAACACATAAAAATACTCCAAGCAAATGTAATGCAAAGGGGCTTACCAAGATCTAACTCATTTGCCTTGCTACATGTCCAGAATAATTGTTTTCTCAAAAATTTGTTCCCATGGACTTCCAGCAAACCTGATGCTGGAATTTGCATCCTCACACGGGTGAAGAGCAATTTTTAACTTGACTCCCTGTATTCCTAATTTATTTCAAAGCTTCACGCTCATCCAGGACAGCGCTGCTATCTTGTTTCTGGCTGTGGTGAACTCTGCCTGGGTCCATTGGCTTACTCCGGTGTAGTCACAGCACTCTCTAGAAGAGTTTTCTAAGTTCTAATTTGGGTTAATAAATGGTCACATGATGGAAAACATGGATTTTGTCACTCTCCTTCCAATTATGAATCAAAATTGGCAAAGAGCTTCCTTCCTTATTGTTAAAGGTGAATCAATTCTACTCAAAGGGAAACTGTTTCACTAAAGTGTGTCATTATTATCATCAAATCACAGTTCTTTAGTATCCTGTAGTATCCATGTTTAAATAACTTGTAATCTGATGCAGTTGATCAAAACAGAATTGAAACATATTTTTAAATATTATTAAGTCAAGACGTTTATGTCCTGTTTGATTCACAATGTTCTGTTTGCCTGTTATCATACTTATTTCCTCATGTAAATACCAAAGAAACGAAAGCTTTAATATAAATAGCAGTGCAATTCCCAAGGAGAAAACTGCTCAAAAAGAGTCAAAACCCAGGGGAAGAGTAAGGCAACCAAAATGCTTAAAATAATTCTCAAAATATTTGTCAACAATAACAACAACAAATTTGCCAGAAACGGGAGAAGAGATTCAGACATCAGTAATTGATTTCCCATGTAGACACTTTGAATGCCGGGAAAGTACTCCCAAGAAGGAAGGAATGTTGGTGATGATTTTTCTTAAACAGTTCTTGGGAAAATATACGAGAGGAAAGAAAGATTTAAGATCAAGTACAGAAACAAAATGGATTGTAACAGGACTCGGTAATTTCATGCCTGGAGGAGATGTGTCAGCGTGTGTTATCACATGTTCACAGAGCATGTTGTCAGCATGCATCAGCATGTGCTGTCGCGGTCACTGTACACTGACGAGGAGGGCATTCTGCCCGTGTGCACAGAGCATGCTGTCCTAGCCAGAGGGCAATCACAAAAAGTGAAAGGCCAAAATACATTATGGTGGTGATTAAGAGTTCTTGAAAAGAGTAGCCTTTTCTGTTTACCTGGAGTATTTTATTGAGTTGCTTTTATGTTCATACACTGATAAAAAAAAAATACAGAAGCTTTAAAAGACAGAACTGATAAAAAGAGACTGCTCTCCCTGAAACCAAGGAAGTGAGCCTAACAACAACCTTTAACTTAAGACAGAGGAACCCAGTCTAAAGGTAAGGAAGAAAGTGGCTGGAAAGCAATCCAGGGCTGCCCATTGCAGGCAGCCAGTAAACACTTTCCCTTTAAAGCTTCTTGCTACTGAACAAACAGCACTAAGTCCCCCAGATGATTTCCCCCCTCATTGCCTTTGCACAGGTTCCCCAGATCACCTTAACATACCACTTTGGTTACACTGAGAACAGGTCATCGCTAGCTGTGTGTGATGAGAAACTGAACTCACCAATGTAGATTGGTAACTTGGCCTTAGAGCAGTTCACTGAAGGAGCTTCACACATTTACGAATGCTTCTCCCTGGTAGTGTTTTTGTTGTTGTTGTTGTTTTGATTTTTTGTGGGGTTTGGGGTTTTTCGTTTGTTTGTTTTTTGTTTTTGTTTTTCAAAACAGGGTTTCTCAAAACAGGGAACCTGCCCTGGAACTAGCTCTTGTAGACCTGGCTGGCCTCGAACTCACAGAGATCTGCCTGCCTCTGCCTCCCGAGTACTGGGATTAAAGGCGTGCGCCACCACTGTCTGGCTCTCTGGTAGTGTTTTAGGCTAAGAAAGTATTTCTTTGCTTAAATTCAAAGCAAAGAAGCATAGAAGGCAAACGTCAAATTCTGTGAAGGGACTAATTTTTAATTTTCACCCAATTTCATATTCTTCATTGTTTTTCCTTATTGACTCCACACCCCCAACCTGTTTTAGTGTTCCACCATATTTGATTTCCATTGAAATAGCCTATGGGAAAAGAGACACAAAAGCTCATGTAGAAAACACTAAATCGTTAGAGTTATTGGGATTTAATTCTAATTATATTCAATACATTTGTGTGGGCTTAAAACACATTAAACCAGGACCAGAAAGTCCAATAAGTACAGACAAACTCATTGAGTGCTAATTTGTTGAAGGCAAATCTATTTTTACTTGCTAATCTTGAAAAAAATACATTATTTCACAGTGAATACATGGTACCACCACCTTTGTACTATTTGTGAAAAATTTTAATGTATCATATTTTCTTTAAAGACTTATTTTAAATGATTAGTATTTCTTTATTACAATAGAAGATATATCTACAGATACATACATCAGGAAAATTTTTCAAAAAGAATATGCTTCACTAATTTATACATTTATTTATATGTAACTTAAAATTCAATATATTTTTACATACAATATATGTTTAATAGTCTTGTGAGAACATTTTGGTACCTTCAGATTCAGCATGTCAGCTCTGAGGCCTTTATTGCATGACATTATTTCAGTCTCTTCTCTCCATATCCATGGATCTCTCTCAATATGGCTTACTACTTACTCCCTCTCCAGTTCCTCCATCCTTCAGTGGGATGAATATATATGCTGGCCCAGCACAGTCCTGGCTTTACAACTACAGTAATCAAAATACTGTACACTGTGTATCTGAGTAAATGTCTTCTCCATCTGACACAGTATTTGTAAAGCAACTGAATGCTTAACAGGGTCATTCTTTCAAGTCACCCATCTGAAATCACTGTTAGAGTCATATCTGATGATAGCAAATAAACAGTTTTCAGGTTTTGTCTTGCTTCTATCCATTTCTATCAACAAATAATTAAGAAGGGACAAGTAAAATCACTAAAGTTATTGTGAAAAAAAAAGTACTGATTAACTGACACTTTTCAGGAAACTATGATTCCTACGCTTTGCATGCCGTGGAAGTGAAGCACAGGTTTTGCAAAAGGGCAGGTTTTGCAAAAGGGCATATTTGTATGGGGGAAATTTTTATGCATTAATCATTGTAAAATGAACTTTCATAAAATTAATCTAGTGTCTGATAATAAGAAAAAGAGCACTAAACGAGGGTGACCACACAGTCCTCTATGTGTATCTATAAGCACCATAACAGTGGTGGACCACTGTTAAGATCTCTGTGTTATGCATGTGTAAGAAGAAATCACATAAAGTATGCAACCTGAGAAATCCTTTGCACCATTTGTTGGATTCTTAATATGCTTGGAATTGTGCTGGGCAGTTATCTCATTTAATCCTAAAGTAATGTACTAAATTCTATATTGAACATTTGTGGAGAAATTGATGTTTAGAGTCCCATGGCTTGTATAAGGGAATAACTCTATCTACTTTGTGCTGAAGTAACAAAAACAAAAACAAAACTAAGATGACTGGATGGTGCCACTAAACGTCATTTAAAACACTTCTGCGGAACATGAAATAAAAGAAGATGGCTACTAGATCTCACGAACATGAAGAATAAAGAACAAAGAGTTTGATGTATGACCTTTAATATGCAATGACCATTCAGAGAAATGCAAGGTGTGGAGCTTTATGGAAGAAAAGGGAATTATTTCTGGAAGGTTGACTTTTTGGTACTAGGTTTGACGAAAAGAAGAACATTTCTTGATGGCTGAGAGGCAAATTAAAAGACTTCAGGCTCTTTCCACAGAGATGAGTATATTTGGAACACTAAAATATATAATTATTTAAATGATGTTATAATATTATTAATGCTTAATATTACTATATGCTATTAATTATGTTTACCAATGAAATATTTTATTGGTCTTTGACACAGGCATGTCAATGTAATGGCATGTTCCTGCCTGATAAGAAACATAAATAAATTAGCTGGAATTTCCAAAATAAAGGTAGCGTCACAGAGATCTGTCAGATAGTTTGATGAGCTATACTTCTTCATTTACACAGGCATGGAACTGCCTGAATAATGTTCAGCTCTTCCAGATGTGAAGAGGTGTGTATTGATGGAAAGTGTTGTGACAAATATTTTCCTATGCGATTCACATGTTTTTACACTCATACAGCACATAATGTGTTTGTAGCTGCATGCTCATGGAAGTATTAGAAACACAGTACAGCCACCTTCCCTGGTGCTCTGCTTACCTGGGGACTAACAGAAGGTGTTCATTACTTTTGTCTCATCATCACACTGCAGAAGAAGAGAGGAGGAGAGAGATAAACAGATGGCCAGAGAGGTGGGAAGGAAGGAGGAATGAGAAGAGGAGGAACGAGCAGTAGACGAAGGGGAACAGGAAGAGAGAGGAACTGGGGAAGGGGAAAAGGGCAGGGAGAGACAAATTCAGCAAGAACATTAAAACAAATGAGAAAAACTTAAATATTAAATTTAGATAATAAACTGTAAAGATGTGTTTTCACATTTATTATGTGATATGTGCAAAATGGGAAAGTATTTAGTAATATTTAAAAATTTTTTTACAAATGTAACTATGAGCTTTTTTTAAAGTAGGAATATAGTAAGTATTTTGTTTTATTTTATTGAAAAGAGATTTTTTTTCTCATATAATATATCCTGATTACAATGTCCCCTCTCTCTAATCATCCCAGGTCCCCCCACAACCCCTTCCATTTGGATTTTCATTAGAAAATAATAGCTAATGATAAAATAAAATAAGATAAAACAAAAGTTAACACAGCTAACAAACAAGCAAAAGCAATAGAGTGAAAGAAAAAGCACAAGAAACAGACACATACCCATTCACTCACACACTAAAGAATCTTCCAAGAAGACCAAATACCTATACTCCTTAATGTATTTCACAATATAGAAACAGAAGAGTCATTCTCAAATTCCTTTTATGAAGCTACAGTTACCCTGATACCAAAACCACACAAAGACCCAACCAAGAAAGAGAATTACAGACCCAATCTCACTCATGAATATCGCCGCAAAAATCCTCAATAAAATACTGGCAAACCAAATCCAAGAACACATTAGAAAAATTATCCATTATGATCAAGTAGGCTTCATCCCAGAGATGCAGGGTTGATTCAACATATGAAAATCTATCAATGTAATCCATCATATAAATAAACTGAAAGAAAAAAAAACATATGATCATTTCACTAGATGCTGAAAAAGCATTTGACAAAATTCAACATCTCTTTATGATAAAAGTCTTGGAGAGATTAGGGATACAAGGGTCATACCAAAATGTAATAAAAGCTATTTACAGCAAGCAGACACCTAACATCAAATTAAACAGAGAGAAACTCAAAACCATACCACTAAAATCAGGAAATGACAAGGCTGTCCACTCTCTCCATACCTCTTCAATATAGTGCTTGAAGTTCTAGCAATAGCAATAAGACAACATAAGGAGATCAAGGGGATTCGAACTGGAAAGGAAGAAGTCATACTTTTGTTATTTGCAGATGATATGATAGTGTACATAAGCGACCCCAAAAACTCCCCCAAAGAACTCCTACAGCTGATAAACACCTTTTAGTAACATGTCAGGATACAAGATCAACTCCAAAAAATCAGTTGCCCTCCTATACACAAAGGATAAGGAAGCAGAGAGGGAAATGAGAGAAGCATCACCTTTCATGATAGCCACAAATAGCATAAAATATCTTGGGGTGACTCTAACCAAAGAAGTGAAAGATCTATTTGAGAAGAACTTTAAGTCTTTGAAGAAAGAAATTTAAGAAGATACCAGAAAATGGAAGGATCTCCCTTGCTCTTGGATTGGGAGGACCAACATAGGAAAAATGGCAATTCTACCAAAGGCAATTTATAGATTCAATGCAATCCCCATCAAGGTCCCATCAAAATTCTTCACAGGTCTTGGAGAGGACAATAATCAACTTTATATGGGAAAACAAAAAACCCAGGAGCCAAAACATTCTTATACAACAAAGGAACTTCTGGAGGCATTACCATCCCTGACTTCAAACTCTATTACAGAGCTACAGTATTGAAAACAGCTTGGTACTGGCATAAAAACAGAAGTCGACCAATGGAATTGAATAGAAGACCAGGATTTTAACCCTCAATCCTATGAATATCTGATTTTTGGTAAAGGAGCTAAAAGTATACAATGGAAGAAAGAGAGCATCTTCAACAAATGGTGCTGGCACAACTGGATGTCAACTTGTAGAAGAATGAAAATAGACCCATATCTATCACCATGCACAAAACTCAAGTCCAAATGGATCAAAGACCTCAAATCAATCTGAACACACTGAACCTGATAGAAGAGAAAGTGGGAAGTACTCTACAGCATATAGGCACAGGATATTGCTTCCTATGTATAACCCCAGCAGCACAGACATTAAGGGCAACATTGAATAAATGGGACCTCCTAAAACTGAGAGGCTTCTGTAAAGCAAAGGACACTGTCACTAAGACAAAAAGGCAACCTACTGACTGGGAGAAGATCTTCACCAACCCTGCAACAGAAAAAGGTCTGATTTCTAAAATATATAAAGAACTCAAGAAACTAGACTTTAAAATGCTAATTAACCCAATTAAAAAATGGGGCACTGAACTGAACAGAGAATTCTCAACAGAACAAGTTCAAATGGGCAAAAGACACTTAAGGTCATGCTCAACCTCCTTAGCGATAAGGGAAATGCAAATTAAAACAACTTTGAGATACCATCTTACACCTGTCAGAATGGCTAAAATCAAAAACACCAATGACAGCCTTTGATGGAGAGGTTGTGGACTAAGGGGTATACTCATCCATTGCTGGTGGGAATGCAAACTTGTGCAACCACTTTGGAAATCAGTGTGGTGGTTTCTCAAGAAATTCGGGATCAACTTACCTCAGGATCCTGCAATACCACTCTTGGGAATATATCCAAGAGATGCCCTATCATATTACAAAAGCATTTGTTCAACTATGTTCATAGCAGCATTATTTGTAATAGCCAAAACCTAGAAACAACCTAGATGCCCTTCAATGGAAGAATGGATGAAGAAAGTGTGGAATATATACATATTAGAGTACTACTCAGTGGTAAAAAAACAATGACATCTTGAATTTTGCATGCAAATGGATGGCAATAGAAAACACTATCCTGAGTGAGGTAACCCAGACCCAAAAAGATGAACATGGGATGTACTCACTCATAATTGGTTTCTAACCATAAATAAAGGACATTCAGCCTATAATTTGTGATCCTAGAGAAGCTAAATAAGGTGAACCCAAAGAAAAACATATAGTTATCCTACTGGATACTGGAAATAGATAAGATTGCCAGGCAAAAATTGGGAACTTGGGGGTGGGATGGGATGGGGGTAAAGGGAGATGGGGAAAGAAAAGTGAGAAGGGGAGGATTGGGGAACTTGGGGGAATGGAATGGTTGGAATAAAGGAAGGGTGGATATGGGAGCAGGGAAGTATATATCTTAATTAAGAGAGCCATCTTAGGGTTGGCAAGAGACTTGACTCTAGAGGGGCTCCCAGGTGTCCAAGGTGATGTCCCTAACTATTTCCTTGAGCAGCTGAGGAGAGGGAGCCTGAAATAGCCCTATTCTATTGCCATACTGATGTATATCTTACATATCACCATAGAAACTTCATCTGGTGATGGATGGAGATAGAGACAGAGACCCACAATTGAGTACTGGACTGAGCTCCCAAGGTCCAAATGAGGAGCAGAAGGAGGGAGAACATGAGCAAGGAAGTCAGGACCGTGAGGGGTGCACCCACCCACTGAGACAGTGGGGCTGATCTATTGGGAGCTCACCAAGGCCAGCTGGACTGCGACTGAAAAAGCATGGAATAAAACCGGACTCTCTGAACATGACAGACAATGAGGGCTGTTGAGAAGCCAAGGACAATGGCACTGGGTTTTGATCCTACTGCATGTACTGGCTTTGTGGGAGCCTAGCCAGTTTGGATGCTCACCTTCCTAAACCTGGATGGACGGGGGAGGACCTTAGACTTCCCACAGGGCAGGGAACCATGACTTCTCTTTGGACTGGAGAGGGAGGGGGAGAAGAGTGGGGGTAGGAGGAGAGGAGTGGGAGGAGGGGGAGAGGAGGAGGGGGAGGGAAATGGGAGGCTGGGAGGAGGCGGAAATTTTTTCAATAAAAAAAGAATAAATATATGAAGATGTAGATACACATTAAAAAAAAAAAAGAATCCCACAACACAAATGCTAACCTTGAAGCCTTGGTAAAATGCAAAGTGCCACTCTCTGGGGGACCAGCCTGCAGCAGCACAGGAATCCAGAGTTGGTGACTAAACTTTTCTATCTGAGGGGCATTAGGGAAAAAAGTACTTGCAAACTCTCTTGATGCTTTCCTTCTTTATTCCTATTCTTCTGTTTTCTCTTTTTCTTCTCTCTTTATCTCATGTTGTTTTGCAGCTTTTATACCTCAACAGAGTCTTCTGGACAGTACAGGAATTAAAACAGTTGCTTTGCATTTTTCAAGTAAATGTTTACAGGTAAAAACTTGTTTTTTATCTCCCTCACAAGATTAAACATATTATATATTAGAGGTGAAAAACAAACTATCCCAAGAACCCACATATATTCATACCCAAGAAACTTGATATAGATTAACTGTGTGGGCAGGCAAGGGATTTTGTCAGATCTTTTACTGGCAAGCAACATTTTGCAGTTACTAAAAAAGGGCAAATTACTTATCTTGAAAGGTAATCTTATAAAGAATCTTAAAGAAATTACAAACCTAAATTTTTATGTATGAACAAAATCAGTCAGTTATTCTTCAATCTTTAGGGTACATATCTATTCATAAAGAGTTTTTTATAACAGGAGTTTGAGAAGAAAAATGTATATAAGGAATTAATCATCACCTTTGGTATTCATCCAAACCTAGTAAGAAGAGTATGTCAGCTAGTAATAATTGGGCTACTTTGTTCTTGTTCCCTGACCTTAAAGAGTTCCGCATTCCATTGGCACAGGAGACCACCTCCTAAATATAACCCCAGTAGCATAGACACTGAGAGAAACAATTAATAAATGGGACCTCCCAAAACTGTAAAGCTTCTGTAAAGCAAAGGACATGGTCATCAAGACAAAACAACAGCCTGCAGAATGGGAAAAGATCTTCATTAACCCCCCATCAGACAAAGGTGTGATCTCCAAAATATACAAAGAACTCGAGAAATTGGTCATCAAAAGAACAAATAATCCAATTAAAAAAAAATGGAGAACGGACCTAAACAGAGAACTCTCAACAGAAGAATCTAAAATGGCTGAAAGACAGTCAAGAAAATGTTCAATACCCTTAGTCATCAGAGAAATGCAAATCAAAAACAGCTCAGAGATTCTATCTTACACCTGTAAGAATGGCCAAGATTATGAACACTGATGACAACTTATGCTGGGAAGGTTGTGGGGTAAAGGGAACACTTCTGCATTGCTGGTGGGAATGCAAGCTTGTACAGCGACTTTGGATGTTAGTGTGACAATTTCTCAGAAAATTAGGAAACAACCTTCCTCAAGACCCAGTAATACCACTTTGGGGTATTTGTTCAAAGGATGCTCAATCGTGCCACAAGGACATGTGTTCAACTATGTTCATAGCAACATTGTTTGTCATAGCCAGAACCTGGAAACAACCTATATGCCCTTCGACCAAAGAATGGATAAGGAAAATGTGGTACATTTACACAATGTAGTAGTATACAGCAGAAAAATATAATGACATCTTGAATTTTGCAGGCAAATGGATGGAACTAGAAAACTTCATTTTGAGTGAGGTAACCCAGGCCCAGAAAGACAATTATCACATGTATTTACTCATAAGCGGTTTTTAGACATAAAACAAAGAAAACCAGCCCACAAATGACAATCCCAGAGAACCTAGACAACAGTGAGAACCCTAAGGGAGACATACTGGATCTAATCTACATAGGTAGTAGAAAAAGACAAGATCTCCTGAGTAAATTGGGAGCATGGGGACCTTGGGGGAGGTTGAAGGATAGGGGAGAGGCAGGGAAGGGAGTAAAAAAAAATGTACAGCTCAACAAAAATCAATTTAAAAAGAAGAGTTCTGCTTTCAACCTTGTGCTTTTCTACAACTTCAGACAGTCTTCTTAGGTTTTTTGCCTCATAGTTATTTAACAAAAATATCTTAGTCTAACTTTGTTATTTTCAAAGCTTTGTTTCAGCTGTGATGCACTCTGAGACCTGTGAGCACATCTCTCAATATTAAGGGTAAAACAATTTAAACTAGCTGGGCTATTGGGACTCAACTGTTAGTCATTAACTTGAGCTACAATCCATGCAGCTCCTTAGGTGAGACTCACAGACCCTGACTGTGAAACATATACTTGTGTTTAATTTACTCATCAAAACTCTGTAAAGCTATCGTTATCATTATCAAATTAGAACTGCAACTCGCTGCTCCTCTGACATGGCCCATGGCAGAAATGGACCTGTGAAATAAAAAGAAAGGAAACACACACACACACATACACAAAAGCAGTTTTAAAAAATCCTTGACATGACATTTTCCAAAGATGCTATTTAGTTTGTTTTTTGTTGGTCATCTATTACTGATCATGCAGCCTACCCTAGGAGTAGTTCATTTCCCCAGGATTACTACCTCAGAAAATGGTGAGGGGGGGGGACGTAAAGGGACCCCATGTGGTATAGACACTTGTAGGCCCTGTGCATGCTATCTCAGTGTCTGGGAGTTCATGTGACCATGGATACTGTTGATGTGGAGGGCTCTGTTTCTTTGATGTCCTCTACCCCTTCTGGTTCTTAGAACATTTCCATCTCCTCTTGCTCTCTGAGGGGGTGAGATTTGATGAAAACATCATGCTTAGGGGTGAGTTGTCCAAAGTCTCTCAGACTCTCTGTATTTTCCAGTTGTGTGTTTTCCGTATTTGTTTTCATCTCTTGCAGAAGGAAGCTTCTCTGATAATGTCTGAGGAAAGCATTGATCTAAGAACATAGCAAAATCTCAGCAGGAAACATGTTATTGGTACATTCTTTTATCTGTTTTTTTTCCCTAAATCGCTGGGTTATCTTGTATAAAATTCATAGTTATCAAAGGGTTACATCTCATGTAGTGAGCAGTAAGTCAAAGCAGATATTGGCTAGCTTTTCTTCCTAGCTGTCTGTTGCCATTGCACTACCTTTTCTTGTAGACAGGACTCTATTTTATAGCAAAGCATTTGTAGTTCAGCTGATGTTTGTTTCTCCTTTGGTAGTCTGCAGGATGCATTCCATTAAAGAAAAGACTCTTGCACATAGGAGTAAAGGCTCTATGTAGGCACCAGCTCAACTTCATGTTCAGTGAGTTGTATAGGTATTGTCTTCAGCAATATGGCCTTGATGTTGGTTTGTGGAGAATGACTATAGCCTTGGCAACATTCTAGTTGTTAGAGGGACTCCTTTGACTAAAAACTCAATTATATGAAACCTATTTCTGATACTGGAAACTTCACTTGGTGACGAGGCATGTCCAGCTGCTGCTCTGTCTCCCACATTAGGTGATTTCATTTAATTTACAGGCACATATATGGACGCTCTTATTCTGTAGTTGGTTTACTAACCCCAAAATGGACCAAATTTCCTTCTTTATGCCCCTCTTCCATACTCTGCCCATTTGATCCTTCCTTTACAGATTCGCATCCCTTTCACCATAATTATCTATCCCATTTCCCTTTTCTAAGGAGATATATCCATATTCCAAGTCCTTTACTCTACACTTAACCTCTGTGTTTGGATTGTAGTTTGGTTATCATTAACATAATATCTAATATTCATATATTACCAAATATATATCATATTTGTCTTTCTGGATCTGGATTACCTCATGCAGGATAATTTGTGTGTGTGTGTGTTTTGTGTGTGTGTTTATCCATTCACCTGTGTCTTAGTTAGGGTTTCTATTCCCAGCTGGTCTGGGACTGAATAAGCATGGGTTGATTCCGGACTCTCTGAGCATGGCGGTCAATGAAGACTGATGAGTAGCCAAGGACAATGGCACTAGGTTTCGATCCTAATACATGAACTGGCTTTGTGGGAGCTTAGCCTGTTTGGACGCTCACCTTTCTGGACGTAGATAGAAGGACCTTGGTCTTCCCACAGGGCAGGGAATTTGGAATGCTCTTCAGTATCGAGAGGGAGGGGGAATGGAGTGGGGGGAGGAGAAGAGGAGTGGGGATAGGGGGAGGGAAGTGGGGGGAGCGGGCAATATTTGGGAGGAGGGGAGGGAAATGGGAAACGGGGAGCAGGTGGAAATTTTAATTAAAAAAGAATAAAAAAAAACACAGCATGATCACGGCAACTCTTATAAAGGAAAAACATTTAATTGCATTTTCAGAGGTTTATTCCATTATCATCGTGGTGGGACATGGAGGTGTTCAGGCAGACATGGTGCCAGAGAAGTAGCTGAGGGTTCTACATCTTGCAGGCAACAGGAATTAAACTGAGACATTATGTGAGGCTTGAGTACATACAAGGCCTCAAAACCCACCTCCATAGTGACACACTTTCTTCAATGAGGTCACATACACTCTAAAGAAGCTATAACTCCTAATAATGCTACTCTCTTTGGGTACCATTTTCTTTCAAACTACCGCAACTTGTAAACTTGATAATTTCATTATTTCAATGGCTAGATAATACACCATTTTGTAAATGTGCTTCATTTCTTTATTTACTCTTCTATAATTCTCCATTTTGTAAAATTACTACATTTCTTTATTCATTCTTCTGTTAAGAAACATCAAGTCTGTTTTCAATTTCTGGTTATAATGAATAGAGAAGCAATGCACATGACCGAACAACTGTCTCTGCACATATATGGAAGCTCTTGGGTATTTTCCCAAGAGTAGTATAACTGGGAGAAAAATTCAAATCTTTCTGAAGAATATCAACAATGGAATCCATAATATCTGTTCAAGTTCGCACTCTCAGTAGAAATAAATGAGTATTTATTCTCTTTTTAAATTTTTATTATTTATTTATTTATTAATTAAAAATTTTCACCACCTTCCATCCTCCCATATCCTTCCAACCTCCTCCCTCCCCCTCCCTCTCCAGTCCTAAGAAAAGTCAAGGTGCCCTGCCCTGTGGGAACTCCAAGGCCCTCCCCCCTTCATTCAGGTCTAGAAAGGTATGCATCCAAACAGACTAGGCTCCCAAAAGTCCAATACATGCAGTAGAATCAAAACCTGGTGTCATTATCATTGGATTCTCAATCTGCCCTCATTGTCAGCCACATTTAGAGAGTCCGGTTTGATCACATGCTCATTCAGACCCAGTCCAGCTGGCCTTGGTGAGCTCCAATTAGTTCTACCATCTCCGTGGGTAGATGCACCCATCACAGGCCTAACTTCCTTGCTCATGTTTCCCCTCCTGCTTTTCATCTGGACCTTGGGAGCTCAGTCCAGTGCTCCAATGTGGGTCTCTGTCTCTATCACCATCCATCACCAGATGAAGGTTCTATGGTGATATGCAAGATATTCATCAGTGTGTCTATGGGAGAAGGCCAGTTCAGGCACCCTCTCCTCTGCTGCCCAAGGACCTAGCTGGAGAAATCCCCCTGGACACCTGGAAAGCCCTCGAGAGCAAAGTCTCTTGCCAACCCTAAAATGGCTCCCTTTGTTAAGATATCTTCTTCCCTGCTCCCATATTCACTCTTCCTCCATCTCAACCATCCCATTCCCCCAAGCTCTCCCCAATCCTCCCCTTCTCCCTTCTCTCTCCCCACATCCCTTTCCCCCAACCAACCCCCACCCCCGTGCTCCCAACTTTTGCCGGGCAATCTTGTCTACTTCCAATATCCAGGAGGATAAATATATGTTGTTCACTGGGTTCACCTTCTTATTTAACTTCTCTAGGATCATGAATTATAGGCTCAATGTCCATTGTTTATGGCTAGAATCCACTTATGAGTGAGTACATACCATATTAATTTTTTTGGATCTGGGTTAACTCAGTAAAGTGATTTCTATTCCCATCCATTTGCATGCAAAATTCAAGATGTCATTGTTTTTTACCACTGAGTAGAACCCTAAAGTGTATATTGTCACACCTTCTATATCCAGTCTTCTATTGAGGGGCAGCTAGGTTATCTTCAGGTTCTGGCTATTACAAATAGTGTTGCTATGAACATAGTTAAACCAATGCTTTTGTAGTATGATTGGACATCTCTTGGGTATATTTCCAAGAGTGGAATTGCGATTTCCAAAGTGGTTGCACAAGTTTGCATTCCCACCAACAATGAAGGAGTGTTCCCCTTCCTCCACAACCTCTCCAGCAAAGGCTATCATTGGTGTTTTTGATTTTAGCCATTCTGACAGGTGTAAGATGGTATCTCAAAGTTGTATTGACTTGCATTTCCCTAATCACTAAGGAGGTTGAGCATGACCTTAAGTGTCTTTTCCCATTTGAACTTGTTCTGTTGAGAATTCTCTGTTCAGTTCAGTACCGAATTTTTTAATTGAGTTAATTAGAGTTTTAATGTCTAGTTTCGTGAGTTCTTTATATATTTTGGAGAGCAGACCTTTGTCTAATGAGGGGTTGGTGAAGATCTTCTCCCATTCATTAGGTTGCCTTTTTGTCTTAATGAGAGCGTCCTTTGCATTACAGAACTTCTCAGTTTCAAGAGGTCCCATTTATTTATTGTTGCTCTTATTGTCTGTGTTACTGGGATTCTACTTAGGAAGTAGTCTCCTTGCCCATGTGTTTCAGACTACTTCCCACTTTCTCTTCTATCAGTTTCAGTGTGATCAGACTTGTATTGAGGTATTTAATCCATTTGGACTTAAGTTTTGTGAATGGTGATAGATATAGATCTATTTTTAATCTTCTACAGGTTGACATCCAGTTACGCCAGCACCATTTATTAAAGATGCTGTTTTTTCTTCCATTGTGTAATTTTAGTTCCTTTGTCAAAAATCAGGTGTTCATAGGTTTGTGGATTAATATCCGGATCTTTGATTTGATTTCATTGGTCAACATCTCTGTTTTTGTGCCAATACCAAGCTGTTTTCATTACTGTAGCTCTGTAATAGAGTTTGAAGTCAGGGATGGTAATGCCTCCAGAAGTAATTTTATTGTATAGGATTGTTTTGGCTATCCTGCGTTTTTTGATTTTCCATATAAAGTTGATTATTGTTCTCTCAATGTCTGTGAAGAATTTTGTTGGGATTTTGATGAGGATGCATTGAATCTATAGATTGCTTTTGGTAGAATTGCCATTTTTACTATGTTGATCCTCCCAATCCCAGAGCATGTGAGATCCTTCCATTTTCTGGTATCCTCTTAAATTTCTTTCTTCAAAGACTTAAAGTTCTTGTCAAATAGATCTTTCACTTCCTTGGTTAGAATTACCCCAATATACTTTATGCTATTTGTGGCTATCATGAAAGGTGATGTTTCTCTGATTTCCCTCTCTGCTTCTTTGATCTTTGTGTATAAGAGGACAACTGATTTTTTTGGAGTTGATCTTGTTTCCTGCCACATTACTAAAGGTGTTTATTAGCTGTAGGAGTTCTTTGGTCAAATTTTTTAGGTCGCTTATGTACACTATCATATCATCTACAAATAACGAAAGTTTGACTTCTTTTCTAATTGGAATCCCCTTGATCTCCTTATGTTGTCTTATTGCTATTGCTAGAACTTCAAGCACTATATTGAAGAGGTATGGAGAGAATGGACAACCTTGTCTTGTTTCTGATTTTTGTGGAAGGGCTTTGAGTTTCTCTGCATTTAATTTGATGTTAGCTGTTGGCTTGCTGTATATTGCTTTTATTATATTTAGGTATGAACCTTGTATACCTAATCTCTCCAAGATCTTTATCATAAAGGGGTGTTGAATCTTGTCAAATGTTTTTATAGCATCTAGTGAAATGATCATATGTTTTTTATTCTTTCAGTTTATTTATATGATGGATTACATTGATAAATTTTCATATGTTGAACCAACCCTGCATCTCTGGAATGAAGACTACTTGATCATAATGGATAATTTTTTGGATGTGTTCTTGGATTTGGTTTGCTAGGATTTTATTGAGAATTTTTGTGTCGATGTTCATGAGTGAGATTGGGTCTGTAATTCTTTTTCTTGATTGAGACCTTGTGGGGTTTTGTTACCAGGGTAACTGTAGCTTCAGAAAAGGAGTTTCCAATGACTCTTTTGTTTCTATTTTGTGAAACACATTAAGGAGTATAGGTATTAGCTCTTCTTGGAAGTTCTGGTAGAATTCTCCATTGGAAACATCTGGTCCTGGGCTTTTTTTTTTTTTTTTGTAGGGAGGTTTTTGATGACAACTTCTAATTCCTTGAGACTTACAGGTCTATTTAAATTGTTCACCTGGTCTTGATTTAATTTTGGTATATGGTACTCATGTAAAAAAATGTCCATTTCTTTCATATTTTCCAATTTTGTGAAATATAGCCTTTGTAGTAAGATCTAATGATTCTCCGAATTTCCTCTGTGTCTGTGGTTATGTCCCCCTTTTCATTTCTGATCTTGTTAATTTGCATGTTCTCTCTCTGTCATTTGATTAGTTTGGATAGGGGTTTGTTAATCTTATTGATTTTCTCCAAGAACCAGCTTTTTGTTTCATTGATCCTTTGGATTGTTTTCTGTGTTTCTATTTTGTTGATTTCAGCCCTCAGTTTGATTATTTCCAGTCTTCTACTGGGTGAGTCTGCTTCTTTTTTTCTACAGCTTTCAGGTGTGCTGTTAAGTCTCTAATGTGTGCTTTCTCCACTTCCTTTCTGTGGGCACTTAGTGCTATGAACTTTCCTCTTACTACTGCTTTTATAGTGTCCTATAGGTTTGGGTATGCTGTGTCTTTATTTTCGTTGAATTCAAGGAAGACTTTAATTTCTTTCTTTATTTCTTCCTTGACCCAGGGGTGGTTCAGTAGTTGGCAGTTCAGTTTCCCTGAGTTTGTAGGCTTTCTGGGGGTAGAATTGTTGTTGAATTCTATCTTTATTCCATGGTGATTCAATAGTACACAGGTGGTTACTACAATTTCTCTGTATCTATGGATATTTGCTTTGTTACCAAATATGTGATCAATTTTTGAAAAGGTTCCATGAGATTGCTGACAGGAAGGTATATTCTTTTCTGTTTGGGTGGAATATTCTATAGATATCTGTTAAGTCCATTTGGTTCATTACATCTGTTAGTTCTCTTATTTCTCTGTTACGTTTCTATCTGGTTGACCTGTCCATTGATGAGAGAGGAGTTTTGAAATCTCCTACTATTACAGTGTGTGATTTGATGTATGCTTTGAGTTCTGGTAATGTTTCTCTTACATATGTGAGTGCTTTTATGTTAGGGGTGTAGATATTCAGAATTGAGACTTCCTCCTGATGAGTTGTTCCTGTTATGATTATAAAGTGTCCTTCTTCAGCTCTTCTAATTGATTTTAGTTAGAAATCAATTTTATTAGATATTAGTATAGCCACACCCACTTGTTTCTTTGGTCCATTTGATTGGAAAACCTTTTCCCAACCCTTTGCTCTGAGGTAGTGTCTGTCTTTTGGTTGAGGTGTGTTACTTGTAAACAGAAAAATGTTGGATCCTCTTTTTGTATCCATTCTCTTAACCTGTGCCTTTTTATAGGTGAATTGAGTCCATTGATATTAAGTGATATTAATAACCAGTGGTTGTTAACTCCAGTTATTTTTTCTGGTGGTAGTGTTTGTTAGTTTCCCTTCTTTGAGTTGCGCTGATGGAGGGTTGTCAGATGCTTGTGTTATTATTGGTGTTGTTGGACTCCTTGGTTTGTGGTTTTTCTTCTAGTATTTTCTGTAAGGCTGGGTTTGTGGCTCTGTATTGTTTAAATCTGGTTTGTCCTGGAATATCTTCTTTTCTCCATTGATGATGAATGCAAGCTCTGCTGGGTATAATAGTCTGGGCTGGCATCCATGATCTCTTAGAGTCTGCAGTACATCTATCAAAGACCTTTTGGCTTCATGGTTTCCATTGACAAGTCAGCTGTAATTCTGACAGGTTTCCTTTTATATGTTACTTGACCTTTTTCCTTTGCAGCTCTTAATATTCGTTCTTTATTCTGTATGTTTTGTGTTTTGATTATTTTTGTGTTTTGATTATTATATGGCAAGGGGATTTTTTTTTGATCCAGTGTATTTGGTGTTCTGTATGCTTCTTGTACCTTCATAGGAATATCCTTCTTTAGGTTGGGAAAGATTTCTTCTATAATTTTGTTGAATATATTTTCTGGGCCTTTGAGTTGTAATTCTTCTCTTTCTTCTACCCTTATTAGTCTTTTCATGGTGTCCCAGATTTCCTGGATGTTTTGTGTTAAGAATTTGTTGGATTTGTTATTTTCTTTAATCAATGAGTTTATTTCCTCTATAGTATCTTCAGTATCTGAGATTCTTTCTTCTATCTCTTGTATTCTGTTGGTTATACTTGTCTCTGTAGTTACTGTTCATTTACCCAGATTTTCCATATCCAGCCTTCCTTCAGTTTGTGTTTTCTTCATTACCTCCATTTCATTTTTCAAGTCTTGAACTGTTTCCATTACCTGTTTGGTTGCTTTTTCTTGGTTTTCTTGGATATCTTTGAGAGATTTATTCATTTCTTCTACCTTTTTGTTTATCTTCTCCATTTCTTTAAAGCAGTTCTTCACATCCTGTTTAAGGTCCTCTATTATTTTCATAATGTTACATTTAAAGTCGATTTCTTCTACTTCTTCTGGAATAGAGTGTTCAAGTCTTTTTGGTTTTTATCCCTGGATTCTGGTGTTTTCATGTTGCCTTTCAGGTTGTTCAAGGAATTCTTGTATTGGCGCCTGCCCATCTCTTCCTTGAAATGCAGTCAGGAGAGTCTTGGCATCTTGGTCCAATCTATGCTGTGACTGACATTCTGGGTGGATCTCCTCAGTGCAGGAACAGGAACTTTTCCTGGGCCAAGGACCTTGCAGACAATAGGGCAGCCTGTCTGGATTGATCTCCTCAGCACAGAGCAGGGACTCCTGTTAGTCCAAGGACCCCACAGACAAAAGGGCAAACTTTGGGGGGGAGGGCAGGATCTTGTGGAACAAAGAAGCCACTGCAGCAGGAGCAGGAGGTGGCCTGCACTCCCTTCCAGGGACCTTCCAGCCAGGCAGGAAGACACTCACCCCTCTGGGTGGAAAGCCTCTGTGCAGGAATAGGAACTATTCCTGGGCCAAGGATCTCGCAATATTTGTTCTCTTTATCCTGCATCCTTGCCTGTATGAGCTGTCATTTGTTTAATTTTTCTTAGCCATTCTGATGGGTATAAATTGAAATCTCAAAGTAGATTTTGATTTGCACTTCTTTAAAGGCTAAGGGTGTTGAAGATTTAACTGTTTCTCAGCAATTTGACTTTCTTCTTTTGAGAATTCTTTGTTTAGATCCATATCCCATTTTTCAGTTTTGTTATTTGCTTTTTTAATATCTAGTTTCTACAGTTCTTTATATATTTCAGATGATATACCTCTATCAAATTTGTAGTTGGGAAAAGTATTTTACCATTCTGTAGACTGCCATTTTGTCCAAATGGCAGTGTCTTTTTCCACGCAGAAGCTTCTCAATAACAGTAAGTTTCATTCATAAATTGTTGATTTTAGTGTCTGTGCTAACAATGTTCTGTTCAGAAAGTCTTTTCCTGTACCAGTGAGTTCAAGGCTATTGCTCAGTTTCTCTTCTATGAAGTTTCATATATGTGGATTTGTGTTGAGGTTTTTGATCCATTTGGATTTGAGTTTTGTGCAGGGTAATGAGTACAAATCTACTAGGATATTTCTACATGCTAACTTCCAGGTTGACCTGAACAATTTGTTGAAGATGCTGGATTTTTCCCCAGTGTGGGTTTTTGTCTTCTTTATAAAAATCAGGTATCCATATTTGTGTGGATTTATGTCTCCTCTTCAATTAAGCTTCATTCATCAATGTGGCTGTTTTTATGCCAATACAATGGTATTTTATTACTATAGCTCAGGAATGCAATTTGAGTTTGACGACGGTGATACCTCTGACAGTTATTTATTATTGAGATTTGTAGAATAGCTTTAGCTATCAGATTTTTGGGGTTTTGTTTGTTTGTTTGTTGATGTTTATGCTGGTTTTTTATTTTTGTTTGTGCATGTATATGTGTGTTTTCATAAGATGTTGAAAATTAAAATTTCTCTCCAAAATAAATCTACAGATTCAATGCAATGCTCAGCAAAATTCCAGCAAAATTCTTCACAGATCTTGAAAAAACAGTACTCAACTTCATATGGAAAAGCTAAAAACCCAGGACAGCCAAAACAATCCTGCACAATAAAAGAACTTCTGAAGGCATCACAATCCCTGACTTCAAACTCTACTACAGAGCTACAGTATTGAAAACAGCCTGTATTGGCATAAGAACAGACAGGAGGACCAATGGAACTGAATTGAAGACCAGGATATAAATCCACACACCTTTGAACACCTGATTTTTGACAAAGAAGCAAAAAATATCAAATGAAAAAAGAAAGCATATTTAACAAGTGGTACTGGAATAACTGGATATCAACATGTAGAAGAATGAAAATAGACCCATGTCTATCGCCATACACAAAACTCATGTCCAGATGGATCAAAGACTTCAACATAAAGCCAACCACACTGAAACTTATAGAAGAGAAAGTGAGAAGTACACTTGAACACATTGGCACAGGAGATCACTTCCTAAATATAACCCCAGTAGTACAAACACAGAGAGAAACAATTAATAAATGGAACCTCCGGAAACTGTAAAGCAAAGAATATGGTCAACAGACAAAACGACAGCCTACAGAATGGAAAAAGATCTTCACTAACCCCACATCAGACAGAGGTCTGATTTCCAAAATATACAAAGAACTCAAAAAATTGGACACCAAAAGATCACATAATCCAATTTAAAAAATAGTATAGACTTAAACAGAGAACTCTAAGCAGGAGAATCTAAAATGGTTGAAAGACACTTAACAAAATGTTCAATATCCTTAGTCATCAGAGAAATGCAAATCAAAATAACTCTGAGATTCCATCTTACATCTGTAAGAATGGCTAAGATTAAAATGTCTGATGACAACTTATGCTGAAGAGGTTGTGAGGAAAAGGTAACACTCCTGAATTACTGGTAGGAATGCAAGCTGGTATAGCCCCTTTGGATGACAGTGTGGTGATTTCTCAGAAAATTAGGAAACAACGTTCCTCAAGACCCAGTAATACCACTTTGGGGTATATATTCAAAGGATGCTCAATTATGCCATAAGAACATGTGCTCAACTCTGTTCATAGCACCATTGTTTGTCATAGCTAGAACCTGAAAAAAAACCCTAAATGCCCTTTGACTGAAGAATGGATAGGAAAAATGTGGTACATTTACACAATGAAGTACTACACAATAGAAAAAAGTTAATGACATCTTGAATTTTGCAGGCAAATGAATGGAGCTCGAAAACATTATTTTGAGTGAGGTAACCCAGACACAGAACTACAGTTATCACATGTACTCACTCATAGGTGGATTTTAAACACAAAGCAAAGAAAACCAGCCTACAAACTACAATCCCAGAGAATTTAGACAACAATGAGGACACTAAGAGATACTTATGTAGATCTAATCTACATGAGTAGTAGAAAAAGACAAGATCTCCTGAATAAATTGGGAAAATTAGTACTTTGCGGGAAGGTTGAAGGGTGGAGGGGAGAGCCAGGGAGGGGAGCAGAGAAAAATGTAGAGCTCAATAAAAATCAATAAAAGAAGAAAATTAAAATTTCAAGATGTGTGAAGAATTGTGTTTAGAATTTTGATGGGATTCCATTGAATATGCAAATGACTTTTGGTAGGACAGTCATTTTTATTATATTAATTATACTGATCCATGAGCATGGGGTATGACAATTTTTCCATCTCTGATACTGTCTTCAATTTAGTTGCTAACTGTTTAAACAATTGTTAACATATAAGTTATGCACTTGCTTAGTTAAAGCTACTCTAAGGTATTTCATATTATTTGAGGCTATTGTAAAAGTGTTGCTTCCATGATTGTTTTTTTCTCAGTCCATTTGTTATTTGTATATAAGAGGACTACAGATTTTTGTGAGTTAATTTTCTATTCATCTACTTTGCTGAATGTGTTTATCAGCTGTAGGACTTTTTCCATGGAATTATGAGGGTCATGTATCGATATTATCATAGCATCTGCAAATAAAGATACTTTGACTTCTTTCTTTCCATTTTGTATTCCCTTTAGCTGTCTTATTGCTCTAACTAAATCTTAAAGTACTATATTGAAAAGATTTGGAGAGAGTATACAACCATGTCTTGTTCCTGATTTTAGTTGAATTACTTTGAATTTCTCTCCATTTAATTTTATGGACTTATATTTACTTTATAAAGTGTATCCCTTGTATCTCAAACATCCCAAGGACTATTATCTTGAAGGGGTATTGTATTTTGTCCAGGCCTTTTCTGCATCTAATGAGATGATCATATGGATTCTATCTTTTCGGTTGTTTATATGGTGGTTTACATTTGTTCATTTACTTAGAGTGAACCAACCCTGTATTTCTGGGATGAAGTGTTGGAATCAATCAGCCTCAAGATTCAGCATTGCCACTCTCTGTGAGTTCAAAGCCAGCCTGATCTAGAAGAGCTAGTTCCAGGACAGGAACCAAAGGATGCTCAATCATAAAATAAGGACACTTGATCAATTTTTTTTTTTTTTTTTGGTTTTCGAGACAGGGTTTCTCCTTAGCTTTTTTGGTTCCTGTCCTGGAACTAGCTCTTCTAGACCAGGCTGGCCTCGAACTCACAGAGATCCACCTGCCTCTGCCTCCCAAGTGCTGGGATTAAAGGCGTGCTCCACCACCGCCTGTTTATAGAAGTATTATTTATAATAAACAGGACTTAAAACGACCTAGATGTATCTCAAACAAAGAATAGATAAAGAAAGGGTTGCACATTTACACAATGGAGTATTAATTAGTGACTTAAAAAAATGACATCATAAAATTTGCAGGCAAATAGATGAAACTAGAAAAATTTATCCTAAGTATAGTAGCCCAGACCCAGAAAGACAAACATACTATGTACTCCATATAAGTAGATAGTTGATGTAAAGCAAGGGATAACCAGAATATAATTGACAGCCCCAAGTAAGCTAGGTAACAAGGAGAACCCTAAGATGCATGCATGCAATATCCTTGAAAGAAGAAATAGACGAGATCTCCTGGGTTAACTGGGGAGTGATAGGGCAGATCTATTCAACTAGAACTTTAAGTCTTTGAAGAAAAAAAGTGAAGAAGATACCAGAAAATGAAAAGTTCTCCCATCCTCTTGGATAGGTTCAACATAATAAAAATGGCAATCCTACCAAAAGCAACCTACAGATTCAATGCAATCCTCATCAAAACCCCAACACAATTCTTCACAGACCATCAAAGAAAAATAATCACCCTCATATAACAAAACACAAACCCAGGGCAGTCAAAACAATCCTGTACAATAAAGATACTTCCAGGGGCATCACTATCCCTGATATTAAGTTCTATTACAGAGCTACAGTAATGAAAATTTCTTGGTATTGGCATAAAAACAGAAAGGTTGACAAATGAAATTGAATCAAAGACCCAGATACAAATTTAAACACCTATGAATACCTGGTTTTTGATAAAGAAACTAAAATTATACAATGGAAAAAAAACAAAGCATCTTCAACAAATGGTGCTGGCATAACAGGATGTCAAAATGTAAACAAATCATCCATATCTATCTCATGCACAAAACTCAAGGCCAAATGGATTAAAAACCTCAATATAAATTTGACTACACTAAAGCTGATAGAAGAGAAAGATGGAAGTAGCCTTCAATTCATGGGCACAGGAGACCACTTCCTACACAGTGTCTGTGCTACTGAGAGCACAGACACTGAGAGAAACAATGAATAAATGAAACCTCCTAAAACTAAGAAGCTTCCATAAAGCAAAGGCAGACTACTGAATGAGAAAAGATCTTTTCCAACCCACATCAGACAAAGACTGATCTCAAAAATATTTAAAGAACTCAAGAAATTAGACATCAAAATTCCAAATTAAATAACCCAATTAAAAAATGGGATAGAGTACTAAACAGAGAATTCTCAAAAGAAGAATCTCAAATGGGCCAAAGACAAGAAACTCTTCAACATCCTTAGCCATCAGGGAAATGCAAATCAAAACAACTCTGATCTTATATTTGTCAAAATGGCTAAGATAAAAAGAACACCAATGATATCTTATGGGAGAGGATGTGGAGTAAGGGAAACATTCATCCATTGCTGGTGGGAATACAAACTTGTACTCTGGAAATCGATATGGCTGTTTCTCATAAAATTGAGAATCAACCTACCTCAGGATCCAGCAATACCACCCTTGTTCATATACCCAAAAGATGCTAATTATACTACAAAGACAATTCCTGTAGGGGAATGTTTGGAGAGTAATGTGACCAGAATGCAATTAAGTTTGGATCTGCACGATCCACATGTCACTAACTTCTCTTCAGTCAAAGTCATTTCTCTCTCAGCTTCAGCTGGTATTTCCCTGAGATTATTTAAGTACTGGACAACATATAAGATTTTGTTTAAATTAATCATATCATCAGGACCTATCCCAATAGGTAGATTGGAAATGTCTCATAACAATCTTTTGAAGTCCTTAAGGGTCTGTCTACAAGCGATCTCTCCTAATGTTTACCTCTTGGGTTCTAACTTTTTGTTAAGTTATTTTGTAACATAAATAATTAATAGAATCTCCTCTTTGTATTTTTTCAGAAGTTTGTAATCAAAAAAGTAAGATTTTCTTTATGTCTTCACACATTCTTTCTAAAGTATCTACATTGTATCAGATAGCAAAATGTTGTCCTATAGATTTAGGAAATTGCTTGCATATCATTTCCAATATCAAAATTCATTTTGTAGTATATAATGATGCTAAATATTCTGTAAATTTTCATGCTTCATATATAGTAACCAATCTTTAAAACTTCAAATCTTCTTAATATCAGATGAGCTCTAAAATTTAGAATTTGATTATTGAGTCACACTTGGTATTAAAAATCAAGACAACGGTCAGCCTATAAGAACATTTATTTTTCTCGAATGGCACAAGTTGATCTGATGATAATCCAGATATCGTGGCAACATCTCTCACTCCTCCTTTTGTCTGATAGGTAGAGAAAGGGAAAAAAACTCTACTGAAAGTTCACATAAGTAGCACAGTGGCAGAAAGAATTTGCCAGTTCAACTATATACCAACCGCTCAAAGAGCATTTAACCTGGGTAATAATGAAGAGGGAAATGAAAATATTTAGTCACATCTCACTGACTCCATTTTTTGAAAGTATCTATTTTTCAAATGCTGGTTAACAATTTCATTTATTTTCTAATTGAAATTCTGGAGTTTGTAGAGTGCGGGAAATGTTAAAAAGTGGTTGACATGAAATATGTTTGCAATAGGTTTATGGTAAAGGTCTTTGTGTGTTAATTTTTAGTATATTTTTCATCAATGCAATAAAATATAATTTTTGCTTTAAATGTACACCCTATTTACCGTGTTGTGGTTTTGAGGCAGTCTCTTTATGCAGTCCAGGATAACCTTAAAGCTATATGATCCTCTCGCTTATACCTCCAAAGTACTAGGATTATAGATAAATCTCATTGTTCCCAGCAAATGATATTCATTTTAAATGAACAATTAATGGATTTTTCTTAAATAGATAGAACTGCATAATTTTCCCTACATATACGTTTTAAGATAGTCTCATCATGTCCCCTTAATTTCTCATTTTATTTTAAGGTTTTGGTGCCAACTCCAGACAATCACTAATATTACTTCATGTCTCTATAGAATTTACTTCCTGGCCATTTCCTATACAAGAAACAGTCTAAATGATGTCATCTTTCTTTTTCATCTAGTTTTTTTTTTATTTTAACATGTTTCTTTATGTCCCAATTTTGATACCAATACAAAAGGCCCTAGAAGCAACTCTCTAGAGTGTCCTCAAATCAATCCTCTACAGGCAGTGGATGGTAGCTATACTTAAAAGTAGAATTACTAAGAAATGTAGTACCTTTTTCCATTTCTTCTCTTTGTTTCCTACACTTTCCCATTGAAAAGTTAGGTTTGTTTTAAAAGTATAGCAATAATAGGATTTTCATCATATTGATGTAAAACTACTAAATTTTTTCAAGAGCATCATCATGGTGTGTTGGGTAATTAACATAAAATTCCTTAGTCTTAAGAAATATATTTCCAGGACTCTATATACTTTATTTCTCTTCTTAATATCTACTTTCTTTTGTGGGTAGAGGAAACATTGAAGTGCACCTGGAAAGGTGGGTATGCAATAGAGTTTAAAGACTTGATTAACACCTGCTTAAATATTTTCTTCCAATCTTTAATTAAACAGTTAAGGTAGGGGTTCATTTTCTAGATATACAATCACACTGATTCTGAATTATACTCTACAGCTGCTAATTTCCCTTTCCAAAGAGAGAGTTACACACCAGAAAGGTTTTTACCCTCTGAAACAGAATGCTGCAAAAGAGGGTTCCTAACTCTCTAAGCAAATGAGTGCTTCAGTAGTCTATCTTTTTGTTTAAAGTGGCAGTGCAGCTATATTTTATCTCATGTTTTTATCAGTAAACAGATAGCCAGAAAAAAAGAGAAGATAAACTAAATAAAGTCTGGGAAGTCAACCCAGAATTCACTGGGAATCTTTTCTTCTAAAGTTAAACTGAAGAGAAACAGCTACAATTTTAGCTAAGAGGGCAATTAAAGTCAGGTGTGTCGTGCTGGTTCCAGAATAGTTGAAAATTGCACCTAAATCCTTTTAATTGTGGAGGTAAAGCTTGTTTATCAAGGTCAGGCAGAGAGAAGAGTTAATTTTCTGAAGAGAGTGATACATTTTCCCAATCAATTTTCTTATTAGATAGCATTAAACCCAAGGACTCCAGCATACAGGCTAATCACAACCAGGGGAATGAAAAGAAAAGATTATGAAAGTAAAGTTTGGATAGTAGAAAAGAATTCTGGAATGACAAGAAAAAGTGGGTGGGGAGACTGAGAAAAGCAACAATAAAGTCATGATGCTTTCTCTGCTTTAGTCTCAGGATATATGGAGGTGAAGAACACGCAGTGAGTCCACTTGGTATACAAAATTAATACCAACAAGGACTGAGAGGTCCGCCCTTCAGTGACTCTCTGAATTACCATTAGCCTCTTTTAATTTAAAATGTTTAGTGGTTTTACAGCATTTTTATTAATTCTCTGAAATTTTCACAAAACATACTTTGAATAGATAATGTTTTAAATGGGGACTACATTCACAACATTTCTACCATCCATTCCCCATCCAAGTCCTCCCTCTCAAGTTTATGAATACAGGGATAGTGAGAAAGAGTGAGAGACAGACACAGAGGTCTTGCTGAGTCTACTTATTGTTGCTCATATGTATATGTACTTAGGGTTGACCACTTGGGAATGGATAACCTGTCATATTGAAGTACACAGTACAGATAACCATTAATGTACAACCAGTATTGTTTCTTTCAATAGCATTACAAGTATGTGATTATTTAATTACTTTTTAAATATGAAGTTGGATATAAAACTGTACATTTATTTCAAATTTTTATTTCTGTGCCTTTATAATGTCTTCCATCTTAACCATGACAGTTGAATTCCTATATGATGCATGAAGTTGCATGATAAAATGTAGCTTATAATAAAACTCTTCCAAGAAATAGTGAGTTATTCAATTCTAGTACCAAAAATGTATGCAAGAATCCAAATCTAAAAATTCATTGAAATAATATACTATTTGAAAATTTCCTATGAAAACTGTCTTATACTATGCTGATTTAAATATATTTAAGTGGATTATAGACTTATCAAATCTTTCATCAAAAATCCTTTCTAAAATGAAATTTAATTTTATTACAAAAACTTTTTCTACAAACTCTTTGTATTATAATAAAATTTAATTAATTCCAAATCACTTGAGAGTAAATTAATTCAAGGTGACATTCTGGTAAATGCTATCAATTATTGTGGTCATAACAATTATCTGGAAATGTTAGAAACTGCTTATGTACTGCCTCAGCAAAGAAGTGGCTAACGGTTGCAGGAGCCCTAGAGCATTCAAAGTGGACATGGAACAGTGTGAGGACCTGTTCTTTCAAACTGACATCGCCGTTACTACACAATAATCTAAGAACTATTACTGAAGATAGCCTAATATTTTAGTATTGATAAATAAAAATAACTAAAATTTTAAATAAAATAGGAATAATTGATAGAGGGGAAATATTGATCACTTAAAATGTATCTGATCTCAATATGAACTGTGTACATGCATGAAAAGGATATTTTTTATGTTACACTGAGACTACTTAGGGGTAGGTGCATCATCTTAGTAGCATAAGCAATAAGCACTTGTTGCCCATGGCCTCTCTCTTTTCTCAATAACTAATCCTAGCACAGAAGAAATACTCTACAAAGAAAGAAGCCATGAACACTACACTTCTTATATACATACAGATCATAATAACTTTGAATCTTTTGCTAAACTCTTTGTAAAAATCTCACCCTAAGAGATAAATCATTTTCTTTTCTCCTCAAAATCAAACACTAGAAAACATGTTTGAATTTTAGTAAGCTGCAAAAACCATTTTTGTCATTGATGAAGTATTGAATTTCTTTTTATTATTATTCCAGCACAAATAAGATGATCATTTTGCTGTATGAGAACACATACATTGTGTTGCGTTCTATGCAGAGAAACCTAAGCATGTATTTAGGTTGTGTATATGCTATGAATTCTGAATAACAATTAATAATTTTATTCACATGGCTCTCACACACTCTCAATATTGTGACATGTAGTCCTCTAATGGAAATCAGAAGTTTCAAAACCCAAACTGAATGGAAGATAGATTCAGAGAACTGTTTCAAAGCAAGCTTTTTATTCATTTGAAATTTTTAAAAATTATTTTTTGCTTTTTTGAAATTATAATATAATTCCAAAAATTCTTTTTCTACCTTTCAAGGACAACAACAGTACACATGTTCATAGGGGAAGCCTTGGAAGCATCAACCCTATACAAAGAACTGTAGGCAATCAAGCAAAGCTAAGTGCCATTTAGTAACATTTCAAACACTTTCTTTAAAAGAATTTGCTATGACTGTTGTTCCTGATAGATCCAGAGTGATATACATAATATAAAAGAATATAAGACAGATTTGTGTCATCTTACAGTTGTACCTAAATAAATGTAAATTTGTAGACAAGAGTAAACTTGTCTATCTCTTTTTAATGAGAACATAGTAACTAGGGAAGGTTCCTTTAAATTGAAACCAAAAAATACTCAAGGTCTATTCTATAACAGAATTATGTTTCTCAGTTCTTGTAGGTATCAATTTAAAGTTTCTTTAGATTGAAAATGTGTTTTAAAGACAAACTAAACATATTTCAGATTATGAAATGTATCACTGGATAAAGGCACTTGCTGCTAAGCCTGGTACCTGAATTCAATCCCTAAACCCACATGTGAAAGGAGAATATGTATTCCTGCAAATTGTCCTTTGACCTCTGCATGTATTGTGGCATCGACCCACACACTATACATAAACAAATTTTAAAAACTGAACAAATATTTTAAAACTAAATATACCTGTATTTAACCACATTGGTTGCTAAGATGTTTAATACTGTCAATATGAAATTTTAATGCTGACAGTGTCTTCAATGGGATCATCTAGGAAAAAAATCAGGACTAATTCTTCTGTCAATGAATTTCACAAGCATTAAACTGGGGATAGCATAGAATATTCTGTAAGAGAAAAACAACGATCATATTTCTTAGAATCATTTTTTGACTCATTACAAGAAAATAAATTGCAATGCTTTTGGTAAAATATAATTTATATAAAACCTCCTATCCAGCACCTCTTCCTCTCCTTTTCTACAGAATGTCACTGAATTTGATAATATAAAACATCCTATCCTGTGCCCCTTCCTCTCCTTCCCCACAGAATGCCACTGAATTTAGCATTTTTACTGACAGCCTATAGGTCATGAGAAAAGAAAATAAACGGAAACACTGAGAGTCTCCATTTATTAAATGATTACATGTTCCAGCTCTTTTTCTCTGAAGTTTTAAAACAGTACTTTCAAACTGTAGAGAGATAATACAAGATTCCAGAATTTCAGGTAGGCTGCTTACCTGCCAAACTCCCCAACTCTCTCACTCCTATGAAGCTTGCATAACTTATCCCCTTTCCTGTATCTCCTAGTAGCCCTGCCTCTGGCCATAACTAGGACAGAGACTCCCAGCTCTACCAGAGACCAGGCTATCAGAAGTCCACATAGGCCACCCAGCCACAGACTACTTCCCATACTCTCTGAGTCCTATCCTAATCCCCACCCCTCCATATCACCTTGCCTCAGTCTAAAAATGGAACAGAAAATCACTGATCTACCAGAGAACAGGAGGCCACCAGAAGTCCTGGTAGGCCAACCACCTGCCCAATCCTCTCCCAGCCTCATTCTCTCATTGTCTCTCTACTCCTCTTTGTAGCCAAAGAAAATTACGTGGGCAGGCCAGACTTGCAGTCTTCAGTTCCAGTGGAGAACCCCTACTTAACAAAAGTCCACATCAAACAGAACAGAGAGGAAACAGAAACCAAGAAACAAAGGAAAACTCAGAAATTGGCACCTAGACCGATAGTTACCCCAAAGCCAGATGCCTAGAGGCCAGCATAAAAATACTTTCAATAATAACTAAGACAATATGTCACCACCATAACCAGCTATCCTACTATAGCAAGTCCTAAATATTTCAACACTGCAGAACCACAATTAAAGAAAAAAATCAAAACCAATCAAGAAAAAGACAAACATAAAATTGAAGAAAATGAATAAAATTAATAAATCCCTTAGAAAAACCAAGAAAACAGGCAAACAAATAAACACTTGAAAAAATGAATAAAACTATTCAAGAGCCAAAAATAAAAGTAGAAAAAAATAAAGAAAATAATGAACTTAAGAAATTCTGTAAATTAAAAATCTATGTGTATGAACAGGAACTACAGACACAAGCATCTCCAACAGAATACAAGAGATAGAAATGAGAAACTCATGAGTTGAAAACACAGTAAAACAAATTAATGCGTTGTTCAATGAAAGTGTTAAATCTATAAAATTCTTTACATAAAGCATCCAGGAAATTCAAATCACTATAAAAAGACTAAACTTAACAATAATAGAAATAGAAGAATTCCAACTCAAAGGCCCAGAAAATATTTTCAACAAAATCTTAGAAGAAAATTTACCTGACCTATATTAGGAGATACCTATAAAGGTACAAGAGGCTTATAGGATATCAAATATATTGGAGTAGAAAAGAAAGTCTCTTTGAACATAATAATCAATACTATAAACATTCAGGACAAAGAATATTAAAAGCTGCAAGGAAAAAAGAACAAGCAACATAAGAAGGCAAATCTATAAAATTACACCCAACAACTTAGTGGAGACTCTAAAATCAAAAAGGACCAGGAAAGATATATTGCAGACTCTAAGAGATGATAGATGCCAGCCTAGACTACTATACCCAGCAAAACATCCAATCACCATAAAAGAGAAAACAAGAGGTGGCACACGCCTTTAATCCCAGCACTCGGGAGGCAGAGGCAGGCGGATCTCTGTGAGTTCGAGACCAGCCTGGTCTACAGAGCTAGTTCCAGGACAGGCTCCAAAGCCACAGAGAAACCCTGTCTCGAAAAACCAAAAAAAAAAAAAAAAGAAAGAAAGAAAAGAAAAAGCAAGATATTCAAATGAAGTCAATTTTAAACAATTTTTATCCAGAAATCCAGTCCTACATAAGGTATTAGAAGAAAAACACCAGCCCAATGAGTTAACCACACAACAAAACTAAGATACAGACACAGATACACACACACATCACCACCACCACCACTACCACCATCAACAAGAGCATAAAAACAAACCAGGAATTAACTACCTATCATTGGTCATTGAAATCTTTCAACATTAATAGACAGCCGGGCTATGGTGGCGCACGCCTTTAATCCCAGCACTTGGGAGGCAGAGGCAGGTGGATCTCTGTGAGTTCAAGACCAGCCTGGTCTACAGAGCTAGTTCCAGGACAGGCTCCAAAGCCACAGAGAAATCCTGTCTTGAAAAAACAAAACAAAAAAAAATCAACATTAATAGACTAAATTCCCCAATAAAAAGACACAGACTAATAGACTGGATGCAAAACCAGCATCTGTCTTTCTGCTGCATATAAGAAACACATCTCCACATCAAAGATGTTGAAAAAAGAACATAAAAATGATTTCTCAAGGAAATGGACCTGAGAAACAACACAATGTAACCATTCTAATATCTACCAATATAGACTTCAAACCAAAATTAATCAAGAGGAATATTGATGGATACTTCATATTCATCAAAGGAAAAACCCTCCAAAATGTTTAAATTCTTAACATCTATGCCTCAAACACAAGGACACCCATGTTTATAACAAACCTTACTAAAACTTAAATCACACACTGACCCTCACACCTTTTAGTGGGAGACTTCAGTACCCCACTCACACCAATAGACAGGTCCTCCAGTAAAAAAGTAAACAGGAAAAGTACTGGGGTTAAGAGATGTTGCAAACTAAATGAACCTAACAGATCTATACAAAGAATTTCACACAAATACAAAAGAATATACTTTCCTCTCAGCACTTTATGAAACACTCTCCAAAACTACCACATACTGGATCACAAAGCAAATCTCAAGAAATACAAGAAAATTGAAATAAAGTCCTGTCTCCTATCATACCACAATCGATTAAAGCTGGATTTCAACAACAACAGAAAGAATAGAAAGCTTACAAACCCATGAAATCTGAACAACTCTATGCTAAATGATTACTGAGTCAAGGCAGAAATAAAGAAAGAAATTAGCCGGGCGGTGGTGGCGCACGCCTTTAATCCCAGCACTCGGGAGGCAGAGGTAGGCTGATCTCTGTGAGTTCGAGGCCAGCCTGGTCTACAAGAGCTAGTGCCAGGACAGGCTCCAAAGCTACAGAGAAATCTTGTCTCGAAAAAAGAAAGAAAAAAATTAGACTTCCTGGAATTCAATGAAAATAAATGCAGAACATGCTCAAACTTTTGGGACACAATGAAAGCACTGCTAAGAGGAAACATCATAGCACTAAGTGACTTCATAAAAATAAACATTCAATTCTCATGCTAGAAACCAAATAGTACACCTGAAAGCTCTAGAACAAAAATGAAACAAACACACACAAGAGGAGTAGATGACAGAAAATAGGCCTACTGTTACTATATCTTATTATGACATGTTTAGTGAATATCCCTAGGAGGTGTGCTGTTTTCTGAAGAGAATCAGAAAAGGTATGGATCTGGGGGAGAGGGGATGCGTGGTGGGACAGAAAACTGAAGTCAAGATATAGAAAATAAATAAATAAACAAACAAATAAATAAAATTTTACTGTTGAATATTAGTGTGAAGATAGTTTAGCTAGTCCATAAGTTCTAACCATATATACACATGGTTATACATACATATACACACATACACACAATTGCATGTATATACATATTATTGATATTTATTGAGCTCTACATTTTTCTCTGCTCCCCTCCCTACCTCTCCCTTCCCCTCTTCAATCCTCCCCCAAGGTCCCCATGCTCCCAATTTACTCAGGAGATCTTGTCTTTTCATACTTTCTACTTCCCATGTAGATTACATCTATGTAAGTCTCTCTTATTGTCCATATTGTTGTCTAAGTTCTCTGGGATTGTGGTTCATAGGCTGGTTTTCTTTGCTATATGCATACGAACATATGCAAGGTAAGAAAACAGGTTCAAACCTGTGGCTAAATCAAGCCTTGCACTTTTCAGTGGAGGACTCCTCACCAAGCATAGCCTATAGGAAGCTTGCCTATTGTGTGTGGGGCCCTGGGATTAATCATAGTTACTGGAAATAAGACACTGAAAATAGCTTTGAGAAAGAACAAAGTGAATAAATTATAAAAGTATGACAATTTCATAATTCAAAGGCAATCCTTCACTTCTTTGCTTTTATGATACACTAAAATATTTTTAAAAATATGTTGCAGGATTGTTTATTTTTGATTAGTTGCAGCATAACATGTTAGAAAGTAAGGTGTGGAATGAGACAGACTGCATTGTTATCTTCTACTTACTCAGTTTATGGCCTTGAAGGAGTATAACTCCTGTGAAACCTTCAATTTCTTCATCTGTGAAAAGGAGTTTGTGACCTTATAATTTGTGTTTAGAAAGTTATAACACCACATAATGCTTTTCTTCCTACATTTCAAAACCAGAACATACTCTTGAAAGTATATTTTAAAACTACGTGTTAAAAATTCCAACAACAGAATGAATTACATATTCCATGCAGCAGTGGATTCATACAAGTGTACTGTTTTCCACTAAATTCTGTTTTGGTTTTAAAACATAACACAGATGTTTGAAATAAAGAATTGCTCTATCATTTGACACATACCTTAATCCCTCTGTAAGATAAGCACATAATTCAGGGCGGGAGGGAGGCAAGGAATGACCAAGCAATGAACTCTTCGTACAAAATATTTGGGTCCCTGGTTATACTCACCAACAGTACTAAAAGACAAGAGTACTGATCAAACACACCTGATACAAAGAAAGTGGGTGGGAATTCCCAGGTTAAAAAAAAATGGAGGTAATGATGGATTCCCCTCTGTATGCTGTGAATATGTTGCATTACCATTGGTTAATAAGAAGCTACTTCAGCCTATAGCAGGGCAGAATATAGTCAGGCTGGAAGAGATATATAGAGAGAGTAGGCAGAGTCAAAGAAACACCATGTAGCCATTGAAGGAGAAAGATGTCCACCGGAACCTTAGAGGTAAATCATGAGCTTCACTGGAAAATATAAATTAATAGAAATGGGATAATTGAAGATATAAAAGTAAGTTAGGAATATGCCTAAGCTATTGTCTGAGCAGTGTTACAATTAATGTAGTTTCTGTGTGATTATTTCTGGTATGGGTAGCCGGGAAATGAACAAACAGCCTCTCTCTACACACCACAATGACACACTTTCTCTAATAAGTTCATACCTCTTAATAGTGCCAGGCTCTATGGGTCAAATATTCAAACATATGGGTATATGAGAGCCACGCCTATTCAAACTTCACACCATTCTTTAATCTTTAATTTTTCATATATATAATGTTTGGATTGTTAAATAATTTTTGAATTTGGCATGACACTTGTCTGTGTCTGCATATGACATATGTCTGCATATAACACTTGACATATAGGTACATCAATGGATATGCTTAATCAAGTCATGACAATAAAATAATTATGAACAAACTTCTGCATGAGTAACAATAACCGTGCCAAGTCATAGTGACTGTATAAAAACTATTTGCTACATTTCATCAAAATTTCATAATTTATAAGTAGGAAAATGTATATTTTAAAACTGATTAATCATGCCCAGTACATAAACTAATCTAAAGTAGATGAATACTATACAACTTCTGTATCAGACTTTTTTTTTTTAGGCCAACAACCAGCTTCCAAATCATGACACAAACTTCTTAATGATCTTGAATGCTCGGCCTAGTTAGGTTCATTTCTAACTAAATCTTTTAAATTAACCTGTTTATCTTTATCTACCATTTGCCTTTTTTTTTCTTTTCTTTCACCATTTCTTGTGTCTGGTTGACTAGTACCTTCCTGAATTCTTGGCCAGTGCTTGTTCCTCTCTTTTTCCCTCATTTGCTTTGGCTTCTTCTCTTGTCTTTCTTTCTCTCTCTCTTTTTGATTTTTATTGAGTTCTACATTTTTCGCTGCTCTCCTCCCTGCCTCTCCCCTCGCCCTCAACCCTCCCTCAAGGTCCCCATGCTCCCAATTTACTCAGGAGATCATGTCTTTTTCTACTCCCCATGTAGATTACATATATGTATGTCTCTCTTAGCGTCCTCATTGTTGTCTAAGTTCTCTGGGATTGTGATTTGTAGGTTGGATTTTTTTGCTTTATGTTTTAAAACAACTTATTTGTGAGTACATGTGATACATGTCTGGGTTACCTCACTCAAATTGATATTTTCTAGCTTCATCCATTTTCCTGCAAAATTCAAGCTATCGTTATTTTTTTCTGTGGTGTAGTACTCCATTGTATAAATGTACCACATTTTCCTTATCCATTCCTTGGTCGAGAGGCATTTAGGTTGTTTCCAAGTTCTGGTTATGGCTAACAAAGCTGCTATGAACATAGTTGAGCATATGTCCTTGTGACGTGATGAGCATCCTTTGGATATATACCCAAAAGTGGTATTACTGGGTCCTGAGGTTGTTTCCTAATTTTCTGAGAAATCGCCACACTGACATCCAAAGAGGCTGTACCAGTTTGCATTCCCACCAGCAATGCAGGAGTGTTCCCCTTACCCCACAACCTCTCCAGCATAAGTTGTCATCAGTGTTTTTGATCTTGGCCATTCATACAGGTGTAAGATGGAATCTCAGAGTTGTTTGTATTTGCATTTCTTTTATGACTAAGAATGTTCAATATTTCCTTAAGTGTCTGTCAGCCATTTTAGATTCCTCTGTTGAGAGTTCTCTGTTTAGATCTGTACTCCATTTTTATTGGATTATTTGATCTTTCAATGACCAATTTCTTGAGTTCTTTGTATATTTTGGAGATCAGATCTCTGTCTGATGTTGGGTTAATGAAGGTCTTTCCTCACTCTGTAGGCTCTCATTTGTCTTGTTGACTGTGTCCTTTGCTTTACAGAAGCTTTTCAGTTTCAGGAGGTCCCATTTATTAATTGTTTCTCTCAGTGTCTGTGCTGCTGGTGTTATATTTAGGAAGTGGTTTCCTGTGCCAATGCAATCAAGTGTACTTCCCACTTTCTCTTCTATGAGGTTCAGTGTGGCTGGCTTTATGTTGAGGTCTTTGATCTATTTGGACTTGAGTTTTGTGCATGGTGATAGGTATGTTGAGGTCTTTGATCCATTTGGACTTGAGTTTTGTGCATGGTGATAAGTATGGGTCTATTTTATGTTGAGGTCTTTGATCCATTTGGACTTGAGTTTTGTGCATGATGATAGGTATGGGTCTATTTTCGTTCTTCCACAAGTTGAAATCCAGTTATTCCAACACCATTTGTTAAATGTGCTTTCATTTTCCATTTGGTATTTTTTGCTTCTTTGTCAAAAATCAGATGTTTGAATGAGTGTGGATAAATATCCCTGTCTTTGATTTGGTTCCATTGGTCCTCCTGTCTGTTCTTATGCCAATACCAGACTGTTTTTAGTACTATAGCTCTGTATAGAGTTTGAAGTCAGGGAGTGATGCCTCCAGAAGTTCTTTCATTGTACGGGATTGTTTTGTCTATCCTAGGATTTTTGTTTTTTGTTTGTTTGTTTGTTTTTGTTTGTTTTTTGTTTTTTTGCTTTTCCATATAAAGTTGAGTAATGTTCTTTCAAGATCTGTGAAGAATTTTGCTGTGATTTTGTTGGGCATTGCATTGAATCTGTAGATTTTGGTAGATATTCTTTTGGTAAGATTACCATTTTTACTATGTTATTTCTATCTATCCAAGAGCATGGTAGATCTTTCCACTTTCTGGTGTCTTCTTCAATTTCTTTCTTTAAAGATTTAATGTTCTTGTCATACAAATCTTCCACTTTTTTGGTTAGAGTTACTCAGAGTATTTTATGCTATTTGTGTCTATGTTAAAGGCTGTTGTTTCTCTAATTTTTTTTCCTAGCCCTTTTATCATCTGTGTACAGGATGACAACTGATTTTTTTGAGTTACTTTTGAGTATCCTGCTACACTACTGAAAGTGTTTATGAGTTGTTGAAGTTCCTTGGTAGAATTTTTGGGATCACTTATGTAAACTATTATATCATCAGCAAACAGTGAGATTTTGACATATTCTTTTCTGATTTGTATCCTCTTCATCTCCTTTTGGTGTCTTATTACTCTAGCTAGGACATCAAGAACTATATTGAATAGATATGGAAAGAGTGGACAACTCTCTTGTTCCTGATTTCACTGAAATCACTGGGAGATTCTCTTCATCTAGTTTGACATTGGCTGTTGACTTTATTATTTTTAGGTATGTTCCTTGTACCCCTGCTCTTTCCAAAACCTTTATCATGAAGGGATGTTGTATTTTGTCAAAAAGTTTTTTGGCATCTAATGAGATAATCATGTGATTTTTATTTTTCAGATTGTTTTTATGGTGGATTACTTTGACAGATTTTCATATGTAGAACCATCCCTGCATCTCTGAGATGAAGCCAACTTGGTCATGGTGGTCGATGTTTCTGATGTGTTCTTGGGTTTGATTTGCCAGTATTTTATTGAGTATTTTTGCATCATTGTTCATGAGTGAGATTGGTCTGTAATTCTCTTTCTTAGTAATGTCTTTATGTGGTTTGGGTATCATGGTAATTGTAGCCTCATAAAAAGAGTTTGGCAATGTTCCTTCTGTTTCTATTGTGTGGAATATTTTAGGATTATTGATATTAGTTCTTCTTTGAAAATCTTGTAGAGCAGAGCCCTGGTGGCACACTCTTAATCCCAGCACTAGGGAGGCAGAGGCAGGTGGATCTCGATGAGTTCAAGTCCAGACTGGTCTACAAGAGCTCTTTCTAAGACAGGCTACAAAGCTACAAGAGAAACCCCGTCTCAAAAAAAAAAAAAAAAAAAAAAAGAAAAGAAAAGAAAAGAAAAGAAATCTTGTAGAATTCTGAGCTTAAACAATCTGGGCTTTTTTTTTTTCTTTTTGGTTGGGAGTCTTGATGACTGTTTCTATTCCTTCAGCAGTTATAGGTCTGTTTAATTTGCTTATCTGGTATTTATAATTTTGATAAGTGATATTCAACAAATTGTCCATTTCCTTTAAGTTTTCCAATTTTGTGGAGTATAGGTTTTTGAAATATGATCTGATGAGTCTATTTCTTTTGTGTCTGTTGTTATGTCCCCGTTTTCATTTCTGATTTTGTTAATTTGGATATTCTCTCTGTCTTTGGTTAGTTTGAATAGAGGTTTATCTATTTTGTTGATTTTCTCAAAGAACTAACTCTTTGTCTCATTGATTCTTTGTCTTGTTTTCTTTGTTTCTAATTTGTTGATTTCAGCTGTCAATTTGATTATTTCCTGCTGACTAGTTCTCTTAGAGTTTGCTTCTTTTTGTTCTAAAGTTTTCAAATGTTTGGTTAATTCACTAGTATGGGATTTTCTCCAGCTTCTTTATGTAGGCATTTAGTGCTACAAACTTTGCTCTTAACACTGCTTCCATTGTGTCCCATAAATTTGGGTATGTTGTGTGGTCATTTTCATTGAATTTTAGGAAGCCTTTAATTTCTCCCTTTATTTCTTCCTTGACCCATTGATGATTCAGGTGAGCATTGTTTAATTTCCATGTGTTTGTAGGTTTTCTGGAATTAGTATTGCTGTCTATTTCTAGTTTTAAACCATGGTGATCTGATAAGATACATGGGGCTATTCTTTTTTTTTTATTTGTTGCGGTTTGTTTTGTTATTAAGTAGGTGGTCAATTTTTGAGAAGGTTCCATGAGGTGCTGAGAAGAAGGTATATTCATTTCTGTTTGGGTGGAATATTCTATAGATGTCTGTTAAGTCTATTTGAGTTATAGCATCTGTTATTTCCCTTATTTCTCTGTTCATGTTTTGTCTGACGGACTGATCCAGTGGTGAGAGGGGAGTGTTGAAGTCTCCCATTATTAGTGTGTGGGGTTTAATGTATGATTTAAGCTTTAGAAGTGTTTCTTTGACATATGAGGGTGCCCTTGTATTTGGGGGATAGATGTTCACTATTGAGATTTCCTCTTGATGGATTTTTCCTATGACTAGTATGAAATGCCCTTCTTTGTATCTTTTGATTGATTTTAGTTTGAAGTCTATTTTGTTAGATATTAGGATAGCTATACCTGCTTGTTTCTTAGGTTCATTTGATAGGAATATTTTTTCCCAACACCTTACTCTGAGACGTTGTCTGTCTTTGAGGTTGAGATGTGTTTCTTGTATGCAGAAGGATGGATTCTGTTTTTGTATTCATTCTGTTAGCATGTGCCATTTTATAGGTTTGATCCCATTTATATTAAGAAATATTAATAACCAGTGATTGCTATCTCCTGATAATTTAATTTTCATTGTTGGGGATGTTAATTTGTGTGTTTTTTCCTTCTTTGAGATTTGCTGCTATAAGACCATCAATTGTCTGTGTTTTTGTTGGTGTAAACAACTTCCTAGGGTTTTAGTTTTCCTTCTAGCATTTTGTGTAGAGCTGCGTTTGTGGCTAGGTATTGGGTAAATCTGATTTTATCATGGAATATCTTTTTTTGTCCTATGGTGATTGAAAGTTTTTCTGGGTACAGTAGTCTGGGCTGGCATCTGTGTTTTCTTAATGTCTGCATAAAGCTTGACCATGACCATTTGGCTTTTATTGTCTCTAATGAGAAGTCAGATGTATTTCTGATAGGTCCGCCTTTATATGTTACTTGGCCTTTTTCCTTTGTAGCTCTTAATATTATTTCTTTACTGTGTATGTTTAGTGTTTTGATTATTATGTGGTGAGGGGACTATTTTTTTTATCTAGTCTGTTTGGTGTTCTGTAAGCTTCTGTGTCTTCATAAGCATATCTTTCCTTATGTTGGGAAAGTTTTCTTCTATGATTTTGCTAAATATATTTTCTGTGCTTTTGAGTTGAACTTCTCCTTCTATAGATATTATTATTAGATTTGGCCTTTTCATGGTGTCCCATATTTCCTGGATATTTTGGGTTAAGCTTTTGTTAGATTTAATGTTTTCTTTGACTGATGAGTCTTTTTCCTCTATTATATTTTCAGTGCTTGAAATTCCTTCTTCCGTCTCTTGTATTCTGCTGTTCATGCTTGCATTTGTGGTTCCTGATTGTTTTCTCACAAGCTCTGTTTCTTTTCTCATGATTTCTATTTCTATAATTCCCTCAGCTTGTATTTCTTTTATTGTCTCTTTCAGTTTTCAAGTCTTGAATAGTTTCTTTCATATGTTTGATTGCTTTTTCTTGGTTTTCTTTAAGGGATTTGTTGATGTCTTCCAATTTTTTATTTATCTTTTCCTCCATTTCTTTGAAGGAGTTTCTCATTTCCTCTTTAAGAGTTTCAAACATTCTCCTGAAGTTTTAAGTAATTTTCTTCTGTTTCATCTATATTTTGGTTCCTGCCTACTCCCTTGGAGGTCCCAGATTCATGCGTAGACTGGCAGAAGTCCTGGCTGATGCCTAGTTCCTCGGAGGTTCTAGACTCATGCCCAAATCCACAAGGGTCCTAGCTTAGGTATACTCCCTTGAAGGTCCCAGATTAACATCTGGATCCTCAGCAGTCTCTGTCTCTGACTCACTTGCTCAGCGGTTACTCCCATGTATCTGTTATGGTGGAGTTCACTGTCTCAAGTCTGCTCTGTACCAGGTGGCTGGCTCAATTCTGGTCTGCCAATGACCTGGAACTGGATCAGCTCCCATTTCTGTAGAGCTTGCTTTCTCAGGCACACTCCAGTCTAGGTAGTTGATTTAAGTCCACTCCTGTGGAATTTGCTGCCTCAGGTCCACTCCAGTTCAAGGTACAGTTCCTTGCCTCAGGTCTACTTTGGCTTAGGTTACTGGTTTTGATCTGTTTCTTTAAATCCTCATCTGGATCCATTCCTGCAGAGGTCTCTAGCTTAGAGTTAGTCCTGAAAAGATCTCTGGCTCTGGTCTTCTCCAGTGGAGTTCCCAGCCTTGGATGCACCCAGACCTGTTCTGGTACAGTCCACTGCCTCAGGTATGTTCTGGACCAGGTCACTGGCTCAATCCTGATCTGCCAATGTCCTGGGACTGGATCAGCTGCTGCTCACTCCCATAGAGCTTGTTTTCTCAGGCCCACTCTAGCCTAGGTACCTTGTCTTCTCTCTTGAGTCCATATTTCTCCTCCTATTTATTCTCTACCCACCAGTCCACGTATCCTTCTGTGCCTATCTATTGGCCATTCAGCTCTTTATTAGACTGATGAGGGACCTCAGGAAGGTAAAGTGAAACAAATACAATGTATCTTTACATAATTAAACAAATGCAGCAAAGCAAATGTAACACATCTTTACATAGTAAAACAGTCCATCACATACTCCAGTTAAATAAATAAAGTAAATTGTATAAGAAGCAAAGTAGTAGATATTATCAAGATGATGCATTGTCTTCATGTGAACCTCTTTAAAAGAATAAATAAAAATAACTTTTTGGGTGTACTCTGGAAAATGTTACTGACAGAAGGAAGGTAGAAAAGATAGAGAAGTAGAATGTAGAGCAATTTGCTAGAACAGTGAAATGATTCTGTTAAATGTGATAATGTGGATGTATGCCACTATGCATTTGTCAAAAACCCGTAAGCTTTACAGTATAAATGAAAAAAACAAAAACACTTTAGGAACAGAATATCCCAGAGGGAAAACAGGCAGTTACAAGAGAATCAAGCTGCATTACAAAGGTAAACTCATCTCACTGAAGAGCTTGGGAGTAAGTTTAAAAACTAATAAAATGTACAATATCAAAGCTATGGAAGCTGTGTAAAGTTGTTAAAACTACTTTATAGTTATTTCAAACAATGATATCAGTTAATAATTCTGATGTTGTTATATATCTGTACTAGAAATGAGATATCACACTAATAGATAGTAGATGATAGGAGAGAAGTTTCTAATGGTTGTAAAAATTTATACATAGGCAAAGCTAAATCAATGCAGGCATAAATATATGCACAGGCTTGAATCAAGAGATGCATACTAGACTAGGATGTAGAGAGGATGAACCTGGAGATGGTTGCAATTCCATTGTATAAAGAAGTTCCAACAGAAAACATGTTAAATTGCTGGAATTGTGAAATGTGAGTCAAAATATAACTGAAATAGTTCCCAATAGCAACACCTAAAACTACTTAAATGATTAAAATAGATAACATAGCATTGGATGTCAATGATAAGTATGAATTTAATGTCCATGAGCACATACTATTATAGGTAAATGCTAAGTGATAAAATAATTTTAAGGATCTCAACAGTCTCCTTTAAATTCAAATAAGTTCTGTAGAAAAGCTAGCCTAAAAATGAAAGCAATAAACAATATTTTAAATGAGAAAAAATTTTCATTGCTTATTTTTCTTTTTTAACTTGTGTTTTTCTCCACTTAATTTTGGACTATACATAATGAAAATACTGAAACCATTGTAAATACCTTGCAGATTTGATAAATACTGTCTCAGTTAGCAATCAAGGCCATCATGAATAAGAGATTATTTCAAGACAATATGATTAGGACTGTAATTTTTATGCAATAAGGTCTAGAATAGAGTGCCCAGTCACTTGACTAAATATTAATTTAGGTATTACTGAGTAGGTGTTTTATAAATGGCATTAGTCTTGACTTTAAGTAAACAAACCTAAGAGATGTAATTTGGCTACATCAAATCAGATGAAATCCTTTAAGATAATGCACTGGGATGTTTCACAGCAGAAATTGTACCTAAAGACTTCTCTAATGCCTTGATGCTTCTGGTCTATGATCTATGAATTTGAGATACAACAGACCCCAGGAAAGTAATATCATTCTTTAAAATGAATCTCATCATATTGAATGAAGTCATGTGTGTTCTTTATTTTTATTCTTCACTTTATCTATTTTGTTGTATTTATTTGTGAGCTAGAAATTGAAATGCATAAGCATTGACTATCTTATTATATATATGCTATGCTTTCAAATGTATCTTAGACATATGATAATAAAGTAGCTATTAAAATTTAATGATACAGCATTTGAAATGTCTCAGTCAGTAAAGGCACTTGCTTTCAAGCCTGTCGATTTGTGTTTGCTTCCTGGAACTCATATAGTGGAAATATAGAACTGACTCTCACAAGTTGTCCTATGCCCTCTACAAGTGCACAGTGGTACACGTGTACCTCACACCAAACACAAAATCATAAAAAGTTAAATTAAATAACTTAAGAATAAAAAAAAAACAACAGTTATTATAAAGTAATAATTGAAGAAATGTAGTTTACCAGACTGTGCTATGAGAGTTAATTCTTATATTAAATTAATATAATCCCTTTTATATATATTAACATATATAAATATTATATAATATATTAAATTAATATAATCCCTTTAATATAATTCTGTTGTGTAAGCAGAATAAGCTAATATGACCTTGGACTCAGGAATAAATGAGTATTTTATTTTGAAATAAATTTCTAGAATTTGAAATTTTTCTGCTAAGTTTTTCAGAAATAAATCATACACATAAAGTAGAAAAAGTAAGATAAATGTTGCTACCGGGGTCAATATTGCCCATCAATGTAGCTTAAAATATGATTAAATATGTTTCCTTTTAGATGTAAAGAGGGTACTGCCCATTTTAAACACAAGGCTCAATCAACAGAGGAATGGATAATATGGCTGGGTATTTTTTTTTTCCTTAACATTCCCAAGTGCCTGAGCCAAAATATCTTTCAGGTAGATCTCTGTTTTCACCAATCAGCTTTTATCCCTTAGACAAGGACCTAAATTGGTTGCTAGAAAGTTAACACCTAGTCTCCCACTTGGAACTTATTTGATAATCATGTTTGGAAGGGCCAAGTAGTGCTCAACTTTTAAGGAATAGACTGTAAGGAAGAGGGCACTGTGATATATGTGTAAGTCATGGAGGCTGACTCTTGGCTTCAGTAAAAGTATTTATAGTTCTACCCTCTTCAAGAAACTCAATTTCTGTTTATGATGTCTACAATTTTAAAACAGCATTGGTATTTTTTTACATTAAAAATACGGTAAATTAAAGATAGTACTATAACATATGTGTATGAAACAAACTTATGATTCAGTGAAGGCTACAGTCTTTCTCAGATCCTGTGAGTTATTATTTTTAAATTTTTTCAGAATTTGCTTCATTACCAAAGTATAAAAAAACTGATGGCTTCCTTAGAAATTTAATACTCATTGTTAACAATAGAAATGGATATTTGTAGGGTTTAAAATATGCATGGCACAGATATCAGTATGATCCTATAAAGTCCAAATAGTCTACAATTATTATTAAAAATAAATGACCCTATCCTATAGCCATACTGATGAATATCTTGCATATCACCATAGAACCTTCATCTAGCAATGGATGGAGATAGAGACAGAGACCCACACTGGATGATTGGGGATAAAGGAAGGTTGGATAGGTGAGCAGGGAAGCACATATCTTAGTTAAGGGAGCCACCTAAGGGTTGGCAAGAGACTTGAACCTGGAGTGGTTACCAGGTGCCCTGCGCAATGTCCCCAGTTAGTTCCTTGGGCAACTGAGGATAGGGAACCTGAAATGACCCTATCCTATAGCCATACTGATGAATATCTTGCATATCACCATAGAAACTTCATCTAGCAATGGATGGAGATAGAGACAGAGACCCACACTGGAGCACCGGACTGAGCTCCCAATGTCCCATTGAGGAGCAGAAGGAGGGAGAACATGAGCAAGGAAGTCAGGACCACGAGGGGTATACCCACCCACTTAGACAATGGGGCTGATCTATTGGGAGCTCACCAAGGCCAGCTGGACTGTGAGTGAAAAAGCATGGGATAAAACCGGACTCTCTGAAATTGGCGGACAATGAGAGCTGATGAGAGGCCAAGGACAATGGCATGGGGTTTTGATCCTACTTCATGTTCTGGCTTTGTGGGAGCCTAGACAGTTTGGATGTTCACCTTCCTAGACCTGGATGGAGAGGGGAGGACCTTGGACTTTCCACAGGGCAGGGAACCCTGACTGCTCTTCAGACTGGAGAGTGAGGAGAAGAGGAGTGGGGGGAGGGGGAGAGGGGTGGGAGGAGGGGGAGGGAAATGGGAGGCGGGGAGGAGGCAGAAAATTTTTTTTCAATAAAAATAAATAAATAAATAAAATAAAATCATACATAGAATCAATGACCATATTCATGAACAAAGTCAAGATTTCACTAGCCCAATATCCCCAACTAAAACTATGCTGAAATGAATGTATTGAAATGATACAGGTCTACCTAGAAATAAATGCACCATAGAATGTTCACACGAAGTGAGCAGCATTGCATCTGGTCCTTTTTATATAAGTAATAGCTAACTCTAACTGTAATAACTTCTAAATTAGATGACATCCTGTGGGTTTTTTTTTTCAAAAAAAATTCCCTTAAATATGTGGTTGTGGTCTGGTTTAGCAGAGTTCTCATCTCAAGCTACAGAGATAAGGTAGAACTGCCATGTTGCTTTACTTGCTAAAGTTTATATTTAATATTGAATGTATGTGCTATAGGCATAAATGTGTGTGTGTGTGTGTGTTTTAGAGTAGGTGCACATGTGCCACATCCTACATGTGAAAATTAGAAGAAACTTTCCTGAAGTCAATTTATTCCTTCTAATCAGCTCCTGGAGGCCCAGCTCCGGTCATGATCAAACTTGTACCACAGTGTTTACCTCATGAACTGTCTCCCTGGTTCACAAAAACAGATTCAAATGTATTCACAGCAGCAAACATATACCATCTCTTAAAATACCTCATTGTGAGTTTGGGGCACTCTTAGTGATAATCAGAGTATTAGAGGAAATATTGTGAATTCACCTATTTTGTAGGTAATAGAACTGAGGCTTAGAGAACTCCTAACTTGCTACCCATTACAATACTGAGTGGCAGGACACAGAGCTTATTATCCTGTAGTGGAACAGGTTCCTGGGGTAGGAATGACAGGAAAGTTGGGTAAGTTTTTTTTTTTTTTCACTAATAAGGACTACAAAAACCTAATCAACCTGCAATTTAATTTTTCCAAGATTGGCTCCAGTGATCATTCTCTCCCAAACAAACTTAAATGTTATAAAAAATACTATCTAGCCAAGGGAGAAAGAAATCATAACTAGGAGAAATGCTTTAGAATCCATCATATATGAATGTAAATAAGTGCACGTTAGACCACTTTTACTCAGGATGATTAGTCCACTCTCATTTGGAAAGAATTGTCTTGGGAAAACATCCCCAGTGCTATTCTTGGATTTAACCATTAAATTTATTTTTTTAAACATGATTTCTATTTCCATGTTTGCTCATCTAGCACCATTTATGGAAACATAAAGAGAATAATCATAACACGAAATGATACGAGCCTCTCCATTGCTCTGATTATCACTCTAATGATGCAAAGATGAATAGAATGTTCAATCAAATGTTGAATTTTGCTAGTGAGCTATGGCTAATAATATTACAAGGCCTGTGATAATACCGTGGATTTAAATCCAATCTCTGGTAAGTGCTGGGGCTTCGCCAAATGCAGTGTCAACCATGCTGTTGATTAATTGTCAATTACCAGTGCCAAGGTAAAGGCAAGTTCTTTGTTTTCTGAGCAAACAATTCATTGAGAAGATTGTTTTAATTATAAATCTCTCACGTCCTTCCGCATAAAGTGTCTTGCAAAAGGTTGAATAGTCATTAATATCTCACAAAGATGAGCCTTTGGAGCAATTGTTTAAAAGCTATTTTGCCATTATAAACAGCACAGTAGCTAAACAAAACTGGAGTCCACAATTATTCTTATAATGAATTAGAAATGTAACAATCCATGTAACTCTCTGGAAGCCAAAGCCTGCTCCATTCTTCACAACTCCTTTGAAGTAAAGGGTTAATTTAAGGTACATGATATGGCTGCTGTAATTTGTGTGCATTCTTTCTCGATAAGAGAGACACAAGAATTGGCACTCCATAATTTTCTTAAGACTCAAGGAAGTGTATATTGGTCTCTTAGGGACTAAGCTACTATGAGACTCTTTTATCTGATTTTTTTTTAAATTAAGATACTCTTAATTTTAAAATTAAGGAATGATAGGTACATGTTGCACTCGAAATATTATCTCTAAATAAAAAGTGCTTAAAATTATTCTTTCCTCCTTTTAATTTAATTATTTCAAGGTGGCTATAGCTTCCTAATAATAAATGAATTAATTTGTAAACATGTTATTATTATGGCATGTGGAAGTTGTTATAATCATTTCCAAACTGATAAGGAAACTAGTCCTATCTTGGTAGCACAACAAAACCAAGTTTTAAAAAATGTGGAATTTTGTAAACTATCTAATTAGAAAATTCTGTACAATACAGAAAGCATAGCAATCCAGACTCAAAGTGGAAAAGGCTGCCATTTTGATTTTAGGTTATATTTAACAACATATATTCTTTTCCTTTTAATGATCTTTAGAAAAGCTGCCTTTGACTACTCTGAAAATTATTGTCACCAGTTTTTTGTTGGTTTTTTTTTTTTTTTTTTTTTTTGGTCACATCAACCAGTTCTCTACTTTTATAGCTGTGGATTTATATTTACATGTTTGTTTGCTAACAGCCCTGTGGAAGGAAAGCACCCAAGGCTGACCAGGTTACAGCTGTTCAAATTCAGCTGGCACACAGTATACAGTAATAAATGAATGTTGAAAAGATAAACTGAATGGCTGAATACAGAAGCTTGTAAAGCCAGCTCCCGCAGTGGGCCATCAGTCTTCAGAAGGAGTGAAGAGGCTATAATGAATTTTCTGAATTCTAGTCCTCCTAGAGTTTTCCACATCAGCATCCCTTGGGAAAGATGTCTGAGAGCACCTAGGAAAAGGAATATTCCATCATTCATGGAACACCCATCAGAGGTACAGAAGCATTCTGAGGCATCTCAACACGACACTTATTTATGGTTGAAGTGGAGGCATAGGCCATCGCAAGACGAAATGTGGTAACCAAGGATGCAATGTTTGTGCATGCAGAGTCTATCAGAGTCTGTCAGTCATGACCCTCTCAGTTTACTTTTGTCCTGACACAAATCAACAGCACAAAACAAGCTGCAAACCTGACTCAATTTGGAGATATTTTCAATAGCAAGACCATGAAATAAATAAAAATACGTTCAACTTAATTTTATTTTCTATCCATGTGACTCAGTTTCCACAGACTTGTTTTTAATCTGTCATAGAGAGTTTGCTGGGAAAGATTAAGAAGCAAGGAAAGAGCAGGACCACAGATACAGAGCAAGAAACTCTTAAGTTTGCATTAAATAATAGTTCCAAATGATAATCAAGGAGAATTGTTGCCAAATATGGCACTTCCTGCCTGGATGTTAGACAGCTTCCTTCACTCTGATGACCCTGTGGCTCTATTCCGTATTTGAGAATTGTTTCAACTTGTTTTATTTCTTTATGATTCTCTTGTCCCTGGAGGCAACTTTTGTCTCGCCTATGCAGGTGCTGTCCTATGAATCCTTATGCCAAGTACACAAAGTAGCTACTGAATTTTAGTTTAAACTATTTTGACTTCACAAACAGATAAACAAAATCAGTTATGATATTAAAGTGATTGTCCTTGAAATTATAACAACAAATAATTTTTTTGCCTTTTGGTGAATTTCTCCCTTTCTTTCATGATGTACATACAGAAGTTAAGACATATAGATACCTTTCATATAAAATAGAGCCCACCTAGATTGGATAATTAGATACCTCAAAAACTAACCCAAAATACTCTTCCTGTATCTTATGCAATTGTTTATTATATAGAACTTTATACTTTTTCAAAATTATTATGTATATTCCATGAATTAGAAACATAATTCATATAATGTATTATATAATGTATAAGTTTAATTTTGCACAAAAATGAATTTAATGTACATCCACTGAAAATACATATTTATTCAAAGGATGACAGAATTTATTTGGAAAAGCAAAGACTAGAATATACAATTTACAATTAATTATACATAAGTTCTTTAGTATAGGAAAAACAATTAACAATTTTCCACTGCCATTTGAATACCAAGATGAACTGAACTAGGCAGAAAGAAAAGAGGTAGTTGAACTCATTATATGAAGAATTAGAAAAGCTAAAATTTTAAAGTTTCCTTCAGCAACTAGTCTGCAGTAACTCACAGATTACTAACAACTTATGCAAGTTTTATATGCCGATTCCATCTGCTCTTCATTAAAAAAAAAGCTCATTGCCATAGCAACTGCCACATGCCACGGTATTTATGCTGCATCTGATGTACAAAGCATGGTTTGTGTAGGAAGGAGTGTGTGTGTATATGATGTGGCAGCTGTCGTCTCTGCCATTTTGTTGCTGCTCTAGAATAAAACAAGTAGTGGTTATGAATACTCATTTGAGTAGTGCTACTAGTGCTCATTTAACTAAATCCTCACCCAAAATTCCATGTCTAATCAGCACACTCATTAGCTAACACAATATTCATAAAGGGATTGTATTAAATGGCTGTTTAAAGAGAAATCCTTTTTTCTTTCATCTTGCTTTTAAGAGACTCAATAAGTTGCTTTTCTTTGTCTCAGAAAGAGCTAGTGGCATGTTCAAATTGACATTTTAATACCAACTTATCTTCCTAGATAAATGACATTTATCCTTCTGGAAGATCCTGAGAAATTAACTCTAAAATTATGTCTCGGTTCCTTTGTGTCTTGCAATTTTCTTTTTAATTGTTAGAATCCAATTGGACATCAGATAAAGTTTGGAAACATGCCCTAGTAGATACTGCTTATGCATTCTTTACCATTTAATCTTTTTCTGTTCTCTAATGTAGAAAATGTTATGTATTTCCTTCCTATAACCTTGCAAAAGCTAGCAGCTTAGGTTTCTAGGCTCTCTTGCAGCTACATGAGTTGGGTACTGCATCAATGAGTTGCTATATTAGAAGTTGCTTAGGGTATGTTACTGATTTGGAATAGAAGTCCCTCCATAGGTTCAGGCATCTGAAAACTTCATCCTCAGTTGCTGCTCCTATTTTGGAAGGTTTGGGAGGTGCAGCCTTACTGAACGAGATATGTACAGGAGTTGAGATATGAGGGTTTATAGCCTCAGCCTACTTCTAGTTCAGTCTTCTGTGTTGTGACTGATATCAAAGGAAGTCTCTCAGCTTCCTCAACATTGCCGGCCCTGCCACTTGCTGTCATTTGCATTCTTCCTGTAAGCATGGGACTCTACTTTTCTGGAACCATAAGCCAAAATATACATTATGTTCTATGAATTTGCTTGGCCATGGTATTTTAACACAGGAACAAAAAGTGAGATTAATACAAAATATATCCTGGGAAAGCTTGCATACTGGAAGAAGGGGGAAAAGCTCAGAAAGAAAGAAAAAGCAGGTGCTGTTGGCACTTCTTGTCCCTTAGAATTGCTACTTGAGTTCCAAAGCACATTGGCAATCACGGTAGAGCAAAAAGGAGAAATAGATGCTGGGAAGGCACAGTGGTAAATCTTTAATCCCAGCACTTGGGAAGCAGAAGCAGGAAGATCTCTATGAGATTGAGGCTAGCCTACTACTAGCTAGGAAGTTTCGACATGGTCAAAGTTACATGCAGAGATCCTACCTGAAAACAAGAGTAAAGAAGCAGAAGTTATTTAGAAATGGTGCAAATAGTGCATAAGCTTCATCGCTGCCACACTTTCTTTTTCATTTAAGAAATTAAACATTATTATGGTTTTGACCATGGACAGGGTTAGTTTCCATTAACTACTTCTAACATATTGTAGTTGTTGTTGTTTAAAGAATGTATATCTTTTCTTTTTCACATTAACAAAACAGAAACTGTTGCATTTTGAAGATGATTTTGTTTACTAAAAGATGATATGTATGAGAAAAACGAGATGGATATTGTTCTATTTTAGTAATTTTTGTTTTTAAATTTTAGTTTTGGCAGTATGAGAACAATCTCAGTTTAGGGAAAAAGGTGAATCTTTCTGTTTTTACAACTGAATGATAATAAAAGCATCTTTTCAGTTCCCCCAAAATCAAAATACTTAGTTCTTTTTTTTTCTGGAGGTATTATTTGACATTTTAAGAATCTTGGGATAACACCCAAGGTTTTCAGATTCATTATGAGAATTTATTGTGGAAACACATTGATACGAAGTTTACTGTGCCTCACTTAACTGGATCACATATTTAGGTACAATTTCATATTTATATGTATATCCTGAAGAACAAAATAGAGAACCCATTAGCCATCAGATGGGACTTTCATGGCATCATAGTCATCTAAGTTTAAAGTAGTTTTTTTTTTCTTCTAATCAGTAATAAGCTTCAAGGATCCAGCATAGGAACCAAGCAAAAACTAGACCACTTTCTGGCTCTCCCATCAACACTCTTGCTTGGACAGACCTGAATATGGGGTCTTCCCACCTTCTTTACACACATAGCATCCTGGAGCTGTAATGCAGGGCAACTTTGTAGTGGTCTTTCAAGACAGGGAAACCCATCTTAGGGAAGCAATGAAAGGGTAATAATCAGAGAACAGATAAGGAGTAGGCAGTTCATTGGTGAACATAAACAGTGTTCATTAACTTTTCAAGTTTGAATTTCAAAAGGTGGTTAATGACGACTATGAAGCTGAATAATATAACAAGAGCCAAAGCCAGGGGCTTGAACTTTTAAAGATGTTTCTTTTCTCAAATGTCTATTTAAATTTTATAGCATAGATTAAATAAAATTATATAGATGAATATACGTAACAAAATTTAGTCTGAATAACTTAGTCATAAGTTCATAAATGACTATGTACATTAGTTTAGTCCATTTATTGCTTACCCATGCAATTTCTCATTTATTCATTCAATGAAGCTACTGATCACTCTACAAAAATTAATTTAGCCTTCCTTAAAATTACTAATCTCCCCAAAAACTGTCATCTACTTTACAATAAATACTTTGAAATCTTTGAACATCTTTAAATTCTGCTATATACTTTTATAAAAGTAGCATTTAGTTTTTTTTATTTTGGAGCCATATCTGCAGCTAGACTAAGCTACTGATGCAAATTATTTTTTCTTTCTATATTTGTATAATCTTATTCTAAACTAAATTTGAATGTTAAAACAAGAATTCAGGAGTTAGTATGAAACAGGTTATAATTTGTCAAAGCATTTATCAACTTATAATTCAGTATGAATTCAATGTTATAACTATTGCCAAAATTTTTGAATGTCCAGGCCACAGCATGTAATTTCCATATGCCAGGAGAAAAACATTAGCTGATTCTAGAAAAGTGTGAGCGGGGAGAGGAGAGAAAAGTATTCATGCTCTGTATACTGGCAGATGGAATTTCAGGTGCCTATATCATCACAGCTATTATTAAATTATCTTTTGTGATGATACCTCAGGTAGTCATGACTTATGCAATAGGGAGTTAGGGAGACATCTTCAGTTTTTAAAGCTATTAAAATTTCTTGCAGGTGTGCTTGAGAGAAGCACAGCACAAATTCACTTGCACACTATGAGGATGAGAGACACGCAGCCCAACCACAAGGGGCAATTAACACAAACAGCGTGAGGGAAGAAACACCCAGAGTTGCAAACTAAACAGAACTCGCATTGCACTTGTATCTCCCAATTATATTACAAAGCACAGATGTTTATTCTACAAAATAAATGACATTGGCAGTTTTGGGCTATGATAAAACTCTACAGGATCTGCTCTCCTAGATATACACTTTTGACTTATTTTCTCTTTCCCCTAGCTACCAGGACCATGGTTTGTTGTTTATTTCCTCTGTGATGGGAGCCTATTAAAACAATGAGGAGCTTCTCTAATTTTCTGTTACAAGAAGCCAAGGCTCCAATATGCTACATCTGTAGGATTTCTTCCTTCAGTCACCTTCGTTAAAAGCTTATAGCTTTTCATTATTAAAACTTGTAAGGTTCATTCCCTCCCAGATGTGACATTATTTATAATATGCTAGTTCTTATGCTCAATTCCGTTTAAAAATCTATGCCAGTGATCTTCAACACCGATGAACCAAATATTGTTTACCCTCCCTTTATGTACATAAGTCCATCTGTTTTTACATGAAATCTCGACATTTTTAGCGCTTCTCTGCATTCCAGAATATCCATGAGGATTTCAGAAGAAAGAACTGCATGAAGGATATAAATTTGGCTGCCACATCAACGTGTCAGTTAAGAAAACTACATTAATCAATAACATCTGAACAGTTCAATTACTGAATAAGAAAGGCAGAAAAATGGAAAAAAAGATTAACAGGTCTACCCCAAAATTAGAGCCCTAAAAGAAAAGAGGGCCTGCAACCTGGGTGACTTGAAAAGAATATTACTGTTGAGTTAGTATATAATTATCAAAACCCTTTATTTATTTTTTTCCACACATAGCAGCCTGTTTCCGTGACAACTTTCCTGCTCTGAAAATGTTTCACCTTTGATTAATGACACTTAGTAAAAAGTCTCATGAGCTGCAATGAGAGAACAAGGAGTCACTTGAACCCATGGTGAAGTACTTTGCACAGCTAGGCTACGAAAGGTTAATGGTATCATTACTAAGTTCTTGTGAGTGCATCTCTCTCTAGGAGTAGGTTGGGCATGCTATACAGTGTGTTAACTCCTTCCTAGCTGTAATTCCATGGAGAACTGCTCATTTGATAAAACAATTCCTTAATATTTTAAATCCATGGCATCTTTTGTCTTTAATTTTCATAGTAATAATTACATAATAGAGCACAAGTGACAATATTCCAGAGAATATTTAAATGATTCTGTATTACTCTAAAGAACAAGTTTTAGGTCCTGAAGACAAAGGTGAGCAAATTTCACGGAAGACTGCCTATTAGTGAAGTCTGTTTGGATTCTGGTACTGTCTGCTTAAGGTTCCTATAAAGGAATGGAGATGTCTTGCCAGGACCTCAAGGTTTAAACCTCTCCTTAAGCCATTTCCTAATACAGAGCGGTGTATTGTACCATGCTTCTACTCAGAGTTTGTTCATGAGATAGCATGGCAAGCTGATTGCTTCATTCACCAGAGCCAACCATGTACCTTCTCCCTGCCACTCAGTATTCTAAGTGTTTGAGTGAGTCAATGCACTTCCTTGGGTGGCTTCTGAAATATACTTTGAGTTTGGTATTTGTGTGGTTTTAAAAGCAATAAATTCAGGAAATAAATAGGGACGTTGCTGTTGAAAGGACAAAATAAGAAAGAAGATAAAAGAATTGACTGATAGTAGGAAAGGAAAAGCCGACTGTTAGACGCGTCTAAGATGCTCTTTCAAAGGGCTGACTAAGAAGGCTTCCTCTGTGAAAGCTATCACTAACCTTTAGCTCACCTAATTATTATTATTTGGAATAATTAGGAAGAGCATTTGTTGATCATTGATCTCAGTGGATCAGAGTCTTCCTGGGAATATTGATCACCGAAGTAATTCTACCTTTCTTATGTGACAGTTAATAGCAATATAAGCAATTCCCCTCTGATTAAGGAGAGACATCCAGCTGGCCTGTGTGATTAAAGTACATCTAGAAATTGAGGGATTTAAATTTATCCCTATGACTGTCAAAGCACTGTATTCAACCTCCTGATTTTAGCTCTTCTAATTCTTAGTACAATTTGAGGGCTTGGACTTACATAGGATTCAGTGTTCAGATCAAACACTACTGTCAATGCTTATTAGAATGCTAATAGCTCTGTTGTGAGATGCGGTGCAAAACTATTCTCTTGTAAATGAAACAGGTAGAGTTGATTTTCTAAGAACTTCCATAAAAGCCTCCTGGATTTCTTAGCTGCCATAAACCTAACAGCTTACTGCAGGTTTTGATTACTTCTAGGTCGCTGTTAGCTGCCATGGTTCTTGTTGTCCAGGAGCTACAACACTGCAGAGGGCATAAGTTTTTTTCTTCTATTTATAGAAATAAATAATTTTTATTATATATTGTGTTCTTCCACACTGAGACGATTTAAAAAGATGCATGATGCTATCCACTTTAGGTTCATAAATCCATTTAATATTTTAGTTAGTTTGGGTTGTGGGGATAAAACACCATGACCAAAAGCAACCTATGGGAGGATGAGTTTATTCTGGCTTAAGGTTCCAGGGGAAGGGGAAACGTCCATAATATAGGGAGAGATATGACAGCAGACAGCCAGAGACCTATCTCCTATTGCAAACACAAACCAGAGCAAATTGAAAGTGAGGCATGGCTACAAATTCTCAAAAGCCCCTCTCTAGTGACATATTTCCTCCATGTGTCTCCATATCCCCATAATTTCTCCAAACGAAGCTAGCAACTTAGGATCAAGTGGTTGAGAACGAAAGCCCATGGAGAACACTTCTCATTCAAACCACCACATTGCACTCCATGGATCCTATGGGCTGATGGCCATACCATAAAAGAAAACACATGTATTCAAACTTTAAAACTTTGCATAGTCTTCAACAGTCTCAAACTCAAGGTAATCTCTTAACTGCAACCCTCATAAAACCAAAAGACAAATTGCACACTTCAAACCTACAATAGCACAGAATAGACACTTCTGTCTCAAAAGAGAATGGTAATCCAAAGATCTTAGATAACTTTACATCTCAGCTCTGATACCTGCCCCCCGCCCCCTCTGCTGGTTCCAGTCTTTGTTTGCAGCTCTCCTCAGGAGACATCCCATAACCTCCAGTGCCTTAGAAGACCAGTTACAACCCCAGGTTCACTTTTATTCAGAAACAACAACTTCCTTTCAAATATTCTCTTGCCTCAGGTCTTCTGACTGCAGCCTCACTTTGAAATCACAGAGAAAGAAGCCATGACATTATGACTCTTTCGGTATTCCTGCCTCCACACCCAGTGCCACAAACTTCAGCTTCTATGGGAAGGATCCTGGCCCCTTTGACAACATGAGCAGCAGCTGTTATATGTTGAAGCAATTATCTGTAGGGACATGTAACCCATTAGGCTTTGTGTTTTCATAAGTTGAAAGCTTAGCAAAGTGGTATCATATCCTTTTCATCATTCCAGTGAAGAGCATCTTCTTTTTTTTTTTTTTTTTTTTTTTTTTATTCTTTTTTAATTAAAATTTCCACCTGCTCCCCGTTTCCCATTTCCCTCCCCTCCTCCCAAATATTGCCCCCTCCCCCCACTCCCCTCCCCCTATCCCCACTCCTCTTCTCCTCCCCCCACACCATTCCCCCTCCCTCTCGATACTGAAGAGCAGTCCAAATTCTCTGCCCTGCGGGAAGACGAAGGTCTTCTATCTACGTCCAGGAAGGTGAGCTTCTAAACAGGCTAAGCTCCCACAAAGCCAGTTCATGTATTAGGATTGAAACCTAGTGCCATTGTCCTTGGCTTCTCATCAGTCTTCATTGACCGCCATGCTCAGAGAGTCCGGAATCAACCCATGCTTATTCAGTCCCAGACCAGCTGGCCTTGGTGGGCTCCTAATAAATCAGTTCCACTGTCACAGTGGGTGGGTGCATCCCTCGTGGTCCTGATTTTTTGCTCTTGTTCTCCCTCCTTCTGCTCCTCATTTGGACCTTAAGAGCTCAGACCGTTGCTCCAAATTGAGAATCTGTCTCTACCTCGATCCATCGCCAGATGAAGGTTCTAAGGTGATATGCAAGAAATTCATCAGTATAGGATAGGGTCATTTCAGGTTCCCTCTCCTTAGTTGCCCAAGGTACCAGCTGGGGACATATTCCTGGACAGCTGCGAACCCCTCTAGAGTCAAGTCTCTTGCCAGCCCTAAGATGGCTCCCTTAGATAGGATATATACTTCGCTGCTCCCGTATCCATCCTTCCTATATCCCAACCATCCCAATCCCCCGAGCTCCTCCCATCCTCCCCTTCTCATATTTCTCATCCCATTTCCCCTTTGCCCCGTGCCACCTCACCCGCAAGTTCCCAGTTTTTGCCCTGCAATCTTGTCTACTTCCCCCTCTCCATGCGGATGACTATATGATTTTCTTTGGGTTCACTTTCTTATTTAACTTCTATAGGATCACACATTATATGCTTAATGTCTTTTATTTATGGCTAGAAACCGATTATGAGTGAGTACATCCCATGTTCCTCTTTTTGGGTCTGGGATACCTCACTCAGGATAGTGTTTTCTATTTCCATCCATTTGCACGCAAAATTCGAGAAGTCATTGTTTTTTACTGCTGAGTAGTACTCTAATATGTATATATTCCACACTTTCTTTATCCATTCCTCCATTGAAGGGCATCTAGGTTGTTTCCAGGTTTTGGCTATTACAAACAATGCTGCTATGAACATAGTTGAACAGATACTTTTGTCATTTGATGTGGCATCTCTTGGGTATATTCCCAATAGTGGTATTACTGGATCTTGGGGTAGGTTGATCCCAAATTTCCTGAGAAATCGCCACACTGATTTCCAAAGTGGTTGCACAAGTTTGCATTCCCACCAGCAATGAATGAGTGTGCCTCGTTCTCCACAACCTCTCCAGCAAAGGCTATCATTGGTGTTCTTGATTTTAGCCATTCTGACAGGTGTAAGATGGTATCTCAAAGTTGTTTTAATTTGCATTTCCCTTATCGCTAAGGAGGTTGAGCATGACCTTAGGTGTCTTTTGGCCATTTGAATTTCTTCTGTTGAGAATTCTCTGTTCAGATCAGTGCCCCATTTTTTTATTGGGTTCATTAGCATTTTAAAGTTTAGTTTCTTGAGTTCTTTATATATTTTGGTGATCAGACCTTTGTCTGTTGCAGGGTTGGTGAAGATCTTCTCCCAGTCAGTGGGTTGCCTTTTTGTCTTAGTGACAGTGTCCTTTGCTTTACAGAAGCTACTCAGTTTCAGGAGGTCCCATTTATTCAATGTTGCCCTTAATGTCTGTGCTGCTGGGGATAAACGTAGGAAGTGATCTCCTGTACCCATATGTTGTAGAGTACTTCCAACTTTTTCTTCTATCAGGTTCAGTGTGTTCAGACTAATATTGAGGTCTTTAATCCATTTGGACTTGAGTTTTGTGCATGGTGATAGATATGGATCTATTTTCATTCTTCTACAAGTTGACAACCAGTTCTGCCAGCACCATTTGTTGAAGATGCTCTCTTTTTTCCATTGAATACTTTTAGCTCCTTTATCAAAAATTAGGTGTTCATAAGTTTGTGGGTTGAAATCAGGGTCTTCTACTCGGTTCCATTGATCAACTTCTCTGTTTTTATACCAATACCAAGCTGTTTTCAATACTGAGGCTCTGTAATAGAGTTTGAGGTCAGGGATGGTAATGCCTCCAGACGATCCTTTATTATATAAGATTGTTTTGGCTATCCTGGGTTTTTTGTTTCTCCATATAAAGTTGATTATTGTCCTCTCAAGATCTGTGAAGAATTTTGATGGGATTTTAATGGGGATTGCATTGAATCTATATATTGCCCTTGGTAGAATTGCCATTTTTACTATGTTGATCCTCCCTATCCAAGAGCAAGGGAGATCCTTCCATTTTCTGGTATCCTCCTCAATTTCTTTCTTCATTGACTTAAAGTTCTTGTCAAATAGATCCTTTACTTCCTTGGTTAGGGTTACCCCAAGATATTTTATGCTATTTGTGGCTATCGTGAAGGGTGATGCTTCTCTGATTTCCATCTCTGCTTCCTTATCCTTTGTGTATAGGAGGGCAACTGATTTTTTGGAATTGATCTTGTATCCTGCAACGCTACTAAAGGTGTTTATCAGCTGAAGGAGTTCTTTGCTGGAGTTTTTGGGGTCGCTTATGTACACTATCATATCGTCTGCAAATAATGAAAGTTTAACTTCTTCCTTTCCGATTTGAATCCCTTTGATCCCCTTATGTTGTCTTATTGCTATTGCTAGAATTTCAAGCACTATATTAAAGAGGTATGGAGAGAGTGGACAACCTTGTCGTGTTCCTGATTTTAGTGGAATAGCTTTGAGTTTCTCTCCATTTAATTTGATGTTAGCTGACGGCTTGCTATAAATTGCTTTTATTATATTTAGGAACGACCCTTGTATTCCTAATCTCTCTAAGACCTTTATCATAAAGGGATGTTGAATTTTGTCAAATGCTTTTTCCGCATCTAATGAAATGATCATATGGTTTTTTTCTTTCAGATTATTTATATGATGGATTACATTGATAGATTTTCGTATGTTGAACCAGCCCTGCATCTCTGGGATGAAGCCTACTTGATCATAATGGATAATTTTTCTAATGTGTTCTTGGATTCGGTTTGCCAGTATTTTATTGAGTATTTTTGCGTCGATGTTCATGAGTGAGATTGGCCTGTAGTTCTCTTTCTTGGTTGTGTCTTTGTGTGGTTTTGGTATCAGAGTAACTTCAGCTTCATAAAAGGAATTTGGCAATGACTTCTCTGTTTCAATATTGTGAAATACATTAAGGAGTATAGGTATTAGGTCTTCTTGGAAGTTCTGGTAGAATTCTGCATTAAAGCCGTCTGGACCTGGGCTTTTTTTGGTGGGAAGGTTTTTTATAACAACTTCTAATTCTTCGCGACTAACAGGTCTATTTAGATTGTTCACCTGGTCCTGGTTTAACTTTGGTATATGGTACTTATCTAAAAAAGTGTCCATTTCTTTTACATTTTCCAATTTTGTGGCATACAGGTTTTTGTAGTAAGATCTAATGATTCTCTGAATTTCGTCTGTGTCTGTGGTTATGTCTCCCTTTTCGTTTCTGATTTTGTTAATTTGCGTATTCTCTCTCCGCCGTTTGATTAGTTTGGATAGGGGTTTATCAATCTTATTGATTTTCTCCAAGAACCAGCTTTTTGTTTCATTGATTCTTTGGATTGTTTTCTGTGTTTCTATTTTGTTGATTTCAGCCCTCAATTTGATTATTTCCAGTCTTCTACTTCTCCTAGGTGAGTCTGCTTCTTTTCTTTCTAAAGCTTTAAGGTGGGCTATTAGGTCTCCAATGTGTGCTTTCTCCGTTTTCTTTATGTGGGCACTTAATGCTATGAACTTTCCTCTTAGCACTGCTTTCATAGTGTCCCATAGGTTTGAGTATGTTGAGTCTTCGTTTTCATTGAATTCAAGAAAGACTTTAATTTCTTTCTTTATTTCTTCCTTGATCCAGGTGTGGTTCAGTAGTTGACTGTCCAATTTCCATGAGTTCATAGGCTTTCTGGGGATAGCATTGTTGTTGAATTCTAACTTTAATCCATGGTGATCTGATAAGACACAGGTGGTTACCGATATTTTTTTGTAACTGTGTAAGTTTGCTTTGTTGCCGAGTATGTGGTCTATTTTCGAGAAGGTTCCATGAGCTGCAGAGAAGAAGGTATATTCTTTCTTATTTGAGTGGAATGTTCTATAGATGTCTGTTAAGTCCATTTGATTCATTACCTCCCTTAATCCTCTTATTTCTCTGTTAGGTTTCTGTCTGATTGACCTGTCCATTGGTGAGAGAGGAGTGTTGAAATCTCCTACTATTAGTGTGTGTGGTTTGATGACTGCCTTGAGTTTTAGTAACGTTTCTTTTACATAAGTGGGTGCTTTTATATTAGGGGCATAGATATTCAGGATTGAGACTTCATCCTGGTGAATTGTTCCTGTTATGAGTAAAAAATGTCCATCTCCATCTCTTTTGATTGATTTTAGTTTGAAGTCAACTTTCTTAGAAATTAGTATGGCCACACCTGCTTGTTTCTTAGGTCCATTTGCTTGATAAACCTTTTCCCAGCCCTTTACTTTGAGTAGATGTCTGTCTTTGTGGTTGAGGTGTGTTTCTTGTAAGCAACAGAATGTTGGATCCTGTTTTCGTATCCAATCTCTTAGCCTGTGCCTCTTTATAGGTGAGTTGAGTCCATTGATATTAAGTGATATTAATGACCAGTGGTTGTTAACTCCGGTCATTTTTCCTTTCTTTCTTTCTTTCCTTCTTTTTGTAGTAGAGTTTGTGTGTTTCCCTTCTTCAAGTTGTGCTGGTGAAGGGTCATTAGATGTCTGAGTTATTGTGGGCATTGTTGGACTCCTTGGTTTGTGATTTTCCTTCAATTACTTTCTGAAGGGCTGGATTTGTGGCTACGTATTGTTTAAATTTGTTTTTATCCTGGAAAATTTTGTTTTCTCCATTTATAGTGAATGAAAGCTTGGCTGGGTATAGTAGTCTGGGCTTGCATCCATGGTCTCGTAGTTTCTGCAGTATATCTATCCAGGACCTTCTGGCTTTCATGGTTTCCATAGAGAAATCAGGTGTAAGTCTGATAGGTTTACCTTTATAGGTAACTTGACCTTTTTCCTTTGCAGCTCTTAATATTCTTTCTTTATTCTGTATGTTTTGTGTTTTGATTATTATATGACGAGGAGATGTTTTTTTTTGATCCAGTCGATTTGGTGTTCTGTATGCTTCTTGGACCTTCAAAGGAATATCTTTCTTAAGGTTGGGAAAGTTTTCTTCTATAATTTTATTAAATATATTTTCTGGACCATTGAGCTGTACTTCTTCTCCTTCTTCTATCCCTATTATTCTTAGGTTTGGTCTTTTTATTGTGTCCCAGATTTCCTGAATGTTTTGTGATGAGAATTTGTTGGTTATGCTGTTTTCTTTGATGAGAGTGTTTATTTTCTCTATGGTATCTTCAGTGTCTGAGATTCTTTCTTCTATCTCTTGTAATCTGTTGGTGGTACTTGTCTCTGTAGTTCCTGTTCGTTTATTCAAATTTTCCATCTCCATCCTTCCCTCGGTTTGTGTTTTCTTTATTACTTCCACTTCATTCTTCAAGTCTTGAACCGTTTCCCTTACCTGTTTGATTACTTTTTCTTGTTTCTCTTGGTTTTCTTGGGTATCTTTGAGAGATTTATTCATTTCCTCTACCTTTTTGTTTGTAATCTCTAATTGGTTGTGGCAGTTTTTCACCTCCTGTTTAAGGTCCTCTATTATTTTCATAAAATTCACTTTTGAGTCGAATTCTTCTAATTCTTCTGGATTAGGGTGTACACTTCTCATTTCGGGATTCCTGGATCCTGGTGATGTCACGTTGCCTTTCAAGTTGTTGGGGGAATTCTTGCATTGGCGCCTGCCCATCTTTTCCTTCAAATGGAGCCAGGAGAGGCCTGATGTCTTGGACCAGTCTTTGCTGTGACTAACTCTCTAGGTGTATCTCCTCAGTGTAGGGGCAGGAACCGTTCCCTTCCAGATGAACTCCTCAACACCAAAACATGGATGCGTGGTATTCCAATGACCCGCGTAAAGAAGGCCGAATGCAAGGGGTCGGGCGGGGTCGAGTAGAACACAGGCGACACTGCAGTACAAGCTGGAGGTGCCTGCACTCCCTTTCGGGGGTTGCTGAGGCCTGCCCGCTAGGCAGGCACTCACTGCTCTGGTTGGGTAGCCTTAGTGTAGGGGCGTTTGTGCTCTCTACCGGGACCGTCCGCCCCAGGATAGTACACACTCACCCGTCCCGATGAAACTTCTCGGCACCTACACAGGAACTCCTGGATGCCACAATGAGCCCGGGACCAAGGGAAATAGGGGGCAGGGAGAGCAGGTCCAGGAGATCACAAGCAGAGACTGCAACCCCAGCAGCAGGGGCCCGCTTCCCCTGGTGGGGACCTTGAGGCCTGCCCTCTAGTCAGGCACTCACTGGTCTGGGCTGGTAGCCTTAGTGAAAGGGCAGGAAACTGTTCCACAGCTAAGGACCTTGCAGACAAGGCAGGCTTGGGGGTGGGGGTGGGGGCGGGTGTGTAGGAGAGAAAGCCCTGCAGCAGGAGCTGGGGGAGGGGCGTTTGTGCTCTCTACCGGGACCGTCCGCCCCAGGATAGCACACACTCACCCGTCCTGATGAAACTACTCGGCACCTACACAGGAACTCCTGGATGCCCCAATGAGCCAGGGACAAAGGGAAGTAGGGCGCAGGCAGAGCAGGTCCAGGAGATCACAGCAGAGACTGCAGCCCCAGCAGCGGGGGCCCGCTTTCCCTGGCGGGGACCTTGAGGCCTGCCCTCTAGTCAGGCCCTCACTGCTCTGGGTTGGTAGCCTTAGTGAAAGGGCAGGAAACTGTTCCACAGCTAAGGACCTTGCAGACAAGGCAGGCTTGGGGGTGGGGGTGGGGGGCGGGTGTGTAGGAAAGAAAGCCTTGCAGCAGGAGCTGGGGGGGGGGGGCGTTTGTGCTCTCTACCGGGACAGTGCGCCCCAGGATAGCACACACTCACCCATCCAGATGGGACTTCTCAGCACCTATGCAGGGATTCCTGGTGGCCCCAATGAGCCCGGGACCAAGGGAAATAGGGGGCAGGGAGAGCAGGTCCAGGAGATCACAAGCAGAGACTGCAACCCCAGCAGCAGGGGCCCGCTTCCCCTGGTGGGGACCTTGAGGCCTGCCCTCTAGTCAGGCACTCACTGGTCTGGGCTGGTAGCCTTAGTGAAAGGGCAGGAAACTGTTCCACAGCTAAGGACCTTGCAGACAAGGCAGGCTTGGGGGTGGGGGTGGGGGCGGGTGTGTAGGAGAGAAAGCCCTGCAGCAGGAGCTGGGGGAGGGGCGTTTGTGCTCTCTACCGGGACCGTCCGCCCCAGGATAGCACACACTCACCCGTCCTGATGAAACTTCTCGGCACCTACACAGGAACTCCTGGATGCCCCAATGAGCCAGGGACAAAGGGAAGTAGGGCGCAGGCAGAGCAGGTCCAGGAGATCACAGCAGAGACTGCAGCCCCAGCAGCGGGGGCCCGCTTTCCCTGGCGGGGACCTTGAGGCCTGCCCTCTAGTCAGGCCCTCACTGCTCTGGGTTGGTAGCCTTAGTGAAAGGGCAGGAAACTGTTCCACAGCTAAGGACCTTGCAGACAAGGCAGGCTTGGGGGTGGGGGTGGGGGGCGGGTGTGTAGGAAAGAAAGCCTTGCAGCAGGAGCTGGGGGGCGGGGGGGGCGTTTGTGCTCTCTACCGGGACAGTGCGCCCCAGGATAGCACACACTCACCCATCCAGATGGGACTTCTCAGCCGAAGAGCATCTTCTTAATGGTTTTATTCTCCTTCACAATTGCAGCCTCCCTTTCTGTACATGCCCTTAGTGGCAACATTGAGCTTCCTGGAACATTTTCTTTTCCTCTACAAACTATACATTACTATATATTTTGGGTTTGTTCGTTTGTTTCATTTTTTGAGACAGGGTTTCTCTGTAGCTTTGTAGTTTTTCCTGGAACTAGCTCTTGCAGACCAGGTTGGCCTGGAACTCACAGAGATCCGCCTGCCTCTGTCTCCTGAGTGCTGGGATTAAAGGCGTGCGCCACCACCTTCCAGCTTGTATTTTGTATTTCTTTTTGTCATATTCATTCTTTGTCACTGTAAGTCTGAGCAAGAGTTATTAGTAATGATCATTCCACATACTTGATATTTGAAATCCAAATTACATTCAAAGAAATCAGTCCATTACTTTTAAACTTACTTTCAGGTAAATTCATAGGACATATTCAGAATGTAGTCAATTTTTTTTTTTTTTGCCAAAGTATCAAGACAGTTGTCTCTAGAACACTTGCTGATATTGTTCTCATTTTGAAACTCTTGAGCCAGGTTTCCAGAATCTACATTATTCTCAATACTAATGTATTTCAGGTTCCTACAGGCATGGGCAAGTAAGCTCTGCTTGCAACATTTCACTCTCTTTCTGTTCCACGTTCCTTCACATTTCTCCCCAAACCAAAAGGTATAGGCAATTCACAGCAACACAACACCCTTTGATACCAGCTTCTATGTTTGCTACTTTTGTTGCTATAATTAAACACCATGACCAAAAGCAACTTACAGAAGACCTTGTTTTTGCTCACAAGTTCCAGAAGATACTTCACAACAGCAATGCAGACACCGCAGTAGGTGGGTGGAGCAGAAAGCTGAGAGATCACATCTTCAACCTCAAACACAAATAGAGAACAAACCAGAGTTCTCTCCGGTCCCTATGATGAACTTCCTCCAATAAGGCTCCACTGTCCGTCCTATAACTGTACCAAACAATACCACCAACTGGTGATCAGTAGTTCAAATACCTGAACCTATGAGGCCATTACTATACCAACCACCACAGCTACTTACAAGCTACCATAATGACATTAAATCTGATAGGTAGAGATGCTCCTGGTCCCAACTCCTAAAGATGTATTTTTGAAGGTAAAACTGGTACAGTTGTCTTAGTCGTTTCCCTAAAATCACACTCCATAATAAAGATTTAACTTACATAAATTGATAAAACTCCAAGAAGTTTGAAGACAATAGAGTAAGGAACATGAAAGAGAAACCAGTTATGAACATATTAATAATTAAACAATGACTGCTAACAGCTGAACAGTTAACCTAATTATTCTTTGTGAGAATCTGTGGAAAGATTTGGCAAAATCATCACATTAAATTTAGAACTGAATGACTAGGCCACTCATCACCAAATTTTATTCCTATTGGTTGGAGAATGTCTCCAGGTAATAATATCATTTTATAAAGAATGTGTTGTATCCACTCTGATGAATCCATTCACAATGCTTTAGAATTTTTGAGGTAGAGGAAAAGAGAGGAAGGTACTTCAGTGGAATTAGATGAATAGTCTACTGTACCAATAGTACAATATGTGATAATCTACACATATCCTTGGGCCAGGTGAATATGATTTAAGTGAGTAAGGCATCTCCAATTTTGTGTGCTCTGAATTAAAACCTGTATTAGTAAATTACTATAATTTAGTTATTCTCAATTCCTTTATACTTTCCCAGAAAAAAATAAAGATTTGTAAAACCTTAAATACATTTATCCAGTTCCTAATTAATGAGATAATGATCCGTGTACTTCAGTGGTATTAAACGCTTAAGCACATCAACTACAATTTTTACTCAATTAATATTGATTAAAGATAATATCAGGTTCAATAACTTTCCCACATTTTGAGCCTTGTGTTATATATAAAATAGTTGAAATGGGTTAATTTAAGATATAAGAGCTAGTCAATAAGAAGAGTGAGCTAATAGGCCAAGCAGTATTGTAATAATACAAGTTTCTGTGTTATTATTTCAGGTCTGGACATCTGGGAAACGAACGAGTAGCCTTTGCCAACAACCAAACAACTATTAACTCCCAGTATTCAGCTGCATTCCATTGCAAAAGTGTCACGTCATTTGAACTTGTGAACTGGTTATATCCTATTGTGGAAGAATTGGGATGGCCACAAGTCCCCATCTGAGTATCCAGGGCTGCAAAGAATATGTTACATGCAACTCTGCCTAATTGGTCATGGTCTAGACTATATATGCTGGCAAAGATTAGAAGAAAGGGCTTTCATCTATAAGGCTTACATCTCTGTTGGGTAAAGGATTTCCCAGTGTGGCCATTTGGGGGAGGAACACTCCCATGCCGATTAAGTCACTCTTCACCTATGCTACAGAAGTATTCCCAATAAACTCTTTAGGTCCATAGAGTGAACTTTGGTGAAATTATGCCTCAGGTTTATCACTGTGACCTCAAGAGGAGGGACAATAATGCTTACAACTCCTCCAAGGGAAGAAACTTAGCTACAGCTGGCTTCTTCTGAATAATAACTTGCATTCATTATTTTTGCTGCACTACCAGATCTCTGAACCTTTACAACTAGAGAGAATGTATAGTATGAACACAAAATGTATAAGAACCAACTCAATTCAGATTTTCCACTGATTTATCCTCAATATTTTCTACTGTCATTCCATGAACCACATCCCTTAAAGGTCATAGATATGGTATGCAACTTCATGGTTAGAAAAATACAAGTTTTGAGCATTGTCTTAAAGTGATAATGTATCTTTGTCTTTTTATGATAAATATGTTTCACCTACATATAGTATTTTAATTTTCTGCTGGATTGTGACAAAAAAATAGAAAAGGGCTCACTAGGAGGAATCCACACAACCAACATATATGCAAATTTTATAAAAAAAATGGGGGACAAAAAACAAAATTAGGTTAAGAAATTATAAAAATGCAATCCCTTACTTCATCAATTATACTTTGTACAAATTGGTAGAAAAACATTAAAAATAAATGAAATGTCATTAGTAAAGACATAAATACATGAATGAATGAATAAATAAATAAATGTAATCATTGGGGGAATTAATGAATGGGAAGTAGATAATAAATAAAAAGAAATGTTTGATAGCAGTTAGACAGTGTGATAGACAATTTTAAGCATGTGAGTTCTAGTAATAAGAATACAAATAGCCAGTATAACAACGTCAGTGTGTGGAGAGAAATTAATGACTAATGACTACAGATTTGAAGATGATGTTGTTGAGGGACACTCAATGAGTATACTAAGATGGGGATCTTCACTTTGTCTAGAATATTGGTGACACTTGTTTTTACAATGGACACATATTCATTGAATATGACAATACTTCCTTAGTCTACAATGCATGGGATTTTGTATTGACACTGTTATTAGCTCTGAACTTTGTGAGGAAACTAGTACAATAGCAGGGCACATTTGATGAAATGAATGACTATCCAGAAACTGCCCAGAACTAGGAAGAAGGCGGCAGCTTCGAGAGTGTGGCTGCCTTGACCAAGATGGGGACAGGGAAAGCAGAGCCTGAAAAGGGAGAGCAGCAAAGGATGAAAACCACACACATTTTTGTAAGGAAAAGTAATTTAAAATTAGTTTGGTGAAGGTTGTTTGTTTTGATTGGACAATATCTTTGACTATTTACAGGCACCTTCATATGGATTTTTATCCAGCTAGCTATATCCTTAGGATTGCATTTTCTCTTTTTATTTCACAAGGAAAAGAAAGACAGAAAGAAAGAAAGTAAAAGATAAAAAGCTGTGAGTACAAAAAGTCTGCTGTTTGCAATCTGCAGCCATCCAAGGAGTTTCACATCCAGAACATTCTGTGGACACTGCTGTAGCTGGTGTGAAGGTCGGTGTTTGAGCAGGAGATGTGGGCCAGGCAAGATTTCAGCTATCAGTTTCAGAAAACCCTTGGCATGTCCAAAAGTGGCACTCAGAATGATCAGAATATTTGACAAACTGTCATGGGCTGTCCTACAATCCTGTCTCTAGCAGAGCTAGGTGGTCTCCAATCCCTAATAATAGGATTGCTTACCTTTATATAAAGGTCAGGATAGCACCACAATCTGCACGTGCTCAGGTCAATTTAGACAGGTTGGTGCAGTAAGACCTAAATGCTTATGATAGTACATAAGTCAAAGAATCATATCAACAGGACCTATGGTATTTTAATGCATGCTCAGTGTATCTGTTACAAGATCTTCCATATTGAAAAGCAGAAAACCATTGTGGAAGTGTTGAAGGCACAAGTAGACAGTCAGAAAAGCAAGTAAATTTGAAGTTATTTTTATATAATAAATTCAAGGCTTATTTACGAAATAGAAACAAATTCTATAAGTGAAAGTAAACACACTTATTCTATAGTCACATGTAGAATTGGCTTAAAACCACATGGCTTGGATTAGACTGTAGTCATCATTGATGTTTTAGACTCTAAGACCTACAAGACGCTTCAAATGACAAACTTGAAGCTGAAGAATACAAAGACCAAAATAAGTCATAAAGACAGTATTTTCCTCACACTGATATTTCTCTCTTTCTCTCTTTAAATAACATAAAATATCTTTGAGAACAACAAGTTATTATTAGCACATTTCATATTTTATATACAAATATCTCCTGGGGACTTAGAGGACATGTCTTGGCCACTATCACATTACTTTATAGAAAAGAGGGAAGAAATGGTTAAGGACAGAAAGGTCTGAGTTCACCAAGGGGAGCTCACAACATTTCCCAGCTGAACATATTTCTCCTGCCTCTAGCACAAAGCATCAGGCATGAGGAATCACTGAAACTGTGACACTCCCTTAGTGACCTCAAGCCTGCAACAAAGCATGCAAGATAGCAATAAAATTTACACAAAATAACCTTTGTTCTTATCCCCAGAACAAAATGCATATGGAGAAGCAGAAGTAGAAATGCCTGAAACACAACTGGAAATACAGCATCAGGCCGAATATATCACGAAAATGAAGAAACCTAATGATGAGAAAGACTTTTATTACTAGGTCCCAGAAATACATTATAACTAATAAACACATTATTTAATATTTAAAGCGATTGATCTTACATTTTTCTAGTAGAAGAATATAATTCTCCCAGAGGACTCTCAGTGATAAATTTTAAAAGAAATAGGCTTCTTACTATGAGCAGACATTCACTTAATGAATCCTTACATTGATACTAAGTAGAACATCCTTCTGCTGATGCTATGACACAGACCAATGTCTTGAAGAAGGAAGTCCTCCCATCTCTGCTGGCAACATTCTTATATCACCAATGAAAGCTACCAGTGAAACTTGTTACTTTGTATAGAACCCTTCTTTAGTTCCACAGGTGATAATATCCATGATTTTGTAAGCAAAAATTCACAGTAAGGTTACAACATTCCTTCCCTCATAACTTAAATATATACTTTCCCAAAACACAATGTATCATTGTCCTAGTGGAAAGGCTAAAGGATATAACAACAAGAGATCGTGAAAGGCCACCTGCTTCCATTCCATACACTTAATTTCCATGTCATCTGTTAATGGAATATTTCCTTGAATTTTATCCATTACTCAGTCTTCAGAGAAGTGGGCAGGGATAACTTCATAGATTTATAACTTGCACTATATAGATTTATAGCCTTCACAATGTGGACAGAATTCAACACCACTTAGAAGGGTCCATACTTAATCAGAATACCTATTTACTAATATTTTGAGTAAGTAAATTAAACTGTGTAATTTTCTTCTGGGATTACAGTGTTTATTCATGTTAGTTATTAATTGTTTAGGATTAGAAAAAGCACCCAAGTTACTTAAAGAAAGTTTATAACAGGTTGGCAATAAGAACCAAAAGGAACCTAGGATTATGGAACACAGAAGAGGGGAATCTCATGGACCCCCATCCTAATCAGAGAACTGTATATAACTAAGAAATGGTAAGAGCAGGAGAAATAGTCTTCCTCAGAGAAAAGCCCCATTTCCCATTTTTTTTTTTTTTTTTTTTGTTTTCTGGGATGTTTGTTTGTTTGTTTTAACTAGTTAACACTATCAATTACAGTGTTAGGACACCTTCAGATCACTGTTCCCAGAATGTCAACACTGCTGTAGCCAGAATGAGGGAAGCTTCTCTTCCTAATGGAAACAGATGGAAGAGTCCACAGGACCAGTGACTTAGAAGTCTTTGAAGAGGCATACAGTGTCAGAGTCTGAGAACAAGTATTTGGCAGTATTTGACCCTCACTGGGGTTATCTTCTGAGAACTGATGATCTCTAGTGATGGGGAATGTTGTACATAGCCATCAGACAGTTACATATATTTATATAATCAATCAATAAAAGAAAAAGTGGTTCAACAGTTCCCCAAAATGCTTGGCATAGACTTCAATCACTTAGCATACAAATTGTGTTTGTCCTGGTTCTGCTGTCATTGCTTTTCAACAAGAGCTGAAATCAATTCTTTCAAGGGAGAGCAAGACTTAAACACTTTGATTTTACTTGCTCCAAACAATGTGTCCACAATTATGTTGTCAAAGACTGGGATACTACAGGTGAACTCATCTGGAATACAACTATGTACAGCTTTGACTGAAAACTTAAGAAGATCATGATTCTTAAACCTCTTGGTTCTTAATTAAAAGACCAAAAGCCATTTCACACAACTGGCAACTTTCATCATTTCTTTATGAAACTGTTTTATCTCATCTGCAGATGAAGCCCAGTCTCTCCTGAGGAACTGTCAGATGACTAACATTCTTGGTGATTTTCTGTCTTTTTCTGTGACAGGACTACAACTGTACCAATCATGCTACACTTGTTTGTGTCAACTTATACTAAAATTATTTGATATAAAACACAGTAAATACAGCTACATAAAGATAAATAAATCCAGATACATAAAGAAAAATTCTGACCTCAAATGGTGTTTTACTAAATTTGTTCCCTTCTTCACAGTCAACTTAAAGGCATGTTTTAAGGTGAATGAGAGAAACAAAGAAACAAACAGAGTGTTCCTTCCTCTTACCAATCATACTCATTTCCATCTGGTTGGCTTCATTATAATCCTTAAATCTGCCTTTAAAACCTCTGTTTTTGAACCAATCAAGTGTTTGGGGATATATTCACCATAATTCCCATTCTAGAATATAGTCAAAAAGACAGAACTTTGTTTACCAGGAATACAAACAATTTCCTAGTATTTCACAATTACTTTGGGATACTCCCTGACTCTTAGCAATAGTAGCGAATGATTCTGATTATTTAAATACATGGATAATCTTGGTGGTGATGAAATTTATACTGTGTTCTTCCACTGATACATTAAAAATACAACAGCTTAAAAGAATAGTAAATATATCATTCATCAGTTTCCACTAGGAAAGAATCTGTCAAATTCTAGCTGTATCATTTGTTCATGGCTCCCCAAAGTTGAATTCAGATGTTCTACTGTTCTTATTTGAGAACCAACTAGAGAAAGATCCACTTCCAAGTTCCTTCAGGTCATCAGAAGACTAGTACAGTTTCTATCTTCTTGTTAGTTATTGTCTAAGAACCCTGTTTAACAAGGAAATGTGAGACCTTGTCACAGGGCCTCCTCTGCAGTATCCCTTAAGGCCCATAGGAAATTTACAGCAATCTCTAAGAAACTGTCTTTAAAATCTCATGGGATAAAAATATGCCTATTCATGGTAATTCCTTTGAAATCTCAAAATCACCTGATTAGTTATCTAAATTTCACTACCAAAATCATCTAACCTTTTCCACGTAACATATGTTATCCATGCTAGTAATCTTTCACTTATGCACTAATTATACTTTAATTTTGGGTCAAAGAGAAGTATATAAAAAGACAAGATAACATGAAATAAAAACATGAGTTAGAAGTTAATGCCCATCCTCGAACTCTCCCATCACTTTTTGTCATATTCATATTCATAAGAAGCAACAAAAAGAATGTGCTACATATACACAATGCCTACATACAGGACTAAATGATGTCCTATACAGTATGTTATGAGACCGTCATCATCTCTTTTATTGCTTTCTAACTGATACGAGAAGAAATAAACAAGATCCAAGTGAAAATAAAAATTAAACAATGATTGACATCCAGCATTGAGCCTATAATTTGTGATCCTAGAGAAACTAAATAAGAAGGTGAACCCAAAGAAAAACATTTAGGCATCCTCCTGAATATTAACCTTCATCAGGCAATGAAAGGAGACAGAGGCAGAGACCCACATTGGAGCACCGGACAGAAATCCCAAGGTCCAAATCAGGAGCAGAAGGAGAGAGAGCACGAGCAAGGAACTCAGGACCGTGAGGGGTGCACCCACACACTGAGACAATGGGTATATTCTATTGGGAACTCACCAAGGCCAGCTGGCCTGGGTCTGAAAAAGCATGGGATAAAACCGGACTCGCTGAACATAGCAGACAATGAGGACTACTGAGAACTCAAGAACAATGGCAATGGGTTTTTGATCTTACTGCACGTACTGGCTTGGTGGGAGCCTAGGCAGTTCGGATGCTCACCTTAATAGACCTGGATGGAGGTGGGTGGTCCTTGAACTTCCCACAGGGCAGGGAACCCTGATTGCTCTTCGGGCTGACGAGGGAGGGGGACTTGATTGGGGGAGGGAAAGGGAAATGGGAGGCGGTGGCGGGGAAGAGGCAGAAATCTTTAATAAATAAATAAATTTGTTGTAATAAGAGCGGCAGGGCTGCGTCCCCGGCACCCAGCCGCCTGCATGGCTAGCTTATGCCCCGAAATAATTACACGGAAACTGTATTCTTTTAATCACTACCTGGCCCATTAGCTCCAGCCTCTTATTGGCTAGCTCTTACATATTGATCTAACCCATTTCTAATATTCTGTGTAGGACCATGAGCTGGCTTACCAGGGAAGATCTTAACCTGCGTCTGTCTGGAGTGAGAGAATCATGGTGACTCACTGACTTGGCTTCTTTCTCCCAGCATTCTGTTCTGTCTACTCTGCCTACCTAATTTTCTGTCCTATTAAAGGGGCCAAGGCAGTTTCTTTATTACTTAATCAATGAAACAACAGATAGAAAGATGACCCACCTCCATCATAAATTAATTAATTAAAAGAAATAAACAATGAATTGATTAATTGTGAAAATTGCTGGAGAATGCATCAGGTTCTTCTAGCTCCTTTCTTGACTTACAGTTCAGTATATCTAGCCTGTTATAGGTAGGAACTTTAGAAAATGATGGAACAACCAAAGGCCATTTTCGTGTTGCCTGATAATTCATGTATTTTTGAGATCAAATATTGCAATGTATCCTTACTAGACTTTAACAGATGCTATGTCGTGGTCTCTTCAGTAATGAGAGTACAGGTCATTGTGACCACACTTAGCTTCTAAAGATTTTTGTTTTCTATATGGAGAAATTCTCTTTTAATTCTCTGCTGCCTAAAAGAACAAGCAACACAGAGAAGATAATGTCTGGCTCTGCTCAACCCCTAGATGCATGCCTATAGTTTAGATACAGTGTTGGTCGATTCTCAACTCAGTAGATAATGCACAAACAAGTAGTTCTTGCCTAGGCATCAATTATAAACATTTCTCTGATCTCACAGTCATTCAGAGGACTCATCACAATCAGTGCTTTCCTTCTTTCATGACTGCAACAAGAGGAGAGTTCCAAACCACTCATTAGCCCCAACACTACAATCTAGAGCAACATATGTCAATTCTTTCTCAATTTCAATAGACTTATATAGGCACACAAGGGAGAAGTACAGTTCTCCAATATGTCTCCCAAAGAATAAACACAAATCTTTAGTGTACAGTATTGACAGCACCAATACATGACTTAGTGAATGTCATTTTTCTCCATGGAAGTTGCAAGTACCAAAGAAAAACGGCCCCAAAGGCTTCTACTCTAATATTGTTTCTTCCATAAGCACAAAACACGGGATGGCTAATCACAAATGTACACAAAACTAATAATATCCTTTTATCCGTGAGCATAAAAAATTGAAAACATTTGTGAACCAGTCCTGTATCTTGAAGTTCCACCTTGGCGGAGACTGTTTCAAAGAGTAATGGACAAGCAGAGTTTCACTATGCAGCTTTGCAGGTAGCTGAGGGAGTGTCTAGCCCCACAAAGACACTCCACATAGAAAAGGGAAGACAGTGACTGCCACATTTTAGGAGGCTGCCTTCAAATCAAACTGTATGTCTGGAGTTGCTGTGCAGAACAGGATCTGTGAGCTGGCTCTGTGTTGGGTGAGAAGTGTGAAGCCTGTGCCAGAGTGAGTGCACATCAAAATCCTGGCACAGGCTCTCTTCAGAAACGGACAGAAGACCAACTGCAACATACGGCTCATTCTTCTCACGTCATAAATGTAAAGGCATTAATCACTGGGAGGCCGCCCAGAAATTAAAGTTCATCTATTGGTTATGGAGTGTCAAAAGGCAAATGTGGAATATTTTAAACGTGCTTAGTTTTCCTGTGATATGAAATACACGTTTTCAATGCTGGCTTTATCATCAAAACAGGCTCCTGCCCTGCCAAAGATAACACAGAGAACCCAGAACTCCACACAGGTTTCTCATATATGGCATAATTTCCTTCAAAGACGCCTGTTTTAAAATGTAGATTAACCCTTAGTGTTTGAATTTTTCAAGTGGAAACTTTGAAACAATAAGATCCCATCTGCCAAGAAGGAATGTCAAGCAGCAAAAGAGTTGCCCATAGTTTCTACAAAGAAAAAGACAGTGGGAGTTATCGTTCAGATTTGCTGAGGTCCCTGTGGTAGCAGGCATCCTGCTGCATTCCCCAGAATTAAGTCTTGGGTCAATCATGACAAGAAAGGCAATTACTGTACTCTCAACTATGAATTATAGTCATGTAATAAAGACATTCACTGTGTTTTTCTTCCTTGAGAAAGCCTATGCTCCTTGGTATCATGGCTGCCAAGGAGAAACAGTTGAACCAAAGGAAACAATCTGGAGAAGTGATTGCCATACATTTCTCCATCAACCATCATGGGTCTAAATATGAACAAAAACAATCCAACTAATTTGAATCCATACTCCTAAAGGAACTATGCAATCTTCAGTAGCCTCATGTAAGGAACAGGCTCTCAACTTCATAATAATCACTGTTGCTAAATATCACAAAGTCTGATTTACTCATTGTGCTACCTCTTCTTAAAATATAGACATCTTAGTGTTTATTATAAAGACATTTTAAAGAGAAAACAATGACATATCCTTTAGAACTCAATCTATCATGATATTTCACTAACCCTTAATTATAATGACAATATACAAATTGATCTGTGAAATTGACACTGATAGATAAATTTGAAGATTAGCACATCTAGAAAATATCTAAAGCCAGTACCCAATATAATAAATGGCATTCTTTTTGTGTGACTGATGATGATGATAATGATCATGATACTTAAGTTATAAGTTTGGCTCAGTTAAAAAATATATTTTGATTACAAAATTGATTTGGAATGTTTAATGTTTCAGGATTAAATGTCTACAGGTCTGGGTTCAAATTTTAGTTTTAGCATTTACATTCATGTGACTTCTTGGGAAGAATAACTTGAAGACAAAGATACACTTTTGAGGATTGTGAGAATCGATGCTCTGTTTGAAGGAGAGGAGCAGGTTAAATATGCCTTATCACTATCAGATGAAAAAGGAACCCAGAGGAAGGAGAATATCATAAATTGAAGGTCTAAAACAAGGATTATTAGAAATCCAAGAGAAAAGTATAAAAACTAATAAAATTTATCAAAACTTCTGAATTCTAGTGTATCCTAGAAAGGATTATTGTCAGCAGACACACAGGAGTTAGAAATGAAGACTTTAAATATGGGTACTTTCATAGAACCAAACCTGTGGCTATCTATTGATGGAACTTCTGAAATAGCACTGAGTAGCACAGGTTCTCATGAAGCCTAAATATAGCTTAAGCCCAGATATTTCAGTCTAATCATGGAGAAGCTTAAGCAAACGGTCAAACGCAGCAATTTTAAACATTTGCAACCCAGACTGTATCATGCAAAATTAGGCTTTCCCAGAGAAACTGTAATATAGAACAGTTTCAGAAACTTCAAATGAATTGATAATGCTTAATAACACATCGGTTTCTAGAAAATATTTTTTTCTCTGCACTGACTACCTGCTGAACAAAAATACTTTATACAATCTACAATGAAATGTAATTATTAAAAGAATAAGTATCTGTCATCGGTTATTTGTTTTTCTTCCCCTTGATCAGGAGTCTATTGCTGCTCTTTATGTATCTTCCAAACGTCCATTAAAATTTCTAGGTGACTGCTTATCACTAGATTAAATTTAAGTTTTGAGATAATAGCAACTAACACCACATAGTGTTCTTAACACACAGCCCCTCAGGGAATTGAAAATTTTGACATTACTTATTTTTCAAATACAATGGAAAATAACTTATTTTAAATAAAAAAAGGAAGTTTACTGAAAAGTCAAAGATTAGTCACTCCATAAGCCGTCTTTGCACGTTAATTAGTGTGGGAAATTACAATCAAATAACTTCTTCAGGGCTTTCAAAAATATTATCAGAAAACACTCTTGAACTCCATGAAATCTCCAGACTTCTTCACCAAAACAAATCTCCAAACAAAGGTTTTTTTTCTTTTCTTTCCTTTTTTTTTCAGGTATGGAGGTTAGTGCAGAAATAGATGTACTTTAGGACTTAAATTCTTGAATTAAAAGTACATGTTTCAGTGGATTAAATTCATACCAAATAGTGATTTCATACAACTGTTTTGACAAAGATCTACTGAGCTCTTATCATGAGCACTATATGGAATATAGAGATAACAAATATTAGCAGCATTAAGTAGTTGGTTAGGAGAAAAATCAACATTATAGCAAGCTAACAGTACACTCTACTTTTGGATGAACCAGTCCAACATTTGAGCATTGACAGTAGAAATTTGCAAAACCTTGTCATGTGAGCTATAAAACTTATATATCACATGAGTTCAGAAGAATATAGACAGTTTCTAGCTGAGTATAGAAGACTTCATGGAGAAGGTACTATTTCCATTTAGAAAATCTGAAGCAAGCATTAAGATATGCACATCTAGATGTGTTTAAGGAAGAAATATAAGCTAAGGTCAGTAGAATAAGAGAAACTTCTCCCACAAAGACAATACAAGAGCTGAAGTTGGAAGCCTATAATAAGATCTTTAATTCAATAGTGAGACATCGTGGTTAAGAGAGAGCAAGATGCTACTAGATGCTACTCCATGTTTGGTAGTGTTTCCACCAATTTTCAGCCAGAGCTGCATATGAGAGATTGGAGTAACAGAAGCTTGTATGTAATGTGCCCTATTGGGTTATTAATAATGGTAACTAATTTTAAGTTTAAAAGGTAAAAGAGTCACTAAGACATTATGCATTGTTCTTTGATATCAGGAAGCATAAATCACTGAAATAAAAGCAGACTTGAAGGGCACGACAAGGTCAGTTTTAAGAAACTTATATTGGAAGCAACTTTCAAACATAAATAGGAAAATGTCCAATAAACATGTACATGCATTCACAACTTCTCCCAAACTCATATACCATGTAAACTTTGAAAGTCAGATGTCCTGAAATTTTACAAAGGCCACGAATAACATAAAAGTATATTTTAACAACCCTGGTGTTAAAGAACTTCCTGAATATTAAAAACAATCTTATTTATGCTAATTAAAATTACTACAACTTATACATAGTTTTACATTAGTTAGGGTCAAGTTTTGCCATCAATGACATAACCTAGAGTGATTTTACTATCAGGGAATTCAGGGAAAATACTGGGTAATTACCAAGCTGTTGGATTTTCTACTTTTTAACCAAGGACCTTGGAATTGGGGATACTTAGGGTGGACTTGGAACTCTAATAAAGTTCTGATTCCTAATCCACTCTCACTACCCTTTCTCACCTGATTTCAGTCCGTGAGTCACACTGAGATCATAGTCAGCCCATGCCTCCTCTAACTGACCTCTGAGGGATAAATGTGAGATCAAACTACTTCATGGTAGTCCAGTGAGTTCCCTACTCAGAACAAAATAATGGAAAAATAGAACTGCTCATAATACTATTGTTCCAAAATAAACTTTATTCACATTTGAGTGTTTATTCCTAGTGTTTTCTTTTCTATACATATATAGCTAACAATCTTGGTTTTTATTCAAGTCATCACACCAATGAAACAGACAAATCTTAGAGCAAACATCTCAACGACTTAGCACACACTCTTTATCACTGAGGGGACTTGTCTTATTCCTTGCTTTTTATCACAAAAGCATATCATAGCTTCCCAATAAATAGTCATGAGGTAGAAAGGTTTGAGTAAAATGACACATGCAAAATTCTAATACCTGGGAGCTATTTGTTATGGAACAAACACACGTATGGGAACTCAAAGAGATGCCTCAGGTATGTTCAGCAGATGATTGCTATGGTCATTCACAGTAGGAAGGATGAAAAATCAACCATCGGATTTACTTCCCCTACTCTGAGTTGAGACTTGTCACTTTGTAAAGCTGCAGTTATCCAAGTATGTGCATTGGCACGGCATATTAATTCTTCATAAAGTCACTTTGCTCATAGTAGGTACCAGAGACATGTCAGAGGAAAGGTTGTTAAAACTTTTAAGCTAGGAAGTAATTCCTTGGCAGGGAATGACCAACCCCAATAAGTAGTATTATAAATTATTAGTATTATTATGCAATTCTAGTATTATATATTTCTGGTACTATTATAAATTTCTAGTAGTATTATTTAAAAAAAAAAAAACTCACCCAGCAATGATCCCCAGTTAACAATGATCTTTTGGAAAGTAAAGTATGGGAAAGCAAGCAAGTCAACATCAGCAAATCCCTTGAAAAATGATGTCTATTTGCTAGCAGAAGAAGAAATACTTTCCAGAAATACAAAAAGAAAAGAAAAAAAAAAGAAAAGAAATGAATAGGAAAACACAAGTCTTTCAGGTGTGCTTGATTTGTTATTGTTCAGGAGAAAAAAAAGGAAACTGCAATTATTTCATCTAGTTAAATGTAGAGAAATAGTCTGGGGCTGTACTGAACAAACTAAATTTAGATAAACTGTCCAAATAAATGGAAACACAATGCGGTAAGTTAAAATGGTATACTTCCAAATCAAATATTCAAACAATTCTCCTTCTCCTTTCAGTTGTTAAGACATCTAGATTCAGGGTAGATAAATAACTTTCTCTCCTGTTCCCTCTTCCTCTTTCACTCTCTGCCTTCACTCTGTCATCTTCTATGATAGATATCATGATACAAGCCCAATTTAAGCTTATTGGTGCAATAGAAATATTTCAAATCTTAAGGAGAGTTTTCTTCTCATGTCTGCCACTACTTAAATTACAGTACAAAATAGGATCAATTTGCTGTCTTCTCAATTAACCTCTAGGTCTAGCCCATTGAAGGAAAATTAGTTTTTACATTTGAAAAACAAAAACATGAGGAATTTAAAGACAAAATGTATACAAAACACTTTATTGCATTTTTTGTATGAGTAAGATTTAAAAAGACAAATCCATGGAGAGTAACCAATATAGAGCAAAGATACAATTTATTGGCAAGCACATACCAAATGACAAATTGACTAGTTCTATGTCAACTTAACAAGCATACAAATTAAAGTCATGTGAACAACTATAATAAAAAGAAATGTTCCAAGCATGAGCCTATTTCAATGACCATATACTTTAGAAGTAGTTATGACTTTTCAGCTTGAGAATACCATTTTTCTCATTTTATTGTTTTTTGTAGATCTTCTTTGTAATTAAAACCATATGAACTTTTCATTTTTCTGTACCATTGTACTTACTAAATATGGTCAAGAAAGAAGACTTTTGCTCAAGCTTTTCTAGTCCTAAACAGCAGTGGATGAGATGACTCCTTTTAAATACATATTAAGTGACTAGGAATTCTGACTTTTTTTCAAATGTCTTCCACCGAACTTTGCTTCTGAAATTTCCCTCTGGTATTTTCCCTCTGAGTCAAGTATAAATACAGTCTCTATCTCATATTGCAAATGCTCAATACTTGGCTACACATCTCTTCAGCTCCATCTAATGAAGACTTCATCAGTTTACTCATAAAGTCACACTCCAACTTATTATCAGTTGCCCTAGTTTTTCTTGTAATTGTTTGCAGTGCTATCTATTTCAGATCCTAAAATAGCTTTGGGCACATAGTATAGCAAAATCGGCAATCTTTTATAGTTTGGGTTCCCCTATATATCATTCCCACCTGCACCATTTTGTTTTCCATGGCTTGTCACTATGTCTTCTATTACAATAGTATGAGTTTAAACCATGTGCCCCATCTTATCACGAGTCCCTCTGTCTTCTTCACAAATAACCCTTCCACCCACCATTTCCAATTCAAAAATAATTCCTCTCAAAACATTGTTTTTTTTAAACTGAATAAACTTTTCCTTTTACTTTAATTTCCAAATTTATTGTATAATTTGTATGTGGGATAAATGACTCATATAGAAAGTCAATTAACTTCATTGGAAGAGCATATTACAGCATCATCTGACTTCATACCAACACCTATTACAGCATGTGACTGACATAACCAACGTCACAGCATGTGTCTGACATCATCCCAATGTCACAGAATATGTCTAACATCATATCAACACCCATCACAGGATGTGTCTAATATAACCAACATCACAGCGTGTGTCTGACCTGAAAACCAACAACACAGTATGTGTGTGATTTTATAACCAAATCACAACATATGTCTGACATCATAACCAATGTCACAGCATGTGTCTGATATAACCAACATTGCAGAAGTGGCTATATAATGGTCATATGAATGATACTTAAAATTTATGATAATATTTCACTGATTCTGTTCACTAATTTTCTATTTTTCTAAGTGCTTGAAGTTGATATGTTTTATTTGTTTTACATATGGCTTATGAATTATGAATTTGTCTGTTCTCTATAGTATTCATTTGAACTGCTTTGTGCCCCCTCTGAGGCCAAGATAGTCTAGAACACATGTTTATCTTTCTGTGAATATTGGCAGTAAATAAGAAAAACATTATAAGAGAATATAATGTAATAGTCAATTTCAATATGATCAGGGAGATATCAAAGATTTCTGTATTTTTTTAAGTTTTATATGTATAAGTTTTTGTCTGAATGCATGCCTGTGCACCACATGCATACCCAGTGTCAAGCCACTGAGGGCCAGAAAATGGTGTCAGTGCCCCTGCAAATGAAGTGACAGAGAGTTGTGAGCCACTATGTGGTACTTGAATAGAATCGAAGTAATCTCTCAATCCCCCAAGCAAATAACAAAATAAAACCCTTTGGAAAAAAGAATCCAGTTGAGTCTGTCAGTTGTTTGGTCTCCATGTCTACCTAATGTATCTTTCTTTGCATAAACCATGAGATTTACAAATAATTTTCCAAAGTTGTGGTTAAGTTTTAGGTAGTCATTGTTATTTTGATTAGGTTTAGTACTTCTATTTCTATTTGATTTTAATTTTAATTAAGTCTACAAATTTAAAAGATTTTAAAGAGCCAAATAGTTCTACAAAGTTATTATAAAAATGAGATTCTTATTATATTCTCAGGTTTCTTCTCTCCAGAGAAACATGTCTTATCTCTCTGTTAAACATATCATCGTTTGTCTAGTAACTTACTTTTTTTCTAGTATTTGCGTAATGACCTTAACAAAATCCATTTTATATCTAACAATGTCAGTTATTCATTGAATTTCAATTCTTTGCAGCCTCTCTGCTTTAAGCTCTCATCCTCAAAACTCAGCTACCCTTCTACGCCCCATATAGCCCCAGAGAGTTATGCTATACTCCTTGATGGTTTCCATGAAACATCCCTCCCAATATGCTCATGTGTTTGAAAACTTGACTTCCACTTTGGGGAGGTTGTGGAATCTTTCAGAGACAAAGCCTTGCTGGGGGAGTTGTGTCACTATTGGTGACTTTTGAGGGTTTATAGTCTCAACCCACTTCTTTCTGTCTGCTTCTCTGTGTAGATAAAACATGATCAGCAAGTTTCCTGTTTCTGTTACCATGCCAACAGAAAAGGAAGCAGGACCTATTTGTTCCTTTTTATGTGGAAGCCCCACACTGTCTTCTAGACTAAGTCATGCTATAGCTTACCAACAGTTTTGCTCTCAGGTAGTTTTCCTAAGCTTTGCCTAGTTCTTGCTTCATTCATTCACAAGGCTGTGTTTGTCTAGTGTTCTTCCACAGTTCCACATTGCTTGTTTCAGCTAATAAATCTCCTTAGAGGTTCAGTGTGTTGAGTAGTCAACTTCATTTGCCTAAAGAGGATTTTTTGGTACTCTAGCTCCTTCATTCTGAGCTGATTTCCCTACACAAATAGTGTACAGAACATACCCTAAGTGCTTCACTGCTACTTTTCTATGGCCAACAACCTGCCCCCAAATCTCATCTTCATTATGACTTTATTTCTGTGTTGTTTTCAAAAACACCACAGTTTTTTGCAGTCACTTTGAGAAAATGTGTCTCTTTAGTTTTTACTCTTCTTGCAATTGTGTACAAATTTCTCCTTGGAACACACTCTTGTAAAGTTTCATTAAAGCTCCCTTTAGTGAAAGGATCTACTTCTCACCTCTCTGCAAAGAAATCATTGCAACCAGGAAAATGAGTTCTTAAGCTTTTCACAAGGAAAATTATATTTTATCTTCTTGTTTTTCTTTTATATTAATTGTGGAATTTCTAATTTTTAGGTATTGAGTCTATTAGAATAAACCCTTAAATGTCTTATCTCTTTTATTATGTTTTCAATCTTTTTGACATTTTACTATATATTTTGGAAGATTTTCTCAAACTTACCTTCATAGTCTTAGCGATTTTTCTCTCATATCATAAACTTCAGCTTGTTTTACTATTTCTTCTTGTTTCCTAATAAATATGTTTCTTACTTCTTTTTCCTTATTTTGACACTTTTCCTGGTCACTTTGTTATAGATTATGTTCTCGAATTCCATATCAGAGGCTAACCTGATATTTTCAAGTTCTCAGCTAATACTTTTTATAATTTCAATTTCTTAGCTTCTAACTGAATTTTAAAATGGGAAGTGTAAGGCTTTTGATAACTTAAATTCCTTCTATAGAAAGGGGAAAAGGAAAAGGCAACTAAAACATTTCATAAATAGCTTTATAAAGAACAACCAAACTTTATGTAGAGAAACTTATAGCCTGTAAACTGATATTTAATAATTAAATAAGAATTATATTTTGTTGTGAATACATAGTTAAACTTTTCAGTCACGCAGGCAAGCGAGAACTCTTCTATAACACTGCCGATCTCTCACACACATCCAGGAAACGCTATTGGGAGCAAAAGTCATTTCAATTGTGAACAAAGATCAGAAGAATGATAAGAGGCTTTTTACTAGCTCATGCAAAAGAGGCATGATCCAGTTAGTGTGTTGTGCTAATTGACTAGGTACATTCTACAGGAAACTCAGCTTGGCATTCAGATATATTAAAATGAAAAAAGAACTTCCAGAGAAATCTGTTGTCTAGCCTCAAAATAGTTTGCCAGAGAAAGAAAGTAGAAAAATTTGGCTCATAGAGTGTTTATTTTCAGACCAAATGAGATTTGTACTTTTCTCCAAATGTTGTGTTGAAATTTAGATTAAAGTTAAAAACGTGAATTCCCTATTAATGGCTGATGAATAGTTTACATGGATTAATGGCTAGTATTTATATTCTTCAGGCCAAACTGACTGAATAATGCAGAGGTAGGTAGGTAGCTGGACATGAAACTAATAGGTAGATGGATCCAAGAATTTCTTCATAAAAGTCATTTACCACATTAAAATAATCAGTTTAAAATGACTTTAACATAAAGTACCAGTTTAAATTAGAAGTAATTAGAACCTATATTGAAGTAGGACAGAACAGAGCTAGGTAGAGAAAACAAAACTGAATGCTGGAAGGCAGAAGGCGGAGTCATAGAGAAATCATGTAGCCCCGCCAGAGACAGATGCCACATTGGAATCTTGCCGGTAAGTCACAGCCACATGGTGATACACAGATTACTAGAAATGGGTTAAATTAAGATGTAAGAGTTAGCCAATAAGAAGCTAGAGCTAATGGGCCAAACAGTGATTTAATTAATACAGTTTCTGGATGGTTATTTTGGTTTGGGGCAGCTGGGACTAACAAGCAGCCTTCTATAACATATATGTGTGTGTGTGTGTGTGTGTGTGTGTGTGTGTGTGTGTGTGTGTGTGTTATTAGTTATATGTGTGTGTGTGTGTGCCAAATATTTATAAATTAAAATTTAGGAAGACTTACCAGTTAAACCCATTCACAGGGCATTTTCATTGTGATAACTCTACGAGACAGCTTCAAAACCGTTCTACATATACCAAACCATGACGACATATACTTAAAAAAATCTGAAATTATGAAAAACAAAACATAATGTGAAGTAAAAATTATACAGCAGAAATAATGTTAAAATATATGTTTTACCCACAAATACTCACATACAACTGATCTAATAACATGATGAAATTTGTTCCTTAGGTGACTTCTCTGAGTCACAGCATAAGATATTTGAAAATATTAAGAACTCTGGTCACTACTAACCAGCTACTTTGTATCAGAGAGTAAATCACAATACTTTAGAGCTATCTTAACCACAGCTTATGCTGTGTATGTATTTTCATTATTGAGCTTGCATTTATTTACAAAATGGTCAATAAAACTGAATGGAAATAGTTTAAAATTATTCACTATCTAACATTATAACAAACTGAGAAAACATTTCACTGAAAGTATTTGTGGTATTTTATAAAAAGGAATAAAACTAGGATATGATTAAATAGTTTGGAAAATTTGAATGGGATGTTAAGCAAACCTTCATAAAATAATTGAACAAATATCTCACTAGCATGCTTCAATGTCTGAACATGGAAAAAATTTCAATACCATATCTTTTTGTCATTCAACGACATGATAACATGTTTCGAACAATTCAGTAGGTGATTAAAAGTTCTTGGAAATAAAACTGAAAAAACAAAATAGATTCACTAAAATATACAAGAAAAACTTTCTGTAGATTAATCTGCATTTTTCATGAGGCATCTCCATTGTGCTATCTCCAATGACAAAAGTAATTCTTCCAGTTTTTATGGAAAATTCTAACAATTTTAGTAGTATAGGTGTTCTTATCCATAATTTATCCACCAGTAGATTTTAGTTTTCTGTTGTTGGTTATTATGAAATGAGGTTGGCGATGTACCTGATGCCTCTTATAAGAATATATTTCTCAGCAATATTTGAATAATTTAGCATTTTATATGATATTTACAGGAACAACCCTAAGTATTCATTTAAAACATCATCTAATCCTATGGACAATTTCCAGTTCCTCTTTCCCTTTACTGTCAGTTGAAAAAAATCACTATATAACTTGAGGCAATAATAAATTTAGTAAGTTATTCTTTTTTCATTATCTGAGGTTAACTAACTTGTTTTTAACTCAACATTTGTTATGCTCTTCAATTCCAAGATTAATTTTTTGTTACTCTAGTGTAATGTTGCATATTCATTTGCAAAACAAAGACACATGGGCAAAAACTTCTGCAATATTGTCTGTCTAAGGACAGCTCTGAGGATTACAATATGTTCAGCTCTCAATTTTTTGTAACAACTTAGGGATACAATCTTTAGTTGAATTTCAAGATGGATCCTAATTTTTACATGGATCCTTCTGGCAAGAAAATTCTGGATACCTTAAGTAACTGCAATAAAAAATATAAGGCACGAATTCTTGAAATCCCCCCTCCGTCTAGATGAAAATGAGCATAGGAAAACATACTGCGATAATCCAAAACATTCATTATGAAAATCATGTAAGATTTGAAACTCTCTCTGCAAGCTGCATTTGATTACAAACTTCTCTTGGGACTATGCCTAGGTATTCTTGGGCTTGAAACCAAACTACATTGCTTAGCCTACCAACCACTGAGCATGGTTTAACATCACTCAACTCCATAAGACCTACACTAAGCAAGAGTTCACATTTTATAAACAGTTCTGGGATTTTTTGCAAAATACAATCATTAAACAGTAGCAATTTTGAAAATTCACATTACCCATGTTTTCTGTAATATCATTGCTCTTTTCAGCTGTCTGAAAGCAATACATTCATTCATTAGCATTTTCTCTTTAGTCAGTACAGAACCTCAGGTAGCTGATGGCAAAGATGCTTTTGCTAATAATGTCCAAAGAAATATCACCACTTTATGCTACCCACACAAGTGGAATGTCTTGAGATCAAAAAGGATTTTAGGTCTACAGAGGATATTATATTCATACACGTAGGGTAGCCAGGGAATATGGTTATCTTAATTTTGTAATTTGAATTCTCTGACTCCATTTTGCAATATTATAATTTTTAAAAAAGTGTCTGGATCAAGGCATACAAAGCACCTTCGGAACACACACATATGGAAGCATTAATTCACAAGGAAAGTTGTAGAGTCCTTTGTATGCATATTGCAAAAGAAAGATGAATCTTAGATTAGATTCTATTTTTGAAAATCATTACTCCCTTTCCAACATTTGTTTATTGTTCTTGAAGTCAATGTCAAACTCCTTGGTTTTGTATTTGAGATTCTGTTCAATTTAACTCCAAATGACTTTCCAGTTTTATATTGGCCAATAATGACAGACTTACAATTTTATATCACTTTAAAATATATGGTGTTTCTTTATCTCTATGTGAACAATACTCTGTAGGTTTATTTTTTGTTTGAATTTTACCAAGTCTTTTAAGATATTTTCAAATTCTTCTGTTATGTCTTTTCCACTTATATCAATCAACTTTAAAGGAAAATATATTGCTCTTCGCTTACCTCACCAATTCTCAAAGTTGTATACTGCTTACATTTAACAAATGTAACAAACACCTCTCAGTTCTTACAGTACAAGAGTCATACTTACATGGGTAAGAAAGGTACAGATTTTCAAGGTTGCAAGCCAAAGAAAGAAGTCAGTCCTAAACCACATTACATTAAAAGTTTGATTGTAGAAGTCATAAGGAATGTATGAAGAAATTGGTGTGGACTATCAGAGAAGGAAAACTGAAATTCAAATGAGCAATAGAGTTTTGGCAGAAAACTAAGCTATTTCTAGAGTGAAGTTTCTGTTAGAGGAAGTTTTCTCATGGAGTATTCTATGGAAATACAATTTCATTCTAATTATATGTCATTAGTTCCAAAGATCTTTATGTGTATGGAAACTTTACAGTTACCTTACTTCTAGCTGCACATAACAGGAATTCCTGTATCAGCTGGCTACACACACACACACACACACACACACTTACAAAATACAGGAAATAGGTAGATGTTGGTGGCACACATCTTTAATCCCAGCATTTGGGAGGCAGAGGCAGGCATTTCTTTGTGATTTTGAGGCAAGCTTGGTCTACATGAGCTAGTTCCAGGACAAGCTCCAAGATTGCAGAGAAACCCTGTATTGAACCCCCCCCCCAAAAAAATACAAGAAATATATGTGATATGGTATGTCATGGTTGATCAAAAGTACATGACTCAATCAACTGGATAATTCTGTTCTCTATGAGGTTAAAATTTTCCATTCTGTCTTAAGGTCCGTTTCTTATAATCACAGGATTATCTATCTTTTGTTAATGACATCCCCTCTCCTAAGGAATGGCCTACTCTTTTTTAAAGTCAATATAGAAAATTTTATGTAATCTTAAAAGTGCATACATATTAGAGTACTACTCAGCGGTAAAAAACAATGACATCGTGAATTTTGCATGCAAATGGATAGAAATAGAAAACACTATCCTGAGTGAGGTATCCCAGACCCAAAAAGATGAACATGGGATGTACTCACTCATAATTGGTTTCTAGCCATTAATAAAGGACATTGAGCATATAATTTGTGATCCTAGAGAGGCTAAATAAGAAGGTGAACCCAATGAAAAACGTATAGTCATCCGCCTGGATAGGGGAAGTAGACAAGATTGCCGGGCAAAAACTGGGAACTTGCGGGTGAGGTGGCATGGGGCTAAGGGGAAATGGGGTGAGAAACGTGAGAAGGGGAGGATGGAGGGAGCTTGGGGGAATGGAATGGTTAGGATATAGGAAGGGTGGATACGGGAGCAGAGAAATATATATCCTAACTAAGGGAGCCATCTTAGGGTTGGCAAGAGACTTGACTCTAGAGGGGCTCGCAGGTGTCCAGGGAGATGTCCCCAGCTAGTACCTTGGGCAACTGAGGAGAGAGAACCTGAAATGACCCTATCCTATAGCCATACTGATGAACATCTTGCATATCACCTTAGAACCTTCATCTGGCGATGGATGGAGATAGAGACAGAGACCCAATTTGAAGCAACTGACTGAGCTCTTAAGGTCCAAATGAGGAGCAGAAGGAGGGAGAACATGAACAAGGAAGTCAGGACCACGAGGGGTGTACCCACCCACTGTGACAGTGGAACTGATCTATTGGGAGCTCACCAAGGCCAGCTGGACTGGGACTGAATAAGCATGGGATGAAACCAGACTCTCTGAACATGGCGGACAATGAAGGCTGATGAGAAGCCAAGGACAATGGCACTAGGTTTCGATCCTAATACATGAACTGGCTTCGTGGGAGCCTAGCCTGTTTGGATGCTCACCTTACTGGACCTAGATAGAAGTGGGACGACCTTGAACTTCCTGCAGAGCAGGGAATTTGGACTGCTCTTCAGTACCTAGAGGGAGGGGGAATGGAGTGGGGGGAGGGAGAGAGGAGTTGGGATAGGGGGAGGGGAGTGGGGGGAGGGGGCGATGTGTGCGAGGAGGGGAGGGAAATGGGAAACGGGGAGGAGGCGGAAATTTTAATTAAAAAAGAATAAAATAAAGAAAAAAATGAAAAAAAAAGAGGGAAAAAAAAACAGGAAACACGGCTTGCAAAAAAAGTGGGTTTAATACTAGAAAAGTAATACGACATAAAAGAGTTCCAGCATGTCCAACTTGAGTTGGAAAAACAGAGCACAAGAATGTGTGGCTGAGAAAGGACTTGCTAAATCAGTGGGCGAAAGACATATACGTATGCATTTAAAAAGTTAAGTGAAACAAATACAAGATACATCCCCCAAATTTATATCATGCCAATCAATTTCCAGAAAATTTTTAAAAAGAAACCTTGAAGGCAGCTAAAGAAAAATGACACATTTTAGTGGTTATGCAAGTACTTCAATGACAAAATATGTAAATGTAGCCACAGACACCAGAAAAGGACAAAATGTCTTTCAACTGTTAGATAAAAAACAAAAGGGAAATCAAATAAAGAATCAAACTCGAATGGAGAAACTGAGCACACAAACAAATGACAGCCATTATGAGATTTATGAGAAGAAGATAGCCTTTACTTTTGAAAATAAATAACGTATCTTCAAATAAAAAATCTGTAAGAATTTACCCCTAGACTTACCTTAAGATAATGATTAATAATTCTTCCGATAGACATGTAGTAAAATGGGAAAAAATTAATATTAATACCAGAAATGAAGAAATAATAACAAAACCAAAATCTTGGTGTGTTAAACACTGTGTCTCTCGAGTTTTATGTACTGTCATGGGCATTTGGGATGAATCTTACAGCTCTGCCTGACATGGTTCCAAATGTGGTAGAGGAAATGTTAGACAATTCCATTATGAAGAGGGTTGAGGTTGTGAGACCTTCATTACATGTATGATTACTTGAATTAGTAGAGTGTCACTATTAGAGATTTACCAAAACAAGAATCCTATCACTTTCTTGCTTGATATTCTTAATTCCGTCATCTCAAGACCTCATTCACATGACTTAATGTGTACTTTCAGCATTTACAAGAGTCTTATCCTGGGGCTATAACTATTATAAACCTTATGACCCTATGATAGTGTTCCACGGTTTTTTTTAATTACTATTTTATGTGTGTTTGTGATTTTATCTATGCATTATATGTATGCACATGTGTGTGAAAGTGCACATGTGGAGGCCAGAGTGGAGGATCCTTTTCTATCGAATTCCATCATATTCCTTTGAAGCAGACACTCTCTGAACCCATATCTCAATCTCTCTCTCTCTCTCTCTCTCTCTCTCTCTCTCTCTCTCTCTCTCTCTCTCTCTCTCTCTGTGTGTGTGTGTGTGTGTGTGTGTGTGTGTGTCTTAAGCTACCAGACAAGAAACCTAAGCTGACAGGTTACATTTCTGCCCTATTACATGAGTGTCTGAAAGCACACCTTTACTCAGGTATCACTTTTAGCCACTGAGACATGTCTCTTGTCCAGTTTTCTATTTTATTTTTTCATAATCTTTATATGTTTTCTGAACTGATTGCAAATGTATGATTCTCCTGCCTCAGCATCTTAGTTAGCTAGGTTCACAAGCATATACCTCCACAGCTGGAATCACTACATTTTAAATAAATATGGTTTACTCATGTAACCTAAAATATAACATTCTGGCTATCTAACAACCTCTGTATCTCATTCACTATAACTTTGGGTCACTGCCCTCAGACCATAATACTTTTCGTATAACTGCTTTGGTATGTGAGAGTTGCCTGGTTTTTGATTTAGGAACATCTACCCCAGACTTGATACAGTTTTTCAGTGATCAGATCACATCCCAAAACAGATTTATTCTAACTGCCTAAGTGACATGGATTCCTTCATGCCTTACAATGTCAAACTGTCTCTTATATCCACAATGCTTTAACCTTAAAATTGTCCTGCTCATTTATCTCCGTGTTCTTCAACCTCTATAACAAGCTCTTTGAATTCAGGAGCCACACTTACACTGAAGAGATTAGACACTATGCAAGTATTACAGAATATATAAATATTTACTAAATTATTTTCACTGAAAGCCTGTGTAAATGAGGATGACAAATGAGAAGCCCAAACTGTTGTACAAACAAAATATATGTATTTTTCCAGCACTAATTTTCAAATATATTATAATCAATATTTTATTTACAAAATCATTTCAAATTCTCACCAGAACTGGCGACTTCAGTAGTACCTGGGAAAAGATAGTGGAGATAGACAACAGTGAGAACTCTCAAGTGTACCTGAATTATCATCCACAAGATGCTTCAGTACCAATTATATAATTTAGGGGGGAAATTACTAACAGAAAAACTAAATTTGAAAGCAATAGAGTAGGGATCTGCACTTAGGGGAAGAGAACTTCTTCTCTTGACTCATTGTGTGAGGACCCCCTCAAGGATACTGCTTGTCTTAACAGAAGAAGAGGACACTACAGTCCAACTCTGGGGTGGGGGAGTGCCTCTTTCATCAAGCAATGCTCTTCAAATGGCTAGGATTCAAGTGGGTTGGGGACTTTAGTGAACAGAGACAACCATGGAAAAGACAAACAGTAAAGCAGGGCTGAGAACAGAAGGAAGCAGTATCTCATTTCATGGGCCAGGATTTTGAGTGAATATTGAGAAACTCTTCAAAGACAACTCTTCAAAGACACCAATATTGACACATTGAATCAGAGAAAACATCAGGACTAACAATCATTAGAAGGCAGAAAACTCAAATCAGAAAAGCCAACAAAACAATACAAGCAAATCTTTATAAAGAATAAATGTCAGAACTTGATACAACTATTTGGTTTAGTTTTGAAATGTGTTCTAAGTTTGTGTGTTAGGATTTAATCTCAGTTGTGAGATATTAACAGAGCAGAAGGACTCTAAGTACAATATTTAGAGGTAAGGCCTTGGTGTAGGAAGTCAAAGTCATTGGAGCGCCCCCATGATTAAATGTTGTTGGCCTTATAAGAAGAAAAACCAGGATATATGAGCAACCTCCCTGTATTTTGTCAATGTGATATTCTACATTATCTCAGATCTCTATCAGCAAAAAAGGGCAGGCACCATATACAGCCTTTAAATCTTTGAACTAGTTTCTAAAAAATCCTCTTTTCATTAAAAGTGACCCAGATTGTGCTACATTGATACTGTAGCAGAAAATATCCCCAACACTACTTCTGTACCCAAGGCCCAGGGAATATTCTGGAAGAATCACACAAGTGAGAAAAGACTGTAGAACCAGAGGACCAGGCCATCTCCTGTGAGACTGAGTCTTCTAGACAATACCAATGAACATACTAATGTGGAGAGGGGAGTCTCACTGAGTCTCAGACTAGACAAAGGACAAGCACAGTAAATGACCCTAGAGAAGAACTGTCTTATCTTCTCCCAGAAATGGGCCTCTATTTGATGATATGATACACTAAAGTGAACCCTGGACTCGTGTGTGTGTGTGTGTGTGTGTGTGTGTGTGCATGTGTAAAACAATAATAAATGAAAAGGAGGCACCAATTTGAGAGAAATGGAGCAGACATGGTATGTACTGAAGGTAGGAAAAGAAAGAAAGAATGGGATATATAATTACATTTTAATGTAAAATAGATTTTTAAAAAGATCAAGATGTTTGACTAAAATCAAATACTATGAAATAATCACTTTAAATGTAAGCTAAAGTCAAACAGGTCTGAAGACTCACACAACCAACTCAAGCTCAGAAAATAGTATCATTGTTAAAGCTGGATGGTTGTTTTTCTTTTTCCTCATTAAATCTGAGAATCACAAGAAAACTCGGTTACTATGGGTTCTGTAATACTATTGACTATAGAGGTTAAATGACTTTTCAAAAGCTAAATAAGAAGGTAGCAGACACATAAGACCAGATTAGAAATCTCACTGGCAATATGTATTCAATAACCTGGGTTGATTTTACTTTTTCCCGACAAACAATTAAATCAATATCAGGATGAAAATGGAACTCTTATTGTTTTCATAAGTTATTTATCTGTAGTATTATTAATGTTTCAGACAAAAACCTATCTGTAAGGAAAGTCATATTATTTGATATCTGAGTACACATCTTGCCAGTTCTAACAAGAGATTCACTGAACTGATGTCGAAGTACTAAGTGAAATCAATCCCAGGGAGTGCCTCTGTTGCTCATTCTCCATCCTACTCAAAGCCTCCAATAAATGCTCAGTCTGTATCTGTTCAGAGAGCAGTGACCTGCCAGGCTGTGATCTAATGCAGGACATTATCTGCATTGACCAGATCCCTGCAGAATCTTGGCAAGGTTTCCTCCACCTGTTAAACTAATTCATTGCAGTCAGACATACGCTTATGCTTTATTTATATCTATTGGAAAAAGGATTATTAAAAAGAATGGTTGTGAAGAGTACATTAAAAGGGCTGACAGGCAGTAGAACTTCAGAGTCAGGACTTTGTCCTTCCCCTTTACCTCAGCCCCTTCCACTCCCTGACCAGCCCTGGTTGACAGACTTCACACTTAGCCATTGCGTTTGGTGGGCAGAAGCAGAGGTTTGACAGTGGAAAGGAAAAGCTTGTGCTCCTGCTAAACATGGCAAACAATTATTTGTTTTGTTTCAACACATTGGAAGTGTTTCATTTCTTACACAGTTGCTGTTCTAAAACCACCCTTGCCACAGGGATCCTCAAGGAAACCTGAGGCTACTAACCTGATTTGCATTGACTCCTGGTGACCTCCCTGCAGGCAGAGAGCCCTATAGATACCCTCCAGGAAATACAGGTAGTGGTTAAAGCACAGGGTCTGCCTGTGTGATATTTTTAAATTGTCAGAATTATGAGAAAGAGAAACAAATCTTATGACTCAATGACTCGTTTTCTTCCAAAGTGCCTCAAGATTCCCCAGAAATATTTGGCAACACTCCCACTGCATTTGTATTATTTAGATTTATTTTCCTCGGAATATAGTCATTTCTTCCCAACCCACATGTCCAAGGCATTCTCATTATCCTCGGATCAGTCACATGACAGATGGTAATGGCTGTTTCTGTGTGAAAGAATGTCAATTGTCATACTGTAAAGAGATTTTACACTGTGGTTGAGACATGCTGAAGAGAATATTGTCAGTCTCTTTAAACATGGTGAAAAGCTTCACCCTACTGTTTCATCGAAAGATCCAGTACTCCTAGCTAAGTCTTCCTTACTGTAAAAGCATGTGACTGCACCTAAGGTACTTAGGAAGCGTCTGAACTCAGCCGACTGCATCTGTGCAACTCAACCAATGAAAACTGTGTTGAGGAGGCATTGCGTCATAGCCACAGTCGTCACTGTGTTTGTATTTGATTGGGTAGTGGCTTATATTTCTTATATTAGAAGCAAATTTGTGTCATGTGTTTTAAATGAGAGCTGTTTGGCCAAATCTATCAGAAGCTCCTTTTTAACGCCTTGTCTTCACCAGAAATCCAGTCTCTAACAGGACCTTTAATAACTGCACTTAGAAAACAGGATTTAGATTGCAGTCTTATCTTACAGATAGTATGATCACAGCAGAATACATGTACTGAAGGGAGTGACTGAGGTAAATCTAGTGTTAGACCTGATTTAGAGTAGTGTGGGGCACAGAACCACAGGACCACAGAACCACAGAACCACAGATATCATTTTTATATTCCTAGCTTTAACATTTCTCCAGCCTATAAAGTACCATCTTTTGATTTAAATTAGACAATTTAGATTTATGAGAATTTCTTGAACACCTACTGTGTTCTAATATTTAAGAATAGGATCACACAAATGTGAAAATAATTTTAATACAAATCAGGTATCAGTAAGGCTGTCATGTATAAAATGAGATTTTCATAGATAAAATGTCCTTAAAAGTGATCGTGGCATGTTCAGGAGGAAGTATTCAATGTGGAAGATCATTTAAGACAGTGATAACAGTGTGAAGCTGTGAAAGTTAGTGGCAAATATGGAAAACTCACATTTTTTCTCATAAAACCTCAGCAAGGTAACAGGGGTAAGAAACCTGTAAAGTTGGCTAAGCAACTGCCAAGGGTGTTTATTTACATCTATAAGGACAGAGGGGCAATCAAAGGCAATGCTTATGTAGTCGTGATTATTTATTTAAAACAAAGGGTGTTACAATGCCTAACCCACCTCTGCTTTAAAGACAACCTTGCAGGTATTGGAAAACCTTACATTAGAGGGAAAAGACAGTGAGTTTGGAAAGTCAGTGAAAAGATGTTGCTAAGATACTCCAGAATGGATATGAGACTAGTAAACAGACAGACTAAATTCAAATGCAAAATAGAGACATTTAATACTTTAGCAACTTAGAGAAGCGGATGAGATGGAGAGGAAAGGGTGATAAACTCAGAAGCAGTTTTCTAGCATGGACAACTGTAGCCAACAGCAGCATCCACTGTAGATCTAACACAGGCTATCATTTGAAGAAGTCAAAACATTGGAACCATTCGCGTCGGAGAGATACAAGACAGAAAATTGCGACTGTTGTGACTGAAGAATAGTTTTGTTTTTCTGAGGATTTGGGGACTGGAGACATAGATCTGCAGTTACAGAGCAAACTGGCGATGAAGGCACTGGACAGCCGGCATTGGAGGATGATGAGTGAGTCCTGCGGAGGGAGAGGTGGAATGTCAGACACACATGGGCCACCAAGGGAAAAGCTGCTACCCATCAGCAGCAGCCAGGCCAGCATCCTCTGGCAAGTGCTGGCCTGTTCCTCTCTCCTCAGGCCACTGCTGCCTCCCCATCCATTTCTTAGACAAAACCCTGCAGACTCCATGACACATGGTCTTTCATAAAAGCCACCAGCCCTTACTGAAGTTCACATCAATAAACTGAGACTAATAATAGAAAGTAGAACTTTCTTTGAAATTGAGTTCAATTTTTTTCCTTGAAATTTATACTTTCATGTGCTCTATTTTAAATAAGTGTGTAACTGTGTTTTACTGTTGTAACTTTTATTGAAGAATTAGCCACCTTTTCTATTTAAGAATCTACGAAATTTTCCAGAATTTTTATATAGAAAGTGCAATCTTCGGGTTAACATAACATATTCTTTTGTTAGTGTGTATGGCTAGTTCTCAAAACTCAAACAAAATCTACTTATATACTTTCTTCCCTGACATCATTGTCCTTTGGAATCAGTATATCATTTGGTTTAGCATACTTCCTACAAATGAAGCTCATTTATTTGTTTTCAAGAACATTCCTTGTCTTTGTTGCCATTTAGGATAAAGCTAAAAATCTACTCTGCTAGATAACTGAATGAGTTGGGGGGGGATCAGTATAAAACCTTAAGTAATGTTAAGATTTATTTATTAATTCAGTAGTGATGGTTAATCTTCATTGTCAACATGATGAACTTGAGAATTACCATGGCCTCATCCAGGTGGTAATGGCACAGACTTTTAATTCGAGCACTCAGGAGGCAGAGGCAGGTGGATCTCTGTGAGTTTAAGGTTAGCCTGACCTACAGAGCGTGTTCCAGGACAGGCTCCAAAGTTACACAGAGGAACCCTGTCTCAAACAAACAAACAAAACAAAAAAACACCATGCTTCACACCTGTGAGTAACTGTTTCCCGAAAGATTAAATTGTGTAGGAAAAAATCCACTAATAATTGGGGGATCACCATCCACAGTCTTTGGGTCTCAGACTCAGTAAAAAGATAAAAGTAAACTGAGCGGTATTACTCTCTTTCTTTCATAATTATGATGCAATGTAACAGCGTATTCTTATTCTAGGCCATCACTGCCAGAGTGGACTGGTTCCTTGAACTCTAAGGAAATGAAACTCTTTTTTCCTTAAGTGGCTTTTGTTGGGTGTTCTATCACAGCAAGGAGCGAAAAACAGTAAAATTTCAGGTTAAGATGCAGTTATGCTGACCTTCCCGAGCTTTGTCTAACACCTTACCTTGGCAGAAGCCAAGAAGGAGTAGAAAAGTAAGTGATGCTTGAGTAGATATCTCAAAAACAAAAACAAAACTAAAGCCTATGATGTGTGTGTTTTGTGGTGTGTTAGAGGCAGAAACAAATTTTCACATCCCCAGCCTATGGGTTAGCACAAGTAAAGTCACCAAGATTTGCTGCCAAAACAATGAGCCATCAATTCCAAGAAAACTGGTTCATAAAATGTATTGTCTGAGTGCTGATAGGCACAGGACATAAAGCTTCCTACGCATATTTGCTGACATAACTTTTCAGCTAAACAGTTTGTTTTGACTAAACATATAGCCTCTGAATACCTAGTTTATAGCCTAGAATAGCAAAATTTCTAAAATGTCAGGAGCAGCTCTCCTTTGTGCCAAAGATAAAGGGAATAAGATAAAGAATCGGACACAGTGAACAGCACATTTCCTTGTAGAGAACTGAGATCGGTTGCTAGAGATGCTCTGAGAATAAAAACAGAGAAGGAAATTCCTGGATGTCTGTGTTTTCTTTCATCAGTCCCCAATTTCCTCAACCCCTAACAACAACTACAATGACGGCTTGATGTCAAAATATGGATGCCTGTCAGCTTCGTTGATAGAAACTAAATCATGTGCAATTTACTTCCCGGAGATTCTCTGTAGGATCAGACTTATATTGCCTAATTAACTTTGTATTATCTTGCTCCTATTCCAACTAGTGTGTGAATATGTACACACACACGCGCACACACACACACACATACACACAGAAACACAGACACCGGGATACACAAGACACAGAGAAATACACACACATGCACACAAAAATGCATACATAGATACCCATATTCACACTGTTTCTTAGTGAAATTTCTTGCGAACTGTCCGTTTGTATGTTCATGCACACTAATTCTTGTCTCTGGAGCAGTTCTAGGACCAGGCTGAGAAGACATTCAGGATTACCAAAGAATTCATCAAATGCTCACTTAAATTCTTTGTTTCTTTCTACCTATCTGAATTGCTTTAAAGATTGGCATTTTCTGGCTTGATAAATTCTAAACAAAAGTTGAGAGTCTAGAATTTGTGGGTTCAGGACAATAAGACTCATATGACCTAAATAAACTAACTTGTAATTGCTTGAAGGTAATATTGTCTATTCTATCTTAGCAAAGTTACTGAACTTTGCAAAGATGAACATTCTTATGAATCTCTCTTTTCTTCAGAACTAAAAATTGAAACACAAAGCAATAAAGAGTGATAGTAAAGATATAAAAAGAGTTTGGGAGCTAGTGAGATAGTTCTGCGGGTAAAGGTGCCTGCTATGAAGTCTGGTGACATGAATTTAATAATTAGGAATCATTTGGTGGGATGATAGAACTATGTCCCACATATTGTTCTGATCACACAGGCTTTGTCAAGTCAAAGGCTACACATATACTCAGATACACCAGGAATACTTAGTAAAAAGAGGTGGGTATCCCATAACGTCTTCTACTGTATCTGTTGAATATATTCTGGACCCCTTGGAAACCAGAATGACATATCACTTTGTAAGGCCTGGGAGGGTAAGTAGTGAAGATCTATGTTTTAAGAAGGCAGTACTCACCAGTGGTCAGCGTAAACTATTAGGTATTATGAAGCAGAGTCTTGTCCATCAAAGTGATGGAATTGAGAATTTATAAGCCACACCCAAGGAAAAATACCTGAGGGAGAGGGGGAAGGCCACCACTCGAAATGGATGGAGCCATCCCAGGAATGTGGGTCTGGATGGAATAAAAGGCAGGAGAGGAGGAAGTTACTTTCTGAGGTAACCTGGCTTCACTTCCTGCCCATCATATGTAAGCTGTTCCACCTGCCTACCACGCTCTGAACCCTGAGAGTTCTGACAAGGTTAGGAAAGCAGCCCTCCCCTGAAGTTTCTTCTGCCAGCAAGTCTTGTAACATGGTCACAAGCATAAATAAGTGCTGTGTACAGATTGTCATAATCGCTTCATTTATGGGAGATTAACCTCAGTAAGCAAAATACAGTTTATGAAATGGAAATGCAAAAAAATGAGTTTTAAAAGGTGAGGTGTGAAAGCATTTGTCTGGGATCTGCCCTGAAATTTTCTCACCAGGGGAGATAGTTCATCAGAATGCTGAGAATGATGTTATGCTCTAGGTTTCAAATCATAGCTGTGATAGAGTTTTGAATAAATGTTTTCTGTGCACATGCATGTTTGTGCGTGTGTGTGTGTCTAGTGTCTATGTAAATGCATGTTTGTGCATGTATGTCTAGTATTTGTGCAATGCATGTTTGTGCATGTGTATCTAGTGTCTGGACAATGAGTGTTAGTGAACGTGTGTCTAGTGTCTGTGCACATGCATGTTTGTGTGTATGTGTGTCTAGAATGTGCAGGGTCTTTCAACTGCAGAATTAATCTCCAGTTTAAACAAAACAGAAAAGTGTTTCCTTAATGGATTTTATTGGTGCTATATGAACAAAAAGATATTCCGAGGTAATCTGCTTCATGGTTTATATAAAAGAAAATAAATATACTAATGGTATGAATAAAGGAGTAAGACAGACCAACTAATGCTTTAAAATAAGAAATAAACTTTTATGAAAACTTTGATAAGTTAAAATATATTTTACCACACGTGATACCTCTTTCACATAAAATATTTACACTGAAAAATACCCCAGAATGTATAAGGCATACATTTTCACTAAGCGTAATATACACATCAAAAATAGAATTCATATTATACTTTTGTGTTCTATGATATCATTATGGTGGCATCAGATGATGGCAATCTAATGTCACTTAGTGGTATGGGCCAACAGAATTTCAGGAACATGCGTAGTGGGCATATAAATGGAGAGCAATCAGAATGATCCACTAAGGGAAAAATAGCCTTCTTGAATTACATTCTAGCAGAGTAGTCAATTCCTGTTGCCACAGAAGATAGCTTACGTATTCTAATCAAAGGAAGCAAGGTATGTAGAGTGAGAGGAGAATATGGCAGGGAGTTAGAAGTCATGAATTGACAGTTTTTAAACATTTAACCTTGACACTAACCTGAAAACTTAATCATTATTGATTGGGAGGACAACCATGCAAATGCCCCTCTCCTTGCATTGAATCACTATGGTGACTACTCGATATTTGCTTACTGAATAAGCTAATGATGAAATAAATCTACTTTGAGCTCTGATTCAGGAATTGCAGTGTGAGGAGGCTTGCACTGCCGATACTCAATGGTCTGCTGTATCTGAATAGTCTTCTTTGAAATAGTTTAATGAGCATTTTGAGATGAATTTTCTCTTCCAGTTGTCTAAACTAGTAGGTATTAGATCCTAAGTAAACTACCCAGGACACATTGTGTAATGATAACTTGAGTGGGATGTGCTAATGGAGTTCTGAGTGATTAATCTGTATTTCCTTACTGTTTCTCAATTTTCTGTTACACTGCAAAGCATTTACACTCCTGATTCAGATATTCCAGTTCTACGCTGTGAAGAAAAAAAAGTGTATAAGCTAACAAGATTTTTTCAAAACACAGTGCAAATTCTTGTACCTGTACAAATTATAACATTTAGTCTGCATCTCATGACTCTTACATCAAAAGCGATGAGTAAGTTCTCAAAAGTTTTCAATGCACATGTTTGAGAGGAAGCAGTCCACCATTATTCAGGTTTTTAAACATGCGCACTTGTCCAGATATGACTCTTAACTGCCCCATGAAGTATTCACTTTGCTGATATAAATATTATATCATATTATTTATATATATTAAATATATATATATTAGCTTCTTTCATGGCTCAGAAAAAGTTTATCTGACTTCTAAAAGTTTGCACTGCTTCAAACAAGATTGCCTGCATTGACATATAACTTTAAAAATGTTTATGTCTATGTCTCAAATCCAGGGCCTGTTTCTCCTCTTCTGTTCCCACCATATGTTCGAAACATAGAATAGACCTACAGGGAAGACAGAAGCATTTTGGGAAGTGATGCGGAACTATCTCTATAATTCATCAGTGAATTGTACAGCTGCAGGCTCATGAGTAGCCATTTCAATGTCAGGTGCATGGCCTGACAATCAAGAGAGCTGTCTCCATATACACAGTATTGCAGTACAACACAGTGATTCTGTTCTTTATGAAAAATGTGCCCTTGCTGTCTAGTTAAAGTAAGAAAATTTGAAGTAGAAAACATAGAATTTTAGATAATGCTTTAAAGAAAAAATCAATAAAATTTAATGCAGTGCATATATGTTGACAAATGTGAATTTTTAAAGTTTTTTAAGGCTTTTCTCATGGAGAAAACTGTTCTTTGGGGCTTCCACATTTTTTAAAGCTGTAAGTTATACCAAACACTTCTATACGTTTACAACTTTGGATTCAGTCTTAAATGTATGACTATGTGGTATCCAATGGAAAAGACAAAGGCATATTATTTCTTTCAAAATCTCAAAATGAAATTGGAGAGGAAACTATTGGAGCAAAAACTTGTTAATGGATTAGGTCAGGGAATAGATGACTGCTTCAGAAGCAGGGTTCCATGGGAGTATATGCGGTGATAGTTTCCCTGGATACAGTAAATAAAAACAGCAAGATCATTCTCATCATTTGCTGATATAGCATTTCCAGGTAGCACAACCACTTATAAATAAATATTTCCAAAAATGAACAGATTTATACATAAGAGTCTAGCAATTCTCCGTGGGCTAAGAATCCCACTGCCAGTCTATTGTACAATGGAAATGTACATAAATATGCTCACCAAGGATATAAATAAGGATGTCCATAGCTGATATCTGTGCCTATCAAGAAGAAATACATTTAAATATGGTCAATTTTGGCTGTTTCTACAATGTAATACAGCTACAGTGTGGCCATGATGTTGGAATATTTTATCCTCCTCTAGAGGTGCTGTCCTAGGAACTTGGGAATGTGACAAAGTGTAGTAGTCTACATGGTAAAAGTGGCTCCTGAGGTGAAGGCATTATGGGTTACAGCCTAGAACCAGGTTTTGCTTGGTCTTTCTTTTTTTCTAATCTTTAGGGATGGGACTACTCTCCTGTCACCGTGATGTCTTTGCCTGCTGGACTGAGAACCAAAACAAATACTTCCTTTAAACTGATTTTCTCAGATATCTGTTCACAGTGATGAAAAAGGGTCACTAAGACATAAATTATTATTGGAGAATTACATAAATTATTCTGATTGCTACGGAGATAAATCTAGTCACAGAATAAAGCTTTGAAAATTGATTTGTAAAATAAATATAGAAGAGTTTGGAGCTGGTGACTATGAAATTTTATATTGGTGTTATCAGAGTTTAGTGAACCATCCTGGTAGAAGTCCTCAAGACCAGAATGCAGTACAAAAATAAAAACCCAGAGGCAGATATTGAGGTTCAACCTGAAGATCAGAAAAGCAAAACAGTCAAGCCACTAGAGAGCTCTTACCTCTATGAAATCTTCAGACTGAAAGAGTGAGTTCCTGTCTCCTCCCGCTTTATATTCCTCTCTAGTGCTGGGATTAAAGGCATACAGCCTCTATGGCTAAGTAGTGTGGTTGCTGAGATTAAAGATGTATGTCACCACTGCCTGGCCTGTATGGCTGAACAGTATGGCTGTTTTGCATTCTGATCTTCAGGCAAACTTTATTTATTAAAATACAAATGAAATATCACTACACCAGAATGCTAAATAAAGGCAGACAAGAAATGCTTGACCCATAAGAACTTGGAGGAACAGAAGGCCTCTACTGAGCACTAAACTAGAGACTACCAGTCCTCGTTAGCTTTCTGTTGAGCACTGAACTAGAGACTACTGGTCCTCGTTAGCTTTCTGTTGAGCACTGAACTAGAGACTACTGGTCCTCGTTAGCTTTCTGTTGAGCACTGAACTAGAGACTACCGGTCCTCGTTAGCTTCCTGTTGAGCACTGAACTAGAGACTACCAGTCCTCATTAGCTTTCTGTTGCTGTGATGTCACATCGACCAAAACAACTTAAGGGAGAAAGGGCTTTCTTTCATTTTACAAGTAGTAAGTCATAATCTGTCACTGAAAGAAGTCAAAAGTAACTCATGGCATGAACCGACGCAGAAAATATGGGGGAACACGTCCTACTGGTTTGTACCCATGGCTGGCTGAACTTTCTTTCTGATACAATCCAGAACCAACTGTCACCCACATCAGTCTGGGTGATTTAATCATTAATTAATGATTAATGAAGAAAATGTTCCAGTCACACCTATAGGACAATCTGATGGAAGCTATTCCTCAAGTGAGACTCCCTCTCCCCAGGTTACTCTAGTCAAGGTGAAAAAAACTTAGCAGTACAATACCATACAACAGTCTGTCAATGTCCCCCCTTGCTTTCTGTCTGTATCTGAAGAACTGGAATGAAGCTGAGATTAAAGTGATGGACAAATTTGTTTGGTGACAGAAATTTCAAGACCCCATAATATTCAGGATATGGGATGGTTATCTCTTCTATGTTTAGTGAATTTTAATGCTGAGAATTCAAGGAAGAAAATAAAGCAGAAAAATGAAAGAACCTTGATCTCGGTCAAAGCTGCAGATAAGGCACATAAGAAAAATGTGGCTGAGATGGGCAAAGAGACTTCTGCTATAAAAACTAACTATAATAATTTGCATTAAGATCATGGGAAAAGTGATGGCTAGATTCTACTCATTAAATGCTCAAGCGTGTGACAATTCAAAGACAATAGAAAATTTACATTTGCACAAAAGTGCATAAATATATAATATTTTCAGCATCCTACTCCAACGGAGATATCTAGGGATGTTTTTTCCCAACTTGAGCCAGGCAGGCTACCACGAGTTATGGTTTGCTACAGTCCAAGGGAGTCAAGCTACATTTCTAGTGGTCAGCAAAAATTCCTTTTGTCTTTGTGATGCTTCTGTTGTCAGATTCTTGAAGTCATCTGAATTCTAGAAGGGCACTGAGGCAAAACAATGTGCAGTAGGTTTGTTTATCCAGAATGGAGCTGCTGAGCCACAAATGTGTGAAGGTGAATGTTGAGATCAGTCTGCCCTGCTCTATGCTAGTGCATATTTTGTAAAATGGCAATTTTCAGGTTGGGTGTCTCCATTGTGCAAGCATGATTCAGCTCTACTTTTAGTACAAATACCAAGGTGAATGACTTTGCACCTGCTTGTGCATACAATAGCACCTCATATGAGAAAAAGACTGATAAAAACAAACTTATTTCTAAATGTAAAAGGAATCACCATACAAATTTTTAAAGCAGATTGGAATCCTATGAGGATATTGTCATATTAAAATCATATCAATAAAACCTGGACTGAGACTGTATCACCCACACCAGATAAAGGAAGAATACAACATTCCCACCTCAACTAAATAAAGAGGAGGAAATCTAAAATTGCAATGATAATGGCTCCCACTTATGTATTTTCTGATCGCTGAGTATGTCCAAGAAGAGAGCATCAAGTAGAACATTCCTGTCTTCCCTAAGAACTTTAGCTCAGCTTTGTCTCTATTGCTGACAAGGTCTACCCAAATTGTTGTTTCTTCATCTATCTGCCTGACTAGACCTGGATCTATACTTGCCTTCAAGGTCTTGGAGTTCTGTGTGTTATCTGTGTCTCTTCATGGTCCTACATCCTACTTACACACTTTAAATGAACACATCACTCCATTGCAGGTCATTCCAGCAGCTTCCCTACGAACCACCTTTATATCAGCTCCCTTCCTCTGCCTACAGTCCAGTCTCCTGGAATTCTTTAACTCTCCTACGGAGTCTTTAATGTTCCTATAGCCATTCTGCAACCTACACATATACATAAATGAATGGATAGACAGACAACTATAGATAGAAGACAAGTAGACGATGTACATAATTATTATATGATGAGTAATGTGTGATCAGTTAATGTTAGTAATATGATGATAAAAGATCTACATTTGTAAATGGCCAGCTATCAAGGGAAATTGGGATTATATTACACTTAACTTCCAAACAAACAGACACAGCTTTTGAATTTATCATTAGTTAATAATATATGGAAAGACAAATGTGCCTGTATGATTCTGACTCATGACAGCAAAAAAATGATAAGATTGCAGGATATAGAAGATTCTAGAAGTTTGCTTTGTTTACAGAGGAAAACTCCACAGAGTGGAGACAGCCCAATTGAGAGACCATATATTTTACAAAGTGTGCAAACCCACTGAAGGTGGACAGAGAGTGTCAGGCTGTAGTGTGTGCTCTGCTCAGTTTTGTCTTGCTCTCTCCTGAGGCTTGTTTGCTGTGACCATTCTTCCCTTAATGATTTAGAATGCTTATGTCATTGTATATTGGGATTGTATAACTTTTCATTTACTTTTTAAATAGTCTAACAGTTAATGCATTGCCTCTAGTCTTAGAAGAGGCTTTCTACTTTGAACATATGAGCACCGTTTGAACTGTGGGACTACAAGGCCTTTTGAAGTTAATCTAAATGCATTTTACATTATGAAATGCCCATAAGCCTGCCGAGGGTGAAATACGTTTTGCCTATGAAATCATCACACAAGCTCGTGCGCCTAAACATTTGGTCCCCAGCTGATGGTACTATCTTGGAGAGTTGCAGACCCTTCAGGAGACAAGATCTTGCTGGAGGAAACTGGTTCCTGAGAAAGAGGGCTTTAAATATTATTGGCCTCAATTATGACCTGATCATTCTGCTTTTGTTCACAAAGTCTTGCCGCCATTTTTTTCTACCATGTTGAACTGCACTCCCCTAAAACTATGAACTGAAATCATCATTGTCAATCATTTGTTCCCAACCACAAAGAATGTAAATATGACACCAGCAGCAGTAATAAGGAATGGTCCTGCTTAGCTGAGAAGATCCTGGCCAGCCTTCTTTCATCAGTGAGAATGACTGAACAACCAAATTTAATAAACATAAAAGGATTCTCTATTTAAATCCTTGATTGAGTTATTCATCAAGTTTCTACTCACTATTTCTTTATTTTTACTTTGATATTCATAAAATAGCCGAGCAATTAGTAGGTGATCAACTACATATATATTGAATATTGTTCAATTTAAAAGTTCTCGAAAAGCTCATATGCTGGCCGGTCGGTGGTGGCGCACGCCTTTAATCCCAGCACTTGGGAGGCAGAGGCAGGCGGATCTCTGTGAGTTCGAGACCAGCCTGGTCTACAAGAGCTAGTTCCAAGACAGGCTCCAAAACCACAGAGAAACCCTGTCTCAAAAAACCAAAAAAAAAAAAAAAAAAAAAAAAAAAAAACAAAGAAAAGTTCATATGCTAAAAGTTTAACCTCTAGAGTGGTGATATGAGGACATCTTCTAAACCTTTAGGACAATGGCTCTCATCCTGTAGGTCATGACCCCTTTGGAGGTGGAATGAAACTTTCATGGGATCACGCAAACCATTGGAAAACACAGATGTTTACATTATGATTCATAACAGTAACAGAATTACAGTTATGAAGTGCCAACATAAGCATTTTATGATTGGGGATCGCCACAACATGAGAAGCTGTATTAAAGGTCTCAGAATTAGGAAGGTTGGGAGCCACGGCCTGAGGAGATGCAGTCCTATGGAAGATCCTCCACAGCGACTCTCACAGGCACAGCATAGAATGCACCATGTGCAATTTCTGCTTCCGTCCTTCAGTTTATGCAGGTTTGTGCTTCTATGCAACCTATGCCAGCTTTTCCTGGCACCTAATAAATGCTCAAGGAAAACAGATCTCCCTAATGTAGGGATGGAAACTTATAAGCATGAGCTTAATAAACTTTTCTTTATAAACTTTCCCAGGCTTGCTATGGAAAATTCCCTGATGTGCCTAGTATTTCATGAATGACTTACTAATATTTATAATAAAAACACATAATTCTTCAAAGTATTAATGTCATGGTTTGAATGTAAAGTGTCTATTGCAGATCCATGTGTTTGAACACTAGGTCTCTAGCTAGTGGCCCTGAAAGTTGAATCTTACCGGATGAAGCGAGTCATGTGACTGGGTGGGCCTTAAGAGTTTATTGCCTAGAACAGCTGACTTTCTGTTCTCTCTCTGATACCTGTTGATGCAATGTGATCAGTCTCCTGATGCCATGGCAACCTGACAAAATGGACCATGTCCCCTCATTCTGTTAGGGAAAATAAGCTCTTCTTTAAGTTTCTCTTGTGAAGTGTTGTAACAGAAATAAAAATGACTAATGATTAATAATTAGAAAACATTTATTTATTCTTATTTGTTGAACTATAATATTTGTGCATATTTTGAGCCATAATACAATGTTTTAATTAACATCTATACTTAATAACAGTCAACCCAAGGTAGTAAGCATATATGAGCTTAAAACGTTACCATTTCTTTATGGTAGATTAAAAGAAATTCTTCTTTTTTTAAAGGGAAATGTGTTATTGGTGATTATTTTAAATTACTCTTGTGCCAGAGAACACTAGAATTTAGTACTCTTACCAAACAGTTACACTGTACCCTCCTTACCGACTTCTAGATACCTCATTCTTTAGTAACCATTACTCTGCATTATCTCATACTAAATCATTTTTAAGATTTCCCCTATAAAAGAGATCATGTTGTACTCCTCCTTCTATGTTTGATGTACATGACAGTGTTTTCTGTATTCATTCACAAGGTGATAAATTAGAAGATTGCATTTGTTTTATGTCTGAATAGCACTATGCATATTCTAACACATTTTCTTCATCTATGCAGTTTTTGTGAATATTAAGCTTGATCACGTGTGGCTGATGTGAACAGTGCTTCAACAAGCATGGGAGTGCACATATCTTGTTAGTAGGTTGATGTCATTGCCTTTCTTTACATACCCAGCTATTGATGGACCACAAAATGATTCTATTTTTCTTTTTTTTCCTTGTTTTTAGACAAATCCATACTGTTATCCATACTAGCTGCATTATTTTACATTTCCACTGAAAGAGCTAAATATTATTCATTCTCCATCATTTCTAGCACCTGTTATTTTCTATGATTTCTTATTAAAATTATTTTTTATTTGTTGCGATTGTAATAATTACTTCATTTCATCCTTCCCTGTTCTTATTTCAAATGTTCCCTTACAATCTTTCTAGTACTTGGTCTCTTTGTCTATTAATCACTGTTGCAGTATGCAAATTGTTTTTTCTTTCTTTGTGGATTTTGACAATAGATACTCTCACTGGGGTCAAGTGTGTGACAGATAACATTGACTGATGAACTTGAAAGGATCTAGAATCAACTAGACAATGGGCTTCTGAGGTTGCTTACAAAGGGCTATCTTCATTATATTAATTAAGGGGAGAAGGCCCACCCTGATAGTGGCCAGCACCATTCCTTGGGCTTATGTCCTGGACTATGTAAAAAGGAAAAGACTTGTTGAACATGAGCGTTTATCTCCCTCTGTTTTCTGTCATGGGTGCAGTGAAACCAGCTTGCTCAGGCTTCTACTCCTGCTTTTCCCACCATGTTGGAAATATTTTCTGTCATGTATACAGTATAACCAGCTTCCTCACGCTTCTAGTCATGACTTTCCCACCATGTGGGGAAGCACCCTCAAACTGGATACCAAATTAAACCTTGTCTGTTTTAATTTGCTTTGCCCAAAATATTTTCTCAAACAATGAGACAAATAACTAAGTCATAAAATTCAGTGCATTGTTCATATGCTTTTGCGAAATAATGATATTAAAATGTTTTCATCTATTTGTGGGACATTTGCATATCATCTGAATTCCCAAAGCTAGGTAAACATCACAGAAGAGTAAATTAAAAGAGGAAAATCAGGGGATAAAACCGGACTCTCTGAATATGGTGGACAATGCGGGCTGCTGAGAAGCTAAGGACAATGACACTGGGTTTTGATCCTACTGCATGTACTGGCTTTGTGGGAGCCTAGCCTGTTTGGATGCTCACCTTCCTAGACCTGGATGGAGGGGGGAGGACCTTGGACTGCCCATAGGGCAGGGAACCCTGACTGCTCTTTGGACTGGAAAGGGAGGGGAGTGGGGCATGGGGAGTGGGGGGAGGAGGAGGGAAAAGGAAGGTGGGGAGGAGGCAGAAATTTTTAATTAAAAAAAAAAGAGGAGGATAGGAAAGAATGCTGTGAAATCTGGTATCTGAACATGACACAGTTGTTACGTACTGGAATTCAGCAGCTGAGACAACCTCCACATGACCTTCACGAGAAAAAGAGAATTAAAATTCCCAGCATGGGGAAGATAAGGGTTCCCAATGCCCATCCCAGATGAGTATTTAATGGTGGTCAGTGGCTGCTGAGGAAGAGAATATTACTAATTTTGGATAGGGTCATCTACTTGTAGATGCATGCCCATATAGAAAGTACTACCTAGACTTAGTTACTCTTTTCATGTTTTCTTGGCCAACTCTTTCTGGACATGCCAAACAGAACAAACTCTATTTCCTTTGTGTTTTGTTCTTCTGTTCCATTTTGGCATTTGTCTTCTTGGTTTTGTGTTTGTTTTTATTTTTGTTCTTGCTTTTTCTCCTTTTCTTGTTTTTTAAAGGGTGAGAGGGAGAGTACATAAAGTTGTGTGGGTAGTGAGGTGGGGAATATCTGGGAGGAGTTGCATGAGGGAGAAACATGATAAAATATGTTGTAGGAAAACACGGTTTTCTTCATAGATTTGGAAAGTGGCAGACTACCCGGGATCCAGTACATGGTCCTAAATCATGACACAGGCAGCACCAAGTATACTCAGTGGGCTCAGAAAACAGAGTCCATGAAGTGGAGAGATAAAGGGTAGAGAAGGAACTGTAGGGGCGAGAGCAATAACAATCATAATCATGAATAATAATATTTTTCTCCAAAAGAAAAGGATATAAAGTTGGAAGGGGCACAGAAAAGATGTGAATGTAGGATCTGAATGAAGTGAATAGGAGAAGCTATGGCCTAAATACATTTCATGCATATATGAAATTTCAAAAATATTATTTGATATTGCTAAATTATACTTAATTGTTTCAAATGTATCAGATTTCAATAACTAGTAATTATTTCCTTTCTATAGTTGATTTTAATAGATAGAGCAGTATGAATATTAGAGGTTTATTTTATAATAGCTTGTATACTAGACATAAATTGACTTGCATAATTACAGAGACAAAAAGGTCAACGTCAGTCCTCTGCAAGTTGGAAACCCAGTAATACTGGTGGAATACTTCTGTATACATTCAAAACCTTAAGTCCAAAAATGTTGAAGGCAAGAGGTGCATTCATAGATTAAGAGGACAGAAAATCGTTCCTCCCTTGTCCTTATTTTATTTGGACCTTCAGTGGAAAGAATACTGTACACCCATTTTGATATCTCCTTTTCTGAGATTACCGATGCAAAGGTTAATATCTTTCAGGAAAATATCATTGACATCACCAAAAATAATATTTCCTGCTTATCTAAACACTCCTTACTCCAGCCAAACTATACAAATATTTAAATGTTGATCTGGGAAAATGTTCTGATATGTTCCCACAATATATACTCTTTTTTTTTTTTAATAAGGATTACTCTAACTTTACTGAACTTGCTTCACCTTTTATACAATGCATGTTCTTCAAATTTTCTGTATTAATAAGTATGGGAGAAATCTCCCGTATAAAATATGCCTTTACCACACCAGTAGATAAGATATAATCCCATCTTCAGAATAGAGTCGAGACAAAGAACATGCCAGCAACAGGCTGTGTTGACGTCACAGTCTTCCAGTGCATGCTATTCATTGACTCATAATCACCATTTATTCTTCAACCTACTGTGTAACCATTTAGATTTTACCACTTCATTGTTCACTGAATTCTCCTAAGTACTTGCAAAACATTTTATGAATATCAGGCACACTGGTGCATGTGAGTTTCTTTTCTCTTATAGATAAAAAAATGCATAATAAATAGATTTTTAAAAGGAAAACTATACTAAGGAGTTATAAATCCTACACAGGAAGGGGGAGAAAAAGTAAGGAAGTGCTGCCATATTTAAATGTTACAACAGTGTGCAATGCGGGTCTATTTTAATGGGAAACATTGCCTAATACACAGGAAGCCTACCTCGATCCCCAGCTGTACTTACCAGATTGTAGTAAATTCTCTTAGTCTGCCTACTCCAACATAGGGAAGGGCTACATGCTGAATTCTGAGACAACTGGGAATTCCCAACGAAGGAACTGACTATGAGGTACAGGCTCAGTGAGCAAACCTTGGCTTCGGGATTTCAGATGCCACCCCAGGCTGGAGAGATGGCTCAGCATTTATGAGCACTGACTGTTCTTCCAGCATACTCCGGTTCAATTCCCAGCACCCCCATGGGAGATTACAATTGTCTGAAACTCAAGTTCCAGAGGATCTAACACCCTCAGACAAGCATACTTGCAGGCAAAAACAACAATGCACACAATAATAAAAAAAAAATATATTAAAACAAAAGATGATGCCACCTTGATCCGTGGGGCAGGTACCTAACTGAAGTGTTCGTGACGATTACAGGATTGTTCCCAAGTTCCTTCTGCCTCCTCCACAGGCTGAAAGAAAAAAAAAATGTTAGTAAAAGCAGCCAGTCTCACCTGAGTGACTGTGAATTCCTGTGCTGGAATTTTTAGTGTTTTACCAAAAAAGAAAGTTGGTCATCTTAAAAGTACATAAAATACAGCACTATTTTGAGTGAGGGTGAAATGGAACCTTGTGTGCTCACTGTGGAGTTTGCAGCATTTGACAAATTGTAATTCTGTTCTTTGCAAACTTCTAAACACTTCCTGCTAAGTGACAACAAGCTTCAGCAAGTTTCCACAAACCTTCTGCAGCTTCTTCATCTCCCTATAAAGAACAGATGCCTCTGAGGGGCTGCTGTGAGCTCTTCTGTTCTCTGCACAATATGTACACGTACAGAAAGGAATTCACATTCGATGAAAATGTGATAGCCAAGGCCTCCAGAAAACACTACCAGTGAGTGTATGGCATCCCAACAGCTGGCCTGGATCAAGGGCTCTCTGTCAATCAGGGAGAAATGTGACAGACTTGTGACTTTGTGTCAAAAGTGACAAAATTTACAGTTTGAATGAATCACATCAATAGCAAAGTAGTTTATGTTGTTAAAATACACAAAGATGCTCATTTGTTTTCTATTTTCATATTTAATATAAAATTAATATATATTAATATAGAATGAATATAATATTAAATGAATGCATATATTTTGTATTTAAAATAAAATGAATATATATTTTCATATTTAATAGTAGAAAATCTGAAAATTTAGGTAAATTTCTAGTCATAATTAGGTAAATTATTAGGGTGAGCCATACACCTGACATTATTTCTTACCATGACTATCAATACCAATAAACTCAACTAAAAACCCCAATGTGTTCTGGGAAATTTGGTAAGCTTACTATATACTTGATTTTTAGGTTGGATTCTATGTAAGCTCACATACTAAAATATAAATCTATTTATTCTCTTTATAGGTAGAATCTTGTCCATATGCAAATAAATTTAGCAACTTTTTACATGGACTTTTGTTTTTTCCAATATTCTTCCAAAAAACTTATTTTAGACTTGTATATTCTTTAATACTACAAAAATTTTAATATTTTATAAAAGAGTTATTTATATTCTTGCTTCCATGATTGTGATCTAAGAATTTGATTGCCATCACTGTCACAGACACAAGTTACTAGAAGTCTTTCTTGACATCAAAGCAGGAATCTCAGCTGGAGACCCTAAGCAACAGTTAGAGTCAGAGAAGCACATGGAACACCTTAAATGAAAGAACAAATAGGTAAGAAAACTATCTATGAGATCTACGTATTTACTAGCACTTAAGAGAAATATACAAGCATTAAAGCAGGAACATCAGAAAGACATGTAACTTTACAGTAACTGAAAGAGTTCCAAATATATTTCTTTAAGCAAGGAATAAAATTATAGAGAGGAATAAAGAGTTTCAATACAAAATTAAAGGAAGAAAGAGTTTTCAATTTACTGAAAAACAGGGAAGTGTCTATTAAATATACACTTTAGAGAGAGATAAGAACTAGAGCAGACAATGGGATCATGAAAATGATCAAATTACATGACACACACGTGTTTTAGACAGTGCTCTATTGTCGCAAAGAGACACCATGACCATGGCAACTCTTAAAAAGGAAAGCATTCAATTGACACCTTGAAGAGTTTCAGATGGTTGTCATATGTCATAATGGTGGAGAGCACAGTGGCATGCAGGCAGACATGGTGTTGGAGAAGTAGTTGAGAGTTCCACCTCTGCATCGGCAAGTAACAAGAAAAGAGAGAGCCACTGGGCCTGGCTTGGACTTCCGAAACCTCAAGGATCACCCTGAGAAACATACCTCCTCTAAAAAAGCTACACCTCCAAACTCTTCATACTAGGGCAACTCCCTAGTGACTAAGCCTTCAACTATATGAGCTAATGGAAGCCATTCTTTTTCAAATCATTACAGACATATGTATAAATATTATAGCAAAATGCATTATTAGCATGCTAATTTAAAAATAAAAATCATAAAGGCACATATCACTAATGTTACACTAAGTAAATTTATATATAATATGTGATGCATACACACATATAGTACAACTGACTGCCACTTAATTTCATGGTTTGATGTAAAATGATAGATGTGGTTTTCTCAGACAACACATTACATGTAAAATGTGATATATCCTTGGTACCCTTTATAAGATTTTCTTTATACTGAGTTTTTTTTATAGTTGACATCTTCTAGATTGAATTTATAATTCTCAATTATTGTTAATATTTGAGTTCTAAAACTTTGTCATCATTAATTACTTATACTGATGAAAGTAGTAAACTTACTAAATATATGGGAATCTGAAGATGATAAAATTCTGTTTCATATGATCCATGCTATTTTCAAGCTTAAACTTCTCTCAGGCTACTTCTCATCTATAAAATGGGCAGACGAGGGTACTTGACTATAAGTAATTATGAGAAATGAAAGAATTAAAGACCAGTGCATGGCAGATATTCAATAAATGTTAGTAGTAGTATGAGATGTTCTGGCTTCTCAAATACCAGGAATCTTCTAAAAATGAAATCAGGCATGATTAATAACTTTATGAGATCAAAAGAGAAAATCTGAGTAGCTCCAGAATGCTGTTGGGTCCTATGGCTCCCTTTGTGAGGGGGTGAGAAGGTTCAGCATCGAAGGCATAGACACCAGGAGTCAGATAAAGGCAAACAGCAAACTCATTTATGTAGTAATGAGCAGAGCTATAAATAACCTTCTCTGATCACCCAGGCTGTTTTCTGATTCATTGACATTGTGTGGTCACTCCTCATTGACTAGGCACAATAAGGACCTCTGACAGTGCCTGTTGTTAGGCCCTAGGCAGACTCCAGGTTGGTTCATCTCTTGGCCTTGTAAGCTTTATCTTCCTACATATCCCTTCTTTTTTATTTATTACATAGGCACTCAGCAGGAACCAGAGTTCTTCACTTATTCCTTGTTGACCCCACCTCAGGAAGGCTCAGCAACTGAGCTGTGCCTGTCTTAGATTGGCCCACCAAACAAGCTCTTAAACTTCATTGACTATTAGACCTCAAAAAACATTCATTCCTGGAGAGCTGCCGGGAATATTGAATTTCAAATAATAATGCATGCATAGCCTCCTGCTTTGGACTGCATGAAGGATGCCTAAAGGTTACCAAATTAACATCAGGAGAGTGAGTTGCCTTATCTGCTGCCCAATGTGGTTGAACATGCTGCAGGAGACATTTAAAAAGAATAAGGATTAACAATACCACCCTGCCAATTAAGATAAATGTGAGCATTCAGGAGGGATTAAATAGCCTTTTTATACTATACCAAACCTTTTTGTAAATTATATCTACCCTCAATGTCTTAGTTAGGATTTTTTATTGCTATGAATATACGCTATGACCACAGTGACTCTTATAAAGAAAAACATTTAAATTGGGTTACTTATAGTTAAGAGGTTCAGTCCATTATCAACATGCTAGAACATCGTGGCATGCAGGCAGTATGGTTCCGGGGAGGTAACTGAGAGAGTTCTACTTCTTGCACAGACAAAAGGAAGTGATCTATCTCACTGGACTTGGTTTAAGCATTTATGAGAAAGCCTCTCTCCACACTGACACACTTCCTCCAACAAGGCCACACCCACTTCAACAAGGCCACACCACCTAACAGTGACACTCCCTTTGGGGGCCATTTTCTTTCAAACCACCACATTTCACCTTCTGGCGCCCAAGGCTTGTTTATAGCCATATTATAATACAAAAGTGCACTCAGTGCAACTTCAAAAGTCACCAGAGTCTCTTACAGCTATATCAAACTTATTTAAAAGTCTAAAGTTCAAAGTATTTTCAGAGTTATTGTAATCTCTTAACTAAGAGCCCTGTAAAATCAAAACAAAATAAAATCATATCACATACTTCCAACATATAATGGCACAGGTTATACATTACCATTCCAAAACATAGGGAAGGGAGCAGTACTTAAAGCATTTCACTGCTTCCCTAAACCAAAATATCAAAGTCCAAATTCTTTCAAACAAAAACATGGTTAGACCTCTCACATCAATAGCCCACTTCTGGTATGAAATTCTTGGCCTTAGTTAGGGTTTCCATTGCTATAAAGAAACACTATGATCATTTTATAAAAGAAAACATTTAATTAGGATAACTTATAGTTCAGAGGTCCAGTTCATTATCATCATGGTGGGACATAACATCCTGCAGGCCGATATGGTTCTAGAGAGGTAATTGAGAGTTCTAATTCCTGCAGAGGCAACGGAAGTGGTCTATCTCACTGGACATGGCTTGAGCATATATGTGACCTCAAAGTCCAACCCCTCTGGTGACATACTTCCTCCAATAAGGCCAAATCTACTCCAACAAGGCCACACCTCCTAATAGTGCCCTTCCTTTTGCAGGCCGTTTTCTTGCTAACTACTGCACTCATGTTGCAGACACTAGCCAGATCATCCATGCAAACCCACAATCTATAAAATGTGCTGCAGAGAAGGCTACAGAATTCAGGTCAAATTCATCAGTCTGGAGATAGACATTTTTGTCAAGAAGTAGAGCCATTTTTACTGATTGTGCCTTCCTGGAAAAACAGATTCCTATCTCTCCCACTGTCATACCAGAAACATTTTAACAAAAAATATTACTTTCCTTAGTTCAGGAATATCCTGTGTTCTCATACACTGCAGTTACTTATAAAGGCATCTATGTTCCTCATTGAGCACAGAGTTTCAGCCCAGGGCTCCGTGTTACTTGAAAAGGAATTAGACAGAGTTGAGCCTTCAGACAGACTCAATAGTTTATGGGGGAAAATAAGTAAAGAAAATAGAAATTAAATAATGTCAAAAACATCCTTCTACTAATCTATGAGTTGTGATGCCACTCAGCACTTCTGCCCAGAGAATCGAATTGAATTGATATCTGGCTTGGGAGCTATATTTTGCCATGTGTGTTTAATGTACTTGTATATCTAAGATGAGACATCTTGTGTTCTGGAGTCTACAAGTTGTTGAACCAGATAACCAGGGATGCAACTTCAGCCTAAAGCCAAAGCCTAAAGCCAAAGTCCTGAGAGGTAGATGGACCTGCATTTCAGGCTAAGATAACATGATCATTTCTATTTGAAAAGAGAAAAATCTATCTCCATTATTTTCCTTGTATTGTCCCAGAGTTTAAATAATGCCCATCTGTTACAGTACAGTTACAGTTTTAACTCATTCTTGCAAACAAAATGTTAATATCTTTCAGAAACAGTGTGTAGACACATTCAAAAATACTTAGCTAAGTATCTTCATATCTCTCCATCCAGTCAGCGGACGTATTAGAGTGGACATGCTCTGGGATCTAGAAAACTGACTCTCTTTCATGAAATGCATAGCTACACTTCTGCAGCAATTAATATCATTCAAGTATTGGATTCATCATCAAACAAGTCAGTACAGAGGTTAAACCTCTAGTTCCCAAGTGATCATAATAATAAAATAATAATTACAATAATAAAAGACTAACATGCTTAAGGTTACATAACAGGAATACTCTTCAAAATGAATACACTAAGCACAGTATAGAGTGGGTTTCTAAATTATTACTTTTGATTACTAGTCCAAAGGAAAGAGTAAAACCAGGGTCTTCGAGTCATCCTTTATTCACTCCCCACCCTATGATGCTAGTAAAAGTGAGGAGAAGCTAACAAAATGCTACAAGAACAATAATATACAACCACATAAATACACATACACACAGCAGTAAATTGAAGTGGAAAATATTAAAGATCTCTCTGAATAGAATAGTTGATGGTATTTCCTCACCAGCTCCTACACTTAAGGCTGAAACACTGAATTTCTGGTTACCTCTTCTTGAAGCATATATTTTGAAGAGTTCACCTAAACTAACAGCAACCTCCTGTCGCCTGCCTTGTGGGAGCACCCGATGACCTGCGTAATTAGTCAATGACTAAAATAGGAAACTCAGTTTACAACAGAAAACAGAGACTTGAAAATGGGATGGAAAACTAGTGGCCAAATACTTATTTATGAAGTGCTCTTTTATTTCCCTGTATGAAATTAGGACAGGCAGGGAACAAAACAGACACAGTTGCAGCAAGCTTTCTGTGAGGGGGAAGCAGAAGCACGCTTGCTCTCTGAGCTGGTGTCAGCTCCAGGAGGAAGGTAATAGGACTCCTCCAACAGCATTAGCAGGAACTCTGGAAGTGTCAGCCAGGCCGGTGCCGTTTGCATTCAGTCTCCCGTCACAGCTTCAAATGTGTGAAATCACCAAATTAGACAACGTCATGTGAAACTATGAACATTTTTCTTTCCTGTTTCTCATTGTTAGAAATTGCAATTGACCTGTATAAGAGATTTCTGCCACAGTGCTTAAATAGCTGAGGTTTGATGAGAACTGTGTTCACAGATAATGAAGAAAGGGGAATTTGCTTCAGTAACTCATGTGACAAAAATGTCAGTTATGAAAAACATAACATGTTTATCCCTGAAACAAAATCATTTCTGTGTTTTCCCCATGTGGCATCATATGATCTACAAATCTGTTCTTGTCCAGTGCTCAGGAAAACCTCATAGATTAGATTGTTCCTCACTGAGTAAATTGCATAACACCGAACCAAGTCTTCACCTCTTGGTGAACAGATTTTTCTCTAGTTCTGAACTCCTCGTGGTAGTAAAACAAGACATAAAGAAAATGTTTCTCACTAAGATGGGCTGATTCTAAGTGGGACTAGAGAAGCCTGACTTACCTTTGTCCACTTTCTCTGGTTTGTGCTGTAATGTAGTTCTGAATGTCAGCTTAGTGGTTAGTGCATCTTTCTAACTCCTATAAACTTCGGGTAAGACAGCTGCAGTTCTTAAGATTCTGCACTTTCTACATCAGCAAAACCCAGAGCCTTTGCTATGAGAGTGGTGTGATCCTCTTTAATCACAGTGTTATATAACTCTGCAGTTTGCCAAGGTGTAATGATGTTTAGAGGTGACAGTAAAAGCATCACATTTCCACTGAGCATTATACAGAGAAACTACACATGGCGGAGGCTAAACTTCCATAAACAGCTAGTGGGAACATTATGGACTGTTTTCACTCTACAGCAATTGAGCAGAAATAGCTAGTTAAGAATTTGGTTACAAACCTGAAACACTGTTATACTATACCTACTAAGCTGACACAATATACCTACTAAGCTTACAAATCAATCCTATGCCCTCTCGTTGGGTTCTCAGTACAATCATAGCATGGGCATTAGGAAGGACTTAACAACTCAGGCCGACTAGTACACTATCATTGATTTTAGACCATTTGAATGAAAAATAAACTGGTATGTGGGTACCTTCCAAATTTCCTCGAGTAATTTTCTTTTGAAATGTATTGATAATGACACTAACATTATTAGTAGAAGTGCTTATATGATGTCTATAAAAATGAGCATTTCTCAAAGGATCCTAATGAAATAGATTAAGGCTTAGAAATATATTCCTATGCATGTAGGAAATTATGTCAGCATGAAAATCCCCCCCCAAAAATGAAATTATGCAATGATCAGAGATAGCAGGGTAACTTCTGCTAGCAGATGGCAAGATGCTGAATACAGTAACTATGATAAGGTTAAAGCACAGAGCACAGCATCACACAAACATGTGAAAAGCCTGTTCGCAAAGTCACACATGTAAGCATAGAACATCGAATTCCAGGAGAGTGAGGAAAGAGCAGCTCAGGTTTGAAAACCAGGATTTATCCAGTGAGATGTCTATACAAGGAGAAAGTAACTCATTCTCTTAGCTGAAAAACAGGACTGGGTGGGAATGTAAAAGGAAACAACCAATAGGGTCTTTAGATGGTAACAGAAAATAATTTTTTATTATTAAGAAATGAAAATCTCGCCAGGTGGTGGTGGTGAATGCCTTTAATCCCAGCACTCGGGAGACAGAGGCAGATGGATCTCTGTGAGTTCAAGACCAACCTGGTCTACAAGAGCTAGTTCCAGGGCAGGGGCACCAAAGCTACACAGAGAAACACTGTCTCAAATAAATGAAACAAAAATAAAATTAAAAATTTCTTTTAAAAGGACTCAAAAACCTTAACCATATGAGGCTCATTTACAGCTGACAGCTGGATAGCATTCTATTTGTTCTAACCAAGAGCTCCTTTGAATAAAAATACGCCATTAAGAAAATAAAAGGCAGGGCTGAGAGATGACTCAGTGGGTAAAAGTCATTGTTTCACAAGTTCGATGACCTGAGTTTAATCCTGGAACTCGGGTAAAACCTCAGATGAATGCTAAAAGCCCAATGAATGCGGAGTTGTTTTTAATATAATTTTTTAATTTGTTCTTCTCCCATATATTATACCTCAATCATATTTTCTTCTCCCAGTCCCCACTCCCCTCCAGTCTCTTGGAGATCCTCTGTTGCCTTCAGAAAAGAGCAGACCTCCCAGGGATATCAACTAAACACAGCATAGAAAAGATGTAACAACACTAGGCAACAACAACAACAAACACAGCAACTCCTCAAACATTAAATTCTTCACTCGGGTCGACTGCAACTCACTAAGGATTTCAGGCTTCATTCACTTCTAGTTCTGCTGTTTCCATTGCATGTGCTGTAACTTTCTCTACCAAAGTCATGAGTTCCTCGGTCATGCTCTAGAGTTAGCATAAACTGCTTCCAAACTTCTGTCAAGGTTTGTACTTCAACCACAAATAATAAATGTTCTTACTGAAAAAATAATGAGATGTAACAGTACGAACCTGCAGTCCTGGGTCATTCTAGTGTTGAGATGGGAACTGAGACACAAAATCTGCTCATAGAGCAGTTAGCCTAGAGCAGTTAGCCTGGAGTAAATAGAAGCTAAACAATAGAGCAACCCACCTCCACAAGCTGGAAAGAGACAATCAACACACGCACACACACACACAGCTTACAGAAAATTAAAGTGAATACTATAGCCAGCAAGTAAGTAAAGACATTTGCAAAACATATAAATTATTAAGAATGTATATACATATATATATATATTTAAAAGGTATAATTGCTCAATGTAAACTTACTAAATAAGTGTACAGTTCCTAAAACAAAACACTCAAGTAGGCACCACATAAGTTTAACAAAACACCGAGTGTTCTTAAGTTCATACACATTTCATGATGAAGGGAAATTTGACATTATTTACTGCTTATAGAAAGTCCTTACTTCAGAAGAAAAGTAATAGTAAAAATACTTCAGATCTTCCTGCTGAATTGTGAACAGAAGATTGCTATGGTACAGACCAGAAACAACAAAATTCGCTCAAATATGCAAATAAACGTTTTGTAATGACTCTCTTTGCATTAAGCTAATATTTGTTGTTAAAAATAGAACTGGGCATCTTCACTATAAAAATGGACTCAAATTTTTCTTGCATGTTTTTTATATCCCTAGGACAGTTCTACTTTTATAGTACCATGGTTCAGGGAAAATACTGCACCTTTTTGGAAGAGCAGCTCAAAAAGCCTCGGAAAGTATGAGAAAATTGTATTCCTTAAAATAGCAAATGGACCTGACATTTGTGGCATAATCACACTCAATGGGACTCTGGGAACATCTCTTCCCTCCCTCCACAGTGTGCAATTACACTCTTATGAATGACTTCCATTTCCTGTTCCTATAGATGTAGAGCAGTGCCTGTTGGCATGGTCCACCAAAACTTAGCTTCCATTCTCATGAAAAAAGACAACTACATAATTCAATCAAAGAGCTGCTCAATGCAACTTCTCTCTGAAATGTCCTGAATATATGTACATTTCCTTAAGTAAATGACAGTACCTTAGAGCTGGTTTGGTCAGGTGCTAGGCAGGGAGGTCAGAGAAGGGTTAAGCACCAAAAGGAACACATTGATTTATTTCCATGATGAGGGCATAAGTGGGCTTAATAAACACTGACAAGTATACTCACAAAGCTGTTTATGCCTCAGGGAGTTCACAAGGGGCTTAGTTACATAACCAGAAGGGACCATAGTCTCTCTGTGCTGCTCATGACTAACATTTATCTCACTCATTACTTGTATTTAATGAGTATCAGCTTTATTTCTCCTTCATATTCTGAGAATACTCTCTAGTTCAGGGACTCAGGCTGATGAGTTAGTCTCTTTATGAAGCACTCTGCAGATAAATGTAATTTTTAAATCAAGAACTTTGGAAGCCAGACTCATTCTCAAATTAAGAACTCAACTGTTTAGGCCAGAGACTACAAATGCATAGCTCCACTTTGAGGCTGACAGATTAAGAGGCATACCTATATCTTAATTATAATTTAAAAAGAAGCTAAAAATCAATCTTCATATTTATTTGGGGTCAACAAATAAAAGGTATAACTGCATTGGGGCTAAAAGACAAAGCACATAACTCAGCTTCCCCTCTACTTGACTCTGAAAATATTACAAAGCAATAAGCCTCCAAACAGTATGATGTTTACATAAAGAAAATAACAGAAGACTTACCGGAATAACAATGAAACAAGGTAGAGCCTGGGGAAGTAAGCCCACACATCTAAAACCAACTGATTAATTTTTAAAAAGTGTTAAGAACAAACACTGGAAGGGAAAATGTCTTTTCTATAAATAATGCTGAGACGCTGGAGATCTATGTTCAGATGAATGACACAGCAACCCATCTCTTACCAGTTACACATACAAATACAAACAGAATAAAGGGGTAAGTGAAATGTTTGAAATTATGAGGGAAACAGATGGGTTGAAATTACAAGACCTTAAGGCAAAGTAGGGGCAGGAAACAAAAGTAGACAAATGAGAGTCATACGATTGCAATGCTTCACAAGAACAAATGGAACAAAAGGAGAGCAAACAAACAACCTACAGAATTGGAGAAAAATTTGGCAAAAGTTTAATGTCCAGAATGTATAAGGAACTAAAACAATTCAAAATCAGGAAAACAACAAAGTTTGAAAAATGGGTAATAAACCTAAGAAGACATTTCCACCGAAAGAGGCAATGACTTACAACACACATAAAACAAATGTTCACCAATACCAAGTAAGGGGAAAATGTAAACCAAATCAGAATATTTCATTTTGCTCCAGTAAGCCTGACTATTGTTAAAGAGAGTTAATAAGTGGTGGCAAGAACATGGAGAAAAGGGTCTCTTTGTACACACAGCTAGGTGTGAAAATTAGTGCAACCATTATGGAAAATAGAATGGGCATCTAGGTTGTTTCCAGGTTCTGGCTATTACAAATAATGCTGCTATGAACATAGTTGAACAAATGCTTTTGCAGTATGATAGAGCATCTCTTGGGTATATTCCCAAGAGTGGTATTGCTGGGTCCTGGGGTAGGTTGATCCCGAATTTCCTGAGAAACCACCACACTGATTTCCAAAGTGGTTGCACAAGTTTGCATTCCCACCAGCAATGGATGAGTGTTCCTCTTACTCCACATCCTCTCCAGCAAAGGCTATCATTGATGTTTTTGATTTTAACCATTCTGACAGGTGTAAGATGGTATCTCAAAGTTGTTTTGATTTGCATTTCCCTGATCTCTAAGGAGGTTGAGCATGACCTTAAGTGTTTTTTGGTCATTTAAACTTTTTCTGTTGAGAATTCTCTGTTCAGATCAGTGTCCCATTTTTTAATTGGGTTAATTATCATTTTAAAGTCTAGTTTCTTGAGTTCTTTATATATTTTGGAAATCAGACCTTTGTCTGTTGTGGGGTTGGTGAAGATCTTCTCCCAGTAAGTAGGTTGCCTTTTTGTCTTAATGACAGTGTCCTTTGCTTTACAAAAACTCAAAACTTTAAAAATAGATCATGTGATTCAGTAATTTCAGTACTGAATATATATCAAAAGCAGTAAGAGCAATATTTCAAATAGACACCTATCATACCACATTTACTACTACATTATTAGCATAAAAAAGTTTAAAATAAAGTCAAATTATCCTTCAGCTGATGAATGGATAAAGAAAATGTAGTAAAGATACAATGTATGATATTATTCAGTCATATCAAAAGATGTGATGTCATATGCAGCAATGTGGAAGGAACTGGAAATTATCAAATAACTAAGCCAGGAAAAGAAAACCGGCACAATATGTCTTTCCCATGTGTGGAATGATCAGAAGTCGGTCTCACTGACGACAGGTCTGAGAGACTCTTTAAGAGAGAAACAACTGTTCAAGGATGGAGTTAGCAGTGAGCAGGAAGAACTGTAGGGTGGAGTTCTCATAACAGGAAGACTATGCGGAGTGAAGTTAACAGAGAGCAGGGCAAACTGTGGGCTGGTTGTGTTAACAGGACTGGAAGAACTGATGGATGAAAGAGCAAGCAGAGGCTTTCCTTCAGGGCTGATCCAGCCTGCATAGGCAGGCCATATGTAAATACAGTGAAGTCCTGCACATTTCAAAGAACTTGGGAGGAGGATTTTGAATTTTTTTAAGTTTTGTACATACATATTTAATTAGCTTAATTCTTATATAACTTAGGCACATATTGAAAATCTGTATTGTACTTCATTTGTATATAATTTTAATATTATGTATTAGTTAGAAATAAAATGTAAATGAAAATAATTACATAAAATAACTAAAATAAGAATAAATTCAATATATCAGCAAATAGGGAAATATTTACATTCCATAAAATAAGTTATATACAAATGAAATTTATGTATAAATAAAAATAAATAAAATAAGAGAAACTGTAAAAGCAATATTCAAACTATTACACCATTAATGTTCTATCCATTATAAAGCAAATATATATAAAATTCCTATAAAAATTCTAAATATTTTTAACTTTTTCTGAACATTTTACCTCAACAAGACAGAAATGAGTGGCATGTATGTTTCAACATTGCTTTTCTCAGAATCTGTAAACATGGCATTTAATTATATGCAGGCATAGACCAAAAATTTAATAACAAATATATCAATTATACTTGCAGGTCTCTCCTGTTACAGCAGAATTAACATTTACTTTGAAAACTGTAGAAGTTCTGATGCTGAGAGAAAACATTTTTTCTTTTGCTCTCTATAGTTTCTCTGCTCCCCATCTCTTTCTGTTAATTTGATGTATTCTCTCAGGGCTCAGAGACCACTGTGGAGCTACGGCACTCCTGGGATTACATTCATTACCTGGACTCTGGGTCACAGCCTCCAGAACATGTTTATCACAGCCTAAGTGGTGCTTCTGCCATCTCCTAGAAGAAAAGGTCATTTTCTTCTCTTCCTTTCCCTATTTGACTCAATACAGCCTGTATAGAAGGAGTCAGGACCTAGGCATTAAATCAAGCATCAGGGGAATGCTCTGTCTCTCATCAGCCGTGGGAACGTGGGTGCTAGCCTCAATTGTGGTATCACATCTTCATGACTCTTAGAGAAGCTTCTATAGCAGATTTTATTGTCTCAGTTTAGAATTTTCTTCACTCTTAACTTTGGAGTGAATCACTGAGCTTTCTTCTAAATTATGCATTTTCAGGTTATTGTGACCCCTGAAGCTAAGAACTGTGCTTATTCAAGGTGAACTTTCAGATTCAACGACAGGAAAAAACAGTTTCCCCCACTGATTATGAAAAACCTCAGCTGATGTAAAAGCTGTGGAAACACTCCTGAGAACTCAGGGCAGTGTGACAGTGTCAGACAAACTCAGATTGCCATAAAAAGCTCTGGTTTACTCAATGTGCAATCTAAAGATTGGAAAGAAGTTTGCTCAGAAAATAAAAAACAACTAAAACAATTCAAGGTATGCATATTTTCCTGCAAATAAATGATCATTTATCCTTTCATACTAGCATTAGCGTAAGGGGAAAAAGAACTTTCTTGGTCACATTTTTCTGTCTTGACTTTCATGTCCCTGCCTCATGTCAAGACCTGTGTTCACCAACTACCTCGTGAGTGTACCTGACCTTATTCTGTCTTTTCAGCTTTTCTTTCTCCTAATCATTTTACAAACAGAAGTATCCTTCAAGATCCAGCTCATATAATCTCCTTTTTTATTTTTTATATACCCTCTAAAGAAAGCTAGCATGGCCTCTCAGATCCTCTACTACCTTCTCTCTGCTTTTGTGCAATTACACAAGTTTTACCTTAAACTGCAACTGTTTTAACTTATATGTGTAGAGTTTTTATGGGAAAGCAGAGCAAAAGGCACATTATCATTTAAAGTCCCTGTAGAAGGATAAGGCAATTTTAGTGATAACTAAATCAGTGAAGAAAACAAACATATCGAAGATACTTTAGCAACCAGGGTTCCCTCTGAATATAACCAGATATGTCTAAAACATGATACTAAAAGGGACCTTAAAATTATTGTAAACATTTTAATTTCTTTCCAAATTTTTGAGAATTTAATGTATGTATACAAGGGAATATGACTATATCTATTTCCTTGTTTGCCCCCCTCCAACTGCCCTCATAATCACCCAACATGCCTCTTCCCAACTTCATATCTGTCTTAGTTATAGTTTTATTCCTATGAAAAATATCATGACCATAAGCAACATCAGAAGAAGGGGTTATTTCTCCTACTTTTCCATAAAATTATCCATTAGAGAAGGAAGTTAGGCGTAGAATTCAAGCATGACTGAACACAGAGGCATGGACTGATGCAGAAACCATGGAAGGATGCTGCTTATGGGCTTACTCTTTATGGCTTCCTCAGGCCACTTTCTTTGAGCATCCAGCAACACCAGTTCAAGTGTGACAACACCCACAATGCCTGGGCGTTCCCCCCATTAATCATCAGCTAAGAAATCCTAGGAAGTTATTTTCTCAATTGATATGCCCTCCTCTAAAATGAATCTGGCTTGTGTCAAGTTGACATTAATCTTGCCAGCACAGTGCCCTTTTTGTAACCCATTGAATCTAGTTAGTATCACCCATATATTCAAAGGTGTGGTCACATCCACTAGAACTTGGAAAACCTCCTTGTGGTCACACCTTCAGAAAGGAATGATTCTGCCTCCCAGCAACTATCCATGGTTAGTATGAGGTGGAGTCATGCAATTCTCTCCCATATCTATGCTTGAATTTAAGCTGGATTGATCTTGTGAAGGTCAACACATCTGCTGTGAGTTCATGTCGAAAAGACAGCATTCACATTGTTTTTGTTTATTCTTTGACTCTGTGTTTTCTTCTGTATCCTCTAAATCTACTGACATCAAGCTATAATCTTTTGATGTTGGAACCAAATATTTATACTTACCTTTGGAAATCTATCCTTTGCACTGTAAGAAATTAAGCAATAGTCTTTGTCAATTAAATATTAGACTCCAGGAATTAACTACCAAATGAATCATGCTTGATATACTAGTTAGTATTTTCTTCTTTTTGTTTTATTTGACTTTGCTTCATCAACTTAACATAGGCTAAAATTATCTGTGAAGATAGAACTTAAATTAAGGAATGGCTCCATCAGATTGTTCTGTACACTCATAAGTGGATACTAGCCATAAACAAAGGACATTGAACCTGTAGTTCATGATTCTAGAGAAGCTAGGTAATAAGGTGAACCAAAAGAAAAACATATATAGACCAATGTGGGAATTAGAAACAGACATGATCGCCTGACAAAATTGGGAGCATGGGAACATGGGGTAGAAGGAAGGGGAGAAGGGGAAGTTGAGGAGAACTTTAGGGAATGGGATAGTTGAGATGGAGGAAGGACAGAGATGAGAGCACAGAAAGAGATATCCTGATTGAGGGAGCCATTATAGGGTTAGCAAGAAACCTGGTCCTAGAAAAATTCCCAGGAATTCACAAGGATGACCCTAGGAAAGACCCTAAGAATTGGGGAGAGGGTGCCTGAACTGGCCTTGCCCTGTAGTCAGACTGATGATTTTCTTAAATATCACCATAGAACCTTTGTTCAACAACAGATGGAAACAGAGGCAGAGACCCACATCGGAGCACTGGACTGAGCTCCCAAGGTCTAGTTGAAGAGTAGAAGGAATGAGAATATGACTAAGGAGGTTAAGACCATGAGGGGTTCACCCACTGAGACAGTTTACCTGAACTAATGGGAACTCACCAACTCCAACTGGATTGGAAGTGTATGAGCATGGGATCAAACAAGTCCCTCTGAAGGGGGTTGACAGTTGGGGCAAATTGAGAAGCCACTGACAGTGGCACTGGGATTTGTCTCTACTGCATGGACTGGCTTTTGGGATCCTATTCTTTTTGGGTGTATACCCTGCTCAACCTACATTTAATAGTAGGGAGGGCCTTGGACTTGCCATAGGGCAGGGTGCCTTGTCCTCTCTTAGGATTGGAGGGGGAGGGGTGAGAGGGTGTAGGGAGGAAGTGGGAGGAGGGAGAGAGTGGGAATTTGGATTGGTATTTTTTAAGTAATAAAATAATAATAATAATAATAATAATAATAATAATAATAAACAGGAATATCTTTATAATCCTCAAGGACAAACTATAGTAGAGCACGCACATTGTATACTCAAAGCCTATTTGCATAAAACAAAAAAGGGGGAATATGGTTTTACCCCCAGAGACCATTTATCTTTTATTTTACACATTTTAAATTTTTTGACTATTGTTGCTCAATCTCGTACCGCTGCTGACCGACATTGGCGGCCAATTTCTTCCAGGATGCCTTATGTCAAATGGAAGAATCTAGTAGGTGGCACTTGGTGTGGTCCAGATCCCGTACTAGTCTCGGGGAGAGGGGCTGTTTGTGTTTTCCCACAGGATGCTGGCAGTCCAGTATGGGTACCTGAGTGCCTGTTGTGTGCTGTAGATTTTCCTGTCCAGGAACCTGAGGACAGGACAGAGCCAAGAGATCAAATAGACACTGGTTTGTCAACTGAAGAGTTGCTGGGATCCTGAGGAGCTGACTTTGGTGATCCAAGTGGCAGGGAAGGTTCCTCTACCTATCAGCCATATAGGATGATCAACTTATCCTACATCAACCAAGAAGGGTTTTGCTTTACAACAGCCATAATGGCAGTCATTGCTATGGTTGCCAGGGTGGCTATGGCTGCTGGATTTACCATTAGTCACTCAGTTGCTTCTGCTAGCACAATGGATAACTTATGGGGAAGGTTGCAAATGTCTTGGCCACTCAAAATGAGCTAAATTCACAAATGAATGTTGCAGTTAAATTTGCAATTAGTTTTGTTAAAGACCATTGCTAGGTTACAACTTAACATACAGTGAAAAGGCTTAATGCTGTTATTCATGAACCCTGGAGTACACAATCTACAGTTGGCTCTTGAGATTATTCTAGTTAACTATACCAGGGTTCCTCCCACCAATGCTGAGACCTTACTTAAAGGGCTCCAATTTGCAGGCAAACTCACTAAGGATTGAGCGGGCACAGCCTCCTTGGGTGTGCTTATGTGTGCTGGAGCATCATCTTCATGTTTTCATGGCGCCAGAGCCAGAGACAAGCTCAGGTCAATGTTGCCACTTGTCAAGTCCTCTTAACTATTGCCCCGAGGATCTTTCAGAGTGAATCTGGCTAAACTCGGTGATGGGTGACTAGTGAGCCAATGACAGGAAAGGTTTTGGGGGGGCTGCTCCAACCTCAGACAGAAAATGTGTTTTGACCTGGATGCTTTCCCATGACAGGTAAGGGTGTTGCCTGACGTCCAATGACACCTAAGACAGGCCTAGTCATGTAATTTATATAAAAAGGGGGACCTGTAGGGCCCATGGGCTTACCCCTCCTCCCAGGGTTCATCTTAAGTACAGTTTTTGGCCAGAGATTTTACTGTATTTTCCGGCAATCCTGAGCTCCCTCTGCCCCCTTGGTGGTTAGCTTTAGGGTCATTGTTTACTCTACCTTGGACATAGTAATTTCCCACCATCCTGGGGGGGAATTCCATTGTGCAGCAGCTAGGTATATAAGGTTTTCCCTAAGCTTGAATAAAAGGCATTCGGCTTATCTCCTTTGAAAAAAAAGTTTAAAACACATTTTCTTGATTAATGATTGATGAAAGAAACCCTAAACCTTTGCCTTTGAGTTAGTTGTTGCCACTGGGCAAGTAACCTTGAGTTAGATAAAATGCAAGCTGAACAAGACATGAGGAACAAGCTAAAAAGTAGCTTTTTATGGCCTGTATGTCATTACTAGCATATATGTCAGCTGGTGTTTTGAAGTTTATTCTTAGAGTTCTTGCCCTAACTTCCATTGGATGAACTGTGGGTGGTATGGTAAAAGCAATCTTTTCCTCCCAGGTTGTTTCTGGTCATGACATTTAACACAGCAATAGAAAGCAGAGAACAGTTGAGAATTACCTTTTTTTTTTTTTCAAGACAGGGTTTCTCTGTAGCTTTGGAGCCTGTCCTGGAACTAGCTCTTTTAGACCAGGCTGGCCTCAAATTCACAGAGATCCGCCCATCTCTGCTGGAATTAAAGGCATGCACCCAGTGAGAATTACTATTTTGAAGTGAAACTTTGGTGCGGTGGGGTGTGTGTGTGTGTGTGTGTGTGTTTATATAAACTTTAAGGGAGAAAAACAAACTCATTGTGTAATTGCAAGCCCCTTGATGGAAAGAAAGCAGAACATTGTTTTTTTTCTCAGTGATAAAACTGAGCTGAAGTTAGTGGCCGAGTAGCCTGAGGATTCTTGAGGGAAATCAATAAACACAGAAGGGGCTACAGGAAAGAGAACAACAGAGTGTAAGTATCAAGAGAGCACCTGTTGAACTCAATAGTTACCACCCTCACAGTAGTTCTTCATAATTTTTAGAAAATGAAAGAGTGTCAATTATTTTTTATCCTCTCCCACCAGGGCACTACTCATCTTATTGACTTATGAACTACATAAATTTATTACTCAAAGTTCTGAAATCTAATTAATTTCAAATTCAATGTATCAGAAGAGTCAGTCTATAGTGAGAGCCTCTTTTGCAGTTCGTAGATGTTGGCTTCTCCCTGAGGTAATAGCCTCTTCCACGATGGGACAAGTCAATTCTGAAGGTTCCATATTCATGACTTAATTTTCTCTCAATAGCTCCCCAAAGACAAAATATTTACTCTTGGGGATAAAAATTTGAAAATATAAATGTCAAGAGACCACAAACACAAACCCTGAATATAGATTGTATTTGTTCATAACTGCAAAATTAGGACCTTCTGTAAGAGAATCCAAAATGTTAAAGAATGATTCCTTAGTTCTAAGTTGATATCTGTGACAGTTTGGATGTGACCGGGCCCCATAAGCTCATATAAAATGTGGCACCATTAAAAGGTGTGGCTTTATTTGCATAGGTACGGCCTTGTTGGTGAAAGTATGTCACTGTAAGAGTGGACTTTGAGGTCTCATGTATGCTCAAGCCATGCCCAGTGTCTCGGCTCACTTCCTTTTGCCTGCCAGTCAAGATCTGGCATTCTTAGCTCCTTCTCCAGCACCATGTATACCTGCATGCCACCATATCCTTCCATGATGATAATGGGTTAAAATTCTCTAAACATAAACCACCCAATTAAGTGTTTTCCTTTATAAGAATTGCCATGGTCATGGTACCTTTTCACAGTAATACAAACTCTAAAAAGATAATACCTGAATAGACAAAGTCTATAGGTGTTTCCCTGACTGTTGTGTTTTTGTTTTTTGTTTTTTGTTTTTTTTTTTTTTGTGGTTGCCTTTCTATGAGTAATAGGGTTATCCTCCAAACACCTGAGCTACCCACTCCCCAATGGATGGACATAGACTAACCATGAACTGCTCTTGCCGCTTAATACCACTGCAGTGTGAAAGTGCGGCTGATTGTCTTTCCATCTTTGTTACATAAGAGAGAAGTTAAGAACAACCTTGGATAATTAATTCAGTCTGTTAGCACCCTCTGAAGGTCAGGCATGTGTCCATACCTTTTCTGGGCAAAGGAAGAGAGTGGGAAGCCTAGCGCAGCAATCAAGATCAAAATCACAACTCCATGATAAGAAATACTGTCAGCGTGGTAATGACTTGTTTAAACATTTATTAAATCACTTCACAACAAATAGTAACACATGAAGTGCTATCCTCACATTTCACAGCAACTTCATTTCTAAGCAGAAAAAAAGAGAGAGAAAGAAAAAAGAAAAAGAAAGTAAAATGCTAGCCAAACTGTTTTAAAACCTTCATCAAGTTATTATTTAGTTAATATTGAGAGAATTTTTCCTGTGTGTTCACAAGCAACATTCTAATAAATAAACTTGGCAACAACATGCAAGTATGGTTGCAATATTGGAGCTGAGAAAAACTAATGCGTAAAGTAAGGAAATTCCATGTTGGACTACCTGCAACAGCAATAGTCTTATTTATCCAATTTTCAAGCTTTCTACACTTCACCTTGACTTGTAGTCATCATAGATTCTAACAAATTTATTATCATTCTCAGAATAACAATTAAAAATCATAAGAATTCCATATTCAACAAGAAGTTTCCTTTTTGTCACTTTTTAAAACATGTCTTTCAACAAACAGGATGACCTTTTTTCTTTTTTATTTATTTTTTATTTATTTTCCATTCAAAAATTTACACCTCCTCCCCTCTTCCTATTCGCCCCCTGCTCCCCCACTCACCCTCATCCCTCACCCTCCCTCCTTAAGAGAGAGCAGGGAACCCTGCCCTGTGTGAAGTCCAAGGCCATCTCCCCTACATCCAGGCCTAGAAAGCTTTGCATCCAAATAGACTAGGGTCCCAAAAAGCCAGTACTTGCAGTAGAAACAAGTCCCAGTGCCTTTATCAATGGCTTCTCAGTCAGCCCCCATTGTCAGCCACATTCAGAGTCCGGTTTGATCAAATGCTCATTCAGTCCCAGTCCAGCTGGCTTTGGTGAGCTTCCATTAGATCAGGCACATTGTCTCAGTGGGTGGACCAACCCCTTGAGGTCCTGACTTTCTTGCTCATCTTATACTACAAAAGCATTTGTTCAACTATGTTCATAGCAGCATTATTTGTAATAGCCAGAACCTGGAAAAAACTTAGATGCCCCTCAATGGAAGAATGAATAAAGAAAGTGTGGAATATATACATATTAGAGTACTACTCAGCAGTAAAAAATAATGATATCTTGAGGTTTGCATGCAACTGGATAGAAACAGAAAACACTATCCTGAGTGAGATAACCCAGACCCAAAAAGATGAATATGGTATGTACTCACTCATTAGTGGACTCTAGTCATAAACAAAGGATACTAAGCCTATAGTTTGCAAGCCTAGAGAAGCCAAATAAAAAGGTGAACCCAAAGAAAAACATATATAGATCTTCCTGGAAATTGGAAGCAAACAAGATTGCTGGGCAAAAATTGGGAGCATGGGGTGGGGGTAGGGGTGGGGTAGTGATTGGGGAAGGGGATGGGGAAGAGAGAAGGGAGAAAGGAAAGACTGGAGAGAGCTTGGGGGAGTAGGAGGGTGGAGATGGAGGAAGGGCCGATATAGGAGCAGGGAAGAAGATAACTACATTAAGGGAGACATTTTAGGGGTGGCAAGAGACTTGGCTCTAGAGGGGATCCCAGGTGTCCACCGGGATGTCCCCAGCTAGGTCCTTGGGCAGCAGAGGAGATGGTGCCTGAACTGGCCTTGCCCCACTATCACACTGATGATTATCTCGAATATCACCATAGCATCTTTGTCTGGAGACAGATGGAAATAGAGACAGAGACCCTCATCAGAGCAAAAGACTGAGTTCCCAAGGTCCAGTTGAGCAGAGAGATAACCTTTTTTAATGACACATGCTTATAATTCCAGCCATTAGGAAACACAGGAAAGGACTTAGAGTGCAAGTTCAGCCTGGACGAGAGAGGGAGCCCTATGTGTCTAAGCCATCCCCACAAGTATCTACCTTCAGTACCCTTCCTGTGTGCACACTTCCTCACACACATATACACACACTAAAGCAGATTACGTCTGAAAAAAAGTTATTAAAACACCTGTTTTCAGTTTTTGGATTATCTATCTACATGGTTTTCGGGACAAAAACTGTGCTAGTAAAACTCAAAGACATCAAGTCGAGTACTAACAAGACATAAACTTTAGGATGGGTCCTAAAGTCCTGGTGTGACGAGTGAGGCCCAAACCCCCTTCTCCATCTACTAGGGCAGTGCCCAGCTGCAGTTAAGGATATCCACTGGATCCTCACTCCGCTGTGTAATGCTGAAGACTACAAGTCAACATGTCCTGTCTTTGAAGGCATTGCTGAGAGTTAGGTCTGAGTTATAAGTCAAGAGAAGTACCACAAGGTTTGGCCAGCCTCATCCATGTAATGAGTCCTCTGCCAGCTCAACAACTGAAAACAAACTTAAGGCAAAAATAAAACCAAAAAGCCATTTCTATTTAGTTATTGCTTACATCTCTCACTATTGTCAATTCCTTTGCCCTTATTCTCCAGAAATATAGGGAAAAAAAGGAAAATGTTTTGATTAAAGTCAGCTATGTAGTCCAAGGCTATGCTATAATTTTCATTATTTTTTTTCTGAGACCGAGTTTCTCTGTAGCTTTGGAGGCTGTACTGGAATAGCTCCTGTAGACCAGGCTAACCCCGAAATCACAAAGCTCTGTCTACTTCTACCTCTCAAGTGCTGGGATTAAAGGCATGTGCTACCACTGCCCAGGTATATAATTTTTATCTTATATTCCTAAAGAAAATGGAAATACAGAGACATTTAAATATTTCTACCACACTTCAATATATGGAAAGTTTGACAGTTCAACAATCAATAGCCTTGCTCTTACTGTATTAACTAGGACATAGTTTACCCTGTTCTTCCTCTTTTACTCTGTTCTCACTGTAGGAAGTGGGACATGTTTTTCCCTGTTCTCACTGTAGGAAATGGGACATGTTTTTCCCCGGCCTTTCTGTAGGAAGTGGGACATGCTTTACCTTGCTCTTCCTGTAGGAGGTAGGCTATGTTTTACCTTGCTCTCGCTGTGGGAAGGGGGACATGTTTTACACTGCTCTCACTGTAGGAAATGCGACATGGTTTATCTTACTGTTCTTACTGTGGGAAGTATCATATATCTTTTTGTTTTTATGTATAAAGTAGGACATGCTTTCTTTTAAAAAACAATTTCACATGATGCAGAAGCCTCATGCCCTGAGGATCAGTGAATTTTATTTGCACTCCTGTGTTTTCACAATTTATTCTCAGGGTTGCATTTCTGATTGCTGGTTCAAATATTCGAGGTGAACTGATTCTGTCTGCTACAGAAGCCTGGAAGCTACCAGTGTCCACCATTTTTGCTACAAGAAATACAAACAAATTACATTTAAGATGTACGCAATCTTAAAGTAAGATTAGTTTCAAGAGGAGAGAACTTCCCTGGGTGTTCTCACATAAGAAACATAGACCTAAAGAACAGAGCTTGTTCTTTGGACACCAATTTTGTACTAAACTTAAGATCCTACAAACACTGTCCTCTACAGTGACCTTCCAATATTGTACCTTGCATCAACAGAAATGAAAATAGCATGCTCAGGTTAGTACACCATTAACCCAAACAATGCACTGGGGGTAAAGGAAAAGAAAGCAAAATCCCAGGGAGCCTATTGGGAGATTTATGGATAGGTAGCTCTACAACGTAAGATCCATCAGAGCGTGAGTGTCTGTGTGCTCTCTACAGCTCTTCTTGACATGTAGCAGAAACCAAATCAACAATCTAGTGTTATGCAACCATTGGTAGCTTATAAAGTTCAAACTATGATTTTCTTTTATTAGTCAAATTGAATGTTTTAAAATTTCATCCATGTGTATGCTTTCTGTGAAATCTGGTAACTTTTGCCACAACCGTCTCTTACCTTTGTCCTCCTCTCCGTCCCATGCACAGTATAGCTGTCCCAATAATAAAGCCTCCAAAATATTACATACTCATAGTTTTATGGAGACTACCATTTTAAGTAGGTTGTGCAAAATTTACATAAGCAATACATCTTGGAACAAAGAACCAGACCTATATCCTTGGAGTCTAAATATTATGCTTCTATCAATGCACTGTGTTATTCTAAAAAAAATTTAATATAAATCTAGAAATCATAAATTATCCTGATATCTTCTAGGAGAGGAGTAGATCCTCTGACGTCAACAATCTTTAAACTCTGGTGCCATTGTCTAATAATCTGTCTCACCTGCTATGGAGGTGCCATGATTCTCTCACTCCAGACAGAAGCAGGTTAAGATCTTTCCTGGTAAGCCATCTCGTGGTGCTACACAGAATATTAAAAATGGGTTAGATCAAAATGTAAGAGCTAGAAAATAAGAGGCTGGAACTAATGGGCTAGGCAGTGTTTAAAAGAATACAGTTTCCATGTAATTATTTTGGGTATAAAGCTAGCCGTGCGGGTGGCTGGGTACCAGAAATGTAGCCCCGCCGCTCTTATTACTACAGAGTAAATAATTTAATGAAAATATAGTTCAAGAATGACTAGTTTGTGATTTAGAGTAGATTTCCCGATCACAAGCTTAGCCATTGCATTCCAGTAAAGTCTGGGGACGGAGACAAAATGGCATGACAGTAAACAGCTATCATTCTCGAGGTTTGTACACACCTTTGTTTTCCACCAAATAGATTGCATATTATGGGAAGACAGCATTTTATGTGTCTTTTGTAAGAATTTTTAAGTTAATATAAAATACCTGGGATTAAATTTTTTGTTCTGGCCACAATGAAAATGTATGTTATTCAGTCATCAATAGAATCAATACATGGTCAAAGCAGAAAGACGCCTGAGACTGTTGATAGGAAGGAAAATAAGTATAGTCTTGTTTGTATACAAAAAAGAAAAAGAAAAAAACAGTAGAGTGTCTTTGCCAACATTCAGTATTATGTGAAAAGGAGTACCAAAAGTGAGAAAATAATTCAAAGAATAGTCTTCACCTTTCATGAGCCAGTACTAATCTATGTTATTTGAGGTAATCTGCAACTACGTAAAAAAGTATTACCCCTCTCTACAATGTGGTATACATACATAATAAAAGCTTTTTAGTAACTATTAATTAAATTATTATGTTTATTTTAAACCAAAAATTCTCCTGAAGAAAAAGAAAAAGCATTTAATTCTTTTTTGTTCATTTGCAGTTAATACTCATAAAGAATCTTTTTAAAAATAGAAATGGATAGTAAAAGGACTAAAACAAAACAGTCAAGCAGATGAAGGTTATAGAAATATTTGAGGCAGGAGATTATGCCGGCCTTAAGTATAGTGAGGAAAATGAAACACAGGAAAGGTGACAAAATGCCAGATTTAAACCATATGTTTAAAGTCGAGTCAGTAGGTTCTCCATGAGATTGTTGTCTATGGGTGGAAAAATAAGAAGAAAGGAAGGAGAAAAAAGAAAACAAAGAATAAAAACTTCATAAATGGGACTATAAGAGGTGCAGGAGATTTGAACCTTTGAGAATCCATCATGTAATTAAAGAATAGAGCACACACAATAAATAATATACGATATAGAGGATTTCAAGTGCTATAATACTTAGGAATGACCAAAGAAGTCGAAACAGAAGTATGAAGCATTCTGTTTGTGACGCTAATAGGAGTTATTTTTAAGAATGAATTGCTTTTGGCGGAGTCACAGAGGTATAATCCACTGTTATAAGAACAGAAAAACAGTGCGAGAAAATAGAGAAGCAGTGAAATCAATAAATAACTCTTCTGAAAAGTTGTTTTGTAAACACTGAGCAGAGAAATGCAGTAACTCATCAGAGACATGAATTACCAGAGTGCTTTGTGCTGTTTTGATTGAAAGAAATGGCAGGACTAGACATGAGCTGGTGAGAAGAAAGGCCTAGTGATGCCACATGAGCACAGTCAAATCGCTTGCATGAGATGGACACTGCAGTACTTGGATGTGCATGAAGCACAGTCAACAGATTCCTATCAGGGAGACAGAAGGTTAAACATGTGGCTATATGTGCAGATGTGGCCGTTGACATGGCGACAGGACTCGGAAGGAAACTGTTATTGGTTACTTGTATGACTTCAGAGCTCTATAAATGAAAACTGTTAGAAGAAACAGAATAGTTGAAGCTTGAAAAGATGGAGAAAGAGCAGTATTGGTAAAAATAAAGCAGACTAAGTTTAGGTTTAACTGGGAACATTAAATGTCTGGTTGAAATGATTATGAATTTAAAGTAAAATGAACATGGCTGGGGTTTTTTTTCTATATAAGTACAGCTGCTTAAGCTCAGATACAAGGTAGAAAGAGTGTAGACATTACTCCACCACTTACTGATCCTGAAATATTTACTTAATATCTGCAAGTTCCTATTTTTTGAATTTTCTCTTACAGGTGTGTTTTAAGACTCAAATGAGATAATATATGTATGCTGTAGTGATTAAAAGCTCAAACACTGGAATTAGTCTGATTGAGTTTAAATCCTAACTCTTACGTCAGTAAAAGAGAGACAGGTGAGACAAATAAAGGTGTGCATAAAATGAGGCTTATAATTTCTACAAGGAATCCAAGGCTTGATACGGAGGGAAATAGGAGCACAAAACAGAACACGGAAAGTTAAAGCACAGCACAAAACCTGTATCAAGCAAACGAAAACAGCACAGCACCGGGTATGTTGGGCTTCACTGTATATTTATACTTGTGAAGTCTGGTTATCACTGCTGAGGACAGAAGATGATCAGAAAGTAGAAGACTTAAATTGAGATTATGGAAAAGGTTTGTGATAATTGATCTAAAACTTGGAAGTAACTAATTTATGGAAGCCGATATTAATGAAGAAGAAATCACAGAGCTAAGTGTCACCAATGCAGACACTGAAATCAGTAAGAAATATGACCGACAGTGTTGCTGATAAGGATAACAATGAGACATAAGCTGAAGAAGGCTCGGGAGAAAAATGTCTGCAAACTCACTTTGTTTGCTTTCAGTTAATATGATAAAGACTGTGATTAAAAAAACAATTTGGGGAGAAAAGGGCTTATTTAGATTTATAAGTCCCAGTCCCTGTCAATTATTGAGGGAAGCCAAGCTAGGAACTAAAAGTAAGGTAGAAACCTGGAGAGCAAGTGAAGCGGAGACCCTGGGGGATGCTGCTTTCTTGACTCGCTTACCTTTTTATTCTGCCCATGACCACCTGCCTAGCGGTAGACAAACCATATCAATACTTAATCAAGAAAATGCCCTATGTACTTGCTTACAGTTTAGTCCAATAGAACTTTACCAATTGAGATTTCCTCATCCCAAATTACCCAACCGATGTCAAAGTGACAGGAAAGCCAGCCAGCACATCATTCAAATCACTGAAAGAATCAGTACAGCTAGGGAATATTCTAGTTTCATTTCTGTTCCAAGGATGTGATACCCAAACAAAAAGACACTTATGGGGTAGGAAGTTTATTTTAGCTTATATTTCCAGGTTACAGTCCATCATTGTGTGGAATTCAAGGCATAAGCTCCAAATGCTCACAGTCAAAACCCCATAGAAATGCATGTGTGCGTGCTCACTTGTTAGTTTGCTTGTGCACTGCTTAGTTTTACCTTTCTGACACAGCACAGGAACCCTTGCCTAGGGAATAGTATCACCCACAATGAATTGGGTCCTCCACAGACAAGCCCACAGATCAACCCAAGGCTAACAATTCCTTACTGAGACTGGCTTTTGTAGATGATTGTAGTTTGGACGCTGTCGATTAAAATTAACCACCACGGTGAGAGAATTAGAGTCAATCTAATTTGTGGTATCATAGGGTCTCCTCCTTTGTTTTCTGGTTTGTACTCACTGTTTTTTTTTTTCCTCTTGGTTAGTTCAGCTGAAGATCTGTGCATTTGTTTTTATTTTAAATTTTATTTTATTCTCTCTGTCTCTCTGTGTGTCTCTGTCACTGTCTCTCTCTCTCTCTCTCTGTATGTGTGTGTATGTGTGTGTGTGTACCTGCACATGTCATGGCACATGTGGGGAGATCAAAAGACAACCTCCACAAATCAAAGTCAGTTCTCTCCTTCCACAATGTGAGTGCCAAGGATAAACAGGGTTGGTGGTGGGTATTTTTTCCCACTGAGCCATCTCATTTAGCCAGTCCTTGCTCATTTATTAAAGACAAATAATAGCTTCATTTATCTTTGTTATTGGTTTTCTAATTTTTATTTCATTTGTGTTTCTCACGGTCATTATTTTGTTATTTCTCCTAACTTTGGGCTCAGTACTTTCTTTTCAGGATGCTTGGGTTTTAAAGCTAGGTCATTCTATAGCAATATCTCTTTTAATAATCAATTGAAAAGAGATATCTCCACAAATTCCCCTCTTAGTACTGATTTTTGCTATATTCCTTAGCATTGGTATTGTATGTTTCCACTTTTGTTTTTTGGTATTTTGTATTTGCTTCTGGACACCTGGGTAGCTCACAGGTATTATGGGATGATATTTAAGTTCTACACATTACTAAGACTTCTGCCTATATCTTTTCTTCTGTTTCTTTTGGGATGCTAATAATGCATACAGTTTTTCTTGTTGGTATCTCAACAGTCATGCAACATTTTCTTATTGACTTTCATTCATTTTCTTTTTTCGTTTGTCTGACTGATTCATTTCAAAGTGATCTACCATAACATCTCTAGATTAATTCCCAGGTGACTTCCTCTGTTGAATTTTTTTTAAGTCATTGGATTTTTAGCTGCAAATTATCTGCTTTTATTTAAATTGGATTGTAGTTCACTATTGAATTTTTATTTTCCTTGTTGTTTTCCTGGTATCCTTTAATTATTTGCTTTCTTTTATTAATCACGATGATTTTCTATTAATCACTATTTTTTTGTAAGAAAGTATAAACAGAATACAACATTTTTAACATCATATTAGCTTAATGTAGCAGGAAATTTTATAACACATGTGTCGAAAAACTAGACAAGGCAGCCAGGTATTTTGGTGCACGCTCTTTATCTCAGCACTCAGGAAGCAGAGGCAGGCAGATCTGTGTGAGCTCCTGGCCAGCCTGATCTACATAGTGAGTTCCAGGACAGCCAGAGCTGTTACACAGAGGATCCCTATCTTGAAAGACAAAACAGAATAACAACAAAAATATACAGAGGAATTCTAAATTTTTAGGGCTCCACAAATTCTTTAAATAAAGTAATTGATAAAGAAGAAATATAGTTACAACACACTACCTGGATTTAAAATATAGTGCAAAGCTGTCATATTCATTTTATTATTAAAAAAACAGAACTAAACAAAGCACAGCCTTCTTAGCACAACATAAAACTTCTCAAAAACTGACCATATATTAAGAAATAAAACAACTTTCAAAAGATAGAGTGAAATGTAAAAGCTTTTCTGTATTCCATCTGACAACAATAGAACACTGCTAGATATAAACAAAGTAGAAACTACAGAAGCATTCAATTCACGGAGAGTAACATACTATTAAATTAAAACTGAGTCACCGAAGAAATCAAAAATTAAAATATATGAACCGAACAAAGGTGAAAATATTTAGGATAACACGAAGAGAGTCATAAGAGCAAGTCTATAGGTCTAAATTCCAACATGTAAAAATTTGAGATCTAAATCTGATCAATCAATGACTGACCTTAAGTCTTTGGGAAAACCAGGGTAAACCAAACCTCAAAGCAGCAGATCAAAAGAAATAATTAAAATCATCTAACATTAATTAAATAGAAGCCAAAGATACAAAGAATAAACGAAACAAAAAACTCAAAAAAGTAGTTCTTAGAAAAGATCAACAATGTTGACAGTCTCCAAGCAAGTATAACCAAAAGAAAAAGAGAGAATACCAAAATTAATAAAATTAGAAATTTCAGAGAGATATTGCAATAGATACCACTAAGATTCAGAAAATTGTAGGTCATACTTTAGAAAGCTCTATTCCACTAAACTGGAAACTCTAAAAGAAAGAGATGAATTTCTAGACACATATGATATGCCTATAAAATTTAAACCATGAAGAAAAACATAATTTAGGCCAGCAGTTCTCAACCTGTCAGCAATATCCCTTTGAGGTTCACATATCAGATACCCTGATTATGGGATATTTATATTATAAGTCATAGCAGTAGAAAAATTACAGTTGTGAAGTAGCAATGAAAGTAATTCTGTGGTTGGGGTCACCACAACACAAGAAACTGTACAAGCCCCCGCACCCAAGCCTGCCCTGCTGTCTGCTAGGTCCTCTGCTCAAGAACAATTTTCCCGCTCCTACACTAAGGCTACCCACCCAGAGCGGTGGGTGCCTGCCTACCAGGCAGGCCTCAAGGTCCCCCACAAGGGAGCTCAGGCACCTTCAGCTTGGGCTGCAGGGTCTCCTGTATTCCACTTAACCCCACCCTGCCCCACAAGTTCACCCTTTTGTCCGTGGGTCATTGGGGTACCAGGCGTCCCTGTTTAGGTGCTGATTCCAAAAAATCAGTTGCCCTCCTATACACAAAGGATAATGAAGCAGAGAGGGAATTCAGAAAAGCATCAACCTTCACGATAGCCACAAATAGCATAAAATATCTTGGGGTAACTCTAACCAAGGAAGTGAAGGATCTATTTGACAAGAACTTTAAGTCTTTGAAGAAAGAAATTGAGGAGGACACCAGAAAATGGATGGATCTCACTTGTTCTTGGATTGGGAGGATCAACATAGTAAAAATGGCAATTCTACCAAGGGCAATTTATTGATTCAATGCAATACGCATTAAAATCCCATCAAAATTCTTCACAGATCTTGAGAGGACATTAATCAACTTTATATGGAAAAACAAAAAACTCAGGATAGCCAAAACAATCTTATAACAATAAAGGATCATCTGGAGGCATTACCATCCCTGACCTCAAACTCTATTACAGAGCTACAGTAATGAAAACAGCTTGGTATTGGCATAAAAACAGAGAAATCGATCAATGGAATCGAGTAGAAGACCCTGATTTTAACCCACAAACCTATGAACACCTGATTTTTGATAAAGGACCTAAAAGTATTCAATGGAAGAAAGAAAGCATCTTCAACAAATGGTGCTGGCAGAACTGTTTGTCAACCTGTAGAAGAATGAAAATAGATCCATATCTATCACCATGCACAGAACTCAAGTCCAAATGGATTAAAGACCTCAATATCAGTCTAAACACACTGAACCTGACTGAAGAAAAAATGGGAAGTACCCTACAACATATGAACAGAGGAGATCACTTCCTACGTATATCCCCAGCAGCACAGACATTAAGGACAACATTGAATAAATAGGACCTCCTGAAACTGAGAAGCTTCTGTAAAGCAAAGGACACTGTCACTAAGACAAAAAGGCAACCTACTGACTGGGAGAAGATCTTCACCAACCCTGCAACAGACAAAGGTCTGATCTCCAAAATATATAAAGAACTCAAGAAACTAGACTTTAAAATGCTAATTAACCCAATTAAAAAATGGGGCACTGAACTGAACAGAGAATTCTCAACAGAAGAAGTTCAAATGGCCAAAAGACACTTAAGGTCATGCTCAACCTCCTTAGCGATAAGAGAAATACAAATTAAAACAACTTTGAGATACCATCTTACACCTGTCAGAATGGCTAAAATCAAAAACACCAATGATAGCCTTTGCTGGAGAGGTTGTGGAGTAAGGGGCACACTCATCCATTGCTGGTGTGAATGCAAACTTGTGCAACCACTTTGGAAATCAATGTGGTGATTTCTCAGGAAATTTGGGATCAACCTACCCCAAGATCCAGTAATACCACTCTTGGGAACATACCCAAGAGATGCCCTATCATATGACAAAAGCATTTGTTCAACTATGTTCATAGCAGCATTGTTTGTAATAGCCAGAACCTGGAAACAACCTAGATGCCCTTCAATGGAAGAATGGATGAAGAAAGTGTGGAATATATACATATTAGAGTACTACTCAGCGGTAAAAAACAATGACATCGTGAATTTTGCATGCAAATGGATGGAAATAGAAAACACTATCCTGAGTGAGGTATCCCAGACCCAAAAAGATGAACATGGGATGTACTCACTCATAATTGGTTTCTGGCCATAAATAAATGACATTGAGCCTATAAGTTGTGATCCTAGAGAAGCTAAATAAGAAGGTTAACCCAAAGAAAAACTTATAGTCATCTGCCTGGATAGGGGAAGTAGACAAGATTACCGGGCAAAAGCTGGGAACTTGCGGGTGAGGTGGCATGGGGCTAAGGGGAAATGAGGTGAGAAACGTGAGAAGGGGAGGATGGGGGAGCTTGGGGGAATAGGATGGTTGGGATATAGGAAGGGTGGATACGGGAGCAGAGAAATATATATCCTAATTAAAGGAGCCCTCTTAGGGTTGGCAAGAGACTTGACTCTAGAGGGGCTCGCAGGTGTCCAGGGAGATGTCCCCAGCTAGTACCTTGGGCAACTGAGGAGAGGGAACCTGAAATGACCCTATCCTATAGTCATACTGATGAATATCTTGCATTTCACCTTAGAAACTTCATCTGGCGATGGATGGAGATAGAGACAGAGACCCAATTTGGAGCACCGGACTGAAATCTCAAGGTCCAAATCAGGAGAAGAGGGAGAGAGAGTACGAGCAAGGAACTCAGGACCGCGAGGGGTGCACCCACATACTGAGACAATGGGGATGTTTTATTGAGAAATCACCAAGGCCAGCTGGCCTGGGTCTGAAAAAGCATGGGACAAAACCGGACTCTCTGAACAAAGCGGACAATGAGGACTACTGAGAACTCAAGAACAATGGCAATGGGTTTTTGATCCTACTGCACGTACTGGCTTTGTGGGAGCCTAGGCAGATTGGATGCTCACCTTACTAGACCTGGTTGGAAGTGTATGGTCCTTGGACTTTCCACAGGGCAGAGAACCCTGATTGCTCTTTGGGCTGACGAGGGAGGGGGACTTGATTGGTCAAGGGGGAGGGAAATGGGAGGCGGTGGCAGGGTGGAGGCCGAAATCTTTAATAAATAAATAAAAAATAAATAAGTAAAAATAAAAAAAAGAATTTAGTGTTGTGTTACTGTTTTTCGCTGTCTTTGGTTTTCTGACACAAGGTCTCAATACCCAGTCCTGATGACTGGTTTGAAAGTCTCCGTGTAGGCCAGACTGGCCACAAACGTCCTGATATTTCCTGACTCTGCTTGCCAGGGACTGGGACTGAAGACACAGACCCCACTCTTCCCACTCTGAAACTCATTACTCAAATAATTAACCAAAAAGAGAGGGAAAAATAGTAATAGAAATAATAACTCTACAATCCCTACTACTTGGCATTTCTGCCTCTGTATGTTTATTTAATTGGATTAAGTAAAAATCTTAATGAGGTATTTGCATTGCTTTGTCCATTGTAGCATTGTTCCCAATAGTTAAACGTGGAGCTATCCTAAGTGCCAAACAAAAAAAGAAGGGAATAGAAACTGTAACATATTTATTATTTATATAATGATAAGCTATTTATGTACTTAATCTTGCATATTCTCTTATGTAAACATTAATGGTGTTTATATATTAAAAGGAAGAACACTTTGTCATTTGACACATGAGTGAATCTGAAGGATATTATACTTAGTAAGAAAAATAGGTCAAATAAAGAAGACAAGTAGTTTATAACCTTATTTCATATAGAAAAAATAAAACAGGTAGACTGTGGAAGCAAAAGTAGAAAGGTGGTTACCAAGACCATGACAAGAGAGACACAGGGGAGTCTGTTCATGAAGTATGGGGACAGTTATAGAGAACAAACAACATTTAACAGCTTTAGTCACTAGCAGAGTGAGAAGAATAATAATACCTCAACATATTTAAAATTATTTAGCAGGATAAATCACAACTCTATTCATACACAATAAATAAATATGTGAAATAGCAGATAGATTAATGTGTTTGGTTGCATGTGAACAATTTCATAATTTCACATAATTGAAGGAACTTTTTTGTGAATTTCATAATTCACAAAATTATATGGAACTTTAGAGCCACAAGAAAATAGACAGCTACCATAGTCCTCATAAATCCTGCATTGCTAAGTACAGAGACACAGGTATTTCATATGCATATATATGAATATATATTAAAAATAATGAACAGTTACTTATTTCAATCCCAATACTTCCTTGGGGTCTTGAGACCCATCCATGACAGCTGTGTACTACCATGGTCCATCCTACCAGATGAGGGAAATTATCCTTTGTTCTGTTGGGAAAGGTTTACATCTGCTGCTGACACTTATCAAAATGGTGTTGAAATGATATAAAATCAGTCTTGATAAGATTTTTGAATATCCATTGAAGTTACTTCACATCTGGAAGGGCTAAATTGAGGCAATATTCACAGGAAAATTCAATCCCAAAACTAATATGATAATAAACCACTGAAACACATTGCAGCTTTGTATCAATGACGCTAAGCTAATGTGAAAGTGCAGAAATCGCAGCTCTATAACCATTCAGGATGGAATAAATAAAAACTTATGGCAGAACAAATTAAGGAGTGAACAATTTAATGCCATAATTACTAGTGAGAAATATAAAATTAGTAATTATTGAAGAAGCCATATGTTTAATGTATTAACTGGCACTATTAAAACTATATTATATTATTTTGGCAGATTATGTAATCAGCAAGATTTTTCGAGAGCTCAAGCTACTTCCTAAGAGGGAGGAAGATTAGGTTTGAAGGAAGCCTAATAATTCAGGCCATAGTTTACTGTACATTAGTTCTGTATTATTCTTTGCACATTGGGAGGTCTGATTCAATTGTAAAAATAGGATTTTAAAAGTGTTTGATGAGCTTTCTAAAAACAGTATTTAGTAACTGGAAATTTAAGGTCAGTAAATAAATATAGAGTTTCTATATGCAGCATGCAAACTTTCAGGAGGTGCATTTGCAAGCTTCTGACGAACCTGATAGATTCTGAAAGTTCTCTACACTCAGATCCTCAGAATGCCACACAGCCTCACGGCACTACCTTGAGGATCATTTTACAGTAGCTGAAGCAATTCAATTCACAGTGTAGATAGTATAGGAACAAATAGGATACTGGGCCATTCAAAATAGCCAGAATTTTCCACATTTCCCATGCTTATTGTGGGAAAGGGTCATACAGAGTCATATATTATTTAACAACAAAATATTAAATACCAACATAGTAGTGATGTGTGTATATATATGCATATATATATAACTATATATGTATTTGGTTTCCTATACATTTATTTATGTTTATATTTGTATACCTATATAAGAGACTTATAGCTTATCACATAATACATTAATATATACCTATAAACTTGAATGCGCATGTACATAAATGAATTTAACTCATGTTAAATGCAATGAAAGAAATGTATAAGGAGATGCTTAAGTTACATTTTTATTGTGATAAGACATCATGATCAAGACAAACTTATCCTAGAGTTTATTATGGGTCCATCAGTTCCTGAGGGTCAGTCCATGACTATCATTGTAGGAATCATGGCAGCAGGCAGGCAAATATGGCCCCGGAGCAGTGGCTGAGAGCTTATGCCTTGATCCATAAGCAGGAGGCAGAGAGCTAATTGCAATTATGTAGGCTTCTGCAATCTCTATGGCAGCCCTCCAACCCACCCCCATATCAAATCACAGGCTAGGTCACACCTCCTAATTCTTCCCTAACAGTTCTGCCACTGAGGGGGACCAAGTATTCAAATATATGAGTCTATAGAGACCATTCTTTTTCAGGTCACCACAAGGATCAAAAACCACACAAGCTGAGGATTTTCATTGAAAATTCAGGAAAGACTTCTCTGAGGAGGTCAGATTAGTAGCACTTGAAAGTTGCCACCTTCAGAACTGTGTAGGAAAGAACATTCCTGAGAGGTTATAGTAGGTGCAGAAAAAATGGATAATGAAAGAAACAACAATTAAAGAAATACACTAGAAGTCTAAAAACTTAGGAAGAATGATAACTGTCATATACACATTCTTCAATTTCCCTGAATAACAAAAAAGAATTTGACTGAGGTAGAATATAAAATCAGCATTAGAATCAATTAGTTTACAAACAATAATATTAAGCTTAATTAATAACTGTGTGGGTGAGTGTGTGTATGTGTAAACATGTTTGTAGCATGTACATGTGTGTGCAATCTCACCAACATTCATGAAAAACATTCCTGACAAAGCAGAGTATGGAGCTGCAACGTATTGCTCCAACACTCATAATGCAGAGAAAAAAGTCGTTAGGAGTTTAAGGTCACCCCCAGGTACACAGTCAGCCTGAGTTACATGAAACTCTATCGAAAACAAATCAAATCTTTCAATGATTTTTTTTTCAGGAATCAAACAAGGTGTCACATGCTTTCTGCAATTGAACTCTGAATTGCAGCTAGCTATTGAGATTAAGAGTAGATTTGCCTTTCTGTCTTAGTGACAGTGTCCTTTGCTTTACAGAAGCTTCTCAGTCTCACTGTCACTAAGACAGAAAGGCAACCCACTGACTGGGAGAAGATCTTCACCAACCCCGCAACTGACAAACGTCTAATATCCAAAATATACAAAGAACTCAAGAAATTAGACCGTAAAAGGTTAATCAATCCAATTATAAAATGGGGCACTGAGCTGAACAGAGACTTTTCAACAGAAGAAGTTCAAATGGCCAAAAGACACTTAAGATCGTGCTCAACTTCCTTAGCAATCAGGGAAATGCAAATCAAGACAACATTAAGATACCATCTTACACCGGTCAGAATGGCTAAAATCAAAAACACCAATGATAGCCTCTGCTGGAGAGGTTGTGGAGAAAGGGGCACACTCATCCATTGCTGGTGGGAATGCAAACTTGTGCAACCACTTTGGAAAGCAGTGTGGCGGTTTCTCAGGAAAGTCGGGTTCAACCTACCTCTCGACCCAGCAATACCACTATTGGGAATATTCCCAAGAGATGCCCAAACATACAACAAAAGTATATGCTCAACTATGTTCATAGCAGCATTGTTTGTAATAGCCAGAACCTGGAAACAACCTAGATGTTCTTCAATGGAATGGATGAAGAAAGTATGGAATATATACATATTAGAGTACTACTCAGCAGTAAAAAACAATGACTTCTTGAATTTTGCATACAAATGGACGGAAATTGAAAACACTATCCTGAGTGAGGTAAGCCAGACCCAAAAAGAGAAACATGGGATGTACTCACTCATATTTGGTTTCTAGCCATAAATAAAGGACATTGAGACTATAATTCGTGATTCTAGAGAAGCTAAATAAGAAGGTGAACCCAAAGAAAAACATATAAGCATCCCCCTGAATATTAACCTTCATCAGGCGATGAAAGAAGACAGAGACAGAGACCAACATTGGAGCACTGAACTGAAGTCTCACGATCCAAAGGAGGAGCAGAAGGAGAGTGAGCACGAGCAAGGAACTCAGGACTGCGAGGGGTGCACCCACACACTGAGGCAATGGGGATGTTCTATCGGGAACTCACCAAGGCCAGCTGGCCGGGGACTGCAAAAGCATGGGACAAAACTGGTCTCGCTGAACATAATGGACAATGAGGACTACTGAGAACTGAAGAACAATGGCAATGGGTTCTTGATCCTATTGCACATAATGGCTTTGTGGGAGCCCAGGTAGTTTGGATGCTCACCTTAATAGACCTGGATGGAGGTGGGTGGTCCTTGGACCTCCCACAGGGCAGAGAAACCTGCTTGCTCTTTGGGCTGAGGAGGGAGGAAGACTTGATTGGGGGAAGGGGAGGGAATGGGAGGTGGTGGCGGGGAAGAGGCAGAAATCTTTAATAATTAAATAAATTAATTAATAACAAAAAAAGAGTAGATTTGATTTCTAGCAATGTCATGTAAATTTCATGGTACAACGTGTGCTTTGAGTTTTTGTTTTCTTTCGTTTAGTATGTTTTTCTGATTATTGAGTTCTTTTACTTTATGTGTGTTTGGCCACTCTTTGTTGTTGAACTATGCTCCATTAGACATAGATAGTCCACTCTCTATTTTCATACATCAACTGATGGACATTGCCATTGCTGTACCTTTGGTCAATTTGGCATAATGATCATTAACAAAAAAGTACTTATATGGTCACAGAATTTAAGTAAATACCTAGGAATAAATGCATTTGGTCAATCATATATTGTCTATGATGAATATTTTTTAAATTCTCTACATTTTGGATTATGTAGCATTAATTCCTTGATCAGAGGTCAACTGTAGTTAAAGAGACTGCTGGCATGCTTGATGAAATTGCTATATTATTTATTTCAGTCCACCCTGACACCATAGCTAAGTTACCTAGACCCTCAATGGGAAAAGCACAACTCTTGGCCTTTGTTTGGCAATTCAAGACAATGAGAATAAAGTAGTCAGTTTGCAGTAGGCTCATGTGAATGATGCATGAAGTTAAGTTCACTGTATTGATGCAACGTCTGTCATAGAAAATACCTATTCTTATTCATTGAGTTGAGATTTGTACAAGTTCATTGGGTTTAGGTATTTACCTTTAACAAGCAACACTTACTTTCAGATCCAAATCATAAAATTTCCTACCTGTGAAGAAATACTTTCACGATGCCTAATATTTTCTATCTTTCCATCATCTAGGTCTGAGAATTAGGTTTTGCAGCTACGATTTTACAGGAATCTTAGAAATCTTAAAAGTAAAAGAAATGCTAAAATGAGCCCAATAGCAAAGGGTGGCAAAGCCGATGAGAGCCAGTGTGCAGTGGCTTTCTATATGAGCTCAATAGCAAAGGGCGGCAAAGCTGATGAGAGACGATGTGCAGTGGCTTTCTATATGAGGCAGAAACATGCGCAACACATGAAAAGAAAAAGGAACTAAAAATATCTATGTTGTTATAAAGGAAAGCAGAGCCAAAGCAATTTGTCTATGCTTCTTTCCCATCTGTGTGGTTCCTCCACTTAAACAGCCAATGTCGACAAATCTGATTTGCTTTTCTGCTATAATAGTTGTGACTTAGCTAGAAGATATGCTACAATGTCTAGATAAAGACATCTTTATGTAAATACTGCATGTATCCCAGTTTAACACATATGCTTTGACATGTGATTTTTGTACACACCCTGTCTTCCTGTCTTCAGGTAACATGTGAGCTCCTGACAAATACCTGAAAGGGAAGGTTTTTCTAGAGCCTGGAAAACTATCCTTTCTCCATAACTAACCATTTGAGAAGTTGCAGATAATTTTCTATTCTGGATGAGAAAGTTCTCCAGTATATCCAGGAAAGGAAAAATAATATAACTCCATCCCTGAGTGGAAAAAACTATGTGGACTATGGTTATTGTTCATGAAACAGGAGTTAAGAGGTTAAAGTGAATTTTTCCAGTGTTGCTAAGTGCTTCTCGAGAGAAGTTAAACATGATGTTCAGATAGCCTTTCCTTCAGACTCATGTTTCAACCAGCTGACCACTCTTGATATAAACATTTGCCCTGGCTGGATTTTCCTCCTCCAGGATGATTGTCTGCCTGGCAACAAGACGACAGAAGCACAAAGCCAAAATATCCTTATGTGGGCATAGCTGCCGCTCATGGCAGAGCCAATTTGGATCCTATCCATTGGCAGGGATGTCCCAGAAGCAGCCAATTTTAGTTCAGTCTCTTTAAAACTATGGATTGTAAACAAACAGTTGGATTTTCCACAGTGGAAGGGAGAAGAGTGAGAAGATACGGAGGGACTAATGTTAGCCCCTAGTTCACCAGGAATGTGGGGAGAAGATCAGCTAGAAACCCCAGCTACTCTAGAATACAACAAATAGTGCTTCAAGTTCACGAATTTATTATAGTCCTTGCTTCCTTTTCTTTCCTATTATCTTAACTGCCATACCTCCCCTTTTCTTGGCCTTTAATATGAATCAACAGATCAAAACGAGACAAGTTCAATAGGTAGATGCTGAGTTGTAATAAGGCAAAGCTTCACATTGCTTGGTTTGCAGAGTATTCATCCTTTTGGGTTTTTGAACTAGGTCTTCTAGACTAACTGTCTTGAAGAATCATAGCTAGTTAGCGTCAATAGAGCTTAAGGAAGGTGTAGTCATATCCTCCACATGAGTCGTTTCTTCTGCAGCCAAGGTCAACAGCAGTATGCTATTCAGCCTGTTGCCATCAAGAGGTGTCAGCAGAGCAAGAAATTATCCAGGTGGTCAAGGTAGGACCAAGAATTCTTGTTTCCAGCTGATTCTGGGTCCTAAGGTAATATTCTTGAATGCCATGAGCCCTGGCTTCCTCTTAGACAAATGGTAATGAAAACAGTAGTAACAGATGATATATGTCATATAACAGCTAAGAACTTTAAATATTCAATACAAAAGCTATTATTAGTTATAGCATTAGTTTATTAGTATACTACCAAAGTGAATACTAAATTACTGATAACCATTTCACAATAGTGTTGTAACTGAAAATATTTTACTTAATAACTGCATAATATTAGGGTTCCTAATTAGGGTTCTTTTCTCTCTCATTTTCTTCAATACTTGTGAGAATTCTTGATAATAGACTGGGGTGTAGTGGTAATCTCAAAAATAGTTTTAATTTGCATTTCCGTCATGGCTAGTAATAATGAACACTTTTTCCTTTTTTGGGTTTTTCAAGATAGGGTTTTTCTGTAGCTTTGGAGCTTTTCCTAGAACTAGTTCTTTTAGACCAGGCTAGCCTCAAACTAACAGAGATCCCCCTGTCTCTGCTCCCTGAGTGCTTGGATTAAAAGTGTGTGCCACTACCATCTGGTCTGAACTCTTTTGAAAACCATTGTTGACCATCCGTGTTTCTCATTTTGAAAACTATTTAATTAATTTTCTCATTTGTTGATTAGCAATTGTTTTCTTGGTATTTAACTTCTTTAATTCTTTGTAAGTTATGAATATCAGCTATTTTTTCAGAAGTATAGATGACAAAGATGGTCTCCCCTTTTGGGATCTCTCTGTTTGTACTGTTTTTGTTGTTGCTGTTGTTTGGCTTTTTTGTTTGTTTATTTGCTTTGTTTTTTGCTGTACAAAAACTTTTTTCTTATGTAATTCCGTTTGCTAATACTGTGCTATCAAAAAGTTCTTGCCTACTCTAAGATCTTGAAGAGTAGTCCTCATGTTCTCTTTTATAAGTGCCATTGCTTCTCGATTTAAATAAAGGTTACTAATCCATTTTGAGCTGGTTTTTGCACATATTTTAAAAATTGCCTTTGAGTTTCCTCGAAATATCAAAAGCAGAATTACCATTAACCAAGCTATTATACTCCTTGGAATATAGACATAGAAACCATACAAATATTTGTACCCTGATATTTATTGCTGACTTAATTACTATAGCAAGGAAATGTAACCAACATAGTCTTCTGTCAAAATATAAATGGAATGAAAATCTGGTATTTATATATTTATGAGTACTATTCAGCTCTAAGAAAAAATAAAATCACAAAATCATGTTCTCTCTCTCTCTCTCTCTCTCTCTCTCTCTCTCTCTGTGTGTGTGTGTGTGTGTGTGTGTGTGTGTGGTATAACATGTGAAAAGGAGAACAAGAAGGATAAATAGGAGGTGATGATGAAGCACTGAGTGTTGGTAATGGACACTTGAGTGATATAATTGTTTATCTGGTTTTAACTCTGGCGTAGCTTTTTGTATTTTTTGGTGGTAAATAAGTGCATAAAATATATTTAAAAGTGAAAGTGTAAAATCCAATGTGAAGCTCCAGTTTCATAATGGCTACAATAATTTGCATAATGGTATGCAAATTCATTGACATATATAGACTTTGGATCTGGTTTTCATGTATGATTTTTTATTTGAAGTTCTTTATAATAATATTTAGTAAATCTTGAAAGCATATTTTACAGGCTAGGTAGAATGGCACATCCATAAGGAGACCAATTTTTGTTTTTTGTTTTTTTTTTTTTTTTGGTTTTTCGAGACAGGGTTTCTCTGTGGTTTTGGAGCCTGTCCTGGAACTAGCTCTTGTAGACCAGGCTGGTCTCGAACTCACAGAGATCCGCCTGCCTCTGCCTCCCAAGTGCTGGGATTAAAGGCGTGCGCCACCACCACCCGGCGCGGAGACCAATTTTTGTGAGCTCAAATCCAGCCTGCCCTTAAACACAATTTTCAGACCCGCCCAGTCAGGGCTGTAGTTAAATCTTGTCTCAGCAACAAAAAAAAAAAAAAAACTTGCTGTCAATTAAATTAAAACAAATAAAATGAGCGCAATTAGTCTACCCATAATTTTATGTGCTATAAATTAACAAAAAGTCAGTAAGCATGACAGAATCACTCTCTATGTATTTGTATTTGATTGATTGCAGAAATTTTTTTTTTTTTTTTTTTTTTTTGGTTTTTCGAGACAGGGTTTCTCTGTGATTGCAGAAATTTTTATATGCTGTTAGAAATAAAACTCTACTTTTTAATGTTAGTTGTAGTTATTTAGATTACAAAATAAATATACTTGGTGTGCTGTATGCAGATGTCCCCTGTCTCATAGCTCTGTTACTCTTCAAGGGTCCTGCCTATAGCACAAAGGTTGGTGATCACTAAAGTTAATTGAGGTCTAAACAGATTGGGAAACTTGTACACAGACCTCCACTAGCCAAGTAGATGTTTCCCTGCTCTTTTCCACGATATTAGAAAAGCATTAAAGATGCTTTACAAGATAAATGGAAATGGGATAAACATGAGATCTTAGGAAAAATACAATCCTTTTTGCATTTATACAAATACATTTTTTGCACTTGGATCTGATGCATAACACCTTGTTAAAACCCAAAGAATTATTACAGGCTTTGCTGAGGAAGAGGCAGTAAGAGCTCTGCCTAGATGCAGGCTCCTACTTCAGCAAGTCAGTGTGTTTAAATCAATGAAAAACAATCCAACAATTGTGTCTGCTACAAACAGAAAGCAATGCAAGATGACATACAGTACTTCAAGCTGTTCAAATTACTCATGGCAGAATGGCAAGATATATATCCATTAAAATCAAATAGATATTTCAATGTGTGCTGGCCAACAGAAATAAATAGTGTCTCTCTGAAGCAAATGTAATGCATTTCTCTCCTCAGAATTTTAGATTTTTAATGCTTTCTTGTTTATTTGGGGAATATTCACTTCGTACCTTCATTTAGAAATTCTTATTTTGTCCATCAAAATCACTTTCTACTTCAGCTGAAAGGAATATGCATTAGGCATTAAAGTGTGCATATTTCTATAGCCGGTTTTCTGGTGGTCTCATTCATATTCATAAGTTGATCATATTAAATGAGTTGAATGTGAATGACTAAAATATGTGGAATGCAAAGGCCACTTTCATAGTAGAGTTACATCATCAATACAGGTAGTTGGTTGAAAATAAATGGACTATAGTTATGAGTATAATTATTGAAAGGTAGTTTTATATAAGATTTATCTTCTCTCATGATTGTTTTCTAAACAGCATTTCCATTAGCAAAATTACAGAGGGTAACTTTAATATATAAATTTTAGATATGATATTTAAAAATAAATCTATGGAGCCACTTTATTTGAAAAAATGTAGACAATTTCTGAATCTTAATCTTTTAAGGAAAATAACATAGGATAAGCAAGATTTTGAAATAGGCAGTATTTATACTGCATAATATCATATATATCTCTAGATTTTCATATGTGACGTTATCATTAGCATGCAACAGCATACTACTCTAGTTGAAATAAAAACATTGTGGAATATTTAAGAGAATACAAATTATAATTATGTAATCTTTCAGCAACCCTGCCTTTGTTTCTTCATTTTGAAATCTAAAGTGTGGGCTGATACCTGGAATTATAATACAACATAATAGCCAAGGGTATCAACCTCTGGAAAACAGTGAGAGGGAAACTGAAAACTCTCCCTTCAAGTTAATTGATGTCCAATACTCTAACCCAAACATTCTCTGTAAATTTCCTAATAATTTTTTTTTCAATTTTCAAAGTTGCATGGCTACACTAATTACCACTCATGCTTAAGACCATAGTACTAGAAAGTGCCTACACAAAGATTTTGACGTATGTATTCCTATTCTTCAAAGCCCGGGTCCCTAACAGTAATTTCACATCTATGGTTAGACATATGTTTCTAGACATATTTCTTCTTCTCTTGATGAGGTAAGCTAGTCAAGCCCAAAGCCTAAAGATGTCAATCTCTGAATACATCATCACAGTCAAGAACACCAACACACACACATACACACACACACACACACACACACACACACACACACACACACACTAGCTTCCTCTTCTTGTGGAATAACATTTTAAGTTCCTTCACTAGTATACCAATGTCCTACTTGGCATGGTTCTTCTCCATCACCCTTGCTACTATCTCCTCCCCTTTCAGTAAGAGCCAACTTCCGCTGTGTCAAATAGATCCCTAGCCATCCAGTGACGGTCCATGTTAGTGTTCCTCCTACCAACTTAATTTTCCAACATTGTCTGAGGCAAACTTTATTGCTCACATCTCAATTTTGGTACCAACTTACCCCCAAAAAGTCATTTTTGATTTTCAAAATTGAAATAAGTAGCTAGTCAATCTCTTGTTGCCCCACTATATTCTAATTTTCTGCATTGTTTCTGATACCTGGCATTTTCTTGTTCCTGAACAGTTATTTGTTGTGGTTATAACCATGGAGGAATGTAACATCTTAACCATATTGTCTCATCCATTATTTTTTTTCACCAAAGTACAAATACTAAATTCTCATAGAAAAACTCTTAAATGAATCACAACTAAAGAGAAATGCTGTATTTGGGACACTTGAACTGATCAACAACAGGAGGATGACTTTAGTGATTTTCCTGTTTAATCACCTAATTTAGAGTATGTGACTCTACATCAGAACACAAAAAAGGATGAGCAGCTTAACTAAAATTAAGACATCTACCCAATGGCCCACTTTTTGTCCTTTAGTAATCAGTTCGTTTCATGCAATTAAAGTTATCTATTTGAATCTTGTATCATGGGTTTGGAAGAGAAGAGCAGAACAAGGATACTAAATGACTTCAGAGTGTCCCAGCTTCTGTCCTAAGAAGGATTTTTACATTAACTAGTAAGGCATGATGGGAGCTTACTGTTTCTTAGAAAAAGTCAAGTACTAACAGAAGATAACCATCTGTTCTTCACATTGCTAGAGCCAGAACAAAAGGAAAAGAATAAAATGTAGTACAGCGGGTTTAGATTAGATCTGAGGAAGGATGCCTACACAGGAAAGCAAGTTGCTACACAGCAAGACAAGCTTTGAGAATGAACTAATTTGAAGCTTTTAATGTGGAACTTTTTAGAATTAATTCAAATTTGTATCCCAAAATGTTTAAGCAGAATTTTTTATGAATTCAGGGAAGGGAGGCTTTTTCTGTTCTTGGATGAGAAATTAATTTGATGTATTAAATAACAGCATTCAAATTAACTTAAGCATTAGAAAACCAGGATGACATTTTAGGACATGTGTTTTACATGGGATTATTTGTACATGAGATAACAGAGTCCAGAGACAGAAGTTAACTAAACTTGAGCCTCTAAACTGTTTTATTTCTTTATTGACATCACACAGAAACAGAACAGGGTATGTCATAGAGTTGTCTGATTCAAGAATGTCTGTTGGTCTGCAAAGAAAGTAAAAGAAAGCAAAAAGTAAGAGGGAACAGGGCCAACTGTACTCTTTTCTTAAAACCTTTCCATAGAAGAGTTATTCCTTCATGAAATGGATTTTATTTTATTTTATTCATACATTTGTGTGTGTGTGTGTGTGTGTGTGTACAGTAAAGCTCCAACCTTCTGAAATGTCTGTAATCCATTTTTTTTCTTCTCTTACATCAAGTTCTCTAGGTAGAGTTCACTCCAATCCAGATCAGTGCCCCAAAGAGTGGTTTACAGTTTTTCATAAAACTCCTCCCAGCTAAGAAGATTCATTTACATTTTAAAGCTCTGGAAACTTTATTTCCTTTTTTGCACTTTTTCTTCTAAAAGGAGTGTTAGGACACAGATGCGAACATTTTTCATCCCATCTCATGACAAACCTTGATCTGGTACAACCAATTCTCTAAAGCTGAGATTCATATAACTACACAAGCTATATACTTTTAAACTGTGTCTATACTAAATTTATAAAGGCTTTTCCCTTTCCCTGATGGATATTTTCTAAATAATACACTATATTAGCATTCAGATTGTATTAAGTATGATAACTCATCCATGAATCAAACATAAATGCTTATGTTATTTTTACATACTTGACAGTGTTTTATATAAAGCTCTCTTATATTCACAGGTTTGGGGGCTTCTACAACCAATGTTCTATGGGCACTAAAAATTAGAGTAATTACTTCACATTTGTCTACATAACTTTATAATGAAGGCAGAATACTTTCTAGCATGTATTATGAAATTAGCTACAAACTCATAGCTGTAGAAACACACTAACTAGAAAGAACTTCCCCTGTACACACTGTAGACTAACCTGAGGATGCTCATCTGATTGTGAACCATGTTATAAAGAGTGCACTATCAGTTTACTAAAAAAGAGTAAGCACTGGAGAATTTTTCATTTAATTATCACTTTTATTATTCTATTTTTAATTTTGTACATTTTTTCAAACTATTGCTTCATGTAAATGATAGTAGTTAAAGGGAAAATAATTCATTAAAATGGAGAAATTAATAAAGTAGTTGTGAATCAAAATATAATGTCATATTCCAAAAGCATAAAAATTAAGAAGTTTAAGGTAACAATCAACATAGTAAACAAATATTTTATATATGTGTGTATGTGTGTTTATATATGTGTATATGTTTGTGTGTATTACTTTTAAAAGTAGTGGTTTGAATACATTTTCAATAAAGATTCTTCTCATTTTAATATTTGGAAAAGAAATTCTGTATTCTTTAGTTTTTTTGTTTTAAGTTTTAATGTTTTAATTATATAAAATGTATACTTTACTTTTGCTTGTACAGTTTTAACCCATATTTTCAGTGAATATAATTGAGAAGTCTCTGAGGTATATTCCATATCCTTCCTTTAAAAGTACAACATACTATCTACAGGAAACACCTATGAACTTAGCTGTACATCTCATAAAACAAAAAAACACTTGATTACTGAATTAAATTATTCTCTATTAACTTTCAAAGAAGTTATCATTATTGCTAAAGTCTCATTTCTCTGTGCCCTTCTACCACACTGAAATTATTCCTAAGACTTTATGACTGAAGACACCACTCCCTTTGGTCACAAGACATAGTCACAGGACATGGAGAAATAAAATTGCACTTATCAGGAACTACCCTACCTACTGCCTGGTTTTTATAGTACTAGAAGTTGCTATGCAAGATGCCTCAGGATGGGAGATCACCAATAGTCTTACACAGCTGTGATCCTAGTGAGCTATAATAAAGACCAACATGGCAAGATATGTTCATGTGTGCAGTGGTGGCAAGAATGTTTTGGTAGTGCATTAGTTATTTTTCTATTACTTTGCTATCACAGCATGACCAAAACAACTTACAAAAGAAGGAGTTTACTTTAGACTTATGGTTCCAGGGGGTTGAAATTCATGATGGCAGAGCAGGGGCTGCAGCTAGCCAGTGGCTAGAGTGGCAGTCGAGAGCTCACATTTTGATCCACAAACAAGAAGAAAAGAAAATAAACTGGAAATGGTGGTGACAAGAGACCATCACAAGTCAGTGTCATGCTTCCTCCAGCAAAGCCACATCTCCTGATAATAACTGAACAGTCACCTACTAGGGAGTGAGTGTCCAAATCCCTGAAACTTACTAAGAGCATCTCATTCAAATACTACAGGAGTTAATCAGCCTTTTTTTTTTTTTTTTTTTTTTTTTTTGTCAATGTAAGGCTTGGTGTAATGGAGAAAACGCATGTGTGGTACTGCCAAGAACCATTTGAGAGCTCCAGCGGGGAAACTATCACTATTATTTTGCTAAAAAGACAAGGCATCAGGCATCAACCTATTCTCTAAACTAGTCTCTCTAGACTCATGGATTAGTACAGTCTTCAGACTTCATTGAACAAATTTCCTTGTGCAGTTCAAACACACACACATTAGTCAAAGTGCAAGAGTAAGTACCCATGGAGCTCAAGCAGAAATAGAAAATCTCAATCACAGAATTTCTACTAAGGCTCAGGGATCACTGCAAAAGAGGATGTAGACTGGTAGTAAGACCAGAGGTTTGACACGGTTTCCTCTGAACATGACAGGGGCACCAGACTCATGAACTCTCAATGGCTGTGACTTCCTACATGAGACCTGCACAAGATCATTCCAGCCAACATGCTAGCTTAAAAGGGCAAGAGGCTCACAAGATGCCATGCCTCCTGAGGAACTATTGACATGGATTGATTCTGGGAAGGGGGATGTGGCCTCTGGTAGATCAACTACTCAGCCATGAACAGCCCCACATCCATGAGTATAGGGCTAGTGAAAATTCAGCTGGGTGGCTTATTTTATTTATTTTATTTTATTTTTCGAAAAAGGTTTCTCCTTAGCTTTTGGTTATGGTCCTGGAACTATTGGTTATGGTCCTGGAACTATCTCTTGTAGACCAGGCTGGCCTTGAGCTCACAGAGATCCGCCTGCCTCTGCCTCCCGAGTGCTGGGATTAAAGGCATGCGCCACCACCGCCAGGCTGGGTGGCTTATTTTAAAACAGAAAAAATAAACATTTGGGAGGTGACTGGTAGGGTTGCATTAAAAGTTGACTTGGGAGTGACATAGGAAGTGGAGCAGGAATTTTTATATAGTCAACATGTATTTGTGTGCATGGAATTTTCAAATAATTAATCAAAAGATTTTATTGAAAAACTGCTATCTCCAGCTGGTCACAGAATGGTCTGCTGTGCCGTCTTTTGTTTCACTCTACTACCCCAGTGCTGCTTATAAAACACAAGCTTGAGACAGGGAGAACTATGGTGCAGCTTGACCTGATGCTTGAGGAACATAGTTAGTTGATTTTATTTAATTCTTGGACGATCAAGCAGAGAGCTCATGTTCTATACTTAAAGACACTTGTCTAAGTTTTCTGTAATGGGCAGTGGGTTTGTTCGGTTCTTTGTGTTTTTACATATACATAAAATGTCATATAAATGAAACTGAGGGTTACAAATGGAAAAATATTTGGGCTGCCCTGCTTCTGCATAAGTCTTAGTATTGCTTGGTTTTTAGTTAGCTTTTTAATCTGCAAGATTTGCTATTACACATATACCTTCATAGCTTTTTGCATATATTTTAAGTATTTCTGTTTCATGAGTCTTTGCTAGCCAGAAAATCAGGGAATTAATCTCTAAGTTCTGAAAATGTGTTGTCTGGGGTCATTTCCTAGTTGCTCCCCTCTGTAAGAGACAATCTACTAACCATTTTTGCCCTCAGTTTCATCACCTATAAAATGGGAATGGAAATATTCCACAAGGGTAAGGATGAGGCTCAATGTAACAAGGTATGCAACTAACATAATGACTAGCCCCATAGTGACAGAATGATATATATTTAATTACTTATCACTATTTTGTAATTATCATTTTATGACCAACTTAATGACAGAAATCCTTGCATAAAAATTAGTATATTTTTACAAATTGCTAAAATACTTTCCTAGAAAATATCATAAAACTTAAAAGCTGCTCTGAAATCCATTACAAACTAATAAGGTTTTTGTTGTGTAATAAAGGAAAAATATTAAAAGATACACATAGCAAAAATTAGGGTAAGGGAAATTAAATGCAAAGTGCTCAAAGAAATGAGCTTACCTCTATGCTATACTAATAAGAAAACCATTTATGACAGAGGGTGGCATTTGTACTAACACATAGGGATAGGTAAAAGGGACTTTTCAAGTGAATTTAAAAGAAATAAAAGAGATGACTATTGAGCATGTATAGAATACTTGCTAAATATTGTATAGAATACTTGCTAAATATTATATTCAGTATTAATTTTACATTCTGTGCAATAGCTAAAATATCAAGTCCCCTGGAAGAGACAGCAATAAGAGATAGATAAAGTGAGCATATAATGTCAGCCCCTAAGTATCTTAAGTTAAACTTGGTAACAGGTGACTTGGTAATAGGGCATGCATTTTCCAGACCCCTAGACCTGAATAATCACACAAACCTATATCAATTACAACACATTTTGGCCAATGGCTCAGGCATATTCCTAGCTAGTTCTTATATCTTAAATTAACCTATTTCTATTAATCTGTGTTTCACCATAAGGCTGTGGCTTACTAGTAAGGTTTGGGCATCTTTCTCCTTTGACAGCTACATGGCATCTGCCTGACTCCACCTTCTTTCTCCCTGCATACAGTTTAGTTTTCCCACCTACCTATATTTTGCCTTGTCATAGGCCAAAGCAACTTCTTTATTAATCAATGGTAATAAAATATAATCATAGTATAGAGAGGGGAATCCCACATCAACTAGACTCCAAAGTTCAGCAAAAGCTAACAAGACCCTTGAAAATGAAAGTGCTGGGATAAGAGTGGTCTTACAACCATTTTTAGGATGGCATGGTAGTATTTCTCAAACTGTGGTTTTTGCGCCTTTGCCATCAGCATCAACTCTGAGCCTATAGAAATGCAGTCTTAGGCCTCTTTTGGTTATTTTTTCTTATTTGAAAATCTTTATTATGATCCCGATAAATATTATTTCTTAGTGTACAACCATTTATACTTGGTTAAGAATATTTGTTGGGGTTACTCAAATTTGATTGTATTATTTTTGGTTGTTGTTGTTTTGAGATAGGGTTTCTTTGGGTAGCTTTGAAGCCTGTCCTGGGACTTGCTCTATAGACCAAGATGACGTTGAACTCACAGAGTTTTGTCTGTATCTGCCTCCCAAGAGCTGAGATTAAAAGTATGCACCACCACCTTACAACTTGATTACATTTTTATTTTTTAACATTATAATATAATTAAATAGTCTGTCCCTTCCCTTTCCTCTCTGCATACCATCTTATATACTCCTCCTTGCTATCTTACAAATCCATGGCCTCTTTTTCCCTAATTGTTGTTGCATGCATATATGGATACACATATATGCTCCCAAATATAACATGTTCAGTTTTGTTATATTACTCTTGTCAGATAAATTGAGTTAGAACCCTTGGGGGACTGATACTCTAAATTTTATAAGCTGTCCAAGTGATCCTAAAACAAGTTCAAGTCTTCCCTACTGCTACAAAGTAGAAAATTGTTGGAGTGGGGAGAGAAAACAGGTCTGAATTCCATTAGAACTCAGTGAACATATAGAAAGTGTGAGGAAGATGCTGAAGTCCCATCTGTGCAATGTGAAAGAGCCAGGACTGAGCTACTTCAGTGTGGACAGAAGGAAATGGTTCACTTCTAGAGGTAGAAAGCAGTCAACATTCTTGGCACTTGCAGTCATGGTCATTAGTAAATTTAAAAAAAATCTACCTCAGTACTTACAATCTATATTATTCTTGATATCGACTAATAACATCAGTGACTCCTTTCTTTTTTCCACAATTGAATTCCACTGAAATAAAAAAGACTAATCCATTATGTCACCCTTGAGATTAAAACAATGCACTGCTGCTGTTACTTTGCCTTACTAAATCCAGACTATCTTTGGGTTCACACCGTGCTTTTTAATGGTCTTATTTGTGCATTATTTTATTTTTCATTATATATTGTGCCATTTTGCATTCCCCATGATTATGTTTTCACTGAACAGATGCACTACAGTTTTGCTGTACCAAATTCTATGATCCATAATTAGATGTCAATATGTTTTCTTTATGAACTAAATACATTTTTAGTTACTTGGACATTAATTAAAATCACATGCTGGATTGTTACATCCTTTCAACACATTTTTGAGGAAATATTTTTGGTTTACTTGAATGCTTTAAAACATTCAATTTTATAATATACAATTCTTTTTTCCATAAGAATACATACCATAGCTAATACATAAATATTAATTAAAGAGTTACACCACAGAACCCATTAATGAGATATAGCCATTCACATATGAATAAAAATACCATTTGATGAATTAAGGGAGATATTTTTAATCATCACTTTAAAACACTTGATGCATTTTAATACGATTCTACTAAAATAAATAAAATGATTGTTCAATATAATGGGAAACAATGATCAATACTTATGTATCATGATAAATAAAACAAATTTAAAAATTTATGTAGAGACAGAAGAACCCAGAATGCTAGGATGGTACAAATCTCATATATGTCAGTAATTCCAGGTAGTACTGTACTGACTGGGCCTCATGGACTTCAGTGACTCATTCATATGGGAAAACTAGAAACACGCTTTCTAAAAAAAGAAAGGGGCATGTGAAATCTAACCTTAAGAAGTGACTCCATCTAATCTCTTATTTAAGAAAACCCAATTCATTTTTTACAAATGTAGCCTACAAGTGATTGAAAAGAATGGTGGCTAAGCATACATGGACGATATTTTAATTTGTCTCTGACCTTCTATATCTGTTACAAGATTTACTTACTTAGAGTCACATGAAGTTTACCTGAAAGCTCAGGAAATGTAAAAGTGTCTTCAGTCCAGCACAGCACAGAAGCTGCCATACCTGCAAACACTTTCTCGGACTTTGCCTCCAATGTATGAGAACATAAAAATGTAAGCTCTGAATTGGTAGAACTGTGTTTGGTCCAGATAACTCCTTCCCTTAGTGTTCCATTAGCTTTCCCTCGGGAATACTATAGACGAAAGGTGATGTTTGTGTGACTATCTGTGAGTATCTCGAACTAATTATATAAATTGATCAAAAGAACAGTAACAGCGTCCAATAACTCAGCATCCTACATGGTTAGGTAGTGCTTTCAAAATGTTTCAGAATGTGGTAGTAACACAATTGAGCCTACCAAACACATAGTGATATTTCATCAGTAACATCTGCTTCCATGCATAGTTACCAATAAATTTCAAAAGTTAGAATAAAAATACTCATCTTGATTATTTTAGAAGGATCAGCCAGAAGTTATTTTCTGTTAACAATGGATTGTTATTTCAAATTTCCCCTATGAGTGGGGTAGTTTCTCTGTTGGAAGAGAAGACACTATGCATGTTGGAAACGGTAGGGTCTCACGCTTTGCCTCGTACTGACAGAACCAGAGTTTTCCATTTGATAAGTCCTCTAGTGACTGAGCACTGCACAGTGTAGTTGAAGCAGTATTTTCCAGAATCCTTTATTCACAATGTCGTGCTCATAAATAATAGACTCCAACGTATCTTATAATACCTTAGGTGATTAATAGAAGACATGACTAGATGTAAGAAAATATCAAACATATATTATAAAATTTATTCTTCATGTGAACTCCAAATTTAACTAGATACCTTGAATTTTATCCACTAGCCCTGGCAATAATTCGTGTCATATTTTTATTCCTCTTGTGATAGATTTTGCCCTGTCAAGCTGCTTCTGACCCGCACTGAGGTTAACCTTTCCAAGGGGAGCTACTCTCCTTGGTCTGAGTTTGCTATAATTCTTCCCAATGAGGAGTTGTGCCTTTTTTGGTGGCCTTCACTGAACCCATGCCCAATACATGTAAACTTCTAGATCTGAAATTGACTTTTTCTCCTCTCAACATCACACCAAAGTTTGCCATTTGATAACAAGCAGCAGCGCTTCATTTTCTAGCTGTAGGCAGGTTGGCCTTCCCACAGAAAAACCAAAAATGTGAGATGAATTGTCATCTCAAACTGGTAATGTCACAAGAATATAGGGAGTTGTGGAGAAAAACAACCTCAATAGACGTGAGACATATGGCATTAAGGCCACTTGATCAAATCTGAGGGATTTACTGAACAATGCTTCCAAATTTTCTTTGAAATAAGCTTCCAGAACATAAAGGCTTCACAAAAAGGCAAAACCCCTACCAGGGTATGGAGCGCAATAACTACAACCACGGACTTAGCATACGTGCTTGCGCATGCACATACACACCGCATAAATCACCTGAGAGTCCAAAATTCAAAGTGCAGTTTATTTTTTAAAGAATAAAACATAGCTTGATAATTAACTCAATCAAAGCAAAGAATTACTATAGTCAAATATTAAATGTGGTGGATGAAATAATCATAAACATTAAATTCTACCCATGAGAACCTCCATTGAGAACAAAATGAGAGGAATTTTACAAACATACAAAAACACGAGAGAATTTCTTAAGATACACATGTACAAAGATCTTCTATAAGTGACAAAACAACAATAATAGTCATCAATCCTAACGTGGAAATGTTGAAAGCTTACCCTATGGCTTCAAGAACAATATGTCTGAGCTTGTCATCAATAAAATATTTATTCAAGGATTTTTCTGTTTATGAGTGCTAGGAAGCATGTGTGCCTGTGCACTCTGTGTTTTCAGTCTGAATTGAGGCCTCTTGAACTGGACTTACAGACATTGTGTGTCACCATGTAGTTGCTAAGACTCAAACCTGAGTCCTCTGCAAGAGTAGCCAGTGCTCTTAACGATCTGTCCATCTTTCCAGCACCAAATATCATTTCTTCTATCATAATTGCGCTATTGCTAGAGCCAGCAGAAAAAGAGACAAAAAAGAAATAAAAGTGTTTTCAATGGTAATTAAAAAGTAAATTCTTTATTAATTACAAATATATTGTTTCCTACCTAGAAATTCTTTTAAAATAATAATTGTTGTTACTGTTATTATTATTATTATTATTATTACTGATTAAAAGTCAAACTTAGTTAGGTCTTGAGATTAAGGTCCAGATGAAAAATTACAATTTATATACAAGGCACAAATTTGGAATATGCAAAAAAAATTATGTGTTAGCATTTTTAGCATATAAGAAGTTTAAAGAATAAATTAAATTTAAAAATCTATAAAATATTATAGAGAAAAATATAAAAATCATTTAAGGACAGCAATAGCTTAGACAAATTCATAAATTAGAATATTTTATTTTATAAAGATGCTAAATCTTACAAATTTGTAAGGAAACTCAGTTTCTAAGTGGGTTTTCTTCCGGTGAGAATGGAAGAGAAACAGCTTAAGAATTGCTAAAGTTTTCTGGAATGAGAAACTGAAGTGTACCTCATCCCAAATTAAGGAATTGTTTCATTGACTGAAACTAAGATAGGTTATATTGCCACAGAGATGGGAAATTGGCTAATCGAGGTAGCTAGGTCCAAACCTGTACTTACAAGGAAGCTTGACTTCTAACAAAGGTGATGCTTAATATTTATAAAATACAGAATCTACAATGAAAAATGGTTGGTGCAACTGGTTATTTATATGGAAAGTAAATGGATTCTTAATGCACAATCACTGCAAATTATTGATCCCATATTATAAAATGTCAAACTTTGTAAACTGACAGTCTCATGAAATAATAAAGGAAAATTATTTTATGAATTTTATAGCAAAAAAGCTTAATATACTTAGTGCAAAATGTCTTAGAGGTGTAAGTACATGTTTTCAGAGATATGAACTCTCCTAAGCCTTCGGGTGTTGAAATTGCATCTCCATTTTGATCAGTCATCATGGTGGAAACCTACTCCAAACATTATGTCTAGAGATGGGGTCTTTGGAAAACAATGATGATTAGATAAGCTCACCTACAAGGATCCTCACTTTTGGACCAGTTTTTCCTGAAAAGAATACAGATAGACTTGTCAAATACATAAGGAAAGAAGGTACTTATACTATCTTTTGCATGGAATTGTCTGCACTTCTTAGGAGATTCGACAAGCATCTTAGAGTCAAATTGTCCCTCACCTTTATGCCAGACAATGAGCCAAAGCAAACCAATTTTCTTCAAGAAGAAACAAACTAAAGGATTTTATTTTATTAACAAATAGAGAATAAAACAAGATTGAAGACAAAATTACATCTGAATGCACAATCTAAAGAAAAAATAATCCAACTTATCAGAAAGTTTTAAGAGAAATACTTTCCAAGCTACCAGTAAATAAGGAAAGAATGGAATGATAAGTGAAAGAAGAAATGAGTTCTTTATGCAAAGACAGGCAGAGGCAGGAGAGGGTAGCTAAGGAAATGTTAGTCAAAGGCCTCAGAGTCACACTTAGGATAAAACGTTCAAGAACTGTACTGAAAACTATGATAAAAACAGAACTTACAAAACTGAAAGAGAATTTAAATGATTTGATCTTCAAAGTGATGTTTGAGACTATCAATTTATTTGACTTAATTTGAATAATACAATGTACGTATGTATCAAAGAATTATATATCATCCTATTAGCATAATTTTAAGTAAAAATAAATATTAAAGCAATAAAAGAAAAATTAGAAAACAGGCAAAATAAATGAGCAGATTATTCAGAAAATAAATACAAAAAGCAATAAAAATGACAAAAGAATAAATTGCAGTAATTTCCAGGGAAATATAAACTGAAACAACAATAAAATAACATTACATATTTTCTCAGTGAGTATAAAGCACAAGTCTGACCCAATCATGTTCTGACAAACATGACATGATCAGAATGATGATGCATACATTCAAATTGGAAGCTTTACAAAGGTAAACTGCTTTTGAGAACAGTTCTAAGTTATTGCATTTTATGACCCATAAAGTCAATTGTTGAACTTTAATGTAAAGAAAGACAAAATTTTCAGATCTTGTTCATAAGTTCAATAACTTTAATATCCATTTATGTAACTTAAAATATAAGCAAGATGCTAAAACTTTGCATAATCACAAGATCTTTATGCTCCCCTGATTTTCTAAACTTTACTCACATGAATTATTTTTTCTTATCCTTGGGCCACACATGTATAATCATGGCTTCTCCGATTTAATTAAAAAACCATTTATATTTTTAATGCATTTGTCACTGACTTTGTTTATTGCTGTCTACTATTATTCCACTGTTTGGGACAAGACTCTATTTTATGTTTGTTCATTCTCAAGACATATTTGAAGGCATCTCCAGTTTTTTGACTACCATAATATTGCAAGATAAGTCAAAGAAAAGACTCATATTTATACAGCAGGAGATACAGCTAAAACTAACCATATATTAGGGGAAAACTTTACAAATAAAATAAACCCAAGGCTGTTAAGTATAGTGTAATTCAGAAGAGCAATGGAGCATCAATTATTTGTATTTACTTCCAGGGTAAAAAAATAAATATATAATATTATTCTACGTATACAAAGCTAACGATACAACCCAAGGCAAGCAGAATGCACATTTACAAAACTATCTGTGTGCTTACGTGAGGTATGTGCATATATGTGTGTTTGCATGAGCCTGTGCACATATGCAAAGTCAGAAAATGATGGTGACTGTGTGCATCTACCACTCTCTACCTATGCCTTTAGAGCAGGTCTTTCCCTGTACCAGATACTTATGTTTTCTTGGTTCAGTGAAAACTAGGAAGCCCCAGAATCCCTTCTGTCTCTGTTCTCATCAGTGATGGCCTTAAAGTACGTACAGGATTCCTAGATTGTACATGAACATTGAGTCCTAAACTTCACTCCTCATTATCGCAAAACAAGCACTCTTTTTTTTTCAGGCCTCGCACATTGATTTTTATTTTGCTTTTACTTTTATGTATAGCTACATGATTTTCCCATAGGAATTCTGAATACATGTGGGTCAGTCAGCTTTTCTACTATGTAACCCGTGAATCCATAAAGATCACCCACCAATAAGACAGGCTGACCCCAGCTCAGCTTCAGAGCTTCTTGATTAGAGTCATTGGACTCTAACCCTTTATCAGGATGCAATCATGTGGAATAGAACATTGCCCACCTCATGGGCAGGAATCCTGAAAGTTGGGAAGAAACAGAGTAGCCTTATCCCCAAGAGCAGGTCCCCTGTGATGCAAGGATTTTTCCATTAGGCTCTACCTTTTAAGGGGTTCTCCATGTGCCACACGGCACCAAGCCTTAACTAACTAAGCTTTTAAGGGACATTCAGCCAAACCATGACAACATGACAATAAAATAGCAAAATATCAGTACTAACTTCTTGGAACAGTTCTTCCTATCCAAAAGTTAAATTATTATTATTATTAATATTATTATTATTATTTATTACTATGACATGCATGGATCTATTCTACAAGGGAAGTAGAAAAAGATAAGATCTCCTGAGTAAATTGGGAGCATGGGGATCATGACAGAGGATTGAAGGGGAGGGGAAAGGAAAAGAGGGGAACAGAAAAAATGGATACCTCAATAAAATCAATACAAAAAAGCAAGCACTCTTAACCACTGAGCTATCGCTCCAAGCAAATGTATGGTTTGTTACTATAAACATGATGTTTAACAGGTAAGAGAAAAATAAAGGAATTACAAATGAGTTTGAAGATGTGAGTTTTTTACTGACTTACTGAGCTCCCAAGGTCGAAATGAGAAGGAGAAGAAAGGAGAACATAAGCAAGGAAGTCAGGACCAAGAGGGGTGCACCCACCCACTGAGAGATGGTGGGACTGATCTAATGGGAGCTCAACAAGGCCAGCTAAACTGGGACTGATGGAGCATATGATCAAACCGGACTCTCTGAACATGGCAGACAATGAGGGCTGCTGAGAAGAAATGGACAACGGCACTGTTTTTTTTTTTTTTTTTGTATTTTTTTTGTTTTATTTTATTTTTTTTATTTATTTTTTTTTGCAAAAAACTTTTCTGCCTCCTCCCCGCCTTCCATTTCCCTCCCCCTCCTCCCACCCCTCTCCCCCTCCCCCCACTCCTCTTCTCCTCCCTCTCCAGTCTGAAGAGCAGTCAGGGTTCCCTGCCCTGTGGAAAGTCCAAGGTCCTCCCCCCTCCATCCAGGTCTAGGAAGGTGAACATCCAAACTGTCTAGGCTCCAACAAAGCCAGAACATGAAGTAGGATCAAAACCCCATGCCATTGTCCTTGGCCTCTCATCAGCTCTCATTGTCCGCCATGTTCAGAGAGTCCGGTTTTATCCCATGCTTTTTCAGTCACAGTCCAGCTGGCCTTGGTGAGCTCCCAATAGATCAGCCCCACTGTCTAAGTGGGTGGGTGCACTCCTCGTGGTCCTGACTTCCTTGCTCATGTTCTCCCTCCTTCTGCTCCTCAATGGGACATTGGGAGCTCAGTCCGGTGCTCCAGTGTGGATCTCTGTCTCTGTCTCCATCCATCGCTAGATGAAGTTTCTATGGTGATATGCAAGATATTCATCAGTATGGCTATAGGATAGGGTCATTTCAGGTTCCCTATCCTCAGTTGCCCAAGGAACTAACTGGGGACATTGCGCTGGGCACCTGGTAACCACTCCAGGTTCAAGTCTCTTGCCAACCCTTAGGTGGCTCCCTTAACTAAGATATGTGCTTCCCTGCTCACCTATCCAACCTTCCTTTATCCCCAATCATCCCATATCCCCAAGATCCCCCCATCCTCTCTTTCTCACTTTTCTCTCCCCATTTCCCCTTACCCCCATCCCACCCCACCCCCAAGATTCCAATTTTTTGCCCGGCAATCTTGTCTACTTCCCATAGCCAGGAAGATAACTATATTTTTTCTTTGGGTTCACCCTCTTATTTAGCTTCTTTAGGATCACAAATTATATCCATGGCTAGAAACCAATTATGAGTGAGTACATCCCATGATTTTCTTTGTGGGTCTGGGTTACCTCACTCGGGATACTGTTTTCTATTTCCATACATTTGCATGCAAAACTCAAGAAGTGATTGTTTTTTACCACAGAGTAGTACTCTAATGTGTATATATTCCACACGTTCTTCATCCATTCTTCCATTGAAGGACATCTAGGTTGCTTCCAGGTTCTGGCTATTACAAATAATGCTGCTATGAACATAGTTGAACAAATGCTTTTGTCATATGATAGGGCATCTCTTGGGTATATTCCCAAGAGTGGTATTGCTGGGTCCAGGGGTAGGTTGATCTCAAATTTCCTAAGAAATCACCACATTGATTTCCAAAGTGGTTGCACAAGTTTGCATTCCCACCAGCAATGGATGAGGGTACCCCTTTCTCCACAACCTCTCCAGCAAAGGCTATCATTGGTGTTTTTGATTTTAGCCATTCTGACAGGTGTAAGATGATATCTCAAAGTTGTTTTGATTTGCATTTCTCTGATCGCTAAGGAGGTTGAGCATGACCTTAAGTATCTTTTGGCCATTTGAACTTTTTCTGTTGAGAATTCTCTGTTCAGTTCAGTACCCCATTTTTTAATTAGGTTAATTAGCATTTTAACGTCTAGTTTCTTGAGTTCTTTATATATTTTGGAGATCAGACCTTTGTCTGTTGCAGGGTTGGTGAAGATCTTCTCCCAGTCAGTAGGTTGCCTTTTTGTCTTAGTGACAGTGTCCTTTGCTTTACAGAAGCTTCTCAGTTTCAGGAGGTCCCATTTATTCGATGGTTACCTTAATGTCTGTGCTGCTGGGGTTATACATAGGAAGCGATCTCCTGTGCCCATATGTTGTAGGGTACTTCCCACTTTCTCTTCTATCAGGTTCAGTGTGTTCAAATTGATATTGAGGTCTTTGATCCATTTGGACTTGAGTTTTGTGCATGGTGATAGATATGGGTCTATTTTCATTCTTCTACAGGTTGACACCCAGTTGTGTCAGCACCATTTGTTGAAGATGATTTCTTTTTTCCATTGTATACTTTTAGCTCCTTTATCGAAAATGAGGTGTTCATAGGTTTGTGGGTTAAAATCAGGGTCTTCTATACGATTCCATTGGTCGACTTCTCTGTTTTTATGCCAGTACCATGCTGTTTTCATTACTGTAGCTCTATAATAAAGTTTGGAGTCAGGGATGGTAATGCCTCCAGAAGTTCCTTTATTGTATAAGATTGTTTTGGCCATCCTGGGTTTTTTGTTTTTCCATATAAAGTTGATTATTGTCCTCTCAAGATCTGTGAAGAATTTTGATGGGACCTTGATGAGGATTGCATTGAATCCATAAATTGCCTTTGGTAGAATTGCCATTTTTTCTATGTTGATCCTCCCAATCCAAGAGCAATTGAGATTCTTCCATTTTCTGGTATCCTCTTCAATTTCTTTCTTCAATGCCTTAAAGTTCTTGTCAAATAGATCCTTCACTTCCTTGGTTAGAGTTACCCCAAGATATTTTATGCTATTTTTGGCTATCGTGAAAGGTGATGATTCTCTTATTTCCCTCTCTGCTTCCATATCCTTTGTGTATAAGAGGGCGACTGATTTTTTGGAGTTGATCTTGTATCCTGCCACATTCCTAAAGGTGTTTATCAGCTGTAGGAGTTCTTTGGTGGAGTTTTTGGGGTCGCTTATGTACACTATAATATCATCTGCAAATAATGAAAGTTTAAGTTCTTCCTTTCCAATTTGAATTCCCTTGATCTCCTTATGTTGTCTTAATGCTATTGCTAAAACTTCAAGCACTATATTGAAGAGGTATGGAGAGAGTGGACAGCCTTGGCGTGTTCCTGATTTTAGTGGGATGGCTTTAAGTTTCTCTCCATTTAATTTGATGTTAGCTGTTGGCTTGCTGTAAATAGCCTTTAATTATATTTAGGTATGACCCTTGTATCCCTAATCTCTCCAAGACTTTTATCTTAAAGGGATGTTGAATTTTGTCAAATGCTTTTTCAGCATCTAATGAAACGGTCATATGGTTTTTTTCTTTCTGTTTATTTATATGATGGATTACATAGATAGATTTGCGTATGTTGAACCAGCCCTGCATCTCTGGGATGAAGCCTATTTGATCATAATGGATAATTTTTCTAATGTGTTCTTGGATTCGGATTGCCAATATTTTGTTGAAGATTTTTGCATCGATGTTCATGAGTGAGATTGGCCTGTAATTCTCTTTCTTGGTTGAATCTTTGTGTGGTTTTGGTATCAGAGTTACTGTAGCTTCATAAAAGGAATTCGGCAATGACTCTTCTGTTTCTATATTGTGAAATACATTAAGGAGTATAGGTATTAGCTCTTCTTGGAAGTTCTGGTAGAATTCCGCATTGAAACCATCTGGTCCTGGACTTTTTTTGGAAGGGAGGTTTTTGTTAACAACTTCTAATTCTTCACGACTAACAGGTCTATTTAGGTTGTTCACCTGGTCCTGGTTTAACTTTGGTATATGGTATTTATCTAAAAAAGTGTCCATTTCATTTACATTTTCCAGTTTTGTGGCATACAGTCTTTTGTAGTAAGATCTAATGATTCTCTGAATTTCCTCTGTGTCCTTGGTTATGCCCCCTTTTTCATTTCTGATCTTATTAATTTACAAATTCTCTCTCTGCCGTTTGATTAGTTTGGATAGGGGTTTATCAATCTTGTTGATTTTCTCCAAGAGCCAGCTTTTTGTTTCATTGATTCTTTCAATTGTTTTCTGTGTTTCTATTTTGTTGATTATTTCCAGTCTTCTACTCCTCCTATGTGAGTCTGCTTCTTTTTTTCTAGAGCTTTCAGGTGGGCTGTTAAGTCTCCAATGTCTCCTTTCTCCGTTTTCTTTAAGTGGGCACTTAGTGCTATGAACTTTCCTCTTAGCACTGCTTTCATAGTGTCCCATAAGTTTGAGTGTGTTGTTTCTTTATTTTCATTGAATTCAAGGAAGACTTTAATTTCTTTCTTTATTTCTTCCTTAATCCAGGTATGGTTCAGTAGTTGACTGTTCAATTTCCATGAGTTTGTAGGCTTTCTGGGGGTAGCATTGTTGTTGAATTCCAGCTTTAATCCATGGTGATCTGATAAGATACAGGTGGTTACTAATATTTTTTTGTAACTGTGGATGTTTGCTTTGTTTCCAAGTATGTGGTCAATTTTCAAGGAGGTTCCATGAGCTGCAGAGAAGAATGTATATTCTTTCCTATTTGGGTGGAATATTCTATAGATGTCTGTTAAGTCCATTTGATTCATTACCTCCATTAATTCTCTTATTTCTCTGTTAGGTTTCTGTCTAATTGACCTGTCCATTGTTGAGAGAGGAGTGTTGAAGTCTCCTACTATTAGTGTTTGTAGTTTGATGGCTGCCTTGAGTTTTAGCAATTTTTTTTTTACGTACGTGGGTGCTTTTATATTAGGGGCATAGATATTCAGGATTGAGACTTCATCCTGATGAGTTGTTCCTGTTATGAGTAGAAAATGTTCCTTTCCATCTCTTATGATTGATTTTAGTTTGAAGTCAACTTTGTTAGAAATTAGTATGGCCACACCTGCTTGTTTCTTAGGTCCATTTGCTTGATAAGCCTTATCCCATCCATTTACTCTGAGTAGTTGCCTGTCTTTGTGGTTGAGGTGTGTTTCTTGTAAACAGCAGAATGTTGGATCCTGTTTTCGTATCCAATCTCTTAGTCTGTGCCTTTTTATAGGTGAGTTGAGTCCATTGACATTAAGTGATATTAATGACCAGTGGTTGTTAACTCCGGTCACTTTTTTAGTAGTAGATTTTGTGTGTTTCCCTTCTTTGAGTTGCGCTGGCGAAGGGTCTCTAGATGTCTGAGTTATTGTGGTCATTGTTGGACTCCTTGGTTAGTGATTTTCCTTCTATTACTTTCTGTAAGGCTGGATTTGTGGCTAAGTATTGTTTAAATTTGTTTTTATCCTGGAAAATTTTGTTTTCTCCATTTATAGTGAACGAAAGCTTGGCTGGGTATAGTAGTCTGGGCTTGCATCCATGGTTTCTTAGTTTCTGCAATACATCTATCCAGGACCTTCTGGCTTTCATGGTTTCCATAGAGAAGTCAGGTGTAAATCTGATAGGTTTACCTTTATAAGTAACTTGACCTTTTTCTTTGTAGCTCTTAATATTCTTTCTTTATTCTGTATGCTTTGTGTTTTGATTATTATATGGTGAGGGGATTTTTTTTTTTTGATCCAGCCTATTTGGTGTTCTATATGCTTCTTGAACCTTCATAGGTATATCTTTCTTTAGGTTGGAAAAGTTTTCTTCTATAATTTTATTAAATATATTTTCTGGACCGTTGAGCTGCGCTTCTTCCCCTTTTTCTACTCCTATTATTCTTAGGTTTGGTCTTTTTATTGCGTCCCATATTTCCTGAATGTTTTGTGATGAGAGTTTGTTGGCCTTGCTGTTTTCTTTGATCAGCATGTTTATTTTCTCTATGGTATCTTCAGAATCCGAGATTCTTTTTTCTATCTCTTGTATTTTGTTGGTTATGCTTGTTTCTGTAGTCTCTATTCATTTACCTAGATTTTCCATGTCCAGCCAGCCCTCTGTTTGTGTTTTCTTCTTTGCCTCCATTTCAGTTTTCAAGACTTGAACTGTTTCCATTATCTGTTTGATTGTTTTTCCTTGGTTTCCTAGGGTATCATTCACTGATTTATTCAATTCTTCAAACTTTCTGTTATACTTCTCATCCATTTCTATAAGGGCATTTTTTACATGCTGTTTAAGGGCATCAATCACTTTCATAAAGTCAATATTTTCTACTTCTTCTTGATTAAGGTGTTCATGACCTCCTCTTGTGAGGTCACTGGGTTCTGGTGATTTCATATTGTTTTTCAGATTTTTGGTTGAATTCTTGCATTGGTGCCTGCCCATCTCTTTCTCCGAATGCTCCCCTATGGATCTTCTTTTACAGGATCAGGTCTCCTTGCCTACTGATGTACCTTCCCAGTGATGGTACTCCCCAGTGATGGCTCTCCTGGTGCTCCGGTGATGTCTCTCCTGGTACCAATATCAGATCTCCGTGCTGGTTGGGTAGTTCGTAAACAAAGTGCCTACCTTGCTTGGTGCAGGCAGGCTAGTGAAACAAAGGAACTCCTGCCTGCCCGCTTGCCCTAAGGATTCACTCCCAGCGCCCAGACAGGCTGAGCTGGGTGGTGTTATGTGCCCGAAGAGGGAAGGCGGGCAGAAGGGAGGAGGGTTCTGGATGCAAGTTGGGTGGGATAGGAAGAGAGAGGCAGTATGCAGGGAGTAGAGGCCCTGCAGGGAGCCCAGGAAGTATGGGGGGGGGAATGAAGAACTTCTGAGTTCCCTGTCCTGGTCTACTGCCTCGGGTCAGAAACTCACCCCAATGATGGCTCTCCTGGTGCTGAGATCAGATCTCCGTGCTGGTTGGGAAGTTTGTAAATCAAAGCGCCTACCTTGCTTGGTGCAGGCAGGCTAGTGAAACAAAGGAACTCCCGCCCACCTGCTTGCCCTGAAGATTCGACCCCAGTGCCCAGACAGGCTGAGCTGGGTGTTGTTATGTGCCTGAAGGGTGAAGGGGAGCAGAAGGGAGGAAGGTTCTGGATGCAAGCTCGGCACTCGGTTTTGATCCTACTGCATGGACTGGCTGTGTGGGAGCCTAGTCTGTTTGGACGTTCACCTTCCTAAACATGGACGGAGCGGGGAGGACCTTGGACTTCCCACAGGGCAGGGAACCTTGACTGCTCTTTGGACTGGGGGGGGAATTGAAGGAGGGGAGGATGTGGAAATTTTTAATAATAATAATAAAAGAAAAAAGAATAAGAGAAAGTGGATTTACATGAGAGAGAACAAATACTGATAATGTCCAATTTTGCAGGAGTATAGTATGTATATAAGCATCTTCTGAAATGTTTATTTGCATATTGCCTATGCTTTAAAAATATTTCCTTTACCATGTAGGGATATACAACATCCTTTCATGATAAAGGTCTTGGAGAGAGCAGGGATACAAGGAACATACCTAAACATGACAAAGGCTGTATACAGCGAGCCAACAGCCAACATCAAACTAAATGGAGAGAAGCTCACAGTGATCCCACTGAAATCAGGAACAAGACAAGGTTGTCCACTCTCTCCATATCTATTGAATTTAGTTCCTGAGGTCTTAGCTAGAGCAATAAGACACCAAAAGGAGATAAAGGGGATAGAAATCAGAAAAGAAGAAGTCAAACTCTCACTTTTTGCTGATGATATGATAGTTTACATAAGTGACCCTAAACATTCTACCAAGGAACTCATAAACACATTCAGTAATGTAGCAGGATACAAGATTATTTCACAAAATCAGTAGCCCTCCTGTACACAGATGATAAAAGTGCTGGGAAAGAAATCAGAGAATCAACACCCTTCACAATAGTCACAAATAGCATAAAATATCTCAGAGTAACTCTGACCAAACAAGTGGAAGACTTGTATGACAAAAACTTTAAATCTTTGAAGAAAGAAATTGAAGAAGACACCAGAAAGTGGAATTGGGTAGGCAGAATTAACATAGTAAAAGTGGAAATCTTACCAAAAGCAATCTATAGATACAATGCAATGCCCATTTCACAGACACTGAAAGAGCCATACTCAACTTCATATGGAAAAGCAAAAATTTCAGGATAGTAAAAACAATCCTGTACAATAAAAGAACTTCTGGAGGCATCACAAGCCTTGACTTCAAACTCTATACAGAGAGACATTACTGAAAACAGCCTGGAATTGGCATAAGAACAGACAGGAGGACCAATGGCACCTAATTGAAGACCTGGATATTAATCCACACACTTTCAAACACCTGATTTGGTTTGACAAGGAACCAAAAAATATAAAATGGAGAAAAGAAAGCATATTTAACAAGTGGTGCTGGCATAACTGGATGTCAACATGTAGAAGAATGAAAATAGTTTCATATTTGTCACCATGCACAAAACTCAAATCCAAATGGATCAAAGACCTCAACACAAAGGAAGCCACACTAAACCTTATAGAAGAGAAAGTGGGAAGTACACTTGAACACAATGGGACAGAAGACCACTTCCTAAATATAACCCCAATAACACAGACACTGAGAGAAACAATTAAAAAGTAGGACCTCGCCGGGCGGTGGTGGCGCACGCCTTTAATCCCAGCACTTGGGAGGCAGAGGCAGGCGGATCTCTGTGAGTTCGAGACCAGCCTGGTCTACCAGAGCTAGTTCCAGGACAGGCTCCAAAACCACAGAGAAACCCTGTCTCAAAAAAAAAAAAAAAAAAAAAAAAAAAAAAAAAAAAAAAAAAACAAGTAGGACCTCCTAAAACTGAAGAGCTTCTGTAAAGCAAAGATCACCAAGACAAACGACAGCCTACAGGATGGGAAAAGATCTTCACCAACCCCACATCAGACAGAGGTCTGATCATCAAAACATACAAAGAACTCAAAAAATTGGTCATCAAAAGAACAAATAATCTAATAAAAAAAATGAAGTACAGACCTAAACAGAGAACCCTCAACAGAGGAATCTGACATGACTGAAAGACACTAAAGGAAATGTTCAACATCCTTCATCATCAGAGAAATGCAAATCAAAACAGCTCTGAGATTCCATTTTACATCTGTAAGAATGGCCAAGATCAAAAACACTGATGACAACTTATGCTGGAGAGATTGTGGGGAAAAGGGAACACTTCTGCATTGCTGGTGGGAATGCAAGCTGGTAAAACCCCTTTGGATGTCAGTGTGGCAATTTCTCAGAAAATTAGGAAACAACCTTCTTCAAGACCCACTTTTGGGTATATATCCAAAGGATGCTCAATTGTGCCACAAGGACATGTGCTCAGGTATGTTCATAGCATCATTGTTTGTCATAGCTAGAACCTGGAAACAACCTAACTGCCCCTCGACCGAAGAATAGATAAAGAAAATGTGGTATATTTGCACAATGGAGTACTACACAGCAGAAAAAATAATGGCATCTTGAATTTTGCAGGAAAATGGATGGAGCTAGAAAACATCATTTTGAGTGAGGTAAGCCAGACACAGAAAGACAATTATCACATATGCTCACTCATAAGTGGTTTTTAAACATAAAGCAAAGAAAACCAGCACACAAATCACAATCCCAGAGAACTTAGATAACAATGAGGACATTAAAAGAGATATACATAGATCTAATCTACATAAGAAAAAGACAAGAACTCCTGAGTAAATTGGGAGCATGGAGACCTTGGGGTAAGGTTGAGGAGGAGCAGAAGGAGAGAGAGCACGAGCAAGGAAATCAGGACCGCGAGGGGTGCACCCACACACTGAGGCAATGGGGATGTTCTATCGGGAACTCACCAAGGCCAGCTGGCCGGGGTCTGAAAAAGCATGGGACAAAACCGGTCTCGCTGAACATAACGGACAATGAGGACTACTGAGAACTGAAGAACAATGGCAATGGGTTCTTGATCCTATTGCACGTAATGGCTTTGTGGGAGCCCAGGTAGTTTGGATGCTCACCTTAATAGACCTGGATGGAGGTGGGTGGTCCTTGGACCTCCCACAGGGCAGGGAAACCTGCTTGCTCTTTGGGGTGAGGAGGGAGGAAGACTTGATTGGGGGGGTGGGGATGGGAGGTGGTGGCGGGGAAGAGGCAGAAATCTTTAATAATTAAATAAATAAATTAATTAATAAAAGAAAGAAAAGAAAAAGAAAAAGAACCAAAAGTTAAGAGCAATGAGTTGTTTTTTTAAAGGACACAAAGTTAGGAGAGGATACAGAGGGTGGATCTTATAGAAATAAAAGAGAGAAACAGTCGGTGAAGGTGATCGAGGTCACTTCATGAGCTTCTAAGATAATAAAAATTCAAAAGGTGTGTTCACTAATTTCATGTCTTCAGTACAACTGACTTTGAAGATCATGTGCAAAGGCAGCAGAAAAGTGGGAAATGAAGAGTTAGAACTTTAACCTGTGTATATGCTAAACACGGAAAATAATTTGTATGGAATCTCACAAACAACCCCCTTTCTGTGGCCTCCACTGAATTCTATTCATTAATGATGAGCTATAGTCTAAAATGTGTATAAAAATCTACAAAATTGACAAGTATTTACATTAATTCTGAAAGTATTTATTCAGTCCCTATTGTATACAAGATATTATGTCTACTACTAAAATGTCTCATTGGAATAATTTTTTAAAATCCTAGGTTCTCTACGTATCCCTAGAAAATCAAATCTAGTGGCCTCCCAATCCACCAGAAATTAACTTCGTGCCCAATTTATGATGGAAATTTAACTTTACTTCTCTGATAGCTTATTTTCTTGCAAATCTCAGGTGATATCAGAGCCTAGATTCAGTGATTCAGCGATTCTGTAATTCTGGATTACGGTTCACCAAAAAGACAAAAAAAAAAAAAAAAAAAAAAAAAAAAAAAAAAAAAAAACAAAACCTAGGACCTAGGAGAAAATTTAAAATTTCCCTGAGAGAAATCATAGCAGCTGATCTGGTGTGGCCAACATCACTCCAGGAAAAAAAAAGGCATAGGATTGCTCCCTTCATGTGAAAATAAATATCTGAATTTTTTAACTGTCATCTCCTGAATTTCCAGGGGATGATAGTCTCTCCACATGATGATCAATGTTTATTGTCAGCTAGACAGAATCATCGTGGACGCCAATCTCTGGCATGTCAGAGGGAATTTCTATATTAGGTAAATTGGGGTGAGAAGACCACTCTATGGTCGGAGGTCTCAGACTGAATAAAAATGATAATGCAAGGGAAGCAGCAGGGCTCCTGCACTCTGCTTCCTCACCGACAGGCAATGAGACCAGCTAGCTGACTGCTTCTGCCACCATATCTTCACTGAAATGACACAAGGTATCCCTTAATCCACAATAAACAAGAATGAGGACAGCTGCTTGTCAGTTATCTTGTTCCAATAATAAAAAAGGAACTAATACATCCCTTTCCCCCCAAACACAAAAAAACCTGATTATTTACAAAGTAAACTCCTTGGCCAGCTGCAGAGGGGTTTCCACACTGAGTTCAGACACTGACTGACACGTTCCATCTCTCTCCGTAATCTGTGCTTTGTATCCATCTTTTCTGAACACATCATGTCTTTGCCAGGATCACAACATGCATGGGTTGTGATTGTTGGTCAGTCCCCATGCCCAGTCTACTCACCCTCAAGGACTCACTGTCACTGCACTCTAAAGTCTGTCTCAACATATACAGGACCCAGCCAACCAGGACTCACTGTGTCTGCCTCTTTTCTTTGTTCGTATACATGCAGGCTGTCCCTGACTTTCAGATTCTCAGCTTCTGAGCAGCCAACACTTTCATGCATTATACATCGACACTCCATAGTGCCTTTTGTATGCCAAATCCAGACTTTCATACATCAGCAGATCAACGAGCATTTTGCACTAATGTGCGGTGGCACCGCCTGACAGCCAAGAGTTCTGTTTGGGCAGTCATGCCATCTTTGTCTGGAAAAGCAGACTTTATGTAATTATTTGAATTTTTTTGCTCTTTGCCCTTATTATTTTGCCAAACTAAGTAGAAAAGGAACATTGAAAATACTGATAATAGAGGAAAAAATCAGAGGTCTCATAAGTTCATACAGTGAAAGAAAGAGGAAGTCTCTCAGTGTTCCTATTTTGCCAGATCTTTAACCCCAACTATGGTCCTAGCAGATTTAAACCCAGTCAACCGTGATTCACTTATAAAGGAAAAAAACAGCATTAAAGACACTGTAAAATGTTGAAAAATTGTTGAAGACTATGCGTATGTGGCAAGATATAATTAGAGATTATATCTTATATTTACACTTTCAAGACAAAGAGAATACTGAGTAGCATAGAAGTCTATATATTTTACATTTCCATTATGAGACCTTATGTGCTTCAGGAAGGCATTTTATGTAACTCAGCGGACACCGTGAAGGCACTTTCAGCTCTGTGTGTCTGTGCACCTGCTCTCTCATTTGATTATAAACACTCTCACCATCTAGGATACTCAGCTATGTAGGCGTTCTCATCCTGCACCAGACATCCAGAAAGTGAAGTGGAGGATGAAGAAGAATTTGTGTCCCAGAACTATCAGTTCTGTGAGTATAACTAAATATAAATACCTGCATGACATGTTGCTTATTCTCTTAAAAACTTATGAACAATTGCTTAGATGACGAAAATGAACTCGGAGTTTAATTAGCTTATTCTGGATGTCATACATATGTGTGCTGGCATACTCTCTCATTCTCTGTCTCTCTTTCTCTGTATTTCTCTCTCCATTGTATGTGTCCACGCTCACATGCGCACACACACATACACACACATACATAGTTAAGCTATAAATTTAAGCTGTGCATCTGAATTTAAAATTCATCTTGTTTTAAAAGTGTGATACCTTCAGTATGTTCAGTGTTGCAGATACTGGGGTAGGGTGCTATCAAATAACCCACAGATTCTATTTTTGCTACCTCATCTTTACAACCTGCCCTCTATGATTTAACCTTCTGTTCTAAAAAGTTCTAGTACAATTTCACTTAAATAGTTAATTTTACTAAGTAATACAAAGAAATATATTGACTATCATCCATGAATAGTATCTTTTTTAAATAGTAGATATTTAATAACACAGCTCACATATAGCCATCTTTATTGAAATGAGTTCTTTTATATTCTTAAGAATGAATTTGCTACAGGACATGTAGACTGATCACTTTGACTTCTCCTGTTCACATCTCTATCTACTGGACAAGCCAGATGCCTATTACAGATACTTCTGGAATCCCTCCTGGATATGAGGTATCCCTTTCATCTCCTGCTATTGGGATTGCTGCCCTTATCTCTTAGCTTCAAGCTCCTCAAACTCATAGTCCCATAGAGTCTTTCAATCACTTCAGTAGAGGTTTCTAAGAGAAACCCTCTACACTCTGGGTAATCCCGAACCAATGAATACTTAATGAAGGAAATAAAGGCCCCACCTCCTCAAGGTGTGGCCAATTTTATGATGCTGTGTATGATCTGTGAGAACCTAGTGAGCCTGAACTGTTATAACCAGCCTTGCTGAGATATCTAAATCTCACATAGACTTCTCTTGAAAACAAAACATCTAGGTCCACTTTGTGATATTACTACAGAAGAGAACAGACTTGGGAATTTATAGCAAATCTTAATTACTTTCCCATAGTTGTTAACCCTGGGAGTTCCAAGATCAATGCACTAATGATGCTGTTTCCATCATGGGAAAGAAGCAATCAGGAACTATGCTCACTCTTTCATAACAACATTAATTTTACCTTTGAGAGCAGTAATCTCATACTTCCATTACCTCTTAAAACTGCCATGCCATGTCTCAGTACCATTTCAATGTCAACAAAGGTTCAGAAGAGACAAGCCTTCAAACCATAGCACTGTCTCTTCTGGTGTTAGGTGGTGTTTTAATTAAGAGAGCCCCAGTACTCAGGAACCTGGAGCAAGTAAATGCATAAGGGCAGGGTAGATGGCTTTGTAGATAAAAGTCCTCACCTTGAAGTAGTATAAACCTAGTTCAAAGTCTTAGCACACACATGAAAATGTGGGCATGGCCATGTTTACCTGTGATCCTAGTCCTAATGGAGAACACACATGAAAATGTGGGTGTGCCTATGTTTACCTGATATCCTAGTCCTGATGGAGAACACACATGAAACTGTGGGTATGGCCATATTTACCTGTGATCCTAGTCCTCATGGAGAACACACATGCAGTGGTGGGTATGGTCTTGTGTACCTGTGACCCTAGTCTTGGTCTCTGGGTTTTATTGATTGACTATAGTTGAAGGTCACTTGGTCTTTCCTAGTCACCCAGACACAAAATAGTCACATAAAAACTATATTAATTAAAACACTGTTTGGCCAATCACTTAAGCATATTGCTACCTAGCTCTTATATGTTAAATTAACCCATTTCTATTAATTTCTGCATGGCCATGAGGTTACGGTTTACCAGCAAGGTTCCAGGGCTCATCTGTCTCCTGCAGCTGCTACATGGTGTCTCTTTGACTCTGCCTACTTCCTTGTCCTCTATCTGCTTGGAATTCCAGTCACTCCCTATTCTGCCTTGCAGTAGGCCCAAAGCAGCTTCTTTATTAACCAACAGTATTCACAGCATACGGAGGGGACTCCCACATCAGCTGACAGCCCACTCCCAAGTTCTGTGAGAGACCTGATTTCTAGGGAATACCTGGAACATGATAGAGTAGAAGACAGGGCAACTTCCTCTGTTCTATGTAGATGAACTTGTACATACATGCACATACGCACCCATACACCCACATACACAAAATCAATCAGAGTATATATGGTTCTTTTTGTCTTGATTTTTTTCTAGAATCAATGCTCATCACCCAGTTTATTTGTGCAACTGAAAGATTCTAGATATTGAAGTATCACCACCCCCCAATTGCTACGTCTTTCCAGTATCCAAGTAGAGCTAAAAAATGGTGTTGAAGATATCTTTCATGTTCACAAATTTTGCCTATGTGCCTTCCTGGCCTTCCTTCTAAAACACACTCTACTCCTTGTACCACTTTGAAATGAGTGCAATAGTAATCATTTAGCACCCTAAACTTTTCTAAACCCTTCTATTATGTGACCAGTAAAGTAATAAAATATTATGATACTTTGTAAGTTATAAATGATTTCTAATCTTATATTTGCTTCTTTCTTTCCAACTAGATTAAGTTTTCCTAGAACACACACAATAATGTTCTTCTTAAATACTAATACTTTTTACCAGAGTAGAACTTTCATTGCATTTTAGAATAGACAAACCACATGAATTTATTTAAAATGTGCTTAATGTTCACTAACTGTGCTCTGAAACATTTCATTCCATGATGTAGCTTTATTACCTTAAATGACACAAATGAGAAGTAAAAGTTAAATACATGGTAATTAACTTATGTGAGAGCAATGCATGAGGACTGGGAGAAACTGAATACGGCAGAAGAGACGTGGCATCCTTCAGTTATAGGGGCTGGAGAAGGGGGGCTACAGGGATGATAGAAATAATGAATGTCAAGAAGGATGAACTGTGCATTCAAGAGATGTGATCACAAGTGTACAGTTACCCAGGACAAAACCACAAAGGACATTGTTCAATTAGAGAAAATATGAGACAAGTTTTTTCAGGTTGATTCCAAGCAAAAAATTATACACAGGCCAGGAAGAGTTACCAATGGTCTAACAACTCAGCTACATCTATGACACCAGCTACAGAATGTATAAGACACAGTGAAAATGGAAATAATGAACCCATTGACTAAAAACATGCATAACAATGCAGTTAGAAATATTAGGAATCTCAGCTTGATGTGATAGCACTTGCTTATGGACCAGTTACTTTGGGAGGCTGGTGTGGGAAGGTGACTGGCTTGTACTTCACAACAAGTTCAGGTCTCAAAAAAACCAAAAGTATTAAGACATAACCATTACAGACTATTGTGATTGTCCTTCACCCCCACCCCTACCCCCAGAGGTGGAAGGTAAGTCCCTACTGCTAAGGAAACCATGCACTTCAGACATAGGGCCAAGACACCTCTCAACTGGAAAGCCTTTCCACTGAAAACTAGATTTCATGATAGCAGAAGGCTCCATGAAAACATTCAAAGGATGGACGCAACCAGTTCTACGTAGCTATAATTCCTATCACCACATCAGTGATCTTCAGGGCACAGTAGTGGCACACAAATCAGCAGTACTCTTATTGGACTTAAAATATGATCAACAAGAGGAAAATCAGGCCTGATAATGGAAACCTAGCCAACTACCCAGAGCTAGTGAAGTCATGGGTCTTGGAAGAGAAATTGCAACAATTATTTTACTAAACCAACATAATCCTGGACTACATTAAGAGCTCTCATTATACCCACAGATACTCATTGTTTCAAGCTTCATCAAAGAAATCTTCTCTTTGTAACAGACTGAACCATTACAGAAAATCAGAACCCATCCAAATGCAGATTTAGGGAGCCCAGTCCCAAGGGATAAAATTGCAAAACAGCTCTTCTTTCACCTCAGGCTCAGGGAGCTTATGGAAAATGAGGTGGAAGGACTGTGAGAAGCAGAGGAACAGATAGCTTGCCCTGAGGTTGTCTCCTAAGAGTGCTAGAAAATATACCTACAAAGTCTCACCAACATGACCTTAACATGAATGAAACAGTAGACATGCCAAAGGGAATATAGTAAAGATAGCAGTGCTCCATGCACACATCGAGAAGTATAGGCAACTAAAGAGTGCTGATAGAGGAAGAAATACTCTTAGCCAGGGAAGAGCACATAAATTGGGAATCCAGTACCAAACAAAAACATGGAAATAGTATACAGACTGAGCAGATTATATTTAGGAATTTAGGTACACAAACACACCACACACACACACACACACACACACATAACAGGGATTAATGAAAGAGAGGCCATGAATATAAAGAGCGCAAGGTGTTATATAAGGGAAGGTTTGGAAGGAGGAAAGAAAAGGAGGAAATGCTATAGATACTTTATAATCTCAAAAATAAAAAATAATAAAATACTCTATATTTGTACAGTAGACATTTGTAGGCTATATTATAAAATGTTCTCAGCTGTCATATCACCCAATGGAAAATGAAACTGAGGTTTTATAACTTCATTGTTCTCTATGATAACCCAAACCTATAGGAAAGGCAAAATAGATTGATATTTTAGTGACTTTTGGAAACGATACATGTTTTCAGTGTGGTTTTGTTCAATTGGATTTGATAGTATTCCTCATGACAATATATTTCATTTTAAAAAGAAAACATAAAAAGAAAACAGAATTAACCCTTTCTTTCCCTCTCATCTCAGGTCACTGAGGGGTGCTTTTTACTTGTTATTGAATATTTCCCTTCCTAATCCAGTAGCATTTGTTGAGAGTCACGGCTGCACCACATCCCAAGACACAACCTAGTGGAAGTGCCTAACCCCACACTTTCCCTTCTCTGTGGTCCTACAAAAGACTCATCAGAGAGAAATTCCTTCACCTGAGATTACTATTAAATAGTATCATTGTCAAAGAATAAAAAGATTAAGTTGTACTGAAAGTAATGTTGCTACTCAAACATAAAATATTTTAGATATTATTGAGGTATAAGAAACTTACCTGAAGTGTCTACCTACCTAATGTGATCATTCTGACTTACAAGAAACAATGCAGTTTCCTAGGCAAAAAGATATTTAAAAAGTGATGATGAACCTCTTTCTGTTCACTAATTTTTCCTTTATACTTTATTCTAGTTAAATTCAAGGATTACTTTTTGAGTCAGAATTATTTCATTTACCATTTAACAAGTACCCCCCCACACGCAGTATGCCAGGCATATACCTGGATGTATTAACTCCAAAATTAAAATACAAACCATATTATACTATAACTTCTCATTTCGTACAGTGCAGTCTTTTGGGCATGACAGCTCCATGTCTGTGTGAGAAGACCTTTAAATTCAGCATTTTCAATGACTCAAGCACAGACACAGATTAACATTGCAGAGCTGAAGACAAAAGATCAGTCTGCACATACTGATGAAGGTTCCAAGGACAAGAGCTTGCAGGAGAGCTGCTGCAGTTGTCCAGAGCATACTGAACTTCCAAGCAAGGTTGCATACCGGCTGCAATAACGGGTTTTCCAGCAGCACTCTTCTATTCCCTCCTGGTCTTCAGTGGAACAGCAAGCCTCTTATGTCCCCACATTTGTAAGTGAGGAAGTACTGGCTAATTCTACATTCTGAATATCCTTTTGTTAATCCTCTGCATTTTATAGCTCATCAACTTTAGAAAATCACACTTCAGAGTTGTTGTCTAGAAGGGTTTTTGACTACACCGTGAGTAAACTAGGAATATTGGCACAGCGTTAACCAGGAATGCGACCGCAAGCACTTCACTGGAGTGTTGGAGCCAAGCACTGGGTTCAGAGGGATGTGTCTGTGATGCAATGTCATCGAGTACCTTATTTACAAGGTACACAGATCCTAAGAGCTGTAGCTCCAATATGTGTGTTTAAAGAGGTCTGAAGACCAAGCCAGTGATTTTCTGAATACATCAAAAGTTTCACAGCAATTCCAAGCATCTGCTGATTAACCCAGTAGGATATTAATTATGAACGCATCTGCCATTCTTACTTTTTGTTCTTTTGCTTTAAATAGGAATAGAGTAATTCAAACCTGTGTGTGTGTGATTAGATGTAGCTAGTGGTGCATGATGAGCTAGATTTAGATACGTTTATGAAACATCAGAAATAATAAAAATGTTTACTAGGAAATAACTATACTAGAAACTGGACAAAGTAAGGGAATGATATTTTTAAAGAATAAATTAAAGATAAATGACAAAAAATCTTAATCTTAAATGAAGCAACATATGGGGAGGATAAATGTGAAAGAATAGATGGCTTCATTGTTTCTCGAGAACAAAAGTATTTATAGTTCCTCTGCCTTATGACTCAACACTGTGCTGTAAAATATTTGGGGTATTACTCATAATCACACAAAAAAGCCTGGGATAGAATAATGTTAGCACAAAGGATGAGGGGGAAACATATTGGCATTCTTCTTGTGACAAACTTATGTAGAGGAACAAAACTCTCTAATTTTGTCTTTCTTCACAAAAGCAAGAGGGCAGTCATAAACAGGTAACAATGGGTAGGTCTCAAATCTACTGTCAAAATAGGTGAATTGGAAACAAGGCACAGGGAGCAAAAAATTATTGATCTCTGGTCCTCCCCCCTTAAATGTGATCGTTTTCAGGAATACTTGTACATGGGAACATAGAAATCACAAAATGTACCCTTTAACTGCTCCTCCCATTTTCAGACAAGATTAAAATTTGAAGGAAACACGTAAACAAAATAAAGAAAATATTGACCATAACCGAGAAATAAGCAAACCAAAAATTCTGACAAATGAGAATAAGTGATTTTTAAGTAGAACTTATTTGAGTAAAAGACTTCATCTTCTAAACTTTTTCTCTGGTCTTTCCCAGTAAGTAACACTCTAAAATGTGTTGCTAAGTTTCTATGAGAATATTAAAACTTCTAAGAAAATTGCAGATTAGTTACAAGTAGGTATAAACCACTTCAATACTATAGAGAACAAAACATGTTCAGGAGTTCCTAAACCAGGAATACTGCTTTAATATCCTTTCTCGTAGAAATGAAGCCGCCATCTTTTGCTGCATTACTTTGATCATGGCTGCAAATGTGATGTAAGTTATATTTCCAGCTTTTTGCCACCCAGGTTTTCATTCTTAAGTGAGTTATTGGGCCAAGCCTTCTTATATTTACTCTGACAGTTAAGTTCATATTAACATACTGGAAAAATTACATTTATGAACTAAAACATTAGGGTAAATTTAAACTTATATCTCATTAGATATGTCATGATTTGGAAGGGCTTCAATGGTATATATCACAGATTCATACCAAACAACTTCAATATATGAATATATATAAAGATGTAGAATATCTGGTATTAGCTGTCATTGGATAATGGCTTTATTGCTAAAAGCTTAAATTCTGGTTGTTCTAAGTAAAACTGGAGGAGGTAAAGGCCTATTTTGGTTTTTCTAAAATCTCTTTAAAAATTCTGTAGTGATAAGATACAGTGATACAGCTCTTCAAGGATTTACCTTGTGTACTGAGATAAAGTTCTCAATCTTAACCTCTTTTTCATGTGGATCAACACAATATTTTGTTGAATGGGGCTCCCTAATGCACTGCAATCTGCTCAATTGCATCCCCATTTCTACCTCCTGGCTGCCAGTAGCATTAGGAACAATGATACCTCCTGCTCTTTTCTGGTTACTAAAAATGAAAAAAACAATAATGTATCCACACACCAGCTATATCCCCACAGGGAATTAAGATCAAAACATGTAGATGACTCATGTATTTCTACTGGCATCTCTACTACCTCTTCCAAAACCCTTCACAAGTGTCCAGCCTCTAATATATATTCTGAACTGATAGAGTTATTTATTGCAGAGATGAAATTATGATATGCTCTTACCTATTAACTGTAATAGCTTCAAGATAACAATTGAGAGAGAAATGAGCAAAATTAAGAGAGAAAATGTGGTGGAGAACAAAGACACTAAGACCGTTAGTGGGCAGTAACTAAAAAAAGATTTAATTTGGGGTGGGCTGTGAAATTTACTGGAAGTATATAGATTGAAAACCTATTAAGTTTATAAAGTTACTGCTTTGCCAAAAAAAAAAAAAAAAAAAAAGAATGACCGGAAAAATTCACATCTGCTCAATCCTTACAACTCTCTGACTAGCAGCCTTGTAAGAGAAGGAAGTGAGTTGAGACAAGGTGCTACAGTTAAAGCAGGCACATTCCTTTACATCCACTTCACATAGGATCACTGAGAACAATAGGCGGAGGAATAGAGCAGAATCATGACCTAATAAAGGAAGCTCCCACCCTGTCCTTGCCCACCCTTTATCCCTCAAATTTGCCATTAACCAAGGACTGTGGGCTATTTCCAGTGCGCTCCCTTTCTAATTAGAGCGTTCCATTGTTTGCTTGGGATGAAAGGCAAATAAGATTTGTATTTCAGGTTCATAAGATGCTGGAATGAATGGAGGCACACTTGGACCTGATTCAGATGCTTTCTTGAGCCCAGGGTTTCTGGGTTTCCTTACATCCCTGGATTTGATAGGGTGAACAATTCAGTGACTGAACAAAACGTAGATCTTCCTCCCTAGGTAAGGATCCAGTTTGTTTCTACAGGTGACTAACATGACATCAAGGGTAATTATGTCAATGGATAGTGAGACTGTCATACACACAGTTTATAACCCCCATCCACATGGACACCTATACTTCCCAGCCAGTGTGACAGTTGGATTAGGGCTTTGCAACAAGTTCTGACCTTTCAAGACTTAAGAAGAGGAACATTAATCACTTTTAAACCAAGATGGTTTAAAGTACAGACACCTTCCTCAAGCTCTTTGCCTATATTTTGGTTTCCTTGAAAATCAAGGCAAACTAGACAATAATTCAGGATCTCTATTGAATGAACTACTATGGTTTTACAAGGTATATTTACTCCTGGACCATGAACTAACCTATCTATTTTAATTCAATTGCCTAAGATTTCCACTACTATCGTCATTAATTATTGAGATGGGTATTTCACTGCTATTGGTATTTGCTACAGATGGTGTGTAGGTTATTTATGGTTTATATAGAAATCATTAGTGTGTAACTTTTAAAGACATGGAGAAGAGGATTCTGGAATAATCAGTAGCCCACACCTATAGTTCTGTCTGAGACATGTGCTACTGACAGAGTTATCCTTGATAATAGAGTCTTTGGCAACTGGAAGGTGTTTATGCTTTTCCGCACAGTAATTCAACACCACAAGCTCCTACTTTCAACCAAGCAGGTGTATTTTCTGCAACCAATTAAGATTTTTCCCAGCACAACAGTTCCACTCACCCTGTCTTCTGACCTACATGTTGGTCTCTGCTAAAGGTTTTGTGCTTTGGGCTTTTAGGTGATATACTGGCTAGTTTTATGTCAATTTGTCCCAAACGAGAGTTGTCAGAGAAGATGGAGCTTCAGTTGAGAAAATAGATCCACAAGAGTTGGCTGTAGGCAAGTCCATAGGCTATTTCCTTAATTTGTGATTGATGGTGAAGGGTTTAGCTCATTCAGTGGGGGAGGACATTGGGCTAGTTGGCTAGTGATCTGTAAGGAAGCAGGCTAAGCAAGACATGTCGAGCAAGCCAGTAAGCAGGACTCTTCCATGGCCTCTGCATCAACTCCTGCCTCCAGGATCCTGCCCTGTTTGAGTTTATACCCTGACTTTGGTTCAATGATGAACAGTGATGTGGAAGTCTAAGCTGAATAAACCCTTTTCTCTCCAAGTTGACATTTGGTCATGGTGTTTTATCATAGCAATATTAACATTAACTAGGATATGTGGACAACAAAGTTTGCTGCCAAATTAAATTTACACTTTTCAAAGTTTCCAAAACTCTATCTTTATACTGACAATCAATAGCAGCAAACAATCAAGTTTCATAATTATTACAAAAACCCCAAACTTATCCAAAAATAAGACAGAAACATTAAAAAGTACAAATATAATTTAGTTTGTCTGTTTTTCTAGATATGCTTGCATTCTTCATAAGCTTTTTACATTTTTCTATCAGTTTCTAATAATTTTTCTTGTATTAGCTTTTCAGCTCTGTTCAGGGTGTCTTTTTACTGACTATCACATTGTGTTTCAAAGTTAACACATTGAACACTATGTCCATCTAGCAATGTATTCTTGATATTAATATTTCTATTGATGTGCGCCATTCATCATTGTCCTACTCATCCCTGCACAGAGCTAAGAGTTATCTATCAGTTCTCACCACTCCGTTCTGTAAGCTGTAACATACAAAGTGCTGTGGAGTCAAGGCTACCAGTGTCTCAGATCTTAGGCTTTGTCTCCATTTCTGTTGCCCCTATCATCACCAACTATTTAGATTTTTACAGGTTTTCTGAAATGACCTCCCTACACATAGTGGGTTTTTCCACTCAATGCATTCTTTACACCTCTATAAATACAATTTTTAAATCAATATAGAATTTTCACTTAAAATGTGTCCATTTTCCCATTGTCTACAGCTCTAAGTTTTCATGTTGTTTCTCAAGATCTTCCTTATTGTAAAGTCATCCTGTCTTTTCTATTGTAAAACCCTTTCTTGCCTATCTTTATTGTGCCCATTAGGAGATTCAGTGGTTCATCAGTCCCTGACTCTTTGCCCTTGGCCTAATACCTTTGGCTAAGTATTGTCTCCATCTTCTCACAAACAGTATTATTCACTTTTCCAAACCCATGTCAGTGATTAGTTGGTCATTAGAACTTTTTCTGATCTCATTCATTAGAACTATTTTTGTTATGCACTAACAAAAATCGGCTTTTATTATGCTGTTGATTATCTACATTACTGATAACTTAAAGGTTATTGGGTAGAAAATGCTAAAATAAAATAAAAGTTAAATCCATGAAATGAACTGTTATACAGGAATGGCCTAATCAGTTTGTTAGATAATGTACCATTGGGCTTGCCAGCATTTGTCTATTTCGTTCTTCTCAACTTCACCATAAGTGGCCTCCACTTTGCCTCCATTTTTAGGAGTACCATAACCAATACGACTTTAAAGACTGAATCTACCTGCTGGTCTATGCTGCAGCATCATGCAGTGCCTAATCTGAAGCAAGTTATACCTGAGAGTACTGACTAATTTTGGTCTGAATGTCGGTGCACCAATGTTTCCTGCTATTGATTACTCAGTTCCTCTGCCATTACAAGAGTGCACTGCATCAACTCGATTCAGCTCAAACAGGAGCATCACACAAAATGTATCTTCATGAATATTTTACTCAATTGATTCAAGCAAGCTCCAGAAAGACTCCAATACCCATCTTGGTTTCTGCATATAGGACAACTTTTGTAAAGATGGTCACATACTATTTATATCATAAATGATATGAAATCAGGCTCTAAGATGAACCATTCAGTCTGTGGATTTATTTAGACAAAGTAACACCTTTTATTATCCAAAATTAGATCATAGAACACTGATTGGCGCCGGGCGGTGGTGGCACACGCCTTTAATCCCAGCACTTGGGAGGCAGAGGCAGGCGGATCTCTGTGAGTTCGAGACCAGCCTGGTCTACAAGAGCTAGTTCCAGGACAGGCTCCAAAACCACAGAGAAACCCTGTCTTGAAAAACCAAAAAAAAAAAAAAAAAAAAAAGAACACTGATTGGCCTAGTGTGTCAGTGACTTTCAGTATAATTGTGCCTTGACTTACATCTCAGATGCTCATATGGAAATATTGACACTGTTGAGCCCATGAAAGCAGCTGTCATAGTCTACAGTTTTAAATATTCAATACTAGTGGAATGATAGGAGGAAGGGGGGACTGGGATTGGTGTGTATAAATAAATAAATAAATAAATAAATAAATATTCAATACTTCTCCTCAGTGAGTTATCTACCAAATATTTCCAAAAGTTAATTAGATACAATGAAAACATAAAAATTTATATGTATATTTTATATGTATTTTTATGCACACATTATAAGAAAACACTTGGCTAAGTACACTTTATGTTCTTAAATTCAATAGAAGTCATATGAGATAAAGAAACTGAGAATTATAGTGCCATTACTCATGGAACTAACTGTTCTTTCTTCTCTGATCTAAAAGGATTCCCAGGACAAACCCTGACATATGAACATGACTGCTGTGCCCTTTGCAACTATTGACACCAATGACTTCAGGTCTTTCCAAATTCCAAAACTGAATCCATTCTCTTTGCATGTCCATACATTATAAAGACCAAACATCTGATTTTAAAAGTTACAAGATTTAATATTGAATTTTATAAGTTTTAAATAATTTTTCCAAATAATTTAAATTTCTGGATCTTAAGTCTTAAGATCTAGGATTCTAAGAAGTCAGTTGCTCTCTGTGATCTTCTGCATGGACTGAGTTATCAATTTTCCCCTTGTAGTTTCAGTCCCAACTCAATTATGAAATCAAAGAAAAGTTCTCAGAGCAAGAGGCATTTTAAACCTCAGATTCTTCTCCTAGCTGAACCATTCCATTTATACATCTTGGCAGTAGTCATTAGCAGTGAGAATCCTAAGGAGACAACAAAAGAAACTGTGCAAGTCTTTTTTTCAAGAGCTTCTGAAGTGTTGAAAAGTGTTTCTATTTAAAAGCTCCTGACAATGATTGGCAGGATCTGAGAAAAACCTCACAAGATGAGCCCCACCCTCTAAAGATTAGTGCTGGGATAACAGTGAAGGGCTAACACCTAATCCATTCTTACAACAATCGAGGGATTGCAAGCTAATTGCTATTTTGTGGCCCCTCTCAAAGGCCAGAGATGAAAATGAACAGAGCACAGGTCATTGCTGAGCACCCTGTAAAGGCTGCCAAATCCTCACACGTGGGTGAAACGTAATACGACATATTCAACTAACACAATAAGGCAAGGGGAAACGTGTATTGATTGACTGAATGATAGGCCCATTAGACCAGTGTCTTCCTACAAATCTTAACCCTTAAAATGATTTTTAAAATTTCAGACAGCTGTAATTTAAATTTTAGAGGACTAACATAAAGGTAAGGGAGAACAGAGATGTATATATCCATTCAATTTCCTCAAAAACAGAAATTACAGAGAGAAATTGAAATTACAGCCAATTCAGAATAGACATAATGAAGCCCATTTACATTTGATGTAATAGGTGTTTAGAATATTAATGATATACATAACAAAATCAGAGCTACTGGCAATAAGATCAAATATCATCTTTGAATTTTCTTTGTTTTATACAATCGTTCACTAATTTATAAATATAAATAACCACCAAAAAATAAACAAAAAATTTACCAGTCAAGTAATTGCACTTTAGTCCTTAGACAAATGTGGTTAAGATTTTTTGTGTAAGTAATTCATAATTGTGATCCCCCTAAGGAACTTCTGCAAAGTTAATTTAGAGTAGCCAAAGTTGGTGATCATAGCATCATAGCATGGGAGGAAAGCAAAAGCAGGTCTTTGACATTTATCATCAAAGAAACACATGAATTGTGAATCTTTTGTCTTTATGCATCTTTATGAAGCAATCAAGGATGATGCCTTTCTGAGTCAATTGGTTTGTCAACTAGGCAAATGTACAGTTAATCTAAATGAAGAACGAAATTACTTGGAAATAGAAAGTCCAAGAAGATGAAAAACTCACATATGCTCAAACAGCTAGATTTCAAATGATACATTATGAAATACATGTCTAATCAGACAAAGAGAAAAGAGACACCCATTTCCAGGGGACAGTTATATTTAGGTACCAGGTTAGTGTTGAGATACACTACAAAAGTTCTAAAAAACTTCATGGAGAAATGGAATAGTAGAATATAAATTGTACTTTGAATTAATTTTTCTATTCAAACAAGAATCCAAAAGACTGATAGTGTGCCATGGTGCAAAGATAAGGTCACAAGTTAAAAGTGCCTGGAAGTAAAACTGTGTTCAGGAACAGGTCGAGCGTCTTGGACTCATGCACAGTGAGGATAATAAAAACTGACTTCTACTGCAGTTATGCAACTCCTTTGTTTATTATCTTACCACAGGCGAGATTTGTTTCTCTGTCTTATTTTTTCCTTGCTAACCTGAATCACAGGACAGATTCTCCTCCTCTGTAACTCTACAGGGGTTCTTTGATTGGTGTCTTTTTGTAATTCTGTTTGGCAAATATGGCTTGTTCTCTTGGGATCCAAGATATCGTCTCCCCACTGAATCACTTGGATCAAGAAAAGTCTTATTAGCAGGAGAAATCTAGGCATATTATTGGTTTGGATTGATAATAATTATGTATCATTTCATAAACACTATGTGTCAACTTCTTTGAGGGTTAACTGTATCATTTTATACGTTAAACTATAATCCATGAGGCGCATGGCAACTCTTGCTATGTTTAGGTAGGATAGATATAATGCTTCAATCGTGTCACTTCTAAAACAACGTTACACAAATGAATTGTAATATTCTTTCCATATAGTCCAAAAGCAAAACTGGATTTCTGTACTGGCAAATAATAATAACCCTTTATGTAAGAAATATATTTCTTGAAGGCATGTACGTGAATGTGTGTATATGTGCACAAGTGCATGCGTGCATTTATGTGTGTGTGTTCCAGTTGTTCTACATAGTGCCTATAGGAGATGAGGACATACTATGGAAGAGCCAAAGAAACTTTACCTCTGAATAGGACACTAACAAATGTGTCACATCCCTCTCCATTGACTTAGATGACCCTTCTTAGAGAGTGCTTGAATTTTTAAAACTACTGAACCCTTTAGGCTTCATTTTAAATTTTTATTTTTCATTCACATGTCTCTGTGTCTTTATGTTTTAGTATAGGTGTCTTCATGTGTATAGAGGCAGGAAGAGGAGGATGTGGAATTTCTTGGAGATGAAGTTCAGATGTCTGTGGGATTCCTGAATTGCTACATGGATGCTGGGATCCAAATTCTTACCTTCATGTTTGTACGGAAGTGATTTTAATAGCTATGCCACCCTCCAGTCAGATTCTTTTAATTACAAAATCACATGTGCATAAAATAAAGTGTGTTTTTATAGGTTTGTTGTTTTCAAGTGGTAGCAACTTCTGTGTTCTCAACTATGGAACCTCAAACACCGATAATTGTTTCTCAGACAGTAAAGGAAGCAATAGTAGAAAATATACTAATTATCACAAGATATTAATGCCTTTGATTCCATGGGGATGTTAATTTATTGGGTATAGAGATAAAATCTAAAAAAAAGACACAATGCCATCATGTATTCAGGCAAATACACTTTATTTCTGTTATGTTCAAAGGCATTATTTGCAAGGCATATTTGTCTGGTGGGCACATGGTCCTAAATTATAAGTCAATCATTTCTTCATATTTTTTAGGATTAGTATATTGCCTCCATACAAATGTGTGCATCATATGCATGTCTGGTACCCACAGAGAACAGAAGAGGGCATTGAATCTCCTTTAACTGAGTTACATGAAGTTATTAGCCATAATGTGGGTCCTAGCAATCAAAACTGGTTTGGTGAAAGAGGATCAAGTGGTTTTAGCTGCTGAGTCATCTCTCTGGCTCCTGTAAGTCAATGGTTCATGATGCATGATTTCTGAATCAGTGCCTACAATATTTCCAAAGCGGTCCAGAGAATCGGAATGGCTATAAACTATAGACTGAAAGCACCTTCCTGGTAACTCTAGTTCTTCTTGGGTTTGAGAAATAGCATACCATGTCATCATTTTTTAGGTAGTAGAGACTTGCAAAGTAGATAGGTCACTAGTCTATTTTGCATGTGATTAAGCAATAAGAACATTACTTAATATTAACAAATTTGTAAATCACAAAAATGTTTTAACTACATTCAGCTCATCTGACTTTTCTTCCTTTTTTTTCTTTCTTTCATCTGACCTTTCATTATCGTTGTGAAATGGACAGGAAATTTCATTTTTAAGACTGAGTTTGCCAGAGATAAGTAAATGCATCAACTTCATAATCCTTCTTAATGCAAGGCCTGGATTTGAATCCTATCTTCAGCTAGTAAAATATGCAGACTGTAAATAAGTAAAGTCAGAATAAATCAAGATTAAAAGTGAGTCAAAACTGCTTAATGTTTTAATAAAATGTCATTTATTTATTTATTATGAAGCCATCCATTGTTAATCAAAGCAATATTGTCAATTATTTTTAAAAATGTTAAATTATCATTCAATAAGCCGAAAGCAACCTTTGAGTTAATTTGTGTTGTGTACCTATTAATCTAAATATAAATTAAATTTGAGCTCTACCGCTACCCCACTGGTAAACCAATTCTACTATTAGCAAAGGTCCAGTTAATGGGGTCCCCACAAATATAACAGCCATTCATATTTGCTTCTGTTTCAAACAGCAGTTTGAGGACATTAGTAGCTTTAAAGAATTTAGTTTTGATAAATTCATGAAGAAAGGTTAAATTCATGAGAATTAAATAATTTAAAATGCAGTTATCATTAATTAACAGTTTAGAGCGTGTTATATGCAATCAGGCCTGCTAGCCTACAAATGGCTGAGGGGCATAACTGGAGCTTCAGCTGACGATCCAAGGATTCTCCCTACCTCCACCAATTATGAAGAAATGTCAATGGTCAACAAGGATAGCCCCAAGGTCTTCCCTCAAACCAACAGGGCCACCTAATGAAGATGGTAGCTGTATTGCTGGGAGGACTGTGTTCTTTATTTCTTCCCAAACTTCAGGTTTTTATCAGTCACTTTGTTCTGAAACAAATTTTGTCATGACCTAACCTTTTTCAAGGGGTTCTTCATGATTTTAAAAGTGGAAAATTTGAGGGTGTCAAAAAGCTGACATGCTTTCTACTCAGATTGACACTACTCAAAACATAGGCATAAATGATGTTTGTTCAGAAAACCATTTCACAGGAACTGCGAAATTTTCTGATATCTATAGAAATATTAAAGACATACGTGGGGAACACATTTCAGACTGCTGCAGATGTTCTCTGATCCAACAGCATTACTAGGGGAAAAATGGTGTGAGATGTTTCCTGGAATGACATTGAAGGACAATTAAACATTCTACCAAAGATCTCTGAGACAAGGACATGGGAATGTTCTAGTACAAAGAAGGATCTGTTCTACATGTCTATCATTTCAGTGACGAACAACAACAATAAAACAGACATTGATGGTTATTTGGGGGTGGAGAGCTTTTAAACATAGAGATTAAATATGTTTCTTAAGTCATACCCTAAAATAGTGCACCAGGAGATACATAAAGATAAAGTACACATAAATCTGAAATATGTCTTAAGAGTAAAGAGTTTGTTTTGCTCATGTAGAGGACCATAGTTCAGTTCCAAGACTCATGTCAGATGACTCAGAGTTTCCTAGAATCCAGATCCACATGTATTAGGGACTTCTGGCTCTGATGGCCCTGCACTAAGATGCACATATACACATAACCAGACATACATATATAAAGTCAGAGTAAATAAATCTTAAGAAATTCAATGTCTTTTAATAGGGTGTATTCTTCATACCCACTCAAAAAAAAAATTATTAGCAGCAATTTATTGACTGGCTTCAACCTGACAAGATATTACAGGCAAAAGGAATTGCTTACTAAAAGTTTAGCCGGGCGGTGGTGGTGCATGCCTTTAATCCCAGCACTCGGGAGGCAGAGGCAGGTGGATCTCTGTGAGTTCATGGCCAGCCTGGTCTACAAGAGCTAGTTCCAGGACAGGAACCAAAAAGCTACGGAGAAACCCCGTCTCAAAAATCAAAAAAGAAAAAAAGTTTAAATAAATATGAGATGCTATCTTAAACACATGTAAAAACATAGAGCGGAAGTTACACAGTCTAGTCGTCTTTTCATATTGCGTCACCTTGAATGATATCCCAGTTGACAAAATAGGAACATTCATTCCAGCCCAACATAGAAAAATACTATATCACTAAAAAGTATTTGAAGTAGATGAAGCATGATTATAGTATAAATCAGATTTATTTTATCTTGTTTTATTGTTGTCTTGAAATTCTATTCAGATGTGGATGCCTACCTCTTGGAACAGACTAGACTATTCCTTTTGTCCCTACCTCAAGGCACTGCTGCAGAGTTCATGGGATATGTGATCCACTTAAAGGTCTGTACTTGCTATTCTATAGACAAAATCCTCAGTGGGAAGATAACAGCTCCATCTGAAGATAATCTTCTAGATAAACTATTAAGGGGCTGGAGAGATGACTCTGTAGATAAAATCACTTATTGCTCATTCAGAATACACCAGTTCGGTTCTCACCATCCATATGGTGACCAGATTCTTCAGTGACTCCCTTTACAGAGGATCCAATACCCTCTTCTGGCATTCAAGAGCACCAGTTACACACTCATTATATGTATATACATGCAAGCAAAGTTGTTCATATGCATAAAATAAATCTTTAAAAGTGAAGATAACCAGTGTGTGGCCACTTTTAATTGCCAGTGATAAAAGGAGAGGATGCAATATATTGAAAGTGAGAAAATATCCAGGAAATTCATACTCTCAGTAACTGCCTCCAAAGTCTGTGTTTTATTCTATTCTCAATAATTACATCTATAGCATGAATCCTGGCCAAACCACCTGAATTAATCAGTGTCAGAGAGCAAATTATAACTGTGGAAAGGAAGGAATTCTGATGCTGAATTTTAACTGAAGGTGCAAGAGCTGATAGATGGATGGGTAGATGGATGGATGGATGGATGGATGGATGGATGGATGGATGGATGGATAGATGGATGGGTGGGTGAATGGATGGATGGATAAATAGATGGATGGATGGATGGATGGATGGATGGATGGATGGATGGATGGACAAACAAACATGTATGGGTGGGTGCATGGGTGGGTTGATAGATGGGATGGTAGGTGAATGGATGGGTGGATGGACAGATGGGTGATGGGTAGGATGATATAAGGTGGATAATGACTAATAGATGATAAAGAGTCAGTCAGACAGAAGTGATCAGCAAAGTTCTGTGGACATGATGTGTTTACTGGAGTAAACTAGAAATGATGATATCTAGTAGCAGCAACCTTACCTATACTCAAGCCTCTATTTATAAAGTATGAGGTTGGACATCTCTGACTGTGGGAAAAGATAAATAAATAACACCTGTAACCCCCTAAATGAGGACATGAAACACATACACACAAACACACACACTGGACTGAATGTGTCTCTAATTAGTTAGGTCTAGAAAAATTATACCTATCAAAATAAATAATGATAAAGCCTTATAACTCACTAAAGTTAATCACTGTGAGAATTAATAAGGTCATTCTAAAACAAATACGTTGTTAATATTTTAAGGACTAATGTTTTGCCATTATATAAGAATTAAATAAAGAATAGAGAAAAACACAGAATTTAAAATTTACTATACTACCATAACTAATACTATACTACAATAAATAATATGTGATTCTGGCATAAGTTGTCACTCTATACTAAAACTAGATTATGACTATTTTATGAAACAGTATATTCTTAAAATCTAAAAGTATCTCACCACAAGAGTCTCATTCATTATGTAGAAGGAAATACTAACATCATTGCTGAAAACTGATAGACGCCACCTTAACCAAACAATCAAAGTTACTTCAGCAATAATGGCATAAATGAGTAACATGTGACTCCTGATGACAGCATCACACGTGCAGTAACTCCTCTTAAAAATGTATAGCCCAATTCAGAAGAAGTATTAGATGAACCAAAAATTGAGGGAAGCGCTACCAAAAGCCTGTATCATTGAAAACATCAAAGTCATGAAAAAAAAATGAATCTGTTCCAGGATAAAGGAGACAAAATTCACATAGAAACCAGGTATAACATTGATTCTAGACGATATTTTGCTTCTAAGGACATTATTGGAAAAAAAGTTTTGTTTTACAATTATTTAGTGTTTTTTAATTACAATAACAAATTGCTGTATTAATGTCAATTTTCTGATTAAACTCTGGTCATGCATAGAATCATTTCTGAGGACATGATTAGATGCAAATGTGCACTGCATTTTCCCTTACTCCTGATAATTTAAGAAAAGAAGTTAGAGATAAGGGTGGTTATTGCAAAAGGAATCTAGAGAAATGTTAGTTACTTGCCATTTTGCAAACTTTCTGTCAGATTGGAGTCATTTCATAATAGAAAATTAAAATGAAGCATATTTTCCTGCTATGATGTATATGTGAAATGTGCTACAGAAGGTACAGTTCAGTTTCCAGAAATATTCTCCAGGGGTGTGGGTGTGATAGCCAGGTTCATAGAGCAGCAAGAACAAGAGATTGTCCTCCCTGTGAGTTATAACTATGATATATAAAAACAGCAAAATAAACACTGAATTCAAGAGGGGACTGGAAAGGCAGAGTACACCATCTTCTTATGTGAATTCACTTGAACTATTCAGGTAAAAGAGTGACAGCTCAGCAAACCGAAGGACATTATCCAGAGAAGGCAACTCCCAACAATACACATATGAAAGCAAACTCATCCTGGGTTAATTTTGAGAGACTACCATGTCAAGGAAAGACACTTCAATGACACTGAGAAGAAAAATGGATGTTTTACTCATCTTACAAATGTAGATTCTGGAAAGAAAACATTGCATTTAACATTATACAAACAAAAGCCAGGAAATGATGTGGGAGTTCCCTCTGTATGCTGTGAATACCATTGGTTAATAAAGAAGCTGCTTTGGGCTTATTGCAACACAGAATAGGGCAAGGTAAGAATTCCAAACAGAGAGAGGAGGAGAAAGGAGGAGTCAGGGAGAAGCCATGTAGCTGCTGCAGGAGACAGATGCCACATGGAAACTTACCTGTAGGCCTCAACCATGTGGTGAAACACATATTAATAGAAATGGGTTAATTTAAGATATAAGAGCTAGCTAGAAATATGCATAAGTTAGCCGGGCGGTGGTGGCGCACGCCTTTAATCCCAGCACTTGGGAGGCAGAGGCAGGCGGATCTCTGTGAGTTCGAGACCAGCCTGGTCTACAAGAGCTAGTTCCAGGACAGGCTCCAAAACCATAGAGAAAGCCTGTCTCGGAAAAAAAAAAAAAAAAGAAATATGCATAAGTTAATAGGCCAACCAGTGTTATAATTAATATAGTTTCTGAATGATTATTTCAGGTCTGGACAGCCAGGAAATGAACAAGCAGCATCTGACAACAGAAATGATTGAAAGAGTACAGTATTGAGTCGTGCAAATATAGAGATTAGGTGATTGTGAGCACTACTAAAATCTTAGTGCAAATAACTGTATTTTCACTAACTTTGCCAGACACATGTTATCTCATAAGTTAACATGAAATCCATACACATTGCTTTTGCTTCCCAGAAGCAACTGTTTATATTTCATGACAAATAGTCATGTATTAAAGAGTATACAGATTGATTCCTACCTTCAAATAAAGTTGAAAGAAGTTTTAAGTCAAATTAATTTTGGAAAGTTTGATCAAGTTAAAAAAACCTGATATAGCACTGGTGAAGAATTATCCTCACTAGAACTATTTGATTGACAGAGAAGTTCACCAAGTCCATCAGAAATAACTGCAGAATTTAGCTATGAGGACAAGTGAAAAAAATTTCCTCAGGTTGAAATTATTATAAAAATTGTGTTTGCTATTTTTAATTATGTGTGTGTATGCACTTTAGTACATTCACCTACAGAAGCCAACAAAAGGTATTGAATCCCTCTGGAGCCAGAAAAAAAAGATGATTATGATACCCTCAACGTAGGTGCTTAGAATTGAACTCAGGTCCTTTGTAAGAACATTATGTGACCTTAACCACTGAACCATCTTTCTAGCCGTCAAGTAGAGATTTTCAAGAGAACAAGGCTATTTGTTCTGCAAATCTTGCATATCTTAGTTAACAGAAAATAGCTGGGTGGTAGCTGTGCATGCCTTTAATCTCAGCACTTAGGAGGCAGAGGCAGGCAGATCTCTGTGAGTTCAAGATCATTCTGGTCTGCAAAAGCTAGCTCCAGGACAGGTGCCAAAGCTACAGAGAAACCCTGTTTTGAAAAACCACCACCACCACCAACAACAACAATAATTATAATTGTAATACAGAAAATGGAAACTTGCCGGGCGGTGGTGGCGCACGCCTTTAATCCCAGCACTCTGGAGGCAGAGGCAGGTGGATCTCTGTAAGTTCAAGGCCAGCCTGGTCTACAAAGGGAGTTCCAGGACAGGCTCCAAAGCTACAGAGAAACCCTGTCTCGAAAAACCAAAAAAAAAAAAAAAAAAAAATGGAAACTTACCGATGATACAAAAGTAAAAATTTCAACTGATCAACATGTGAGTGGGAACTTTCTGATGAACTGAAGTGTGTGCTTGCTTACTGTGTGCATGAGTGCTTGTAGGCAAAAACATGCTGCATATTCATCACCTCAGTTAGCACATATGCATCGTTTCTAGCACTGTTCTATGTACTTAAGACAGATAACAATAAACATAAACAAATAGATGCCCTCGAACTCATAAAAAACAGTTGATCTACAATTTAAAGCTTTGTTTTGTTCTTCTCAGGTTTCCTTAATGTTTTAAACATTTGTAAATGTTAGGGTAGATTTAATATTTCCTGAATTTTATACATCACTCATTTAACCATTTTCCTATTGTGGGATATTTAACAACTTCCAAACTTTATTATAAAAAACACTAAAAGGTGTTGTATATTTATAATTAATGCCATTTCTTGTTCAATCCCTAAAAACACAATCTGGGAAAATGTATTAATGTTCAACTCCTCCTCTGACAACAGAAATGATTGAAATAGTACAGTACTGAGTCGTGCAAATATAGAGATTAGGTGATAGTGAGCACTACTACTGGCTCTTGCAGGATGGTAGTTATTTTTACAAGTATAAGCATTATGAAAATAAAAAAATTAAAAAAATAAAAAAAGTATAAGCATTATGTTTAGGCACTTGATATCCTTACAATTAATACTGTGGCAAAATTAGAAAATGAAATAATCAACTGTTTGATAGCTAAAATGTTTTACTATTGAAGTTTCAGTTTACATTTTTATTATCATTAAGAATAGAATTTGTTTGTTTATTGCACATTTTCATATATTTTTATGATTTATTCATATGGCACCTTTATCTTGTTCACATTATTTTAAGCTGTCTTTATATGGTTAAAATAATAATCTGTCAACAAGAAAACTTATACTGTGTAATAATGGGAAAATATGAAAAGCAATCTTAATGCTTTTCAATATATTTATATAAACATTAATTGGAGATTTCTGACCTGATTGTATTATATCTTGACTTCAAATGGTTCAAGTAGCATAAGCTAAAGAAGGGCAATGCTGAAATACACAAGGGAAAAAAAGTCCACTTTTATTTTAAGGTTTTTATATTAAGAAAAGACATGTGTTAAATGTGGGAGGAAACACTCTTACTATTCTTTAAATGTGAAAAGACCCACTCATATTTGGATGTACATTTTAAGATGATCTGAACATAAAAGGCTTTTCTAGAGGAAAGTGAGAACTGGAATAGAGTTTAAAATTAGATCATCTTGGGAAAAGAAGTGGGGCTATTTACCTTGAAAAATGCAGTATTTTCTCTATCTACCTATTAATACCCCAAGATTAATTTCTACTAAATTTGTGATGCTCTCAAGCTTTCAATGAGTGTAAACTCTATGAACAGTACAATTTCAACAAGTGATTATTGAATATATTAAATGGCTGAAGAATGGGTGAATGAATGAATCCCCAAGTGAGCCAAGATCCAAATCCCAGTATCTGCTTCTTGTGCTTTCTAGTAACAAGGTTTTCTAGATAAAGGAGGAACTGCTACAAGAAATACCAAGCAAGCAGCATCTAAGAGAATCTCAATGCAAAGTGTAGAAGAAACTGGGGAGACAGAGTGACAGCATCCTTTAACCCCTTCAGTAAGGACACTCCTCGCCTCACAGAAGAATGGGTGGAACAAGTGAGGATCTGAAAAGTACTCATACGAAGTTTTGTGATTTCAAGCCTGAGATGATGGGAGGTTTAGGAAGGAGTTGTTATCTATATAGAATATCTTAAGATGTATTACAAATGGGAAACCTGAATGTCAGAAACTCAGATTTAAAATATCTCTTGGATTAACTTAAATCATTTTATATCATTCTTTGCATTTTAGAATGGAATTATGTATTTGAATGTAATGCTTCGCCAAAATACTGAATGAAAGAGCATGCTCGTGAGGTCCGTCTTGTTCACATTCAGCTTTGTGGAGGTTATAGGCAACAGAAATTAAATGACTGGAAGATGATGTTTCCTTAGCATTAGCATTCATCAGAGCTGGCTTGACAGAATGAGTTGCTCTAGAAAATGAGTATACTGGAGATAAGAATCTTTCCCTGAACTTTTATACCTAGTGCATTAACTGCAACCATGTCTCTAGCCAAATTAATCAACAGATATATAAACTATTTAAGACGTATGAGTGGGAGAGCCAGAGCCTCTCTTTCTAGGCTCAGTCTGCCAAAAACCATTGGAGGCGTCTCTATTTCTAATATTAGATTCTCCAATTGGACCTCCGCCTCCTGCCTCCAGATAACTAACTATTCAGTAGGGCCGACTCTCAGCTTATGTGAAGATATAAGAGAACAGAATTTGTGACATCCTGGGAGTTTGCCAGATTTCAGTGGGTGGTGGGACCAAGGCTGAAGGCCAAGTGACAGATCCACGAGAAACATGCGCAAAATATATCCTCATGCTTTTGTTGACAAAAAAGAAAAAAAAAAAAACCTTTCTTTTCTTGTTGTGGGGTTAGTGAAGAAATAATCGAGTTACAGTGTCTCTGCAAGAAAAATAATTCCAAGTTGAGGCTGGTATACTGTGATGGGAAAAAAAAAACTAAAATAAAAAGCTTAGCTGTAGTTCATTAACTTTAATTGGTTTTTGCTGCTTCTCCTCAGGTTTCCTGAATCTTTCCGCCATCCCCTCCCCCAACTCTCTGCTTCCCCTTTTTCTACCTCTCGCCTCCTCCCCCTTCAATCTGGCTACCCTCCTTCCTGGCAGCAATTTTAGCTTTAATTTGATAGTAAAAAACTGAATCCAAAGTTACAGAATTCTTCAAATTCAACTTCTTTGAAGAAAAAGAAGTTTTAGAAAAAGAATAGCTACCCCAGCTGAGATCCAGAACTACATCAAAGACACATGTCCCAGCACGTGACAGCTGTCCTCTGAGGACAAAAGGACCGCTCTTGGCAGGAAATCGGCCACCGCTTTAGAAGTCACTGGTGGAAAGCTTACTTGCAGGAGCACATCTCTGTGCCCCAGAAATAAGCAAAGACCCAAGCAAGGTTTACATTATCACAGGTTTTAGACAACAGAAAACATGGATAAAAACCAGCAAACAAGCCAATATATTCAAAAAATGCAGATGCAATGAAAAAGCAAAAGGCTCTGAGATTAAAGATAACATGTTATGTAGAGTATGATAAAGGTCTCTAGCATCTGCATTTTGAGTGCACGCCGGAAAAAGGCAAGGATGTAAACACTGAACAAATTCCTCAGGAAGGACCTTTAACAAGGAACAGCGTGAACCACATAAAAACGGCCGAAATATATAGAGTACAGTAAATAAGACAGAGATGAAAGAAAGAGGACAACAAAAATGAAAAAAAAATCAGTTAATTAAGTCACTATGCACTCATCCTTACCGGCATAGAGTAATCGGTATGCATGAGTATTCTGCGTTAGTCACCAAATCGGTCCGTACTAAATACTTCCTAACTCAAATTTTATGAACAATTTATTCTAAATGTAATGCTTTTTTTAAAATCCTTGCTCCAGTACACCTATTCTCTATCATTTCAAAATCATTTTACAATCTTGATTTAAACATTAAGTACTAAATTTGAAAACGAGATATAAAGGAAGATAGAAAACCTATCTTAGTCAAAATAGTTCATTCCTATGTACCAATAATTATTCTACCTAAATTAAATTTAGTTCCATAAATGTGTAATTCTTTCGCCGTGTATTTCTATTGTAGTCTATATGGTTGGAGTTAAGTTGGTGCATACATGGTCCATGATATCTGGATATCTAAAGTACACACACAAACACACAGGTGTATGCACATGCACATACATCTGTTTTTGTGCACACACATGCACACATGTACTGAAACAGAAGTGTGTATGCATGTTGTGTATCCCACATTTTAAGACCATGAGAATATGGTCAAAGGCATTAAACCATCTATGTTGTATTTTTATATTTAAAATGCTACTTCAGAAAATGTAAAACTATTTTAGATCATTTCCAACTCATCAGATATAGAGATTTACTCCCAACCAAAAAAGAAAATATAAAAGAATATTCAAGTGTGTTTTGGTTCATTGGATATTTCCATTTTAATTCCAAAGCATACACAGTGCTAATTTCATCACTATTGTCGTCCAAACTGATTTACCCAGGCACATGCACCTGAAACTCACACTTAATCCCATGATTCCTAATGAGAATAGAAGTCTAATTTGGAAGAGAAAGAATTTGTGGAGAAACAAAACATTGCAATAATGACTGGGCAAAATATAAATTCCTAAAACTAATTCTTAATTGATTTCTCTTCATAGAAGAGAATGTATTTCCAGTCCTATGTGGCAAATTGACAAGTGGAAAGATGTTCTCTTCTGGTCCTCAACATCCTCAGATAGATAAGAAGAACGAACAGTTTTAAAAACAATGCAAATGATTGAAGTCAGCTATTAAACTGTTAAGTAGATACAAAGATTTCCAACAGACAGTTGAATAATATATATATATATATATATATATATATATTTCCCCTTCAATGTCACTATTTTGATAAAAATGTTCTCTATTTTCTTCATGAAAACTACAATTTATATTAATAAGTTGGAGAGGGATAACACATGGAAAGAAAACCAATAATGGGAACACACGGTCATAACTGCACCATCTATCATCACAAATGGCATTCTGTTCACAAACCAAACATTTTGACACCATAAGACTCAGTAGGTCCTCCCCATTTAAGTTGTGTATATCAGGCACTCTCATCCAACGAGAAGAAAGTTAATGTGATTATTTAAATGTTAACAGGAGACTCCTTTCTTACAAATTGGCTAGTTCTCTGGCTGAGGGATTTCTAGAAAGGCCCTTTGTTACTCAGAGAATGATTACCTTTCCAAAATCAGACATTGAAAGAACCTATATCTAATTTGATGGTATTTGGAGGTGATAGTTTTGGAAAATGATTGAACTTAAATGAGTCCATGAGGCCAGAGCCCACATAACAAAAGAAAGATCAATCAGAGTGCTGTGTCTTCGCTGTTTTAGGATGTAGCAAAAAAGGTAGATTTCTACAGTCCAAGAGGAAAACCCTAATCAAACACCAAATCTGCCAACTCCTAGATCTTAGATGGCATGCAGAACTGTGGTAAATATGTTGTCATTGTTTCCCGATTTGAGGTATTCTATCTCAGTATTTCAAGATAAACAGTGGGAGGAAGTCCACTATTTGATGAAAGGAGATCAAAATATATATGTGTATGAAATGTGACAACAAATTTGTTATTTTACATAAATTAATAAAAGCTTATAAAAATGAAATAAAAGCAGAAAAATAACTAGAACTAAAGAGCTAGAGATTAGGAAAGACCAGAGCAAAACAGTGTCTTCTGGACATGACAGGCTACAAAAGGCCTGAACAAGATCAAATCAATCAACATTCTAGCATGGGGCAGGAGGTATTCACAGTTAACGACTTCTAGAGGAGAAAGATTTTTCTTTAAAAAATGGCCCCTGGTAAGTTGATCATGCTCCAGGGGATGAGCCTATACCTAGGAGTCCATGGGCAGCACAAATTGAACTCGATGTGTTATTTAAGAGAGGGGTGTTAATAGGGGTTAGGGAGGTAGGCAGTTCATCTAGGAATTAGGAGGAGAAGTTGGGCAAATGTGATTAAAATATAGTATATAAAAGTCTTAAAGAATTAATAAAGATATTATCTTTATAAAAGAGGTTGATGACTGAATCTTTTTCTGCCCAAAAGACCATTGTCTCATTACCCTTCAAGTGGTAATGGTTTCAGAATTAATGTTCAGTCAGAAGCAATGAAAGAAACAGAATAAATCACATAGGTCAAGTTCCTGAAATTTTGAGTAACTGGTCAAATGTCCTAAAAAACCCTCAAACTAGGCTCTGAATAGATGAGTTCTCAGGGATTATTTATTTTTCCTTTTAATCTCCTGAACAATGTTGGAGATCAAGAGAACTTTTCAGCAAATAAAATCTGAAACTCGTATTCATAGAAGTTTTGTTCTTTCGTGCATTTGCTGGTTCAGTGAATTGAATTTCTAGTTTTATATGCCTGTTAATAGCTTCCAATCTAAAGGAATTGTATCCTTGAAGTGGAAATTCCGATGACTTCCAGTATGGAGTGAGTACATTCAAAACATCTAACATCCAAATGGGTTTACTCTTGGGCCCAAGTAGGGGTATGTCATGAATCCTGGAGACATCATTCCTGTCATTCCCAAAGCTACATATTTATACACATATATGAATGGGTGGATCTCCTTCTTCTATGGCTCTTCACAGGGCTCAACCTAGTACATGAGAGGTAGAAATCACACGCGGTGTTATTTCCTGGAAGGGTGGTGTATTTCTGTCAATACACCCTTAATATTTGTCCCCCACAGAATCAAAAACATCAGAACCAGAGAGATAAACTATTCAAAAAAAATTCATAACAGTAATTTTGTAATAACCCAGGTTAGTCAAAAGAACTGGACCTTGGACCCAGACAAATTCTTATCTCTTCCAATTACAAACCTTAATGTCTTAGGGAAAAGTTACTAGCACTTGCTAGGTCATAATTACCTCCTCTCTGAAAAATGGTTAAAGATACAGCACTTAGCTGTGGTACCCTGGGCAGTATGGCACTGGGAAGAAAGCAGGCGAAGGAGCCTATCTGGTGCAGATGTTACTGTTAGCCTCTCCCACTTTGTCTCCTCTCACACTCGGAGTTGACTGGATATTCATGCAAAGGCGCCATAGCTTGTGTGTAGTATATACTGTTGCTGACTACAAGGGCTGTAGCTTGTGAGAAAGGATCTGTTTTGGAACTCATGGCTGCATCTTTCACATTTACATCCACAAAGCACTCACTGATCCTGTATTATCTGAAGAGCAACAATTCATGCCAAGGCTTTTCCAAGGCATCTTTCTTTTTCTTTTATCAACTTAACTAATCTTCCAAGAGTTTACACACTCCTCCTTTTACAGCTGGTATTATAAATATAATTCTTTAATAAGTAATTCTTTTAGTTTTTGAGATATAATATACTTATATCATTTTCCCTATCCTCTCTCCAAATACCCTTGCTCTCTCTCAAATATATGGCCACTTTTTGATTGTCATTACATACATACATGTATAAGTTTATATATGTGTATTCCTAAATATATAAATACAACTTGGTCTATCAATATACTGGTACTTGTATGCATGCTTTCAAGGCTGAACTTCAGTCAACTAATGGATATAATTCTGTATATCCATGAACATATATTTAAGGAATTGCTCTATGTTAAAGCAAGATATAACTTTTTCACAAGTACTTAATATTTGAATGCTTTTCATTTAAAATAAAGCCCCCAGATTCTCTCTGGTCAAAACTTTATAATACAGTAAAATCTAATGAGAGTCTTAGTCTTTTACCTTGCTAACATAAAGAGGTTCCCTTGCAGAGATGAAGGCTCTCCAAAAGTTACCACACAATTTTACACTGTGCCCACCTTGTTTTATATGTCCTTCCTAAATAGAGGACATTGAGGCTCAGAGATAAAGGGAATGGATGAAGTCTGATGACAGGAATATACATAGGAAAAGGGAAAGAAATCCATCATTCCTCCAGATGAGATACTGAACTTTTGATTAAAGATCAAAATAAAAAAAAAATCGAAAGGTTCCACAACTTTCCCAGAACTAACAGCCCAGGGATTTCTAAGGAGCCCTCCTCCCTCAGACCACAAAAGACAAGTGTGACCATGAATGGGAGAATGTGGCTTTTGTAAGACTAAAGGGGGTTTCAGTGAAGAAATGGCATTTGAGCTAGGTCCTACTGCATGAGTGGGAGTTTGCTATGCACAGGAAGGAAGGAAGGAAGGGCACTCCAGGAAAAGAAACAGCATCTGGGACAAGACAGAGTTTCAAAGAGTGGCATATTCAGAACACAGTGAGACATGCCTTGTGGCTGAAGCGTAGGGGGCACGTGGGAGAGAAGACAGGAAAAATAGCAAGTTTTAGAGGAAAAGGCTGGGGAGACTTTGTGGAGGATAAGTATCACCCCCAGCAGGCTTCGGGGATGATGAACGAGGCATGGCCTAGCATCACCTTGTGCTTTCAGAGATGTCCCCTCGAAACTTGGACAGACTGGAATATAAAACCAACTGAAATCCAGTTTCCAGAAAAGTAAGCAAGCAGATGGTCCTGATCGCCATGCACAGAGAGACAGCACATGAACATTCTCTAACCTGTGATACTCGCTGAGGACGATGAAGAAGGAATAAGTGTAGAACTTTGTAGTTGCCCCTAAAACAAGCAGTAGCAGTAGGGACAGGAGGACTAAAACGAAGAGACACTAAAGATGGAGAATGAGTGGTACTTACTTATTTGCTGAGTTAGAAAGTAATTAGGAAGAGAGCATAAGCACAAAGCCACATCTCAGGAAAGCTCCAGCCCTGCTTGACTTTGGTGCTGTTAACTGAGACAAGAAGATAAGAAAAAACACCAGGTAGGTTGATCCCAAATTTCCTGAGAAATCGCCACACTGCTTTCTAAAGTGGTTGCACAAGTTTGCATTCCCACCAGCAATGGATGAGTGTGCCCCTTACTCCACAACCTCTCCAGCAAAGGCTATCGTTGGTGTTTTTGATTTTAGCCATTCTGACAGGTGTAAGATGGTATCTCAAAGTTGTTTTGATTTGCATTTCCCTTATCGCTAAGGAGGTTGAGCATGACCTTAAGTGTCTTTTGGCCATTTGAATTTCTTCTGTTGAGAATTCTCTGTTCAGCTCAGTGCCCCATTTTTTTATTGGGTTAATTAGCATTTTAAAGTCTAGTTTCTTGAGTTCTTTATATATTTTGGAGATCAGACCTTTGTCTGTTGCAGGGTTGGTGAAGATCTTCTCCCAGTCAGTGGGTTGCCTTTTTGTCTTAGTGACAGTGTCCTTTGCTTTACAGAAGCTTCTCAGTTTCAGGAGGTCCCATTTGTTCAATGTTGTCCTTAATGTCTGTGTTGCTTCATCTGGCGATGGATCGAGATAGAGACAGAGACTCAATTTGAAGCAACGGTGTGAGCTCTTAAGGTCCAAATGAGGAGCAGAAGGAGGGAGAACATGAGCAAGGAAGTCAGGACCACGAGGGGTGCACCCACCCACTGTGACAGTGGAACTGATCTATTGGGAGCTCACCAAGGCCAGCTGGACTGGGACTGAATAAGCATGGGATGAAACCAAACTCTCTGAACATGGCGGACAATAAAGGCCGATGAGAAGCCAAGGACAATGGCACTAGGTTTCGATCCTAATACATGAACTGGGTTTGTGGGAGCTTAGCCTGTTTGGATGCTCACCTCCCTGGACCTAGATAGAAGTGGGAGGACCTTGGACTTCCTGCAGGGCAGGGAATTTGGACTGCTCTTCAGTACCTAGAGGGAGGGGGAATGGAGTAGGGGAATGGAGAGGAGTGGAGAGAGGGGGAGGGGAGTAGGGGAAGGGAGCAATGTGTGGGAGGAGTGGGAGGGAAATGGAAAACGGGGAGGAGGCAGAAATTTTAATTAAAAAATGAATAAAATAAAACTGTTCATGAAAACTAAAAAAAAAAGAAATTGTATCTTTTAAAACATTAAAAGTATGCTGACAAACATCAAAAAGAAAAAAGAAAAAACACCGGTTTCTGAAGTTGATGAGATTTGCTTCATTTGCATACTATGATCTAGCATGGAAGCATCATAACTATACAGAAAAGCTGCAGACTTTTTGCCCCTCTCTGCTTTCTAGTGTTGTGTATATGTGCTATTATATATTTATTAGTGTGAATATGTGTGTATATGCACGAGGATGGGCATGTTGTGGAGGCCAGAGGTAGAGACCAGGCATCTTTGAAGATTTAGTTTTTTGTGTGCATGTGTTCATGGAGGCACAAAGAGGGTATAAAATCCCTTAGAACTGGAGTTAGGAGCTGCTTGGTATGAGTATTGGTAATCAAACTCAGGTCCTATGGGAGAGCAGCAAGCACCTTCGATAGCTGGGACATCTCTCAAGCCCTTAACAAATTGACATCAGATGTCTTCACCTGATGACACATCACCTGTATATTATAAAACAGTTCCTCTAAATGAACTCAGAGCCCATCTGTTCAGTTAGGCTCCTGGTCAATGAATTTTAGGGATCCAGCTGTTCTGCCCCCCAGCACTAGGGGTTATGGGTGCACACAGCTGTGGCTGGCATTCTAAGTGGGCTCTGGAAATGTGAACTTGTCTCCTCATGTTGCTGGTGGCAGGCATTTTACTGACACATTTATCTCCTTAGCACTTCTTTATTTTTCAGTGTTCTTGTCCCGATCTGTTAAGAAGCATCACATGTCATTGCTCCCTGCTGTCAAAGCCTGACATGGTTTGCAACGGAACTGAGATTAAACACAAAACAGAAGAGGAGGCAGAGACTCCCTAGCTTCTAGACATGCAGTCTTTCCTAACCACTTATTAAAGGATCTATCTCAGTGTATTGGAGTTTCCAGTTTCAACCTACAGATAAAACAGGACTTTACTCTAAATGCTAAACACAGTCAAATGTGTCTTGGTATGATTTAAAGGAATAGACATGTTTGAGTTTTCTAAAATTGTTTTTGAATTACCAATATTATCTTTGAAATGATTGTGATGTATCTTCCAATGTGCTACTTATAGTAACTATTCATGTTTCAAATGTCCAGGGTCAACTCAGCCACTTACATTTCTTCCTCTGATTTCTCCCAAAACCTTTGGACAGCTCCAGGAGTATTCACAGCCCAGCTCAGACCCTAAGACACTTACTGAGAAAATTGGCCTGTAGACATAGGCTACTGTGCCTAGACAAGGACTGGGAGAGACAGATCAGAGGCAGAGAGCAGCCGACCCATACAGAACCTACTGAGCAGAGTGAGAGAGGACATTTTGCTACATGGGCCTGGATATATTGTTCCACATGTCAAGAAGTATCTGTCAGTGGTTACTAGATATAAAACACCAACAAAAACAAATACAATGACAGCTATGTTAGCCAAGAAAAGGAGACAACAATAAGTAGTCCATAGGTACAATCTAACTGATTGTTTTCAGTTCAATAGAAACATTTTTGTTTCAGCAACTTGTTCTGTAGATATATATATAATTGCAATTGCCATCTAAAAATTTTGAAAGCCTCTCTCTCTCTCTCTCTCTCTCTCTCTCTCTCTCTCACACACACACACACACACACACACACACATACACATATTGTTTCAGGCATATAATCAAAACTAACACATTTTTTAAAAATTGATGTAAAGCATGATTTCTTTCTTCCAATTATATAAACATATTAATAATTTTTCATGATTTTTAAAAAAAAAATATTTCTATTATTCCATTTTTAGCTCTTTAATTAAATCACAGGGCTTTTTACAAAAGCATGTTTCTGAAAAACCTCAATTATTTGCTCTTCCTAAATGTTTTCCATTGCAAGGATTAGAGGTGACAAATCACAGTCAGTTTATCTCCTACGGTTTCTTCTAGCACATTGTCAACTCCCCTCTCACCCTCATACGCACACCCCCTGCAAAGTAACTGCATATGGGACAGTGTAAAGGCTGTGGGATAAGTGACACTATTAGCACAGTGTGGTGGCTTTGATGTGTAGCTCTCGGCGGGGTTGCCAGGAGAGTGACAGACTCCAGCTCTAATGCAAAGACTATTCCCATCGACTCTGTTCCCTGCTAATGGTCTCTTATTACTATTGGTGGCACAAAACAGGCAGGCATCATGGCTGCACAGCTACTTTCTTGGGATTAGCTTCTTAGTCTGCGTTCCTCTTCTCTGTATGCACTAAGTTCTTATAAATACAAATTATTAAATTACTTGAAAGGTATCAAAATGAGGCCAGTGATTTTTGTCTTGATTCAAATAAAAATTGTGTTATATCCTACATTACCAACCCCTTGTCCCTTTGTTGAGGCATACAGGTCTGGAAGCTCATTATTTTTTCTTTCAAAATATGTATGGTCAATGCAATCCTAGTCTCTGCACACTGGTGTGGCAAAAATTTGGTTTTGCCAATGTCTAGTCATTGAACAAAATGCTAAAGATTAATGTAAATTTTTATATTTAAAATAAATTGTACAGTGGTTGAAGAGTAAGGAAGTAGGCATCAAGGCACCTAAGATATTAAAGTGAATTATACTACAGAAAGAAAGGACAAGTTATCCAGTGAACAGTTAACCAGTAGGTTTAAAACAGAAGCCGAAACTACCCACAAGTTTGAGAACACTTTATGCGCAAAAATTTGTTAAAGAGAACTTAAAAGAACAAAAAGTACCCTCCGTTCCCCTAATTAACTTTGAAGAGTCTAATTAAGGGCAACATAAAAGCCTAAGAAATGCTGGTTATTAGGCTTGTACTTTAACTTGATCAGTGCGATGGTATTCTTGTAAACAAAGATGCTAATTTCCCCCAGCCCAAAATAAACTTCTCTGCAAATATCTCACAACATAATCATCCAGTACCTTGGGAGCAGAACCCTATCTGGTGCAGGCTGCCTCTTGAGGTTACTAATTCTAGGCATTAATGGCACTCGATTTGAAGATGTAATAGAGGAGAAAGAACATTCTGATAATGTGTGCACACAACACTCCTCGGTCCGCTTTTTCCTGTCTTTAACCTGACCTAAGCTTCCCAAAGACTGACCATTTCAATCCTAAGCATGCAGAATTTTATCTCTAAAATGGAGACAGGAGGACAAATTTTAAGAAAATTGCTACTTAATGAACACACTGTCTCCACGTGATTCTGGAGTCCTGGGTTTGCTATGGTTTCAAGAATATCATTTTGGGTTTTAGGTTTTAGCTTTAACACTCAAATTTAGAAGGAAGAGATACCATTTCTTCATAAAAAAAGGAACCTGTTAGTAGTGAAAAGATAGGTATAATGCTGAAAGGGGCAAGAAAATCATGATTCTTTTTATCTTATTTCCCTTGAGTTACTCTACGAAATGTAAATACTTATCCCAGAGTCAAAATCTCTGGCTGTTGGGAGCTAGTTTCACATTTTGACTCAGTGAGCACCAGTGTTTCATTAGGAAACACAGATCAGATTATCTTCCGAGATGCTTCCCAGGGATGCTGCAAAGAGATCGCTTTGAAGAGCCTTGTATTTCTCATGAATGGAGACTTCTGATTTTTATTCTCTCAACACTAGTATGAATCATCAGTGTGTATGAATATAGACAATTGTGGTGTGCTGCTGCATTCACCCAAACAGGTATCACCCGTAGCCTGAAGTGACTGGTCTGTCCAGCCTTACAACAGACATGCTGGTGAAACCAAACCCTCTTGCTGCTGTGCTGGAACTATGACTTGTGTCTTACCTGGAGACTTTGATTCCAACTTTGATTTCTACGTTTAGAAAGGCAGTCTTAAAAGGTAGTCTCTAACAGCCTCGAAACAGATGACTAGAACTGTGAAGTTTTTAAAAATATATTTTGACATACAGAAACCTCTAAGAGTTTTACCCTGGTTGACTCTTTAGAGATGACTGTCTGAGCTTACTCTAACAAAGCCTGTAGAGAAGGCTTTGCCTAGGGTCAGAGATTGGAGACTTCTTCATCTGGAGAAACAGCTGAGTGTAGAAGTTACAAGTCACAAAAATGACTCAGGAAAACCAAAATGAAACAGCTATGCTGAATAAAGTACCCAAGAATTGCCAAAGAGTGTCCCGGGACTGCCATTCTGGAAAATGCAACCAATTACACTTAGGTGCTTTTGCATCAGTGTAACCAACAGATACAGTTCATGTGTCTGTAAAATAGTAAACTTCTGTTTGAAAAGTAGCAAAGATGTACAAACATGTCATAAGCGGCAAGATGCCCTCCAGAAAACAGAATTGCCAGGTCATCTTGAAGCCCAGATCTGTTACCAAACAACTTTGAATTTAGTATGAAGACAATATTATATCTGTAAATATTATATTAGACTGCTCTAAATCATGGCTGTCTTAAGAATGTCTGCTTCCTACTTTGCCAAAGCAGTCCCCGTTTATTGTTGTTGCTTTCTCATTTAGATGAGAGAACGTCATCTCTTTCCAGAAAGGAAAACAAAAATTTACATTAACTACTTGAAATTTTCTGAAGGAATATTAATACTCATTAATACAGAAGAGTGGAACACATTCATATCCATTGTCAAGTGTGTTTAAACATCACCATAGATAGTATAAGCTCTGATCATTGTTTTCAGTGCTGCTTGCTTCTTCATGTCCCTACTCCATCTCAAGAGTCACCTCCAATAAAAGCGATAAAGACAAAAACTAGCTTTTAAGTGAAAAGTGATTCAATTATGAATATTTCACATGTCTTTGGTGAGGCATTATTCTCTAATACAGCATGAGTGTTTTAGTGTATTTATCTGAGACATTGGACCACGACCTTTTCATACGCTAAGAGGGCTTCACGTTGCCATTACCTGAGTGATAATTCATGGTTTCTTGTCAAGCAGTCAGTGTTGTCTGAAGCCTGTGCCTGTCTGTAGAAGAGGTAGGAAGGCTTGCTCAGCAAACATGCATGTTTATTATCTTTTTAATTTCTCTTCACTCAGCCTAAAAATGGACTCTCACTGCCAGTGCTGTGAAGAGAACAAATCATGACTGTGGAGGCAACTAGAAGAAAGTACTTGCTGGGAAAACAAAGGACTTGAGTTTGAATCCCCAGAACCAACGTAAAAATGCTGGACAGTGTACACCAGCAACAAAGTTCTGGGCTGAGGAACAAGTGGATCCTGGAGATGGTCCTGACCAACAAAAACAGTGATTTCCAGGACCAGCGAGAGACCTTACTTCCAAAAAAAAAAAAAAAAAATAGAAATAATTGGAGAAATTATCCAAATGTCAACCTCTGACCTCTACATGTACTTGTACAGTAAAACACACACAAACACACACACACACACACGAATTATCAGTGTGTATTAAGATAAAAAACCTGGGGAGAAATAATGTAAAGAATTCAGGAACTTAATGGTCTGTGGATCTGCATTGGAAACCATTTTTGATGTATTATGTACCTATGGATCTATTTTTTAAACTGCACTCTTCCAGAAGATTCATTGAACTAATCCTTGTCAGAGGTCATTGTATTAAATAGGAGAACATGGAGCAAAACTTGCTCTGCTTCTTTCTATGGAAACGAAATGACTGGGGTCTCACTCGATGGCATGGTGATTAGCATGTAGAAGGGCTTCAGTACAATCTCCAGCACCACCCAAAAAGACTCACATGTAACAATCTTGTATTTTCTTCACTTTAACAAAGGATTAAATGCGCAATCCAAATAGTAAACTATTAAGAAGTCTTAAGGAGATTACTACTATGAGTTGAAGAGTGTTAGGAACACAAAGAGAAGGATGGAAAAGGAAGGGGTTGAAGAATCAACCAAAAGAAAAAGTTTGAACTGACACTTCCTGGATGGGTAGGAACGGAAGACTGGTCAGCCCAAAGATCTAGAGTAGAACCAATCACAGCTAGGGTAAAAAAGACCTATAAAATGATTTTTAATGATGTTCTGCTGGGCTCCTAGATCCGTGCCTAGTCCATCACCAGAGAAGCTTCCTCCAGCAGCAGATGGGAGTGGATGAAGAGGCCCACGGTGAAGAGAGAGCCTAAATTGCAAACTTCCACTGGGCCCCTCTTTTTGGAGATTGGGGAACCCACACAAAAGATGGGGAGGAAGAACTGTAGGAGTCGAAGGGAATGGAGGAGACCAGGAGAGGATGGCCCACCAAATCCACTAAGCAGGGATCATAGGGAGTCACAGAGACTGAAGAGACAAGTCTGGGGCCTGCAGGGGTCTGTGCCAGGTCCTCTGCATTGTGTTATGGCTGTTAACTTGGTGTTTTAGGGATTGCTATCCATGGGAGTGGGTGTATCTCTGACTCTTCTGTCTGCTTTTGGGAATCTTTTCCTCCTATTGGATTGCATTGCCTTGTTGTAGGGGCCTTTGTCTTGTCTTATTGTACCTCGTTTTGTCCTGTTGGTTGTTGTCTCTTGAAGGCCTATTTTTTCCTAATGGGAGAGAGAACACGAGTGGATCCAGGGAGAAGGAAGTGGTGGGCAATTGAGAAGAGTGGAGGGTGTTGAAACTGTGGTTAACGTGTATTATTTGTCAGAAGAATCAACTTTTAATTAAAAAAATAACTAATGTCATGTATGCTAATTAAAAATAGTAAAAGTATTTTTTGAGACGGGGTTTCTTCGTGTAGCTTTGACTGCTCTGGAACTCGCTCTGTAGAACAGACTGGCTTCAAAAAATTCACAAAGATTCGCCTGCCTCTGCCTCCTGAATGCTAGGATTAAAGGCATGCACCACCACCACCCAATCCTATCCATGCCTTCTTTGTCTTTTTAGAAAACAAACAAAGCAAATAGACAGAGGGGAAAAAAAACAAGACAGAAAAAGAGAAATGCATATAAATACAGACACGCACACACATAAAAACATAAAACCAGAAACTGCGGCGAACTCCCTGACCAGCAGGAAAAAACGACCACCAGACGAGGATTCTTCCCAAATCACGCTTTATTGGAGCCTCTTGGTTGAAGGGAGAGTGGAAGCGAGGGGCCCCCGAGCGCCAAACGGCGGCTGCTTATATAGGGGGTAAGGAAACGAGTCGTGCCTGGATCGGCCGATGCGCGCCTGCCGATGCTCCTGGCCACGGGATTGGCCCTAAGCACATCATCGTCACTGCACATACGAGAGGCACGGTTCCACTGCATTGCCTAATATGGAGCTGTCCAGCAAGCGAGGCCGGGGCCAAGCGCCATCTTGTAATGGCGGCCACTCAATCGGCTCCCAGCAAGAAACCATAATACAATACAATGCAAGCAAAAGACCAGCAAGGTAAAAAAGTGCCCAAATAAAACAATATGAGATAAAAACATCTCCAAAAGTACCACTGAGTCCTTTTGTGTTGACAATTTGCTGCTGGCCACGGGGGCTGCTGTAAGTGTGGTTTGTATCCCTAGTGAGACCCCTTTAAAGAAAACTATTTTTTTCTTTGTGAGCAGTTGTCAATTTTGAGACAGGGTCTCTTTATGTATCCCTGGCTGTCCTGAAACTTGATATTTAGACCAGGTTGACCTCAGACTCACTGAGATGTGCCTGCCTCTGCCTTCTGGGAATAAAGGTGTGTGCCACTATGCCCAGTGTATTGTAAACTTTACTTTGGACTCTATTTATCAAAAGATTGACCAACATTTCCTCCCATTGTGAAGGCTAAGGCTATGTTTTAAGTTTCAGTTACTGGGTTTAAGAGATCTGTAAAACAGAAATGCCTCTAGCCCGCAAGCCCCACTTGCTCAAGGACAGATAACGCCCTGGAATGTTGGGGGGGGGTGATTTTTCTTGTAAAGTAACAAGCCACGTGTTTTGCTTCTGTACACAAACTTGCTTGCCCCACTGCACAGGATGTATGCTTGATCTCACACTCGTGGGTGGAACAAAGGCAGGAAGTACCTAGCCTTGTGGGTGTTGCCTTTATAAGATAACACATTTCACTGACATTCTCTGGGAGTCCCAGGTACAGGCATGGCCAATATCCATTGTCCCAGCCAATATTCAATAAAGCTCACTTCAAAGTTGGTTCAATCCATTTGGACTTGAGTTTTGTGCATGGTGATAGATATGGATCTATTTTCATTCTTCTACAGTTGACATCCAGTTATGCCAGCACAATTTGTTGAAGATGCTCTCTTTTTTTCCATTGAATACTTTTAGCTCCTTTATCGAAAATCAGGTGTTCATAGGTTTGTGGGTTAAAGTCCGGGTCTTCTATTTGATTCCATTGGTCGACTTCTCTGTTTTTATGCCAATACCAAACTGTTTTCAATACTGTAGCTCTGTAATAGAGTTTGAAGTCAGGGATGGTAATGCCTCCAGACAATCCTTTATTGCATAAGATTGTTTTGGCTATCCTGGTTTTTTTGTTTTTCCATAAAAAAGTTGATTATTGTCTTCTCCAGATCTGTGAAGAATTTTGATGGAATTTTGATGGGGATTGCATTAAATCTATAGATTGCTTTTGGTAGAATTGCCATTTTAAATATATGGAACACTTCACGAATTTGCAATGACAGCCTTTGCTGTAGAGGTTGTGGAGTAAGGGGCACACTCATCCATTGCTGGTGGGAACGCAAACTTGTGCAACCACTTTGGAAAGCAGTGTGGCGGTTTCTCAGGAAATTCGGGATCAACCTACCTCTGGACCCAGCAATACCACTCTTGGGAATATACCCAAGAGATGCCCTAACATGCAACAAAAGTATATGCTCAACTATGTTCATAGCAGCATTGTTTGTAATAGCCAGAACCTGGAAACAACCTAGATGTCCTTCAATGGAAGAATGGATGAAGAAAGTATGGAATATATACATATTAGAGTACTACTCAGCAGTAAAAAACAATGACTTCTAGAATTTTGCATGCAAATGGGCAGAAATAGAAAACACTATCCTGAGTGAGTTAAGCCAGACCCAAAAAGAGGAACATGGGATGTACTCACTCATATTTGGTTTCTAGCCATAAATAAAGGACATTGAGCCTATAATTCGTGATCCTAGAGAAGCTAAATAAGAAGGTGAACCCAAAGAAAAACATATAGTCATCCTCCTGGATATTAACCTTCATCAGACAATGAAAGGAGACAGAGACAATGACCCATATTGGAGCAACGGACTGAAATCCCAAGGTCCAAATGAGAAGCAGAAGGAGAGAGAGCACAAGCAAGGAACTCAGGACCACGAGGGGTGCACCCACATACTGAGACAATGGGGATTATCTATCGGGAACTCACCAATGCCAGCTGGCCTGTGTCTGAAAAAGCATGGGATAAAACCGGACTCGCTGAACATAACAGACAATGATGACTGCTGAGAACTCAAGAACAATGGCACTGGGTTTTGATCCTACTGCACATACTGACTTTGTGGGAGCCTAGGCAGTTTGGATGCTCACCTTACTAGACCTGGAAGGAGGTGGGAGGTCCTTGGACCTCCCACAGGGCAGGGAACCCTGACTGCTCTTTGGGCTGATGACGGAGGGGGACTTGATTGGGGGAGGAGGAGGGAAATGAGAGGCGGTGGCAGGGAGGAGGCAGAAATCTTTAATAATTAAATAAATAAATTAAAAAAAAACAAAGTTGGTTCAAAAAAATAAATAAATAAAAATAAAAATAGTGAAAGTAAAGTCAGATATTCTTTCAAAATAAAGTGAATAAAATAGCCGGGGTTACTTTCTCATTGTTTTCCAATGTATCTGAAACATTCTTATAACGATGTCTTGTTCAGCATTAATCTAATGCCACCAGAACAACTGGCCAATCTCAGTCCTTCCTAAATGCCACTGTGATATGACATTAAGTCTGTAGTTATGAACATGTATCCATCATTTCCTGCCGTGGATACAAGGAAATTCATAAACAAGCACACACACAAACACACACACACACACAAACACAGAGAGAGAGAGAGAGAGAAGAGAGAATCTCCATATATATATATATATATGATATATATTACTATAAATATATAATATATATTACTATCAATTCATTTTTAGGCTTATACCAATATTGAGAGAAAGATACAGAGGTATCCCGTAAGTTGTCTTCCCTCATATTTCCTGTACTTTCCTCTAAGAGCAAAGTGGTGTGTTTCTTACAACTGAGGGCCTGTGCTGACAAGTTGTTATCACCCATAGTGTACATTAGAGTTCACTTTGAGGTTGTGTATTTGCTGTGTGTGGACAAGGGTAAAATACATAGACCATTGCATTCAATAACCTGAAAGCCCGTGTTCCTGCCTGTTCACCACTTCTCCATCAGCATCTGCAGAAAAACAATATCTCTTTAGGGGCTTCCTGTTTGTTTGGCTGGTTGGAGGACTGGGTTTTGTTTTGTTTTGTTTTTTGTTTGCTTGTTTTTAGAAATAGGATGCCCTGTAACCCCATTGACCTTGAACTTATGTTATAGCAGAGGAGAACACTGAATTTTTGTTTCTCCAACACCAAAGTGCTAGGAATATGAGTATGAACCATGATGGCCAGTTCTCAATAATTTTGACTTGCACAGAGTGCCACATACTTGTAATCAAACAGCGTATAGCCCTCTCAGGCTGGATTCTTTGATTCAGTAGCACAGAAATTTAATTTTTCACTTTATCTTCTCAAAATTTTAAAACAAGTTTTAGTGATAAAAATACTGCATTATGTAGTTTATTTAACTGTTTGCCTTCTGAAGGGCATTTGGTTATCTTCTAAGTTTTGAAATTATGATTAAGACTATTAGAAAAATCCATTTACAGGTTTTGTGTAGATAATTTTTTTAAATTCCCCTGAGTTAACACAAGGCATACAACTAGTGGATCATATAGAAAGAATATATTTAACTTCTTAAACAACTGTCAAAATGTTTGAAAACACCATAATGAAACTCAATACTTTGCATATAAATTAAAAATTATAAAAGTGAAAAATATTGTTTTGAAATCAGATGAAAAGAAGCCAATTTCTCCATCTCGTGTTTTTTTCCTAGCATCTTTCAAAGTGTCTCTAGCTTGTCTTTCAGCCATCAAAGCCTGAAAGCCCATTGCACTGCATACACCAGTGCTTGATATTGTGACTTTTCTAGGATTTTACCTAACTGTGGCACCACATTTAACTGGCATCTTTATGATGGCATGTCATGAACGTGCTCTTTGCCAGCCATGTATCATCCTAAGGGGGGTCTGTTAAAATCTTTTTAGTTGGCTCACTTGTTTCCCTATTGTTGAGCTTTAATTGTTTTTCTGTTTGTTTTAGTTCATTAAATAAACCTTTTATAATTATTATCATAATCTGTGACTTAATCTTGCATCATTTTGCCAGCATCTATTACAGACTCTGAAGGTAAATTTAATAAAGTTCATCTTAATATTCCTTCTTACATATATCATGCTTCCAGTGTTAACTAATTTGAAAGATTATTGGCAAGTGAAATATCATCTATATTTCCTCCAATATTACTTTTAGGGTTTTTTATACTTTTGAAATTTGGATTTGAATATGTGAGTCATTTTGAATTATCTTAAGGATATGACATTTGTGTTTATATATATTTATTAAATCTACAGCTGTTTAGTTGGCGACGCACCACTCACCAATCTTTCACCTCTGGTTCCTTCCCTGTTCTTTTGTCAAGGATCAGTTGGCTGATTCATGTGAGCCTTCTATAAGGTCTCTAGTATGTTGCATTGATATATTTACTTATTTATTCACATACACCATACTGTTTTGATTATTATAATTATATAATGAGCCCTTACACCATATATGGAAGTCACCTTAATACACAGAGGCCTTTATATAAATGAAGGAATGATATATAATGATAAACTTTGATTTCTGCTTCTTAATCCCCCACTATAGGTTAGTTTCTTCTGTCCAAGACAGACAAAATATTAGGATAGAATGGATTTGTAGCCACAAAACAGGAAGCAACTCGACATCAGGAACAGATAGAAAATTATCTACTACATTTCTAGAGCTAACCATTCATACAAGTGAAAAATTGGTACTGAAAACTGTAGATGGGCCGCACTGGCTTTTGAGAAGACTTGCCATGTACCCACCATTCACAGTGACACATCCTAAGAATGGATTTCAAAAAGCATGCAAAGGAGAGACTACAAAAATAGAGGGAGAATATTTGGGATAAAAGTACTGATTACATGCCATGTTTTAAAAGTTATTCATTATTAGCATTGTGAAATACCTGAAAAACGTTTGTGATTTCTGTATGGCTTGTTTTAGTTTTTAACAAAAATTCTGCGTTGGTGTTAAACAGATTTTCAACCCTCAACAAACCAGATGGCTAATCCAAAATTATTACATGAAATATGAATAGCAAACTAAGAACTGTATTCTGCTAAAAGATAATGAGAATTTTTTAGCATTTACATTTTTACCAAATAACTTATATTTCTATTTCATTGGTATCTACTTTGGAATTATAATTAAGAGTCTCAGTGATAATTACCAAATATCTATATTTAGGGGAAAGTAGCACATGTATATCATAAATAATAACACAAATTCATATTTCTGAATTGCCTGTTTTACTAGATACAAACATTTGGTAATTATCACCAAGGTTGGCATGCAAAAGGTATTCATATAATTTCAAAAATGCATATTGCTTATCCAATAGACAATGTAATAATGATGTTTTGCAATTGAAACCCATATCCAGGTATGTTAGAATGAGGTGAGTTCTCGGCTCACATTAGACAATAAAAGGAAGGTGTTCATTTCAGCTTAGTGAACAGGATGACTTTGTGAACATCTAGAACAGCTTTGTCTATGACTGATAAATCACTTACTAATCCACAGCTAAAATGTTCACTACTCAAATATTATTTTTGTACCTTGGCACAAAGAAGTTCATTAATTCTGCATTGCTTAGTCTCCTGTAGCTTTTAGTTCTGACTTATTGCCTGATCGGCAGAGAAACTTCCAGCAGAAAAAGTTTAGCATAACCAGGTCCTGAAAGGGCTAGCTTTCGGCTCCTGACCTGGTATAATGGATGTCTGTGATCTTTCTCTGTCTGTCTCTCTCTGTATCTCTGTCTCCATCTCTCTCTGTATCTTTATCTCTCTTTTTTCTCCCTCCTGCACTTTTGCTTAACTAGTATACAGAGCATACATACAGAAAACAAGTAAAGGAAGCATCTGAAATATATACTTGGTTCCATATACTTAATGTCTTGCCAAATCTTGGCAGTTATTATTTTAAACACAGAAAGACACATGAAACTCAACTTCACCAGGTGACACCAACAACAGTGATGGCAGCTGTGACTTGGACAATGGAGAAGACCAACTGGCTGATAGTGATGAAAGTGAAGATTTTAAACTAAAGCTACCTTGCTTGTTGCCAAAGTAGGAAGGTGGTGCATCTCAGCAGGTTGCTAATGAGAAGCAAAACAGAAAGAGAAAGGCAATGCCAAGAGGTGTAAGATAAAAGAAGGGAGATAATTAAGAGGTAGAATTTAGACTTCAAATTTAATCCAAATTTTTAACAGTAAGAATAAGGATCTGGGCCAATTTGAATTAGCTATTAACATGACTTTGACAACTGTGCATGAAATGCCTAAAAAAAAAAAAAAAACCCAGTATCATAGTGGAGTAAAAGGAATAGAAAACAAGACCATTGTGAGTGAAACCTTAGTTAACACAACAATCAAGGGAACTGTCGTAATTTCTAGGGCAAGTCAGTACGATGTAGTTGTGAGTTCTTGACAGGTTTCAAAGAATCATTTTTTGTTGTGTTAAATACCTTTACATATTAATCCATCCTATATGATAAAATACAATATAATGTACTACAGAATTTACTACAGTATGTTTTGAAGAACCATTCTCTTCCTCTCATACAGTGACTCAGATTGTCATTGATGTTATCCTTAAATTCATGGTGCTTTGCTATTGTAGTAATCATCAATGAATAATGCCTTACATACCCACCATAACGACCTCACAGTTTCACATAAGCTCCTCACTCATCTTTCTCCAGATGGTCACATGTAATGAATTTTTAAGATGTGTTATATCCAAATTTTCAGTTAGCATTCAAACAAATGCCAATTGAGGTGTCACATAAAGGGAATTTACAAAAGTATTAATAAATCCATAATTATCTGACTTCTGGTACAAAGATCATCCTGGCCAAATTCTTATCTATGATTAGAAAAACTTCAAGAGCAGAGCAAGGCTTACATGAGAAAGAAAGCAGTGTCCCCTTCATATCTACTGGCTATCTTTACTTTGTTTTGAAAAGTGATTGTTTATCAATCGATGTTTATTAGTGGTTCTTTTCAATTTCTTTATGTATTCTGGAAGTTATACCCTCTAGTTGTGTAACTGTCAAGGATTTTTCTCCCTTCTGTAAACAGTTTCTTAACTCTGCTGTTTCCTTTGTTGTGAGAAAACTTTTTAATTTTATGTAATCTTATTTGTCAGTAATTGAAATTGCTTTCTAAGCTATAGAAATCCTACTTCAGAAAGATCTTGAACATACATATATATTAAAGTGTTTTCTAACAGCTGTTTACAGGGCTTTGGGTCTTTTATTAATTATTTTAATTCATTGAGAATTAATTTTTATATAGCTTGAGAAAATACTGGATGAAAACACAAATAGACCAAAATCTGAAGTGGCTGTTGCAGTCTGGGCAAGACCCTTGTACAGGGCTGATGGCTACAGATGAGCACAGCCTCCATATCATCCACACCTAGGACTATACCTAAAGGAGCCTTGGTTAACAAATAAAACACCTGCTTGTCCATGTTTATTGAGGTGCTGTTCAAAACAGCGAACTTAAGGAATGTGTCTGGGCATTCATCAACACATGAAGAGAAAAAGAAAATGCAGCATACATATGCAGCAGAGTTTTATGCGATCATAAGAAAGAATGAAAGTATTCCATTTTCTGGGAACTGAGTGAAACTAGGGGTCACTGCATGAAACAAAATAAGGTGGATCCAGGGAAGTTCTTTGCTTGTTTTGCCTCATATGTGGGATATCATGAAAATGGAAGGTGAACGGGATGGGGGAGTGAATGTCATAGTATAAGATCTATTTGAAAAAAAAATGTCACTAATGCAGCCCATTGTTTTTTATTCATCAAAACAATAAATGAAGAAAAGAAATGCTCTTGTGGGTAGCAGCTTCTGGTTGTGATAGCCATTTCAGGCTTCTCCAAATCTTCTTGTCCTTGTGGCACCCTCTATGGAGGTCACCTCATTCCTTTTAATAAGACTGTTGCTACTTATTCTGTTTCTCTGGTTTAATACTGGCTCATGCACTGAACATACCACAAACACACACACACACACTTGGGTAAGTTAAACCTTATGACACAGGAACTCACAAGTAAGGGAACATATATGTCACACACTGAGTCAACTACAGTACAAATGCATACATCTCCTGTGTCCCTCCTTTGTTGGTGACAGTATTGCAGCCACAAGTCATGCTACTCAATGCACCGTGCAAAAGTAGCCTGCGCTCCAGTGACAGGCTAGAAGGAAGTGCTGTTTGATGTAACGACTAATAATCTCTGTCCCAGTGGTCCCCCTGGACCATGTTTTCTCTGCCCACATGTTCTGGAAGCTACTTATGAAATAACTTCTCTGAGGCTAAATACATACTCTTCAACCTATTAGTTCATTAACTAACTTTTACATCTTAAACTAACCCATTTTGTAGCAAGGAGGTCGCTCATTGGTTCCTGGCCTCTTAGCACCGAAATAATCACACAACAACTGTATTAATTAAATCACCTTTTGGCCCATTAGCTATAGCTTCTTATTGGTTAACTCTGACATATTAATTTAACCCATTTCTATTAATCTGTGTATCACCACGTGGCTGTGGTTTGCCAGCTAAAGTTCCTGCTATCATCTCTGTCAGGGCTACATTGCTTCTCTCTGACTCCACCCTTCTTTCTCCTAATATTCAGTACAGTCCTCCCTGCCTAGCTCTGCTCCATTCTGCCCTGTTCTGCAATAGCTTCTAAGCAGTTCTTTATTCATTAACAGTAATCATAGCACACAGAGGAAAACACGATTGCTATTAATTTGCATATTGCCATGAGGTTGTGGCTTACTGGTAAGGTTCTGGCATCTTTCCTTTCAGCAGCTATGGCATCTGCCTGACTCAGCCTGTTTTTCTCCCTGTATTCAGTTGAGTTTTTCCACCTAGCTATATTATGCCCTGCCATAGGCCAAAGTAGCTTTTTTATTAACCAATGATAATAAAATATATTCACAGCACACATAGAGAAATCCTATATCATGTCCCCTTTTCTGTCTAAATAAAAAGAAAGGTTTTAATTTTAACATAGTAAAATTACATATAATAAAACAGGTATTAAGTAAGAATTACAGTTATAATATTTCTTTGTGAGTTGAAAGTTTCATGCCTAATTTGTCTCTGATCATAACTAAGAAAACTATAACTATCTGTCTTCAACTCCATCAAAGACCCCAGAAGGATATAATATTACCTAAGTAAATAGGAAGTGCATTGGAGCAACTTCTAAAACTTTATAAATGACAGAGACATCTTGCAGCCTAGACAGTTATTCAAGTTCTTCTGTAACTTTGGGACATTCATCTTTAGTCTATAGGCCCGGTATCTGGCAGACTTTTCAGTGAAGCAGGATATTTGAAGATCTGTTCTGTCTTGTACTAACAAAGTCCATCAGTTGCTTTCTTCTGTATCCTGCAGAATGTCTGATAGTTTCTTCTGTGAAGTATGAACCTTAAGGACCATCCCATCTTTTGGAAAGTTTAGTAATCATTTTTCTGTGGGTCTTGCATGTCCAGTTCATATAGCATACCATCAAGCAATCCAGGCAAGAGAAGTTTCTTGCCCAAATGACTAACCTTTTCACGTTGAAGGCAAATTATATAATGAGTTTCTTCAATGCCCATCAACCTCTCTCAAGTAATTGGTGCTGCTAGAAGCAGACATATCTCATTGTGGAGAAAAGTCTAAGTTCTTAAAACCTTCTAAATGTCATATTCTGTAGGTCTTTGAAGTATGGAAGATTGTCTACCTAACTGAAATATATCTCTGTATATCTAGAAAAACTTAACAAACATAAGTTTGACTATTATAAATGACTATAAATCTATAATTCTTAATTATATATTACATTTTTTGTTTTGTTTTGTTGAGACAAGGTTTCTCTGTGTAGCTTTGGTGCCAATCCTGGAACTAGCTCTTGTAGACCAGGCTAGCCTTGAACTCACAGAGATCCGTTTAACTCTGCCTCCCAAGTGTGGGATTAAAGGTGTGAGCCATGACTGACTGGCATACATTACATTTTTAAATAAGCTGTATAAACATAATACCTTAAACAAGAGTGTATATACATTATATAATACACACTTAACTTTAAATATATATTATATATTGTAACAAAACTAACTTCAAATTTATATCAATATACCAAAATCAGTACTAAAGTATTTATCTTTCTAACATATCCTTATTATTTTTAGAAATTGACTGTGATCATTGACCATTTATAACCAACCTTTTTTTTTATTGAAAAAATATTTCCACCTCCTTCCCACCTCCCATTTCCCTCCCCCTCCTCCCGGCCCTCTCCCCCTCCCCCCTTTCCTCTCCTCCTCCCTCTCCAGCCCCAAGAGTAGTCAGGGTTCCCTGCCCTGTGGAAAGTTCAAGGTCCTCCCTCCTCCATCCAGGTCTAGGAAGGTGAACATCCAAACTGTCTAGGCTCCCACAAAGCCAGAACATGAAGTAGGATCAAAACCCCATGCCATTGTCCTTGGCCTCTCATCAGCTCTCATTGTCCGCCATGTTCAGAGAGTCCGGTTTTATCCCATGCTTTTTCAGTCACAGTCCAGCTGGCCTTGGTGAGCTCCCAATAGATCAGCCCCACTGTCTCAGTGGGTGGGTGCACCCCTCGTGGTCCTGCCTTCCTTGCTCATGTTCTCCCTCCTTCTGCTCCTCGTTAGAACCTTGGGAGCTCAGATCGGTTCTCCAGTGTGGGCTTCTGTCTCAATCTCCATCCATCGCTAGATGAAGGTTCTATGGTGATATGCAAGATATTCATCAGTATGGCTATAGGATAGGGTCATTTCAGGTTCCCTATCCTCAGAGTGAGGTAACCCAGACCCAAAAAGAAGATCATGGGATGTACTCACTCATAATTGGTTTCTAGCCGTGGATAGGGGCCACTGAGTCTATAATTTGTGATCCTAAAGAAGCTAAATAAGAGAGTGAGCCCAAGGAAAAACATATAGTTATCCTCCTGGCTATGGGAAGTAGACAAGATTGCCGGGCAAAAAATTGGAATCTTGGGGGTGGGGTGGGATGGGGGTAAGGGGAGATGGGGAGAGAAAACTGTGAAGGAGAGGATGGGGGGAACTTGGGGAAACGGGATGATTGGAGGATAAAGGAAGGTTGGATAGGTGAGCAGGGAAGCACATATCTTAGTTAAGGGAGCCACCTAAGGGTTGGCAAGAGACTTGAACCTGGAGTGGCTACCAGGTGCCAGGGCAATAACCAACCTTTTTAAAGTAAAAATAAACATTACATAAAATTATTTGGTGAATTTCAGCATAATTTTCTCCAAACTGCTTTCTTCTGCTTATTGGGCAAGTATTTTTAGGGTTCATAGAGACCTTTTGGGGCATCTTGTTCCATCAAACCACATTAGCCTGAAAGGAATCCACAAGTTCTCATCTTCTGTGGAAACAAAAGCAGAACTTATTTTCCAAAGTAACATATCCTTAGACCCAAATTTTGAAGCCAAGATACCTTTAAAATATATATGTTGGTATAGCTTAACAGCCCATACAGTGAAATATCTCTCTGTAGTTAGCTCATTCACAATCAAAAAATTCAAGGAAAACACAATAATATACATTATCCAGACTCTGTGTATTTTCCATCTTTACGTGTTTTTTATATTACATTTACTGTCTTTTTAAAGACTTTGTTTTATTTTTTAAACTACTTCTTTCTGTAACTGTCTGTACCCATTTTCTTTTCTTTTCTTTTTAAGCGTGTGTACAATTTTAAACAATCTGTAACCCATTCAAAGCTTTACTTTAGTCTAAATCTGTCTTTATTGTGTATCTTTAATCATTCTCTGACCAAGTAAATGGTAAGAAGCTTTATTGCAGCAGCCCTGGATGCTGGCTCTGCTTCTCTTAGCCTTTTAATATAGCAGAAGTATATTCACCACCAGGTCTGGGACTGCCGGGTAGGAGCTGTGCTCACCACCTCAATTCTGGAAGGAGTGTGCACAGAAACCCTTTTATCAGCCCTTTGTCTTAGTGAAAGCATAAAGAGCACTGCGTGGCTTGGAAATTTCTCTGTGTATGGCAACAGGATTCTGCCCCATTCTCCTGCCTGTGCAAACCTAGCACACAAGATCTGGCCATTCCCAGGCTGGAGTGCTAAGCTGCTGGCGCACTCTCAACTATTTGCCTCCGAACCCCAAGTGGGTGTAAAGCACCTGGACCCAAACTGGGCACCAAAATGCAGGTGTATTAAAGATGTCCATGATAACCTCGAATGGAGTATAAGAAAGGTTTATTTATTTGGGGACAAAACTCATTGTAATGGTAGAGATCTGTGGTCCTCTGTGTGCACTGGAAGCTGGAAACCAAATCCAGCAGGAAAGAGCCTCAAATGCTTTTCATCTGCGCTTAAAGTACTTCAGACCATACCCAAAATGGGCTAGGATTTAAAAGGCTATTGACTGAAGGAGTTCCTACAACACATAACTCCATAAGAATGAGAAACATGTCTCTTTTTGATTGGCCTCAGATTTGACAACATCACATTAAATCTTACCTATCTTCTAAGGGTAGTCTGTTGTCCCACTGAAGAGGCATTCCTAACTTTTTCAGAGAAATGTTTGTGAACGACTGTATACACAGAAGGGCAGTACTGGGAAACTCACTGAGCCTGACCTTTTAAAAGTTACAAAAAGTAGCATTAGAACAGAATGATTAGTATTTTCATTTCTGTAACCAGGAGACAGGAGAAATCATTACTATAATCCACATACTGATTTTAAATATTATCCAGGTTGCATTACTTTATCAAATACACTTTATACTTGTTTGACCTTAGTTTCACCACAACTCACACTTATAATCCATAGTTCACCATGATCAAAGATGAAAATCACCACCATACTATAGGAAGAAGAAAGAGAGATCCAGCTAACTATACCCTGTTAAGACAAAAAGTCCAAAATAATAATTTTGGAGATCAATGGGGGACACCTTTTCAGCTTTCTTTGGTCCTTATTCATGTAGTTAGGCTCTGGGTACACACTGTTACATAGACAGACACGTAAACCAGTCTAGAGCACTGGAATGCTACCAAATTGTAATAGATGGATTTCTGTTTGTGCTCTTTGCCATGCTTTATTGATTAAGATAAGTTCTACATTCCTGATGGCATCTTTCTCAAGGTTCAAAAACAGTGTCAATGTGCAATAGGGGTGTGCCTGTAGTTTCAGGTATGTGACAGATTGAAAGGGAGAATTACTTTAGGTCAAGATTTGACATCAATAAAGTTATAACCCTTAGATAGACAAAAATGGAGACAGGAAAGTAGTGGGAGAGAGGAAGAGAGAAAAGGAGAGAGGGGTTAAAATGCAAGGAAGAGATAAAGGGGGTAGCTTTCATATGAACCCAGACTGCTCTTTGGACTGGAGAAGGAGGGGGGAGAGGAGTGAGGCGTGGGGAGTGAGGGAGGGGGAGGGAAAAGGGAGGTGGGGAGGAGGAGGAAATTTTTAATTAAAAAAAAATTAATAATAAAAAATAAATAAATAAATAAAAAGAAAGAAAGAAAGAAAAATGGAAATTTACAAAAAAGTGCCATTTTGTATGTACTATACATACATGCATATAGAAGAGGGAAGCAAAACATTAAAACTTTCACATTTGCGAAATAATGTGATTTAAATTCTTCCCTTAGTCTTTTCCTTTTTTCCTAAAATGAAGATGCATTACTTTTAATCAGTAAAAATCATCATACTAGAACCAGCAAATCAATTAATTTTGAATGAAGTATGGGATACAGATAGATAAGGATAACAGCATTATCAGAACAAGGACCTTGAATTTATTCAGTGTGCCTCAGAAAACTTTCCATCTACACTTCTTCATGTTTGGATAATTAATACATATCACTTTTACTTCATTGCCAACAGTATTGTTTAATGAACATCTAATCCTTCCGTAGCAACTCATGATTATCTTATGCAGTGAATATAACTCTAAATGCACACTTCTCTTCTTAACAAATATCTACTCAAGTTCCTTAATGAAGTTCATTCTTAAACAAATGGATCAGATCAAGTTATTACTAATATAATCAAATGTTGTTTATATTAAAATAAGCAACTAAATTCTTGTGTATAGATACTTTATTTCTAGTCAACAGAGCACTGTGTCTACCTACAACGATTACACAGAAATACAGATTACACAATCTCTTGTAGGTTGATACTGTCTATTCCATGATTTATTGACCTGTATGACCATGTGTTGTGTTTAAATTATCAACATTAATTATTTTGCAGCTTTATTAGTCAGAGTTTAATTTTGTAGCCTCCTCAGTTTTATTCTGTAAGTCTTGCATTGCAGAATCCTCTCAACCATACACATGCAAGGTACTCACTCCATTCTGTGACATTTGCCAAAAGTGGTGCTTTGCTTTTCTCTTTTTTATTGTCCTCACCAAATATGAAGTCAATAGAGATCTAGCCTCACGAGAATAGAATACATATGTACTTGTACATATACATATATACAATGTACACACTTAAGAACCACAGGGATAAGAGGCTAAATGAATACATATGATGGCTAGAAAAGACAGAGTTGATATTAGGGTTAGGGGAGGTTAGGGTTAGAGTTAGAAGCTCAATGGCAAAGGGACTGAAAGCCTTGTCACTTTTGACTTTTTCAAGTCCCTACAAGTTGAAAGGGGCAGGGGAGACAATTTCTGTATGAACTGCTTTCATCTGGTTTCTAACATTGGTGACTTTTTTTCTGACCATTTTTTCTTATTCTTGATCATATACCAACCTCCACATATTCAAATATTACCTTGCCTGTTTGAAGATGTCAGAGTCAGGACCAAATATCGCCTTGGTTTAACGTGTTTTACCAAACAAGCTCTGGAAGGCTTTTGAGGTGTTTTGTCAACTGACTTTGGGGTTTGTTTCTGAGAAACTCTTTAACATTTTTTAAGAACATTGGTAAATAAGATAACTCCCACCACTTTTTTTTTCTTTAATGAGCCGAAGAAACCAAGTGTATCCTATACCTGAGGAAAGAGAGCTAGGTAAGGACAGAGGCTGCCTCTTTCTGCAGTATCATTGTGGTTTGCTGTAGATGTCCTGGAAAGTAAAAGCTTTCTGCATCTTAATAAATGTAACCTGCCATCCTATCGTAAACATGTGGACAGGCCTGCCGCAAAAGCTACAGAATTAGTCACTTCTGAGAGTCTATCAATTCACTTAGACACCCAAATGAACCAAAATACCCACAGATCCATGAATGGCTTTTGAAATAGTACAACCACATATATCCCCATCATTACATACAATGTGTGTACAGAAACACAGCAAAAGCAGCCACATGGCATTTTCAATGAGTACTTTCCCAAAATACCAATTGACTATTTGCTGTTCTAAAAACTATTTAGTTTGGGCGAGAGATAAATATTAAAGTATAAATAAACATATAAAACAGAAAGCAACTTCTTAGTTTGGGGGCAGACAGAGCTTATGTTCATCCAGTGTGGTTGGAACAAATGTAGTCAACATTTATTTAACTTAAAAAAGAAAAGAAAACTCATAGTTATCCATGGGGTAAAGAAACTTCTTCACTTTAATTTTTCATCTCACGAAGCTGAGAGTTAACTTGGGTTTTATTGATGACCCATAGAAGAGAATGAAAGGTTTTATGTGATGGAAGGATTAAATAATAATGACCAGAACCAGTCTACAAATTGACTGCCATTGGCCTAAAGGGAAGAGTGCCATTTCTTTCCAGGGACTTACTTAAAGAGAAAGAACTGCTTTGATGACAAGTTACACAGAAAAGCATACCAAGAAGTATTTCTGTGCATCTGAAATATGCTCAAAATGCACTAAGGAGAAAACATGGCTCAATGTCATTAATTAGTTAGCATACAATAAAACCCAGCATTTAAGACTTTGACATCAGTCCTCCAAATTACAGCTGAGCGTTTTCTTCCTCCATAAGGATCGTGAACAGTTCTCATCCTCCTGCTACTGTTCTAATTTAAAGACCAGAAATCTGTTTTCACGCAATAGCGTGTCACCCTTTCAAACTATCAGCTAGAAACCTCACTCACTGCCTTCGCACGGTTTTCTATATACGTATTATTTAAAGAATACTAGCTCCCTGATGCTTCACTTTGGGGATGGTAAAAATCAGGGATACTGATGGGGAGAGCAGTGAAAATAATTCAGCCTTCATTCTGGAGAGCATGGCCCTGTGCTCATTTTGTTGTTCTTCAAATCAACATGCTTCTGGTTCTACCCAATCCAGGCACCTTAAAGTGGTACAAAACAGCACAAAATAGGAAATAAGTGGTAAATATGTATATTTAATTATATTAAATATATATTATAACAAGATTTAAAGTACTAAATATTGTAATAAATGTGAAAAATATGTGATTTTTCTTTAGTTGGCAGTTCTTTGGTTAACCTGGTGGCAGAGCTTACATTCTGAAGAGGTGTGCCCCAGTAGATGCGCCCACCCACAAACTGCTTTCTCGCAGTATAAAAGCAGTGCATTGATTCTTATACCACAAATACTGCCATTTAAATTTCAAAATCATAAAAATTGTACCTTCACTTTTAGAAGCATCCTTTAAAATATGATTCTTTTATGAAACTACTTGAACTTAAACAACAGAATATTGCTGCATTTTATATTTTTTAGAAATACAGAAAACTATGTTTGGCTATGTTTCTTAGGCTGGCCTGGGATTCTTGAGCTAAAGAAATCCTCCTGCCTCAACCTAGAGTACTTAGAACTTTTGGCTAATGCCACCAGACTTGGCAGGTTTCCAATTTTTGAGAATAATGTAGTATAGAATTAGATTATGTGCATATGTAAAAATTATTTAGACATGGGTAGTGTATTCACATCTTTTGAAGTATACTGCACAACTTAGAAGGATGTCTGGTTGAATTTTAATCCTAGTTCTTCAAAATTTTTGGCAACTTACTTAATGTCCTTGTGATTTAAAAAATGGGGACCAGAAAATTTTCTATGCAATCAGGTTACTTGAGTGTTTTTGTTTTGTTTTGTTTCTTTTATGTTTTAGAGAGTACATAAAAAAATAAAATAAAATAAAACAGAAGTGTGCCCGGCATGTCTTAAGTCAGTAATGGCTCCTCATTTATCATTATCATTTTCTTCATTACTGTTGACAGCTTCATTACCAAACCCACGAAAATCTTATCACAAATTTCTAGTAATGATAACAAAGTATTGAAATATTCCAAATGTATTGAGATATTTCAGGTTTGTGGAGTCCAAAAACATCTTCAAAGCAGGATACGGGATTACAGCACACAGTCACTCTTCCTTTGCATCCACATCTACCCTCATTCAAACTAAAATGTAACCTTCTATGTTGGTTCCAAACAGGTTTCTCCTAAGTTTAATTTCTCATAAACTTTATAAATAAGTAAAGGTTATGTTTGTGTATAGAGGTTACTTTTATTTTGAAACTCGAAATCTTTAATTCACTTCCATAATTTCTGCAGATTTTCCACACAGTAGGCTATGTGGTGAAAATGCCATTTGAATCATTTGGGCCAGCTTCCGTGAGAGCTAGCCAGCTCTGTCTGTGTGGGAGAATACAGCCAATATTAGGCAAAAGAAATAAATCAGGTTTGGCCTTTTATCATAACCTGTTGATTAACTACTAGCAATCTATCATACTCTGAGTCACATTGCTACAGAAAATGGAGCGTTGCCTCCCAGAGTGCCCCTCTGAGAGCCTCAAGTTCATGGGAATTCACAGTAGAGGGGACCTCTGAACTCTTTCCCACAGTGAAATGGCAGCTGTGATGCTTTGGCCTCAGCTGCCTCAGAGTTGACTCTGCTTCCCTCACAGTGCCCTGGGGCCAACTCTGGATGTTTGTCACTCTGAACAATTATTGAAAGTTGTATGGTTTTCCTATCACCCACTTTGATTAAAAAATTATCCAGCTTGTAATATCGAATGACCAAACCACAGCTGAAGCATGAGGTGGGAGTCTGTGTCCTGGCTCCCCTGGCCATTTCGCTGAACCTATACTACTGTTTTTACAAAACCACATGATGCTTCGTTTTATCAAAAACTTTCTCACATTAGAGTATTGTGGTGGGGGTATGAACCGACAAATGAAAAACTCAAACTTTGAGGGAAAGGGTTGAAGTACAGTCTTTTCAAGGTCCTGCTAGAGTGTTGAAAACCATGGGAAAATTTCCATCTCTAAAATGGAAATAATCTATTGCTTACAGCACCCCTGGGAGAGAGCCAATAGGTATGGAACTTCAGTTCTTCTTAATGTGTTCGTCCGACTCCAGTGCCACAAGACTCCAGGTTTGTCTTTCTTGGAGATTTTGTTTTATTTTATTTGCTAATTTTTTATTTTTTTGTTTTTGTTTTGTTTTGTTTTGTTTTTGTTTTGTTTTGTTTTTTGAGACAGGGTTTCTCTGTGGTTTTGGAGCCTATCCTGGAACTAGCTCTTGTAGACCAGGCTGGTCTCGAACTCACAGAGATCCGCCTGCCTCTGCCTCCCGAGTGCTGGGATTAAAGGCGTGCGCCACCATCGCCCGGCTTTTAATTTTTTAAAAAACATTTTAAGCTTCCTTAGTCACTTGAAACTCAGAGATGAACCCTTCAGTTTATTTTTTAAACACCATAGCTAAATGATTAATATTAAGTGTTAAATTTCCATTTTATGTTAATTTTACTCTACTTAATGGTATTTATTCATCATGAAAATTGTTATGTTGAGGTTTTAAGTATAATTCTCATTATAAGCATTGTAAATTTTGAAAGCTGCAAGAACACTCATACTTTCATGAGCTCCATTGTTATTTTCCAAAATGTAAACATTATTAATAAAAACAGAATAAAGTGAATAAATGCAAATTAAGTCCCCACCCGTTCTTGATGTGTTATTTGCACTGGGCACTCAACCGGAAAAGTATAAGGTCTCTCCTCTTTGAAGTTTGCATTATAGAAGATGGGCAGTAACTGCCTCGTGATGGGAAGTAAGACAAAGTGATTGATTAATAGAGACTCACACTGAGGAAGGCATAGGACAAGGTCTTTACATGGGGCTTTAGGTGGGCATCGATTTAAAGGGGTGATTCACTACATAATAGCATCACAAGTGACTCACACATCAGATAAGGAGTTAGCCACAGAACTGGGGAGTGGTGATGTGGTGCTGTCAGAATGGATATGACTGTTGTGTGCTAGAGAAGAAGAAAAAAAGGCAAGAAAGAGGCAGACACAGGCAATAGAAGATAGTGGAAAGAGTTGTTCTTATGTCTGGGGTTATGAGTGAGTCTTGTCTTTAAAACCGGAAAGGATCTAGTTGGGGGCAGAGCATGGTTACTATGGTTACTTCTCAGGAAGGTCCAGAGGAGAAGCGACAGATGCATATTCTGGGGTGTGGTAATGGAGATGAAAATGGGTGTCCATATGAAAGCATTCTGGGCCTGGAAACTGAACAAGCCCTGCTGCTATGTTATTAGTGTTGAAGAAAGGGTAATACCTAAAAAAAGAAAACGATTTTTATGAGATGTTTACAGAAGAAGAGATCATAGTTTTCATTAGAAGCTGCTGGTTTTATGAGGACTACAGGGGACGCATGAGGAAGCGATTAGAACCGAATGCCTTAATGCCTCCATGATGCTGACATCAAACAAGCTGCTATTGATCAGACCAAAATACCTTGACTTGATCTGATATCCTGGCATATGTCCTTCCTCCCTAAAATGCCCTAAGATACAGTGTTGAATGTTCTGATAACTAATCCATTTTAGAAGGTTATTGAGTAAAACAATACCTGTATCAGGGGCAGGAAACTCCAGCTGCTTTCAGTTTCTTAAATGCGCTATGAGATAACTTTGTCATTTACATGGGCCTGGATTATGATATGAATCCCAGAAACAAAGTGAAGTGTGGGCCATGAGGAAAGTGATCACCAAACATACCAACCATCCAAATGTATTATTTGGTGTTTATGTGGATGGTGCTTCTACAGAGGGCGCCCAAGATGGATAACGGGAATGGAACGAGAATGGACTTCAACTTACTTGGTCTTTTCACTGTTTTTCTCTATTTAATATTCTAATGATTGCCGAGAAGAAGAAAAGGCAGTACGGCGATATCCATGTAGCCCATATTCCCAGATACACAGGGTTTTGCAAATCTTGACAGCTGGAGGAAGACATTCACCAAATTTTCTAGGATCATTTCTTGGGTTTTTAATGGAAGTCAAGCTCATTCTTCACACAATGTCAGGATAGGTTTCCTATCCATAGGAACAATTCCTATGCTCTTCCAAAGCAGAGCAGTTCACGTAAGAGAGTGTCTCCAGTGTTGGGGGAGTGCAAGAGGATGGTGGGTGTAAAGCGGGTGTAGCAGAACACATGTGATAATATGTTCCGAATGCTGTTTCAGTGCACACAGAATCACAGCAATAGTGCTGTGGGGCTCGGGTGATCTCGAGACCGTGGTGTAATTCGGCATGAGGCGGCTGTATCGTGGGGTAGCTGAGGGCTGCAGTCCTGCTGCGGAGCCAAGACGGTTACACACTTTTGGTTTTCCCATCTGAGCTGCGAGCGGGTTTGGAGCGAGTTCTTACAGCACAAAGCCTTCATGACTGGAGTTTGATGCTCCAAACACAGACACATTCTCACTTCCACAAATGTTTTAGTAAAATGAGAATGTGCTGAGCGGGGAAATTATTGTCTTTTTGTTTCCTTCCTTTCATTTTCTTCTCTCGTGAAAGCACACCTCGTATGGTGTTTTGACTTAGAGAAAATGAAAAACAAAGATTAATTCTGAAACTGCTAATTGTGTAAAAGCATGGATTTTCAAAGAAAGTAAAAGTTCTTTTTATTAACACAGAAAAACTTTTGAAGAAAAAGCACCAACCATTATTTTTTTTCCTTAGAATTTTTCTTCCTAATAAAACAGATACTTAGACAAGATTCATCAAAATATATCTATCAAACACCCTTGTCCTATCAAGTTTACTTTTAAGTTACTATAGGATCATAATTAATGTAATTCATAATACAGTCAAATTTTTCTTGGAGAGTTTGATTTTTGTTTAAACAACATACTCAGATATTCATGACCTGAATTACTGCAGTTATTATCTATACATCAGTGCTAGTAGTGTAGAAATAAGATCTTCATTTATCCTAGGTGAAAGACAAGACAGAGCTGTAAAACCACGAAGTGAAAATATTTGCTTGTGGTTAACTGTTACTGCAAATTTCCTTTTAAAACTTAACCCCTGACTTTTTCTGGAGCTGCCTTATCATATCTCATTGATTTAATAGCTCATCTATGAAAATCTAAGAAGACTCCTCCTCCAGGGGATTATTCCAGGCACTCTTTGGGGAGGGGCTGAGATAGAAAAGGTCATTTACTTATAGCATCAGTATCTTTACGATGACACACTTACTGCTCAAGGTTTTGGTGCACACCCTGCATGGGAACAGCTGCCACTGAAGAGGTTTTACCCAAGACTGGTAGCTATAGCTCAGTCTGTCAGACTAAGGGAAGAAAAATGCGTGGGCCCAAGTGGCTTCTGCAGTAATAACCCTACCTGTAGCAACATTGTGACTGGAATCTTTCAATAGTCACTAATTAGGTGTTTATAAAATGTCAACCTTTCATTTTATAAGCAGATATACCTGAATGTTGACCTCATACATTTTGAAGGATCCAGAGAAGATGTTTGTTTCTCTAAATCTCTGTGAATGAGAAGCTGATCACTAATCATCCGCTGCAAAAATGAAATACTAACCTAAAACAACATTCAACATGGATTGTAGAATTTGGTGAAGAATATATTTCAAAGAAAGCTTATTTGCCGGGAACGATACCTATCAGAGGAATTGGCTCTGTGTTTCCAACCTTCAATGCACCCTCTGTTGTGTTAGTCCTTCAGGAGTCACAGTTCTCTGCAGGTTGCAATTCCCTCTCAGTCAGTAAACTTATCATGTGGTCACACTGCCATTTAGTCCAACACAATTTTAGTCAGGGTTACAGTGGGGCTCAGTCAGCAAAATCACTATTCTGCCCAGGGAGGCAAAAAGTCTGTAGAATTTGCAGAATTGTGGGAGAATAAAATTCCAGTGCTTACCAATGCCTGCAACTAAGGAAAATAAAGTGCTTCCTTTTCCTAAGAGTGACAAACTAAGCACATCACCCTGTGAGAGTGCTGAGGAGGGCTCCTTGACACATGGGAACTAGGGCGATTATTTACGGGAGGCAGAATTTCAGGACTAAGGAACAGCTCCAACAGCCTCAGCTTTCACTAGTCAAAGCACATCCTCATTCTCCTGTTTTCTTCACCTGCTCTACTCTAGCAAAGGAGAGGTGAGTCACTTTCCGTCCCTTGAAACAGCTTTACATGTTGTATTAAACCATAATTGCACAGAAAGCGAACTTTTCCAAGAGGTTAATATAATAAAGTTCCTCAAGTTACAGGAAACACCAAGTACAAATAATCTGGTCTCAAATGAATGCAACTCTAGGGTTGGGAGACATCTCAGATGCTCAACAGTGAGAAACCCTTGCTGATTTTATAGAGAACCAACATTCATTTTTCAGAACCCACAGGGAACAGGCCAATTACCTGTAATTCTAACTTCATTGCCTATGGTGACTCGTTTGGATACCCCAGACACATCACATAAAGATAAATCATCAGGTAAAGCAAAGAAAACATCCACTTCTTCATATATATAATCTTGTTTTTGTATATAATTTGTTTCATTACATGCAATACACCTAGTATAATTATTTGGCTTTACCTCATGATTTTTCTAGGAAATGCACAAAGTTCAATAACAGGTGAACTTTTAAAAATACTTAACAATCCAAAAACACATTTTAAAAGCGCTTTTTGAGTTTATAATGTATTTTAACCTAAAGGGTAAACTATTTTCCATGGATATTACGTTTCTAAGCTAGTTAATGGTAACTTCATATTAATGCCGATGTGTGGAAGTGTGCATCTATGTCTGTAACGAAAATATAACTACACTATGCTTAAAACACTAATAATGCATGCCAATGGAAATTATTGTTACTTTATAATGTGAGTCTAGAAGTAATAAGCTTTTTTAAAATGTAAGATTTAGTATGTACTAAAGATGCACTGCCTGTTTCTAAGGTTGATTCAGAATTTAAGGGTGAAATTTGGGTACTGCTAAACTACCAGTCTCAGACAGTTTCATTCTGAAAAATTAAAAATAACATTACCAATGTGTGTTTAATTCACATTTATCTTCTAGTTCCCTAAAATAGCACCACAGGGATTTCCCCTTGTTTGCATTGGATCCCAATGGTTATTGTAGACTTTCAATCCTCATTTGACACAAGGCAAGTGAAATTGTCCCTCAATGGAATAACTGTTACATCATAACTTTCAAGTGTCCCTGAATCTTACAGCTGGCCAATGGCAGTGTTATACCTTAGGATACGAAGTTACACTTTCCAAGAGCTACAATACAACCTTCAGTGTAAGGAAAATCCTGTTTGGGACACTTGAAGATTAGCATCCCAGGTGGAAACAGATATACTGTGTTTACAGTATATTGGTGGAGCAAGACAGAAACTGTTCACCATTTCCCTTCTTATGTTACTTCCTCTAATAGCCCATTCCACCACAGAAGCCACAGGAGCTCTGTGAAACAAACACAGCTGCCCATCTCTGTCTTATTCACTGGCTTCACATCATACTTAGAATAAAACTGGACTCATTCCATAGTGCTCCATTGCAGACTAGTCCTAGTCACCTGTATCTCTCCCTTCTCCTCCTTCTCTCTTCAATACTGTAGACCTGAATCATGTTGAGTACTTCCATATCTGATTATCTAAGAGGTAGCTGCTCTTTTCTTCTCCCTGAAGTACTCTTCCAGGCTTTGTAGAGCTAAATGCTTAGCAGAATTCTGCCATCCAACAAATTGCCATTTCTTATCTGACCATGTTCTTTAAAATGGCCTGACATTTTCCCATCTACTATCTATATTTGAAACAATGTATCATGGTTCTGGAATCATAATTTTTCTTCCACCTTTCTATTTGTTGTGCTTCTTCTGCATGCTAATGTAAACTTCATGAGACTAAGACTAATCTTTATGAACGTTCTATCAACTAGCCTAATGTCTGATACAAACAATGTGCCTGCATGCAGCATGTTATATTCATGGAGTATTGATGCTGAGACATCCTTGAATGTAATCACCATACTACTGCTAAATTATGAAAAATTATCCTGTAACCTAAAGGAAGAATTCGTCAGCCTTTTTAATAGAAATGCCAAGTTTAAGAGGTTAAAGTTCAAGTTAGTAGAAAAACACAAAGTCTGAAAGCACTTTAAGCCAATTCTTTTTAAAAAAAATTAACTGAAAAGAAAGGTTAAAGGGATTAAGATTTTTTTTTACCTACCAAATGGGGACCTAGGAGATTAGTTAATTATTACCTTCACATTTTGAAGACATTTTATCGTGGAAATGTCAAGCTTTTATCTGTCCATGAATTGGAAAGAAAAGAAACAAATCTAAATCCATACTAATGATAATTAAAGTGACCCCAAGATGTGGTCAGCCCCAAAGACTAGGCCCCTCAAAGGATTCTGGGAAATATGTGACCAAAATTCTGACAGGATATTTAAAGCATCTATATTGAATATATGAAAAATAACTGATATGAGAGGTGAGGATAATAGGGAATCTCAGGTAGCCTTATTTGGACAAGGAATGCTTTTAAAAATATAAGGTTAACATAAATGGAGATGTATGTATACAAATGTAAATATGCCAACACATTCTTTGTTCTTGTGTATTTCACTCTATCCATTGCTGCTCTATATCTTAGTTTTCAAATAAGCATCTGGTTTATTAATCAACATAAAATTAGACACTGAGCATATCACATTTTGATCATAACTGATCTCTCTCTCTCTCTCTCTCTCTCTCTCTCTCTCTCTCTCTCTCTCTCTCTCTCTCTCTCTGTAGAAGCACCTGAAGAAAGAGTATGAAAAGATAAATGTCCAGTCAAACTTATAGACAACAGCAGTATAAGCATTTTTGAAGTTATTCTGCATGAGTAAAAATGCAGTTTGTTTTGTTTGTCTTGAAATAGGCTTTCACTTTTTAGGCCAAGCAGGCCATGAACTCAGGATTCTCCTGCTTCTGCCTACTTGTGCTGGGGCTAAATTGCCATCATGAATTTCTAACTAAATTAGCTAATAATATTAATTATAGTCTGTTAAATATGAAGAATCTGACAGACCTTTTCTGGAGGGCATACATGAATAATATATTGCTCATATTTAGTTGAGAAAATTGACAAAACAAAAAATATTTAATAGGGTGTGGACAAAAACAAAATTAAATCCAGAACCCCCTCCCTCAGAGTTCACTGCTTGTTTTTAGCTATGCTCTCTTAGAATAAACTGAAACAGACTAGAAACAGAAAAAATCATCACAGAAGTAGAATTTTTATTTATGAAAGAGAATTAGTATGTTCTCAAGTCCCACGAGAAAATTATTATCTGTCTCCTCCCAAAGTCACTCCCTAGAGAACAACTTCTCATCTAATATTATTCAACCACTGGCCAACAGCCAGCAATCATTTCTCAGTCAAACCATCCCCTAATAGTCAATGAACTAGCTTGTGTAGGCACAGAAAAACTCAGTGCGAGTGAAGGGCTGAACATGCATCCAAGTCTATCTTCAGTATCCCTGGTTAGGATCCAAAGGTAATGCCCAGTCAGGGAAGAGTCAAGCAAATTCTATTTCCATGAATTTACAGATCCTAAAAGACAATATTATTCCTGTGCAAAGACATGAGCTGTTATTCAAGTTGGGCTTTCTCAGGATAGTACAATTTCTTAAAATATGTATAAGGTTTGCCTAACAAGTTTTTCTAATGAATATGCAAAAGATGTAATTGTAACTTGAGTAGCAAGTTCAGTTAAAATGTTCTTTGCAGTGTTGTTTACAACTTTAAAAATAAGTGAACCCAAACAACAACTCCTCACATTAGTTAAGTTAATCCCAGTATGTCAGTACAAGAGCATTAATACAGAGTTAGAGGGATGACTTATCAGTTAGGAGCACTTACTGTTTTTAAATTAAATTCATTTATTAATGTTACATCCCCACCACAGCTTTCCCTCCCTCTTCTCTTCCCATTTCCTATCTCCACTTTCCCTATGCCCACCCAAATCTGCTACTCCTCTACTTCTTTCATGGGAATAACAAAGCATGGCATATCAAGCTGCAATAGGACTAAGTTTCTCCCCTTGGATTAAACCTGAGCAAGGGAGCCCAGAATGAAGAATGGGTTCCCAAAAATCTATTCAAAGCATTAGAGATATTCCCTGCTCTCACTGTTAAGAGTCCAACAAGTAGACCAAGCTACACAACTGTCACATATATGTAGAAGGCTTAGGTCAGTCCCATGTAGGCTCCCTGGTGAGACCCTATGAGCCTAGGATAGTAATTTTTGTGGGGTTTCTTATCATGTTCTTGACCCTTATGGCTCCTACAATCCATCCTCCCTCTCTTCAGCAAAATTCCCGGAGAGCTTCTCTCAAGATTTGTCTATGGATCGCTGCATCTGTTTTTATCAGCCACTGGATGAAGGCTCTCTGATGACAATTGGGGTAGTCATGAATCTATGAGAATAGCAGAATACCACTATGCATCATTACACTGACCTATTTTTCCTCCAATAATGTTGGGGTCTACCCTAGGTTTCAGGGCCATCTAGCCCCTGGGTCCTGACATGCTTGGTCTACCATCATGGCATAGGTCTGATGGTAGACCAGTCAATGCTTGGCCACTTTCCTACAGCTGATAAACAATATTAGTGAAGTGGATGGATACAAGATTAACTCAAACCAAAATAAGTAAGTAAGTAAATAAATAAATAAATAAATAAAGACAGTAGCCCTTTTATATACAAATAATAAATGACCTGAGAAGGAAATCAAGGAAGCAATGCTGTTGTGGAAATTATTTTACCTATGTAAATATGTGTTACATTTGTTTATGTTGCAAAATATTACTTTAGCTATGTGAAGGTGTGTTAATTTGTTTTGCTGCATTTCTTTATTTATGTAAAGAAGTGTTACATTTATTTCACCTTGTTTGTCTAAGGTATCTGATTGGTCTAATAAAAGTGAATGGCCAGAATCTAGGCAGGAGAGGACAAGTGTGGCTGGAGGGCAGAGAGAATAAGTATGACAAGAAATTGAGGCTACAGAGAGAAGAAGGAGGAGAGAAATAGTGAAAAAGAGGGCCAGAAACCTCTCAGACATGGATACAGCAAGAAAGTAAGAGAAAGGTAAAAAGCACCAAGGCAAAACTTAGATAAAGAGAAACAGATTAAAATAAGAGCTAACCTAAGACCAAGCATTCAAAAATAATAAGAAGTTTCTGTTTCATGATTTGGAACAATTGGGGTAGTCAAAAGAAGTTAGCTCAAAAGAAATTCCATTACATAATAGCCACAAATAATTCAAAATGTCTTGGAGTAGATCTACCCAAGCAAGAGAAAGACTTATATGATAAGAACTTCAAGTCTTTGAAGAAAAAAATGTAGAAGTTATCAGAAGATGGAAAGATCTTGAATCAATAAAATTAACATAATAAATGTGCTCATTTTACCAAAAGCAATCAACAGATTCAATTCAATTCCCATTAAAATCCCAACACAATTCTTTACAGATGTTGAGAGAACATTATTCAACTTTGTATTGTAAAAGAAAAACTCAGGAGAGCTAAAACAAACCTAAACAATAAAAGAACTTCTGGAGGTATCACCATCCCTGATTTTAAGCTCTACTACAGAGCTATAGTAATTAAAATCATCACAGCATTGGTATAAAAACAAACAGGCAAATCAAGGGAATCAAATCAAAACCCAGACGTAAATCCACACACCTACTGATTTTTGACAAAGAAACCGGTAATATACAATGAAAAAAGGAAAGTGTCTTCAACAAATGGATGTTGCCATGCATAAGAATGAAAATAAATCCATATCTATCACCCTGCACAGAACTCAAGTCAAAGTGGTTAAAAGACCTCAACATAGCCATACCTGATGAAAGGGAAATAGCTTTGAATGCATTGTCACAGGAGACATCCTCCTAAATAGAACATGAGTAGCAAAGGCACTTGGATCAACAATTAATAAATGGGACCTCATGAAACTGAAAGGCTTCTGTAAGGCAAAGGATACTGTCAATAGGAAAAAATGACAGCCTAAACAATAGGAAAAGATCTTCACCAACCCTACACCCAACAAAGAGCTGATCTCCAAAAATATATAAAGAACTCAAAAAACTAGATATCAAACACCAAATAATTTGATTAAAAATGAAATACAATCTAAACAGAGAATTCTTAACAGAGGAATCTCAAATATCTCAAATGACTGAGATACACTTAAGGAGATGTTCAACATCCTTAACCATCAGGGAAATGCAAATCAAAAAGACTCTGAGATTCCATCTTACATCAGTCAGAATGGCTAAAATCAGAAACGATAACAACACCTCATGTTGGAGAGGTTGTAGAGCAGGGAGAATTCTTCTCCATGGCTAATGGGAGTGAAAATTTGTATAGACACATTGGAAATCAGTATAGTGGTTTCTCAGAAAATTGGAAATCAGTTTACCTCAAAGACCCAGCCATCACACTTTTGGGTATATACCCAGATGATTCTTACATCCTATCACAAGAATACTGGTTCAGCTATGTTCACAGCAGCCTTTCTTATAATAGCTAGGACCTGGAAACAACCTTGATGCCCCCTAAGCAAAGAGTTGATAAAGAAAATAAATATGGTACATTTTCACAATAGAGTATTACTCAGCTGTTTAAAAAAATGATGTCATAAAATTTGAAGGCAAATGGTTGGAACTATAAAATATTATCCTTAGGAAGGTAATAAAGAGCCATAAAGACAGGAAAAGAATAACCATGCCACAATCTACAAACTCAGAGGGGATAGGTAACAAGGAGAGTCCAAGGGGGGGACACATGGATCTCCCTGGGAAGGGAAAATAGTAAAGAAATTTCACGGGTAGATTAGGGGCAGGTGTTACACGAGGAGGGTGGCCCTTTCTTTGTCCCAGCTGCCCAGCTAGCTTACACCTGAAAAAACCACACAGAAATTGTATTAAGTTGATCACTGCCTGGCCAATTAGCTCTAGTTTCTTATTGGTTAATTCTTACATCTTAATTTAACCCATTTCTATTAATCTGTTTATCACCACAAGGTCGTGGCTTACCAGGATAGATTTAGCATGCCTGACCTGGCAGCTCCATGGTGGCTCTCCCTCTCTGCTTTCTTTCTCCCAGAATTCAGTTCTGTCTTCTCTGACTATCTAAGTTCCACCCTATCAACTAGGCCAAGGCAGTTTCATTACTCATTACCCAATGAAAGCAACACACAAACAGAAGAAACTCTTACACCATTTCCCCTTTTCTGTTTAAACAAAAAGGAAGGCTTTCACTTTAACATAGTAAATTACATATAACAAAACAGCTATCAAGCAAGAATTATAGTTACAATATTTATATCTATTTTATCTTTTATCATAACAAAGAAAAACTATAACTATCTATTTATTCTTCAACTCCATCAAAGACTTCAGAAAGATATAATATTACCTATGTAAACTGGAAGTGCATTATAAACAACTTCTAAAACTCTAGAATTGACAGAAACATCTCACTGCCTGGACAGTCACCCAAAGTTCTTCTGTACTATTGGGGCATCCATCTTCAGCCTACAGGCCCATGGAGTCCAGCAGAATTTTCCATGAAGCAGAAAATTTCCAAGACAGTTCAGTCACTTTCTTCTGTGTCCTGCAGAATGTCTCGCAGACTCTTTCATGAAGCAGGAACCCCGAAGGACCATCTCACCTTTAGGCAAGTTAAGCAGTCATCTCTCTGTGAATACTGCATGTCTAGTGAAGGAGTCCAGAGAAGAGCAATTTCTTGCCCAAATGGCTAGCAAACTCCATAAGGAGCCTCTTTGAAGCCCATCTTCCTCTTGAAGTGCTGCCAGGAGCAGACGGGTATCATTGTGGTAAAAAGTCCTAAGTTATTAAAACATTTTAAATGCCATATTTTGTAATCCTTGAAAGATATGAAGAATGCTTATCCATCTGAAGTGCACATCTAGAAAATCTAACTAACATGACTACAAACTTGACTATTATAGAGATTATCTATTAACATATATTTCTTAATTATACATTACATTTTTAAATGAGAGATTATCTATTAACCTATATTTCTTAATTATACATTACATTTTTAAATGAGCTACACAATCACAATACCTTAATCAAGATCAGAAATACATATACATATAACAAAATTGACCTTTAATTTGTATCAGTAAAGCAAGATAGATACCAATACAAATTGTTCATATCTATATCATATCCCTTTTTAAATGTAAACAAACAGTTATAAACAATATTTGGGAATATGGGCATAGTTATATCCCTCTAAACTTCTTTGTGCTGTATGGGGACGCTGTTAATCAGGTCTTTCGTGGTGTATCCTGTGTGCTAGATTCATCTCAATTAGCAGTTGAGCAAAGAAATTTTGGAGGGTGTCCATGGCAACCTTTCAGGAGGCCTTGGTCTATGAAACAATACTGGTGTAGAAGCAATCCATAGGTTCTCATCTTCTATGAAAATAAAAGAACCTCTTTTCCAAAGCACCATATCCTTAGACCCAAATTCTGAAGTCAAGATACCTTTATAATATACATGCTGGTCTAGATTAGCAGCCCATATAATGAAATATCTTTCTGTACTTATCTCATTCAGAGTCAAAAAAATTGAAAATAACACAATAATATACATAATTCAGACACTCTGTGTATTTACCATATTTATGTGGCTTATTTTTACTCTATTACTTTACTCTGTCTCTTTAAAGACTTTACCCCTTTTTTAAAAGCATCAAGTTTATTTCATGACCCTCTGTACTCTTTTTCTTCTCTCTCACAAGCCTACATACATTTATCCAACACTGTGACCCATTTAGAGGTCTTTTATGTCTGAATCTGTCCTATTGTGAATCTGTAATTCTTTACTGTCCAGGAGCACTTCTTAAAATGCTAAGTGCTTCTTAAAAACTTAAGTTGTGCCATTAGTAAGGGTAATATGGTAACACTTGTTTGCCTCCCAACTGCTGGGATTAAAGGTGTGTGCCACCAGTGCACTGGGGGAAGAGGGGGTGGGAACTTGAGGAATCAGTTTGAGGGATATATAGAGGAGAAGAGTACAGAAAGGTATTGGTGTGAAAAGTTCTTCTGATAATTGTTGTTTTTATTAGTTAATGAGTAAAGCTGTGCTTACCTACAACAGGACAAAATAAAGTAAGGTGGGAATTCCAAACCTATAGAAGAGGAAAGAAGATGGAGTCAGAGAGATGCCATGTAGCTGCCAAAAGAGACAGATCCCAGAGAACCTTACCAGTAAACCATGAGCCCCTGGTAAAATATAAAATAATAGAAATGGGTTAATTTAAGATGTAAGAGTTAGTTAATAAGAATCCCAAGCTAATAGGCTGAGAATTGTTTTAATTAATACAGTTTGTATGTGATTATTTCAGGTTTGGGCATCCAGGAATGAACAAGCAGCCTCTGCCTACAAGGGTATAGCAGGCAGGGAGCCATCCCTGCTGCCCAGCTTCCATCTGAAATAATTACATAGAAACTGTATTAATTAAATCACTGCTTGACCCATTAGCTCTAGCATCTTACTGGCTAACTCTTACATTTAATTTAGCCCATTTCTAGTAATCTGTGTATCACCACATGGCAGTGGCTTACCAGATAAAATTCACAATTTCTGTCTCTGGCAGCTCCATGGTGTTCCTTTGACTCTGACTCCTTTCTCCCAGCATGCCATTAGTTTTTGCCACCTACCTAAGCTCTGCCCTATCAACAGGTCAAGGCAGTTTCTTTATTCGTTAATGGTATTCAAGCATATAGAGGTGTAATATGAGGGTCTGCTTGTTGGGGTTTCTGTCCTGCCCAGTTCCCACAACCAGTTAGCCCCAAAGAAAATCACACAGAGATTCTATATTAATGATAAACTGATTGGCCCATTAGCTCAGGCTTCTTATTAACTCTTGTAACTTATATTAACCCATTGTTCTTATCTATGTTAGCCACATGGCTCAGTACCTTTTTCAGTGGGGCAGGTCACATCCTGCTTCTTCAGTGGTCTGGGCAAGACTGGGGAAAGAGCTTCCTTCTTTCCAGAATACTCATATTCTCATTTCCCTGCCTCTCCTTCCTATCTGGCTACTGGCCAATCAGCGTTTATTTAAAATGTAATTGACAGAATACAGAATTGTCCCCCACCACAGAGGGAAATCCGACATCACAAGGGATGACTGAAAATGTGCATTTTAGGCTCAGGTAAAAACCTAGTGGAAGGGAAACTACCAGGAATCTATAAGGATGACCCCAGTTAAGACTCCTAGCAAAAGTGGATGTGTAACCTGAACTGACCATCTCCTGTAACCGGGCAAGACTTCCATTGGAGGAATTGGAACACCAACCCAGCCCCACAACATTTGTCTTACAGTTTGTCCTGCCTATAGGATGTGCAGACCAGGCCAGGGGGGAGGGACAGGGGTGGCACAAGGGCACTTGCTTCAAGAACACTGTCCTTGTAAGGAATATTAATTGTGTTCCCAGAACCTACAGAAAGTCTCACAATCATTATAACTCCAGTGCAAGGGTTCTGGCACCTTCTAACATACCTGGCACCAGGTATAATGTGTACTGTTGTGGCTAATTAACCAATGGAATGGAATGGATCAGCCTGATGAGTGTGATTTTCTCTGGAATATGTGACCACTTAAGAAATGAGAGAGGAGGGTAGCACACTCCTAATGCCATGACTCTGTGACCTGGCTCAATGTTCTCCTCATCCTTCTCTGGTAGAGGAAAAGGCAGCACTGTAGCTTCATTCTGCATTTGTGGCATGTTATTTCCTTTTCATCCCTTAATAAATAAGTCTTGCTCCTAGATGTCTGTGGATTGTCATTATATCTGCTTCAACACAAGGGTACCATTATGTAAATGGAGATTTTTCTTCCTCACTCCAGTTCCTGAATAACCACTCAGAGTCTTAATATTGCTTATAAATGCTTGGCTGATGGCTCAGGATTATTAGCTATGCCTTACAATTAAATTAGCCCATAATTTTCATTTATGCTTTGCCATGTGGTTCAAGGCGTGTTACCTCATTTTTTTTGCATGTCTTGCTTCCTCAGCAGCTGGCTGGCATCTCTCAGACTCTGCCTTTCTTCTTCTATATATATGTTTGGATTTTCCACCTGATTCTAACTTGCCTTTCCATAGGCCAAAGCAGTTTTATTTATCAACAAATAAAAACAGCACACATTCACAGAGTACAGGATCCCACAACAATTTATACATACATATAGTCAAAACATTCATACACACAAAATAAATAATTAAAAAGTTTTTAAAGGGTACATTAATATCATGCTAGGATTGTTAATTTTATTTTTTAAAAGCATTTAGTCTTTCAAGTCACATGCCTATAGTTCCAGCTATGGGAAGAGTGTGGCAGAGCAAGAGCTGGAACCTGGTGATTTACAGGCAACCTGGGAAGTAAAACTAGACCTCAACTCTTTAACCCTTTTGTAAAACCATGGCTGTACATGATTGCACCCCCATTAGCAATGAGTAAATGTTTCCTTTTCCCTACAGCATCTATTGTCATTTGCTTATTGATCTTAGTTATTCTGACCAGGGTGAGATAAAAAATCTCAGTGTACTTACAATTTACTTTTCCTTCCTAGCTAAATATGTTGAAAATCATTTTAAATATGTATCCCAGACATTTGTATTTCATATTTTGTGAATTCTCTGTTTAGTTCTCTACCCTGTTTTTTTTCCCCTCACTGGTTGTTTTCTTGATGGTCAGGTTTTTTAGTTCTTTGTATCTTCTAGATGTCTACCCTCTGTCTGATATGACCATTTCAGCAATAGTGACACAAATGTTATGGGAGTAGCCAACTGCTTTTTTTTTTTTTTTTTTGTACTCAAGTTCCACTCCATGAGGAAAAGGCTTATTTGACACTGTTAATAAGGCTAAGTCTCTGACACTAGATTGTTCATGGCTCCTAAGGAAAAGTCTACTGCTATTATTCTGCTAAATGAACAGAGGAACAAATGATTTCTCATGCATAATATTCTTATACCCACAGACCAGTGCGATGCTGAAGCCTCACCAGAGAAACAATTAACACAGGGAATCCATGACTGGACAATGAGAGAATGAGCACTCGTCCCTGAGATGTTGTCTTACACCCCTTCTATCAAGGCTTGAGGATCTATGCAGAAGAAGAAGCAGAAGGAGTGTAAAAGCCAGAGGTGGGATGACTCCAAGAAAATATATTTTTTGAACACAATAGGGTGGTGCAGATACAAACTCACAGAGACTGTGTCTGCATGCCCAGAATCTTCACAAGCTCAACCCAGACAAAACCCAGCACAGAGAAGAGGAAGCAAACACAAAGCTGCATTCCTAATCAATAAGCTATTTGCAATTGATGGCTGTGGAGGAAGGAAAATCAGTTGTTTTCAATGGAATAACAGTGAAAATATCAACCATACTCTATGACACACTTTGTGTTTAGAAGCAATTTGTCAACACAAAACAGATCCATGTTTTTTGTGTGTGTGCTCTTTTTATTTTTTGATTTCTTTTGGTTTGGATGAAATTTTTTTTTAGGAGAGAGAAAGACCATGATTTGGGGTATGTAAGGAGTGTAGCAAGAATCTTGAAAGAGTTTTGGAGAAAAAGGATATGATCAAAATATAATGAATATGTGAGGAAAATATAAATGAGTTTTGAAGATATATTCATATTATATTAAATAAAAACTCAGTAAATGAATCATATGCATATTATAGATCAATTTTGCAAAGCATCATGAAAATGAATATAGGCAAACAAAAATGGAAAAACCTTATAATATAATTGAATGATATATATATATAATGATACAATAATGATAAAAATCAATAATAAGCAACATAAAATATTTCAAAACCTGTACAAATTAATGATTTATATATAAATTCATATGTTGGAAATATGACATCTCAAAACATCTGTAATTTTGATACTATTTAGCAATTAGCATTCAAATAACTGATCATATGTGAAAATCAGCTGAGGAATGGATCCTTTCCACACACCATTTAAAACAGGAAATTTGAGCCAATCGGTGATGGAGCATGCCTTTAATTCCAGCACTTGGGAGGCAGAGACAGGTGGATCTCTATGAATTCCAGGCCAATCTGATCTACAGAACAAATTCCAGAATAGGTACAAAGCTACAAAGAAAACCCTGTATCAAAAAAAACAAAACAAAAAAATGTATATTTTGCTTATATGGTTTATATTAAAGATGCTCATGAAAGCAAGCTATTAAACCTTCTGAAAATCAGAAAAGCAGCAATAAAAGTACATATTTGCAGGGATGGGGATGGGACATAGGAAACAGCTCAGTGAATTAAGTATTTGCCACATTAGTACCTATAAGACAAACAGGCATGTGACGCAGCATCCAGGAGGCAGAGACCAGGAACCCCATAGCAAGCTTATCAAAACTCACAGGAGTTGGCCAGCTCCAGGTTTAGTAAAATACTCTGTTAGATAGTTAATTTCAACTGTCAACTTGGCAAGGTCTAGAACCACTTGGGAGACTGACTTCTGGGTATGTCTAGAGAAGGAAACCACTGTGAGTAGGTTGATGGGTGGAAAGATCCTCCCACTCTGGTTAGAATCACTCTAGCCTGTGATTCTGAACTGTGTAAAAAGGAGATAGTGAGCTGAGATCAAACTATGTTGCTTTCTGCATCTTGACCATGGGTACCAGGTAATGATTTGCCTCCATCTCCTGCTGCTGTGGCTTATAGTATCCTATAGGCTAGGAAGCAAAATAAAGCTTTTCTCCATCACATCCCTCTTGCAAGGACATTTTGTCAAAGCAACAGCAAATGTATCTAAAATGTAGAAAGTAAAAGTAGCTAAAAAGTAGAAAATTCTATATCTATATAGAAAGTAGATAGCAAGTGATCAAGGAAGGTATCAGACATGAACTTTTAGCCTCTCTGCTTAAATTAACACCCACCCACACATACACACATACCACCCTCATATACAAACATACACATGAATATTAATACACAGATGAACACACAGAAGAAAAGATACATGTTTATTAATTTGTGTTTTTTATTAGTGAATACTAATACTAATGAATAAGGATGCTCACCCTCACAATCAAACAAATGGAAACTTAACAATGAGAGGACTCATTTCTTTGTTAATAAATTAGCAAAATTTGCTTAATCTTGAAGATATTGATGGCTGACTATATGTTGAAATGGACAGTGTCATACAACTGGATAATACATTTCTTTAAAGAATATTTTGCTACTTCCTGTTTTGAAATTATAATCTCAAGAATTATCATATAACTACCACATTTCCTCTTTCTTGTTCCTGTCTCAAACCCTTCAATGTAACTCTCCTTGCTCTCTTTCAAATTCATAGCTTCTATTTCCTTAGTTGTAAGATGCAGCTGTGTGTGTGTGTTCTATCTAGGGTTAAGGCACAAGGAAACTTCTCCATTTCATGTTATTGTTTATTGGTATTAACTTTGTTCAAATCTTAGTCCTGAAATCATATACAAGCATGCAATTAATATTCTGTAAACTGAACAGTTGTATTTATTTACTTAGGAACACACAGATACTCACACACTTAAACAACAAGTAAAGAAAAAGATGCCATGAGTTTGAAAGAGAACAAGGAGACACAGGGGAAATTGGAGGAGTAAAAGGAAAGGGGAAGGTATCACAGTGTATTTTCACTTCAAACTTTTAAAGTAAATTATTTTTATTTATATGTATATTTATGATCGTGTATGTGTATGTATGTGTGTCCACATATATTTTTTCACATGCATGAAGTTTCCTATAGGAGTCTAGTAGATAGTATCAGATACCCTGGAGCTGGAGTTATGGGCCGTTGTGAGCTACATGATGGGGTGCTTGTGAACTAAACACATGACCTTTGGGAGAACAATAGTGATCTTAGACACTGAACCACATCTCTAGACCCTGGATTGTAAGTTAACATTCCGAATAACATTGTCCATAAAAAAAAAAAAAAATGTAGTTCCCAGGTAAATGATGTAATTCAATAGACAAAGTTGCTTGTATCAAACTTGATGACTGGAGTTCAATTCTGAAAATCACATAATGGAAAGAACCAAATTTTATAAGGCATCCTCTGACCTTCATTCATGCACTATGGCATACACACAAGAATAAGCACAGAAACACATACACAACTTTACATGAAAATGTAATTATCAAAAAAGTTAAGAGTGCCATGGGAGTGAATAATCAAGAAAGTCATGTAATAAATACGCAATTTCTAGATAGTTTTCTGCTAGTGGTGAATCTACATTTCAATCACGGAAAATAAGCAACTTACGCAAAGGCATGTGCGCATGAGCGTGCACACACACATACACACACTCCAGGACTATATGCATTTCCTGAGTTTTGTATGCATGCATGCTGATACCCCAAACCAAGTGTCTGTGCTCTGACAGAAGAAGAAAGATGGTGCACAGGGTAGCAAGCATGGTTTGGCCAAGCACTGCACCACACAAAGGAGACAAGTGCAGTTCTCAATGTCACATAAACCTAAAGAACCTAACTTGTCCTACAAACTAAAACCAGAACCTTTTAGCCATGAATGCATTATTTTTACTCCAGAAAAAGGAAAGATAGAGCTCAGTAACATTCTGAAATAGTTGAAGGCCTCCTAGGAACCACAGTCAGTGAGAATGACTTTAATAGTTGTGTTACTGTGGTGGTAAGTACTCTATCTTCTCAAAGTTTAAAAGCTCTATAACAAGTCCAAAATCTGAATCAGAATTATCAGAAATCTCAGAGGTGGAATGTTCTTACCACAAATTATGTAATGATTTTATGGAGGGTTGGTATGCCAGTTACATGTGTTTGCGAATGTTGTGATGTATATATTGCTCACTCCTTTTTTTTTTATTTAATTATTAAAGATTTCTGCCTCTTCCCCGCCACCACCTCCCATTTCCTCCCCCCTCCCCCAATCAAGTCTTCCTCCCTCCTCAGCCCAAAGAGCAATCAGGTTTCCCTGCCCTGTGGGAGGTCCAAGGACCACCCACCTCCATCCAGGTCTATTAAGGTGAGCATCCAAACTACCTGGGCTCCCCCAAAGCCATTATGTGCAATAGGATCAAGAACCCATTGCCATTGTTCTTCAGTTCTCAGTAGTCCTCATTGTCCGCTATGTTCAGCGAGTCCGGTTTTGTCCCATGCTTTTTCAGACCCCGGCCATCTGGCCTTGGTGAGTTCCCGATAGAACATCCCCATTGCCTCAGTGTGTGGGTGCACCCCTCGCGGTCCTGAGATCCTTGCTGGTGCTCTCTCTCCTTCTGCTCCTCCTTTGGATCGTGAGACTTCAGTCCAGTGCTCCAATGTTGGTCTCTGTCTCTGTCTTCTTTCATCGCCTGATGAAGGTTAATATTTAGGAGGATGCTTATATGTTTTTCTTTGGGTTCACCTTCCTATTTAGCTTCTCAAGGATCACGAATTATAGTCTCAATGTCCTTTATTTATGGCTAGAAACCAAATATGAGTGAGTAAATCTCATGTTCCTCTTTTTGGGTCTGGCTTAACTCACTCAGGATAGTGTTTTCAATTTCCATCCATTTGTATGCAAAATTCAAGAAGTCATTGTTTTTTACTGCTGAGTAGTACTCTAATATGTATATATTCCATACTTTCTTCATCCATTCTTCCATTGAAGGGCATCTAGGTTGTTTCCAGGTTCTGGCTATTACAAACAATGCTGCTATGAACATAGTTGAGCATATACTTTTGTTGTATGTTAGGGCATCTCTTGGTATATTCCCAAGAGTGGTATTGCTGGGTCGAGAGGTAGGTTGAACCCGACTTTCCTGAGAAACCGCCACACTGCTTTCCAAAGTGGTTGCACAAGTTTGCATTCCCACCAGCAATGAATGAGTGTGCCATTTTCTCCACAACCTTTCCAGCAGAGGCTATCATTGGTGTTTTTGATTTTAGCCATTCTGACAGGTGTAAGATGGTATCTTAATGTTGTCTTGATTTGCATTTCCCTAATTGCTAAGGAAGTTGAGAACGATCTTAAGTGTCTTTTGGCCATTTGAACTTCTTCTGTTGAGAATTTTCTGTTCAGCTCAGTGCCCCATTTTATAATTGGGTTGATTAACCTTTTACGGTCTAATTTCTTGAGTTCTTTGTATATTTTGGAGATCAGAACTTTTTCAGTTGTGGGGTTGGTGAAGATCTTCTCCCAGTCAGTGGGTTGCCTTTCTGTCTTAGTGACAGTGTCCTTTGCTTTACAGAAGCTTCTCAGTCACAGGAGGTCCCATTTATTCAATGATGCCCTTAATGTCTGTGCTGCTGGGGTTGTACGTAGGAAGTGTTCTACCGTGCCCATGTGTTGTAGAGTACTTCCCACTTTCTCTTCTATCAGGTTCAGTGTGTTTGGACTGATATTGAGGTCTTTAATCCATTTGGACTTGAGTTTTGTGCATGGTGATAGATATGGATCTATTTTCATTCTTCTACAGATTGACATCCAGTTTTGCCAGCACAATTTGTTGAAGATGCTCTCTATTTTCCATTGTATACTTTTAGCTCTTTTATCGAAAATCAGGTGTTCGTAGGTTTGTGGGCTAAAGTCAGGGTCTTCTATTCGATTCCATTGGTCGACTTCTCTGTTTGTATGCTAATACCAAGCTGTTTTCAATACTGTAGCTCTATAATAGAGTTTGAAGTCAGGGATGGTAATGCCTCCAGACGATCCTTTATTGTATAAGATTGTTTTGGCTATCCTGGGTTTTTTGTTTTTCCATATAAAGTTGATTATTGTCTTCTCCAGATCTGTGAAGAATTTTGATGGGATTTTGATGGGGATTGCATTGAATCTATAGATTGCTTTTGGTAGAATTGCCATTTTTACTATGTTGATCCTCCCAATCCAAGAGCAAGGGAGATCCTTCCATTTTCTGGTGTCCTCTTCAATTTCTTTCTTCAAAGACTTAAAGTTCTTGCCAAATAGATCTTTCACTTCCTTGTTCAGAGTTACCCCCAGATATTTTATGCTATTTGTGGCTATCGTGAAAGGTGATGCTTCTCTGATTTCCCTCTCTGCTTCCTTATCCTTAGTGTATAGGAAGGCAACTGATTTTTTGGAGTTGATTTTGTAACCTGCCACATTACTAAAGGTGTTTATCAGCTGTAGGAGTTCTTTGGTAGAGTTTTTTGGGTCGCTTATGTATACTATCATATCATCTGCAAATAACGAAAGCTTAACTTCTTCCTTTCCAATATGGATCCCCTTGATCCCCTTGTGTTGTCTTATTGCTATTGCTAGAACTTCAAGCACTATATTGAAGAGGTATGGAGAGAGTGGACATCCTTGTCTTGTTCCTGATTTTAGTGGGATGGCTTTGAGTTTTTCTCCGTTTAATTTAATGTTAGCTGTCGGCTTGCTGTAAATAGCTTTTATTATATTTAGGTATGACCCTTATATCCCTAATCTCTCCAAGACCTTTATCATAAAGGAGTGTTGAATTTTGTCGAATGCTTTTTCAGCATCTAATGAAATGGTCATATGCTTTTTTTCTTTCAGTTTATTTAGATGGTTGATTACATTGATAGATTTGTGTATGTTGAACCAGCCCTGCATCTCTGGAATGAAGCCTACTTGATCATAATGGATAACTTTTCTAATGTGTTCTTGGATTCGGTTTGCCAGTATTTTATTGAGAATTTTTGCGTCGATGTTCATGAGTGAGATAGGCCTGTAATTCTCTTTCTTGGTTGGGTCTTTGTGTGGTTTTGGTATCAGGGTAACTGTAGCTTCATAAAAGGAATTTGGCAATGACTCTTCTGTTTCTATATTGTGAAATACATTAAGGAGTATAGGTATTAGCTCTTCTTGGAAGTTCTGGTAGAATTCTGCATTGAAACCATCTGGTCCTGGGCTTTTTTTGGAAGGGAGATTTTTGATAACTGTTTCTAATTCTTTGCGACTAACAGGTCTATTTATATCGTTCACCTAGTCTTGGTTTAGGTTTGGTATATGGTACTTATCTAAAAAAGTGTCCATTTCTTTTGCATTTTCCAGTTTTGTGGCATACAGGCTTTTGTAGTAAGATCTAATGATTCTCTGAATTTCCTCTGTGTCTGTGGTTATGTCCCCCTTTTCATTTCTGATCTTATTTATTTGCGTGTTCTCTCTCTGTCGTTTAATTAGTTTGGATAGGGGTTTGTCAATCTTGTTGATTTTCTCCAAGAACCAACTTTTTGTTTCATTGATTCTTGGGACTGTTTTCTGTGTTTCTATTTTGTTGATTTCTGCCCTCAGTTTGATTATTTCCACTCTTCTACTCCTCCTGGGCGTGTCTGCTTCTTTTTTTTCTAGAGCTTTCAGGTGTGCTGTTAAGTCCCCAATGTATGCTTTCTCCGTTTTCTTTAAGTGGGCACTTAGTGCTATGAACTTTCCTATTAGCACTGCTTTCATCATGTCCCATAGGTTTGAGTATGTTGTCTCTTTGTTTTCATTAAATTCAAGGAAGACTTTAATTTCTTTCTTAATTTCTTCCTTGACCCAGGTATGGTTCAGTAGTTGACTGTTCAGTTTCCATGAGTTTGTCAGCTTTCTGGGGGTAGCATTGTTGGTGGCTTCTAACTTTAATCCGTGGTGATCTGATAAGACACAGGTGGACACTGATATTTTTTTGTATCTGTGGAGGTTTCCTTTGTTTCCAAGTATGTGGTCAATTTTCGAGAAGGTTCCATGAGGTGCAGAGAAGAAGGTGTATTCTTTCCTATTTGGGTGGAGTGTTCTATAGATGTCTGTTAAGTCCATTTGATTCATTACCTCCAACAATTCTCTTAATTCTCTATTAGTTTTCTGTCTGATTGACCTGTCCATTGGTGAGAGAGGAGTGTTGAAGTCTACTACTACTAGTGTGTTTGATTTGATGTCTGCCTTGAGTTTTATCAATATTTCTTTTACTTAAGTGGGTGCTTTTATATTAGGGGCATAGATATTCAGAATTGAGACTTCATCCTGCTGAATTGTTGCTGTTATGAGTATAAAGTGTCCCTCTCGATCTCTTCTGATTGATTTTAGTTTGAAGTCAGTTTTGTTAGAAATTAGTATGGCCACACCTGCTTTTTTCTTAGGACTATTTGCTTGAAAAACCTTTTCCCAACCCTTTACTCTGAGTAGATGCCTGTCTTTGTGGTTGAGATGAGTTTCTTGCAAACAGCAGACTGTTGGATCCTGTTTTCGTATCCAATCTCTTAGCCTGTGCCTTTTTATTGGTGAATTGAGACCATTAATATTAAGTGATATTAATGACCAGTGATTGTTTACTCAGGTTATTCTTATTGCTTTTGGTAGAAGAGTTTGTGTGTCTCCTTCTTTGAGTTGTGCTGTTGAAGGGTCGCTAGATGCCTGGGTTATTGTAGGCAGTGTTGGCAATGTTGGATTCCTTGGGTTGTGTATTTCCTTCTATTACTTTCTGTAGGGCTGGATTTGTGGCAACGTATTGTTTAAATTTGTTCTTATCCTGGAATGTCTTGTTTTCTCCATTGATAGTGAATGATAGCTTGGCTGGGTATAGTAGTTTGGGTTTGCATCCATGGTCTCTTAGTTTCTGTAGTACCTCTATCCAGGACCTTCTGGCTTTCATGGTTTCCATAGAGAAATCAGGTGTAAGTCTGATCGGTTTACCTTTATAAGTTACTTGGCCTTTTTCCTTTGCAGCTCTTAATATTCTTTCTTTAATCTGTATATTTTATGTTTTGATTATTATATGGTGAGGGGACTTTTTTTTTTGATCCAGTCTGTTTGGTGTTCTGTATGCTTCTTGAATATTCAAAGGAATATCTTTCTTTATGTTGGGAAAGTTTTTTTCCATAATTTTGTTAAAAATATTTTCTGGACCTTTGAGCTGTGCCTCTTCTCCTTCTTCTATCCCTATTATTCTTAGGTTTGGTCTTTTTATTGTGTCCCATATTTCCTGAATGTTTTGTGATGAGAATTTGTTGGTTTTGGTGTTTTCTTTGATCAGTCCGTTTATTTTCTCTATGGTGTCTTCAGAATCTGAGATTCTTTCTTCTATCTCTTGTATTCTATTGATTATGCTTGTTTCTGTAGTCTCTGCTCGCTGACCTATATTTGCCATATCCAACTGGTCCTCAGTTTATGTTTTCTTCCTTGCTTCCATTTCAGTTTTCAATTCTTGGACTGTTTCCATTACCTGTTTGATCGTTTTTTCTTGGCTTCCCAGGGTATCATTTATGTATTTATTCATTTCTTCAAACTTTTTGTTATACTTCTCATCCATTTCTATGAGGGCGTTTTTTATATGTTGTTTAAGGGACTCTATTGCTTTCAAAAAGTCAGTTTTTCCCTCTTCTCCTGTGTTAGGGTGTTCAAGTCCTTGTGTTTTAAGATCATTGGGTTCTGGTGTTTTCATGTTGTTTTTCAGATTGTTGGGTGAATTCTTGCCTTGGCATCTGCCCATCTCCTCTTATCGATGCTATCTAATGGGTTTGATTTAATTGTAGCGGGCCAATCTGCTCTCAGTGCGGGCTTCACTGCTTCTTGCCTGCACTATCTCTCATCCAGTGCCTCTGCCACCCGGACTTGCCTGCCTGCGCGCCGGTGCCTCCGCCGCCTAGGCCTGCCTGCCGGTGCCTCCGCCGCCTAGGCCTGCCTGCCGGTGCCTCCGCCGCCTGGGCCTGCCTGCCAGTGCCTCTGCTCACTCCTAGTGTAAAGATGATACAGGAAAAGAGAGAGATGTCCTCTTACATGAATCTCCACTAGCCAAAGCCATTCACCTATGAATAGTAAGGGCTATGAGGTATGATGGATGTTGTGACTCCTCTGTACACTCACTGTAGCTGGGATGCAGTAAGACTTTTGGGAAGCAGCCTCACCAGCATGGAGGACACTCACATAACAAAGACCGGCAGACTGACTCCTGTATTTAAGGTGTTTGAAAAATACAATTGTTTATACTGATCAAGCATATTGGGAATAAAAATATTTAATGTGTTTAGACTTCATGTTTCCAACTGGACCACAACACTAGGAAAGCTGCCACTATGCAGAAACTGAAACAAATGAAACATTGTTTTGAAAAATGAAAAATGTTTCTTCCATGAAAGGTATCCACGTATTCCAAACCACAGACTATTGAATTCAGAAACTACAAAGAAAACATGTTCCAAGTTTGTTAAGAAGTCTTAGAGATAGCTCACATTTCATACACTATGACAGAAGCTCCTAGATAATGAAGGTATCTGTCAAAAAGCATGAATGAAAGCCAAATAAGCTCAGGATGGGATGCAGCTTTGTAGACAGTGGTCATTGCTCACTATATTAGGCCAGAAGATTATTGTGGTGATATTTCATTTCTATTTTAACTAAAAAAGCTTACCTAAATGTCAGAGAGCAAAACAGCCCCACTGTTCAGTCTTACAGATCAGGTAGTGGTGACACACACCTTTAATTCCAGTAGCCACACTAGTTGACCTAGAAACCAGGTGGTAGTGGTACACATATTTAATCCCAGACCTAGAGAGAAATATAAAATGGGAGGAGACAGCTCTCACACAGTCTCATTCTGAGACTCCTGGAGGCAGAATTGCCATTTCAAACTGAGGTTACTGACTGTTTTGCTTTTCTGACATTCATTCAGTTTGAACCCCACTATCTGTCTCTGGACTTTTATTAATCATGCTACGGATTATCATCATTGTTTTCACTACAGATAAATTTACAATCTCACAATCCTCCCTAAGATTGAGGAGTCCAGAGAGTAACTACTAACATATCAAAGGTAAGACAAGATGGGAAACCTTACCACCAGAAGATTTGATGGAAAAATTCAGAAACAAGCTCTCTCTAAGGTATCTACTCACTAGAGCAGAATTCAGTTGGCACAGACTGTGAATAGACATTATAGATTATACACTTAATGTAAAATAGATTTCTGTCAATCACTTTCTACAACAAAATGTTATAAAACCGAGGTGAAAATTTATATACTCAAAGCTTTAGCTGAGAAAAAAAATCTACCTATGTTTTTAAATTTTAGCAACAAAATAACTAAGTAACAGTGAAGAATTCTCCTATGCTGGCAGGAATGCAGAGGACCTATTGCAGCTTGCAGCATCCCTTTTATTGCTTCACTCAGAAAACCTTAAAGCAGGGATTATCAGCTCCCCTGACAAACCTGCCAGCCCACTCATTCCTAATCTTGCAGAAAACAGAAATCTGGTGCCACACAGCATTCTGTGGAGGGGACAGGATCTCTGCTCAAGAGATCAAAAGAGCAAAGAACTGCATTCCTCTTAGAGAAAGCTCTTGCAAAGTTTCTGCTGAATTGAGCTTTACATGCATGCAGAAATCCTAGTGTAAGGGATGTGGTTGCATTAATTATAAGATTTCAATTTGACAGTTTAATTAGGAAAAGGAGAGTTAGTGTAGGGCTTGCAGAATTCATGATGAATCACATACTCCAATAGACTTCATTTTCATATTTCAATTACACACATTTCTAACTGATGAACAGCAACATAGCATTTTCTGTTTAATAAATGTGATATCTGTTGGAATTGATAACATTAGTTCAGTAATTACTGAGCCATTATTGTCAGCCTTTTAAAAAACACAGGAAGAAGACTTAGTTATTAAAGTTTAGCATCAGCACAAACTACATTGGAAACGTTCCTACTGCAGGGCTTTGAACCGAGTATTAGGCAACCATTACGGAGAGAAGGGGAGAATTCATTAGCAGGTGTTTGCATAAAGTTGATTTTGATCTAATCACACTTTAATCACTCCCAGACATTTCAATGTAGTTACTCTGTTCATTTTACATCCTTATATCAGAAAAAAAAATAGAAGTAAAACTTAGGTTTAAATTGTGTAATTTAATGTGAGATCAGGCTAAGATTCTAAGCTTTATCTAATAAGTCTAACAAAACAGAAGAAAAATTTAGTTTCATCTGTCCAAAGAGAAGTGTGGATTGGAAGAAGACAAAGCTTTATGTTGCCAAGTCTATCAAAATACGTGCAAACTTATGTGTCCTTTCCCAGAGAGATTGTTCTGAGGACTGGGAAATAACTTGAAAGCCGAGTATGCCATAGATTCATTGGAGTCTTTTCTTTCATGTGTTTCAAACAAACAGAAGTTCATTAAATCAAATACAGATGTCATTTTCCTCAGGGACCAGAAAAAAGATCCTGCCCTACAATAAACACAACCACACACACTGGAAGTGAAACATACTTCTGTGGTTTTAATTATGTCCAAATTTGTTCATATGGATCTCTATGTTAGCAGTATTTTGAATTCTACGTATTAGAACTACATGCCTGTTCCTACATGGGAATGATCCTCCTATTTTGCTTAAATGAGGCATATTTATGGTTTTAGTGTCACATATTTATGCTTTTATGTGTGATGTGAATATTTCTAATCATGTTAGGCCTAGACAGTAGACAAGAAAGCAAAATGTCACTTAGTCCACATTAGGGTTTTACAGTTCTTATTTTAAAGCTTCAAGTTATTCATTTTAGCAATCCATTTCCAATGGTTTCAGGAAAACTGTACAATTAAAAATGTTTTAAGTGCTTTAGGAAGTTAAATAAGAAAATGCTCATAAAACGATGAGCACAGAGCTTAGCATGTTGCACAATAAATAGTATTTACTTAGAATTGGAGATTTCACTATTCCTTAAGCAAAGAGAGTTTTGTGCATAATTACAAAAGCCAGGAAGTGTATGAAAAGATTGTATTCCAGCATAATTTAAGGCCTTCTGTGATAACAGTTTCACAACAACTATTATAAATAGACAATAGAACACTGAGGATATTTAAGACCATTTCATTCAGTTTATAAGGTCAAAACTAGTTTTCTATACCATTATAAGGTATTTTGGTAATTCAGTCTATTGATAGACAAAATATGGTAGCTACAAATTTGAAGACTGTGAATCAAAACTTTGGCACCAACTTACACAAGTACTTGATATGATTTTCAGTGCCAAACTGTCATCACAAAATGTCTTAAATTAAAAACCTGCTCATTGCACTTTGACATTTGAATATACACATTTTTTTTCTTTATTGGAGACCAAGTGGGAAACATCCCAGAAGCATCTGCACTTATGGGAGGGTTATGTCTGTCCTGAGGGAAAGTATGGTGTGATGCTGAATTTCTATCATCATACTTTCTTTCAAAGAACATAATGTTTCTTGAAAAAGCAGACACTGTATTCAAGTTTGTTCATTTGGAGTCTATTTTCTTAAAAATGACAGAAGCAACCCTGTCATTTGCTCAAAATACACAGGTGGCACTTTGTTTCCAGCAGTAACATTTAATCTTTAAAATAGAAAAGAGAAATTTGGAAGAATCTGTATTATTTATCAAGCCATATTCCGAAGTCTTAGCAAGTCTTCCAGTGAATTGTCTGTGATATTAATGCATGTGATTTATAGGTGATATAAAAACCTGTGCCTACATGAAAGATAAATTTAAAATCTAAGATAGACCAATGAATCTTAACATAACAGAGCATAAAAATAGTTGGCATATTTGTAGATTGTGTTTTGTAAATAAGCTTCCAAAAATTATTGACATTTATCAAGTTTTGAGTATCAAAGAAGAATATCCAAAGTTATCAAAATGCTGCTCAAATATTCCTCCTTTTTAACTACGTTAGTTTATGAAAGTAGAATATATCCATCATCTAACACCAAAACAGCATATAGGAATAGATTGAACACAGAAACATGCATGAGGATTCATCTGCTTTCTATTAAGCCAAAGCTAAAGCTATTCAAAAACATGCAAAACACTATATGTTCACTAAGTATGAACATATTGGAAAATGTATGAATATTTTATAAAATATATTATACCATCTTGTATTTTTACAATGACCTTAACATTATTTAATTTTGTTAAAAATTTAAAACAATAAAGTTAAAATAGTCTTCGTCTTTCTTAGCTATAATTCTGAATTCAGTATATATTGGTGTAACTCACAAAAGATTATTCTTATTTTAAAGAATTTTGGAAACCATGGTCTTATATTGTCCATAAAAGTTATAAGTGGGTTTCAAACAGAAAAAAATTAAATCAATTGATAGTGACGGGTGAATATAAAAACCATGTTTTGGAGCAATGAGACTCGCATGCTGTGCTCCAGAGCACATGATAGAATACTACTACCTACGTAGAATACCTTAGAGCACACTCATTTTCCTATGACATCACACATCCTTGTCATGAGACAGACATTAAGATATGGTCATGGATTTTACTGAACCTAATAGAAAGTTGTATACCACGTGCTCTTTTATCATATTCTAACACAAAACTGAGTGTTATGGTTTTGGGTTATGTCAAAAAAAAAAACCAAAAGATTATAAAGGTATAAAGCAAATATGCTAGATAATTTGTGTGAATCTAAAAGAACAGAATATATTCCTTCCCATAAATGAAGCATTTTACACCGCAAATATGATGTCTGAATTCATTATTATTATAATTGGGTAAATGGCCTTTTATTCTATAATGAAAATGTCAAAATACAAATATTCAAAAAAGAAGCAGTTTATTCACTCAAATTCACAATAAATTTAAAATGATTGATATCACACAGGTTTCAAAGTGACATAATCAAATGAAAATAATAGGGTAGTAGATCTCAAATGAAATACACTTAATAGATGGTGAGAGGAGAGACACTATGTAGGAAAATTGGAGGTTTAAAAGAAACTTTATTTCGTAATTTAATATAAAATGAGTCATGTTTTAGAAAACTTTAAATGCCACTCCCCATAAATAAGTTAGTAATCATTGACTTACAGACCTCCCATAACACTGTATTTACAAAAAAAGAAAATGTATTGAAAAGAAATCCCTCTTGGTCCCCAAACTAAATCAGAGCTTTGAACTCTGAGGCCCTTGTACGTGGGCTACTCTCTTGTGAAGTTACTTCTCTGTCTTTCCTGTGTTCAGACATTCCACACAGCTTCCCCTTTGCAATGGAAAGATGGTGTGCTTTGAAATCAGCTGTGCTCTTGCCAACCCTAAGAAGACTCCCTTAATTAGGATATATACTTCGCTGCTCCCGTATCCACCCTTCCCATATCCCAACCATCCCAATCCCCCAAGCTCCTCCCATCCTCCCCTTCTCACGTTTCTCACCCCATTTCCCCTTAGTCCCATGCCACCTCACCTGCAAGTTCCCAGAGGGGCTCGCAGGTGTCCAGGGAGATGTCCCCAGTTGGTACCTTGGGCAACTGAGGAAAGGGAACCTGAAATGACCCTATCTTATACTGATGAATATCTTACATATCACCTTAGAACCTTCATCTGGCGATAGATCGAGATAGAGACAGAGACTCAATTTGGAGCAACGGTCTGAGCTCTTAAAGTCCAAATGAGGAGCAGAAGGAGGGAGAACATGAGCAAGGAAGTCAGGACCACGAGGGGTGCACCCACCCACTGTGACAGAAGAACTGATCTATTGGGAGCCCACCAAGGCCAGCTGGACTGGGACTGAATGAGTATGGGTTGAAACTGGACTCTCTGAACATGGCGGACAATGAAGGCTGATGAGAAGTCAAGGACAATGGCACTAGGTTTCGATCCTAATACATGAACTGGCTTTGTGGGAGCTTAGCCTGTTTGGATGCTCACCTTCCTGGACATAGATAGAAGACCTTCGTCTTCCGGCAGGGCAGGGAATTTGGACTGCTCTTCAGTATCGAGAGGGAGGGGGAATGGAGTGGGGGGAGGAGAAGAGGAGTTGGGATAGGGGGAGGGGAGTGGGGGGAGGGGGCAATATGTGGGAGGAGGGGGAGGGAAATGGGAAACGGGGAGCAGGTGGAAATTTTAATTAAAAAAGAATAAAAATAAATAAATAATAATAATAAAAAAGAAATCAGCTGTGCTGCCTCAGCACAGTGGGGGGGGGGGGCTGGTGGAGCAGAAGGGAAGGTCATCCTGGGCCCACTCACCCTGCGTAAGTGTCAGCTTTGTCACAGTGGAGAAGAATTTATGTTCTTTGAGCCTTGGTTTCCCTTAAGAAAAAAGTAGTGGTTGTCATTAGTACTTCTACTGGACTAGTGCCCTTGCTACTACTACTATTGGAAATATGGAACACCACTATAGTACTTTTAATTATTTAGATAAGAAGTTGATATTTCTGTCACAAATTATTTTTAAAATGTCTTATTGGAATTTTGTAGAACAATATTTCCTTTAAGGAAAACAAGAATACAGAATATAAAGAGCATTTTAATGAGACAAATTTGTCTCATGAGGAGAAAAATCTATATTTAAGCAACTTCTTTGTTTATCTCGGCTTCTCATTAGCTAGTTAAAAACATGTACTCTTCCTCTCAGCTTTCTCCAGCAATGCCCAGAGGGTTTCCTCCAAAACAGTACGAGAAACGCATAAAGAATTTAAAATGAGAATCTGTCTCTATCAAAATCCATCTCTGGCCATATCCTAGGGGAATCTTAGAGGTCAAGATGTCACAATCATGTATTTTCACCCCTTATAAAACTGTCCTACAGTACAAATGGAAAGTGCCTGTGAATCTTGGCAATGAACATGTCACAGACTACATAATCCTCTTACCATGTGTTCCCAGGTACTCCCTCCCCCTTAGGTGCACAGACTTGCTTCCCTAAAGACACTTGCAAGTGGAAAAAACAGTCTTTGGAAATACAAAGATCTACTTTCATATGTTTTATCCCAGCAGTTTTGAAAATCTCCCTACTTTCTAACGGTTGTGCTATACCAATATATATTTTTAAAACCACCAGCAGCTGTACACAAGAATTCCCTATGCCTTTCAAAGGACAAGTCATCTGAAAGCCTCTGTCTGGGATGCCCACATTCGTTACTGTGTCCCATCTTCCCCCTGGGTTTTAAGTTATGTTTTTCCACTTACAATTGATATCTATTGGTATATTTCTATGAATTTTTGTCAGTCACAAAAAGCCCTTCTAATGTGGAATGTAATTAAATATCAGAAAGCAAGGGAGTGACTGTCAAATCATCACATGATTACAATAGATTTGTTGAGAAAAACTCTCCCTTATTCTTGCCAAAGGCTGCAAGACTGATAGAATTATTGACTCAGTGCGTGAGATGAAGAACAGCCATCACGAAGGAGCATTTTCCTAACCCAGTTAACCAACAAAGACTCACTTGTTAGTCTTCATCTCACTAGTACCTGACGTTAGGACTTTCAGACCACACAGACCTTCTGTGTGCAGAAGGCGTTGCTTCTGTGCTAAGGATCCCATTCTCCCACCTTGAATCTGTAGTCTGGAACTAGACAGGTTACTACAAGCTCTGGCAGCTTCCATCTCTGATAAGTCTAGGTATTAATTTCAATGCGTTATGATTGCAATAGTCTTTATCAGTATCAATTTACTTCTTAATGATCTTTTCCTTCTACCTTCCACACCAAAAATATACACATTTAAGGTAGACCATGTATTTTGACACACACACTCTTATGTTACTACTAGAAAACTAAAATTGATTCAGCCATTTTGGGATGGACACTTTAAAAACATTCTCTTGACTCAATTCATATGTTATTATTAACTGTGGTTATCATGCTGTAAACAGACCTTCAGAACTCTTCCATCTCATAACTGAGTTTGTACCTTTTGATGTTCTTTTTAAAATAGGTTTCTAAATTCTTCTAAAATTCCAAGAAAACAACTCTAACAAATATAGAAGTCCTTTAAGGTTTTGTTGTCCTTTAAAACACAAGTCAAGGATCAATTATCAAAACAAACCCATTCCATTAATCAGTTTAACTAAGGTGCAAATTGTTTATCAGAACACAATGCCAGGGAGGCTGCTTTGTTTAATGACAATCCTAACAGCAAGAATCCCTGGGGCAGGAAGCAAGTAATCAAGACTCCATCTCTGAAACTTTGAGAACGCTGGCAACAGTCTTCCTAATGCATTGCTACAGGGGGACCTTGTACAGAGAACAATACACTGAAATAGAGCAGACTGGTTATGAAACAGTACACCTAAAAATAGGTCTGGACCTAACACAATTAAGCAATTTCTGCCTTCTAGGACCAAGTGTAACACTCTAGACTGTTTCAAATGAATTTTTATTGCCCATTTTGTGCACCTGAATACAGAGAGCATAAGCAGATTTTCACACAGAGCTTCAAGATGTGTGAGTGTCCATGGTGGTTCAGGATGATACTAAACTCAAACATGAACCACTAAATATCTGAGGTAGATATGGTTTAAGAAGATATTTGAAAGCTTTCATGTATTTATTCTGTGTTAGAAGAAATAAAAAAGCACAGAAAAAGGGTTACAATAATCCTACAAACATACTAGCAAGATTATGTTTCTAAGTAAAATATCAAGTTGAGGTCAGATGGTTTCAGGAGAAAAGAGGAAGAGTGGACTAAACTGACCCTCCAACAGAAACAGCAGCATGAACAGAGGAAGGGCACAGAGAAGCAAGGGCCATTCTTGTGCTGAATGGACGATGAGTCCATCATCTGGGCATAAGCCAGGCGTGCTGAAGTGTGAGTAGTACAAGCTGAATCCAGAAGACAGGTTCAGGCCCAATTATGGAGATAAAGGCAGCCCTTCCATACACAAATCTTTTTCCCCCCTTTTTTTTAATGCAGTCTCATGACTGAGGGAGTGCTCTCAGAGTTACATGACGATCAACGTTTCCCCCAACTTAGAGGTGGGGTCAGGAATGCTGGGAAGAGGTCAGGGTCACTCAGAGAGTGACACAGGGAATGACAGAGAGTCCTGTTTCCCAGTCCAACCATCTCCCAGCCAAGATACACTCCAGCCTCCCTCTTCTTTCCCAGGTTCCAAAACCCTGCAATGGAATGAGCGGCTGGAAGCTGGAACTGCCCCTTATTTTTTCCTTTCCCTGTGGCAAGAAGAAAAGAGAGGAGGCCACTGAACTTTCAACTTCCTGATAAACTATAATGTGGGAAAGTGCCATTTTTAGGTTTACATGAAGGAGCTACCTCTGAGAACAGCCCCTTGGCCTGTGAAAAACTAGAAACATCCCAGGAAGTCACTGCAATGTTGTAGTACTGTGAGAAATTGTATAAAAATAAACATTGGCTTATTTCAGGCCTAGTCCCTTGAGAAAATGAGCCAGATTTACTCAGAACTACTAGCCTAATCTTGACAGAACAGAGGAAATTAACAACTGAAGCCAGATTTTTTCCCCTTCTAAAAAAACTAGGGGGAAACTATTTATGATATTTTGGAAAATGAAAAAGAATCAGGTTTACCGTGTGATTCAAATGACCCTGAGACCAAGATGGTTGTTGTTCCTGATGAGAAAAAGCAGAGGAGATCACAGCCTTGGCAAGGTGTCTGCTGAAAGCCAGACTCCGGACAGCCTGAACCCTACAATCACAGAAGCACACAATTCCACTATCTGAAAACTAGATTCTCTAGCACTGGGTGAATTCTTTTAAATCTTTGCTTAAATCTTTATTTTTTTCTAAGGACGAAAAGGAAGCCAGCTCTGTCATGATGTCGCTTTGGGAACTATCCTCAAGCATGACCAAGAAAGGACTTCCTTCTCACTGAGAAAGAACTTCCCATGGAACCTCTAGTTTACAAGAATTCTACTCATTGAGAAAGTCAAAATAAGCCCAAGGCTTAATTCATGTTAGTAAGAGGGACTGAACAGCAGCTCAGAGGAATATGTTGAAATGTTAAAAGCAATTCCCTAAGTTCGATCACTTTCTATAATTGAATCAATAAACACTGTACTATTCGAAGTCCCAGTGTGTGAGCTTCACCCTCTGCTCTATGGACTGAGAAGATTCTTTACATAAACAGAGTTCTGAAGTATGCCACAGAAATAATCAAGAGACACAGCACGGAATAGGAAACAAAGATACATGCCTCTCACCCTTTACAGCAGACTTGAACCTCAGAATCCCACATAGATTTTCATGCAGAAGGTGCTAACACCTGAATGATTGGATAAACAACTTGAAGCTATTACATTTACACAACCTACACTCCCAGAAAATAAAGAGAAATATGAAGAGCTAGCTTCTTTACTCTAATACTTGGGAAAGACGTCATTGCTCACGTCTTCATTACCTCTGATTGTTAAATCCTCCAGAAAAGAGATGCTACCACGGTGTTACAACTAAAAGCCTGTAGTAAGTAAGGGCGTTTCTTTTTGAAGAATTCCAGGAAAGAATTTAGCGTGGAGGAGAAGGAGCACCAAGAAGCATCCTGAGCACTCAAGCTGTGATGCAGTTCTGACAGCTGGGAGAAGAGGTCCATGTACAAGGAGAATTAGCTGCACAAGACCTTCAATAAGGCATAACCTCGAGAAATTTTCAGCTACAGTGATTATTAATAGATAATTTTGCTTTTTTCCCTTTTTATTTTATTTTATTATTATTATTACAAATTTTCACCTCCTCACCTCCTCACATTTCCCTCCCCCTTCCCCCAATTCTCTCCCCCTCCCTCTCCAGTCCAAAGAGCAGTCAGGATTCCCTGCCCTGTGGTAAGTCTAAGGATCTCCCCCCTCCATCCAGGTCTAGCAAGGTGAGGATCCAAACAGACTAGGTTCCCACAAAGCCAGTACATGGAATAGAATCAAAACCCAGTGCCATCATCCTTGGCTTCTGATAGACTATCAAAGCCCTGGAGTCCCGATTATCCATGTCGATTGTCTGGGGGTCTCTATGGGTCAAATAATAAAGCAGATCTCAAGAGGCTGCGCTCAAACTTGGTGCAGCAGGTTGACAGTTTGTTACTAAAAGGTAGTCTAAGTGATATACATTAGTGTTGCGATTTTCCATCATTGGATTGCATAAATCTAGTTGTTCATTGTCAAAGTACAGTCATTCCAGGATGCGTGCAGGGTGGGGATTAATAGTGAGAGCTTATATCCCCTACTTAGATATCATTTTGACCACAAGTAGTACGCATTCTTCTTCCTTTATACCCGTTCTAAATACCCTTTGCTCTCATGTCTCTCTTTTCTTGGTCTTGGCAATCTTCCCAATGTTATGACCCAAACAGTAATTCCTAAGGAATCTGAACCCTAGTGGTCATTTCCTTTTCAGGCTGAAGTTATTATGTTATGAAATCACGGTGACAATCGGCAAAGGAGTGGGCAGGAAGATCCAAATAGATCTTTATCAAGTATATTCCTACCTTTCATAATCTAGTAACCCTGTCTGAACTTGCTGATCAAGTCAATCACTTCTGACCTGTTGATTCTCAGGCACAGAGAAGCTAGAATACTTGCACAGCATCGCAGCATTGAATTTCAGTGAAATCTTGTTGGGTGCCTTAGAAGTGTGTGTTCCTTTCTTCTAGACCCCACCCCTAATGCTGTGTGTGCTCTCTTTCCTTTAGACCCCACCCCAAATGCTAGAGTCTAGTCATACCTTCTCAAATGCTCATGATTTCATATGCAAACTTAAGCTAATGTTTCTGCTAAACTATAACCTATAGTATATCTTAAAACACTAGCATTAGGAAACTTTGAATTTAGCTTGTTATTCAACCACAACCATTCATGATTTAACCTACATACTGAATCAATCTATCCAGGAACAAGCTCTAACTATTTCTCTTCCTCCAGCCATCACGAACAGCATGCTTATCTCTAGTAAGAATATAATGATGAAGTGAGGAAGACCCAGGTGAAACTTTAGAGTTGACATTGAAGAAAGACAAGAATGTGCTGTCCCTGTGTAGCTTATACTTTCCTCATGCTTTCTTTTTCACTTAGATTTCTCATAAATTTGCATTTCCTGTGAACTTCTACCAGTTATGGTCAACTTAACTCTTTGGGAGAAACAACTGAATCCAGTTCATGGGGGTCTTTACAGAGTTTATTATCCTGACAGGAAATTTCCTCAAATAAATAGGAATGTTATTCCTCATTGCAAATCCATAGCTTTGTCCTAAACCCTTAGGGACTAGATACGTGACTTGTACTGATATGATAGAGGCCATCACTTGTGTATCTTTAAAGTCCCTTAAGATGATTCTAATCATTGCCTTTCCTTTTGACGGTAATAACTATTTTCAATACCCTTTTTCAGTTGATGTAGGAGGCAGTTGAAAATTCTTTTGTTTTTCATTTGCCATTCTAATGGCTCTCGGTCTATAAGCCAGAGGTTCGGTTTCGGTTATTCCAAACTTTTGAGTATCTAATTCTAAGTTGTAGGTTGATGAGTGAGTAAATAAGAGCTAGGTGCATTCAAGAACAAACTGGACTTGCATTAAGATGAACTTTGGCCAGGATGCCACAGATCTCTATATCTGAGTAGTCCTCCCAGTCTAACAAGGACATTTTAACCTTTAGATATCCAGTTACAATACTAGCTAAGACCTTGTCCATGCCAGTACTAGAAATGTTTGGGATTGCCATTCCTCAGGGCATGAACACTGAGGTGAATATCTATCTAGTTCCCTTAGAAGAAACTATAAGAATTATTACAGTACACAGCTCACACTGTTTCATCAAGGAGGCTCTTAACAAACCAGGTACTTCATCAGCCACTTTATTTTGTAACTAGAAACTGCGACCCTGAAGTTGGGACTCCCTGTGAATTAATACTTGCTTTCATGATATGCTAAATATAAAATCAATATCCTCTTTTGATTTAAGATTGTTGTTCCCGGGGCTGGAGAGATGGCTCAGCGGTTAAGAGCATTGCCTGCTCTTCCAAAGGTCCTGAGTTCAATTTCCAGCAACCACATGATGGCTCACAACCATCTGTAGTGAGGTCTCATGGCCTCTTCTGGTCTTCAGGCATATATATAGACAGGATATTGAATATTGTATACATAATAAATAAATATTTAAAAAAAAAAAGATTGTTGTTCCCTGTTAACTCCATACTATATACAGTCTTCTTGACTGTTCCTGACTCTGCCAAGCCCTACCGTAATTCATACCCTTTATACCCTTTCATTTTTGATAGTTATCACTGTTATGTGCTCCACCATTCCAATAGCTCCTGAAGATCTCGGCTCTGTGACTGATACTCCTGTCATCAATCAGATTTTCCTGTAGTGAAGAAAAGTACCACCACCAAACTCTCAATGATTCTTATTTCACTTCTCAGTGACGTCCTGGTGTTTTTGCTGATAGTTGAGTCATCTGGGTCTTCTCTTCTTCTTTTGACTTTCTATAATGCATGAATCCTATTATATCCACATCCTAGAGCCTTTTCACTTCTTCCTTCACCATCTACAGCTGCAGTTCAGCATCTCACTTCCTCATTGTGAGGCATCCATCTGCCAGAGCCTCAGAGAGCAATTCTAACAACAGGTTTTCATTTTCTCTGGACTCTTTGTAGAATGTTAGATACCATGTACAGACAAATGCCTATGAGTTAATGAGCTCTTTCTTAATCACTTAGTATTCTACTACCCTCAGTCAAGCTTGTTAAAAACCGATTTCATGGCTCCTGACAATACATGGTAGCTAGATCATGCAACTTCTTCATGTCTGCTGTAAATATACAAGTTTCCTGATTATCAGATTCCTAGAATATTAGTCACCTTTAACTAAACAAGTCACCATTCATACCCTTATAATAAAGGATATAACCATTGATTCCTCCTAAAATAGTTATTCAAAACCAACATATATTTATTTATATATAATATCTTATTATATATAATATTTATATACATGTGTGTGTTGAGACACTTTAGAGTAGGCACCAGACACCACCATTACATCCTTAGGATCATATTCATCCTAAGCCTGACTCCTTCACTGTCACACAATGACTACCGGAAACAAATAGGCGTGACTCTATGTCCTGTCTGAGAGTGAGAAAGTTTCTTCTCTGTTTTCTTATATGATTGAGAGAATGTGGAGTTTATGCTCAACCCTGTCACAGTACCAACCATAAGAATCAACAGTTATTAGAGTCATCTCTAATATAAAAACCAGCATTCGAGCAGCCTCAACAAGCTAGGTTCTACCCCACCCCATGGAGATATACTAATGAAGGTTAAACATTAGAAGATAACTATTTAGTCAAAGAGAGGCAGCAAGCTTGAGTCTGTCTTAAATCTTTGACTTAAGAATTAGGGATAGTGAGTCAGCAAAAGGAATGAATACTTATGCAGTCCTGGTCAATGTGTGGTTCTAGTCATCATCCCCAGCACTCCAAGGTACAATGACCCATGAAAACTGCTCAATTGTTAGCCACTCTCACCTTCCTGAAAGGTTTTCCTCTTTGGGCAATGGGGAGGCAGTCTTGTCCGAAGATACTCTAAGGCAAAGAGACCTGGCCTTGGAACTATTTTTAGTTATTGGCTAGAATCAAAAGATTTAGAGGTTTCATCTTGATTGGTTCCATTTTGACTAATTTATTAATACCATTTTAAAAAGAAAAAGGGATTTTTTGCCTTTCTACATATTTGCTTTAGCGTATTTTTTACATTTTCATGTGGTTTTTCTTTAGTGTAATTTTTACATATCTAGTCTCACTGAGTAGAACTGCCTGGCAGTCATTGGTATGAAATAAATATTTAAGCAAGGTCAATTAATGTAACCTTTGAAACCTAGAGGTAGGGTGGGTTTCAAACAGCACTGAGGAAAAAGGAAGTGAAGTAATCTTAACTTCTGTTCTAATTTGAATAAGACATTAAATAATAATTCTCTCAAACCATAGAGGGCTACACTGCAATCCTTAATTTTATTTGTCAACCTGACTGGGCTAACAGGCAACCACGTGAAAAGCTAATGGAATATCATTTCTTGATTTTTCTCTAGGGGTATTTTGAGAAGTTGTTTGCATTGGAATTCATATATTGAGAAAGCCTGGCAGAAGGATGTAAAGACAAACCAAGGGATAGAGTGCACTTTCTAGGCATGATGTCATCCCTGTAATCCAGAACACAAAATATTTGTGACTACCTATACAAGATCTCTACAAGATTGGGCCCCTCAATATCCCACCATAGATAATGAAGTCAAGAGGCTTCCCTACTCCCTTAGGAATTGAAGGTAGTTAATGGTTGCCAGAACAAGAAGAGACATTTTCTTCAATGGTGTAACTACCAGCAAGTTACCCATGCTTCTGTAAGTAGTCCTAATTAAAGTCATTGTGTCATTCCCTAAAAAACACTTAAAAGTAAGAGGGAGCTTCTTACTTTCAGGATTTGGGAAGAGAATCAGCAGAGTAAAAGGAGGCTTAGAGAGGGTAATGGTCTGAGCATATTCAAAATACATGTATAAAAATGTCAGAAAGAAACCTATTAGTATATGTTATCAATATATACTAATAAGAAAGATTGCCCCAACCAAAGTTCACGAATAACATTAAATCAGATGTGAGGCCAAATGGAACAAAAAGAAAGGTGGAATGCAAAGTCTCCTCTCACAGCTGACACAGATCTCCTGCCCTCAGATGATGGTGCTAGGTCCTTGGAACTCAATGCAGAACTTAACAACATCAACCACTCCAATTATCAATCAGTTTCCGACTGGTTTCCAACAAAGGCTTTCCTAGGTTCTAACCTTCAGAGAGCATATCTGAGATTCTCAGAAGCCAAAATCATCCAAGCCAAATTCTACAATAAATCTCTTCCTAAATATCTATATTATTCTATTGGTTTTGTTTCTTTAATGATCTCTTGCTGATACACACATCAGTTTCAATTGATGAGCAGAATTTATCACACAAATCCTCTGCACATAACAGTTAGTTTTGGTGGGAAGTTTTTCGTTTTCTTAGTGTTAATGAAAGCTAAGGTACTTTTTTTCTGTTTTAAATAATTAGTACTTTACAATTCTCTTAAGGAGATATTGTGCTTTTAAAACCATCATCTATTCATATGTCTGATGTTTGAAACAATCACTCTCTAGCAATGTAACTTCCAAAGTGAAAATTCAATATCTTCTACCATTAACAACATCATTAATAACAAATGTCTGTTTAATTACTCTTGGTAAGATTAAAAAGGCCATTATTCTTGTAACTTGAGAAATTCATTAGCTGGAAAAGGCTGTTTAATGCCAAATGCACTCCTTAAAGATGCAGTCCCCATTATTTGAAGGTATTTCTGATACTCATGCATTTGTATTACTTTAAAAACACTATCCAACTGTGCTGAAGATCATGCTGGGACAATAAGCAAGCACTGTAACATTTCAAAATCAAAAATGAAGCTACAAGACATTTTACAAAACCATGCAGAGTCTGTTCTTTGGCATATTTAAACTTTCCACGCTGCGCCCATTACTGATCATGCACTTCTCACTGATTTTGTGCTCCATTGAGTCTCACAGCAACACAGTGCATCCTAAAGTACAGGTAATATTCATAAGCACCTCCTCAAAGAATTCAGAACCATAACTCACGATTTCTGAAAGTCAGTTTTAACATCTGAGACTTAAAATTAGAAGATGGGGTGTAGAACAACATCTTTCTTAATCCACTGTTTCAACTCAATATATTTTTAGCACAGAAATTTATTTAATATCTAGTAAGAATTAGACAGTTATGGTACTCTCAGAAAGCAACTCATGTTGTTTCAGTGGTAACAGATACATGCCATGTTTTCTAACAGCTTTTAATTTCTTTCCACTGCAAACAATAATGCAGTCATATGCCTAGCCATGCTGAAGCATTTCTCCTTACGGTAGGATGCATGTATTTAATGAATATGATGACATTTCATATTCATGACTTAGCCTCAAAGATGCAACATCTCAACAACACAGGATCACAAATAACAGCAAGATTAAGTAGCTATGGAGAATTATTATCTGGAAGAGAGATGCTGCTTCTAAAGAAGAATTCAACGTCTTGCAATAGTAAATGGTTCTCCATTCCTTTCTTCCTTCCTTAGTGCATTCAAATTGATTACTTTCTCAGTGTCAGCAGCTATGACAAGGTCTATCTAGAGTTGAGGGTGTTAGCACATCTCTCATGGAGGGGTTCTTACACCCTGCCTAGGCTGCTAAGCCTTTCATTCGGTGGAGGCAACCTTGTAGGTGCCGCACTGATTATTTGTGCAGGCTTCAGTACGACAGCAAAGGTGAGTAAAAAGTTCTTCCAAGTCAGGATGGGTATATAAAAAGCCTAGAACAAAGTAAGTTCTAATGGATCTTGTCTTAGTTAGGGTTTCTATTGCTGTGAAGAGACACCATGATTACTGCAACTCTTATAAAATAAAGCATATGTGTAATGAGTCTTTCTCTGTCCTGCCAGCCAGCTCCCAAATAGTGACACAGAGGTTTCTTTTTAATTATTAAACCTCATCCTATAGCTTAAGCTTGTTCCTAGCTAGTTCTTATAACTTAAAATAACCCATTTATATGCCTATACCTCCTGCCTCGCTATTGGCCATTTAGCTTTTTATTACACCAATCACAACAATACATCTTCACACAATGTGCAAATGTCCCACAACACATTTAATTGGAGCTGGCTTAGAGTATTGTCATGGTGAGAAGCATGGTGACACTCAGGCACACATGGTGCTAGAAAAGGAGCTGAGACTTCGACATCTGGATTGGCAGGCAACAGAAAAAGAACGATACTGAACCAAGCGTGAACTCTGAAACCTGAAAGCCCACCCCTAATAATAGACTTTCTCCAGTAAGTCCATGCCTATCTCAACAAGCCAATACTGCCGTTTTCTATGGCCAATTGGGACCATTTTTATTCAAATCACCACAGATTTGAAAGGGGAAATAGAGCCTGTGCCAGTTGTCTTTCTTGTCTTTATGAAATAGAGCAGGATGAAGGGAGGTTCTACTTGAGCCTGTATTTTACCCACAAGCTGGACTGCTATTCTTTCCAATGTTGCATAGAGCAGTTTGGTTTTGTGTCTCTGAAGAGACCCTGGGACCCATAGTCTCATGGTTTCTACATCATTTGCTACATTGCTTCTGTGGGTGCTTTTCTTTGGGGAATGCAATATCATTGTTCTTGGTTAGGGTGCAGTAGTGTTTACAGCATAAATTTCTAGGGATAGTAATAAAAGTCAAGAAGCTGATTTTTCTTCCTCTCATCGCTTGAAAAGAACATTGTCTACTTTATTTTAAATATTTTGATGAGTAGTTTTTTAATAGTTAGATAATGATTAATAAGAAAGAAAAATAACCTACAGCTGGTTGTACAAAAAATAAGGATATTTGATGGAGGAGGGTCATCTTCCTATCTGTTGCTTTCATTGATTAATTAATAAAGAAACTGTTTGGCCTCTGATAGGGTAGAATTAAGATAGGCGGAGTAAATAGAACAGAATGCTGGGAGAAAGAAGCCGAGTCGCAGTAGCCATGATTCTCTCACTCCAGACAGACGCAGGTTAAGATCTTTCCCAGTAAGCCAGCTCGTGGTGCTACACAGAATATTAGAAATGGGTTAGATCAAAATGTAAGAGCTAGCCAATAAGAGGCTGGAACTAATGGGCCAGGCAGTGTTTAAAAGAATACAGTTTCCGTGTAATTATTTCGGGTAAAGCTAGCCATGCGGGCAGCAGGGTGGTGGGATGCAGCCCTGCCGCCGCTTCTATTACTACAGATATCATATTATATTATATTATATTATATTATATTATATTATATTATGAAATGAAAATAACTCTGAAGAAATTATCTGTTATATTTAGCTATATGTAAAAGTAGTTGCTTTCCAGCTTGTTAAACCCCTGAAGTTGAAGTAGGAAAGTCAAAGTTCATTACCTTTAATTAGGAATGTTGTTAGATGTTCTTTATAGGAAAATTGTGTTCCTTGTTTTGCTGTCATGATTTTTGTAACAATATAAAGTTTCGAGTTTTTAGATAAAGAAATGTGTACCATAGCCATCTTTTGGGGGTTTTAAATTTTTAAAAGGCAGAGTATTTGTGTCTTTCCTCCAAATAAAACAAAGGTACCAAGGACAATTAACCTGAGGTCTGGAGAGATGACACAATAGTTAAGAACCAGGACAATTACACTGGGGGCTGAAAAGATGACTCAATAGTTCAGAACTCTGGCTGTTCTTCTAGAGGACCCAGGTTCAATTCCAGTACCCACAGGGCACTTTACAGTCTTTTGTAATCCCAGTTCCAAGGGATTTGATGCTCTTTTCTGGCCACCCAGGCAGCAGGTGTGCTAATAGTGCACAGCTATGCATATATGATATGCATGTATGTGCTAGTAGTGCACAGATGTGCATCTATGTGCTAATAGTGCACAGACATGCATAAATGTGTTAGTAGGACACAGATATGTATGTTTGTGCTAGTAGTGCACAGATGTGCATATGTGTGCTAGTAGTGCACAGATGTGCATATGTGTGCTAGTAGGACACAGACATGCATATGTGTGCTAGTAGTGCACAGATGTGCATATGTGTGCTAGTAGTGCACATACGTGCATATGTGTGCTAGTAGGACACAGACGTGCATATATGTGCTAATAGGACACAGACATGCATGTCTGTGCTAGTAGTGCACATATATGTAAATATGTGCTAGTAGTGCACAGATATGCATATAGGCAAAACCCAAATATATAGAAATTTAAGAGTCTTCCTAAAGTAACTCAGTAAAAATTACATTCTCCTGGCATGGTTTCAGGCTTAAACATTTTTGTCAAATGAATTTATTTAAATTATAATAATATACATGCTGTAGGATCAAAAAACAAACTACAGAAAAAACCACCCAGTGCCACCAGGGATGCTCCTGTTATCAGAGGCTGAGTGCTTTGCATGATATTGTGACTCATGTTTGGATGTGGTAAGAGCTCCTAGTCTGCTCTCTACTTCCGAATAAAGTCAAAGAAATATCATCAGTGCTGTCTGCACAGGCGAGAGTGGAAAACGTGGCACACACCTGTAATCCCAACACTGAGAAGAATGACTTAAGAGGGTCAGAAGCCTAGATAACATTGTATCACTTTGTCCAAAAGAAATGAAAGAAGAAAAAACTTTAAAAATTCAGAAAATTTGTATAAATAATTCAATATATCATGTTTTAGGGAGCTTTCCTAAACGCATTTTGAAATTAGTACATGGGACCAAGGAAATTTTTACCATATTTCTATGTTATGTTCTTCAGAAATTTGCCGGAGTGATTTTTATGGCATTATTTATACACATATATAAGACACTCACACAATTCTAAACTGAATCTGTAATTTCCATGGGAACTACAAAGGCATTTATAGTGCCTTACAGTGAAGATGAAGAAAACAGACATTTTCCTCTTCTGTGAAAGAATCAGTTCTTATTCTGTGAAATTCTATTGGGAAAAATTTAAAAGGTAGGAATGCACCTCCTTAAGCAGAACAAAGCCTTGATTTTGCAATGAACATTAAAATTCACACAATTTGAGTCTGTGCTGTGAGTAGAAAGCATGCATTTATGTGGGGGTGGGGGAGTGGAGAGAGAGAGACATACAGAAAGAGACAGAGAATTTCAAGTAATTTAACAACAAAATGATTTGACTTCTTCTGAAACACATGTAAGTATTTATATGGAAATTGTTTTTTTGGTGAAAGTGATGGCTTTGGTTCCATGATATAAGAAGGACAAGATTGTGCATTCCCCAATAGAAAGGAACTTCTCCTTGGGTACACCATGTTGAATTGGATTCTGTGGTTAGAGGACTTTGGAAGAACATTTCGAAACAGCCACAGCTTTGTATTCAACACAAAGCATTGGGAGGAGTGCAGAAATCAACATTAGAAACCTTTAAACTAGTTTAACATTAAGGGGAAATTTGACACAAAGAAACCCAAGAACAGCTGATCTTTAGATTAAAAAAAAAACAATGACAGCATCAACAACACTGCTCAAACCAGGGTTGCCAGCCATTGGTACACTAGGAAAGTTTCACCTCTGGTCCCTCTCAACCACGTCTCACAAGACTCCACCGTTTATTGGTATTAAAGTTCCATTCCTGAATCATTTCTAAAGCTTCTTTACATTCCAATGAGAAAGAACAGTATTAGTGGGGAACAAATATACCAGATGCAAGCCCACGTCCCAGGTAAAGAGAAATGCATCAGCCAGAGTAAGACTTCTGACTTTGGACCAAACACCTATGCAAGATAAATGGAATCAAACTGCATAAAATGATCATCGTGTTACTATGTCAATTACAGGGGAATGATTACATTTACAAAGAGGAAAGCCATAAATGCAGCAGCAGTTATTGTATAATAATTAAATAGTAGGCGGGCAATCATTTAGTTATTAGGGATTTTGTGACCAGTTCCATAGCTAGTTTCTGAGCAAAGTCAGGGAGCTGTGGTGAAATCAAGAGACTGAAAACAAACTCATGGCAGAGAGGATTTGTTAATTCATACATTTTTCTGCCAGTTCAATAAATAACTTAAATAAATAATAGAAGGTTAGGACTGTGTTTAAAGTACAAAAATGTCTGATATCACCTGAGAAAGGTCTCAGAGGAACCCTTGGAGTCTCGTGCTGTCTTTGATAAAACCTTAACCAAACTTTGTTCCTATGTCCTAGAAGTTTATCCATCTCTCCAGGAAAGACTTATGTTAACACCCTCCTGAATCAATCATGAGGCTATTATGTATACTCCAAAGCAATAATACTACACACGCATGCACACACACACACACACACACACACACACCACTACCACCACCATCATGTGCTATAAATATACCAATGCAACAAAAACCACACATGCCAGAAAATTCGTGTGACAATGGGTTCTACTTTCTCTGAAATTAAAAAAAAAAAAACATAAAAACATGTTTTTGGAATTTATTACACTGGCATTAACATATATGTTCAAAAAGGAAAGTGGAAGAAATGGTCTTCTCCAGTGAAGAGCATTCCAAACAGTTATCCAGTAACTAGGGATTGGCTCTGAGACCATATACATATAGGTGAATCATACAGAATGAGATTGGTCTGTAATTCTCTTTCTTAGTAATGTCTTTATGTGATTTGGGTATCAGGATAATTGTAGCCTCATAAAAAGAGTTTGGCAAAGTTTCTTCTATTTCTATTGTGTGGAAAATTTTGAGGAGTATCTTGTAGAATTCAAAGCTGAAACCATCTGGTCTGTGATTTTTTTGTTTGGGAGACTTTTGATTACTATTTCTATTTCTTTAGCAGTTATAGGTCTGTTTAATTTGTTTATCTGGTCTTGATTTAATTTTGGTAAGTGATATTTATCCAGAAAGTTGTCCATTTCCTTTATGTTTTCCAATTTTGTGGAGTACACATTTTAAAAATATGACCTGATGATTCTCTGGATTTCCTCTGTGTCTGTTGTTAATCCCCCTTTTCATATCTGATTTTGTTAATTTAGATATTCTCTCTCTGCCTTTTGGTTAGTTTGGGTAAAGGTTTGTCTATTTTGTAGATTTTCTCAAAGAAACAACTCTTTGTTTCATTGATTCTTTGTATTGTTTTCTTTGTTTCTATTTTTTTTTATTTCAGCTCTCAATTTGATGATTTCCTGCTCTCTAGCTCTCTTGGGTAAGTTTGCTTCTTTTTGTTCTATCCCTCTCTCCTTTACGTTACTGAGGGGTGTGGGAAGTCTTCAGAAAGATGCTGGACTGAGCACCTCAGTGACAACTTATAAATGTGACCATGCTGCAGCCCACAATTTGGAAATCTAATTTCATACGTCATTTATATGGTATCTGTGAGTCTTCTCACTTTGTCCAGTTGGTTATGTAACCAACAAGATAAATTTTAGTGACTGAACATTATTTACTTTCAACTTGACTTCATAATAGGTTCAAACTTAGTTGCTCAAATATTTTACATTGCAGCCAAGTCATATGCCTGCCTCCAGACAAATCATCCTGATTTGGGTTGTTTAGGAAAACACCCCATGTTCTCACACCCTCTTGGAAATTACTGAATTAGTTTACTAAAATTATAAGCTTAATTGCCCTATAAGGACATTTTAAAATACAACAACTGAACCACTCTTGAGACTATCTGTATGCCCCCAAATCAAAATACCAAGTCTCAGATTTAGTGTGTTACTTATCCACTTTCTCCCTGCCATTTATATTCAAGGCAGATACTATTATCTTGAAGACAGTTCTTATTTGTACAAACTCAGAAATTAGCCTAAACAAGACCCTCCAAATGTTATTACTCTGAATTTTATTTCTGTCAACAGCTTTCTGTAGCAACTACAGCTCTTCCTGTAGTCTTTATAACAATGTTTTCACACGGTGCTTCTGTGGTTGAAAACAGGTAAGTGTTGAAATCTGAAATCTACAGCAGGAAGAGAGCAGGGGTGAGACAAGAAAAGTAAGTGGAAGTCCCAATCAGAGGACCCCTTTGCAGCGTGGTTCCGACAGCTCAGAAATGCTTACTCAGATCATTTCACGTACTAGGTGACCACCTTATTCTTCTTGTCGGCTTGCCTCCAGGGCTATCTGCTCTTGGGTGTCATTTCAAAAGTCAGGCCAGCTCAGTATTCTGTCAGACAGTTTTTTTCCAGCGGTTTTATTTTAACTCCTGCAGCTTCTCAGACTGCACGAGTCCTTACCACATATCAGGGAAAGGTAGTGGGTGCCTTCTGGTGCATTGCTTTTGCTCTCATTCGAACATAGCAATGTGAATTTTAAGGGCAGCTCTCCAGCGGTGTGGTTGCCCTGTGACATCTAAACAGACAGTATTCCTGTTGTGGGAAGTAAAAGGAAAATAGCAACACTACGGGTCTGTTATGTGAGATTATTGTCCATTTAATAAAATACACCTTTGAAAATGAATTATATTTTATAAATATAAAGAAAATGGTACTTTGTTGACTCCCATGGGGGGAGCGTGCACCTTTCTGAAAGGAGGAGAAGAGGATGGGGGAACAGATGGGAGATGGGGAGAGGGAACGGTAAGAGAGGAAAGAGGGGAAACTGTGGTTGGTATATAAGAAAAATTTTTAAAATTAATAAAAGATAAAAACCTGTATTTTCTAAAACATTCTAGTTTAATTTGGTTTATCTAGTTTATTTAGATTAAATTTGGTTAATCTAGGTTATTTTTGATAATAATCTTATCCTTGCACCCAAATTTAACACCCTAATTTCCAGTGTCTTACACTGGAATAGTACAGTCTAATCATGTTCTCTAAAGCTTTATATCATTATTTTAAAGCAGCATAAATAATAAAAAGTAAGCCTAATTTCGCGTTAGATACCTGCTATGGATATTTGTGCAGCTGTCTTTTTTTTAATTAAAGCACTCTTCAGCAGTCGTTTCTGACTCCCCTGGCATCGCTCTGCAAATCCTCCCCACTCCTGCCGCACCGAGGTTCATTTGTGTCATTCAAATCTTTGCTCTTTAAATATCCACTTATAAATTTATTATGGCAACACATTCATATCTTTACATTTAATCTGAATCTTCGATAACAAGCAGGAGATGGAAGAAATGAGTAGCAGACACACTTGACAAAGTTAAAATCTCCACTGTCAGAGCCTATGTGAACTATTACAGTGTCAGAGAGCATTTTAATTCTGTCCAGTTCTTCCTTTTCCATCCCCCATCATTGCTCCTATCCAGATCACAGTGAGTTGTTTGATAAAAGATCCGGAGTTTAAGTGTCCAACATGCTCATGAAAATGTGTTGGGGGTGTTTTAAAATCATGGCTTTTGAATGACACAGATGAACTTCACTGCTAGGCTGCTGCAGCAGGGATTTATCATTTCGTTAATTAAGAAAGGTTTTCCAATAGTAACTTCAGAAATTGCCTCTGGAATATGATTAATTAACAATCCCACTTCCATCACAGAAAGGAGGGGGTAGGCCGAGCAAAATTGACAAGAGGAGTAACTTTAAAGTATACACACACGTGCATGCATGCACCCATGCACGCATATATGATGCACACACACATGCACATAAGCATACCCTTGCATATACGCATACCCTTGCACAAACATGGAATTCACCAGGCTAACTTGGAAAGAGGGACAGGAATTGCTTAAAACAGGTATTATTGGACCAACAGAAAAGCAGCAAAATATTCCAGTTTGCAGCATAAGAGCTATATTCATTCCCAAACCTTTGTGTTAGTTTCTATACAAAGTTAACAGTTGGGAAATTCTTTATCCACACTTAACTATTTACCATGCTGTTTAGAAATGAGAGGTGTTTTATTCTTTGTCTTTTCTTTTTCTTGAAGATGACTGTTTCCTTTCTAGGGAAGAAGGAAGCAAGTCCCCCCCCCCCAGTTTTCTTATTTGTTGAGTATCCAGGTAACAAACTACTTAAAATCAACCAAATAAAACTTGATAATTGGCCCCTATCCCCATCTGAGCCACAGAAGAATGTAACCATAGCAACCTGTCGTTTAGCGCAGACCATCTCATGTACCTTTCAGAATTTAAGTCTGTGAGAGTCTCCATTCCTAAGTAGAATTATCGTGCTGGGAACATTTTCTTCTTTGTTGTAAAGCAAGAATGAAGCCAGGCACTCAGATGGTTCTCAACAAGGTACTCAGATAAAGAAGAGGCTCACACAACATGAAATATGCAAATACATCCACAGATCAACATTCTTTCTAGAAAGGAATGAACAGGAATGGATTCTATGAAGGACATTCATTAATGCCATAGTAACCAACAGTAACTAACAGTATTAGCTTGCTGAAATCTAGTCTCTTTGGCAAAGAGGAAACAATACATTTTTTAAATTTGGTTATTCATTTTACATACCAACCACATTTTCCTTTCCCTCTCCTCTCCCTCATCCCCATATTCAACTCCCCACCTCCCATCCACTCCTTAGAGAGGGTAAGGCTTCCCATGGGGAGTCAGCAAAGACTGGCATATCAAGCTGAGGCAGGATCAAACCCCTTCCCTGTATCAAGACTGAGTATGGTTCCCCACCACAGGGAATGGGCTCCAAAAAGCCAGTTCACACACTAGGGATAAAACCTGGTCCCACTGCCAGGACACACAACTGTCTCCCACAGGCAGAGGGCTTTGTTCGGTCCCATAGAGGCTCCCCAACTGTCAGTCTAGAGTCCATGAACTCCCACAAGCTTGGGTCAGCTTTCTCCGTGGGTTTCCCCATCATGATCTTGATCCCCACCCCCATTTTTATATAATCTCTCCGCCCTCTCTTCAACTGGATTCCAGGAGTTTGGTCCAGTGCTTGGCTGTGGATCACTGCATCTGTTTTCATCAGTTACTGGATGAAAGTTCCATGATGACATGATTACAGGGGGAAGGCTTGTTCAGGCACCTTTTCCACTATTGCTAGGAGTCTTTGTTGGGGCCATTCTTGTGGATTCCTGAGGTTTCCATAGCCCCAGGTTTCTCCCTAAACCTATAAACTCACCCAGGAGGAGGAGACATCAGAAAATAATCAATTTGAGGGCTGAAACCAGTAAAGATAGAAACAAAGAGAATAATACAAAGAATCAATGAAACAAAGAGTTGGTTCTTTGAGGAAATTAACAAGTTAGAAAAACTTTTATCCAAATTAACCAAAAGGCCAATAAAGAATATCCAAATTAACAAAATCAGAAATGAAAAAGGGGGATATAACAACAGACACTGAGGAAATCAAGAGAATCATTAAGTCATACTTCAATAACCTGTACTCCACAAAATTAGAATATCTAAAAGAAATGAACAATTTTCTTGAGAAGTACCACATACCAAAATTAAATTATGAACAGATTAACAATTTAAATAGACCTATAACCCCTAAGGAAATAGAAGAAGTCATTAATAGTCTCCAAACCGAAAAAGCCCAGAGCTAGATCGTTCTACCAGAATTTCAAAGAAGAGCTAATACCAATACTTCTCAAATTGCTCCATGCAATAGAAACAGAAGGAACATTACTAACCTCTTATTTTAAATAAATGTATTTATTTATTCTGCATCCTGGCTGCAGTTTCCCCTCCCTCCTCTCCTCCCAGTACATTCCTGCCACCTCCTCTGTGTTCCCACCCCCAAATCCACTCTACTTCCATATCTCTTCAGGAAAGGACAGGTCTTCCATGAGTATCAACAAAACATGGCATATTGAGTTGCAATAATACTAAACACTTCCCTTGGTGTTAAGGCTGGGCAAGGCAACCCAGTATGAGAAGAAATCCCAAAAGCCAATAAGAGTCAGAGACAGCCCCTGTTCCCACTGTTAGGAGTCCCACAAGGGGTCCAAGCTATACAACTGTAACATACATGCAGAGTTCCTAAGTCAGTTTCATGCAGGCTTCCTGGTTGTCACTTCAGACTTTGTAAGCCCTTATGAGCCCAGGTCAAGATGATTCTGTGAGTTTTCTGTGGAATACCCTTCTGGCTAATACAATTCTTTCTCCCCCTTTTCTACAAGTGTATCAAGAAGAGCAGGCCTGCTTTTTATCCTGTCTGGCTAGTTTACACCCAAAATAATCACACAGAAACTGTATTCATTTAAACACTGCCTGGCCCATTAGTTCTAACCTCTTATTGGCTAACTCTCACATCTTGATTCAAACCATTTCTAATAATCTGTATGTCACCATGAGGTCATGGCTTACTGGGAAAGATTCAGCATGTCTGACCAGGCAACTCCATGGCGGCTCTCTTTGACTCTCCTTCATCCCAGCATTCAGTTCTGTCTACTACGCCTACTTAAGTGCTGCCCTATCAAAAGGCCAAGGCAGTTTCTTTATTCAACCAATGAAAGCAACACATAGACAGAACACCCGCCTACACCATTTCCCCTTTCTGTTTAAACAAAAAAGAAAGGCTTTCACTTTAACATAGTAAAATTACATATAATAAAGCAGTTATTAAGCAAGAATTATAGTTACAATATTTATATCTATTTTATCTTTTATCATAACAAAGAAAAACTATAACTATAACTATCTATTCTTCAAATTCATCAAAGACTCCATAAGGACATAATATTGCCAAAGTAAATAGGAAGTACATTGTAAGCAGCTTCCAGAACTCTAGAAATGACAGAAACATCTCGCTGCCTGGACAGTCACCCAAAGTTATTTTGCACTGTTGGAGCATCCATATTCAGCCTACAGGCCCATAGTATCCAGCAGACTTTTCCATGAAACAGGAAATATCAAAGACAGTTTAGTCACCATCTTCTGTATTCTGCAGAATGTCTCACAGACTCTCATGAATCAGGAACCCTGAAGGATTATCTCACCTTTAGCCAAGTTCAGCAGTCCTCTCTCTGCAGGTTCTTAAGCAAGAGCAGTTGCTTGACCAAATGGCTAACCAACTCCATAAGGAGCCTCTTTGATGCCCATCTTCCTCTTGAAGTAGATTGGTGCTGCCAGGAGCAGAAGTGTCTCATTGTCATGAAAAGCCCTAAGTTATTAAAACATTTTAAATGCCATATTCTGTAGTCTTTGAAAGATATGAAGAATGCCTATCTAACTGTAATATATCTCTATATATCTAAAAATTCTAATAAACATGACTACAAGCTTGACTATTATCAATGATTATCCATTAACAACCTATATTTACTAATTATACATTACATATTTAAATGAACTACACAATCACAATACCTTAATCAAGAGCAGAAATATACATATAACAAAATTGACCTTAAACTTGTATCAATAAATGAAGATTTACACCAATGCAAATTATTCATATCTATATCAAATACCCCTTTAAATGTAAAAAAAACATTTATAAACAATATTTGGGCATATGGGCACAGTTATTTCTCTCCAAACTTCTTCCTGCTGTATGGGGGCACTGTTAATAAGGTCTTTCATGGTATATCCTATATGCTATGTTTATCTCAGTCGGCAGTTGAGCAAAGTAAGTTTTTGAGGGTGTTTACAGCAACCTTTCAGGAGAGTGTGGTCTATCATACCATATTGGTCTAGAAGCAATTCACAGGGTCTCATCCTCTGTGAAAACAAAAGAAGAATCTCTTTTCCAAAGCATCATATCCTTAGACCCAAATTCTGAAGTAATAATACCTTTATAATATACATGCTGATTTAGTTTAGCCAACACAATGAAATGTCTCTGTACTTAGCTCCTTAGTAGTCAAAAAATTAAAAGAAAACACAATAATACACATAATCCAGACTCTGTGAATTTTCCATTTTATGTGACTTATTTTTTTAATCTATGATTATCTGTACTCTGTCTCTTTAAAGACTTTACCCTTTTTTAAAAGCATTAACTTTATTTTATGACTCTCTATACTCTTTTTCTTCTCTCTTCCAAGTCTCCATACATTTACTCAACATTGTGACCCATTTAGAGGTCACTTATGTCTGAATGTGTCCTATTGTGAATCTGTAATTCTTTACTGTCCAGGAAATCTTTTGCTTTACACTTTTAAAATGCTATGCTCTTAAGAAGCTAAGCTGCAACAATCCAAGGTCAAATATAGGTACTGCCTGCTTGCCCCACCCAGTCCAACATGGTCAGACTGCTTGTGCCTCTGAGCCAGGCACACTGCACCGCTAGCACGGTGGAGCTGCTTGTGCCTCTGAGTCACTTGTGCCTCTGAGCCGTGCTGTGCAATACCCCCTTCCACCATCTAAATGCTCTGTCTCCAGCAAGAGACAGAGGTCATGCTAGGAGCATAGCCCAGAGAGTAGGTGTTTTAAAGCTGCCCAGCTTTTTTTCCCCACTGCAGCTGAATCAGGAAAATCTCTCTTAAAGCAGCTGCAGCAAGGTTCCAGCAATCAGCAAGAAGCTGTGTTAAACTCTGTATTCTTTTCAAAGCTCTCTCAGATTTTACATGAAGTCATTTTACCATGTTGGATCACTGTTCTGTTGTAAGAGTGGGTCCCTTTGTTTTGTCCTGGAGCCTGACTAGTTTACACCTGAAATAATCACACAGAAACTGTATTCATTTAAACACTGCCTGGCCCATTAGTTCTAGCCTCTTATTGGCTAACTCGCACATCTTGATTCAACCTATTTCTAATAATCTGTATGTTACCATGAGGTCGTGGCTTACTGGGAAAGATTCAGCATGTCTGACCTGGCAACTTCATGGCAGTTCTCTCTGTCTCTCCTTCATCCCAGAATTCAGTTCTGTCTACTACGCCTACCTAAGTGCTGCCCTATCAAAAAGCCAAGGCAGTTTCTTTATTCAACCAATGAAAACAGTGCATAGACAGAAGAACCAAAAGATATGTTACTTTGGAGAAGAGGTTTTGCTTTTGTTTCCACAGGAAATGGAGACTGTGGATTCATTCTGAGTTAAGAAAAGTCAGGTTTGATCAAGGAAGACCACCTAAGAAATCTCCGGTAGGAACAGATGGTGTGGATGTCTGAGTTCTACATCCAGAACAGATTCAAGATGCTGCCTGAGATGATCAAGCCTCACAGTATAGGACTTTATCATAACTCCAAATTTTCTTTAGTTCCCCATAAGATTATCAGTGCCCCCCAACCAGCTAGAAGTAGCCTTGAATACTATGCTCACATTCCCAAAAAAAATGGACTATGGGTATTTCCTTTATTTAAAAAAAAAAGAAGGGGAAATGGTGAGGGAGAATTTTCTGTATTCTGTCAATCATGTTTTAAATAAACAGTGATTGTCCAGGCAAGAAGATTAGGTGGAACAACCAGACAGGAAGTAAAGGTGGGGCAATGAGAACAGGAGAATTCTTGGAAGGAAGAAGCCCATTCCTCCGCAGGCCTGCCCAGACCTCCAAAGAAGCAGAATGTGACCTACCCTGCTGAAAAAGGTACTGAGCCATGTGGCTAACATAGATAAGAAAATGGGTTAATATACATTACAAGAGTTAATAAGAAGCCTGAGCTAATGGGCCAATCAGTTTATGATTTATGTAGATCTGTGTAATTCGTTGGGATCTAATGACTGTGGGAACCAGGCAGGACCGAAACCCCAACAAGCCCTGCCCTCATGTTACATACAGGATTCCCCAAACACCATCTAATGTTTTATTGTGAGTCTACAAGTGCTTCCATCAGTTTCTAGATGAACATTCTTTGGTGAAAATTGGGCTAGGCACCAATCTGGTCACTAGAGATAACCAGTTCAGGTTACCTATCTGCTATTGCTAAGTGTCTTACTTAACTGGGTCATTCCTGTTGATTCCTGAGAGATTTTCTTTTGCCAGGTTTTTACGTGATCCCTAAATTGCCCCACTTGCAGTAGTCTCGTTCAGTACTCTTCCCCCTCAACCTGATGGCTCCTGTTCCCATCCCCATCAACTGTCAGTTCTCTCACAAAATGCCTTCTATTTCTCCTCCCCTGAGAGATCCAGGCCTCCCACCTCATTAACCCTCTCATTAAATATTGAAAAAGTCTTTGCCAAAACCCAACATACCTTCAAGAAAAAAGTCTTGGAGAGATCAGGAATACAAGGGGCATACCTAAATATAATAAAAGCAATACACAGCAAGTTGATTGTCAACATCAATCAACTCAAAGCAATCCCACTAAAATCAGGATCAAGAAAAAGTTGTCCATTCTCTCCATACCTATTTATATTCTACTTGAAGTTCTAGCTAGAAAGGAACTAAAGGAAATCAAGGGAATAAAAATTGGTAAAGAAGTCAAAGTATCATTATTTACAGATGATATGTTAGTATACATAAATGACCTCAAAAACTTTTGCAGGAAACTTCTACAGCTGATAAACACCTTTAGTCAAGTGGCTGGATTACAAGATTAACTCAAAAAGAAATCAGTAGCCTTCCAATATGCAAATGATAAACAGGCCGAAAATCAGGGAAACAACACCCTTCTCAATAGTCACAAATAATATAAAATATCTTAGAGTAACTCTAACCAAGCAAGTGAAAGATCTGTATGACAAGAACTTCAAGTCTTTGAAGAAATAAATTTAAAAAGGTATCAGAAGATGGAAAGATCTCCCATGTTCATGGATTGGAAGGATTAATAAGTAAAAATATCCACCTCATCAAAAGTCATCTACAGATTCAATGCATCCCCTTCCAAATCTCAACACAATTCTTTACAGACTGTAGGTAGAAGTATTTTCTGTCCCGTTGGTCCCTCTGGACTAGTTTTTCTCAAAATTTGCCTGTTCCCAAAATCATTTATGAAATAAGCACTCTGAAGCTTATTATCAGTTACAGTTGTTTGACCAATGTCATAGGTTTCTTATTGCCTATCTCTAACTATTAAATTAACCATTTATATTAATCTATGTATCGCCACAAGGCTGTGGCTTACCAGTAAAGTTCTGGCATCTTCTTCTTTGGCAGATGCATGGCATCTCTTCAACTCTGTCTGTTATAGATAGAGAGTTCTCTCTATAACTCTGTTCAGATTTCCCACCTGACCTTACTCTGCTAAGCCATTGGCCAAAACAGCTTAATTCATCAATCTATAAAATCAACACATATACAAAAGAAAATCCCACACCTTGAGAAAACAATACTCAATTTCATAAGGAAAAACAAACAAACAAAAAAACAGGATAGCTAAAGCAATCTGTAGAATAAAAGAACCTCTGGAGGTATCCCTGTTCTCAAGTGCTATTACAGAGCTATAAGTAATAAAAACCACATGGTATTGGCATAAAGAACAGACAGGTGGATCAATGGAATTGAATTGAAGACCCAGATGTTAATTCACACACCTATGGACACCTGAATTTTTTACAAAGAAGACACCATTATAAAACAGGAAAAAGGAAGTAACACATCCTGATACACCCCTCTTCAATGTTAATGAAACTGATTTTTGCTATCACCTGGCAAAAAAAATGTAATACTGTCAGTCTGGCAATTAAACCTCAACAGAAGCTGATTTCTGTGGATTTCATAATGCATCAAAGGAATGGGAGGGGGCATGTTACTTAACCTGACTGGGAATAATCTTAAAGATTCATAAAGTTTTTGTCCATAATTGGTAAGAGTTTGAAAAGCTGGTCCCTTATTAAAGAAAGTTCTTCCATTTAGCCATTAAAATACTGATAGTTGTAGTTTAAAGAAAAACTGTGATCTGTGTTAATTCTAGGAACAAATTCCATTTCCACTACTATAATTTTAGAAACTATGAGCATAAAAAGAAACTGATGAATGAGTGGCTCAAGTTGTGAACCTAGCGGGAATGAATTAAGTTCTGTATGAGGTGCTGTATTCTCTTTGAAGTCTCTAAATCAAGGGGCTTTAATCAGTGTCTAAAGGAAATCAAGGATGGATTTTTATCCTTGATAGTTAGCATGTTATAAGATTTGTATTTCCAACGTTGCTGCTACATAGGGATCTTGTGAACTGTGGCTAACACCTTTATCTGTGTACAATGTCGAAACCAAAGAGATAATTCTATGACTCCTGCTGAAGCCAATGAATGTATATTGAATACCCATTGTGGAAAAATAGTTCTGCAGAAAGCAGGGGGGCATTCTGAGGAGCAGCACCTGGCTTACAGTGAAACTGATCCTTGCTTCCTTGAACAAGGAAGTCAGGACCACGAGGGGTGCACCCACCCACTGAGACAGTGGGGCCGATCTATTGGGAGCTCACCAAGGCCAGCTGGACTGTGACTGAAAAAGCATGGGATAAAACCGGACTCTCTGAACATGGCGGACAATGAGAACTGACGAGAGGCCAAGGACAATGGCACGGGGTTTTGATCCTACTTCATGTTCTGGCTTTGTGGGAGCCTAGCCAGTTTGGATGTTCACCTTCCTAGACCTGGATGGAGGGGGGGAGGACCTTGGACTTTCCACAAGGCAGGGAACCCTGACTGCTCCTGGGACTGGAGAGGGAGGAGAAGAGGAGTGGGGGGAGGGGGAGAGGGGCGGGAGGAGGGGGAGGGAAATGGGAGGCAGGGAGGAGGCAGAAAAAAAATTTTTTTTCAATAAAAAAAAATTAAATAAAAAAAATTTTATCTCAATATAAACTAAAAAAAAATACCCTAGTATGGCAAGAATTTTAAACTTAGCATTGTTATCCTTTAAAAGTCTTTCTAAAACATTATGAGCCTTCAACTCCCTTAGATGACTGTCCCTACCATGCACCATTGAGTTGAATGAAAGCATCCTATAATTTGCTCCATATTTGTCTGCATGGAACTATTTGTAAGAAAAACAGTGAAGAAAAGCTAAATCCCTATTATTGAATATTGAAAGAAAAAAGAATAATGTGGCAAGGAAGTTTTGTTGATTAGACATGAGACTCTGAGGATGTAAAGGAGCCTATATTAGATATCCATGGTTAAGACTTTAACATAATACCATCTGGATGTGGTAATAAGTGGTATTATTTAGTTTTTAACATAAAAAGTATCAGTAGAATAAATTATTAATTATTTATCTAATAAATGGGAAATTATAGTCACAACAACAATTGCTGACTAAGGTATTTTCTGTTGTACAGTATCTAAAAACACGCGAACATTAAAATGTGATCAATAGAGAAAAGTAATACGGCAGATATCATGGCTGCATTGCACAGAGAAATCAGAATGCTGGTAAAATTTACTGACTTTCTAGCCCCTATATCACCTGCAACACCACTTTAGAAAATAGATTATTTGGTTGTAATAGAGGCAACAACTTCAACAGTATCTTCAGTCACAATACAGGTTCATAAAACCTACTTAAGCATGGTTAATAAAAACTTAGAGAGAAATTGGCTTTGGGGTATGTCTAGCTAGCACGTACAACCTAAATTAACCCTTTTCTATTATTTTACATTTACTTTGGGTCTCATGGTTTGTTAGTTTCTTGGGCAGCTCCATGGCATCTTTCTGACTTAGCATTCTTTATCCCTGCATTCATTTTAGTTTTCCCGCCTACATATATTCAGCCCTGCCATAAAACAAAGCAATTTCTTTCTTTACTTTTTTAATTAATTTTATTGAGCTATACATTTTCCTCTGCTTCCCTCCCTTTCATGCCACTCCCTTTCTGTCCTCTCCCATGGTCCCCATGTCCCAATTTACTCAGGAGATCTTGTCTTTTTTTACTTCCCATGTAGATTAGATCCATGTATGTCTTCTTGGAGTCCTCATTGTTGTATAGGTGCTCTGGGATTCAGAATTGTAGGCAGATTTTCTTGGCTTTATGTCAAAAAGCACTTATGAAAGAGTACATATGACATTTGTCTTTCTGAGTCTGGGTTACCTCACTCAATATGATGTTTTCTAGATCCATTCATTTGCCTGCAAATTTCAAAATGTCATTATTTTTATCTTAAGTGTACTACTCCATTGTATAAATGTACCACATTTTCCTTATCCATTCTTTGGTCAAGGGACATTTAGGCTGTTTCCAGGTTCTGGTTATGACAAACAATGCTGCCATGAACATAGTTAAGAACATGTTCTTGTAGCATAATTGAGCACCCCTTGGATATATACACAAAGGTGATATAGCTGGGTCTTGAGGAAGGTTGTTTGCTAATTTTCAGAGTATACTGGTACTTAAAGGGGCTATACCAATTTGAACTTCCACCAGCAATGCAGAAGTGTTCCCTTTTCCCCACAACTTCTCCAGCATACGCTGTCATCAGTGTTTTTGATCTTGGCCATTCTTACAGGTGTAAGATGGAATCTCAGAGTTGTTTTGATTTACATTTCTCTGATGACTAAGGATGTTGAACATTTTCTTAAGTGTCTATCAGCCATTTTAGTTTCTTTTGTTGAGAGTTCTCTGTTTAGGTCTGTACTCCATTTTCTTAATGGATTATTTATTCTTTTGATGACCAATATCTTGAGTTCTTTGTATACTTTGGAGATCAGACCTCTGTCTGATGTGGGGTTGGTGAAGAACTTTTCCCATTCTGTAGGCTGTTGTTTTGTCTTGTTGACCATGGTCTTTACTTTACAGAAGTTTTTCAGTTTCAGGAGGTCCCATTTATTAATTGTTTCTCTCAGTGACTGTGCTGCTGGGGTTATATTTAGGAAGTGGTCTCCTGTGCCAAGGTGTTCAAGTGTACTTTCCAATTTCTCTTCTATGAGGTTCAGTGTGGTTGGCTTGATGTTGAGGTCTTTGATCCATTTGGACTTGAGTTTTGGGTGTGGTGATAAATATGGGTCTATTTTCATTCTTCTACTTGATGATATCCAGTTATGCCAGCACCATTTGTTAAATATGCTTTATTTTTCCCATTTTATATTTTTTGCTTCTTTGTCAAAAATCAGGTGTTTGAAGCTGTGTGGATTAATATCTGGGTCTTTAATTCAGTTCCATTGGTCCCTCTGTCTGTTCTTATGCCAATACCAGGCTGTTTTCAGGACTGTAGCTCTGAAGTAGAGTTTGCAGTCAGGGATTGTGATGCCTCCAGAAGTTCTTTTATTGTACAGGATTGTTCTGGCTATCCTGGGTTTTTTGTTTTTTCCATAGTAAGTTGAGTACTGTTTTTTTTTTTTTGTCTGTGAAGAATTTTGCTGGGGTTTTGATAGGCATTGCATTGAATCTATTGATTGCTTTTGGTAATATTGCCACTTTTACTAAGCTATATCTACCTATTCAAGAGCATGGAAGATCTTTCCACTTTCTGATGTATTCATCGGTTTCTTTCTTCAAAAATTTAAAGTTTTTGTCATACAAATTTTCCACTTCTGCCTCCTCCCTGCCACCACCTCCAATTTCCCTCCCCCTCCCCCAATCAAGTCCCCCTCCATCGTCAGCCCAAAGAGCAATCAGGGTTCGCTGCCCTGTGGGAAGTCCAAGGACCACCCACCTCCATTCCGGTCTAGTAAGGTGAGCATCCAAACTGCCTAGGCTCCCACCAAGCCAGTACGTGCAGTAGGATCAAAAACCCATTGCCATTGTTCTTGAGTTCTCAGTAGTCTTCATTGTCCGCTATGTTCAGCGAGTCCGGTTTTATCCCATGCTTTTTCAGACACAGGCCAGCTAGCCTTGGTGAGTTCCCGATAGAACATCCCCATTGTCTCAGTGTGTGGGTGCACCTCTTGCGGTCCTGAGTTTCTTGCTCGTGCTCTCTCTCCTTTTGCTCCTGATTTGGACCTTGAGAAATCTTTAATAAAATTAATTAATTAAAAAAATAAAAAAAGAATATACTAACATAGTCTTTATAATGGCAAATACAAACTTAAATACACATAATATTTCTACTCTCAGTTGTTTTCCTAAATTGTATTAAATTTCCAACCAATTGACTTAATTACATTGACAAATAAAGGCTGTTAAGATTAAAAGAAAAGATGTTTTTATTAAAAATATTTGTACTTGAAAAACATACTAAACAAGATGTAGACTGCAAATAAAAGACAATGAAAATTAAAAAAAAAATCCACTTCTTTGGTTAGAGTTACTCTGAGATATTTTATGCTATTTGTGGCTATTGTGAAGGGTGATGTTTCTCTGATTTCTTTCCCAGCTATGTACAAGAGGGCTACTGATTTTTTTGAGTTAATCTTGTATCCTGCTACATTACTGAAAGTGGTTATGAGTTGTAGAAGTTCCTTGGTAGAATTTTTGGGGTCACTTATAAACTATCATATCATCAGCAAACAGTGAGAGTTTGACTTCTTCTTTTCCAATTTGTATCCCCGTGATTTGCTTTGATTGTCTTATTTCTCTAGCTAGGACCTCAAGAACTATATTGAATAGATATGGAGAGAGTGGACAACCTCCCTTGGAGGTTCAGCAGTTTCTTTATTAACCAATGGTAATAAAACATATTCACAGCATTCAGAAGGGAATCCCAATCATCCTATAAAAGCAATTAGATAGTATGACTATTTTTAACTAAAATGCTCATGTGTTTGATGAAATGGTTCCATTTCTAGGAGATCCCATAAATAAATCACCTAAAGATAGACTCTATGGTACATATTGTAGTTCTAACTGTGGAGGATCAGGTTAGATAATCAAGTGTTTGAGCCAGACTGGGGTACACATTGAGTTCCAAATTACTCACCCCACATAGTGAAACCTTACCTCAAAAAACAGAATAAAATTCTTCAGAACTGAGACCGAAATGTATACCCAAAAGTGTTATTCTCAGTGTCATGAATAATAAAATGTAACAAACACATAACATTAAGGATTTGTAACTGTATTATAATGATACAAACTTCTCAAAATGATATGTAACTCTTAAAAGTTTTATTTGAAAAGTTATATAATATTGTGATATAAAACTTTAAATGTATAGAGTGTTTTTTAAAAAAATTAAAAATATTTAATGAAACTGTACCAAAATTACCATAGAAGTGTTGGAAGGCTCTATTTCATTTGAAAATCTGAAACTGAAGCAGAAAAACAATTATCTGAGCTTTCGTTAGGATGGCAAAGCCACTGAAACAATAATGCTCTGGTAATTTATCCTGTCTTTCAAGGACTCAGTCCAAAACACATGTACAGCATTAAATAAACTTGGTAGGCTACATATTTGCCTACACATGCATGCATGTGTGTGTGTATGCATGAGAGTGTACTCATATATGTACATATAGCAATAATAATTACAAAAGAAGTCATATATTTATGAGGGCACATTGGGGATACTAGAAATAGGAAAGTATATTAATGTTGTAAATACAATATTCATATACAAAATTTTTAGAAAATAAAACATTTAGATTAATTCTACGTCTACTACTGATAAAAGTTTATAAAGCAGCTAGCATTAAATGATATTCTGATATTTTTTTCTCCCAAATTTTTTATTTTCTCTAGATTCAAAATCTTTTAAGTTATTTTTATATTATACTAAAACTTTTTGTGAGATATCATTAAAATTGAAGAAGTTAAACTAGTTTCCCAAGAGGAAGAAAAGTTTTCATGAATCATGAAATTTTGGGGTAGTGTAAGAAAATACAATAACCTAAAGTCAATACCAGAACAACTAAATCAAGAGAGTTTAATCTGTACCTTGAAATAGTTTCTGATTTGTACAATATTTCCTTTGAAAAGCAATTGGATACTAAACTTTGGGTCTTGATTTTTTTTCCTTTGCTTGTTTTAAATATTACAGATCACCACAGGCATTAGGAACTAAGACAGACAATGGAAGAGAACTGGCCACCACTGAAATCTGTGACAAGGCCCAGCACACTGCTATTCCTCATCAAACCAGCAATGAGGAACTCACAACTCATTCATTGCAGGAATGGAAAATAAAGTACAGACCCCTAGGAACCCACAGTATTTGATTACATTGGGTGCTTGAAATGATCAGAATGGGAGACATTTAAGCCTTTTAGAGACCATGAGTTCCAGTCTTCAATGTTGTAGCAGTAGACACAGCATGTTCAGCATGAAAAGAATCTCCCCTTTTAATGTTTCATTTCCTGAAATATACCACCAAGAGAGTAAGTTCAGACACGATTGAAATACAGAATTATAAATTTGGAATAAAAGAAAAAAAAAGTTTTCATATGACTCAAACAAAGATCTGAGCCAGAGGAAAAAAGAAAAACTAGGCTGCTTGGTACCACCAGAGGTTGTCAGCAGTTGCTCATTCTATGTGTCACTTTGCAAACAGACTGAAATCGATCTTTGGGAATTCAGCAGAAGTATAAATAGTTTTGGAAGAAGGAGGCCCATCAACATGGAAGTGAAAGTCAAAACCATGAGTCACAGTTGATTCAGGGAAGAGCACAGACGGAGGAAGTCCAAGCATTAGACTGTAGGAATGCTCACACAGATAAGGACTAACTCCAGAACACAGTACTTTTCAGTATAGAAAACTTCGGAAATGTGAGGCCAAATTCGCACTTAGAGTTGTATAAGGATTAATTCACATTTGAAGTCCAGAATGAAAAAGCCAGGGAAAAACAAAGACAAATATTTCTCATCAGACTTCTGAGTGTGTTCTTTGCTGAAAAACAACAACTCTATTAAAATTAAGTGGCCCATGACTATATGTCACTGAAGAAATCTATTACTAAAACAAAAATCCTCTGGGGAAAATAAAACATTTCACATTCTTATTGAATTACAAATTCAAATGGTTAAGACTACAGAATATATTTACCTGGAAGCAGCTCAGTTAGCTGAATTAACCTGTAGTGGAAATAGAAGCCATTGTATTTCTTTATTGAAGACATTAAGCATGTAAATACAAAGATCTCTAGAAGTAACACTTTAAATTTTGCTTTCTTCTGTATGTGTTTGATTCATATGGTAAGTACAATGCCCACTTTCCTTCTCGATTTTTCTTCTCTCTTGATGGTTTTGAGATAATCTGTCAGCCTCTTTCTCATTTATGGGTTCTCAAACACAACTTTGCTTTCACTCAAATGAAATCAAGTACTTCCTGGTGGCCAGATCTCCCAAGAAGGCCTAGTTAGCTGGGGAAAAAAAGTAATAAATTTCAAACGCATTTACTGGGAATTTGCAGGTGTGTCATGTGGCAAGGAGCCAGCAGCTCACTGGCACATACAAAAGTGAGATATGGTGGCTCTACCTTTATTTATTAACTGCTGTAATGTAGTAAGAGAAAGGCTACTTTTTAAATTTAAGAATTTCTCACAAATTCTATAATTGCAAAACCATAATTTTATTTTTAGAAATATGGCAAGCAATAGAGATAAGCCAAGTTCTTATGCTTGCCTCTCCCATTTCACTCCCTCACTCCCTCTGTTGTCTATATTTATGTCAGCTTGAAATAAGCTAGAGACATTTTGAAAGAGAGATCCTCAATTGGGAAAATATCCACAGCAGCCATACCCGGGTAAGCCTGTGGTGTATTTTCTTGATTGATGATTGTTGGAGTAGGACCCAGATCAATGTGGGTGGTGCCACTTCTGGACTGGTGGTCCTGGGTGTTATAGGTTGAGCAAGGCATAGGAGCAAGCTAGTAAACAGCATCCCCCAGGGCCTATGTCAGTTCCTGACTCTAAGCCTCTTCTGTGCTTGAGTTTTTGTCCTGAATTCTGTCAGTGATGGACTGTTCTTTAGAAGTATAAAATAAAATAAACTCTTTTCTTCCCAAGTTGCGTTTGGCCTGGCATGTCACCATAGCAACAGGAACCCCAAGACACTCCCTAGAGGTAAACTATGCACACAGACTTTCTGACTCCAGGAAATTGTGTTACTACTCTGTCTTATGAGTAGACAGGGAAGTGAACTTAAAACCGTGAGAGACCTTTGTTTTTTTTTTTTTACATACAACATTTCATTTTAAATTTGTGAAGTCTATACATGCCAAGGTTTTGTGGATTTACAACAAAATTCCATTATCCATTTGATAGTAATATAAACTTGAAATGATTGCTTTTGAAAAGAATTTGCCAAAATCTTGCGTGTAGAATGTCTTCGATCCATGACAGACAATTTTATGGCTGGTTGGGAAACTAGAATATAGAAAGATTAAACTCTAAGACCTCGAAGTGATTGGGTGTGGTTGGGTCTTCCTACCCAACAATTCAGAATCAAAAGTAACTGCCCCAAGTATTTGAATATATATAATTGCAAATGTAGGACTTCAACCTTCTTCTTCTTGCCTTAGCAAGATTATCTTGAGAGCACGTGCTAACCTGTAGGGACATAAAATGAAGGCCACCTAAGAATGCTGAACCAAGAACTGTGAAGAAAAGTGCCTCAGGGGGTCAGGTGAATTTGTTAGTGGAATTTATGTGAGCAAGACATAAACTTCTTCTTTTGTGTTAAGACATTGGCATTTGTTATCTTCTTCATGTAGAAGAAAATCAGCTTAGTCTGACTTCTATATGCATATATACAGCAAAGAGACAGGTTCATAAGTGCATCCATTTTGATAAAAACCTTCTCAATCTTTGGGAAAAGTAGAATCTATTGTAATTTAATTTTTACAAATTAAAATTTAAAGACCCTTTTATGCTTATATTTTAAGTGAATTGGGTTGTTATATGATATACACAGTACAGAAATTCTAGAATTTAGACTCAATTAGGCCACAAAATTGTTTTATTAAGTACCAAATTCTCACTGCTTAAAACATTTTTTATCAGGTAATAGAATAATTCAACAAATAATTTTGAAGTGATTGAGTACTAATTTGTAAAATTTGGAAATACAATAAGTACTTATGACAGTTCATTAGGTTTTCAGCTTGAAGGGATGTAGAATCAGCTAGTTAAGCCCTCTAGCATTCTTGTGAGGAATTATCTAGATAGAGTCATTTCAAGTAGGATGCCACACCCTACCTAGGGTCTAAGGGTGGCACCGACCATGTGCTGGGAGCCTGGACTGAATAAAAAGAAAATGTCCCCTGAGTGTGTGCGTTCATCTCTTTGCCACCTGACTGTAAATGCAACATGACCTGCCACCTCAAGTTGGGGCCATAATGCACATTATTATTGAACTGGGAGATAAAATAAGCCCTTTCTATCTTGTCTTCCTTTTGTCAGGTATGTGAGTGTAGTAACTAGAACATAATATTGGTTTGAATAATATTTACCTAGAATAAGCAAACCCTGTGGCTCTTGTGTCTTAGGAACAGTTCTTAAGAAGGAATGTGGGGAATTTTGGAACTTTGAACTAGAAAAGCTCCTGAATGTTTAAAACTTGAATATTGCAAGCAAAGCTCAATTCTGATGAGCACTTGTAAGACAAGAATAGACAACAAAGGTTTAGATCACAAGGTTTTGAAGAGCAACAGGACCTGATCAGAACCTGATTGAGCATACAAGTCTGTGATTCCTGACAAGTAACCTGGTGACAATCTGCCGGTGTCCTGAGAACTTAAGGAAGAGTGAATTCAAAAGCCATGGATTAATATGTTTTCCGGAGGAACTCTGAAGAGAGAACAACACTCTTTCAGAGGATGGCTTGGTCACTGTTAACAGTTCTTTCCCAGGACTATACCTAAAATGAACAAATGCAACGTAAAGTCATAAAAATGAGCAGTTCAGCAAGGAAAAGAGCCTGAAGTTTAAAGTTGCTTCCCCCAAAAAAGTAGATGGAAAGAAGACTGTGGTTGTTTAAAAAAAAAAAAAAAGAGAGAGAGAGAAAGAGAGAGAGAAAAGGTGCGGGGGAGCGGGGGACCACTTTTTTTTTTTAAACTGGGACATGAAGAAGGAAGAATCTGAGGACTAGGCCCTACACAACAAAAGATCCAACTTCTGAAATTCCAAATTTATTTTAAAGGAGGGTCTAATTAGAGAGCATCACTAAGAGAGTTCCATTTTCCCAGAAAAGGAATCCCTCAGTAAATGCTTCCCCAGGACCAGTGTAGGGACCCTTGCAACAGCGGACTAAGAAGACCAGATTTTGTTTTTTAACTAGCAGAAGAACTTGGAAGCAACATCCATGTGATACTGGATTTGTAGTCATGAAAATAAAAATCCAGGGGGTTAAGGAGTCTTTCAACATGATCCCCAGAGTCATTGAAGTCAGGGAATTTATTTCAAGGTCAAGGTCTCTGAGAGACAACTTAAGAGGCCCAAGAGAGATGTCATAAAATCAGGGATCTTGGGCCAGGATATAGGAGAGAGATGCTTGCAGGTTGTTGAGCCAATTCAAGAGGGATATTATGTGTGCTATAGGTATCTGAGCAACAGGATGGTCAGGGATACCTAAGCTCATTGTAGCCTACAATAACTGGAACACAAGTCCCAGGTGCCAAAGAATTGCAGGATTATCTGCTGAGCTTCAATCTTTCATTGGCTCCATATTTCCCTGCTCTGACCCCATTGCTTCATTTTGAAATGGAAGAGTTTACTCCATGTTCTCATATGTCAAAAAATCATGTTAATACTGTGATTTTCACAGGAATTCACAGTTAAGAAACCAGTTTGAATCTCATAAATACCTCAAAGCTTTAAGCAGTGTTGAGATTGCTAAGACTGTGGGACATAGTAAATGCAGTCTGCATCATTAGATGGTCATTAGTTATAAAGACATGGTGTGGGACAAGTTATGGTGTAAAAGTAATGTCTTTGCGTGTCAAGCTGACAAAGGGCAGAATTCTGAAGGTTAAAATTGATGTCTACCTTGACAGGATCTAGAATCACCACAGAAATAAACCTCTGGGCATGCTGGTGAGTGATTATGAGGTTGATTGTGGTTGCCACCAGTTCATGGGCTGAAGCCCTAGGCTGAATAAAAAGAAGTGAATTCACCAAGAGGATTCTTCTCTCTTCTTCCTGCCCAAAAATACATATGACCAATAGCCCTCAAATGCTTGCCACCATGACTTTCTATCCGTTGAATCCTTGAACTGTGAGCCAAAAGAAACTGTCACTCCTTTAGGCTGTGTTGCCAGGTATTCTGTCCCAGTAACATGTAAAGTAACAGAGAGAATTTTATATTTAAAAATTTATATGCAATATGAAGGACATGCACTAGACCATCATTTCATTTATGTTCTACTTGAAAGGTAATTATAAAGTTACCACTATTGCTTTGTACCTCCCAGACTAATCTGTTCTCATATTTTGCACTCAAATTTGACACGTGTTATTGATAGTAGGTATAATACTTATTTCTTCAATGCTGCAATCTCTTTACTGGTAAAGCGAAAGCAAGTGAAGTATTTATTTTATGAAACTGTAGTGAAGATGAAGTTAAATAATAAGTAGTTTTGAGAACACAGTAAAGTGCAAACAGTCAGTAATTATTGTCAGTTAATGCTACTGCTGTTATTACTGCCATTATTCCTATTGAACCTTTTGAAAATGATCAGTTAGTTTCTAATATTTTGTTTGCAAATCATGATATCTATACCTACAGAGATTAATAAATCAAATGGATTATGTTTGACCACTTATTGATAATATATAAAGTATTTAAATTGACAGTTTCATCACTTCCAGATGCATTATAATAAGTAATCCAGTGTCAGGCCTGAATCTGTGAAACGAGACATGAGAAGGAAGAGGAAAAATGCTTAGGAAAGATTCTTATGGCTCTGACTTCCTCTTCATGGTGGTTGGTTTTGCTCAATGTTATAAAGCTGGACTTTTTAAATGTGCATAATTTTCACTGTGTACAATATTCCAAAGAGTTACTGCCATCAGCCATCTCACACTTAGAGGTTAGATATAATCGATGATGTAAAAGTTCAAGATCCAAAGCTTTTTTCGGTCCTGATGAGAATGAACTTCCGTCTGCGGTGGCACTGCTGCAGAGACTCCTGAGGAAATCCATAGCCCTCGGTGGCAGCCCTTGCTAAACAGCGTGAGCTCTGGAACTTCACTTAATGAGAACTCATTAACTTCAGTATTTTGTCTTAGGCTTCTGTGTCTTATTGACAATTACTTAGAATTCTATTAAGCAGATACATTAAATTGGCTAGATTTGATCTTTCTCAAAATGTATAAGTAAGATTGGATATGAATCCTATCCAGAAAATCATTAACTTTCCTTTAAAGTATTCAACTTGGAATTGTGCACTCATAGGGAGATGATAAAGGATACCCCAAATCGGTATCAGTTTACAATAGCCTACTTAGATATGGATATGATCTTCTGTGCGTAGTTTCACATGAGACAATCTTCTGAGCAGTCTATTAGTTGTGAGTGAAATAAGGAACATAAATGGTAGGAAAAGCAAGATGTACCCAAGACATTAGGCAAAGAAGTTTACCTTGCAAGAAAATTTAATATAAAAATTAGTAACATAAACATTCTATGGCTATCATATAGTTTTGTTATTTTAACATATCTCTTTTCTATTGTGATGCCAATAATTTATACATATGTTTGTTGAAAATAAAGCAGATAAATATTAGGGAGTTTAATTTTTGGAAGGTAAACACTGCTTTGCATTAAACTTTACCCTTAGAGAATTTTTCATCTTATAGGTTTTAAAAGAAATAAAAGCTCATTAACAGAATATTTTTTTACCCAAACCACTACAGCTTCATCGTTTTGAATCAAAGCTCATTAAAACAATTATAATCAAATGTTTCATTTCTTATTCCCTTTTGAGAAACAGCTGAAAAGGTTATGTTTGTTGTTCTCTATACAAATCTCTGGGGCGACATAAACAGGCTACATTGATTTGTGTGCTGTTTTTTATTTAAGTTTCACTATGTCTCTGATGCTGGTTTGAGTTATTTCATATTTATTTCAGCATTATTTCAATAGAATTTCAAAACTTGGCATTAGCAGCACAGTTAAATTAACAAGACATTTAATATCATCTTCTCAAAATTCAAATATTGGCAGGTGATTGCTTAATGGAATTCAGTTAGACTTGCAGGTGTATTCTATTTTGATCTCTCCAAAGTTGAAAGAGGATATATCTGTAATGGTTAGTTTGCCTTCTTTTATAATCTGAAGTATAATATGACACCATTACATGAGCAATATTGGACAACTGCAGAAAATCATCACTAAAGCTGCAAGTACCTGCCTAACCCAGAGTTGAATTCAATCACTTACACTCATTCTGTTGTAGGAGGCCCAAAAAGTTAAATTAAAAACTATTGACCTTTCCCTGTTTTCTTTTCTTCACACATGTAAACTAACTATGGGTCTAAATTTAAGATTCCCTTCAAATTGACCCATCTGGGTCTCTGATTAACTACAAGAAAAACTTCTGTTTAATCAAGTGTGTATTTCAAAGAAGCTTGTCATCCTGACTCCAACCTTTAGTATCAGTGCTGCCAACATAGGTCGTGTTCAGAGGATCATTTGAGCTTTCTTAATCATTCCTGCATCATCCATAACTACCACCAAAGATAACTGCTGACAGGCAATCACCCACAGTATTAGTTACTTTCTTATTGTTATAAAACAACATGACCAAAAGCAACTAAAAGAGAAAATATTTTAATCACAGTTTCAGAGGGGTAAGTCTTTTATGGTGTGGAAGACATGGTAACAGGCCAGAAAAGCCTGGCAGCACTGAAGACCAAGTGAGAAAAATTTCTTACTCAAAACAACAGACCCTTTTGTTAAGAAAACTTTAGATGTACAACCAAATACTTCACATCAAAGCCTAATACAGTATAGGGAAATATTTCATATACTTATGTTAGAAAATTTATTATTTAATAACTATTTATAAAAGAATTATTATATTTAAAGGACTGTTCACAGTGATAAAATGAATATATATAATGAATATACACATATAATATATGTAATGAATATATATATATATATATATATATATATATATATATATATATATATATATAATGAAGAAACCCCTGGAGCCCATATCAAAATACTCTATATTATTGCAAAAAGTTTCTTTTTCAAGAATTGGCCCCAGGCAACTAGGTTATGAGATTATATTCATTTTTGCACATCTGTAATTAATATCTTAAGAGTTATATCAGTTTCCTTAGATGGAAACTTTCAATTGTTTTGGTTTAAAAAATGACAGATTTATCATCACCTTAGTCATCTCTGCTAGCAAGATTGCAAGAAACTTGTTGATACTAGAACTACAGCTTACCTGTGAAAACAGAGTTAATCCATCTTTGTCTTTATGAAATCTATGAGTCCTTCAAAGCTTACCTAAGGCTTGATACACACATATTTCCACTCTGAAGGTTTTCTACATCAGTGGTTATCAACCTTCCTAATATTCTAACCTTTTAATACAGTTCCTTATATTGTGGTGATCCCCAACCATAAAATTATTTTCACTGATGCTTCATAACTGTAATTTTGCTACTGTTATGAACTTAATATAAATATTTGATATGCAGGATGTTAGATATGCAACTCCTGTAAGAACATAGTTCAACCCTCAAATATCTCAAGGTCCCCTGGCTTTGAACCACTGCTATGAATCTTGATTAGCATGGTATGAATAAGAAAATTAACTATGTAGAAACACAATGAAAATGGGAAAAATAGCATCACTGCATAAATATTTTATAAGATCCAGAAGGCAAATAATTCACCAAAGAGCAAGATATAGACCTCCTCTCATACTTCCTGGTTCCCAAAGTAGTATTTGTCCAGCAAAGTTTGTGATCCTTAACTCAAATTTAGTGACTTTTACATTGCTGGGGTGTTTGTCATTAAACATATACACTTGTATACAACAATGACAGCATAAGATATGGACAAAATTGTATCATCACTCATCATTGGTAGGAAATATTGCAGTTACTGTTGAAAATAGTTTAAATTTCACCCCACAACTGTAGATGGAGATTGCGCCTTTGTTTGCTGGCTGCCCAGATCTGAATACTCACATAGCAACTATATTAATTATAACACTCTCTGTCCAATAGCTTAGGCATATTCCTAGCTAGCTCCTACATCTTAAATTAACCCATCTCTATCAATCTGTGTATCTATTTCTATTATCTGTGGCCTACTGGTAAGGTTCCAGTGCCTTTCTCCTTCAGCAGCTACATGGTGTCTCTTTGACTCCACCTACTCTTTCTATATATCTCTGCTCAGATTTCCTGCTTGGCTTTATTCTGCTAAGCCATTGGTAAAAAGATCAACACATACACAGAAGGACATTCCACATAATCTCCCCTTTTCTGTTTAAATAAAAAAGAAGGTTTTAACTTTAACATAGTAAAATTACATATAATAAAAAATGTATCAAGCAAGAATTACAGTGAGAATATGTCTTTGTGAATCTAAAGTTTCATATCTAATTGTCATAACAAAAGAAAATATAACTATAGTTATCTGTCTTCAACTCCATCAAAGACCCCAGAAAGATATAATATTACCCAAATAGAGAAGTAATGCATTATAATCAATTTCCAAAACTATAGAATTGACAGATACATTTTGCTGTCTAGATAGTCACGTAAAGTACTTTTAAAATGTTGGTGCATCTATATTCATAGTATTCTATGGACCCATAGTATCTAGCAGATTTTTGCATGAAGCAGGAAATTTGAAAAGCTGCTTTTCCTATATTGGCAGTTTATCATTTTTTTCTGTGTCCTGCAGAATGTCTGACAGACACTTTCATGAAGCAGGAACCCTAAAGGACCATCCTGTCTTTTGAAAAGTTTGGCAGTCACTTTTTTGTGGGTCATGTATGTCCAGTTCATACAATATACCATCAGACAATCCAGGCAAGAGCAGTTTCTTACCCAAAGAACTAACCTTGTCACATTGAAGGCAAATTCCATAATTAGTTTCTTCAATGCCCAACAACCTCTCAGAAGTAATTAATGTTACCAGAAGCAGACATGACTCACTGTTGAGAAAAATCTAACTTCTTAAAATATTTTAAATGCCATATTCTACAGGTCTTTGAAAGGCTTGAAGAATATTTATCCATCTGAAATAGATCTCTTTATATCTAGAAAACTTAACTAACATGACTACAATTTGACTGTTATAGATGACTATCTATTAATCTGTATTTCTTAATTGTACATTATATTTCTAAATGAGCTGCACAAACACAGTACCTTAAACAAGAGCAGAAATACATTTACACAGTGTAGCAAATCAACCTTAAATTTGTGTCAATAGACCAAAGTCCATATCAATCTAAAGTATTCATCTCTTTATCAAGTCTCCTATTAAATGAAAACAAACATTTATAAACAATCAATTGGGGAACTTAGGTGCTGTTTTCTCCAAACTGCTTCCTGCTGTCTGTTGGGTGAAGTATTTTAAGGGTTCATGAAGAACTTTCAGGGGCTCTTGTTCCATCAAACCACATTAGCCTGGAAGGAATTCACAGGATCTCTCTTCTGAGGAAACAAAAGCAGAACCTCTTTTCCAAAGTAACGTATCCTTAGACCAAAATTTTGAAGTCAAGATACCTTTATGTTGGTTAACTGAGCAGTTCCCAGAATCAAATGTCTCTCTGCAGTCAAAAAATTCAAAACTAACACAATAATATATAAAATCCAGACTCTGTGTGTATTTCATCTTTATGTGGCTTATTTTTCTTTATTGGCTTATTTTTCTTTATTACTATAATCTACGACTGTCTGTACTCTATGATATTACTTTCACTATCTCTTTAAAGAATTTGTTTCATTTTTTAAAACTGTTTATTTCTTTTTATAACTGTCTATGCTCTTTTTCTTCCCTCTCCCAAGACTATGCACATTTTTTAAACTTACGATGACCCATTCAGACGTTTATTTCTGTCTGAATTTGTCTTTATTGTGTATTTATAATCATTTTCTGGCCAGGAGCACTTTTAAAATGGCAAGCAGCTTAGTTACAGTGGCTCTAGATGCTGACTGCACCTCTCTTGGCCTTTCAATATGGTGGAGGTATGTTTACCACCAGCTCTGCAAACCATGCTCACCTCCCCAGCTCTGGGGACACAGTGGATCTATGTTGCCATTAAGCAACTCACAAACCCCATTTAAGTGCAGGACCTCCCAAACATGTCAGAGTGATTTGTGCTGACAGCATGAACCAGAAAGCTGACTCTTAAAGAAAGCATGCAGTTTTTGCTGCTAATACTACATCAGGAAGCCTTGTCGTAAAGGAGCCACAACTCTCCTCACCAGCAGCAAACAGACCATACCTGAAAATAAAGTAAATGTGGCTACAAAGAAGCTGTGATTGGCTGTGGTTTTTGTGAAATAAGATACACACTTATGAAAACATCTTTGAAAAGTGAGACTTGCCACATGAGTTTGACATGAAATATAAATCTCATATTTTGAGATTTGCTTATCATCTTTGGGAGAGCCCATTTTAACATAAGTAATAACAGCACCAGTAAAGAAACAGAGATCAGGGATGCTGGCTTATTTGAACTGATTTTTGAACATGTCCACAAAACATCAGCTGCTGCTCTCTGAAAAGTTTTCTTGGACTTTAAAACCTATTCCACTTGCTTTGTAGAGGTTTCTAGAAATCACACAAGACAGAAATATTTGGTTATACCTGGCCTCGGTTGTGTTTTTCTTCTGTTTTAATTACTGTTTTAGTATGTTAGGTTTGGAATAAAATTTTCTTTTATAAAGGAAAAAACAGAAAATCATCTTTGCCTGGGTAAAAAAGATAGCAAAGAATATAGGTATTATAAAGTCACTATTAACATCACCTCTCAAAAAATATATAAAACCAAATCAGAGTAAATCAAAAAAGACAAATGCATCTTCATTTAATATCCTGAATAATGCTTTCATAGTGTTTCATTAAGATTACTGAGTGATAATTGAACTCAAGTGGAGAATAAAGATAACAACACAATGACAAACTAACAGGATTAATACCTTTATGAACCATATGTATATATATGTGTGTGTGTGTGTGTGTGTGTGTGTGTGTGTATGACTTAACACTTCCTGAATCTTCTGTATACACTAGGATATCAAAAGCTATACTGTGATAACAAACCATCTCAAAACCTGGGTGACTTGTATTTGCTGCTTTATGAAGCCCACTTCAGATGCACTGAAAGATACGGTGACCTAATCTGCCTCAACCTGGGGTTAACCATATTAATCTAAACTCTCAATGGTTTGCCAGGCAAAGGAAGCACCTGGAAGGTCAGACCTTTTGTGCCTTGGTCTGGAGTTAAAAACATAACTCTACTCACCTTTTATAGATTGTAGTTGGAGAAATCCCCTCTATATGCAACACCTAAAACATATGCAACCTTTCTTCTGGAGATGGAAAGTACTGGCTAATGATGTATTAAAAGAATTATCACAATTTATTTCAGTCCCAATCCAACCAGAAAACAAGTCATTTAAATGAATTCATAAAACTTCTCAGATTCATTTGTAAAATCTAGAGGGTTATATATTTAGGGATTAGGCTACCTAATTTAGGGTTTCATGTACCATAGTCTTAAACTTGTTATGTAATTTAGATTGACTTTGAATTTTTTTCAACTAAATATACTATGTATTATATAAATTCACATGTTATTCATTCAAAACTTACTTTTTCACAATATAGTTTTCTGGATTTTTTTATTTTTTTATTAAACATAATTATTTTCTGATTATATATGTGAATTATAATTTCTCCTCCCTCTACTCCTCCTAGTTCATCCCCACCATGAATTCTTTTTTATTTATTTTTTTATTCTTTTTTAATTAATATTTCCACCTGCTCCCCGTTTCCCATTTCCCTCCCCTCCTCCCAAATATTGCCCCCTCCCCCCACTCCCCTCCCCCTATCCCCACTCCTCTTCTCCTCCCCCCACACCATTCCCCCTCCCTCTCGATACTGAAGAGCAGTCCAAATTCTCTGCCCTGTGGGAAGACGAAGGTCTTCGTTCTACGTCCAGGAAGGTGAGCATCTAAACAGGCTAAGCTCCCACAAAGCCAGTTCATGTATTAGGATCGAAACCTAGTGCCATTGTCCTTGGCTTCTCATCAGCCTTCATTGTCTGCCATGCTCAGAGTGTCCAGTTTCAACCCATGCTTATTCAGTCCCAGACGAGCTGGCCTTGGTGGGCTCCCAATAAATCAGTTCCACTGTCACAGTGGGTGGGTGCATCCCTCGTGGTCCTGATTTCCTTGCTCATGTTCTCCCTCCTTCTGCTCCTCATTTGGACCTTAAGAGCTCAGACCGTTGCTCCAAATTGAGTCTCTGTCTCTACCTCGATCCATCGCCAGATGAAGGTTCTAAGGTGATATGTAAGATATTCATCAGTATAGGATAGGGTCATTTCAGGTTCCCTCTCCTCAGTTGCCAAAGGTACCAGCTGGGGACATCTCCCTGGACACCTGCGAACCCCTCTAGAGTCAAGTCTCTTGCCAACCCTAAGATGGCTCCCTTAGTTAGGATATATACTTCGCTGCTCCCGTATCCACCCTTCCTATATCTCAACCATCCCAATCCCCCGAGCTCCTCCCATGAGAAGGGGAGGCCCTTCTCATGTTTCTCATCCCATTTCCCCTTTGCCCCATGCCACTTCACCCGCAAGTTCCCAGTTTTTGCCCTGCAATCTTGTCTACTTCCCCTCTCCAGGCAGATGACTATATGATTTTCTTTGGGTTCACTTTCTTATTTAGCTTCTCTAGGATCACAAATTATAGGCTCAATGTCCTTTATTTATGGCTAGAAACCGATTATGAGTGAGTACATCCCATGTTCCTCTTTTTGGGTCTGGGATACCTCACTCAGGATAGTGTTTTCTATTTCCATCCATTTGCACGCAAAATTCGAGAAGTCATTGTTTTTACCGCTGAGTAGTACTCTAATATGTATATATTCCACACTTTCTTCATCCATTCCTCCATTGAAGGGCATCTAGGTTGTTTCCAGGTTTTGGCTATTACAAACAATGCTGCTATGAACATAGTTGAACAGATACTTTTGTCATTTGATGGGGCATCTCTTGGGTATATTCCCAATAGTGGTATTACTGGATCTTGGGGTAGGTTGATCCCAAATTTCCTGAGAAATCGCCACACTGATTTCCAAAGTGGTTGTACAAGTTTGCATTCCCACCAGCAATGAATGAGTATGTCCCTTTCTCCACAACCTCTCCAGCAAAGGCTATCATTGCTGTTTTTGATTTTAGCCATTCTGACAGGTGTAAGATGGTATCTCAAAGTTGTTTTAATTTGCATTTCCCTTATCGCTAAGGAGGTTGAGCATGACCTTAAGTGTCTTTTGGTCATTTGAATTTCTTCTGTTGACAATTCTCTGTTCAGTTCAGTGCCCCATTTTTTTATTGGGTTAATTAGCATTTTAAAGTCAAGTTTCTTGAGTTCTTTATATATTTTGGAAATCAGACCTTTGTCTGTTGCAGGGTTGGTGAAGATCTTCTCCCAGTCAGTGGGTTGCCTTTTTGTCTTAGTGACAGTGTCCTTTGCTTTACAGAAGCTACTCAGTTTCAGGAGGTCCCATTTATTCAATGTTGTCCTTAATGTCTGGGCTGCTGGGGATAAACGTAGGAAGTGATCTCCTGTACCCATATGTTGTAGAGTACTTCCCACTTTTTCTTCTATCAGGTTCAGTGTGTTCAGACTGATATTGAGGTCTTTAATCCATTTGGACTTGAGTTTTGTGCATGGTGATAGATATGGATCTATTTTCATTCTTCTACAGGTTGACAACCAGTTCTGCCAGCACCATTTGTTGAAGATGCTCTCTTTTTTCCATTGAATACTTTTAGCTCCTTTATCAAAAATTAGGTGTTCATATGTTTGTGGGTTAAAATCAGGGTCTTCTACTCGGTTCCATTGATCAACTTCTCTGTTTTTATGCCAATACAAAGCTGTTTTCAATACTGAGGCTCTGTAATAGAGTTTGAGGTCAGGGATGGTAATGCCTCCAGACGATCCTTTATTATATAAGATTGTTTTGGTTATCCTGGGTTTTTTGTTTCTCCATATAAAGTTGATTATTGTCCTCTCAAGATCTGTGAAGAATTTTGATGGGATCTTAATGGGGATTGCATTGAATCTATAAATTGCCCTTGGTAGAATTGCCATTTTTACTATGTTGATCCTCCCAATCCAAGAGCAAGGGAGATCCTTCCATTTTCTGGTATCCTCCTCAATTTCTTTCTTCATAGACTTAAAGTTCTTGTCAAATAGATCCTTCACTTCCTTGGTTAGAGTTACCCCAAGATATTTTATGCTATTTGTGGCTATCGTGAAGGGTGATGCTTCTCTGATTTCCATCTCTGCTTCCTTATCCTTTGTGTATAGGAGGGCAACTAATTTTTTGGAATTGATCTTGTATCCTGCAACGCTACTAAAGGTGTTTATCAGCTGAAGGAGTTCTTTGCTGGAGTTTTTGGGGTCACTTATGTACACTATCATATCATCTGCAAATAATGAAAGTTTAACTTCTTCCTTTCCAATTTGAATCCCTTTGATCCATTTATGTTGTCTTATTGCTATTGCTAGAATTTCAAGCACTATATTAAAGAGGTATGGAGAGAGTGGACAACCTTGTCGTGTTCCTGATTTTAGTGGAATAGCTTTGAGTTTCTCTCCATTTAATTTGATGTTAGCTGACAGCTTGCTATAAATAGCTTTTATTATACTTAGGTACGACCCTTGTATTCCTAATCTCTCTAAGACCTTTATCATAAAGGGATGTTGAATTTTGTCAAATGCTTTTTCAGCATCTAATGAAATGATCATATGGTTTTATTTCTTTCAGTTTATTTATATGATGGATTACATTGATAGATTTTCGTATGTTGAACCAGGCCTGCATCTCTGAGATGAAGCCTACTTGATCATAATGGATAATTTTTCTAATGTGTTCTTGGATACGGTTTGCCAGTATTTTATTGAGTATTTTTGCGTCGATGTTCATGAGTGAGATTGGCCTGTAGTTCTCTTTCTTGGTTGTGTCTTTGTGTGGTTTTTGGTATCAGAGTAACTGCAGCTTCATAAAAGGAATTTGGCAATGACTTCTCTGTTTCTATATTGTGAAATACATTAAGGAGTATAGGTATTAGGTCTTCTTGGAAGTTCTGGTAGAATTCTGCATTGAAGCCGTCTGGACCTGGGCTTTTTTTGGTGGAGAGGTTTTTTATAACAACTTCTAATTCTTCGTGACTAACAGGTCTATTTAGATTGTTCACCTGGTCCTGGTTTAACTTTGGTATATGGTACTTATCTAAAAAAGTGTCCATTTCTTTTACATTTTCCAATTTTGTGGCATACAGGTTTTTGTAGTAAGATCTAATGATTCTCTGAATTTCCTCTGTGTCTGTGGTTATGTCTCCCTTTTCATTTCTGATTTTGTTAATTTGTGTATTCTCTCTCCGCCGTTTGATTAGTTTGGATAGGGGTTTATCAATCTTATTGATTTTCTTCAAGAACCAGCTTTTTGTTTCATTGATTCTTTGGATTGTTTTCTGTGTTTCTATTTTGTTGATTTCAGCCCTCAATTTGATTATTTCCAGTCTTCTACTTCTCCTAGGTGAGTCTGCTTCTTTTCTTTCTAAAGCTTTCAGGTGGGCTATTAATTCCCCAATGTGTGCTTTCTCCGTTTTCTTTAAATGGGCACTTAAGGCTATGAACTTTCCTCTTAGCACTGCTTTCATAGTGTCCCATAGGTTTGAGTATGTTGAGTTTTCGTTTTCATTGAATTCAAGAAAGACTTTAATTTCTTTCTTTATTTCTTCCTTGATCCAGGTGTGGTTCAGTAGTTGACTGTCCAGTTTCCATGAGTTCATAGGCTTTCTGGGGATAGCATTGTTGTTGAATTCTAACTTTAATCCATGGTGATCTGATAAAACACAGGTAGTTACCGATATTTTTTTGTAACTGTGTAAGTTTGCTTTGTTACCGAGTATGTGGTCTATTTTTGAGAAGGTTCCATGAGCTGCAGAGAAGAAGGTATATTCTTTCTTATTTGAGTGGAATGTTCTATAGATGTCTGTTAAGTCCATTTGATTCATTACCTCCCTTAATCCTCTTATTTCTCTGTTAGGTTTCTGTCTGATTGACCTGTCCATTGGTGAGAGAGGAGTGTTGAAATCTCCTACTATTAGTGTGTGTGGTTTGATGACTGCCTTGAGTTTTAGTAACGTTTCTTTTACATAAGTGGGTGCTTTTATATTAGGGGCATATATATTCAGGATTGAGACTTCATCCTGGTGAATTGTTCCTGTTATGAGTACCTCTCCATCTCTTTTGATTGATTTTAGTTTGAAGTCAACTTTCTTAGAAATTAGTATGGCCACACCTGCTTGTTTCTTAGGTCCGTTTGCTTGATAAACCTTTTCCCAGCCCTTTACTCTGAGTAGATGTCTGTCTTTGTGGTTGAGGTGTGTTTCTTGTAAGCAGCAGAATGTTGGATCCTGTTTTCGTATCCAATCTCTTAGCCTGTGCCTCTTTATAGGTGAGTTGAGTCCATTGATATTAAGTGATATTAATGACCAGTGGTTGTTAACTCCGGTCATTTTTCCTTTCTTTCTTTCTTTCTTTTGGTAGTAGAGTTTGCGTGTTTCCCTTCTTCAAGTTGTGCTGGTGAAGGGTCATTAGATGTCTTGAGTTATTGTGGGCATTGTTGGACTCCTTGGTTTGTGATTTTTCATTCTATTACTTTCTGTAAGGCTGGATTTGTGGCTACATATTGTTTAAATTTGTTTTTATCCTGGAAAATTTTGTTTTCTCCATTTATAGTGAACAAAAGCTTGGCTGGGTAGTAGTCTGGGCTTGCATCCATGGTCTCTTAATTTCTGCAGTACATCTATTCAGGACCTTCTGGCTTTCATGGTTTCCATAGAGAAATCAGGTGTAAGTCTGATAGGTTTACCTTTATAGGTAACTTGACCTTTTTCCTTTGCAGCTCTTCATATTCTTTCTTTATTCTGTATGTTTTGTGTTTTGATTATTATATGACGAGGAGATGTTTTTTTTTTTTTTTTTTTTGATCCAGTCGATTTGGTGTTGTGTATGCTTCTTGGACCTTCAAAGGAATATCTTTCTTAAGGTTGGGAAAGTTTTCTTCTATAATTTTACTAAATATATTTTCTGGACCATTGTGCTGTACTTCTTCTCCTTCTTCTATCCCTATTATTCTTAGGTTTGGTCTTTTTATTGTGTCCCAGATTTCCTGAATGTTTTGTGAGGAGAATTTGTTGGTTATGCTGTTTTCTTTGATCAGAGTGTTTATTTTCTCTATGGTATCTTCAGTGTCTGAGATTCTTTCTTCTATCTCTTGTAATCTGTTGGTGGTACTTGTCTCTGTAGTTCCTGTTCGTTTATCCAAATTTTCCATCTCCATCCTTCCCTCGGTTTGTGTTTTCTTTATTACTTCCACTTCATTCTTCAAGTCTTGAACCGTTTCCCTTACCTGTTTGATTACTTTTTCTTGTTTCTCTTGGTTTTCTTGGGTATCTTTGAGAGATTTATTCATTTCCTCTACCTTTTTGTTTGTAATCTCTAATTGATTATGGCAGTTTTTCACCTTCTGTTTAAGGTCCTCTATTGTTTTCATATAATTCACTTTTGAGTCGAATTCTTCTAATTCTTCTGGATTAGGGTGTACAGTTCTTATTTTGGGATTCCTGGATTCTGGTGATGTCACGTTGCCTTTCAAGTTGTTGGGGGAATTCTTGCATTGGCGCCTGCCCATCTCTTCCTTCAAATGGAGCCAGGAGAGGCCTGATGTCTTGGACCAGTCTTTGCTGTGACTAACTCTCTGGGTGTATCTCCTCAGTGTAGGGGCAGGAACCGTTCCCTTCCAGATGAACTCCTCAACACCAAAACAGGGACGCCTGGTATTCCAATGACCCGCGGAAAGAAGGGCGAATGCAAGGGGTAGGGCGGGGTCGAGTAGAACACAGGCGACACTGCAGTACAAGCTGGAGGTGCCTGCGCTCCCTTTCGGGGGTTGCTGAGGCCTGCCCGCTAGGCAGGCACTCACTGCTCTGGGTTGGTAGCCTTAGTGTAGGGGGGTTTGTGCTCTCTACAGGGATAGTCCGCCCCAGAATAACACACACTCACCAGTCCAGATGGAACTTCTCAGCACCTACACAGGGACTCCTGGTAGCCTCAATGAGCCAGGGACCAAGGGAAGTAGGAGGCAGGCAGAGCGGGTCCAGGAGAGCACAGCAAACACTGCAGCCCCAGCAACAGGGGCCCGTGTTCCCTGGCGGGGACCTTGAGTTTTGCCCTCTAGTCCGGTACTCACTGCTCTGGGTTGGTAGCCTTAGTGAAAGGGCAGGAAGCTGTTCCACAGCAAAGGACCTTGCAGGCAAGGCAGGCTTGGGGGTGGGGGTGGGGGCGCGTGTGTAGGAAAGAAAGCCCTGCAGCAGGAGCTGGGGGAGGGGCGTTTGTGCTCTCTACCGGGACAGTCCGCCCCAGGATAGCACACACTCACCCGTCCAGATGGAACTTCTCAGCACCTACACAGGTACTCCTGGTAGCCCCAATGATCCAGGGACCAAGAGAAGTAGGGGGCAGGCAGAGCAGGTCCAGGAGAGCACAGCAGACACTGCAGCCCCAGCAGCAGGGGCCCCGCGTTCCCTGGCGGGGACCTTGAGGCCTGCCCCCTAGTCAGGCACTCCCTGCTCTGGGTTGGTAACCTTCGGGCCCCACCATGAATTCTTATCCACCTCCCTCCATTTCCCAGCTACTGGAACTATAGATCTGCATCATTATTCATATCAAATAAAATATCTAAAATTTCCCTAAAGCTATCTTTCAATATTTAGTACTATGTGTGTCTCATTTGAAATGTCATGAAACAAAGGGGGAAATACAGATTGTTGGTAATTATCATTAGGACAAAATACGATATTATCAATGTACAGTGTCTCATATTAATGCATTGCAACTTTTATTAGAAATTAGAAATTAAATTAGAAATTAGAAATTAAATTAAATTATTAAAAATTAGAGATGGGTTATCTTAAAAAACTTTTTTTTTAATTTTTTGAGAATGTATGAGTACTGAACTTAATGACTACTGTATTCAAGTCACTTCTACTTATCTGTGTTCCCCTTGAAGGTCTTTCTTGTCCACTTAGTCTCTCAAATTCATGACCTGATTTTCTTCTTTAAAAAATAACATGTTGGTGAATGTGTATGTGTTCATATATCCCCTGAGTCTGCATAGTGTTCCTCATATGCAAATGTGTTTAAGGCTGACCACTTGAAATGTTTTATCAGGGAACCTTGTCCTTAAATAAAATATCCCTCTCCCTCTCCCTCTCCCTCTCCCTCTCCCTCTCCCTCTCCCTCTCTCTCTCTCCCTCTCCCTCTCCCTCTCCCTCTCCCTCTCCCTCTCCCTCTCTCTCTCTCTCTCTCTCTCTCTCTCTCTCTCTCCATCCACCTCCTCACCATTGTGTTGGACCTTGTGAGATTTCTGCCATTCATGTTGGTATGTCAACAGGTGTTGTCATTATACAGGTCTTACTTGTGCTGTGGGATAACGCTTTTGTAAACTGTAATGATTTGTCACTCATATTGGTTTAATAAAACACTGATTGGCCAGTAGCTGGGCAGGAAGTATACATGGAGCAAACAGACTAAAAGAATTCTGGGAAAATAAAAGACAGAGACTCAGTCATAATCCAAAAGCAGAAAAAGCAAGATGAGAAGGCTTTACTAAGAAAAGGTAACAAGCCACATGGCTAAGCATAGATAAGAATTATGGGTTAATTTAAGTTGTAAGGGTTAGTAATAATAATCCTAGGCAAACAAGCCAAACAGTGTATAATTAATATATGCCTTTGTGTGCTTCTTTGGGACTGAATGGCGGCAAGACAGGGTGGGACAGAAACTTTCCAAATTTGGGTGAGCACACTTTTGATATTTGATGGGTGCAGCATCACAGTCATATGCAGAAGATACTTTCTCACAGCAAATGTCTTGGTACTCTGGTGTGGGAGAATTGTCTGTATTCTGTCAATCATGTTTTAAATAAATGCTGATTGGCCAGGCAGGAAGTATAGGTGGGTCAACCAGACAGCAAGTAGAGGTGGGGCCATGAGAACAGAATTCTAGGAAGGAGGAAGCCTACTCCTCCCCTCCTGCCCAGACCACCGAGAAGCAAGATGTAACCTACCCGGCTGTGAAAGGTACCAAGCCATGTGGCTAGCATTGATAAGAACAATGGGTTAATATAAGCTACAAGAGCTAATAAGAAGACTGTAAATGGGCCAATCAGTTTATAACCTAATGTAGACTCTGTGTAATTTTCTTTGGGGCTTGCCAGCTATGGGGAACCAGGTGGGACAGAAACCCCAAACAGGCTTCTCATGTTACAGTCCTCTGGCTCTTATAGTCTATTTTAAGCAAGAGATAGTAATAGACTCCATGGTCTCACCAACCATTAATAGTTAGCTGGATTCCAGTAGTAGACATTAATTCTCTTCTAATTAGACAATTGTTGGTTAACCTTCAAGATAGATGCACCACTATCAAACTCTTAGAAACATCTTGGCATGCTAGTTGTTGTGGCTCATAGGCTTTAGATTTGAGAAGGATTATTGCTTGCTTTTTCCCTGTCAGTCTGTCTAGCACCCTCAGATACTATAAGGCTTATTCCTGAGGAAGGAGTCTTTCAGATCATTTCCAGATCAATTCCTCCAAGTCCTTTGTCCCAAGGGTGCTGTATGGTGTCATCAGCATGAGTCTGACCTTCAAGTTCCAAGAGTCAACCAAGGGCTATGGCAGCAGCCGACAGTATTTGGGGAGTTTCTTCAATTCTTCTAGCCAGTGATTTGAAAGGATATTTCCCATGTTTGGCAGTGAGGTTTAGTTAGATTGTCTATGGTTCCTGGAGGAAGTATTACCACCCTTAGTGCTCCATCATCACTAAAACACATAAACACACCCACACACATGCAGGTACGCATGCATGCACTAGGTATTTTTAAGTAAACATGAAAGTAAATATTTCCCTATGGCTTTTAGAATCATCTTCTATGTTGAAACTTAATTTTTATAGCAAGTATACTCCCTCTTTCACAATGTATATCCTGAATATTAGTGAGGAACTAAGTAGTTGTCATAATACTGGTGACCCTCTAGAGAGCTAATAGACCCTTAACTTTTGATGTGGGATTTCATTGGTCAATAAAGAAACTGCCTTGGCCCATCTGATAGGGCAGAATTTAGATAGGTGGAGTAAACAGAACAGAATGCTGGGAGGAAGAGGAAGTGAGCTCAGATGCAGGGCAGCTCCTCTCAGAGCCAGACGCGATGTAGCCAGTCGCCAGGTCAGACATGCTGAATCTTTCTCGGTAAGCGCACCTAGTGGTGCTATGCAGATTATTAGAAATGGACTAAATTAATACGTGAGAATTATCCTAGAAGAGTCTAGATATAATGGGCCAGGCAGTGTTTAAAAGAATACAGTTTGTATGTTGTTATTTCAGGGCATAAGCTAGCCAGGCGGCCAGGAGCTGGGTGGCAGGAAGCGGCCTGCAGCTCCCACTACAAATTTTTATTTTAAATAATATTAATTTATGATTGTTAAGTTTATTAACACCTAGAATTTCCTACTATATGTGTTTGTATCATGTATTAACTTAAGAAATCACATGGTGATATGTGCTAAAACAGTTGCAACATCCTTTCCATGCTCTTATTTGATACATCCATCTATTCTCTCTTCTGTAGGAATCTATGTTAACTATGATGGTTGCTAACCAGGAGCTATATTACACTGAAAATTGCAAATTATTTAAACATGTGAGCATAATTCAGATGCCTCTGATAAGGAGCCATTTAAAGTGTCAGGAGAGGCAATGACTCCAATCCTGACAATACTTTACAATGACAAAGCCTGCCAAGCTATATTCTAAATCACTTGTCTCCATTTGATAATGATTCTGCTATTTTACTAAGAACCTGTTGAAAGCTACGTAATAATTAAATACCTTCCAAACTCTAGAGTGCCTACTTCAAAGCTCTTCACACAACTCTGAGAAAGACACTAGAATTTTCATCAGTTTAGAAATACAGAAGTTCACTGGATATATCAACCACAATCCAAGACAGGCTTCATAAACTCCACAGTATTTTTTCAAGAGGGGGTTCATCTTTTGACATTATTTTTTGTCTTATTGATTTTTTTTTGTTTTGATTTTTAGCTTTTGTTTTGTAGTTTTGGAAAATATTTTTGTGAGACAGAGATCAAGAGGATGATATCAGTAGGTAAAGAAGGAAGGAGGACATGGGAGGAGTTAGGGAATGAGAAAAACATAATAAAATATTGTATTTAAATTGTTTAGAAAAGGAAATAAAGAGGCTGTGTGACTAGCCTTGAAGTTCACCATTAGATACCATTCAAAAGTAAGATCCAGGCAGCTTGTTCAGAGATTCTTGGACTATAAATAAAGTTTGAACAAAGCAGCCCCTTGATCAACATGGAAGGACACATGAGCACCATGTACAGTCAGATTCACCACTTCTCTCTCCTCATCCCACCCCCTCTAGCTCAATGAATTCTAGGATAGTCTACTTCATCACTGCTATCCAGCACTTTTTTCTAAGTCTATAAGTCCTCTGAAGAAACATCAAAATAAAGAATTAATTAATCTGAGTCCCTCTTCCCATGATGTGCTTCTAGATCCTGCCCTCATATTCTAGGTAACATCACTCAAGCAATAACTATTCAAGAGAGGTTTGGTCATTTTATTTGTAGGCACTTGCCAATGAAAGAATACCATATGGTTATCAATTCACAAATGTCACAGGGACCTGAAAACAAATTGCCACAAAATTACTGGAAACAGCTGTGTCGAGTATTGGCAATGAAAGACTGATTTCACTGGCAGACCTCAGGAAAGTGCTGGCAAAAAGACCATCTGAAGGTATTGTTGTATGTCTTAATTCCTAAAAATTTAGATATCAACAAGTAAACAGATATTTTAGATTCCTTCAAGTAACTGTTCAGATTTTACTCCCATGAATCCTGCTGAGAAAAGTCACATTAAGTAACCAAAGACTTAAGATAAAGAACATTGAAAATCAGAGGAGACTAGATGTTGTAGGAATATACTTACATTACCTCAATTTTCTTGGGAAATTGAAAATATGAAGGACCACAATACTTTAATGAACACTGCATTAATCTATCATATCCAAGTCCAAGTCACTACACTGCATCCTCACAGTCTTCTCGTACTTATCCAACCCTTTACTCTTTGTAGTTGTCACTAAAGCCATCTCACTTTATGCTGTCTACAAATCCAAATTGTACCAGCCATTCAAAACCAGATTACATTTTTAGAGTTGTACCATAATTTTGTGTTCACAGTAGCTTCTTCATAAAGTTAAAAAAAATAGCAATAAACTTAAAAACTCCATTGCTTCTACTTTAAATAATTACTGCTGTATGTATTTCCTATGAAAAATATTAACACTTAATGCTGGAACATTGGCTTAACCTTTTCCTCAAAGGATATAGCATTTTGTTTCTCACTGAGACTTCAACAACCACATCCTGAATTTAATTGAAACATCTTGTTTTGCTAATTTCCTGTGTTTGTGAAAATCAGAAGGTATTTGTTGCAATTTTTATGATCATAGTGTTTTAGCAGAAGCTTATGTCTTGCTCTTGAGTTGTGCTCTACTGTGGGAAATGCCGAAACTGGTGCAGTTGACGTATGTAGGTATTTACCTGATGTGAAGGTATGTCTTCATTGGAGTGTAAACTGACTTTCATGTTATATCCAGAGCTCCAAAAAGAAGATAATCATCTATTTATACATTGAGAAATCTGGATTCTTCACAAGGCAAAATGAGATGTCATCTAGAGAAAAATGATCTCAGAAAACACATGTATAACAAGTAGCTTGCACTGAACTGTGACTTAGAAAACAGTAAGCATTAAGCAACAGCAAAAAAAAAGAATGCTTACCAAAGAATTCTTTGCACAAAGCCTTACTCTCTTAGATATTATACTATGTCAAATAGAAACATTTATTGGAACTAAGAATAAACTTCTGATATATTCAATGCATAGTCCTCTGAGCCACTGGACATTGAATTCATTTCAAAGATGAATTAGTTTATCTAGCCATGTCAAACTGCCAATCTGGTTGTCATCCATAAATTCAGAATTGTCAAGTTTGATAAGAAAAGAGGTTTCTAAAAATGAAGGAGAAGGTATAGGAGTCATGAGGAAACAACTAAATTGGCTTTTGAAAATAGAGTCCTTAGGAAATTTTCCATGTGGCATACCGGATGCCCATCTTAATTTTCTTACCCCAAACTAAGCTTAACAAGCAGACTGATTTTTTTTAATATTACTTTAACTATAGTAGACCAGGCTGCTTGTGCACCAGGTTGATCTTGAAGAACAGAGCTTCACCTGTCTGTCTCCTGAATGTTGGGATTAAAATACACAGCTTCCTTATTTACATTTGAATGGATGTGAGCACTGTACTGGTCCCATCGTTATTATATAGAATGTACTAAAGTGGAGCTCAGCACTTTCCTTACACAGCTCCTCTGCTCTTGGTCAGAAACTCACACTTCCCTCCTACTCAGTTAAAATATTCATGTTCTTCAGTATCTTACCAAGATATATCCTGAGATATATCCATATCTTAAATTTACCATTTACACCCCACACATGAATAATACATAGATATGTGTGTGTGTATATGTGTGTGTGTATACATGTATTTCACTCTCTGAATTCAAAGTAAAGAATTTTAGCTTCGCTGTGTTTGAAATTTTATTTAAGAAATCCTTTCATTGGAGAATCAAGCATTAATGTATGCATAAAATTGAGGAATAAATGGCTTTTATCACTTTCATGTTAGAGTTAATTAATGAATGCATGAGCTATGAGCAAGAAATATTAGTTATTGTGGTTGTTTGAATGAGAATTGTCCACAAAGACTCATATGCTTGAATACTTGGTCTCCAGTTACTGGAACTCTTTGGAAAGGATTAGAAGTTGTGCCCCCATTAGAGGAGATACGCCACTGGGAGTGGTATTTAAAGTTTTACAAAACCTCACACTGTTCCAAATCTCTTGCTCCCTTTGCCTCATGCTTCTGGGTCAAGAACTCAGCTACTGCTCTAGGGCCATTCCTGCCTGCCTGTTCCCATGTTCCCCATCATGATTGTTATAAACTCTAACTCTCTGAAACTATAAACCCCCATAAAGTCTTTCTTCTATAAATTTCATTGGTCATGGTGTTTTGTCACAATAATAGACAAGTAACAATAATAAACAAGTATATTTCTCACAATAAACTGCTTGATCAACTACTAGTCTTTCATCTACAAAGGGAATGTTAGTCTTAGAAACTGTTAAAGTCTTATTTTGCTCAGTGGGGGGGTGGGGGTGTGTATGTGGGTGTGTGAAGGGGGATTGGAGGACAACATTATGGACTCAGCTCTTTCCTTCTACCTTTATATGGTTCCCTAAAATTGCAATAATGCATTGTATGGTCAACCTTTCAAAACTTTTGCCAAGATAACAGAGCTATTGAAATAAAACAATTGATTTCCTGGGACAATCAATGTTGGTCAGCTGGGGCTGAAGAATTCACTCTGATTAAGCGACCAGCACCACTGAGGTAAAGCCTTCTGAGTAGCTTTTCCTCAGGGTCAGCACAAAATTTGTGTTCTAGAAGTAGCCAAGTTTGTACCTTGTGCTGACAACCAAACTTGGTGGTCTAAGAGTGATCCAGTTGGTACTGGCTTTGAAGACATGAGGGGGTCACAGAGAGCCTTGAGGAATAGGGCGACAGTTGCTGAAGAAAACCAGGAGATGTGAAATTGCAGCCCAATTGTATGAAGATATCCCAGCATTTTGAAGTGACCAGGGTCATGGGATGACAACCATGGACAGCAGCAGTGCTGGAGTGGAGTCAACCAGAGCCTACAAGGAAAGCTGTTTGTGCTATAGAGGGCAGAGCCTGACATGACCTGGGCCCTTCGAAGGGGCCCAGAAGATTGTGAGTGGATCCAGACTTTGGATACTGAGATATTTTGACAGTTGGAATTTGGTTTTTGCTTCATTCAGATGGTGACTGTGCCCTGGATTTTCCCTCTTGAAGAAAGGATTTCATATTTTCAAAATAGGAGCACAGAACTGAGAGATTTTGGATTTAAGAGACTGTATATTTTTAAAAGACTGAACTTAAGAGTTTGAATTTTTAAAGATTAAAGGGCTTTTTAAAATTTGAAATGTTTATATTTTAATGTTGATATTAATGTATTACAGATGACCAAGAAAAAGAAGGTTATGGTTTAACAGAGGTGTGTTTATATGCCAAGCTGACAAGGGATGAATTGTGCTGGTTAGTTTTATAGCAACGTGACATAAGCTAGAGTCACCTGAAATAATGGAACCTCAACTGAGAAAACTCCTCATAAGATCTGACTGTAGAGCATTTTCTTAAGTAGTGATTGATGAGGTTGGGCCCAGGCCACTGTAGGTGATGCCATCCCTGGGCTGGTGGTCCTGCGTTCTATAAGAAAGCAGGCTGAAGCTGGGGGTGGTGGTACATGCCTTTAATCCCAGCACGCAGGAGGCAGAGCCAGGTGGATTTTTGTGAATTTGAAGCCAGCTTGGCCTACAAGTTAGTTACAGGACAGGTTCCAGGTTCCAAAGCTACAAGAAGCCCTGTCTTAAAAAACAAAACAAAGAGAGAGAGAGAGAGAGAGAGAGAGAGACAGAGAGAGAGAGAGAGAGAGAGAGAGAGAGAGAGAGAGAGAGAGAAGAAAAAGAAAGAAATGAAGGCAGGAAGGAAGAAATGAAGGCAGGAAGGAAGAAAAGAAGGAAGAAAAGAAGGAAAGAAAGAAGGAAGAAAAGAAGGAAAAAAAGAAGGAAGGAAGGAAGGAAGGAAGGAAGGAAGGAAGGAAGGAAGGAAGGAAGGAAGGAAGGAAGGAAGGAAGGAAGGAAGCAGGCAGAGCAAGCTATGAGGAACAAATCAGCAAGCATCCTTCTGCTCTGTTTACATTCCTAACCTGACTTCCTTTAGTGATGGTTTAGAATGTGAAAGGTGAGTCAGAACACCCTTCTTTCCCAGTTGATCACAGTGTTTCTTCGCAGTAATATCTAACTAGGACACATGGTAACAAAACAGCCTTTATTTCCTCTATCCTAACACCAAAGGGTAAATTTGCTAACCCTCAGCACAAAACCTGATGCCAACTTTTGAAAGAAATACAAGTATGTTTTTATCCAGATTTGCATTACTCTGCAGTGGGTTCCTAATCAAGACAGGGAATCTGCACCCTGCTCTGTTCACTAAAGTCACTGAGATGGCCATGGTCCCTTCTCTATCCTGGTCTATACTTTGTGGTAGTTTCTTTTTTTCAATCCTAGATTCTATAAATTCCAAAAAATTAAAATTAAAAAAAAAAAACAGTGGGGAAAAACTTGTCTTCTGTAGTGATTCCACAGAAACTAGAAATAAAAGAGTGTACATTTACACAGAAGAGAATTTGGCAGTTTCAAGACACACACATCTTACCAAAAACTTCATTGAATAGAATTTTTAAATTATGGCTGAGTTTAGCTCAGTAGTACAGCATTTTCCTAGTGTCTATAAAATTCTGGGTTGGGCTTGAAGCACCAAAGGAAACAGCTAAGAAATTGCCCCTTATAGCTGACTTTATAATTTAACAGAGTGTTCTCCCTCCCTCTAAATCTGAGGGTAATACACTAAATTTTGCCACGTAGGCAATACTGATATATTTCTAAAGATGTTTATTTCAAATACACACATTTTTTATGTAGGAGGGTCTTCTATCTATCTGTTGCTTTCATTGGTTAATTAAAGAAAACTGCTTGGCCTGATAGGTCAGAACATAGGTAGACAGGAAAGACAGAACAGAATTCTGGGAGGAAGAAAGCAGAGTCAGGCAGATGGGACTATCCTCTCTGAGACAGATGCTGGTTAGACTCATGCCAGTAAGCCACAGTCAAGTGGCAATACAGATATTAGAAATGGGTTAGATCAATATGTAATAGCCAATAAGGGACTGGAGATAATGGGCCAGGCAGTGTTTAAATGAATACAATTTGTGTGTTGTTATTTCGGGTGTTAAGCTAGCCATGCAGTAGCTGGGCAGGATGAAAAGTAGGCCTGTTCACCTTATCACTACAATATTTAACTCATATTACCTATATTTGCTGCTTAACTTTACTTAAAATGTTAGACATTCTCTGAGTATTTGGTTTAGAGGTGGCTACCTGACTATTTCACACTGGGAAGCTAGTTGTTACTTCCTTTGGGAAATAAATCAATATGGATCAGTAATTCTAATTACATGTTTCCAAGACTTGTGTGTAGGTTTTGGTGGCTATTAATGGCTGAGGATGGAGTTATTGATTTTTATAAATTCATATAAAACTTAGAGTATCTCTCCAACGATACTAAGCACTCACCTGATATTAAAAAACAATAAATATTTATAGTTAAACATTACTTCACAACATTTTAAAGACCTTATACAAGTTTGTATATAATCAGAGCAGCATAAGAGAAAAATATTCCTCTCCTTTCCTCTAAAAAAATAACTGACACAGGAGGTGGCATTTGAGTATTAACACATGAGGTAATAGTAATTGATAAGTAGTCTGGACTCCAATGATCCACTTGCCTCGTTCCCCTTTCTTTCATACGCTTTTATAATGTCAACCCTGTAGCTATAAAGGAACAAAAGATGATACTATCTGCAAGACTCTGGGAAATGGCAGGGCCTTTTCATTGTACAGGCAAAGAGGAAAGTTACACGATTCAGGAACAGGAAGCTATGATTTACATAATGAATATGGCAAAGAGACCTATAAAGAAACGAGAATTCTATGGCAGAAAAATTACATTGGCTTTACTCCAAGACACCAGGCACATCCCTGGAAAATCTGATGTGCCAGAATATAACAGTATGTACTGTTCCCAGAGCCAGAATCTGTGCAGTACTTGGCTTTCTACTTGTGTTTGGAAGATGGGACTATTTTTCTCACATCCTACCAGGGTTCCATTTATGTTTAGCACCTGCATGCAACCCAGGAGCTTGAGAACAAAATTTTATATATGAATGTGAACTGCTTGACAATATCATTATTTTACAGCTTAAAGGCTTTCATTTTCATAATCTCTGTATTCTACCATCTAGCAATCATAAGGATCAAAGTGTTAAACTCACTCAATTGTAGTAGCCCCGTTTTAAAATTAGTTCCTACAAATTCCATTATTGTATAAAGGAGTAAATTGTTCATCAGAGCAATACACAATGATAAAATTGGATGAACAAACCAAAGCCAAGCCATGCTATATGAGCAGGTTAGGGTTCATGTTCTGAATAATACATATTTAGCTCTACAATTTACTATCTGTGTAGCATTCAGTAAAATACAGTTGATTAAATATCAGAAGCCTCATCTTAAAAGGGAATACAAATAAAGAATGAAGTTTTGTCTTATGCATTTATTTCCTTTTTTTCTTTTTCTATTTTTTTTTTTTTTTTTGAGACAGGGTTTTACTGTGTATCCCTGCTGTCCTAGAATTCAGTCTGTAGACTAGGCTAGGATCCAACTCACAGAGATCTACCTGCCTCTGCCTCCTGAGTGCTCAGTTTGAGGCTTGCACCACCACCACCTGGACCCTTTTATTTTATTTAATGCCATACATACTGGAAGGAAGTTCTAGATTTGGAGAATAGAAAAGTAGTATGGGGTTTCTAGTACCCCTCAAAATTCATGTGACAAAATCCCTTACTGCCTCAAAAAGTAACAGAGACCAATAAATACTGGAATGAGACTCAGTTCAATATAACTCATAATAATAGCTATACTGTTGTTGTTGTTATTATTATTATTATTTTATTATTATTATTAGGTGGCACATGCCTTTAATCCTAGTATTTGGGAGGCAGAGGCAGGCTGATCTCTGTGAGTTCAATACCATCTTGGTCTATAGAGAGTTCCAGGACAGCCAAGATTGTTACACCAAGAAACACTGTCTTAAAAAATCAATAATAATAATAATAATAAGCTGAAAGGCATCAATAATCGCCCCATTGAAGAAAACACAATGTGAGAATACAGGAAGAAACTACCTCTGCATGCCAAGGACAGATGAATCCTATAGATGAACTTTCACTCTCCAGAACTAACAGAATAATTTCTGTAGTTCAGCCATAGAGGATGATATATTATTATATGCCTGGAAAATTAAAACAGAAACTGAACATTTAAACCAGTTTCATTTTTTAAATTTGTGTGATAAGAGGGCTTCACTTTTATTTGATCTATTCTCCTACTAACCTCTGGGTATTTCATTTTAAGTAAGATGCTTCTTTTGTAACTCAATTTTCTCATTTAAACAGGGATATTATATCTACTCTATATCCATTTAAAATAAATAAATGAAAAATGTAGAGCTCAATAAAAATCAAAATAAATAAAGAAATAAAATGAATAAATGTCTATTTTGTTCAGTTGTTGTAATGAACAATGATCTTAGCTACACTATTCGTGCATTTTAAAGATTTTTAAAGATTTTTCTGTCAGTCTGCCCAGGATCATGCCTGTTTTATAAACATTTGTGCTGTGGAAAAAGCTTGGGTCAACAGAAACGATTTGATCTGTGAAGTTATGTCAAAGCAGCCTATCCCACATCCCCTATCTCTCACTTCCTCATGGAGGCTGCAATGGGAAGAGTTTTATTATTTGATAATTGTTTTTGTTACTTTTCCACACTGTGATGAAATACCATGGCCAAGGTAATGTATAGAAGGAAAGGGTTATTTGGGGCTTGCAGCTCCATAGAACTAAGTGTCTATCACCACCATAGAAGCATTGCAGCAAGAACTAGGCACTGAGGCAAGAACAGATGAAAACTGTCATCCTGAACCCTGAATAGGAATTAGAGAGAATTAGAGAGAGACCTTCAGTGGCATACAACTTCCAGCATGGTGTCAGCTCCTGAACTTATGCAAATAGGGCCAACAATTATGGACCGACCAAGTATTGAAATGCCAGAGAATATGGGGACAATTCATTCAAACTAACATAAAAATATCTAAATGTTACAATTTACTGTTAAAATATGTCCGATGAAGATGCAAATAAAGCTAGACACAAAAGAAGGCATCGTTCTAGTTGGGTACATTTTTGACATTTTGAAATATATTCGGGGAACTTTTCAAATATTTATTTATATTTTGTGGTGGCATTTGTGTATATATTTTATATTTACAGTGGTATTTGTGTATGTGTGAATGTGCTTGTGTGTGTTTGTGGAAGTGACAGGTTGATAGCAGATGTCTTCCTCGGGCACTCTCCACCTTATTTTTGAGTCAGGATCTCTCACTGAACCTAGAGCTCACTTTTCCAGCTAGTTTACCTGGCAAGTAAGCCCCTAGATTCTATGTCCTCTCTTTCCCCAGGCCTAGGATTACAACACTCCTTCATGAGGTGCTTTTCTTTGGAATGTTAGGATCAAAACTCAGATCATGTGCTATGTGGTAACACTTTACCAGCCTCCCAGTCCATCATACAATTTTTAATAAATTACTTTTTTTCTATTATTTCTCAGTCCCAGACAATGTTCCAAATGCATTTTGTATATTATGCCACTAATCCTCATCATAAGTTTATTAAATATATATGATTCATACATAAGAAAACTGAGTTACAAAGAGATTCAATAACATACACAAGCTTCAAAAGTAGAGAATGGAGTTGGGATTTAAATCTTGGTGCTCTTAAGTCAGAGTGCATGCTTTTATCTATTCTCTACTACCTCTCAAACTTTATTGGACAAATACAAACATTTTATTCATTCTCAAACACATTTAACTTGAAGTGTTTATTTGAAAGATAATACTGTACTGTTTCTTATTAGGGGAAATTGATGTGCTCATTTGTTTGAGCATTAAATACAAATGCAACATAATTCTTGATTAAAAGCAAGTCATATCTCAAATATATACCTTAACAATCCCAGTAGGCTGACTTACTGAGGACCATGTTCAAGGCATTCTGAATATGGAGGCTGAGATGCGAAACTCAGTTCACATGCCAAAAACATGATTATTTAGTTTCCTGGGACATATAGGCTACATTTGAAATACTAGAAACCATTATTCAAGGGTAATACCAGGATTAGCTTGGAACGTTCCCTGATTCTGGATACTAATGATTCAAGATTGACTTTGTTTTTAGAATTATTTATTTCTATTCTATGTGTATGAGTATTCTCTTGCATATATGTGTACCATGTATGTGCCTACAGAGGCTAGAAGATGATATCAGATGCCCTGGAACTAGAGAAATAGATGGTTGCAAACCACCATACAGATATTGATAACAAAACCTGGATCCTCTACAAGAGAAGCAAGTGCTCTTAACCACTGAGCCATCTCTCCAGACTCAAATATGTCTCTTTTGAATGAGAATTCAAATAGGTTCTTGGGCAGTATATTGAGTTAGTATATGTTCTGGGTGGAAACAGTGGCGAAATGGGGAAGGAGACAGTACAAACAGCATTACCTTCAATATGTTTCCAAGTGGAACCAGTAAAGCTGAAATGGGGCTAAAGCAATGCCTGTAAAAAAATAGGAAATAAAATAAAAAATATTCAGCAAAAGAATAATCAGATATGTTCACTCATTTAGGGAGAGGGGAAAGTAAAGGTAAAATTAAAAGATTAAGGTTCCTTGATTCATTCAAGTACTATCTAGAGTAAATGATAAGACATGATCCTGGTTTAAAGAAACAGAATATCTTATATTTATAAAATATTGTAGCAGGCAAGTAAGATGGCTCAGCAGGTGAAGGTGCATAAAACAAGCTTGAAGATCTGACTTTGGTACCCAGGACCCACATGGTAGAGGAAGAGAGAGAATAACAAATATAGCACATCCTTCTGTATATTAAGCATGAGCTCTCTACTCCCAAACTAAAGCCAAAAAAAGATAAATTTTAAAAGGTAATAAAATATTATAGTTTGTTTTCCACCCAAGCAATATATTTCAGCTCTGTCTAGTTTGGAAAAAAAGCGGCAGTTCATATAAATGACTTAAAAGACTAGACACCAAAGAGAAGTACCTTTGAATTATACACATGTAAACTCAACATTATTTGATTTTAAGTGAGCCAAGGCAACACATAAGGAGATTGTCCCTCCAGGCAAACCACTTGCTGTTGACACAAGCTGATACTTGACAGGGGATTAGACTGAAAAATGGAGCAGAAGGAACATTAAAATGTAAACAATGTCCAAGCCTTGTTGCTCGTGCCTTTCATTAGATATTTTACAAACTGGGAGTTAATGCTGGATTTTTCAGAGATTTTTTTTTTATTTTGTCTTGTTTTAAGAGCTGCTGGATTTTAACTGTTTCTAGAAGCACACTGCTCAGAAATCAAACTCTCAAGGTTTATATTTGTAAGGATAATGAGATTCAGCCGATTTGGAAATTGTTCTTCCAATTAGAAATGGTGTGAGCTTTTTTATTTGGTCTTAGGAATTTTGGGAACATGAGATTTTTGCAATCATTGAAGATGGTTTGGGAGGTCCCTGGCAGATCTGCCAGAGGTCCCTGGCTCTGAGTTTGCTCCGCTTCTTTGGGTTGGTACGCAGCTGCAAGAGTTGCCACGCTCTCTGCTGTTTCCACACCAGCACTTCACAGGGCAGTAAATCGGGGTTTGAGAGAGCTAAGGCACCGCTCCGCACACTGAGGTTTTACAAAGTCGCCTATGTTAAAAGATAGGTGTCAGGTCAAAGTATTTATATACGCGGTATGTTGGGTTTGGAGGGACCCGGGAGGGTCTTGTTTCTGAAAAGGAGTAAGCCTCTTTCTTGGAGATCACTCTGCAGCCAAAGCTAACTTTGAATTCCTGATCTTTCTGCTTCTGTCTCCCAGGTGCTGGGATTGCAGGTGTGCCTTTGTATTCAGGTCTATGCAGTCCTGGAGGTCAAACCCAGAGAGTTTCATGAGCATGCTCGGCAAGCACTCTAACAAATGAGCTGCTTGCATCCCCAGCCCACAGTTTTAACTACAGATAGAAAAAAAAAAAAAACCACATTGAAAAAAGTTTCTAGCTTCTCGTGTGCGAGGGGGGCCTGCACAGAATCTGATAGAGCCATAAATGTGGACCTTTGGAAGTATAGTTAAAAACACAGAAGGGTTATGGTCATTATTGCATTTTGGAGCCGGAGTCTAGTCAAGCTGACAATTAAACAGAACTAAGGCTACCATGCTTAGAGTGCTCCAACAATAAGAACAAATACTCAGGCTTTTTATTTTTTATTTATTTATTTATTTTTATTCTTTTTTAATTAAAATTTCCACCTGCTCCCCGTTTCCCATTTCCCTCCCCCTCCTCCCACATATTGCCCCCTCCCCCCACTCCCCTCCCCCTATCCCCACTCCTCTTCTCCTCCCACCACTCCATTCCCTCCCTCTAGGTACTGAAGAGCAGTCCAAATTCCCTGCCCTGTGGGAAGACCAAAGTCCTCCCACTTCCATCTAGGTCCAGGAAGATGAGCATCCAAACAGGCTAAGCTCCCACAAAACCAGTTCATGTATTAGGATCGAAACCTAGTGCCATTGTCCTTGGCTTCTCATCAGCCTTCGTTGTCCGCCATGTTCAGAGAGTCCAGTTTCAACCCATGCTTATTCAGTCCCACAAATACTCAGTTTGTATCTGAAACTACATTCTTTTTCTTTCCCTAAACATACAAGTTTGTGTTTCTAGGTAAAAAGCATAACAGAGTCATAGACTTGAGAAATTTCATTTCTGGCTGCTTCCTAGCTTTTGAGGGTTTGGACTAAATGTTTAACCTTCCAAGCCAATTTTCTCACCTGTAAAATATAGTTATTGCAAGTATCCCATAAACTTACTCTGAATAAGATAAACACTCTATCGAGTAACATAAGCTGTCCCTATGGTATGCCCTTGGGAGTGCTGGTTTGTTAATGGTGGTTATGATAATTTTACTCTACTTATTAAATCAGTGTTATCTTTAAGACAATGAATCCATACGATATGATTCTTATATCACTACAAACATCACTCTCAGGTTTGCATCTCATATAAGGTGTTGTTGATGTATCCCAAAGTCTATAAATTTAAATTATCATTATATGATATTTATGAGAAAACTTAGCCCAAAGCAGATACATCACTAAATTTATACTTTGAAATTTGAAAGCAGAAACACAGGAAACAAAGCAAAATAAATGTTTTTGTCTGCATAGTGCTCCTTAAAAAGACACCTGAGTGTGCTGGGTAGTTTTATGTCAACATGACACGAGCTAAAGTCACCTGAGGAAGGAACCTTAAATAAGAAATTGCCTCCATAAGATCTGGCTACAGGCAAACCTGTACGGCATTTTGTGATGGAGGAGGGTGGGTCCAGGCTATTGTAGGTGGTTCCATCCTTGGATTGGTGGTCCTGAGCTCCTTAAAAAAGTAATCTGAGTAAGCCATGGGAAGCAAGCCAGTAAACAGCACCACTCCATTGCCTCTACATCAACTTCTGCGTCTAGGTTCCTACCCTGCTTGAATTCCTGTCCTGATTACTTTTGATGATGAACTGAAATGTGGAATGTAGCCGAAAAAAAAACCTAGAGCAGGTTGCTTCTTATTCGTGGTGTTTTATCACAGCAATAGTAACCTTATGGCACTGAGGACAAACTGAGGTACTGACAGTGGTGATGACCAAGAGGGTCTGGGTTGTTGGAGACACTCATCCATATCCCGTTTGCCATGGAGCTTACACAGAGCTGACCAAGGTCTCAAATTCTCATACCTTCACCAAGAAGAAAACCGGATTCTATTATGTGATGTTTAAAGAATCTACCTAATATGTTAGCTGTAAAAACAGTAACAGATTCAAGTAGTGATGTTTCAGTCAGGTGACAGGACTTATGGCTCAAAGTGCTGAAAAAGACTAAATGATCCACTTATAATTAGAAAAAACATAAAAGATTTAAAAAGTTTTTGTGAAAGTAAATGTTTGTTCCAAAATTAGCCTTCCCATCCTTCTGATGTATTTATGTATCAAGACCATGTAGTAGGAACACATGTGTGACTATGCTGTGTGCTTTCATTCATTGTATGACATGTCACTGCACACCCATTGGCTTGGAAAGGTGAGACTGCATGCCTCCACTTTCCATCCTGCTCCCACTGAAAAGAGAATTTAGTGGTCTGATTTGGACAACCAAGAGCTTCCCACGAGACAGCAGACAGGTTCTCTGTGAGTGCACCTGAGAGCCCTGTGTGTAACTCTCACCCACTCAAATTCCAGCACTGTGGAAGCCATGTGGACAGTGAGTGCAGAGGTGGACCTCACAATCAGAGACAAGGACTCAGAACTTTGGCTTTCCCTCTACTTCGTTGACTTGGCCACCAGAGTGGTCTTTCAAATCTTCAGTTTTAATCTGTCACATATTCTTCAGGAGTTTCAGATATGTTCCTGTAGTGAAAAATGTAAACAGCTAGGCAAACCTACTGGTCATTGCAGAAACTGTATTACATGTACTTCATCCTCAAGTCCCTGACCCTCTGCACTGGAAACTCAGAGAGTGGCAATTAGTGTAGGCTCCACAGGGTTGGATTTTTGCTTGCCTTTATAACCTGCCTTTTTCTTTGCTTGATCTATTCTTTCCCCCTTTTCAGAGTCACACTTAGCCCTCTTTCAAAAATAACTTTAGATGTGACCTCCACAGAAAATGTTTTGGTGACATTCCCAATTTAAATTCCCTTCCATTAATTCAAAAAATATTTGAACAGCAACTGACTTAGGTAGGGTTTCTATGGCTGGGAAAAGACACAATGACTGTGGCAACTCTTAGAAAGGAAAACTAATCAGAGTGGCTTAGAATTCAGAGGTTTGGTCTTTTATCATCTCAGCAGTGATGGAGGTGGGTCTTGTATTTATCTGTTGCTTTTATTGGTTAATTAATAAAGAAACTGCCCAGGCCCATTTGATAGGCCAACCCTTAGGTGGGTGGAGTAAACAGAACAGAATGCTGGGAGAAAGAAGCCGAGTCAGTGAGTCGCCATGATTCTCCCACTCCAGACAGACGCAGGTTAAGATCCTCCCTGGTAAGCCAGCTCCTGGTACTACACAGAATATTAGAAATGGGTTAGATCAATATGTAAGAGCTAGCCAATAAGAGGCTGGAACTAATGGGCTAGGCAGTGTTCAAAAGAATACAGTTTCCGTGTAATTATTTTGGGGCATACGCCATGTGGGCGGCCGGGTGCCGGGGACGCAGCCCTGCCGCTCTTATTACTACACAGCAGCACATGGAGGCATGCAGTCAGACATAGTGCTTCAAAAGAACCTGGGAGTTCTGCACCTTGATCCACAGGCAACGGGAAGAGATCTGTGTACTTCTCTGAGCATAACTTGAGTAAAGGAGATCTCAAGGCTCATTCCTACAGTCACTGCCCCCTACAAAGCCACCCCTAGTCCAACAAAGCCACATCTTCCAATAGTGTTACTCTCTTTGGGGAACATTTTCTTTCAAACCACCACACCAAACATATTTATTCTATACTTTATATTCTATACTCTGGCAACACAACTATTATCATATTAACTAAAAATCCCTCCTAGAGGTAACCCAGACACAGAAAGACAATTATCACATGTACTCACTCATAGATGCTTTATAAACATAAAAAGCAAAGAAAACCAGCCTACACAATCCCAGAGAATTTAGACAACAATGGGGACACTAAGAGAGACTCACATAGATCTAATCTACATGGGAAGAAGAAAAAGACAAGATCTCCTGAGTAAATTGGGAGCATGAGGACCTTAGGGGAAGGTTGAAGTGGGGAGGGGGAGGCAGGGAGGAGAGTAGAGAGAAATGTGAAGCTCAATAAAAATCAATAAAACAATCCCTCCTAGAGGCTATTTAATTCTCATGGGGAGTAGGGAGAATGAGTAAAACCTGGGAGTCAAGGAAGATACAGAGTTTGGCAGGAAAATTGAACCATTTAGGTGTTCAGGATGCCTTGACAAGTAAGGCCGAGCAAGACAACAACATGAAGACAGGAAAGCAGCAATCTTAAGAAAGAAAGTAGAGACACAAAACTGGTAAATATCCAGAGGAAAAGTGCTGCAAATTGAAGGAAAGGAAGCCCCAAGAGCCTGAAGGGAACTTAGTCTGGATTGTGATGGGTGGATGGGTCACTCATTTTATAGGGCTTGTGTGGACTCTCGCATTTCCTAGGACTGGCTACAATAAAAAGAGAATCTGTTTCATCCTTACTCTGTTTCTATTTTAAGGATAGATAATGGTAAAGGCATGTTGTGGGGGCAGGCAGGAATGAAAGATCAGTTAATAAAACCCACAGTGGCTTAGAGAAGAGATAATAGGGTCCCTAATTATCTCTTCTGCAAGGTTATTCCAAGTCCAGCCCATTGATTTCCTCCTCTTGTACATTTGTCTTAATAAACTATGGCCCCTTGAAAGGAGAGGCCACCAGCTTTTTAGTGCATGGTATCCACGTTTTACAAAACAATAACACACTGAGCCACACATGGTGGTAGGTAGCACACTCTTCTAATCCCAGCATTTGGGAGGTATTATGAGGCAGTAGAATCTGGAATTTAAGAGTAGCCTTGGGTATAGCAAGTTCAAGTCAGCATGGACAACATGATGTGTGTGTGTGTGTGTATGTGTGTGTGGGTATTCTATAGAATATATATTCTATCGCTATGTATGTGTCTCTATCTCTTGTACACACACACATTCACATAGTTCTCAATAACATTTACAGAATTAATAAATCTAATACAAGCTTTTATATAAAACTACTGAACCCCAAAGGAGTTCAATTATCTTGCATATTTAAACAGAAATTTTCATGTAAAAACCAACCTCAGTGGATTCAGAAGAAGGAGAAGAATCTTACAGTATTGAGATGTTGGTCCTTGAGCTGTCTAGTAAAACCATGAAAAGGGAAATGGATCTGTGAGGCAGCCCTACAAATGGCGACTGTAGAGTTCCTTTGCGGTACACAGAAGTCCTAAGTCATGTACATGAGACATGAGAAGCAGCATTAACAGCCAGCCTCCACTTTACAGTGTTAAAGTGAAGCTGGAGGAGAGTCTAAAGGAAGCAAATACATCAGTTCATACTTTTTGCAAAAAGCTTTAGAAAATGGAGCCGATTCTATGAATGAGGGTGAGTTAAATGGCCCCGATTCTTCCTGAACCTCAGAGAAAGCATCGCCACACGTCTTGGGTTATTTTTGTTTTACTTTGACTTTGTTGTTGCTTTTATTTACTATTTATTTCACAAGCATGGTCTCCATAGCACAGGCTAGTCTCTTACTTCCTATGGAGCAGAGCATAACCTTAAGCCCCTACTCTCCTTGCTTTCCTGTCCAAGTGCTGAGATTACGGGCATACACCACAGAGCAAGCACCTGTAATAGTTTGACATTGCTGATAGAACCTTTCCTACAAGCTTAGGGGTTGAAACAACACAAATGTGTTACCTTACTTCTGAAGCCAGAAGTCTGACACACATCCCCGAGCAATCGTGGTGTTGGCAGGCTGCTTTTCTTCCTGGAGGCTCCAAGCAACAGCCATTCCCTTGTCTGTTCCAGCTACAGGGCTGGCTGTTTTCCTTGGCTCTTTTCATTCGCAAGCCAGGAAAGGCAGGTTGAGTGCTTTCACACTGACCTCCACATCTCTCTTGCTCTTCCACTTTATGGCCCATTTATTTTTGTTGGACATATCCAAGATATTCAAGACAGTCTCCCTATCATAAAGAGACATTATTAGCTACATTAATGCCCTTTGGGGCCTGTAAAGTAATTTATATGGTACAGAAGTGGGGACATAGGCACATGCTGGAGCATATTGTACTTCCTGTCTCTATTTGCATAAGCACATCATTGAAAAGACATATAGGTAAACATTTAGTATTCATTGAAAAACAAATAACAAAAATGTAATAAACAAGATGAAATTTTAATATCAAGCTTTATTAAAATAAGAGTGTATAAATTCATATTGTAGCTATACAAACAAGCAAATATCTAAGATGTTTGTTCAATCTCCATATTTTGTAGATAATATTTAGTAACATTTCTAAAATTTTACTCCTTTTTAATGTCATTTGTTACTAACTTGCTTTAATTAAAGTTATATAAACTAAATACGTATATGCACAAAGCGGAGAAAGAAATTGGTGAACGAGTTTCTAATCATATGTAGTTAAGTGTGAAATGTTTGTGTTTGACCCACCAGTCACAAAATTGGTACTTTCTGCTAAAGAGGATACAAATGATTGCTTGCCTAGTATCATGATGTCAATTTAAGCATCCTCTCTATATAATAATACAAAAAAGAAGATTTTCAAACCTCTATGTATTTTTCTCTAAAATGCTACTTTCACAGAAATATCCTTTGATGAAATAGAAATGTAGAAAGCAGACATGACTACAGAAGAATCATGGTGTGTGATGAACTCAGAGGCATTCATTAAAGTTAACTTCACGGAACTGCTACAATAAGATTATATATGTGTCTGTTATAAATGCACTACAATTTCAATTATATTACAATATTCACATATCAAATATAATAGAATAAAATACCATGCAATCATTTCCTAAGAGTGGTAACTATTTCTTCTTTATCTTATTTTCCTAATTTTCACAGGAACATTGCTTTCACTTTCATATATTCACCTTTTTTAGAAATAAAACTATGAATTTTAATTTATAAGGCCACCTTCCATCAATTTCTTCTCCTTCTATCTCTAATTTTTAAACTATATGGGAAGAAACAACAAATTAGGTGTGTATATATTGTTGTATTAATTCATAATCTAAATTCCTCAAAGCACTAAGTATGCATAATCTTGTCTGTTTCTAATTCGTTATATAAGATCTGAACAGACTCTAAGGTTCATGAATTCTCAAACTTACCCTCTAGCTAGAAAGCAGACAACATTTTCAAGAAAGACAAATTTAATTTTTATTTGATACGTAATAAACTTATATAATGAATTTCTGTCATTTTAGACCCACTCCCAACTGCCTACTGCTCCAGTTGAAATGTTCTGCCAAGCAAGGGTCCTACCCACTTTCTTGTACTCTTTTTGTGTGAACTACTGAACTTATTGGGCTGTCTTGCCCCTCGTGAGGGTGGAAGGTTATTTACTGGAGAAACGACAATGTATTGGTGTCGAAACCTCTGAAAAAAGTTATATTCCCGCAACAGTCAAGTAACAGACAGTAGGGCCCTGAAGAGAACGGGGTCTCATAGGTTAATTTTAAGTTTGTATGTCATTCTCCTAGCTTTAAGAGCTGTTGAAATGTATAGTTTCTGTGATATCCAAGTGTGTACCAAGTTGGGAAAACAATAAATGTCTTTTTTGATTTCTGTCCACTAAATAAACAGCAAAGCTTTGGTTTTTTTTTTTTCTGCCATGTTTATATACTAAAAAACAAAGCCAGTGTTCAAAATCATTTTAGTTCATTTGTTTTCACACGTGTTACCATGAGTCTACTTATTAATTCAAAATAGAAAATAGCTCCTGGAGAGATAGCTCAGTGGTGGTTAACTTGAGTGGTTAAGAACACTTAGAGAGAACCAGGATTCAATTCCCAGTGCCCACATAGTGGCCTACATCCTCCTGTATCTCCATTTCTGGGGCATCTGGTGCCCCCTTTGGCTATCCAGAGGCACTGCACTCATGTTGGGCACATACATAATGCAAGCTAACACATGCATATAAAATAGTTTCTAAAGATAGTCATAAAGCAGGAAATAAACAATCTATTTTAATAGAGCCAATTCAGAAGTCAAGCACACTGTTTCCCCATGAGTCCTTAGTCATTTCTTCCACTTTTTAAAGAAGACAATCTTGTTTTTCTTCATCCAAAATCTCATGTTGATGCACTCTCTGGAAGCACAAATTTTCATGGAGCCAATCCAAGGAATAGTCTGTAACACTGGGATGTAGGAAAACTCCTCAGAGCAAAGCAACAGACTTGTATTTCTGTTGTTTCCACACAGAGATAACCACAAAGTTAAAGATGGGATAAGATGGGCTACCCTAGAAAGTTTCAAACCTCAGTACACTGTGAGAAAGGATGGCAAAGACAAAGACAGTTCTCACCATTTTGCCTTGGCCCCAGTGCACTGATAGTGCTTCTCAGCAGTCCTGAGAGAGAGTGACTCAGACAAAATACTGAATCCAAACGATAAAAATCACACGGTTACTCAGCCTTGGTCCATTCATTAGAACTACTTATAAAAATCAGAAGTGAAAATAGGATTTCTGGGAAACATCAGGTTTTGTTCCCAAAAATTTAAACTGAAATTATAAAATGAAACATTTAGGGGCAAGAAGTGAAAGTTAAATCGGCTTTGGTTGATTTTTATACTAATGAAAACCCAAATTTTCTCCTCAGGCTTTAAATTAATCTTGAGTTAAATTTACAGTTCAAGGTTTTGGCGTTGATACAAAAAAAAATCATAGAAGGTAAAAATGGTGTTTGATAAAGTTTTAGATGCCATAAAAAATGAATGAAATGAAGAATGTCACATTAAGATAAATAAACTGCAATGGAGGAAAATAGGTGTTTTTCCTTTTTATGTGGAAATCAAGACTTATTATACATACATATAATGTGCATAATATATGCACATGTATGCACTATGTAAAGTGTATACATATAAAATGAAACTAAAAGGATTATACGAATAAAAAAGAGACTAGTGGTGATAAGTGACAGTAATGAGGGGTGAACTCAATAAAACCATATGATGCATACATGTGAAAATGTTATAATAAACCCATTACTTTATACAATGTCCTTATGGTAATAAAAATATATGTGAAGGTATTAAAAAGATGTGTGTTAAAGTCACAACACTGTGGTTTTTTTATATTCCAGAACTGAGTACACAAAAGCAAGATTTTGAGCTCCAGACCAGTTTGGTCAACTTAGCAAGAGCCTAACAAGAGTGATAGATATTAGGAGAGTGTGAGAGAGAGAGAGAGAGAGAGAGAGAGAGAGAGAGAGAGAGAGAGAGAGATCAATGTGTAGTGGCATAAATAAATCAGTATAAGTAGTATTTTGGGCCCCTAGGTTCTGAATATGTTGTAAACAAGACACCTCTGCCTGAAAGCTAGGCAGAAATGACTCTTACATGAAAGCTTGGGGAAACATTCAAGGCACTCACTAGTGGCTGGATTAAATCTTTTGAAGGTCAGGCGCCATTGAATTCTTTTTTAATATTTATTTATTTTAAAACAAGAATCTTTTTTTCATTATACATACCAATCCAAGTTTCCACCCCTCCTCTCTTCTCATTCCCTCCACATAACCCTTCCACCCCATCCCATCCATTTCTCAGAGAGAGTAAGGCACATTGCTTAGTGGAAGGTCCAAGGCACTGCCTACTATATCTAGGCTAAGCAAGGTATTCATACAAAGAGAATAGATTCCCAAAAAGCCAGTGCATGCAGTAAGGATAAATTCTGGTGCCACTGCCAGTGGCCCCTTAGTCTGCCCCAGCCATGCAACTGTCAACCACATTCAGAGGGACTAGTTTGGTCCTATGCTTGTTTCTTCCCAGTCTGACTGGTGTTGGTGAGCTCCCATTAGCTCAGGTAGACTGTTTCAGTGGGTGAACTCATCATGGTCTTGACCTCTTTGCTCATATTCTCATACCTCTTACTCTTCAACTGGACTTTGGGAGATCAGTCGAGTGTTCCGATGCAGGTCTCTGCCTCTGTTTCCATCAGTTGCAGGATGAAGGTTCTATGGGGAAAAATCAAGATCGGGTACCCACTCCTCTATTGCTTAGGGTCTTAGTTGGGGGTCATCCTTGTGGATTCCTGGAAATTTCTGTAGAGCCAGGTTTCTGCTAACCCTATACTGGCTCCCTCAATCAAGATATCTCTTTCCCTGCTCTTATCTCTGTCCTTTCTCCATCACGACTATCCTGTTCCCTCAATTTCTCCTCTTTGCTCCTCTTCCCCTTCTAACTTTTCTTCTCCCCCTACCCCCATACTCCCAATTTTGTCAGGCAATCTTGTCTATTTTCAATTTCCAGGTGGATAAATATATGTTTTTCTTTGGATTCATCTTATTACTTAGCTTCTATAGGATCATGAACTATAGGCTCAATACCCTTTGTTTATAGCTAGTATCCACTTATGAGTGAGTACATACCATACTCATCTTTCTGGGTCTGGGTTACCTCACTCAGTATAATGTTTTCTAATTCCATCCATTTTCATGCAAAATTTAAGATGTCATTATTTTTTTAGCGCTGGGTAGTACTCTAATGTGTAAATGTGCCACATTTTCTTTATCCATTCTTGGGTTGAGGGGCAGATAGGTTGTTTCTAATAGGTTCTGGCTATTACAAATAATGCTGCTATGGACATAGTTGGACAAATGCCTTTGCAATATGATTGAGCATCTTTTGGGTATTTGGCCAATAGTTCTATTGCTGGATCCTGAGGTAAGTTTATTCGCAATTTTCTGAAAAACCGCCATACTGATTTCCAAAGTGGTTGTACAAGATTGCATTCCCACCAGCAATGGATGAGTCTTCCCCTTACTACACATCTTCTCCAGCATAAGCTGTCATTGGAGTTTTTGATCTTAGCCATTCTGACAGGTGTAAGATGGTATCTTAGAATTGTTGTGAGTTGCATTTCCCTGATGGCTAAGGATACTGAACATTTCCTTAAGTGTCTTTCAGCCATTTGAGATTCTTCTATTGAGAATTCTGTTTAGTTCTGAACCCCATTTTTAAGTTGGGTTATTTGGAATTTTGATGTCTAATTTCTTGAGTTCTTTGTATATATTGAAGATTAGTCCTTATCTGATGTGGGGTTGGTGAAGATCTTTTCCCATTCAGTAGACTGATTTTTTGTCTTATTTGACCCGCCCAGCAGGTCCTAAGTTATTCCAGGGTCTTGAAGAGGCACTATCTGAAAGACGTGGGGGGGAGAGAAACGGATGCCAAGCAGTATTCCTTGTCAAGGCATCCCGTTTATTGAAGCAAGTTTGATGTCTTATATACTCCTCAGTGAGGAGCTCGGGCAGGGGGGAACTGAGGAAGGGGGAAAGGGGGAAAGGAAAGGAGGGGCTCGGTAGCTAGGCAGCTAAGCGGGGCAGTTGCAAGGTCAGTGGCTAGAGCACTTGCTGTTAGTGATATGCAGCAAACAAAGAAGACACTCTGAGGTGCCGTCTGAAGCTTGAATCTCCAAGGTCAGAATACAGTGTCTTAGATAACTTTAAGTTTTTCTGTCTCAAGATTTCCACCTCAAGGCCCTGTGAGACGTGAGAAAGGAGAAGCCTGAAATGGCTCCTGACACTTATTGATTGTGTCCTTTGTTTTACAGAAGAGTCTAAGTTTTGGGAGGTCTCATTTATTTATGATCACTCTCAGTGTCTGTGTTGCTAGGGTTATATTTAGGAAGTGGTCTCCTGTGCCTATGCATTGAAGACTACTACCCACTCTCTTTTCTATCAGATTCAGTGTGGTCAGATTTATATTGAGGTTTTTAGTCCATTTGGACTTGAGTTTTGTGCATGGGGATAGATATGGATCTATTTTCATTCTTCTACAAGTTGACATTCAGTTATGCCAGCACCATTAGTTGAAGATACTTTCTTTTTTTTTCCATTTTATAATTTTAGCTTCTTTGTCAAAATTCAAGTGTTCATAGGTGTGTGGATTAATATCTGGGTCTTTGATTCAGTTCCATTGGTCAAGGTCTCTGTTTTTGTGCCAGTATCAAGCTGTTTTCATTACTATAGTTCTATAATAGAGCTTAATGTAAGGGATGGTGATGCCTCCAGAAGTTCCTTTATTTTACACAATTGTTTGAGCTATCCTGAGCTTTTTGTTTTTTCATATGAAGTTGATTATTGTTCTTTCAAGGTCTGTGAAGAATTGTGTTGGGATTTTGAAGGGGATTGCATTGAATCTATAGATTACTTTTGGAGAGATTGTCATTTTTATTATGTTGATCCTACCTATCCAAGAAAAGGAGAAATCTTTTCATTTTCTGGTATCTTCTTCAGCTTCTTTCTTCAAAGGCTTAAAGTTCTTGTCAAATAGGTCTTTAACTTCTTTGGTTAGTGTTACCCCAAAATATTTTATGTTATTTGTGAAAGGTGATATTTCTCTAATTTCTTTATCATTTGTATATTGGACAGCTACCAATTTTTTTGAGTTGATCTTGTATCCTACCACATTACTGAAGGTATTTTTTCTGCTGTAGGAGTTCTCTGGTAAAGTTTTTTGGGTCACTTATATATACTATCATATCATGTGAAAATAACAAAAGTTTGACTTCTTCCTTTTCAAATTGAATCTCATTGATCACCTTTTATTGTCTCATTGTTATAGCCAAAACTTCAAGAACAATGTTGAAGAGATATGGAGATAGTGGACAACCTTGTTTTGTTCCTGATTCTAGTGGAATCCCTTTGAGTTTCTCTCCATTTAATTTGATTTTGCTACCAGCTTGCTGTCTATTGCTTTTATTATATTTTGATATATTCCTTGTATCTCTGATCTCTCCAAGACCTTTATCATGAAGGGATGTTGTATTTTGTTGAATTCCTTTTCAACAGCTAATGAAATGATCATATAGTTTCTTTCTTTCACTTTTTTTATTAAAAATTTCTGCCTCCTCCCCACCTCACATATCCTTCCCCCTCCCTCCATCCCCTCCCCCTCCCACTCTAGTCCAAAGAGCAGTCAGGGTTCCCTGCCCTGTGGGAAGTCCAAGGTCCTCTCCTCTCCATCCAGGTCTAGGAAGGTGCGCATCCAAACAGACTAGGCACCCATAAAGCCAGTACATGCAGTAGGATCAAAACCCAGTGCCATTGTCCTTGTCTTCTCAGTCAGCCCTCATAGTCCGCCATGTTCAGAGTGTCTGGTTTTGTCCCATGCTTTTTCAGTCCCAGTCCAGCTGGCCTTGGTGAGCTCCAATTAGACCAGCCCCACCATCTATTTTGTGGAACACTTTGAGGAGTATAGGTATAGATCTTCTTGGAAGTTCTGGTAGAATTCTTCACTAAAACCATCCAGCCCTGGGCTTTTTTTCATTGGGAGGTTTTTGATGACAGCTTCTATTTCCTTGCAGTTTATACATCTATTTAAATTGCTTACCTGGTCTTGACTTAATTTTGGTATATGGTATCTATCTAGAAAATTGTCCATTTCGTTTACATTTTCCAATTTTGTGGAGTACAGGTTTTTGTAGTATGACCTAATGATTCTCTGGATTTCCTCTGTTGTTATATCCCCCTTTTCATTTCTGATTTTGTTAATTGGGATGTTTTCTCTCTGTCTTTTGATTAGTTTGGATAAGGGTTGGTCTATCTTGTTGATTTTCTCAAAGAACCAGCACTTTGTTTCATTGGTTCTTTGTATTTTTTCTTTCTTTCTATTTTGTTGATTTCAGCCCTCAATTTGATTATTTCCTATCTTCTTCTCCTCCTGGGTATATTTGTTCCTTTTTGTTCTAGAGATTTCAGGTGTGTTGTTAAGTCACTAGAGTGAGCTTTCTCCATTTTCTTTATGTGGGAACTTAGTGTTAAAATCTTTCCTTTCGCTGGGCAGTGGTGGCGCACGTCTTTAATCCCAGCACTCGGAAGGCAGAGGCAGGCGGATCTCTGGGAGTTCGAGGCCAGCCTGGTCTACAAGAGCTAGTTCCGGGACGGGCACCAAAACTACAGAGAAACCCTGTCTGGAAAAACCAAAAAAAAAAAAAAAAAAAAAAGGTCTTTCCTTTCAGCACTGCTGTCATAGTGTCACATGTTGTAAGGAACGGCGGGCCGCTTCCCACCACCCGGCTAGCTTTACACTTGAAATAATTACACAGAAACTGTATTCTTTTAAACACTGCCTGGCCCATTAGTTCCAGCCTCTTATTGGCTAGCTCTTACATTTTGATCTAACCCATTTCTAATATTCTTTGTAGTACCACGAGCTGGCGTACCAGGAAAGATCTTAACCTGCGTCTGTCTGGAGTGGGAGAATCATGGCGACTGCCTGACTCGGCTTCTTTCTCCCAGCATTATGTTCTGTTTACTCCACCCACCTAAGGGTTGGCCTATCAAATGTGCCTAGGCAGTTTCTTTATTAATTAACCAATGAAAGTAACAGATTAGAAAGAAATCATTCCCACATCATTTCCCCTTTTTCTGTTTAAACAAAAAAGAAGGCTTTCACTTTAACATAGTAAGATTACATATAGCAAAACAGTTATCAAGCAAGAATTACAGTTACAATATTTATATCTATTTTATCTTTTATCATAACTAAGGAAAACTATAACTATAACTAACCATTCTTCAACTCCATCAAAGACTCCAGAAGGATATAATATTACCTAAGCAAACAAGAAATAAGAAACTCTAGAAATGACAGAGACATCTCGCTGCCTGGACAGTCGCCCAAAGTTCTTTTGTACCATTGGGGCATCCGTCTTCGGCCTTCAGGCCCATAGTGTTCAGCAGACATTTCTGTGAAGCAGGAAATCTCAAAGACAGTTCATTCACTTTCTGCTGTGTCCTGCAGAATGTCTCACAGACTCTTTCATGAGTCAGAAACCCCGAAAGACCATCTCACCTTTAGGCAAGTTCAGCAGTCTTCTTTCTGCGGGTTCTTTGTGTCCAGTTTATGCATCAGTCCAGGAAAGAGCAGTTTCTTGCCCAAATGGCTATCAAACTCCATAAGGAGCCTCTTCGATGTCCATCTTCCTCTTGAAGTAGCTAGTGCTGCCAGGAGCAGACGTGTCTCATTGTCATGAAAAGCCCTAAGTTATTAAAACATTTAAAATGCCATATTCTGTAGTCATTGAAAGATATGAAGAATGCCTATCCAACTGAAATATATCTCTATATATCTAGAAAATCTAACTAACATGACTACAAGCTTTACTATTATTGATGATTATCCATTAACAACCTATATTTTCTAATTATACATTACATTTTAAAAATGAACTTCACAATCACAATACCTTAATCAAGATCAGAAATACATATACATACAACAAAATTGACCTTAAAATCCACACCAATGCAAATTATTCATATCTATATCAAATCCCCCTTTAAATGTAAAAGAACATTTATAAACCATATTTGGGAACATGGGCATAGTTTTTTCTCTCCAAACTGCTTCCTGCTGAATGGGGGCACTATTAATCAGGTCTTTTATGGCATAACCTGTGTGCCAGGGTCATCTCAGTCGGCAGTTGAGCGAAGGAATTTTTTGAGGGTGTTCACAGCAACCTTTCAGGAGGGCGTGGTCTATCATACCATATTGGGATAGAAATAATCCACAGGGTCTCATCCTCTGTGAAAACAAAAGAAGAAACTCCTTTCCAAAGCATCATGTCCTTAGACCCAAATTCTGAAGTCATAATACCATTATGATATCCATTCTGGTTTGGTTTGGCTTGGCAGCCAATATAATGAAATGTCTCTCTGTACTTAGCTCTTTTACAGTCAAAAAATTTAAAGAAAACACAATGTACATAATCCAGACTCTCTGTGAATTTTCCATTGTTACGTGGCTTATTTTTCTTTTAATCTATAACTATCTGTACTCTGTCTCTTTAAAGACTTTACCCCCCTTTTTTTAAGACATTAACTTTATTCTTTATATTCTTTTTCTTCTCTCTCCCAAGCCTACGTACATTCATCCAACACTGTGACTCATTTAGTGGTCTTTTATGTCTGAATCTGTTTTATTGTGAATCTGTCATTTTTTTACTATCCAGGAGCATTTCTTAAAATGTTAAGCAGTTCTTAAAAACTTAAGTTGCACATTGTACAGGTAATACGGTACCGCCTGTGTCCCGCCCAGTCTAAACCTTAACTGCGCTGTTATTATGATAATTATGGTAGTTCCTACCTGAGACCAGCACAGTTCAGAATGGCGGAGCTGAGCCGCTCCTGCCCCAGAATCATTTGGTGTCCCTGAGCCACTCACAGTTCCAGGCACACAGCAGTCCACATTGCCATCAAGCAAGCCGTAGCACTTTACTCCAAATGCTCCATTCAAAGACTCTGTCTCCTGCAGGAGCCAGAGATCGCGATGGCGGCACAGCCCAGAAAGCCAGCATTTTAAAACAGCCAGTTTTTTCCTGCTGCTGAGTCAGGACAATTTCTTTGCAGTACGCAACCCACAAACAGCAAAAAGCTGTATTAAATTCTCTCTCTGTCCTTTTTAAGCCTTCTCAGGTTTTACGTGGAGTTCATTAGCACGTTGGGTGTCACTCTGTTGTAAGGAATGGCGGGCCGCTTCCCGCCACCCGGCTAGCTTTACACCCAAAATAATTACACAGAAACTGTATTCTTTTAAACACTCCCTGGCCCATTAGTTCTAGCCTCTTATTGGCTAGCTCTTACATATTGATCTAACCCACATCTAATATTGTGTGTAGCACCACGAGTTGGCTTACGAGGAAAGATCTTAACCTGCGTCTGTCTGGAGTGGGAGACTGCCTGACTCGGCTTCTTTCTCCCAGCATTATTTCTGTTTACTCCACCCACCTAAGGGTTGGCCTATCAAATGGGCCAAGGCAGTTTCTTTATTAATTAACCAATGAAAGCAACAGATTAGAAAGAAATCACTCCCACATCAGTCCCATAATTTTTGGATACGCTGTGCCTTCATTTTCATTGAATTCTAGGAAGTCTTTAATTTCTTTCTTTTTTTTTTTTTTTTGCTTTTTTCGAGACAGGGTTTTTTCTTTGTGGTTTTGGAGCCTGTCCTGGAACTAGCTCTTGTAGACCAGGCTGGTCTCGAACTCACAGAGATCCGCCTGCCTCTGCCTCCCAAGTGCTGGGATTAAAGGCTTGCGCCACCACCGCCCGGCAATTTCTTTCTTTATTTCTTCCTTGACCCAGGATTGTTTCAGTAGTTCACTGCTCAATTTCCATGAGTTTGTAGGCTTTCTGAGAGTATTATTGTTAAATTCTAACTTTAATCCACGGTGATCTAATAAGACACAGGGGGTTACTCCATTATTTTTGTATCTGTGGAGGTTTGCTATGTTACTGAATATGTGATCAATTTTAGAGAAGGTTCCATGAGGTGCTGAGAAGAAGGTATATTCTTTTGTATTTGGGTGGAATGTTCTATAGATGTCTGTTAAGTCCATTTGATTCATGACATCTGTTAGTTCTCCTATTTCTCTGTTAAGTTTCTGTCTGGTTGGCCTGGTCCATTGGAGAGACTGGAGTGTTGAAGTCTCCTACTATTAGTGTATGGGGTTTGATGTGCGATTTAAGTTTTAGTAATGTTTCTTTTACATATGTGGATGCTCTTATATTAGGGGTATAGATGTACAGGATTGAGACTACATCTTGATGGATTGTTCCTGTTATGAGTATAAAGTGTCCTTCTCCATCTCTTCTGATAATTTTAGTTTGAAATCTATTTTGTTAGATATTAAGATAGCTACACCCACTTGTTTCTTAGGTCCATTTGATTAGAAAACCCTTTCCCATCACTTTACTTTGAAGTAGTGTCTGTCTTTGAGGTTGAGGTGCATTTCTTGTACATAGCAGAAGGCTGGATCCTGTTTTCATATCCATGCTCTTAGCCTGTGTCTTTTTATAGGTAAATTGAGTCCATTGATATTAGAAAATATTAACGACCAGTGGTTGTTAACTCCAGTTATTTGTGTGTTTCCCTTATTTGGGTTATGCTGGTGGGGGCTTATCAGTTGCCTGTGTTTTTGTGGGTGCAGTTAGCTTTCTTGGGTTGGAGTTTTTCTTTTAGTACTTTCTATAGGGCAGGGTTTGTGGATACACATAGTTGAAATCTGTTTTTGTCATGGAATATCTTGATTTCTCCATCAATGGTGATTGAAAGCTTTGCTGGTTATAGTAGTCTGGGCTTGCATCCATGGTCTCTTAGTGTCTGAAGCACATCTGCATGGTTTCCATTGAGAACTTGGATATAATTCTGATTGGTCTATGTTTATATGTTACTTTCCCTTTTTCCTTCGCAGCTCTTAATATGCTTTCTTTTCTGTAGGTTTTGCGTTTTGATTATTATATGGTAAGGGGATGGGTTTTTTGCTTGTTTTTTTTGTTGTTGTTTTTTGGTTTTTTTTTTTTTTTTCTATTTAGTGTTCTGTAAGCCTCTTGTACCTTCATAGGGATATCCTTCTTTAGGTTGGGAAAATTTTCTTCTTTAATTTTGTTGCATATATATTCTTTGTCTTTGAGTTGGAGTTCTTCTTCTTCTACCCCTATTATCCTTAGGTCTGGTCTTTTCATAGTGTCCCAGATTTCCTGTATGTTTTGTGTTAAGAATTTGTCGAATTTAATGTTTTCTTTGACCAATGAGTCTATTTCCTCTATAGTATCTTCAGCACCCAAGATTCTGTTTTCTATCTCTTATATTCTGTTGGTTATACTTGCCTCTGTAGTCCCTGTCTTTTTAGCCAAATTTTCCATATCCAGAATTTCCTTGGTTTGTGTTTTCTTTATTTACTGTATTTCAGTCTTCAAGTCTTGAACTGTTAGTTTCACTTGTTTGATTGTTTTTATTGGTTTTCTTGGGTTTCTTTGAGGGATTTATTAATTTCTTCCATTTTTTGTTTGTGTTATCCTCCATTTCTTTAAGGGAGTTTTCATTTCCCTTTTAAAGTTCCCCATCATTTTTTAAAGTACATTTTCACAAAATCCCCATCATTTTCATAAAGTTACATTTAAAGTTGTTTTTGTCTGTTTCTTTGGGATTAGGAAAATCAAGTCTTCCTGTTGTGTGACCACTGGGTTTTGGTGTTACCATGTTGCTTCTTAGGATGTTGGATTAATTCTTGCATTGGTGCCTACCTATCTCTTCCTTCAAATGAGGCCAACAGTGTCTTTGCACCTTGGTCCAATCCTTGCAGTAGCTGTCTGAGTGTTTGGGAATTTTTCTTGGTCTGCCCTGTACTGTCAATGTCTGTGTCTCAGGAAGCCTTTGATGTTTCTATAAGGCTGTTCTCTTGGTCTTCTCCCCTGGTATGCTCTCTTGGTCCTGTCTCTTGGTCCCCTCAGTATTGTAGCAAACTCTCAGCTCTTAGGTGGGGTGGGGCTAGGAGCTTGGAAGGTCTGGTGGATGGGGTTGGGTCTGGGGGAAGCCTACCCACAGGAAACTCTCCTACTCACAGGCTAGAAAAACTGGGGGAGTTGGGAGACGGGCCCAGGGTTTTGTCCCACTGTGGAGGTCCTAGAGAGTTGGGTGTCCTGCTGCATGACTGTTCACTCACCTCTTAAGTCCCTTCAGCATTGAAGCAAGCTGTGTTCCACTGAGGTTGCAAGAGGATAGGTGGGTTTGGGGGTGGGGTGGGGCCCGACATTAAATTCTTAACATTAGATGAAATTAAAGGAAGCCATCATTAAAAAAATGACAGTTCAAATATAATTTTAATAATATACCACATTATATGACTTACGATAAGCAACTGAAAATTAGTTTAAAATAATGTAGAAAATTTACATTCCTATAAAAAATATTTATTCTTATACACACAAAGAAGTGTTGCTCTCACTCTTCAGGCAAGAAGAAAGTTTTCTCACAGACAGTGGCTAGTACATTGATCCACAGCTAAATAAGAAGGAGATGCTAAATGACCATTGGGTGCTCAACACCAACTCCATACTCCTAAGGTGTTGTGGAATATTACTTTATGTATTTGACAATGTTATACATCTGTTTATGCTGCCTTTGTTAACAATATAAAGATGTGTTTCACTTTTTATGCTGCATTTGATTATTGATGTAAAGATATGTGCTTAATTATGTAAAGATGTGTTGTATTTGTTTCATCTTACCTGGCTAAGGCACCTGATTGATCTAATACAAAGCTGAATGGCCAATAGCTAGGCAGTAGAGAGATAGGCAGGCTAATGGACAGAGAGAAAAGTAGGAGGAGAAATCTAGGCTCAAGAGAAGATGGAACTAAAAGAATAAGGGAGAAAGAGAGGGACATGCCCAAAGCCAGAAGCCAAGCAGCTGCCATCTAGACATGGAGACAACAGGAAAGATGGATATACATAATGAGAGAGAGAGAGAGAGAGAGAGAGAGAGAGAGAGAGAGAGAGAGAGAGAGAGAAAGGTAAATCATAGATAAAAATAAACAGGTAAATATAAGAGCTAAACTAAGGCCAAGTATTCAAAATTAATCAGATGCTTGTGTGTCTTGATTTGGGACCTTGTGGGTGGCCCAGAGAAAAGGCATGCTCCACTAAGGCTTAGCAAACAGCATGGAAGAGGAGGTGGAAATAGACTAAGAGTCCCAGAATGACATGTCTACTACATTCATGACTACATAATAACATCATCAGTCATCATTCAGTATGGGTGAAGGATGGTTCACCAGGTTCTAGAAGAACTACAGGGAATTAGTGATTACTATGAAAAGAACAATCAGTCTTCTCTAGGAATGAGCCCTTTGATAGGTTACCTAATCCCAAGTTGGCATCCTAAATATATGCACACAAGAGCAACACTGAAACATTACATGGGCTCAGCCAGTTGTGTACGTGTGTGTGCACAAATGATTAACAATGGTAATTATATAAAAGAAGTTGTGAACTTGAAAGAAAGTGGAAGTGAGGAATTAGAGGGGAAGATGGAAGGGTGAAAATGAGGAAGATATAGTATTCATGTATGAGAGTCTCAAAAAGTTGAAAATTAAATTAAAAATTAAAAGAAAGTAATGCAAAACTTTTATTTTAGTAGTAGCATATAATATACTTGCAACTATCAATGTATACCTTTTTAAATAAAATTTAAGAATACCTTTAAATGTTTTACAGCTTTTTGTTATTTTAAATTTGTGTATTTAAGCACTTGTATACAATAATAATAATAATTGGAATGGCAATTCAACTCTGACAAAAATGTCAACATTTTACCTTTATGGTTATAGGAAATGTATATCAGCATATTTGCAAATAATTGTGTTTTATTGGAAATTATTAAAACAAAGTATAGAAAATTTCCAATCACTATACCTCTAATGGGTTAAAAATCACTGTGAAGGAATGCAATGGCTGTATGAAGTCAGACAGAAAATTTCTCAGCTATTAAGAAATGTTCTTTATCTTTTAATGGATTCTGGTGGCTTTCATGTCAGTGTGGTGTTCATATTCCACTGGATGCTTTTTAAAAGAGTGGTATTACCGTTTTATTTTACAGTGGCAATAATTACTATAAGACGGAAGTTTATAGGAAATTTTGATGCTAAAAGACTTTAGGCGGCAGCTTAATATTGTGGGAGGACTTATAAAGACCACACACCCAAAAAGTGATGACCACTTGAAGACTTTTTGCATCTTGCCCTTTTTTAATAAACAGAAGGGCCATCACCTACAAAAGAAATCTAACCAGATCCTCCAATTAGACCAAGTCTTCCACAGAATGTTACAGGACAAGCTAAATAACATTTCCATTTGTGACCACAAGTTGGATACAGTAACTGTCAGAAAGTTTTCAGCCCAATTTCAGATGAAAGTGGAAGAAAGAGGCATCCCTCCAAAGTGCTAACTGGAAGTACTTAATGACTGGAAGCTTGTGTAGCTCGCATGCTTTATAGATTACCTAGATGAACTGAATCAGTCCAGTAAACACTGTACCTTTAACTAGTATCCACACATGCTACAGTTGAGGGCCAATGGTGACTATAGGAAATGCAGTTTGAATTATCCAAAAAGATTAATTAATTTGAGGCCACACTCAGGTCAGAGCACACAGAGTTCCAATAATATAGTCAAGCTTTTCAAGCATACATTGATTGGTTTAACCTCAATGACAAAGGCAGAAGACAAGTTCTCCCTGCCCCCACCAAATTTGCATGGCCTGAACATGTCTTTTCTATTGACTAAGAGCAAATTAAAAAAATTGAAAATTAGCACCTTTAATAGCCTTTGATATACATATCCTGTGAATATGCATGTGGATATAAGCATAGAGTAACATATACACACATAACAGAACCTTTTCTCTACGTCTGTCTGGAAATCCTGAGTGTCTATTCTCTAACTCAGGTAGACACTCTGCTGACTTCCAGGTGACTTTTTCCAGTATTTTAAGCATCATAAAACAGAACTATTACGCATAAATCGTTTTGAAAGGAAATATAAAGGTATAAGTCTGTGAATGTGTATCAAAGCACACATATGAGCACATCTAAGAATCAGGGAGCTATATTAACATTACTTATATTTTACTTACTGAGTTATTTCCAAGTTGTTTTAAATAGGCTATAAACAAATCTTACACAATTAGTGATGAATAAAAAAATATTTACACACATTTCCTCAAAGATACCCAGAAGTCCATGAATTTGATTGACTTATGAACAGGTGATAGCTTTAAATGACAAAAATTTTGGTACATTTTTATTTAATTTATTGAGCTCTACATTTTCCTCTGCTCCACTCCCATACTCTCCCCTCCCCTTCAGCCCTCTCCCATGGTCCCCATGCTCACAATTTACTCAGGAGATCATAACTTTTTCTACTTCTCATGTAAGTTAGATTTATTTAAATCTCTCTTAGGGTCCTCATTGTTGTCTAGGTTCTCTGGGATTGTGAATTGTAGGCTGGTTTTTCTTTGCTTTATGTCTAAAAGTCACTTATGAGTGAGTACATATAATCTTTATCTTTCTGGGTCTGGGTTACCTCATTCAATATGATGTTTTCTAAATCCATCAAATTGTCTGCAAATTTCAAAATGTGATTTTTTTATGCTCTGTAGTATTCCATTGTGTAAATGTACCACATTTTCTTTATCCACTCTTGAATTGAGGGGTATTTAGGTTGTTTCCAGGTTATGGTCATGACAAACAATGATGCTATGAACATAGTTGAGCACAAGTCCTTGTGGTATGATTGAGAATACTTTCTTTGGGTATATAACCAAAAGTGGTATTGCTGGGTCTTGAGGAAGATTGTTTCCTAATTTTCTGAGAAATCTCCATACTGATGTCCAAAGGAGTTTGTTGACTGAGGTTTCTGTCCTGCCCAATTTCTGTCCTCCCACCAGGTCCCATGGTTGTTTAGCCCCAAATAAGTCACACAGAGGTCTATATTAATAATAAACTGACTTGTCCATTAGCTCAGGCTTCTTATTAACTCTTATAACTTACATTAACCCATTATTCTTATCTATGTTAGCCATGTGGCTCGGTACCTTTTTCAGTGGGGTAGGTCACATCTTCCTTCTTCAGTGTCTGGACTTCCTCCTTTCCAGAATGCTCCTGTTCTCATTGCCCTGCCTCTATTTTCTGTCTGATTGTTCCACCTATACTTCCTGTATGGCTACTGGCCAATCAGCATTTATTTAAAACATAATTGACAGAATACAGAATTTCCCACACACCAGGAGTTATACCAATTTGAACTCCCACCAGCAATGCAGAATAATCATTTTATTCCACATCCTCTCCAGCATAAGTTGTTACCAGTGTTTTTTATCTTGGCCATTCTTACAGGTTTAAGATGGAATCTTAGACTTTTGATTTGCATTTCTCTGATGACTAAGGTTGTTGACCATTTTCTTAGGTGTCTTTTAGCCATTTTAGACTAATCTGTTGAGAGTTCTCTGTTTAGGTCTTTATAACTTTTTTATTGGATTATTTGTTCTTTTGATGACAAATTTCTTTAGTTCTTTGTATATTTTGGATATCAGCCCTCTGTCTGATGTGTGGTTGATGAAGATCTTTTCCCATTCTATTGACTGCTCTTTTTTCTTATAGACTGTGTTGTTTGCTTGACAGATGCATCTCAGTCTCAGGAGGACTCATTTATTAATTGTAAATGAACAGTGTTCATCTCTTAAGTTTGATAACCATACCAAAATTATATAAAATGTTACTACCCAGAAGATGGATAAAGAAGTCTTTATTATATTTGACGAAGTCTCAAAATACATTTAATTTATTAAACTTTTAAGTAGAGTTAGTTTAGAACCAGGAATTCTTATTTTGATAACAACCTCTGTCCCAACAATTGTTTCTAATTTTATGCTTTCTTGTCATTGTCTTTTTTTCTGATGACTTTTTTCTCACAGCAGTAATGTCCTTACAGAGTAAGACCATAGAATCTCCCCTTCCAACTTCTAACTCTGTATCTAAACCTGAACTCTGCTGTCCTCTCACTGTTCCTACAGGAGAGAAATTTTCCATTTGATGAAATTTAAATATTGCACATTGTCATGTAAATGTCTAGTGTCATTTAAATGCTCTAATAATAATTTTTGACTTTGTGGTTAAATAATTGTTGCTGGCCTTGTGGCTACTCAACATAACGTAGCTAAAGCACCACTCTAAATTCTATACTTAAATCATTAGTTACCTGACTACTTTCATTATTAGCACTCTTCTCCTTTGTGTTTTGTCTCTTAGGCAATGCTATCACATCTCTGGACTGTGCTCAGACATTTCCCTTGGTTTTGCTTTGGGGGTTTCTCTTGCTATTATACTGTTTTCTAGCATGGGACCATTTTTACTTTCAAGTGACTATTTACTGATTCCTCATTTATGTGTGTGTGTGCATTTGTGTGTGTGCATGTGTGTGTGTGTGTGTGTTTGTAGTCAGAAGCTAATTTCATGGAATGGATTTTCTCAACGTTTAAGTGGAGTCCAAAACTTAAACTCAGGTTGTGAAGCATTTGTAGGAAGCATTTTTCTTCTGTGAGTCATCCTATAAACCTCAAATGATTTTTTTTCTTTTCTTTTTGTCTTTGATTTTCTTTTTTCTTTTTTTTAAAGTTTAAATTCTGTTAAAACATAAAACAAAATTTCCTTTCTATGTCTGTAGTGTAAAGTATATTATAGAGGAAGTTTTGGTAATCAGCTCTACTTTCTCTTTCTTCTTTTTTTTCTCTTGCTTTTTGTATTTAATATATTTTGTATTTTACATTTTATTTTTAATTATAATATAATTGTATTTTCCCCCCTTCCTTTCTCTCCCAAACCCTCCCATGTACCTTTCCCTAGTCTCTCAAAATCACGACCTCTTTTTTTAAGTTGTTATTATACACACACTTAAATATACAAGTACCACCTTGTCAATGCATCTAGAGTTAACTGTATGCATACAATTTTCTTTTTTAATTGTATTCATGTACAAAAGGGAGAGGGTTACAAAGCAACAATAGTTGGATGGTTTTCTTAGTTCTGAAGCACTAAGGAAGCACATTCCTGTCTCAAGAACTATTTTCAGACATTATTTGAAGTATTTCTCATGGAATACAAATAAAAGTATTAGAATATTTTGAAGCCAAAATTACTGAGAACAAAAGCCAAGACAAGGGGATAGATAAAACATATTTATGAGTCTTGCAGAACTTGCCTATCTGCATTGAACTCAACTATCCAGAGCACAGCTTTTTATGGAAAAAATATACATACAAATAAAAGGCCTCTAAAGAAACAAAGTCAGTGTTGTTGAATCCACGTGTTGAAGCTTCAAGTTCAACAAGCTGCCTGCTTTTATTTACCAGTTCACCCCTCCATTACGGGATCCGTCACCAGAGTAGACAAAGCCAGGACTCTTCTGGGCAATCTTGACAGTACATTGAAGAGAAATGGTTACACATAGAAAGAAGCAGTAAAGCTATGTAAAACAGATGTAATATTATTAACCTTTTAGTAATAAAAGATGTATGGAGTTAAGAAATAAAAACACTCTGTTTTTATTCAAAATTCCTTATAAACCATTGGATTAAGCGACACTAACTAGAGCTCATTATAATGTTCAGTGTGGTTTGCTTTTAAATATAAGGGATTAAAAATAAATTCGTGCTGCAATATTTCTGTTATCATATTAATATGCATAATTTTTAGGAATATTCTTCATATTAAAAGGTTTTCTGTCTGAAAACATGTTGAAAGGTTTTCTATGTAAAAACATAGTATCTTTGTTTTGTTGTTTAGAATATAGGTATTTCACTCCAATACACGGAAGCAGATTGTAGCGACATCGTAACAGAATTTTTCTCAAGGTGTAAGTTACAAACTACTTATTCTTACTCTCCAATTTTAAAAAATTCCAGTAATGATAATTTTATTCTTTCAGAAACTTCTTCCCACCAAATGCAGTCAATCAGCATTTTAGCCAATATGGATTTCAATGTGATAATGAACATAAATGTTGAAGGATGGTGTGGATAGATAACAGACTACAAATACTTTTAGTAAAATTCACTAGGCTAAGTATAGCAACACATACCTTTAATCCCTGCACTCAAGAGGCAGAGGCAGGTGGATCTTTGTGACTCCTAAGCCACCGTGATGTACATAGCAAATTCCAAGTCAGGCAGGGCTACCTAGTGTGATTCTGACTCCAAACAAACAAACAAAATTTACTAGAGAATGACCATGAACTTACGGAAATAGTTTAATGTCCCCAGTAGAATTACTGTGGGGGAAAAAAGTATAAAGGAAAAATCCAATAAATGAATAAAGAGAATTAAGACCTTAAGCATGGTGAGGCCAAGAGGACTATCAGTGTGTGGCTGGTGTCTATAAGCGCAGAGGAAAGAGGAGCAAGGTCAAGACCTCAGCCCTCCTCTTTCCACACCTTAAAACTCATGGTACTCTCACTATTCCAGGCTAAGGGGACAAGACACTGGAAGCTAGGAAGCACGCTTCTTTTCTGAACGTTTCTTTAGCATTCGTTATACTGGTAGAACTGAAGCTCTAGAGCAGCCTGAACTCTTGAAAATCAGCTCACTTACCCAGAATTTTAGAAACTGGAGGATTTTAACCATTGGATAAGGACACAAGCACCCTGACGGATGCTGTGCACACAGAATTTTCTGTAGTCATCTGCTTCCTCATGTTTTAGGGAAGTTAGGAATACAAGCTACAGTCCTGTCAAATACTGCCATACTACACACTGAAATGTAGGTAACTCACATGGTTTCGTCTTTGTTTATAATCAAAGCATCTTTTCTACTTACCAGTTCATTTATGGAAGCCTGAAGTCGAAAACAATCTTCTCTCGTGGGTATTACCATCTGGCATAGAAAATAGAAGTATGGGGGTAGAGAAGATGAAGGAACATAAAGAAACAAAAAAGGGCAAGGAAGAAAAAAGAAGAAAAACAATGAAATTTATTTCATTTAAAGAACTGAAGGGAATTTGTGGGGCAGAACCAAGAACAGCAGAAGAGGTAGGAATGGCGAATGGAGCCAGGCTTATTCAAGAAAGGCTTCCTAAGGGCCTAACACCGAAGGCTAAACTTTGAAAAATGGTGCAATGTTAGGTAGAAAAGAGATTGGGAAGAAATTCAGTGAGGCAGGAAGGAATTTTCCACAACCACAGCCTGGTTGAAATAAGATCAGGATGCCCAAAACCTAGAGAAGTAGTCAGAGTAATCATGGGATATTTTTCTCAAAAATACAGAGAAGCTCTGACGGAGCAAAGGAGATGATTCATGTCCTTGAGACCTGCATATGTGTGTGTGTGCGCACGTGCGTGCACATGTGCATGTGTGTGTGTGTATGTGTGTGATGTAGCTTTTCTCAGTTGCTAAATTAAACAAAATAAGTTAAACCTTTGCTTTGCTTTGGAATTTTTCCTGATATATTTGAGATTCCAGCTTCTTCTGTCGTTATTCCTTATGCATGTGTGTGTTAAGGTGAACTGAGCCTTCATGGTTGCTTCACAAAGGCATGCCTTGCACAACTTGCACACAATGCACAAATACTCTGGCATCCTCCCTGTGAGTCATGCTTTGTTTCTGTCCTCTCCATGGCTGTGGAGATGCAGAGCCCCTGTTGTAATGAGAAAGTGCATTAACTGTCTGCACCAAGGGGCCCCGTTGTTGTGTCGGCAATTTTTTTCTTCTTTCCACCTCCCTAATGAGGCCCAGACCCCATCACTGATGTTGTAGCAGTCAGACAAACCACCATCTCAACTTCTGCCAAGAATCAAAAATAACATTAATTGCTTTCTATAGTGTGTATCTATATTTAATGATAATGGATAATACCTCTGAAGACATATTTTTCAGACTTTGTTTCTCCATTTCTCCATCATTTGGAAAAATGCCTTCCTGAGTGTCTGTCTACATAGCTTGTTTTAAGATTGAACATACTGTTCATCCTGCAAGTCCTATCCTGTGATTAGTTCACGGAAATGCTCTAATAGATTCTGATCCTGCCTCCTGGAAAGAGACAAGTCCATTCATAATTTCAAAAGTTTTTTGTACATCCCCAACTGGGTCCACACGGAGTCAAGTGAGTCTGTCCAAGGACTCATACATATCATAACCCATCTCAATGGATTAGGACATTTCAGGAAAATAATAGAGGAAGAGAGTTTCTTTACTTCCTCCAAGTTGTGTCAACTATAGCCCCAGTACCTTACAAATTTCCTCTACAGTAGTTCTAGTTGCTCTGAAAAAATGGAGAAAAGTGACAGATTAAAACACAGAAAAGCATTTTTACAGGATCCCCCCCTGCAGACTCTGGTGGCCCTAAAAAAAGACTGAAAAGAAAAAAATCTCTAAAGATTGCTAAGGATAGAGCATAAGGTAATCAACGCGAAAATACCTTTGAACATTACAAAAAGTGTCTGCAAACTTTAGACACTAAAATATGGCTTCTTTATCTTTGTGTTTCCAATGGCTAACATATTATCTGGTAAATAGATTAGCTAGTTAAGTATGTAGATTGATAGATGATAGAAAATCTATGAAGCTACTGTGTATCAAGTACACACATACACGCACATGCATAAATAAGATCCAATAATTACATTTACTGCTAGAGATTTATCTATCCTTCTTTTTCCTTTGTGATTTCCACAATGATGATGATCCTCTAAGTGTTTAGTACACTTAATAGTAGTCTCTCTCTCACCTCGCTTTTCCGATGATTGTCTATGTTATCCACGTACTCCTACACAGAAAAGCATATGCCAAATGTTCTGCCTGGCGTGCAGCCTGTCTCCCACTTAGCCCTTAGCCCTCTGGTTCCTCGAAATTTTCCCCTTCCACTTTCCCACCAGACATTAAATGGAAAGGCAGAGATTCAAGGCCAAGGCTGTCTGTCTCCAAACCTGTTTGATTAATCTCGGCCCCTTTTCCAGGAACTTCAGTCTCTGATGGCTGGCCATGCATGAAGGAAATCAGCACCCTTCACACCACTGTCATGGGTGCTCTGGTTCCCAGTGTAAGTCAAGGAGAAAGATTTAGAAGTCACCTTTTTGTAGCAGGAGGTTTAAAGAGATAAGTGAAACAGGCACACAGGAGCTACAGATGGGGTAAACTCCCCTCCTGCCGTCATCCACTAGTCTTCATTTTTACATTCTTAAGCCTGTGAGTGTCAATGTCAGACTGAAGGAATCTTTCCCAGAGAGAACCAGTTGTCTTATCACTCCCTGACTCATGAGCAGCCCTGGATGAGTCACATACTGCCTTTGTCACAGCAGATCAGTGCTGAGCCATAAGTCATCAAGAATGGGGAGAGCGGTAGTATCAGTGATCGTGGGCAGCTTTTCCTTGCATCCAAGAAGGAAGGTCAAGCTGGAGTAGAGTAAGTAGTGAACGTGACACACAAACAGCCATGGGGGATGGAGTTGCCCAACAGCTGCCACAAAGCAGGAGCCTCCCAAGTTTTAAAATATTTTCTCAGAAAAAGAAAATTTATTTTCTCTCAAGTTTTATCATATGGTAGAAGAGAAACTACTGCTCTAAACTAAATAGGTTAAAAGCAAGACCAAGTTCACTCCTCTCAGACACATGCCCAAGATTTCCTCCCAAACCCCAGGCTGCAATTTCAGAAATGGTATGGCAACAAGTATTACAAAGTTTCTGGGACTATTAAGTGCATTGGTTGGTGATGAAATGTATGCTTCTTGGAAAATTATTATGAAAATATTGTCAGTTTTATAAACTATTAAAATTTCATTTGTTTCTTTTTTGCACATATTTGCATGTTTCTATGCATGCATGTGCACATTGTGCAGGGATGCATGCAAGTGTGTGCACATGTGTGTATTTGGAGGCCAGGAGACAATCTCTAGTATTTCCCAGGATTTGTGTGGCTAGTGTTTTGATTCAGGGTCTTTCACTGGCTTGGCGCTCAGTGAGTAGGATAAGCAGGGTGCTCAGCAGGCCCAGGGATCCACCTGTCCCTGGCTCCTTAGCAGTGCTACACCAAGCTTTGAAATGTTGATTGTTCATTGGCTTTGCTTGTTTGCTTTTAAGCATAGAAAAGTCTTTAGTGATCAAACTTCATAAATCTTTACAAATCTGAAATTCTGTCATTCTATTCCACATATTCAAAATTAATTTGGGGACTGGAGATGTAATATCGTAGAGTGTAAGCCTAGCATGAGGCTTGTGTCATTACCCACAACACGCACATAGACACATGCCAAAGACTAAATATATAACAACCACGCCTTATGTAGGAGATTAATTCTTTTAAATGCTTCTACTGTAAATAATTATATTTGTTAGAGTAAAACAAGATAAATGTCCCAATGTTTTTACCCTTGAATTTTCTTTTTCTTAAATTACTTTTTATTTATATGTGTTGGTGTTTTGCCTGCATGAATGTCTGTGTGAAGATGATAGATCCACTGGAACTGGAGTTACAGACAGTTGTGAGCTGCCATGTGGGTGCTGAATATTGAACCTGGATCCTCTGAAAGAGCATTCAGTGCTCTTAACCAATGAGCCATCTCTTCAGCCCCCCTTGAAGTTTCTAAACATTTGTTTGCAGTACCCACCCAGACTGATAACTTCAAGCCAAGAGATATATTATGGAGATAACTGCACATATCCATGGGTTTGCCTTCTAATTTATCTAAAGAAAATAATACAATCTAGTTGTCCACAAGAATCTATAGATATTTGCAGGGTTGAAATTAATCAAACTTACAGAATATTAACTTGAGTTTTTTAATGCCTATTTTTAGTATACTGTAACTCTTCAATAGCTCACATCAGGTCCCTAAACTTCTCAATGATGCTAAAGATGTGAGACCTCCTACAGAAACCAATACAGGAGACATACATATTTAATGAAGCTTGTTTATCTATCCTCCCTGGATTACAGGATTGCAATGAGATTTTATTTCCTACTCTCATTCCCGGCTACAACTTTATCAGGTCTCTGCCAGAGCTTGAGTTCAGCTAGCTCTAGAAGGAAATCCTCTAAGTGGTTTGTAAATGCTAAATGGAAAGCCCGGGGTATCTGACTATATGAAATTCAGAAATAATAGCTCGGTAATTCAGAAAATCAGTCTCTGTTTCTCAGGATGACATGCGAGGCTGTGTAAAGAGACCCACCGTTTTAGTCATTCAAACCATGCCATACCTACCAGTCCTGCAGAGTATCTTCCCAGCACTAACAGAGTATGAACTACTGCCTCCACAGAAGGGCTCTAATCACACATGTGTTTGTTCCTTTGGCTTGTGATCAAAACAGTTTCCAAGATAAGTGTCATAAATTACACATTAAAAAGATTTTTGCTTTTTCCCCTGCCTATAGACATTATGTCTTCAACACCTCAAGGGCTTTTCCAAAATGCTCTTTGCTCTTTCCAGTACTAATGGTCCAATTCACTCAATCACAAATCAGGCTCAAAAATGCCAGTTCAACTTGGCTCCAACTATATAAATTAGAGCAAAGTCTCCATAACAAGAATATTTTGTAGAATGGAATGGAAAAAATAGATTTTTCCTTTAATGAAAAAATTATGAACCTCTTAAAATGGAGCTTAATAGAAGTGATCTTAATTGGGCTTCAGTTTTGACCTTAGGTATTTTTCCTCTTTATAGGAAGCATAAGAACTAATAGTTAATTGACTGAAATTTCATTGAAAATTATTTGGTATAAGCCTTCCTGGAAACCTGCAACTGATTCCATAACTGAAAATTTTACTTGAACAGGTAAAGCCCTGTAATTCAGCTAATCTTACTTAACATTCATTCCATTCACAAGACTTTCCATATTAAAAAAGGCTCGAATTTCTACTTATTAAATGATCATGTGAGTTTTTAGAATAATTAGAGAAATCCTTCAAATATCCAGAACTGAACTACATGGAAACCTTAATATTCTAGAATATAAAAAAGAAACCAAAAGTTTGTGGGGAGCCTAAACAGATCTCATAAAAATCTATAAACAAAGCATACATCTAGAGTATCAGAAAGAAGGGGTTTGCAAATGTTCACAGATGGCTGTTTTGTTGTTGTTTGTTTGTTCTTTCGGATTGGGGAAGGATTTTATTTAGTCTTATTTTGTTTAGTTTTAGCTAAGGAACAGATAATCCATGCAAGGGACATTTCCTGAGAAAATACTATTTTCTCAACTTGAAAAAAAGTGGTCTGTCTTTAACACCTTAGGCATCTCCGGTATAAATTCCCTTATTAACATCAAGTTTTGGTAATACAATAACATCAGGAAATTTGAAGGCAAATGGATACAACTAGAAAAGAGTCAACCTGAATGATGTAACCGTTCAGAAAGACAAAATGGTATGTACTCACTCATAAGTGATTATTAGCTGTTAAATAAAGGTTAATTATGCTACAATCTGCAAACCCAGAGAGGCTAGGTAACAAGAGGGCAGGGCCATGCACTGATCTCCCTGGGTAGGGGAAAAAGACGAGATCTCCTGGGTTGGAGATAGATTGAGGGAGAGAGCACTGAAACAGATGACTGGGAAGGGAGGGCATTTCAGGGTCAGGGAAACTCCCACAAAGCTACAAGGATGACCTCAGTTAAAATTCCTAGCAATAGTGGATAGGCAGCCTGAACTAGTCATATCCCTTTAATCAGATGGATAACTACCCCAATTATCATCAGAGAGTCTTCATCCAGTAACTGATAGAAACAGATGCAGAGAACCACACAGCCAAGCATTAGGCCAAGTTGAGAGAATCCTGAAGAGAAGAAAGAGGAAGGATTGAAGGAGCCAGGTTGTTCAAGGACATCATAAGAAAACCCACAGAAACAATTAACCTGGCCTGGCTCACAGGAATATAAAGAGTCTGAACCAGTCTCCAGGGAGCCTGCACTGGATCAATGTATGCCCTCTGCATACATTAGATAGATAGATGATGATGATGATAGATAGATAGATAGATAGATAGATAGATAGATAGATAGATAGATAGATAATAGATAGATAGATAGATAGATAGATAGATAGATAGATAGATAGATAGATAGATAGATAGATAGATAGATGATAGGTAGTTTAGCTTGTTCTACTTGTGGAACTCTTAACAGTGAGAGAAGGGTCTGTCCCTAACATTTTATCCAACTCTTCAGAACCCATTCCTCATACTAGATTTCCTTGTCCAGGAAAGGAATAAATAAAATAAAATGATAATAAAAGGGGAGGTGCTTAATCTTAACTGAAACTAGATATATCATACTGTGTTGATACCCATGGGAGGCCTGCCCCTTTTTGAACAGAAGAGTGGATTGTGAGGAAATGATTGGAGAGTAGGTGAAGAAGAGAATGGAAGAAGAGAAGAGAGGAAACTGTGGTCCAGCTATAAAATAAATTAATTAAATATGTAAAATTTTTGAAGCAAAGCTTCGATATGAGATTTCACCCTTTTTGTCAGAAAGGTAAGATTTGCGGGTCTTGGAATCCACCTAACATGATTGATCTGTCCACTCATGGGTTCAGAAAAGCTAACACAGGAGAGACTGTAGGAGTAGACACCTGTGAGTAAGGTCTATTCTAAAAGTGTAACTATTCGATCTATTCAAAAAGGTCAAACGATCTAGAGATCCAGTGTAGAAATGGTTGGGTCTTGGCCTTGAGAACACAGGAACACTCTCTTAAAACTGCAGCTCAACAAATGTCCTGTGCTTGAATCAACTGGATTATCAAACTCCCTCTCCCACAGAGCATAAGCAAGGAGAAAATGGAAAAAAATAAAGCAGTTTGATTCAACAATTCCCTCAGCACAATTCCCTAAACTATAGCCATAAAATCACTCCCCAGGAGTTTCCTAGGAGTCTACTTAAACTAATATTCAGAGACAATTCTATTAAAACAAGACTTCCAGTCTTGGAAAGGTGATATAAAATATGCAAATGGGGTAGAGAAAATAGAGAAAATAAATAAGAAAATCATCCAAAAAACAGAGCCTGGACAGCAATGATCACAGAGAACATGGCTGAAACAGAAGAAAGCATGAATCCAGACATGTCAACGGCCCAGAAGCTATGAATTCAGCTTTAAACACTTCAGGAAGTCAGGATTCACAGTATTTTATAACCTTAGACTTCAACTGCATAAAAAATTCACATGTATATTTGTATGAAATAGTGTATATTTAAAAATAGATGATAGCTGGATATGGATGATTGCTAGATAGATGATAGATAGATAGATAGATAGATAGATAGATAGATAGATAGATAGATAGATAGATTGATAGATAATAGAGAGGGAGAAATGTATGTGATTGCTAGATAGACGGCAGATAGATATACACATAGATAAGAATATAAATCCACCTGATTTTATAGAATAACTATATTGTGTTTACACATTTTGAATTGTCTCCATTCTTTCTGAAAATACAGATAAGTTAATCAAACTTTTAAAAACTACAGTTGACAAATGTAAAGGAACCCATCAAGATTGTGATGAAACACTGTAGTGATTTCCATTTGCCTTTACCACACTTTTTCAAGGTGTTCGATAATGCCTATCAATGGTAAAATGCTCAACCTTATCAACACAATTGAAATCATCAGCAAAACAGCAATCTTTGGAGACAACGTTAAGAATATTTATTTTGATCTAGGTGCTAGGAATCCATTGTTTGAACAAATATTTTTTAAATGACACTGTTGGGATAATAAACAAAAATAGATGCCATATGCCTCAAACATTGTCTAGTTGGAAGTAAAATTTTTCTGGTGTTATTAAAATGTTATCTTTAGGAGTATTTATGCATATAAAAATTCTATACACATATGAATGTCAGAACAATCCATAAAAAGGAAAACCATGAATTTAAGAGCAAGCAGAGAGAGGCATATGGGAGGACTTGGAAAGAGCATAAACGATGGAATTATATTATAATCTAAAATATAGTTTAAAAAGATAATTTCCAAGTCTAATTATTTCAACATTGAAAGGTCAATTTTCATATACCAATAACTGAAAATGAGGTTGGTCCAATACCATTAGATACCTGTGAATGATTTACTGTTATTTGTTCAGTGTGTTAATATGATCTGTTGAAATTGAGGTAGTCTACTAAAAATTACCAAAAAAATTTAAGTTATTCATTATTTTCTTCTTTGAACAACATAATTTTTGAGGTTTCATTATATCTAGCTCAGCACTTAACTTCTAAAACTCACAATCTTGGTACCAGATTTGGCTAGCAGTACATCTTTATTTTCTTACAGATCTCTCTTGTTCTAGATACATTGTGTTTCCTCAGCCCTGTTTGATTCACATAATTTCAAAATACACCTGTTCATCGTACACATTTTGAAACACCTAACCATTCCTGAGTCACTATCTTTATGTTAATTCTGTTTCTTGGAAATGTGAAATTGATGCAGTAAAGCGGTTTACTGAAAGAAGACAGATAACTCAAATCCTTATTCTCAAAAAGTTCTTGTTCTGCCAGGCGATGGTGGCGCACGCCTTTAATCCCAGTACTCGGGAGACAGAGGCAGGCGGATCTCTGTGAGTTCGAGGCCAGCCTGGTCTACAAGAGCTAGTTCCAGGACAGGAACCAAAAGCTACGGAGAAACCCTGTCTCGAAAAAAAAAAAAAAAAAAAAAAAAAAAAAAAAAAATGTTCTTGTTCACATTTGCAAAGGAAGTTGCCTTGTTGCCCACTCTAGAGGTGACAGATTTTGATGCAAGATCTGAGACAAGCTGAGCCCACTGAGATGAAGGAGTCTCAGGCATTGTTCAAAAGATGTTCAAATCACAACTATACATTCTTAGACAAGTTAAACAACGGTGCACTTTATGTTCTATTTCTCAGCACAGCATCTACAACAAACTTTGTGCTTCATTATGTGATTTCAGGGGCGTTTGGGCTTGAGGGGTTTTGCCTTTTTAAAACATTATTTCCCTTATTTTTTGAAATTATAATTACGTCATCTCCTACTTCCCTTTCCTCCCTCCAAACCTTCCCATATACCACCTTGATCACTTTCAGACTCATGGCCTCTTTTTCATTAATCATTGTTACATTCCTAAATATATGTACTTACATACATATTTTTTTCTTATAGTACTGAAGTTCAAACCCAGGTTTTATGGAATGCAGCCAGAACACTACCACGGGGTCACATTTTCAAACCTAAAAAAGTAATATTTACTTATTTGCTAATAATTTACTTGCTTTGCAAAATTAGTTATTGTACCTGGCACAGCCCTCACATGTACTAGGCAGTCATTGTAATATTGAGCTAAAGCCCTACGTTTAAGGAGTATTCTTAAAACATGAAAATTAAAAAATAACTTTTAAAAAAATATCAAGATAGTTTTGGGGGAGGAGAGAGATGGGCAGGGACTGGGAGCAGTGGAGGAAAGGGGAAAATGTAGTCAGGATGTAATGTATGAGAGAAGAATTTAAAAGAAAAGAAAATATTAAATATGACAAATATTTTCTTCAATACTAAACTTCATTCCTTAAATATGAAATTGTAAATCTCTAAAGTCCCACTAAACAAATAGTAATGAACCCAGGATCAGTAATAATACTACTACATAAATATAGTTTTTCTCAGGACTGTTTATATAATGTACAGGTCTGTACCACATTCTTATGTAAAAAAAAAAACATAATTTCTTCTCATTAAAACACATATGTAAAATTCCAAAGCCCCTGGTTTTATATATTCTAACTTTCTTGTTCTTGAATTTATTTGTAGGAAAATGTTTAAAGACCATAGATATATATATCAGTATCGACAAGTCCAACAAAACACTCGTATGCAAGCACCAGGTAACCCATGGCAGTGATGGATGCCCCAGTGAGTGGTTTTTCCTATAATTTCCCCTATCTCCCTCAAAAACATGCGAAGCTATATATAAATACAGGTGAGTATAAAATCAGCTTGAGTCCACCCAGGGTGATGAAAAAGCAATGCCAGCTCTTGCAACACCTCTAAGAGCAGTCAGCATTGGCCTCAGCTGAGAACACTACCCTTTCGTGTCTAGTGTTATTCTTGTCCACTTCCCCAGCTCAGCGTACAAGGAGGACATACTGCCAGCATCCACAAACTGTGGCTAGGACTCACTCCACGTCCATTAGATGGCCTGCCATTGCGGAATGCTCTCCCTTAGATAATCGCAAACCAAACCTGCCAGACCTAATTCGGTCCCCCAGACTGTCTGTCAGCACTTCCAGTCCGCAGTAAAGTAAGCATGCCTGGGAAGGAAAAGAGAATAGCTTACTTTCATGAAATTTTGGAAGGATTTATAAATTTTTTATATGTATGTGATATTTTAGTCGTCTGTATTTTGTCTCATCTTTATTGAGATTTCAGCAATGCAGAGAAAGTAGGCTTACCTGCAAAAGCTTGAAAGGGTGTGTGTGTTTGTGTGTGTGCACACACACGTGTGTGTATGCATGTCTGTCTGTCTGTGCCTATGCCTGTGTATAAAAGACAGCATGGTCTAAAATGCCTCTTAACGACATCCAGTAGAAGTTACTGATTCCATATGATGAAAGGCATGAGAGGAAAACTATAGATTCTGGGATTCATAATTTAAATAATGACTTGGAAGAAGAAATTTTATTTCTAATTAGAGAAATCCCTTCCCCTTTTCAAGGAAAAAAAAATCTATTCACTATCTCAGTCAAGTGTCTAAAATAGCCAATGCTGAACTTTCAGTAAACATTAAAATGTTTGCAAAACTTTGCAAACTGAATAGGAATACATCAGTTTTCTATTAAAATGCATTTAAACTAATTAAGGTATCTGAAAGCACCCTGACAGAGACAGCAACTACAAGGTCCCCACTGAACAGGCATCACTTTTTAATATCCCTTGATAGTTACGTCCAAGAGAAATATGAAACTTATTTCCCTTCCTGGCATAGCTGATCTGGAATGACTGTTTAAATTATGGCAAAATACACTGGCATTTCATAAAATTACCAATTTTGTACAAAGCTGCATTTACTAAACTTCTAAATTCTCAACTGCAAATTAAATTTCCGTGTCAGTGCCAGGTTAATTTTCTAAAAAGACTCTTCAGAAAAGAGGTTTATTGAATATTTCTTAGGAGTTTCTCACTATGCTAAGCAATTTTCATACATTATCTCATGAAACTTTCACATCCATGAGGAAGATTCCATTCATGTCCCCGACTCACTTTACAAAAGAGTACAGGAGGCATGGTGATTAAGCCACTCATCCAGTATCACACAGCTATTACAGGACCACAGTGTATGCTTGTGTGCATGGGTACAAGCATGTGTGTGTGCGCATGTGTTTTCATGTGTGTGCATGCATGTGTGTTTTCATGTGTGTGCGTGCATGTGTGTGCATATGTGTTATTCTTCTCTCTATATCACTCTCCCCAATTCCCCATTCCTAACAGAGCTCCTTGTAAAGTTCCCTCTGCTAAGGTCTTTGGAAAGTGAAACCCCATAACCCCTGAAAAACTTTCACCTCTATTCTAAACCAGAAATGAAAGATAAAAAAAAAAAAAAAAAAAAAAAAAAAAAAAAAAAAAAAAGTGTGCTGAATGAGAGCCAACCTGCGGAAATGCCTACAAAAGGAAGGCCATTTCAAACATGGCCTCTCCCACACACATACTTTTTTTTTTCTCTGAAAATGCAGAGGACAGTTCTTCATGGGGACTTTTCTAACTAACAATACTTGAAAGTTGAGGAGTCCTTCACTTTTACCACAAGCTGAAAACGCCCAAACTTTCCATGGTCTATTATAGCAAATGGCTTATAAATCTGAGCAATTTCGGATTTCTTACATCCCTCCCAACTGCCACATTTTCTTACTGAAAACAAAAGTGTCAAACTTTGTGTATTCCCGTGAACCTGCAGTGGCCTGGCTCTAACATAGGACAAAGCTATTCTGAAAGTAGTGAAGAATGGGGGTAGATCTGTTTTTTTAAAAAGATTTAAATATGGTTTAAAAAAATCAATCTAAAGACTGTTCAAGGCAGCTCAGAGGCTGGGGATAACATGAGTGAAGGGAATAGAGAGCTCTAAAGAGCCAGTACCAGTTGCTAATACTTAATCTCTTTAAATAATGAATTAGCTGCTCATATCTACAGTGGCTGCTAAGAGAAAGCACTTTCTTTGTGGAGTGAAGGAAAGCTTGAATACCCATGAATTATTCAATATAAAGTGTGCCAGTTGAAATGCCTTGATATTGGAAGTCAAGTGTAAGATTCTCTCTTGTCTGTCAAAAAGTGTCTCTCTAGTGTTACTGAACCCTGGAGGAGGGGCCCAATGAGGGAAAGAAGAAAAGAGAAAAGCCATCAAGTAACAACATAATAATGTGCTAAGCATTCAATCCCAGTTCACAGCAGTCTCCTCGGTACAGGGAAAGCTTTAGTGGCCTGCCCTGTCAAGCAGGTCTTCTCACTGAGCTGCTGCCTCCTCTGCCCTCCATCATCAGAAAGAGTCTGAGGTCATTAAAGCCTCCTTCCCAATGGCTGAAAGAAGTGCATTTCCTTCCAAGATACCAACGGGAAGAGATGAGCAGTTGCCTTTTGGTCCATTTAGAAATTCTAAAACAAAAGTTACAAAATACAAAGCATATAGGAATGCAGACAATCACAGCATGGCAGTTCAGAGCCCTTCCTCATCTGTTGCTCTGTGAAGGGTTTTCATGTGTGATGGATTTCATATCCAGTGCTATCTGGCTGACCTTCCACATAGTAGATTAGTTGAAGGTTTTGTGGCTGTTGTGTTAGCTGTGAGATAGTGGTAGGCAAGTGTATGAGTGAGCACACATGAGTGCAGGTGCCCACAGAGACCAGAAGAGGGCATTAACTCTTCTGGAGGTAGTTATGAGATCACAGACTTCATGGTGCTGTGATCCAAACCCAGATTCTCTGCAATCAAGTGCTTGCAACTCTGGACCAACTCTTTCTGACCCAACTTGAAGAAATAAGCTGACACATTTTTTAAAAAAATCAAAATTATTCTTATTTCCAAATGAAGCATCTTCAAATTGTGCCTGCTATTCATTTAAAGATATTTATTACACACTAACTGGTCACAGGAAAGTACCAGTCTAAAATAAAAATATCAACATAGTACATGCATGACAATGTCATAATGAATATCATAATATATACCAAAAAGGTAGAGTTCACCAAAGTATAGATCTAGGTAAACTTCAAATTAGTTTTTCTTTACTAGCATCAGAAAGATGGTAAATGTCAAGAACTTACAAAGAACTCAAAACACTGGTCACTAAGAATATAAACAACGTGGTTTTAAAATGGGGGCATGGAACTAAACAGAATTCAAAAAGAAAGAAAAGTAGAAACAAACAAAAAAGAAAAAGAGGAAAGAAAGGAAGAAAAATGATAGGGGTTGTTTTGTGTTTGGTCAACATTTTTAGTCATCATGGAAATCCAAATTAAAACTTCTTTGAGAAGTAAGAGTTTGTGCTAGTCCAATCATAATGGTTAAGATTAAAAAATAATAATAAATTCTTTTATGAATGTGGTAAAAAGGAAATACATATTCAGTGCTGATTTAAAGTCAAACTGGTGCAGCCACTATGGAAATCCGTGTGAAGATTTCTTGCAAAGCTAGAAAAAGAACTGTTGTATGATCCAGTCACACCATTCTTGAGCACATACTCAAAGGACTCAATATCCTGCTACAGAAACACTTGTTTATCTATGCTCATTGCCACTCTTTTCACAATCGCCAACTGATAAATGAATAATGAACACATAATACTTTTACATGATGGAATGTTACTTAGTTGTTTAAAAATGAAATTAATAAGTAAATGAATTGAGGCAGAAACAAACATTCTGGGTGAGGTAACCTAGACCCAGAAAGCCAAATATTCCATGTTCTCTGTCGTAAGCAGATGCAAGCTTTGAATTGATTATGTGTGCCTACATTTGACTACCCATTGCAGTCAGGAAACCAGTAGAGGGCATGGTAGGAAGGAGGTTTAATGAAAGGAGAGATAAAATGCAAATAGTATAAGAAAAGATGGGAATAATGGAGCAAGACTGGCTAAGTGGGAGAGAGGGTAAAGGGGCAGGATAGAGGAGTCCAGGGAGGGAAAACTAACATGAAAGACTGTAGATGTTTCCTAAAATATATACATGTTCATATACACACACATGCACATATATAAAAAGACTTCACACAAAGCTATTCAATAACAGAAAGAACTATCACCACAGACTATCAAATGAAAAACACAGTGCCAGGAATTGGGCACCACTGTTGGAGTCATTAGCCAGGAAAGTCCCAGAGACCCTGAACATTAGCTGCCATTGTCAATACTCTTACTTACCTTCTAGAACTTGATGGACAGACCCTATTGCTGAAGACAGTATGTCCTTAAGTTATAGAACATAGAAAAACCAAGCTGGCACTGATAGAAAATCTTCATATCTACTGCTTGTCTCCTGGTGCTGGAGTCGCCATGCATGCTCTAGGTAAGGCGTCTTACCTAGCTATTGTTCCTGCAGACTATGGTAATAGCTGACCTGGTAAGATCACTGCAATTGTAAGATATAAACACCAGTGTACGAAAGTAACAAATCACTTTCTTGTTGGATTTAGGGCCTACTCCACAAAACAGCACTTATGCCTGGCTCTATTAATGGAGCCCATAACTCAAATCCAGGAAGGTCACAAGCCCTAGAGGAGAACCTACTGCTGCTGATCTGCAAAATGGACATGGTAGTAAACCATATTCCAATGATCTATCACTCAGATCCATAAATCAATCTATCTCTCAACTCTCACCAAAGATGTTTCCTCCTGGAGTAGATGGCAATTAACAGAGACACGCCCCCCAACTGGTCATCATGAAAAGAATAGGGATTTCAGAGTGCTCAATCCTAGATATATATCTGTAATACACACCTTCTTCGGATCATTGCAGAAAGATTCTAAGAGCCAGGGGCAATAGATGACACAGCAAAACAGTGTTTTCCGGGTGCAACAAGGAGTGTTACATGTATGAAATAACAGCAAACAGACAATATGCCAGATCGAAGGGGAGGATGTCATGGACTCCTACCCCTACCTGATGGCTCCTGAGAGAGGGAAAGTGAAGATTTTTCAAGAATGTGCTCCTAGAATTAACAGAGGAAAAAGAAAACACATGAAGTTGAGAGGGACTAGTGGTAGTGGAAATAGGAAAGGAATTGAAGAAAAGGGTGAGGAGTGGGCTGATCAAATGTATTATACATGTGTATGAAATTCTTAATACATTACTAATAAAAAACAGAGATTTAGAGATTTATTTTTTCATTCTTATTTGTTTGTGCACACACTCAGTGAATGTCCACAATGACTAAAAAAGAGTGTCACAGTCCCTGCAACTGGAGTTACGAACAGTTGTGAGCTACCCAATGTGTATCTATGAACCTGACTCAGTCCCCTGAAAGAGCAGCAAGCAATCTTAACCACTGAACCACCTCTTTCTTCAGTGTCTGTATTACCTAATTTAACTTTGCCAATGACATTGCAGTACCTCTAATTGGAAATTAGGTAGCAAGCAGTGTGAGCTTCTGGAGGCTGGAAAATCACCATACCTTACAAAGAAACGGAATTCTATTGAGGTACTTTGATACACATAAATGTATAGATCCAGACATAAATATAGACAAAGGCATATTAAATAATTGAGGCTTGGAGCTTTTATTTGCTTAAACAAGTCATCCAGAAAGTTAACATCAGAGCCAATATTAGGACCCAGCTATGTTGACTTCTAGTTCTTCCTGTATAGCCAGTACCTCTGTTTAATTCATTTGTGGCTTCATTTCACAATTCACTGTGACTATTATCCAATCTCTTCCATGTGGTTTAAGTGCTGCATTATCTGGCCCCAGCCTCACTGAGATCAATCGTCCATACCCGAGTAAATACTGAAGTTTTTTAATTCCCTAAACTTCCTGGCCATATACACAGCACCAGTCCTTCCTGTGTGATTGTTCCTCTATCCAGAAAGCAGCATTTCATGGCCTGGTGACCCCTCCTCATTATTCATATCTTCCTCAAAAAGATCAGGGCTGGTGCCTGTTAGATGGCATTCTCTTGAAAAATTCTCCCCCAGGGTCTTGCTTTTGGAAACCTTGTACTGTTTTTTTAGATTTTGTGTTTAGTGTTGAATATCCCTAAAAAACTGTAAGAGGCCAGAAAATATCTTTAACTTCTTGTAAATTTTGAGCATGTATTTACTGTCGCAGCACGGAAGGAAGAAGAGAGTCCTGGCTCTACAGACTTGAGGCACAGTGGATGAGTGAGTCAAGGACTCCCTAGTACTCTTCGAATTCACATTCTCATAGGTTGTTCTGTTTCTGAAGCAGTCTTACTTCAAATTAGTTTTATAGTAAGTCCAGACCTGAACTCAAAGTTACAGTCTCACTTCCCCATTCTGCTCAACTTTCCTTCTTTTTGTGTACCTATTAACTTGTCATACACCAATAGACTCACTTATCACGAGACTGTTTGTTGCCACCTTCTTCTGCAAAAACTAGAAATGTTAAAGCAGGCTATGGCTCCTTCCCTTTAATAATGCATCTTCACCACCAAGACAATGTGAGGCACGTAGCAGATTTCTCAAAATAATCAAGATACAGTAAGAAAACTGGATGTTCTACCAGAGGACCCAAGTTCAGTTCCCAGGACCCACATAGTGGCTCACAACCACCCAGTACTCCAGTTGCGGACGATCTTTTTTTTTTTTTTATTGAAAAAAAAAATTTTCCGCCTCCTCCCAGCCTCCCATTTCCCTCCCCCTCCTCCCGCCCCACTCCCCCTCCCCCCACTCCTCTTCTCCTCCCTCTCCAGTCCCAGGAGCAGTCAGAGTTCCTTGCCCTGTGGAAAGTCCAAGGTCCTCCCCCCTCCATCCAGATCTAGGAAGTTGAACATCCAAACTGTCTAGGCTCCCACAAAGCCAGAACCTGAAGTAGGATCAACACCCCATGCCATTGTCCTTGGCCTCTTGTCAGCTCTCATTGTCCGCCATGTTCAGAGAGTCCGGTTTTATCCCATGCTTTTTCAGTCACAGTCCAGCTGGCCTTGGTGAGCTCCCAATAGATCGGTCCGACTGTCTCAGTGGGTGGGTGCACCCCTCGTGGTCCTGACTTCGTTGTACATGTTCTCCCTCCTTCTGTTCCTCATTAGGACCTTGGGAGATCAGTCCGGTGCTCCAGTGTGGGTCTCTGTCTCTATCTCCATCCATCGCTAGATGAAGTTTCTATGGTGATATGCAAGATATTCATCAGTATGGCTATAGGATAGGTTCATTTCAGGTTCCCTATCCTCAGGTGCCCAAGGAACTAACTGGGGACATTGCCCTGAGCATCTGGTAGCCACCCCAAGTTCAAGTCTCTTGCCAAACCTTAGGTGGTTCCCTTAACTAAGATATGAGTTTCCCTGCTCCCCTATCCAACCTTCCTATATCCCCAATCATCCTGTTTCCCCAAGTTCCCCTCATCCTCTCCTTCACACTTTTCTTTCTCCATCTCCCCTTACCCCCATCCCACCCTACCCCCAAGATTCCAATTTTTTGTCCGGCAATCTTGTCTACTTCCCATAGCCAGGAGGATAACTATATGTTTTTCCTTGGGTTTGCCCTCTTGTTTAGCTTCTTTAGGACCACATATTATAGACTCAGAGGCCCCCTATCCATAGCTAGAAACCAATTATGAGTGAGTACATCCCATGATCTTCTTTTTGGGTCTGGGTTACCTCACTCAGGATAGTATTTTCTATTTCCATCCATTTGCATGCAAAATTCGAGAAGTCATTGTTTTTTACTGCAGAGTAGTACTCTAATGTGTATATATTCCACAATTTCTTCATCCATTCTTCCATTGAAGGACACCTAGGATGCTTCCAGGTTCTGGCTATTACAAATAATGCTGCTATGAACATAGTTGAACAAATGCTTTTGTCATATGATAAGGAATCTCTTGGGTATATTCCCAGGAGTGGTATTGCTGGGTCCAGGGGTAGGTTGATCCCAATTTTTCTGAGAAACCACCACACTGATTTCCAAAGTGGTTGCACAAGTTTGCATTCCCACCAGCAATGGATGAGGGTACCCCTTTCTCCACAACCTCTCCAGCAAAGGCTATCCTTGGTGTTTTTGATTTTAGCCATTCTGACAGGTGTAAGATGATATCTCAAAGTTGTTTTGATTTCCATTTCTCTGATCGCTATGGAGGTTGAGCATGACCTTAAGTAACTTTTGGCCATTTGAACTTCTTCTGTTGAGAATTCTCTGTTCAGTTCAGTGCCCCATTTTTTAATTGGGTTAATTATCCTTTTAAAGTCTAGTTTCTTGAGTTCTTTATATATTTTGGAGATCAGACCTTTGTCTGTTGCGGGGTTGGTGAAGATCTTCTCCCAGTCAGTAGGCTGCCTTTTTGTCTTCGTGACAGTGTCCTTTGCTTTACAGAAGCTTCTCAGTTTCAGGAGGTCCCATTTATTCAATGTTGCCCTTAATGTCTGTGCTGCTGGGGTTATACATAGGAAGCAATCTCCTGTGCCCATATCTTGTAGGGTACTTCCCATTTTCTCTTCTATCAGGTTCAGTGTGTTCAGATTGATATTGAGGTCTTTGATCCATTTGGACTTGAGTTTTGTGCATGGTGATAGATATGGGTCTATTTTCATTCTTCTACAGGTTGACATCCAGTTGTGCCAGCACCATTTGTTGAAGATGCTTTCTTTCTTCCATTGTACACTTTTAGCTCCTTTATCGAAAATGAGGTGTTCATAGGTTTGTGGGTTAAAATCCGTGTCTTCTATAGGATTCCATTGGTTGACTTCTCTGTTTTTATGCCAGTACCACGCTGTTTTCATTACTGTAGCTCTGTAATAGAGTTTGAAGTCAGGGATGGTAATGCCTCCAGAAGTTCCTTTATTGTATAAGATTGTTTTTGCTATCCTGGGTTTTTTGTTTTTCCATATAAAGTTGATCATTGTCCTCTCAAGATCTGTGAAGAATTTTGATGGGACCTTGATGGGGATTGCATTGAATCTATAGATTGCCCTTGGTAGAATTGCCCTTTTTTACTATGTTGATCCTCCCAATCCAAGAGCAAGGGAGATCCTTCCATTTTCTGGTATCCTCTTCAATTTCTTTCTTCAAAGACTTAAAGTTCTTGTCAAATAGATCTTTCACTTCCTTGGTTAGAGTTACCCCAAGATATTTTATGCTGTTTGTGGCTATCGTGAAAGGTGATGATTTTCTTATTTCCCTCTCTGCTTCCATATCCTTTGTGTATAAGAGGGCGACTGATTTTTTGGAGTTGATCTTGTATCCTGCCACATTACTAAAGGTATTTATCAGCTGTAGAAGTTCTTTGGTGGAGTTTTTGGGGTCGCTTAAGTACACTATCATATCATCTGCAAATAATGCAAGTTTAACTTCTTCCTTTCCAATTCGAATCCCCTTGATCCCCTGAGGATTCGCCCCCAGCGCCCAGAAAGGCTGAGCTAGGTGGTGTTATGTGCCCAAAGAAGAGAGGGGGCAGAAGGAAGAAGGGTTCTGGATGCAAGCTGGGTGGGATAGGAACAGAGAGGCAGTCTGCAGGGAGTAGAGTCTCTGCAGGGAGCCCAGGAGGGATGGGGGTGGGTGAGGAACTTCTGAGTTCCCTGTTCGGGGCTGCTGCCGTGTCACAAACTCACCCCAATGATGTCTCTCCTGGTACCGAGCTCAGATCTCCGTGCTGGTTGGGTAGTTCGTAAACAAAGCGCCTACCTTGCTTGGTGCAGGCAGGCCAGTGAAACAAAGGAACTCCTGCCTGCCTGTTTGCCCTGAGGATTCGCCCCCAGAGCCCAGACAGGCTGAGCTAGGTGGTGTTATGTGCCCAAAGAAGGAAGGAGGCAGAAGGAAGAAGGGTTCTGGATGCTAGGTGGGTGGGATAGGAACAGGAACAGAGAGGCAGTCTGCAGGGAGTAGAGTCTCTGCAGGGAGCCCAGGAGGGGGGGGTGAGGAACTTCTGAGTTCCCTGTCCGGGGCCTGTGGACGATCTTATTATCCTTTCTGGCACCTGTCAGCACCAGGTGCACTGACATACATGCGGGAAAAGCATCCATACTCACTAAAATAATGATAAGTTTTAAAAAAAGAAAGTAAAGGTATTTTTTCAGTATGAATAAGTATTACCAAAGCCATATTCGATAAGAAATAGAAACATCTGGAGTTTGTGACCAGCGGCGGCGGAAGCAGCCCTGGACAGGGAACTCTGAAGTTCCTCATCCCCCACCCTATACTCCCCGGGCTCCCTGCAGGGGCTCTACACCCCCATACTGCCTCTCTCTTCTTGTCCCACCCAGCTTGCATCCGGAACCCTTCTTCCTTCTGCCCCCTTTCCTCTTTGGGCACATAACACCATCCAGCTCAGTCTGTCTGGCACTGGGGGCAAATCCTCAGGGCAAGTAGGCAGGCGAGACCTCCTTTGTTTCACTGGCCTGCCTGCACCAACCAAGGTAGGCGCTTTGTTTACGAACTACCCAACCTGCACGGAGATCTGATCTCGGCACCAGGAGAGACAGCAGCGGGGTGAGTTTGTGACCAGTGGCAGTGGAAGCAGCCCTGGACAGGGAACTCTGAAGTTCCTCATCCCCCTCCCTATACTCCCTGGGCTCCCTGCAGGGGCTCTATACCCCGCATACTGCCTCTCTCTTCTTGTCCCACCCAGCTTGCATCCGGAACCCTTCTTCCTTCTGCCCCCTTTCCTCTTTGGGCACATAACACCATCCAGCTCAGTCTGTCTGGCGCTGGGGGCAAATCCTCAGGGCAAGTAGGCAGGCAAGACTTCCTTTGTTTCACTGGCCCACCTGCACCAATCAAGGTGGGCGCTTTGTTTACGAACTGCCCAGCCTGCACGGGGATCTGATCTCGGCACCAGGAGAGACAGCAGTGCGGTGAGTTTGTGACCAGCAGTGGCGGAAGCAGCCCTGGACAGGGAACTCTGAAGTTCCTCATCCCCCTCCCTATACTCCCTGGGCTCCCTGCAGGGGCTCTATACCCCGCATACTGCCTCTCTCTTCTTGTTCCACCCAGCTTGCATCCGGAACCCTTCTTCCTTCTGCCCCCTTTCCTCTTTGGGCACATAACACCATCCAGCTCAGTCTGTCTGGCTCTGGGGGCAAATCCTCAGGGCAAGTAGGCAGAGGAGACTTCCTTTGTTTCACTGGCCTGCCTGCACCAAACAAGGAGAGACATCACTAGAGCACCAGGAGAGCTATCACTGCAGAGAGCCATCACTGGGAAGGTACATCAGTAGGCAAGGAGACCTGATCCGGTAAAAGAAGTTCCATAGGGGAGCATTCGGAGAAAGAGATGGGCAGGCGCCAATGCAAGAATTCACCTAACAATCTGAAAAACTATATGAAACCACCAGAACCCAGCGACTTCCCAACAGGAGGACATGAACACCTTAATCACGAAAAAGTAGATAAAATTGACTTTATGAAAGTGATTGACGCCCTTAAACAACATGTAAAAAATGCCCTTATAGAAATGGATGAGAAGTATAACAGAAAGTTTGAAGAATTGAGTAAATCAGTGAATGATTCCCTAGGAAACCAAGGAAAAACAATCAAACAGATAATGGAAACAGTTCTAGACTTAAAAACTGAAATGGAGGCAAAGAAGAAAACACAAACAGAAGGCCAGCTGGACAGGGAAAATCTAGGTAAACGAATAGAGACTACAGAAGCAAGCATAACCAACAGAATACAAGAGATAGAAGAAAGAATCTCAGATTCTGAAGATAACATAGAGAAAATAAACAGGCTAATCAAAGAAAACAGCAAGGCCAACAAATTCTCATCACAAAACATTCAGGAAATATGGGACACAATAAAAAGACCAAACCTAAGAATAATAGGAATAGAAGAAGGAGAAGAAGCGCAGCTCAACGGTCCAGAAAATATATTTAATAAAATTATAGAAGAAAACTTTCCCAACCTAAAGAAAGATATACCTATGAAGGTTCAAGAAGCATACAGAACACCGAATAGGCTGGATCAAAAAAAAACATCCTCTCGCCATATAATAATCAAAACACAAAGCATACAGAATAAAGAAAGAATACTAAGAGCAGCAAAGGAAAAAGGCCAAGTTACTTATAAAGGTAAACCTATCAGACTTACACCTGACTTCTCTATGGAAACCATGAAAGCCAGAAGGTCCTGGATAGATGTACTGCAGAAACTAAGAGACCATGGATGCAAGCCCAGACTACTATACCCAGCCAAGCTTTCGTTCACTATAAATGGAGAAAATAAAATTTTCCAGGATAAAAACAAATTTAAACAATACGTAGCCACAAATCCAGCCTTACAGAAAGTAATAGAAGGAAAATCACTAACCAAGGAGTCCAACAATGACCACAATATCTCAGACAACTAGAGACCCTTCACCAGCGCAACACAAAGAAGGGGAACACACAAAATTTACAACTTAAAAAATGACCGGAGTTAACAATCACTGGTCATTAATATCACTTAATGTCAATGGACTCAACTCTCCTATAAAAAGGCACAGACTAAGAGATTGGATACAAAAACAGGAACCAACATTCTGCTGTTTACAAGAAACACACCTCAACCACAAAGACAGGCACCTACTCAGAGTAAAGGGTTGGGATAAGGCTTATCAAGTAAATGGACCTAAGAAACAAGCAGGGGTGGCCATACTAATTTCTAACAAAGTTGACTTCAAACTTAAATCAATCAGGAGAGATGGAGAGGGACATTTTCTACTCATAACAGGAACAATTCATCAGGATGAAGTCTCAATCCTGAATATCTATGCCCCTAATATAAAAGCACCCACGTACGTAAAAGAAACATTGTTAAAACTCAAGGCAGCCATCAAACCGCACACATTAATAGTAGGAGACTTTAATGCTCCTCTCTCACCAATGGACAGGTCAATTAGACAGAAACCTAACAGAGAAATAAGAGAATTAATGGAGGTAATGAATCAAAGGGACTTAACAGACATCTATAGAATATTCCACCCAAATGGGAAAGAATATACCTTCTTCTCTGCAGCTCATGGAACCTTCTCAAAAATCGAGCACATACTCGGTAACAAAGCAAACATCCACAGTTACAAAAAAATATTAATAACCACCTGTATCTTATCAGATCACCATGGATTAAAGCTAGAATTCAGCAACAATGCTACCCCCAGTAAGCCTACAAACTCATGGAAACTGAATAGTCAACTACTGAACCATACCTGGATTAAGGAAGAAATAAAGAAAGAAATTAAACTCTTCCTTGAAGACAATGAAAATAAAGAAACAACATACTCAAACCTATGGGACACTATGAAAGCAGTCCTGAGAGGAAAGTTCATAGCACTAACTGCCCACTTAAAGAAAACAGAGAAAGCACACATTGGAGACTTAACAGCCCACCTGAAAGCTCTAGAAAAAAAGAAGCAGACTCACCTAGAAGGGGTAGAAGACTGGAAATAATCAAACTGAGGGCTGAAATCAACAAAATAGAAACACAGAAAACAATTGAAAGAATCAATGAATCAAAAAGCTGGTTCCTGGAGAAAATCAACAAGATTGATAAACCCCTATCCAAACTAATCAAAGGGCAGAGAGAGAATTTGCAAATTAATAAGATCAGAAATGAAAAGGGGGACATAACCACAGACACAGAGGAAATTCAGAAAATCATTAGATCTTACTACAAAAGCCTGTATGCCACAAAACTGGAAAATGTAAAAGAAATGGACACTTTTTTAGATAAATACCATATACCAAAGTTAAACCAGGACCAGGTGAACAACCTAAATAGACCTGTTAGTCATGAAGAATTAGAAGCTGTTATCAAAACCTCCCTTCCAAAAAAAGTCCAGGACCAGATGGTTTCAATGCGGAATTCTACCAGAACTTCCAAGAAGACCTAATACCTATTCTCCTTAATGTATTTCACAATATAGAAACAGAAGAGTCATTGCCAAATTCCTTTTATGAAGCTACAGTAACTCTGATACCAAAACCACACAAAGACCCAACCAAGAAAGAGAATTACAGGCCAATCTCACTCATGAACATCGACGCAAAAATCCTCAACAAAATTCTGGCAAACCGAATCCAAGAACACATTAGAAAAATTATCCATTATGATCAAGTAGGCTTCATACCAGAGATGCAGGGCTGGTTTAACATACGCAAATCTATCAATGTAATCCATCATATAAATAAACTGAAGGAAAAAAACCATATGATCGTTTCATTAGATGCTGAAAAAGCATTTGACAAAATTCAACATCCCTTTATGATAAAAGTCTTGGAGAGATTAGGGATACAAGGGTCATACCTAAATATAATTAAAGCTATATACAGCAAGCCGACAGCTAATATCAAATTAAATGGAGAGAAACTTAAAGCCATCCCACTAAAATCAGGAACACGCCAAGGCTGTCCACTCTCTCCATACCTCTTCAATATAGTTCTCGAAGTTTTAGCAATAGCAATAAGACAACATAAGGGGATAAAGGGGATTCAAATTGGAAAGGAAGAAGTTAAACTTGCATTATTTGCAGATGATATGATAGTGTACATGAGCGACCCCAAAAACTCCTCCAAAGAACTCCTACAGCTGATAAACGCCTTTAGTAATGTGGCAGGATACAAGATCAACTCCAAAAAATCAGTCGCCCTCTTATACACAAAGGATATGGAAGCAGAGAGAGAAATAAGAGAATCATCACCTTTCACGATAGCCACAAACAGCATAAAATATCTTGGGGTAACTCTAACCAAGGAAGTGAAAGATCTATTTAACAAAAACTTTAAGGCATTGAAGAAAGAAATTGAAGAGGATACCAGAAAATGGAAGGATCTCCCTTGCTCTTGGATTGGGAGAATCAACATAGTAAAAATGGCAATTCTACCAAGGGCAATTTATAGATTCAATGCAATCCCCATTAAAATCCCATCAAAATTCTTCACAGATCTTGAAAGGACAATAATCAACTTTATATGGAGAAACAAAAAACCCAGGATAGCCAAAACAATCTTATACAATAAAGGAACTTCTGGAGGCATTACCATCCCTGACTTCAAACTCTATTACAGAGCTACAGTAATGAAAACAGCGTGGTACTGGCATAAAAACAGAGAAGTCGACCAATGGAATCGTATAGAAGACCCGGTTTTTAACCCACAAACCTATGAACAACTGATTTTCGATAAAGGAGCTAAAAGTATACAATGTAAGAAAGAAAGCATCTTCAACAAATGGTGCTGGCACAATTGGATGTCAACCTGTAGAAGAATGAAAATAGACCCATATCTATCACCATGCACAAAACTCAAGTCCAAATGGATCAAAGACCTCAATATCAATCTGAACACACTGAACCTGATAGAAGAGAAAATGGGAAGTACCCTACAACATATGGGCACTGGAGATCGCTTCCTATGTATAACCCCAGCAGCACAGACATTAAGGGCAACATTGAATAAATGGGACCTCCTGAAACTGAGAAGCTTCTGTAAAGCAAAGGACACTGTCACGAAGACAAAAAGGCAGCCTACTGACTGGGAGAAGATCTTCACCAACCCCGCAACAGACAAAGGTCTGATCTCCAAAATATATAAAGAACTCAAGAAACTAGACTTTAAAAGGATAATTAACCCAATTAAAAAATGGGGCACTGAACTGAACAGAGAATTCTCAACAGAAGAAGTTCAAATGGCCAAAAGATACTTAAGGTCATGCTCAACCTCCTTAGCGATCAGAGAAATGGAAATCAAAACAACTTTGAGATATCATCTTACACCTGTCAGAATGGCTAAAATCAAAAACACCAAGGATAGCCTTTGCTGGAGAGGTTGTGGAGAAAGGGGTACCCTCATCCATTGCTGGTGGGACTGCAAACTTGTGCAACCACTTTGGAAATCAGTGTGGCGGTTTCTCAGAAAAATTGGGATCAACCTACCCCTGGACCCAGCAATACCACTCTTGGGAATATACCCAAGAGATGCCCTATCATATGACAAAAGCATTTGTCCAACTATGTTCATAGCAGCATTATTTGTAATAGCCAGAACCTGGAAGCAACCTAGATGCCCTTCAATGGAAGAATGGATGAAGAAAGTGTGGAATATATACACATTAGAGTACTACTCTGCGGTAAAAAACAATGACTTCTCGAATTTTGCATGCAAATGGATGGAAATAGAAAATATGATCCTGAGTGAGGTAACCCAGACCCAAAAAGAAGAACATGGGATGTACTCACTCATAATTGGTTTCTAGCCATGGATAGGGGCCACTGAGTCTATAATTTGTGATCCTAAAGAAGCTAAACAAGAGGGTAAACCCAAGGAAAAACATATAGATATCCTCCCAGCTATGGGAAATAGACATGACTGATGGACAAAAAATTGGAATCTTGGGGGTTGGGTGGGATGGGGATGAGGGGTGATGGGGAGAGAAAAGTGTGAAGGAGAGGATGAGGGGAACTGGGGGAATCGGGGTGATTGGGGATAAAGGAAGGTTCGATAGGGGAGCAGGGAAACTCATACCTTAGGTAAGGGAGCCACCTAAGGGTTGGCAAGAGACTTGAACTTGGAATGGCTACCAGATGCCCAGGGCAATGTCCCCAGTTAGTTCATTGGGGCACCTGAAGATAGGGAACCTGAAATGAACCTATCCTATAATCATACTGATGAATATCTTGCATATCGCCATAGAACCTTCATCTAGCGATGGATGGAGATAGAGACAGAGACCCACACTGGAGCACCGGACTGAGCTCCCAAGGTTATAATGAGGAGCAGAAGGAGAGAGAACATGAACAAGGAAGTCAGGACCATGAGGGGTGCACCCAACCACTGAGACAGTGGGGCCGATCTATTGGGATCTCACCAAGGCCAGCTGGACTGCTACTGAAAAAACATGGGATAAAACCGGACTCTCTGAATGTGGCGGACAATGAGAGCTGACGAGAGGCCAAGGAGAATGGCACAGGAACTTTCATCTGGCGATAGATCGAGAGAGAGACAGAGACCCAATTTGGAGCAACGGTCTGAGCTCTTAAGGTCCAAATGAGGAGCAGAAGGAGGGAGAACATGAGCAAGGAAATCAGGACCACGAGGCGTGCACCCACCCACTGTGACAGTGGAACTGATCTATTGGGAGCTCTCCAAGGCCAGCTGGACTGGGACTGAATAAGCATGGGTTGAAACTGGACTCTCTGAACATGGCGGACAATGAAGGCTGATGAGAAGCCAAGGACAATGGCACTAGGTTTCGATCCTAATACATGAACTGGCTTTGTGGGAGCTTAGCCTGTTTGGATGCTCACCTTCCTGGGCCTGGATGGAAGTGGGAGGACCTTGGTCTTCCTGTAGGGCAGGGAATTTGGACTGCTCTTCAGTATCGAGAGGGAGGGGGAATGGACTGGGGGGAGGAGAAGAGGAGTGGGGATGGGGGAGGGGAGTGGGGGGAGGGGGCAATGTGTGGGATGAGGGGGAGGGAAATGGGAAACGGGGAGCAGTTGGAAATTTTAATTAAAAAAGAATAAAAAAAATAAAATAAAAATAAAAAAAAGAAAAGAAATAGAAACATCTGTATGACCTGTAGTTTATTTGTTTGATTTTTTAAAATGGGAACAAAAACATAAAGTGTCTATTCTTTCTTGTCCACACAAAATATCAATTAGTAAAAGTAAGAAGTAACCTCTGCTTTATACTGCTATTTTTTCAAGAAGAAAACGGTGTGATACTCAGTAACTGAGCCAACTATAGAAGACCTGTGCTAACAGAACAAATCATTTGGTATATTGTCTGATTTTCTGAGGTTTCCAATGACTTGCTTAAAACCTTCTTCTAAGTACTACCCCTTGCACACAGTTTCTACCTAGATAAATATAACTAATTTGTGGATGGTTCATATCGCTAACAAAACAATAACAATGAGTACTATCCCTACACTCACCTCTAGATCCAAGGATAAGTTATAGTTGGGAAAGAAAATCCCATAAAATATTTTATATTAGCAATAAAAGCTAATATACTAATTTCCTGCTCTCATGGTTTTTGTTGGTGTTCAACTGACTACAGTTGCTCAGCAGCAACAAGAGTTTAAGTTACCAATGGATCTCATTTCATCGGCCTGCTACATCCTTTCAGCAATTTCTGCTACAGTTCTGACCACCTCAGACTGGCTTCTTCTAGAAAGCTATTTTATAAACTTTTTCAGTACCCACACTTATTAAATACATTTCCTTGACCCCCCCTTAATCAATATTTTAAACACAAAGCAATATCAATATCATCGTTGCTATTTTAACCCATATTGATGCTGTTTCTGCCACCGATGTGTCCAGTAGCTAGGAAAGCAAGATCTAATCTTCTTCATTCTCCAGGAGAGCAAGGGCTCAATACCTCTGATATGGTCCAAAGTGTGAGTAACAAATCTAATGGAGTAAATTTTGTCCCTTCCTAGAAAAAGCATCTGCATAATTGGGGAAGAAAAGCAACTCCAAAGAAGTATAAGGCTCACCTTCCACAGGTCATTTTCATGTCTGTACTAACACGAAAGACAGGAACTTCCTCTGCTGTAAATGTGGCTGTCATTCTCAATTCATGGACTGTCTGATTTCCCCATTCTCCCTACACTCTAAATTACCAAATGACTATAAAATTTATGCAGTCTTGACATTATAAGTTACTTTGAGTATCTGCCCTTATATAATGGAACTGAGTTTTCAAAGAAATTGTTTACAGAAGGAATTTTGCGGCTAGATTTCTAGTTCCAAGTGTATACATTCACAGACTGTGTCAAGATTCTGTTTCAGGGCTTGGGATATAATGCTGAGAAAGTAGTCTCTAGGACTGGTGAAGGAATGCCTCAATACTAAGATAGGTAAAATTTCCGTTAAGGATGAGGGCAAGCAGGCAAAAGTCATGCAAAACTCTTCCTTCTTCCATGTTCCTCTATCTCGGCTGACAACAAAAGGTATGACTCAGATTTACAGTGGCTCTTCTGACCGCAAATGATCTGGATTAAGGTTTTGCTGTCATAACTTAAAAAAAAAAAATCCACGCAAGAAAAATTCCTCACAGCTGTGCCCAGTTGCTTGGGATTTAGTTAAATCCAGATGTAGTCAGGTCAGCTAAAGACTGGTCAGATTATCTATCGTAACAACTCCAGTTAAATTTCTAATCATTAAGCAACAATTTGTGTGGTATGAAAAAGTAATGTCCGGGCTGGAGGGATAGCTCAGTGTGGAAAGTCTGTCAGGTAAATAAGTAAATAAATAAATGAATAAATAAATAAATGCAATAAAGAAATTTTTGTGTTCAGTTTCAGGCGACTAATATTGGAACTATTGGTTTCCCATCATCCCCAACATTTAGGCAATGATTTAGCTTTGTTTTGTTTTCTTCGGTTTAGTTTAGTCTTGCTTATGTGTTTCCATGATAATAATGTGTTTCTATGAGCTCTCAGCAAATCTGTTGCCTGGCTTGATCACTGCTATTTTTGTGTCAGAGAGATGCCCTCTGAGAACTCAAAACCTAGTCTGTAGCTGTCCAACTGTTTGGGTCTGTTTAAAACTAGTTTATTCTTGGAAAAAGTGAAATTTCCTCTTTGTTTCTTAAACACTATACTTTGAAATATCTGTCTCCTAGAAACCAATGTGCACTAAAGAATGCTGTATATTTATTGAGAGAAAAAAAAAACCCAACTAGGTGTAAGTGTGTGTGTACATTCACAAAAGCAAGAATTTATCCCCTGGAGCTGCATTTACTGATGTATCTAATCAATGTAGGAGCTAGGGTCTGGACTGAACTCCTTCGATAGAGTAGTAAGTGCTCTTAATCATCAGAACACCTCAACAGACCCGCATTTCCTGTTCTCATTATAAAGTATATACAGAAAAAAAAAGTGTATTCCCAAAGAAAATGGAGAAGCAGTTTCAAAGGAATCAGGGAGAGAAAATCTTTATCAAGGAAATATCTTAGATAAAGCAGGCTGATGCTTTCTAAGTACTTCACAGAGGTTCATACGTGGACCAACATTCAGAAGAACAAAATGAGAAATCCAGTACAACTAAGTTAGAAAACATCAGAAATAAAGTAGTTGACATGGAGAGAAAGACAGGGAGAAGGAAAAGCAGGGAGGATGGAGGAGAGAGGATTGGAAAATGTGTCCAATGCCCTGAAGGTAGCTGTACATATGCACGAAACTGCACTGTTCCCAGTTCAGCCCTTGAGGCTGCTGCAATCCTCACTCCCTAATAGGAAATAGGTGTTACTTACCCTGATGAAAAGAAACCCTTAAGCTAAATATTAAGACATACTGGATTTCGCCGGGCGGTGGTGGCGCACGCCTTTAATCCCAGCACTTGGGAGGCAGGGGCAGGTGGATCTCTGTGAGTTCGAGTCCAGCCTGGTCTACAAGAGCTAGTTCCAGGACAGACTCCAAAACCACAGAGAAACCCTGTCTCGAAAAACCAAAAAAAAAAAAAAAAAAAAAGACATACTGGATTTCAACATCTCCCTTATTTCTGACAGTACAAATATTTATTTTTACTATTAATCTTAATAAACCATAGAATTCTGCCAGTTGAGGGTGCAGCCAGTGCTAGAGCAGCCCTCCAGATCAATCCTATGCAACGGACACATCTTCTTGTGGATTCAGTTGCAAAGAGAAGCGTTGACTTTGCAACCAGTAAATTTTAGTTTTCATGTTGCCCTCCTTTCTTACGTGATACTTCTAAAACTAAGCCTCTTTCCCACAAGAAATAGTGCCCTTTTAAAGGTGGGTATAGAAGAGGTTCTTGTGTCACTTAATATTGAAGCCAGTACTGTACAGTGTAACAGCAAATTGTTATAAATCGGAAAGGATTTGTGTAAGAAGTCCAGAGACTGATAATCATCACTATAAACTATTCTACCTTTATAAAATGCAAAATAATAAACTTGTATATAATTTGGTTAAAATTTTATAAAATATCCATTTTTATTGATTTTCTTGGCTTTGGATGAAATGGTCTATATTCTCTCTCTCTCTCTCTCTCTCTCTCTCTCTCTCTCTCTCTCTCTCTGTGTGTGTGTGTTTGTGTGTGTGTATACCTAAAAAATAAGTTGCAAAGATTCAATACCTTAGATATGAGTTTAAAATCAATAACCCAATTAAAAGGTTAATTTCAGTGAACACTATTGAGAATTAACACCTCTTAGAGAACCTCCATGTTTAAAAACAGTTTTATGCCGGGCGGTGGTGGCGCACGCCTTTAATCCCAGCACTCGGGAGGCAGAGGCAGGTGGATCTCTGTGAGTTCGAGGCCAGCCTGGTCTACAAGAGCTAGTTCCAGGACAGGAACCAAAAACTACAGAGAAACCCTGTCTCAAAAAATCCAAAAAAAAAAAAACAAAACAAAACAGTTTTATTAGTTGAAAATAAGTATGCCTGAGACTGATGGGGAGCTTGCCCTGGAGTCAGAAGTGGGGGAGGAGCTTTTCTTGGCCCTCATCAACTGCAACACTCTGGAGAGTGAGTGGACCTTACACCATGCCCAAAAGACAGACCTGAAGGTGTGGGTGTGGGAGAACCAACCCTGAGGACATGAAAGTGGGAGAACTGGCCCTGCCTCTTGCTCATCTCTGCAGGGGGAACTAGCCAGGAAAACAAAGGCTAGGTCAGCCTGGTGGTGAGGATAATGGAGAGCTGGCAGACTGACCAGTCCTGCAACTCTCCACACCCAGAACAGGGTTATGGGTTGGCCCATGTCAACATCCACCCCTTCTATGATCTACTAAATCACAGAAGATCTGTGAAGAAACCAGTCCTGCAGATTCAGAGTTGCAGGATATCCATAAGACAGAGCAATAGCAGAATAACCAAGAGGAGTCCCACTGAGAGTTCAGCATCCACAGTGCAGCAGAAACCAGAGGCCTCAAACCAGACCATTGCAATGACCACTTGCAAGCAAAAAAATATGGATAAAAGGATTTGCTGCATGACTGCTTGCTGTCTCATACTACAGTTTCCACGAGGAGACTGACTTTTCTTTTTTCTTCTTTTAATCATTATTTTATTTTACTTGGGAGGTGGAGGTTGCAAGGGCAGAGGGCAAATACAAAGGTATGGGGAAATGAATGAGGTGGATACGTGTGATGTGAGGGACACAAAGAATAAAAAAAAGCAGAAAGTTAGAAAATATAAACGATAAAAATAAAAAGTGCTTTCAAATCACTTTGCAAATATATAATACAATATAAATAAGTCTGTATTTTTTCAACTGTTCCCCAAAGAAAACCGGGGCCTTGTCCTACTCTCCAGAGGTCAAGACAGAGCTAGGCAAGGAACTCCCTAGTGCTCTGTTACATTTCCTGGTACCTCTTGACCGAACCAGATGTTGGCAGGTATGAAACCGGAGACAGCTGGTTATCTAGCCCCTTAGGGCCAAATGCTCTAAAAACTCACTTTTGTAGCACACATCCTGATTCTGAATCTCTAAGCTAATTATCAGGGTTGTGATTCTCAACCTAATCATCTGTACTGTGCCTCCAGAGTAAGATGAAATCTAAAAATTAACACTTAGTATGCAGAGCTGTATACAGACAAAACGCAGATGGCCCACACAGGTTTAAATCATTAAGGCGCCTTCTTTCCATGTGCGTGCTTCTTCCGTTCGTGAAAGCATCAAAACTGTTCACTGAGCATCTATTGCAGACACTTCTCTTCAGAGAGACGCCAGAACATAAAAATGTAACCTGCGTCTTAATTCATGTTGACCCCAGAAGTTACAATAGTAACCAAAGTGGCAGCTAGATATTTGTTTTTATACAGTGGACGAGTTAAAATCCAATAACGATGCAGGCATAGGATTTCCACAGGAAATGATAGGTAATGACAGCTAAGGGCCAAGGTAAACTTCCTCTAGTCCAAAGACTGTCTGAGGCCAGCGTTATCCCATCCGTACAGGTAAGAATGAAAGCAGTCTGGCTTAGCGAAAAAGAGTGTGGGATTATCCTGACTGTGGAAAACAATCGAGGAACCTTGAAAGGTATGCAAGGAGAAAAATATTTTTGAAATCGCTAAATTTCTGAATGGTGTGAAATGGGAAGTTGACAAGATACAGCAGGTGCCCTATACGTTCCTATTGTCCTCACTCTGAGGGGCAGAGAACAGCGCAGTAATGAAGGGTTTCAGTCTGGTTAATTAATGGTCAGCAGGGCTATCTACCTCTAATGCACTGCTACAATGTCTACATGTAAAATAAGGTACCTCTATTGAACTGTCATTAAAAATTTTTCACTCGCCTGGAGGGTGTATTTTTCCTGCCTTCCTTATGATACTGGCAGACATGAAACTGATTCTTTTTGGATACAGATGAAACCTGAGCAAATAAAGAAACCACAAGCAGGGACCCTAATCTAGAAGTGTGATTTTGCCTTTATTAAATGAATCACTTGTGATAATCTCATTACTGCTCATGTTGGCTCCACTTCCCTAGTGGATGTAGCCGTAGAGCTCTGAAGCCAAGCTGGCCTGATAGGGGGCTAGCATCACCCACTATGTGACGCTGGCTTCACAGAAGGTGCCAGAGAATCAGAGAAAACTGAGGCATGCACCTGCCAGTGAGAGAATATTTTTAACTTTCAATTTGAAGAGACTAAGGCATTCATCTTTTACAGGAAGATCAATCCCCTCAGACACCTTTGTCCTTTACTTTTTGAAACTACACACCAGTCTAGAGGGTTTTTGTGAGAAGTTACTGTGATGGTTTTACTGGGGAGACAGAAAAGGGTGTTCGTGTACATACCTGAGATAAAGAATCAGTGACAGAGCGAAGGTTACCCACCCAAGTACAATTTCTTGGATGAGTGAGTTTATTGGGGTTACTTCCAGGAGTGTGCACAAAGGGTTATTTAAGGATCGAGACTGACTCAATGGCAGCTGCAGCATTGAAAGCCTACTTGAGTGTGGAAATGACTTATGAAAACTGGGTACTCCCAGACGTTCAGGTCGCTCAGCAGATCTGAGTCTGTCCCTTTGGGCAACTAAGCTACTCTGGAGCCCTTCCGGGCAGCTCTGCCTCATCTCTTCTAGACAGTTCAGATGCAAGTCCTTACTGCTAGGGCTGGGGAGATGGCTCAGTAGTTAAGGGCACTTGGTACCCATCTCGAGGACTGGGGTTTTGTTCCCCGCCTCTATGGAGGCTCACAACGTCTGTAACTCCAGTTTCAGGACATCTGACACCATTTTCTGGCCTCTCTCGGCACCACACATGTGGAGCACTTACACACAAGCAAAAATTCAACTAATATAAAATAAAATAAATAAATCTAAAATAACTTTAAAACCTTAGTGCTTATGTAACTTTGGGAAAGGAAAAAGCTTGTGCATCTGGTCAGTTTCAGGGACTTCCTAAGTCTCCTGGGTTGTTTACTTTCTTAATGAATCTTACTTTATAATTCCTAGTTTATAATGTTTTAGTTTTTAATGGACATCTTAATGAGCTTTTAAGGAAATGGCTACAAAACAAAGATTTAGTGTTGAAACCCTTTCTATTCTTACTGAGCATCCAAACGGTATTTCACATAACATATCTGAGCAGATTCTAGGTGAACAGAGAGCTTTGGTTCACCTTGAAACATTAAGCAAATTTACCAAAAGCGAATAAGCAAGTGAGTAAATTAACAAGATAGTAAAACACACACACATATATGTATTATCAACAACTTACACATTAGCAATACAAAGCAAAACTTAAAACTTAATTATTGATAAATTGTGGCATACATTTTATACTTCCACACATATTTTCAACCTCTTCATCAATAAATGTCAAAAGTTGAAAATATTCGTGAGCTAAAAGAAAGACCCGGGCAGCAGAAACTAAGCAATATTGCATGGCACTGTAGAGTTCTGTTGGAGACCCGCCTGAGCAGGTGAAAGCCCAAGGCTAGCACTGGGAATTCACTCCATAAAATCCGCAGAAAGAGGTGTGGACAGAACAGACCCCACAGAGTCATGCTCTGACCTGCACACACAGGCACACAATAATTCTTATTACTAACTTTTTTAATTTGAAAAGAATATATTGCACTACAGCAATGCCCCACAACTGATGTAATAATAATGTAAATATTTATTTTATAGATATAGGAATAAACCATGAGCAACTTTTAAATAAGTTGAATTCTGCATCTTAATTAAGTATCCTCATTATGGGAGTGATGGGTAAATAATATGTAAAAAAGTAATTTTTTGCTTCAAGTATTACATTAGCTGAGAGTAAATGGGGAAAGAAGAGTCATAACTTACTTTATTAAGAACTGAAACTTTACAACACACATTTCAAATTCTAGACAAATCAGAAGTGGAGTCAGGTAGAGCACACCATTATATCTCTCCGCCATCCTCATTAAATTCACTTCAACGAGGAATTCCATCATTTTCCCTCCAATTTTCCCATTATTCTTGTATTTCATACCAATGCCACTGCTAATCTGCTACAAATTCTTGAGGATCTTAAACAAAGTTCTTAATTGTTTCTAGTTTTTCTATACAATTACTGCTTTTCCATGAATTATTGACTCTTCCAAAACAGACCCCTGGTGACTAGTTGGCAAAAACCAACGAGCAAAGCTGAAGCCTGAAGTTCTCTCCCGGGCATCTGTGCAGCAGATTGTGTTCTTGCAGCCACTCCGCTATCTAATTTTTCAAATCTTGCTGGAATAGCAAGTGGCAAATTAGTGGGTCTGTTATATGAATGCTATCTGCAAGTTACTTACAGTACAACCTTACTTCACATTCAAGTTCTGTCTGGATGTAATTGACTTAACAAGCAAGTATTTATCACACTTACTGCTGGAAAACATTAATTACCTTTGATCCTGTAGAACCTCACACCCACAGATGTTATGAAAATTTGACCGTCTTAAAAAGATGCTTAGATAATTAAAATGCACATTGTATTAACAATTTCTTAGTAGCAAACATTGTGGATGTAGGACATCCGCAAACTTAAATAATCACATTGCTTGAATTTGAGAATATATATATGTATATATAAGCATAAATTAGAGTATTAAAATGAATACTAGAGTGTACAATTAAGACAAAGTCAATAGTTTCACCTTTCCAAAACCAATGAAACTAAAATAGCTTTAGAGAACACAATAACCATCCTGTATATTTGCACCCAAGTGCTTTCAGGTATGTAATAATCCATCTTTTACTTTAATATCTAAGATAAAGACCACATGATCACTAATTTTTGAAGTACCTAAATCTTGTTTAATATTTAATATTTATTGATAAAGGTAAGAAGTTAAAATGATATTCTTTTGAAATTTTGGAACACTTATGAACACAGATCAAGCATTAAATTATTTAACAACAACAACAAACTACCAAGATGGCCAGAATATAGTCCCATGCAGGAATAACTAAAAGCTCCATTCAGTGGTATCTGAAGTTTGTTTGACTTATGACTATTACTAAGAATGTGAAAAAACAGCTAGGGCAGATTATCTTCTCCAGTGTTCGACTCAATGTACCCACACAGAGGACCAGAGATGCAGATAGGAACAATAGGGACCCTGGCTCCTCTGCCATCACAGTTGGTATGTTTTCCCCCACAATATGAACTTCGCAGCAAGCTAGGCATTGTCCTGATGTTTCCGGGTGTGCATTTTTGTTATGGCAAATTCTGTAAGAAGATGCTGGCATTGTTTCTAAGGAAAGAGCAAATTTTACTTGTAGGTGCAAATACTGTTTTACTGGACTCAACTAATCTCTGTTATGTCCATCTTCCATGTAGCATCTTCCCCAGGCAATTTCAGAACTGTTTTAGGTTGCATATATGTTATTTATGATCTATTTGTTCATTTAAGAAACTGATCCACATAGAAAAGAAGTTCCTGCTCCATCCAAGCTGACTGCAGGAATCTATTATTACACAGATTCTGTAGATTTTTTCGGATGCCAAGAAATACTTTTCCTCAGTACCAAGTAGATTATGTTTGAATATTTACATCTCTCATGGAAGCATCGCATACCCATAATGCATCACATATTCATAACACAACTTGATTTTAATATGTAAATCTCTGTAATATGGATATTTAAATCTTGAGGCAGATTTCCCATAAGCAAAACATATCTATAATGCAACTTGATATTTGCCTAATACCAAAGTACATTCCAAAAAGTTAATGCTAACTATCTATTGGTGATGAACACTGAAGAAACCTTCTCTGACCACACTAAAAAGGCCAGAGTAGGTGTAGTCTGAGTAGCATCCTAAACTAGAAGTTTCCCTAGAGCAAAAGACAAGGACAATTCAACCTGAATTCTGACTGGCAAGAAAAGTTTTTTACCTCTTGGCCCTTCTCAACTTAAAAGAAAAACAGCTAAGCTAAAAACATCAATTAACAAATATTTATTAAGTCTCTGTTCTGCAAAACCTTCCTAACTAACTGTGTTAACTAACGCAGGAAGCAAGATACTTTGATGAGAATGTTAACACTCTAACTGACTAGATAAATGAATAAGCTATGTTCACATGAAAACTAACGTGACTTACAGACAGAGGTCTACTTTTCTACAGGAAAGTGATGAGAACTAGCATAGATGAGAGCTGGGCAAGATGAGGTGGCGGTTGACAAACACTTTGTAACTAGATAACTGTGTTGATAAGATGAGAAAATTTGAAATTGACTCAATACTACTTTGAGCTGGATAGTGACTGCATTAAGATACGGAATATAGGAGCAAAAAATGATGGAGGAGGGTCATCTTTCTATCTGTTGCTTTCATTGGTTAATTAGTAAAGAAACTGCTTAGCCTCTGATAGGACAGAAAATTAGGTAGGTGGAGTAGACAGCACAGAATGCTGAGAGAAAGAAGCCGAGTCAGGCAGTCGCCATGATTCTCCCACTCCAGACAGATGCAGGTTAAGATCTTTCCTGGTCAGCCAGCTCGTGGTGCTACACTAAATATTAGAAATGGGTTAGATCAATATGTAAGAGCTAGCCAATAAGAGGTTAAAACTAATGGGCCAAGCAGTGTTTAAAAGAATACAGTTGCTGTGTAATTATTTCGGGTAAAGCTAGCCAGGTGGCAGGACGCAGCCCACTGCTCCACACTGGGCAGAACGCAGCCCACACCACAGCTACTACCACAAAAATATGTTAAGCCAGGAAATATAATGGTGGAAATTCAGTTTGCTATTTTTCTTTTTAACATTGGACCTTGGGTACTTTTTATCAAATCAAGTACACCCTGGAAAATATTTCTACTAGGGAGGTATATTCCCTGGCCCGAAGGACATTTAAATATAGCCATTCTTCTTTATCCTGGAAAGGCTTCTAAAGTTCTATACATAAAATAGCATAGTATTGGAATATATTAAGTCCACTCTGAATTACAGATAATACTTCACACAGTGTGAGTACAATGTTAATAGTTGCAATATCACTGATGGAATAATGACAAGAAAATATCTATATAAACTTGGTACAAACCACTTTTTTATTCACAACTCTCCCCTGTTGACAGGTGCCAAAGCTTATGAATGCAGATGCAAGGATGTGGCTTCTTTGGGTTTGTAGTCTGTAGATACAGAATTAAGAAGGACAACCGCTAAATGTGTTTTAGATGAAGCTGCCAGTTGTGCCTCTAAGGTGATTTAGCAACCTTTACTAATCTGTGGTTCATTATCATATAGATGATTAGTGAACCAGTGGAGAAATATACAATTGTCCAATGAGGGAATACAGAATGAATCAAATCTATTGTTATCTACATTTAGGGAGCCACAGGAGCAACGGATGGTGAGGTGGAAAAAAAATATATGGAAGAGAGAATTTGTGAATCAAGAGGAAATAGTTTTAAGAAAGTGAGTCTCATCATTTCTGTCTGTTATCTTCTGGAGATAGACAGTGAGAACAGTAAAACGTGTTCACATTGTGTTGAGCACAGGTCACTTGAACCACTGACAGTGTAAGTGAAAAACAAGGGGAAACACTATGTTTTTCTTTTTTCTAACAAGAAAGATGTAAAAGCTTGAAAAACACCTTAGACTCATAGGCCAAACCTAAAAGCAGCAGAGGAGAGAGATCCAGTATTTACTGCAAAGATAGCAACTATGTTTTTCCTGAGAGGAGTGAGCAAACCAATGAGAGGTGACTGAGAAGCTTTTGGTATGGGCCTGGCAAGAGCTCTTAGAGAGGAAGAGCACTTGTTGCCTAGCCTGACAACCTGAGTTCTATGTCCATAAACCACTTGACTAAAACACTTGACTAAAAAAGGGCCAGTTCCTTCACTTTGCCCTCTTACCTTCATGCAAACCAGGGCACACACACACCCCACCCAAACACACACTAAATTTTAAAATGAAATTCAAAATGTATTTTAAAAATCCTATGGTATAAAAAACTCCTATAGTATCATATCACACACACATCAAACTCACTGCCCTTCTAGAACCATACTTTCTAGTACTATTTTTTATCATACTATTGAGGCAAACATTAACAGTTATTCCAGTAGACCAGCAAATTAACCCAATAGACCCTATTCATACAATAGTTACTGTCTAATCTCCTTTTGAGATTTTGGGATTCCTCTCATGGACATAGAAAAGAGCTCTCCTGAGTAATCTAAGAACACAAAGCGTAGTCTATGATGCAACCATTCTTTAGTAAGTCCCTAAAACAGGCTTGTCTCACTAGGCCCAATCCTCCAAGTGTATATACATATAAAAAGACTGCTGAGAATTGCTCTCAGACCAGGCAAGCTGCGAAGAAGACTACCTGGAAGAAGCAGAGATCTACTGAACTACCTGGAGGAGACACGTACCCACTGAGCTATCTGGAAAGGATGCTCTCCAACCCACTGGGCCACCTGCAGTCTGTGAAGTATTCTTCAGAATTTCCAGCTTTGTGAATAGTAACCCATAGTTGGGACTTTGGTGATGCAGCTATCTTTGAGTCATTTCTGCTCCTGTAACTAACCACAATAGAATGCATTCATTCACAAAGTCTGACTGACTTTGGGGGCATCCCTACTTTGGTCTGTCACTGGTTCCCTATCTGGCGTAGGCAGACATTTGTCTACACCTTCCCAGAAATAGCACCATACTGCAGCTTAGCAGAGAACACAAGTTGTCCCTCCAGGTTAGGATCTATTTTCCTCCTGGAATGCTGGAAGAGAAAGGGTAAATCATGTTCCCAGAGCACATAAGCCGGGACAATCACTTAGCACGTGTGCTGTTTTGGTGGCAAAACCTAATACACGGGAGAAATGGAATTCAGCTCCATGAGCCTTTGAGTTTCTGCACATAACAGAGTAGTGTGGAACTTCCACTTTTATTGCTGAATTAAGTTAAATGGTCTAAGTTTAAATGGCCTAAGACATTTAAAATTACTCCACTAAACAAGACAATGCAATGTTAGGAGTACAAGGCCAAGATATAGGCAGTGGGGGCGGCAGTTTTGCTGTGGAACTGTGTGATAATCTCTGATATTCTCTTCCACAAAGTCCACACATTTCTTTAAAGGTGACTACTTCAAAAATCCTTGTGAAACTGTTTATTACACTTTAAAATGCCTTATAAATAAAGGCATGTTTTATTGCTATATCATATTTAAAGTGATATGTAAAACAAAATGCATACCTTTTCCCTCCAACGTGGCTTAGCCATACTTGTTCTTTTATTCTTATTTACCCCAGTTTATACAGGGTCTACCTGAAATCTGATAAACTATTTGTCTATTTATAATGGTAGCCCTAATTTGGAATACGGAGACTAATAGCATTGGAAAATTACACTGAAAGGAGTCACCATGTATTCTGATGGATCATAAATATGGATGACTGGAAAGTAGGATGCTTCGCTTAAGATGCAAATGAGCAAAGAATGAGATGCAGAAAGTTGTGCACCGGAGAGTCAAACCCTCATGGAAAAGTCCCTGTAGGGTCACCAGACAAAAAGTAGCATTCTGCTGTCGTTCTGGAGCATGGCTGTAGTCACTACCTTGGCCTAAGAAAACACTGCATGTGAGCATGTGCGTGAAGAGCCGTCATCAGCTTGTGGAGGCGCTCCAGATAATAGAGCAGAGCAGAGCGACACCCCAGAAATCCACAGCTGCCCTGGTCTGATCAGCAGTGCGGCTGGAAAAGAGAGAACGGAAAAGTGTGGGCGCTTCAGCAAACGTAAACAGTCGTAATGAGGACGGAGAGTTTCCAAGAAGATAAACAGTGCTCTGAGATATGGTTTCCCTGCCTTGCCCCCCATCACGTTTGCAAAGTGCATCCCCAAAAGCTCCCTTCTTACTATCATTCACCTTCGGTAAGATTCATGTGAAGTGTAGTAGAACGTAGCAAAAAATCAGCTTTAAACGCTGAAACGATTCAGTTTGAAGAGAGTTGGACTGAAGAAAACAGACGTCTATTTATTCATGCAGACATGGTAATAGTGAATAAATATGCAATCCCAAGTTTGGCCAATAACAGAAAGGAGGAGAAAAAATTAAAAATCAACGAGAAAAAAGCAGGAGCAGTGAAATAAAACAGAAGTCTCAATGGAAGCAGACAGTCCCCCGCAAGGTAGCTATAGTTTCAAGTGTACTCACAGTAGACTTCTTATTGCTGTGCTCGCCCGTGCACCTTCTTTGTGGTGCCTGCTACAAATCTCTTTTCAGAGCTAATGTTGCAATCCAAGCAGGGCACGTTCTTTGAAATGTGGCAGTAGGTGACAGACATAAGGCCAAGAGAAAAAAGAAACACAAGAAAATAAGAATGAGAACACAGAGTGAAAAGAAACAAGAACAAGGAAGAATAAAAGAAATGGGACTGGGTATTATGCGGCTGTTGTCTGTACACCTTTCAGAAACGCTGGCTTACACTACTACCAGGGCTACACGCCAGACCTGCAGGCTCAAGGACACCAGGCACAGTGACAGCCGACTCTCAATCCTGCCTTTGCTGACCCTTTTCCTGGCAGCAGCGTCTGTTCAAACTGTAAATTTCTCAAAAGCTGGTCATTTCATAAGACTTCGGATACTTCTTGCTCTGGTGAAATGATGAAATTCCTCCTTAAGCTGCATCTGCCCAGCGCATAAGAGCCTGGGATACAAAGGCCCAAAAGGAAAATAAACAAAAACAGAACTTCTATTCTCTAGAGAATCAGATTTCACAAACAGCTTGAAGCTCTTTTTAATAAATGGGAAAATGAGCTCAAGAAAATGTTTAATTTACCCAAGTCACATTTACCACGAATTGATTCAAAGTATTTCACATCAAACAATCAGATTCACTTTCTTTAGAGCAGATGTATCCGTGTGTTTTAGGATGGAGAAAGACTGGGGACTGAACTTAGAACCCTGTGTTTACAAGGCAAGGACTCCCCCACTGAGCTACAACCCCAGTCCACAGAAATCAGTAACTTTATTGAACCTGAACTATAACAAGCTACATGCAGTGAGGATCTTGCCATATAGCTATAATCCTGATGTTCTACTTTAAATCATAAGACCTCATTCAACAACACATACACAGTCCCGCAGGGAGGAAGAATATTAGGAGCACAATAGCCATGTGAAGAACTATTCACTACACGGCAGGTACTGGGCTCAGCCGTTTGTTGTGTAACAGTTTCCTCAGAGACTGAAACATCCCATCATCCTACATGGAGGCTCCTGATGCAGGAAGGTAAACAATTCAAAACAGCTTCAAGAACTCCCTGAAACTTACCAGATTCACTAGGCCCTTCCCTGGCTGACTAAGTAATAATAGCTGAGAGTCCCTTTCATACCCAGCAAAGTTAAGCTGTAAAAATACCATTAGAACAGATGAGCTGCATGGAATAAACAGAAGCCAGCTGAGCTGCCTGGAAGATGTGTAGACCTGAGGCTCTTGGAAAGGACACTCTCCAAACCTGCTGAGATGTCTGAAGACTGCAGTATGCTTGCTCCATGGTCCCAGCATTGGTGAGCTGTCACACGTGTTAGGATGGGCATTGGTGATGAAGCTGTCTTTGAGTCATTTCTGCTCCTGTAAGTAACTCCTCGGCAATATTTCTGTACATAAACCCAAGAGAATTCATTGGTTCACCAAGGTGGCCTTTGGTCTGTTATGGGATCCCTATCTGGGGTGACTAGATGTGCGTGCTGCTTCTCCCCAGGCAAAGTTTTGTCACACAGCGTCATTGAAGGTTGCATCATTTATTCCTTTTTATACTATTTTGAGAAAAGAATTATAATTCTTTTGGTTATAACTAAAACTTTAGGCACAAAATATAGAATGATTTTCTAAAACTACATGATGGATAGCTTGTAAGATTAAAAGTGGTTTCAACCTCTCATATTTTACACCAGAACCCCTCTCAACTCCTGGGTTAGCCTCCTGTTTGAATTCCAGCATCAATCCACATTTATCAGTTGTATTAGTTACCTTCTGGGTGCTATGGCAAACATCACTACCAAGGCAACTTGCAGAACAAATATGGCATTTGGGATCATAGTTGCAGAGGTTTTGAGTCTATCACCTTCACAATGAGGAGGCGCAGCAAGCAGGCAAAAAAGCATGGCAACAGGAACACAAAGCTGAGAACTCACATCTTTTTTCCAATTTTATTTTATTTTATTTATTTTTATTGAGTTCTACATTTTTCTCTGCTCCCCTCCCTACTTCTCCCCTTCCCTTCAACCCTCTCCCAAAGTCCCCATGCTCCCAATTTACTCAGGAGATCTTGTCTTTTTTTTAATTCCCATGTAGATTAGATATATATGTCTCTCTTAGGATCCTCATTGTCTAAGTTCTCTGGGACTGTGATTTGTGGGGTGGTTTTCTTTGCTTTATGTTTACAAACCACTTATGAGTGAGTACATGTGATAATTGTCTTTCTGGGTCTGGGTTAACTCACTCAAAATAATGTTTTCTAGCTCCATCCATTTTTCTGCAAAATTCAAGATGTCAAAAAGAAAGCATATTTAAAAATGGTGCTGGCATAACTGGATATTAACATGTAGAAGAATGAAAATAGACCCATATCTATCACCATGCACAAAACTCAAGTCCAAATAGATCAAAGACCTCAAAATAAAGCCAGTCACACTCAATCTTTTAGAAGAGAAAGTGGGAACTACACTTAAATGCATTGGCACAGGAGACCACTTCCTAAATATAACCCCAGCAGCACAGACACTGAGAGAAACAATTAATAAATGGGACCTCCTGAAACTGAATAGCTTCTGTAAAGCAAAGGACACAGTCAACAAGACAAAATGACAGCCTACAGAATGGGAAAAGATCTTCACTAACCCTACATCACACAGAGGTATGATCTCCAAAATATACACAGAACTCAAGAAATTGGTCATCAAAAGAACAAATAATCCAGAAAAAAAATGGAGTACAGACCAAAACAGAGAACTATCAACAAGGAATCTAAAATGGTTGAAAGACACTTAAGGAAATGTTCAACATCCTTAGTCACCAGAGAAATGCAAATCAAAACAACTCTGAGATTCCATATCACAACTGTAGGAATGGCCAAGATCAAAAACACTGATGACAACTTATGCTGGAGAGGTGGTGGGGAAAAGGGAACACTTCTCTATTGCTGGTGGGAATGCAAGCTGGTACAACTCCTTTGTATGTCAGTGTGGTGGCTTCTCAGAAAATTAGGAAACAACCTTCCTCAAGACCCAGTGATAATACTTTTGGGTATATATCCAAAGGATGCTCAATTGTGCCACAAGGACATGTGCTCAACTATGTTCATAGCAGCCTTGTTTGTCATAGCCAGAACCTGGAAACAACCTAAATGCCCTTGACAAAGAATGGATAAGGAAAATGTGGTACATTTACACAGCAGAGAGGTCACATCTTTAACCACAGCATGAAGTAGAAAGAGTGCAAATAATGGACAATGGAGGGGATTTTTATCTCAAAGCCCACCCACCCTGTATGGCAGACCTCATCCTACAAGACTGCACCAAATAAACCTCCCCAAAACAGTGCAACTAACTGATCACCAAGTATTCTAATGCCTGAAACTATGGGTACATTTCTCCTTCAGTCCACATCAAGTCCCACTCTTCCCTCTGAGACTACTTTGTCTGCACATTTTTCCTTTTAAAATGTTTCTCCTCTCTCTCTCTCTCTCTCTCTCTCTCTCTCTCTCTCTCTCTCTCTCTCTCTGTGTGTGTGTGTGTGTAACTTTCTCTGTTTCTCAGTCTCTGTGCCTCTGTGTGTATGTCTCTCCCTCTCTGTCTCTGTCTGTATCTGTCTCTCAGTCTCTCTCTTTATCCTATATCTATCAAACTTACATGGAGCTCAATTATATTGTTGAAATAGCAGTTATTTTACATGCCTGATTATTAGTTTGGAATAAATCAGCATTCTAGTGAATGTTGTATTATACACCTATGTCAGTTCCTCAAAGAAATATCAAGACTACGTTGCTTTGTTCCTTCTATGTGGCCCTTGAACTATCTGTTTCTTGGGGAAGTGCCTATTAGCAGGTCAAAATGTTCTGTGATTGCCAGATCAAAGGCCCCGTGCTCTCTATGGCATGTGCTGTGCACTGTATGGAATGAGCTTTCAATGCCTATGTCAAAGCAAGTGCTCCAGCACAGTGAAGACAGACTTACTGTGGTGTTATTTAGAATTAGATTACATTATAAGGCTATGGTCCTGTGACAATAGAATTGGTGTAACCAAAGAGGAGGAGGATACTCTTGAAATCCCTCCTCTTCAATCACATGAGGACCCAGGATGAAAGTAGTCATTGGCAAGCCAAGAAAAGACTCTAACTAGGAAACAAATGAGATGTTACCTTTCCTCTGGGACTGTAGATAATATATTTATGTTGTTTAAGGGGTTCAAGCTATAGTATTTTTCTAGCATCCTGAACTGATTCATACAATTGGTCTGAAAAATATGGTACTGTGTCCTGTGAAAATTTGTAAAATGTGAGTGTGATATCTTCACTGAGTCTTCACTTATTACTGAACAGTTGTGCACTTACTGAGCCTTGTGTGTGATGCTTACTGAACAAAATCAATAGCTTTTATTCCCATACTACTTGTGTTCAAAATCTGTCCTCTATTTAAAATCACTGTCCAAGGTTTATCTGATCATTTAAGATGAAAATCTATTTTTCTGATAAACTGAAAGACTTATGACAGATGTGATCTGGATCCTTCCTATGAAAACCAAGAAGGGAGAGAAATGTGGTCCTGTGTGTTTACATGTGGGTTTGGAATTTGGGGACTTTTTCCCCTGAGTTATTTTATTCGCTATCCAGTAGGTGACCTTGCTACCAATTCTACCAATATCCAGTGAAAGAAAAAATAAACTGCTCATCCAGAGACTAAAAGAACTTCACGTAAGAAAAATCTCAGTTCAATGTTCCTTAATTTTCAGTGAACAGTGGTGTAGATAGCACTGCTGCATGCTCACTCCTAAAGCTCTTAAAACATCCAACGGCTTTAGAAGAATACAAGTGTTTCTAGTTCTTTTCCCATTTGAGAATCCTTGGCTTCCTTAGGAAGGGTGTATGAGTTATGATTGGCTCATGGCAAAGTGAAAGGCAAATGATACAGAAAGCAACTCTATCAGCATCTCCTCTTAGGAGCCATGAGACGCTGAAGTGGTGTGACTACCTGCTGGAAAACCTCTGAGAAGTAGAGAATCTGTGTCAAGCCCCAGTCTCCTGTCTCCCGAGCACAGGACTTTGAGAAGAGAGGATATGTATTCTCACACATGCTGTTTCTGTGGGGCATGGCCATAGCAGTGTGGACCCTTTCCTGGGCAGTCCAGTACTTTTCTCAAACTCACACGAAATAGATGAATGGGCTTCTGAAGGTCTGTGTGTCACTGTTTGCAGGACTGACTTTCCTGTGTTTCTCTCTGGGATCATGAAGAGAGGTTTCTGCAGACCGACAAGAACAACATGAATGCAGTGCTGGCCTCTGAGTTTCTCAGAGGACGTACAGACTGTAGCCCACCTCGAAAGGACCCCAGTTTTAGAGATTATTTACCATGTCTACTTTTTCCTTCTATTTTCACTTTTTGAAAAAAATCCCTCATACTGAAACCCAAGGACTTGGGATCTCAGTGTGTCATGTATGTTATATCCCACCAGGAATAATATTTTATATTCATATGCATGCAAGAGTTGAACTTGTTTTTTATCCATATGTGATATGAATATATGTGTTTTTGCTTTGTTGAGGTTTTAAGTATTGGAGTTCCAAGCAATGATGCCTAACTTAGCCCTGCCTGTAGCTCCTGTGTTCTGAGTTTACTTCTTCATGAACTGATTCGTCCATATGGAGAAGTCCTATGGAAATGGTGAGAGGACATCAAAAATAGGCAAAAACCAATGTTTTGTCAAGTTGCCACTATGGTAGATTCCTAATAAAAGATGAAGACATCAATAACATTAGGTGTTTACACATTTATTTTAAAAAAGCAGCTCTGGAAGGGAGATCTTCTTGGCAGAGTACACAGACATTTTTAGTGAACCCTCCAGTGCTTTTTAAGCATTACCTTATTAATCTTCAAAATGTCCATATATGGCAATAGAACTATTGGCTCTGCAATTTTAAATGTCCCATTTAATATGAGTAGGAGAAAGTGTAGCGCCAGTATGCCGTGAATGATCCGATCCCAGGTCTTTGATTGAGTCCTGGAGGGGCAGACTTTTTATCCCTGTTACCCAAGTCTTTCTATCCATACCTGTACCTGCTCCTGTTATGCGCTCTTAAATTCTCTGGGACTGCCTCCGTGGTAGGAGCTTTCTTTATCATTATCAGCCCTACAAGTAAAACTTGTTTGTTTTTCTCAATCCCATGTCTTCACTTACATGTTGAATAGCATCAGGTTGATGAGGAGGAAGGTCTATTTTAGATAATTCAGTAGACTCGAATTTTCTCCCTTGTACTAATATTTTTCAGAGACCCTCTGAAGAGGATGTCTTAGTATAAATATAATATATTTATATATTATAAATATATTGTAAGAATAGTATTGCCAGGTGGTGGTACACGCCTTTAATCCCAGTACTCTGGAGGCAGAGGCAGGCAGACCTCTGTGTGTTTGAGACCAGCCTGGTCTACAAGAGCTAGTTCCAGGACAGGCTCCAAAGTTACAGAGAAACCCTGTCTCGAAAAACCAAAAATAAAAAAAAAAAGAAAGAAAGAAAGAATAATATCATAAGCAGGATGACTTGGGGAATGTCTCCCAAATAATAATATGGCACCATAAGTTTAACTTCCACTGTAAGTCTGTCTAGCAGAGAAGGTGACCCGGGCAGATAACAAGGAAACAGAATTTATTGCCCCCCACTCTCCTCTATTATCTTAAACAAATTAAGAAAAAAGACATTGTGTACATTAACTTAATGTGACTATTTTTCCTAGGTGTTAGACCTGACATGTGTGAGTGTATATGTGTGTATCCTTTCTCTTTACATTTTATATTATATATGGATTTTTATATTATATTTGGTATACTCTACTGTAACTGTCAGTTAGGAGCCAATTCACATGAACCCTGAAAAGACTAAGGGTATCAGAAATGCTTCGTCAGACCTGGTGTAGTCGTGGATACTTTTAATTCCAGCATTCAGGAGGCAGATGCAGGTGCATCTCTACGTTCAAGACAAGGTTGGTCTATATAAGAAATTCCGGGGTGACCAGGACTACACAGAGAAACCCTGTCTCAAAATAACACAAACCTGTATCACCTGTAACTTTACTGAAATAATTTAGAAATATTAAATCTGGGAATCAAAAGAAAATCATCCAATACCATTTGCTGTTTTGTCTATGACTTTCTTAAATTCTCTCTCTCTCTCTCTCTCTCTCTCTCTCTCTCTCTCTCTCTCTCTCTCTCTCTCTCTCTCGTGTGTGTGTAATCATGCATATGCCACTACACATATGATGGTCAGAGTACAGCTATCAAGAGTTTTCTCCAGCTACTTTGTGGAATTCTAGAACCCTATTCACTTCTTAGGCTTATATACAAGTGCCTCAAGCCACAGAACAATCTCACTGGTGCACCAAGCGTGCACAAATCAAGCACCATTACATATTTTTTGTCATAATTTTTGAGATTTTTTTCCTTGATGGACCACAGTTTTAACCACCTGACCAGATAAAATGGCTTATCCAGACAGAGAAGACTTCCTAAGTATCTAATTACTTATTTAGGTTGTACATTAGAAATTGTATCAACAATTAGCATTTAATATACATGACCACAGGTCATCTGACCTCCCAAATTTCTCTATACTATCTTTAGGTGAAGGAACCAGCCAATCCATGAGGGTTCCTCCAGAAACTCTGTGTGTGTGTGTGTGTGTGTGTGTGTGTGTGTGTGTGTGTAGGGGGGGGTGACTGTCTGTGGGTATGTCTGTAGGTGAGTGTGTGTGTGCGTGTGTCTCTGGGTGTGTCTGTGTGCATAGGTGTGTCTATAGTTGTGTGTCTCTGTGTCTGGGGGGAACAAAGAGAGATATTGACTTAACCAAGAAATCAGGAGCAATCAGGAGAAAAGTCTCACTAGCAGCACACACATAGGAGGCACAAAACATACGATAACAACCATCATAACTATGTTTGATCTAAAATTATTTTCAGGTATTCTCTTCAAGATAAATTTTATTTTGGTCTCCACGATTATTTTCACATGAATACAAATGTTTCCAATGGTTCTACAGCACCTGATACAAAGCAGGAACTCAAAAACATTTTGATGAAAACTAATTCAAATATCAGATATTAATAAATTATGGAGCTATTCTCTATGTTATATTTCCCAAACTTCAACTTTCTTCCATTAGAGAAAACCATTGTCCATTGGCAATAGTTTAATTATATTTTAGGACTTGGACAAAAACATAAAATCTATGCTCATAAATGTAAGCCCAAAGTCATCTAAACTGCCTAAGTAAGGCCATTCTCAAATGTCCTCCGTTTCCTCCTTAAGCACCACTTAAACGTTCCCTTATTGCCAATTCCAGATGTACGTCTTAAATAAGTAATAAGATAATTAGCTCTCAAATATACACACTAAATAGCCTAACTCTATTAAAATAATGCAAGGCATTGAGAAATAAATGCATGATAAAAAGAAGTCATGAAAGCCAGTAAGAGCAGAATAATATGGAGTCAAGGTAAAACTATGCTCGTGATTCTCCCTCGGCACAGCCCTTCTGGGCTCGTAACGACATGGATGTGACAGACACGCAGAACTAGACAGTGACACAGCCTGTGTCAGCCTCCACTCTAGGAGCCATTTTTGTGCTCTTTCCTTCGGTTTTATTTTTTCACACACTGTAGACACTGAATATTGATGCAACATTCCTCACCTGTAAAAGAGTCTCACACTTCCTCTCAAGGACTTGCGCACAGTGACTCTAAAACGTAAGGCTTTCTATGTTATGTCATCAGAGACCTGCGACAAGCGGGTCACATTTATAAATAAGGAAACTGCTGCTTTCTGAAACTTATCATCAACCATTTCAAAAAAAAAAAAAAAAAACTGGCTCTACCCCAACATCAGAAGGAAGACTTCTTGGTTTTTTTTTTTTTTTTTTTTCCTAACGTGAAATGCCTTATGTCCAGAATGTGTTAGCTCACAGTAAAAATCAGAGTGCTTAGAATTCTAAGAAGTAGCATGAGCTTGGCTGCTTGTCTTTCTCTGGGGCAGATGCTTACTTGAGAACCAAGGCTACAAGTCCTACCACAGACTAGTAATCAGCAGGCCAGATTGGGCCAGATTGTGTCCTTAACTAACTCAGCTCTTTAGCATCCCAGAGACATGTCTAGACAAGCATTCCTAAAGCAATCCTAATTGCTCAGCCGAGCAAGGTTGACGAGGATCCCACCACCACCTGGAAACATTTAGACTTGATTGTTCAGTAAGCGTTGACCTCTCCTCATGCCTGATGCAGTATTAAGCAGAGAAGATACAGAGGTGATCAAAACATCATCCTCCCTTCATAACTCATAGTCTAAAAGACACAGAAAGAAGGGAATAGAGACGTGTTCAGGAAGCTAAGTGATAGGTAGAAGGCAGGATTGGTACAGTAGAATAAAGGAGCATCAGATAGTCTTGAGCGACTGGAGAAAGCATCTTGTGGAAGTGGCGTCTGAGAGGAACTTGGATGACCACTGGCAAAGGACAGAAGATTACTCTGTTTAGAAGGACTTCTGTCTTAGTCACTGTTTTATTGCAATGAAGAAACACCATACCCAATGCCACGCTTATAAAGGAAATACTTAATTGAGGCTTGTTTACATCTTCAAAGGGTTACCATCATAGCAGGGGTCCATAGTGGGGGCATGGCAACCCTCATGGCACAGGAACAGTAGCTGAGAGCTACATCCTGATCTGCAGGCCAAGAGAGAGAGGAAGACTGGAACTGGGCCTCACATGGGCCTTTGAAATCTCAAACCCCAACCCATGTAGCACACTTCCTTCAATAAGTCCACACCTATTTCAACAAGCTCACACCTCCTAGTCTTTCTAAACTTTCAAACAGTTCCACTCCATTCAAATATATGATCCTATAGGGGTTCCATTCATTTTCAACCACTACACTATCCCTCTGTGAGGACAGGAAGGCCAGTATCAGCTGAGCACTGTGTAATCATGAACAGTGAGGCAGTGGCCCCTACTGCACTGTGCTCCTCTGTCCATCCTGGAGTCCCACCTTGGGGGATGTTATGTGTATAGATTACTAATCCCCAGCCCAGCCTGACTCTCAAGGTGGAGCTGCACCCTTCTGTCCATCTCAGCTCAGGGGATGTTATGTGAACATATTTCTAATCACCAGCCCAGCCTAATTCTCGGGGTGAAGCCTAGAGCCTGCATCATATACTATATCAGGTGATTTTTATGAAAACTGACGGTGGTGAACCTCAGAAATGGCAGACAATCAGTTTATGTGTGTGAATAACAATATCCAGAAACAAGAAAAATGATCAGGGGTCACATAAAGATAGTGACAGAGGACCCTGAGTGAGTTCCTAGTCACTAAACTGGATGTGTTAGTCAGCTGTCCATTATTAGAAGAAAATATAAAGTCATCAGCCTACAAAGAAAGATCAAGACGTGTTTGGACTCAGAGGATGAGATGGTTTATTGCTGGGTGCTTATCCGAATGTTTTGGGCATGTGGTGAGGTAGAACATCATGGTGGAAGCACAAAGCAGAGAAAGCCATTCCCCCTCCTGGGATCCAGGAAGCAACGAAAGATGCAAGAAGAGGCCAGAGTCCTAATATCCATTCCAAGGGCTCATACTGGATAAGCTGATACCCTTCCACTAGGCCCCACCTCCTGTAGGTCCCCTCCCCCATCTCTCTCTCTCTCTCTCTCTCTCTCTCTCTCTCTCTCTCTCTCTCTCTCTCTCTCTCTCTCTCACACACACACACACACACACACACTACAGTTCCACAGGCCAGAAGCTAATCCTTGAATAATGAGCCTTTGGGAGGTGAACACATCCAAGATCTACATTTTTACACTGAAGTGTTTTTTTTTTTTTAACCATTTCAAGATTTACAAGAAAATGGTCTGTAGTTACATGCAGATTACCAAGGCAGACTCTGTCACAAGGGAAAAAAAATAATATGTCATCATTCAAGGACAAAACTTGCAAGAGCTGCACCAGGACATAAGAAAAAAGCAAATGTTTAGGTGCTAACCAGATGCTGATTGTGAGATAAACCGACTTGCATAGATACACAGATGATGCGCCATAGATCTGGGTGAGACATGCTTCTGGAGTCAGCTGGACTCTGATGTCGGAAGATGGTTCCTGAAGCTGAAACTCGGGAAGGCTCCTCATATATCTCAGGACCATCTAGTACAGTGAGGTGTGCAGGGTCACACTATACCTTAGCATTCGGATCGGTTTTCAGTGCTGTCATGCACAGCACTTACAAATGAGTTCACGTAGTCAGCAGTTGACTCCTGTATAAATAGGTGGAAATTGCTCGTTATTTGTTTTTGGTTTTGTTTATTTATCTTTCTGTTTCTTACTTCTCAATCAAAGTTTCCCCTTCCTCCTCTACCCCATCTACTTCCCATGTAGATTAGACCTATGTATGTCTCTCTTAGGGTCCTCATTGTTGTCTAGATTCTCTGGGATTGTGAATTGAAGGCTGTTTTCTTTGTTCTATGTTTAAAAGCCACTTATGAGTGAGTACATATGATGTTTGACTTTCTGGGTTTGGGTTACCTCACTCAATAAGATGTTTTCTAGATGCATCCATTTTCCTGTAGATTTCAAGATGTCATTAATTTTTTCTGCTGTGTAGTTCTCCATTGTCCATTCTTCGATCGAGGGGTATTTAGCTTGCTTCCAGGTTCTGGCTGTGACAAACAGTGCTGCTATTAACAAAGTTTTGCATACTGATTTAATTACAGTTTTAAAGTCATTTGTTGCCTTATTGAAATAGGTGAACATAAAATATAATCATATAAATACATATTGAAGTTCAACCCACAGTTGTGGTAATATTTGTATATCACATGTACTATAAAATGATGTTTAATTGTTGTAATTTAACCTAATCCTAATATATAGCATAAAGTATGGAGGATATCATTTCTATGTCATGGATAAGAAGATTGTATGTCAGAAAGAATAAATAAATCATGAAATCCAAACTCCATGCAGCTCGAAGTTAGTAGCCAGAATTGCAGTCAAAGCTCACCCATTCCCATACCAAAGCTCATTTGCTCTGATAGTGTTGATCAAATATACGTACTTGTGCTGTACTTTTACACATTCAGACTCACCAGTTTTCCAAGCACACTCACCAAGCACAGTCCATCCCTCACAATACAACACAAGTAGTATCAGAAGTCTGTGTGTTTCTGTTGCCTCATTTCCTGCCTAAAAATCAATTAGAAGCAAGCAATTAAGAAAGAGCTTTCAAGAAAAAGCTAAAACTCTTATTCATGGCAATCAATGGTTTCCTGGCCTATCCAAAATTCCTTAAGAAATTTGTAGGAAAATAAGCCAAAGATGGATGCTAAGGCCAAATGTACTCTTCCTGAAACCACAGATCTCAATGCTATCGCATCTTAGACACAAATTATTAGCTTTCCACAAGTGAAGAAATGGAGCCCCACCCAAGACTAATCCACTCTGTGGTGGCTGCAACAGGTTACAGGAGTTCCAAAGCTGCAGTGTTACCGGTCACAGCAGATTACAGGAGCCTCCAAAGTACAGCCAGAGTCTGAGAACCAACTCCCAGAGGCAAGAGCAAGCTGGAACTTAGAGCAGCTCACAAAGCGGGAGAGACCATCACTGCTCCCAAGAAGGGCTAAGCTGTGCCTAGTCTGGGGTTAGGGAAAGGGGTAGGAGGATGGAAAGTAGAACTAATTGACAGCCAGCCCAGATTCTTCATGTCCGGGCTGGCAGCAAGTGGGAAATGATGGAAGCATCCCTTACCCCGTGAAGCTCTCCAGCCCTGTTTCTTCCTCAGGCTCCATTTTCCTCATGCCTACATTGGGTGCACTGCTGAGATTTTGCTTGTTGAGGTGATTGGTTTATTACCACCACCACCCCAAAAAACAGCAGTGTAGTCAAAGCTCATTTTCAGTAAACAATCCAAAAAAGTGAAGTCAGAGCTTCCTTCATTATTTCCATTCCATATTTAGTTATTTTCTCTCTGAAATTTTTTTAGACGTGCATAATTTTGTAAACTGAAGTTAGACATTAGCCTTCTTTATGTGTATAGAATCTTTTGGAAATGTATATAGGAAGTAAATACTTGTTTCACATCAATTTTAGCAGTATAATTATAATTCCATTTTTATTGTAACTGTGAATAATTACAATAGCATCAATATTGGAACATTTATTAAACTATATTTGAAAATTTTTAAAATGATCTACAGGTTCTTGCTCCATTATCAACTCTAACAAACAGGAAAAATAGAACTTTATTATTGATTTACATGAGTAAGAATATTGTTAAATATAAAATAATTCTTTAGATGTTTACAGTATTTCTCAACTGGAGTGGTAGCCTCCTGCCATGATCACAGGCATGTCCCACCCTTATAAGATACAAGTTACATATTTGAAAAACTCCCTAGGAATTCTTTAACTCTGTCAACAGACAAAGAAATCATTCCTGAAATACATCTGATGACATGATAGACTGGTAAAGTCAAATCTCTCCAGAAGCAAAAATTAACTATGATTACTTGATGTAAGACATCACTCAAACCAATCAAATGTTATTTTGGGAAATCATAAATTTATATCCAGCGTCAGTTTGTCACTCATTAAGTTCTTATAAGAATGATTAGGAAATTATCTTAATAAGTAAACGTTACTCTTAATCTCTTCTTACTTTGATGGCTTTAAAATATAAGTTTATATCAATTCACTGAGTCTCACCGAAAGTCTCTGCCTGCTTGAAAGGTTATTTATTCTCCAATTAATAAACTTTACCCAGCTTTGTAAGGGATCCTTGGCTTGCTGCAGTCTGTGACAAACACCTACCTTGTGTTTTGACAAATATCTACCATGTGCCTGGCTTTCAAAGGATGGTTATATAATTAATATTAATAAATACTTATTGCATACCTACTGTGTTCCAGGCACTGTATGAGGTGCCAGGGCTCTATAAGATTCTGGTTACCTTGAAGGTGCTCTCACACAGGCAAACCCCAGGAGCAGACTTGCCAAGGTGTCATTTTAGTGACTGACATGGATCACCACCCCCTGGCAGTCAACAATGACAGCAGGCAAAGCTGCTTAACAGGGAGTTACTGATCCTCCAGCTGTATTTTGCTTGTCACTACTTTGAAAGATGCTTACTTTGAAGAACTCAGTCATATGGAAGGGAAATAGAATCACAATGCAACTTATAAATCAAGGAACAGAGAGGCTTTGAAGTCACAAGTACATAGCCCTGTCAGAGATGCAAACATTCGCAGAGAAGGGGAGTGAAAATACAAATGAAGTCCATGAAGATGATGATTAGAAAAAATAAAGTCATGTTACCCTTCAATAAGTATTTTTAAACTATGGAGTCGCCCTGCCATCCCTTTCTCAAAGGAACTGGGTGAGAAGAAGAGGGGCTTTGAGCTGTGTGGGGTCCAGGGACAGTTATAGAAACACCCTCCCTGTGGTGAAGCTTTGCTCTCCAAATTGCTCTCAGCATGAACGCCAGAACTCTCTTTTGTCTTTAGCGAAGTTAGAATACTGTCTTCAGTGTATCAGCACTGATAACGGACCAGTTCCCCAAAATGACAGTTGCAAGCATTCTCAGGAAGACATCAGGACTCAGGCTTTTAGAAGAAATAGAATGCTAGCAGCTATGGACTCTATCTCCACAGAAATTATATAACAAAATAAGAATGGAATTCAAATTGGAAAAACTTTACTAGATTTTAAATATTTTGTCCATGGGGACAATGAAGACTTGCAATCACAGAAAAGGCCTAAAAATTAAGATCATCAACCACTTTTAGTCTAGCTTAGTCCTTTGAAATTACATTGAAGCCTCGTTGGTTTTGATACTGTTTATTTAAGTCCACATGGTACCCTGAGATGTAAAATTATGGCACTTTCAGATGCGTTCTAGAGCAGCCGATCAAACCATTGACCTTGGTTTAGTCATCTGTTGAGTTGGGACATCTTCTTACCCTCTACCACCCACGCTCTAATGCAGCCCACGAGCCTCCTACCGGGAAGTGACAAGAAGCAATGGGGATTCCACTTGCTCATTTGTTCCTCTGCCTCAGCTTCGTCTATTTCACCTGCAAATCCAGACTGTTATCTACACAGGATGCAGAACGGTTTTGTTAAAAATGAAGTAAGCATATGTCACCCCTCTAATGACATCCAACATTACTCAAACATACAAACAACTTTTCACGTAAGGTAAGGTCCACATGTGTATTCCCATGCTCTGCTACCACCACAGATCCTATGAAGGGTCTCTTACCGTGACTGATTGTTCCAGGAACTCTACTTCCTCAAAGGGGCTATTCAAAGCCCACCCTTCTTCCTGATCACTTGTCTTCCAATCTCTGCTGGGAGCCGATTCGAGAGGCCGCCATTACAAGATGGCGCTTGGCCCCGGCCTCACTTGGTGAACAATTCCATATTAGGCAATGTAGTGGAACCATGCCTCTCGCATGTGCAGTGACGATGATGTGCTTAGGGCCAATCCCGTGGCCAGGAGCATCGGCAGGCACGCATCAGCCAATCCAGGCACGACTCGTTTCCTTACCCCCTATATAAGCAGCCGCCGCTTGGCACTCGGGGCCCCTCGCTTCCGCTCTCCCTTCAACCAAGAGACTCCAATAAAGCGTGATTTGGGAAGAATCCTCGACTCGTGGTCGTCCTTCCCTGCTGGTCAGGGAGTGTGCCGCAAATCTCCATTCAAATATCGCCTTCTTCAATCAAGTTGTTTGAACAACCATCTATCCTGAATCTCACAGCCACATCTTTACCTACCTGATTGTTCTTAATAGCACTTGTCAGAATATCACTGAATATTGATCACCTGTTTAATATCTGCTTCCTTCCACAACCAACAGGTAATATCTGTTAATCCTGACTAAGGGTTTTTCTGTCTTTTTTTTAATGCTGTATCCTCCACATGGATAATGGTGCCTGGTATAGGTAATTCTAGGCAGGTATATGTTAAATGGGTGATTTTTCTACTTAGTGATGTCTTTCATAACCTATTTCGGTTATTTAAAAATAATTACCTTATTAAGCACCCTAAAATTCGATGTTTTCACTAACTCATATCTGATCTGTGCTCATTTAGTCTGAATGAATACAACTCCATCATGAAGGATAGCATGTAGCTTTATAAAGACAAAGATATTGCGGCATATCTTTTTACAAATCCTATAAGTAATATATTCTTAGAAATGAATCTAATTTGTTCTTCCAGTTTTATTTGAGGTCTGAGAAGATCCTAATTATGATAGCATTGTTTAATAAATACAATAGGTCATACAATGATCTAATACTGAAATTTCAGGTTCCATTAATTTTATATGAAAGTTAATCACCAAAACTAGATGTGGTAGCTCTAAAATGTGGCCACAAGTGCTTGGGACACTCCTACTGGAAACTAGAGTTCACACCCTACTTCTTTTGAATGTGGGAAAACTTGTGACTGTCAGATCACTGACTTCTCAGGTCACAATAGGTTATGTAACTTTCCTCTTATTCTCTGAGATGCTTACTCTGGTCTAAGATAAGGACAACAAGAAGTCTAGTTATTCTGGGACTGCACAATAAATCCTAAGCTTCCATTTGTCCTAGCTTTGCTGATGGAGGAGGGTCATCTTTCTATCTGTTGCTTTCATTGGTTAGTTAATAAAGAAACTGCCTAGGCCCATTTGATAGGCCAACCCTTAGGTGGGTGGAGTAAACAGAAGAGAATGTTGGGAGAAAGAAGCCGTGTCAGTGAGTCGCCATGATTCTCCCGCCAGACACAGATGCAGGTTAAGATCGTCCCTGGTAAGCCAGCTCGTGATGCTACACAGAATATTAGAAATGGGTTAGATCAATATGAAAGAGCTAGCCAATAAGAGGCTGGAACTAATGGGCCAGGCAGTGTTTAAAAGAATATAGTTTCCATGTAATTATTTCGGGTAAAGCTAGCCGGGTGGCGGGACGCAGCCCACCGCTCTTATCACAACAGAGTGGCGCCCAGTGTGATAATGAACTCCACGTAAAACCTGAGAGGGCTTAAAAAGGAGAGAGAGAGAATTTAAGACAGTTTTTTGCTGTTTGTGGGTTGCGTGCCGCAAAGAAATTGTCCTGACTCAGCAGCAGGAAAAAAACTGGCTATTTTAAAATGCCGGCTTTCTGGGCTGTGCCGCCATTGTGATCTCTGTCTGACTCCTGCGGGAGACAGAGCTTGTGAATGGAGCATTTGGAATAAATTGCTACGGCTTGCTTGATGGCAATGTGGACTGCTGTGTGCCTGGAACTGTGTGTGGCTCAGGGGCACAAAATGGCTCTGAGGCAGGAGCGGCTCAGCTCCGCCATGCTGAACTGTGCTGGTCTCAGGCAGGAACTACCGTAATTACTGTAATAACAGCGCAGTTAAGGTTTAGACTGGGCAGGACACAGGCAGTACCATATTACCCCTACATGGTGCAACTTAAGTTTTTAAGAAGTGCTTAACATTGCTCCTGGATAGTAAAAAATTGCAGATTCACAATAAAACAGATTCAAACATAAAAGACCACAGTGTTGGATGAATGTATGTAGGCTTGAGAGAGAGAAGAAAAAGAATATAGAGAATGAAGTTAATGGTTTTAAAAAAAAAGTAAAGTCTTTAAAGAGACAGAATACAGATAGTTATAGATTAAAAGAAATAAAGAAAAATAAGCCACGTAAAAATGGAAAATTCACAGAGAGTCTGGATTCTTTGTATTATTGTGTTTTCTTTAAAATTTTTGACTGTAAAGGAGCTAAGTACAGAAAGACATTTCATTATATGGGCGCCAAGTGGAACCAGAACGGATATCATGAGGGCATGACTTCAGAATTTGGGTCTAAGGATATGATGCTTTGGAAAGGGTCTTCTTTTGTTTTCACAGAGGACGAGAACCTGTGGATTGTTTCTATCTCAATATGGTATGATAGACCACGTCCTCCTGGAAGGTTGCTGTGAACACCCTCAAAAAATTACTTCACTCAACTTCCAACTGAGATGAATCTAGAACACAGGTTATACCATAAAAGACCTCAATAACAGTGCCCCCATTCAGCAGGAAGCAGTTTGGAGAGAAATAACGGCACCCATATTCCCAAATATTGTTTATAAATGTTCTTTTACATTTAAAAGGGGATATGATATAGATATGAATAATTTGCATAGGTATAAATTTTGCCTTATTGATAGAAATTTAAAGTCAATTTTGTTATATGTATATATATTTCTGATATTGATTAGGGTATTGTGATTGTGTAGTTCATGTAAAAATGTAATGTATATATGTTGTTAATGGACAATCATTAATAATAGTCAAGCTTGTAGTCATATTAGTTAGATTTTCTAGATATATAGAGATATATTTCAGTTAGATAGGCATTCTTCATATCTTTCAAATACTACAGAATATGGCATTTAAAATATTTTAATAACTTAGGGCTTTTCATGACAATGAGACACGTCTGCTCCTGGCAGCACCAATCTACTTCAAGAGGAAGATGGGCATCAAAGAGGCTCCTTATGGAGTTTGATAGCCATTTGGGCAAGAAACTGTTCTTGCCTGGACTGTTGCATAAACAGAAAACTCACAGAGAGAGGACTGCTGAACTTGCCTAAAGGTGAGATGATCTTTCAGTGTTCCTGATTCGTGAAAGAGTCTGCAAGACATTCTGCAGGACACAACAGAAAGTGATTGAACTGTCTTTGAAATTTCCTGCCTCATGGAAAAGTCTGCTGGATTCTATGGGCCTGTAGGCCAAAGATGGATGCCCCAACGGTACAGAGGAACTTTGGGTGACTGTACAGGCAGCAAGATGTCTCTGTCATTTCTAGAGTTTTGGATTTCTTGTTTACTTAGGTAATATCATATCCTTCTGGAGTCTTTGATGGAGTTGAAGAATAGATAGTTATAGTTTTCCTTAGTTATGATAAAAATAGATATAAATCTTGTAACTGTAATTCTTGCTTGATAACTGTTTTGTTATATGTAATTTTACTATGTTAAAATGAAAGCCTTCTTTTTTGTTTAAACAGAAAAAGGGGAAATGATGGAGGAGGGTCATCTTTCTATCTGTTGCTTTCATTGGTTAGTTAATAAAGAAACTGCCTAGGCCCATTTGATAGGCCAACCCTTAGGTGGGTGGAGTAAACAGAACAGAATGCTGGGAGAAAGAAGCCATGTCAGTGAGTCGCCATGATTCTCCCACCAGACACGGATGCAGGTTAAGATCGTCCCTGGTAAGCCAGCTCGTGATGCTACACAGAATATTAGAAATGGGTTAGATCAATATGAAAGAGCTAGCCAATAAGAGGCTGGAACTAATGGGCCAGGCAGTGTTTAAAAGAATACAGTTTCCGTGTAATTATTTCAGGGCATAAGCTAGCCATGCGGGTGGCCGAGTGCCGGGGATGCAGCCCCGCCGCTCCATATTACAACACCTTGCTACCTGTTGACTTGATAAAGCACCCTGACCAAAGCAACTGATGAAAGCTCAGGGTTTCCAGTTAGGGTGTATCACAGCAGGGAAGTCACAGCAGCAAGGCCTGGAGATATGTGCACCCTTGTGCTTAGCTGGCTGTCTCCAAACCCAGGAATGGTACCAACCACTTTTAGGTTGCTTTTTCCCTTATCAACTGATGTAATCAAGACAGTTTCCCTTTACACATGTTCCCATGGGTGTCCTTGATCTCATCAATACTTCCTGATACTTTCTTCCAAGATTATTCTAGATTGTGTCAAGTTGACAAGACTAATCATCACACCATCTGACAGCCAACATCTACTGCCAGCCATCTCTAATGTCCCCTCACACTCCGGTCCTCAGGTGGCCTCAGCCTGGCTACCATCAGACTATGAACAAATAAAAACCTTCCAAATGAGCCTTCCCTAAGTTTACAACCCATACAACTTAGTGTCAAGTTAAATAACCACTGATTGCATTTCTTCACTTGGAAGTAATTTATTGTACATGGATAGAAATTCATACAGCAGAAATGTGAGCTGGGTTTCTAACATGTTTCACACTTTCTGTTTTGTTCATGGTGAGACAATGATTCAAGTAAAAATGTACTAGATTTCAGAAGCATTAATTCACTAAGTAAAGAACTTTATAGTATTGCTGATTTTGGTATGCTAAGAGGCATTGCCTAAATTCTAGCCATTTGAGGTTAAGTGACTTGAATACAGGATGCAGAAACCCAATGTGCATTACCAGCTCACACTTGGTAACTAATTATATTTGGTTTTAAATTTAAAATGAATGCCTTCTTAAACAAAAATACTAGTTTTGCAGTGCTAAAAGGAAATAGTTTGCCAAAGATTTAAAAATAAAGAGAATACTTCCTTTGTTACTAGGATATATAGATTTTGAATATATTAACAGATTAAATAAGCTAATAATTAATTAAACACTACAAAATGGTGGTGCAATGCTTGTATGAATATGTAAATGTGCATATATTATAATAACTATAGAATGCAAAATGCCAACAATATAGCATTACTCTCAGTCATTTCTGTCTAAACAATAGGGACTTTTGAAGCATTTTCTTTGAAAGCTCATAAAATTATCCACATGTGAAAAATCCAAATTGCCATAAAGAGTAAAAAATTATCCTATTTCCACCTACAGGTAATTCAAAATTGCTGTGTAGATTTTCTTCAAACTTTCTAAAAATGAATTATCCAAAAAGGAATGTCTCTGAAGTTTCACAGTAAGAAGTGTAGAGACAAGACAGCCTCTCTATTCCACAGTCTATAGAGCACACACACACACACACACACAAATATACACACACACAAATATATTCCTCACAGTGTATGTGCTTGATAATTAGTCTAATAAAGTTTTATTGAGTACAATTAGTACGACAATTAGTTGTATTGTGATTTTTGTGTTCCATTATATGTATGTAGACATCCTGACTACAGCATGATAATATATCTGTGACAGAAGATTTAAGAAAGTCTAAAAAAAAAAGTGACATTTTCATGTCAGGAAAGAGCCAACCACACATCAGCAGAAACTGTCCTCTAGAGCAGGTTACAAGCACACAAATGAGTGTCGCTGTAAAAGATTAGAATGGAAATCGGAGGTGAGACCAGATAAGTCAATGGTACTTGCTTCTAACACAGACAAATGCCATTGGTAGAGGATAGCCTGCCTGCCCATGGGAACACTCAGGAGAGAGAGATGGAATAGATAAGCTAGGTTGGATGACTAATTGAAAGCAATTACTGAAATTCAGAATTCTCTGCATACTTCAGTTTATCATTTTAAAGTAAATGATTATTTTAAAATATTTCTGAAGTTGCCTGGAAGGCTGCTTAAATTTGTGGCTGTTTCAGCTGTAATTAACAGTGGTTGGTGCTGTTATTTTTAGTTCTAAAGTAGAAGAAATTAGGGGCCTCACCATTACCTTTTACCCTCAATTGCTGGTAAATCTGTATTTGAACTGTCTTTTAGGCACCATATGGTACAGTAGAATTGCCATGTTTCCAGAAAGGGACCAGTTCCCGTGTATGGCAGAAAGAATGACCCTCAGGAACAGCAGTGCTCTGCAGAGGCCACTGTGTGAGCTCAAGTGAACATGTACTGCAGGAAGAATGGCCCTCAGGTACGGCAGTATTTTTTTTTTAAGAAACTCACCTTTTAAGTAGAAAGAATGGAAAAACACAAGATTAAAAATAGTAATATACAAGATAAAAACTAGAACCCACATTCTTTCTATTGCTGCTTTCAGAGAGAGGAGCACTAGGCTTTAACAATAAGTATGGCCCACTAAAAAAAAACAGAAACTAGGGGCTGGAGAGATGGCTCAGCGCTTAAGAGCACTGACTGCTCTTCCAAAGGTCCTGAGTTCAATTCCCAGCAACCACATGGTGGCTCACAACCATCTGTAATGAGGTCTGGTGCCCTCTTCTGGCCTGCAGGCACACACAGAGACAGAATATTGTATACATAATAAATAAATAAATATTTTTAAAAAAAACAGAAACTATAAGCCAAAAAAACCAAGGATTCAACTGCTATGTACCCATAGCTCTCCCCAAGGCTCGGAGGCTGGAAAGTGAAACCTGGTCAGCTTCAGATCCACCAGGCTCAAGACAGGTTGGGTCAACAGAAATTTTAGAAGAGGAAAATAGCAGCCTTTTATCTTCCAATAGATTGTTAATTTCTCGATAGGTATTGTTATAATATTTTGGTTAAATACTGTGCATTAGCGCACAGTTGTTTCAAAGTCTTTCCCATGAAATGGTGGTTATGATCATGGTAATGATGATGACCATAACAGAATAATTTCTTCTTTACTGTCTTTATGGTGACACTGTAGCTTTCCTGGCTGTAGAAGTGACCTGTCCTTTCTCGGAGTTCACCGAGTTCAGTTCTTGTCTCTCCTCCAGCAGGCGCAGTCCCCAGCTTCTCCACCAGGGGCCGCTCACAACAGTGGCCACCCTGCCCAGCCACCACCCACTCATTCATCCCCAGACAACTCAAACTTCCCTACACCACACCCAACATTGCCGAACAAGGACCTTTGTTCTCAGTGTGTTTGATCATCAAAATAGCATTACATTTGCCCAAGAGAAATGCCGTCTCAAGTAGTCTGATGTGCGGTAACAAGGGGGTGGGGCTCAAATTTTGAACTTGAGCTTTCTGTTGTGACTAATGTTAATTTAAATACCCCGCATCAAAGAGCTGTGCTGTGCCTCTGAGCTGCATTAAAACCCACCATGACATTTCGTTGTTTCAGAAAGCCACAACGCAATCTGCAAAGCATTACAAACTTTAAGCACAGGAATCTTATCTCTATTTTCTTGTATGTTCCAAAATTCTCCAAAATGCTGATCAGAGACAAGGCCCACATTCCAAGACTAGTGCCACAAGTTTGGTGCAAATTGAGGGAGGAAAGAATTAAAGTAACAGATGTTTGGGTTGCCTAGTCTTGTTATTCTCAAAATTTCATCAACAATGCAGGGCTTTAAATTAGAAGTGTACTATAGTTCTATTGTTCCCTATGGAAATTCTAACTAAAGCCAGAGTCTCAGAATTCGTTTTCAAACAAATATTCTAACTTTGGTTTCAAGCAGGGAAGAACACATCCTCTTAGAAGAGAGGAGCCTTCAGTGTGATCAGACCCCCTCAGTTGAAACAGCGGTAGGGAGGAGGATTCAATGGGTGGTAACTGCTCTTACAGACTAGATGACTCCATGAGCTGGCTTCCCAGGCTTCAGCTGTCCTAGGAGAAACCATAGGGGCTGTTCTCAGTCTAGCAACAGCTAGGGGAACTGGGTGCATGGGCCCATGACTCTCAGTATAGCTCTGCATGAGGTATTCTTCCTCACTTCAAAGGCGTAAGCGTTTCAGAAGCCCCCTAGAAGGCTTGTCTGCATCAACTCATCCATCCACACTGTTCATCCCCTGCCAGCATTTTCATGCCCTGTGAGGAAAGCTATTAGCTCCCTCCTGGCCTCAAAGGGAAGTGGGGGCAAAGTTCTGCGCTGGCTCTCAAGTCTGCATCGCTGGTGGCTGTTGGTATCCATAGCCTAAGATTTTAGAGCAGCACAGTACACAGAGCTTCAATTACACCAGATTACGGAGGAGCACTGGTGAGGGCATGGGCAGAATAAACGTGCCTGAATGTCCATATCTTTTGTTATCTTGGTGCCTGCAATTTTTTTATACTAGATCAGCCTTGCCATCCTTCCTGGAAAACTACTCCCGAATATTCTAGTCTCAGTGGTCTCTCTACTTTCTGTTCACTTAAAAATACATGTCATATCTTCTGCAAATCAGCACTCTAGAATGTATCTACCTGTTTTAGTCTCAGGATTGTATTGTTAGTTCTGATTCCACAAATTGATTTTGAGTTTCTCAAGGGCAGAGAGGATATTTTCTATTTACTTCTGGGGCCCATCACAAGGACAGTAAGGAAAGTGGATCCATTTGGGGACCATTTGGTGCACGCCTTATATTCAAAACAGACCTCAAACTTAGAGGGTTCTTTATAAGGGTTTTTGATGATATAATCAAATAAGGTTACATCTATACTTCTATCAACATACTTGCAGAAGTATTAAAGAAATAACTTTGTCCAATACCGGCATTTTTTTGCACTTATTTGGTATGTGTGCAGGCATATATGCATGAGTATACACGTTTACATACATATGCATGCCTCTGTGTGTGTGTATGTGTGCTTACGTACTAACAAGTACATGTAATAGCACACAGTATGATGATAAGAAGACGTCGTGAGAAAGTTGGTTCCCTTTTTCCCACAATGCAAATTCCAGGCATTGATCTCAGCTCATTACACTTGGTGGCTAGGACTTCTCTCTGCTAAGTCAACTCACCAGTCACAATGACTTTAAAATTATCAATTGCCTTGACTCTGCTTTGGCACTATTTTACAAAAATTGTCTTAAAAACCTTAAATATATATATAGTTTTACCTGAAACTTTCCATGGTTGTGTATGCTCAGAAAATCCTCCTCAGCGATCGACTAATATCCTGCACATGAAAGAAACACAAAATTGCCATAGTATTTGGCCCTAGCACAAGGAGAATCCATTTTTTTTTTTTGTTTTGTTTTGTTCTTGGCTTTGGTCATGTGGAATTAATTGGTTCTGTTCACTAAAAGTGTGGGACCATCTTCCTTCTGGAACATGTGGAATAAATAGCATTCCCATGTCCTTTGAAGTGGGGCAGAAACTTGCACCTTGTTTTTGGTCAATGATAGTGATTTATGTAGGAGTCCACGCAACATCCCTGTCCACTTGCTTTCTTATCCCAGGTCATGAAAGCCCAGAGATGAGGCCTTCCTCCACCTCAACCCAGAGTAAAAGCTAAGCTCTGTGACTGAACACTGTGGGCTGGCTGTTTACCATGTAGAAGAAATGATCCACCCTGCCCCTTCTTCTGCCATTGTTCTTTTAGGTCACTGAAATCTTGAGAACATTTTTTATCACCATGAAACCTATTTTATTCTGGTTGATAAGACCTATAATTAACTCATGATGTTTAATCTGTCCCTCATCCAGTGGAAGTTCTTTTGGAGATACGTTTTTCTATCTCAGGGGATTATGAAAGCCACAGGATATGAGAAGCACATATTATCAAATTATAAAGTTTTACAATAAAGTTGAGGATTTCAGAGCATTTCAGAAGCACAAGTGAGGGGGATAAGAAGGACTCATCAAGGGGCTGGAATGATGCTAAGCAATGAAGAGCATCCTCTGCTCTTGTACAGGACCCAGCCTTGGTTCCTAGAACCAGCATGGCATCTCCTGACTACTTGCAGCTCAGGATTCCACAGCATCAGGCACATAGGGGGTGCATTTATGCTGATGCCTTCTGCATTTTGTGGGTACCAGGACATAGGAGGTGCACATTTAAACAGGCACCATTCATACACACAGAATAAAAATAGATACACTTTAAAATGTTTCAAGTAGAAAAGTGACCTATGAGAAGAGCTTTGAACAGAGGAGAAAGCAAAGACTTATCCAGCTAGTTGACACAGCCCAGGATGGCTACTGACAATCTGGCACGCCTAGCCACACCTAGACTGTACATATGGCTGGTCCTGGTGTCCGTTCCTGATTCTCCCACGGCTAGCTTTACACTCGAAATAACAACACACAAATTGCATTCATTTAAACACTGCCTGGCCCATTATCTCTAGCCTCTTCTTGGCTAACTCTCACATCTTAACTAACCCATTTCTAATAATTTGTATGTCACCACGAGGTTGTGGCTTACCAGCAAGATTCTAACCTACATCCATCTTGGGCTGGAGTTTCATGGCGTCTGCTTGCCTCTGCTTTCTTTCTCCCAGCATTCTGTTCTGTCTACTCCACCTATCTAAATTCTGCCTTATCAAAAAGCCAAGGCAGTTTCTTTATTAACCAATGAAAGTAACACATAGACAGAAGACCCTCCCACATCATCCCACTGTTCACAGTCATGAATGAAGGCAACTAGACTAGCAAAACCCAGTCATCCCGACTCACTATCCACCTGTGGCTGATTCCTTAGATGGTTAGCAACAAGGAAACTGACTTGACTA